>NC_090444.1:1321554936-1324073686 GCF_031143425.1 Pleurodeles waltl
GATCGTCGGACCAGGTAAGTCGATCGTCCGTGAGGGGAGGGGGGCAGGGGGGTGTTGTGTGTTGTGTGCGTGCATGACGGTGTGCGTGTGCGTATGTGTATGTAGAGGGGGTGTGTGAGTGCGTGTATGCTTGCGGGGGTGTTGTGTGTTTGGGAATGAGTGCATGTATGTCTGTAGGTATGTCTGTATGGATGTATGCGTGTATGTTTGAATGTGGGTGTGAGTGTCTGACTGTGTGTGTGGATGTTGGCATGTATGTTGGTGTGTGTGCGTGTATGTGTGTTGGTGGTGCCTGCGTGCGTGTTGTGTGTGTATGAATGATGTTATGTTGGGGGTCGGGGTGGGGAGGGGGGTCCTGCCACCTTTGGGGGGTGGCAGGGGTGGTGGGGGGGTAGGGGAGGGAGTCGGGTGGGGTGGTGGGGGAGACCCCTATCAGTGCCAGGGAAGGAATTCCCTGGCACTGATAGTGCTTACGGCCATGGATTTCATGGCAGTTCCAACCGCAGGAAATCCACGGTATAGTGACGGACCGCCAGCCTGTTGGTGGTCCTACCGCCGCTTCTCCGCCTTCCGCCAGGGTCATAATGACCCCCAATGTCTTTTAGTATCAACATTTCACTAGCAGTAATAATCTGGTCCACAAAAATATCGGCAGGGTTACTGGACTTTACAATGACATTAATGTAGGCTTCAGCAGCTTTGAAAGAGTTACCATGATACTGTACTGGCACTCGTGAAGAGTAGTCAATAGGGTTTGATCATTCCCTGGTCTGTGCACAATACTGTAGTCATAGACTTGTAGTTGCAAAACCCAACATTCAATTCTAGGAGGCATCTTGGCTCTTTAATTGCCAAATATGTTAAGCAATGCTTGATGATTGGATACGAGAGTGAAAGGTTTTCCATATAAGAATACGTGGAAATGTTCACAGGACCATACCATTGCAAACCTTTCTTCTCAAGTTGTGAATAGACACATTCAGTTGGTGACAAAATTCTGCTTGCATATTTCACAGTATGCCTTAGAGCATTTGGGTGTCCTTTATGTTGGGCAAGGTTCACGCCCAAACCTACTGAACTTGCATCAGCAACAATTTCTGTATGAAGCTTTGTATTTAAGTAGGCCATCATTTCAGTGGCATTTTCAATTGCATGCTTGATTCTCTTAAAACTTTGTTCACATTCGAGTGACCAGTAAAACGAAGCTTGTCTTTTTGTCAAGTATCTTAAGGAAGCACTTACTGTGGCAGTCACATATGCATCTGGAAGAGTAACTGGCCATGCCAAGGAAATGAAAGTAACATAGTATAGTAAGATTTTTTGGGGGGATTGGTGGCTGACAAAGCTTGTACTTTAGTTGGATCTGGCATCATATCTCCATCAGAAAAGATTTGGGGAAATCATTTTGTTTTGTGAAACTCACACTTCTCAGCATTTAGAGTTAAACCTGCATCAGCAAGTAAATGACACACTTGTATAAGAGCTGTATCTTGTTTCTTTTGGGCAGCTCTGAAAGCCAATATGTCATCACTGTAGTTGAAAGCATTCATGAAGGTTGTATGATACATCAAATGACATCTTGAATAAGCTCTGCAGCTGATGACACGCTGAAACTTCAGCGTTTATATCTGAAGAAACCAATATGGGTAGAAAAGGTCGTAATGTAACTGCAGCTTTCTTTGAGTTCCAATTGATGATTTCATTTGTTCAGATCAAGGAGAGAAGACTTTGGCACCATTTAGCTGTGTGATCATGTCAGCAATGTGTGGACCAGGATGTTGTTCTCTTTCAATTGCCTTGTTAGCTTGCGTATATCAACACAGATGCTTAAAGCGCCTTCACTGATGGGCATTACCACTATGGGTGAAACAAATGGAGTTTGACCAGTAGATTGCTCATTTATAATATTCTTTAGTAATGTCTCAAGCTCTTTCTCAACAGCTTCTTGCAGATTAAATGCAATTTGTCTATGTTGTTGAGCAACAGGATGAACATCCTCATTGATATGCAGTTTCACTTTCATGGTTTTAAGTTTTCCTAATCCATGAAACAATGACAGGAACTAATTTACTATTTTATGATGAGCATTCATGTTATACTTCATAGATATCAGTCCCACCATACCAGCAGTATTGATACCAAGTAACAGGAACTTGATGCAGTACCTTGAAGTATGTGAGTGTCTGCTTGTACTTTTGTCTTCTTATATCTCAAGATTGCTATGGATTAACCTTGACTCTTTCATGACGTCAAAGCAGCCCATGTGTACACTTTAGTCTTCGATGGTGTGAGGAGGGGCAATGGAGACAGTTTTGTATTTCTTCTCAGACATGATGTTTATCGATGCACACTGTCAAAAATAAAATGTACAGAACAACTGTTTACTTTCAGTGTAATCTTTGACAATGTTTTACTGACTTTTGTGATTTTACTCATCAACTTTTCTTTGTCTCTAATTCTTCTTTGCATGCATCCAGTCCAATAAGCACATTTTTCTGAGGTAAGCATCTATATGGAACATTTATCATCTTGTCACTTAACAATTAAACAGAAGAACTCTTGAATTAACATTTAGATGACGATCACCTTTGTTTAGTGTCGATTTGCCTCAGCTGATGTTGCTGCTTGGCCTTGTGGGCATGCGTAGAATGTTGCTTCTGGAACTTTCTGGCGTTCATTTTGTTTTTGCATCATGATGCACTTAGCTTTTCCTTTGCTTTGAAACCATCACAAAATGTTTTTCCTTCCCACAACCATTGCATACTTATCCAATGGCAGGACATTAACTTTCACATAGACATGAAAAACCATATCAAAGGCACAGTTCCTTTTTCTTTGGAACTATCACTTTGTTTCCTTCAGCTTCCCATTTCTGCTTACTTTTCAAGTTCATGACTGACTCATTCTGGGCACCTTTGGCCTCCATGTCAGCAGCTTGTCAATCAGCACGTTCCTCATCTCTGGCAGCTATGAGAACTCACTACAGACTAAGGGTTCCTTTCAGCATTCGCTGTCTGAATGAATCTGATAGACATTTGTCAATAATTCTGAGACGTGTGGCTTCTTCATTGAATTAATTGAACTGACAGTGTTTGACAAATGTATCGTCTCTCAACAAATTTACTTATTGTTTCACCAATTTTCTGTCATTCCTGACTGAAAATATATCTTTAGTAATCCACATTCGGCATTGGATTGAACTTGAAATTTAATCCTTCTTTGATTTGATGGTATGTGACTTGTTCAGTTTGCAGCAATTTCTTTATTACCTCTTTTACTCCTTCATCAACAAGGTTTTTGAGGTATTTAACAACATTTTTTATTGTCTGTATCTTCCATTGCATCAATGAAATCATCAAACATTTCTATCCAGGCAATCCATCGTTCATCAATGTTTTGCTTTTTGATGGTATTGAAGGGAAGCAATGGTTTAACAAATGTGGCAACATCATAACCTGTGGAACTCTTTGCTGTCAAGAGTAGAGCTCGTTCCAGCAGTACCCGCTACCTAATTTCTATCAGTGAGGTGCATTTTTCTTCTTTAGCGGTAAGCAGCAGCTTTGTTTCTTGTACGGGTTCTTCACCCTTCTCACCCCTCTGCATTGTATTTCTTTCTGCTCACAGCGTTCGCTTGCATCTGACTGTTGAAGCTTCTTGTATTTTCTGTGCATGGTTGATACTGCCTTTAGCATTTATCTGTACGTGGTTGTCACTGCCTTTAGCGTTTTTCTGTACATGGTTGTCACTGCCTTTAGCATTGTCATACTGTGTGATTTATAGCTCAGTGTCGAGTAGTGGCACAGTACCTCTTTCACAATGCATAATCTTCTCAATGAGGCTTCCATTATATTCAACAGCTTCACACTAGCTGGGGGGATACTTTGAATCCAAATACGGCAAATGTTGATCTTCACGTCGATTGAGGCAAGTGTTGTACACACAGGCAGTTTTCTAGACCACAGCAAACTATGTGGGAGAGCACTATTGATCTTCATGTTACATGTGCCCTATCTTGTTGCCTGATGTAGCATCCTCACCAGTCTGGTACTCACAACCGTCTATGCCACACACAGAGCTTGGTCTTACACATCTTCATTGCGCTGAGTGTAACTGCGAACTCAACATTCTAAACATTAAATCTATTCACCACAACAAACACTTGCATCACAGTTCTACAGAGTCCATCAGAAACCAACAGGGTCCCGTCATCGCTAACTCACAAGAGACTGCAGTTCACATGCAGGTTAATATCACTCACAAGGATCAGTTTGTTTATATTCAAAGGGCAGGAGGAAACTGTGTCAAAAGAAAGAGGAGATTCACTTTTTGGAAGGACCATGGGTATCATATACCGGTATAGTTTTAACTACAAGCTGATCAACAATAGTGATATTAATTGATAGATATTCTGCCCCCTGAAATTTCTGCAGTGCCAAACCTAGTAATCACAAACCGTCATTTAAAAATACAGACTATGTTGCTGCCTGTCTTTCCCACCCTGCTTTTATATTCAACTTGATAGCTGCTTGAAAGCATCTTCGCTATTTCTGGCAGGGCCACCTATTAACCAAGCCTCTGTCATAAATAGGCAATCTATTTTAGACTCCAAAATAACTTCAAAAAGTTCTGTGCAATACCCCAGAAGGGACTGCACATTTATTAGAGGCCATTGTACTGACAAGGAAGATGGGTGACATGGTTAAGACATTAGCAAGGATCGCCATAACTATTGGTGGCCTTTATTGTCATAAAGGGTTATTTCACAAAAGCTTCCCCAAACTTCAAGTGTGGACTGAGACACCTGGTAGGCATCTTAGAGAGAAAAGGAGATCACAGCTTATCTGTGAGTTGAAACTGAGAGGGTTTAGGGCCCTGGACCCAGTCTGGACTTGCCTTTGGCAGGCCACCAGTGTGGATGCTGTGCGGACACGCTGCAGCCATGCTTTTCTCTTTTTTGCGGGCCATCTAGAAGACCATATGTGAATGAATGCTGCTGCACCACCTAAGATGGTGGTTCACTTTCCACTAGCTTCCTAAGCAGACTAGTAAAATACAAAATCATACCTCACCTGGAGGAGTGGTGAAGCTTTAAGGGCTTAAAGTGGTTTAAAGAAACAATAAATGCTAAAACAAAACTATAAAAACAGATACACTGATAAAAAATGTCTGTCACCAAACCCAGAACTAAGAAGTAAGGGCCAAAATAACACAGAGGGCAACTAGCACCCACTCTGTTCTGCAGAGAGGAAAGAGGGATCACTGAGAAAGTAACAAAGGTATAGTGACTGTTTCCGTAGTATTTAGATTGTAATATAAAAAATTATTTTTTGTTCATTTACCCTAATTAATTTTTTTCATTCTGAGTGCTGGGTTTGAAGACCGTGTCCTGAATAACATTGCTATCTCCATCCCTTGCTACATTAGGTATTCATTGTAGTGGATATTTTCAACCATGTACCACAACATTATTTTGATTACACCTTAACCACCACACACACACACACACACACACACACACCACACTCCCTGCACAAAAACATCCATGTATACAACAGGGCCACCCTTGCACCATGGCGTATGTGTTCCTGCATTGGTGCTAAGCTGCCAAAAAGGTGCCAGCATAAAGGGAATAGGCAGATCAGCATTCTTAAGGATACTCCAATATCACAGAAGAAATAGTGCTCCTTAAGAAAAGGCTTCATCAAAAACAAATTTAGTTTAACTGAAGAAGACTCCTACGGAACACACATATTCTACCACTGAACACTGTTGTGTTTTCAGCTTCTATGGCAAGGTAACTACAGGCGGTAATCAATATATTATAAAGCGAAGGTGCAGTCTACACAGAGTAATATTTATTTCCAGTGTGTTACTTTAAAAGGCACTTTCTCTGTCTCTCAACCCTTCTTCCAAATAATATATTTTCACATTCTCTTTTATTGAATGTGCTGCAGTTCCTGAATCACAAAAATGGCTTAATTTGCTTGGTACATCTGGTAGGGCCTGAGCTACCTGAATGCATGTAGGTAGTACTTGTGTAGTACAAACCTAGGTGAAAGATAGCAGACCATATGGTCCTAGCTAGGGATACAATGAAAGAGTTAATCCGAGAGTGAATCCAACTCTTAGGCCTGGCTCCGGGGGATGGGTCTCTGGGGTCGAGATCAGGCTCTCACCCCCCCCAAAATAAAAGTATTTAGGCAGGGCCCTGGTGGTTGTGGTCCTCAGGGCCAAGATCGGCCTGGGGATGGGGGAAGCGCAGCCCCCTTCCCAAAAAAAAAGGTTAGAAGGCCGTGTCCTGGATGATATGGTCGGGCAGCATGAGGATATGCGACCAACTATTGCTGTGCATTGCCAAAGGCTGTATACAGGTTAGGGGTGTTGGTTGCAGGGACTAGCTCTTGACACACACCAGGCTTTGTGGCCCAAAGCTGTGTGCAGCACAGCATAGGGTGGTTATAGGGGTTAGTTGCAGGGCCTGGCCACAGGTGTTTTAATTGAAATATACTATAGTTAGGACCATGTTTCCATAGAAAAAGCATTTTTAACTTGCCTATATCTTTGGCACCATTTGATGATTCTTCATGAAAGTTTTCTAAAACAGAGTGCTCCTGATTCTTGATGCACATGAAAAGTTTCAGGATGATCAGTCAAGTGGGGGCAGAGAAAAAGGGAAGGTTAAAAAAGTGCATTTCCTGTGTTAATTCCCATAGGAGATTTGAACATGACTATAGCCCAAACTGCTGTACAGAATTACACCAACTTTGGCAAAAAGCTTGATTTTGTTCCATAGATTGTGCTTTTCATTATTTAGTGTAAATCCATTCAGTAGTTTTTGAGATAGTAAAGGGAAAATAAATTTGTATATCTAGGGCCGCTGAGCCTTCCTCATGGAGAGAGCTACAGAGCTCTGATTGGCTGACAACCACCTCCCTGGGGCAAAGATCATAAAAAAGGCAGGGGTGCTGCACGGCCCTCTGCAGCCCTGGGGGCCACCACCTCCCCCTGGCTTTAAATGGCTTTTAAACCTCCCCGGGGTTTAGATCGAAAGGAATCCAGGGGGCAGCCCACCACCTCCCCAGGGCTTAAATCATAAGAAAGTAGGGTGTGTGGCCCCCCTGAAGTGCCAGGGCCACCACCTCCCAGGGCTTAGATCAAAATGGCAATGACAAAATTAATTCAAGGGGGGCATGCATCCCCCACCCCACAGCCCTGGGAACCATTATCTCCCCACGTTCTAATTTAAAGAAGGAAGGGGGACCTTCACTGACCCTCTGCACAAGAGACCTTCACTTCCCTGGTGCTACTTTATGTTGGAGGGGGGCTGCTCAGCCCCCCTCGTGGAGCGATAATGCCCATGGAGACTGCCACCACAGCAGCCGGCTCCTGCTATGTCCCAGACTGCCCACCCCCAGCACATAGCTGTTTGCTCTCACTTGGCAGGAGCAATGACAGCTCCCACAAGGTCAGAGCAAAAACTCCTCTTGCAAAAAGTGGAGTTTTCATCTGTTTCCCTGCACACAAATATGCAGGAAAACACATGAAAGCATTGCTCCCACAAGCAGGGAGTTGTTTTTTAATGCAGCTCGCTGCTTACGGGAGCAGTGCTGGCTCCCAAAAGGATGCGGGTAGCAAGCCAGGACCGCGGGGTCCTTTTATCTCCCCCCACGGTCCTGTCACTCTCTCTCTATCTCTCTTCCATCTCATAATGGGACGAAAGACAGAGAGAGAGATTGTTATTGCAATGGTCACTCAATGGTCACTCAATGCAATGACATCAAAGCATAAAACTAGCAAGATGTTTGGCGCAAATGTTATAGTTTTGATGGACAGCAGATCAAGATCTTTCTGGCCTAATAGTAAAGCTCTTGGACTGTCAGTAAGTTGAAGGTTCAAACCCTAGTATCTCATGAAAGTGTGCCTGTTTGTTTTCTAGGGTTTTGACTGTTAAACATTCCTAGTAATGGAACATTGAAGTATTTTTTCCCCTCAAACTCTGTGGGTTGAATGTCCTTAGTAAGTCTGGAGAGTGCACAGTGAGGAGTCTCCTTTGACCTTGTGGTTAAGGTTTCAAGCATGCACCCCGAAGATTAAGGGTTCCAGTCTAGGTGAGTCTGTAGTCATTTCCTGCTCTAGTTGCTTTCGACTATTAATATTTAAGTTACATCCTGAAAGGTATTCTCACTCTTTTTCACTGATAAAAACAATTTTCTTTTCAATTTGTCTAAAAATGACTCTTTCTAAGTATATCATTCACTAAAGCCTAAAAACACTGAGGCCCTTATTACAACCCTGGCGGTCGGTGTTAAAGCGGCAGTAATACCGCCAACAGGCCGGAAGAAAAAAAATGGGATTACGACCGTGGCGGAAACCGCCAACAAAGACAGCCACTTTAACACTCCGACCGCCACGGCAGTACAAACAAATAGCTCGGCGGTAAACGCGAACAGACAGGCGGAAGACAATGTACCGCCCACCCTACTACAAGATGCCAATCCGCCACCTTTTCTGGGGCGGAACCAACGCAATCAAAAACACGGCGGAAACAGTACACAGAAGGGGAAATCACTCACCTCTCCACACCCCACGAGGAACCAGGACGCCATGGAGCCAGAACTTCACATCCTGCCGACGATCGTCTTCCTGCTCCTCTATCAGGAGCTCCAGAGACGGCGGCGATGACCACGGTGAGTACTGCACCTACAACACAGGGGAGGGGGGAGGGAAAAGAGAGTGACACACACACGCAACACGCAACACCCCCACCCTCACCCACAACACCATACACACAAATACATACTGCAACATTACATATACAGCCCCCCCAGCCCCCGTTCAATAAGGCAAGGACAAAAGGAATTGATTTGAATGAATGTAATCAATAAACATCCAGTACTCAAAACTCTAAATACAGTATATACAATTATGTACACCAACTACACAAGTCCGGTTAGTGCACCAATCATTGTCTGTGGACCACTGAGCCAAAAATGCATGGGCGAGGCCCACACTCGATACCTGACACTGGAGGGGCATCAGATGGAAAATAAACAGGCACCTCAGGGGGAGGGGGGGCACCTCAGCCTGATGAACGCACAACGCCACTGCTCCACGAGGGGGCTCCATGCCCACTGCTTCATTCTGGGGAGTGCAAAGCCACAGTCTCTCAAGTCTTTTCAGTGGGTGGGTTGCCCCCTGCTTCATCCTGGGGAATGCAAAGCCAAAGTCTCTCAAGTCTTTTCAGTGGGTGGTTTGCCCACTGCTGTATCCTGGGGAGTGCAAAGCCACAGTCTCTTAAGTCTTTTCAGTGGGTGGTTTGCCCACTGCACTATCCTGGGGAGTGCAAAGCCACAGGCTCTCAAGTGGATGTCTTTCTCCACTAGTTCTGGAGGGGGCTTTGTGCCCAGAGTGCTTCATCCTGCCAAGGACAGAGGTAGTGGATGTCTTTCTCCACTGGTTCTGGAGGGGGCTTTGTGCCCAGAGTGCTTCATCCTGCCAAGGACAGAGGTAGTGGATGTCATTCTCCACAGGTTCTGGAGGGGGCTTTGTGCCCAGAGTGCTTCATCCTGCCAAGGACAGAGGTAGTGGCTGTATCTCTCCACTGAAAGTGATGCATCATTGAAGGTGCCCAGGCTCCTGGAACTCACGACCAGCCTCGGACAACTGACCACTGGGGATGGCAGCCATGTCTGCGGTGGTGCCACTGGCTCAGGATGTCGCGGGGCCGCTGGCGGTGCTTGCGGTGATGTCAGTCGCAGCGGTGCTTTCGGCGGGCTCTGTGGCAGCGATGCTGGTGGCGGGCTCTGTCGTAGTGGTGATGGCGGCGGCCTGTTTCAGCAGTGCTGGTGGCGGGCTCTGTTTCGGTGGTGCAGGCGGCGGGCTCTGTGGCGGCAGGCTCAGTGACAGAGGTGCTGGTGGCGGGCTCAGGGACTGCGGTGCTGGTGGCGGGCTCAGTGGCTGCAGTGGAGGTGGCGGGCTCTGTGGCGGTGCAGGTGGTGGTCTTCTCCACCATACAGGTTGACATCCACGTGGACAGAAGGTGTGACACTGGTCCCTCAGCCGGTGCCACCATGCCCTCTCCTGACCCGCCCTTCACTTTCTGGCCCTTCCCCACCTTGGATGGTGGCGCTGCTGTCTTTCCACTATCCCCTTTCGGGTTCCCTGAGGCCCTGGTGGCAGGTGTTTTCGGCTTCTCCCTCTGGGATGTGGGCAACTTTTTATGTTTTGCAGGTGGCGGAATGTACTTGCCCTCGCTCCGAGGCACACTGGCAGCCCTGATGGTTGGCGCACTCCAATAGCCCGCCGTTGCTGGCACCACTGTGCCTGGTGATGTGGTGGCTGAGGTGCTGGGTTGGGACCTGGAAATCCTGGCCCTAGGGGACGGGCAGTGGGGGGGATGTGTAGGGAAGAGGTCAATATTAGCCAGGAAACACTGGTTGTAGGAGGTGTACATCTGCTGAATTTGGGTGAAGGTGCATGGGCTGGAGGCTGTTGTGAGGTGGATGGCTGTTGGGTGGGTGTGTGCCTACGTTTGTGTAGTTTGGGAGGAGGGCTCACAGACACACTGGGAGAGGACACAGGGGATGTGTGAATAGTAGTGGGGGTGGTGATTCACGTGAGCGGTGTGTGGTGATGGGCGTGCTGTGATGGAGGTAGTGGCTGAAGATGTAGTGCATGCAGGTGTGAGTGGAGATGAGACTGGGAGAAAGGAGGGAGACGTGGAGGAGGGGGACACAGTGGAGGCAGTAGATGATGGTATGTCTGCATGGGTATGATGCTTGTGTGAGTGCCAGTGGGATGTGTGGTGCTTATGTTTGCCTGAGCCACTTTTGTGTGTTGAGGTGTGTGCATGCTGGTCTGATGGTGTGCTTGGGATAGGCTGAGTTACAGGGGATTGGGTCTTGGTGGAGGAAGTTGGAGGAGGGAGGCTGGACACAGGGACAATGGCTGCCATCAGTGCTGAGGCCAGAGCCTGAAATGTTCTCTGTTGGGCTGCCTGGCCAGAATGAATGCCCTCCAGGTATGCATTTGTGTGTTGCAAATGCCTCTCAACACCCTGGATGGCATTCAGAATGGTAGCCTGCCCAATAGTGAGGGATCTCAGGAGGTCAATAGCCTCCTCACTGAGGGCAGCAGGGCTGACTGGGGCAGGGCCTGAGGTGCCTGGGGCGAAGGAGATGCCCACCCTCCTGGGTGAGCAGGCACGGGACACAAGTTGAGGGGCTGCTGGTAGGGCGGTGCTGGTGGGGGGGTGGTGGCTGTACCTGTGGATGCGGGGGGCACAGAGGGGCCCGCCACGGCAAGGGAGCTCCCATCAGAGGAGGAGTTGCTGCCGTCACCTCCTGTCCCCACCGTTGAGCTCCCCTCGCCCTCCGTCCCACAGGTGGCTTCAGACTCCGTTGTCCCGCCCTCCAGGGCCAAGTGGGATGCAGCTCCCTCCTGCTCCAGTGCCACTGCTCCTCCGCCAGATGATGCTATTGCACACAAGAACAGGGAGACCACAAAAAGGGGGTGGGGAGACAGAAGAAAGACATGTTCAGTGCATGCAATACCACTACCCTTGGTGGACAACAGACACAGCAGACCTCAGCACTATGCCATGCACTAACAGTTCCTAGATTATTCACAAGGCCATGGGGTACAAGGCCTATGCCCGATTTCTGCACACATGGAAGTCACAGGAGCCTGACTAGGTGTAGATGGCTCTTACCACTAATGGGGTTGGGGTGCCACATAGCCTGCCTCACAAGGGACCTTGCCTACAAACTTTGCCCTGGCCTAGGGGAACCCACTGCCCACCTCCCCCACCCAGACACCTCGTAATGCGCACAGAGTCAGATGAATGTGTCTGTACTCACCCCCTTGTGGCTGCTGTGATGCCCTGAAGCGCCCATCCAACTACGAATAGGCCACCGCCAGGATCCGGAACATCAGGGGGGTCGTGGTCTGACAGGCACCCCTCCCACGTTGGGAGACCATCCCCAGCTGGGCCTCCGCCGTCTTCTTGCTCCATCGGCGAATGTCCTCCCATCTTTTCCATCAGTGGGTGCTCCGTCTGTGGTGGACCCCCAGGGTCCGGACTTCCTTGGCGATGGCACGCCAAATATCCTTCTTCTGGTGGGCGCTGACCTGGAGGAATAGTACAGGGGAAAAGGTAAATCTTTCACCGTCCAGACCGTCATAGTCATTTGCCCACGTTCCCACCCTTGCCCTGACGCACATACAGTCACTGTCCGCACATGCAGGCCTCAGTCCCCCCCCATGTATCTTCCATCCACACCACTCCAAACAGCCATTGCCCATGCAGCATGTTCACAGTGTACTCACCTGTTTGTCTGGATGACCGTAGAGTAGCGCATTCTGGGGGCGGACCCCATCCACTAACTTCTCCAGCTCCTCCGAAGTGAAGGCATGGGCCCATTCCCCAGACACATGAGCCATCGTTGATTCCAGATGAAGGTCACAGCAGCACTTGCAGTATAGGTCCTCTCCTGTTGAAGGTCAGATATCAAGTGAGTGAACAGAGAGAAAATGGCGGTCACGTCCGCGGTGGTGCGTACTGTCACCGCCGGCGTACATCGTCATTGGCTCCTGGGGCCCATAGGGTCCAATGTTAACTAATGCAGGATTGCGCCGCGGTCTTCGACCGCCTACCGTGACGGTGTAGAACGCCAGCGCAGTTACCTCATATCCCCTTGTCCAACCTTACAGGTCAGGCAGCCGCCATTTCAGGGGGCCACATGTCAAGAATAATAACTGCGACACACCTATGTAGGCCTTGCATACACACAGTAACAGGCACATTGCGGATTAATAAATGTTTGCTAATGACAATTTGTGATACCTCAGTGTTGGCTGACTCTCTGCTCGCTGTTCTCGTCCATAGGGCAGGTCCGCTGGGGTAGGTGATGAGATGGCGGCATCCTCCGGTGTACAGACCGCTGGTGGACCTGTCGACAATGAAAGAGAGACACGTAATAGTCACCTACAGACTTGATCGTGCAACAATCCATGAACTGTGTGCCCAGTTGGAGCCAGACCTGATGTCAGCTATCCGCCATCCCACAGGGATCCCCCCTCTAGTGCAGGTCCTGTCAGTACTCCATTTCTTGGCAAGTGGGTCTTTTCAAACAACAGTGGCCAATGCATCAGGGATGTCCCAGCCAATGTTCTCCAATGTGTTGTCCAGACTGTTGTCTGCCCTGCTGAAACACATGCGCAGCTACATAGTTTTCCCTCAGGTGGAGGATTTGCCTACAGTGAAAGGTGACTTCTATGCCCTGGGACATATCCCCAACATCATAGGAGCCATTGATGGGACACATGTGGCCTTGGTACCCCCCCCCCGCAGGAGTGAACAGGTGTACAGAAACCGGAAGAGCTACCATTCAATGAATGTGCAGATTGTGTGTTTGGCCGACCAGTACATCTCCCATGTGAATGCCACATTTCCTGGCTCAGTGCATGACGCTTACATTCTGAGAAATAGCAGCATCCCTTATGTGATGGGGCAACTCCAGAGGCACCGTGTGTGGCTAATAGGTGAGGACAAGGAGCCTATACCCTGTGAATAGTTGTCTGGGTCTGGGGTTGTCCCTATGGGTTAGTGTGTCTCTAACACTTGTCCCTCGACATTTGCAGGTGAATCTGGGTACCCCAACCTGTCATGGCTACTGGCCCCAGTGAGAAATCCCAGGACAAGGGCAGAGGAACGCTACAGTGAGGCACATGGGTGAACTAGGAGGATTATAGAAAGAACCTTCGGCCTACTGAAGGCCAGGTTCCGGTGCCTCCACATGACAGGTGGTTCTCTCCACTACTCACCAAAGAAGGTGTGCCAGATCATCGTGGGCTGCTGTATGCTGCACAACCTGGCTTTGCGATGCCAGGTGCCTTTTCTGCAGGAGGATGGTCCAGCTGGAGGTCTTGTGGCAGATGTGGAGCCTGTGGACAGTGAAGAAGAGGAGGCAGAAGAAGAGGATATTGACAACAGAAACAACGTTATCCAGCAATACTTCCAGTGAGACACAGGTAAGAAGATATCACTGCCTCACACATCTCATACTATTTTTTGAACTATCATGAGTCTGTCACTTTCACCCAGTGTATGGACCCTGACTTGTCACTTTGCCTTTCCATTTCATAGATGTGGGTCCCACTGTGTGACCTCTGCTATATTTCCTCATGGACTAGAGCTGTGTTACATCGGTATGTTGACAATAAAATTGACACTGCTATATTCCATAGTTATTGTAAATACACATTTGTGAAAGCACAGACTGACTCCAGATTGTTTTGTGATTGATGTGTGTTTATTTTTGTGCAAATAAGTGGAGGGGGTTGTAAAATGGTCAGGGGTGATGGTGGAGGAATGTCCATGGCAGAGTCCAGTCTATTTGTTTCACAGGTGCATTGTCCAAAGGGGCATAGGAAGTGGAGCTAGGGCTGTTTAAGGATGGACAGATTGACAAAGTGGGACAGAAGGATGACATTCAGGGGGGGTCTCATTTCCAGGCGGGGGTTCTGGCAATGTTCTCTGTCTTGTTCCTGGATCTCAGGGACCGTTTGCGGGGTGGCTCTCCATCTGCAGGGGGTGGGGTGCTGGTGTTGTGGTCCTGTGGCGGTGCCTCCTGTCCACTAGCGCCGGCAGAGGTGGTGGGCTGTTCATCATCCAGGCTAGTGTCAGGGGCCCCCTGTTGTGCCACAGTGTCCCTCCTGGTGTTGACAAGGTCTTGCAGCACCCCTACAAAGGTGACCAGGGTGGTGTTAATGGACTTGAGTTCCTCCCTGATCCCCAGATAGTGTTCCTCCTGCAGCCGCTGGGTCTCCTGAAAGTTTGCCAGTACCGTTGCCATCGTCTCCTGGGAATGATGGTATGCTCCCATGATGTTGGAGAGGGCCTCATGGAGAGTGGGTTCCCTGAGCCTGTCCTCCCCCTGTCGCACAGCAATCCTCCCAGTTCCCCTGTTTTTCTGTGCTTCTGTCCCTTGAACCGTGTGCCCACTGCCAGTGCCCCCAGGTCCCTGATTTTCTTAGGGTGGTGGGTTTGCCTGGGTTCCCTGTAGTGGTGAACACACTGCTGCTTGACGTGTCCTGGGGACAGAGGGATGGGCCCGCTGGGTGGGTGCTGTGCTGGTGTTTCCTGAGGGGGGAGGCTCTGTGGTGGCTTGTGCCAGTGTCAGGGGAACCGACTGTCCCGAGGTACCAGATGGGCTGGGCTGGTCATCTTGATCCTGTTGTACAGAGCTGCTGTCATCACTGTGGGCCTCTTCTGTTGGGGGAGTGGACATGTCTGGAACCTCCTGTCCGGTGGCGTTGGGTAGGGGTCCTGCAGGGGTGAAAAGGCATGATTATTGCATCTGTGTGTGCCATCGTGTGCAATGGGTGAGTGACCCTGTACTCCAGTGCTTGCATTCATGTCTAGGTCCTTGTGTGATATTTGGTTTGGGGTCTGTGTGGTTATCTGTAGTGGACGTGCTTTGGTGATGGGTGTGCATGCAGGGCTTGGTGTTGGGAATGGAGGTTTGTGATAGTGGGACATATGTGAGGTGTTGAAGTGATGGGGGTGAGGGTAAGGGTGGGGGTATGTGATGGCATGCAGGTAGGGTGGGGGATATAATAGTTTAGAGTTGACTTACCAGAGTCCATTGCTCCTGCTACTCCTGCGAGGCCCTCAGGATGCAGTATTGCCAAGACTTGCTCCTCCCATGTTGTTAGTTGTAGGAGAGGTGGGGGTCCGCCGCCAGTCCTCTGTACTGCAATCTGGTGTCTTGAGACCATGGAACGCACCATCCCCCGTATGTCGTTCCACCTCTTCCTGATGTCATCCCGTGTTCTTGGATGCTGTCCCACTGCGTTAACCCTGTTGACGATTCTGCACCATAGCTAAATCTTCCTAGCAATGGAGGTGTGCTGCACCTGTGACCCGAATAGCTGTGGCTCTAACCGGATGATTACCTCCACCATGACCCTGGGCTCCTCCTCTGAAAACCTGGGGTGTCGTTGTGGTGCCATGATGTGGTGTGGGTGATGTGTGGGGTGGGGTGTGTTGTGATGTGTGAGGGGATGTGTTTGTGTGTGTTGTCTGAGGTACACGGATGTTGTGTGAGTGGTGATGTTGTGTGTCTGTGGATGCTAGTGTTGTTTCTGGTGGTGTCTCTCTCTGGCCTTCTTTCGCTATTTTTTGGTAGTAAGGGTTTGTGGGTGATGTGGGTGAGTGTTTTATATTGGATTGGGTGTGTGGGAGTGGTGTGTGTATGTGTATCAGGTGTGTGTATTTCAAATTGTCCAATGTGGTTGTGTTTTGTAAATGTGTGTGTATTTTGAGCGCGGCGGTGTGTACCGCCAATGGAATACCGCGGTTGAAAGACCGCTGCGTGGATTCGTGGCTCATGATAGTGTGGGCGTATTCCTGTTGGCGTGATGGTGTTGGTATTGTTATCGCCAGTTTATCACTGACCTTTGGTGTGGCGGTCTTGTGTGGGTATCTGGATTTTGGCAGATTCCGAGCTGTGGGCCGTAATAGCTGTAGTGGATTTCCACCACCGCAGCGGTGTGTTGGCAGTCTTCTGCACTGCGGTAAAAGGGATTTACCGCCAATGTTGTAATGAGGGCCTCTATCTCTTAGTCTCTCTTTCTCAGTTTCTATCTCTCAAATCTTTCTTTAAATCATTGTCTCTCTCTCACTCTCTCACTTTCTCTCTCTTGCTCTCTCTCTCTCTCAGGGTTGGGTGGTTATAGGGAATTGGCAGCAGGTCCTGTCCGCAGGCCAGGCCTTGATGTCAACTCCCACTGTGCAAGTCTGAAGACTATGCATGGCACAGGTTTGGTGGTTATAGGGGGTTGTCTACAGGGTCTGACCCCAGGCCAGGCCCTTTAGTCAATCCCCGCTGTGCGTGGCCAAATGCCATGCTCAGCGGTGGTTGGATTAACACATAGTAAAAACAACTATTATACGGAAATAAAAACCATAGAAATTTACTGGAAATTTCATTTTTAGGGTTTAGGGTTTAGGGATACCCTCGGTTTTAGGTGGCAAGGGAATTTTTAAAGTTTAGGATGGGTATGGGTTTTTAGGTAGCAAGGGTAATTTTACATTTTAGGGTGGATATGGGTTTTTGGATGGCAAGGGTAATTTTGGGGTGTAGGGTGGATATTATTTTTTGTGTGGCAAGGATAATTTTAGGGTTTAAGGTGGGTGTGGTTTTTTTGAGTGGCGAGGGCAATTTTATTCTTTAGGGTGGGCATGGGTTTTTGAGTGGCATGGGTAATTTTAAGGTTTAAGGTGGGTATGGGTTTTTGGGTGGTAAGGAGTTTTTTAGGGTTTAGGGTGGGTTTAGGTTTTCGGATGGCAATGGTAATTTTATGGTTTAGGGTGGGTATGGGGTTTAGGGTGGGTATGGGTTTTGAGTAGCAATGGTAATTTTAGGCCCATATTTATACTTTTTTTGCACTGCATTTGCGTCATTTTTTGTAGCAAA
Source organism: Pleurodeles waltl (assembly GCF_031143425.1). Lineage (NCBI taxonomy): Eukaryota > Metazoa > Chordata > Amphibia > Caudata > Salamandridae > Pleurodeles > Pleurodeles waltl. Next base: position 1,321,572,417 of record NC_090444.1, read on the forward strand.
AGTGGCTAAAATTTACAAAATATAATTGTATTTTGAAAGTTTGCGCCACATTTGCATAAAAAAAGACGCAAATGCAGTGCAAAAAAGTATAAATAATGGCCTTAGTGTTTAGGGTGGGTGTGGTTTTTTGAGTGGCAAGTTTAATATGAGGGTTTAGGGTGGGTAAGGGTTTTAGGACGGCAAGGGAATTTTTAAAGTTTACAGTGGGTATGGAATTTTGGGTAGCAAGGGCAGTTTTAAGGTTTCAGGTGGGTATGGTTTTTGGGGGGCAAGGGTATTTTTAGGGTTTAAGGGAAGTATGGGTTTTTGGGTGGCAAGTGAATTTTAAGGGTTCAGGGTGGAAATAGGCGGTGGTTGGATTAACATATAATAATTAAAATTGCTTTAAGATAAAAAATCAATAGAAAGTTACTGAAAAGACAAAGGTAACAGGGACGTTACAGTTAGGAAATATAATTTTAAAAATCATGGACATTCACAAAAACAAAGGTTACAGGGATGTTATGGTTAGGCTCACATTTTAAATGTACAAAATCATAAAAAAAATAAGCTAATAAAATTAGAGTTATTTCAAGTAACTATACCTCAAGCCCTAAGGTTACTATAACTCACTCGCTCACCATATACTGCTAATTACCCCAGATATTACAGCACTCAGGACATCTTTTAGAACACCATTGATAATGTCACTGTAACATTTGCAGTAAAATTATTAATGAGATAACTCAATAATGCATGGCAGGGGCGAGAGTTATAAGGGACATGATTTATAGTTACTTGAAATAACTCCAACTACAATAGCTGAATTTCAATGGTTTTGTAAGTTTAAAATGTGAGCCTAACTGCAAAGTTCCTATAACCTTTGTTTTTTTCAGTGAATTTCTATGTTTCTTGAGTGTAAACTATATTTTATTATTCTACCTTAATTCAACCACTACCATGCATGGTGTGGCAGTAGGCCGCAAATCCAGCTCTGTGGCCAGGCCCTGTGGCCAACCCCTATAACAACTCAACCCTTATAACCACCCAACCCTTAGCACGACCTTCGGCCATGAGCAGTGGGTGTTGACCGCAGGGCCTGGCCTGAGGCCAGACCCTACAGTCAACCCCTACACCATCCAAACCCCTCACAGACCCCCTCTTCAGACCGATCTTGGCCCGGGGATCCATCCCCTGGGACCCAGCCTAAAGATTTATTTTTTTGGAGGGAGGGGGGCAGTGTGGCCCCCTCAGGCTGATTTTGGCCCTGGGGATCCCATACCCTGGGGCCCAGCCTAAACATTTAGTTTTTTGGGGGGAAGGGGTCACATGGCCCCCTCCTCAGTCCCATCTTGGCCCCAAGGGCACCATCCCCTCCGCCTAAAAATGTTTTTGGGGGAGGGGGCCACACGGCTGATCTTGAACCCAGTGACTCCATCTCCTGTGGCCTGACCAAATTATTTCAATTTTTGTGGTGGAGAAGGGCTGCCAGGCCACCCTCCCATGGGCCAATCTCGGCCCTGGGAACCCCATCCCCCAAGGCCCAGCCATGTGACAATGTTGGGGACCATGAAGGGAGACTGAAGGCCCCCGTGGTCCCAGCCAGCTCCCCACCTCTGGTGGGAGCTGGCATTGCTGTCAAAGAGAGGGAGCTGCTAAAGCAGCTCTTCCTCTGTGAGAGCAATGTTTCCTCAGTTTGCCTTCCTGCATCTCCATGGGCAGGGAAACAGAGCAAAACCTCTGCTCTCTGCAAGCAGAGTGTTTGCTCTGACTTGGGAGCACTGGTTAAAGCTGCCGCCAAGTCACAGCAAACAGCTATGTCCCGGGGATGGGTAGCCTGGGGCAATGCAGGAGCCGGCCCTGGGAGGTGGTGGTCCCCAGGGCCATCAGTAACTCCTCGAGGGGGTCGTGCAGCCCCCCTCCTAAGAGTATTGCCCCGGGACGTGGTCACAGGGTCTGAGGGGGGCCCCCCACTTTTCATTGGATTAAGCCAGGGAGGTGATGGTCCTGAGGGCTGCGGGGCGGCCTGGCACCCCCGCATTTACCTTGTCATTAATCCTTGGGAGGTGGTGGTCCCCAGGCTGCAGGGGGGCTGGGCGGACTCAGTTACAATTGTTTAAAGCCACGGGGAGGTGGTGGTCCCCAGGACTGCGGTGGAGGTTGGGCAGCCACCCCACATTTTATTTGATCAAAGCCCTTGGTGGTGGTGGTCCTTGGGGCTGAGGGGTGCCATGAGGCCCCCTGCTTTAGATAGAGTGATGTGCTCCAGGGAGGGGACAGTCCCTGGGGCTGTGGGGGGGCCGGGTGCCCCAGCATTGATTTACAAACTCTGCCCCAGGGAAGTGGCAGTCCCCTAGGCTGTGAGGGACCAGGTGACTCCCCCGTACACATAATCTCTTTAGCCCAAGGCAGGTGGCAGTCCCAAGGGCTGTGAGGGGGCCGGGAGGCCTCCTTGCATTCCACTGTATATTTGCCTCAGGGAGGTGGTGTTACCCGGGACTGCGGGGGGTGGGTGACCCGCCCGATCGCCATCAAATATTAGACCCAGGGAGGTGGCGGGATGAGAAGCCCCCACATTAAAATAGCAACGCCCCCGGGTGTTTGGCCTACCCACGGGCTTCAGAATTAACAATTACAGGAGCACGCACTTTTTTTTACTTTCACCAGAACCGTGGATCTGTCATGACTCATAGCGAAAAAATGTTGAAAAATGCTTTTTAGCTCTGGAGGGGCCCGTCTGGGACCCCAGCACCAGAGCTAAAGGCCCTTTTTGTTTTTTTATTCCTTTTTTTCTAGGATTCGTCTATAGCCAAGTCTCAATATAGCTGCCAACGATTCCTTGTTGAAGTGTTGGCAGCCATTCAGATCTCAGCACAAGATTCACAAATTTCGATTTTCTTTAATTTCTCAAAAACTACTAAAAAGATTTACGCCAGATTGCAAAAAAGGGGTCTTTCTGGACCAAGAGCTACCTTTCTGCCAAATATGGTGTAATTCTGTGCAGTGGTTCGGGCGCTATTGCTGTTCAAAATCCCTATGGAACAATGAATGGGGAAAAATCGCTTTGGGACCCCCCCTTTTTCTTACCTCCTGCTTGATGGATCACCCTGAAACCTTTTGGACAGGCGCTGAAGAGAGAGTCATATTTTCTTGGAATTGAAGACTCATCAAACGGTGCCAAAGTTAATAACAAAACAAAAAGACTTTTCCTCTAGAAACTAGGGGCCGAATGTAGGTAGGAAAAAAATTGTGAGTCGGAAATTGCGATTCAATGCGAATCGCAATTTCCGACTCGCAAAATGGGATCCAAGAAAAAAGTGCGACACCAATTTGCGACTCGCAAATGATGTTGCACCGCATTTTGCGAGTTCGCTTCTAGCGGGGTCGCTTTTTGCGACCTCGCTAAAAGAGAGCTCGCAATTTGCGAGTCGGGTGTCGCAAATTGCGACTGCCCGCAAATTGCCAGCAGGTGCAGCATAACAGTTGGGAAAGACACTTCCTGGCTCTTTCTGATGACATCAGAACCAGGAAGTAATCAAATACACCTGGGAGGAGAGAGGACCACACCCTTTCCAAACTGCAGTGCAACACCCAGGAGAGAGGACCTGCTGCTACTATGGAGGACACAGGCAGTGCAGGGAGAAGAAGGAAACTTAAGTTTTCTGATAAAGAACTGGAGGTGCTCACTGAGGAATGCTGCCAGCACAAAGACAAACTGTTTGGGAAGGCAGCCCAGAGTGTCCCAGACACAGAGAAAAAGAAGATTTGGCTGCAAATCCAGGACCGCATCAATGCCATAGGGGTGAGCCACCGCACTCTGGAGGAAATAAAGAAAAGGTGGTATGACCTGCGCTCCAGGACAAAGGAGAGGGTGGCAGAGTGGCTCAGAGAAATGAGGGACACCGGAGGAGGCCCATCCACCGTCCCACCACCCACACCCATGGAAGCAATGGTGGAGCAGACCCTGGAGCCTGAGTCCGTTTCTGGAATGGGAGAAGTGGTCAGTTCTGCGCCAGGGACATCCAAAAGTGAGTACCATGAGCTATGCATTCACACCTACAAATACCGTATCCACACTCTCCCAGTACACAGCAGCAGGCACAACCAGAATAGCTCCATTCCAGTCTAGCAACCACTAGAATGGTGCATTATGGGCAATGTAGTACAGTAGTCAGCATATAGGGAAATGTTTATTATGAGGCATATAACAGATGTGAGAGACTGACAGTGTATTCCCTATGTCCCACAAGTCTCCCACACGACACCCCCAGCAGCGACAACATCCAGGGAGGAGACAACATGCCAGAGACAGTGCAGGAGGCTGCAGCAGAAATTCCTGGGCCCAGCAGGATACCACCACAGTCCCCTCAGGACCAAGAGCAGGAAATGGGGGAAGCTCACACGACCCCTGGCCCCAGCCCCACAGCAAGTCGTCCAGAGCCAGCAGCACGACAAAGGCGCAGACACAGACGGCGAGTTCTGGCGGTGCCCCAGGAGGAGATAGGGGAGGCAGCAATGTCAGGAGTAGAGACAATAGCGGTCAATATCAAGTGCATTGCACAGAATGGAGAACAACATGACCCATGGCCAGGCTGAAGTGAACACGCAGTTCACTAGACTGAATGATAATGTGGGGGATCTCACCCAGGCCATCCGCCAACTTGTAACGGAACTGGTGGCAGACAGACGCAGTGCAAGACGCAGGGAGCGCCACACAGTGGCACGCTTCGACCGCATGGAAGCGTCAATTGGGCGTCTTGCTACAAACACTACTGGCCTGTCTCGACGGACCGTGAGTCTGCACGTAGAACTTGGCCACTTTGCAGGGGATGTGGCACGTGGACTTGGTCGCATCAGCCACGCAGTGGACTTGTTGGAAGCCAGGCAGGTGGCAAGGGGCACAGGTGAGACCCCTCAGGACAGTGAGGAGGGTTCCACAATAAGCAGTGTGTCTGCAAGTGACTCACGTGTGCTGAGGAGTGCAAGTGCACGGAAGGGGTCAGCAGACCCACCTGGTATGAGCCATGCTGGGCGCACAAGGAGGAGGGTGTAGGCCATCAGACAGCATGACTCATGAAGCACATGATGTCAATGTGTCCTCATTACGTTTGGACATGTACAGCCCCTTACGGACAGCACTTTTCATTCAACATTTAGTTCACAAATAAAAAGGTTTTGTTTGTTCCACTACACAACTGGTCTCTGTTTGTGTGACATCAGTGAGTGTGGTGACAGTTGCCACGTACCTGCCAAAGTATTGGGTTGCAATGTGGCCCGTCTCTGTCTGCCTTGATTTGCAATGCTTCTGTCCCCAGGCTGTCGATGTGGTAGCTCTTGCTCCTCATCCTCCGAATCTGTGTCTTCAGGGATGAGATGTAGCCCACTTCTGGTGGCAATGTTGTGTAGGATTGCGCATGCGCCAACGATCTTGAATGCTGTTACTGGGGCATACTGGAGCGCCCCTCCACTTTTGTGGAGGCATCTGAATCTTGCCTTTAACAGTCCAAAGGTCCTCTCGATTACAGTTCTGGTCCGCCGATGGGCACTGTTATATCGCCTCTCGTTCTCATTGCAAGGTGTTAGGTACGGGGTAAGTATCCATGGTCTTAGCGCATATGCACTGTCACCTGTTTGGCAAAAATAAGCAATGTTAGCAGGGCATGGAATGGTTTCTACAGTGACCTGTATGTATGGCTTCAGGGTGTATTCACTAATACCTAATAGATATCCGTCTCCAAACTCCCCACGTTCTAGGCGTTGGTGTATCCCACTGTGCCTGAATATGTATGAGTCATGTGTACTCCTTGGAAATTTGGCTACAATGTCAGTGATGACATTATGGGCGTCGCATACTACCTGGATGTTTAGTGAGTGGGTACATTTCCTATTGCGGAACACATATTCCAGATTTGCAGGAGGGCAGATTTGTATATGTGTCCTGTTCACACACCCTATTACATGGGGGAAGTTGGCAATTCTGTAGAAGTCCAACTTGGTGCTGTTAATTTCTGCCTCATTCCTGGGTAGGTATATGTATCTGGACATTTGTGTGAGTATGGCATCTAGGAAATGTCTGAAGAATCGTGAGAGTGCACTTTGGGATACCCCACCTGCCACTGCAATCACCCCCTGATAGCTACCCGAGGCCAAGAGGTGCAGTGAGCATAGCACTTGCACATGTGTGGGGATGGCGCTGCCGCGCATTGTCTGTCATTGAAGCTGCGGATTGAGTAGTTCAATTAATTCTAATATTGCTGCACTGCTCAGTCTATATTTGTCATAAATCTCCTCCTCAGTTTGTTGGAAAAGTGTCTGCCTGGTTTGGTATATTCTCTCCTGTCTCTGGCTCCTCCTCCTCCTCTGCTGGGCGGCGTGGACTCTCCTCCTCCATGCTATCACATACAGTTCAGCCATTTTGAGTAGCCCAGATGCCTTCTGGGTCTCCTTTTATACTTTGGTTCAGGTACCTGTTCTGACTTAGTGGTAATTTGGGTGTGCAAAATGGGCTTTTTGCGACTAGTCTTAATTTGCGAGTGGCTTTTTCATTTGGTTTGCGACTCGCAAATTGCGACTTCCTCTTTGCGGGTCGCATAACGAGGTAGCTATTTTTGCGAGTCGGTAATGGCTCGCATCGCAATTTGCAGTTCGGAAATTGGATTTTTGCATCCCATTTCGGATTTTGCGAAGTCGCAAATTGCGAATCGGTCCATTTGCTACTCTCAAAACTTTGCTACATCTGGCCCTAGGTCCTAACTACAACCTACTGGCAACCATCATTAGGTATAATATATATCTATATCTATATATATATATATATATATATATATATATATAATTAGAGTTGCACTCTTAAGGGTCAGTTTCAATTTCTATACTGCAGATTAAAGATTAAATTCATAGGAGTAAAGTGTGTTTTTTGTTGGGGGTGGAGTTATCTGAATTCATGGATCGATTGACTGTACTAATAAAGGAGCTACAGGAGATTAGGTATTGTTAGGTTTCAAGGGTATGACTTTTAAAGGAAAAGTTGTGATCTTTGAAATGAGGTATGGCCAATATGCAGAGATACAATAATAGGGATTAAAGTACACATGTGTGTGACTTAGAGTAACTGTGCTCAGAGAGAGGAGGCATGTAGAGATGGAAAGGAAGGAGAAAGTCATTTTGAAAAAAACAGAAAGTTGGAAATTTGAAGTCTGAAGCCAAAGTCATTTTTCATTAAGGGGTTTTCAGAATATTGTAGAGAGGTTTTTTTCAAGACAGCATGCAAGCCTGCGAAAAGAAATAACATCATTTGCATGTGTTGCAATATCATTATAGGACATGAGAACACCAATGCACGCACATCTACACTACCATGGGTAACGAGAATTAAAATAAATATGTTTTAATTCTACGCTAAAATTCGATGGAAGGAAAACACAAAACAGAAATGCTATACTTTTGGTACTTTTGTGCATCCCCATTCTCTCTGATGATTAAGGTGGGATGAAGGAGAATAGAGTCTGTTTTAGTGATGTTTAAAAACAATAATGCTTTTCAGGGCAGATAGCACTGGGGCTCAGACTTATCTGGAGCACCTACAATATAGGCACTACTGAGCATCAAATCTTACATTTGGTTGTCATTTACCCTTCCTGTAGCAATAATCAGATGCACAAAAGGAAAAGACATCCCCAGAAATCTCCTCACCTGAGCAATAGAAACTACAGTCCTACCCCTCCCACTTACCATGTATCAAACTTGCACTGCTTAGGGAAACAAGCACCTTCCTAGTTAAACCCTCAATGACTTTAAATGGGGGAGCCCTCTCACTATTCTTTCTCACTTCAGTGGCTGGCCTCCACCTTCAAGCCATAGGAATGCATGCAATACATTTCCACCATTAGGGAGGAGACTATGGCCCTCATTCTGACCCTGGCGGTCGGCGGAGAGACGGCGGTCGGACCGCGAACAGACCGGCGGTATTAAAAATGGCATTCTGACCGCGGCGGTCCCCGCCGCGACCGACCGCTACTTCTCCACTCCGACCGCCGCGGCGGTCATGACCGCGGGGCTGGAGTTTGCGCACTCCGGCCCGGCGGTCGTCCCAAGACCGCCAAGGGTATTATGACCCTGCCTACCGCCGCGGTTTCTTGCGGGCGGGAACCGCCGTGCGAACCATGGCGGTAAGCACTATCGGGGCCAGGGAATTCCTTCCCTGGCACTGATAGGGGTCTCCCCCACCCCCCACTACCCACCCGAGTCCTCCCCCCACACCCTCCACCCCCCTGCCACCCCCCAGAGGTGGTACGAACCCCCTCCCCACCCCCACCCCGACATGCACATACATGTACCCCGACATGCACACACCCCCAACATGCACATATACACGCCCCCTACACACACATACACAACGGGGACACATACCCGCACACATACATGCCGACATGCGCACCTGCCGAACAGCACACATTACCCATAGACACAGCAGCACCCCCCGCCCGCATACACGCACTCACACACCCACTCTACACACTCACACGCACACCCCCATGCACGCCCACATCACACAACACCCCCCCACCCCCTCCCCTCACGGACGATCAACTTACCTTGTGCGTTGGTCCTCCGGGAGGCGACGGGAGCCATAGGGACGTGACCGCCAACAGAAGACCGCCAACAGAAGACCGCCACACAGAAATGTGGGTCGTAATTCTGTGGGCGGTGTTCTGCTGGCGTGGCGGTGGAGGTTGACCAGTCTCCACTTTCCCGCCGACCGCCAGTGTGGCTGCTGGCGGTTTTCCGGCGGAACGCTCCCAGCGGTCAGAATGCGCACAGCGGCACACCGCCGCGGTCGGCGGTCTTCACCGCGGCGGTAACTCAGCGGTCTTGCGAAAAGACCGCCAAGGTCAGAATGAGGGCCTATATGTTCAATAAATGTATAGAATACTAGAAGCAAGGTTGTGATCAGGCACACAGTTTCTGTGAATCGCAGCATTATTTTTTTAACCAAGGGGTGAAGAGCTTGCTATAAAAACAATTGTGTTTGTTACCCAAATTAGGTTCCAAATGCACTTCTGAGTGTGCTGCATGGCCAGAGATCAACGCTCTGAGTGGACAGAAGTGCTGATGTTGAGGATAAATAGTAGACACACAAATAGGGCAGGCACGGCCAACTATCTGAGTGTTTTTAAAGAAAACAATTTCCCTGCATGCAAATGATGAGCTGATATGGACAGTTTAGAAGAAGTGCAGTCTGAGAAGGCAAATTGTCTCCTCCCTTTCACCTCCGCGAGCACAGGACTTTGAAGTATAAAACTCACAAGCAAATGCAAAATGCTGTCTAGATCAGGGGGCTACAAACCTTTTGTGCAGAGACCTAATATCGAAAGGCATCTCTTCCTCAAATGCAATAAGTAGAGCATATACTTGTTTTGTTTCGTCTTTCTCTTTTTATGTTCCTTTCTATGTTAGTTTTTACTGTGTATTTTCCTTATGGGGTTTTCCCTTCACGTTTTGGCTTACTCAGTTCGAGGTGCCACCTTAATGCATGATGTGCACTTTGGAAAAGCTTGAGATTTGGGGGCTTGGGATAATATTTTATAGAAACAGTGAGTCAGCCTATTCCGAGAAGCAACAGCCTTTCACAGAATAGATATTGATGTAACAAGATCTCAAACAAGAGGTGGTATTCATAAACCAGCATGCTTGTGAGTATATGTTGTGGGTAAAGAAGTCCAGTCAATGGATCGGCGAAACAGGCTTGAATGTCAATTGACATTCCTATGATTCATTCCAGCTTTGTGATCCACTATAAAATCTAGATTTCGCTATGAGTTAGACTGCTTCAAAACTTGAGATTTTCGCCCTTCATTGCCATCAACCACTTGAGTGATTTGTCTGGACCACAAATTTGTACCAAACAGGAAAGACCAAAATCTGCTTAGAACCCACAATATCGCAAAATTATTATTTTTCAATGGCTGCCCAGTCGCAAAAACATTATTTTTCAATGGCTGCCCAGTCGCAAAAACATTATTTTTCAATGGCTGCCCAGTTCTGTTTCCTTAAATGCAGTCTGTGACTAATAAAAGCTATCAGATGTTCTGTACCCTTGTGAGTACCGCTCCAACTCCAATATCAGAGTCGTAGATCTGCACAATGCAGTGCGTAATGTAGTCAGGTGCCCAAAACAAAGGGGGTAAAGGGATAACACACAGATATACATCCCAATTAAGGTGCGTAACAAAGGCAGCCTGTGAGAGAAAGGGGCTAAATCAAATTGAACCATATGAACTAAAAATTGTCTAAGGGATATATCTTCTATTAAGGATGGAAGCCCTCAACCACTGATCTGTTGGCATACTTCAGCATAGGGCTCCACCTCATGCTAGCAGGTGTGGGCTGTATTATCTTTCCCAGCCTAGAACCTGCAGAATGACTAGGCCACACACAGAGCTGTAAATCATACTTTTCTATTCCTCTGAGTGTACCGGTGAACTCCAACATTTTAAAGCAAGCGTTCATATATTCTATTCTAGTGATTATGTCACACACTGATATGGAGCACTCGTGGAGCCAATAAGGTTCTGTTCTAACTCATGCAAGACACTACATCCTCCCTCTCTGTTAAATGTAAAATTGTAAATTTTTAGAAACTCATTAGGCAGACACAAATATCAACATATATAGAAACATGTACAACTATGGGCCTGATGTAGATCTTGGCGAGGCTTCCATCATCCTGCGATTGTGGTGTTTCCAAGTACTCCATCAAGCTTACGGACTTATGTCTACCATATTTAGATCTATGGCGGGTGAACCTCCGTCCGTGGAGTACACCGTTTAAGCAGTCTTCCGCTGATGATGCAGTGGACTCCAATGCTGGCTAATAGTACTCCATCGCCGTCAGGGCAGCGTGATTGCATCAAGCATATTTAGGTTTCACAGCTGTTTTGGCTTTATTATGGTGGCAGATTCCTGATGGCAGGAGTCCGTTGCTGGACCCACTCACCATTGTACAATGGCTATGGCTAATAGATGAATGGTAGCAGCACACACCTGATGTATGTTGGCTCATTGTGAACATCGGCAAAACACACTATAAAGCACACTTAATTTCAGACCATGATCCTTTGCCATTTCACTGCAGAAAATCGTTTTGCTGCTGATTTTGCCCCTCAGGTAATTTTCTTTGTATTTCCCCCTCTGTTCATTTTTCATTTGCTTTATCTTTTTAATTTGTTTCCTCAAATTGTGAGCTGATATTTTGTTTGTTTTTAGTCTCACACCATGGCAGGGAGGAGAAATCCATATTTTGCAGAGGGACAATTGTCAGTCATGGCAGAAGAAATCATTAGAGTAGAACCACAATTGTTTGGGGCACAAGTTCAAACTGAAACCATATCTCAGAAATGACAAATGTGGACCAGAAAAGTTGACATGTTTAATGCTGTAGCCAACAACCTGCCCACATAGGAGGAAATTAGGAAGAGATGGAATGACCTGCGGAGAAGGGTGTGTTCCCAGGCCTCCAAGCGTCACCTGGAGGCCAAGAGAACTGGTGGTAGTTCACCAAGTCCCTGATTATAACTATTTTCCTGGGAGAAGATCTTGCAGATCCTTCATCCTGAAGGCTTGACTGGACTCTCTGGTGGAGTGGAGACTGGTAAGTTATATTTTTCAATGGCTCAATAAACAGAAATGTACTGTTTGCACTTACGTTAGCTATTGATAATGTGCTTTCCACCTCTGTAAAACATATCATCCCAAATCACAATAGTAGCAGTATGGTACTATCTCTCTCTCATTCACTACTGAGCAATATGTGTGCTTAAAATGTGTGTTGTTATTCATTGAGCATTTTTTGATTTTGCTTGTTTGCTTGTTTGTTTGAATGTATTTTGTTCTACTGAAGATAACAGGTACAAAACTCTTGTCATTTACAACATGAAGGTATGGTGATTGTAAGTGTTTTCAGCTATCAACATATTTCACAAATGGTATTCTTTTGTATATGTATGCATATCTACACAGCATATATTTCACTAGAAATGTTCAAATAACATTTTCAAAGTGTTGGTAATGTTAAGTTGAAATGGCTACAACTACCATGATGCCTTATTTCTGTATCTGGAAAACATGCTTGCTCAATGTTGTTTCTCATCCTTTGTCTCCTACCATATATACACATATGTTAAAGTCTCCTGCATTATACAAACCCAATTTGATGCAATGAATGAAAATGGCATGGTTTCCAATGTTATATGTTGTCTCTTGCTTGTCAGTACATTGAACTGATGTAATTAGTCTCACAAATCAAAGTATGTTGATTTAAAGGTTTTTTTACAAGTCATGTTCCATGCAGAACCTACTTTGTAATGATATCAAATTTACCTAGAAAAGTTGATACGATGACTATTGCAGGAAATCCTACCAAGTCATATGATAGTGATTATTAGCATGCTAGGCCTTGGAATGGCTTCCTACATATTTCTCCTCTTGTCTGAGTTGGGTTGACTGTGTGGTATATCATATGTACTTTTCCAAAGTAAGTATTAAGTTCCAGGACATCTCTTTAGTTGTATTTTATGCTGACGTTTCCAAGAGTGTAAATTCCAATGTGTTTGTAAATTGCTACAAACACTGGAAGGTTTAATTATACCTTTATTTGTAAAATTAATTTATTTCAGGTTGCTTCATATGTAGCTTCAAAGCCATTTCGTTCATAATCCAGACTCTTACAATACGATTAATTCATTTTAGGACCTACACCCAGAGTACGTGGCCAACTATCAACCACAGAGAATACCTCCATTCAAGAGGACTCCACTCACCACCATCCAGACCTTAGTCTGGATGGTGGTGAGATGCCTGGTCCATCTGGTCTGTCTGGGCAGACAGCTCTAGTAAGTCTCACTTGGCCCACACCTACACCTCTCACACCCGCTCTTACAACAGCTCAGGCAATGGATACCTCCACTTCCTGTGGTTAAAGGAATTTCACAACAATCTTGTGCCCCCCGCCCCCAATCCTGGCTGCTGCTGGGATAACACCAGCACAACTACCACCACATCCAGTTCAGCTAGGTGGGATGGGCACACTGGGTCAAGGGTACTGGGTAGTGGAGGCAGCAGTTGTGGGAGAAATCTGTGGGCCAGCAAAGTGCAACTAATGGGTATACTATCACCCCGACCACCAATGACTAGGTCCTGAAGCCCCACATCAGTCAAACAACATGATGGGCCAGGTCCTTACAGAGCTCTGGAACATGAAGCAGTTTCAAAGGGAGCACATTTCAGAAATGCAGACTCACACCTCCAATCTGAGCTCCCTGACTGGTGTGCTGCTTGACATTTACCATTATATGTTCAGTGCTTTTCCAGCAACATTTGCCCCTTTCCATTGTCCTACAACATCTGGTCCCAGTACACCTGCCTCAGCCACAGAGATGGAGGCCCTGCCACATGCAGAAAAACCTGTAACCACTTCAGTCCCTGCAACTATAGATCCCCCCACCATAGGAGGGAACGTTCATTCAGACCACCAGGAGAGGGTGGCAAGACCTCCACCACCACCAAGAGATGCAGAACCTAATTCCGTCCAGACTGTGACTACCATTCAGTATGTGGACTATTTCTGGACACATTTACCATTTTGAGGACAGTTGCATTCTGTACATTGGACTCCAAACACTTTTGGCTCTACAAAAATAGTTTCATTCACCTTGACTGACTGTTATGTTTTTGATTTTCATTTGTATATTGTTTTTATCCTATTTGAGTTGATGTGTGTTTGTAACATTAAAAGGTTAACACACACATTCAAAGACTGGTGTTGTATCTTTTTTGGTATAATTGTTTTTAGTTATTTTGAGTTACATAATTTTGTGAAAAAAACAGAAAACAAAAAGATAGTTTGAAACAAATTACGAGAATTTGGATAATGTTTCTCTCATTTCCAAACATGTAACATAATTAGTCTCAGCAAAAATCTTGATTTAACAATTACATCTATTTCCAAAAAAGATTTGTTGGTCAAAGTAAAGGGAAAAAAGTAAAAATTTTGCATGGAATTTTATACAACAAAACAGATTCAGTAGGCAAACTAATCTTGATTCATGTCATTGGTTGGAGCCAGACATCCTGGCTCACAAGAGGTATACCACATCAATAACACTAATAGTCAAAATCATGGCAGAACTACTTTTTGTGAACAAAAGATCAATCCAATACACTGTAACGGTATCTGGTGAAATGTCACAACCAACTTAAAGTGGTGTGCTACATGAAGTTATTCCTACAATGATAAGGCACATCAACAGCCTCATACACAACACAAAATGAGGATTTAGCAAATGTTAAGGGAGATGCGTATGCTAGGGATCAAATCACACATGTGGCTAGAGCAGGTTAAGCAGCACAGATTGCCTTGGTGGCAACATACAACAGAAAACCAGTCTAATGCAATACCATCAACTCCAATACAGTCAATGTACAAGTTGTCTCTCTACAATATTTGTACATCCAAAGTTGGTGTGTTTTGTACAGGATGAACACATGTTCCCTTTGTATCTGGCAACAACAGCATATAACAGCAAATGTCACAACTTTGAAATGTCCAAATGAAGGTGACAAGGTGAAGAATCATAAAACAGAAGAACAGGAATACATTTCTTTTCCTGACTTAATAGATGCCTTACTAATGATAATATATGATGACACAATGAATTAGTTTAGATCAATCAAAGATAATCAATGTACGTGAACACAGTAGTCAATGTGTCAAACCTTTGATCAATAAACATTGTTGCCCAGAAACTTTCCAGACCTACCCATTCCTAAAAAATGTCCAGCACAGACTGAGATGCTCATCACATTGCAAGTTGTTCTGACAGTTAATGTAACATTATGTAAAGATATGCTTACACGCATTTGAAGATGTGGTCAATGACATCTTGACATATGTCAACTCCTTCCTCTTCACCACTGTCATTTTCATTTGACATTTTTAACATCCGGTGGCAGATCCTGCTCTCCTTCCCCTGCAATGTATGGAATGTTCCATCAGAGGGAAATGTCATGTAGCATGCAGCACGCCATTGTGATATGGCACACCTTATTGGGTGAGTAGAGGAAGGCTTCACTGGCTTTTTCCAGACAGCAAAATCTGGCCTTCAGGAGCCCAAAAGCCTGCTCTACTGGACTCTGTGTTCTTCAATGGGGCTCATTGAAGCAAACCTCCCCTGGCGCTGTTGGGTTCCTCAATGGTGCTAATAACTATGATCAGTTAGGTTAAGCAGAGTCGCCTATATGAGAAATATAAACAAAATATTTTACTAAATTTATGAACCCATCGTAGCTTCTCAAACTAGTCATATACCAATATTCAGATTGACAGATTGTACTTGCCAACAAGTCAGGCCCTCTCAAGCCCAAGTTATGAGATTTGCAGGAGTATGCTGCTGTTCTGTAGTACAAAGGAGTCATGTCCTGACCAAGGAGAATGAGCACACATGCTGGGGATGTGCAAATCAGGTAAGCCGAGAACTTTCACATTGATTGTTTTTTCAATTGCGACAGACTTGTTCTCTGACTTGTGGTAGCACTAAGGCAATATGTGTGCATAAATTAAACCAAACACATGTGGTAGGTCACCCAAACCATAAACATTTTCCTTCACATTTTCAAAATCCTTATTATGTGGAAACTGAATGAAGTAACGTATCTAATCATTGAAGAAAGAACTTCTTGTAGCACACCACTGAAAGTTGGTTGTGACATTCCTCCAGATACTGCCACAGTGTATTGGAGGGATCCTGTGGCCACAAAATGAAGTACTGCCATGATTTTCACCATTGGTGTAAGTGATGTAGGATTCCTATTGTGAGGCAGAATATATGGCTCCAGTGATTACATAAATCCTGAATAGTTTGACTATTCAATCTGATTTTTTTATAATGTCTGTTTCTTCCATGATGGCAAGGTCTTGAATAGGTCTGAACACTTGACGTTGTCATCTTCTACCCCTCCCTGGGTTCATATGTCTGCATTTAAGAAACACAAAATTTCAATTAAAATGGTCCTACAATACTTTGATACCATACCTCATGTCTTTGTAAAATTACATATATTTGTGTGATATAGGTACACATTATTTGTTTTGATATTGCAACTCAGAATAACAATTTCTTACATGTCTGATTATTTTTAAAACTAATGTGTAAATAATACATTTGAAATGTATTATTTACAAATAAGTTTTTTATTTTTTATTTTTAAATCTGTCAATGGAAGGAGAAAATACACTGCGTCCCTATTGATGTTAAACACAGTAACGGTTTACATTATAATGTGTCAAATATAAGCAATAGCAGTGTTGTATGTATCTTACATTGGTAAACAAACTAGCCACAATTCTGAGTGGTGGTGATACACATAACATTTAAAAACAAACTGCTTCACCTCCTAAAAAGGTGGGTGCCTGACCTTGCCTTCAGAACATTGGCTGTCCGTCAGTCACTGGCGGAAGCTGATCATGCAGTAAGTGTAACACTCTATGAGGGACACAGCCAGAGGCTATCGTGTGTGATGGCTACACACAAAAGCCAATGGCTGTGTCCATCTCCATCACAGATTGCGTACATCGCCTACTTGTATGCAGCATTAGGATAAAAGCTCACTTGGCTCCTAATACTGAAGCCAACAACATCTCCTCCACTTTTGATACTGTTATCGACATCTATGAGCCAGGATGGTGGGGAAAGCAGGCGATAGGGCCCCTAACTTCTCTACTGAGGAGTTGGAACTCCTCTCCACAAAGGAACATCCCTGTATAGCCAGCTGTATTGGAACCCAGAGTAACCAGTACGTGTTTGAAAAGAAAGTGTTCTTTTAAGTAACTTGTTTCTTCTTAATACACAGGCTAATCTCTCTTTTTTTATTTCTGAGTGAAGTGCCGGAATTTATAATGCAGTGAACTCAAAACTTTAGGAGGGGACATAATGATGTTTAACAATGTTTGAAGTGTCTGTAAATTGAAATTAAAAGTCATCTGAATGAACAAGGTGACTTTTCAGTTTAATTCACTCACAAATCCTGATTTCATTTAACTAAACTGCATGTTCTTTAATTTCAGGGGCCCAGTAGGCACTGTACCATAAGTATAAGTGAAAAATACAGCCATATGTCAAAATGAGAAAAAATTAAAGTGCAAGAAAAAACTTTCAAGTCATGGACTTGTATTTTTTTTTGTTTCAATTTCAAATATATACTATTTTCTGTAACATGGGTCTCTGTGTGTTTTACCCATGTAACGGTGCCATATATGGGGAGAGGTATATCCTGTTCTTCAAGCGGATATGACACAGGCTTTCAGTCACCCACACGAGTATGCCCCATTCCTACACACACTTGTTCATGCAGCACCAAAAACCATACTCTCACTGACACCCATGGCACCCCATCCATACTGCCCTTAGTCATTGTACGTGTTTCAAACCATAGTATCTGCCTCTAAAAACATTAGGCATTAAACCAATATATCTCTGTGTGGGAGGGGGGTGCTAATAATGTTCAAGTTGTTTAGCTTTTAGTAGCTCACAATTATTTGTACTGCTTAGGAGTGATTCTTACTACAGGAAAGGTTTGAGACCCCTGGTCAAGATGATGTTTGTGGCCTGGATTAGTAACATGTGGACATTGAAAGTATTACTCAACAGGCTACTACAAATTAGTATTTCTTAGGAAAAATAAAATGTTGGTTAATAATTTGTACTGACTGTTTAGAAATGCTTGTGAGAGATATTAAAAAAGTGTGTCACAGCAATACAGACAAACAAAACCTCACAAAAACATTTTTTATATTCTTTTCATACAGGTCAACACCCATCAGAAGTAGAAAAAAATAGAAGGCCATCGCAAAAGGAGGTGTGGACCCCGGGGGTCTATAAATGGTGTAGCGCCCATTGCCGGAAAAGGTGGGAGGACCTATAATGCTGGACCTGTAAGTCATCTGAAGTCAAGCTCGGCCATTCTCCTGAACGTGGGAAGTGCGTGCTCCATGCACTGACCACCCTAATGGCCTAATGCTTGCGGTAGCCTATCCAGACCTTGATGGGCAGTTGAGGGCCCAAAAGCAGCATCAAGGGGGTAAGCTAATTTTAAAGTTCTTATTCTTAGTTAGCAATTTTTTCTTACAGCAATGATTTATGGTATCACAATAAAGGCTTACACACATCCAGTGCAGAAGAGGATTTCTGGGAGGTGCAAGTTTTGCGCAAGGTGTATGAAGGTGTGTTTTGTATAATGATTTGTGTTACAGGCTGCCACTGGATCCATTAGCACAACCCAAGGACTGTTTTGAGCAAACACATGCCTGCATAAGAAAAAAGAGGCACCTGGATTTTGTTTATGAGGGCCAGTTATACTGCATAGGCCACAATTATGGATTCTGTCTGGTGTGATGGTCCACCAGAAATGTGAGGCTATAACGTTGGCCCTACTACAGGTGACATGACATACAATGCACTAATGATACAGTGGATGTTTCTGACTTCATATTGGTAAGTGGTATTATGACCAAACAATATTGAGCATCTGGTCCAAAATGACTATGACATGAGTACAATGGCAACAATTCCTAGCAACAACATTTGAATATAATGTTTTCACTGCAAGATTCAAGTCAGTTCATGTTGACAGTAGCAGATTACAATGAAGCCTTACTCTTTCACAAATGTGTCCAGTCGATTTCAACAAACATTACATTTGCAGGCAATCTTTATTAATTGAAACAGATAGGGATATGTACACATTGGTAACAGAGTTACAAGTACCCCAAACAACATTTTTATGTCCTTTGTTATGTTCAGATGGTCAATTGTGGAGCACAGGAGTTACTGATAGGGACTTTTTGCAAACGGACAATGTAGATGTTACCACTTTTTTGGATAGATATTTATTTTTGTGACATGAGTTCACAATTCAAAACAAACAATGTGTAGCATTCAGAGGTGTTACACAATTAAATGAGGAATTTGAAGATTTTATGTGAAATGATCTAAGAGGATATGGTACTAATGATGGTAATTTCATAAACTATGAGCATAAACTATGAGCAAATGGGCCCATAATCTGTTCCCTACATGCATGGGATAATGGTAAAGTATATCTAAGTTTTTATAGTCTTTGAGCAGGTGACACACAACAAATTGAAATTAGGAAATGTTTTGTTAAGTAACCTTGTGACCATTTTGATTTGCACAGATATGATAAAGATGTTGTATGTGGCAGCAGATGATGGAGGCATTGTTTGTGAAATCAGGAAAGCAGCTGTCTACTGTGCACCCAGTGCAGAAACATCCAACACAGATGGAGCCAGTGGTGTGGGGATTAAGGGAACTGTCATGGAGGCCACCACCTCAACATCTTCTTTGGGGGCCTCCAGAGAAAACCAGTCCCTAGTGGTAGCAGACCAGACAGGACCTGTCCCATCTGCATCATTGTTACCACTCTGATTACCATCTCCATCCTCCCTCTTGCTCCCCCCTGAGTTCATCAACCCTACCCCCCTAAAAGATCTGGCGTCTCCTTTGCCGCAGGTACCGCCCCCACCCCTGTCCCCATGGCTGCACTCAGTGAAGAGGCTACTGACCTCTTACGCAGCATCTCTGTAAGCCAGACAGCACTCTTGAATGGCATACAGAGGCTTAGTTCTCAAAGGCAGCAAATGGTTGCATTTCTGGATTCCATTCATTGTTCAATGCCTGGCATGCTAAGATTGCTTGCAAAGATAGTCTCTGCAGTGACTGCTGCCCCCAACTGGCCCACCCCAATGCCCCTCTCCAGTCCCTTCCTCATCCCATATCCCACCTCTCACCCCTATCCCAAGCACACTCACTTCTATGCACAACCAATAGCATGGATTCTACTCCCTGGAGGTGCGGGTAATGATTCTGCATGCCTAGCAAGAAAGGCTGCCAGACTTCGAGAGTTTTGTTACACTCTAGAATACATTCAGGGGTGGAAGAATCAACCACTAGATTGTTTGTCAAGAATATCAAGAGATTGGCAGAATGTTGACAGTCCAGCAGCGCAAGCCAAGGAAAGTGAAAGGACAGTGGCTTCAGTAGAGGATGTGGCAGAACCATGGGGAGTTAAAGTGATAACTATGAAAGAGTGGATAGCGGAAATGGAAGCTGAAAAAAGTAAAAGTCTTAATCCAAAAAGCGCAGTGGCTACACCAATTAGGCCTTACCTCAAAACTCTGGATGAATTGTCAGTAAGATTTGTACCCCATAGGGATTAAAGCTTAGGCTCATGAAGATTGCTCATGAAGGCCACTTAGATCAAACCAAAAGGACGAAATGGCTAAGAACACAAAGGTAGTGGCCAGGCATGGATGAGCAGGTGGACAATTGTTTGAGGATTGTGATATATGTAAGGGGTGAGAAAAGACTTAGAGTAGGGTCACAATCAGATGTGGGAAGCATTCCTGATCCAGTGGAATCATGACACACCATATGCATGGATTTTATTGGACCTTTCTATGAGTTAAAGAGTGGCTTGAGGTTTTCCATGGTGATGGTAGACGTGTACACCAAGTAGTTGAGATAATGACAAAGGTGACTGTCACATTATTGAGGGAGATATTTTGTGAAGAGGGTATTTCTGCAAAGATTTTAACTGACAATGGCACTCAATTGACATCCAATAAAATGCAGGAATTTTTTTAGGTTGTGTGCCCACACTTTCTTACATAACCCTCAAGCCAATGGCACAGCTGAGAGGGTAAACAGATTAGTCAAGGGGACTATACAAATGGATATAGTCAATGAACAGGATGGTAAGACCATGGTGAAAGGAATGGTGTGGTCATACCATACAAGTGACAACAGTGTTACCCTAAAGTCACCTTTTGCGATGATGAGAGGCAGGGTTTCCTGGACCAAGTTAGTGTTATCATGGATGAAGAATGGGTGAATGGTGAAGGATTGAGCAAAAGGAAAGGAGGTTTAAGTAAGAGTAGTAGAAACACAGTCTTGGGACAAATCAAAATTAGAAACCAGGTGAAGGCGAAGAGTGGGCAAGTTAAGGGTGGTTTGTCAAGGTTTATAGGTCCGTAAAGAGTGAAACAAGTTTTCCGTCATTTTGTGAAATTAGGAAATTGAGAAAATTGGAATAACAGGAAAGTAGCTTTGTATCAGATGGGAGGGGACTCTGGCAGGGATGGACATGGTTACAGTGAATCCATGAAGATGTCAGATGAAGACATGAACTTGACATCAAACCAGGGAGGTAGTACAATGGGTGTGCCAGATGGGAGTGGAGAAGGTGGAAATGGCCAAATAACTGTCAATGAACTAAGCATGAGGGGGTTTTCATCTAGGAGTATAAGAAATCGAGGGCTACTTGAATGATTATGTTATGTGAGCTAAATGTGTGGAAAGAAAAATAACATATTATTGTTATGTGAATAGCTTTTTGTTTTTTAATGATAAATCCTTTGTAATGTTTGTTAAAATGTATAAAGGGAAGGGATATGTTATGGTCTTGAAGCTATTAGCATATAGAATGTTTAAAGTTCTAGAATAAGAATGGGAATTGCATGTAGCTTGACAAAGTCAATTGCTGGCTGACCGAGGGATGACTGCTCTACTGTGTGTGGCTCAATAAAACTTTCAATGGATATCTAGAAATGCGGTGATTAATTTAACTACAAGAGGAACTCATACCTGTATTGACTATTTTCTAACTTGATCCTCATTACTGATGTGATTATAGCACAGAAGAGCATCTCTGACCATGATACTAACAATAGTCAGCTAGATTTGGGCATGGTTAGACCTCCAGGAGTTCAGTGGATAATGAATATGTGCCACAAATTGCCAAGGGAGAAAAACACTTGTTCTGTATGCTGAACACTTATTTGGAGGAAAATGTGGGTTGTGGGGGTTTGGGAAAAGTGTACTTGAGAGATGAGATTATTCAGCACAATACACACAGACAACTTTAGAACAAAACTTCAATTAGCTGATTAAATGATACACAAATACACCTACACAAGAGATGCAGCCTCCTAATTGAATCAAAATATAATCTAAAAAGATAACACACAATAAAGGCTAGGCGTACCCTTTTCTTCATTAGGCAGAGACATTATGAAAGGAGAAAGAAGGTGGGCTTGCTACTGGCATTACTGATCAGATAACAGAAATCTAAATATCCAACCCCAACAACTGGAGACAAATAGGGAACCTGATCAGTCACCCCATAGAAATAGTCGATAGTTTCAATAATTTTTGCAAAGATCTATACTCCTCCAGCTATGACAACAACAAAGGGGAAAAAAGGAATACCTATCACCCTTGCTGAGCCAATCTAGACCCCAGGACAAGCACAACCAATCATTACAGAGTCAGAAATGAGTAAAGCGTTAGATGATCTATCCTCAAGTAGCACCTTGGAGACAGACAGTTTTACAAAATAAAGAGAAAGTGGTATCCTTTCTGGACAAAATGTTAAAAGAAATAATAGAAACAACTGAACTGCTATGAGAGGATAGTTTGCCTATTATACCTTTAATCCTAAAACCCAACAAGGACATGAAAATGAAACAATTGAAGAAGGGAAGGAAGTCCCCTAAATTAACTATGTATGCTGATGACATAATGTGTTCAATAATAGGTGAAGAGATGTGCATCCCAGTGTTCACAGTCAAATTAGAACACTATGGGGCATCTTAGGTTTCAAAATAAATGACAACAAATCTCAAGAGCTGAACCTTCCCGTACCGGTGAAGAGGCACTGGTAGAAATAAGACGGTCCTATTTCAGTGGGAAAAAACCTCCTCATGTCTCTGGGAATAAAAATTACACAAACTAATCAAAACAATGCAAACTAACTATGGGCCCTTGATACAGAAAATACAGTGATGAACACAACCAAAGAGGCATCATGACAGTTGGATGCAACTCTCCCACAGATGTGATTCATGTTTCTGACTCTTCCGCTAATGGTACCCTCCTCACTGCTACATAAAACACAGGGTATTCTTGATAACGTCATTTGGACGAGGAAAAAACTGTTCAGCTAGGTCATTGATACAAAGGCAATCTAAGGAGGGGAGACGCATGCCAGACATAATAAGGTGCTATCAGGAACTTGGTAGAGTGCTTGGTAGAGTGTGGATGAGCCTCTATTTTGCTGTACTGCAGACTAAGAAGAAATACACAAATACTGAAAGGAATTTCTGGTATGCTACCCTCTCAGTCTGAGAAACCCATTTATCAAAGCACTTACAAGGTTTGAATAAAAAAGTAAATGGTGTACAACTCGAGTGCACATTTGAAGAAAATCACTGCAGTGAAATAAAAGTTTTACTGCTTTCCTTGAAACTGAGAGGAAACACTAATGAAAGGAATTCCACCAATGTAGAGCTCTTATTCTGAGTAATACATTTATTAAAGCACTGTTTCAGGTTCGAATAGAAGAGACATGTAGGTCAATTGCAGCAACACGAGTACACCTCCAAAAATAATCACAGTAGTAGAATATTAATCCTCATAAAACCAAACAATAAAAATACACTACTTTAATCACGGATTATATATCTGCATATACAGTGATTATATGTTCATGCACAATGCATGAGGGGTGGTTCTGGAGGTCCAATATTTATAGCTGGTTCCAGCCTTTGTATGAGGGGACTCTCTGTCCTAACCATACACCTGGTTTTGGAAAGGTTCTTTTCCTTCCCCTGTCAAGGCTCCAAACTGTTAGGGGGTGACTAAAGGCAGGGCAGGTCTGTTGTCCGATTTCTTTATGTATGCAGGAGGCAGAGCCCTTGCTCGGCACAGCCCTCCCAGTCTTTCCGGTAGGATGGACCATCCTGTCACCTAAACCTCCTTTGTGTTTCTTCCTGGAAGCAATGTGCAAACCCCAACAACAGAGCCATTTACAGTCATGTGACCCAGGAAACTAGCAGAAGGCACAAATGTTTGGGACAAGAAATTGTCAGCGCTCTAAAAGTGCAGGGAAAAATGTAAAGCAGAAAGCTGTGGGGAAAACATTGACAAGTAATTATTTAAACCCCAATGAAAGAATTAATTATCACTAAGTATTCAATATTTTAATAACATAAATATTCATATAAATATCTCATGCATTCTGTAATCATCCAAAAACAAGATAATGAATGACAATTTCTGACCAAGAATGGAATTTAAAAAACACTGAATAAAGTTTATATATGTTACATCTTTGGCACCAACAAACATAGAAACACACAAATTCAGTCAGTTCCTTGTTGCATTATTTCCCTTGCAATAAAACTGAGGTGGTTGTCAAAGCTTTCACCTAAAGGTAGTCCTATACAAAAGAAGTAATAGCCCAATGACCTTTGAATTCTCCTAATGCTAAACTAATCTAAACAAATCTCCTTCATTCAATACAAGTTGTTGTGTTTCAGTCAAAATAATTAAAGGCCTCCTTGGGACTAAGGAAGTCAAGGGAACTTTTAGTTTTTGAACCTCCAAGTGGGAAGACACCGAAGAATAAACTTGGCCAAGCCCAAGCAGCTGTAAGGGTATCAAAACTTGACTTGGTGATACTGCATATTTAGCTCTCAAAAAAACAACTGTGCTCCAAGAGACCTGGCTGTCAGATCAGGAACCTCCTGCAATTCCTACAAAAGGGATATGCATATGCGAATTATGGAAAAGCTTTGCCCCAAGTGCATAGGACCAATTTCTTATGAGAGTCTACTTTGGTTCCTACATAAGAGTCGTGCACAAATAGTTACACAGAAAGCCATGTGGTGCATGTTAATAATTCTGTGTCAATTATTTCCCCACAGCTTTTCACTTTATATTTTTCCCTGTAGTTATAGCCCAGGTACTATGGGTTTATTTGTAGTTTGTAACTTTCTAAAGGTGGCATTTACATAATGGTGACTTAAAACCCAACTTTACCATTAAAGAGGTGTTAGACTTGACAGCCTTAGGGTGGTCATCCCCCAACTTTTTTGCCTGCCTCCCTCCACTTTTCTGGCACTGTTTTTGCTGGTTTTAGGACTCTGCACACTTCACCACTGCTAACATGGTAACATTAGTTCACTCCCAATTGGCATATTTGGCTTACTTATAAGTCCCTAGTAAAGTGCACTTTATGTGCCCAAGGCCTGTAAATTAGAAGCTACTAGTGGGCCTGCAGCACTCATTATGCCACCCACATATGTAACCCTTAACCATGTCTCAGGCCTGCCATTGCAAGGCCTGTGTGTGCAGTGTCACAGCCACATTGACTTGGCATTTAAAAATACTTTCAAAGCTTTAATCTCCCCTTTTTCTACATATATGTCACCCCTAGGTTAGGCCCTAGGTAACCCAAATGGCAGGGTGCTATGTAGATAGAAGGTAGGACTTGTACACATATGTCCTGGCAGTGAAAAACTCCTAAATATGTTTTCCACTACTGTGAAGCCTGCTCCTTTCATAGACTAGCAGTAGGACTATCCTCATATACTTTTTGAGTGGTAGATTCTGATCTGAAATGAGTAACGAGGTCATATTTAGTACGGCCAGAATGATAATAGGAAATTCTGCTTATTGGTGAGGTTGGATTTTATATTACTATTTTAGAAATGCTACTTTTAGAAAGTGAGCATTTCTCCGTACTTAAAACCCATCTGTGCCTTACAGCCCATCTCCAATCAACGTCTGGGCTGAGCTGGTTGACAGCTCCCTTGTGCATTTCACCGAGACAACCACAAACAGGACACTCAGTCACACCTGCACTCATCTGCGTATTGAATGGATTTTCCTGGGCTGGAAGGGTGACACTTACATTTCAAAGTCTAGTGGCCTGCCCTCACACAGTGGACTGCCAAACACCCTACTGGGACCCTGGCAGACAGGACTGTACTGAAAGAGAAATTTGTGCACTTTAAAACCACTCTTTGAAGTCTTCCCCACTTCAAAGGCATTTTTGGATATATAAACTGGGTCCCTGACCCCACCAACTCAGACACTTCTGGACCTAGATGTCAGGTCTAACGATCAGCTGATCATGGGTACACATAATGGGATAGGTCTATTGGCTGCCAAAGAAGAACAGGCGTAAAATATGGCTTGACAGCATTTCCCTCACCACTGGCCCCATTTTCCTATAACCCAAACTGCACCCCAGCAGCAGAAAGAAATTATTTTGGATATGTTGAAATCAACGATATAAGAGGATAGTTGAGATCTTTGATAAGGAGGGCATAATTACATTTGAAGCACCAGAGAAGGGTTATGATCTCCCAGGAACTCAATATTCCCATTACACTCAAATTTGGCAAAATGTATGCAACATATTGTAGGGAAGCAGGTTACTTGTTGAGGGAGGTGAAACCCTACTCAAACCCCAACCACAAATTAAACTGTGGTTAGCCCTCTTAAGCAGTCAGGCTTAATTTAGAGGCAATGTGTAAAGTATTTATGTAGCACACCAACAGTAATAACGTGAGAACACAACACAAGAAGAACCCTTCACCAATTAAGAAAAATAGAGTCAAATTTAATAAATTATTTGACACCAAAACAACAAACATCCAGTCAGTAGGACTGGAGATATGCAATTTTGGAAATAGTGCTTACAAGCACAAAGCATCAACTTTGTTGATCTGATCACGCTGGACTGGGACAAGTTCAGGCTAACCTCTATGGAGCACAGACCAGATACACGTCCCAAGTTACCCTACTGAACACAGTACCTTAAATCCTGGTGGCAGAGAGTTACAAAATTCCACATTGAGGAAGAGTCGTGCAGCAGCAGTTCCAAAGAGTTGTGGCTGCAATGCAAGCTTTAATTTTGAGGATGTGTCAAGTAGCGGTTCTGAGGAGATGTGAGGCTGCAATGTGAGGTTTTGCATCAAAGAGGCACCAGGCAGCATGGTTCAGAAGAGCAGTGGGGTCGTGTGTCTGGGATGCATCATGCAGCAGCCGTCCCAATGAGGAGCCGCGTGAGATGTATCGTGCTGCACTGATTCTGCCCAAGAAACCACAACTGGGCTGGCACAGCACCTTCAGGCCCACTTCCAAGGGTCTGTGACTGGGGTGGCACCACTTGAGAGGCAAGAGTCACAGCAGACAGGATCCAGGTACAGGGTTCATGTTGGTTGGAACCTTTTCTGTCTCTGAGGGAATGATCAGGAGGCCAGCCAATTAGCCTTTGGAGTCACTATGATGGTCCTCTGTTCAAGATGCAGGTTCCAGTTCTTCTTCCTCAGGCAGCAAGGCAGGGGAGTAGCAGTCCTTATTTGAACAAAACAGCTGAGCAGTCCTTATTCTGAGTCTTCCCGAGGTCCAGATGTGTACTGAACAGCTGGGTCTGTTGGGTCTGAGGGTCTGCTATTTGCCTTGGCACCAGCTTTGAAGTGGGAGAAGATTCTAGAGGGTTCCACCTCAGAGGTGTTTGGAATTTCCTTCCTTCCTACCTGGCCCCAGCTTGTCTAGGGGCACAAAAGACTAACATGAATGATTTGTTGAGTGTAGTGAGGCAGAACCTTTGTGATGTGCAAGTGTTGTAGTTGACAGCTCTTCCTTTCTATCAAGTCACAGAGGCCCTTTCTGCCATCACCTATTCCCCCTTTGTCTTACCATCTGGGAGTAATGCACAGAGTGCAACTGTTAGCTACACCTAGTCATGTGACTGAGGATACAGACTGCAAGCACCAAATTGATGGGACAAGAAAATGCCAAATTTCTAAAAGTGGCATTTTTAGAACTGTAACTTAAAATCCAACTTTACCATTAAAGTGAGCTTTAAATTACAATTCTTTAGAGACCAAACTCAACTTTCCTGTCTGCACCCCCTTGAAAGTTATCACTTATTAAATGTAATAAGGTAACTCAATGTTATCCTACAGGAGAGGCAGGCTTTGTAGTAGTAAGAAATTAACTTAAGAGTATTCACTAACAGGACATGTAAATGTTAAAAGTACAAATCCAACATTTTAAATACTCTGCACCCTGCCCTATGGTTTGTTTAGGGCTTACCTTAGGGGTGACATATGTGCTAAAAAAGAAGGTTTGTATCCATAAAAGATGTATTTTGCCAGCTTGAAATGACAGTTAAAACTGAACCTACAGGCTGCAATGGCAAGACTGAGACACGTTTAGAGGGCTACATAAGTGGGTGGAGCAAGGAGTGTGGCAAACCCACTAGTATCATTTAATTTACAGTCCCTGGGTACATGTAGCACCACTTTACTAGGGGCTTACACTTAAATTAAATGTCCCGTTTGGGTATAAGCCAATTTCACCATCTTTAAAGGAGCGAGCACAAGAACTTTAGTGCTCATTAGCAGTTGTAAAGTAGTGGTGAGTCCTAAGGCCAACAAAAATGAATTCAGCAAAAACAGGAGAAGTAAGGCAAAAAATTTAGGGGACGAACACCCTAAGACTAAGAGGTATAACACATATTATTGGAGCTGTGGTAAGGCATCCTCTAACAATATTTGAACACTGGCTCATAGGGGTTCATCCCTGCATGCGTCTATGCAGGAATCATTTCCTTCCCTACATTGGTGTTTCTCTCCACCATTGCCCAATCCTAAGGAAGTAACAGGAGAGTCTCAATGCACCTAAGCAGAGCTCAGCCTATGTGGACATGTTGAAAGAGCTAGCTGGATGGAGTTGTGCAAGAAATATGTTTTCTATACCCTTTAATGTAAGCAGCAATCCCTTACTCCTCAATATTACAAATACACCCTTCAACTTGCAACTTCAGAAAGTAAGCATGGCTATTATGGATTTTAAGAACTTTTAAACACTTGGCAGATAAATTTGCCAACGTCTTGAGGTGCTGAAGAAATTGAAACCCAGCATTCATTAAAGAAAAACGAGAAAAGGAGCTTTACACTTTGCAAACGTCAAACATGGAAACGCAGACTTGAAGCATGACTAAATTAAAATAATATCATGGTTTCTAAAACATCCACGGCCAGCAGAGTAGTAGGACACCTGGGTTGCACACGCACCATGCCTCAGGGAAGCAGTGCAAAGATGAATATGGGGTCCTTATTGTAGTCATCTTTGTCAGTCTCCTCAGATGCTTAAAGGAACAGACATGAAAGCCACCTCACTCTGTCTCCCCTGAATGATGATATCTGGTCTCTGGGCTGAAAGCAAAGAGTGTCCGTGGACACCTTGGTGAAAGGACCACTGGTTAAGCTTCTGTGCTTGTGGAAAAGGCAGTGTTATTAGAAGTAAGATCTCTTAATATGATAACCTTTGGTGGCACACTCTAAACATACTCCTCATTAAGTATTACAGGGCAATGGAATAAGTATTTCCCAAGGACGCTAATGAGGTCACTCAGGGGCATATTTATACTTTGTTTGCATTGAATTAGCGTAATTTTTTTACGCTAATTCAGCGCACACCCAACGCCATATTTATATTTTGACGCTAGATGTGTCTAGCGTCAAAATATTGATGTCAACCTCATTCTTCGGATACGTGAAACTTCCTTGCATCAGTGATATGCAAGGTAGGCGTTCCCGTAAAAAAAATGACTCAAACACCCTTGCACCATATTTAACCACCCGGGCAAAAATTACTCACGGGTTGGAGGCGGACCCAAAAAATGACGTTAACTCCGATTAGCGTCACAATTTAATGCCTGGGTCAGAGCAGGCATTAAAATGAGGCAAACACATCACTACTTAAGGAGAACACAGAGAAGCAACACTACAACCCACAGGAGAAGATGGAGGTGATACTGATACAGCTTGCTAGATGGTGCAGAGGACAGCAGCAACTCCTGCACACACCATCATGACAACACGGCCCACAAAGGCAACGCAGAAGGCAGGAGAGGGTCTTCAGAACCAGGACAACCCTCCTTGGCCTCAGGGACCTGGACATTATTAGGACTTACAGACTCACCCGGCAAGCCGTACTACACCTGTGACACCACATTGAGCCACAAATTGCAGCCAGCCTGCAGACCCCACACAAATTATCACCTATGACAAAGCTGCTTGCTGTTCTGCACATGCTGGCAAGTGGTTCAGTCCAAACAACGGGTGCACTAGTTACTGGTGTCTCACAGCCGTCGTTCTCTGCATTCCTGCCAAAGGTGTTAGATGGAGTCATCTTCCTGAAACCCCGCCACATCAGCTTCTCCAACACCCAGCAAAAGCAGCAGGAGAACAAACAGGGGTTCTATCAAATTCATGGCTTTTCGCATATGCTGGGTGCAATTGACTGCACCCATGTCCGGCTAATACCACCTGCAGCAACAGAGCACTTATACCGGAATCACAAGCATACACATTCTATTAATGTGCAGGGCATAGTGGACCACTGCGGAATATTCATAAACATTTTGGCCAAGTATCCTGGGAGTGCCCATGACGCCTACATATTCCGGCACAGCAGGATCAATGAACAATTCCAGGATGGACAATTTGGAAATGGCCTACTTGTGGGTAAGTCAACCAATGTAGTAATGTACATACAACACACCAACCCTGTCGGACCCACAGACATACACAACTACAGTAACATATGGCCAGGGTTACACACATGTTCAGGTGATAACACATATGCACCATGCTGCAGTACAGCACAGTCAGTGCACAACACTGATACATACACCCACATGTACGTGGCACACCCACAACTTGACACGCACACCACAGGAAGGACAGGTTCAGACATGTACCCTTTGATAACAGCAGAACTATACAGACCACTACAAGTGCCCCCAGGTTGCCCACTACATACACATCACACATACTACACCAAACAAACAATAGCACAGGCATGTCAAAAACATACACCATGCCCATGTTGTGTAACTTCTACATAGGCACAGATGTCATACCGTGCAAATCACTGCCAGAACAAATATCAAACACCACACAACGTGTGCCTATATCAACTGTATCTCAACCACGCATACCTAACTTACCTGTAGTGTGCAGAGACATCTGCCTGATGCATTGGCTCACACACATAGGAATACAAGGTCAATGCCCATCACATACCATGTGCCAGATGTGTGAGAAGTGGAACCACACCAACTGTAGTCCAACCTCACATGCAACACTCTGTGACTCACAGAACCATAATTTCTGTACCAGATACAATAAATGGCCTAACAGGGGGCAGAGACACAGTACAGTGCAGATCATGGATGTCATACTGGGACCCAGCATGGAAAAGCAGTACATCACTGACCTCACACGCACTGTGCCAAGGGACACATTTGCTAAGTAGCTCCATCCAATAGCCTGCACTGTGCATGTGTCAACAGTATAAATGCACATTAATGCTTTGGAAGATAGGAGAGACACTGGTAGTTTTGTTGATCATCCTGTGACAACTGGATACACACCCTTGGACACCTCATGGCTGACACAAACATTAGCTGCCACTCAGGAACACCAAGGGAACAATGTATTAGCCCACAGTTCCATAGTCATGGCCTGCACTGTATGTACTTCTTGGCAGAGGACCATTTCATCATGACTTGAAGCCACATTGTAAATTGGCCATCCTCCCATACTGTATGTGGCGTGGAAGGGGTGTGCAATGTTTCTCGCTGCAGGTCTGTCACCACAAGATACATAGTATGATGAAGCAGACTCACATGTAGCTGTCCCCTAAAACCTGAGGAAGTGCAAACAACAAATACCACACCGGGGGTGCTGTATGCAGGTTTGCGAAAAGGAAGTAGACTGTGCTAAGAACTCAGATGAGTGGGGCACAAATGCATTCTGCACACTGCTGCCCACACATAAAGAGCCAATTGGCCATCAAAAAAGCATACAGGGTGGTGCACTGTCTCACACAGATGCATCCACCTCCACAAGGCAGCAAGCCAAGTACCCTGGTGCAGGGTAGGTAGTGTTGGTGCACGCCTGCACATGAGCAACTGGTGCAGGGGACAACAAAGGTTTGCCAAGTAACATGTCACACATGGGGAATTTGCATTGTTGAAATGTTGCAGGACAGTGAAGCCAATTTTGGAGACATGTAGTGCATTCTCACTAACCAATTTCAAAGGCCCTAAGTGTCACACCTCATTTGCGATGACACATGTCAAAAAGGATGGGATGTCCAGGCACTGTAGTGCTACCATGTTGCCTCCATATCTGACCCCATTGTGTTGTGAGGATGTGTTGTGTTCCCCTCAAGTGATAGCACACTGATATAAAGGTGCACTACACAACGCATGGTACATACATAATGTCTATCAGTGTGGAATCCAAATCATATGTTCCAGGTCATTGACCTAAACACAAAATTGTCATGTCCAACAACCTAGTGCTGAGGAAAGACCACACAAGGATAGGAACTCACAGCAAACCACAAATACATATGAGCCACAACCAGCTCTTAATATCAACTACCATGCTACATGACATACCTGTTGCAAGCCCTAACAACAAATTACTCCTTTAATCTTTTGCAGCAGATCAGGGTTATGGCATACACCATGGATAATTACCCCATTTCCCAACCCAAGCACAGCAGCAGAGCGTGCATATAATGAGGGACATCGGAGGACACAGACTATTGTGGAGAGGACATTTGGCATCCTGAAGTCCAGATTCAGGTGTCTGGCCATCACAGGAGGCAGCCTCCTATATACCCTACACAATGGCAGCAAGATAATCTTAACATGTGCCATCCTGCACAACATATGTGTGTGGATGAACGTCCCCTTTTATGAGCAGATAGATAACCTGCCTGAGGAAGAGGAGGAGGATGGTGGAGATATCACGTAATCACGTAACTCACCTTGTAGATTTCGTCAATAAACACCTCCCTTATTCACACAATCCGGCTTTGATGTCTTCAATCTCTTAAACATATACTTTAGGATTATGAGTTTAACCTCAGGGAGAATATCACGAACACTAATCTGAAGAGTACTGTAGCAATATCACATGTGAAGTGTAAGAGTGAACTGCTACCATCACACAATTCACAATTAGCCTCATCACTTGAGTGTGACAACTGAAGGACACAGTCTATGGAACACTACATATTAATTACATCCACATTGCCAACTTGTACAACAGTAGCTCATCACACACAACAACAACATGTCCAAAAATGAGCTATACAAGGGGCCCACACATGAGACAGTGGATGTTATAATATGATGAGACTGTAACGTTTGAACAGACTACGAACACAACTCAGTGTGAGATCTGCAATGGCTACATGAAGCATGTGTGACTAAGGGGGGACATCATTGGTGACAATGGTCAGCATGATTAACCTAGGTATGACAAGCAATGTGAGAAATGGAGCCTGAACAGTATATCCATGGAAATCACTCCTGCCACTGCCATGGGGCTCAATCCTGTCACAGGGTAAACATGACCTCACACTTTGCATGGACAAGTCTGTGGAATGCACATCAGAATGGATGAGAGCATATGCAGCTAGGGCTGCAGGCCCACCACAAAGTATTTTTTATTACAATGCAAAATGTTATGATTCTCAACTGTCTATTGTGTTCAATGCATGATATGGTTGGAATGTAGGCTGAGTGGGTCAATCACAGTATGTACCAAATATGTTCACATGTCAGACATATGTGTAGTCCTCACACAAACCATCCATATACTCAAGATCAACATATGGAGACATTTGTCGTGTAACCTTTGCCGGATTGCATTCATCATCCATCATCAACGATGCATGAGCTGTGTATGTCGTCTGAAATGTGATGCTCTGTAAGACAACTACACACAGCACATAAGTGAACACAATTCACAACCACATACCATGACTCTTGCATAGTACTGACTGCCATATATATGTGGACACACTGTTGTCACACATACATACCTATGCATGACATGTATACATTCGCATGCTGTTGATTCTGTAACACACACATTGGTGTAACAGACCAATCACACACAAATCACATTGTTCAATGGACTACCACATGTGGCCATACACAAAATGCCACACTGCAGCTCAGCCCATTCAATATTTATGTTGATACAGGGTGCATTCATTAACAATTGACAAAATCATGCAATCAGGAATAGTGTAAAAAAAAAATTACGCGAATGTGTCGAAAACATCCGCAAATGCAAAGTACATGACCCATGGGCCCTTAGCATGACTTGCACCTTCTCACTCATTGCAATGCTGATTTACTGTTAAATCGACGCATAAAGGTAATGTGTCATTATAAATAGACGCACGTAAGTAATGCATCAGAAATACTCATGCAAATATCAGATGCATCAAAAAAATACACACATAACAGAAAACGTGACGCAAGGGCACATGATGTGATGTAATAGGATATCCTGTTTACAGGCATGGTACAGTAGGTGTACTTTTACTTTCTCTTTACAGCCTGTGCCTCTTTTGACTGTGTGGGGGTCTCTTGAGTTGGTGGTGTCTTCTTGCTCATTTTTGTATCTTGTGGTGTCCCTCCTGTTGTGTTTTCTGTTGTATTTGATTGTTATTTGTCCCAGTGTCTGTGAATTTGTGTGTTAACTGTATTTTACTTGTACCTGTGCTGTAGGGTGTCTGTCTGAGTTAGTTGTATAAGTGGGTTAGTTGGGTTAGTTATTTTTGAAGTGTTAAGTTTCTTTTCCTTACTTCTGTTTATTACTACTTTATTTTTCATGTACCCCAGTGCAATGTCTGGCAGGGGGAGGCAGACCAGAATGAGAGAGGAGGAGCTGGAAGGCTTTGTGTGGCTGGTAGCCCACTACCTCCCATTAATGTTAGAGATGGGTGGCCGTGTTATACATGTCTACCGGACAGAGGTGAGATGGCTGCAGTAGGGCCAATGCTCCACCACCTGAAGAGGGTGTACCACAGCAGTCGCAACGACCACCACCTCAAGCATCGCTGGGCTGATCTGGTGGCCAGGGTGCAGGATCTTCTGGACCATCTTGGTGTGGTGATTGGTGGCCCTGTTGGTGAGTCTCCCATTGGCAAACTAATTACTGTTCACTGCACTTGAATGACGGTAGCAGATGTGTTGGCGTGCTGCATGCAATGCTTGTGGACACGTTGCATGCAACCAAAATGAAGTGTCACTGTGCCAGTATAGATATGGCGTTCACATATCCTACCATTTTACCAATGCATGTCCGATGTTAGGTGAGTCATGCACAACCATCACTAAGTCACACATTTCAGAGGCCCTGGCAACATCTCTGGCCCAGCATTGTGTCATGTATGATAAGCCAAGACCCCACCAGCATACCACTTGTAAGTGGATTGTGATAACAAAGTAGGACAATCCATGTATGATGCAACATTGTCAGATTCTCACATACATCATCCCTACCATTATGTTTACAAAGGGGGCATACCCCCCTTTGGGGGCTCTGGCAATGGGGCATTTGATACCATCAGCCAACTGTGACACATCAGTCATGGATTACTCAATGCATGGAAATTTCAGACTAAAAATGTAGCCGCTTGTCTTCCACAAAGTGCCTTTGTGTGCCTTGTAGGACAAGCCAGAATACCTGAGTCAGTTGTCTTGCAGAGCACAAGGGTAGTGTCATGTATCTGTCACCCAACTCCCCTCATTCCATGTAGTTCCATCTTCTACTGATTGGCCACACATGGTTATTGCAGGGTGTAGCACTACATGAGTTTACGGCACAGTGTAAGAGTGCAGATGTGTGACTCTCACATACCTGAGTGTCAGTCTCATGGTGAGTTTGCAGTGGTATGTCTGTTGCACTGTCCACAACCTGGATAATTACCTCACTCCTCTGAAATAGTACGCACTGCAATATGTTGTCCACTAGTAGTAACAGTGATATGATACTAACCATAGTTTACCATCCATTTATTTCAGGTGGACCTGCCCCCTACACCATAGGCAAAGTGGCAAAATTTGAGGACCCAGATGTATCCAGTAAGTATGATTTTGTCTGTCCTATGTAGTGCTTAAGTGTTTTGTGTGAGTGAGTCATGAGTGTTGCACCCAATGCTAGAAGTGATGAGCTGTAAAATGATCAGAAAGCTAATTAGGCTGGATGGTGACACTGTGTCACATTTAAGTGGTTCCCCATGCACGTGCAGATAGTCATATCTTGTGAGGCTTGTGGCGCTCACTGGGCAGCTTTGTGTAAACAAGGTGATGACAAGCAACATGTAGGCCCATATGTGACTTAGATGTGCACCATACTGAAAATAATGCACTGGAACACACTGTCATTCTCACAGCACAGTGATGCACCATTGTGTAGACAAATTGGTGCATCCCTGTATTGTAATGTACATGTAGAACTGGGTGGGCAATTGTCCCCTAGCATGGTGCCAATGAATTTGTACTCCACTTACATGACTCTTATATGGAATATAATAGGCGTGCATGCAGGTCAGGTCCAATCATGTGCTGGCATGGCTATGGGTGTGTAAGTTATGGTATTGGCTGATCAGGTATTGATAGGTGTCTACACCTGGACACATCAATGCAGATGTGATAGACCTATGGATACCACCTTCAAATTTGTTATCACCTAACATATGGTCCACTCCCTGACTCCATGTATGAGTGGGCATGTCTTGGTGGATAACTTGGACAGTTGAGATGATGATCTGCATGGCGATCACCTCCTTATGACTGAGCTGTCACATTGGCAGATACAACAAATCTACTTATCTGTGCATCTGCCATCCAGTGTACCCACCACTCAAGGTGACTATGTTGACCATGTATAGGATGGGTAGGTGTGTTAATTCAGCTGTCATTGTATGGGTTTTGTTTTGGAATGTTGAGCACTGTGGGACATTTGACAACAGCCTACATTTCATTCCTATCCTGCTAAACTGACCAGTGGCAATAATAGATGAGGTTCAGTCCCTCTGTTTCACACCAATGTGTTCTACTGGTACTCCCAGCTGACGATATAGCCTGAGAACATTCCTGCCATATGTAGTGGGTGTGCAAAAATAGTCAGCGCTGTGCTGCGTCACTTTGGTAACACAAGGATGCGCCGTATGTCAGTGAATATGGGACACCCCTGTGTTGTCCCCCGCACTGGTGCAAGTTTCAGCTGCCAGCTTCAACACATACATCCTTGCACAACCGTGCAAGGATGTATGCATTGAGGGGTGTGACTGTTTATGTGCATGAAGGTTTCCCTTACTGCACATTAACAATTACTAATGGCGCTTCTGTGTGAGCCGTACAATGCAGCACACACGGAAGAGCCAAAGCGTCATTTACATATGATTGTTTACCTGCAGGAAGGAACACCTTTACGCACATAAACAATAATTTCTGGCATTTTGCCCTTCCTATGCATGCTGCAGAATGCAGCACACATTGGAAAATCAGAAAAGGAGGAGGTATAAATGTATTCCTCCTCGTTGCACCCTGCTAATGCCACCCCTGAGGCTAGCGTTAGAGTTTTGGACCTGCCTCAAGTTGACAAAATTCCATTTATCTGAGGGAGCATCAATATTTAATGGGTGTTGCAGTGGCACTCCCACAGCAACACCCATTGCACCACCTTCCACACACAGTGATGATCAGGAGGATCTGTATTTACAAGTTGACATTTAGCTACAAAAAGTGGCTTATCGCTACCTTGTCAATACAGCGCAGTGCTTAGTGCCACAGAAGCGTCACTGAAAGTGACGCTTCTGTGGCACCAGGGCCTATGATGCGCCCCTTAGTTCCAAAATATTGTTCCAGTCCATCATAGCTGCAGTCTACAGTCCTATGCCCCACCTGCATGTCACATGAATGGAAGCACAGTTGGCACAACTGGCTGCATCATATCTTCTAAGTGTGTTGTCTATCTTTTTTGTGGCTTGACGCCGTCTTTTCATGTTCTACCCTCCCTTTGCATGGTGAGGTCTTGCAATGAGTGTTGCTGTGCTCATGTCACAGCACCACATATGGCAATTTTCACCTGTCACAGTCTTACATGTTTCACAGACACACATGCTGTGCTGAGACCTTGCACCACCCCAGGGATGGCATTGCCCAGACACTGTGGTCTTGTTGCCATTGATGGCTCCTCATGTTGTCGTTTGTGTGCTACATTGCATGGCACTCATAGACCTGGCAGAGTTCAGTTTCAACTCCTGTCTGTGTAGGTTGTTTGCCTTACTAAAAACCTATGTCTTCCCCCTCAATGCATCCCTCCTTGCACTATGATACATGAGTGCAGCATGGTGACAGTACAGCTCATTTGACACAAGCACAGGGTTGAACCCAGGGATGGGCAGTATGGGTATGAAATTTCTGATGTGTACATCCTTCTGTATGTGACAGTGCCTGATGGTAAATGTGTCTATGGACATAGCCATTTTACAGGAGTTGTACTTAGGTCAGGGCCTGAAGCAAATTTTATTTCCATATGCATCAGTCCTATGGGCACCTGACTGCCACTGTGTATTTGAACACCCCCAACAGCACAGTTGATAGTGGCAACTGTTGTCAATGTGGAATGCCCCATGGGCCAATGGCCTAGACATAGCAGGTTACCTGAAGCTTACAGATTGGGTTATGGCATCTGTCCTGTGACACCAGACCAGTGATACGTTCAACACTACCCTCCAGGTCTGTTTCCGCATTTCCACCAGCCCTTGCATGGAGCTGTAACCCCCATGAAATGATTGCTGGTGATGTGGTGTTCCCCTGGGTGCCTCTGCACAGCCCATGCACTTGGCATGGGCAGTGAAGAGGGCCCCATACCCTGGCCCTTTGCCCTTTCCACTGCCTGATTTGCAGGGCTGAGAGCAGTGTCCTACTGCACCCAATGCAGGCCAAAACTGGCACAGACTCTATTTGATCCATCAAAAATGTTTACTAAGTGCCCCACAGAGCTAGCATGAGCAGACAGATTTCCAGCCGCAATCCCAACGTGTGACTCATACTGCCAAGTGCAAAGGGTACACTGCACTGGCAGTCTTGCCAACACCGGGCTTGCCCAGGCACCATCCCCCACCCGTTGATGTGGAATTATCTGCCATTATGTTCACAGCCATACCCCATGTGTTGTTTGTATGTGCTTATTTCCCCATTCCCATGGGTCTGACATGGTTGTGTGAGAGTAGTTGTGGGCTCAGCCTGTGACTGTTGTGACCTACTGTTTCCTATCTGTGGTACATATTTTCTGTAGTGGCACATTTCAGTTCAGCATCAATATGTGTGGTTTAACACAACTTCAGTTTAGTTGGTCTGGGTAGTGGCATGTTAACAATGATACCTGTCCAGCCTGCTAGTCCCCCAGCGCCTCATGAGTTCATTGTTTCTTGCACCCAGGGGACACCCTGACTCCATGATGTAGGGATGGTTGCCTCATGTGAATGTGTAGTCTGTGCGATGTGGTGGTGCTACCGGCACATGCCTGGGTACTGTTGGGACAGTTGCAATGACTTGTGTGCTGTGAGATAGAGCACACATGCGTTTGGGCAATGAGGCAAGGCAGTTACAAGGTGATACTGCAAGGGACACCACTATGAAGTAACTCCAGGAATGGTGTTGACTGACTACCTGGTCTCTGAGATCTTGGTTGTGTTGATGTGACTACATGCAAGGGATATTGTGATGTCACAACCAGTGGCACAGTGATTATACATGCCATCCATCCCATGTGCTGCATTTGTACATGTAGGTATTTAGGCATGGTGTTCTAAATATGTCCAGTTGTGTAGGTGTCAATGGTGCATGCCACTACCAAGACGTAGGTACATGTGTAGCTTACGCTGGCATGGTGCAGCTTGCTTAATGTGCATTGTGTCCCTCTGCGCTCCTTTGCTATGCATTGTGTGAGTCCTATGTGCTTCCCCCTTCTTGAACCTTGACATTTAAGCATATATTTCCCCATGAAACTTACCCTGCATTTGTGGTGTTTCCTGGAATTCTGCGCTCTCTTGTCCTTGCATTCCTGTGGTGATTTCCTCCGGAATGACCGCTGCAACCATCTCGTCCATCTCATCCAAGTCCTCTTGAGGTGCAGGACTCTCACCTCCAGTTTGCAGTGCTGCCTTCTTGTTCCGTGCCATTTTTTCCTTTGTCCTTCTCTTGCAGTCATGCCAGCATTTCTTGCACTCAGTCACTGGTCTGACCTCTGCCAAACTGTTGATCTTATCCACAATCTTCTGCCAGATTGCCTCTCTCCTTCCAATTGGCAACTTAGAGGTGACGTAGAGTTGATTTTGCTGCTCCGTCACCTCTCTCACCAGTATTTCATGCTCCTCTGCGCTGAAACGACATTTCCTCTTCTTCTTCTCCCTCCCCTGGGTCGTGTCTGTGTCCTCCTGGCTGGTTCCTGGTTGAATGGGGTCTCCCTGGGGTCTCTCCTGGCCCCTGGGATCCATTTTGGGGCTCCTTTGCACTGTTTTCTCCGTTAGCGTCTGTTTTTGATGCTATTGCGGGCAAAAATGTGCAATTCTGGTTTGCGACGTATTTACATGTCTTAAACCGGACTAGAGTCATTTTTCCTCTGTTAACGTCATTTTGCCTTACGACAAGGTGCAATGTTTAACATCGGAAAAATGACTCTAAACATTTTTTAGCACCATCCAGCGGTATACCATAAATATGACACTCGAGTGGTGTTGAGAAATGGTGCTAGTAAGCGTTAAGCTTTTTGACGCAAAATGTAAAAAAGTATAAATCTGGGCCTCAGTATGTTGGTGTATAGGTGTCCTAGACAGCTAAATGGTAGGATGAAAGAAAGCAGAAAACCTAATTGAACCAGTAGCCTGAAGACAAATATTCCAAATGGAGACTGAAAAGGTCTTCCTGAAAATGATAGTGAGGCCATCACCTTTTTTATTATTATGATTTTTACAAACTGTTACTGGCAAAGAGAACGGCCTGTGCTAGAGGTTTTGTAAATTAAGCTCCTAAAATAGCATGCAGAGGGGAGCAAGAGGTTTCACTGATGAAGGACACCAACTAGCCTATATATAGTTCAAAATGAGTAGCTCAGATGTGTCATGGCAGGAAAGGGAGTGAGGTATCGAACGCATCAACAACAATTGGTAATATTTAGAAAACCTTCTGTAGAATGAACTAGATGGCAGGAGAAACTGGCGGAGTCCTTTCCACTGGTTGAAGACAGGGAACAGATAGGTGTAGACACACTCACACCTTCATCAGATGTTAATGTTTGATTAAGACTTATGTTTCCTGTAAATAAGTTTTTAGATCATGGCAAAGAGTGCAGAAACAATTATTTGGCTTAAAAATAGAAAAAAGTTGTATTAGTTACCCCCTAAAGCCTAGACTGTAAATTAAGCACAGCATGCTCGTTCCTTAGGTTTGTCAATCTCTCCACTGACAAAAAAGTTGTAGGAAGCTGGCTATCCATGTAGTGATCCAATTTAAGGGGACACTATGCAGATAGTTCAGGGTGACTTTTATTGGCTGACAGAGGTTAAATTAATAACCCTAAAAGCTCTCTTTTGTAGTAGTGTGGATCTGCAGTTAGGCTTATTAGTAGACAGTTGTAGGCATTTCTTGCACACACACAGCTAGTAGCTAGACAGACACTCAAAAAAGAAATGCAATACCAATTTATAAGCATAACACCTATTTGTTTTATGAATTTAGATGCCAAGATCATCAAAATCAGGTAAGTACTTTTCAAAATATGAATTTTTATACGTTTCAAAAGTTAGCACTTGGTGCTATTTCTGGAGTGGTAATGGTATCTATGGGGAAAAGACATATATTGAATCCAGGCACTTAACAACGACTTAAAGTACTGATCTTTTGGAGTTAAGGTAAGTATGGGGAAAGGTCCAAAGCAGCACAAACAGGTCACTTTGGAAGGCTCAGGAGTGTCCAGGTGCAGAGGTGCTTTTCAGCCTCACGTGCCCTAATGTTATCCTGTCGTAAAGAAACAGACACTGCATAGGGGTACTTGACAATGCCCTACAGGACTGTTCTTTTGGACTTGAGGTGAGTATGGGTCAAGGTCTAAGGCCACACCAACAGGTCACCTCGGGCGATTCGGGGGCTTCTGGGTGCAGAGGTGTTTTACGGTGTTGGGTTCCCCATTCACTTCAATGGAGAGTGGTCCGGTCAGAAACTGGCTGCAAGCAAGGACTGGGGGGCCACACCAGGGGAACTCACAGCGGGGTTCAACCCTTGAGATCCTCAGACACATAGGTAAAACATTGGCCCTCTTCCCTGGCTGTGGGGCTTGTGTGCAGTGGTGTCTTTTGGTATTGAGTTCTGGTGCATGGGATACTCCCAGTTGGAGGGGGCCTGCACAAGGAGGTTGCAGACGGCGTCAGGACGTCCACGGTTGGCAAACCCAAGATGGACTTTGGCTTTGGAGGGCCAGGGGACAACACTGGCACTGTTGGACCACTTCAACTCGGCTAAGGGGCAAGGGTGCAATAGTGCTGTCCAGTGCGGGTTTGGCAGTCCAGAGCCCTCCTGAGTCTTCCTTGGTGACTGCAGGGTACAGGGAAGCAGATCCACTACTCTATGGCAGAGCCTGGTTGATTCTTGAAGTGCTGGCAGTCCCCCCAGGCAAGTCGAGTCATCTGTGGTGCAATTGTCAAGGACAGCAGGTAGGCTGGCGGTATTGGGGCCAAGTCAGTTGCAGCTCTTCAGTTCTTGCTGTTCAGAGCTCTCCGGTCCTTCTTCTTCTTTAACCGAGTGAATCTGAAGTCCTGGTATCAGGGGATGTCCCCTAAATGCTCAACTTAGGGGTATTAAGGGGAGTGAAGGGCAGTAGCCAATAGGCTACTTACCCCTGGGGTCACTACACCCTCTAGTTGACCACTTCCTGTGGGGACTGGACATCACCCTCTTCCAGAATTTAATTCCACCACACACAAGATGGTGGAATTCCTAATTTCATGTTCACTTCAGGCTCATCACCCTAGAGATGTGTCCAGCCTGGAAGTGCAACTCGCCTCCTTCATAGCTAATTTTCCCACCTGTCCTGGTGCCAAATTGGCCTCATGGCAGGGGGTTGCCTCTCCCACGTCTGGGGGTAGTTGGGGGTTGCAGACCAAAGACGTCAGGAATTATGAAGCCTTGGTATGCAGATTTACAAGCCATCTTGTTGGCAGAGGTGATAGCATCTCCTGCCAGAGCAAGCGTTGTTTCTGACCCCAAAGAGAAGAGGCTTTCACCTCCAGGGGCTCAGAAACTCATCTGTGGTGGCAGGCTGGAAGAAACCAGTCAGCCAGCGCACTAGAAAGCTAGTAGGTCTCAGGGGGCACATCTAAGTTGCCCCCTGGGCGTATGTCATAATAAATCTAATACTGGTATCAGTATGGATTTATTGAGACCAGGTGGTTGATACCAAATACCACTATTTTCATTGCAGCCATCATGTAGCTGGGTCATTAGTGCTGACCAGTGTCCAGTACATGTTTTAAGATGGCTGCCCGGTCACTTGCAATGTCTAGGAATAGAACTAGGCATCACAGGGGCATATTTGCTCATGCAGATATGTCCTCACATGTACTATAATGCACCCATCCTTAGGGCTCTTAAGACCTGCCGTAGGGGTGAGTTACATATAATGCATGCAGTGACTTTGGCATGGCACACAGTGTGTGTGCCATGTTGTGTTTTCACTCAGGGCATGTACCCTGACCTGCAGTCTGCAATGCAGACTGTGTGCTATTTGTGTGTGGTCCCTTAGGGTGGCATAAGATATGTTGCAGCCCTTAAGGACCATCTTTAGGACCCCTGTCCTAGGTGCAAGAGGTACCATTTACCAGGGACGTACAGGGGTGCTAACGTCCAGTACCAATTGTAAACAGTTAGGCATATCTTGCTTTTAATGAAGGAGCACTAGCACTGAGGTCTGGTTAGCAGGCCTCAGTGCGCTGTCAGAGCTGAAAACCAGCATCTAGTAGTTCTAAAAAGGAGGCAGAAATCAGGGGGTGCAAAGAAGCCCAGTTTCCTACAAAAGTGACCTACAGTGTTAACCCAATGGCATGACAAAGAGGTAAGTTGAAGCTTGTGGAATCCCTTGAAAAATGAAAATTATGACCTCCTACAGAAATGATATTTTCAGGTCTATAGAAGAAGCCATGATCTGTATAGATACAGATGCTGTAGGGGTGACTTACATGTATTGCATGCAGTGACTATGGCATGGCACACAGTATGTGTGCCATGTTGTGTTTTTACACAGTGCCTGCATCCTGACCCGGAGTCTGCAATGCAGATTATGTGCTATTTGTGTGTGAGTCCCATAGGGTGGCATGAGATATGCTGCAGACCTTAGGGACCCTCTTTAGTACCCAGGCCCTAGGTAACAGGGGTACCATTTACTAGGGACGTACGAGGGGTGCTAATGCCCAGTGCCAATCGTAAACAATTAGGCATATCTTGGTTTTAAGGAAAGAGCACTAGCACTGAGGTCTGGTGAGCAGGCCTCAGTGCACTGTCAGAGTCGAAAACCAGCATCTGGTAGTTCTAAACAAAAGGGGACAAAAGTGGTGGGGGGCAAGAAGCCCAGTTTCCTACAAAAGTGACCTCCAATGTTAACACAATGTCATGACAAAGAGGTAAGTTGAAGCTTGTGGAATCACTTGTAAAATGAAAATTATGGCCTCCCACAAAAATGATCATTTCGGATCCATAGAGGAAACCATCATCTGTATAGGTTCAATTACTATAGAAGATGACCTTGGGTATTGCCTAACAATGACATACTACCTTTGGTCTTTTTACTGTTTATTATTCATTGATGGTTAGCCACCTAAGAAGTTATCAAAAGAAGTTCTCATTGACTATATTATGGAAAGAAATGTTAAAAGCATTTAAGCTTGAACATGAGCCTGAGGGAGGA
This sequence comes from Pleurodeles waltl, assembly GCF_031143425.1. Classification (NCBI taxonomy): domain Eukaryota; kingdom Metazoa; phylum Chordata; class Amphibia; order Caudata; family Salamandridae; genus Pleurodeles; species Pleurodeles waltl. The sequence goes on from NC_090444.1 coordinate 1,321,617,175, forward strand.
ATTTTGGCAAACTAATGAATCGACTATGTAAGTATGTAGTCATCCGCTGTCCAGTTTTTAAATAAATATGATGTTTTTACTCCTAACTATATTTAGAGTGGATTCATATACCTCTTGTCTATTGCTCATCATAACGAGTGATGAAGAAATAAATATTTTCATCATTTTAGAGGCGTGGTAGGAGGCATTTGTAAATCTGCCATAAAAAGATGGTTTTACTTAAATTGTATGGAACATCAGTTGTTGTATCAGTGTGTATGTCAAGTGCGTATGACACAAAGTCCTGCATCAGTAATGTAAATGAAGGTCTCAGGTCGACTGAGCCTTAGACCAGCCTCGAGAGCAAGTACCCCCTCTTAAACTCAGGGGTCCATATTTAGAACATTGAAGGGGAAAGGAGCTTTCGGTCAGATGGCTGCTGAGCAAAGCCAAAAAGCTGCTACGCTTACCATCCAATACATGCATAATGCAGCTAGCATCGGTAATAAGGATGATAAGTTTGTTTGCATCAAAATGCCTGAATGACGGCAATACCGGATCTCCTAAGTCATCTTATTTAGCACTATTTTCCAATTTTCTGACCAGTCAGTTGATACTCCTTTCTCCAGTAGACATCTCAGAGGATCTACAATCTTTGAAAAAAAACGTCACTGGTTTTGAAAAATAGTACAACAAACCGAAAAATTAATTAAGTTCCTTCAGACTTGTAAGCTCAGTTGTTTTCCTCACCCCCATTACTAAACTGATCTTGAGTTTGATGACCTCTCTAAAACGTTTTCAGCACACAATAGGGGAGCCAATAACGTCAGGAAAGCTGTGACAATAACCAGATATGGTACAGTGCTTCCGAAGAAAACTCATTCATAAATAGCCAATAATACATGGATCTACCTTTAAGAAAGAGGGAGAAAAAGAGTTGAAGAGCCTGGGAGATTAAATTCATCATGAATACAATTTTTATTTTAGAAAAAGCCAATTAACTAAAAAGCGGAACATTAAACCTCAACAAAAAACAAGTGTGTAAACCCATGGACCAATACAAATGTGCATACAAAGTGCGATACAATAAAGGCTACTATCCAGACAAAGCACTACTGCACCAAATAAGTGCAGCAGTTTGCACAAATAGGAGAATAATAGAAATTTGACGCACTTGTCACAGTTTCAGCCTTCAGGTGTAATATAAACAAAAGGCCATCCTACCAGCAGGACAAACAGGCATATATGTAAAAGTAATAAAGTAAAAACAGGCAGACAATCCTCTCAAAGTACTATCCAACACTAAGAAGTCACAGCGAGTGTGAGAAATGGAAATGTGACATTAGCTATATATACAAGGCAGAAACATACAGGCACCCAAAACTCAAAACATCGTACAAAGGTATACAGTAGATGAAACACGTAACCAAGGCCCAAGCCAAAGTGATAACCACTCATCACCATTCAAATTGGGGACAATATCTGCAACCCATTATTTGAAATGGCTATACATCAGTTCTTAAACATGCAACAAGAAAAGGGTTTCTTCCCATCTACGGAGAGGGACAGAGAAAGCAAATTATAATTGGACATTATATATGATATAATTTAAACTTAATTAGACAGTTATAGACACTAAGAAATAAACCGAGATATTTTAATCTAGAAGATCCCAATTACATACGAGGGGCACGTGACACTTACCTGTACTGAATTCAAGCAAAAAAATTCTAACTAATTGTAAGGTGTCCTAGATTTCAACAAAATGAATGCTTAACTCTAATGCCACCTTTGTATTGTATATTTCCTCAACCCCTCTCACACAGGTTCATGTGCTCAGAAGGTTTTGCAATGCTAATCGTATCTTTTACCATTTGTTCGCCACACTTTCTAATATCTCTCATAGAGCAAGTGTATTTTCCATTCACTCCACAATTGTAATAGCTTCCTTTAAATCGGGATTATGAATTAACTGTTTTTATTGTTTTCCCGGATTATTTTTACAGTGTGCCGATCTTCTGAACGTGGCCATTTTGCGAAGCAGAATGTTAGTTCTGATCCTGGGGATTTGCTACTACTCACCTTTGCGCCTTTGGTAGAATTGTCAGATGGCCTGCTGGCCTCTACCATCAGGCCAAGTACATTTACGTCTCATTCTCCAAAGGCCTAGTCTTGTAATAGACACAGCCCCTCGCCTATCCTAGTAATCTCTACTTTAGTTACTGCAGTTTCCCTTTTGAGTGATCACTAACCTACAAAATAATGCAGATTCAATGACTCGTGGATAAGGAAAATGCAGGCCCAACTGGGACCGAAGTACAGATGGCACTGTAGACCACAGGAAGCTGGATAATGACTTGGAAGGATAATGACTTGGAAGTATATCAAAGTGGCAGAGTCCAGAAGAAGGGCAAAGGGGGCACATGAAGGACTAGCATGTAAATGACAATGGCTTGGAAGTAGCCCAAAGTGGCAGAACTCAAGAAAAGGGCATGAGGTCCACCACTCAAGTGGAAAATAATTTATCTTTCTGAAGCAAATCATTACTGTTCACCCACCTACAAAGTGACATGGCTGGCGGAGACACACATGGTCAAAGTTCACTTCCATTGCCACAGTATGGAAGGGCCTCACATTCTAAGCAACTAAGAACCGGGATTGACCACTTCCCTCTAAGTTTGTGTCCAGACACCATGCGTATGCAAATATCAGCTTTTTCTCCCTAGAGGGAGAAAGATCCTGGCTTGAGTTCAGCACCATGGGAACAGCACCCAGTGAAACCATCCCCACAAGCTTCCCTTGGTCGCCATTCCAGGTGAATATTGTCAGCGCAGACACTAAGGGAACCCTCCTCTCGGGAATGTTCATCAGCCAACCCCCTCCCCAACCCCCACATGTTCTCCTCTAACATCTCACAAAACGTCTGGACCTGGCAAAGATCTACCAAGATGAAACTATAAAAAGGTTTCTACGACACATATTAAAAAGGAATTCCTAGCAATAAAAAAGGAAGCCATGCGTCTCTTTGAAATCTAACATATTCCAAGACATATATGTAGCTGTATTTTCCTCTGATGCTCTCACAAGATCCATGTTTGGCCTGGAGTAATATCAAACTGCATTCTGTTTTGCAAGAAAAAAGCAAGTGTCTGCAAGAATGCTAAAATGATCTGAACTCTTCAGTAGAAGTACTGAACATGCCTTGAACTGAGGTAAATCTGTCCACGACACACTCGGCTCTTTACACAAAGCTTACCACCGCTTTTGCACCCGACCTTTTCACAACACTTCGACATTCAGGTATTTTCAAGTACTTTTCTTTGAGGGTTTGACAGGCACATCTGTTCACCAACTACCTCCTAGCATGCTCACACTGGGAAACAGGAAGCATTGACATTTCCGGCAGATTGCCTCTTAACAAGAGATAATTATTTCATTTAGTATTTCACAGCTGTATGTTTTGCTCTATAATTTTGCTACAGGCAGCAAGTCGCCTTAGGGAGTTTTAGAAATTCATTGAGCCTTTCTGTAGCATGTCAAAATCAGCATTTTAATTGATGGAAACCTCTCGCTATGTTAATTACACACCTGAGACTGGCACATAGCTAATGTATACTTTATCACAGTCTGTTTTCTTTAACCTTCGTTGTACACAGACTTTGCGCTGCTTTATGTGCACCATGTAAGAAAAACACGACTTGCTTAAAATTGAGCATGTCATTGACACTTTCCGCGTTTTTGAAATTGATGTTTACATAGCTCAGAGCTAATAGCCGGGACTGATTGAAAGGTATCATACATGAGACTGAGGCACGTGGTGACAATGCTAATTTCAGGGCTGAGCATTCATCTCAACAATTATTATTCCTACAAATCAATTTGCATTTATGGTGGCGTGGGTGTTTTCAGACATAGCAGGTCATTACGTCTGTATTCACGCAGGGGGTTGTAGTCCATCTGCCTATTTTGAGTCTTGTTGTCCTTCCATACCAGAGTCATCTTTCTATGCAACTGACTTTCCGTACGATCCACTGCAAGCCACTGTACTGTAATCTCAGGATACTGCAATGCTTTAATGGTGTAAAAGGAATCACTCATTATGCATGTTACCACAGTCACTTGCATAGAGTTGCATAGTGCAAGGGTGCCAACATTGTTGGTTCCAGAATCATCATATCTGACTGGTAATTGCGCACTAGCTGTGAGCAATTGTGAGTTATTGACACCGGAATGTGGATTCTGGAATTATTGTGGGGTCATTACAACATTGGCGGTAAAAGCCGCTTACCGCCGTGCAGAAGACCGCCAACACACCGCCGCGGCCGCGGAAATCCGCCACGGTCATTATGACCCACAGCTCGGAATCTGCCAAAATGTATACACCCACACAAGTCCGCCACACCAAAGGTCAGTGATAAACTGGCGAAAACAAAACCTCCATCGTCACGCCAACAGGAATACGCCCACACTATCACGACCCACGAATCCATGCGGCGGTCTTTCAACCGCGGTATTCCATTGGCGGTACACACTGCCGCGCTCAAAATACACACACATATATACAAAATACTACCACATTGGACAATTCCAAATACACACACCTGATACACATACACACACCAAATACAATATAAAACACACACACACATTACCCACAAACCCTTATTACCAAATATTTTGACGAAGGCCAGAGAGAGACACTACAATCTACAACCAAGCATCCACAGGAACACAATACCATCACCCACATAACATCCACGCACCTCACACAACACATCACAAAATATCACCCCACATAACACAACACACACCACCCCACACATCACCCACATCAACCCATGGCACGGCAAAGACACCCCAGGTTCTCTGAGGAGGAGCTCAGGGTCATGGTGGAGGAAATCCTCCGGGTAGAGCCACAGCTATTCGGATCACAGGTGCAGCACACCTCCATAGCTGGGAAGATGGAGATATGGCGAAGCATAGTGGACAGGGTCAACGCAGTGGGACAGCACCCAAGAAATAGGGATGACATCAGGAAGAGGTGGAACGACCTACGGGGGAAGATGCGTTCTGTGGTCTCAAGACACTACATCACGGTACAGAGGTCTGGCGGCAGACCCCCACCTCCTCCCCCACAACTAACAACATGGGAGGAGCAAGTCTTGGCTATTCTGCATCCTGAGGGCCTCGAAGGAGTAGCTGGAGGAATGGACTCTGGTAAGTCAAACCTTAACTACTATATCCCCCACCCTACCTGCATGTCATCACATACCCCCACCCTCGCCTTCACCCCCATCAATCCTACTCCTCACAAATGTCCCAATATCACAAACCACCCATCCCAACACCAAGCCCTGCATGCAACAACAAAGCATGGACACCCACTGCACATACCCATGCACCCCACTAAACCATCATCACACAAGGTCCCACATAGGAATGCAAGCACTGGGGTACACAGTCACCCACCCATTGCACACCATGGTACACCCAGATGCAATAATCATGCCTTTACACCCCTGCAGGACCCCTACCCAACGTCACCGCACAGGAAGGTCCACACATGTCCACACCACCAACAGAAGAGGCCCACAGTGATGACAGCAGCTCTGTCCAACTGGATCTAGACGACCAGCCCGGCCCATCTGGGACCTCGGGACAGTCGGTTCCCCTCACACTGGCACAGGCCACTACAGAGCTTGCCCCCTCTGGAAACACCAGCACAGCACCCACCCAGCGGGACCATACCTCTGTCCACAGGACACGTCAATCAGCAGTGTGTCCACCACTACAGGGAACCCAGGCTAACCCACCACCCCAACAAGAACAGGGACCTGGGGGAAGTGGCAATGGGCACACCATTCAGGGGACAAAGGCCTAGGGAAACAGGGGAACTGGGAGGGCTGCTGTGCGACAGAGGGAGGACAGGCCCAGGGAACCCACTCTCCACGAGGACCTCTCCATCATCATGGGAGCCTACCACCATTCCCAGGAGACGATGGCAACGGTACTAGCCACGTTTCAGGAGACCCAGCGGCTGCAGGAGGAACAGTATTTGGGCTTCAGGGAGGAACTCAGATCCATCAATTCCACCCTGGGCACCATCGTAGGGGTGCTGAAGGAAGTCCTCAACACCAGGAGGGACACTGTGGCACAACAAGGGACCCCTGACACTAGCCTGGACGATGAACTGCCCACCACCTCCGCCGGCGCTAGTGGACAGGAGGCACCGCCACAGGACCACCACACCAGCACCCCACCCCCTGCAGAGGGAGAACCACCCCGCAAACGGTCCCTGAGATCCAGGACAAAGACAGAGAACAATGCCAAGACCCCCTCCAAGAAATGAGACTGCCCTGAATGTCATCCTTTTGTCCCACCTTGTCACCCTGTCCATCCTCAAACTGCCCCAGCTCCACTTCCTATGCCCCTTTGGACAATGCACCTGTGAGACTAATAGACTGGACTCTGCCATGGACATTCCTCCACCATCACCCCTCACCATTTTACAACCCCCTCCAATATTGAGCACTTAAATAAACACCCTTAAAGCACAAAACAATCTGTCTGTGATTTCGAAATAGTGTATTAGCAATTACAGTGACAAAATGCTCTTTCAATTGTAACGTCAACATACCTAAGTCACACAGCTCTAGTCCATGAGGAAGCAAAGCAGATGTCACATAGTAGAACCCACATCTGTGAAATTGTAAGGGAAAGTGACAACTCAGTGACCATACACTGGGTGAAAAGGACAGACAGTAGAGAGGTAGTAGTGTTAAAGTACATGTAGTAGGCAGGTTTGTATTCTTACCTGTGTCTCACTGGAAGTATTGCAGGATCACAGAGTTCCTGTTGTCGATGTCCTCTTCTTCTGCTTCCTCGTCTTCGCTGTCCACAGGCTCCACAGCTGCCACAACACCTCCATCTGGACCATCCTCCCACAGAAAAGGCACCTGTCATCGCAAAGCTAAGTTGTGAAGCAGACAGCAGGCCAGGATGATCTGGCACACCTTCTTTGGTGAGTAGAATAGGGAACCACCTGTCAGATGGAGGCACCGGAACCTGGCCTTCAGGAGGCTGAAGGTCCGCTCTATAATCCTCCTAGTTCGCCCATGGGCCTCATTGTAGCGTTCCTCTGCCCTTGTCCTGGGATTCCTCACTGGGGTCAGTAGCCATGACAGGTTGGGGTAGCCAGAGTCACCTGCAAATGGCGAGGGACAACTGTTAGACACACACTAACCTGTAGGGATGTACCCAGACAACTATTCCCACTGATTTGGTTCCAGGTACTCACCTAATAGCCACACACAGTGCCTCTGGAGTTGCCCCATCACATAAGGGATGCTGCTATTCCGCAGGATGTAAGCGTCATGCAATGAGCCAGGGAATTTGGCATTAACATGGGAGATGTACTAGTCTGCCAAACACACCATCTGCACATTCATCGAATGGTAACTCTTCCGGTTTCTGTACACCTGTTCACTCCTGCGGTGGGGGATCAAGGCCACATGTGTCCCATCACTGGCACCTATGATGTTGGGGATATGTCCCAGGGCATAGAAGTCACCTTTCACTGTAGGCAAATCCTCCACCTGAGGGAAAACGATGTAGCTCCGCATGTGTTTCAGCAGGGCGACAACACTCTGGACAACACGTTATAAAACATAGGCTGGGACATCCCTGATGCCATGGCCACTGTAGTTTGAAAACACCCACTTGCAAGGAAATGGAGTACTGACAGCACCTGCACTTGAGGGGGGATTCCTGTGGGATGGCGGATAGCTGACATCAGGTCTGGCTCCAACTGGGCACACAGTTCCAGGATTGTGGCACGATCAAGCCTGTAGGTGATGATTACATGTCTTTCCTCCATTGTCGACAGGTCCACCAGCGGTCTGTGCACCGGAGGATGCCGCCATATCCTCACATGTCCCAGCGGACGGTGCCTATGAAGGACAACAGCGAGCACAGAGTCAACCAACTCAGAGGTACGTACCCACAGCTTACTCAGAAAACCATTCATAACCCGAATTTTGCCTGTATGAGTGTTGAGGCAAGGCCTAGGTATGTGTGACGCAGTTAAAACTTAAAGCCATGTGGGCCCCTGAAATGGCGGCTGCCTGACCTGTAAAGTGGGACACTGAGATGTGAGGTAACTGCACTGGCGTTGTACACTGTCGCAGTAGGCGGTCGAAGACCGCGGCGCAACTCTGCATTGGTTAACATAGGACCCTATGGATCCCAGGAGCCAATGACGATGTACGCCGGCGGTGACGGTACGCACCGCCGCGGACGTGACTGCCATTTTCTATCTGTTCAATCACTCAATACCTGATCTTCGACAGGAGAGGACCTACACTGCAAGTGCTGCTGTGACCTCAGTCTGGAAGAGACAATGGCTCGTGCGTCTGGAGAAAGGGCCCCTGCCTTCACATCGGAGGAGTTGGAGAAACTCGTGGATGAGGTCCTCCCCCAGTACACGCTACTCTACGGTCCTCCAGACAAACAGGTAAGTACACTGGGAGCATGCTGTATGGGCAATGCCTGTGTGGAGTGGTGTGGAAGAAAGATGGGGGGGGAATGATGCGTGCATGAAACAACGGTAAGTGCATGTGCCACATGGCAAGGATAGGGATGCGGGCCAATGACTGTGACAGTGCAGTTGGTAATAACTTCTCTTTTTCCCCTGTACAATTCATGTAGGTCAGTGCCCACCAGAAGAAGGATATTTGGCGTGCCATCGCCAAGGACGTCCGGACCCTGGGGGTCTATCACAGACGGAGCACCCACTGCCGGAAAAGGTGGGAGGACATTTGCCGCTGGAGCAAGAAGATGGCGGAGGCCCAGCTGGGGATGGCCTACCAACGCGGGAGGGGTGCCCGTCGCACCATGATCCCCCTGATGTTCAGGATCCTCGCGGTAGCGTACCCGGAGTTGGATGGGCGCTTGAGGGCATCACAGCAGCAACAAGGGGGTGAGTACACTCTCATTCTGCTGATTCAGCGCGCAGTAGAGGTGTCTGTGTGGGGGAGGTGGGCTATGGGTTTCCCTAGGCCAGGGCGAGTGTGCTAGTTAAGTCCCCTTTTTCAGCCAGACCCTGTGTCACCCCACCCCACCTGGGTACAGAGCCAACTACACCTAGTCAGGCTCCTGTGACATCCATGTGTGCAGACATCGGCCATAGCCTTGTAGGCCATGTACCAGGGATTGAATAGTGGACCCCAAGTGCGCAGCGTAGTGCAGGGGGCTTCTGTGTCTGTTGTGTCCGGTAGCGGTAATGCATGCACTCAACATGTCTTTCTTCTGTTTCCCCCCCTTTTTGTGGTCTCCCTGTACATGTGTGCATTAGCATCATTAGGCAGAGGAGCAGTGGCACCGGAGCAGGAGGGAGCTGCATCCCACATGGCCCTGGAGGGGGACACTACAGAGTCTGATTTCACCAGTGGGACGGAGGGCGAGGGGAGCTCCACGGCGGGGACAGGAGCTGACACCAGTGATACGGACTCGTCCTCTGATGGGAGCTCCCTTGTGGTGGCGGCCCCATCTGTGCCCCCCACATCTACAGGTACAGCCGCCACCCCCCTCCAGTACCGCCCTCCCAGCAGCCCCTCAGCCTTTTGCCCGTGCCCGCTCACCCAGGAGAGTGGACATCTCCTTCGCCCCAGGCACCTCAGCCCCTGCCCCAGTCACCCCTGCTGCCCTCAGTGAGGAGGCCATTGATCTCCTCAGGTCCCTCACTGTTGGGCAGTCTACCATTTTGAATGCCATCAAGGGTGTAGAGAGACAGTTGCAACAAACCAATGCATTCCTGGAGGGCATTCATTCTGGTCAGGCAGCCCTTCAGCGAGCTTTTCAGACTCTGGCCTCAGCACAGATGGCAGCCATTGTTCCTGTCTCTAGCCTCCCCCCTCCAACTTCCTCCACCCAGACCCAATCCTCTGTACCTCAGCCTACCCCAAGTACACCAGCATGCACACACCTCAACACACAAAGGAAGCTCAGGCAAACATGAGCACCACACATCCCACAGGCACTCAAGCAAGCATCACACACATGTAGACATACCAACATCCACTGCCTCCACTGTTTCCCCCTCCTCCTCGTCTCCCTCCTCCCTCCCAGCCTTGTCTCTACTCACACCTGCATGCAATACATCTACAGCCACTACTTCCATCACCAGCACACACACCACCACACCACGCTCACGTGCAGTCACCACCCCCACTACCATTCACACATCCCCTGTGTCCTCTCCCAGTGTGTCTGTGAGCCACCTCCCAAGGTACACAAATGCAGGCACACACCCACCCAACAGCCATCCACCTCACGACAGCCTCCAACGCATGCACCTTCACCCAAAGTCACCAAACGTACACCTCCTACAACCACAACCTCTTCCTCCACTCCCAAACCCCCTCCAGCTACCCGTCCCAGTGTTCCTAAGAAACTTTTCCTGTCCACCCTTGACCTCTTTCCCTCACCTCCCCCACCCCGTCAGTCTCCTAGGGCCCAACTCTCACACCTCAGCCACAACATCGGCGGGACCAGTGGTACCAGTAGTCACCGGATTCTGGAGTGCACCAGGCAGCAGGGCAGCCAGTGTGGCAAGGAGCCACAGCACGGACAGTCCCCCACCTGTCAAGCATCAAAAGTTGTCCAGTGCCCAGCGGGAGAGGGGGAAGACACCAGCCACCAAAGCCGCTCCCAGGGGTACAGGTGGGAGTGTGGAGTCAGCTGCGACACCTTCCAAGGTGGGGAAGGGGCACAAGAAACCTGGCAAGTCTGGGAAGATCAGCACGGCGGAGAAGACCGCCATCAGCCCCGCTGCCCAGGAGGCGACCGCCAGCAGCCCCACTGCCCCAGACAGGACCACCAGCAGCAACCCCGCTGGCCCAGACAGGACCGCCAGCATCAGCCCCGCTGCCCAGGAGGCGACCGCCAGCAGCCCCGCTTGCCAGCAGCAGCTCCTCTGCCCAGGAGGCGACCGCCAGCAGCCCCGCTGCCCCAGACAGGGCCGCCAGCAGCAGCCCCGCTGCCCAGGAGGCGACCACCAGCAGCCCCGCTGCCCAGACAGGACCACCAGCAGCAGCCCCCCTGCCAAGGAGGCGACCGCCAGCAGCCCCGCTGGCCCAGATAGGACCGCCAGCAGCAGAGGCAACCTCCAGAAGCCCCCCTGCCCCAGACAGGACCGCCAGCAGCAGCCCGCTGCCCAGGAGGCGACCGCCAGCAGCCCGCTGCCCCAGACAGGACCGCCAGCATCAGCCCCGCTGCCCAGGAGGTGACCGCCAGCAGCCCCACTGGCCCAGACAGGACCGCCAGCAGCAGCCCTACTGCCCACTGTAGAGACTTGTGAGACTATGGCTTTGCACTCCCCAGGATTGAACAGTGGGCATGGGGCCTCCTTGTGGATTTGGCGTTGTGCACTCAACCGGCTGAGGTGCCCCCCCCTTTCCCTCATTTCCTTTTGTCCTTGCATTCTTCCGGGGGGGTTGGGGGGTGTAACTGTAATGCATCATGCTGTATTAGTGTGTGTGTTGTGGTGGGTGAGGGTGGGGGTGTTGCGTGTTGCGTGTGTGTGTCACAGTTTTTCCCTCCCCCCTCTCATGTGTCGTAGATCAGTACTCACCGTGGTCTTCGCCACCGGCGTTCGTGCTCCTGGTAGAGGAGCAAGAAGATAAAGGCTGGTAATATGTGGAGCTCGGGTTCCATGGCGTCCTGGTTCCTCGTTGGGTGTGCAGAGGTGAACGTTTTCCCTTCGAAGTCTGTTTCCGCCGTGTTTTTGTTCGCGGTGAATCCACCCCGGAAAAGGTGGCGGATTGGTAGGTTGTGATACTGTGGGCGGTACATTGTCTCCCGTCTGTCTGTTGGCGTTGACTTCCGCGCTGTTTGTTTGTACCGCCGTGGCGGTCGGAGTTTAAAGTGGCTGTCTTTGTTGGCGGTTTCCGCCACGGTCGTAATTAAAAAAAAAAATCCGCCGTTCTGTTGGCGGTCTTACCGCCGCTTTAACACCGACCACCAGGGTTGTAATGACCACCTGTGTCCTTTAACACATCTGGATTCTCGATTCCAGAGCCAATTATTTTCCCATTTACCACCTGCAGGGTCCTATGTGGGATGGAGGATGGGGAGGGTATCAGGAGGTACAGCAGGCCATGGGCCAATAGTAGGAAGCATTCAATGCTCCTCCCAGCTGTAAGAGGGGTCCGAGCAGCAACCGAGCTGTGCCCGCAGTGTATTTCAGCAGCTGGCTTTTTCCAACTGGTAAAATCTGTCCCAATGTTCTTGTACAAGGTAATCCGTGGTGCTGGAACACTGAGCCAGTGGTGATCGGCCAGAGCAGTATCCCCTTATGGTCACTGCTCTGGCTGATTTGTAGCAGTCTCCTTGAAGACAGGTTGAATACAGTTTTAAATCTATGTAGTTGGAAAGCTACACCGCACAATATCACACGAAAGCCTCAAGGTGCCCGAAAAGGACAAGATGGAACTACAGCTAGGAATGAAGAGAAAAAGAGAAAGAGAGAGATACAAAGAGGTGGGGAGAGAGAGAGATAAAAGGAAAGGAAAGGAAATTAGGTCAATAAATAATCTAATGCTTCCTAACAACCTAAACTGTCACTTGACATCCGAAGGCATCAAGATTAAGGATCTCTATCATGTGTTGAGGCTGGACACTTCTAGATGTAAGGAGCACAACTATTTCATCTCTTGTCAATGGATAACCTACTGAAAGGTGGAGGATGCTGCAGTAGGATTCTCAGAATGGTAAGTAGAGATACAATAATAGTAGTGTTTGGGGTGTTATTGTGGTGGACTCTGTGGATGTGTATTTGATTAATCCCACTGTGGGGCTTTAAAAGATAGCTCATATTTGATCTTGTTGTCCAGCTTTAGAAAGTAGATCAGCTTCATACAGTGATAACTTCATCGAATGCAGAGCCTCCCTGTGGTAAAGTACAACACATTTTTATGGTAAATAATACCGTAAATTAATTGTATATGTTTATTTTAGATGTCGAAATACAATGTGGCAGCACTATTAACTTAATTTGAACATGCCTGCTTTAATGTATTTGAATATCAATTAGAACATTGGAAAGTTGGCAGCTCCATTGAAAACAATGGAGTGCTCCGGGCTTTTACTGGCCGGTAAAAGCCCAGAGCGCCAACATTCCAATCTTCTTTGTTCACAGCAACAGCTGTGAACAAAGCCTCACGGAGCCTGAGGGGATTTTAATCTCCTCCGGTTCCATGAAGCCTTTGTTTCATTTATGAGAACATTCTGCCCTCTAATGGCAGAATGTTCTAATAGCCTTAGATTTTGTCCACATAAGCTACCCACACCAAATTTGCGTCCTTTTTTCCAACATCCTAGAGATTCTAGAGGAACCCAGACTTTGTGGGTTCCCCTGAAGGAGACCAAGAAATTAGCCAAAATACGGCGAAATTTAAAAACAAATTGAAAAAATTGGAAAAAAGGGCTGCAGAAGAAGGCTTGTGTTTTTTCCCTCGGCATCAACAAAGGGGTTGTGGTGCTAAAATCACCATCTTCCCAGCTTTCAGGAACAGGAAGACTTGAATCATAAAACCCAATTTTTCAACACTTTTTTGGCATTTTTACTAGGACATACCCCATTTTTACTATTTTTTGTGCTTTCAGCCTCCTTCCAGTTAGGGACAGAAATGGGCGTGAAACCAATGCTGGATCCCAGAAAGCTAAACATTTCTGAAAAGTAGACAAAATTATGAAATAAAAAAATATTGAAATTAGCGGTGAAAAAAACAGCAATTTTTCTCAATGTTTTACTATGTAACCTTTTCCTGCGATATCAGATTTTTTAAAGCAATATACCATTACATCTACTAGACTCTTCTGGTTGTGGGGATATATAGGGCTTGAATGTTCATCAAGAACCCTAGGTACCCAGAGCCAATAAATGAGCTGCACCTTGCAAAGCGTTTTTATTCTATACCGGGAATACAGCAATTCATTGGCTGAAATATAAAGAGTGAAAAATGGGTATAAAAAAAACCTTTGTATTTCCAAAATGGGCACAAGATAAGGTGTTGAGAACCAGCGGTTATTTGCACATCTCTGAATTACGGGGTGCCCATACTAGCATGTGAATAACAGGGCATTTCTCAATTAAACATCTTTTTTACACAGTGTCTTACATTTGGAAAGAAAAAATGAAGAGAAAGACAAGGGGCAATAACACTTGTTTTGTGATTCTGTGTTCCTCCATGTCTCCCGATAAAAATGGTACTGCACTTGTTTGGGTAGGCCTAATGCTCGCGACAGGAAACGTAACATGGACACATCACATTTTTACATTGAAATCTAACGTGTCTTTTGCATAGTGCCTAGCTGTGGATTTCGGCCTCTAGCTCAGCCGGCACCTAGGGAAACCTACCAAACCTGTACATTTTCGAAAACTAGACACCTAGGGGAATCCAAGATGGGGTGACTTGTGGGGCTCCCACCAGGTTGTGTTACCCAGATACCCAGAATCCTTTGCAAACTTAAAAATTTGGCTAAAAAAACACTTTCTCTTCACATTTCGGTGACAGAAAGTTCTGGAACCTGAGAGGAGCCACAAATTTACTTCCAAGCAGCATTCCCCCAAGTCTCCTGATAAAAACGATACCTCACTTCTGTGAGTAGGCCTAGTGCCCGCAACAGGAAATGCCCCAAAACACAACGTGGACACATCACATTTTCCCAAAGAAAACAGAGGTGTTTTTTGCAAAGTGCCTACCTGTGGATTTTGGCCTCTAGCTCAGCTGGCACATAGAGAAACCTACCAAACCTGTGCATTTTTGACAACTAGACACCCAGAGGAATCAGAAATGGGGTGACTTGTGGGACTCTCACCAGGTTTTGTTACCCAGAATCCTTTGCAAACCTCAAAATCTGGCAAACAAAACACGTTCTCCTCATATTTTGGTGACAGAAAGTTCTGGAACCTGAGAGGAGCCACACATTTACTTCCACCCAGCGTTCCCCCACATCTCCTGATAAAAATGATACCTCACTTGTGTGGGTAGGCCTAGTGCCCGCAACAGGAAATGCCCCAAAACACAACGTGGACACATCACATTTTCCCAAAGAAAACAGAGGTGTTTTTTGCAAAGTGCCTACCTGTGGATTTTGGCCTCTAGCTCAGTTGGCACATAGAGAAACCTACCAAACCTGTGCATTTTTGACAACTAGACACCTAGAGGAATCCAAGATGGGGTGACTTGTGGGACTCTCACCAGGTTTTGTTACCCAGAATCCTTTGCAAACCTCAAAATCTGGCTAAAAAAACACTTTCTCCTCATATTTTGGTGACAGAAAGTTCTGGAACCTGAGAGGAGCCACATATTTACTTCCACCCAGCGTTCCCACACATCTCCTGATAAAAATGATACCTCACTTGTGTGGGTAGGCCTAGTGCCCGCAACAGGAAATGCCCCAAAACACAACATGGACACATCACATTTTCCCAAAGAAAACAGAGGTGTTTTTTGCAAAGTGCCTACCTGTGGATTTTGGCCTCTAGCTCAGCCGGCAACTAGTGAAACCTACCAAAGCTGTGCATTTTTGACAGCTAGACACCTCGGGGAATCCATGACAGGGTGACTTGTGGGGCTCTCACCAGGTTGTGTTACCCAGAATCCTTTGCAAACCTCAAATTTTGTCTAAAAAACACTTTTTCCTCATATTTCGGTGACGTAAGGTTTTGGAATCTGAGAGGAGCCACGAATTACCTTCGACCTAGCCCTCCCCCAAGTCTCCTGATAAAAATGATACCTCACTTGTGTGGGTAGCCCTAGTGCCCACGACAGTAAATGCCCCAAAACACAATGTGGACACATCACTTTTTCCCAAAGAAAACAGAGATGTTTTTTGCAAAGTGCCTACCTGTGGATTTTGGCCTATAGCTCAGCCGGCACCTAGGGAAACCTACCAAACCTGTGCATTTTTTAAAACTAGACACCTAGGCGAATCCAAGATGGGGTGACTTGTGGGGCTCTCAACGGGTTGTGTTACCCAGAATCTTTTGCAAACCTCAAACATTAGCTAACAAAACACTTTTTCCTCACATTTCGGAGACAGAAAGTTCTGGAACCTTAGAGGAGCCACAAATTTACTTCCTTGCAGCGTTCCCCCAAGTCTACTGTTAAAAATGACACCTCACTTGTGTGGGTAGGCCTAGTGCCCGCAACACGAAATGCCCCAAAACACAACGTGGACACATCACATTTTCCGAAAGAAAACAGAGGTGTTTTTTGCAAAGTGCCTACCTGTGGATTTTGGCCTCTAGCTCAGCTGGCACATAGAGAAACCTACCAAACCTGTGCATTTTTGACAACTAGACACCTAGAGGAATCCAAGATGGGGTGACTTGTGGGACTCTCACCAGGTTTTGTTACCCAGAATCCTTTGCAAACCTCAAAATCTGGCAAACAAAACACGTTCTCCTCATATTTTGGTGACAGAAAGTTCTGGAACCTGAGAGGAGCCACACATTTACTTCCACCCAGCGTTCCCCCACATCTCCTGATAAAAATGATACCTCACTTGTGTGGGTAGGCCGCGTGCCCGCAACAGGAAATGCCCCAAAACACAACGTGGACACATCACATTTTCCCAAAGAAAACAGAGGTGTTTTTTGCAAAGTGCCTACCTGTGGATTTTGGCCTCTAGCTCAGTTGGCACATAGAGAAACCTACCAAACCTGTGCATTTTTGACAACTAGACACCTAGAGGAATCCAAGATGGGGTGACTTGTGGGACTCTCACCAGGTTTTGTTACCCAGAATCCTTTGCAAACCTCAAAATCTGGCAAACAAAACACTTTCTCCTCATATTTTGGTGACAGAAAGTTCTGGAACCTGAGAGGAGCCACATATTTACTTCCACCCAGCGTTCCCACACATCTCCTGATAAAAATGATACCTCACTTGTGTGGGTAGGCCTAGTGCCCGCAACAGGAAATGCCCCAAAACACAACATGGACACATCACATTTTCCCAAAGAAAACAGAGGTGTTTTTTGCAAAGTGCCTACCTGTGGATTTTGGCCTCTAGCTCAGCCGGCAACTAGTGAAACCTACCAAAGCTGTGCATTTTTGACAGCTAGACACCTCGGGGAATCCATGACAGGGTGACTTGTGGGGCTCTCACCAGGTTGTGTTACCCAGAATCCTTTGCAAACCTCAAATTTTGGCTAAAAAACACTTTTTCCTCATATTTCGGTGACGTAAGGTTTTGGAATCTGAGAGGAGCCACGAATTACCTTCGACCTAGCCCTCCCCCAAGTCTCCTGATAAAAATGATACCTCACTTGTGTGGGTAGCCCTAGTTCCTGCGGCAGTAAATGCCCCAAAACACAACGTAGACACATCACATTTACACAAAGAAAAGAGGTGTTTTTTGCAAAATGACTACTTGTGGATTTTGGCCTCTAGCTCAGCCGGCAACTAGTGAAACCTACCAAACCTGTGCATTTTTTTAAACTAGACACCTAGGGGAATCCAAGATGAGTGACTTGTGGGACTCTCACCAGGTTTTGTTACCCAGAATCCTTTGCAAACCTCAAAATGTGGCTAAAAAACACTTTCTCCTCACATTTTGGTGACAGAAAGTTCTGGAACCTGAGAGGAGCCACACATTTATTTCAACTCAGCGTTCCCCCACATCTCCTGATAAAAATGATACCTCACTTGTGTGGGTATGGCTTGTGCCCGCAACAGGAAATGCCCCAAAACACAACGTGGACACATCACATTTTCCCAAAGAAAACAGAGCTGTTTTTTGCAAAGTACCCACCTGTAGATTTTGAGCTCCAGCTCACCCGGCATGTAGGGAAACCTACCAAGCCTGTGCATTTTTTAAAACTAGACATAGACATCTAGGGCAATCCAAGATGGGGTGACTTGGGGGACTCTCACAAGGTTTTGTTACCCAGAATCCTGTGCAAACCTCAACATGTGGCTAAAATAACACTTTCTCCTCATGTTTTGGTGACAGAAAGTTCGGGATTCTGAGAAGAGCCACAAATTTCCTTCCACCCAGCGTTCCCCCACGTCTCCTGATAAAAATGATACCTCACTTGTGTGGGTAGGCCTAGTGCCCGCGACAGTAAATGCCCCAAAACACAAGGTGGACACATCACATTTTCCCAAAGAAAACAGAGGTGTTGTTTGCAAAGTGCCTACCTGTGGATTTTGGCCTATAGCTCAGCCGGCACCTAGGGAAACCTACCAAACCTGTGCATTTTTTAAAACTAGAGACATAGGGGAATCCAAGATGGGGTGACTTGTGGGGCTCTCACCAGGTTGTGTTGCCCAGAATCACTTGCAAACCTCAAACTTTGGCTAAAAAAACACTTTTTCCTCACATTTCGGTGACAGAAAGTTCTTGAATCCAAGAGGAGCCACAAATTTCCTTCCACCCAGCGTTCCTCCTAGTCTCCCGATAAAAATGATACCTCACTTCTGTGGGTAGGCCTAGTGCCCGTGACAGGAAATGCCCCAAAACACAACGTGGACACATCACATTTTCCCAAGGGAAACAGAGGTGTATTTTGCAAAGTGCCTACCTGTGGATTTTGGCCTCTAGCTCAGTTGGCACCTAGGGAAACCTACCAAACCTGTGCATTTTTGAAAACTAGAGACCTAGCGGAATCAATGATGGGGTGACTTGTGGGGCTCTCACCAGGTTGTGTTACCCAGAATCCTTTGCAAACCTCAAAATGTGGCTAAAAAACACTTTTCCTTACATTTTGGTGACAGAAACTTCTGGAACCTGAGTGGAGCCACGAATTTCCTTCCACCCAGCTTTCCCCAAGTCTCCCGATAAAAATTATACCTCACTTGTATGGGTAGGCATGGTGCCCGTGACAGGAAATGCCCCAAAACACAACGCGGACACATCAAATTTTCCCAAAGAAAACAGGGGTGTGTTTTTCCAAGTGCCTACCTGTGGATTTTGGCCTCTAGCTCAGTCGGCACCTAGGGAAACCTACCAAACCTGTGCATTTTTTAAAACTAGACACCTAGGGGAATCCAAGAAGGGGTGACCTGTGGGGCTCTCACCAGGTTGTGTTTCCCAGAATCCTTTGCAAACCTAAAAATTTGGCTAAAAAAACACTTTTTCCTCACATTTCGGTGACAGAAAGTTCTGGAATCTGAGCATGGCCACACATTTCCTTCCACCCAGCATTCCCCCACGTCTCCCGATAGAAATTATACCTCACTTGTGTGTGTAGGCATAATGCCTGTGACAGGAAATGCCCCAAACCACAACGTGGACACATCACATTTTCCCAAAGAAAACAGAGGTGTGTTTTTCCAAGTGCCTACCTGTGGATTTTGGCCTCCAGCTCAGCCGGCACCTAGGGAAACCTACCAAACCTGTGCATTTTGAAAACTAGACACCTAGGGGAATCCAAGAAGGGGTGACCTGTGGGGCGCTCACCAGGTTCTGTTACCCAGAATCCTTTGCAAACCTCAAAATCTGACTTAAAAAACACTTTCTCCTCACATTTCGGTGACAGAAAGTTTTGGAATCTGAGAGGAGCCACACATTTACACAGCGTTTCCCCATGTCTCCCGATAAAAATGATACATCACTTGTGTGGATGGCCCAGGTGCCTGAAACAGGAAAATGACAACAACCTGTAAAGATTGAGGGGTTAGCACAGCGAGTTGATAAGCACATAATTTTCTTTTATACATCTTTTAGGCTGACTCTGCTTTGGGGACCCACACAAGTGAGGTATCATTTTACTTGGGAGACTGAGGGGAACGCTGGTTGGTAGGAAATTTGTGCCTGAGCGGTGATCCTACAAAGAAATGAGAGGAAAAATGCTCTTTGAAGCAAATTTTGAGGTTTGCAGATTAATCTGGGTAAGAAAATGTTGGGGGATCCATGCAAGCCACACCTCCCTGGACTCCTTGGGGTGTCTAGTCTTAAAACATGTCTGGGTTTGGTAGGTTTCCCTAGATGAAAGCCACACCCGGGACCAAAAACCAAGGTGCCCCCCAAACACAGGTAGTTTTGTAATACATCATTTTGATGTGTCCACGTACTTATGTGATGTTCCAAACACAATTTTTTTTAAAAGAAATGCTCTTAGTTTATGTTACAAAGACCCCTCACCCACCAACCAAGTTGGTGGCACACTTCATCATCGGGGTCCCACCGAGACACCTAGCGTGTCATGAGTGTGCTGCGACACCTGATAACAGCAGAGAAGGTTTTGTTATTTTTACCACACATACTGGTTGGATTTGGCACGAGGGTGAGTGAAGGTTCAGTAGATCAAATTTTATTAACAAGAGATTTCACAAAAATGAAATGCACTGTTAATAACTGAAAGGCCAAAAAACGGAACCAATGACTCACAGCTCGTTAGCTGTAAATCCATGACTAGGCGCCAACCGATTTACAGTCCGTTCACGCACCTTTCATACATGATGTGCGCAAGACCATTCACTCCGCCAGCCACTTGCCCCACACATTACAACACTTGCATCAACGGACCCATCACTTTCACATGCCCACATGCCTGATACAGCAATCACACCAGCTGATGGGAGTGTGTGGACTGGTGTTTGCCTGGCAGTGTGTTGCAGTAGCCACTAGCAAGTCAATATTTACACCGCCAGCCAAGCGCCACCCCACTCACACTGCCAGCCAAGTGCCACCCCACTCACACTGCCAGCCAGGCACCACCGGACTCGCACCGCCAGCCAAGCGCCACCCTACGCACACCGCCAGCCAAGCGCCACCCCACTCACACTGCCAGCCAAGTGCCACCCCACACACACCACCAGCCAAGCGCCATCCCACACATACCTCCAGCCAAGCACCACCCCACGCACACCGCTATCACTTTTTTTTGGTTTTTAAACAACAAAGAAACCACTAATTATAAATAAGTACAAAACTACAAACACAAAAGCTCTAACTGAATACATGACAGTAATGCCAACCGTGAAACTGAACATATGAAAATATAAAACAGCAGTTTACGCTCACGGTATTTCCCAATAATTTTTATCTGTGTGGTAGCTCCTGAAACAGCCTCCCACACACAACCCAGGCTTTGAAGGACAATAAGGGCAGTACATCCTAGTCTTGTTCCTGATACCTCTTCGATTACAGACACTTCATCTCTTAGCAGGAAAGTTGTTTTTGGCCGTGGGAGGAATGTGCTCAGCAAAGTGACGATCTTTCAATTTAGACACATCCTCCGCCACTGCTTCTCTAGGAACTCTTGCCTGTTCCAGCACAGCAAGGCTCACTATGATAGACTCCTGAAATTTCACAAATGTCATCCTTGACTCTGGAGAACTATCCTTGAACACAGCAAAAGCATTAAAAGTTGCCAAGTGGAACAGGTGAACCACTAATTTCTTATACCATCCATAAGACCTACAAGCAGCAGTGTAAGATTCCAACCTCTGATCTACTCTATCAACACCACCCATGTGCTTATTATAGTCTAAAATGCACACAGGTTTGCACACTTCCGCAACTTGATCCCAAACAGCCACAGGTGAAGTACTCTCATCATGGATGGTAGTTAGCATTTACACATCCCTCCTGTCTACAAATTTCAGAGCTAGCAGCTCATCATTCTGCAAGGCACAGCACTGTCCCTTCTCAAGTTTTTTACAGACAAGCTCTGTTGGATAGCCTTTCCAATTAGAGCGGATTGTGCAACAAGCAACAGTATCCTCTCTGAACGACTCCTTGAACATCTGAACTCCAGTGCAGAAGTTATCTTCATATAAATGGTGACCTTTGATACACAGTCGTCTACCAAGTTCCCACACAATGTTCTCACTAACTCCAAAAGTGGGTGGACAACCAGGGGAGTCAATATTGGAATCCCTACCAGTGTAGACCTGGAAATTGTAAACATATCCTGTACTACTTTCAGACAGCATAGACATCTTAATTCCATACTGTGCCCTCTTGCTAGGAATGTACTGTCTAAAAACGAAATGACCCTTGAACAGGACCAAAGGCTCATCTACAGATATTTATTTGCCTGGAACATAGATCTCTGAAAACCGATCTACCAAATGATCAAGGACAGGTCTAATCTTAAAAAGGCAGTCAGAATCAGGGTGATCTCGTGGCAAGGCTAAAGCATTACCTACAAAACGCAACATCCGAAGAAGAAGCACATACCGGTTACGACTCATGATTGCAGGAAATATAGCAATTGTCATCAAGGGACTAGTAGACTAATATGAAGACAGTGATGGCTTTCTTATCAGCCCCATCAAAAAAGTTAAACACAAGCACTTTTTCAACTCTTCCAGATTTGTGGGAATCCACTGGTTAGCTCTAGAGTGTGGCCTAAGTCTGGCAGCGTTGTCCCTCAAATACTGCTCTGCATACAAATTAGTCTGCTCAACAATCTGTTCCCCAAAAATATTTTCCATAAACAACTCAAAAAAGTTGACAGGCAAAATGTTTTCCATATTAACTCAACACCCTGGGAAACCAGTAAACACAGGCAACTGTGGCTGCTGCATGCTTGGTGCAACCCACGTGTCAGGTCTTCCAATGGGAAGCCTTTCAGCCGTTGGCAGCTGCACCATTGGCACATCAGTATCCTCCTCTAAAATTGGCCCTCCATCAGCACTGAGAGTGGCTTCATCATCAGACGATTTCTCTCTGACACAAAATTCAATTCCAGAATCTTGTACTTCCTCCTCTGCCTCAAATGCAGAGTCAGACTCATAATCATGGTCAGACGACTACTCTAAAAGCACACCAACAACCTGCTGAGGGGTCATCCTACGGCTAGTCATGATCATTCCTACAAAAATTAACTGGACAAATGCACCACCAACAACCAGCACTGTGTAAGATAAGTAACAAACAAAGTGTAGCTTTATCACTAAGTTATAAACTCAAAAACGATACCGCTCACTTGACTGAAAAAGCTTGACTCACCAGCAACTACATTGCACAGCCACAGCAATCACCAATGATATCCCATTAAAAAGACAAAAAAAGCAAATTAGAAATAAGACAACACAATAATCATTGTGCATAAATCTAAGGACAATTTCACACACAATCCTAAATTCTGTACACCGCCTACAAACATCTCATTCATGCATGGCAACAATACTCCTTTCGAGTAAATTTATTTACTTATCTAAAACATGCAACTACGCAAACCGCAGGACAACCACTGCCAAAACTGCACAAGCCACAGCAAAGAAAGCAAAAGCTTTGTACTAGAACAAAAAGGAGAAATAATCTGTTATTATCAGAAATGCAAATACTTTGCCAGTTGACAAACACCCCGCCACCAACCATTTTAAAATTTTCCCTTGTGTCTAGTGTTCTCTGCTTGGGGGCAGATGTGGCTGAAAAAATTAGGCCAATCTGCCCCCAAGGGATGCAGAAATGCCATAGAATCTATTGCCCCCGTTGGGGAGCGAAACCCTTGCCCAAGGGGCCACCACCCCACACAAAGCACACACATGATCCCTGGCCCTAAGTGTATTCTGCCCCCCTTGGGAGCAGAGAGGCCTAAAAAAACTGCCCATCAGTGCTTTTTGGCCCATGGGGGCGACCCTTGACCAAGGGGGTGCCCCCCAAAACAAAACAAAAACAAAAGAAAGAAAAAGGAAAAAATCCCTAGCGTCAGAAGGGCCTAAAAAAATATCAGAAATGGCATAGATTATACTGCCCCCTTTGGGGGGCGATCCTTGCCCAAGGGGACGCCCCCACTACACAAAGCACACACACACAGACATGATCCCTGGCACTAAGTGGATTCTGCCCAATTTGGGGGCAGATGGGCCTAAAAAAAAAATAGGCTGTTTTGCCCCCAAGGGGGGCAGAACTGCCCAATAGTGCTTTTTGGCCCTTGGGGGCGACCCGTGCCCAAGGAGGCACCCCGCCAAACACAGAAAAAAACAAAAGAAAGAAAACAAACAAAAAAAATCCCTAACATCTTTATGATTTCTGTCACCCCGGGGGCAGAAGGGCCTAAAAAAATATAGGCCAATCTGCCCTCAAAGTGGGCAAAATTCCATAGAATATATTGCCCCCTTTGGGGGGTGACCCTTGCCCAAGGGGCCACCCCCCACACAAAGCAAGGGGGGCAGAACTGCCAAATAGTGCTTTTTGCCCCTTGGGGGTGACCCTTTCCCAAGGGGGAGCCCCCAACACAAAAGAAAATGAGAGAAAAAAATCCCTGGCGTCTTCATGGTTGGGGGAAGGAAGGCCTAACAAAATAGCCCAAGTTGCCCCCACGGGGGCAGAAATGGCCTAGATTACATTGCCCCCTTTGGGGGACGACCCTTCACACAAAGCACACACACATAATCCCTGGGGCTAAGTGGATTCTGCCTCCCTTGGGGGCAGATGGGTGTAAAAGAAATTTGCCGATCGAACAGCCCAATAGTGCTTTTTGCCCCTTGGGTGCGACCCTTGCCCAAGGGGCCGCCCCCAACACAAAAAAATGAGCAAAAAAAATCAATCCCTGGGCAAATCTGCCCCCAAGGGGGTAGAAATGGCAAAAAATACATTGCTCCCAAAAGGAGAGCGACCCTTGCCCAAGTGGTCGCTCTTCCACGCAATAATAACACACATGCACACACACACACACACTAATTCCCTGGTGTCTAGTAGGCATTCCTGCGGCCCGATCGCATCACGATCGGCTGCAGGAATGCTCAAAGAGACATTGAGGGAAAGGAAAACCCTTTCCTTTACCTCGATGCCTCTTTCAGAGGGATCCCCCCCCCTGCCTGGAGGTAAAACTCACCTCCTTCCTGGTCGACGTGCTGGAAGTAAATGGTTTCCAGCGCGTCTTTCCAACCTTTCATGATGTCAGCGCACGATTGCGTGCTGACATCATGGGGGTGGACCAACCCTGACCTGGGGGGGCGGCCCTCGAGGGGAGCACTAGCGCTTCCCCCGACGGCCTATACATGGATGTAATGGTTACGTCCGTGGCACCTGAGAGGCGCCGCCACAGACGCAACCATTACGTCTGTGGCATAGAAGGGGTTAAACGGCACCTACATTGTGAGAAAACCATCCTTAAAATGTCCCAATCAAGACTCCTTGATTAAATCATAAATAATGTATATCAGAAAAAATAGAAACATGTATCTCTGCACATCCAAATAACACCCCTTCAGTCATGATTTTAGAATCTTTAACTTATAAGGTAGTTGCAATTGCACGTTTGTAGTATCAGTTCTATGACTGACAGTGCACCCTTTTGTCACTATGGATGAACGTCACAATTCTCAATTATAGGAAGCCAGAATATTAAACTGTGGCTGAGAGATGAATCACGTATATGTGAGGTGGGGTGAGCTCCAAATGTTCAAAACAATCTAGCGTCCAAAAGCCAAAGCAGGTCTTTGTGAGGAACCCTGTTGGGCATGGCCCTTTCTGCAGTGTCATCCCCAGACTTTTTGCCTTCTTTCTCTTGTTGTTGCTAATTTGTTTTCATTGGCTTTAGGAGTAGAGTGCTTGTGCTCCCTCTTTAAAACATGCTAGATTGGCTTATACCTGATTGGCATATTTAATTTACTTGTAAGCCCCCAGTAAAGTGGCACTACCTGTACCTAGGGCCTGTATATTAAATGCAACTAGTGGACTTGCAACACTGATTGTGCCACCCACTTAAGTAGCCCATTAAGCTTGTTTCATACTTGCCATTGCTGATCCTGTGTGTACAGTTTTAAAGTGCCATGTCGGCTTGGCAAAATAAACCTCTTGCCAGGCCAAAACCTTCCTTTTTAATACATATGAGTCACTCCTAGGGTAGGCCCTGGACAGCCCAGAGGGTAGGGTGCAATGTTTTTAAAAAGTAGAACATGTACTTTTAATTTTTAGATGTCCTGGTAGTGAAATACTCTTACATTTGTTTTCACTACCACAAGATCTATCTCTCCCATAGGAAACCATTGGAATTACCTTATTATATTTTATAAATGGGACAAGCAAACCCTTTCATGGTTGGTTTCTCTGGAATCACTATTTACAAACCTAACTTATGGTGAACTCAGATTTTAAATTGCAGTTCTGAAAATGCCACATTTAGAAAGGTGGCATTTTTTTGCCTTAGCCATTTGGTGCCTACAGCCTGTCTCTGAGTCACATAACTGGGTGTAATTGGCACTTGGGTTTTGTGTATTTTTACTAGAGAGCCACACACAATTGCGAGCTTAGGTATGACTGGATGGGCCGTCACTGGCAGGATGGAAGGGAGGAGCTGGGCACAGTCCACTTACACTTGAATAGTCTGTGCCCTGTCTCCGCACAAAGGGCTGCATACCTCCAGTAGTTAGCCTGGAGCCATGGCCAGGAAGGCAGAGCATATGGGCACTTCAAAGGCATGTCTTTAGACGCTTGTCCCCAATTCAAAGGCATAACTGTATATAAAAGAAGGATCTCAGACACCAACTCATCAGTAAACTTCTAGGCCTGTGGATACTATACCAGGAAGAAGGACTGCTGTGCTGCTGAAAAGACTGCCACTCTGCTAGAATGCTACTCTGAAGGAAATGCTGCCCTGCTGTGATGACCTGCTGCCTGAGGCGGAAGAATTGGACTTGCATCTTTGTCTTGAACCCAGGACCCTGGAGTGACTCCGAGGGCTAGTCAGCTGGCCTCCTGATCCGAGCCTCAGGGACATAAAAGGCTCCCCAACATCTTGCACCATCCCCTGGACCCAGCTGCAGCAAGTTCCTGACCCCCGAGTGGTGCTTCTCAGGTCTTGCACCATTGGTGTGGCTCAAGGATGCTGAACTCAAGCATTTAGACTTTTTGTGACTGCGAATAGGCCTGTACACACCAAGACCTCGCTGCTGAACTGAAAATCAGCGCAAAGCTCTGTTAGCTTGACCCTTCACACTGCAGCATCAACTGCTTGTGGGGACCACCACCACAAAGCTCCGGCAACACCTGCCAGCGATGCCAGCTGGTTCCCCGAGTTTTGCTGACAGCCTCCCGCAACTCTGTCCCTGATCCTCACTGTCCTTTTCAATGCGACAGGATCTTGTCACAAATTTGAGAGGTTAAACTGCAGCAGGCCTAACCTGGTGACAGTATCCAACCTGCACTCCATCGTGGCCAGCCTAAAAGTGTGACTTCGACCCAGCCCGGCATGACCAGATAACCCCAGTTGGTGATTTTTGCTTTTTAGTGTTATTTTTAAATTTAATCTTTACAAATTCAGAACTCCGGGTTGATTGATTGGATTTTTGTCATTTTTATCTTGTTTCATTTATTAAATGTTGCTCTTTTCCTAACTTGATGTGGGATCTTTTTTGTATGGTGTTTTCACCATTTTGCTGTTTGAAGTTTTGTACAAATTCTTTACACATAGCTTCTAAGTTAAGCCTGACTGATCTGGTCCAATATGCCAGAGGGTTGAGCACAGGCTAATTTGGGATTTGGTTCTACCTCACTCTAACATGGATTGTGGTTCCTGCTTGATCAGGATTCATACCCTAATCAACCAGTAACCCAATTTCTTACAAATTCCAAGCTTGTCCTTGATAGATTGAAATAAGCAGCAGGGCCTTCCTCCAAAAACATTATATGCATTGATAGAGAATCGACCCCATTATATCATTGCAACTACAAAATAAAATACAAATCCTAATTCAATGCTGTTAAAATACAATATTTCAATTAAGAGAATGACACAAAATAAGGTAAATTTGATGTTGAGATCACAAGGTATTGTAACATGAATTTGGATACGTTTTGTATCAAAAGGCAATTATATGGAAGTATCCTTTGAAACACACAAATGAGCTACATCTACATGTCAGAAAGGTAAACTATGTGTCAGTCCTTAGCTATGTTTTCCAAGAAATATTTTTTGAAAGAGAATAGGTCTTGGGAAAAAAAATTACTTTAAAAGCACAGTTTTACTTACTTGCATCAAAAGTATATTCAGAAAGCAGTCAATGGAAGTACATGTTACGACCTTCAGAACTTGTAGCAAAATTCTGTAGTGGTTCTAGTGTTTCCAACATTCCCATTCATTCATGTACCTTCAATGCCATGCCACAGATTCAAATTCGAAACTTGCTTTGATCTACTCCTATTAAGGATCACAGTCAAAAGTCTTGTTACTATTACACATGCTGGTTTTCTTCTGGAGAGATGTTGCTGTCTCTGTTTCTTGGATCTTTCACGCTTTTCTTTCCAAAATTGTATGGCTTTGCCGTAAGAGATTTTGGGCCAGATGTATCAAAGCTTTTTGCATTCGCAAACGGTGCAAATGCCCGTTTGCGAATGCAAAAAGCTATTTCAGAATGTATCAAAGGCATTCTGAATGCAATTTTAAGGAATCGCTAAAATGGCGATTCCTTAAAATTGCGGCCCTGTTTAGAGAGTCGCAAATTGCGACTCTCTAAATAAGAAATCGCAAATAAGGAATCCTTATTTGCGATTTCTAAAGCACATGTATGAAGCAATTCCTTAATGAGAATTGGGCATTGGAGAATCGCTATTACCACCAAGTTGAACTTGGTGGTAACCATGTGCAAATTTAAAAAATGCATTTATGATTCATTTTTGGGGTGCAGCAGAGGGGGCCTTAAGCCCCCAGCACCCTGGACTTTGCATTTCCCAAAATTGCGAATTCCAGTTAGGAATTCGCAATTTGGGACATGCAAAACATTCGCAAATATGGGCCGACAGGCCCATAGATGCGAATGGGGGCTGTATCGCAATTTGCGATTCGGTAATTGCATTTGCGATTTTTAAGAAATCGCTATTACCGAATCTCAAATATGATACATTGCATTTTGCGAATCAGAAATAGTAATTTCTTAAAAATCGCTATTTCCGATTCGCAAAATATTATTATTGTGTGTCTTCAAGATATCACCTCTCCTGCTCTCACTAACACTTATCAGAGTCAGAAATTCAGACTGAAACAGAAGTTACGCTACTTAGCTGTTCAGCAGACCGACAGTAATTCTTTCAAGACAATCTTCTAATGTTTTCTCAGTTTCAAGCAGCTTTTTCTGCCTTCTGCATCATGGGAGCAGTCTTTGAAAATGTTAACTCATCAGGATTGGCGGAAGCCCCTAATTGAATCATATCACGATTCCTGCACATTCTCCTTCTTACTTTTTCAGCACTATGTTCCAGGTCCTTGTTCCCAAGGTTGACCTATGGCCAAATTCAGCTAAGCCTTGCACACTATTTTCTCAAGATGAAAAAGAAAGCCTTATCAAACCAGTTAGCTGAGTTGTATAAAGCAGATGTGTCTTGAGTTCCTTCTTAAAGGAAAGGAGATAACCTTGTTCCTAAATCATAGTGGATGGACACTCCAGGCAAACAAAGCAAGGTGGGAAAAGAAACAATCCCTGGGTGTGGACTTTCAGAAGAGAAATTGAAGTAGGTTGAGCGTGTGTGACTATAAAGTTGTTCTAGCAGTTTAAGAATGAATACCGTAGGCTAGGAAATTGGGAGCACTTCCAAAAGCCATATAAGATTTTTGAATGTGTTCATAGCCTGAATGGGAACTTGATGATGCTCAGGAAAGAGAGCGGAGGGTCTGCAAAATTAAAACTGGAGGATATTGATTTGGAAGCCACCAAAGACAGTGAAATTCAATTGTTTTGATACTGAGGCATGCTTCCTTCCAGTGGTAAAGATGAATGTTAATAAGGACTGAAACAGCAGAGTAGTGTCCTTTGAAAGTCAGAGCAGGGAGCATTCTGCAAAGTTAGCACATCTAAAAAGTGCAGAACCTGAGCTGACTATTTAACTCCTGATAACTGGCACAGGATTGGGTTGTCAGAACAACAATAGTCCATAGGTCTACACTACCACCAAATACTGGAATTTCTGCTTTATCAATATGTAATTTGAGCCGGTTGTTTCCCACCCTCTTCCTAATATCTGGCATACCACATTGTAAGGAATAGTCTTTCACAGTCTGACAACAAAGGGGAAACATTAGCAGGGTGTCATCAGTGTGGGTGTAAAATTGAAAGCCATGTGATAAAGTAAATGAGGAATGAGATTTCTCTTAGATATTAAAATGATTGTCAATGGTGCAGACCCCTAAGGAGTCTTATGTGATTAAAGGTGTGATGGAGATAAAGGGGCTTAGACTCACCTTCCGAATATGGTCCTCTAAGAGTGATGGAAATACAGGTGAGAACCCACAGTCTTATCTACTTGAGTCTTTCAAGTACAAGGCAGTGGTGGACATTGTCCAAGTCCACTGAACCATTTACTAGGACCAGTGCACTGACCCTAAAGCAGTCAGTAGACAGACAGAAATGACAATGGTCATCAGCACTATGGCTTGGGCGAAAGCCAGTAGGAACATCAAAAGGAATAATACTAGCTTCACAAAATGAGCACAGCTGAATGGCCATGCGATGTCCAAGAATCTTTGCTACCCGAAGGAGGGAGAAGGGTCTATAGCTGTGGCCAGGTCCTGTGGCCAATCCCTACAACCACCAACCTTGTGCTACTTACAATGAGAAATGTACTGACAATTAGAAAAACAAGTATTTGACAAGTTTAAAGAGTGAGATAAACTTTCTGTATGTACCTTAAACATTTGAAGTTGAAAAGAATTTAAAGCTGAAATGACAACGGACACCTAAACTGGAACCCATAACCTTCTATTGGAGAGTCTCAGACCTTAACCCCTAGGTCACAGATGATTCCTTAGTGTGCAGTGTTCAGACATTTCTATGACATTTAACCCAAATGCGGTGATGGGGAAAAAGACAGAAATGTTCCATCACTAGGAATGTTTAACATTCTAAACAAGAGTAAATAAACAGACACACTGCCATGAGATACCAGGATTTGAACCTTCATCCTACTGTCCAAGAGTTTTACCAGTAGGCCAGATGTGACTCTGTTCTGCTCTGCATCAAAATGTAACTATCACATTCATACGAAACATCTTGCTTGTGTGCCACTTTGAAGTCATTCTATGGAGCGACTATTGTTATTGTTATTGCAATGGTCTCTCCATAGAATGACTTCAAAGCGGCACACAAGCAGGATGCCTGCTCACAGCACAGGACCACGGGGGTCCGAAGGCACCCACGGTCCTGGCCGCTCCTCGCAACCTGTGGGAGCCGGCATTACTCCCGCAAGCAGGAAGCTGCTTGAAATAGCAGCTCCCTGCATGAGGGATTACTTTTTTCAATCTCTTTCGCTGCACGCATGTTTGAGTGCAGGGAAAGAGATGAAAACTCTGTTTTCAGCAAGTGTGAGCTATTTGACATCTGCCGCTTGCTGAAGGTGGAGTTATGTTTGCTTTTGCACGGTGCGAGCTGTCAGCTCCCGCCAAGCAAATGCAAGCAGCTAACTCTAAGGGAGGGTACCTCGGGAGGTAGCAAGAGCCAGCTCTGGGGTTCCCCAGGGCCATGCATGGCTCCATGAGGGTGGGGCGTGCAGCCTCCCATCTTGTTTTAAATTGTGCCCTGGCGAGGTGGTGGTCCCTGGGGCTGGGGCTCTGCAACAGACCCCCTTCTTATATCTTTTTGTAGCCCCATGGAGGTGGCAGTCTCCAGGGCTCTGGGGGTTCTGTAGTACCCCCCCTGTTACTTAATCTGTATGTTGCCCCGGGGAGGTGGTGGACCCCATGGTGCTGGGACCTGTGCACCCCTTTGCATATTTATAAATTGTAGCCCCAAGTAGGTAGCAGGGCCCGGGGCCAGGAAGGGTCCTTAGAATCCCCCTATTAAATATAGATGTGGTTGTAGGGAGGTGGTGGTCACTGAGGTGCGGGGGCACATGCCCCCCCACTCACTATATTAACAATGCCCTAGGGAGGTGGTGGTCCCTGGGGCCAGGAGAGGTTGGCAGGACCCCCCCCCCATTATATATACATGTGGTTCTGATGTAAACAAAGTCTTTCTTCAGTGGTTACTGTATTTCACATAGTTAATGAAACCGGTATTAGTTTAAAAGGAAAGATGCATAGAATCTTGTTAGAATATTGCTCACACCTCGCAGTGATCTGAGTGTGCGCCGCTCCATATTCACAATACTTAAAGAACATTTCCAGTGTAAACTTTAAATAATAAATGAAAATAACGGTGGCAGTCTCTCCCCCCCCCCCATCTGTACTGGGACTATCTCGCTAGGAGTTGAGGTAACTCCTGCAGGACTTCCGCATCTGCCTTGAGTCCCTTTGATTGAAGGTAAGGCACTAATCTTTCCCAAATAAGGGCACAGATGTAGTGACAAACAGCCTAGTAAGTGGAGTTTGGGGCATCTTGCTGCATGCTGCAGTTCCAGATTGTGGTAATGATGTCAGGGAGGTCCAGGAAGTATAGGGGGTGCAGGTGAAAGATGCAGGCCGCAGACTGTGAAGTAAACCCGGACTCCCCCATGGCAGACCTGTATCTGGGCCCAGGGTTTGAAATGGGGAGTTACTTCTGCTCTGATGGGGCACAATGATTAGATAAGGAGGCCTAGGCAGTGGAGTGGGTGCCAGGGGAGAGCTTCTAGCTGCAGATTGTGAGATAAAACTGGGATCTCGGGTTCTCCCGGCATCACTCACCAGGGGCCATGGACAGACCTTAGTCAGTGACCAGGAGGGGGGTAGCAGGCCACTGGACAGAGGAAATCTACAGAGAGAGGGCAGCAAGAGACGATTCTCACCATGAGTGTTCCTCCACCTTATAGGAATGAACGGCCCTCGGGGTTGCCATCCGTTCTTGAGATGTTCACTTTTCCCATCTTGGATAATGTACATCTCACACAGCATCTCTTTTCAATGTTGTACCACTGTGTTTTACTCTGAGCCGCTACTAGGGAAGACACCATACAGCAATGTTTCAGAAATGTGGTGGATGTTTGTGATACATTTTACATGGCAATATATAAAATTGCATAAGATTATATAATTTTATATGTGGCCCCTGCATATTTTTATCATATTGCCCTTGGTAGGTGGTGGTCCCCAGGGCTTCTCCAAGCCCTTGAAGGGGAACCCCATGCTCCCTTCTCTTATTTTGCCCCTTCCTGGTTGAAGTGTTGGCAGCTGCTCAGAACTCTGCCCGGTATGCAAAGCCTTCGCATCTCTAGATATAGAAATTTGTTTTTCCTCTAATTTCTGAATGGATTTACACCAAATTACAAAAAGTGCTATCTGTGTATTGAAAGCTACCTTTCTGCCAAATTTAGTGTAATTCCGTACAGTGGTTCGGCTGTAGTCGTGTTCAAAACTCCTATGGGAATTATCATGGGAAATGCTGAATTTCTATGGTTTTGTGTGAGTAAATTCAGAACCTAACTATAACATCATTGTTACCTTTGTTTTTTTAAGTGCATGGCGGGGGCTGGCCGCTGGGCTAACCACTCAACCCCACACTGCGCACAGCATTTGGCCATGTTGCAGCGGGAATTGACCACAGTGCCTGTCTCTCTGGGTGTGTGAATAGATGTGAAAGGTGTCTCTGGGTGTTATAATGGCTGTGAGGGTGTCTGTCTGGGTGTAAGAGTGGGTGTGAGAGGGTCTATGTGGGTGTGACAGTGGGTGTAAGAGGGGGCACTTTCTACTATTTAGTTAGTAACTGCTACCTCAATGGGTGAATGGCAAGTGTGGGGGAGGTGGACCCAGGTGGGCCCAGGTGGCCCTCTTCCCCAGGCTGATCTCAGCCCCAGGGACCCCATCCCCTGTGGCCTGGCCTTTATTAAATAGAGGAGGGGGGCTGCACGGTCTCCCCCGGGCTGATTTTGCCCCTGGGACACCATCACCCAGAGCCTGGCCATCTGTCCTGGGTGCTTTCCAGGGCACCTAGTGTGCAATGGGACCGTGGGGGCAGCCTAAAGGCCCAGCGGTCCCAGTCCAGTCTCCCCACCCACTGCAGGATCCAGCAGTGCTGTCATAGAGAGGGAGCTGCTAAATATGCAGCTCCCTCTCTGTGAGAGTAATTGTTTCCTCTGTTTCCTTGCCTGCATGTCTGCAGGCAGGAAACAGAGGAAACCTCTGCACCCAGCAAGTAAGAGCATAAAATTCAACCTTAGGGCAAGGGAGGTGGCGGTCCCCAGGCTTGCAGGGGGACTGTGTGGCACTCCCGCATTAAATGAAGTATTTGCCCTGGGGAGGTGGCGGTCCCTAGGGCTGCAGGCGTCCGCAGGACCTCCCCCTATTTCAATTCAAACATTAAGCCCTGGGGAGCTGGTAGACCCTGTGACAATGGGGTTGCAGGCCCCCCCCCCCACATCATAATAATATGCCCCAGGGAGGTGGTTTTCCTCAGGGCATGAAAATGCCCTTGAAAGGGGGCCCTGTGCACCCACTCCTTTATTTTATCATGCTGGGACCTGGCCCACCCGGGGGCTTTATTAAAACAAGCATGGAAGCCCGTACTTCCATTTTTTTAAACTTTTGCAGGCCTGAATTTGTGACAACATTTGTTTTTTTTAATGCTTTTTTACCCTGGGGAGTCACCAGTACCAGAGCTAAGGGATCAGGGTTTCCCTATTCTGGCACCTTTTCTCATTTTTTACCCTTTTTCAGGGACTCGCTGAAGCTGAATCCCAAGAAGGCTGCCAACACTTCCTTGTTGAAGTGCTGACAGTTAATCACATCTCAGCACCAGATCGGAAGGGTTTGCAGACCCTCCTCTTACCTGTATATACAAAATTGTTTTTTCTTTAATGTTTCGAAAATTACTGAACAGATTTACACCAAATTACGAAAAAAAAGGGCGCTTTCTGGCCCAAGAGATAGCTTTCTGTCAATTTTGGTGTAAATCCGTCCAGTGGTTCGGGCACTATTCCTCTTCAAAATCACTATGGAAATTAACATGAAGAAAACACATTTTGGGACACCTGTTTTTCTCGGCCCTTGCTTGACGGATCACGCTGAAACTTTCCAAACAGGCACAGATGTGAGCGTCAATTTAAAAAAAAAACAAATTGTGAAGCTCTGTCATCTGGCACCATAGGTATAGTAAAAAAACACTTTTTCTACGGAAACTAGGTCCTAGCTATAACTACCTAGTTGCAACCACCACCACTATATATATATATATATATACATACACATATATATATATAGAGAGAGAGAGAGATGTATATATATATATATAGATAGATATAGATATATATATATATTCACTGGAAAAAAACAAGGTTACAGTGACGTTTTAGTTAAGCTCACATTTTAAATGTACAAAGCCATAGAAATTCACTGCTATAGTTAAAGTTATCTCAAGTATTTATAACTTGTCTCCTAACGTAACTATAACTCACGCCCCTGCCATGTACAGTTTTTCGTAATTTTTATTACTGGAAATATTACATTGATGTTATCAAAGATGTCATTAGTGCTGTAATTTGTGGGGTAATTAGCAGTGAATAGCGAGGGTGCTAGTTATAGTTACCTTGGGGCACTATTTATAGTTACTTTCTATAATTCTATGAATTTCTATAATTTTGTACGTTTAAAATGTGAGCCTAACTATAACGCCCCTGTAACTTTTGTTTTTTTCAGTGAATTTCCATGTTTTTTAATATCTACTTCCTAACCATAAAGTCCCTGTAACCTTTGTTTTTTTCAGTCCATTTCTATGTTTTCATTACTATACATGAATTCATCCACCGCCGCACATTGCCTTTGGCCATGGGTGGCAGCGGTTGGCCCCAGGCCAGGCACAGAGGCCAACCCTCTATAAGCACCAAAGCTTGTGCCGTGCATGGCCTTCATCCATGCGCTGCAAGAGTTGCCTACAAGGCCTGGCCTGCAGCCATATCCTGCAGCCAACCCCCTTAACCACCCAACCCCACGCTGCACATGGCCCTCTGGCTGTGTGCGCAGCAGGAGTTGGCCACAGCCTGTCTCTCTGGCTTTAAGAATAGGTGTGACAAGGTTGTATCTGGATTGAGAGTGGCTGTGAGAGTCTCTGTCTGGGTGTGAGAGTGTGTGCATCAATGCCTTAGTAGATGTATCAGTGTTTGAACAGGTCTGTGAGTGGGTGCAAGAGGGTTCCAGTAGGTTTGTGAGTGGGTGTCTGAGAGTCTAAGTGGGTCTGTGCATAGGTGCATGAGTGTCTGAGTGGGTTTGTGAGTGGGTACGTGAGTGTCTGAGTGTGGCTGTGAGTGGGTGCGTAAGGGTCTGAGTGGGTGTGTGAGTGGGAGAAAAAGATTGAAAAAGTGAGAGATGGAAAGAGAGGGAGAGGAAGAGAAATAGATTTTTTGAGGCTTTGGTGGATGATATACTTAGATATTTCAGGACAAATTGAAAAGAACAATGCATTTTTCAATTAAAAAGAGTGAGATCACCATTTAGTTTGAACCTTAAACTTTTGAATTTTAAAATAAATTAAAGAAGGAAAATGACCACCGGCACACCTGCAGCAGAATCCTCAACATTCAGTGCAAGGGTCTGTAACTGGTACCTTTAGACGATAGGTGATTCCTTACTGTAATGCTTCCAGACATACCTATGACAGTCAAACCCATGCATGTGATTGGAAAGAAATGTGAATGCTCCATCACTAGCAAGGTTTGACAGTCAAAACACCAGCAAATAAACAAATACACTGCCAAGCTATTCTAGATTTGAACCTTCAGTCTACTGAGTGATAGCACAAGATCTTGACCATTAGCCCATAAGTGATTAAATTATGCTCTGCATCCAAACTTAACTACAGTATAACATTCCCACACATCTTGCTAGTCTTACTCTTTAAAGTCATTGTATGGAGAGACTATGGCCCTCATTACAACATTGGCGGTAAAAGCCGCTTACTGCCGTGCAGAAGACCGCCAACACACCGCCGCGGCAGCGGAATTCCTCCACGGTCATTATGACCCACAGCTCAGAATCCGCCAAAATTGAGACACCCACACAAGTCAGCCACACCAAAGATCAGTGATAAACTGGCGATAACAAAACCTCCACCATCACGCCAACAGAAATACGCCCACACTATCACAACCCACGAATCCACGCGGCGGTCTTCCAACCGCGGAATTCCATTGGCGGTACACACCACTGCACGCAAAATACACACACATATACAAAACACTACCACATTGGACAATTCCAAATACACACACCTGATACACATACACACACCACAGCCACACACCAAATACAATATAAAACACACACCCACATCACCCTCAAACCCCTACGACCACAATTGCGACAGAAGGCCAGAAAGAGACACTACAATCTACAACCAAGCATCCACAGGCACACAATACCATCACCCATATAACATCCACGCACCTCACACAACACACCACTAAATATCACCCCACATATCACAACACACACCACCCCACACCACCCCATGGCACGGCAAAGACACCCCAGGTTCTCTGAGGAGGAGCTTAGGGTCATGGTGGAGGAAATCATCTGGGTAGAGCCACAGCTATTCGGATCACAGGTGCAGCACACCTCCATAGCTAGGAAGATGGAGCTATGGCGAAGAATAGTGGACAGGGTTAACGCAGTGGGAAAGCACCCAAGAAATAGGGATGACATCAGGAAGAGGTGGAACGACCTACGGGGGAAGGTGCGTTCCGTGGTCTCAAGACACCACATTGCGGTTCAGAGGACTGGCGGCGGACCTCCACCTCCTCCCCCACAACTAACAACATGGGAGGAGAAAGTCTTGGCTATTCTGCATCCTGAGGGCCTCGAAGGAGTAGCTGGAGGAATGGACTCTGGTAAGTCAAACCTTAACTACTATATCCCCCATCCTACCTGTGTGCCATCA
The DNA here is from genome assembly GCF_031143425.1 of Pleurodeles waltl. NCBI lineage: Eukaryota > Metazoa > Chordata > Amphibia > Caudata > Salamandridae > Pleurodeles > Pleurodeles waltl. The sequence goes on from NC_090444.1 coordinate 1,321,654,892, forward strand.
CATACCCCCACCCTCGCCCTGACCCCCATCACTCCTACTCCTCACAAATGTCCCAACATCACAAACCACACATCCCAACATCAAGCCCTGCATGCAACAACAAAGCATGGACACCCTTCACCAATGCATGGCCACTGCACATACCCATAGACCCCCCTAAACCATCATCACACAAGGTCCCACACAGGAATGCAAGTACTGGACTACAGGGTCACCCACCCATTGCACACCATGGTACACCCAGATGCAATAATCATGCTTTTACACCCCTGCAGGCCCCCTACCCAACGTCACCGCACAGGAGGGTCCACACATGTCCACACCACCAACAGAAGAGGCCCACAGTGATGACAGCAGCTCTGTCCAACTGGATCTAGACGACCAGCCCGGCCCATCTGGAACCTCTGGACAGTCGGTTCCCCTCACAATGGCACAGGCCACTACAGAGCTTGCCCCCTCTGGAAACACCAGCACAGCACCCACCCAGTGGGCCCATACCTCTGTCCCAGGGACACGTCAATCAGCAGTGTGTCCACCACTACAGGTAACCCAGGCTAACCCACCACCCCAACAACAACAGGGACCTGGGGGCAGTGGCAGTGGGCACACTGTTCAGGGGACAGAGGCCCAGGGAAACAGGGGAACTGGGAGGGCTGCTGTGCGACAAGGGGAGGACAGGCCAAGGGAACCCACTCTCCACGAGGCCCTCTCCAACATCATGGGAGCGTACCATCATTCCCAGGAGACAATGGCAACAGTACTGGCCAAGTTTCAGGAGACCCAGCAGCTGCAGGAGGAACAGTATTTGAGCTTCAGGGAGGAACTCAGATCCATCAATTCCACCCAGGGCACCATCGTAGGGGTGCTGAAGGAAGTCCTCAACACCAGAGGGACACTGTGGCACAACAAGGGCCAGGACAAAGACAGAGAACTATGCCAAGACCCCCGCCAAGAAATGAGACCGCCCTGAATGTCATCCTTTTGTCCCACCTTGTCACGCTGTCCATCCTCAAACTGCCCCAGCTCCACTTCCTATTCCCCTTTGGACAATGCACCTATGAGACTAATACCATGGACATTCCTCCACCATCACCCCTCACCATTTTACAACCCTCTCCAATATTGAGCACTTAAATAACCACCCTTATAGCACAAAACAATCTGGAGTCTGTCTGTGATTTCGAAATAGTGTATTAGCAATTACAGTGACAAAATGCTCTTTCAATTGTAATGTCAACATACCTATGTCACACAGCTCTAGTCCATGAGGAAACAAAGCAGATGTCACACAGTGGGACCCACATCTGTGAAATCGTAAGGGAAAGTGACAACTCAGTGACCATACACTGGGTGAAAAGGACAGACAGTAGAGAGGTAGTAGTGTTAAAGTACATGTAGTAGGCAGGTTTGTCTTCTTACCTGTGTCTCACTGGAAGTATTGCAGGATCACACAGCTCCTGTGGTCGATGTCCTCTTCTTCTACTTCCTTGTCTTCGCTGTCCACAGGCTCCACAGCTGCCACAACACCTCCATCTGGAAAATCCTCCTGCAGAAAGGGCACCTGTCGTCGCAAAGCTAAGTTGTGAAGCATGCAGCAGGCCACAATGATCTGGCACACCTTCTTTGGTGAGTAGAATAGGGAACCACCTGTCATATGGAGGCACCGGAACCTGGCCTTCAGGAGGCCGAAGGTCCGCTCTATAATCCTCCTAGTTTGCCCATGGGCTTCATTGTAGCGTTCCTCTGCCCTTGTCCTAGGATTCCTCACTGGGGTCAGTAGCCATGAGAGGTTGCGATAGCCAGAGTCACCTGCAAATGGCGAGGGACAAGTGTTAGACACAAGCAAATCTGTAGGGATATCCCCAGACAACTATTCCCACTGATTTGGTTCCAGGTGCTCACCTAATAGCCACACGCAGTGCCTCTGGAGTTGCCCCATCACATAAGGGATGCTGCTATTCCGCAGGATGTAAGCGGCATGCACTGAGCCAGGGAATTTGGCATTAACATGGGAAATGTACTGGTCTACCAAACACACCATCTGCACATTCATCGAATGGTAACTCTTTCGGTTTCTGTACACCTGTTCACTCCTGCGGGGGGGACCAAGGCCACATGTGTCCCATCAATGGCACCTATGATGTTGGGGATCTGTCCCAGGGCAGCTTAGAAGTCACCTTTCACTGTAGGCAAATCCTCCACCTGAGGGAAAACAATGTAGCTCCGCATGTGTTTCAGCAAGGCAGACAACACTCTGGACAACACGTTGGAAAACATAGGCTGGGACATCCCTGATGCTATGGCCACTGTAGTTTGAAAAGACCCACTTGCAAGGAAATGGAGTACAAACAGCACCTGCACTTGAGGGGGGATTCCTGTGGGATGGCAGATAGCTGACATCAGGTCTGGCTCCAACTGGGCACACAGTTCCAGGATTGTGGCACGATCAACCCTGTAGTTGATGATTACATGTCTTTCCTCCATTGTCGACAGGTCCACCAGCGGTCAGTACACCGGAGGATGCCGCCATCTCCTCACATGTCCCAGCAGATGGTGCCTATGAAGGACAACAACGAGCACAGAGTCAACCAACTCAGAGGTACGTAAACACAGCTTACTCAGAAAACTATTCATAACCCAATTTTGCCTGGATGAGTGTTGAGGCAAGGCCTAGGTATGTGTGACGCAGTTACAAATAAAGCCATGTGGGCCCCTGAAATGGCGGCTGCCTGACCTGTAAAGTGGGACAATGGGATGTGAGGTAACTGCTCTGGCGTTGTACACCGTTGCGGTAGGCGGTCGAAGACCGCAGCGCAATTCTGCATTGGTTAACACTGGACCCTATGGGTCCCAGGAGCCAATGACGATGTACGCCGGCAGTGACGGTACGCACTGCCACGGACGTGACCACCATTTTCTATCTGTTCAATCACTCGATACCTGATCTTCGACAGGAGAGGACCTACACTGCAAGTGCTGCTGTGATCTCTGGAAGAGACAATGGCTTGTGCGTCTGGGGAAAGGGACCCTGCCTTCAGCACGGAAGAGTTGGAGAAACTCGTGGATGGGGTCCTCCCCCAGTACACGCTACTCTACAGTCCTCCAGGCAAACAGTTAAGTACACTGTGAGCATGCTGTATGGGCAATGCCCGTGTGGAGTGGTGTGGGTGAAAGATAGGGGGGGGAGAATGATGCGTGCATCAAACGACGGTGAGTGCATGTGCCACATGGCAAGGATAGGGATGCGGGCCAATGACTGTGACGGTGCAGTTGGTAATAACTTCCCTTTTTCCCCTGTACAATTCATGTAGGTCAGCGCCCACCAGAAGAAGGATATTTGGCATGCCATCGCCAAGGACGTCTGGACCCTGGGGGTCTATCACAGACGGAGCACCCACTGCCGGAAAAGATGGGAGGACATTCGCCGCTGGTGCAAGAAGGCGGCGGAGGCCCAGCTGGGTTGGCCTCCCAACGTGGGAGGGGTGCCCGTCACACCATGACCCCCCCTGATGTTCAGGATCCTGGCGTGGCGTACCCGGAGCTGGATGGGCGCTTGAGGGCATCACAGCAGCAACAAGGGTGGGAGTACACTCTCATTCTGCTGATTCAGCGCGCAGTGGAGGTGTCTGGGTGGGGGAGGTGGGCTATGGGTTTCCCTAGGCCAGGGCGAGTGTGCTAGTTAAGTCCCCTTTTTCAGGCAGACCCTGTGGCACCCCACCCCACCTGGGTACAGTGCCAACTACACCTAGTCAGGCTCCTGTGACATCCATGTGTGCAGATATCGGCCATAGCCTTGTAGGCCATGTCCCAGGGATTGAATAGTGGACCCCAAGTGCGCAGCGTAGTGCAGGGGGCTTCTGTGTCTGTCGTGTCCACCAAGGGTAGCGGTAATGCATGCACTCAACATGTCTTTCTTCTGTCTTCCCCACCCCCTTTTTGTGGTCTCCCTGTACATGTGTGCATTAGCATCATCAGGCGGAGGAGCAGTGGCACCGGAGCAGGAGGGAGCTGCATCCCACATGGCCCTGGAGGGCGACACTACGGAGTCTGATTTTCACCAGTGGGACGGAGGGCGAGGGGAGCTCCACGGCGGGGACAGGAGCTGACATCAGTGATATGGACTCGTCCTCTGATGGGAGCTCCCTTGTGGTTGCGGCCCCATCTGTGCCCCCCGCATCTACAGGTACAGCCGCCACCCCCCTCCAGCACCGCCCTCTCAGCAGCCCCTCAGCCTTTGCCCCGTGCCCGCTCACCCAGGAGGGTGGGCATCTCCTTTGCCCCAGGCACCTCAGCCCCTGCCCCAGTCACCCCTACTGCCCTCAGTGAGGAGGCCATTGACCTCCTCAGGTCCCTCACTGTTGGGCAGTCTACCATTTTGAATGCCATCCAGGGTGTAGAGAGGCAGTTGCAACAAACCAATGCATTCCTGGAGGGCATTCATTCTGGTCAGGCAGCCCTTCAGCTAGCTTTTCAGACTCTGGCCTCCGCACTGATGGCAGCCATTGTCCCTGTCTCTAGCCTCCCCCTCCAACTTCCTCCACCCATACCTAATCCCCTGTACCTCAGCCTACCCCAAGCACACCATCAGACCATCATGCACACACCTCAAAACACAAAGGAAGCTCAGGCAAACATAAGCACCACACATCCCACAGGCACTCACGCAAGCATCACACACATACAGACATAGCAACATCCACTGACTCCACTGTGTCCCTCTCCTCCTCGTCTCCCTCCTCCCTCCCAGGCTCGTCTCCACTCACACCTGCATGCACTACATCTACAGCCACTACTTCCATCACCAGCACACCCACCACCATACCTCGCTCACGTGCAGTCACCACCCCCACTACCATTCACACATCCCCTGTGTCCTCTCCCAGTGGGTCTGTGACGCCACCTCCCAAGGTACACAAACGCAGGCACACACCCATCCAACAGCCATCCACCTCACTACAGCCTCCAGCGCATGCACCTTCACCCAAAGTCACTAAAAGTACACCTCCTACAACCACAACCTCTTCCTCCACCCCCAAACCCCCTCCAGCTACCCGTCCCAGTGTTCCTACAAACTTTTCCTGTCCACCCTTGATCTCTTTCCCTCACCTCCCCGTCAGTCTCCTAGGGCCCGACTCTCCGGGTCCCAACCTAGCACCTCAGCCACACCATCGGCGGGACCAGTGGTGCCAGTAGTCACCGGATTCTGGAGTGCACAAGGCAGCTCGGCAGCCAGTGTGGCAAGGAGCCACAGCACGGACAGTCCCCCACCTGTCAAGCATCAAAATTTGGCCAGGGGCCGGCGGGATAGGGGGAAGACAACAGCCACCAAAGCCGCTCCCAGGGGTACAGGTGGGAGTGTGGAGTCAGCTGCGACACCTTCCAAGGTGGGGAAGGGGCACAAGAAACCCGGCAAGTCTGGGAAGATCAGCACGGCGGAGAAGACCGCCATCAGCCCCACTGCCCAGGAGGCGACCGCCAGCAGCAGCCCCATTGGCCCAGACAGGACCGCCAGCATCAACCCCGCTGCCTAGGATGCGACCACCAGCAGCAGCCCTGCTGCCCCAGACAGGACCGCCAGCAGCAGCCCCGCTGGCCCAGACAGGACCGCCAGCATCAGCCCCGCTGCCCAGGAGGCGACCGCCAGCAGCCCCGCTGCCCCAGACAGGACTGCCAGCAGCAGCCCCGCTGCCCAGGAAGCGACGGCCAGCAGCCCCACTGCCCCAGACTGGACCGCCAGCAGCAGCCCCACTGGCCCAGACAGGACCACCAGCATCAGCCCCGCTGCCCAGGAGGCGACCGCCAGCAGCAGCCCCGCTGGCCCAGACAGGACTGCCAGCATCAGCCCCGCTGCCCCAGACAGGACCGCCAGCATCAGCCCCGCTGCCCAGGAGGCGACCGCCAGCAGCAGCCCCACTGGCCCAGACAGGACCACCAGCATCAGCCCCGCTACCCCAGACAGGACCGCCAGCATCAGCCCCGCTGCCCAGGAGGTGACCGCCAGCAGCCCCGCTGCCCCAGACAGGACCACCAGCAGCTGAAGCGCTGCCAAGGACACCGCCGCCACAATCACAGCTGCCAAGGACACCGCCGCCACAAGCACCGCTGCCAAGGACACCGCCGCCACAAGCACCGCTGCCAAGGACACTGCCGCCACAAGCACCGCTGCCAAAGACACTGCCGCCACAAGCACCGCTGCCAAAGACACCGCCGCCACAAGCACCGCTGGCAAAGACACCGCCGCCACAAGCACCACAGGCCCATGAGCGCCAAAAGCACTGACGCTACTGAGGCTGCCACGAGCAGGATGAAGCACTATGGGCACCAAGCCCCCTCCAGAACCAGTGGAGATTTACATCCATTACCTCTGTCCTTGGCAGGATGAAGCACTCTGGGCACAAAGCCCCCTCCAGAACCAGTGGAGAAAGGCATCCACTACCTCTGTCCTTGGCAGGATGAAGCACTTGGGGCATAAAGCCCCCTCCAGAACCAGTGGAGATTTACATCCACTACCTCGGTCCTTGGCAGGATGAAGCACTCTGGGCACCAAGCCCCCTCCAGAACCAGTGGAGAAAGGCATCCACTACCTCTGTCCTTGGCAGGATGAAGCACTATAGGCACAAAGCCCCCTCCAGAACCAGTGGAGATTTACATCCACTACCTCTGTCCTTGGCAGGATGAAGCACTCTGGGCACCAAGCCCCCTCCAGAACCAGTGGAGATTTACATCCACTACCTCTGTCCTTGGCAGGATGAAGCAATCTGGGCGCAAAGCCCCCTCCAGAACCAGTGGAGAAAGGCATCCACTACCTCTGTCCTTGGCAGGATGAAGCACTCTGGGCACAAAGCCCCCTCCAGAACCAGTGGAGACTGTTATCCACTTCAGAGACTGTGGCTTTGCACTCCCCCGGATTGAACAGTGGGCAACCCACCCACTGTAGAGACTTGAGAGACTGTGGCTTTGCACTTCCCAGGATATAGCAGTGGGCAACCCACCCACTGTAGAGACTTGTGAGACTCTGGCTTTGCACTCCCCAGGATTGAACAGTGGGCAAACCACCCACTGTAGAGACTTGTGAGACTGTGGCTTTGCACTCCCCAGGATTGAACAGTGGGCAACCCACCCACCGTAGAGACTTGAGAGACTGTGGCTTTGCGCTCCCCAGGATATAGCAGTGTGCAACCCACCCACTATAGAGACTTGTGAGACTGTGGCTTTGCACTCCCCAGGACTGAACAGTGGCCATGGGGCCCCCTCATGGATTTGGCGTTGTGCACTCAACCGGCTGAGGTGCCCACCCTTTCCCTTCTCCCTGAGGTGCCTGTTTTATTTCTATCTGATGCCCCTGCAGTGTTCTCTCCGTCATGTTCGGGTATCTTGTGTGGGCCTCGTCCATGCAGTGTGGGCCCAGTGGTCCACGGACTTTGAGGGTGGAATACCTTGGACTAATATTCTTGGTGTATATGTTTGTAAATAGTGTATGTATATTATTTGACTACTGAATTTTAATATATTACAATCGTTCACCTCATTTCCTTTTGTCTTTGCATTCTTCCGGGGGGGTTGAGGGGTGTAACTGTAATGTATCATGCTGTATTAGTGTGTGTGTTGTCGTGGGTAAGGGTGGGGATGGGGGTGTTGCGTGTTGCGTGTGTGTGTCACTGTTTTTTTCCTCCCCCTCCCCTGTGTCGTAGGTGCAGTACTCACTGTGGTCTTCGCCGCCGGCGTTCGTGCTCCTGGTAGAGGAGCAAGAAGATAAAGGCTGGTAAAATGTGGAGCTCTGGTCCCATGGCGTCCTGGTTCCTCGTGGGGGTGTGCAGAGGTGAGCGTTTTCCCTTCGAAGTCCTGTTTCCCTGTTTCCGCCGTGTTTTTGTTTGCGGTGAATCCGCTCCAGAAAAGTTGGTGGATTGGTGGCTTGTAATAATGTGAGCGGTACATTGTCCTCCGCCTGTCTGTTGGCAGTTACCACCGCGGTGTTTGTTTGTACCACCGCGGCGGTCGTAGTGTTAAAGTGGCTGTCTTTGTTGGCGGTTTCCACCACGGTCGTAATTCCATTTTTTTTTTTCACCGGCCTGTTGGCGGTCTTACCGCCGCTTTAACACCGACCGCCAGGGTTGTAATGACCACCTATATAATGAAAATCTCTCTCTCTCTCTCTTCTATCCAATTATGGGATGGAAGAGAGAGAGGGAGAGTGACAGAAGTGCAGGGGGAGCCTGAAGAACCGTGAGGTTCTAGCCAGGTACCTGCATCCTGCGGGAGCCAGCATTGCTCCTCCAAGCAAGGAAAAACTTTTAATAGCAACTTCCTGTTTGTGTCTTCCCCGCATGCATATTTAGTATGCAGAGAAGACAGACGAAAACTATGCTTTTTTGTAAGTGAGATCTGTTTGTCCAACGTGTATTGCCCTGGGGAGGTGGTGGTCCCCAGAGTTGCGGGGGTCCAAAACAGACCCCCTTTCTTTTTTCATGTTTCCCCAAGGAGGTGGTGATCCCTGGAGCTGCAGTGGGGCCATGCACCCCCGCATTCATATAAAACAAGCCCCGGGGAGGTGGTGGTCCCTGGGGCTGTGTGGGCATCCGTGTGGCACTCTGCATTAGATTTAACTAGAGCCTGGAAACGTGGCGGTCCCCAGGGCTGCAAAGCAAGACTCTGGGAGGTGGTGGTCCCTGGAGCTGTGGGGGGCAGTGTATTCCCCATGCATTTGATTAAACTAGAGCCCCACGGAAGTGGAGGATCCTGGGTTTGCAGGGGGGGCGCACAGCCCCCGCATTAAATATAAAAAATAAGCCACGGGTAGGTGGCAGTTCCCAGGGCACTGAAAAGTACAGGAAGGGGCCGCATGTGCCCCCTCTTTACTCTTTATTTTTTACTTTGCCCCTGGGTGCTGGCCCACCTGGGGGCTTTAGAAAAAGCAAGTGCAGTGCTTTTGTGCTCTGGCGGGGTCACTATGGGACCCCAACACCAGAGCTAAGGGATCAGGGTGTCTGTGCCCGGACCCCTTTTCCTTTTTTTTTTGCATGTTTTGTTAGAAGGCTGCTTACACTTCCTGGTTGAAGTGTTGGCAGCCCTTCAGAGCTCTGCATTTCCCTGCACGAGCTCATTATTCGGTGTGAGTGGGTGCATGAGTGTCTGAGTGGGTAAGTGAGTGGGTGCATGAGTCTCTGAGTGCATGTATGAGTGAATGAATTAGTGTATAAATGTGGTTTTGCCTTAAGATCTTTCCATATTTGCGAATAATTTGAGAAAATTCACGATTTTTTGTGAATATCACGCATGGTGATGTCTAATTATTTTAAACCCATAAGTTGCCCCTAAAACGCACCTGTATCACACCCCTGGGGTCAGAGTATCTTCACCCTGACCCCTTATCCACCTTTCAATTCGGATTTTCACCCCCAGGGACGGTGTCCCGTGAAATAAAATGTCAGCTACAACTTTCTAGTCAGGTTGCGGTCAGCCAATTGTAATGTTTCTTTTTGTATACATATTTGTGAAAAAATTGGGAATTTTGTGAATTATTTGCAAAATATTCTCAAAATCATCGCAGCCAGAGAAATTCTAATTTGTTTTCCCCTAATATCTCAAAAACTTCTGAATGGATTTACACCAAATAAGTGAAAGTGTAATCTGAAAAGCAAAAGATAGCTTTATGCCAAATTTGTTGTAATTCCATCCAGCGGTCCAGGCTGTAGACATGTCTAAAGGTCTTAAGGGAATCCACATGGGAAACACAACTTTTTTCACCCCCCCCCCCTTCTTCTCTGCCCCCACTTGACAGATCACTCCAAACCTTTCTGTGTACAACAAGAATCAATGCAACACTTGTTTTGGAAAAGTTTGTGGTGATTCGTTAAATATATAGGTAAGTCAAAAAATACCTTTAGGTAATATATGTTTATTTACTATATATGGATATATATATATATATATATATACATATATATATATATATGTATATATATATATATATATAGATATGTGTGTATATATATATATGCATATTTGAGGATTTAGGGTGGGTATGAGTTTTGGGGTGTCAAGGGCGTATTTTGGCCTTAGGTTGGGTTTATTTTAAGGTTAAGGGTGAGTATGGGTTTTGGAGTAGCAAGGTTTTTTTTAGGATTTAGGGTGGGCATGAGTTTTTGGGTGGCAAGGCCGTTTTAAGGTTTAGGGTGGGTATGGGTTTTTGTGTGGCAAGGGTATTTTTAGGAGTTAGGGTTGGGAATGGGATTTTCGTGTGACAAGGTCATTTTTAGGGTTTAGGGTGGGCATGGGTTTTTTGGGTGGCAAGGGTGTTTTAGGTTTAAGAGTGCACATTAGTGTTTGGGTGGCAAATGCATTTATATGTTTTAGGGTGGGCATGAGTTTTTGGGAGGCAAGGTCATTTTTAGGGCTCATGTTGGGTTTTTGTGTGGCAAGGGTATTTTTAGCATTCATGGTGGGCATGGGTTTTTGGATGGCAAGGGCATTTTTGAGGTTTTAGAGTTGGAATAGGTGTTTGAGTGGCAAGGGTGTTTTTGTGTTTCAGGGTGAGTATGGGTTTTTAGATGCTCAGGTTTTTTTCTAGGGTTTAGGGTGAGTATTGTTTTTTGGGTGACAAGGTCGTTTTTGGGTTTTAGGGTCAGTATGGGTTTTTTGGTGACAAGGGCCTTTTTAGAGTTCGGGGTGGGTATGGGTTTTTAGGTGGCAAGAGTATTTTTAGAGTATAGGGTGGGTATACGTTTTTGGGTGGCAAATAATTTTTAGGTTTCAGGGTGGGTATGGGTTTCTTTGCATCTAAGGCGTTTTTGTGGTCTAGGTTGGGTATGGGTTTTTGGGCGGCAATGGCATTTTTAGGTTCTAGGGTGGGTATGAGTGTTTGGATGACAAGGTCATTTAAGGGTTTAGGGTGGGTATGGCTTTTTGGGTAGCAAGGACGTTTTAGGGCTTAGGGTGGGTATGGTGTGAGAAGACAGTTCTTCCTATCTGGTCCCCCCCAATTTTTCACATTTGGATCACCTGGTTTTTGACCTTTTACTGTGAGGGAGCCTCATAATTTCAGACTCACCCACAAGTAAATGTATGATAAAATGGACTGTACATGTTTATCACAGGTGCCGCCTTATTAAGCCAAGGCTGCTGTGGGGCAGCAAGGGTAGAAGGCCCAGGGCTGGTTACATGTGATCACAGGTGCACATGTGTGTGTGCACCTATGTAAGGGTTGCGCAGGGAGGATTCTTGACATGAGCAGCCCAAGAACTGCGCTTAGGTAGCCTGGTGCAGAAGGGACTGTGCAGAGTGGGTGGTGACCTGGAGTAGGCCTCATGAGATGCTGTTAACATGTGAGAGATAGATAGTCAATGAGTTTAATGTCTTTTCATCGTAGTGACACTCCATGAAATGTCAATGGGAAAGGATGGCGTATGGTGCAACTCCATTTCCCAAGGTACACAGACTCAAAAGTTGCACCAATGTACACTCTAACCTATATGAAAAGAATAATGTAGTAGGTTACAAAAGCATATTTGCACAGCTTGGGTCATCCTGGAATGTCATTTTTCTCTGACTCAGCTCAAGATAAGCGCCCAGTGTCGCTCTGTCCAGCTGCCCGAGCAGGGCCTTGCATAAATCAGCCAGTTGTTCTTCTGTGCCAGGAACCGGGCCTGAAAGGCCCTGGAAGGAATGTCAGGGAGGAGGAGCTGAGTCTCTCAGAGCACATGTGGCAACTAACTCCTGGACAATGTCATTTTGAGCTATCCCAGAAGACTGTGCAGGAAGGTTGGAAAAGGGGCGGAGAAGTGATGTGGCACATCTGGATAGGCCAGAGGTGTAGTGCTGCTGGACACTTCTGCCCCCTCTTAAAAGGTCTTAGACGGGAGGTCTCTCTCTTGGCTGTGCTCCCCTGCAGGACACTGAGACTGGAGATAGACTTCATGGACAACTGGAAAGAAGAACCCCCTGACTGCCCACTGGGGCAAGGACTCTGTCCCTGAGTGATTACAGACCCAACGAGGTGCATGCCAGGGCCAGGTAAGCTGGCCCCCTTATGCCCCCAGAGGATCAGTTTGGGAAAAACACTGAGAACTGGTGCAAGAAGAGTGTTCAGCCCCAAAGAAAAGGATGCCCCCAAATGAAAGGCTGGCACAGGGAATCAGTGTGACTCGTTCCCTACTGAGTTGAGAATCTTCTGGGCCAGGAGGCCTAAAGAAAGTGCTCCTGGTGTCAAGAGCTTGCCACCAGGAGGGAAATGACACCAAGATCATGAAAAATGGTCCTGAGGGGCCCGAAATATCACAATGAGAAGGTCAGTGATCTTTGACCTTTCAGGAGTGAGCAGTGAAGTGCGTGGTGCTCCACTGCTATGCCAGACTGTGCCCCAGGGTGGGCCAGGGAGTTACCCTAAGAAGAAGAGGAGTGCAGAAGAGTGCCTTTGTGCTCCCCCATTGCAAACGGAGGGGCCCCTCGACCTCATCCTTTAGCCCAATGGAGACTGGTTTGTGCATGAGAAAGGGGGATACCATCGCACCCACCCGCTGCAATGGTGAAGGGGCCCTGGACCCCATCTGGGGCCTCGTGCGGCAGAAGCAAAGTCAGGGAGTGCAATTGTGCTCCCCATGAATGTGGAAGAGAACCAGGGGGGCGCCACTGTGCGCCCCACAAAGATGTCAGCCGGGCCAGCAGCCCAAGATGAAAGAAGGGACTGCCATCACCCTCCCCATGAAGGTGAAGAAGGGGGGCCCCACGCAGAGGACCGGTACAGCCGCGGTCAGAAACGGAAAACCGGCGGTGTACCGCCGGTTTTCCGCTGCCCTGGGGAATCCTCCATGGCGGCGCAGCTTGCTGCTCCGCCATGGGGATTCCGACCCCCATACCGCCATCCTGTTCCTGGCGGCTTTGGCCGCCAGGAACAGGATGGCGGTATGGGGTGTCGTGGGACCCCGGGGGGCCCCTGCAGTGCCCATGCCAATGGCATGGGCACTGCAGGGGCCCCCGTAAGAGGGCCCCACCATGATTTTCAGTGTCTGCCATGCAGACACTGAAAATTGCGACGGGTGCAACTGCACCCGTCGCACCCCTTCCACTCCGCCGGCTCCATTCGGAGCCGGCATCCTTGTGGAAGGGTGTTTCCCACTGGGCTGGCGGGCGGCCTTCTGGCGGTCGCCCGCCAGCCCAGCGGGAAACCCAGAATAACCGCGGCGGTCTTCTGACCGCGCAGCGGTATTCTGTCGGCTCCCGCCGGCACCACGGATACCGCGGCTGGCGGGAGTCAGAATGACCCCCAGAGTGTCTTGAGTTTTTTGTGTTGCTAAAGTTGCCCTAAGTGGGAGGGGTATGCCCAGACATGGATCCCTTGCTCACTGTGCCACTGGATTCAAGCTTGCCTGGCTGATGAAGGGTAATACCCTGAAACTGGTCCCAGGATGTTTGTTTCTGATCCAGGGAGGGCCTGGCTTGGCAGTTTGGGCTGAACTGTTCCCATGAGGAACAGGGTCAAGACTGATTTGCATATGGCTGGGTCCAAACTGGGGTGGCATGGTGAGCAAAAGAACGATGGGTTAAACCCAGATCTGTGACTGGGGGTGAGTGTTTGCATTGTTCTGCACTCCGTCCATCATCCTTTTGTGTCACTGAAAGTCACACCAGCACAAAATTGCACAGTTCTGTACAACTCAAACCCTCAGATATATGTAACAGACATGTCTGTGCCCCCCAACAGGCACCACCACCCATGCAACCCTAAAGGAGGGGACAAGGAGTGCCACAGCACTTCAGGCAGACAGAGGCACATCACAAGACCTTGGCGAAGGAGCCCTGGACACTGATGAGCAGGCAGGCCCCTCACACAGCCCTGGATGCTCACCATGCAGCAGCCCCACCCAGGTAACCACTGTCACCCGTAACACCCAGTCAAGACAAACCGGCCAGGGGAGGCGTACCCACACCAGTGTTACCCAGGGCACAGACTGGTGGAACACAGCTACAGAGGCCACAGTCTCCCACTCCCAACATGCAGGAAGGCGAGGGCCCCAGTACAAGTGGCACGTCAAGACCTGCGCAGAGGACACAGGCACAGGGGGCTAGGGTAAGTTCAAGTGCCCCAGTTGGTCCGGGGGTAGGGCACCGGATGGATGCTGCAGCCCAGGACGTCATTGCAGAGGTATTGGGGGCCTACCAACATACCTAAGTCAGGTTGGCACAGATTGTGTCCATCCTGGAGCAAAGTCAGAGGATGCAGCAGCAACAACACCAACAGGCCACGGAGTAGTGGAAAGAGCACAATGCCACAATGGCCACCGTTGCTGGAGCACTGCTGCAGTTGGTCAACGAACAGTCAGACACTCACACCGGACAAGAGGCACCAACAACAGCCCTGGACAACCAGCAACAGATGACCCAAGCAGCAGAAACAGCACAGGAAATCCACTCCCAGGAATCACAAGGGCCAACCATGCCACCCCAAGAAGCTCCACAGCAGGCACCCAAACGTAATCTCAGGCCAAGATATGGCACTGGAAACCCAGCTAAGAACAAACCCCACACCAGCAATTGACACTGCTACTACTGCAAAGCAACAATCCCACCCATTCACCAACAACACTTATCTGAGGGCAAATTGAAGTACTATACCACAAATAGGACCCACCTCTGACAACCAACAGGGCTGCGCCCAAGTTGGTTTTGAGGACACCCAACCCTTACTACTCCCATCACTGTACATAGCACAACTCACTGTATTCGACCAATAAAACACATTTCTCACCTGTAACACTGTCCCCTGTCTTCAATGTTGAACGAAGTGGAGTATGGATGCAACTGGCAGAGAACAACTTTATTGTCAATTTGTGCTTGGTGGTGGTAATATGTGTTTCAAATTAGGCAAGGAGGGAATGCATATATTGTCTGTCAGTACCATGCAGAAGAGGTCCATGTCTCGCCTATCATGACCAATCCCCCCTCTATGACATGGCACACTAACAGTATCAAAGCAAAATACAAACGCTGTGGGATAGCGTAACTGGATAGACGGAATGCGGAACCAATCAAACATTCACCCCCAGTCACAGATCTGGGTTTAATCCCTCCATTATTTTGCTCACCATGCCACCCCAGTTTGAACCCAGCCATATGCAAATCAGTCTTGACCCTGTTCCACATGGGAACAGTCCAGCCCGAACTGCCAGGCCAGGTTCTCCCTGGACCGGAAACAAGCATCCTGGGACCGGTTTCGGGGTTTCACCCCTCCTCAGCCAGGCTAGCTTGAATCCAGTGGCACAGTGTGCCCGGGACCCACGTCTGGGCATACCCGGCGCACTTAGGGCGGCAAAAGCAAAGCAAAATACAAACGCTGTGGGATAGCATAACTGGATGGACGGAATGCGGAACCAATCAAACATTCACCCCCAGTCACAGATCTGGGTTTAATCCATCCATTATTTTGATCACCATGCCACCCCAGTTTGAACCCAGCCATATGTAAATCAGTCTTGACCCTGTTCCACATGGGAACAGTCCAGCCCGAACTGCCAGACCAGGTTCTCCCTGGACCGGAAACAAGCATCCTGGGACCGGTTTCGGGGTTTCACCCCTCCTCAGCCAGCCTAGCTTGAATCCAGTGGCACCGTGAGCCCGGGACCCACGTCTGGGCATACCAGGCGCACTTAGGGCGGCAAAAGCAAAGCAAAATACAAGCGCTGTGGGATAGCGTAACTGGATGGACGGAATGCGGAACCAATCAAACATTCACCCCCAGTCACAGATCTGGGTGTAATCCATCCATTATTTTGCTCACCATTCCACCCCAGTTTGAACCCAGCCATATGCAAATCAGTCTTGACCCTGTTCCACATGGGAACAGTCCAGCCTGAACTGCCAGGCCAGGTTCTCCCTGGACTGGAAACAAGCATCCTGGGACCGGTTTCAGGGTTTCACCCCTCCTCAGCCAGGCTAGCTTGAATCCAGTGGCACAGTGAGCCCGGGACCCACGTCTGGGCATACCCGGCGCAATTAGGGCGGCAAAAGCAAAGCAAAATACAAACGCTGTGGGATAGCGTAACTGGATGGACGGAATGCGGAACCAATCAAATATTCACCCCCAGTCACAGATCTGGGTTTAATCCATCCATTATTTTGCTCACCATGCCACCCCAGTTTGAACCCAGCCATTTGCAAATCAGTCTTGACCCTGTTCCACATGGGAACAGTCCAGTCCGAACTGCCAGGCCAGGTTCTAGCCTGGCTGATGAGGGGTGAAACCCTGAAACCGGTCCCAAGATGCTTGTTTCCGGTCCAGTGAGGACCTGGCTTGGCAGTTCGGGCTGGACTGTTCCCATGAGGAACAGGGTCAAGACTGATTTGCATATGGCTGGGTCCAAACTGGGGTGGCATGGTGAGCAAAAGAACGATGGATTAAACCCAGATCTGTGACTGGGGGTGAGTGTTTGACAATGTTCAGCATTCCGTCCATCACTTGTTGTTTTTGCTTTGTCGCCCTAAGTGGGAAGGGTATGCCCAGACGTGGGTCCCGTGCTTCCCATGCCACTGGATTCAAGCTAGCCTGGCTGATGAGGGGTGAAACCCTGAAACCGGTCCCAGGATGCTTGTTTCTGGTCCAGTAAGGACCTGGCTTGGCAGTTCGGGCTGGACTGTTCCCATGAGGAACAGGGTCAAGACTGATTTGCATATGGCTGGGTCCAAACTGGGGTAGCATGGTGAGCAAAAGAACGATGGATTAAACCCAGATCTGTGACTGGGGGTGAGTGTTTGACAATGTTCAGCATTCCGTCCATCACTTGTTGTTTTTGCTTTGTCGCCCTAAGTGGGAAGGGTGTGCCCAGACGTGGGTCCCGTGCTTCCCATGCCACTGGATTCAAGCTAGCCTGGCTGATGAGGGGTGAAACCCTGAAACCGGTCCCAGGATGCTTGTTTCCGGTCCAGTGAGAACCTGGCTTGGCAGTTCGGGCTGGACTGTTCTCATGAGGAACAGGGTCAAGACTGATTTGCATATGGCTGGGTCCAAACTGGGGTGGCATGGTGAGCAAAAGAACGATGGATTAAACCCAGATCTGTGACTGGGGGTGAGTGTTTGACAATGTTCAGCATTCCGTCCATCACTTGTTGTTTTTGCTTTGTCGCCCTAAGTGGAAAGAGTATGCCCAGACGTGGGTCCCGTGCTTCCCATGCCACTGGATTCAAGCTAGCCTGGCTGATGAGGGGTGAAACCCTGAAACCGGTCCCAGGATGCTTGTTTCTGGTCCAGTGAGGACCTGGCTTGGCAGTTCGGGCTGGACTGTTCCCATGAGGAACAGGGTCAAGACTGGTTTGCATATGGCTGGGTCCAAACTGGGGTGGCATGGTGAGCAAAAGAACGATGGATTAAACCCAGATCTGTGACTGGGGGTGAGTGTTTGACAATGTTCAGCATTCCGTCCATCACTTGTTGTTTTTGCTTTGTCGCCCTAAGCGGGAAGGGTATGCCCAGACGTGGGTCCCGTGCTTCCCATGCCACTGGATTCAAGCTAGCCTGGCTGATGAGGGGTGAAACCCTGAAACCGGTCCCAGGATGCTTGTTTCCGGTCCAGTGAAGACCTGGCTTGGCAGTTCGGGCTGGACTGTTCCCATGAGGAACAGGGTCAAGACTGATTTGCATATGGCTGGGTCCAAACTGGGGTGGCATGGTGAGCAAAAGAACGATGGATTAAACCCAGATCTGTGAATGGGGGTGAGTGTTTGACAATATTCATCATTCCGTCCATCACTTGTTGTTTTTGCTTTGTCGCCCTAAGTGGGAAGGGTATGCCCAGACGTGGGTCCCGTGCTTCCCATGCCACTGGATTCAAGCTAGCCCGGCTGATGAGGGGTGAAACCCTGAAACCGGTCCCAGGATGCTTGTTTCTGGTCCAGTGAGGACCTGGCTTGGCAGTTCGGGCTGGACTGTTCCCATGAGGAACAGGGTCAAGACTGATTTGCATATGGCTGGTCCAAACTGGGGTGGCATGGTGAGCAAAAGAACGATGGATTAAACCCAGATCTGTGACTGGGGGTGAGTGTTTGACAATGTTCAGCATTCCGTCCATCACTTGTTGTTTTTGCTTTGTCGCCCTAAGTGGGAAGGGTATGCCCAGACGTGGGTCCAGTGCTTCCCATGCCACTGGATTCAAGCTAGCCTGGCTGATGAGGGGTGAAACCCTGAAACCGGTCCCAGGATGCTTGTTTCCGGTCCAGTGAGGACCTGGCTTGGCAGTTCGGGCTGGACTGTTCCCATGAGGAACAGGGTCAAGACTGATTTGCATATGGCTGGGTCCAAACTGGGGTGGCATGGTGAGCAAAAGAACGATGGATTAAACCCAGATCTGTGACTGGGGGTGAGTGTTTGACAATGTTCAGCATTCCGTCCATCACTTGTTGTTTTTGCTTTGTCGCCCTAAGTGGGAAGGGTATGCCCAGACGTGGGTCCCGTGCTTCCCATGCCACGGGATTCAAGCTAGCCTGGCTGATGAGGGGTGAAACCCTGAATCCAGTCCCAGGATGCTTGTTTCCGGTCCAGTGAGGACCTGGCTTGGCAGTTCAGGCTGGACTGTTCCCATGAGGAACAGGGTCAAGACTGATTTGCATATGGCTGGGTCCAAACTGGGGTGGCATGGTGAGCAAAAGAACGATGGATTAAACCCAGATCTGTGACTGGGGGTGAGTGTTTGACAATGTTCAGCATTCCGTCCATCAGTTGTTGTTTTTACACTGACAGTATCAGTCACTAACCACAATTACAGGCTTAAGTACCATACTGTTATTGGAAGTAGAGTTGGATCAGTTGGTTCCTTGAATGGACATCTTCCCCTTCCTCATCCTCACCATCACTCTCCTCACCTCTCTGAGGTAACTGATCAGGACCTATAGCACCCTCCACCTCCAAAAGGGGGATAGAATGTCTCACAGCCACGTTGTGCAGCATGCAGCAGGCCACCACTATTCTACACACCTTATCAGGCCGATAGGCCAGGGAGTCCCCAGAGATATGTAGACACCGGAATCTAGCCTTCAGGAGACCTATAGTACTCTCTATCACCCTCCTAGTACGTCCATTGGCCTCATTATATTTCCTCTCTGCATCCGTCCTGGGATTCCTCACTGGCGTCAGGAGCCAACGCAAGTTTGGATAGCCAGAATCACCTAGAAAAAGGGTCAATACAGAGTCGTCATTGTAATATCCCTTAGTCAGACTGGCAGGTTTTCTGCAATGTGTCAGTTAGTAACAGGCAAACTTACCTATGATCCACCCTCTGTCCTCTTGTAGTTGTTCCATCTTCTGTGGCACACTACTGTTCCTCGAAACAAATGAATCATAGACTGAACCTGGAAACATGGCATTCACATGGGAAATGTACTGGTCTGCAGTACATACCCATTGGATGTTCATGGAGTGAAAGTTCTTCCTGTACACCTGTTCACTCACTCTTGGGGGGATGATAGCTATGTGGGTGCCATCGATGGCACCTATGCCATGGGGAATGTTTGCAAAGCCATAGAAGTCAGACTTGTTGGCAGGGAGGTCAGCACTTTGGGGGAATCGCCCATAGGATTGCAGATGTTGTACAAATGCATTCAGAAATCTTGTCAGTACCTGGCTGAACATTGGCTGTGAGAAACCAGAACCCATGCCCAATGTCACTTGAAATGAGCCTGTGGCCAGGAAATGGAGTGTGGAGAGCACCTCCACCTCAGTTGGAATGGCATGCTGATTACGATTTCCGGGAGTCAGTGCAGGATCCAGTAATGCACATAGGTCCTGAAAAGTTGCACATGTGAGTCTGTAAGTGATAATTATCTGACGATCCACCATGGTCCCCATATCCACAAGTGGTCTGTACAACAATGGTGCCCTTCCTCGCCACAATGGTCGGTACCTATGAGGGGTTACAAAAAGGAGTGATGTGCACACATACATTGGCATATTTGCTAAATACATGCAGTGCATTGTTCATAGTAGTGTTTGTACAATAACTGCAACCTGACAGATGTACATGTACATCACTAGGAGGGAACAGAGTAAATCATGTGTGCTACTATACGCAATGGATAGAGGCCTAGGTGCTTCATGTGGCTAGTAGGCTCTGCATTGGGAGTAGTATGAATTTCAAGATGCGTAGGTGATGGAAAAATGACTGCCCACTGTAGTTCTGCCCCTTCGTTGTGGAGGTGACCTAATACCGCTAGCAGTTGACCTCACAGCATACAGCGGTGTTGACCGCTGTTCGCACCCTCATTGGCTAACATGGATGCCAATGAGGAATCCTGCCGTATCATGATCGGCGCCGGCGGTGACAGTGCATACCGCCATGGAACGTACGCGCGTTCGTCATCGTTTGATCACTTGACTCCCTGATCTCGTGCCGACAGGTACTCCACTCTGTGTACTGCTGTCGCCTGCCTCTGGCTATGGATGTTCCACGTGGTGCAAGTTAAGGGCCCCGGCCTTCACCCAGGAAGAACTGGAGAAGCTAGTGGAAGGGGTCCTGTCCATGTACGACAGACTCTACGGACGGCCAGAGGTACAGGTGAGTCCAGGTTTGGGGGGCACTGTGTGAGTAATGGATGAGTGGATTGCACATATGTGTGCTCCTCTAAGCCAGGATGGGCCATGTTGCATGGAATGCTGCGTGCCACTGTCGTGCATGTCTGAGAGTACTGTCAGTCCTATGTTTGACAAATTGCCAGCTGTTCCAATCGTGCAAGTGCCTGACCTCTGTGTTCCATTTCTGTGTCACCCTACTAGGTCAGCACCCACCATACGAGGTCACATTGGCATGCCATCGCCAAGGAGGTACGGACCCTAGGGGTCTACAACCGGCAGAGCACCCACTGTCGAAAGAGGTGGGAGGACCTGCGGCAATGGGCGCGAAAAATCACTGAGGGCCAGCTGGGGAAGTCCTCCCAATGTGGAAGGGGTGCCCGTCGGGCACTGACCATCCTCATGCGTTGGATCCTGGCGGTGGCGTACCCAGATCTGGATGAGCGCTTGAAGGCTGCACAGCAGTCACAATGGGATGAGTACTCACAGACCATACTTCAGTCTGGAAGGATGAGTGCGTGTGCGATAGGGCTCATGCTGCTTAGAGCAGGGAATTTGACTGGTGTCCATCTACTGTATGTTCCCCAAAGAGTGTAGGGGTGTCCCTGTCAGGTTTCACCTATCTCAGCTCCAATACTATTTCAGGGGATGGGTGTAGGTCGTTATTCTGCTCAGAAGTCAGGGGTATGGCCATGGGCATAGTGCACGGTGCTGCCTGTTGGGTGTCTCTGCTGGGTGGGTATATGTCTGGCCATTGTGTATCAGCATTCAGCTATTTACAAGTGTCTCTCCTGTTTTTGCCTCCCCATCCCTGTTCTCTTGTGTTGGTTTGGGACAGCATCAACATCAGGCGAGGGAGCTGAGGCATCAGTAAGTGGGGAGGCAGCGGCCCACGGATCCTCCGAGGCAGAGACAACAGACGCCCAGGGGACCAGTGGGTGGGAGGGCGAGGGGACTTCTACGGGGGAGGCTACTACCACAGGAGGTAGTGACTCTGAGGCCTCCTCCGATGGGGGTCCTCTGGCGGTGGCGGACCCTAGTGGACACACCACTACCGTGTGATCTTCTGCCACCCCCATACCATCACCGCCTTCCCTTCTGCTCCACACCGAGTTGCCCATGCCCGCCCACCCAGAAAGGTGGGCATCTCCTTCGCCCCAGGTACCTCCTCCCCTGCCCCAGTCAGCCCTGCTGCCCTCACAGAGGAGGCTAGAAACCTCCTGAGAACCATCTCTGTAGGGCAGACAACCATCGTCAATGCCATCCAGGGTCTGGCATCAGAGGTGCAGCAGACCAATACCTATCTGGATGACATTCACAGTGCTGTGTCTGCCCTACAGAGATCTTTTCAGGCTCTGGCCTCCTCTTGGACGGCAACCAGTTTCCCTGGCCATTCCGTCCCCCCTCCAACCTCCTCTATCCCTTCCAGCACCACACTCCCTTCACCCGTCCAAAGCACACAATCAGACCAGCTTACAGGCTCATCAACACACAAGAAGCACACTTCAAAACACAAGCATCTCACCTCCCACCACAAGCATTCACACAGCCAACAGACACCTGCACACACAACAACGTCCACTTCCCCCAGTGTGCCCACCTCTTCCGCCTCCCTGTCTGTCCCCTCTACATCCACACCCTCCTGCACTGCACCTTCACTCACTGTTACTGCTCCTCTTCTTGCACTCACCACAATAGCAGACAGCCATACATGCACCCCATACACCACACCTGCACTCACCACCTCTACTGTAGTTGGCACATGCAGCACACTCACCAGACTTTCAGACACTTACCCAACATACAACCACACTAGCTGTCTGTCTTCTCCCACTGTGACTACCCCCACTTCCCAAAACACACAAACGCACCAAGACACCCACTCATCAGACATCCACCACACCACAGCATGCTGAGCAGTCATATGCACCCACTACACGCACACCTACATGCCATACATCAACTCCCTCTGCCTCCACTCCCACGCCCTCGTCCAAGGCCACCCCAATTGCTTCCAAGAAACTTTTCCTCTCCCGTGCAGACCTGTTCCAACCCACTGGCCCACCCCATCTTGTCCCCAAATGTGCTCACCTCCTTGCTCTTTCCGCACCTTCCACATCACAGCCCACCCTGGTCCAGCCTTCCCATTCCTGTGCCCCTTCCCTGGTGAAGAAGAAGGCCCGCTCAGAGCCTAGGCCATCCAGCTCCACCCGAGCCAAACAGCCCCCAGCCCCTTCAAAGGAGAAGCCCACCCCCCTCCACCCTCCTCACGCAAGTCAAAGTCTCACCCCGTTGGAAATCCCCACCCCTCTTCTGTGAGGTGCCTGGATCCCCATATGGTGCCCCGTTCTGTGGAGTGCCCAGCACTTGTGGGAGTCAGGTGTGGCCAGTTGTGGCCAAGGAAAAAGTGTGTTTTATGGACTGGCCATTGGCCCTGTTGCCACTGTTTAGCTCAGTGAGCTACTAATTAAAGTTTCTGTGTGGCCTGTGTTTGGGCTGCACGCAGTTCCACTCTGGTGTTTGTTTTAATTTTTTATGGGTGTGGGGCTATTGTATGTACTATGGTCAAGTTGCAGTGGCCTTCGGTCAGGTATGTACCTCTTGGTGTGGGGTGTATGACTTGTGCTGCTGGGAAGGGTTGGGGGGTGTTGCAGAGTGTGTGGAGTGAGTGGGTATGCAACTGTGCCTTTTCCTCCCTTGTGTCTTAGATTGCGGTACTTACCGTTGTTGTCTTCGTCGGCGGTCTCGGTCGTGTAGGTATATGGCAAGGAGCAAGGCTGGCATGATCAGCAGCTCTCTGTCCATGGCTGCCGCTGCACATTTTGTGGAACTCCGGTGAGTCTTTCCTTCTATTTGTTTCATTTCCGCCTGGCTTTGTGTGACGGGGTTCACGCCCCAGAACTGGTGGCGGAATGGTGGTTCATAATTTGATGGGTTGGTTGGGCCTTTCCGACGTCCTGTGGGCGGACTCTGCCATCGTCAGCGGGACTCCTTTCCTGGCGGTGGGTGGTGCGTGGGATGTGTGTGTTTCGTTTGGATCATTATTTGGCGGTCCGGCCCGCTCCTCTGTTGGCGGTTTCTACCGCCACCGCCGGCGGAGCGGAACGGACCACCATGTTCATAATGAGGGCCCTTGTTCCTTCGGTTGCGGCCTGTTGTTTCCACAGTCATTGATTCAGACCAAACGTGTGCCATTCCTGGGCATAAGATTTCTGACAATTTATGTTTAGTTAGGGATGTGCTCTCGTGTGTGAAAGACTGTGGGTTATCTGTGTGTTTGCTGAACTTGGATCAGGAAAAGGCTTTTGATAGGTAAAACTACTCTTTTATGTTGAAGGTTTTAGAACATATGAATTTTGGTCCAAATTTTAGGTCCTGGATTACTTTATTGTATTCCCATTGTTACAGCAAAGTCATGGTCAATGGCACGTTGACTGCCTCTTTTCCTGTTTTGTCAGGAGTACGGCAGGGATGTCCTTTGTCTCCCCTCTTGTTCCTTTTGGCTATCGAAAATTTTCTTGCTACACTGAGGGCTGATAAGTTGATTAAAGGGATCTTTGTCCGTGGAGGTAGGGGGGGTTCTGCCACTGCCTCTGCTTATATGGACGATGTCTGTTTTTTGTTTGGATAATATTTCCATGAGCCAGATTTTATGGTATTCCAGTATGTTTTCCTTTGCTTCCTCATCAAGGATTAACCTGGCAAAGAGTGAGTGTACGTGAACTGGAAGGAAGATAAGATGGATTGGGGCCTTAAAGTAGTACGAGATCGCGTGAAAGTTCTTGGTATATTCTTTGGTGAGGGTGGTAGTTTACAGAGCTGGTCAGAATGCATGTCCAAGGTGAAGCAGAAGATTGCACTTTGGGGTCTGCGGTCGCTTACTATGACCGGTAAAATTCTTGTCACAAAGGCAGAGTTTCTATCGAGCCTTCTGTATATTGCAGTGTTTTACCCCATCCCCCAACACTGCCTTACAGTCCTACAAAGGTGGGTTTTTAAAGTTAATTTGGGGAGGAAAGCAAGAACGAGTGGCTCGTGTGACCATGTTTAAACCTGTGGTTTTGGGTGGCAAGAGTACTCCAAACATTGGTCTCGCTTTGCAATCTTTGTTTATTTGCAACATGATCAAAGGGAGTATTTGTCTGGATAAGGAAGAAAGGAAGTGGTCTTTTTTACCAGTTTTTGGTTGAATTTTCTAGTATGCAGAACATGGGGCATGGTTGTATCTAACAGCATGCCTCATTCAGAATCCTGCCCGTTTGCTTACTTTTATGCCAGGAAATTCATTAGGACTCACAATTTATACAGGATTCCATTGGGCCTGATCTCACCTAGGCTCATTCGCAAATCTGTTACTGGGGACCAGCAGCAGGTACCAGTTAGCGGATTTTCAGATCTGACTTCTAAGGCAATTTGTGATAATGTTTCTGTACGGTACCTGCATAATATCCATTGTGACCTGTCATGGTCCACAGTACACGGTTGCCTGCCTCTCTGCCTTTTCTTGTTTAAGAGAAGATGTTCTAGGGCCCCCTTTTGTGTCAGGAAGGGTTGTCTGGCAGAAAAATCAGGTGAACACCTTTTTTGGTACTGCCCCATGGCACAAAAGGTGTGGGCTTCAGCGGAAGTATGGATTTCTTCCCTAAATTCTGATGTGGTTTTGTCTAGACAGGGTGTCATCTTTGGTCTGTTTGTTTCCTGCTCCCTTTGTCAGAAATATTGAATTGTGGTGAATTGCTTGAAGGATGCTTTGTGGAGGGCTAGAAATCTTCTTCTTTTTAAAGGTGTTGATCTCTCCCCAAAGGTGATCCATGCTCTAGGTCGTCCTTTGGTCCATGATTATATGTGTAAAGACATATTCCAGAAGGGCAAGGTGCCTACATACTTGGAATGGTGTTGGAGTGATGATGGGTGATGTATGGTGTTTATGTTTTTTTTTTTTCAATCACAGGAGTTGCTGTGTTCATCGGGAATGATCTTTATGTTTGGCATCTTTCTTTTATCCCCTTGATTTTAAATTGTCATGCTTTTAGTTTCTTTTAACTCTTAATGCATCACTATCTAGACGTTAACCTGGCGTTGGCCTTGGCACTGTGTGCGGTTGTTCACCTGGTCAAATGTCGTGCCACCTGAACCATGGATTGGCTACCACGTATTCTGTCCTCTTATAGTTGAATAAAGGTTTTTAAACTTAAAAAAAAAAAAAGGACCTGCATCCTCTAGGGGTGAATGGCTGTAAAGACAGGTGTTTTTCCAGCAATGACTTGTGAAGGGTCAAATGATAAGTCACTCTCTAGGGGTGAAGGATGTTATTACACATCTTTAACAAGAGTAATCTGAGAAAAATCATAACAGTACAAATCATTCCAACATGCTTATACATGTTTTTTAGTATATGCTTATTTGAGTACTGAGACTGCCAGCTACCAGTGATTGATGTAGATGTCCTTTTTTGCTAAAATTAGGTGCTCTTGCTCTGAGTTACAGTCAAATGTTGCATTGGGATACAAGTAAATGTTTTGCCATGAGGGTTGTTGGATTATATCTCCCCTCGGAAGAGACGAATGATTACATAATGCCATCCAATTGTAATTCCATCAACTTGTGTATATTCATAAATTTTTACGGAGTAGTGTGTGTGTGTAATAAATGTACTTTTGCTTTATCAAAAGAAAAAGCTCAGACTGGACAATCTTTTATTGTGTGTTATTTTTGTGGTTGAATGCAAACCCATTACTTGTGCCGGTGACATAACTAATAACACACCCTCCAACACTTGGTGTCAAGCGGAGAGACTCAAAGGCCCATATTTATACTTTTTGACGCTAAACTGCGCTAACGCAGTTTAGCGTCAAAAAATTTAGCGCCGTCTAACGCCATTCTGAAGCGCCATGCGGGCGCCGTATTTATGGAATGGCGTTAGCCGGCGCAAGCAGACCGGCGCTGCCTGGTTTGCGTGGAAAAAAACCACGTACACCAGACAGCGCCGGCGTAGGGGGAAAATGGCGTATGGGCGTCTTAAAATGGGGCAAGTCAGGTTACGTCGAAAAAATCGTCGTAACCCGACTTGCGCCATTTTTTTTCGACGCCCATCCCCCATCAACATGACTCCTATCATTGTAAAGATAGGAGTCATGCCCCCTTGCCCAATGGCCATGCCCAGGGGACTTCTGTCCCCTGGGCATGGTCATTGGGCATAGTGGCATGTAGGGGGGCACAAATCAGGCCCCCCTATGCCACAAAATTTTTTAAAAAAAATACTTACCTGAACTTACCTTAATGTCCATGGGATGGGTCCCTCCGTCCTTGGGTGTCCTCCTGGGGTGGGCAAGGGTGGCAGGGGGGGGTCCCTGGGGGCAGAGGAGGGCACTCTGGGCTTATTTTGAGCCCACTTGTCCCTTAACGCCATCCCTGACCCAGACGTTAAAAAGCGGCGCAAATGCGCCGTTTTTGGCCACGCCCACTCCCGGGCGTCTCTTTTGCCCGGGAGTATAAATACCACGTAAAGGCCTGGGAGTCATTTTTTAAGACGGGAACGCCTCCCTTGCATATCATTAACGCAAGGAAGGGGTTCACGCTAAAAAATGACGCACACTCCGGGCACTTTGGCGCCCGAAGCGTCTAACGCCAGAGTATAAATATGGCGTTAGTTGGCGTTAGTTCTGCGTCGAATTTGCGTCGAAAAAAACGACGCAAATTCGGCGCAACCAGAGTATAAATATGGCCCAAAGTATCCCATTCTAGTCTGCATTTATGACACTTGATAAGTCCAGTTTTGCCACACGTTACTTATGCAGTAATGAGCAAATATGATAGCGTAAGGCTCTGAGAAGGGTTCAAAGGTTTGGTCATGGGAACTAAAAACATGCGAAAGGAAAGCCCCCACGCACACATATGTCATGTGAGGAAATGTAGGGTCAATGTTTTAACTGTGTTGGTATGACTAGTTTACCGTCACAAAGGAAAGGATGGCAGGGGGAGGGAGCTTTCCAAGAAATGTTCACAGTGTTTAAGGCCATAACATATACATTTTGAACTCTAACACTACACACACTATGCCTGCATGAGGAGGGGTTCTTCTCTAAAAGTTTAGGGACAACAACTGATACCCACACCCCAGATTGGGGTGTAGGGGTGGACCTGACTTTGTGGGTTAGGAGGTGGTTTGGGGGCCCCAGGAAATTCTTGCACTTGTTGAGAGCAGGACAGGTTTCCAAAGGGATGGGGCCCCAGTTAATCATTCTCCCCGCTGATAATTTGATTTGCCTTTGGCACAGGCCAGAACATCTGGAGGGGTGGGGGCAGGAGATTTTGTAGTGACACCCCTCAGGAGTTACCGTGGTGAGGAACCCTGAAAAATGTTCCCTTGGTGGTGGGAGGTTGCAAGGAAGTTGTGATTCCCTTGATCCCCATAGGTTATTTGGTGGGGAGGGTGAGCAACCCTGGGGGTGGTCTATGGTGGTGGGTGGCCCTAAAGGAGGGTGGTTCCCTAAGTAATAAGAGAAATAAGGTGTAATGATATTTTCTAGGGTTCCTAGGTGAGCTAAGTGACTGACCCCGAGGTGTCAGGGTAGGGTAAGTGATTACCCAAATGAAGCAAAGGGATGTCATCTTGGATGGAAAATTGGTTTGAACCTGAGGTGGTGGTTGGGGCTGTGCCTGGCTGTTGGAAAATGGGTTATTGGTAAGTGCAGGTAAGTACCTACAGTTAGCAATAGGCCACTAACCTCCACTTAGGTCCAGTTAGGTCTCAGTAAATTAAACCCAGCTCAATCCTTGGTAGCTTGGCAACGAGCGACAAGGCTTAACTTAGGAGACAGAGTGTAAAGCATTCAAATATCACAAAACAGTAATTAAATAAAACACAGGAACAGTTTAAAAATCCAAAACCAATTTATAAAAATAGATTATATTGTTATCTTTAAAATGACACCAAAATGAATAAAATCGGATAAGGGGAACCAGAGATATGAATTTTTAAAGAATTATTGTTTTCTAGCGCATAGAAACAAAAAGCGCCAATCTGGTCATATGGTCGCACCTCGACCGGGGCAAAGTCAAAGTTTAAGGCCGACCGCGATGGAGCCCGGCTCGGCTACAGGCCACTGGAGGCCTCGTCAAAAGTTTACCTTAGGACTCAGTTGTTTTTCTGAAGATTTTCTTCAGCGGGATGAACCTCCAGTCCAATCCGACCTCCTGGAACTCTTCCTCGGATACGCGCCGCGGGAGCCCTCGGTGGAGATTTTTACCTTCGGACTAAGTCGTTATTTCGAGGTGAAAATCCTTCGACCAGGGCAAACCTGGATCTTGATACGACGTCCTTGGAGCCCTCCTCGGATACGCTGGCTGGGAGGTCCCGGTCAACTTCTTACGTTCGGACGTATTCTTTTTTTTTTAGATTTTCTTCACCGGGATGAACATGCAAGTCAGGCCGGGTCGCGGTTGAGGCAAGCCGGCTAGAGTTGCTGCGGCGGGTCGGTCCCTCTATGGAGCTTTTTTCCAAAAGTCCTCCAAAGTTCTCCAAACTTCTGGATCTTTTTCAAGATGTTCTTTTAAGGTTCTTTTGGGATCCACAGCTCACCCCAAGGTTCCAGAAGCTCTGAGATGATCCTTGGTGGTGTGGACTACAACTCCCAGAATGCACCTGGCGCAAACTCCTTTTTGGCCACTGGGCAGTGGTCAGCTGGTTGGTTTCTTCAGTAGTTGGCACAGGGGACTCTGGTTAGCACATTTTCACCTGTAGCAAACAGGGAGCCCCTCCTTGAAGCAGTTGAAGCCAGGCAAAGTCCTTCTTGTGGTGAAGCCCAAGTGTGCAGCTGGTGCAGTCCTTCAGAGTGCAGGGTCCAGGTGCAGGCCAGGGGTCCAGCAGGGCAGTCCTTCTTCTTCTGTAGTTCTTCCTGTTAGGGATCTAGTAGGGAACTGAGGTGTGGGTGCAGGTCTGCCAGTTTTATCCTTGCTCCTGGGTGAAAAACAGGGGGGTCCTGGTTCTCCAATCAGGGCAGGGTCCTTCCCCCTGTGATGACCACTTCCTGGGAAGTGTGGCAAAAATCAATCCCAGGGAGTAAAATTCCTCAAAAATCCATCATGGTTGAAAGTGATTTTTGGAGGTTACATCTGGCTGAGCCCACCCACTGGTATGGGTAAAAATCCTAAACACACCCCTCTCCTGCCCTCTCCTAATCTAATCAAGGGGGCACCTAATTGTCTGGGTTTGCAGGATGTGGGGGTGTTGCTGGGCTGCTCCAAATGTCCTTCTCTGCCTTTGAAGACCAGTTTGGCAGTCCTGCCTCACCATCTGCCGAGTGGGGAGATCTCCTCCCACAGGCACAACTCTTTGTGTGAAGCCAGGCCACTTCACACCTCATCAAGGCAGCCTGGCCAGGTTGCCAGAGGCTGGCCAATCAGAGCACAGCAGCAAAAACACTGCAGGGCTGAAATTGGCAACTTTTCAGCTAAAGTTTAAAACTCTTTACCTGAACAAGTTATATTAAACCAACAAATGGAAGTTGCGGGATTTATTATAACAATTAATTTGATACCAAACTCTTGGTATCTGTTACTTAAGGGGGCTTTAAAAATTAAAATAAAGTCTCCCCATTCTAGCCTATGGAGGCCCTTCAGTACAATGAGGGAAAAACGAATTTGGCTGTTTTGCCTCACCAGGGCTTATAAAACTATTTTTATAGGGTCCCTGCTTATAGTTACATGGCACCCAGCCCTAGGGACACATAGGGTACACCTTAGGGGTGACTAATATGTAAAAATAAGGTAGTTTAAGACTTTGGAACTACTTTTAATTCAAAAGTCGAATTTGCATGTAACTTTAATTTAAAAGCAGCCAGCAAGGCAGGCCTGATTTTAAAATGACGCTGGGCACCTCAGCAGTGCACCTATGGGTGCACTACCTGTGCTGGGGTCCCTAAACCTACATGCCCTACCATATACTAGGTACTTATAGGTAGGTTGACTTAGCCAATTATAATTACTTTACTGATTTTACACAGAGCACAGACCCTGGGACTGGTTAGCACCATCAGAGTCAGGAAAACACCAGCACAAAGTGGAAAATGGGGGCAAAAAGTTAGGGGGGCTCTGCAATCAGCCCTGTTCTCTCACACTGGCCAACTGACCAGTCAGGTAGGTCCTGTGGGGTCAAACACCAGGCCAATTAAAGGGTGCAGGGAGCCATTTCAGTAAGGAGGTGCTCTGGGCCATCAATTAGTAGTGGGTTGCAGAAGTTTTTTGTTTGGCAGGCCCCTTCTTGGGGCACCGTGGGGGTCCCAGCCCCAGGGTGAGCCCTGGGGCCCTGTACAGTGGCAATGGCTGGGGGGAAGAGGTCCCCTCAGCAAGGTGCCAAAGGCAGGTCTGCCCACTGTGGCACAGTTAGCAGTCACCTGGAGCCAGGTGGATCTATCTTAAGTGAAGGGACATCACTATCTAGTTAGGGATCTGTAGGGTTCCTGGAAGGTCTCCCTCAGTGCTGCAGGGAGATCGAGGAGGACCCAAGGAAGTGGGCCCGGGTGAAGCTGACCTAGGGCTTGAGGGTCCTCCAGTGGTGTTCTGGGGGTAGAGCTCATCCCCTGGAGAAGACAGAGTCACAGGCCCTGTTCTTGCAATTCAGAACAAGGATAAGGTCTAGGTTCCTGGGGTGGGTTCAATATGGAGCTACAAGAAATCGGGGAGGGGGTAGTTGCAGGCTGTCTGATGAGGCACTCTCAGTGCTCTTTCTCCAGCACTGCAGGTGTGGTTGTGAGGCTAGACTGGTGTCCTTCCTGGGAGCCAAGCCAGTGTCAATTGTGCTTCTCCGTGAGGCAGAGGTACCAAGAGTAAAGCAGCGGCAAAGAATGGTGCTAGTCAAGTTAGAGTAAAAAAAAATGACTCTAACCTGACTAGCGTAACTTTTTTTAACGCACAACCCCATGGACATGACTCCTGTTTTAGTAGAGACAGGAGTCATGTCCCCCAGCCCAATGGCCATGCCCAGGGGACTTATGTCCCCTGGGCATGGCCATTGGGCACAGTGCCATGTAGGGGGGCCCAAGTTAGGCCCCCCCATGGCACTTAAAAAAAAAAGTTAATTACTTACCTGGACTTACCTGTGATGGGTTCCCCCATCCTTAGGTGTCCTCCAGGTGTGGGTGCAGGTGGGTGAGGTGTTCCTGCGGGTGGGGAAGGGCACCTGTGGGCTATTTCCATGGTCTCTGACCATGGAAAAAGGCCCACAGCTCCCCTAACGCCTGCCCATACTGAGTCGTTAAATAATGACGCTAAGCTGGCTTAGCCTCATTATTTAAGGCCCTCCTCCACTCGTGCGTGATTTTTGCATGGGAGGATAAATAAGGCGGTAGGGCTTTAGAGTATTTTTTGTCCGGGATCGCCTACCTTGCATCTCATTGACGAAAGGTAGTTTTCCGAAGGCAATAAATAATTTTAACTTAAATTTTTTTGCACTAGACATGTCTAGTACCAAAATATAAATATGGAGTTATGTTTGCACTGAATTTGCGTAATAGAAATTACACAAGTCCCGCGCAGAGTATAAATATGCCCATAGATCTCTTAGGAGCAAGCAGCAAAGTGTGTGGGGCTCTGCTACTCCTCCAGACTGTGTCCCCGGGTCGGTCCAGGGCCCGGGTGCTGCCCACAAGAAAAACAGAAGTGCGGAAGAGTACAATACCATTGCCAAGCAGCGGAGACTGGCTGACTCATGAGAAAGGGGGGGCACTGCGCCCCCTGTCGCAATGGAGAAGGGGCCCCCAATCCCATCCCAGGGCCTGATGTGTGGTAAGCAAAGTAGGGTAGCACAGTCGCGCTCCCTGTGAATGTGGAAGAGGGGCCTGGACTACATCACAGGGCCTCGCAAAGAAGAGAAGCCGAAGGCACCGTCGCACCCCTCATGAAAATGGTTACCAGCTGTGGGCCAGCAGCCGAAGATAAAGGCAGGGATCACTGTCACGCTCCCCATGAAGGTGAAGAAGGGGAGCCCGGACCCCATCCCGGGGCACCATGCAGAAGATGAAGTCAGGGGTGCCGTTACGCCCCCTCTGAAGATGGCCAAGAGGGGCCCTAGACCCAATCCGGGGCCCTGTACCCAAGTAAAGCCGGGAAGCACCATTATGCTTTCCATGAAGATCTGCCAAAGGAGGGAGCTCAGGACCCATCCCTGAGCCTGAGGGAGTGCCACCACACTCCCCGTTGTGGTCAGCCCCCTCCCAGTCCCAGTGCTTATCACTAGTGGTTGTGGGGAGAGTGTGGCTATTGCACAGTTCTGCCCAGTCCTGCAGCAGCCGGTGAGTGCTTCGCCCCCGGGGACCTGGCAAGAACAGCTGTGGGTGGGCTCCCTGAGCTGCCCTCCAATGAGGCAGCATTTCCGGGGGTGCCTGAAGATGGGGGCTGCCGGGGGTGGGCTTCCTGATAGGCCCTCCAATGAGTTACACCAGAACAACGAAGAGCGGTGCGTTAGGCCGCATAAGGATTAAAAACAGTGAAGCGGCTCTCCCCGGAACAACATGAGAGTGGCTAATTAAATATGAACGCTCCAAGAGAGCACCCCATAATGACGTCTTGTGACTTTTAACCTTCTTAGCTTGCTCTGTTTTATCACATTTTTTATAATTATTCCTTCCAAGACAGCTGCTATGTTCATAGTTAGGAAAATGTTTCAGTTTCAAGTTATCAGTGCCACTCTGTAAAGGTGTCACTATCAGCGCCAGAGTTAAATGCGATATGTAGGTATTCATTTCATGTAATTCCGCCCGGTAGTTTCTGCTCTATCGCTGTTCAAAATCCCTGTGGAAAAATGAATACGAAAAATGTGTTTTGAGAACCCCTCTTTTTCTCGGCCCCGTCTGGACAGATCACCCCAAAACTTTCTGCGATCAACAAAAATCACCGGGGCACTTTTGTTGGAAACTTTCATGAAGGTTCGTCAAACAGTGCCAAAGAAATAGGCAAGTTAAAAAATGCTTTTTCTATGGAAACATGGCACTAACTATAACTACCTAGTGGTGATTGCCGCTAGGTAATACACACACAGACATCTATACCTATATATATATATTTTTTTTTTTACTTGGCTATACGACTATGGTCCTCATTAGGACATTTGTGGTAAATCCCGCTTACTGCCACGCTGACGGCCGCCAACATACCGCCGCAGTGGCGGATATCCATTTTCCATGTTATGACACACAAACACCAAACCGACAGAATACAGCCACAAACACAAATCCGTCGGACCAAAGGTCAGTAAGAAAGTGGCAGACCCAACATCCATACCATTACGCCAACATAACAACGCCCATCACATTATGACCCACGAATCACCACGGCAGACATTCAATAGTGGTAAGCCATTGGCAGTACACACTGCCACGCTTAGAATGGACACCCACATACAAAACAACACTACAATTGGCCAATACCAAAAACACACACCTGACATCCATACACACACCACACCCACACCACTATAAAATACACACCCACATAACCCACAACCATTTACCAACAACAATTACTGCCAGGAGATTGACACGAGCAGCACAGAGACAACTAGACTCACTCACCACTCACACCCATACACCCTCAAGCACTCTACATCACACACCCCACCACATTACTCAACACACTCTCACCAACACATACCACACAACACCCATGGCACCACAAAGGCACCCCTGTTACACTGAGGAGGAGTTAAGGGTTATGGTGGAGGAAATTGTCAGAGTAGAGCCACAGATGTTTGGAGCACAGGTACAGCAAATATCCATTGCAAGGAAGATGGAGTTATGGCGGAGAATCGTCGACAGGGTGAACGCCATGGGACAGCACCCAAGAACAAGGGACGACATCAGGAAGAGGTGGAACGACCTATGGGGGAAGATACGTCCCATTGCAGCAAGGCACCAGCTCGCCATACAGAGGACTGGCGATGAACCCCCATCTCCTCCCCCACAGCTCACAGCATGGGAGCAGCAAGTTCTGGCATTACTGCATCCTGAGTGACTCGCTGGAGTAGCTGGATGACTGGACACTGGTAAGTCAACATTTAACACTTATCACCCCCACATCTGCATGCCATCATACCCCCTCACCATCACTCCACTCCATCTCACACACTGCACCTACACATATGACTAACCCCAAAGCCAAGCCCTGCATGCTATACCAATTCATGGACACTCTTTCCATCCCTACATGGACACCCATCACTAAAGCATGCACAGCATAGGGAAACTAACATTCCCACAAAACATCACCATGCACAAGCAAAAGGTGGCAGGGCAACACCAACGATAGAGGAGAAGCCAGTGATGTACAATATGTCAAACACATGAAGCATAATACATAATTTACATCCCCACAGGTTCCCAGGCCAATATCAGTGGAGAGGAGGTGCCACAACTACCCAGTCCCTCAACAGAAGATGCCCCCAGTGATGACAGTAACTCTGTACTTCTGGATCTGGAGGACCAACCTGGCCCATTAGGGACCACAGGACTGCCAGTCACCCAAGCACAATCACAGTCCACCACAGAGCCTCCCCCATTAGGATCCAACACCACAGCATCCATCCAGCATACCCACACCTCTGTCCCCAGGACATGTCAATCAGCAGTGTGCTCACCTGTACAGGGACCCCAGGCCACACCTTGCCCCCAAGACAATCAGGAACCTGGGGGTCAGTGGCAGTTGGCATATCGTTCAGGGGACAGGGGCACAGGCCAACAGGGACACTGGGAGGACTGTTATGCACCAGGGGGAGGACAGGCACAGGGAACCGACTCTCCAGGAGGCACTCTCTGAGATCCTGGGAGCCTACCAACATTCCCAGGATACGATGGCCCAGATCCTTGACAACGTGCAGGAGAACAGGTGGCTGCAGGAGGGACAGTATCAGGGGATCAGGGAGGACTTGCTGGCCATCAACACCAGCCTGATATCCATAGCAGGGGTGCTGGCAGACATGGCCAACATCACAAGGGAGGCAACAGCACATCAGCGGACCCCTACCACCAGCCAGTCAACTGAACAGTTCTCCACTTCCGCTGCCGCCACAGGACCCACAAGCCACCAGCATCCCTCCCCCTGCAGAAGGTAAACCACCCACAAACATTCCCTGAGACCCAGACAGAAGCCAGAGACAATTGCCAAGACCACCACCAGGAAATGAGACTCTCCTGATTGTCCCCCTTGTGTCCCACACTGTCACCTTGTCCACCTTGAACTGCCTTTGCTCCCCTTCCTATGGCTACTGGGACACTGTAGCTGTGCTACAAACAGATTGGAACAATACCCTGGACTTTCCTCCATCATCACCCCATTACATTGCACTTCCCCTCAATTTATTAGCACTACAATAAACACCCTTGAACACAACTCAAATACTTGTATGTCATGTGTTGAAACAGTGTATTAATGTAAACAGTTACATCCGTTGCAAATGAACTGTCAGTCTAAGAGCATAGAAATAATGACCTGTAGCTAGCTGTAGTCAGCACATCAGTACACAGTTGTCATTGCACCAACATCTGTAATATGATAATCCATAGGAGACAGTAAGTAGAGGTTAAAAGTGGGTAATGCCATCATGCCACAGCCACACAGAATAGACCAATAGGCATTGAAATGTGAAGTTGCACTGACTCACCTGTGTGTTATTGGAAGTATTGACAGATAACTGTGGTTCTGTTATCCTCATCTTCAGCCTCTTCATCCTCACTGTCATTAGGGTCTACTACAGCCACAGGGGCATCTCCAGTCTCCTCCTCATGCTGAAAAGGTACATGGCATCTGAAGGCCAGGTTGTGCAACATGCAGCTTGCCACAACTATCTGGCAGACCTTGTCGGGTGAGTAGCACAGAGATCCACCTGTCAGATGGAGGCACCTGAACCTGGCCTTCAGGAGGCCAAAGGTTCTATCGATGATCCTTCTGGTTCGCCCATCTGCATCATTATAATGTTCACCAGCCCTTGTCCTGGCATTCCTTGCATGGGTCAGCACCAACAATAGGTTCGGATAGCCAGAGTCACCTGCAGGTATTAAGGGACAACATTTAGCCACACTCTATCCTGTGAGGTGAACACCAGAGGCATACACTAACATACACTGGGTGGGGACCAAGGCTCACCTATTAGCCATAACCTGTGCCTCTGTAGTTGGGCCATCACATCTGGGATACTGCTAGTCCTCAGGACAAAGGCATCATGCACCGACCCAGGATACTTCGCATTGACATGGGAGATGTACTGGTTCGCCAAGCAAACCATCTGCACATTCATGGAGTGGAAACTCTTACTATTCCTGTACACCTGTTCATTCTGGCGGGAGGGACAAATGCAAAATGGTCCCGTCAATCGCCCCAATGATATTGGGGATATGTCCCATTGCATAGAATCCGGCCTTCACAGTGGCCAAATCTTCCACCTGGGGGAAAGCTATGTAGCTGCACATGTGTTTTACCAGGGCAGAAAACACTCTTGCCAGCACAATTGAGAACACTGGCTGTGACATTCCTGCTGCCAAGCCCACTGTCACTTGGACAGATGCAGCAATGCAATGCATTCCTGGAGGGCATTCACAGTGGATTGGCGGCTTAACATCTCTGATGGAAGCCATTGTCCCTGTTTATACCGTCCCCCCTCCAACTCCCACTTCCCAGTCCAATTCTCCTCAAGCCCAACCCACCGCATGCACACATACAGATGAGCATGCACATAAGACAACACCCAAGAGTGGCACAGGCAAACACAAGTACCACACTTCATCCCACAAGCACTCACACAAACACCATACAGTTGCAGACACGACACCATCCGCTGCCTCCACTGTCTCCCCCTCCTCCTCCTCCACCACCTCCCTCCCAGTCACGTCCACACTCACAACTGCATGCATTACATCAACATCCACTACCAACATCACCACACGAAGCAGAACACACACCTTATTGGCAGACACCTCCACAACAGCCATGAACGCATCCCCTCTGTCCTCTCCCACCCTGTCTGTCCCCCCTCCTAAAGGACACAAATGCAAGCATTCATACACCCAACAGCCATCCACCTCACATCAGCATACTTCCCATGCACCTACACCCAAGTCCAGTAGACATACACCTCCAACAACCACTCCCTCATCCTCCACTCCCATTACTCCACCCTCTTTCCGCCCCACTGTCACTAAAAAGCTTTTCCCTTCCCAGTTTGACCTCTTCCCTACCCCTCCCCCCATCCTGTCCATATGGGCAGGGTACCAAGGACACAGCCCAGCACCTCAACCAAGCAGTCCACAGGAACAGTGGTAACACGACCTACTCGTGGTGGTAAGGATACCACACCTCCATCGAAGAAGGGAAAGGAGCCAGCACCACCAGGGAAGAAGGGGAGGGGGCCTGCACCACCTGTAAAGAAGGGGAAGGAGCCTAACTACCAGGCAGAGAGGAGAAGAGCCCATCCACCTCCGCCAGGAAGGGTAAGGGATCCACGCCCCATGTACTGGAGGAGACAAAGCACTCTACGTCAGTGGAGGCTGTCAGGCAGACACCACCACAAACTGTCATGGGGTCCCCACCGCCAGCTGAGGAAGTGCAGCCATCAGACAGTGAAGAGGCCGGGCATGGAGTCCCCTCCTGAACCAGTGGGGAAGTCACCCACTCGAGAGACTGTGGCCTTGCACTCCTCAGGACAGAGCAATGGGCATGGAGCCTCCTCCAGAACCAGTGGGGAAGTTCCCGTATTCTGCTGAGGTGCCCCCCCATTCCATCCCCCTGAGGTATCTTCCCACTTGCAAAATGATGCTCCTGCAGTGTTCTCTCCTGATGTGTCAGGATACAGGTTGTGCCCTGGACTTTGCCCTGTGGCCTTGTGTGCCCTTATGACTTTGGACTGGGCATTGGCCCTTGTTGGACTTTTTGCTTTACGCAGAGTCATCCCCAGTCTTTTTGCCTCCTTCCTCATGGTTTTTCTGACCTCTCGCTGTTGGCTCTAGGACTCTGAGCACTTTATCACTGCTGACCAGTGCTAAAGTGCAGGTGCTCTCCCATCTAAAGTTGGTATGATTGGCTTATACCTAATTGGCATATTTAATTTACCTATAAGTCCCTTGTACAGTGGTATCTCTATACCCAGGGCCTGTAAATTAAATACTACTAGTGGGCCTGCAGTGCTGCTTGCGCCACCCACTGAAGTAGACTATCAAACCTGTCTCAGGCCTGCTAGCGCAGGGCCTGTGTGCACAGTTTTCTGCCACAGGGACCTGGCATCTAAATTTACTTGCCAGGCCCAGAACTCCCCTTTTACTACATGTAAGTCAACCCTAAGGTACGCCGTAGCTAGCCCTATGGGCAGGGTGCCATGTATATAGAAAGACAGGACATGTGCCATATTGCATGGCCTGTCCTAGTAGTGACAAACAGCCTAACTTGGTGTCTCACTGCTGTGAGTGCTGCCTTCTCATAGGATTGCATTAGGAATGCCCTGCCTTATGTGTAAGGGGTATTGTCTGATTTATGAGGGGTAGCGTAGGAGTGTTTGGTATGGTTGTGATGGTGATAATAAATGCTGCTTACTGGTGTGGGTGTATTTTTTATTACTATCACAGAAATGCCACTTCTAGAAAGTGCGCATTTATCTGTGCTTATGACTCTGGTGTTTTGCAGCTTGACTCCAATCCACGTCTGGGCAGAGTGACAGTTGGGGCTTTGTGCATCCTTTTCAGACAGCCCGTACACAGGGAGGGTGGAGGTGTCACAGAGGTGCATCTGCACACTGAATAGTCTTCCTGGGCTGAGAGAAGGGAGAGGGGGGGCACACCTGCATTTGTAAAGACTGTGCCCTGGCCTCACACAATAGGGTTGTTAACCCCCCACTGATGTTTGGAGCCTGTGCTGAAAGGAGAGAGGGGGCACTCCCAGAACCAGTTGTAACTGGCTGGAACCTCCTCTCCCTACCATTGTAAAACACTGTAAGAACTGACTATAAGTACAGGGGAATTTTCCCCACAATTTGGAGACTCTTGGAATCATTTTGGAACTGGACACCAAAGGCTGAAAGGACTCACCAGGAACCGCCATGGACTGCTGCTGCTGTGCTGACCTGTGACCTGCCTGGTCACTGTGAAGGACTTGCCACTTGCTGCCTTTCCCTTGTGCTGGCCTGTAGCTGGGCCCTCCACCTGAGGACCTTGTCTTAAGATTCTGCTCCCCAGGGGCAGGGTGCTGTGGCCCCTGACCCCTGCATCCATTTCTTCACGAGGGGTGCTTCTCCGTGGTTGCAGCTGCCATAGCGCTGATTGCAGCGCGCTTATGGAGCCTTGGGAGCTCGTAGGCTCCTTGCTGCATTGTGCCCCTTTAAATAAGATCACTGCAGCAGCCCGGGAAGCTGGAAGAAAACTCGCGCACCGCATCGGGTGCAGGCGAGTGTCTGCTCGGGCCCCAGGATGGGTCTGATCTTCTTGTGGCTTCACGGCAGGACCAGGGGAAGGCGCGGGGAGTGCCCCCTTCCCCCTGGCCGCTGCGTTAGGAGCAGGATGCTCCTTTTCTGCTGTTAGGTAAAACGGGCATTATTGTGCCCCCCCCCCAGATTGGTGGAAGGGCCAGTGGAGGCCCGGGGGGGCCCCCAGAGATCACGGGTCCCGGGAGGGGCCTGTCATTAAACCGGAGGGGGTGCGTGGTGCCCCCCTCCTGCCCTAAGTTGTTTTTGCTGGCTTTGGCCCCCCTCGTGAGGGCCGGTCGAGGCCATGGGAGGCCCCCAGTATTCACTGTCCCCGGAGGGGCCTGTCTATAAAAGAGAGGAGGTGCATGTCGCCCTCCTCTGACCCCAGAGTATAAGGGAGGCCCCCGTTTTGCGCAAGGAGCGTCGGGGGCCCTTTGTTCGCCTTCTAGGCACTGGAGGTGCCTTCATCCAACTAGGTACTGTTTAAAGGACCAATATAGTTGCAATCCAAAGTTCTTTCTACAGACTTTTGTTTGATTCATATATTACCTACCTGTGTTTGATGTTTTTACATATGTGTATGCAAATGTTCCTTTTATGGACATGCTTGCTAATATGTTTTTCTAACTTGCCATATGTTTTCTAATGTTCCTACTATGGGCATTTTATGATATTCTTATGACAAGTGCTGTGATGTAATAACGTGTTTTCCTGACTACTGCTTATGTTGCAGAATACTGAGTAACCTGTGTGTTATGTGTGACTACTGCTAGGTTGCAGAGTAACTAATGTGTAACGTTCTGACAATTGCTAAGGTAGAAGGATAGTACTGATATGTGATGTTTGGTCTGATAATAGCGTTGTGTACAATACAGTATATTTTCATATAATCTGGTGTTGTGTTTCCTTTGTGGTGGGGATATTGCGTCACATGTGCTGAGTGTGTTGTGCAAACGCTTTACACATTGCCTCCGGGTTAAGCCTGACTGCTCGTGCCAAGCTACCAAAGGGGGTGAGCAGGGGTTATCTTGGACGTGTAACTCCCTTGCCCTGACTAGAGTGGGTAAGTACTGCTTGGCTGAGGTGCATACCCTAGCCAACCAGAAACCCCATTTCTAACATTGGTGGCAGCGGTGGGATAGGACTTGCGCTTGCACAAT
Source organism: Pleurodeles waltl (assembly GCF_031143425.1). NCBI lineage: Eukaryota > Metazoa > Chordata > Amphibia > Caudata > Salamandridae > Pleurodeles > Pleurodeles waltl. The sequence continues at coordinate 1,321,696,032 of NC_090444.1, forward strand.
ACCATTGTGACTCATTATTTCACTACAAGGATTGCGTTTAGACCATCACATGTTTGGCTTCTCCTAACTTTCTCTCTTTGATAATTTTTCCTGTTTTCAGTTCTCACGCTTGGGTATTGTGGTTATCACATTTGAGTTATTTGTACCTTTTCAAGATGGGTCTTACCTTTGATTTAGAGGACCTGCCGTTTTACACGCAGGAGGAATTAGAGGGGTTCTGTAGAGAGAGAGGGCTGCCTCTAGAAGGGGACCTCAGGAGATCTCTGAATTTCTTTGAAAGGTTTGTGACATATACCCAGGGAGGAAGTGTGCTTAGGGGGTCCCCAGAGGATCCTGAGTGTAGCGAGGGTTCCGAATGGGAGGGCTCCCAGACCTCATCCCTAGAGAGTGGTAGAGAGACTGATCAGGAGGGTGAGAATGACCGGTTGGGGATGCCAGTTGACAGGGAAGGCCCCAGTGATAGGGAGTCCCTTGCTGGGTCCAGTGTAAGAAGCAGGGCTACCTCTCATTCCTTGACGCCTGATGAGCTAAGAGAAAGGCGGGAAGAGAGGGACCTGAAGTTGCAGTTAGCGCGCCTGGCTGTTGAGGAGAGAAGGGCTGAGGTAGAGAAGGCCTTAGTACAGGAGAGGATGGCAGAGGCAGAGAGGGCCTTTGCCAGAGAAAGACTCGCTCTAGAGCGCAGTCTGAAGGATCTGGACTCACCAGCGCTGCAGATGGAGTCCAGTGGTGGCAGCAATGTACAGTGCTGTAGCAAAGATGTTCCTCACATACCCATAGATCTGGTACCTAGGTTCCAAGAGGGGGGTGACATACGTCAGTGGTTAAAGGAATATGAGAGGGCTCTGGTAGAGCGCAGGATCCCTGAAAAGGATTGGGGAACTGGCCTAGGGAGCTTTATTCCTGAGGAGGGGAGGGATGCCCTACTGACTCTAGAAGAGAGTAACAGGGAGGGGTACTCCACTGTAAAAGATGCACTGATTGTGAAGTATGGTTTTTCCCCTGAGGAATACAGAAAAAGGTTTAGGGGTGGTAAGACACTGTCCCACCAGTCTTGGGAGGAGTTTGTGGAGGATTGCTGCATTGCACTAGATGGATGGGTGAAGGGTAGCACAGTAAACAATTTTGAAAGGCTGTTTAATCTGATTGTCAGAGAGCACCTGCTTCGTTGTTGTTTTTCAGAGTTACGCCAACACTTGTCAGAGTGTGAGCTCTCTGACCCCAGGGAGCTTGCAAAGGAGGCAGACTTCTGGTTGCGTACCAGAGGGTCTGGTGTGGCATTAGGGGGTGTTCTTAATGAGAGTGGTCTAGGTGTTTCCCAACCAGGTGTGGTGGGAAAGGCTTGTGTCCCAGGTAGGTCCCAGTGTATTAGGGCGGGTAAGGCACCCCATGTCCAGTCTCAGAGGAGAGGGAATGGGGTTGGGCTGAGGCCCAGGGTACCCGAGCTCCAGTCCCAGGTCCTGGAGGGTTCAATGAGTGAACGCCAGGAGGTGAGCCTAGCCTGTGCCGTAGGGCCAGCTGTTCAGAAGGATCCCATTTTGTCATTAGGACTTGGGCAGGTGGCTGGTGATAGCGTTCCACCGGTCCTGGTGTCTGGTAGTCTCGCTCTACAGCGGAGGAGGTAGAAATCCAGGCATAGGGTTGAGAGGAGGCTGCGGGCCCCAGTGGAGAACCTGAAGGGTAATGGGTCAGCTCTGAGAGCAGAGCCCCCCAGGAATGACCTTGGTGAGACCATTTCTGGGCTGGGGGGATCCAGACTCTGTCAGATGGGCAGAGGTCAGGAGACCTACGCCAGCCAGACTCATGTGTGGCCCTTGGGGAAGGTGTTTCCCTGGTGGGGGGCAGGTGTGCCCCCCAGGAAGTCCTGGTGCACCAGGCAATGATTCAACCGCAGGGTGGTGACTCTGGGTTGGATGATCAGGTTCAGAGGGTGAACTCTGACCTGATGGGGAGTAGGTGTGCTCCCAAGGAAGTCCTGGTGCGCCAGGCAGTGGTTCAACCGCAGGGTAGTGACTCTGGGTTGGATTGCCAGATTCAGGGGGTAAGCTCTGATCTGGTAGGGGGTAGGTGTGCTCCCAAGGAAGTCCTGGTTCGCTGGGCAATGGTCCAGTCTAAGGGTGTCGTCCCTGGACTTGATAGACAGGTTCAGGGGGTAAACTCTGACCTGGTTGGGGGGGCGGTTATTGTGCTCACCCCCCTGTGTGAAACTTCTGGTGGCTTCTCCCGAGGTGGGGAGACGCAGGACTCTGGAAGTGGGGTTCAAGGAGGGGGAAGCCCGCCCCGGACCCCGGTGCAACCCAAGGGTGTCATCCCTAGGTTGGGTGGTCAGTCGCCAGGTAGTGATCCTGGGCTGGCGAGAGAGTTGTGCAGGGCTGCTGTACCCACCACCCTGGCAAGTGTGGATTCTGGTGATACCCCTCCTAGGAGAGGAGGGCGGGATCCTAGAAGGAGGGGTAGAGGGAGGAGAGACTCGCCTCTAGCCCCTGTAGAACCTATGGGTGCGGACCCTAGGTTGGTGGATCAGTGGCAGGGTAGAGCCCCTGACCTGATTGGAAATGGAGTGGAGACAGGTTGCTTTGCACCTGGGGCTACCACCCCCCACTCGTTATGGTTTCAGAGACCAGAGGCTCCTAGATGGCCTGGGGCCTGGTTCTGGCCATTGGCAGCTAGAGAACCCCCGTGGGTTGGTCTAGGCTGCCTGGGAAGCATTGACAGAGAGATCCAAGTGGAGTCAGGAAGGTGTAGAACTAGAACATGCCCCTGCTGTTGTGGGCCTGGGTCCTTGGTCTATCGCCCCAATCAGGGAAGTACATCAAGGTATTGATTGTTCTCCCCTGGCTTTTGGCTGGTAGGGGGTTGTGTTGGACTTTTTTGCCTTACGCAGGGTCATCCCCAGTCTTTTTGCCTCCTTCCTCCTGGTTTTTCTGACCTCTCGCTGTTGGCTCTAGGACTCTGAGCACTTTATCACTGCTGACCAGTGCTAAAGTGCAGGTGCTCTCCCATCTAAAGTTGGTATGATTGTCTTATACCTAATTGGCATATTTAATTTACCTATAAGTCCCTTCTACAGTGGTATCTCTATACCCAGGGCCTGTAAATTAAATACTACTATTGGGCCTGCAGCGCTGCTTGCGCCACCCACTGAAGTAGACTTTCAAACCTGTCTCAGGCCTGCTAGCGCAGGGCCTGTGTACACAGTTTTCTGCCACAGGGACCTGGCATCTAAATTTACTTGCCAGGCCCAGAACTCCCCTTTTACTACATGTAAGTCACCCCTAAGGTACGCTGTAGCTAGCCCTATGGGCAGGGTGCCATGTATGTAGAAAGACAGGACACGTGCCATATTGCATGGCCTGTCCTAGTAGTGACAAACAGCCTAACTTGGTGTCTCACTGCTGTGAGTGCTGCCTTCTCATAGGATTGCATTAGAAATGCCCTGCCTTATGTGTAAGGGGTATTGTCTGATTTATGAGGGGTAGCGTAGGCGTGTTTGGTATGGTTGTGATGGTGATAATAAATGCTGCTTACTGGTGTGGGTGTATTTTTTATTACTATCACAGAAATGCCACTTCTAGAAAGTGCGCATTTATCTGTGCTTATGACTCTGGTGTTTTGCAGCTTGACTCCAATCCACGTCTGGGCAGAGTGACAGTTGGGGCTTTGTTCACCCTTTTCAGACAGCCTGTACACAGGGAGGGGGGAGGTGTCACAGAGGTGCATCTGCACACTGAATAGTCTTCCTGGGCTGAGAGAAGGGAGAAAGGGAGAGGCGGAGCACACCTGCATTTGTAAAGACTGTGCCCTGGCCTCACACAATAGGGTTGTTAACCCCCCACTGATGTTTGGAGCCTGTGCTGAAAGGAGAGAGGGGGTACTCCCAGAACCAGTTGTAACTGGCTGGAACCTCCTCTCCCTACCATTGTAAAACACTGTAAGAACTGACTATAAGTACAGGGGAATTTCCCCCACAATTTGGAGACTCTTGGAATCATCTTGGAACTGGACATCAAAGGCTGAAAGGACTCACCAGGAACCGCCATGGACTGCTGCTGCTGTGCTGACCTGTGACCTGCCTGGTCACTGTGAAGGACTTGCCACTTGCTGCCTTTCCCTTGTGCTGGCCTGTAGCTGGGCCCTCCACCTGAGGACCTTGTCTTAAGATTCTGCTCCCCAGGGGCAGGGTGCTGTGGCCCCTGACCCCTGCATCCATTTCTTCACGAGGGGTGCTTCTCCGTGGTTGCAGCTGCCATAGCGCTAATTGCAGCGCGCTTATGGAGCCTTGGGAGCTCGTAGGCTCCTTGCTGCATTGTGCCCCTTTAAATAAGATCACTGCAGCAGCCCGGGAAGCTAGAAGAACACTTGTGCACCGCATCGGGTGAAGGCGAGTGTCTGCTCGGGCCCCAGGATGGGTCTGATCTTCTTGTGGCTTCACGGCAGGACCAGGGGAAGGCGCGGGGAGTGCCCCCTTCCCCCTGGCCTCTGCGTTAGGAGCAGGACGCTCCTTTTCTGCTGTTAGGTAAAACGGGCATTATTGTGCCCCGCCCCAGCTTGGTGGAAGGGCCAGTGGAGGCCAGGGGGGGCCCCCAGAGATCATGGTTCCCGGGAGGGGCCTGTCATTAAACCGGAGGGGGTGCGTGGTGCCCCCCTCCTGCCCTAAGTTGTTTTTGCTGGCTTTGGCCCCCCTCGTGAGGGCCGGTCGAGGCCCTGGGAGGCCCCCAGTAATTACGGTCCCCAGAGGGGCCTGTCTATAAAAGAGAGGAGGTGCATGTCGCCCTCCTCTGACCCCAGAGTATAAGGGAGGCCCCCGTTTTGTGCATAGAAGCGTCGGGGCCCCATTGTTCGCCTTCTAGGCACTGGAGGTGCCTTCATCCAACCAGGTACTGTTTAAAGGACCAATATAGTTGCAATCCAAAGTTCTTTCTACAGACTTTTGTTTGATTTATATATTACCTACCTGCGTTTGATGTTTTTACATATGTGTATGCAAATGTTCCTTTTATGGACATGCTTGCTAATATGTTTTTCTAACTTGCCATATGTTTTCTAATGTTCCTACTATGGGCATTTTATGATATTCTTATGACAAGTGCTGTGATGTAATAACGTGTTTTCCTGACTACTGTTTATGTTGCTGAATACTGAGTAGCCTGTGTGTTATGTGTTACTTCTGCTAGGTTGCAGAGTAACTAATGTGTAACGTTCTGACAACTGCTAAGGTAGGAGGATGGTACTGATATGTGATGTTTGGTCTGATAATTGCGTTGTGTACAATACAGTATATTTTCATGTAATCTGGTGCTGTGTTTCCTTTGTGGTGGGGATATTGCATCACATGTGTTGTGTGTGTTGTGCAAACGCTTTACACATTGCCTCCGGGTTAAGCCTGACTGCTCGTGCCAAGCTACCAAGGGGGTGAGCAGGGGTTATCTTGGACGTGTAACTCCCTTGCCCTGACTAGAGTGGGTAAGTTCAGCCTGGCTGAGGTGCATACCCTAGCCAACGAGAAACCCCATTTCTAACAGCCCTTTACCTACATTTGTAAATATATTTGGTCCGTGTGGTGGGTTTTGCTATACTAATACATTGTCAGTACTTCAGCCATCTGGTCTGTGTTTTATTATGCTGTGTGTCATGTGCCATTGGTTTATGAGTGTGGCTGGTTGTGTGTATGGTTTGTGTGTGTTGGGTGTGTGTCATGTGTGTGTGTGTCACTCTCGTTATCCTCCCACCCTCCCTTGTGTGCTAGGTGGCTGTACTCACCGTTGTCGTCTTCGTCGTTGTTGGTGTTGCAGGTGGAGCATTACGTAGAAGATCATCTGGAAAACTTGCAGTTCGGGTTCCATGGCAGCGTACCTTTTCCCTGTGTCTCTAATGATGAGTCCTTTCACTTCTGATCTCTGTTTCCACCAGGCTTTTGATGTTGGTACCGCCCCGGAAAAGGTGGAGGTTTGCTGTGTCTTGATATGGTGGGCAGTACTTTGTCTTCCGCCTGGCTGTTGGCGGCTACTGCCGTGGTGTGTGTTGTTTCCACCCTGGCAGTTGTGTGGTACATTGGCTGTCTATGGGAGTTATCACCGCCATGGTCATAATTTGGAGGAACTTACCGCCAGCCTGTTGGCGGTATTACCGCCACTTTATCTCTCACCGCCAGGGTCATAATGAGGGCCTGTATCGTTGTTCGCACTGGACAAATCTTCACAAAATTCTCCAAAAAAAGTGCCTTTAAGGGTGTTGATGTGCATGGAAAGTTGTGGGTGATCTGTCAAGCAGGTGGCACAAAAAGGGGAGTCAAAAAATGTGTGCTTTCCATGTTAATTAAATAGACACTTTAGACACACCTGAAGCCCGAACTGCTGGATGGAATTACACCAAATTTGGTGGAAGGTTAGCTCTTGGTCTGCAGATCACATCTCTTTTTATTTGGTGAACATCCGTCAAGTAGTTGTTGAGATATTAAAGGAAAACCCAATTTGTCTATCTAGAGGTGCGAAAACTTTACAAATCCTCCTTCTCCAGTGCAGAGATTTGATTGGCTGTTAAAGCTTCAACCAGGAAGTGTTGGCAGCCATTTTGGGACTCAGTCAAACCCCCAAAAAATTGAAAAAAAAGAAGGGAGAATGGTAGGAATACCCTGACCTCCTAGTCCTGGTGGTGAGATAACCTAGGGAGCCCAACATAGCCAAAAAGCTTTTTATTTTTTTTAATGTTCCAATGAAAGTCATGGAGCATCCACAGATCTCTGGAACAAACATTAAAAAAAAAAAAACAAGTACAGTCTCTTGCTTTTGTTTAAAATTGAGCCCCTGGTTGGGCCAGGTCCTGGGGGCTAATTTAAAGATAAAGTTGGAGGAAGGGGCGCATGTGCCCCACCCCCCCATGGCTGTTAAACAACAGTAAACAATTCTTGGTTTTAGTGATTAATTTGGAATAAATTAATACATTCTGGGCCATAGAGTTTTCACTGCTGAATGCCCAAGGTTATCAATCCCAATGCTTCTTAGACTTGACATGAGGTGTTGTTCCTCCACTCTGCACTTCCTGTATCTCAGCGTTGGAGGTTCTTTTTCATCTCTACTTTCTTCACTTGTCATTGTTGTTTTTATATTTTTTTCTTCCTAGATTATTCTAATCTTTTCTCTTCCTTGCTTTTGGTCTGATGACAAATAAACCCTGGTCCCCTAAAATGAGTGCGAATGCAATAGCCTGCACAACTGGAACACTGAGTTCATTGCCTTGCAGTACAGATTTATTTTTTTTATATCTATTTGCTCCATATGTTACTTTAAAAACTTTATTCCCAGCCATAATTCCACACAGAGAAGGGTCATACAAGGATGCTTATCTTAAAATGTGTAACATATGCACATTTGGGCAATATTAGTATACTGTGAATTCATGCCGGTACGGTAGATGCTGCAGTCCTAATATAATTAACCAAAAAATACTTCCTAACAGCTAAGTTCTCGCATCAAGAAGTGCTGTCATCGTTTCCAGGCGCTTATGCTTTCATTCCAAACAGTGGCAGCACTTCCCTCCCCTGCAACTGCTTCTTGGTTCCTTTAGGGGGTTATTCTCTGCCTTCAGCTGAGGCCATAAGGGCCCTTCAACAGCATTTTGTTCCCTTTGAATGTGGTTCATAACTAACTATGAAAGAAAATGTAAATGTGTGTTAGCCCAGCCTAGAAAGTCGAACTTTCGGGCAGTGAATCCTTATATGAAAGTAAATCTTAAAGAAGGCTTATCAGAAACTCATCCCCCATCAGACGAATTAACAGAATGCTTTAAATATAATTACCACTACTCTAGGAGGCATCTAAATTGAGGCCCATATTTATAAAAATGGCACACAACTGTGCTAACGCAGTTGTGCATCATTTTTCTTAACGCCGGCTAACGCCATTCCTTAAAGCCATCTGTGCACCATATTTATGTAATGACACAAGATGACGCTAAGGAATGGCTAGCATAAAAAAAAGACAGGAGCACGGGGCGGATGGAGTTAGGGAGAATGGAGCTAGTGGGTCAGAAATGACGTAGGCTGGTTAGCATGATAAGTTTGCTGCTAATCAGCCTAGCGTCATTTACTGATGCACAAGCAGCCAAAAAATGACTTCTGACTACGTTTAGACAGGAGTCACGCCCACCACCCCAATGCCCACCACAGAGGACTAGTGTCACCTAGGCAAGCCTTACATACCCAGTGCCAGGCAGGTGGGCCCATGTAAGGGGCCCCCAATGGCACTTTAAAAAATATAAAATATACTCACCTAAACTTGCCTGGGATGGGTCCCCGCTCCTTTAGAGTCCCTGTGTTTTGGGTGGTGGTGTTGCTGGGGCTTGGGGGTTGAACCCTTTCCATGGCGTTTCACTATGGAAATGGGCCTACCTGAACTCTAACACCTGGTCTGATCCAGGTGTTAAATAATGGTGCTAAGTGGGCTTAACGCCATTATTTGGGTTCGCCTCCCTCCTGCGCGTCGTTTCTGAGCCAGGAGGTAAATATGGTGCTGGGGGGCTAGTGTCATGTTTAGGACAGGAACGCCTACCTTGCATCTCATTTACGTTAGGTGGGTTCGCACATCCTAAACATGCTGCTAACTCCAACATTTTGAAGCTGGACGGGCCTAACGTCAAAATATAAATATGGAGTTAGGTGAGCTCCCTTTTACAATCAAAATAAATGGCGGTAAGACAATGCTAACCATTCATAAATATGGGCATAGGTATCTTGCAAGAATTACACAACCAAATGCAGGACACGTTTCGTCTCCACCCTTTTAAAAATGTACCTTTTTCAGTTGACGTTTTATATATGGTGGGCCACACCTCCGCCTACATCATGGACATTTACACACGTTGAGAGAATTTCCAAGCCTACATAGGCCAGAAAGGGAATTTACAACTGATGGTTGCTATGTATTTCCTGGATGAAGGGTAAAAAGAGTCTTTCATACAGATTTTCATCTATTTCTCAACCACGGTGTATGAGTGAGTGTGTTGTTGTGAGTCCTCGGGGAATGCTAGAAATAACACACATGTTTCTTTCCCAACTTAAAAGGAGCTCCACACATCTATAAACACATAGCTGACCCCAGTTAAGTGTACTTTTCCCTTTAACAGACGGAGAGGGCATTTAACTGCTGGTGTAGTCTGAAGCAGAAGGGCTGTAGCACTAGTCGAACCTATGACCCTTCTGGGTCTTCAATATTCTAGAGTAAACAGGGAGAAGCACTTATACACGTATTGAAATGTTGGGCCAGAGGGCCTATAATAACCATTACTGCCCTCTGCTTGTTCAATCTCTAAAGAAACACTCACCAATCTCCTTATAACTATACAGTGTAAATTATAATAATCATCGCAATTATCACAATGACAAGGAGGTCATAGTGATAATATCAGAATGCTGTCTAGTTCAGGGCACTGGCAGATGTTGCACTATATAAACCCCATGTAAAATAAGGCCAAAGGCCATGCAGGGCGGGGCTTGTATTAATGTAAGGTAATTAAATATTGCTTCACCTTTAAAAACCCTAGAAAAACACTGAAAAAAACAAATGTTACAAGGACATTATAGTTAGCAAATAGAATTTAAAAAAACTTAGAAATTCACTAAGAAACCAAAGGTTAGAGGGAGGTTATAGTTAGGTTCATATTTTACTCCCGCAGATTTTACGTGCCCTTGCCATGCATTGCTATTTAACCCACATATTACATCAGTAATAACAACTTCTGATTCCCTCCTGAAACAAAAATAAGAGACCAGCAAATCATTCATGCACATTAGCCTCTCAGCACTTAAAGGTGGCCTTACATAGCTGCCCTCTGGATAAAATGTTAATTAAGTCTCTCCGTTTTCAATATAAACAGACTACTGCTGTTAGGAAGAAGACTGTCCAGGATGAGGCATGTCTAGGTTGGTTTTAGCCACTAAATCTAACAATAGTAAACTATTTTGGGATATAGTTAATGCCCCTTTTTTTAAAAACAATGCTATCCCAAGTTTAAATCCTTTGTCTTTTTCAAAGCATTACTGGATCACTTCTTAAAACTTTTCAACATAAACAAGAGGAATGTGGTATTGAGGCATGTGTGGAGACATATAGGCAAAACTCTCTTCCTCTAGATATGTCCATCAAGGAGCTGATCACAGCCCTGCATGACAGTGCAGGGGGAAGGGCTCCTGGGCCAGATGTGGTGCCAGTGGACGCATTTAAAGGACCCAAAGAATTAGGGGGATCTATTCTGACTAGGGTGTTCAATACTGCTGCTGTCTGTGGGATACCACCTTCTTGGGGCATTCCCATTGTAGTTCCAATTTTTAAGAGGGGCGATAGGTCAGATCCAAAAATTATCTCTCTATTTCGCTTTTGGATTCCTCAGTAAAAGTGATGAGTAGGATTTCATTGAAGAGGCTGGAGGAATGGGCCCAGGAAAATCCTGTCTTATGCCCAGCACAATTTGGTTTTAGAATGAGTCTAGGGACAATAGAGCAAGGCGTCAACTTAGATTTGCTGATTGAGAAATATACCTGAGCTAAATCTGGGTCCCTTTATCTTTGTTTTGTGGAACTAAGTAGTGCATTTGATTTAGTGGACCATACCATCCTTTTGTCAACTCTACTCTCATGTGGTGCTCCCAGATCAATTATTAGCTTTCTTGCGTGCCTGTAGGTGAACCTATTGAGTAAAATCTGTTATGGACCCCAGGAAGAATGCGTGCTCACTTTTAAAGTGGAGAGAGGCATTCAACAGGGCTGTGTTTTGGCCTGCTACTATTTTCACTTTTCATTAATGGGAATGATAAATTTCTTCAGGCCTTACAAGCTAATTCTCCTTGCATCACCGGGCATCCCATACCAGTATTTATATATGCTGATGGCGCTGCATTATTATCTAGGACCCCGGTTGGACTATAGAAAGTTAAGAGGGCTTTTGGAGAATTTATGGCTCAAAAGAATATGGTGATTAATAAATCCAAAACCTTCACATTGATCTGCAGGCATAAACCCAATTTTTGTAAAAAAAATGTATTGATAATATGTCTATTACTAGAGTGAACTCTTTTTGTTACCTGGGAGTTCTACTCACAAGCAATTGTTGCTGGGCTCAACATCTTCCTAATGCTAAACACAAATTGGCCAGAAATACCAATAATTTTTTTAGGTTTTCAACAAAACTGGGTATCCGGTTAATTTAAGAAATGGTGGTGATATAATAGGCCAAAGGGGTGGCCACTGCCTCCTATCGGCCGAGTTGTGGGGATACACCTTGAGTAAGCAATATAAACTTGAGGAAAACAGTTTTTTTAAATGTTTACTCTGTTTACCCGCCTCTGATTACATTTTTTATTGTCCATCAGGAGATTGGCTAACAATATCTGGAAAACTTGCTCCTGGTTAGAACTCGCTTCTTTGGTTTTCTATATGTTCAAAACAGGAAACTAGTTTCACCAAATTGATTATTTTTAATTGCTTAACTTTGGATAATGTATCTTGTATCCCTTGGTTGTTGTATATAAATTCCTCCTTCAACACTTTATTCAAATTGTTAGTGTGAGCTGACCCCTTAAGGTTTTGTCATTCACCAAGAAATCGATTAAAGACACTTTTTAAAGGCATCGGTCTGAATACCAAATAGGCTCTGAGCTAATGAAATCGACAGTTGGTCTGTATACGTCCATTTCCTTGCAGGAGAGTTACCAAAACTATTTACTTTCTGGAACCAATAATCAACACCGATATGTACTGAAAAGGTTCAGGCTTGGTATTGTGTACCATTTGGTAGCCTTTCCTATTATGAAGTTGAGTCCAGCTGAGTTGATTCCTTGCCAATGTGATGGTATCAGTAAGCAGAGCACATTAAATGTTATGCTATTCTGTAGCTTTCACTCGAACTATAGGCACTACTATCCTAAACCTATTTTTGTTGTTCAGAATATTAGAAACCACAAAGTTGCTTTAAAGTTTTCACTTGCTTTAAATGACCATTTAGTGTTTTAATGATCTTTTTATCTTGAAGGCTATTAATTTGAGGAAAAGTATTATGTATTTGATTTAGTTGGCCCTTGAAATTGGTAACTCCTATGTCAATGTCGGGCTATTGAATATGTGCGTTATTTGGTATATGTTTTTACCACTGTTTTTATTATTCTTATTGCTGATTTTAACACGCTGAATAAAGTTTTTTTGAACTGAACTGAGTTGAGATCTACTGTGACTTCATTTATAATAACTCTGATGCTTGCAATAATATTAATGAGAACACTGTGCATGGCGGGGGCGCAAGTTATAGTTACATTAGAGCACAAGTTATAGTAACTTGAGATAAGTATAACCATAACTGTTGAATTTGTATGTTTTTGTGTGTGTGAAATCTGAACTTAACTATAACGTCCCTCTAACCTTTGGTTTTTGAGTAAAAATGTATATATATGTTTGTGTGTGTACATATATACACACACACACACAAACACAGATAATACATAGTTGAGTTTTTACTGTGTAGGGACCACATTTGCATAGGAGATTTATTTTTTGGCACCGTTTGACAAATCTTCTCAAACATTCCACAAAAACAGCTCCGTCCTAAAAAGTTTTAGGGTGATTCATCAAGCGTGGGCTGAGTAAAAGTGGGGGTCCCCATACATATTTTCCCAAGGCAGTTTCCCGTAGGAACTTTGCTACAGTCAAAACAGCTTAGCAGAATTACACCAAATTGAGTAGAAAGCTAGATCTTTACCCAGAAAGCATGCTTTTTGTGATTTGGGAAATTTGTTCAGCTGTCGGAGGGAAAGTAAACTTCAAAATGCATAGATTTTTAGCAATACATCCTACGAAGGGAGTACTGAGGGAGTACCAAGGCATTAATTTGCAAATTAAGCATACTGATTGGCTGGATTCAAAAGACTGGACCATGGGCTGTGATTGGCTGGCTGTAACATGAAGAGAAATGTTGAGGTCTCCATTTTAGCTGCGGGGACCTCTCCACATGTCATGAAAATAAAAACAAAACAACATAGAATGGAGAAGGGTAGCAGTACTTTGACCCCATGGTCCTTGCGTGGGGGCCCCTGAGGGACCTACCCTGGGGTCAAAGTAAAAAGAAAATTCACTTTGCTGCAAACTTGCAATACTCAGTGCAAAAATTTGCAGAAGTACTGCTAAGTTATTGCGTGATTACCATAACCCAAAAACAGTTAGGTACATGTTTGTGGGTTGTTGCATGACCCTGGGGGGTTTGCCAGCAATGAGGGATGGCCACCTGCTGGGGTTCCATTTGCAACGCAGGATTGGCAGCCAATGGGGGGAGAGCCGAGGGCCTAACCACAGGCCAGGCCCTGTGGCTACCTCTTTGGCTGTGCAGGGGGTAGGCCTAATTAGGTATGGTAATAAAATATTAACAAAAACACCCAATAGTTCACTGAAAAAAATAAAGGTTAAAGTGATGTTATAGTTAGGCAAAAATGCTAGTCGCCATGTTACATTTTCAGCTCTATAAAACTGTAATTCAACAGTTATATTTAACTCAAGGAACTATAACTCACACAGTTGCCATGCACTGCTTATGATCTCACAAATTAAATCATTCATGACATGTTCTATCACATCATTAATAACCCCACTGATGACATCTGAAATTACATCATTCATGAAAACACTGTGCATAGTGGGGCACAAGTTATAGTTTAATTCCTTTTGTTAACTATAATTGCTGAATTTCAGTGTTTTTTTTAAAATGTAAAATGTGACAGTATAACTGCCTTATCCACATTACTAAAATGTCACTGTAACCTTTGTTTTTAGTGAATAGATAGATAGATAGATAGATAGATAGATAGATAGATAGATAAATAGATAGATAGATAGATAGATAACCATAACTTGTCAATCAAGGTTACCCCAAATGGGTACTGAACAAGGCAGTCCAAAAAGTGAATGTATGCTCTAGAAGTTAGATCCTTTTTGGACCCAAAAGGCAAGGCACAAACAATGATCCCACAAGAGAGGGGAGTGATACCAAAATCATTACCACATATAATGCAAGATCAGGAAACATACAGGTAATCCTAAATAAGAACTGGGATCTCTTACATTGTGACCCCATCATTGGAGAAGGACCTAAAATAACCAACCTCAGAACAAGATCTCTTAGAGACATGCTCGTAAAAACGGAGACCAAATGGCATGATATATTGGGTAAACAACTTTGTGGGTTTTATGCTTGCGGTAAATGCAGAGCATGTGAAAATTTATCTAATTGCAGTGAAATTAGGGTTCCCAAAAACAAGATTAAATATATCACCAAATGTATCATCTGCAGTACTCCCTTTATGATATACGTTGTGAAATATCCTTGAGGCCTAAGGTATGTAGGCAGTGCTATACATCCAGTGCAAAAGAAGATATTAGAGCATGCTAGAGCCATTGCTAAACAAGAAGAACACTACCCAGTGGCCAGTTACTTCGGAACACATCATTTCAGTGATAGGAATTTACTTAGATATATGGGTATTGACTACATTCCATTAAACCCTTGGGTTGGTGACCAGATTAGTACTTTGCTGAAACAGGAATCAAAATGGATTATAGAGCTCAACACTAGGGTTCCATATGGGTTGTATTTCCATGAGGAGTTACATGCCCATCTTCATTAATTTTGACAATGTTTACAGTAAGGTTACAGTATTTCAATCTCCAGTACTGTGCTTTGTGTTATATGTTGTAAATTGTATTTTATCCAGATACACCCCCTCACCAATGTGTGTAAGCTTTAATGTTTGTTTTAGCTTTTAGGAAGGAGAGAAAGGGACTCTCACCTGGTGAGCTAGGTTCGAGAGGAGGCTTGGGCAGGAGGGGGACCCTATCCTTCTCTTCCGAGCACTAGGAGCACTTGGATGATATTTCCAGTATTTTCACTTTATATTCTCAACATGGACTTATATTGTTTGTAGAATATTGGAATATTGGATTCCTATCAATTGCCTTGAAATTTTCTCTACTATGTTGTGGTTGGATTCTATGTGAAGATAGCACTGCGAGAATTATATGAGTGTGCGGGAGGTTCACAGTTTTGCCCACTTAAGCTACATTTCTTATAATTTAATTTACATTTAAGTTAATTTTATTTTAATTCTACATTGACCGAACTGGGAATAGTTGAATGCATGCAGCCCTTCATACGTGATAAGCCCACTTGGGCAATAATTAATTTAATTTAATTTAAATTTTAAATTTCAGACTGTAGCATATTCTGTTTACAAAAGTATGCCACACCAGGGTCTATAAAGTAGTTAATGTATACAATAACTGTTTTTTGAAGAATTAAAAATATATGGTGCCTTTTAGGTCACTGACAGTAATTGCAGTATTATGCCAACAACAAGCATTCAAGATAACAATTTCGAGGTTGGCATGCGCATACCATATGCAATGTATTTCCTACTCCTGGGGCTGGTACGTCGATGGCTTGAAACATTGGAATTGCATTCAATAATTTTGAAATTGTATGGATAAACATGTAATCAATGTTGTGATATTATGTGACAACACAGCCTTTTCAATAGACCGAAACGCATCGCATGTTTGGATTTTGGTGAATAAATGAACTTTTCTAAACACTGAGAGTGCATGTTATTACCTACTGGGGGTAGATGGTAGATAGTTATAGTTAAAATCTAGTTTCCATAGAAAAAGTACTTTTGACCTGCCTATATGTTTGCACCGTTTGACGAATCTTCACAAAACATTCCCAAGAAAGTGTCAAGTTGGGGTCTGTTGTGTATGGAAAGTTTCGGGATGATCTGTCAAGCGGGGGCCGAGATAAAAAGGAGGTAAAAAAAAGTGTGCTTCCCATGTTACTTCCCATATTAATTCCCATGTTAATTCCCATAGACTCTTTAGACATGTCTGCAGCCCGAACCACTGGACGGAATTACACCAAATTTGGCAAAAAGGTAACCTTTGGTCCACAGATCCCCCTTTTATATGTGGTGTAAATCCATTCTGTAGTTTAGTAGAACTTAAATGAAATCCAAAATTGTATATCTAGGGTTGCAGTGACTTAGCGAACACTGACGATTTTTAGCAGAGATCTGATTGGCTGCCACCACTTCAACCAGGAAATATTGGTAGCCATTCTGAGACTCAGCTTCAGCCGAGTCTCAAAAACAAATGAAAAAAAAGAAAAGGGGGCAGGAAATGTCTACCTTAACTCCCTAGCCTTAGTGCAGGGATACCCCTGGTACCCCCATCACGGTAAAAAAAAACATTTTTTTTAATTCATGGCAAAATTTGCAAATATTTGTGAATTTTGCTGTGAATATAAAAGAAAGCAAGAGCAGTCTCCTGCAGTTGCTATTGATTTTGCCCCCGGGTAGGCCAGGTCCCTGGGGCAACAAATTCAAGAAATAATAGGGGGGGTCCTGTGGACTGCCCCTGGCCCTGGACACCACCTGCTCACTGCATCCAGAAGCAATGCCGGGTCCCGCAAGAGACAGGAGCTGGCTGGGACTGCGGAGGCCTTCTAGCTGCTCCGTGTTCCCCATATCTTTAAACTGGGTGCGCTGGCCACCCAGGAACATGTGGCCAGGCCTGAGGGATGGGCCTAGAGAGGGGAGGCCACATGATCCCCCTCCCTTTTTGAAAAAAGTGTTTTGGTGTGATCTCTGGGCGGGTCCTTGTGCCCCCTCATAAACATTGTTAAAACAGCCCTAGGGAGGTAGTGGTCCCTAGGCCTCAGGTGGAGAGTCCGTGTGGCCCACCAGCATAGTTTTTAAAATCTAGCCCTGGGGAGGTGGTGATACCCAGGGCCCAGGGGAGTCTGTGTGGCACCGCCATATATTTTTTTATGTTGTCACAGTGAGGTGGTGTCCCCGGGACCAGGGCGTTCTTGGTGTCCCCTAAGAGTTTTTTATTATGTAGGCCCGGGGAGGTGGTAGTCCCCGTGACCCGGTAGGTCCATGTGCCCCCCCCATATATATTTTTTATGTTGTCCTGTGGAGGTGGTGGTCTCTGGTACCTGGTGCTGGGGGTCTGCACGGCCCCTAAGTTTTTTTATGATTTAGCCCTGCGGTGTTGCTCCGGTGAGATGGTGGTCTCTGGGGCCTGAGGAGAGTTCACATGGCCACACAAAAATGTTTATGAGGTCGCCCCTGGGGGGTGGTGGTCCCTGAGGTCCGTAGGGGCCTGTACAGCACCCCTAAATATATATATATTTCATTTTGCCCCTTTAAACTTCAAGCCCCTTCGGCCGTGCATGGCATGGGTTTGAGTGGTTCCAGGGCATTAGCTGCAGGGCCTGCTGCGGTCAGGCCCTGCAGCCTGCAGTGGTGACATAAATGTATAATCATTCATTTCCTTTACGTTAAACAAAGACATGGAAATTCACTGAAAAAAACAAAGCTTACAGGGATGTTATAGTTGGGAAACAGAATTAAAAAAAACTTAGAAATTCACTTAAAAAACAAAAGTTACAGGGACGTGTTGGAAAGTACCATCTTCCTTGGCATGTTACCCCCAATTTTACCTGTATGTAAGTATGTTTTTGCCTGTCTCACTGGAATCCTGCTGGTCAGGACCCCACAGGATGCTCACAGTTTATTGCATAATGTGTGTGGTGTGTATAGTGTTTGACTGTGTCTCTGAGGTTCTGCTAATTAGAACCTCAGTGCTTATGCTCTCTCTGCTTTTAAGTTTGTCACTATAGGCTAGTGACTTCATTTACCAATTTCAATTGACACACTGGACCCCCCCTTATAAGTCCCTAGTATATGGTACCTAGGTGCCCAGGGCATTGGCGTTCCAGGAGATATCTATGGGCTGCAGCATTTCTTTTGCCACCCATAAGGAGCTCAGACAAACCCTTCCACAGGCCTGCCATTGCAGCCTGCATGAAATAGTGCACACATTATTTCACAGCCATTTTCACTGCACTTAAGTAACTTATAAGTCACCTATATGTCTAACCTTCACTTGCTGAAGGTTAGGTGCAAAGTTACTAAGTGTGAGGGCACCCTTGCACTAGCAAAGGGTCCCAACATAGTTCAGGGCCATTTCCCGGGACTTTGTGAGTGCGGGGATGCCATTACACACAAGCACTACATATAGGTCAATACCTATATGCAGCTTCACAATAGTAACTCTGAATATGGCCATGTAAGGTGTCTAAGATCACGGAATTGTCCCCCATTCCAAATCTGGTATTGGGGAGCCAATTCCATGCATCCTGGGGGTTCCACTATGGACCCCCGGTACTGCCAAACCAGCTCTCTGAGGCTTGCGCTGCAGCTACAGCTGCTGCCACCTCACAGACAGGGTTCTGCCCTCCTGGGATCTGAGCAGCTCAGTCCCAGGAAGGCAGAACAAAGCATTTCCTTTGGGAGCAGGTCTAACACCCTCTCCATTTGGAAATAGATGTTACAGGCTGGGAAGGGGTAGCCCCCAAGCCTCTGGAAATGCTTTGAAGGGCACAGATGGTGCCCTCCTGGCATAAGCCAGTCTATACCGGTTCAGGGACCCCCTTGTCCCCTTCTCTGGTGCGAAACTGGACAAAAAAAAGGGGAGTGAGCACTCCTCTGTCCATCACCACCCTAGGGGTGGTGCCCAGAGCTCCTCCAGTGTGTCCCAGACTTCAGCCATCTTGCTTTGCAAGGTGTGGGGGCACTCTGGAGGGCTCTGAGAGGCCAGTGCCAGCAGGATACATCAGAGACCCCTCCTGATAGGTCCTTACCTGATAAGGTAGCCAATCCCCCTCTCAGGGCTATTTAGGGTCTCTCCTGTGGGTTCTCTTCAGATTCTACTTGCACGTTTCTGGCAGGACTCCTCTGCAACTACTTCTTCATCCTCTGACCTCGGATCAAACGCAGCCTGTTCAAGGAACTGATGTAACAATATCAAAGTACCCAAAAGGGATACTTTTCCTCTGCAACTTCAGCTCCAGCCAGCAACTGCAACAGTTTCCACGGTGTGCATGCTCTGAGGACTCCCTGTCTTCACCCTGCACCAGAAGGACCGAAGAAATCTCCCGTGGGGTGACAGAGTCACTTCCCTGCTCACGCAGGCACCTTCTAAGTCGATGGCCGGTTCTCTCGGACTCCTCTCCTGGCGATGAGCATGCTCCTTGGAACACAGAAGTGGACCCCATCGACACAGACAGTCCTGAGGTCCTGCTGTTGCAATTTGGAGGAGGTAAGACCTTGCCTTCCCCCAGACCGACAGTACCCCTGTTCACCGTGTCTTCTTCACCTCCTGAGGCCTCTGTGCACTATGTGCAAGATTCCTTCGTGCACAGCCTGGCCGAGGTCCCCAGAACTCTATCCTGCGACGCTCAACTCACTGAGTTTTTCTCCCCGGGCCCGTGGGACCTTCCTTTGTAGTGCTGCACCAACCGCATTTTGCACCTCCCTTGTACCCGTGTCCTGGGACTCCCGTGGGTGCTATCTGGTGCTCTGAGGGCTCTCTGAAGTGCTGAAATACCCCTCTTCCTCCTCACACAGAGTTGAGGCCCCCGAGGTCCCTGCTAGGGTCCAGATAGCGCCTAGTTGATGCAAAACATGACTTTGCCTGAGCAAAGGCTTGTTGGAGGAATCCAGAACCAAAATTCACCTGCATCCAACTTCACGACGTGGGACATCCTTTGCATCATGCAGGAACCCACTGGCATCTTCCTAGGGTGCATTTCTGCAGTCTTCGTCCTACAGGGGACGCTTCTTTTGTACCCTCTTCAGGGTTGGCAGGGGCTCCTGCACTTCCTGGAACTTCCTTCGACTTCTGGACTTGGTCTCCTTCTTTTGTAGTCTTCAGGTCCAGGAATCCACTGTTTGTTGTTTGCAGACTTGGTTGGTTTTTGCAATAATCCCAATCATGAGGTGTAGTGTGTCCTAAGGAAACTTGCAGTACTTTACTCCTGCTTTTCTGGGATCTGGGGTGGGGTAATTTACTTACCTTTACAGTATTCTTACTCTCCCAGCGATTCTGCACACACTACACATGTCTAGGGGGAATTCGTGATTGGCATTCCACTTTCTTAGTATATGGTTTGTGTTGTCCCAGACCTATTTTCTCCCAGTGCATTCTATAGCATTTCCTATTGTTTGCACTATCCTATGTCTAATTACTTGCCTTATTTTGGTGTCTAGTGTATATATTGTGTATAATACTTACCACCAGAAGGAGTATTGCCTCTAAGATATTTTTGGTACTGTGTCACCCAAATAAACTACCTTTATTTTCGGTAACACTGAGTATTGTCTTTACTTGTGTATAAGTACTGTGTAACTATAAATGGTATTGTATGAGCTTTGCATGTCTCCTAGTTTAGCCTAAGCTGCTCTGCTATAGCTATCTCTATCAGCCTAAGCTGCTAGAACACTACTACATTTCACTAATAAGGGATAACTGGACCTGATATAAGGTGTAAGTACCCAATGTACCCACTACAAACCAGCCCAGCCTCCTACAGGACGTTATAGTTAGGCTCAGATTTTAAACGTACAAAACCATAAAAATTCAGCCGTTATAGTTAGAGTTATTTCAAGAAACTAAAACTTGTACCTTAAAGGAACTATAACTCGTGCCCTCACCATGCACTGCTTATTACCCCAGATATTACAACACTGATGACATCTTTAATTGATAACACTATTTATAATATCATTGTAACATTTGCAGTAACATTATTGATGAGAAAAATACACATGGTGAGGGTGCGAGTCATGAAAGATTTTGGGGGTCACGCAAACTCCCCTCAGGGCCCATGGTCCACGTATATATATATATATATATATATGTACTGTTTTTTTCAAAGCCTCTAGTGAAAACGATGTACACGCTACTTGAAGTAAATAGTGGATTTTTTTGTTTCAAAGCATCCAGCCCCTGCTATGCATTTCGGCACCAAGCCTTGTTCATGCACGAGGTGGCTGTGTCCCTATATCATGCAAATACCAATGAGTGAACAGACATCAACATCGAAAAGGGACCAAACGGTGTATTACTGCCATTGAAATGAGGTCACCATCTTAGAATGGGGTTCATAAATCTAGTGTGAGCTTAAGACCATCAGTAAAGTCTCCCTTCGTCAAGTAAATATCACCACACTAATATAATATCATCAATGCTATCTCAATCTTTTGGGCAGCAGAGAAATATCAATATGCATGCTCATTTTTCCATATATAGGCCCTCATTATGACACTGGCGGTAAATCCCCCTTACTGCCGTGCTGACGGCCACCAACTTACCGCTGCAGCGGATATCCGTTATCCATATTATGACACACATACACCAATCTGACAGAATTCAGCCACAGACACAAATTTGCCAGACCAAAGGTCAGTGATAAACTGGTGGTATCAAAACCCACACCGTTACACCAACAGAACAATGCAGACCACAGTATGTACCACGAATCACCATGGCGGACATTCAACGGCGGTAAGCCATTGGCGGTACATACCGCCGCGCTCACAATGGACACCCACAGACAAAACAACACCCCATTGGACAATTCAAACAACACACACCTGACACCCATACACACACCACACCCACACCACTATAAAACACACACACATTACCCACAACCCTTTCCGATTACAATTTATTGGCACGAGACTGACACCAAGACCACCTAGCCAACTAGAGCCACATACCACTCACACCCATACACCACTCATGCACTCCACATCACACACCCCAAAACATTACCCAACATACCCTCACCAACACACCTCACATAAAACCCATTGCACCACAATTCACCCCCGTTTCACAGAGGAGGAGTTAAGGGTCATGGTGGAGGAAACTGTCAGGGTAGAGCCACAGCTATTTGGAGCACAGGTGCAGCAGATATCCATTGCAATGAAGAAGGAGCTATGGCAGAGAATCGTGGACAGGGTCAACGCCGTGGGACAGCACCCAAGAACAAGGGACGCCATCAGGAAGACGTAGAAAGACCTACGGGGGAAGGTACGTTCCATAGCAGCAAGACACCAGCTCGCTAACCAGAGGACTGGCGGTGGACCCCCACCTCCTCCCCCACAACTCACAGCATGGAAGGAGCAAGTCATGGCAATACTACATCCTGAGGGCCTGGCCGGAGTCGGAGGAGGACTGTGTACTGGAAAGTCAACCTTTAACAATTATCACCCCCATACCTGCATGTGATCATATAACCTCACCCTCACTCCCATCACTCAACTGCACCCCACACACTCCACCATCACATCTCTTCAATCCCAATGCCAAGCCTTCATGCTGTAACAATGCATGGATACCCCTCACTGCCCTGCATGGACACTCTTCACTAAAGCATGCTTAACCGAGAGAACTAACAATCCCACCATACACCAACATACACAAGTAAAACCTGGCAGAGCAACACCAACCATAGAGGGGAAGCCAGGGATGTACAATATGTCATGCACATTAACCATAACACAGCATTTACATCCCCATAGGTACCCCAGCCAATGTCACCGGAGAGGTGGTGCCAGTGCTATCCAGTCCCCCAACTGAAGTGGCCCACAGTGACAACAATAACTCTGGTCTTCAGGATCTGGATGATCGGCCTGGCCCATCAGGGACCACTGGACAGCTGGTTACCCAAGCCCAGTCATAGACCACCACAGAGCCTCCCCCATCAGGAAACAACACCACAGCACCCACCCAGCATACCCAAACCTCTGTCCCAGGAATGTCAATCATCAGTGTGCCCACCTGTACAGGGACCCCAGTCCACACCTCGCATACAAGACAATCAGGGACCTGGGGTCAGTGGCAGTGGGCACACGGTTCAGAGGACAGAGGCACAGGCCACCAGGGACACTGAGAGGACTGCTGTGCACCAGGGGGAGGACAGGCCCAGGGAACCAACTCTCCAGGAGGCACTCTCTGAGATCCTGGGAGCCGACTAACATTCCCAGAATACCAGGGGATCAGGGAGGTCTTGCAGGCCATCAACAACACCCTGATCTCCATAGCAGGGGTGCTGGCAAACATGGGCAACATTATGAGGGAGGCAGTCTCACACCAGCAGGCCCCTGCCACTAGCCAGTCATCTGAACAACCTTCCACTTCCGCTGCCGCTAGTGGCCAGGAGGCCCTGCAACAGGACTCATAGGACACCAGCACCCCTTCCCCTACAGAAGGTTAATCACCCCGCAAATGTTCCCTGTGAGCCAGACAGAAGCCAGAGACACTTGCTAAGACCCAACCAGAAAATTCAACTCTCTGATTGTCCCCCTTGGGTCCCACTAAGTCACCCTGTCCACCTTGAACTGCCATTGCTCCCCTTCCTATGTCCCCTTGTACAATCCACCTGTGCTACAAACAGACTGGAACAATACCCTGGACTTTCCTCCATCATCACCCCATCCCATTGCACTTCCCCCTATATGTTAGCACTATAATAAACACCCTTTGACAAAAATCGATTTCGAGTATGTCATGTATTTCAAATATGTATTGATTGAAACAGGTACAACCAGTGCAAATGAACTGTGCATAGAATGAGAATAGAATTAATGACCTGTAGCTGGCTGTTGTGATCACACCAGGAGTATTTGTCATATCACCAACCTCTGCAAAATGAATAGCCAGAGGGAACATGAAGTGCGCACAGAATTGGGAAATACCAGCATGCCAATACCACACAGAATACTAACAAAGTCATTGAAATGTAAAGTTCCACTGTCTCACCTGTGTTTCATTGGAAGTACTGACGGATTACAGTTGTTCTGTTGTCCTCAACCTCATCCTCTGCCTCCTCATCCTCACTGTCCACAGGGTCAACTGCTGCCACAGGGGCATCTCATCCTGCAGAAAAGGGACATGGCGCCTGAGGGCCAGATTGTGCAACAAGCAGCATGCAACTACCATCTGGCAGACCTTCTTGGATGAGTAGCACAGGGATCCACCTGTTAGATGGAGGCACCAGAACCTGGCCTTCAGGAGGCTAAAGGTTTTCTCAATCATCCTTCTGGTTCACCCATGTGCCTCATTATAATGTTCTTCTGCCCTTGTCATGGCATTCCTTACAGGGGTTAGCAGCCATGATAGGTTTAGATAACCAGAGTCACCTTCAAATATTGAGGGACAACATTTAGCTACACACTATCCTATATGGCCAACACCATACACATACACCATCATATACTGAGTGGGAACCAGGGCTCACCTATTTGCCACACCCTGTGCCTCTGTATTTGGCCCATCACATTTGGGATGCTGCCATTCCTTAGGACAAAGGCATCATGCACCGACCCAAGATACTTAGCATTGGCGTGGGAGATGTACTGGTCCGCTAAGCACACCGTCTGCACATTCATAGAGTGGAAACTCTTACGATTCCTGAACACCTATTTATTCTGGCGGGGGGACAAATGGAATATGTGTTCTGTCAGTCACCCCAATTATATTGGGGATATGTCCCATTGCATAAAACTTGGTCTTCACTGTGGCCAAATCCTCAACCTGGGGGAATGCAATGTAGCTGCACATGTGTTTAATCAGGGAAGACAAGACGCTTGTCAGCACTATTGAGAACATTGGCTGTGACATTCCAGCTGCCAAGCCCACTGTCCCTTGGAAACCAGTTGCCAGGAAATTGAGCACTGATAGAACTTGCACAAGAGGGGGGATCCCAGTGGGGTGATGGATAGCAGATATCAGGTCAGGCACCAATTGGGCACACAACTCTGTGATTGTGGCCCTGTCCAGTTTATAGGTGAGTATAATGTGCCTGTCCTCCAGTGTAGCCAAGTCCACCAGGGGTCTATACACGGGGGTATGTCTCCATCTCCTATTCATCCGCAGCAGTAGGAATCTAAAGGACAAAAGAGTGAGGAGCCTGTCACAAACAGAACAATGGAGCCACAACAGGTGTTTACAATCTGTATACATGAAATGGGTCAGTGTGATCTATACTAATTGTGCCTATTTCTCCTGTGACGCAGCATTATTCCATAGGCCTGTTCTTCCCCCCTGAAATGGTGCCCGCCTGTCCTGTGTGGAGGGACAGGTGGAAGTGAGGTAATCCCGCTGACGTTGTGCACCATGGCGGTAGGCGGTCGGGAACCGCCGTGCAATTCCTCATTGGTTAAAATTGGGCCCTATGGGGTACAGTAGCCAATGGTGATCTACGCCAGCGGTGACAGTATGCACCGCCGCGGACGTGATCACCATTTTCTATCACATTCCTCACTTGTTTCCTGACCTTCCATAAGGATGTGCTGCTGTGACCTGTGTCTGGAACCTACCATGGCCTGTGTGACTGGGGAAAGGGCCACAGCCTTCACTTCGAAGGAGTTGGAAAGACTGGTGGATGGGGTCCTACCCTAGTACGGACTGCTGTATGGGCCTCCATAGCAACAGGTGAGTACACTGTGGGCACAATGCATGTGGCATGCATGTATGGAGGTGTGTATGAAGGCATCGTGTAAGGGGGAGGGATGTCGTCCTGGCTTGGTTCACATTGAGTGCTGGGCTATGTGTATGCCAATAGTGCTGTAAACAGGTATGGTAGGCCATTTATAAAACTGGCTGGACTGTTTCTCTAATGGTGTTCTCCTGTCTGTAGTCCCTCTGCAGGTCAGCGCCAATGAAAAAGAAGGGTTTATGAAGTGCCATCGCCAAGGAGGTGCGGACTCTGGAGTACCCACTGTCGCAAACAGTGGGAGGACCTGAGACGCTGGGCACGGAAGACCGCGGAGGCCCAGCTGGGGATGGTCTCCCAACGAGGAAGGGGTGCCCGTCGAACTCTGACCCCCCTGATGGCCCGCATGCCGGCAGTGGCCTATCCAGAGCTGGTTGGGTGCTTGAGGGCAACACAGCAGCCACAAGGGGGTGAGTACAGTGGCTATCATTACAACTTACGCCTGGTGGGGTGGAATCTGGGTGGTGGGTGTGAGTCAGTGGGTGCCCCTAGGCCAGGCCAGACATAGCAGCGTAGGTCCTCTGGTGGCTAAGGGTCTGAAGGGGAAATACTGCCTACCTAGCTTGTTAGCATCCACTACTGGTCAGGGCTGCGTGGGCCCAGGTGTGCTGCAGTTGGCGGTGTGTGCTCCTCCTCATGCCTTGGTGGCTAGCAATATCACTGGTAGTGCAATGCATAGTGCATAGGTCTGTACCCTGTGTGTGAGGATGCTGTGTACGCCAACAGTGGTGTTGGTTCAGTCATTGACCCAGTGTATCCTGTGTCTCTCTCCTCCCCTTTGTTTTGTCATCCTGTCCTTATGTGCATTAGCATCATCTGGAGGAGGAGCAGACACACTGGGGATGAAGGGAGCTGCAACCCACAGGACCCTGGAGTCAGAGTGCACCAACGCTGAGGGCACCAGTGGGACGGAGGGTGAGGGGAGCACCACGGCAGAGACAGGAGGGGACAATACAGACTCAGATACCTCCTCCGATGGGAGCTCACTGGTGGTGGCGGACATCTCTGTGACCACCCTAGCTACAGGTATAGCCGCCACTTCCGTACCAGCACCGCCCTCCCAAAAGCCCCTCATCGCGTTGCCCTTGCCCGCTCACCCAGGAGAGTGGGCATCTCCTTCACCCCAGGCACCTCAGGCCCTGCCCCAGTGAGCCCTGCTGCCCTAAGGGAGGAGACTATTGACCTCCTGAGATCCATCTCTGTAGGGCAGTCAACCATTGTGAATGCCATCCAGGGGCTGGCAGCCCAGATGCAACAATCTAATGCATTCCTGGAGGGCATTCATGGTGGATTGGCAGCCCAACAGAGATCGATCCCGCCTCTGGCCTCCTCTGTGATGGCAGCCATTGTCCCTGTTTCAACCGTCCCCCCTCCAACTTCCACTTCCCAGTCCCATTCTCCTCAACCCAACCCATCCCAAGCATGCACACAAGACAACACCCAAGAGTGTCACAGGCAAACACAAGCACCACACTTCATCCCACAGGTACTCATACAAACACCATCCAGTTGCAGACGCAACAACATCCACTATGTCCACTGTCTCCCCCTCCTCCTCCTCCTCCACCTCCCACCCTGTTACGTACACACCGACACCTGCATGTTCTACATCATCATACACTACCTGCATCATCACAACACCAAGCAGAACACACACCTCACTGGCAGACACCTCCACAACAGCCATGCACATGTCTACTGTGTCCTCTCCCACTGTGTCTGTCCCCCCGTCCTAAAGTACACAAACGCAAGCACTCAGGCATCCAATGGCATCCACCTCACAACAGCATCCAACCCATGCACCTGCACTCAAATCCAGCAGACAGACACCTCCAACAACCACTTCGTCATCCTCCACTCCCATTACTTTTCCCTCTTCCCGCCCCAATGTCCCTAAAAAGACTTTCCTTTCCACCATTGACCTCTTCCCTACCCCTCCCCCTGTCCTTCACATATGGCCAGGGTATCTAGAACCCAGCCAAGCACCTCAGCCAAACACGGGCCCAGTTCCATCAGCACATACTCGTGGTGGAAAGGATTCCAGGCACACATACTGAAGGGGAAGGAGCCTGCACCAGAGAATAAGAAGGGGAAGGAGCCTGCACCAGCAAGCAAAAAGGGGAAGGAGCCTGCATCAGCAAGCAAGAAGGTGAAGGAGCCTGCACCAGCAAGCAAGAAGGTGAAGGAGCCTGCACCAGCAAGTAAGAAGGGGAAGGAGCATGCACCAGCAAGCAAGAAGGAGAAAGAGCCTGCACCAGCAAGCAAGAGGGGGAAGGAGCCTGCACCAGCAAGCAAGAAGGGGAAGGAGCCTGCACCAGCAGCTGTCACAGAGCCCCCACCACCAGCCGTGGTTGTGCAGCCATCAGTGAGTGCAGGGGCTGAGCAGGAGCCTCCCACTACTACCACCACCACCAGAGTGCAGGCATCGCAGGGTGCAGGGGCTGAGCAGGAGCCTCCCACTACTACCACCACCACCAGAGTGCAGGCATCACAGGTTGAAGGGGCTGAGCAGGAGCCTCCCACTACTACCCCCACCACCACAGTGCAGGCATCGCAGGGTGCAGGGGCTGAGCAGGAGCTTCCAACTACTACCACCACCACATTGCAGCCGTCACTGCCGCCAGACACCATGTGATCCAGCCTCCATGGGTTGTTGTGCGGCCTGTCCCCTCCAGAAGCAGTGGGCAAGTCACCCACCTGAGAGACTGTGGCCTTGCACTCCCCAAGACCAAGCACAGGGCTTGTTGCCCCCTCCAGAACCAGTGGGCAAGTCATCCACCTGAGAGACTGTGGCCTTGCACTCCCAAGGACCAAGCACAGGGCATGTTTTCCCCTCCAGAACCAGTGGGCAAGTCACCCACCTGAGAGACTGTGGCCTTGCACTCCCCAAGACCAAGCACAGGGCTTGTTGCCCCCTCCTGAACCAGTGTGGGAGACACCCACTTGAGAGATTGTGGCCTTGCACTCCCCAGGGCTAAGCACAGGGCATGTTTTCCCCTCCAGAACCAGTGGGCAAGTCACCCACCTGAGAGACTGTGGCCTTGCACTCCCCAGGACCAAGTGCAGGGCTTGTTGCCCCCTCCAGAACCAGTGTGGGAAACACCCACTTGAGAGACTGTGGCCTTGCACTCCCCAGGACCAAGCACACGGCATGTTGCCCCCTTCAGAACCAGTGTGGGAGACACCCTCTTGAGAGACTGTGACCTTGCACTCCCCAGGACCAAGCACAGGGCTTGTTGCCCCCTCCAGAACCAGTGGGCAAGTCACCCACCTAAGAAACTGTGGACTTGCACTCCCCAACACCAAGCACAGGGCTTGTTGCCCCCTCCAGAACCAGTGTGGGAGACACCTACTTGAGAGACTGTGGCCTTGCACTCCCCAGGACCAAGCACAGGGCATGTTGCCCCCTCCGGTACCAGTGTGGGAGACACCCACTTGAGAGACTGTGGCCTTGCACTCCCTAAGACCAAGCAAAGGGCATGTTGCCCCCTCCAGAACCAGTGGTCTTGTTTCTGCATCTGGCTGAGGTGATCCCCCCTCCCCCTCCGGTGCCTGCCTATTTGCCAACTGATGCCCCTGCAGTGTTCTCTCCGTATTGGTGCAGGTAACAAGGGGGGCCTTGGACTTTGCCCTGTGGCCATGTGACCCCTGTGAACTGAGGTCTGGGCAGGGTCCCTTTTTTGTACATTTGTACATATCTTTTGCAATGGCAAAACATATTATTAATTTTGTGTTGATCTTATTACAATCACTTTAATCAATTAATGTTGTCCTTGCATTATTCAGCCGATTTACGGGGATAAATTGTTTTCTTGTGCAGCTGGTTGTGTATATGGTGTGTGTGTATGGGGTATGTGTTGTGCGTGTGTGTGTGTGTGTGTCACTCTCATTTTCCTCCCCCCTCCCTTGTGTGCTAGGCGCCCGTATTTACCCTCGTCGTGTTCGGGGCATTGGTGTTCGTGGTGGAGCAGAACGTAGAAGATCATCGGAAATACTTGCAGTTCGGGTTCCATGGCGGCGTGGTTCTTCCCTGTGTCTCCAATGGAGAGTCCTTTCACTTGTGTGCAGTGTTTCCGCCAAGCTTTTGATGCTGTTGGTACTGCCCCGGAAAAGATGGCGGATTGTGTTGTCACAATATGGTGGCAGGAACTTTGTCTTCCGCCTGGCTGTAGGCCGCTACCGCTGTGGTGACTGTTGTTTCTGCCCTGGCGGTCGGTGTGGTACATCAACTGTCTTTCGGAGTTCTAACCGCCAGGGTCATAATTTGGTGGTACTTACTGCCAGCATTTTGGCGGTATAAGCGCCACTTTATCACCGACCACCAGAATCGTAATGAGGGCCATCGTTTTTTGGCCAAAATTAAACTTCTGAATAAATGTGAAATAATAGTGTCTAATACCGTATGTTATGCCTTTGCCAGAAGTTGGTCAATTTAAACATTGGCTGCAGCAGTCCTACACATAACAAACAGTATAAGTTTGAATCTCTAGTCCCTCCACATAACAGTCTCCAAAGTAAAAAAATTATATAACCCAAGTGCTTCATGTGATGCCTGGAGAAAAGGGTAGGGTGCTACAGCCAGGGTCCCCTCTCGAACCCAGCTCACCAGGCGAGAGTCCCTTCCTCTCCTCCCTGCAAAATAAAAAGACATTATACTGGTTACAGAAAATTATCAGAGAAGAAATGGCTATAAAACAATAATGTATACATTTTTAAATATAATGACAGAGGACCCTCATCTTTGCATAGCATTTGCATGGATGAATGTGTAGCTCCTCATAAATTAATGTATAGCTCCTCATCTGAGTTCAAACCATTCAGAGCTTTGGTGTTGAGCAGTACAGTATACTTGGATTCCTATTGCCTCAGCCACAGCACTCCTCCTCTGGGACCTGCTACAATATGCTGTAGACCTGTATACTTCAGCAATGTCCTATTACCAAAATCGTGTGATTGAAGGTGTGTGGCTACAGGGTACTGATCATCATTATTCATAGTTGCCCTGGCATGCTCAAGAATTAGTTTTTCCGCACGGGATGTATGTGCTACCCACACACCAAAGGCCACATGGGCATGTCAAAATACATATGACAAAAGATGTACTGAATGTGATGAACTGTGTAATAGTCTTACCCTTATTGGTGCCTGGAATACTGATCTCTTTACAACTGACCGATTGTTCACAGGCCTTACATCTGTCACAGATATAGAAACCTGTCAGTGACCTGCACTAGGCTCTGTAGTGTCTCTGTAGTGTTCACATCTGCACAAATGTTAGTTTTCACCACCATGCCTCTCTGACTGGCTAAAAAATTGAATTGTAGTGATGAGGAAATGTTTCAGATAGAAAAGGCCACCATGCTGAAACGCTTTGTCAAAGAGGATACCCTAAGTAGGCACTGGAGAGAGCCAGTCAGAGGATAGATACACAAACCTGTAATGAGATTTTAAATAATTCTAACAAGAAAGAGAGCACCTTTAATGATACAGAAGACACAGACATCAGATTAATTACCACCTACAATGCGAGATCTAAGGATGTTCACAAGGTACTCAAAAGAAATTGGGTCATTGTGTGTTGTGATCCAGTAATAGGGAGCGCCATGAGTGAGAACCCTAAAATAACGTATCGAAAAAATAGATCCATGAGAGTGCCTCGTTTTTGTCAAAACTACAAATGTTAGCACTGTTTTTTATTAGAGTACTGTAGGATGCTGCAGTAGCACTCAGGGAAGTTGCCTGACAGACTGCTCCTGGTGCTGAAAGTAGGTTTCAGTTTTCATGTCATAATGTTTCAGTGCCATGGATAAGAAATACATATGAGGACTAACAGAAAATGTGTCCTCATTATAGCTAGCTAGGACACTAATCATAGTTTCAATGACAAAACAAACCCCCTTATTCAGTTTGTTAACGGATATAGTATTTTAGGTGTTTTAGCTTTGAATCCATTAACATGGCTTCTGGTATTTCACGCTTCTGTTGTAAATACAGAATGTTAGCTTCACAGTTGTTCATTTGACACTGAGGGAAGCTGCAGTAGAAGACTGGGGAGTTAACTAACAGTCAGCTGCTGGGTTTTAAAGTGCATGTTTCAGTCTACATTTCAGAATCTTTTACTGACATGGATGAGAAATACATATGAAAACTCATAGAAATGTGTTTTCATATTAGATTTCTGGAGTATTAACCATAATTGCTATGACAAAGCAACTCTTTCTTTGTGTTTATTTCTAAAGGAAATGGTTTCACAGCTTTAAATCCATCAAAAAGTCATCGGGCATGCCACACCATCATCATGAATACAGACTTTTAGCACTCTAGGAGTTCATTAGTATACTGTAGGAGGCTGAAGTTGAACATTTAGGAATCAACTGACAGACTGCTGCTTTTGTTGGAAGTACGTTTTACTCAGCATGTCAGACTTTATACTCATAAGGCTGAGGAATTAGTATGAATTTATAGCAAATATACTCTCATTTTAGCTTCAGTACATTGGCCTATGCCAACCTGTCTGCAGTATCCAATGTGACTTCCATCTAACCAACATGAGACATACGATATACAATATCAACAGGTAACCTTGACTCCAGTTAAAAAAATCACAGGACCATAAAGTGTGCCCAGATTCTTAAAGTACACCAGGCCTTTACAGATAAAGGATGAGCACTAAAAACATGCACACACCATAACACATAATAACTGTCCATCTAGAAAATAGCAACTTCCTTCATAT
This sequence comes from Pleurodeles waltl, assembly GCF_031143425.1. NCBI lineage: Eukaryota > Metazoa > Chordata > Amphibia > Caudata > Salamandridae > Pleurodeles > Pleurodeles waltl. Next base: position 1,321,728,198 of record NC_090444.1, read on the forward strand.
TATTTTTGGGAAAATCGGTGTTTTGCATGTGGCCCCGGATTTTTTTGAACTTTTATTGACTTGAATAGCTGGCATTTCTAGCTCCTGGGCAGTGACAGGCCATTAAAAAGCTATCACTGTAGGTGTCGTTTCTTGAAACTATGGTATAGGGTGTGAAAACCAATTACCCATGTGGGTTGCAGAATGGACTTCATTCCCCTCATCTGGGACCCTAAACTTAGTGCATAGCAGGGCTAAAAATCAGCCATGGCACAACGCTCTTCCACACAAGCTAAATCAGTTTTAAATGTCCAATCTGCTATTGAGTATCTCAGATGTCACTATTGCTTAATATGGCATAGTCTTGCTTTTTAGCATTCAGACTTCAAACAGGTAATCTAGACCTTCTTGTATGCTAAGTAGCATAGTATTATTGAGGCTGTAATAACTTAATACACTGGTAAATTGGTCAAGAATAATCTATAAACCTTATTCTCAGAACAGATGTTTTATTGACGAAGATAAAGCTCATTGGTGTATATAGGTTTGATATTATATTTCACTAGAAGGCCTTGCAGAACGTTTGATGAATCACTTTCTTTCAGAAAGAATTAAAGGCTGGATTTCAGTGGGACAGGCAGGCAGCAAAAGTCAGTACACAGTTTTTAAATGGTTTAATGACTTTTTCTGCCTGACTGCCTTCCCGAAGCTAAGCCTTTAATACACTCATTCACACAGAGGAAAATATGAAGCTGTGTAAATGGCCTACAGATCAATGCTTCTCCTCTGTCAATGTGCTTCAGTTTCCCCAGCCATCAATCTAGAATAGTTGTTAAAGATAACAAGTCTCGCACATCATGAACTGACAGGTTACCCTGTCATATGTTTGGGAAAATCCTGTCAGCAAAAGAGTGACACCTAGCACATAAATCCTATCTCTCACTCTATCATCAAGAAGCCTCAGTCTTTACCTCAACACTGATCCTCAGCCACTTTGTATAGCTTTCCAGATGTTGGTCCTTATTTGCACCCCTCTCACCCACCTTAAATGTACTCTATATCTCTGCTAACCACTTTCATAACTGTTCTCAAGGACCACCTCTGGCTATGAGAATTGTAAATATTACTTACACACCATACTTTCCTTCTCTCCAGATCGGGCAATGTATTTTTGTGATATCTGTTCATACATTACTGTCAGTGTTAAAGTTCCACCACTCATAAGTTCTATAACCTCCTCTATCTTTTGCAATGTTCTAACAGGCAAACTCTGATGTACCATGTAGCTGTGGCTATGTACTGCATTTACGGTCAAAATGCATATGAAATAAAAAAAAATGATTAAGTAAATGTGAGAGGATGGTTTTGACAATCTGGTCCATCCTGACTTTTCACTTTTTGACCACCTAGTTTTTGACCTTTTACTGAAAGGGAGCCTCCTAGTCAGGGACTCACCAACAGTAAAGCCATGGTAAAATGGACTGCACGTGTTTACCGCTGGTGCCGTCTTCCTAAGGAAAGGCTGCCGTGGCGCAGCAAGAGTAGGAGGCCCCGGGCAGGTTACACATGATCATGTGTGCACATGCATATGCACACATGTGAGGGATGCTCTGGGAGGATTCCTGGTGTGCACAGCCCAAGAACTGTGCCTGGGTAGCATGGCGCAGAAGGAACTATGCAGAGTGGGTGGTGACCTGGAGTAGACCTCATGAGATGGGTGTACACATGTGAGGGATAGTCTGTGTGCTTACAGTCTTTTTACTGTAGGGACACTCCAGTATATGTCAACGTCAGTGTGCTTAATGTATTTCACTGTAGGGACACTCCATTAAATGTAAATGAGAAAGAGTGGCCTAGGCATAACTCAGGCCCCTAGAGACCACAGAGAACAGAGTCACATCAATGTGCACTGTAACCTGTATGAAAAGAATGATGCAGTAGGTTACAAAAGCATAGTTGTTTAACTTATGGGTCATCCACGAATGTCATCTTTCCTGACTCAGGATTAGGGTCAATTACTGCACCATCCAGCTAACTGAGCAGGGCCTTGCATCAAACAGCCAGCTGTCAGCCCATGCCAGGAAATGGGCAGAGAGGCCTTGGAAAGAATGTCAGGGAGGAGAGGCTGAGTTTCAGAGCACATGTGGCCCTAACTCCTGGGCGACGCCATTTTGAGCTATCCCGGGGGAGCCCTGTTGTGCTCCCCATGAATATCGGCCAGGCTGCAGCCTGAAGTAAAGCCAGAGGGGGGTGCCATTGCGTCCCCCAGTGAAAATGCCAGAAGGGGGCCCCGGGCCACATCCTGGGGCCCTGCCAAGAAGAAAAGTCGGGGCGCTGTTGCATCCCCTGTGAAAATGGCCGACGGCTGAGGGAGAGCCGGTGGCCGAAAACCAAGCTCGGATGCGCTGTATCGCTCCCAGTGAAGATCATTCCTGGGCATAGACCCTATCCCGGGGTCCCGTGCCTCAAGGTGAAATTGGGGGGCACTGTCCCACCCCATGAAGATTGGCCTGGGGACCCAGAGCCCATCCCAGGACTCCATACTGAACAAAAGGTGGGAAGAGACGTCACGCTCCCCGTGAAGATCCCAGTGGGGACTGGGGCCCATGACCCGTACATGGGCCCAAAGCAGCTTAAAGAATCGGGGAGGGCTGTCGTACTCCCTTGGGAGGCTGCCGTCCCCACTCACAGTGCTCAGCACTGGTGGGAGTGGGAGGACAGGGCCACCAGTGAGCATCTGGCCGCAGGAGCGGGCATACGGAAGAGTGGCTACCGGCTCCCGTGGCAGGCATGGAGCCAGTGAGGGCAGCTGGGGGTGGGCTCCCCGAGCTCACCTCCAATGAGACAGCATCACATTGGGGTGTCTGGGTGGGACGGGACACCCCCGGAACACGAGTGGGCTCCCCACGCTGCCCTCCAACGAGGCCGCCTTGCAGGGCATGTCTGGGTAGGACCGGACACCCCCAAACAAAGAATAACATAGCTTCTTATAACTTTTGTTCCTTTGCTTGTGGGTCTGCATTCTCTAGGGGTGTAGGATGGTATTACACCTAGCTAATCAAGAGTAACTAGGAAGTAATCTAGGAATCATCCAAAAGTAATCTAAAAATAATCCTAATCTTTAAATTATGCCAACATGCTTCTACATGTTCCTTGTTGATGCTGATTTGAGTAATGAGACTGACAGCCATTTCTTATCAAAGTAGATGTACTTGTTTGCCTAATTTAGGTGTTCTCACTCCAAATTACAGTCAAATATTCCATTGGGATACCAGGAAATGTTTTGCCATGTGGATTGTTGAATTAGATTTCCCCTCAGGGAGACAAGAATGATTACATAATGTCATCCGAGAGTAATTCCATCAATTTCTGTATATTTGTAAATTGTCGCATAGTATTGAGTAGTGTGTGTGTAATAAATGTACTTTTATTTTAACAAAAGAAAAAGCACAGACTGGACAATCATTTGTTGAGTGTCATGCTTGTGTGCTTGTGAATGGGGATGACTAGCCCACACAACCTCCCCTGAGTAAGCCTTGGACTGCTTTGCAATGCTACCCTATGAGAGTCAAGTGCTATAATGGGGTGTTTGGTTCCCAGTGGTGGTCGCGTGTGGATCCATTATTTGTGCAGGCCACACAACTAATGACCCACCTTCTAACAATAAATAAATAAAACACCTGCCCACATGGAGAAGTATTCAGATTTTGTGTTGGCAAATACAAGTAAAAGGGAGATCCCCCAGAACATCCTTTTAAAGTAGAAGGGTCACACTGGTTGCAGAATGAACCCCCACTTTAGCAGCATTGGAGGGCTGCCTCTGGGCTCAATGGGTTGGGGAACTGGGCTCCACTAAAACAGTAATTTGCTGCTTATCGTTTTCTTCTGTTGCTAGGTCTGCAGACAAAATGCTTACAAATGTCACTGTTTGGGAAAATCATGACAGATGAAAGAAGTGTGTGGGCATATATGCACAGTTAAAGAACAAAAGAAATATGCATGATGAAAATGTAAGCATGGGAGAGAAAAATAGGAGAGGCAAAAGTATGGATGGCTGTGAAAGATTGTGTTACTGTATGAAGGAGTAGAAACCCTACTTAAGCAGCAACCACAATCCTTGTCAGGGTTAGGCACAAGCAAACTCCAACTTAACCTGTGCTCAAACCTCTAGTAGCTTGACATACAGCAGTCAGGCTTAACTTTTAGGAAATGTGTAAAATATTTGTGTAGCACTTCAAACAGTCATAGAGCAAAAACAAAACACTAGAGAAATCCCACACCAATTTAGAGGAATAAAGCAAAGTTTAAAAAACAAATGAAGACCAAAATAACAAAAACAATAGGTAGAACTGGAGATATGCAATTATATTTTTTTAAGAATTTAAGTGAAAATAGCAACAAAGAGACCAAAGTACCAGTAGCGGCCATCTTGTCTTGTGAAACCAGGAGAAAGTCACAAGTTCCGGCTGACCAAACAGAGACCGTGCTGGATACAGGGAACATGTTAGTCCCACTGAAAATGTACCTTCTCAGTCCAGCACAAAGAGTCCTGTTCACTGCAGAGGGGGCGGCAGAGAAGAATCATTGATGGTCGTTGTTGTAGCAAGAAGTGTAGGCCAGGCATCACGGACTATCATCGCTGAATCGTCAAGATCCTGTTGTTGTGAACAGTCAGGCCGAAGTTTTGCAGTGACGCTCCCCGTGAGTGGTCGATGCTGAAGTGTGAATGGTCGGGTTGGCAGAACTTCATGTAGGCGGGCAGTGCGAGTGACGAGGTCTTTGCACCAACGGGTTCATTTGCGGAGAGCCCAGAAAGGTTCCATGACCCCAGGGGGCACCCTTTGGGGGTAAGGTGCTTACTCCAGCTGGATCTGATTGCTGGTTCATGTGGTGGGGAGCCTGTATAGTGCATGTGACTCTGAACAGGAGGCCAGCAGACAGGCCCTTGGACTCAGTCTGGGAGTCATGGGTTCAGGTGTAGGTTCAATACCTATGATTCAGGCAGGAGGGCAGCAATCCAGAAAGGTTGCAGTTCAGCAAGGCAGTTGATCAGCAGGGCAGTAGTCCAGCAGAGTAGCAGTCCTTTCATCAGCACAATTGTCCTTCTTCTTGGCAGAGTCTCCAGGTCCAGAAGTGTACTGAAGAGTTGGTGTCTGAGGTTTAGACCTGGTGCCCCCTTTAAAGTTTTCCCTTCCAAGTGCACATGTTTCCTGCCTCCACTGCCCTGGCTCCAGACTTACTAAAGGGAATATGTAGCCCTTTGTGTGGAGGCAGGACATAGGCCATTCAAATGTGAGTAGGGCTGTGCCCATCTATGGCTTCCCATCCTGACAATGATCGCCCATCTATGCACATCTAAGCTCTCTATTGTGTGCGGCTGTCTAGGAGAAATACACAAAGCCCAACTTTCAGCTACACCCGGTCATGTGGACCAGAGACAGACTGCTGGCACTAAGACCATCATTAGGAGTCTGGCTATCCTAGGATTGCCAGACTCGCAGTGGCGGTCGGACTGTCACCAATGCGGCGGTCCGGCCTCCACATTACAACTGTGGCAAAGCACCATGGTCGGACCACTGACACTGCCACTTTTTCGCCTGCCAATGGCCTTGCAGTGCCGACGACCTTAATCCGCCAGGGCAGCGCTGCTGGGACTTACGAGTCCCCTCTCTGCCAGCTTCTGCATGGCGCACCGCTGGCAGAGACAGGGTGCCGGGGGCCCATGCGCTTGACATGCAAAGCAGACAGTGAAAAGAGCTACGAGTGCTGCTGCACCTGACGCACCACAACATTGCCGCCGCATCTAATATGAGCCGGTGTCAATGTTGGGGGCTGTTTCCAGCTGGCCCGGCGGGCAGAAACTCTATTTCCGCCCGCTGACCCAGCGGAAAACTCTTAATAGCCCTCAATGTCAGGTCATGGCACTGGCGGTTTCGGCGGATGGGTGTTTCCATCCGTTGAAGTCCTAATGAGGGCCTAAATAGCTAAGGCAGGAAAATGGTAACTTTTCCAAAAGTTGGCATTTTTCAAAATTGTCATTTAAAATCTGACTTCACCGTAAGAGAGAAGTACATTTTGAAGTTACAGCTTATTAAATGTAATAAGGTAACTCTAATGTTATCCTATGGGAGAAGCAGGCCTTAGAGTAGTCAAAAAATGAATTTAGGCATTCTTCAGTATCAGGACATGTAAAACTAAACAGTACATTAACAACTTTTTTAAATACACTGCACCCGGCTCCCTCTGGGTTGTCCAGGTCCTACCCCAGGATGGCACATAGATATTAAAAAAGGAAGGTTTGGGCCATTCAAAAGATTGATTTTGCCAGATTGAAATGGCAGTTTAGAAATGCACACACAGGTTGCAATGGCAGGTCTGAGACATGTTTAAAGGGCTACACAAGTGGGTGGCAAAATCAGTGATGTGGGCCCACTGGTAGCATTTAGGGGCATAGTTATACTTGTTTTGCGCCTAATTTGCGTCATTTTTTTCCCGCAAATTCAGTGCAAAACTAACTCCATATATATAATTTGGCGCTAGACCCGTCTAACGCCAAATTTATGGAGTTAAAGTCATTTTTTGGACGTGGAAACCTACTTTGCGTCAATGAGAGGCAAAGTAGGCGTTCCCGAACAAAAAATGACTCTATGGCCTTAGCGCCATATTCATCCCCCGTTCTAAAATCATGCACGGGAGGGAGGACGGGTCAAAAAATGGTGCAAAGCGAGCTTTGCACCATTTTTTAATGCCTGGGTCAGGGCAGGCATTAGGGGACCTGTGGGCCTATTTCCATGGTGGAACACCATGGAATAAGCCCACTGGTGCCCTCCACAGGCCCCAGGGACACCCACACCCACACCAGAGGGGCAGCGGAGGATGGGGGACCCCATCCCAGGTAAGCATATGTGAGTACAGGTAAATATTTATTTGTAAGTGCCATTGGGGGCCCTGAAATGCCCCCCTCCCTAAATGGCACTGGGTGTAATGGCCCTGTTCCCCTGTGCTGGCCAATGGGGTGGTGGGCATGACTCCTATCTTTTCTAAGACAGTAGTCATGTGGTATGGATGGTTTTGCATCAGAAAATTATGCGAGGCTAGTAAGACTCATTTTTTTTTACTCTAACCTGCCTAACATCATTTTTTGGTGCAAAACCTCCTTCTTCCATACCGCCAGCCCCACCCAACTAATGTCATTTTTTTTTTACGCTAGGCTACCCTTTGCACCGGCTTGCACCATTCCATAAATATGGTGCCCGGCTGGTGCACAGAAATGGTGCAAGCCGGTGCTAAACATTTTGGTGCAAAACTGCATTGGTGCAGTTTTGCACCAAAAAGTATAAATCAGGGCCTTAATTTACAGGTCATGGGTACATGTAGTATCATTTTACTAGGGACTTACAAGTCTAACAATGACAGGAAAAAAGATGCGTGAATACAAAGAGGAAAGAACAAACAGAAGGAGGAAGGAAGGGTGAAAGGAAAAATGGAAACATAGAAGAAAGAAGGAAGAAAAGGTGAAAGCTGTAATGGAAGGTTAAAAGGAAGGAAGAATGTAAGAATGAACGGATTGAAGGATGAAAGGATGGATAGTTGAAAGCGTGAAAGGAAGTACAGATGTAAGGGTGAAATGATGAATGAAAAAGTGAAACAATTGAACGGTGATAGAGTGAATAATGATAGAATGGAACAGTGGGTAGGTGAGTGAAAGTATGGAGGAAGGAAGAGTGAAATGATGGATGTGCGAAAAGGATGGGCAGATTGAGTCATGGTTATACTCATGAATATATCTGTGAAAGGATGGTTGTGTATCTGAAAGGGTAAATGGATCCCTGGCTGGATAGAATGTCAGAAAAAACATGGTTAGTTGGATGGATAGTTACATGAAAAAGTGGTGGGATCAATGGAAGGATTAATAGATGCAAATGAATGGAAGAGCACGAGGATGAAAGGATGGATGGAAGAAACTTGAAAGGGTAAGGAGGGTGGTGTTTCTTCACCTTATGCGCTGTGTGTGATTAGAGGCATAGTTCAAGTGGGAGTATTTACATTTTTTGGCTACTCTATTGGACATACATAGTCAGACACTTCGGGGCATATTTATACTCCGTTTGCGCCGAATTTGCGTCGTTTTTTTCGACGCAAAACTAACTCCATATTTATACTTTGGCGTTAGACGCGTCTAGCGCCAAAGTTCATGGAGTTAGCGTCATTTTTTTGCGTGAACACCTTCCTTGCGTTAATGATATGCAAGGTAGGCGTTCCCGTCTTAAAAAATGACTGCGATGCATACGTGTCGTATTTATACTCCCGGGCAAAAATGACGCCCGGGAGTGGGCGGGTCTAAAAAACCTGCATTTGCGCCGGATTTTAGCGCCTGGGTCAGGGCAGGCGTTAAGGGACCTGTGGGCTCAGAATGAGCCCAGAGGTGCCCTCCCCTGCCCCCAGGGACACCCCCTGCCACCCTTGCCCACCCCAGGAGGACACCCAAAGATGGAGGGACCCACCCCAGGGACATTAAGGTAAGTCCAGGTAAGTATTTTTTTTTTTTTTTTTGTGGCATAGGGGGGCCTGATTTGTGGCCCCCTACATGCCACTATGCCCAATGACCATGCCCAGGGGACAGAAGTCCCCTGGGCATGGCCATTGGGCAAGGGGGCATGACTCCTGTCTTTGCTAAGACAGGAGTCATTTCAATGGGGGATGGGCGCCGTAAAAAAATGGCGCAAATCGGGTTGTGGCGATTTTTTTGCCTCAGTCTGACTTGCACCATTTGTGGACGCCCATACGCCATTTTCGCCGGCGCTGCCTGGTGTACGTCGTTTTTTTTTAACGCACACCAGACATCGCCGGCCGCTAACGCCGGCTAACGTCATTGAATAAATACTGCGCCCGCATGGCGCTTCAGAATGGCGTTAGCCGGCGCTAATTTTTTTGGCGCAAAACTGCGTTAGCGCAGTTTTGCGTCAAAAAGTATAAATATGGGCCTTCATTCTTTGGAAGGCTTACCACGGGGCGTCCAGAAAGGATTTACGTCTTGGTCATCATGAAGGGGCAGGTAGGTGTAGATTTCTTAGCCAAGAGTTCCCTCCAACATTTTTGGGAATTGGGAATTGGGACCCTGTGGCTCGGTGTCCTCATGTCTCACAGAAACTGTTGAGAAAGATGACAGGGATAGTGACAGAATTTGGCCATCATTTGTTGAGGAAATTCAGCCTATGCATTGTGGCTCAACCCATAGAATATTGCCCCACCACTCTCACATCACAGTGCTGCTTGAATCTTGGAAGGTCACATTAGGAAGACTGCTACTGAAGAAATTCCTCTCCTTGCACTTGGATACTTGCCACTAAAAAGTAAAATCTTTAAAGAGACAACCATTCAGGGCATCTTTGTAAGAAGAATTAGTACTATTAATTAAAATTGAGAGTTTGGCTATTTTCCTTCCTGGGGTTGTAAAAAAGACTTTATTCTACTTCGATATTTTGTATTAATAATTTCGGACTAATCCATGGTAGAAATTAGGTTTATGGTTGGCAGAGGTATGCACCCTGTTCAAGCAGGAACCACAATCCTCAGGCAGAACAAGTCACCAACACACCCTAAATTAACTTATGCTCACCCCCTGGTAGCTTGGCAAGGAGCAGTCAGGCTTAATCTTAAGAGTCAATGTGCTAAGTATTTGTGTAGCTCTTCAAACAGTGAAAACATCACATAAAAGATACCACACCTGGTTAGACGAATACAGCCTAATTTAATGAACAAAGAAAGACAAAAATGACTAAAATCCAATAAGGAGAACTTGAGATATGAATTTTGAAAGAATATACTGAAATGTGGTGTTTAAAAGCATGACATGCCAGTCAGGGCTATTTGATCATGCTAGTCTGGGTCAAATCTGAAAGTTCAGGCCGACTGAGATGGAGCATGGGTTGGACATGGGGACCAGCCTTGGTCCGCTGCAAAAGTATCCTGTTTGCATTGACGTAGAGGGAGATGCAAGAAGCAGGGAAGGCAATGTGTGGTCGTCGTTCCTGTGGTAGTCCCTAGCCAGGCAAAGTCAGAGATGCTTCAGAAATGGAGACAATGCACCTCACCATCGGTGTTGCGATATACTCTATTCTCACACCAGTGGCTATGCTTTTGCATCAACGAAAAATGTACCAGTTCCAAGTGGTGCAATGGTGTTGATGCATTAATTGTGACCGAAGCAGCATTTATACCCACTTCCAAGGGCCCAGAACTGGCTTGGCACCAGTTGGCAGGACAAGGCTCACAGCTGGCAAAGTCCAGGTGCTGTATCAGGTAAGTTGGAATCTTTTATGACCCTGAGACTTCAATCAGGAGGCAAGCCAGCAAGCCCTTGGAGTCACTTTGGTTCTGGGTTGGAGAAATGCAGGTCTAGTCCTTCTCACTCCCTGGCAAGGAGGGCAGCAGGCAGTAAGTCAGCATAGCAGAGCAGGAGTCTAGCAGAATGGCAGTCCATTCAGCACAGCAGACCTACTTCCTGGCAGAGTATCCACAGGTCCAGAAGTGTACTGAGTTGGTGGGGTTTGAGGTTCAGTACTTACACACAGTTGTGCCTTTAAAGTGGGGAGACTTCAAAGAGATGCCTTTGAAGGGCACAGAGTCCCTGTCCTTCCTGCCCTGGCTCTAGACTCACCACAGAGGGTGTGCAGCCCCTTGTGTGGGGACAAGTCACAGCCCATTCAGGTGTGTCAGCTCCTCGTCTATACTGGATAGGATGGGCTATCAGGATCTGGAGAGCTGATCAGTCACACCTAAGCTCCCTTTGTATGTGGCTATCTGAAAAGAATGCACAAAGCCCAGCTGTCACCCACCCCGACATGTATTCAAAGTGACGGAGAAGGCACCAAATGACTAAAGAAAGAAAATGTCAACTTTCTAAAAGTGGCATTTTCAGAATTACAATTTAAAGTCCGACTTCACCATAAGTTGTGATTTTAAAGTGTGACTCCACAGACACCACAATTGGGGGTCCCATCCTTTCCAAATGGAAATTACGCTTATTAAATGTAATAAGGTAACCCCATTGTTTTCCTATAGGAGAGCTAGGCCTTGCAGTGTTGAAAAATAAATTTAAGAGTTTTTTACTACTAGGACATGTAAAACGTAAAAGTAAATGTCCAGGGCCTAAAGCCAGGAAAAACGAGGTCAGCAAACAGAAGATCTGAAGGCAAAAAGGGAAACCACACAAAGGATGCAAGGTCTAACAATAGTTTACATAAAATAATCTCTGATTGAAGGGTCACAGACTGTGACATGTTACAATAATGGTGAATGGAAATGCAGACCACTATCCTTGTGCTTGCATTCCCAAAATGGGAAACTCTTTTTATCTGCAGATGCAGATCTTCTTAATGGAAACAGTGCTGGTTAAAAAAGAAAATACTGTATAAGAGCGTGTTGGGAGGAGCAGCACCTGGACCAGTGCCTGCTCCCTCAAGCTCTCCCAACACAGCTCCCCAAGGAGAGAGGCTCACCACCCCCTTCGAAGAGTCTAACTGTTCAGCTTTTTGTAACAGCGATTGAAGCAGCAAAACCTTGATGCATACTATACCACACCATCCCAAATCATAGGTGGAACTGAACATCCCCTTTGTGCCCTTTCCTAACTGCAAATCAAAATGGGTTCAGTACATACTAAAAGGCCATTCTGAGGTTGCAAACACTGTGATTTTGTCTATCACAGGGTGTATGACCACAAAAGGACTTTGTACATCTGGGTCTAGTTTTTCTGTTTTGGAGCTCAATCACACCTCAAATAAATGTTGATGTTTCTCTCCTTCTTGATCTTACACTCCAGACTCCTACATTATTGAATTAATGTTGAAGCCATCTATGCTGAAAGGTAGAACATTGGCAATAAAGGAATCAAAGTCTTAGTAAGCACCTTCCTGCTTTTGGAAAGTAAGGGGCAGATGTATGAAATTCCCATTCACAAAAAGTGGTTGAAAATTGCTCACTGACATTTTTGCGAATGTAAAAGAATTTGCCAACCAATATATATATTTGCAACCACTCTGAACCCCAACGGACGCCCTTCCAGATGGGTTGGGGGCTTGCTTAGTGGCTGTCACCTCTTAATATTGCATTGGTGATTTCCCGCTTTCAGTGCTACTGGGAAAGATGATGAGCGAGCCACACCAGCCAGCAATTTAAACCATTTGTTTATTAGGCAAACATAAAAAGATAACGTGTTTCGACAATACTTGGTCTTGGTAACATGACCTAACAACATTATCAGCCATTATATATCACAACAGAATTGTAGTACAGGGAAGGATTACCAGGGGACTAAGAAGGAGATGATGAAAATGTTGAGAGTAAGAGTGTACTCGTACTGATAAAGTCAGCAGAGAAGAGGCACTCTTTATGCCGGTTATGAGAAAAACAGATACTTCCAAAGAACCTATCCATTTTATCACTAGATACATTCAGAATTCCACACAATTAAAACAGATTTTAAAGAAGAGATGGGATATACTTTCAAATTATCCTGTTTTGAAAGAAAAGGTGACCATACACCAGGCTGTCATATTCTAGATAAATACATTGTTGAGAGATTCATTGGTTCACAGTTACCTATTACCCACAAAGCAATTGGTTGAGACAAGGAATAGGTTTCAAATCTTGTGGCAAGTGTAAATCCAGCAAATATAGTGATAATATACAGGAAATTACATTAGCACGGACACACAGGAGATGGCACATCACAAAATTGATAACATGCAAGATTGAGTTTGTTGTTTACAGTATTATGGGGGTCATTACAACATTGGCAGTAAAAGCCGCTTACCGCCGTGCAGAAGACCGCCAATACACCGCCGCGGCCGCGGAATTCCGCCACAGCTATTATGTCACACATCTCGGAATCCGCTGAAACTCAGACACCCACACAACTCCGCCACACCAAAGGTCAGTGTTAAACTGGCCAAAACAAAACCTCCACCTCCACGCCAACAGAAACACGCCCAGGCTATTACGACCCACGAATCCACGCGGCGGTCTTTCAACTGCGGTATTCCATTGGCGGTACACACCGCCGCGCTCAAAATACACACACATCTCCAAAACACCGCCACATTGGACAATTCAAAGTACACACACCAGATACACATACACACATCACTCCCACACACCCAACACAATATAAAACACACACGCACATCACCCACAAACCCCTACGACCAAAAATACAGAAAGAAGGCCAGAGAGAGAGCACAGAATAGACAATACCGCCACACAGAGGCACACAACACCATCACCCACACAACATCCACGCACAAAACACCACACACCACTACACATCACTACACTCATCACCACATACACCACCTCACACATCACACACACCACCCCATGGCACGCCAAAGACACCCCCGGTTTTCCGACGAGGAGCTCAGGGTCATGGTGGAGGAAATCCTACGGGTAGAGCCACAGCTATTTGGCTCACAGGTGCAGCACACCTCCATAGGCAGGAAGATGGAGCTATGGCGCAGAACATTCGACAGGGTCAATGCAGTGGGACAACACCCAAGAAATCGGGAGGACATCAGGAAGAGGTGGAACGACCTACGGGGGAAGGTGCGTTCAGCGGTCTCCAGGCACAACATCGCGGTACAGCGGACTGGCGGCGGACCCCCACCTCCTCCCCCACAACTAACAACATGGGAGGAGCAAGTCTTGACCATCATGCATCCAGAGGGCCTCGGAGGAGTCGGTGGAGGAATGGACACTGGTAAGTCAAATCTTAACTATCAGATCCCCCACCCTACCTGCATGCTATCACACACCCCCACCCTCACACCCTCCCCTATCACACCAACTCCACACTAATGTACTAAGAACACAAACCACACATCCCAACAACAAGCCCTGCATGACACAACTAAGCATGGTCACCCCTCACCAAAGCATGCTCACTGCACATACCCAGAACAACCCCCTAACCATCATCACACAAGCCCCCACACAGGAATGCTATCACTGGGGTACACGCTCACCCACCCATTGCACACCATGACACACACACATGCAATAATCATGCTCTTATGCCCCTGCAGGATCACGAAGGACCATCACCACACCGGAGGGTCCAGACATCTCCACTCCACCCACAGAAGAGGCCCACAGTGACGATAGCAGCTCTGCCCTACTGGAGCCTGATGACCAGCCCGGACCATCGTGGGCCTTGGGACAGTCGGTTCCCCTTGCACAGGCACAGCCCAACACTGACCTTCCACCCTCTGGTAACACCAGCACAGCACCCACCCAGCGGGCCCAAACCTCCGTACCCAGGACAGGTCAATCAGCTGTGTGTCCACCACTACAGGGAACCCAGGATAACCCACCAGCCCAACAACAACAGGGACCTGGGGGCAGTCGTAGTGGGCACACGGTCCAGGGGACGAGGCACAGGAACACAGGGGAACTGGGAGGGCTGCCGTGCGACAGGGGGCGGACAGGCCCAGGGAACCCACTCTCCACGAGGCCCTCTCCTCCATCATGGGAGCATACCACCACTCCCAGGAGACAATGGCGACGGTCCTGGTCAAGTTTCAGGAGACCCAGCGCCTGCAGGAGGAACAGTATTTGAGCTTCAGGGAGGAGCTCAGGACCATCAGCTCCACCTTGGGCACCATCGTAGGGGTGCTGAAGGACATACAGCAGACCTTGAGGGACACCGTGGCACTCCAAGGGGCCTCTGACACTAGCCAGGACGATGAACTGCCCACCACCTCCGCCGGCGCTAGTGGACAGGACGCCCCGCCACAGGACCACCACACCAGCACCCCACCCCCTGCAGACGGACAACCACCACGCAAGCGGTCCCTGAGATCAAGGAACAGGACAGAGCAAGATGGCAAGACACCCGCCAGCAAATGAGACCACCCTGATTGTCCCCCCACCGTCCCACTTTGTTACCCTGTCCATACTTAAACTGCCCCAGCTCCACTTCCTATGCCCAGATGGGCAGTGCACCTGTGAGACTAATAGACTGGACTCTGCCATGGACATTCCTCCACCATCACCCATCACCATTTTACAACCCCCCTCCATTTTTGAGCACTTAAATAAACACCCTTGAACCACAAAACATTCTGGAGTCAGTCTATGATTTTGTAAAATGTATGATCAATGACTATGTCAAAATGCTTTTTTAGCTGTTAAGGCAACATACCAATGTCACACATCACAAGTCCTTGAAGGATGCATGCAGATGACCCACGTTGGTAACCACACCTGTGAAACCTTAATGGAAAGGAACAACTCAGTTACCAAATAATCCCATTAAATTACACACTGGATAGAGTAAGACGTGTGACAGTGAATGTAATGTTAAAAATGAAAATGTTCTCACCTGGGTGTCACTGGAAATATTGCTGTATGACTGACTCCCTGTTGTCGCTGTCTTCTTCCTCAGCTTCCTCCTCATCACTGTCCACAGGCTCCACAGGCTCCACAGCTGCCACAACACCGTCATCTGGACCATCCTCCTGCAGAAAAGGCACCTGGCGTCGCAAAGCAAGATTGTGAAGCATCGAGCAGGCGATGATGATCTGGCACACCTTCTTCGGTGAGTAGAATAGGGAACCACCTGTCATATGGAGGCACCTGAACCTGGCCTTCAGGAGGCCGAAGGTGCGTTCGATCACCCTCCTAGCCCGCCCATGGGCCTCATTGTAGCGTTCCTCTGCCCTGGTCCTGGGATTCCTCTCTGGGGTCAATAGCCAGGAAAGGTTGGGGTAACCAGAGTCCCCTAATAGCCACATCCGGTGCCTCTGGAGTTGACCCATCACATCACGGATGCTGCTATTCCGCAGGATGTATGCGTCAAGCACTGAGCCAGGGAACATAGCATTTACCTGCGAAATGTACTGGTCTGTCAAACAGACCATCTGTACATTCATGGAATGATAACTCTTCCGGTTCCTGTACACCTGTTCACTCCTGTGGGGGGGGACCAAAGCCACATGGGTCCCATCAATAGCACCTATGACGTTGGAGATATGTCCAAGGGCATAGAAGTCACCTTTCACTGTAGCCAAATCTTCCACCTCAGGGAATATGATGTATCTCCTTACGTGTTTCAGCAGGGCAGACAACACTCTGGACAGCACGTTGGAAAACATAGGCTGGGACATCCCTGATGCCATGGCCACTGTTGTCTCAAAAGACCCACTTGCAAGGAAATGGAGCACTGACAGCACCTGCACGTCAGGGGGGATTCCAGTGGGATGGCGGATTGGTGACATCAGGTCTGGCTCCAACTGGGTACATAGTTCCTGGATAGTGGCACGGTCAAACCTGTAGGTGACGATTAAATGTCGCTCCTCCATTGTCAACAGGTCCACCAGCGGTCGGTACACCGGAGGATTCCGCCATCTTCTCAATTGTCCCAGCTGACGGCGCCTAGGAAGGACAACAGCGAGGATCGAGTCAACTTTTTACCAGGTATGTACCCACAGTTACACAGAACACGACACCAAACACAAAACCCTTCTTGTATGTGTGTTGAGTGTAGGCCTAGCTATGTGTGACGCAGAAGTAAATGGAGCCATGTGGGCCCCTGAAATGGCGGCTGCCTGACCTCTAAACAGGGACAATGGGATTGTGGGGTAACTGCGTTGGCGTTGCACACCGCTGTGGTAGGCGGTCGTAAACCGCGGCGCAATGCTGCATTGGTTAACATTGGACCCTATGAGTCCCAGGAGCCAATGAGGAAGTGCGCCGGCGATGATGATACGCACCACCGCGGACGTCACCGCCGCGGACGTCACCGCCATTTTCTATCTGTTCAATCACTAGATACCTGATCTTCGACAGGAGAGGACCTACACTGCAAGTGTTGCTGTGACCTCGGTCTGGAAGCGACGATGGCTGCTGCGTCTGGGGAAAGGGCCCCTGCCTTCACTGCTCAGGAGTTGGAGAAACTGGTAGACGGGGTCCTCCCCAGTACACGCTACTCTACGATCCTCCAGACCAACAGGTAATTACACTGGGAGCACGTTGTATGGGCTAGGCCTGGGTGGAGAGGGCTGGTTGGAAGAGGGAAGGGGGCAGAGTTCAGGGAACATTAATGCATGTGAATGAATGTGCCACATGGCTAGGGTATGGAGGGGGGCCACGCACATTGACGGTGCGGTTGTTAATGACTTCTCTTCTTCCCTAGTGCATGTCATGTAGGTCAGCGCCCACCAGAAGAAGGACATTTGGCGTGCCATCGCCAAGGACGTCCGGACCCTGGGGGTCCACCAGAGACGGGGCACCCACTGCCGTAAACGATGGGAGGACATTCGCCGCTGGAGCAAGAAGACGGCGGAGGTTCAGCTGGGGATGGCCTCCCAACGTGGGAGGGGTGCCCGTCGCCCCATGACCCCCCTGATGTTCCGGATCCTGGCGGTGGCCTACCCTGAGTTGGATGGGCACTTGAGGGCATCACAGCAGACACAAGGGGGTGAGTTCAACATCATTCTGCGGACTTTGCGCGCAGTGGAGGGGTCTGGGTGGGGGAGGAGTCCTGTGGGTGTACCTAGGCCAGGCAGACATAGGTAGACTACGCCCCTCCGTAATGCAGGCCATGTGGCTCCCTACCCCGCCGCAGTAGAGTGCCAAGTACAGGTATAGATGCCCCTGTGGCATCCATGTGTGCAGAGGTCCACCATAGCCATGTAGGCCAGATCCCAGGAATTGGATCTGTAGAGGCCCGGAGCACTGCGTAGTGCAGGGGGCTGCTGTGTCTGTTGTGTCTGCCAACGGTCGCGGTATGCCAGGCACTCAATCTGTCTTTCTTCTGTCTTCCCCCCCCCCCTTTTTGTGCTCTCCATGTTCTTTTGTGCATCAGCATCATCAGGCAGAGGTACAGTGGCACCGGAGCACGAGGGAGCTGCATCCCACATGGCCTTGGAGGGCCACACCACGGACTCTGAATGCACCAGTGGGACGGAGCGCGAGGGGAGCTTCACGTCGGCCACCGGATCACCAACCTGCGACACGGACTCGTCCGACGATGGGAGCTCCCTTGTGGTGGCGGCACCATCTGTGCACCCCACTTCTACAGGTACAGCCGCCACCTCCCCTACCAGCACCGCCCTCCCAGCAGCCCCTCAGCGTTCGCCCCGTGCCCGCTCACCCAGGAGGGTGGGCATCACCTTCGCCCCAGGCACCTCAGGCCCTGCCCCAGTCACCCCTGCTGCCCTCAGTGAGGAGGCCATTGACCTCCTCAGGTCCCTCACTGTTGGGCAGTCTACCATTGTGAATGCCATCCAGGGTGTAGAAAGGGAGTTGCAACACGGTAATGCATTCCTGGAGGGCATTCATTCTGGTCAGGCTGCCCTTCAGCGAACCCTGCAATCTCTGGCCTCAGCACTGATGGCAGCCATTGTCCCTGTGTCTAGCCTGCCCCCTCCAACCTCCTCCACCCAGACCCAATCCCCTGTACCCCAGCCTATCCCAAGCACACCATCAGACCAGCATGCACACACCTCTACACACAAAAGTAGCTCAAGTAAACATTGGCACCACACAACCCACAGGCACACACGCAAGCATCACCCACGTGCAGACACAGCAACATCCACTGCCTCCACTGTGTCCCCTTCCTCGTCGTCCCCCTCCTCCCTCCCAGTCTCGTCTACACTCACACCTGCATGTACTACATCTACAGGCACCAGGACTTGCACCACAACACCCAGCACCACACCCTGCTCACCTGCACTCACCACCTCCACTCCCATTTACACGTCCCCTGTGTCCTCTCCCAGTGTGTCTGTGACACCCCCTCCCAAAGTACACAAACGCGGGCACCCACACACCCAACATCCATCACCCAAAGTCAGCAAACGTACACCTCCTACGACCACTACCTCTTCCTCCACTCCCAAACCCCCTCCATCTACCCGTCCCAGTGTTCCTAAGACACTTTTCCTGTCCACCCTTGCCCTCTTTCCCTCACCTCCCCCACCCCTTCAGTCTCCTAGGGCCGACTCTCCAGGTCCCAACCTAGCACCTCAGCCACAACATCGGCGGGACCAGTGGTGCCAGTAGTCACCGGATTATGGAGTGCACCAGGCAGCAGGGCAGGCAGTGTGGCAAGGAGCCACAGCACGGACAGTCCCCCACCTGTCAAGCATCAAAAGTTGTCCAGTGCCCGGCGGGAGAGGGGAAAGACACCAGCCACCAAAGCCGCTCCAAGGGGTACAGTTGGGATTGTGGAGTCAGCTGCGACACCTTCCAAGTTGGGGAAGGGGCACAAGAAAACCGGCAAGTCTTGGAAGATCAGCACGGCGGAGAAGACCACCATCAGCCCCGCTGCCCGGGAGGTGACCGCCAGCAGCCACACTGCCACAGACAGGACCACCAGCAGCAGCCCTGCTGCCCAGGAGGCGACCGCCAGCAGCCCCGCTGCCACAGACAGGACCGCCAGCATATACTCCATAGCCCAGGAGGCGACTGCCAGCAACCCCACTGCCACAGACAGGAAGGCCAGTAGCAGACCCGTTGCCAAAGACACCGCCGCCACAAGCACCGCTGCCAAGGACACCGCCACCACAAGCACCGCTGCCAAGGACACCGCCGCCACAAGCACCGCAGGCCCATGAGCGCCAAAAGCTCTGGCGCTACTGAGGCCGCCACGAGCAGGATGAAGCACTCTGGGCACAAAGCCCCCTCCAGAACCAGTGGAGATTGACATCCACTACCTCAGTCCTTGGCAGGATGAAGCATTCTGGGCACAAAGCCCACTCCAGAACCAGTGGAGACTGTTATCCTCTACCTCAGTCCTTGGCAGGATGCAGCACTCTGGGCACCATGCCCCCTCCTGAACCAGTGGAGATTGACATCCACTACCTCAGTCCTTGGCAGGATGAGGCACTCTGGGCACAAAGCCCCCTCCAGAACCAGTGGAGACTGTTATCCACTACCTCAGTCCTTGGCAGGATGAAGCACTCTGGGCACCATGCCCCCTCCAGAACAAGTGGAGAGTGACATCCACTACCTCAGTCCTTGGCAGGATGAAGCACTCTGGGCCAAAGCCCCCTCCAGAACCAGTGGAGACTGTTATCCACTACCTCAGTCCTTGCCAGGATGAAGCACTCTGGGCACCAGGCCCCCTCCAGAACCAGTGGAGATTGACATCCACTTGAGAGACTGTGGCTTTGCACTCCCCAGGATGTAGCAGTGGGCAAACCACCCACTGTAGAGACTTGAGAGACTGTGTCTTTGCACTCCCCAGGATTGAACAGTGGGCAACCCACCCACTGTAGAAACTTGAGAGACTGTGACTTTGCACTCCCCAGGATATGGCAGTGGGCAACCCACCCACTGTAGAGACTTGAGAGACTGTGGCTTTGCACTCCCCAGGATATGGCAGTGGGCAACCCACCCACTGTAGAGACTTGAGAGACTGTGGCTTTGCACTCCCCAGGATTGAACAGTGGGCATGGGACCCACTCGTGGATTTGGCGTCGTGCACTCAACCGGCTGAGGTGCCCCCCCTTCCCTTCCCCCTGAGGTGCCTGTTTTATTTCTATCTGATGCCCCAGCAGTGTTCTCTCCGTCTTGTTCGGGTATCTTGTGTGGGCCTCGCCCATGCCTTTTGGGCCCAGTGACCCACGGACTATGATGGTGGACTCCCTTGGACTTGTGTTCTTGGTGTATTTAATTGTATATAGTATAAATGTGTATATTTGTAAATATTTTGGATGTATGTAATTGAAAATATCACAACTTTTTGACTCATTTCCTTTTGTCCTTGCATTCTTCCAGGGGAGGTTGGGGTGTAACTGTGATGTCTCATGATGTATTAGCGTGTGTATTGTAGTGGGTGAGGGTGGGGGTGTTGCGTGTGTGTGTCACTGTTTTTTCCCTCCCCTGTGTCGTAGGTGCAGTACTGACCGTGGTCTTTGCCGCCGGCGTTCGTGCTCCTGGTAGAGGAGCAGGAAGATAAAGGCTGGAAAAATCTGGAGCTCTGGTTCCATGGCGTCCTGGTTCCTCGTGGGGTGTGCAGAGGTGAGCGTTTTCCCTTCGAAGTCCTGTTTCTGCTGTGTTTTTGTTCACAGTGAATCTGCCCCGGAAAAGGTGGCGGATTGGTGGGTTGTAATTCTGTGGGCGGTACATTGTCCTCTGCCTGTCTGTTGGCGGTGACCACCACTGTGTTTGTTTGTACCGCCGTGGCGGTCAGAGTGTTAAAGTGGCTGTCTATGTTGCCGGTTTCTGCCATGGTCATAATTCCATTTTTTTTACTGCCGGCCTGTTGGCGGTCTTACCGCCGCTTTAACACCGACCACCAGGGTTGTAATGACCACCTATGTCTCTATATATAATCCATTGATGTACATGTTGTTTCATCCTCGTCCCCATTAAGACCCCTTAGGCTCTCAGTTCTTTACTGTATTATAAAGCGTGATTCCAAACGTCTAAGTTTCAACTCTCTATCTCCTCCCCTCTCATTACTGTCAACACTTGCAATTCCCAAAAATGTCATATTTGTCCAACTAGCTCCATCATGAGTCATCAAGTGTTTAGCCATGGCCTGGGTCAGATCCTTATTTTGCACAGCTCTAATGTGTTCTAGGATACGTTTTTTAAGAGGGCAGATTGTAGTGCCCACAAGACGTAATCCACAAATACATTGAATTATATAGATCACAAAGTTAGTATTGCAAGTGATCCTTTTGGTAATCTTCACCTTGTTACCACCAAAATCCAAGAGCTCTTTCATATTTATCCCTATGCGACATGCTTTACATTTGTCACAACATACAAAGCCAGTTGCTTGAGCTATAAGCCAATTTGGCTGTTTTTTTCATCTGAAAATGGCTGTTGATCAATAAATCTTGTAGAGACGGTTCTTTTTTATAAGTTATCATTGGTTTGTCACCCACCATTTTACCCACATCTGGGTCCATTCTTACAACGTCCCAATATTTGTTCAGGATGCTCAAAATTAGATGACTCTCCTTACTGTATGCCATTATTAGTCTTATATTAGAGTCCTCCTGTGACGTATTTTTCATGGGTTTATTCAATAATGCCTCTCTTGTCCAAGATCTCGCTTTCAATCCTCCAGATCCCATATCTTTATTTTTATATTTTCTCTGAATGAATCTATGCCTGGTTTCAATAAACTTTTGTTCCATTTCCTGTTTGCAAAATAATGTGATTGGTGGAATCCTTTGATTTTAGTATTAATTTTTAAATACACTTCATGTCCCATAATGCATTAGAGTGGGTAGTCGGGAAGAGACTATAAATAATAGACACTGAAAAAATACTGAGACACTAGGAACAAGACCAGTAGGCCGAGACGCGTCGGTGGTGATGGTTGGTGTTTCTTTTGACTGCAAATAAAGAAAAAAGCTAAATTTTCTCCTGGAGTGCAGCGTCATAGTTGCTGTCAACATATATATATATAAAAAAGAAAAGTGGTGGTTGATGCTATTCGTTGCACATCTGCAAGTACTTGAATGTCTGATATAATCTGTAGAAAGGTGCACATGGTGCCATCCTGGTCTGAAAACCCAACCACCACGGGTTTTAGAAGTACACAAGAACACAAGTGGAACAAACGGAACCACCTATGTTAAGTGCTGTAGATACAAAATGCATTTTATATATATATATTGATATATATATGTAACTTTGGAGCAACGAGTTATAGTAAAACGCCAACCTAACTATAATGTCTCTGTAACCTTTGTTTTTTCAGTGAATATCTACATTAAAAACAAAAGTTACAGGGATGTTATAGTTACGTTATGTTTACAACACAGAAAACCATAGAAAATCAGCAGTTATAGTTATACCCATAGTTATACTTATGTTAAGAAACTATAACTCGTGGCCTAAATTTACTTTATGCCATGAGTTTTAGGGGCAAATTTATTGCACCTCTTAGCACCCCCCTAACGACACCATGTGTGTGCTGTATTTAATATACTGTGCACCATGGCTGTAGTTAGGGAACTAGCGTCAAAAATTTTGATGCTAGTTCGGAGCTTTGTAGAATTAGTGTAAAAAGTTCTGACACTAATCCCTGTAAGGCTCCAAGAGGCCCATTGAGATCAATGGGATCCTCCTTTTAACGCCTGTTTGGAGCAGGTGCTAAAGGTGCTGAAAAAAATGACCCAGAGAAATCTCTTAGATTTCTTTGCACCATTTTGTTGCCCTCCCCTAATGAGGTAATGCCCCTATTGCATACAGGTGCAGGCATAATGTAGCGCAATCGATTACAAAGTAGGGCAATGCATGCATTGCGCCACTTTGTAAATTTGGTGCGGCGATTTTAGCTTTGTTGGGCCACATTAACGTAAAAAGAATGACGCTGATGTGGCGCAAGGAGGTGCCAGGGGCTCTTAAATGTGCCCCGTAGTTTCCTCAGATAAGTATAACTATAATTATAACTATAAATGCTGAATTTCTATGGTTTGTGTGTTTAAAATGTGAGCCTAAATATAACACTCCTGTAACCTTTGAATTTTCAGTGATTTTCTATGTTTTTTAATGTGCATTAATATAAACTTACCATACACTCATCCAACTCCAGCCGCACGGCTGGGGTTGGTTTGTGAGTGGGTGTATTTTTTTGATTGTGCTTCAGATCCATCCAGACGTTACACAGGGGCCTGTGCTAAGTGCCACAATGGATAAAAAGGATCCTCAATTAGTCTAAACAAACATTTTTGGGTCAATTTCTTGCCCATCCTACATCTGTCCCATGGGCTCAGGATTCGTGTCCACTTATGTGATTTTGCTACTCTGGCCCAACTGACAAAGAAAACGGCAGCTGCAACTCTTCTCTCTTCTCTCTTGATCCATTAAAAAAAAAAGAAACTTTGAAGTTTTATTTGTATGAGTGGTCATTGGTCTGTGAACCAGTGCCTGCTTTTAAAAAACATTTTTCCAACCATTCTCAAAGGGGAAGGGGTCTCCTCGGGGTCCTTTCCCATTTGCAAATGGGTTACCACCAACTTTCAATTGGTGGTAAATTGCAAACGGTTTTGTGACCCCATTCATACATACCTTTCTGATTCGGTATTAGGAAGGGGCGCTCTCAACACGTCCCTCACAAATACCAAATCGCAAAACCCAAATTGCAATTCAATAATGAGTTACTTAATCGCAATTTGGGCTTTGTAGATCCCAGAAAGCAATTTTGCGGTCTCAAACGATTCTGCAAGTCCTGCCGTTTTCGACTGCAAAAGTGCTTCGTACATCTAGCCCTAAGTTAAGACATATGACCAGATCACAAATCATTTTTGACATGCTATTTTATGTCCTTGGTAGCAAGCTAAGGCAGTGGTTTCACCAAACACCTTTTACCACCGGATTATGAAAACCAGATTCTGGAGGACGTAAAATGTAACGAGAACATTTGTGTTCATTTGTTGTGTGGCATTCCATTATGTTGACAAGGTGATGTGGTCTAATGTTTATTATGCTGCGGTGTTTTTATGTTGCATTATTGCAATTTGATTTGCTCGTGCTATATTGCAGCTGTTGTGTTACATTCTGTTTTGATTGTTTTGTTGTGATGTGCTCTGTCACATTTTAATTGAATCAACAATTGCCTTTTCATTTCCAACGAAAAGCAGCACATGCCTTAAAAATTCCTCTGACAAGCAAACATTTATACTTTTCTAAGGTGGTTAAATATTTAAAACCTGTCAGACAATTATAAGCACACTACCTTCAGCACCGAATACTAAAAAAGAAAAGCAAAAATCTGCATCTGCAGATCGAAGACATCTCATGGGTACAGATTTCTTTTTTTTTTTTTTACTTACTATGGTTTGCCAGAAAGCACCTGCAAACTGTGACTATGAGGAGGTAATGATGTATGCTTTCTTGTACATGGTGTACCTTTATGCATTGGGAAATTCCTCCCATGTATGCGCTGCCGTCCATTGATATAAGCGTAATTTGTTCATTTCAAGAGTGTTTTAGTAGGATTTGGGGAAGCAAGAATCAAGACTTTCAGATCACCCCTTTCCTCCCGAGCAATACTTCGGTCTCACACGAGTTACCCTGAAGGACTGTCTTTCATTAAAAGAGCTGTGCCCCGTCTAACAAACCGTTAGACAACTAACCCTGTAGGACCATGGCTAATATCGGCTCCATTCATAAATATACTTGAGGTCCATTTTCTATTGTTGTAGGTGTTAGCAGGGGAGAAGGTGTGGCCGACTTTGGAACTGAGGTGCCAGGTGGTCAATATCCTGTATTTCTGAACAAATCACTTCATTTCCCAGAGCCTAAAACACTAATAATACCAAGTGATCTGACCTTGTGTAATGTAAATAATGCTTACCTAAAGCTCTCCGGTGCCCTTGTGTCGAGTTCGCGTTATAGAAAGCTGCAAAATTAAATATATATTTCAAAAAAATCTCTTCGGAAGAGAGAGGGTTACACAAGTAAATCTGTTGTGAATAACAAGAGAGCTTCGTTTAAGACTACATTTTGAAGCGAAGTGACTAGCCACAGACGAGAGCATTATGCTTCCAAGGAATGGAAGAAATCATTAGACTCTTGTATGTTTTAGCCGAATTAAATTAAAGAGGTTAATCATTTGTAGTTTATTTCCCATTTCATCGGCCTTGTTTTAAGGATAACAATGAATACGGATTTTGATAGTAATGTCATCTACAGCTTTTTCAGAGGAAGAAAGGTTATAAATAAATTCAGCCGAATAGAAAATGAATCCCTTTCTTTATACACTGCTTCCCTGATTACATCTGTACGCGATGGTCCCTATAGCAACGCTAAACTCAATACCAGCTCAGAAGAATACCATTTTGAAAGTGTTTTCCTGTCCAAAAGGTCAACGGTAAAGATGCAGAAGGGTTACTGGCGATAAAATATTTTTCCTCTTTCTTCATATATTCTTCGCGTCCTTTGCTCTGTGTTACACTGCCTTTCAATGCAGCTCTCCTTCGTGCCTGTTATGTTGTGCAGAACGGCCCAGTCTGCGCAACGCGCTAAGATAGTAAAGGAGCCCACACCAGCTGTAGTGAGGATTTGAACAGCGAGGTCCGGGCCCGGGCCTTTTATTACATACCCTGCCTATGTCACAGCCACTACCATTTTATCCACATGTGACACGGTAACAACAAAACATCCCCTCACATGCTGCGAGTTTGAAGGACCCACCACACCAGAACATTCCTCATCAACCCCCCAAAAAAATTGCAAACACAAAATGAACAAAAACATTTTAGGTTCAACACTGAATACCAACAAATGTAACTGGGCACCTACACAGTTTGACTCACCAGGATCGAAAGAAAAAATCATCAAAATGAAACTTATAAGCATGCACAGGTACGAAATACAGTTTAACAGTTAAAAAACCGACTTTCTCAGCGTAATACAAAAGCCATCATTACGACCCTGGTGGTCTACAAACCGCCAGGTCCACGATGGTGGTCTGACCGCTGCTAGAGCGGTGAGACGACGGCTTTCACAGCAGTCACACTACCACATTATGATCATGGCAGTTCGGTCACGGTTGGACTGCCAGCAGCGCCAGTTTCCCTCCACCGGAGGGACTGGCAGAACTGACAGTCCTAATCCGCCAGGACAGCACTGGATGCAGCACCGCTCTGGGGATTATGAGCCCCCTCTCCGCCACCTTTTACATGGCATGGGCAGTGCAGGGGACCCCATGGACAGCTCTGTTGCACTTATCACTGTCTGATAAGCACGACGGGTGCTGTTGCACCCTACACACCGCAGCATTGCTGCTGGCTCCATTGTGAGCCAGCGTCAATGTTGTGGGCTGTTCCCCGCTGACCCAGTGGGGAATTTGTAATGGGGCCCATGGGAAGGCGGCTGCACTGGCGGCAACCTGACAGTGGGGGTTTGGTGGATGAGGTTTTCCACCCGCCAAACTCAGAATGACTCCCAAAATCTCTTGGTTTAGTGGAAGTTGCTGGTTGAGGTAGAAGATCATATCTCCCCATGCCTTGCCTCTTGGAACCTAGCCCGTCCCTGTAAGGTTCAACTTCGCAGATACCGGGTCTATCTCTCTGATCGTCCTTGTGAGATTCATATGATTTTGCCAGCTGATGATGACCATCTAACCCTTCAGGCAATGACAGACAAGATGCACCAGTCCCAACTTGCAGATCACTGATATTGTCCTCATCGCTTCCAAACTGGTCCATTGGCTGTATACCATCAGTGTTCTCTGGTGCTGCATCTGGATGCCGGTACAGTTTAAAAAATTAAATGTTCCCCGTGATTGCTTCACCATTTCTTTGGCCTGTGACCGCAGTCCGATTTATGTCACTCACTCTCTGTGAACAACATGAACTTGCTTACTGGATATCTGTTTTTGATAAGTACTAGATCACCAGTTCAGACATCTTTTTTTTTGGCCTGTCTCTTTCTTGATGTTAGATCATTGTGCGCCCTAAGCCTATGCAATGCATCAGCGACCTGATCTCGGACTGGTCTCCCAAATGCAGAATGCATACAAAGTATGCTAGGGGACACCCCAGTGGTAGCATGTGGAGTGAGATGGTATTCGTATAGGAAAGCATACAAAGCGCACTCTATGGTTTGACGACTGGCCAACGCAATTCTTAAAACTTTGTTTTAAGTCTGCATGAATCGCTCTGCCTCACCATTTGCTTGTGGCCAGGGGGGAGTGATCTTGCAGTGACAAACTCCTCTAGAGGCCAGGAATTCAGCAAATTCTTGGCTAGAAAAGGGAGGACCATTGTCTGTCCTTAGTTCAATCAAAAGTCCATGTGTGGCCATAACCTTTTACAGGTGTGGTATGGTCTGGGTCACCATTACTGAGTCTAGAATTTCTCCTTTAGGATACTTTGTAAAATCATCTATCACCATCAACAGGTGACGACCATCAGGTAGGCTCCCAAAGTCTGCGCTAGCCCTTTACCAGGGGACAGAGAGAATGGATTTGGTAATGAGAGGTGCGGGCAGTTCAGCTGGGGCAGCAGCTTGACAGATAGAACATTCCCTCACAGTGCTCCCAACCCAGTCATCCAAACCAAGTAATCATACCTTACACCGGAGCGTGAACTTTGTTTTTACTACTCCTTGGTGGACAGAGTGAGCCAGATCCACCACTTGCCTTTGCAACACTTCTGGGATTACCAAGCGAGGACCCCTCAGTAGACACCCTTAAGAGGAGACAGGAAGTTCATGCCTACATTGTGTAACAATGATAGAATCAAGTGAGCGTCCTCAGACACATTATGAGTGAGTAGGTGTCAATTTCCTGAGGTTACTGCTGACATTGTTAGTTGAAGATAGTTGTCCTACTTAGTTGCTGTTATGATGTTGTCCAGGAAAATGGGCAAAGGCATTGCTCCACCACCAGTACTCCAGCACATCCTCAGCATCAGACACTTCACCAAGGGTGGCAGGTCTGGCAAAATGGGACAAGTATATGGATTTTGAGTTCCTAGTCGGTATACCACTTAAAAGCAGTATTCCTGTAGCTGATGGATCCAGTTCTCTATCCTTGGGGGAGGCTTAGAAGATGATCCGTTGAACAGGGGTATGAGTGGTTTATGGTCCGAGTGAACTCTAAACGGTTAGCCGTAAAGATATAAATGAAAGTGGCGACAACCCTAATGAACAGCAATGGCTTCTTTTTCAATATGAGAGTGTTGCTGTTCAGTATTCATTAGCGCACGACTAGCATACACCACTGGAGTCCTCTTATCATCCTCTCACTTTTGAGACAGAACGGCCCCCAGGCCAGTGGGACTGGCATTCCCTGATAACTCAGATTCTCTACAAGGAGCAAAATAACTCAAAGTGGTGTGTGCAGACAGAGAATTTTTTGTTGCTCGGAATGCTGTTCTTGGAACCAACATCATCTGTCACTAAACAGTCCAGTGTGCAGGATAAAAGGTTTAGTGCACCTACTGGGCAACGTATGATGATCACTGGGGTCCACTCAGTGTGTCAGGTGGGAGCACCTCTTATGGTGAGGAAGTAGGCTTCATGCACACACCAGGAGCCACCACAATGAAATAAAGTAATAGTCTCTATGCAGCAAATTACATGGGTTGACAGTGATGTAGGCAGGATGAATATTGTATTGCAGGCACTGTACCAAACAAGGAATGCAGACAGTGTCACGCAGCAGGCAGCAGGCATGAAGTACTGTGGTGCAAGCAGCAAATTTAGGTGTTGTACTTTGCATGACCGTGGGCTTGATTGGGGGCGAGGATCTCAGGAATACACTCACATGGTCCTTGGTGTCAGCAGCCAACAGGAATGGGTGTCCAAACGTGCCCAAGGACACGGAGCAGCGTCGGGCGGCCTCAGTTGAGTGGGCGGAGCTGTGTAGAGCTGACCACGGTTGGGATAGGCAGCCTCAGTGCAGCGTGGAAAGAGATGCACGCTCCAAGCAGCCCACCATCCAGGCACAAGAAGCCACACAGAGCGCTGCCTGCAACAAGGCTGGAAGCAACAGGTGACACTCCTTGGCCATCGACCCCCAAGGTGGTGAGCTACATGGACTGTGCCACATCACAGGCAGGCCACAAACAGTGAGAGGGATGCACGGTAGGGGTAAGGTGCACGGCCAGGGAAGATAGTGCTCTCCCCCTCATTGCCAATTTCTTACATTGTGCAGAGAGGCCTAGTCTGCGCAATAGCACTAAGATAGTAAAGAAGCCGACACCAGCTGTAGTGAGGATTTGAAGCACAAGGGCCTGTTATTACATAATCTGCCTACGTCACGGCTACTACCACTTTAACCACATGTGACAGGGTAGCGAGAAAACATCCCCCCTCACATGTTGCGAGTTGGGACAACAAATCCCAACATAACAGGACCCATCTCTGCACCTCTGACTCCTCTCCTGGTGTCAGTGGTGGTCAGTGTACTGAGAATAGTCATAAAAAGACTTGCAGGAGCCAACACCTGCCTCAAAGCAATACCTCATTGTCCTTTTTACTCAGGGTTATCTGCCAGAAATGGAAACATGACTGGGATTTTCCAGACTATTCCAATGAATAGCAAAGATTCTAAACAGTGTGGGTTTGTGTGTTTGTGTGCATACACACAAACATTAATCTACATATGCCAACATTCACAAAGCACAGCAAAAAAGGTCATAGTTTTTTTCACTTGCAAACTGAACACTTTTCATGATTTACATGTATGTTTGTGAGTGTATGGAAAACGTTGTGCATTGTGTAAAATCCACAGAGCATGGGTTGTGATTAAAGAATGTTGATCATGGGATCCTTTTAATACTGAATGGATTCTAACTTTTCACCGCTATCTTCATATTTGCCCTCATTACAACCCTGGCTGTCGGTGATAAAGCGATGGTAACACCGCCAACAAGCCAGCGATAAAAAAAATGGAATTATGACCACAGCGGTAACTGCTCACACAGACAGCCACTTTAACACACCAACCACCACGGCGGTAGCAACAAGCACCATGGCGGTAACTGCCAACAGCCAGACGGAAGACAATGTACCGCCCACTGTATTAAAACAGGCCTATCCGTCAGCTTATCCAGGACGGTACCAATGACATCAAAAGCACAGCAGAAACAGAACACAAAAGGGAAACAATTCACCTCTGGACACTCAAGGAAGAACCACGCTGCCATGGAGCCTGAACTGCAGGCGTTCCCCATGCTGGTCTACCTCCTCCTACACCATGAATACCAATTCTGGCGAAGACGACCACGGTGACTACTGCCGCCTAGCACACAAGGGAGGAGTAGGAGAAAGAGAGTGATACACACATGCAATACCCCCATCCCCAACACCATACACACAACCAGATGCAGTAACATTACAAATTCACTCCGTACCCCTCAGGAATAATGCAAGGACAAAAGGAAGTTATTAAAGTGAGTGTAATAAGAAAATATACTAGATATACATCCTCAAAAATCAAAACAGTACATGCATATATAAAAATGGAGGGACACTGCCCAGTCCACAATGTCCGTGGGCCACAGGGCCACATCACATAGGCCAAGGCCCCACTTGACTCCTTCATCAACACAGAGAGAACACTGCAGGGGCATCAGGTCTAAAATACACAGGCACCTCAGGGGACTTGGAACGGGGGGCACCTCAGCCGGAAGATGGAATAACATTACTGGTCCTGGTGAGGGCTAGCTGCCTATCGCACTATCCTGGGGAGTGCAAAGCCACAGTCTCTCAAGTGGGTGATTTGCCCACTGCTTGGTCCTGGGGAGTGCAATGCCACAGTCTCTCTAGTGGGTGGTTTGCCCACTGCTTGGTCCTGGGGAGTGCAAAGCCACAGTCTCTCAAGTGGGTGTTTTGCCCACTGCTTGGTCCTGGGGAGTGCAAGGCCACAGTCTCTCAAGTGGATGGCTTTTCCACTGGTTCTGGAGGGGGCTTTGTGCCCAGTGTGCTTCATCCTGGCAAGGATGGGGTGAGTGGATGCCTTCTTCCACTGGTTCTGAAGGGGGCTTTGTGCCCAGTGTGCTTCATACTGGCAAGGATGGGGTGAGTGGATGCCTTCTCCCACTGGTTCTGGAGGGGGCTTTGTGCCCAGTGTGCTTCATCCTGGCAAGGATGGTATGAGTGGAGGGCTTCTTCCACTGGTTCTGGAGGGGGCTTTGTGCCCTGTGATGCAGATCTTGGGGAGTGCAAGGTCACAGTCTCTAACCTGGTTTCACACACACACGATTTGCAGGGGTCAGGATGCATTACAGTGCATGGAGTCAGGACTACACACTGCCCGCCGGCGGCGACTGCTGCTCAGTGGTGGCAGTGTAGGTGCTCATGTCGGGGCTGACACTGGTGGGGGGAGGCTCCAGCCCATCCCCTGCAGCCTCGGACGGCTGCCCACTGGTGCTGCTGGCAGTGGTGCTGCTGGCAGTACTGGCAGTGGTGGGGGAGGCGCCAGCACATCCCTTTCAGCCTTGGACGGCTGCCCACTGGGGCTGCTGCTGCCAGCAGCGGTGCTGGTTGTGGTGTTGACAGTGGTGGGGGGAGGCGCCAGCCCTTCCCCTGCAGCCTCAGACTGCTGCCCACTGGGGCTGCTGCTGCTGGCAGCGGTGCTGGTGGCGGTGCTGGCAGTGTTGGGGGGAGGATTCAGTCCTTTCCCTGCAGTCTCAGACAGCTGCCCATTGGGGCTGCTGCTGCTGGCAGAAGTGCTGGTGGTGGTGCAGGTGGCAGTGCAGGTGGTGGTGCTGGTGGCGGTGATGCCAGTGGTGGGGGAGGCTCCAGCCCATCCCCTGCAGCCTCGGATGGCTGAACCGCCTAGGTTGGTGGAGGGGGCTCAGAATCAGTCCCCGCACCAGGCCTCCTGTCCTTCCTGTCTGCAGGTGCAGGCCGTTTGCCCTTGCCCTTGTAAGCTGGTGGTTCCTTCTTGCCCTTGCCATCTGGTGGTGCCTCCTTGCCCTTGCCAACTGGTGGGGCCTCCTTGTCCTTGTCCTTGCCAGCTGGTGGTGCATCCTTGCCTTTCCTCTTGGCAGCTGGTGCAGGCACACTGCCAGTGCTGATGGGTGGTTCCTTGGAGCTTCTCACACTTGCAGTGGCTGCTGACACTACTGTGGCCATGGACTGGGTGGCTCACATGCTAGCATGGGTTCTGAACACCCAAGCCCGACATGAAGGACAGGGGAGGGGTAAGGAAGAGGTCAACGGAGGAGAGGAAAAGCTTCTTAGGGACACTGGGGTGGGAGGAGGGATAAGGTTAGGGAGTAGAGAAAGAGGGAGTGGTTGTTGGAGGCATCTGTCTGCTGTGTTGGGTGCAGGTGCATGGGCTGGATGCTGTTGTGAGGTGGATGGCTGTTGGGTGTCTGAGTGCTTGCGTTTGTGTACTTTGGGAGGAGGGGGCACAGACATAGTGGGAGAGGACACAGGGGATGCGTGCATGGATGTGGGGGTGGTGACTGCCAGTGAGGGGTGTGTAGTGATAGGTGTGATGGTGATGGGGTAGTGGATGATGATGTAGTGCATGCAGGTTTGAGGGAAGACGCTACTGTGAGGGAGGTGGACGAGGAGGAGGAGGGGAACACAGTGGAGGCAGTGGATGTTGGTGTGTCTGCATCTAGATGGTGTTTGTGTGAGTGACTGTGGGATGAGGTGTGGTGCTTGTGTTTGCCTGAGCCACTCCTGTGTGTTGTCTTATGTGCATGCTGGTCTAAATGTGTGCTTGGGATAGGTTGGGGTTCTGGGGAATGGGACTGGGCAGAGGAAGTTGGAGGAGGAGGCTAGAGACAGGAACAATGGCTGCCATCAGGGAGGAGACCAGAGCCTGGATTGATCTCTGTTGGGCCGCCATGACAGAGTGAAAGCCCTCCAGGTATGCATTTGTTTGTTGCAAATGGCCTGCCAGCCCCTGGATGGCATTCACTATGGTTGACAGCCCAACAGAGATGGATCGCAGGAGGTCAATAGCCTCCTCACTCAGGGCAGCAGGGCTAACTGGGGTAGGGCTTGAGGTGCCTGGGGAGAAGGAGATGCCCACCCTCCTGGGTTAGCAGTCACGGAAAACTCGCCGAGGGGCTGCTGGGAGGGCAGTGCTGGTATGGGGGTGGCGGCTGTATCTGTAGTTGGGGTGGACACAGAGCTGTCCGCAACCACCAGGGAGCTTCCATAGGAGGAGGTATCACTGTCAGAACTGTCCCTTCCTGTCTCCGCCGTGGTGCTCCCCTTGCCCTCCGTCCCACTGGTGCCCTCACTGTTGGTGGATTCGGCCTGCTGGGCCCTGTGGGATGCAGCTCCCTCCGTCGCCGGTGCCTCTGCTCCTCTGCCAGATGATGCTAATGCACAGAAGGACAGGGTAACAAAACATAAAGGGGGGTGAAGAGACAGAGGATACACTTGGTCCATGGCAGCAACAACACCACCGTTGGGCATACACGACACACACACACAGGGAACCTCCCTACGCACTAGGCAATGCACTACCAGTCACAATGCTAGTCACCAGGCCATGGACAGGAATACCTAACACCAATTGCAGCATACCTGAGACCCATAGAGCCCTGCCCAGTAGTGGATGCCTACTAGCTTGGTTGGAGGTGGTGTTCACCAGACCCTGACCAACATGGAACCTACCCTGCAATGACCAGCCTGGCCTAGGGGCACCAACAGTCCCACACCCCCCACCCGAAGACCACTCCACCACACACAAGTAATATAATGTGAAACTGTACTCACCCACTTGTGGGTGCTGTGATCCCCTCAAGCGCCCATCCAGCTCCGGATAGGCCACCGCCAGTAAGCAGAACATCAGGGGGGTCAGGGTTTGACGGGCACCCCTTCCTCATTGAGAGGCCATTCCCAGCTGGGCTTCCGCCGTCTTCCTTGCCCACCATCTCAGGTCCTCACACCGTATGCGACAGTGGGTGCTCTGCCTGCCATAGACCCCCAGGGGCCGCACATCCTTGGCGATGGCATGCCATATACCCTTTTTCTGATGGGTGCTGACCTGCAGAGAAATAAACATAGTAAAAAGGTATCAGTCATACCGTCCGGCCTGTTACACTCATGGCCCACCATATCCCCTTACCCACAGACATTGCACACCATACATGCATCACGCTGCCCAGGACCCTTCACCAAACCCCTCTTACACGAGGCCCTCACATACAGCACTCATACCCCATGCATCATGCTCACAGTGTACTCACCTGTTGGTTTGAGGCCCATACAGCATTCAATACTGGGGTAGGACCCCATTCACCAGTCTCTCCAACTCCGCAGCGGTGAAGGCAGGAGCCCTTTCCCCAGTGACACGAGCCATGGTCGGTTCCAGACACAGGTCACAGCAGCACTTGCAGTGTAGGTCCTCTCCTGTTGAAGGTCCGGTAGCAAGTGAGTGAACAGATAGAAAATGGCAGTCACGTCCGCGGCAGTGCATACCGTCACCGCTGGTGTACATCACCATTGGCCACTAGAACCCATAGGGCCCAATTACAATCAATGAGGAGTTTCACGGCGGAACTCGACCGCCTCCTGCAATGGCGCACAATGTCAAGGACATTACCTCATTTCCACCTGTCCATCTACACATGACAGGCGGACACCATTTCAGGGGGGGCAGGCCATGGCACCTAACTGCGTCACAGCACACATTGGCACCATTTGGGCCTATACAACAACATACTGTTTCAGTCCAACATGCAATTTGGAAATGTTGAATACTGACAAGAGGCTCATCGTTTTGCCCCCTAGATTCCAACCGCTGCAGATGAATAGGAGATGGAGACATTCCCCCTGTGTACAGGCCCCTGGTGGACTGGGCAACAATGGAGGACAGGCACATTATCCTCACCTACAGACTTGACAGGGCCACAATCCAAGAACTTTGTGCCCAATTGGAGCCAGACCTGATCTCCACTATCCGTCACCCCACTGGGATCCCCCCTCTTGTGCAAGTGCTATCTGTGCTCCATTTCTTGGCAACTGGTTCTTTCCAAGTGACAGTGGGCTTGGCAGCAGGAATGTCACTGCCAATGTTCTCAATAGTACTAACAAGAGTGTTGTCGGCCTTGATGAAACACATGCGCAGCTACATTGTTTTCCCCCAGGTGGAGGATTTGGCCACAGTGAAAGCTGACTTCTATGCAATGGGACATATCCCCAACATCATTGGTGCAATCGATGGTACACATATTGCCTTTGCCCCCTTCCCCCGGAGAAATGAACAGGTGTTCAGAAATCGAAAGAGCTTTCACTCAATGAATGTGCAGATAGTGTGCCTGGCGGACCAGTACATTGCCCATGTCAATGCAAAGTATCCAGGCTCTGTGCATTATGCCTTTATCCTGAGGAATAGCAGCACCCCATATGTGATGGCTCAACGCCAGAGGCACTGGGTGTGGCTAATAGGTGAGCCCATGTTTCCCACCCAGTATATGTTGGTGTATGGGTATGGGGTTGGCCCTAAGGGTTAGTGTTTGGCTAACAGGTATCCCTTGATATTTGCAGGTGACTCTGGTTACCCCAACCTCTCATGGATACTGACCCCAGTGAAGAATCCCAGGACAAGGACAGAGGAACGTTACAATGAGGCACATGGGCGAACAAGAAGAATTATAGAGCGAACATTCGGACTCCTGAAGGCCAGGTTTTGATGTCTCCATC
Organism: Pleurodeles waltl; assembly: GCF_031143425.1. Taxonomy (NCBI): domain Eukaryota; kingdom Metazoa; phylum Chordata; class Amphibia; order Caudata; family Salamandridae; genus Pleurodeles; species Pleurodeles waltl. The sequence continues at coordinate 1,321,764,279 of NC_090444.1, forward strand.
TAACAGGTGGTTCCCTGTGCTACTCACCCAAAAAGGTGTGCCAGATCATCGTGGCATGTTGAATGTTGCACAACCTTGCCTTACATTGCCAGGTGCCTTTTCTGAAGGAGGATGAGGCTGGAGATGGGCGTGTGGCAGCTGTGGAGCCTGTGGACAGATGAAGAGGAGGCAGAGGATGAGGATGAGGACAATAGAACATCAATCATACGACAGTACTTCCAGTGACACACAGGTAAGACACTATAACTTCATTTTCCATTGACAGTTTTGTATTGGATATTGTCAATGGCAGGCCTATATTCCCACTACTGTGGCCACTTACTGTACCCTTTGGCATGTCTATTTACAGATATATGTGCCCCACGCTGGCTCCTGGTGTGTTGACTGCAGCAAACTACAGGTCACACTTATGTTTACATTACTGTACAGTTGAATTGCAATGTTTACAGATTGTTAAACTAATATATAGTTCATTCAAATGACAGACTCAATACTTTCATGTTTTACAAGGGTGTTTACTTATGTGCTAATAAGTGGCTGGGGTATTGCTATAGGATGGGGTGGCGGTGAAGGAGAGTCCAGGGAAAATTTCTATTCTATTTGTATCACAATTGCACTGTCCAAGGGGGCATAGGAAGTGGAGCAATGGCAGTTCAAGCTAGACACGGTGACAGAGAGGGACACAAGGGTGACATTCAGGAGAGTCCTATTTCCTGGCAGGGCTCTTGGCAATGTTCTTTGCCTTCTGCCTGGATCACAGGGACCATTTGCATGGTGGTTCTCCTTCTGCAGGGGGAGTGGTGCTGATGGCCTGTTGTTCCTGTGGTGGGGCCTCCTGTCCACTAGCATCAGCGGAGGTGGAGGGCTGTTCATCAGTGTGGCTAGAGTCAGGGGCCCGGTGGTGTGCCACTGCCTCCCTCATGGTGTTGGCCATGTCTGCCAGCACCCCTGCAATGGTGACCAGGGTGGTGTGGATGTCCCTCAGTTCCTCCCTGATCCCCTGGTACTATTCTTCCTGCAGCCACTGGGTCTCCTGCATCTTGGCCAGTATCTGGCCCATGGTCTCCTGGGAATGGTGGCATGCTCCCAGGATGTTGGTGAGTGCCTCGTGGAGAGTTGGTTCCCTGGGCCTGTCCTCCCCCTGTCTCACAGCAATCCTCCCAGCTTCCCTGTTGTCCTGTACCTCTGTCCCCTGAACCGTGTGCCCACTGCCACTGACCCCAGGTCCCTGATCGTCCAGTGTTTGTGGGGTTGCCTGGGGTCCCTGTAGTGGTGGATACACTGCTGATTGACCTGTCCTGGGGACGGAGGTATGGGCCCACTGGGTGGGTGCTGTGGTGGTGTTTCCTGAATGGGGAGGCTCTGTGGTGGCATGGGACTGTGCCTGGGTAACCAACTGTCCAGAGGTCCCTGATGGGCCAGGTTAGTCATCCTGATCCAGGCGTGCAGAGCTGCTGTCATCATTGTGGGCATCTTCTGGGGGGGACTGGATGTTGCTGGCACATCCTCTCTGGTGGTGTTGTGTGGGGTACCTGTGGGGATGTAGATGCAGTGTTATTGTTTCTGCATGTGACATCTTGTGCATGGGTGTTTTGCCCTGTATGGTTGTGATTGTCCTGGCAGATTAGCCATGTGTGAGTGGTGATTTAGTTGGATAGGTGATTGTCTCAAGTGTGCATGCTTTGGTGATGGGTGTCCATGCAGGTCTGTGATGGGTGTCCAAGCATTGGTGTTGCATGCAGGGCGAGGTAGTGGGAGGGGTGGGTTGTGATGGTGGGGTGTATGTGAGGTGGTGGAGTGATGGGGTAAGGGTAGAGGTGGGGGTTTGTGATGCATGCAGGTGGGGGAGTGATAGTAATAGAGATTTGACAATTTGACTTACCAGAGTCCAGTCCTCCTGCTACTCCTGTGAGGCCCTCAGGATGCAGTATTGCCAAGACTTGCTCCTCCTGTGTTGTTAGTTGTGGGGGTCCACCGCCAGTCCTCTGTACTGCTATCTGGTGTCTTGCTACCACGGAACGTACCTCCCCCCGTAGGTCGTTCCACCTCTTCCTGATGTCATCCCTTGTTCTGGGGTGCTGTCCCACGGCATTGACCCTGTCCACGATCCTCCGCCATAGCTCCATCTTCCTGGCAATGGATGTCTGCGCACCTGTGATCCAAATAGCTGTGGTTCTACCCAGATGATTTCCTCCACCATGACCCTTAGCTCCTCCTCTGAGAACCTGGGGTGTCTTTGTGGTGCCATGGGTGTAGTTTGAGTGGTGTGTGTGAGGGTGTGTGGGGTGATGTGTTAGGGTGTTTGCTGTGAGGTGCATGGATGGTTTATGGGTGATGGTGTTCTGTGGCTCTGGTTCTGTGGGTGCTCTTGGTGTGTCTCTCCCTCAGTTATCAATTTTCTTGAGTTGTAAAGGGTTGTGGGTAATGTGTGTGTGTGTTTTTTATAGGGGTGTGTGTGTGTGGGCGTGGTGTGTGCATGGGTGTCAGGTGTGTGTTCTTCAAAATGTCCAATGTGGTGTTGTTTTCTGAGGTTGTGTGTATTTTGAGCGCACCGGTATGTACCACCAATGGTTTAGCACCATTGAGTGTCCACCGCGGTGATTCGTGTGTCATAAAGCTGTGGGCATAGTTCTCTTGGCATAAAGCTGTGGGTTTTGCTACCACCATTTTATCACTGACCTTTGGTCTGGCAGACTTGTTTGTGTGTCTGAATAGTGACGGATTGCTATGTGTGTGTCATAATATGGGAAGCATTAAATCACTGCTGCAATATGTTGCGGGAGTCGGCATGGCGGTAAGCGGGACTTACCGCCAATGTCATAATGAGGGCCATAGTCTCTTTGAAGGGCTTTAAAGGTACTGAAAAGACATGTGCAGCACTTTATAAAGTTATTAAATGCTAGATTTGGCCCTCTCTACAGGGTTACTCCCAAACATTTTGCCCTCTCCCCTCCTGCTTCCTGAATACTGTTTTTTTGTTGGCATTAGGAGTCTGTGCTCTTTTCCATGACTAACCAGTGCGAAAGCACTAGTGTTCTCTCGTTTAAGCATGGTAAAATTGACATACATTCAACTGGCATATTTCATATACTTATAAGTCCCTAGTAAAGTGGTACGACATGTACATATTGACTGAAAATTAAATGATACTAGTGCGCCTACAGCACTTTTTGTGCCACCCACGTGGCAGTCTGTGTGCAGTTTTAAACTGCAAGTCTGACTTGGAACAATAAACCTTTTACCAAGCCTAAACATTCCTTTTTAATACATAAAAGGTGCCCCCAAGGTAAGCCCTAAACAGCTCATAGGGCAGGTTGTGGTTGTTGTGTATTCAAAAGGTGGGACATGTACTTTGAAGCTTTACATGTCCTGGTAGTGAAAATCTCTTAAATCCATTTTTCACTACTACAAGTCTTAGCTCTTCTACAGGATAACATTGGGTTACCTTGTTTCATTTTGTGTTAACTTTTGATTGGGAACAGGTCAAAATATCATGTTTGGTCTCAAAAGAATTGTAATTAAAAATCGTTTTCAATGTTAAAGACAGATTTTAAGTCATAGTTGTAAATCCCACTTTTAGAAAGTTGCCATTTCCTACTCCTAACGAATTGATGCCTCTAGCCTGTGTCTGGGGCCAGATGACTGTGAATAGAGTGGCAGTTAGCCTTCATGTATTCCTTCCAGAAAGTGAAACAGTTGAGGGATAGGTGTTGGCAGGATGGGTCTTCCTGCCAGGATTTGAAGGGCAGAGCTGTTCCTTGCCCCACTTACCTTTCAAAGGGACAGCCTGTAGGACACTCACAAAGAACTTGACACCAGTCTTTTGTCACCCTATTGGATTCTGGGTAGGGGAAGAAGGACATTTTCCAGAATCAAATGTGGGGGGGGAGTCTAAAAGTTTCCCCAATTCAAATGCTGGCATGAGGTATAAATATTGGTCCTTCAGACCAACTCTTCAGTTTGCTCCTAGGCCTGTGGAGAAACCCAAGAAGGACTGTTTTTACTTAAGAGGACCGTCCTGTTGTTTGAGGCCTGTTTTTTCCTCAGAGGACAGCCTTGCTGCTACCAAGGGTCTACCCTGCTGCTTGAATCCTGCCTTGTACCCTTAGAGGGCTGCCCTGCTGCTTGAGACCTGCCTTGCTTGTCAATCCCAGGACTACCAGAGTGACTCCAAGGGCTGGTTGGCAGACCTCTGAGTGAGCTACAGGGACACAACAATCTCCAACAACCTTGACACTGCACATGGGCTTTGCCTGAAGTGAGTCCTGCTCTACTAGTGATGACCATCCAGTCCTGGACCCTTGGAATTGGTGCTAAAGGAGTCCAAACAATCAAAAACGGAAACTTAGGACTTGAAAAACTTCCACCAAAAAGTGGCCTGAGAACTGACAGAAGACCAGTACCTACCTTCTCACCGATTCACACAAGGTGTATCTCCAGTCAGCCTGACTTTGCAGTAGCTTCCACTATCTTCTTCTCCGCAGCAGCAAATTGTATTCAGCGGGACCTCTTCAGAAGGGTATGCAGATTTGCAGAGCCGTCATCGCTACATCCTGCAGCTTTGTTCCGCTGGAGATTTTCGACTTCCAAAAAAGTGACAAAGCCTGAATTTAGAAATCTTTACCTCAACTCCATCCAGCAGCTCCCTGACAACACCCCCTCCACCTTGGACATCACTGACTGTTTTGCCCCACTGAACTTTACCTTCTCAGATATTTTTCTTCAAACTTTAAGGCACTACCAGGCCCAATCCGCAGCATGTATATGGACTATGCTCCAAAAACGCAGTCATAACTTTCAAATTGGTCGCACTCTTCCAGGACTAGATTCCCATGGTTTGCCCTTAGATCTTTTAGGCACTATTTTTCACTACCAACTTTAAAAATTCATAGCTCCTCTTTTACTGATTAGATTTATTTTGTTTTTGTGTCATTTTCTTTATTGAAATGTTCTCTATGTTTCTAAATTGGTGTTGGATTTTTCTTGTGCTGTTTTTTTCCCAGTATTTCTTTTTGAGTGCTGCAAAAATATCTTACTCATTGCCTTCAAGTGAGTGCCAAGCACAAGTTAAGTTAGTCACTTTTGTGGTTCACCATGACAGGTGTTGTAGTTTAGCAGCGATTAGATTAAGCATTAGCAGAAGACATCTTGTATTTAGTAACTATTGTGAACATTTCGCGGAATCCATTTTGTATTCATGGGAGCCATTTTCTCTGCCACATGCTGCCATGTGCTCACCATGTGCTCTGTCCTACCTTTCTGTTAACTACTCTTGAAAATCTGCCTAGTGACAAGTTATATTTAGCATCTCCCACTTTCGCACATGCTCAGTAAGGTCTGCAGCTGTTAGTCCTTGAAAACTGTTAGCTCCTCCTACCTGTCGACTGTGCATTTCCACTTGACCTTACATGTATCTAAGTCTTGCTTCTATAATTGTACCACCTCCTTTTAGCCCCTGCGTGGGTATAAAAGGACCATGCTCTCTGAGTTCAGTGTGCTACTTCAAACATTACCGAAGGGTGCTGTTTGAACTGTAGTACCACCTCATGAGGTTAATAAACTTTGTCTTTTATTTCAGTTTCTGTGCCAACTTCTTCCTACCTGGTCTGAGGACTTTGTGCAGAGAAAGGTGAAGCCCTTGCTCTAGTAGGCCTTGCTGAGGCTTACTTCAACAAATTGGCGCCCGAACAGGGACTCATCGGCGACTCGGATGCCCAACGGATTGGTCGTGACGAAGGATTGGGATCTCGCTGCGGACGATCAATGCCTGAGGAGACCCGAGTCTTGGCAACCACAGCGTTTTTCCCTTCTTTCTGATTTGACCATCCAGGTGGCGCCGGTCCTCGACTGAGATCCTTTTTGTTCATTCATCATGCAGTGACCATTTGGTCAATTTTAGAACTTGGCAGTTGGAACCTGGACACCCTGTGATTGGTAACAGCCGTTTTACGGCACTTGCTGTGGGTTTTGATGCCTTTGTTTGGTAATGTAGTTTAGCACTACTTACTGTGGCTCTCGTGTTTTGGGTGACTAGTCAATTTGTGTCCTTTGAATTGATATATAAATTGCAATTTATATAGGCAGATAATGAGGAGAATTTTCTCCAATTTAATTTTGATTTGAACGGCACCTTAAGTGCTACTTTGATTATAATATTGCATATTCTGCACTATTTTTGGCATGCCTGTTTTTAGCGCACTTCGTAGGATGTGTTGCTTTTGTAATGGTACCAATTTGAGACTGGAAGAATCGCAACCGGCACCCCCAGAGGGGACGCCAAATAGAGATATGTATGTTAAACATGGTCTTTCTTCTATAATGTACAGCACATTATGGAATAAATACACTTGTGCGCATCCTGAGTTACGTTGGCCTATGCATGGGTCATTTGATTTGCGAAAGATTGAGTATGTGGAACAATGTATGTGTAAGCGAAAGTCTAGGCAAGATATGTTTGACTGTGTACGAATGTGGGAGAAAGAAGTGCATGGACGAGTGAACCGTGAGCAAGCCTTGCTTGAGAAAGAGCAGCGGAAGAATGTATATGTGAAAGCATTGGAAATGAGAAAGAAAGAAATAAATGACTTGAAGGAGCTAGAAGAGAAAGAACATAAATTACAGGTAACTGGCCAATACACAGTTAGGCAACCTCTAAATCCTATCCTTAATAAACCACATGATGATTTATTGTTATTAGATCGCCCCCCACCTCCGTATGTTGTTCCTTCTGCCCCTCATGAGTTAGTTAAGGCCTCCAGTTCGGAGCAACAGAAGATGCGAGACAGTCGCTGTATGTTGCCTGCTGACCGTGCGTCTCAGCTTAGATCTATTGCTCGTAAAACAATTCGTAGCGTTGTCTCTGCTTCTGAACTTTTAGACAACATGAAAGGGTGGACAGAAAAGGAGCAGCTATATTTTACTGATGCATTTGGCTCAGAAGTTATTGAACTATTTCGGAAATATTCTGATGAGTTAGAGCCCGATGATGTAGCAGCTGATCATAATCAAATGCGTGATGGTCTTTTTGTTTTCTCCCAGGTGGCTGATGCAATCAGGCGTTTGGTGAAATTATGTGTTACGGCAGTCCGTTTGCAAGAGGAGAAAAGGGCTGTGGATGTAGTTGCACGGACATCTCAGACCGATGGGGTGCAAGCTTCCATCTTCGGAACAGATAAGACTATGATAGTTCACGCGAAAACAATGCGGGAGGCCGTGCCTTTATATGTTCCTCCTAAAGGATTGGGTACAAGTGATGATAAAACTTCTGTTGATGCTAAGGGTTATTTTATTTATAATTGGGTGTATACTCCTTGGAATAGGGCAGATGTAATGGCACTTAAAACAGCATTACCTGACCTGCAGAAAAATCCAGCCGCCTTTTATGAGGAAGTTGAGGGAGCAATTAGTTCTCATACTATGACTTTGGCTAACATTGATTTATTTTTCGGATTGATATTACTGCCAGATATGTGGAGAACTGTTCGTAAAATTGATGATCGTGCAGTTTTTGGGGCGTCATGGAAAGAATTAGAACAGATGGACGGGGATAGGGAACCTGCGAAAAAGCCATATCAGTTGATTCTAGATCTTCCTGCAGCCATATTGGTTAAGTTAAAAACTATTATTCCCCCTAAAAAGATAGATTGGACTGTTTTAGCGTCTTGTAAGCAAAAGGCAGATGAATCGGTCTCTGATTTCTTTACACGCTTTGAAGAAGCATTTCATGATTTTAGCGGCCAGTTATTGTCAGATGATACGGGCAGACATTTGTTTGTCGATAAATATGTCGCAAATCTGTTACCAGGAATAGCTAGTCGTCTGAAAGCTAGTGAAAGTTCATGGACTACCTCTACTCCGGTTTCTCTTTTGACTATGGCTCAGTATTATGAACGTCAGGAATTAGAAGCAAAAGGTAGCGAGGATAAAAAGATTAAAGAATTAAAGACGAAGGTTATGTTGGCTCAAGCTTATGGTCTGCCTTTTAGAGGTAGTGATAGAGGTGGACGTGGATCTTATGGTTCTTCTTACACTCGTTCGAATTTGTCTGTTAATCAGTGTGCGTATTGTAAGAAATTTGGGCATTGGGCTGCCGATTGTCCAGCACTACGTGTTCAGCAGTGTTCACGTGGTCGGGGACAAATGAGAAATTGCTCAGGATATTCAGGACCTAGAAGAAGCATGAATGATCATGCTAGGGTTGATGCTAATGTACGAGGGCAGGATGGGTTTAACACTTTTGATAGACAGAACCAATACCAGATGTCTAACCATGTGGAGCCTGATTTCCCAGATTCTGCTCATGCATAGGATTGCCTAGGATTGGGTAAGGAATCAGTTGAAGTTCCAGTAGATCAGAGGAGTCCCTATGTTACAGCACATGTTTTGGGTTCTACTGATCAGTTTCTGGTTGATACAGGAGCTACTCGTAGCGCCTTGTCTAAACAATTGATTCCAAGGGCTCCCCTGTCTGGCTTAACCATTACATCGATAGGTTTCGATGGAACACCTTCCCCTAGCCCTTTGTCACAACCACTTGCATTCCATGTTGATAAATTTACTGCTCCATGTCCATTTTTGCTTACTCCAAATACACCAGACAATATTGTGGGTCTTGATATGCTCAAGTATTTCAGGGCTACAATACGATGCTCTCCTGAAGGGGTGCGTGTTATTTTAAATGATAATCATCCTGTGATGGAAAGAGTTTGTCTTGTTAAAGAGGATATTGCATTAGCTTCACTCCCTAGTACTTTGTGGGCTACTCCAGATACTGATATGGGACAAATGATTATTCCACCAGTACATATTAGTGTCAAGGAGGGAGCTGTTTTGCCACGTTTGCCTCAATACAAAATTTCACAGGAGGGCAAAGAAGCACTCACACGAATTGTGCATGATTTTATTGCAGTTGGAGTTGTTGAGGAAGTTCTGTATAATGTTTGTAACAGTCCGATTCTTCCTATTCTGAAAAAGAATACTGATACTAGGATTTACCGATTCATTATTGATTTACGAGAAGTCAATAAGATTGTGATACCACAATATCCTGTGGTATCTGACATCACAACACTTCTTACTTTGGTTCCCCCGACAGCAACTACTTTCTCTGTGATAGACTTGAAGAATGCTTTCTTTTCGATCCCTATTCATCCTGACAGCCGATATTTGTTTGGTTTTACTTTGAATAAACGATCTTATAGATTTTGCAGAGTTCCTCAAGGCTATACTGAGAGTCCGAGTATTTATAGTCAAGTGTTAAAACGATAACTTGATTCTTTTGTTTCACCCGAAGGTGTGGCTCTCATACAATATGTCGATGATATTTTGTTGGCGGCTGATACCCCTGAGCAATGTGAAAAGTGCACTTTGTCCTTACTTTCTTTTCTTGCTTCACACCATCATAAAGTGTCACGAAAGAAATTGCAATATTGTAGACCAAAGGTAACCTATTTAGGTCACCTTTTGTCTAAGGAGGGCCGTGCACTTACATCAGATCGTATTCAAGCAATTTTAGACACACCAGTACCCTCTACTCAGAAAGATGTTCGTGCATTCCTTGGTCTTACTTCTTTTTGTAGGCAATGGATATTAGGGTTTTCACACATTGTCAAACCTTTGCTAGCACTTTTGACTAAAGATACTCCAATGCCCGTCCCATGGGCAGATGAATGTGAGAATGCTTTCCGGCAGCTACGACAAGCCCTTTGTTCAGCACCAGTGTTAGGCACTCCAGATTACACAAAGCCTTTTGCACTTTACGTACATGAGAAAGATGGATGTGCATTGTCAGTTTTAGTACAGACACATGGCGATAAGCAGCGTCCCTGTGCATATTTTCCAGCAGTACTTGACCCTGTCGCTCGAGCGTTGCCTGGGTGTTTTCGTTCAGTTGCCGCAACAGCTGTGTCAATACGTCAGAGTGAAGGGATAGTTTTGTCACATAAGCTGTTGGTGTTAGTACCCCATGCGGTTGATGCTCTTTTAAATCAAACCAAGACACAACATTTAACTAGCGCTCGCATAACAGGATATGAGTTGACATTGCTGGCTCCTCACATTACACTGAAGATATGTGCAACACTAAATCCAGCCACTTTGTTGCCATATCCGGTGACTCAGCCTCAGTCACAAGAAACACATGATTGTATATTCCTTACCGAAGAACAGACAAAGGGTCGTATTGATTTACAAGATACGCCCCTTCCAGATGTAGACGGGGAATTGTGGGTTGGTGGGTCTTGTTTGAAGTTGCCAGATGGTATGACCTCAGCTGCATATGCAATCACCACAATACACACGGTAGTGGAGACAGCTCGTATACCACAGAAGTCAGCTCAAGCAGCTGAACTAATAGCTTTGACACAAGCATGTGAGCTTAGTGCTGACTTATGTGTGAACATTTATACAGACAGCCGCTATGCTTTTGGAGTGGCTCATGATTTTGGTTTGCTTTGGAAGGAGAGAGGTTTTCTCACATCCCACGGGATACAGATAATGCACGGAGAATTAGTGCATAACCTCTTGACTGCATTGACATATCCAAAGAAACTAGCTATTGTGAAATGTAGTGCACACAAGAAAGTGACCGATAAGATAGGGCAAGGTAATGCTCTTGCAGACCGCATAGCACGTGAGACTGCGATGCAGCGAAGTACTACTTCTATGTATGTAGTGAAGTCACAAGCTGAACGTTGGCATAATGCTAGACAAGACGTATTAGATATACAGAAATCTGCTTCTGTGAAAGAACGTGAGCAATGGTCTGAAGAAGGAGAATTGGATGATGAGGGCTGTTGGTGGAATAAGCAGATGGATAAATGGAAATTGCCTATAGCTTTTGTACAACCTATGGTTCAGATGACACATGGGCTGGCACATGTTGGGGCTTCAACAATAACGAAGTTGCTTACGCAAGCTTGGGAGCATCCAGAAATTTCCAGTACAGCTAAGAGAGTAGTACAGTCTTGTTTGATCTGTTTACAATACAATCCTGGAAAAGGGACACGTACTCCTGCGGGAGGGTTTGCTACACCAACTGCACCTTTTGAAGTTCTACAAATGGATTATATTCAGCTTGAACGCTGCAACAATTTAAAGTATGTCTTGGTGGTGGTATGTACCTTCAGTAAATGGATAGAGGCGTACCCCACAAAGGATAATACTGCCATTACCACAGCGAAGGTGCTTTTGAAATAATTTTTCCCTAGGTTTGGTGTTTGCAGACTTTTATGGAATGATAACGGACCTCATTTTGTTGGGGAAGTTATTAAGTATGTCCTGAAAGGCTTAGGGATCAAACAGAAGTTCCATGCGGTTTTCCACCCACAATCAGCAGGGTTGGTGGAAAGGTATAAACTTTGAAGCTGAAGTTAGCGAAGATACAGGCTTCCACATCCTTAACTTGGCCGGATGCATTACCGTTGGCATTATTGTCTAATAGGTCAGTGCCACACTCTCGACTTGGCCTTAGCCCATACGAAGTGGTTTTCGGGAGGCCAATGAATATTTGGGGAGTTCCTAAGCCAAAATCTGTATATGATGTACCTTGTGTCCTGATGAATGATTATTTGGCACAGTTAACTGACAATTTGTTTTCTATTCATCAACAAGTTCGAGAAGCACTTCCTGACAGATCTACAGGTGAAGGCCATGAACTCCGACCTGGTGACCAGGTGATGATTAAGTCCTTTGAAAGATCAAGCAGCTTGGAACCAAGGTGGCGAGGCCCAGAACAGGTGCTCCTTGCGACAAGGACAGCAGTTCGAGTGACGAACCGAAAGAATTGGGTCCATAGTATTCACTGCAAGAGAGTGCTACCTACCTTGGTGGAACCTGCTGTGCTGACCGATCATCGAGAGATTTTGACTACGGAGAAAGGCCGTGCTATATCACCTGACGAATCTGCAGAGGTCTTCCCGGACCATACCACTTCTGGAGTGTCGTGATATAATTTGAGACCGAGGAAAGAATCTGATTTTTTTTTTTTAAACTGGTTGAGCTACCGCCCTGGGTTAGTGAAACAGAGAGCCAATGTGGCAAGGGGGGGGGATCAGCCATGCATTAGAGTAGTCACACCCGTCTTGGCCCGTGGTGAAGAAATCAGCGGCTGCCCAGGGATAAGAGCTCCAACTATTGTTTTTAATTCATTTCTGAAAGGGTCGATTATCACTGTTGCTAAAATGAATAACAAACTGATCATTAGTACTATGGGGTTTGTTGTTGTTTTGGTGGTTATAGCAACAATCACTTGGTTTGTTGAAAAGAAGGCTCCTGCTCGTGAGTTTTTTGTTGCCACTACTCCAGTACCAGAGGATCACTATTACTTTACGCTTCCCTATCAGGAGCAGAAGCACCGTCAATCGTACTTCAATAATACTTTCATTCAGATGTTGCATCATACTCATAATGCTACAAATACTAATAACTGTTGGGTATGTGGAATGATACCTGCGCATCAAAAGAAAGGAGGAACACCTTTCATTCCTCTTCCTTTTTCACACAATGGTTCTTGTCAAGCTTGGTACACGCTTTTGTTTGCATCTGGAAAATGTACAGAGGGCGGACTTCTTTTTCGCCTTAATAAAGTATGCTACCAAGACAAAGATGGGTACCCCCAAGCCAAAGGAACTAAATGGGAATGGGAAGAGTATCAACCGGACAATGTTTCAATACCATACGTCTTCACAAATATAAGAGACTCTGACAAGAAAGAACAATTTGTGATTTCTGTTACAAAAACTAAAGCAGATTTATGTATACAAAGCATTGGACGAATTCCAGTAGGGATAAGCGATTGTACCTTGATTTTAACTATTGAGGGTGTAAATAATAGTAGTTTTACAGCTTCACATAATACATATTTTGTTTGTGGTAACTATGTATATTACCAACTACCTGTTGGGTGATCAGGTGTGTGTTATGTATCTTTTCTATTACCCCCTGTGTTTTTGGCACCTGCATCATATCACCGAGATTTTAAAGTGTTCAATGACATCGTTAAAAATAGATATAAAAGGGCAATAAGTACAAATGAGGTAGACCAAACAGATACTAGCCTGCAACAATATGTTGATTTTAATTTAGGGTTGTTCCCCTTTGTGGGTGCTGCGTTAAATAGTAGGAAAGTAAGACGATTGACTAGGGTTGTGGAAGCTGTTACCAATCAGGCAGCTCTGGCACTTGGGAATATTACTGAGGAGCTCCAAATTGCGAGGATTGTAGCGCTCCAAAATCGTATGGTACTAGATGTGATATTAGCTGACTGAGGTGGTGCATGTCGCATCATCGGTAGTAGTTGCTGTGTTTTTATTCCCGATCACTCACCTTCAGTATATGATGCAATATCTAAATTGCATAAAATTGCTGCAGAAATCCACACAGAGACTGGTACTTGGACTTTTTCTGGATGGTTTTGGGCTCTTGTTTCCGCCTGGGGCTGGAAACTACTGACTATCCTGTGTGTAATGATTGCAATATTTTTCACATGCTGTATCTGTATTCAGTGTGGTCCAATGTTCTGCTCCATGTGTATTACTGCTTGTATGCCTACCAAAAGAAATATTACAGAAATGAAAGCACAACATATGTTAGATAAGGAAATAGCTGAAATCATGAGCATAAATATACAAGATGAATATTTAGATTATCCTAGAAAGACGAATGTCTTCAGCTAATGCTGAAAGGGTCGTCTGTTGTAGTTTAGCAGCGATTAGATTAAGCATTAGCAGAAGACATCTTGTATTTAGTAACTATTGTGAACATTTCGCGGAATCCATTGTGTATTCATGGCAGCCATTTTCTCTGCCACATGCTGCCATGTGCTCGCCATGTGCTCTGTCCTACCTTTCTGTTAACTACTCTTGAAAATCTGCCTAGTGACAAGTTATATTTAGCATCTCCCACTTTCGCACATGCTCAGTAAGGTCTGCAGCTGTTAGTCCTTAAAAACTGTTAGCTCATCCTACCTGTCGACTGTGCATTTCCACATGACCTTACATGTATGCAAGTCTTGCTTCTATAATTGTACCACCTCCTTTTAGCCCCTGCGTGGGTATAAAAGGACCATGCTCTCTCAGTTCAGTGTGCTACTTCAAACATTACCGAAGGGTGCTGTTTGAACTGTAGTACCACCTCATGAGGTTAATAAACTTTGTCTTTTATTTCAGTTTCTGTGCCAACTTCTTCCTACATGGTCTGAGGACTTTGTGCAGAGAAAGGTGAACCCCTTGCACTAGTAGGCCTTGCTGAGGCTTACTTCAACACAGGGATTGTGGTTGTTGCTTGAGAAGCATCTTCACTCCGCTAAATCAAAAACTAAATAAATAAATAATTGATATCCCCAGACACTGGTTACTTACACTAATTTAACTACAGCTACACATGTGTAATATATGCAATTAGTACATTGCACATGCCTAAAGACAAAATATTTCTCAAATGTAGGTATTTTCTAAGCAAATTGTGTAAATTAAAGAGCAATTGTTGTCCTGTATCACTTTTCTTTGCTCTATGTATGTGCCAATACCATTCAGTTGTGGTTCACATTGCTACGAGAAGTGTGACAAACACATTTTGAAAGATTACCTATGGGGGAGATTGTTCAGCCTTTCTGAATGTGTCATCCATGTCTGAGTCTTCACAGATTGAGGATATATCCAAGCAGACAGGTGCACACTGAAAAAAAGTACAATAGTACATTAGCTACTTCCACACACAGTGTGCTTATCTAATGAAGAAAATAAGACTAGCATGATTCTGCCAATGCCAATCATTCAATTCCAAATTCTGATGATAAACAACCATCAATTTGAAGTCTGGAATCATTCATAAATGCATAAGGTGTACACCAAGTTGCTTTACAGTAAATGTCTTTGATTGAAGCTTCCTTTAATCATGGCCCATGACGTTGTCACTGTCACAGTTGTCTACAATCAACAACAAGTGGTAGAGGTTAACTCTTGTAGGAGTGAGAAGAGTATTCAGAAACCAACATCCTATACCTCCCAAGCTTTGTTATCACAGAAAGAAAATACACTATCCAAGGCGCAACAGCCCTTTGGGGAAAGGGGGTTTGGAGAAAAAGAAAATACACATACAAAGAATCTAGGTCCACACAGGATGTCCACTAAGGCCTGAATGGGTTTGTTAACGCGTCCCTTTATGACCAATTTACTCACTTTGGGACTCGTTTTAGGCCAATGAATCTTTTGACCCTGATTGAAGACACCTTAGGAAGAGATAGCTAATCAACATGTCAATCAATATGTCAATAATGTCATCAAAGTTCACAGTAATACGACATTTCAAATTATTCAAAGTCATTTAATAAACTCGAAAGACCACCATGACCTTTCAGTCATGAATAACCACACCAGTTTAATATGATTTTGTGAAGTTTATTCCCTATTGATTACAATTCTACTAGCAGGTTTATTAGTCTCAAAACCAAGAAACACATTGGCATGGTCACAATATGGCAACTCTGATAAGATTTCATCAAAGCAAGAATCACAAACATTAGAATATAACACAGCTTCAGCATAGGTTTTTTTAGCAGAATATCATCATAATGTTATTCAACAAAGCATATATTTGGTCATTTGTCTATTTGCGTCAGTTTAGTAAATCCCTGTCCTAACCTCAAATTAGCATTGGCATGTTGGGCTTCATGCAAAACAATTTAGTAACACCAATTTGGAAAACATCTAGCTATGGTCTCTGTCAAAAGAAGCAGTTGGTACCTAGAAAGGAAAAGCAAAACAGGCAATTACAATTTCATTGTCATATAGTTACCCTTCCGTATTTGGGTCAGCTCTCAGGTTCGGTCTTCGTCCTCAGGACATCAGTTGGTTCGCCATCAGGAATTCAGCAATCGGGAAAAAATAAGGAGGTAAAGTGTAAACGGGCAATATAAGGCAAGAATCGTTTTAAGAACCAAACAGCAAAGTCTCTATGCAGAGAGACAAATTGTCTGGGTAATAGCAATTCGCATCAGCATCTCCCCTAACTCTCTCCTATCCCTCCTGTTCTCTCCTGATCTCTAGTCTACTTCCTGGTGTCAAGGGTTTTTATCCCCTTTTCGTTGTACATTCCCCTAAAATTTGGTTGGACAAGGGGTTGCTCCTCACTATCTTTAACCAATTGTCTTCACATTAGCTCATCGAATTTGTCACCCCCTAACAGTTCTCATGTATTTTATTGGTCCTTATGATTGACTTCTTTAGCGGGTGGAATGTACGGTATGATTTCATAGTCTTGTGGTCCTTTGCACATCTTTGGTCAGTGGCTCCATTGTCTGTACCGGTTCAGGCGACCTTGTACCTGCTACTGGTCTACAGTGTTGCATTCAGCTAAAATGTTTCTACAAGCAAGTCGAATTTCATGAGAATGGATCTACTACAGTTACATTCAGCTTCTAGTTTGGAGAAAAACAAGAGTTCATGTCCTTCAGTAAGTCAGCACACTGCACGTTAGAAAAACACATTTAATATGAGAGTCAGGCAGCTAGGCCTCGACTCATGCTCACTAAAGCCTAATGATTCATTAGCAAAACTTTAGCATATAGATTTTCAATATTAATGCACAATTACAATTTTAATAAACATTTCATAATTATTAGTCAGTTTCATTAGTCCCCGTATATGTTGACGGCCACTCCCTGTGGGCACATTTCAAGCGCATGTTTTAGCACAATACATTAATACATTTTCTAAGCGGCATTATTATTCATTAGTTCATAATCATTTCATGTTAATATCGATTATATAAGCTACGCTCTCTCAAGTTCACACCCTCCTAAGTGTCAGTGGATCTGGAAATATAAAAATTAACATTGTTTCCAATCTCTCTTTCTTTTGCTGTCAGCTGTAAGCATGTTAATAACACAACCATAGTCTCTTATACAGACTTCCTTCCTTCCCCATTAAAAACCAAGCAGAACCTATTCACTATAAAGTATTTCTGGAACACTTAAAGAAGGTGATCTTAATGGAACAACAGTTAAGTACCGGCTATTATACATACTTTTATAATACACTAAAACTCTCTGGAAAACCACCCCTCCCAACAATAATAGTACCTTGTTAGAACTTTCACACAAAGGAATTGCTTCATTCCTATAAATAAAGCACCGGAATAACACAACTATTTTAGATAAAAAACAGTCCTCTAAATAATCCAAAAAAGAAACAAGGGGCAGAAATTAGAGTTCAATAGGTAAACTCTTTTTGATTTTAGTTCATAATAATAAGTCTCTTTACAGGTGTAAAGTATCTTCATTCCTTTGATCTTATCTTTCAGATTCCAAAACTAGATGTACATAATCCTGAGTTAAGAATCTGCAAAATGACTCCAGTGCTGGACCATGAATGGACAGTAACTAACTTCCTGTTAGAAATTAAGCATTTGATATATTTGTAATAGGTTCATGCACAGAGGAGTCAGCCAACCCATTCACCTCTTGTATTAAACAAACAAATGAGTTCTCAAAATTTACAATGACTACCAGTAAAGTGGCAAGTCCATTTCTGGACCTCATAACAAAACCCATGGGTAGTACCCTGAAAAGTGAGGTATACTATAAGCCCACTGATCAGAACATTTGTTTTGTAATATGATAGTTGCCACCTAAAACCTCTATGGGATAACCTCCCAGTAGGCCAATTTCTTAGACTCAGACATTATTGTTTGGAGTGACATGACTACAACTGACATGCACAGTTTCTAACAGATAGATAAGAACTATCCTAAGAAATTGATAAAGAAGGCTTACAAAAAGGGCTTTTTACAGCCCTAGGGATTCCCTCCAGAATGGCGGGTCTGCATGACCAAGTATGGACTGCATTCTAAGATGGGTCAGATGATAATTGATAAGAACTAGAACATTCTAACATCTGGGACATTAAGGTTTCAAAAACCAATGTTCTTATTTAAATGAGGAAAATCTATCAAAGATGAGCTGGTCCATACATGCCCAAAAAAACGTACACGCAGACTAAACTTAGCTGCATATTTATAGGCCCCTAGCGCAACCTTGAGCCACATTAACATAATTTATTTTGACGTTAACGAGGCCAAAATCCCCACGCCATTTTTACAGAGTGGTGCAATGCATGCATTTTGCCACACTGTAACCCTTTGCGCTACATTATGCCTGCGCCAGGCATAATGTATGCAAAGGGGGTGTTCCCCCGTTAGGGGAGCCAGAAAAATGGTGTAAGGAAACCTATGAAATTTCCTTGAGCCATTATTATGGCACTTTTAATGCCTGCTCAAGAACAGAATAGGCCCCAATATGTTGGCGCTACTCCTGCAGAGTACATCAATAGTGTCATACAAAGGGACTGGTGGTGCTGGCGGTCTAAATTCTCCATGGCAGCATTGCAAGCATCCTCACCCTGGGTATTACGATCCCCCTCTTCGCCAGCTTTTACCTGGTGGTAGCACTGCCATGTAAAGGCTGGTGGGGATGGGGTGTAGGGGTGCCCCATGGGGGCCCCTGCACTGCCCATACACTTGCCCGTTTTTGCCCGCTGACCCAGCGGGAAACTCCTAACTAATGGGGCCCATGTGGAGACGACCGCACTGGTGACAACCTGACCGCAAGAGTTTGGTGGATGTCCTTTTCCGTCTGCCAAACTCATAATGACCCCCTAAACATCCAGACTTGGGCTTTCAAATGCTTCTGGGAAAGAGACATCCAATGTTGCTTTACAATTAATGGATTTGGCTGTAGCATATGACATGAAAATAGAAAATGGGAACACAAGATCTGATTGCCCTAGTGTCCAACTTTCAAAAGAGGTGTGATAACAAGTCATATAGACTATGGGGGTCATTACAACCCTGGCGGAAGGCGGAGAACCGGCGGTAAGACCGCCAACAGGCTGGCGGTCTTTCCCCAGCGTAATATGACCATGGCGGTTACCGCCATGGTCATCCGCCGGTTCTCCGTTCCGCCCGCCAGGGCGGAGACGACCGTCGGGCTGGAGACCTGGGTCTCCAGCCCGGCATCCGTCACTATACCGCCGGCGGTATTTTGACCCGGCTTACCGCCGCTGTTTTCCAGTGGTCTGAACCACCATGAAAACCATGGCGGTAAGCACTATCAGTGCCAGGGAATTCCTTCCCTGGCACTGATAGGGCTCTCCCACACCCCCCACCCCCACCCTGACTCCCTCCCCTATCCCCCCCCACCACCACTGCCACCCCCAAAGGTGGCAGGGCCCCCCTCCCCACCCTGACCCCCAACATCACTTCACCCATACCCACACGACACGCATGCAGGCACCACCTACATACTTACATACTTACACGCACACACGCCGACATACATGCCTACAACCACACACACAGTCATACACGCACACCCACATTCAAACATACACGCACACATCCATACAGACAGACACACACGCACTCACACCCCCCCTCTACATACACACACGCACACCCCCATGCACCCACACAACACCCCCCCACCCCCCTCCCCTCACGGACGATCGACTTATCTGGTCCGACGATCCTCCGGGAGGGGACGGGAGCCATGGGGGCAGCTCCGCCGACACCACACCGCCAACAGAACACCGCCACAGTGAAGCACAGGACGTGATTCGCTGGGTGGTGTTCTGTTGGTGTGGAGGTGGAGCAACCTCCACTTCCCCGCCTCCCGCCAGTATGGCTGTTGGCGGCTCTCCGTCGGAACAAGGACGGCGGGCTGCCAACGGTCATAATATGCCGAGCGGAAGACCGCCACCACTGGCGGTCTTCAGCACGGCGGTACCTCGGCGGTCTTGCGAAAAGACCGCTGAGGTCGTAATGACCCCCTATATTTTTCTGGATAAAAACCTGTGGTCTTCCCTAATGGACATGGAGATAATTACAAAAGCACATAGTGATCACCATGCATTGTGTCATGATGGATTTTTGTGCTTTTAACACACAAATGTTAGATCAACTATTAATGTTGATATGGCCTAGCTTACTATGGATAGGAGGAATCCAAAGTGGCCGGCAGTTATGAATAACAGTAAGATTTTTACACAAAGTTATAGCCTTTTTGTGGAGATGCTTCTTCCACTAGCTCATGGAAATAAGGGAAGCACAAATCCTCCCGACCTGCATACTCAACTGATGAATCAAATAAGTAAATTATTTATGAAAACAGTGAAGAGAGGAGCCTGTCAAAAATTGTCCCCTAGGTGGTTTACTAGAAAGTGCCGGACTACCAAGGATAGTCTCCTGGAAGGTGTTAAGTCAGACTATCAGGCCCAAACAGTTACAGCTAAGAAGACATATAAAGTCACTTTGATAGAGGCAAAGAAACAATGGGAAGTTGCACAATGGGTGGAACTAGCAGAATCTCTTAAATCTGGTGATGCAAATACTTTCTGGAAACGTATTTCAAATGGAACGCTTACTACAGATAGCAATCTAGAGACAGTAATTTCCCCAGAAAAATGGATGACCCACTTTGAAAGTCTTTACACAGAGTGGTGTAACATAAAGAGCAGTCCTCAGAAGCACGACTGTGGTTTATTCAATAAGTATAGTGATCTTTCATGCACAGTCTGTTTACCGGGTGACATCAGGAGGGAGGCAAAGAGGTTTACCTTCACTGAAACAGCCACCACCCTAAACCAAATGAAAAGAGAAAAGGCCGCTGGACTTGATGGCATCCCCTGTGATATGTATCTCTCCCAACCTGACGTATGGGTTCCCTATCTCAACTCCCTCAGCAATGCTATCCTGAGGGGTGAGGGTATTCCTCCTTCTTGCAAAATTAAACTATTACGGTAGGGGATTTTAAAAGAGTAAGGCACTTACTAATCGTTTCATTAAAGGTATCCTGTGGACGGTGCTATCCAAGGTTGTTCCCCAAAAAACAACCTTCAATTGGGAAGCCCTAAAAGCTATCCCTAAATATAGTAAAAAATGGAAGCACTCAAGCCCTCTTCAGTTAGGAAAATATGTATCAAATCAAAACCACAAAGTCCATTGATCCATTAAGAAAGTCTTCTTCTTCTTTAATCTTTTCGTTTAGGTAGACACAATCAAGCCAACACGTGTTTCGTCAGGGTACATATCTCCTCTTGGACTTCATCAAGGCTTCTCTCAGCTATCAACAGTCTATAATATCCAATCAACATAATGTTTAAAATAATTAGTAAGTCCAAACATTTTTTAATTTCTTATTTACAACTTACACCCAGTGGCATATCCAATAAACTTATATATGGTGAAAATCCTATGCACAATGTGTGATCCTATGTAGTAGTGACAGTTATATCTTTCTTATAGTATTCATGAATAGACCTCCATGTACCCATGTGTAAATGTAAATTAGCACTTGTATAGCGCACTACTCACCCGTTAGGGTCTCAAGGCGCTGTACTCATACCGCTTTGGAACCCCTCCTGGCTTTTTCCCTATGAGGTGCCAACTCCTGAGGGTGAAGCCAGGCATCCAAGCGCTGTTGGGGCCGTTGTGGAGATTAAGCAAGCTATTGCCCAGAGTTGCAGAGTGGGACCCATGAATTAGATTAGGCACCGAGGCGAGAATTATCTGGTCAAGGGGAATTGAGCCCAAGACCTGCCGAAGCGGGACTTGAACCCTGGTCTTGAGCCAGATCTCTGCTTCAGGGTCTGCCGCTCTAACCATTGAGCCACACTTCTCCATCTTGTGTGGAACTCACAGTACCAGAGACGCCAAAGTGTATGTAATAAGTTAAATCGTGATAGATACGTTTCTTGATGTTACCTGATATAATTAGCTTTGTTTTGGTATACGAAATTGTATCACAGAGAAAATTGTCTGCGAGTCCGACTAAAGTACATATAAGAAAATTACACACTTAAATTAATCTATTTTTTGTTTAATTTATGCAGCTATTAAATTTATCTTTTATAAACATGGATTGCTAAATATCTCCTTTATAGTACTTACACTGTGATATAACTGTGAATTTTTATATATGTATTCTGTATACAAATATATCCTTCCTCCTTCTAAAGAAAAGAAAGAGAAAAAGCCTCTTTAAGTAGTAACTTAAAGTAAAATTGTATAACGCTTTGGTATATTAAAACTGTCTCTCGATTCCTCAAATTACCTTAGTTTACAGAAGCCGTATGTCCCCTTACGTCATCCTCGTATGTGTGTAAAACGAGCAGCGACCCAGTCTAAGTGCTTGTAAATTCCTCCTTCTTGGCAAGGGCCAGTCATGATCCCCCTGTATAAAAAGGGGGATAGAGATGAGCTGGCTAACTACAGGCCATAAGCCTAATAGATATTAGCCAGAAAATATTTTGCAGGCAGGTCCTAGTTTGACTTCGATCCTGGCTTGACAACAATTTGATTCTTGCAGAGGAATGGGCAGGCTTTAGGGCCAAAATCAGCACCCTTTTTTTGTTTCATGACTATCCGCTGGAAATATACAGATCTGAGGCAGAGCCACTTATATGTTGCATTTATAGACTTGCTAGTGGTTTTTGACCTGGTACCAAGAGACTCTTTATAGAGGGTTTTAGAAGCCTATGGCATTCCTAGCAACCTTTTGTGGATCCTGAGAGCTTTGCACCAAGAAACATTTGCAAAAGTTAGATTAGCAGAGGAGGGGACCTTACATCTAGGATCCCCATAAAGTCCAAGTTTATGGTGATTAACATGCATCAGTCCATTAGAAAGAATGTGACAATTTGTGGTGTCCTACTTCCACAAGTTAAACACTTTGGCTGTTTGGGGGTAAGGCTGGTGGATAATACACACTGGGTACCACAACTAAACAAAAGTAAGACCGTTTCAGAAGGTAATGGCCATACGGAGAAGATATAAAGCAACTCGGGGGGCTCATTGGTGCCTGTTCTAAAGGTTTATGGGGCAGCGGCTGTGTCAGCAACCACAAATGGGGATGAGATAAGAGGTTATGCGAATGTAACGCTGCTGTCACAGACAGAAAATAAGTTTGTTAGGGCCTTGTTTGATCTTCCTGCGAGTGTACCTCTTTCACCACTGATGTATAACTTGTCCTTAAATAGGATCCACCATTCGATTGCCTTGAGACCCCTTGTGTATTTGGTAAGAATGTGGTCATCTGAGGAATTTTCTCCTTATAGAAAATCGCTAGCCGAATTGGTATCCCTATCCACAAGGACGACCACCCTGGTTAAAACATGTAAAACAACTAAGTGAGACGTTAAAAATGGGGGGACCTGTGGAGTAGGCCTTGGTCAATGGAGAAAGATGTCACCCAGAAACTAAAAAGGGAATACTGGGATTACGTTGCATTAAGGGCTTGGACTTAACAGAAGAATGGAAGTCTGGCAGCACAGTTCCTGTCACATAAATGCATTGTTACATTTGAACCATATGTAAATAGAATTTCTCCCTTCCAAGCGAAACATCTCTATGTCCTGTTTAGATGCAGGGTTCTTCCCCTAAAAACCTTTGCTGCAAACTGGGCCAAAGAAGCAAGTGAACAAAGTTCTTGCCCATATTGCCTTATGCATAGCAAGTCCAAGACACACGTTTTCTTTTTCTGTCCCCTATATGCCCAGGCGCGGAAAAAGTGGATAATATCACTTTGTAAACTAATGGGTGTGAGACAACATAGGGAAATGTTACAAATACTAAAGAATGAAACACAAGAAGTAATAGTGTTTGCAGTTACTCGCTACCTGCACTGGGCATGGAGACTTAGACTAAGAGCTAGTACCTAAAAGGCCTAGCAAATATGTGGGTCTAAGTAGATACAGTGTATTATAAGAGTCTGGTCTAGCATTTCATGAGACATGCAGAATCTGTTGTGGATTTATTAGTGTAAATATGTGATATGGTCAATTGTAAAAAAAAAATGATGTCATCATAAGCATGTATCTGATTTTGTTACTTTATTTATTTTACTATGATTTGCACTTTTATGGCTTTCAGACGAAATAAAGTATTTACTGACATATACTCAACACTGGTTCTCAAACTTTGAGGTGGCACAATGCTTTCTCCTCTTCTAACAAAACCTGATTCCATACTCAACTCATTTCTTATTTCCCAAAAACCTCTCAGTTCATCTTGACAACTTATTTCTTCCCATCCTTCCAGAATGATTTTTTTTACTTTGTTCATCGCAGCATCTGTCTCATACAGTTCTTCCCATATGTCTTTTTCAATCAAATGCACTTCCTCCTCATCCAAATAAGCTGTTCCGTGGTGCTTCTTCTGTGACGGTAACCGACATAAACAGTCCGCTGCTCTGTTATGTACTCCTGGCATGTATTGAATTTTGGAATTGTAATCCTGCAACCTCATAGATAGCCTAGCGATTCTTGCAAAAGCCTTTAAAACCCCTACTGTAGAAAGCAAATTTAACCAAAGTTTGTGGTCAGTCTGTTGTACATTAAATTCTTTTGCCCCAAAAATTGGTCTGTTATGCTCCATACCCCACACAAAGGTAAGAATTTCTCTTTCAATTACAGAATACCCTTCTTCAGTAGTTGTTAAACATTTTGATGCAAATCTAATCACCACTTCTTTTCCATCTTTATCATTCTGTGTCAAGACTGCACCTAATCATCTTTTACTTACGTCTACTGTCAAGATGCTCCACAATGCTGGTTCAAAACTTTGAATCAGAGAGGCTTTCGATATATCTTCCTTGATATTCTGAAAATACCTCTTGCATTCCTTACTCCACTCAAACGTACTTCGATTTTTCAATATTCATATGTTTCTTGAGCAACATGTTTTACAAATTTACAGTAGCATTCTGCATGCCCCAGAAATGATCGTAATTCATCCTAATTCTTTGGTTCTGGAGCTTCTTTTATAGCCTCAACCAACTCCTTTTTAAGCGATATGCCATTAACACCAATAACATGTCCCAAATATGTAACTTGTTTTTTTGCAAATTTGCACTCTGAGTATTCTGCAGTTAGACCTTTGCTTTCCACCACCTTCATTACCTTTCCTAATTTTTCATCATGCTTTCTCATGTTCTGACCCTTTATTAAAACATCATCCTGAAAGTACAGAACTCCTTTAGTGTCTCTTAATATTTAATTCATCAACCTTTGAAAATCTGACGTTGCTGACGCCAGCCCAATAGGCATCATTACATTTTGAAGACCTCAATATGGGGTGATGAAAGCTGTTATTTTCCTACTTTGTTCATGTAATGAGAGTTGATGGTATGCCAAAGAAAGACCTACAGTTGAAAAACATTTCATGTTCTTTGTTCGCCACTTTGTAATGAAGATACAACACAGTACATTGTCCAGGTTACTTTATTAACAACTCAGTAGTATGATAAACACAGCAAGGGAACAGCACCTTACTTGTCTTCTCTCTGCCCTTCAACTGACATCCCCCAGAACCCTCCATCATCCTACGTTCCATTTACATCACCAAAGCCTACCCCATACATTCTATTGTTACGAAGCAGCAACTCCACAGATGCTAAAGGGACTCCCAGCTCTCCTACACACCTATAAGAATAAATTGCTTCAAGAAATAGCACCTTGGCTGAAAGGTATTTCAGACTAACCATCTGAAAACACTCAAAGGGGGACTTCTGCATAACCGGTAATTCTAACTGAGATATTCGGCATATATTTGTGAGCATTTGAGAAAAAACTACTAAGTATTCTGAAAGTAATTTCCAAGACTGAAGAAACTTCAGAATCTCTGATAGCCTGGATCACTACCCATTGTCAAATCAAAGGGGAGACTGCTAATTCTAAAGTAAATGACTCTTGTAAAAAAAATCAAATATTTTAGATGATTCACATTGGGTGTATTGTAAATTCCTACAGGTCCATAATATGGCTGGCGGTGGTCTACTGGCATGGCCACAGCTGGATTTCCGCCATCCTTCTGGCGGAAATCCGGCTGTGGTCATAATACAGCCGATGGCTGGTGGCCGTGGTGACGGTCTTTTGGCAGCCGTCATCGCTGCGGTAAGTGGTTTTTACCTCCAATGACATAATGAGGGCCTTATTCTTTATTTTATGCATTCATTTCACTTTTTATTTATCTTTTCCCATTGCTGTTCAAAGAGTTTACAGCCACAAAAAGGAAGGTATATCAGAAGAGCTTTCGGGGATGCATAAGCCTTTCAGGTTCTCAAAACAAATGAGTCTTCTAGCAGCCACTCGGAAAAGAGATGCCTATTGTGACCCTCAGACTATCAATTGACATTTCAAATTGAAAGTCTGCTCCATAGTCAACAGAGTACCTGTACAGTGCAAACCCTATTGCAATTGCTCAAAGACTACGAAAGTCTCTTAAAAGCAATTGTGGAGTACATGTAAAGTGTTGGCTCTTATTGCAGAATTTGATGCTGAATAAGGTATCTTTCTTTCCAAATTAATTGACAATTCCATTTTTTTTTTATTGAATTAATCTCCAGGGGATCAGTCCTCCGACCTTTGAAGTATTAACTTTAACTGTTGATGGAAACTCATCTGACGAGCTCTCCAGTGAATACATTTTCAACATAAACATTAGAAAGATAGGTCTCACAACCTCTTTCCATTCTCAATTGAAATCACTCTTCACTAATTAAAAAAAGGAGAGAAACTGTGCCCATCCTTATACATTGCTGAAAGAAGTCCACATCTCACTACAGAGAAACAAGATCAGGAAAAGAAAATTTACCCCAAAATGCTGCAAAATGAATCAGGTCCTTGTACAAATTTGACTCCTGCATTCTTCTTCATCTGGGTCAAAATAGACATCCACCACATTCACCCTGGGCTGGGTGAAGGAGCTTCTTCAGCTTTAGGGGCTGCACCTACTGTCTTCTTCACCATTTTTGGTATAATAGCAAAAGGTGGCATTTCAGTGTTAGTTACAGGTTGCTCCAGAGTTTGTTTGTCATTCTGAAAAGACATCTCCTCCTGGACACTCCTCTTTTGAGTGTTTTTTAGGTACCATGGCCCACCAGACAAAGAAGCACAACCACAACACTAATACGATTTCCGGGAAGTACTGCAACAATGAAAAATGCCTTCTATGATGCACTTTAGTACGATTTTTAGGTAAAGGTATCGTCTTGGTTGCTATGTGAAGCCAATTTATTATGAAATAAATATATTGAATCGTAAGAATGGGGATTTTGTTTGTGTAGAAAAGGAAACAAAATCACCATGAAATCACTCACAACTAATCAGATTCCTTAAGTATGTTTAGTCTATTTTCATCATTTAAGGTAGTACAGTATTTCAGGTTTACAATTTTAGAATAACTTTAAAAATCATTGTTGAAAGAGAAATAAGAATAAGAACCATCAGCCACAAGAGATATTTGTGACAAGGATATTTCGTGAGGAGCGGTAATGTACACGCAACATTCATTAAGATATGAATTGTCAAATGCAATTTAGTGGCATATAACACCAGTAATAAAGAAATTTACTGGGGGAGCTCAGTCTATAATGAAGATTTTTTTCTTCCTGAGCACTTCATTCAAAACCCTTGACAGGCAATAGCTGAGATCAACATCCAGATAGCACCGCATCAAGCAAACATACCTCCTATGCTGCAACATGGAACGGTTTTCAGGCGTATTAGTTGGTACACCAAGCCAATTTTTTTGGAAAGAATTATATCAAATTGCAAGAACGGTGAGTTTTGTGTGCAAGTAAGGAAATAAAAACACTTACACGTCAGTCCCAGTTATTCTGATTCCTTGATTGTATCTAATATATTCTCATTTGACAGTATACAGTAGTATAATAATTCTATAACAAATTTAAAAATCAATGTGCAAAAAGGAATAAGAATCACTGCTAGCAGTGGTAAGAGATATTAAAAGAGTCACTGCCAGCAGAGGTAGGAGATAATTGTGACAAATTCATCGAGGAGCCATAATGTACATGCAACATTCATTAAAATACGAATTGTCAAGTATAATTTTGACATATAACACCAGCCCTCAAGAAAATTACTGGGGGGGTAGCAGTGGGGAGATTCAATCTCTGTAGAAGAGTATTCTCCCTGTGCGCTTCCTGAATAGACTCCTAAGTCTAGGACAGGCAGCAGTTGAGGGTTGCACTTCTTGTAGGGGCCAATGTCAGCCTTTTATGGAGGTCCTGGTTCAATGGACGTAAGTGTTGACACCTTTCAACACCAAATGATTACAGGATCTCCTCAGGACTGAGAGATGGTGGCCCGATACCCTGGCAGAAGAGAACGCGTTATTAGAAATGTTAGTGTGTGGAAACTTTGATTGTGACCGTATCTGGCAATGCAGGTCTGTCATGGGTAAGCTGTTCTGATTCTACAGTGTGAAAAATGTTGGGTACGTATCTCTTCTTATTCAAGAATGTAATTAAACATGCACTGTTGAGTAAAACTCTATGGGCCTGATTCAAAAGGTAAACTTACACTTTTATGTGAGATTACGATTTTTTGCAATTCACAAAGTAATTTTACCATTAGTATGGTTACGACTGCAGGGTCCCTGTACTCGTGGCAGAGACTCCACACTTAAAAAGATAGCCAGTTGTAAAGATACTACCTGTAAAATTCATGTGTAAATTGCAAAAAATTGTAAACTTACACAAAAGTTTAGGTTACATTTGTACATTAGCCCTAGGTGAAAAACTCTGTTTGAGAGAGGCTGAGCAGGTGGTTGCAGGGCAGGAGGGCTCTAAACATATTTGAAATAATGAATCATGCGAAGAGGGAGGTATCTCAGTGAAAAATACCTTTTGTTGTAGGCCACCAAGCACATAGTAGCAAAGCAGAGAGGAACAGACTGCAACAGAGATGACTTTTTAGGAAACAAATGATTGCAAATGACAGACTGAGAGTGGCTGGTTTTTGTGGCCAAGTACATGACGCAACAGGGCAGGGGCTAGAACGCATGAAGAATGAGAGAAGGCAGGCAGTCTCCTCCTGCATTCCCATGGGTCCACGGTGTGGAACGGGACAGTGTCTTCATCTGAAGGCAGGCGGTTTGTTCTATCGATAGCATCTTTGGATTGAGAAACGTTGCTTTACTGCATTCATCATGATATTCTGCCTCTCTGTTGATAGAGTTTGTCATCGGGTGTTCTCGGAGTGGTTCTATGTATATGGAGAATGGTGGAGTGAATACAAATATGCTGGGAAATGTAGTTTAGTGATGGGGAACAAAACCTTGAAATAACTGAAAAACAAGATCTTCATAATTTTTTTTAAAAAACGAAGAGATATTGGGTGAAGTGCATGAACAGATCTTGATACCTGGCTTGAGGCCGAGAGTGTGGAAGGAGTACACAGTCATTAGAGGTCTGACATGCGCACGTTGGGAGTAGTAGTTTGTGAAACCAGATTTATCATAATTCCAAGTTGAGCTTGAATGTGGAATGTGGGATGGAATCATATATGCTTCACATAAGACATAAAAAATAGGTCGGTGGTATTGAACATTGTTACAAAAGGAAGGTGGTGCATGGACAGAGATCCTATTGCACACAGATGTTCTGAATCACTGATATTTTCGTGAGACCTCTAGAAATGGTGCTAAATTTGAATATGACCAGCCTCCTCTTTGAGCAAGGCGTTTGTGGAAAACGCCCTCAACGCCGACTCCTAAACAACGGAGTCCTGGTTAACGAAAGCAGAACAACGCTTTCCTTAAGCACGACTTAGTTGTTTTGTGCCTTAAACATGCGTGGTTGAGACACAAACAAGGGAGTCGGCTGAGGAGGACGACGTGACGAGGCGATGACTCAGGTAAGTGGGGTAGGGGGTCGGGGTTGTAGTTTTTTGGGGCGGGGGTGGGGATTCAGGGTTAAGGTTTAGGGCCAGGGGGTGGAAGTCGGGGTTTAAGGTTTAGGGCCGGGGATGGGGGGTAGGGGTATTTTCTGGTTTGGGGTGGGGTAGGGGGTCGGGTTTAAGGTTTAGGGCCAGGGGTGGGGGTGTTGGGGTATTTTCTGGTTTTGGGGCAGGGTGGGGGGGTCGGGGTTTAAGGTTTAGGGCTGGGGTGGGGGGTCGGGGTATTTTCTGGTTTGAAGGCGGGGCAGGGGGGTCGGGGTTTTAGGTTTAGGGCCGAGTGTGGGGGGTCGGGGGAATTTTCTGGTTTAGGGCCAGGGGGCGGGGTGGGGGGTTGGGGTTTTAGGTTTTAGGGGTGGGTTGGGGGGTCGGGTAATTTTAGGGACGGGGTGGGGAGTTGGGGGAGTTTAGGTTTAGGGGCAGGGTGGGGGGCTCTGAGTAGTTTTAGGGGTGGGGTTGGGGTACTTTAGGTTTCAGGGGTGGGGGTTGGGGTTGTTTTACATTTTGGGGGTAGGGTGGGGGTCGGTTTTAGAGGCAGGATGGGGGTTGGGGTTTTAGGTTTTAGGGGTGGGTTGTGGGGGTCGGGTAATTTTAGGGGCGGGGTGGGGGCTGGGGGGGTTTAGGGGCAGGGTGGGGGGCTCGGAGTAGTTTTAGTGGTGGGGTGGGGGTTGGGGTTGTTTTAGGTTTTGGGGGTAGGGTAGGGGTCAATTTTAGGGGCGGTGTAGTTTAAGGGGCAAGGGTGGGGGGTGGGGGTGGTTTTAGGGGCGGTCGCAGTAATTTTTAGGGGTGGAGATGGGTGCCAGGGGGGACGCATGCAGGAACAATGGATGCCTATCACTAATGCCTTTACCAGGAATGCCTTTACAACGAAGAATCGTTGTTAAGGCATTCGTGGTATAGGCATTAGTGGTAACAACGAGGTCAATGTTCCGACATACATCCCTGGTTTGTATCACTTCCCCTCGGGTTAGTAAATGACACATCCAAGATAACCCATCTTAAGTAATTTTCATTGTGATTGAATTCTAAAAAAAAAAAAGCTTCAGATGGGTGAGGATAGTTTGCGTCTGATGAGAGATTTATTTCGGCTGATAGGTTCTTACATGGGCACATTACGTTGGTACCTACCTTCCTCATTCTGAATCTCCATGTGCAAGTGCATGCAACTATGGACAGAAGATCGTAGAGGGCCTGCAGTGTGTTTTATCTTACATATTGTCTGTTTTTTTGTACTTGTCATAGTCAGCTATTGTAGATTGGCAACACGCACAATAGAGCAAGGAGGACAAGGATTCATGTCAGATTCAACATCAGCTGGAAATCTGACAGTTGCCTATAAGCAGCTTCTTGAAGACAAGATTGGATGTATAATGTGATAATGTGGAATTGGCAGGCCTCTACAGTAACAAAGCTCAAACGTTCTGTGTTTTCTGGATAGGCTGGAGCAGTTTTCATGGGGATAAAGGACTACCTTCGATTTAAAAGATTTACCTTTGTAAGTTGGATAAATGAAAGCAGCAGACAAACAAATAACTCTAATTCATTGGAGATTATTAACATTGGTAAACATGCCCAAAAGAAGATTTTTAGAAATGTTGTGCATTCTGTTTCTGACAGGTCGTCTCCCCTATATTGACATTAATTGGGTTTTCCCATCTCAGCTTAAGGATGTGAAATGGCTCTCAGGAAAGATAAAAAGACCTTCGGGGGAAGTTCACTGGTGGCAGATCTCTTGCAGGAGACAAGGGACAATAAGTAATTAGAAAAATCCACCTACACATATCTGGGAGTGTGAGAAGAGTGGTGAGCACTGATACATTTTAAACGTAGACAGGAACCCATATACTAACAGAGATCATAGCCAGACTTGCATCTGACACCACCAGTTTCTCGTTTTATCAGTCCTATCCATTTGAGGCTGAAAAAACCCCACACAGTGTTCCTGGGATCCTGCCTTCTCTGATATTCACAGAATTGTGATTGTTTTGTAGTAAAATAGACAGATGGAATGCTAGAAAATTGTGATGAACTAAAGTGTGGCAACTTTTTTAGGATTGGCTAGGGCCATACTACCCATCACTAGCCAGCAGACAATATAGGAAAAGGTTTTCACTCCAGAGAATTCAGGACATTACTGGCTAGAAGAAGAATACAAGAGGGAGAACCTCCTGTCTGTGTCTGTCTGTAAAAAAAGGACTGATGCGTTTTAAACTGCTTGCCACTGTACCTACATTTTAGAAGTGCTCTTTCTGTGTCAGACCAGGTGGCCTCCTGTTGTCCCAGGAGTATAAAGGACAAGAGTAATTACTCTGCAGTGGGAATTCTTCTGAGTGACAGCATATATTATTTTCAGTCACTGTATCACCCAGACAATTAAAAAATTGAAATTACCTACTTTTTTTTGCATTATTATTTTCTTTGATATTTGCACATTTCTGCTTGCCTTTGTGACAAAGTCTGATCTTCTTTTACATTCATGCATCAGTGGGAATATAAGGCCTTCAAACTATATTATTTGCTTTACCTTGGAGCAGAAGCATTCATCATGCGAGGCCCTCTGTTTGTACCTCTGTGATGTCACTACATTTAAGAGACACTCAGCTTTCACAGAGGTGTGTATTTCTCAAAACATTATAGCTGCTGTGTGTAGCACCATTAGAGTCAAATTCAAACAACTGCAAATCAAGGATAAGAGGCAGATTTCTTGTCATTTTGGTTTAGGTCCCCCATCAAAGGTCGGTGTACAATCGGTGTGCTCTAGTTCGCATCGAGTAGGATGCAAGTCTTTGCCTCTCGGGTCCCCTGTAGTGAATGAGTCATCATCCATAGCACCACGGTTGGCCTGAACACTGAAAGGACGGGGGAGACATCTCTATCACTCACCCTACATGTCCAATGAGATTTGACTGATTGCATCAAGCTGGACCTGGCCAGTAAGAGCAGACCCTGATATGTGGCCTAGCCTAACTAACGCTACCATCTTGTAAGACACACCCAGTATTACGGCATTGCCGGTGTTCCTGTGGCCACCTGGATCACCAAAACGGGTGCTGACCAAGAGGTACCGGCCACCCAATAGCTCAGTGAGCAACAGAGCACAAATCGAGCAGAGCCTGATTGACTGCACCTGCTGCAACCTGGCAAAACCACTGACCCCGACAGTCCAGCTGCAGACTGCCTGCCATGCTGGGGTGAGGAGGAGATGTTCACTGCAATGCCACCTG
Organism: Pleurodeles waltl; assembly: GCF_031143425.1. Taxonomy (NCBI): domain Eukaryota; kingdom Metazoa; phylum Chordata; class Amphibia; order Caudata; family Salamandridae; genus Pleurodeles; species Pleurodeles waltl. The sequence continues at coordinate 1,321,797,250 of NC_090444.1, forward strand.
GGAGTGGCTCTGTCTTTGGAGGGGTGATGCGTGAGGAGGCCAGCATCAATGGCAGTAGCACTGGGAAAACACAGATGATTGCACTGACTATCGCTTTAGGTGTTGGACCGACCGCTGCCTCCTGAGCCCTTGTACGATGGTACCTGACTGTGAGAAGGGCCTCGAAGCAAGAGTGACCACAAGACAGAAGTGAGCCGCTTGGCACCAGCACCCTACGCCACCACCCCATGTAGCCTGACTTTCCCTGGGGATTGAGAGATTTTTACCAGTCTGTTGGAGACTCGCCATGAGAGGTGCTTCACATGAGTGGGGGAGCCCCTTCACTGCAGAGAGCTGGGGGCAGCATGACACAGGCAAGAGAACCTACCAGGCCTCAACCTGGAAACTGGGACCTGCAACAGGTGATTCTAGTGCACCTGGAGATATTTAGCACTAAACCTTGAGGCCTGGGGACTATCATAGACTCTACTACCCCCCACTGCTGATGGCCTTGTGCAGCATTATTCTACATTTGGCTGCAACTGAGGACTTGGAAGTGCACGCTCCCTTCCCCCTTCCTCTGGGGACAGTGCAGTTTGATGATTTTGTGGAAACTTATGTAACAAACCCCTGGGAGCCTCAGGTCTGGCGGCAGACGACCTCCATGGGGACTTTTCTGCAGGCATACTGATGCTGGTCCTCTATTGAAGAGCCCCAACACTCGCCAGGTGACCTGCTTTGAAGGCGCGCAGGGCTGATTTTCACCCATTGGTATTAAGTGGGAACAGATGGGCTTTGTGACTTCGGGTAGACTCCAGCAGGCGCCCCTGTGGTGAGAGCCATCAACACCTCCCTGTGGTGTCTGCTTGTACCTCCCTCACACAGGATCAACCAAGGTTGTTCGGCTCTTTCTACTTTACCTGGATCATATATCTTAAGCACATCCAAAGGTCTTACTTGAATCACAGGACTTGCCACACAACCCTCTTGCTGCATTCTCTACCAGAACACAACCTCACTTATGGGTGAGTTTGTGCACAGGTCGCTCGTGTGACTCCACTCGTTTGTGCACGATTGGTGAACTGGGAAGTGACGCCTTCTTGCCCTCATTGATACGCCTCGACCCAGGGATGCATGCTTCCTTCCAAGGTTACTGGGCCCTCATTGTGGCTCAACCTATGAGGAAATGCTATAGCAGGAGAATGATCACTTCGAAGCCTGGTAGAATCAACACTTGAAGCTCTTCCTCGGCCACCCTCTCTTCACAGTTGGCTGATGGTTTCACATCGATATGCCACACAACAAGCCCACCAAGGAGACCCAAGTGATTTATTTGTGGAGTAAAGTATTTCCTGCAAAGATGGAAAAGACAACTACTGGATAAGTCTGAGGAGGCCACCCCCATAACACAGGACTATATTTTCTACAGGGAATCCACTTTGAGACCGGTTCGCTCATAGTGGACTTCAATGGGTGCATCAAAGACATTAAAAAGATGTGTCAAAAACAGGGGAGCAAGTGGATGACCTAGAGAGTACAATGGATGCCAGATCAGAGGATCAGGAAATGCAATGGCGACACGTCACAACCTTGGAGGACCAACACATAGACCTCACCGGCCAAGCAGAAAGTCCGGTAAAATTTCAGTTGCTGGAGCAACATCCACATTCGGGGGGTCTCAAAGGGACTGGAAGGTAGTGACCTTAAGGCGTTCATGATGGCCCTCTTTCAGGCAATTAGAGGAGACCCAGATGCACCCCCAATCTTGGACAGGGCACACCGGGTAGCCTCTGCCCCGAACTGACTGGATGTGTCTCCGGACATCTTGATGCGGGTCCACTACTTCACAGATAAGGAGGCCATCCTACATGCTGCTAGGAAGAAAGCTAGTCTCATCTTTTGGAGGTACACTATTTAATTGCTTGAAAACCTCTCCCCTATGATTTTGTGATGCAGAAGGGATTTCAAACTGGTTACGGGTAAGGTGCAGGCCACGGATATCAGGTATCAATGGGGGTCACCCCTTTACTCTGATCGTTACTTAGGAGGGCAAACAGTGATCGTTGCACTCTCTGGTGGAGGCAAAATGACTACTGGGGCTGTCTTCTCCTGGTCAGAATGGATCCTCCTCCCCAGCTCCGGATAACCAAGGGACAATTTGAAACCTATCTGGACCTCTCTCTACCCCCACTATTCAGACAAATGCCCAGCTGAGACAATTAAGTAGGAAACAAAGCAAGATATCAGCTAGCACCTTCGCAAGATGGACAAGGATACCTTTCTGGTGCCCTCCACAACGTGAGACGTTTTGGTAACCTCTTATATTGAACCTTCCTCCCCATTTGAAGGTCTCCCCACATTCCACGCACCCCAAAAGGGTGACTTCATGGGGGATATGTAGGCACCTTGGCCCCAGTCTCTGTGGGAAGTGGCCGCACAAGTTGGACCCTGTTGGTCCGCAATTGTTGTTTGTTTTTTTATGATTTATTTCCTTTTCAGGTCTCAGAGCAATTGTGGGAGCTGTGATGGCAGTGGGCAGACTATACTGACTCTTTTGCCATCTGATGCATTATATAGGTTGGGTTAATCGTCAACAGGAGTCATAGGAATACATCCACGAGTTGGCTGCTCATACACAACTTTAATCTCATGGAGTGAAACATTTGACATATTTGTAATATGGTCAGGCAGAGAGGAGTCAGCCAACTAGTTCACATCTTGGATTAACCAAACAAATTAGTTCCCGAAATTTATAATTTGATGTGCATGTTTACATGCACCGGTGAGCATAGGTATGTAGAAATAGCTACACACAAAGCAAAAAATCAACAAGCTTTGAGACATTTTCTTTCAAATAACCATATTGAGAATAATTTTGAATGGACTATCGTAAAACAAATTTCATCACATGAAACTAACATCAACATTTCTATTCTACTCAGAATAGAGGTGGATACATCTGTTGGGAACATATAACAGAGGGTATAGAAATGAGATACAATGAACACAACTATCAATGGTTTTTTGGTCATCCAGAAAACAAGAACTGGTAAATAGACTGTCTATTCTTGAACATGTTGTTGTGTTACCAATATCATGAACTGTGCTTAAGATATCTCCTCATTTGCTCTGTGGAAAAATAATTACTGTCACAGTTACTACCATATCCTTGGACAGTGGACACCAACTCACAAACAATTGTAAGTTGGTATAGATATTTTCAAGAAATCCATAGATGTATACACAACACATTCATGACACAGAAAGTGTATTTAAGGAAAGTACCTCTAAATGTGGGCACCCTATATATCACCGTGCCACCTCTGTCTTTAAGACTCTTTTATAGTAATATGTGAACAGGAAATGTATAGGCAAACTAATTTTGTTCTCCTACAGTGAAAAGGAATCCTGACACTAGGATTTTCCATGCATCTTTTTTATTTAAGAAACGGGTGCTTTATTAAAATAAAGAAACCTCCTGTCTGATCACTCCTTTTTTTTAAAACAAAAATGGTTTTCAAACGACCAACTTCCAGCCATGCACGACTGACACACGATGGCAAAGCCCAGAAGACTCATTGATAGCAAAGCAGACAGTAAAGAAAGTAAAATGTGATTCGTTTATAATAATATAGGAGACCGCATTAATTTCTCCCACTTGTGACCTTATATTGTTTGATATTTCTCTTTACCTGACATTGTGGAACATCTGTCCACTTGATTAGTGTGTGACTACAGAGGAGACATCCTCCCTCCACCGAACCATGAAGCTCATAGTCTAGTTGACAACAGTGTTTTTATGCATAAACAGAGCACACTGAATGCAACACAATAGCACTTGTTTTTAGCCTTGAATTAACTTTGTTGATGTCTTGTTTTTTAGGTGAAAGGCATCCATACTTTTGCACCCTCTCTAGCATTTGCAGTGTCCACACAGTGGTGATTATCAAACATGATGTTCCATTCTGACTGGGCATAATTCCTGGGTCAGAACACATTGGATTGGATTAGCCAGGAGAAGCATGGTTTATAATTGTCACCAGCCACTGTGGTTCACAAAACTGTTGCTAAAAAGTAATATGTTCTAGGTTTTGTCTAACTGAACAGATAAACATCAGATCAGATGTCCTATTTGGTGTGGGAAATGCTTCTCTACTTTATTGTATGGAATACAAGAACAGTGAAGTTCATATTACTGTGACAACGACCTTTGACAATTCCCAAGCATTAAATATAGGTTGAAACATGTTGGCAGTCTTTGTACTTTGAGTGGTGAGATGAATCATTATATTCTACTCTTTGACCACACTTTCTTGTTTTAATGGATACTAGGGGTACTCAGTAATACAGGAAGTTCCTTTGGGTATACCTCTAGGTATTTTTATTCTTTGAGACTTCAACTGCAACGATCAAATTGTCTTGAAATAGATATATAGGAACTCCCAGGTCTATTTATTTTGGTTGAGTCCTCTGGAGGGGCACTGTCCTACCCCATTTTGAGAGCCAGTGATGAAGTATGCCACAATAAGTTGTGGGTGTGGCGACCTCTCAAATATCTTTTTATGACCCAGTACAATGGTTTCCTTATTGACACAGGGCAAATGGGACCACAGTTCTATGTACTCAAGTATCTTGTGTGAGATGATGTAGACATTAGGAGGAAATATACTGGAATGTCTCTCTACTCTCCTGTGGGTATTAGAAATAAAGCATGCTCCTGAAGGCTGAAGGAATAGGTTGCTGTTGCTGTTGAGTAAAATATCTTTCTCTCTTTTCTTTTGCAGGAAAAAACAACAGCAGGACAAAAATGACAAAAAAGGAAGGGCTCCCAATAGTCACTCACTGACAACAGGTACAACAGCAGCATTTGGATTCTACCAAACAGTAAGCAGAAATCTGGAACTTCAGGTAAGTCAAAATACACTGCCAATTGCAATAACTATCCTTTCTGATTTGCGGGGGTAGCTTACAAATGTATAATTGGAGGCAAAAAACAGGCTCCCTTGTATGTTTTTTATACCTGCACTCAGGAACCTGTAGAGCCTCTAGGGTGACTTCCATGGATAGGGACCGATGTGGGAGGACGGGGAACCCTAGATTGCATCACACTCTGGGGGTCATGGTGGCTGTGCTGCACACCTAAAATCAGAATGAGCATCAGCAGCCGCTACATTCACCGCCCACATAGACAAATGCCTGTACCAGACGTGACAACGGGAGACCCCTGAAAGAGTAGGAGTCAGAATTTTTGTTTCACACCCAATTAATCAATGTTGCAATAGATGGTCAAGCTCTTGTTTAGCAATTCCAAATGTAACAAATAGGACATCTATCTTTCTGCAGGAAACTGTGCTTTAGATAGATAAAAACATAGGGGGTCATTCTGACCCTGGCGGCCGGTGGCCGCCAGGGCCACCGACCACGGGAGCACCGCCAACAGGCTGGCGGTGCTCCCACGAGCATTCTGACCGCGGCGGTTCAGCCGCGGTCAGAAGCGGCAAGTCGGCGGGCTCCCGCCGACTTACCGCTGCTCGGGGGAATCCTTCATGGCGGCGGAGCGCGCTCCGCCGCCATGAGGATTCTGACCCCCCCTACCGCCATCCTGTTCATGGCGGGAAAGCCGCCATGAACAGGATGGCGGTAGGGGGGGTCGCGGGGCCCCTGGGGGCCCCTGCCGTGCCCATGCCAATGGCATGGGCACGGCAGGGGCCCCCGTAAGAGGGCCCCGCAAAGTATTTCAGTGTCTGCCTTGCAGACACTGAAATACGCGACGGGTGCCACTGCACCCGTCGCACCTTCCCACTCCGCCGGCTCGATTACGAGCCGGCATCCTCGTGGGAAGGGAGTTTTTCCCTGGGCTGGCGGGCGGTCTTTTGGAGACCGCCCGCCAGCCCAGGGAAAAACTCATAATACCCTCCGCGGTCTTCTGACCGCGGAGCGGTATAATGGGGGCGGAATTCTGGCGGGCGGCCTCCGCCGCCCGCCGGAATCAGAATCACCCCCATAATAAGGCATAGAGGGGGTTATTCTAACTTTGGAGGAGTGTTAATCCGTCCCAAAAGTGACGGTAAAGTGGCGGATATACCACCAGCCGTATTACGAGTTCCATAGGATATAATGGACTCGTAATACGGCTGGTGGTAAATCCGTCACTTTTCCGTCACTTTTGGGACGGATTAACACCTCCTCCAAAGTTAGAATAACCCCCAAAGTGTGTTAGAAGCAGAACTTGGTCACAATGCAATCTAGATGAAACTTTCTTTAACAAAAAGGGATCTGGTCGGAGCACTGCTTTCTCATGAAAAAAGCACAAAAAATTAGGTGCTGCTAAAAGGACTCGTACCTCTCCTACATATCTACAAAAATAAATTGCTTCAAGAAATAGCACCTTGGCTGAAATATATTTCAGACTAACCGTCTGAAAACACTCAAAGGGGGACTTTTGCAGAACCTGTAATACTAATTGCAAATCTCAAGATATTGGGGCATTTATTGATGAGCATCTGCGAAAAAACTACTAAGTATTCTGGAAGCCAAGACTGAAAAACATCGGAATCTCTGATAGCCTGGATGACTGCCCATTGTCAAATCAAGGTGGAGACTGCTAATTCCAAAGTAAATGCCTCTTGTAACAAAAACAACTGTTTCAAATGATTCTCTTGGGGTGTATTGTAACTTCGTACCGGTCCACCACTTCTGGAAATTATTCCTATACCCATATCATACTCAAAGGTTAGCGAGACAACAAAATATCTGAATGCTTGCAGCTAGATCCTATGAGCAACCCTTTGTCTACAGCCTCCTCCTCTCACGCTACAACCCCCCACTTGATATCTTTGATGTAACTATTTTGGCATCTGTAACAGTGAAGTTGAGAGGGTGGCACTGGAGAAACTCACTGAGGTTGATCTGACAGTAGTGGGTTTTATAGTCGTAGAGGCCGACATGGGACAACTAACATGACCTCCACCTGAAATTTCTGAATTTTTCTCAACGGTTTGTGAATTAGAGTGTAAATTATAGGGCATCGGGCATTCAAGCTGTTGCCCATAGAAGTTAAGAAGAGAAATTGGGAAGAAAGGCAATGTTGTCTGAGGCAGAAAGACCTAGCGAAGCTGAATTGGATTGTTATCACCATACAAAGGTGTGGTCACAGGCACTTGGATAATGAGGAGGAAGACAATTCTTCTCATATGTGCTCTATGCCCATTTATTTCCTCTGCAAGATGAATGGTTGTTAGAGAGAGGAGGTAAGCTTTCACCCAACTTTCAAATGTCTGAACCAATGCTGAATATTTGGCAATACTGAACCTCCTAGATAGTCTGAAAATGACACTGCTGTTCTGCTCCCTGTTCCGATCCTCACTGCTGGATTCTCCAGTCGAAGATAAAACTGGAAGAGAGCTTGACAAATCACTGCCTATTCTTTCCACTTGGAGAAATTTGCTCATTCTTCCTGAGTCAAAAGATCCCACTCTGAGTTTTCACCCAAAGAAGCCCTAAATGTATGCTGTTTGCATCTGTTGCTATTTCTACATGGCTTGTGAGACACAGAAATCAACCTGGATTTAATTATTCTCATGCCCCAGCCACCATTATTGATCTTGCCTTATTTTCAGAGTTACATTGACCTTCAGCTCATACTCCTCGTATGTTTAAGACCATAACTGCAGCAGATGTTGAACTAATGAGTGAACGCATAGCCTTGCCCACTGCACTAATATGACACATGAAACCCCGTCTGTCTCTACACCCTCAGGCAGTCCAGAGCTCGAGATTCCTGATGTTGCAACAGTTTTGACAGACAAAGCATTAGGTTCTGTTACCAAAGACTCAGTAAGATCAACTACCCAAGATTGGTGAAAAACAAGGTGCCAGCAAATACAAGGTGTTGTGTTGGCATCCGATGAGACTTTCTAACATTTATAAGAAACCGTTATGAATGTAGAATGTTGTAAATGTTCTTTCACTGCCTCCCAATCCTTGTGTTATGTTATGTTATAGTGTTTATAAAGTGGTTGGTTACTCCAAGAAGGAGTTTCCCTGTACTGAGAAGTTAGGCTACCAGAACTACACAGGAAGACACTATTAAGATGCTTCAAACAGCAAGGTTTTGAGTTTTTTTCTGAAGGTCAGTTCTGACTTTTTCTGCCTGAGGTCAAGAGGGAGGCAGTTCCTGAATTTGGGGGCCAGACAGCTGAAGGAGCGGCCACCAATCTGAGCTCTTTCCAACCTTGACACAGCCTCTAGCCTGGCTTCTGAAGATCTGAGGAACCTATTAAGACTGTAGGGCTTAATCAGAGTATGAAGGTAGTGGGGGATTTTGGTGTTCTAGATTTTATGGCAGAAACAGAGGACTTTTAATGACACTCTTTTATTAATTGGGAGCCAGTGCAATTTCATGAGCGCTGGTCCCAGAGAAGAGCATCTAGGAATATTCAGGAGCAGCCAGGTTGCTGCATTTTGCACTCTCTGCAGCAGCCTCAATATACCTTGGGTAGCACCCAGATAGAGTATGTTACAGTAGTCTAATCTGGAGACCAGGATTGCTTGGATTACGATTTTCCTGACCACTTCTGGAAGGAGATCAAAGATCTTGCGTAGCATTTTCAGTATGCCAAAACATTCCCCTGCTAGTTTGGATATCCAGTTGTCAAACGTCAGATTGCTGTCAAACCAGATTCCCAGGTTGTTCATTTTTGGTTCTGGAGTTGGTGCTGAGCCTAAAACATCTGGCCACCATGCTGTGGATCAGATGGATGGTTGCTTCCCCACAATTAGTAAATCGTTTTCTCTGCATTCAGTCTAAGACAGCTTTGGTCCATCCATTCAGCAAGGTTTGCCAGGCAGGATGAAAGCCGATCACAGAGATCCCAGTGTCCTGTGTCAGGGTGATAATAAGTTGAGTGTCATCAGCATGTGACACTATTTTTAAGCCATGACGCTCAGCCACATCAGCTAAAAGTTGCATACACAAGTTAAGAGTCCGGCTCAGTGCAGAGCCTTGTGGGATCACCTTTAAGGCACGGCCTGCAATACCATAGGACCACAACCGTTTAACTAAAAGGCCGTGGGAAACAGTGTTGAAGACATTCAGCATGATCAATGCTGTAGTTTCGCCTTTGTCCGCAATGAGTCTTAGTGATTCTGATGCAAGCAAGAGGGCAGATTCAGTACTATACTGGGTGCAGATCCCTGATTGAGTCCCATGTAACAGGTCTTCAGTCGCAATATGTTTCGTCAGCTGTTGGTTGATGTATTTTTCAGCCACCTTAGAAAAGAAAGGGAGCAAAGAGATAGGCCTAAAATGTTCTTGTTTGTCGGTGTCCAGATTGGGCTTTTTCAACAGGGGCATTGCTATTGTATGTTTCCATTTCCTAGGGAGTCGACCTGTATTAAATGACTGGTTAAGTAAGTCACATAAACTAGGTAAAATGGTCTCTAGTTATCCCTCCAGGATTGCTGGAGGGGCTGGATCAAGTGGGGGGCCTGATTTTACTTTGAAAGCCATCGCATGCAGTTCTGGTATGATCAGTTTGTTGATCCTGAGCGAGCCACTGGGGAAACTAGGAGGCTCAGGCCAAATAGTGGGGTTAAAAATCTCTCTGGCTTCTTAGGGGAAGGACTCCTTGATCTTAGAAACTTTGTTTGAGAAAAAATTAGCAATATCATTACGTTTCTCCATCGAAAGCACTGTAGTGGGGGAGAGACAATCCAAGGAAAACAAAGATTTTACTAAACAGTTCATGGGGTGAATTTTGTGCTTGCTCAAACTTATGAGCTTAAAATTTACTACCTACCAGTCTGATATACGTATAGTAGGACTTCCATGCTTTATCGTGGTTGTACTTTGCTGCAACATTGTATTCTTTATACCATTGGCGTTCTAGGTGCTTGCAAATTTTTTTTTTAGTTGGAGCTCATCATTAAACCACTTTGCTGATGGTTTTGTTCGAGTGGTTTTTCAGGTGGCCACAGAGATATGCCTTCAAGTGCACTGATAATCCAATTCTCTACTTGTGAGTTTGCTGTATCCGGGTTGCTACTAAGTGTCGGCAGTTTGCTCCCAAAGAGGTTGTAAAGGATGCTGGTGAGAGGCTAGACCACTTCTGCCTTAGTCAGAGCTGACTACCTACTGGCGTAATGGATCGGGAAGGTAAATTGACCTGGAAAGGAAGCAAAAAATGGTCTGACCAATTTACGGGTATTCACAGAGCCGTATTCACCTTGGAGGAATTAAAAAATAAAGGGGCATATTTATACTCTGTTTCTGCTGGATTTGCGTCATTTCTTTTACGCAATTCCAGCGCAAACTTAACTTCATATTTATACTTTGGCGCTAGACCCGTCTAATTTATGGAGTTTTTTTACAGTGGAAACCTACCTTGCCTTAATGAGATGCAAGGTATGCGTTACAGGGCAAAATATGACTCTAAGGCCTTTGCGCCTCATTTATACTCCTGTGCGAAAATTACTCTAAACCAGTTTAGAGTCATTTTTTAATGCCTGGGTCAGGGCAGGTGTTAAGGGACCTGTGGGCTCATTTCCATGGTCTCCAACCATGGAAGCAGTCCACAGGTGCCCTTCCCTGCCCCCAGAGACACCGCCTGCCTCCCTCACCCACCCCTGGGGGACACCCATGGATGGGGGACCCATCTATGGTAGGTAGAGGTAAGTACATTTTTTATGTTGTTTAGGTGGCATAGGGGGACCTAACTTGGGCCCCCCTACATGCCACTGTGCCCAATGGCCATGCCCAGGGGACAAAAGTCTAGTAGCTTCTGCCCCCGTGGGGGGCAGAAAAGGCCTAATAAAAAAGAGCGACCCCTGTCTAAGGGTTGCTCCCCTTATCAATGTAAATAAAAGTTACAAAAAATCCCTGGTGTCTAGTGGCTTCTGCCCCCCCGGGGCAGATCAGCCTTATTAATATAGGCTGATCTGCCCCCAGTGGTGCAGAAAAGGCCTAATAAAAACATTACTCCCCTGGGAGCGACCCTTGACTAAGGGGTCGCTCCCATTATCAATATAGAAAGAAAAAAAACTTCCCTGGTGCCTAATGGCTTCTGCCCTCCTGGGGCAGATCGGCCTAATTCATATAGGCCGATCTGCCTCCGGAGGGGGCAGAAATGGCCTTATCAGAAATTTCCGCACTTGGGGAGTGACCCTTGCCCAAGGGGCTGCTCCTCTTCTTTGTTTACTTAAAGTAAACAAAGTCCCTGGTGTCTAGTGGACATTCCTGCAGCATGATCGCTATGCGATCGTGCTGCAGGAATGCACAGAGAGACATGAAAAGGGAAGGAAAAGACTTTCCTTTCTTTTTCATGATTCTCTGCCTCCCCTGCCCCCCGCACTGAGGAGAAACTAATCATGCTTCCAGAGCGACAGGAGTTGACCTTTGATGAGGTCAGCGTCCATTGGTGCGCTGACGTCATCAGACGTCACTGGCAGAGAGGGGCAGTCGGGGCGGAAGGGGAAACGATTCCCCTTCCAGCCCTGCCCTGGGGGGGGAAGGCCCTCAGATGGAGCGCCAGTGCTACCCCGAGGGCCTCTACCAGGACCTAATGGTTACATCTGTGGCGCATCAGCACCGCGCCACCGGACGTAACCATTACGTCCATGGTGGGGAAGGGGTTAAAAACCATTGTGTATAGAGAAATAAGAATAAGCACCATGAGAGAAAAGAGAGATTTGTGACAAGGATATTCAGTGAGGAGTGGTAACGTGCACGCACTATTCATTCAAATATGAATTGTCAATTGCAATTTCTTGACGTATAACACCAGTAATCAAGAAAAATACTGGAGGGAATAGTGGCGGGAGCCAGTCTATAATTAAGATATTTTTATTCCCTGTGCACTTCTTCCAAACCCCTGGACAGGCAATAGTTGAGGTCAACATTCAGACAGCACTGCATCAACTACCTCCTATGCTGCAAGATGGAACGGTTTTCAGGTATGCATGAAGTATTTGTGGGTACACTGAGCCAATTTGTTTAGGAAAGAATTGTATTGAATTGCAAGAATGGTGAGTTTTTCATGCAAGTAAGGAAATAAAACACCTACATACAACTCCCAGTTATTCTAATCCCTTGAATGTATCTACTTTATTCTAAATTAATGTAGTGCAGTATACAGTAGTATAATAATTGTATAACAAATTTAAAAATCAACATGCAAAGCGAAATAACAATCACTTCAAGCAGTGGTAAGAAATATTACAACAGTCACTGCCAGCAGCGGTCAATGATATTTGGGACAAATTCATTGAGGAGCCATACTGTACATGTAATATTCATTAAAATATGGTCTGTCAAATATAATTTTGATATATAACACCAGCCCTCAAGAAACTTATTGGGGGATGCAGGGGGGGATTTAATCTCTTTAGAAGATTTTTCTCCCTGTGCACTTCCTGGCTAGAATCCTAAGCTGAGGACAGGCAATAGTTGAGGGATACACTTCTTATAGGGGATGTGTCAGTAGTGGCCAATGTCTGCAGACTCTTATGGAGGTCCTGGTTCAATGGACATAAGTGTTGACACTTTTCAACCCCAAATGGTGTCAGCATCTTCTCAGGAGTGGAAATTGGTGTCCTGATACGCTGGCAGAAGAGAAACAGGGTTACTAGAAAGGTTGATAGGGATGTAATGCATTAAAATTAGTATGTGGAAACTTTTATTGTGACCATATCTAGCGATGCAGGTTTGTCATGGGTAAGGCCATTCTGCTTTTACGGTGTGAAACATTTCGGGTAAGATTGTCTTCTTATTCCAGAATGTAATTAAAAATGCATAGTTGAGTAAAACTCCATGGGCCTGATTCAAAAGCGTAAAGTTATACTTTGTGTAAGATTGCAATTTTTTCTAATTGACAAAGCAAGACTGCACTTTAAAAGATAGGCAGGCATAAAGATACTACTCATAAAATTCCTTTGTACATTGCAAAAAAATGTAAACTTGCACAAAAGTTTAGGTTTACATTTGTAAATCAGCCCAATGTGAAAAACTTTATTGTGGGAGGCTGAGCAAGTAGTTGCAGGCCGGAGGGCACAGGCTCAAATGAAATGTTGGGTTGGAGTATCTAAGCATTTGAAAAAATGAATCATGCAAAATGGGAGGCATCTGTGTGAAAAATACCTATTTTTGTAGACTGTCAAGCACTTAGTAGCAAAGCAGTGAGGAGCAAACTGCAACAGACATGACTTTTTAGGAAAGGAACTATTGAAAAATGGAAGGCTGAGAGTGCCTGGTTCTTGTGGCCAAGTACCTGACGCGACAGAGCAGGGACTAGAACGCAACAAGAATGAAAGAAGGCAGGCAGTCTCTTCGTGTATTCTCATGGGTCTGTGGTGTGTTGTGGAACGGCACAGCGTATTCAACTGAAGGCAGACGGTTTATTCTATTGATAGCATCTTTGAAGTGTGAGACGTTGGTTTACTGTATAATTATGAAGTGCTGCCTCTCTGTTGCTAGTAGTTCATTGTCTGGTGTTCTCGGAATGGCCCTATCTATTTGGAAAATGGTGGGGTGAATACAGGTCTGCTGGGAACTGTAGTTTGGTGATGGGGGAAGAAAACCGTGAAAGAACTGCAAAACACGATTTTCATAATTTTCAAAAAGGAGCCAAGAGATGCGGGTGAAATGACTGAATATATGTTGCTGCTTGGCTTGAGGCCGAGAGTGTGGAAGGAGAGCATCACAGTCACTAGAGGTCTGACATGTGCATGTTGGGAGTAGTAGTTTGTGAAACATGTCTTGAGAAGAAAAATACATTTATCATCATTTCAAGTTGAGCTTGAATGCCCAATATGCAATGGAAAAAGAACCATATATGTTTCACATAAGACATGCAAAATAGGTCGGTGGTTTTGAACATTGCCACAGGAGGAACGTGGTGCATGGACTGAGATCCTAGTACACACAGATGTTCTGAATCTCTGATATTTTAGTGGGACCTCTAGAAATGGTGTTGAATTTAAGAATATGAACAGCCTCCTCCTTTAGCGAGGACTTGTTTGTGTCACCCCCCCTTAGCTTAGTAAATGGCACATCCAAGCTAACCCGTCCTAAATAATTTTCATTGTAGTTGAATTCTGAAAAAAGGCTTCACAAGGGTGAGTATATTTTGCATCTGATGGAGATTGATTTCAGCTGAAATGTTTTTTTTTTAAAATCTTGGCTGGTTTGTCTACCTAGAGGTTCTCACATGAGCACAGAACATCGGTATCTACCTTCCTGTTTCTGAATCTCCATGTGCAAGTGCATCCAACTGTGGACAAAAGATGGTAGAGGGTCTGCAGTGTGTTTTGTCTTCCTATTCTCTGTTTTTAGGTCGAGCTTTGAGACCTGTTAAGTTCACTTTGTGAGCATAGAGCCAACCCACTGTTTATCATTCGTTAGTTTCAATGCCCTTTAAAAATCCTTGCTTTCAAGTGGGTATTTCTTCCCATTTGTACCTCATTTTTGTTGTTTGTTCCCTCCTGTGGAGTAGGCCCACAGGACTTGTAACCTTTCGCTTGTATGCATTTAGGCTTGTTCCTGGCACTACTTTTTTCTTTTGTTTGTTTCTGCAGGCGGCATGGGAAGGCTGTCTGGTCACACAGCTGCTCCCCCTGCCTTTTAATTTATAGCGCAACTGAAAAAGAGGCCTGTGAATGTTGTCACAGCGCCTGCTTTCATGTGTCATTTCATTTGTTTCCTGTTGCTGATTTATTTGTGAAGCAAATAATGCGCTTAGAACAATTTAGCCTTCCACGATTGAAAGCAAACTCAGAGCTACCCAACAGCAAATGACTATGGTTTCCAAACTCCTTCACACACTAAACAAACAGTCACTCATATTACTGCTCCTCTTTCTGCTTTGTTGTTCCCCAGAACTGCACGAGAACAATTTGTCAGTGTTTCTTTCAGGAGGAATGTGCCAAGTCTGGTGCAACTTTAACTTCCTTGACTTTTACGGTACAAGGTGAAAATGTTGATGGGTTATGGCTCCACAGTGAATCTTTTTATGCTAAAAATAAGGCTTAAGCCCTTGCCCTGCATAAGGGTTTACTACTTTCATTCATAGTGCTTCAGTTGCCACTCTAACTCATCTGTCTCCCTGGAAGTAAAGTGGAAACAAACCCTTTTCATAGGAAGGGGTCTGGCTGATGACTTTCAAAGTATTTCAATAATTGCAATTTGTTTCCTTTGCTAAAATTAGATTATTTTATAGTCTTTCCAGAATTGTCAGAAAGCCCCAGACTTCAATGCAAATGTCTTCATATTTGAATGAAACTTAGTAGTAATACAGAAAATAATTTTTTCAAGGTAAATTTCTTCACTGTTTCAATGCTCATTGTATATTTTTTTCAGAGCAGCTTCAGAGTTTTTGTCTTTTAGTGGAAACTTTGGATTTGTTTTTTGTAAGCCATTGTACAAAAGAAGCCATTGCAGTTAGGGAGCTCAAGTGATGAAAGTTTTTTGTATGTATAGTGAGATGATCAGTACTTTACATTGTGATTAGTAAATGTTAGAGTGTCAGACCTTTATGAGTATACTTACAAGGGGACGCGAATAGGTTGATGAACCTTTTGAGTCACAATTAAGAAGTTCTTACCATAGCTCCAGTACATAATCAATAATCAATACACAATAATCAACAATCAGTAATAATCAATAAAATCAATAATCAATGGAGTCTGTAAATGTCACGCACCATGACCTTTCAGCCATGAATAACCACACCTTTAGTAAAAGTTTAGTATGCTTATTTCCCTATATTAACAATGATAAGGTCATGTAGATTAGTCTCAATAGCCAATGAAACACATAAAAAAAAAACACTGGTTGTCCAAAGCGGCGGAAGAATGCAATCTAATCAAGGCTGGAACCACAACACATTCTAGAGTTACAGTGCAAATCAATAGCAGAGTCAGATGCGTTAATGTAATGATATTCATGTAGTTAAGCAGAGAAATCCATCAAACATCTGTCTTTTCCGTCATCAGTCAGAATCCTCAACTAACATCAGATTAGCATCAGCATGTTGGCCTTCATGCAAAACAATTTAGTAACACAAATTTGGAAAACATCTAGCTATGGATCTATCAAAACAGTGCAGTTGGTACCTAGGAAAAAAGGCAAAATATGCATAACAATCACATTTCAATTTTATACCTATCCTTGGTATGGGTCAGCAAAGCAGAATCAGTCTTCGTCCTCAGGTCATCAACCTATCAGTAAGGCATTATGCTCTCAGTCAGGGAATATGAGCTCAATGTAAATATGAATGTCTCTCTCCTAAAATCTCGAATCTCTCCTAAAGCTCTTCTTCTCCCAAAATCTGAATAAGTCTGAAGTCTTTTCCCTCTGTGGTGTTGTTATATCAAAGTAACCTAAACTATCCCCTAATTCCCTATTGTTCAGTTAATCGTATGTTCATACTTTGTCCAATATTTTTTCTATATCAAATCTATGAATTCTATTATTTCACCATTCACATACAGTTGATTGGTCCACTTTATGATGTTCTCATCATCGGGCTTGTCAGGTAACAATATTGTTGCAGCTTCCACTCCAGTCAGTATCTTCATTGTTCTTGTACTGGGAAAGTCAGTCTCACACACATTACACATAAAATGTTACTCTAGCAGGAACATCATCTCCTAGCAGTTGTTCTCACAAAAAGCTTCTGTTAAGCCCTTTTAACAAGACAATGGACATTTCACAGTTTAATTCACTCAATCAGCATTTTTTTTAGCCACTAAGAAATACAGCTTCTGCATGAGGCCTGGAAAAATAGGTCAAGACACTCGCTAAGTTAAGGCCTACAATTAATAAGATAAAGCATACTTCACAACCCTTAATATGACATATTACTGCATTAGTCTAGTACATATTTGATATTTCATAAGTATTAATCATTAAGTAGTACATTTTGTGAACATTGGTGGCCATTCTTCGAAGTCCCATTTTCAAATGTGTGCATTCATTTTCTATGTTATTTCATTTTCTACATAAACTCATTATTCAGAATACATAACCACTCATTAATTCACTTTATTAAACACACCTCCGCTAACAATCCCTCCTCTGATGACTAAGTGTGTCCTCACACTACTGCCCACAAATTCCTGTGTCAGCTAAAACTCTTACAATTCAATTTCTTCATAATTTTGTCTTCCCCTTGAATTTTCCCTGTAAACTTTTCCCTTTTCTTTTCTTCCCTCCTCTGATTATTCTTTGACTTTTTCAATGTAATCCTCTTGCATAATTTACATAATCCCCACATCCCCAATAGACAAACCACAACAATTAATATGCCCTGTAATATTTCAATAGTACCCCATTCCAAATGTTGCTGAGCCAATTTCCCACAGAGGCAAACCTGTTGCCCACCTTTTCCCAAACATCTGGTTCTTTCTATTCTTTCAAGTCAGCACTTGCATAAGTCAAATTTGTAAGTAAATCCCTGATTTCTCTACTATTATCAGGTATATATGAAGAACAATGCCTAGAATTAATCATTCTACAGACTCCGCCATCCTTTGTTAAAAGAATGTCTAAAGCAAGCAGCTACTTCAGTATCTGTCAGGAGTATAGCCCCTGAAAAATATGTCAGCATGTTATCCACAATAGTAGACAACTTTCAAATCTTAATTGAATTCAGAATGACTCACACTGAAGGAATCACCACTCCAAATATATCTCCCACTGTAGCAGGAGAGGACTCCCTCCTCTGTCTCCTATGATATAATATAGTCACTTTCAGAACCTTTTTCAAATCCTCCATTTGATAAATCTTTGGGAAAACTATCCCCAAATAACATGTCCCATACCATCCACTTGGAAGACGGTAATAAGCATTAAGTCCACAAATATAGTATATCCCTGGAATTGCAGGGTCCGGCCCATTCAACATGAAAGTCCATTTACTCTGAAACAAAAACACATGCCTGCATTCGCTTGTACCCACAAATAAAGTGTCAGTGCGTGATTTAGGCCTATATATACAAAGCTTCCCTACGTGTTGTGCATCTAAAGCTAATTTCCCTTGCATTTTAATTGTGCTATAAGCATAATCATTCTTGTAAGTTCTTGTCTCTAAGCCTCTTTCTAATTTCTCCTTTAACGCCTTTCTCCTGTCATCTGTGTGATCTAAGAAGCTCTTCTCTAAAGGTGTAAGCAAGCATGTCAGATTGTTGCGATGCACATAAGCTGTGCCAAACGTCAATGTAGGTTCAAAGAACCCTCTAACTAATACTATGCCATTATCTTTAGCTACTTTACTCAAATACCTTATTATAGGAACAAACCAAAACACAAGATCCTGATTCGAATAGAAGTATTGAATGTACTCCTGGTTATAAAACCTTGTTATTAACAGACTACAACTTATCCCGTAGTTTAGGGGCAAACTTTGATAGGTAACTCCTTCCTCGACTGATGAAGGAATCTGCGTCCACACAAAGCAATTCTTTGCATCCATTGTCTCAACATAAGCGATAGAAAATGTTCGAAGAAAGTTCTCCTTCTGCATTAGTATAATCATGCAAATATTTCTCATCTAACTTAAACTTCTCTAATGCTGTTAGTGCAGTAGACGTCTCAAAAGGAGAAGTATGGTTGGCTCCTTTCATATCAAGAACAGACATACCCACAATTAATACCACAAACAATCTCCCACACATTATTGCCAAACCAACGCTCATATATTTACAGCACCTAGCATCTCTACATTGTTGACTAAAGTCAGCCATGATCTGTAAAGAATCAGAAAGCAGAAGAAAACTAGAAAAAAACATGCAGCAAAAATCAAAAATGGACACCTCTTCTTTCAGCAGTTCAGTTTCACTTCCAGGAATCCTCTTCCATGTCAAAATCGATTAGCAGCTTTGTCAAAATCAGGTTTCAAAAAGTCAAATCAGGTTATCAAAGTCTCTTCCGGTTACTTCAACAGTCTCTTTCTCAAAATGTTTCTCTCAGATTGTTTCAACAGTTTAGTTCATTAGCTTCTTTCACGTCACCTCAAAATACTGACCTGGAACTTCTCTATCAAAACAATAAGACAAAAACTCTTGCTGTCATTCATTTGGTAGTTGCATATGCCCATTCAGGACCTGTGTATCTTGGACTTGCTATTCTCTTTCTTTTCAATTCACTTAGATCTTCTTTCCTTGTGTTATCTACTTCTTCCTCTATTGTTGGTTCAACAACCACCTCTTTCCCTTTCTCCACTTGTGATTCTTGCCACTTATCTCCTTTCAGTGGATCCTTTTTCAGTATTCTATTCAAGTTTGAACTTGAACCTTTTCCTTGTTCTGTGGTGTTTTCTCTTGACCGACCTTCAACCGGTTCAGGAGGAGTCAGATCACTTTGATTTTGGTCCACATCAACTCCTTTCCCTTCTGGGTCTGGCAATTGCTCTGTTTGTCTCTCTGAATCATCTGTTTCTGGGAGAGCCCTCCTCTGACTAGGCTCAACTGCTACTTCAGTTGAGATAGGCTCTGAGATACTCTCCTGGAGGTCTCCTCCCTCGTCTCTCACAGGAGTGGCTGAACAGTCCTCAATGAGCTCAGATCCGGTCCCAGTTCCTCTTTGTTCTACTTCCAGCCCTGAGACTTGTCTCACTGTTGTTGGTACTCTCAACAACACTTCTTCATGATCCAGTGGACATGCCACTTTCTTTGTGTGTCGTGCGTGAATCCAGTTTGGAATTCCAGCACACTTCACAGCTGTAGTTGTCGTCAGGACCTCTTGATATGGTCCCTTCCAACGAGGCTTCAAGCACGTCTTTCTCTCGTGCTTTCGGATGACAACCTAGTCCCCTGCTCTCAGGTTGTGCCCTGGGTCATGGATCGGTGGCAGTGTGGTGGCCTCCTCCTGCTGAGAAAAAGAGCGGACTACATCAGCCAGACCATTGCAGTATTCCAACACCATATCATCTGTAATGTTGACAAGTGCATTTGCTGGCACTGCTGGTAACCTTATTGCTCGGCCCATGAGGATCTCATGAGGCGACAATCATGTCTTCCTGTCAGGTGTGTTCCTCATTGACATCAACACTGAGGGCAACGCATCAGGCCATTTCAAATTTGTAGTTGCACACATCTTTGCAACTCCTGACTTCAAGGTACCATTCATCTGTTCCACTAGTCCTGATGCTTTAACTACAATGCAGCTTCTGCTCAATATTCAATACTGCACACAGTAATTTAATTACTTCGTTATTAAAGTGACTTCCCCTATCTCATTCTATAGAGATCGGAAACCTGAAACGCAGTATCAGTTCCCTAAGAAGTAGTTTCGCTACTGTGAGACTATTATTTCTTCGTGTAGGGTACGCTTCAATCCAGTGACTAAAAATGCAAACAATCACCAACACGTATCTCAAACCTCCACAAACAGGCATCTCAATAAAATCCATTTGCATTCTGCTGAATGGACCTCCTGCTCTTCCAATGTGGCTCAAATTCACCACTGTCCCTTTCCCCGCATTTAACTGTTGGCAAATGACACAACAATGGCAAACTGCTTCAGCAACTTGTCTAAACTTTGGGTTGAACCAATCATGTTTGAACAGATGAACCATAGCATCCCTCCCAATATGTGCTTGACCATGATAGTACCGTGCCATTTGAGACATTTGGCAAAACCAATAGGCCCTCCTCAGAAACCCACAATTCATCTTGTCTTTGTACACATTTCATTTTGCTCCATAAACGCCTTTCCTCCTTGTCAACATTATTCTGTAAAGATTTTCATTCTTCCAAAGTATCAAGGGGCATATTTATACTCCGTTTGCGCCAAATTTGCGTAGTTTTTTTCGACGCAAATTCGGCGCAAAACTAACGCCATATTTATACTTTGGCGTTAGACGCGTCTAGCGCCAAAGTATGAGTAAAGAGCGTCATTTTTTTGCGTGAACGCCTTCCTTGCGTTAATGAGATGCAAGGTAGGCGTTCCCGTCCAAAAAACTGACTGCGACGCAAATGCGTCGTATTTATACTCCCGGGCAAAAATCACGCCCAGGAGTGGGCGGGCCAAAAAACCCCACATTTGCGCCTCTTTTTAACGCCTGGGTCAGGGCAGGCGGTAAGGGACCTGTGGGCTCAAAATGAGCCCACAGCTGCCCTCCCATGCCCCCAGGGACCCCCCCTGCCACCCTTACCCACCCCAGGAGGACACCCAAGGATGGAGGGACCCATCCCAGGGAAATTCAGGTAAGTTCAGGTAAGTATATACTGTATATATTTTTTTTAATATTTTTTTTTGGCATAGGGGGGCCTGATTTGTGCCCCCCTACATGCCTCAATGCCCAATGACCATGCCCAGGGGACATAAGTCCCCTGGGCATGGCCATTGGGCAAGGGGGCATGACTCCTGTCTTTACTAAGACAGGAGTCATGTAAATGGCGTCTGGACGTCGTTAAAAATGGTGCAAATCGGGTGGAGGCGATTTTTTTGCGTCACCCTGACTTGCACCATTTTTAAGACGCCCTAACGCCATTTTTCCCTACGCCAGCGCTGCCTGGTGTACGTGGTTTTTTTCCACGCACACCAGGCAGCGCCGGTCTGCTTGCGCCAGCTAACGCCATTCAATAAATACGGCGCCCGCATGGTGCTGCAGAATGGCGTTAGCCGGCGCAAAATTTTTTGACGCTAAACTGCGTTAGCGCAGTTTAGCGTCAAAAAGTATAAATACGGGCCCAATTATTTTCAATGCATCACTTATACAAGTTTCGTCTTCTTCAGGTAATAGTTCCCACTTGTCTTTGAACGATATACAGTTCAATGCGCAAAACCTTGCGACTTGATCCACATATCTATTTCCCATTGATACATAGTCCTGCGACTTCAGATGTGCACTGCATTTTACCATGGCAATCTTCTCAGGCGTTTGAATCGCATAAAACAGTTCCTTGATTCTCTCACCATTTCTTACTGGTGAACCAGAGAGGTCAGGAAACCTCTCTGTGACCAAAATTGAACAAAATCACGAACTATTCCAAATCCGTACTGGCTATTTGTAAAGATAAGCCAGTTGAGCAGAAACATGGCATGCTCTAGTAAGGGCTACCAGTTCCGTTACCTGGGCAGAATACACTTTTAGAAGCCAGGAAGCTTCCAAGGTACCTGTAATTGTGCGCACAGCATATCCTCCTCTCAATGTCCCTGTATTGTCCCTTAGACAAGAACCATCAACAAAGATAATTTGGTAATTTTTTTCCAAGCGGGTATCTCTAATGTCAGGTCTCGGTTTTGTGCACAAATCAGTTACTTCAAGACAGTCATGTTCAACATCTTCCTCTTTTCCAATCTCAGCATTTCACTAGTAAGGATGCTGGGTTCAGCACTGTACACCTTTTCAATGTTACATTAGGCAACCCCAAAATATTCGTTTCATATCTAGCCAACCTCACACCAGTCAAGTATTGGGTTTTCGTCCTTGTCAGTAAAATCTCAATCGAGTGAGGGACCATTACTGTCAAGGGATATCCCATCACCACGCCCTCACACTGTGAAAGACTTTGACCAACTGTGGCAACTGCACTCAAACAACCTGGTAAGGCTGCTGCAACTGGGTCCAAAGTAGCTGAAAAATATGCTTCTGGGCGATGAGCAACTCCATAGACCTGTGTCAAGACAGACAGTGAACATGCATCACGCTCACGACAAAACAATGTGAAAGGCTTTGTGTAGTCAGGCATACCCAATGCTGGAGCTCTGCACAAACTCTCTCTCTACTCAGTGAATGTTTTCATCTCATCCTGGTCTAACACTATGGGATCAGTGACTTCAGCTTCTGCAATGGTCTTAAAATGACTGAAAAATTTGGAATCAAATGGCAACAATAGCGTACCATTCCCAAAAACATCCTAACATCTCTCTGTGTGGTTGGGAGACTTATCTGCAATATTGTTGTGATCCTTTCTCTGGATATCTTTCTCGACCCTTTCTCAATTTGGTGACCCAAATATTTCACTACTTTCTGACAGTACAGCAACTTTAGTGGAGACACTTTATGGCCATTCTTTCCCAAATGGTTCAACAGAGCAATCGTATCATCCTTGCACTCATCCCTTGTCTTGGCGCAATCAGTAAGTCATCAATGTACTGCACCAAAGTCGATCGGAATTTGAAACAAAAGAGAAATTGCCTGTCTTCATGAAGAGTGCTTATATACCACAGAGGGTGACCCAAAAACCCAGCCGGGCTGGGTAGAAAGTAATCATTAAATACAACAATGCCCGAACAAATTATTTATACCTCATAAAACAACATAGGTGAAGACAGAGACACTATTTATTCATTTAAATATAAATATATTCATTCATTTAATTTTTACATAAATATCAATTTAATATATTATATGGACAACCCATCTAAAAAAACACACAACACCGAAGGAAGGATAGTGTGAAAAAGAAGTGCTTGTGATAAATAGAAAGAAGAATAATACATATTCAAATAGATCAAAACACATATATAAAAAACATTAAAAATAGTCGGTTGGTTCTATTTTACTGCATTGACTCCATTCCAGATCCTAAAGGAGTCTGAAACAATTCCTTCAATCCTCCACAGGTTCTATGCAGTACACACCCATCGCCAGGAAGATGGAGTTATGGCAGACAATAGTGAACAATGTTAACGCAGTGGGAAACCATCCACACACGAGGGATGACATCTGCAAGAGATAGAACGACCTGCGCAGGAAGGTGAGGTCGATGGCATCCAGGCACCACATCGAGGTCCAAAACACTAGGGGAGGACCCCCCACCTGCACCCTTGACTACACCGACTGGAAAGAGAAATTACTGGCTATCCTGCACCCAAAGGGCCTCACTGAACTAACTGGAGGAATGGACTCGGGTAAGTCATCTACAATTACTTCATATCCACCACACCTGTAATGCATGTACCACCCCACCCCTCCAACTACCACCAGGACCACATCCCCACACAGGCCACAATCACTACATCCAATCACCCTGCATGCCTACAAACCCACTAACAGGCCCACATCCCTCCCCCCTGTGCACAGCCGCCTACTCTTGAAAGGAATCACAATGGCACTGCAGCTCCCACAATGCACCTCCACATCCCATGTCAAATGTAATGGCACCCCTACAATTGTTCCCTGCATGGCCCCGACAGGGGAATACACAGCACAAAATAGGGCAGAGCTGTGCATCTGCATTTGAATCATTACATGTAACACACATGTCCATTCCCCCCACAGACACCACCACTCATGAAACCCTGACGGAAAGGCCAAGGAGTGCCAGCACCCTACATGGAGACAGAGGCCCCACTCAGGACACTGGAGAGGGAAGTGTGGACAGCGAGGAATACCCTGGACTGTCACACAGTCCTGGACTGTCATCCTCCAGCAGTCCCCCCAGGACACAACTGACACCCCTACCACCCACCCATCAACATCAGTTCAGGCCAAACAACCCCACACCAGTGTCTCCAGGCCACAGACTGGGGGACCACAAGTACAGAGGCCAGAGTCACCACCTACTAACAGACAGGATGATGATCGTCCCAATGCAAGTGGGACTGCTGGACCTGTACAGGGGACACAGGCACCGGGGGCTAGGCCCAGTCGGGGGGTATCAGTGGCCCAGGGGGGAGGCCAAAGGATGGATGCTGCAGCCCAGGAGGTGATCTCAGAGGTCCTGGGAGCATACCACCATACACAAGACAGGATGGGCCAGATCCTGGCCACCCTGGAACAGAGTCAAAGGCTGTAGATAGCCCAACATCAAGAGACCATGGAGCAATGAAAACAATTTAATGTCTCCATGGTCACCATTGCAGGGGTGCTGCAGCACCACTACCTAACCCAGCCTGAGACCCCACAAACCAGAAAGCCCCTACCACTGCCCAGGACACAAACCAGCCTTCAACATCAGCAGCAGCAACTGGATTAGTGGCACTGGCAGAGGACACACAGGAGACCAGCACTCCTACCCGTGCAGCCCAGCACCAGACCCTCAAATGGGCCCTAAGACCCAGATATGGCACAGAAACACCTGCCAAGACCAAGGCCCCCACTAAGAAGTGAATCTGACATGGACTGTCTCCTAAGTGTGCCACTGTGCTACCATCTTCACCCGCCAATAGCAATTTAACAACTTACAAGGGACATATGGACCCATACCCACTGCCACCAATCGCTGAGCCCATGTACCTAGTACGGCCATCAACCATTAGCCCACTCCCTATCACTGCACAGTGCACCAATGCATTTGTGACACATAATTAAACACATTTACACCAATTTGTAAGTCCCCTGTCATTATGTAGAATCAATTGTAAATGTGAATGCATGCGCCAGTCAATTCCATAATCAGACCTTTTTTGCAGGAATGGTACCCCACGCACAACATTGTCTGGAGTAAATCAAAATGTACACCATGTATGTTTCCATGGCACCTGCCACCTAATTCTTCAGGTCACAGTGTCAATGACTACAGACTCCACATCCCCAAAAACATAAGTCAGACAGACATGATGTAGTGCAGACAACATCAGTGAACAGTACCTCATAGTCACTGGAAGTATATTTGGATCAGCTGGTTCCTGGAGTGGACATCTTCCCCCTCTTCATCCTCACCATCACTCTCATCCACTCTCAGTGGTAGCAGGTCTGGATGTACAGCACCCTCCTCCTCTAGTAGGGTGATAGCTCTCCTCACAGCCACGTTGTGCAGCATGCAGCAGGCCACCACTATTCTACACACCTTCTCAGGGCACAGGATCGAGGCAACGGAATCTAGCCTTTAGGAGACCTATAGTGGGCTCAATCACCCTCCTAGTACTTCCATGGGCCTCATTATAATTCCTCTCTGCATCTGTCCTTGGAATCCTCACAGGTGTCAGGAGCCAATGCATGTTGGAGTAGCCAGAATCACCTGCAAAAGTGGTTGAAAAAGACTGCCATTACTTGCAGACAGCCTGGCTGTCAGCTATGTACTGATCCAGTGTCATACACACTCACCTATGAGCCATCCTCTGTCCCCTTGTAGTTGTTCCATCATGTGTGGCACACTGCTGTACCTCAGGACAAAGGAATCATGAACTGATCCTGGAAACATGGCGTTCACATGGGAAATGTACTGGTCAACAGTACACACCAATTGTATATTAATTGAGTAGAAGTTGTTCCTGTTCCTGTACACCTGTTTATTCACTCTTGGGGGAATGAGGGCTATGTGGGTGCCATCAATGGCACCTATCACATGGGGAATGTTAGCAAAGGCATAAAAGTCAGACTTGATAGCAAGGAGTTCAGCACTTTGGGGACTCTTTACATAGATCTGCAGGTGTTGTACAAATGCATCCAGGAATTTGGACGGGATGAGGCTAAACATTCACTGTGAGAACCCTGCTCCCATGCCCACTGTCACCTGAAATGAGCCCGTAGCCAAAAAATGGAGTACAGAGAGCACTTGCACTTCAGTAGGGATGGCATGCTGATTCCGATTAGCTGGTCTCAGTGCAGGATCCAGTAATCCACATAGGAAATAGATTGCTGTAAGATTGAGTCTGTAAGTGACAATGATGTGACGTTCCACCATGGTATCCAAATCAACAAGAGGTCTGTACACAGATGGGGCCCTCCCTCGCCACCTGGGTCTGTACCTATGGGGAGGAGAGAACACATATGAGGGACCCACATACACATGCAAAACATGTTGTGTAAAAATAACTGCTGCACAATATGTAAGTTACAAACACAAGCAATGTATCATGTATTACATTACGGACATGTATGCATTGATATCTCCGGACTGATGTGAGGAACAGACACTCATGTGGGCATGCGACTAAGGGCTGGGATTCATAGGGTCTGAATGGGACCCTTGACCATGAAATATTTACATGGTGCTAGAAAAATGGCAGGCTCCTGCCATCCAGATATGTAGGAGTGGAAGTGACCTCATTCCGCTGGCGGTTGTTCTCATTGCGTAAGGCGGTGTTCACCAATTCAATGGTTAACATGGTTGTCAATGGGTAACCTGGGCCTATCATGATCGCAGCCGGCGGTGACAGTGCACACCTCCGCGGGGCGTACGCTATGTCGTCACCACGATTTCACTTAACCCCCGGATCACGTGCATGGAAGTACTCCACTGAGTGTGCTGCTGTGTCCTGACTCTGGTTACTCAAATGGAACGAGTCACAGGGGAAAGGGCCCCAGCCTTCACCATGGAGGAGCTGGAAACACTGGTGGACGGGGTCCTACCCCTCTAGGCCAAGTTATATGGGTAAACAGAGGAGCAGATGAGTAGGCCGTTGCCTTGCATGGATGTGTGTGATGGTGGCGGATGAATGTATGCATGTGTGGTCGATATGAAACTGCACTGGTGTAGAATGTGTGGCAAGTACTGTGAGTGAGGTGGTGAAATTATCTTGTGAAGTGTCCATCCCATAGGGGACGTATAGTCAGCTGTATCATATGGACATATCCTGAACTCTGTTTTTATTTTTTGTGTGTCCCATACAGGTCAGCGCCCATCAGAAGAGGTCACTCTGGCCGGCCATTGCCAGGGAGGTGTGGACTCTGGGGGTCTACAACCAGCGGAGCACCCACTGCAGGAAGCGGTGGGAGGACCTGCGGCGCTGGGCCAGGAAGACCTGTGAGGCCCAGCTGGGGAAGGCCTCCCAATGAGGAAGGGGTGCCAACGAGGAAGGGGTGCCCGTCGGACCCTGACCCCCTTTAGTGCCGCATTCTGGCAGTGGCATATCCAGATTTGGATGGGCGCTTGAAGGCTGCACTGCAGCCACAAGGGGCTGAGTACCAACACCATTTCATGCCTCATAGATGGATGTCTGGGGTGCTGTTGTATGTATGCTCTCTGGTGCCAGGAACTCGGACAGGTGTCTACCAGCAGTCCTGCTCCCCCATGGGCATGGAGGTGATTTGGGCAGGTCTAACAGTTCCTCAGGTCCTCGTGTCATGTGGTAAATGAGTTTAAGCTGGGGTATTGGCCACTAGTCAGGGGCATAGTCATGATATCTGTTGTAGGTGTGTAAGCTGGGTGGCAGTGTGTGTGCACCAAGCATATACATCCATTCAGGTATTTACAGATTTCTCTCATGCTTTGTCTCCCCACCCCTGTGCTCTTGTGTTCTTTGTGTACATCAGCATCATCTGGTGAGGAAGCAGTGGCACCGGCGAGTGGTGATGCAGCGGCCCATTGTTCCAAGGAGGCAGAGTCAACCCACACCAAGGGGACCAGTAGGTTGGAGGGCGAGGCGAGTACCACGGGGAAGGCAACTACCACTGCCAGGAGTGACTCTGATACCTCCTCCGATGGGAGCTCCTTAGTGGTGGCGGACCCTAGTGTGCCCACCCATTCTGTGTCATCTTCCGCCATCCCCCATACCATCACCGCCCTCCCAGTTGCTCTCCACCCAGTTGCCCGTGCCTGCTCACCCAGAAGGGTGGGTGTCTCCTTCGTCCCAATCATCTCATCTCCTGTAACAGTCAGCTCTGCTGCCCTCACTGAGGAGACTATTGACCTCCTGAGGACCATCTCTGTAGGGCAGACAACCATCGTGAATGCCATTCAGGGGCTAGATCCCAGATGCAACAATGAAATGCCTACCTGGAAGGCATTCATGGTGCCTGTCTGGCCTACAGAGATCTTTTAAGGCTCTGGCCTCCTCTTTGACAGCAACCAGTATCCCTGGTCTTTCCTTCCCCCCTCCAACCACCTCTACCCCTTCCGACAGCCATGTACACACCTCAACACACAAGAAGCACACTGACAAACACAAGCACCACACTTCCCACCACAAGCATACACACAGCCAACATACAAAGGCACACAGAACAACATCCTCTTCCCCCAGTGTGTCCACCTCTTCCTCCTCCTCCGACAGGGGAATACACAGCACAAAATAGGGCAGAGCTGTGCATCTGCATTTGAATCATTACATGTAACACACATGTCCATTCCCCCCACAGACACCACCACTCATGAAACCCTGACGGAAAGGCCAAGGAGTGCCAGCACCCTACATGGAGACAGAGGCCCCACTCAGGACACTGGAGAGGGAAGTGTGGACAGCGAGGAATACCCTGGACTGTCACACAGTCCTGGACTGTCATCCTCCAGCAGTCCCCCCAGGACACAACTGACACCCCTACCACCCACCCATCAACATCAGTTCAGGCCAAACAACCCCACACCAGTGTCTCCAGGCCACAGACTGGGGGACCACAAGTACAGAGGCCAGAGTCACCACCTACTAACAGACAGGATGATGATCGTCCCAATGCAAGTGGGACTGCTGGACCTGTACAGGGGACACAGGCACCGGGGGCTAGGCCCAGTCGGGGGGTATCAGTGGCCCAGGGGGGAGGCCAAAGGATGGATGCTGCAGCCCAGGAGGTGATCTCAGAGGTCCTGGGAGCATACCACCATACACAAGACAGGATGGGCCAGATCCTGGCCACCCTGGAACAGAGTCAAAGGCTGTAGATAGCCCAACATCAAGAGACCATGGAGCAATGAAAACAATTTAATGTCTCCATGGTCACCATTGCAGGGGTGCTGCAGCACCACTACCTAACCCAGCCTGAGACCCCACAAACCAGAAAGCCCCTACCACTGCCCAGGACACAAACCAGCCTTCAACATCAGCAGCAGCAACTGGATTAGTGGCACTGGCAGAGGACACACAGGAGACCAGCACTCCTACCCGTGCAGCCCAGCACCAGACCCTCAAATGGGCCCTAAGACCCAGATATGGCACAGAAACACCTGCCAAGACCAAGGCCCCCACTAAGAAGTGAATCTGACATGGACTGTCTCCTAAGTGTGCCACTGTGCTACCATCTTCACCCGCCAATAGCAATTTAACAACTTACAAGGGACATATGGACCCATACCCACTGCCACCAATCGCTGAGCCCATGTACCTAGTACGGCCATCAACCATTAGCCCACTCCCTATCACTGCACAGTGCACCAATGCATTTGTGACACATAATTAAACACATTTACACCAATTTGTAAGTCCCCTGTCATTATGTAGAATCAATTGTAAATGTGAATGCATGCGCCAGTCAATTCCATAATCAGACCTTTTTTGCAGGAATGGTACCCCACGCACAACATTGTCTGGAGTAAATCAAAATGTACACCATGTATGTTTCCATGGCACCTGCCACCTAATTCTTCAGGTCACAGTGTCAATGACTACAGACTCCACATCCCCAAAAACATAAGTCAGACAGACATGATGTAGTGCAGACAACATCAGTGAACAGTACCTCATAGTCACTGGAAGTATATTTGGATCAGCTGGTTCCTGGAGTGGACATCTTCCCCCTCTTCATCCTCACCATCACTCTCATCCACTCTCAGTGGTAGCAGGTCTGGATGTACAGCACCCTCCTCCTCTAGTAGGGTGATAGCTCTCCTCACAGCCACGTTGTGCAGCATGCAGCAGGCCACCACTATTCTACACACCTTCTCAGGGCACAGGATCGAGGCAACGGAATCTAGCCTTTAGGAGACCTATAGTGGGCTCAATCACCCTCCTAGTACTTCCATGGGCCTCATTATAATTCCTCTCTGCATCTGTCCTTGGAATCCTCACAGGTGTCAGGAGCCAATGCATGTTGGAGTAGCCAGAATCACCTGCAAAAGTGGTTGAAAAAGACTGCCATTACTTGCAGACAGCCTGGCTGTCAGCTATGTACTGATCCAGTGTCATACACACTCACCTATGAGCCATCCTCTGTCCCCTTGTAGTTGTTCCATCATGTGTGGCACACTGCTGTACCTCAGGACAAAGGAATCATGAACTGATCCTGGAAACATGGCGTTCACATGGGAAATGTACTGGTCAACAGTACACACCAATTGTATATTAATTGAGTAGAAGTTGTTCCTGTTCCTGTACACCTGTTTATTCACTCTTGGGGGAATGAGGGCTATGTGGGTGCCATCAATGGCACCTATCACATGGGGAATGTTAGCAAAGGCATAAAAGTCAGACTTGATAGCAAGGAGTTCAGCACTTTGGGGAATCTTTACATAGATCTGCAGGTGTTGTACAAATGCATCCAGGAATTTGGACGGGATGAGGCTAAACATTCACTGTGAGAACCCTGCTCCCATGCCCACTGTCACCTGAAATGAGCCCGTAGCCAAAAAATGGAGTACAGAGAGCACTTGCACTTCAGTAGGGATGGCATGCTGATTCCGATTAGCTGGTCTCAGTGCAGGATCCAGTAATCCACATAGGAAATAGATTGCTGTAAGATTGAGTCTGTAAGTGACAATGATGTGACGTTCCACCATGGTATCCAAATCAACAAGAGGTCTGTACACAGATGGGGCCCTCCCTCGCCACCTGGGTCTGTACCTATGGGGAGGAGAGAACACATATGAGGGACCCACATACACATGCAAAACATGTTGTGTAAAAATAACTGCTGCACAATATGTA
Organism: Pleurodeles waltl; assembly: GCF_031143425.1. Lineage (NCBI taxonomy): Eukaryota > Metazoa > Chordata > Amphibia > Caudata > Salamandridae > Pleurodeles > Pleurodeles waltl. The sequence continues at coordinate 1,321,828,691 of NC_090444.1, forward strand.
AGTTACAAACACAAGCAATGTATCATGTATTACATTACGGACATGTATGCATTGATATCTCCGGACTGATGTGAGGAACAGACACTCATGTGGGCATGCGACTAAGGGCTGGGATTCATAGGGTCTGAATGGGACCCTTGACCATGAAATATTTACATGGTGCTAGAAAAATGGCAGGCTCCTGCCATCCAGATATGTAGGAGTGGAAGTGACCTCATTCCGCTGGCGGTTGTTCTCATTGCGTAAGGCGGTGTTCACCAATTCAATGGTTAACATGGTTGTCAATGGGTAACCTGGGCCTATCATGATCGCAGCCGGCGGTGACAGTGCACACCTCCGCGGGGCGTACGCTATGTCGTCACCACGATTTCACTTAACCCCCGGATCACGTGCATGGAAGTACTCCACTGAGTGTGCTGCTGTGTCCTGACTCTGGTTACTCAAATGGAACGAGTCACAGGGGAAAGGGCCCCAGCCTTCACCATGGAGGAGCTGGAAACACTGGTGGACGGGGTCCTACCCCTCTAGGCCAAGTTATATGGGTAAACAGAGGAGCAGATGAGTAGGCCGTTGCCTTGCATGGATGTGTGTGATGGTGGCGGATGAATGTATGCATGTGTGGTCGATATGAAACTGCACTGGTGTAGAATGTGTGGCAAGTACTGTGAGTGAGGTGGTGAAATTATCTTGTGAAGTGTCCATCCCATAGGGGACGTATAGTCAGCTGTATCATATGGACATATCCTGAACTCTGTTTTTATTTTTTGTGTGTCCCATACAGGTCAGCGCCCATCAGAAGAGGTCACTCTGGCCGGCCATTGCCAGGGAGGTGCGGACTCTGGGGGTCTACAACCAGCGGAGCACCCACTGCAGGAAGCGGTGGGAGGACCTGCGGCGCTGGGCCAGGAAGACCTGTGAGGCCCAGCTGGGGAAGGCCTCCCAATGAGGAAGGGGTGCCAACGAGGAAGGGGTGCCCGTCGGACCCTGACCCCCTTTAGTGCCGCATTCTGGCAGTGGCATATCCAGATTTGGATGGGCGCTTGAAGGCTGCACTGCAGCCACAAGGGGCTGAGTACCAACACCATTTCATGCCTCATAGATGGATGTCTGGGGTGCTGTTGTATGTATGCTCTCTGGTGCCAGGAACTCGGACAGGTGTCTACCAGCAGTCCTGCTCCCCCATGGGCATGGAGGTGATTTGGGCAGGTCTAACAGTTCCTCAGGTCCTCGTGTCATGTGGTAAATGAGTTTAAGCTGGGGTATTGGCCACTAGTCAGGGGCATAGTCATGATATCTGTTGTAGGTGTGTAAGCTGGGTGGCAGTGTGTGTGCACCAAGCATATACATCCATTCAGGTATTTACAGATTTCTCTCATGCTTTGTCTCCCCACCCCTGTGCTCTTGTGTTCTTTGTGTACATCAGCATCATCTGGTGAGGAAGCAGTGGCACCGGCGAGTGGTGATGCAGCGGCCCATTGTTCCAAGGAGGCAGAGTCAACCCACACCAAGGGGACCAGTAGGTTGGAGGGCGAGGCGAGTACCACGGGGAAGGCAACTACCACTGCCAGGAGTGACTCTGATACCTCCTCCGATGGGAGCTCCTTAGTGGTGGCGGACCCTAGTGTGCCCACCCATTCTGTGTCATCTTCCGCCATCCCCCATACCATCACCGCCCTCCCAGTTGCTCTCCACCCAGTTGCCCGTGCCTGCTCACCCAGAAGGGTGGGTGTCTCCTTCGTCCCAATCATCTCATCTCCTGTAACAGTCAGCTCTGCTGCCCTCACTGAGGAGACTATTGACCTCCTGAGGACCATCTCTGTAGGGCAGACAACCATCGTGAATGCCATTGAGGGGCTAGATCCCAGATGCAACAATGAAATGCCTACCTGGAAGGCATTCATGGTGCCATGTCTGGCCTACAGAGATCTTTTAAGGCTCTGGCCTCCTCTTTGACAGCAACCAGTATCCCTGGTCTTTCCTTCCCCCCTCCAACCACCTCTACCCCTTCCGACAGCCATGTACACACTTCAACACACAAGAAGCACACTGACAAACACAAGCACCACACTTCCCACCACAAGCATACACACAGCCAACATACAAAGGCACACAGAACAACATCCTCTTCCCCCAGTGTGTCCACCTCTTCCGCCTCCTCTGTCACTTCAACATGCACACCCACAAGCACTGCACCCTCAAGCACTGTTGCTGGCCCATTTCTTGCGGTCACCACTATATCAGACATCCAGTAATGCACCCCAGACACCGCACCTGCACTCACCACAACATCACTGACTGTCACATGCAACACACTCACCAGACCTACAGACACCCAGACAACATCCATTTACACTGGCAGCCTGTCTTGTCCCACTGTGTCCACCCCCCTCCCAAAACACTCAATTGTTCCCAGACACCCACCCAACACACATCCACCACACCTCAGCATACTGTAAAGGCACCTGCATTCACGTCCAGCACATCTACACAAGTTACAAGCACTCCCTCTACCTCCACTCCCACATGTCCACCCCAATTGCCTGTAAAAAACTTTTCCTGTCCCCTGTTGACCTGTTCTAACCCACTGGCCCACCCCGCCTCATCCCTAAACATGCCCACCTCCTTGCCCTGTCCACTCCTTCCATGTGAAAGTCCGCCCCAGTCCACTCTTCCCATTCCCGTGCCCCTTCCCCAGAGAGGAAGAAGCCCCATGCTGGCCCAGTTCCATCTGCCACCCCCTGGTACCAGCCCACTCCCCACCCCCTAAGGGCAAACCCAAACCCCCTCAAACCTCCCAAACGTAAGCCCAAGTTCCCCCTCCCAGATGTAAGTCCCAACCCGCCACCCTTGCCCCTGTTCCTTGAGATGCCTGCCTACCCCATTGATGTCCCTTTATGGTGGAGTACTATGTGCACATGTGGGAGTCAAGTTCGTGCCATTTGGGCCCTTCAGCCTGTTACACATGGACTTGCCAATGGCCTTATTAGGACATTGCAGTTGTCTTTATTTATTAAAAATTGTGTGCCTATTGTTGCTGTTGGCACAATCTGGAGACGTGGTTCATTGTTTCATTGTGGGGGGGGTGCACATGTGTGCACTTTGGCCAGGTTTTATTGGCCTTGGGCTGGGTAAGTACCTCTTGTCCTGATGTGAATGGCTTGTGATGGTGTGAGTGGTTGGGAGTAGGTTGCAGGGTGGGTGGGGTGGGTGGGTGTGTAACTATGCGTTTTCTTCCCATGTTTACTAGATTGTGGTACTTACCGTCGTCGGCGTTCACGGTCGAGGAGGTATATTCCAAGGAGCAGGACTGGCATTATTTGCAACTCTCTCTCCATGTCTGCTTCGGCTTGTTGTGTGTGCCTACGGTGAGTGTTTCCTTTTAATTGAATTGTTTCCTGCCCCGGAACTGATGGCGGTCTTGTGCTTCATTATTTCTGGGGTGGTGGGGCCTTTCTCGTCGGCCTGTGGGTGGCCTCTCCTTCACTGTTGACACTCCTATGCTGGCTGTGTGTGGATTTCACGCTGGCTGTTTCTCATTTCATTCATAATTTGGCGGTCTGGACCGCCAGCCTGTTGGCGGTAGTTACCACCAACACCTGTGGTGCGGTGTTTACCGCCATGATCATAATTAGGGCCTTTGTTGTACACAGCAAATCTCTTCCCAATAGGGATACTGGACTTGAATCGTAAACTACAAATTTATGCAATCCCTGAAAATTGCCAATCTCGACTTGAACTGGATCTGTAATCGAGTTGGTCAGATACTGGTTTACTACCCCCACTACCTGAACTGTTCTTCCTGAAAAGGGCAAATTTGGAACCTCTGTACTTCTCACTGTACAGCGTGTAGCTCCCGTGTCCACCGAGAATAAAACTCTATGACCCATAACCTTTCCCTTCACATAGAGTCCTCTCTGATCTACTTGTAAAGAAGTCGGAAGCACACATAGCTCCTCATCTGAACTATCACTTGTCTGTTCTCCATTCATTCCGTCCTCACTGTGTAATGGTGTTGAAGTAAGCCTCAGCAAGGCCTACTAGTGCAAGGGGTTCGCCGTTCTCTGCACAAAGTCCTCAGACCATATAGGAAGAAGTTGGCACAGAAACTGAAATAAAAGACAACATTTATTAAACCTCATGAGGTGGTAGTACAGTTCAAACAGCACCCTTCGGTACTGCTTGAAGTAGCACACTGAACTAAGAAAGCATGGTCCTTTTATACCCACGCAGGGGCTAAAAGAAGGTGGTACAATTATAGAAGCAAGACTTACATATATGTAAGGTCATATGGAAATGGAAATGCACAGTCGACAGGTAGGAGGGGCTAACAGTTTCAAGGACTAGTTGACACATTACTGTCTGTTACTGATTACTAACAGCTGCAGATCTTACTGGGCATGTGCGAAAGTGGGAGATGCTAAATATAACTTGTGACTAGACAGATTTTCAAGAGTAGTTAACAGAAAGGTAGGACAGAGCACATGGCGAGCACGTGGCAGAGAAAATGGCTGCCATGAATACAAAATGGATTCCGCCAAATATTCACAATAGTTGCTAAATACAAGATGTCTTCTGCTAATGCTTAATCTAATCGCTATTAAATTACAACAGACGACCCTTTCAGCATTAGCTGAAGACATTCGTCTTTCTGGGATAATCTAAATATTCATCTTGTATATTTATGCTCATCATTTCAGCTATTTCCTTATCTAACATGTGTTGTGCTTTCATTTCTGTAATATTTCTTTTGGTAGGCATACAAGCAGTAATACACATGGAGCAGAACATTGGACCACACTGAATACAGATACAGCATGTGACAAATATTGCAATCATTACACACAGGATAGTCAGTAGTTTCCAGCCCCAAGCGGAAACAAGAGCCCAAAACCATCCAGAAAAAGTCCAAGTACCAGTCTCTGTGTGGATTTCTGCAGCAATTTTATGCAATTTAGTTATTGCATCGTATACTGAAGGTGAGTGATCTGGAATAAAAACACAGCAACTACTACCGATGATGTGACATGCACCACCTCGATCAGCTAATATCACATCTAGTACCATACGATTTTGGAGCGCTACTATCCTCGCAATTTGGAGCTCCTCTGTAATATTCCCAAGTGCCAGAGCTGCCTGATTGGTAACAGCTTCCACAACCCTAGTCAATCGTCTCACTTTCCTACTGTTTACAACCCTAAATTAAAATCAACATATTGTAAAATATGTATTATGTGAAGCTGTAAAACTACTATTATTTACACCCTCAATAGTTAAAATCAAGGTACAATCGCTTATCCCTACTGGAATTCGCCCAATGCTACGTATACATAAATCTGCTTTAGTTTTTGTAACAGAAATCACAAATTGTTCTTTCTTGTCAGAGTCTCTTATATTTGTGAAGACATATGGTATTGAAACATTGTCCGGTTGATACTCTTCCCATTCCCATTTAGTTCCTTTGGCTTGGGGATACCCATCTTTGTCTTGGTAGCATACTTTATTAAGGCGAAAAAGAAGTCCGCCCTCTGTACGTTTTCCAGGTGCAAACAAAAGCGTATACCAAGCTTGACAAGAACCATTGTGTGAAAAAGGAAGAGGAATTAAAGGTGTTCCTCCTTTCTTTTGATGCGCAGGTATCATTCCACACACCTAACAGTTAGTAGTATTTGTAGCATTAAGTATAATGCAACATCTGAATAAAAGTATTATTGAAGTACGATTGACGGTGCTTCTGCTCCTGATAGGGAAGTGTAAAGTAATAGTGATCCTCTGGTACTGGAGTAGTGGCAACAAAAAACTCACGAGCAGGAGCCTTCTTTTCAACAAACAGGTGATTATTGCTATAACCACCAAAACAACAACAAACCCCATAGTGCTAATGATCAGTTTGTTATTCATTTTAGCAACAGTGATAATCAACCCTTTCAGAAATTAATTAAAAACAATCGTTGGAGCTCTTATCCCTGGGCAGCCGCAGATTTCTTCACCACGGGCCAAGACGGGTGTCACTACTCTAATGCATGGCTCATCCCCCCCCCTTTCCACATTGGCTCTCCGTTTCACTAACCCAGGGCGGTAGCTCAACCAGTTTTCTCCAGCACTACGGGGTCTTTCCTCGGTCTCAAATTATATCGCAACACTCCAGAAATCGTATGGTCCGGGAAGAACTCAGCAGATTTGTCAGGTGATATAGCACGGTCTTTCTCCGTAATCAAAATCTCTCGATGATCGGTCAGCACAGCAGGTTCCACCAAGGTAGGTAGCACTCTCTTGCAGTGAGTACTATGGACCCAATTCTTTTGGTTCGTCACTCGAACTGCTGTCCTTGTCACAAGGAGCACCTGTTCTTGGCCTCGCCACCTTGGTTCCAAGCTGCTTGATCTTTCAAAGGACTTAATCATCACCTGGTCACCAGGTCGGAATTCATGGCCTTCACCTGCAGATCTGTCAGGAAGTGCTTCTCGAACCTGTTGATGAATAGAAACCAAATTGTCGGTTAACTGTGCCAAATAAACATTCATCAGGACACAAGGTACATCATATACAGAATTTGGCTTAGGAACTCCCCAAATGTTCATTGGCCTTCCAAACACTATTTCGTAAGGAGTAAGGCCGATTTGAGAGTGTGGCACTGACCTAATAGACAATAATGCCAACGGTAATGCATCCAGCCAAGTTAAGGATGTGGAAGCCTGTATCTTCGCTAACTTCAGCTTCAAAGTAGCATTATACCTTTCCACCAACCCTGCTGATTGTGGGTGGAAAACCGCATGGAACTTCTGTTTGCTCCCTAATCCTTTCAGGACCTACTTAATAACTTCCCCAACAAAATGAGGTCCGTTATCATTCCATAGAAGTCTGCAAACGCCAAACCTAGGGAAAAATTCTTTCAAAAGCACCTTCGCTGTGGTAATGGCAGTATTATCCTTTGTGGGATACGCCTCTATCCATTTACTGAAGGCACATACCACCACCAAGACATACTTTAAATTGTTGCAGCGTTCAAGCTGAATATAATCCATTTGTAGAACTTCAAAAGGTGCAGTTGGTGTAGCAAACCCTCCGACAGGAGTAAGTGTCCCTTTTCCAGGATTGTATTGTAAACAGATCAAACAATACTGTACTACTCTCTTAGCTGTACTGGAAATTTCTGGATGCTCCCAAACTTGCGTAAGCAACTTCGTTATTGTTGAAGCTCCAACATGTGCCAGCCCATGTGCCATCTGAACCATAGGTTGTACAAAAGCTATAGGCAATTTCCATTTATCCATCTGCTTATTCCGCCAACAGCCCTCATCATCCAATTCTCCTTCTTCAGACCATTGCTCACGTTCTTTCACAGAAGCAGATTTCTGTATATCTAATACGTCTTGTCTAGCATTATGCCAACGTTCAGCTTGTGACTTCACTACATACATAGAAGTAGTACTTCGCTGCCATCGCAGTCTCACGTGCTACGCGGTCCGCAAAGGCATTACCTTGCCCTATCTTATCGGTCACTTTCTTGTGTGCACTACATTTCACAATAGCTAGTTTCTTTGGATATGTCAATGCAGTCAAGAGGTTATGCACTAATTCTCCGTGCATTATCTACATCCCGTGGGATGTGAGAAAGCCTCTCTCCTTCCAAAGCAAACCAAAATCATGAGCCACTCCAATAGCATAGCGGCTGTCTGTATAAATGTTCACACATAAGTCAGTACTAAGCTCACATGCTCGTGTCAAAGCTATTAGTTCAGCTGCTTACGCTGACTTCTGTGGTGTACGAGTGGTCTCCACTACCGTATGTATTGTGGTGATTGCATATGCAGCTGAGGTCGTACCGTCTGGCAACTTCAAACAAGACCCATCAACCCACAATTCCCCGTCTACATCTGGAAGGGGCGTATCTTGTAAATCAATATGACCCTTTGTCTGTTCTTCGGTAAGGAATATACCATCATGTGTTTCTTGTGACTGAGGCTGAGTCACCGGATATGGCAACAAAGTTGCTGGATTTAGTGTTGCACATCTCTTCAGTGTAATGTGAGGAGCCAGCAATGTCAATTCATATCCTGTCAGGCGAGCGCTAGTTGGATATTGTGTCTTTGTTTGATTTAAAAGAGCATCAACCGCATGGGGTACTAACACCAACAGCTTATGTGACAAAACTATCCATTCACTCTGACATATTGACACAGCTGTTGCGGCAACTGAACGAAAACACCCAGGCAACGCTCAAGCGACAGGATCAAGTACTGCTGAAAAATATGCACAGGGACGCTGCTTATCGCCATGTGTCTGTACTAAAACTGACAATGCACATCCATCTTTCTCATGTACGTAAAGTGCAAAAGGCTTCGTGTAATCTGGAGTACCTAACACTGGTGCTGAACAAAGGGCTTGTCGTAGCTGCCGGAAAGCAGTCTCACATTCATCTGCCCATGGGACGGGCATTGGAGTATCGTTAGTCAAAAGTGCTAGCACAGGTTTGACAATGTGTGAAAACCCTAATATCCATTGCCTACAAAAAGAAGTAAGACCAAGGAATGCACGAACATCTTTCTGAGTAGAGGGTACTGGTGTGTCTAAAATTGCTGGAATACGATCTGATGTAAGCGCACGGCCCTCCTTAGACAAAAGGTGACCTAACTAGGTTACCTTTGGTCTACAATATTGCAATTTCTTTTGTGACACTTTATGATGGTGTGAAGCAAGAAAAGAAAGTAAGGACAAAGTGCACTTTTCACATTGCTCAGGGGTATCAGCTGCCAACAAAATATCATCAACATATTGTATGAGAGCCACACCTTCAGGCAAAACAAAAGAATCAAGTTGTCGTTTTAACGCTTGACTATAAATACTAGGACTCTCAGTAGAGCTTTGAGGAACTCTGCAAAATCTACACTATCATTTATTCAAAGTAAAACGAAACAAATATCGGCTGTCAGGATGAATAGGGATCGAAAAGAAAGCATTCTTCAAGTCTATCACAGCTGTCGGGGGAACCAAAGTAAGAAGTGTTGTGATGTCAGATACCACAGGATATTGTGGTATCACAATCTTATTGACTTCTTGTAAATCAATAATGAATCGGTAAATCCTAGTATCACTATCCTTTTTCAGAATAGGAAGAATCGGACTGTTACAAACATTATACGGAACTTCCTCAACAACTCCAACTGCAATAAGATCATGCACAATTCGTGTAAGCGCTTCTTCGCCCTCATGTGAAATTTTGTATTGAGTCTAACGTGGCAATACAGCTCCCTCCTTGACACTAATATGTACCAGTGGAATAATCATTTGTCCCACATCAGTATCTGAAGTAGCCCAACAAAGTACTAGGGAGTGAAGCTAATGCAATATCCTCTATAACAAGACAAACTCTTTCCATCACAGGATGATTATCATTTAAATAACACGCACCCCTTAAGGAGAGCATCGTATTGTAGCCCTAAAAAACTTGAGCATATCAAGACCCAAAATATTGTCTGGTGTATTTGGAGAAAGCAAAAATGGACATGGAGCAGTAAATTTATCAACATGGAATGCAAGTGGTTGTCACAATGGGCTAGGGGAAGGTGTTCCATCGAAACCTATCGATGTAATGGTTAAGCCAGACAGGGGAGCCCTTGGAATCAATTGTTTAGACAAGGCACTACGAGTAGCTCCTGTATCAACCAGAAACTGATCAGTAGAACCTAAAACATGTTCTGTAATATAGGGACCCCTCTGATCTACTGGAACTTCTTCTGATTCCTTACCCCATCCTAGGCAATCCTATGCATAAGCAGAATCTTGGAAATCAGGCTGCACATAGTTAGACATCTGGTATTGGTTCCGTCTATCAAAAGTGTTAAACCCATCCTGCCCTCGTACATTAGCATCAACCCTAGCATGATCATTCGTGCTTCTTCTAGGCCCTGAATATCCTGAGCGATTTCTCATTTGTCCCCGACCACGTGAACACTGCTGAACACGTAGTGCTGGAAATCGGCAGCCCAATGCCCAAATTTCTTACAATACGCACACTGATCAACAGACAAATTCGAACGAGTGTAAGAAGAACCATAAGATCCACGTCCACCTCTATCACTACCATAAGCTTGAGCCAACATAATCTTCGTCTTTAATTCCTTAATCTTTTTATCCTCGCTACCTTTTTCTTCTAATTCCTGACGTTCATAATACTGAGCCATAGTCAAAAGAGAAACCGGAGTAGAGGCAGTCCATGAACTTTCACTAGCTTTTAGATGACTAGCTATTCCTGTTAACAGATTTGCAACATATTTATCGACAAACAGATGTCTGCCCGTATCATCTGACAATAACTGGCCGCTAAAATCATGAAATGCTTCTTCAAAGCGTGTAATGAAATCAGAGACCGATTCATCTGCCTTTTGCTTACAAGACGCTAAAGCAGTCCAATCTATCTTTTTAGGGGGAATAATCGTTTTTAACTTAACTAATATGGCTGCGGGAAGATCTACAATCAACTGATATGGCTTTTTCGCAGGTTCCCTATCCCCGTCCATCTGTTCTAATTCTTTCCTTGACGCCCCAAAAACTACACTGTCATCAACTTTACGAACAGTTCTCCACATATCTGGCGGTAATATCAATCTGAAAAATAAATCAATGTCAGCCAAAGTCATAGTACAAGAACTAATTGCTCCCTCAACTTCCTCATAAAAGGCGGCTGGATTTTTCTGCTGGTCAGGTAATGCTGTTTTAAGTGCCATTACATCTGCCCTATTCCAAGGAGTATACACCCAATTATAAATAAAATAACCCTTAGCATCAACAGAAGTTTTATCATCACTTGTACCCAATCCTTTAGGAGGAACATACAAAGGCGCGGCCTCCCGCATTGGTTTCGTGTGAAATATCATAGTCTTATCTGTTCCGAAGATGGAAGCTTGCACCCCGCCGGTCTGAGATGTCCGTGCAACTACGTCCACGGCCCTTTTCTCCTCTTGCAAACAGACTGCCACAACACATAATTTCACTAAACACCTAACTGCATCAGCCACCTGGGAGAAAACAAAAAGACCATCACGCATTTGCTTATGATCAGCTGCTACATCATCGGGCTCTAACTCATCAGAATATTTCCGATATAGTTCAATAACTTCTGTGCCAAATGCCTCAGTAAAATATAGCTGCTCCTTTTCCGTCCACCCTTTCATGTTGTCTAAAAGTTCAGAAGCTGAGACAACGCTACGAATTGTTTTACGAGCAATAGATCTAAGCTCAGACGCACGGTCAGCAGGCAACATAGAGCGACTGTCTCGTATCTTCTGTTGCTCCGAACCGGAGACCTTAGCTAACTCATGAGGGGCAGAAGGAACGACATACAGAGGTGGAGGGCGATCTAGTAACAAAAAATCATCGTGTGGTTTATTAAGGATAGGATAGAGAGGTTGCCTAACGGTGTATTGGCCAGTTACCTGTAATTTACGTTCTTTCTCTTCTAGCTCCTTTAAGTCATTTATTTCTTTCTTTCTCATTTCCAATGCTTTCACATATACATTCTTCCGCTGCTCTTTCTCAAGCAAGGCTTGCTCACGCTTCACTCGTCCACGCACTTCCTTCTCCCACATTCGTACACAGTCAAACATATCTTGCCTAGACCTTCGCTTACACATACATTGTTCCACATACTCAATCTTTCACAAATCAAATGACCCATGCATAGGCCAACGTTACTCAGGATCCGCACAAGTGTATTTATTCCATAATGTGCTGTACATTATAGACGAAAGACCATGTTTAACATACATATCTCTATTGGGCGTCCCCTCTGGGGGTGCCGATTGCGATTCTTCCAGTCTCAAATTGGTACCATTACAAAAGCAACACATCCTACGAAGTGCGCTAAAAACAGGCATGCCAAAAATAGTGCAGAATATGCAATATTATAATCAAAGAAGCACTTAGGGTGCCGTTCAAATCAAAATTAAATTGGAGAAAATTCTCCTCATTACATGCCTATATAAATTGCAATTTATATATAAATTCAAAGGACACAAATTGACTAGTCACCCAAAACACGAGAGCCACAGTAAGTAGTGCTAAACTTCATTACCAAACAAAGGCATCAAAACCCACAGCAAGTGCCGTAAAAGAGCTCTTACCAATCACAGGGTGTCCAGGTTCCAACTGCCAAGTTCTAAAATCGACCAAATGGTCACTGCATGACGAATGAACAAAAAGGATCTCAGTCGAGGACCGGCGCCACCTGGATGGTCAAATCAGAAAGAAGGGAAAAACGCTGTGGTTGCCAAGACTCGGGTCTCCTCAGGCATTGATCGTCCGCAGCGAGATCCCAATCCTTCGTCGCGACCAATCCGTCGGGCGTCCGAGTCGCTGATGAGTCCCTGTTCAGGTGCCAGTTTGTTGAAGTAAGCCTCAGCAAGGCCTACTAGTGCAAGGGGTTCGCCCTTCTCTGCACAAAGTCCTCAGACCATATAGTAAGAAGTTGGCACTGAAACTGAAATAAAAGACAAAGGGCCTGATATCCTATGGAACTCGTAATACGGCTGCTGGTATATCCGTCACATTTGGGACGGATTAACACCTCCTCCAAAGTTGTAATCAGGCCTAAAGTGTATTAAACCTCATGAGGTGGTACTACAGTTCAAATAGCACCCTTCGGTAATGCTTGAAGTAGCACACTGAACTAAGAGAGCATGGTCCTTTTATACCCACGCAGGGGCTAAAAGAAGATGGTACAATTATAGAAGCAAGACTTACATACATGTAAGGTCATATGGAAATGCACAGTCGACAGGTAGGAGGGGCTAACAGTTTCAAGGACTAGTTGACACATTACTGTCTGTTACTGATTACTAACAGCTGCAGATCTTACTGGGCATGTGAGAAAGTGGGAGATGCTAAATATAACTTGTCACTAGACAGATTTTCAAGAGTAGTTAACAGAAAGGTAGGACAGAGCACATGGCGAGCACATGGCAGAGAAAATGGCTGCCATGAATACAAAATGGATTCCGCCAAATGTTCACAATAGTTGCTAAATACAAGATGTCTTCTGCTAATGCTTAATCTAATCACTATTAAATTACAACAATGGGAATTGATGCACTGTGTTACTACTTCTGCCTTGCCTCTGATCTGTGACCTGTTGAGAAAGTATCATCTGTTGCTGCTCCTCAATCGGGGCTTGAGGTATTTGCATTTGCTGTCTAGGTACCAGAGGAACCTGCTGCTGCATCGACTGCAACTGTGACATTTGTGCACGGGGCATTTGCACCTGTTACATAGGCTGACATTTTTGCACTTGATTCACATTATTCTGGACTCCTTAGTCTTGGTCCTCTCACATTCTGGAATGAATTGATATCATTACTCTGCTGAACAACACCTTCCTGCACCATCATCGGACACTCCTGTTTCCATTGTCCCACAGCTCCGCAAATGTGACATGGCTATAGCTTCTTCATTCCGTGCACATCATTCTGAACCACTACAGTATTCAAATATAGACCACGGTTCATATTACCTCCAAAACCTCTACCTCTCATCTGGGGCTGAAACATGACATTTCCCTGCTGCTGCGGCATGTGCTTTGAAAAATTCCCTTGCACCCCTGTTTGAGCTGCTTTAATCTGCATCACCATTGCTTTTTTCTTCAACTTTTTCTGCTTCAACTCAATCTCATCACTATAGTATTTCGCATACTGCAACACTTCATCAATTGGCTTAGATTGCCAGCAAATCAAATGATTCCTAATTATCTGGCTAATTTCAGGTCTCAATCCTTCCGCAAACCTGAACACGAAATGTAGCATGTCTTTTGCCTCTATTGTTTCTGTACCACTGTAATGCTTGAATGCCTGCAACAATCTCTCATCATACGCGTGTATCGACTCCTTTGTTTCCTGAGCTGTCCTGTCAATTCTTTGCCAATCAATATTTTTGGGCGAAATTCTCTATTTCAGAAACTCGATCATCTTATTATTATTATATTTCATTACCTCAGGAGATGATGCACCTGTATTCTTGTCTCTTTCCGGTTCACTTGTTGGCCAGTCTACACTCCTCTTAAACTCGACCCACAAGTCAGCTGGAACCACTATCTCTAGTAATGTGTTCAAGTCCTCCCACAAACATTTCTCAAGTTTCACAAACCTGTCTTTCTGCTGATATCACTCCACTGGCTTTTCTCTCAATTTTGGATAATCATTTGTAAATGATAGAATGTCACTTCTGCTCCAAAGGACGTGAACAACATTTCCCCTTGGAATTTATCTCATTGGTAAAATCTTTACTGGATCTTTAGCCTGCTGTAGATTCTCAGTCAGCTCCAAAGATTCCCTTTTTCTCTTGTCTCTTTCCTTTACTCATCTGCCTTCCCACTTGTCTAATGCTCCCCAGGTCTGAGCACTCTGCAGTAATTCCTTAAGGTGTGCCTTCATTCCGGCCGACCTCATGTGTTCAAAATCTTTTGCCTCGAAATCTAATTTGTAACTCCTTTTCAAATGCTTTGTCTTCTCAATCTCTATGCCGTACTTCTCTGCCAAGTATGCCAGTCTCTGATGCAATCTGCTCACTTCTCTTGTAATCTTTGGGCACAAATATCTCAATTCTGCCTCTGTGTAGGATTCTAACATATTCACCCCCATCGTTCCCTCGATGAGTTAACCCGCTTCTATGCTTAGTCTAGTACAATTCAAATACTCCTCTCCTTTAGGGGCATTCAGTGAGGTATTCAGCTTGTCTAACCATTCAGTTAACTGCTGAGCTGTCAATCCCTGTAACAAAATGTGAATTGCTTGGATCGGGGGCTCCTGCTGTGCGAATGCATTTGGAGTCTGTGGTGTCAACAATTTCATGCTTTGGCTTACATTTGGACCTGTCATAGCATCTGGAAGTGCAACAATTGGGCTAAAGTCTAACAATGGTCTAGACCCATCAAATGTTTGACCCACAGGAGAGACTACTTAAACTCGTTATGTCCTCACCTCATTAGACTCTGGGCCATTGCTCCCTGTTCACTCACAGTCAGTTTCTTTTGTGCAAATAATGGTACTGCTGGAGCAACAGTAATTGGTAGCAATATAGCATCCAGGGCTGCTCTGGCACTTACACACATATTCTGATTCATCATCGGAGTCAAGTCTGACTGTATCCCTGTCACTGGCGTAAATCTCGCTATTACCTGCGGCTGCAATTGGGGAAACAAAATTGGAGTCGGCTCAGTCTGGACCAGTATTGATCTCAGAACCACCTGCTCTGTGGGCATCACTAAGTTCAAAGTCATTTCTCAGAGGGGCACATCAGGATAAATTCATTGTATCTGTGGCGGCTGCTCTGTGTCTGCACTACAGGAGTAGTTGGCACATTAGGACCACTTTGCACCACATTAGGTGTCAGGTCAGCACTAAACTGCACCGGACTCGCTGTCCTATCAACCTGTGTCAGGGCTATCGGATCAGCACTAGTACTTGGACCACTCTCGCGTACTGTATATGGTGGTGGTCGATCCCTCAATAACTGCGTAAGGAACTCATTGTCGTCTGATTCCTCCTCTACTTTTGAAGACTTTCTAGCTCCCCTACTTTCGGATGGACTTCTATTAGACTTCCTAGTCGCGTTCTTTCCTTCCTTCTCATTTTCCTGCGTAATTGCCGGAAACAACATAATTCCCTGCAAAATCTCTGTTCTCCATATCTTCTGATGCCAATCCCATTTAGCCTCCGCTAGAGTCTTTTCTGCCTTTCTCATTCTTCTCTCAAATTTAACTTACTGTTGCTGTCTAGCTGCTAGTTCCCAGACTGCTAATGCCTCAAACTATGCTGGTCTCGGAAAGGACTTCGATTTATATAGGACCATCCATAAATTTTCCAAAATCCTCAAATTGAACATACCATTTGTAGGAAATGCTAAATTCCCATCTTTCTCTGTCAATTTGCACCATTGCTTTAACCAAAGACATGGGGCGACACCTCTCTCTTCCATTACAATGTAAGCCAATGTATTCTCAGGTGGTGTAGGCTCACCTACACTCGCTGTAATATATGTATCTCCCCCTTAAGGCACTTCTCAACACTTTGAAGAAGATCATCTTTTCTACTTTTTGTCCATTCAAAATCAAATCAGGAAATGACTTTTAATCCCAAGATTCCTTTCACCCACATTCTCAATCAATAACCTCTTATGGACGTCTGCCAGTCCGTGTGCGACCCCTCTCACTAACCAACCTATCCCAGCGCAGCTCCAATGACATCACACTCACACGTACTGCGGCTGACAAAGTCTTGCGGCTTGTCCTCCTAAACTTCAATCCTCACAAACTAATACAAAATATTGCGAGCACTAATCAAAAACCAAAAAAACAATCTGCTGGTTTACTACAAGAAAAGTAACACATTCGCTTCAGAAACCTTACGGATTTTCACTGATGGCTCGTTCCGCACTTACAGCAATTCTTCTTTTTTGGTTTCCCAGATTCGCAAGCAAAATTAGACCCGTAAATTTTACCATCAACTGATCAATGGGTCTGTCCTGGTGCACATAGGACTCGCCAAATCTCAGTCGAAATTCTCTCTTGCCCACTTTAAGACACACCTACTGACTTGTTGACCACACCCGATTAACCTACTAAACCATACAAATTATAACATATAACCAAATGTCTCATACACTTTTCAATATACTCTGGAGTCTTAGACCACGCAGGGTCTGTACACCAACAACCATGTGGACAATTTTTTAGCACAAAGCACCACACAGATATGAAGTTTGACGACTTCCCTACTCTCATACTGCGGAGTACGCACACTCCTACTACAACTTCATTTGGAGTACGCAAATTCCCTAAAACCCTTGCAAACTTCACAATTCATCTGCAATTTGCATAAGCTGTGCAAGCGCAACCTATTTCATTCTCTCAATCACTAGAATGCCAGGAATATCTTCAAACAGCCATTAGCAGGATCCAGGATCTGGGAAAGTCATTTCTGAGATTAAGGGAACATCATTTTCTCTCCAATTATCATAATTGAAAAACAAAATCCAAATCTCAATAATGAACTCTCAAAGGATCAGCTTCAAACTGCTACCACAACTGGGAACACCTGTCACTGTATACTGCACGTCTATGGTAGGCTTCTAAGGAGACCAACCATCGGTCTCTTACCGTCTGTATTATAACTCTGTACTGGACATCTATGGCAAGCACTTAAGGAGGCTAACCATCAGTCTGCCACCATAACTGTTAGCATGTCAGAACTTAATAACTATGCTTACAAGGGGACGCGAATAGGTTGATAAACCTTTTGACTTGCAATTAAGAAGTTCTTACCATAGCTCCAGTACATAATCAATAATCAATACACAATAATCAACAATCAGTAATAATCAATAAAATCAATAATCAATGGAGTCAGTAAATGTCATGCACCATGACCTTTCAGCCATGAATAACCACACCTTTAGTAAAAGTGTAGTAAGTTTATTTCCCTATATTAAGAATGCTAAGGTCATGTAGATTAGTCTCAATATCAAATGAAACACATACAAAAACAAACTGGTTGTCCAAAGAGGCAGAAGAAACATAATCTACTCAAGGCTTGAACCACAGCACATCCTACAGTTACAGTGCAAATCAATAGCATAGTCAGCTGCGTTAATGTAATGATATACATGTAGTTAAGCAGAGGAATCCATCAAACATCTGTCTTTTCCTTCATCAGTCAGAAGCCTCAACCAACATCAGATTAGCATGTTGGGCTTCATGCAAAACAATTTAGTAACACAAACATGGAAAACATTTAGCTACGGATCTATCAGAACAGCGCAGTTGGTACCTAGGAAGAAAAAGAAAAATATGCATAACAATCACAATTTTATGCCTATCCTTGGTATGGGTCAGCAAAGCAGAATCAGTCTTCGTCCTCAGGTCATCAACTGATCAGTAAGGTATCAGGCTCTCAGTCAGGGAATATGAGCCCAATTTCAATAGGAATGTCTCTCTCCTAAAATCTTGAATCTCTCCTAAAGCTCTTCTTCTCTCAAAATCTGAATAAGTCTGAAGTCTTTTCCCTTTGTGGCGTTGTTATATCAAAGTCACCTAAACTATCCCCTAATTCACTATTGGTCAGTTAATCGTATGTTCATACTTTGTCCAATAATTTTTCTATATCAAATCTATGAATTCTAATATTTCACCATTCACTTACAGTTGATTGGTCCACTTTACGATGTTCTCATCATCCGGCTTGTCAGGTAACAATATTGTTGCAGCTTCCTCTCCAGTCAGTATCTTCATTGTTCTTGTCCTAGGAAAGTCAGTCTCACACACATTACACATAAAATGTTACATAAGCAGGAACATCAACTCCTTGCAGTCGGTTCTCACGAAAAGCTTCTGTTAAGCACTTTTAACAAGACAATGGACATTTCACAGTTTAATTCACTTGGTCAGCATTTTTATTAGCCGCTAAGAAATACAGCTTCTGCATGAGGCCTGGCAGAATAGGCCAAGACACTTGCTAAGTTAAGGCTTACAATTAATAAGCTAAAGCATACTTCATAACCCTTAATATGACATATTACTGCATTTGTCTATTCAATATTTCATAAGTATTAATCATTAATTAGTACATTTCGTGAACATTGGTGGCCATTCTTCTCAAATATACTTCCCTGAAATTTCTGCTGCTCTTTGGCTGCTAATAGTACCGATGCCAAGTCCTCGTAATCTAGACAATACCCAGCTATTGTCTTCTCCAGAATATTGTTATGACAGGCTGTCCATGTTACCAGCTGCCCAGGGGTTCTCTTGTTGCTTATTACTTTGAGTTTAAAATAGGTTCCTAAGTGCTTATTCTTTCTCGCTCCTCCTACCTCATTCCTCACCATCTGAAGATACACCGATCCTGCACTTTAATCCAAAAGTCCCCGAATCGCTTACCAAAAGAGCTCCCACACTTGTCTTTTCTCGGGTGACCGCTCTTTAGTGTGTAGTTACGCGGTGGGGGGGTGCTCCTTGCAGCACAAGAAATGCAGGCTTCTGACCAAGGAACAATTTGAGGGTGGAGGGGGGCTTCACTGCCTGTAAAACTGAAAGTTCTAGGCTGGCAGTGTACTTCAGACAGCCTCCCCTGTAAGAGTTTTTTAAGGATATGTCCCACTTGCTGCAGAGCCAGTGTGACTTCCTGGTGCGGTCAGGCTAATAACATTCATATTGAGAGGCCCTGATCTACCACCATCACATAACTGTAATTTGGACTTGAAAAGAGTGGAAATTTGTTGAAGATTGTGGTGTTTTCTAATGTTCCTCTTGTGCTCAGCTCTTGGTCATCACTCTCCTGTCTAACTACATTTCTACAACATGTCAACCTTGTTGTGAAATCTGTGATTGCATAGCTCTCTGCCCTTAGGTTTTGCCCATTTATGGTTATAATAAGTTCTGTGCTGCAGTCCATTAACACATTTAAAATATGTAGGAAGAAAAGTGGCACGTTTGCCAGTACAATTAAGGCCCCGATTATATTTTTTGGTGCAAAACTGCACTAACGCAGTTTTGCACCCAAAAATTTAGCACCAGCTTGCACCATTTCCGAGCACCAGCCAGGCACCATATTTATGGAATGGCGCAAGCTGGTACAAAGGGTAGGCTAGTGTCCAAAAAAATTATGTTAGCCGGGTGGGGCTAGCGTTATGGAAGAAGGGGGTTTTGCTTAAATAAAATGACGTTAGGCTGGTTAGAGTAAAAACAAAGACCTCTAACCTGACTAGCATAATTTCCTGATGCAAAACCATCCATACCACATGACTCCTGTCTTAGAAAAGACAGGGGTCATGCTCACCACCCCAGTGGCCAGCACAGGGGACCAGTGTCCCCTGGGCATGGCCATTACACCCAGTGCCATGTAGGGGGCCCATTTCAGGGCCCCTAATTGCACTTGAAAAAAAGAAATACATACCTGTACTTACTTATACTTACCTGGGATGGGGTAGGTGGGGGTGTCCTTGTGGCCTGGGTAGGGCACCTCTGGGCTTATTCCATGGTGTGCCACCATGGAAATAGGCCCACAGGTCCCCTAACGCCTTCACTGACCCAGGCGTTAAATAATGGTGCAAAGCAAGCTTTGCACCATAATTTGACCCCTCCTCCACCGTGCTTGATTTTAGCATGGGGGGATAAATATGGTGCTAAGGCCATTTTTTTGCACAGGAACGCCTACTTTGCATCTCATTGATGCAAATTAGGTTTCCACGGACAAAAAATGACTTTAACTCCATAACTTTGACGCTAGACGGATCTAACGCCAAAGTATAAATATGGAGTTCTTTTTTTTGGACCAACTTTGCGTAAAAAAAATGATGCAAATTCGGCCCAAATCAAGTATAAATATGCCCCTGTGTACTACTTTAACATTTGTTTTATATAGTCGCATTGTAGGATTACAGATCTGTGTTAAATTACTTTAGTTCTCCCATTCTATTTACTTACAGCACAGTATCCCCATCACGCAGATTTGTGTGGTTACTCTCTTATTTGATTACAAATTGCAAAGTTAGGTATTTTAATGCAAACAATTGCAATCCCTCCAAAGGAAATTTTTAATTATCTTGCAACTTTGGGGTGTTGCTTCGTACACCTAAAAAATGTTTTGGGTTTGTGAATAATGCTGTGTCAAGAAGCTCAGAGTTTGAGCGTGAGGTATTTGGGACATGTCTTCACAGAAAAATGGCCAACTGAAAGATTGAATATAAACAGTGTCAAATTCAATGGCTTCCTTCCTTGCTGATTGAGCAGGGATATTTTAATTTGTCTAGCCCTTCCAGCAGCACACTTGTATTATTTTGTTTCTGTTGTTTGATGATTTTTTCCACTATATTTGTTTTTTACATGTGGGTGCAATAGGGAGAGCGGTACTCTAGAACACTGCACTTTAATACAAATAGAAAGATCTGTTTAAAAATAGAGGTAGGCAAGCCACTGGAAACTCAAGCCAGGCTCGAGCAAGATGCCTGACTCAGCTCGAGGTCCTCCTGGATCCTCAAGTCCACTCCCGCCCAAAACGAGTTGAGGTTTCATGTGGCTTCTACCTACCTCCCTCGCTCTACCCTCTTGCCAACAAAGTTCAAGGAGCTACATTAGTGTTTTTATGACTGTTTTGTAGTAGGTGAAACCAGAAAATATGGGATGAATCCCAGATTCCCCACTGAATCAAATTGTGTGATTTTAGGCAAATATTTTATCTCCATCCTCCTTTCTCTTTGTTACTGCAAATTAAAGCACCTTCAACTACGCAAGTTCAGAATACGATCTGTGCAAACATATATTGTGTTTACTTCCACATGTTAAAAAGGCTATCCCTCTTAAAGAATAAACCAGAATAAAAAGGGCATTATTCATTATGGACCCAACTAGTAGTCCCTACCCCATATCGTACTCAGGTACTTCATCTAGCCCACAGTCAGACGGGGGGAACACAATGGAAGATAAAAAACTGAAGAACACCTGATGTCTCGATTTTACTGGCCAGGTGTCTATTCAGACATACAAAAATATTGTGCTACATGTGAAAGGTGTCAATTGGTTAACCCACATATACTCCAGAAAGCACCTTTGCAACTTCTTCCTATTATTGAGGTACCATTCACCAGGGAGTGTGCTCGAATTTCTGAGTCTGAGTGTGCGCTAGTGTCTGAGTGTGCGCTAGTGTCTAAGTATCTGAGTGTGCGTGAGTGTCTTAGTGTCTGAGTACGTGTGAATGTCAGACAGTGTGCGAGTGTATGAGTGTGCATGAGTATGAGTAAGTGTCTGAGTGTGTGCGAGTGTCTGAATGTGCGTGAGTGTCTGAGTGTCTCAGTGTACACGAGTGTCTGAGTATGCGCGAGTGTCGGAGTGTAATCGAGTGTCTGAGTTTGCACTAGTATCTAAGTGTCTGAGTGTGTACAAGTGTCTAGTGTCTGAGTGTGCACGAGTGTCTGAGTGCACATGAGTGTCTGAGTGTGCGTGAGTGTCTGAGTGTGTGCGAGTGTCTGAGTGTCTGAGTGAACGCGAATGTCTGAGTGGGCATGAATGTCTGTGTGTGCGTGAGTATCTGAGTGCGCGTGAATGTCTGAGTGCTTGCGAGTGTCTGAGTGTGCATGAGTGTCTGAGTGTGCGCCACTGTCTAAGTGTCTGAATGTGCATGAGTGTCTTAGTGTCTGAGTGGGCGCAAGTGTCTGAGTGTGTGTGAGTGTCTGAGTGTGCAGGAGTGTGCACGGGTGTCTGTGTGTGCGTGAGTGTCTAAGTGTGCGCTAGTTCCTTAGTGTTTGAGTGCGTGTGAGTGTCTGAGTGTGTGCAAGTGTTTAAGTGTGCGTTATTGTGCGCGAGTGTCTGAGTATGTGCGAGTGACTGAGAGTGTGCGAGTGCCTAAATGTCTGAGTGCGCGCGAGTGTCAGAGTGTGCATGAGTATATGAGTGTGCGTGAGTGTACATGAGTGTCTGAGTGTGTGTGAGTGTCTGAGTATCTGAGTGTGCGCGAGTTTCTTAGTGTCTGAGTGCGTGCGAGTGTCTGAGTGTCTGCACGCAAGTGTCTGAGTGCATGCGAGTGTCTCAGTGTGCGGGAGTGTCTGAGTGTGCGCGAGAGTCTGAGTGTGCACAAGTGCCAGAGTGTCTGAGTGTGTGCGAGTGTCTGAGTGCGCGCGAGTGTCAGAGTGTGCATGAGTGTATGAGTATGCGTGAGTGTACATGAGTGTCTGAGTGTGTGAGTGTCTGAGTATCTGAGTGTGCGCGAGTTTCTTAGTGTCTGAGTGCGTGCAAGTGTCTGAGTGTCTGCACGCAAGTGTCTGAGTGCATCCGAGTGTCTCAGTGTGCGGGAGTGTCTGAGTGTGCGCAAGAGTCTGAGTGTGCACAAGTGTCGGAGTGTGCATGAGTGTCTGAGTGTGCGCGACTGTGCGCAAGTGTGCTCGAGTGTCTGAGTGTGCGCGAGTGTCTGAGTGTGCGCTAGTGTCTAAGTGTCTGAGTGTGCGTGAGTGTCTTAGTGTCTGAGTACGTGCGAGTGTCAGACAGCGTGCAAGTGTCTGAGTGTGCACAAGTGTGAGTGAGTGTCTGAGTGTGTGCGAGTGTCTGAGTGTGCGCGAGTGTCAGAGTGTGCATGAGTGTACGAGTGGGCGTGAGTGTACAAGAGTGTCTGAGTGTGTGTGAGTGTCTGAGTATCTGAGTGTGCGCGAGCGTCTTAGTGTCTGAGTGCGTGCGAGTGTCTGAGTGTCTGCACGCAAGTGTCTGAGTGCATGTGAGTGTCTCAGTGTGCGGGAGTGTGTGCATGAGTGTCTCAGTGTGTGCGGGTGTCTGAGTGTGCACGAGAGTCTGAGTGTGCACAAGTGTAGAGTGTGCATGAGTGTCTGAGTGTGTGCGACTGTGCGCAAGTGTACTCGAGTGTCTGAGTGTGCACGAGTGTCTGAGTGTGCGCTAGTGTCTAAGTGTCTGAGCGTGTGTGAGTGTCTTAGTGTCTGAGTACGTGCGAGTGTTAGATAGCGTGCAAGTGTCTGAGTGTGCACGAGTGTGAGTGTCTGAGTGTGCGCGAGTGTCTGAGTGTGCGTGAGTGTCTGAGTGTGCATGAGTGTCTGAGTGTGCGCGAGTGTCAGAGTGTAATCGAGTGTCTAAGCTTGCACTAGTATCTAAGGGCCAGATGTAGGTAGCCGTTTGCATGGTGCAAACTGTGAAAATCGCAGTTTGCGCCATGCAAACACCCTAACGCGATGCTCATTCAGAAATTGCGAGTCGGTACCGACTCGCAATTTGTGAATGTGACTCGCAAATAGGAAGAGGTGTTCCCTTCCTATTTGCGACTCACATTGCAATTCAGAATTGCTTTGTGACCGCGAATGCGGTCGCAAAGCAACTCGCAGTTACCACCAGTGTCAGACTGGTGGTAACTCATTCGCAAAAGGGAAGGGGTCCCCATGGGACTCCTTCCCCTTTGTGAATGTGGGCATAAAGGTTTTTTCAGAGCATGGACCACTGCCTACACTGAAAAATGAAACCAAATGGTTTTGTCATTTTCCTTTAAGGAAAACGGGCTGCAAAATGAAAAAAAAAACTGCTTTATTGAAAAAGCAGTCACAGACTTGGAGGTCTGCTGACTTCAGCAGGCCACCATCCCTGTGAGTACAGGGACTCGCTATGGGGTCGCAAAATGCAACCCACCTCATTAATATTGATGAGGTGGGTCTTTGCGACCCCATAGCGAGTCGCAGACGGTGTCTGAGACATCATTCTGCATCTGATTTTGTCGGACAGACTCGCAATTTCCGATTCGCAAAATCGGTATTTGCTACATCTGGCCCTTAGTGTCTGAGTGTGTACAAGTGTCTTAGTGCCTGAGTGTGCGCGAGTGTCTGAGTGCACATGAGTGTCTGAGTGTCATGAGTGTTTGAGTGTCTGAGTGTGTGCGAGTGTCTGAGTGCACGTGAATGTCTGAGTGTGCATGAATGTCAGTGTGTGCGTGAGTATCTGAGTGCGCGCAAGTGTCTGAGTATGCGTGAATGTCTGAGTGTGCGCTATGGTCTAAGCGTCTGAATGTGCATGAGTGTCTTAGTGTCTGAGTGGGCGCGAGTGTCTGAGTGCGTGGAGTGTCTGAGTGTGCTCGAGTGTCTGAGTGTGTGTGAGTGTGCGCAAGTGTCTGAGTGTGCATGAATGTCTGAGTTCACGTGAGTGTCTGAGTGCATGCGAGTGTCTGAATGTGTGTCTGAGTGTGCGTGAGTGTCGTAGTGTCTGAGTGCGTGCCAGTGTCTGAGTGCGTACAAGTGTCTGAGTGTGCATGAGTGTTCGTGAGTGTGCACAAGTGTCTGAGTGTGTGCGAGTGGCTGTGTGTCTCAGTGTGCACAACTGTCTGAGTGTGCGCGAGTGTCTGAGTGTGCTCTAGTGTCTAAGTGTCTGAGTGTGCGTGAGTGTCTTAGTGTCTGAGTACGTGCGAGTGTCAGACAGCGTGCAAGTGTCTGAGTGTGCACAAGTGTGAGTGAGTGTCTGAGTGTGTGCGAGTGTCTGAGTGTGCGCGAGTGTCAGAGTGTGCATGAGTGTACGAGTGTGCGTGAGTGTACAAGAGTGTCTGAGTGTGTGTGAGTGTCTGATTATCTGAGTGTGCGCGAGTGTCTTAGTGTCTGAGTGCATGCGAGTGTCTGAGTGTCTGCACGCAAGTGTCTGAGTGCATGCGAGTGTCTCAGTGTGCGGGAGTGTGTGCATGAGTGTCTCAGTGTGTGCGGGTGTCTGAGTGTGCGCGAGAGTCTGAGTGTGCACAAGTGTTGAGTGTGCATGAGTGTCTGTGCGCGACTGTGCGCGAATGTGCTCGAGTGTCTGAGTGTGCACGAGAGTCTGAGTGTGCGTGAGTGTCTTAGTGCCTGAGTACGTGCGAGTGTCAGACAGCGTTTAAGTGTCTGAGTGTGCACGAGTGTGAGTGAGTGTCTGAGTGTGCGCGAGTGTCTGAGTGTGTGCGAGTGTCTGTGTGTCTCAGTGTGCACAACTGTCTGAGTGTGCGCGAGTGTCTGAGTGTGCGTGAGTGTCTGAGTGTGCATGAGTGTCTGAGTGTGCGCGAGTGTCAGAGTGTAATCGAGTGTCTGAGCTTGCACTAGTATCTAAGGGCCAGATGTAGGTAGCCGTTTGCATGGTGCATACTGTGAAAATCGCAGTTTGCGCCATGCAAACAGCCTAACGCGATGCTCATTCACAAATTGTGAGTCAGTACCGACTCGCAATATGTGAATGCGACTCGCAAATAGGAAGAGGTGTTCCCTTCCTATTTGCGACTCGCATTGCAATTCAGAATTGCTTTGTTACCGCGAATGCGGTCGCAAAGCAACTCGCAGTTACCACCAGTGTCACACTGGTGGTAACTCATTCGCAAAAGGGAAGGGGTCCCCATGGGACTCCTTCCCCTTTGTGAATGTGGGCATAAAGGTTTTTTCAGAGCAGGCAGTGGTCCAATGAACCACTGCCTACACTGAAAAAACGAAACAAAATGGTTTCGTAATTTTTTTCATTTTGCAACTCGTTTTCCTTTAAGGAAAACGGGCTGCAAAATGAAGAAAAAAAACTGCTTTATTGAAAAAAGCAGTCACAGACATGGAGGTCTGCTGACTTCAGCAGGCCACCATCCCTGTGAGTACAGGGACTCGCTATGTGGTCGCAAAATGCGACCCACCTCATTAATATTGATGAGGTGGGTCTTTGTGACCCCATAGCGAGTCGCAGACGGTGTCTGAGACATCATTCTGCATCTGATTTTGTCGGACAGACTCGCAATTTCTGATTCGCAAAATCGGTATTTGCTACATCTGGCCCTTAGTGTCTGAGTGTGTACAAGTGTCTTAGTGCCTGAGTGTGCGCGAGTGTCTGAGTGCACATGAGTGTCTGAGTGTCATGAGTGTTTGAGTGTCTGAGTGTGTGCTAGTGTCTGAGTGTCTGAGTGCACGTGAATGTCTGAGTGTGCATGAATGTCAGTGCGTGAGTATCTGAGTGCGCGCGAGTGTCTGAGTATGCATGAGTGTCTGAGTGTGCGCTACGATCTAAGTGTCTGAATGTGCATGAGTGTCTTAGTGTCTGAGTGGGCGCAAGTGTATGAGTGCATGGAGTGTCTGAGTGTGCTTGAGTGTCTGAGTGTGTGTGAGTGTGCGCAAGTGTCTGAGTGTGCATGAATGTCTGAGTTCACATGAGTGTCTGAGTGCATGCGAGTGTCTGAATTTGTGTCTGAGTGTGCATGAGTGTCGTAGTGTCTGAGTGCGTGCCAGTGTCTGAGTGCGTGCAAGTGTCTGAGTGTGCATGAGTGTTCGTGAGTGTGCACAAGTGTCTGAGTGTGTGCAAGTGTCTGAGTGTGTACGAGTGTCTGTGTGTCTCAGTGTGCACAACTGTCTGAGTGTGCGTGAGATTCTACGTGTGCATGAGTGTCTTAGTGTCTGAGTGAGTGTGAGTGTCTGAGTGCGTGGGAGTGTCTGAGTGTGCGCAAGTGTGCGCTAGTGTCTGAGTGTGTGTGAGTGTCTGAGTGTGTGCAAGTGTCTGCATGAGCGTGGGTGAGTGTGCGAGTGTCTGAGTGTGCGTGAATGTCTGAGTGCGCGTGAGTGTCTGAGTACATGTGAGTGTCTCAGTATCTGCATGAGTGTCTGAGTGTGCACGAGCGTCTGAGTGTGTGTGAGTGTGTGAGTGTGCACGATTGTGCACGAGTGTCTGAGTGTGCATGAGTGTCTGAGTGTGCATGAGTGTCTCAGTGTCTGAGTGCGTATGAGTGTCTCACTGTGCGTGAGTGTGTGCAGGTGTTTGAGTGTGTAAGAGTGTCTGAGTGTGTGAGTGTGCACAAGTGTCAGAGTGTGCGCGAGTGTCTGAGTGTCTGGGTATGCGTGAGTGTCTGAGTGTGCGCGGGTGAGAGCGTGTGTCTCAGTGTGCGTGAGTGTCTGAGTGCGCATGAGTGTCGTGTCTCAGTGTCTGAGTGCGCGCGAGTGTCTCTGAGTGTGTGAGTGTCTGAGTGTGTGCCAGTGCCTGTGTGTGCGCGAGTGTCTGAGTGTGTGTGAGTGTCTGAGTGCGCATGAGTGTCTCAGTGTCTGAGTACATGCGAGTGTCTCAGTGTGCGCGAGTGTGCGACAGTGTCTGTGTGCAAGTGCTGAGTGCGTTCGAGTGTCTGAGTGTGCACAAGTGTCTAAGTGTGTACGAGTGTCTGAGATTGCGTGAGTGTGTGCAAGTGTCTGAATGTGAGCGAGTGTCTGAGTGTTCGCGAGTGTCTGAGTGTGTGCGAGTGTCTCAGTGTGTGTGAGTGAATGTGCGTGAGTGTTCGCGAGTGTGCAACAGTGTCTGAGTTTGTGTGAGTGTCTAAGTGTCTGAGTGTGCACAAGTGTGCGTGGGTGTCTGAGTGCGTGCGAGTGTCTGAGTGTGTGTGAGTGCGACAGTGTCTGAGTCTGTGCGACTGTCTATGTGCCTGAGTGTGCATGAGTGTCTTACTGTGTGAGTGTGAGCGAGTGTCTGAGGGCATGCGAGTGTGTGAGTGTTTGAGAGTGTGTGTGAGTGCCTGAGTGTGTGCGAGTGTCTGAGTGTGCGTGAGTGTCTGAGTTTGCGTGAGTGTCTGAGTGTGCGGGAGTGTGCGCAAGTGTCTAAGTGTGCGTGAGTGTCTCTAAGTGCGCGTGAGTGTCTGAATGCATGTGAGTGTCTGAGTGTGTGCGAGTGTGCGCCAGTGTCTGAGTGTGTGTGAGTGTCTGAGTGTGAGTGAGTGTGCGACAGTGTCTGAGTCTATGCGAGTGTCTAAGTGTCTGAGTGTATGCAAGTGCGTGCGACTGCAGGTGTGGGAGTGCCTGAGTGTGTTCGAGTGTCTGAATGTGCGCAAGTGTCTGAGTGTGCACGAGTGTCTGAGATTGCATGAATGTGTGCGAGTGTCTGAATGTGTGTGCGAGTGTCTGAGTGTGTGTGGGTGTCTCAGTGTGTGTGAGTGTGCGCGAGTGTGCGACAGTGTGCGACAGTGTCTGAGTCTGTGCGAGTGTATAAGTGTCTGAGGAGTGTGCACAAGTGTCTTACTGTCTGAGTGTGCGTAAGTGTCTGAGTGCGTGCAAGTGTCTGAGTGTGCATGAGTGTTCGTGAGTGTGCACAAGTGTCTGAGTGTGTGCAAGTGTCTGAGTGTGTGCGAGTGACTGTGTGTCTCAGTGTGCACAACCGTCTGAGTGTGCGTGAGAGTCTACATGTGCATGAGTGTCTTAGTGTCTGAGTGAGTGTGAGTGTCTGAGTGCGTGGGAGTGTCTGAGTGTCTGAGTGTGCGCAAGTGTGCGCTATTGTCTGAGTGTGTGTGAGTGTCTGAGTGTGTGCAAGTGTCTGCGTGAGCGTGGGTGAGTGTGCGAGTGTCTGAGTGTGCGTGAATGTCTGAGTGCGCGTGAGTGTCTGAGTACATGTGAGTGTCTCAGTATCTGCATGAGTGTCTGAGTGTGCACGAGCGTCTGACTGTGTGTGAGTGTGCGCGATTGTGCACGAGTGTCTGAGTGTGCATGAGTTTCTGAGTGTGCATGAGTGTCTCAGTGTCTGAGTGCGTATGAGTATCTCAGTGTGCGTGAGTGTGTGCAGGTGTTTGAGTGTGTAAGAGTGTCTGAGTGTCTGAGTGTGCACAAGTGTCTGAGTGTGCGCGAGTGTCTGAGTGTCTGGGTATGCGTGAGTGTCTGAGTGTGCGCGGGTGTGAGCGTGTGTCTGAGTGTGCATGAGTGTCTGAGTGCGCATGAGTGTCGTGTCTCAGTGTCTGAGTGTGCGCGAGTGTCTCTGGGTGTGTGAGTGTCTGAGTGTGTGCCAGTGCCTGTGTGTGCACGAGTGTCTGAGTGTGTGTGAGTGTCTGAGTGCACATGAGTGTCTCAGTGTCTGAGTACATGCGAGTGTCTCAGTGTGCGCGAGTGTGCGACAGTGTCTGAGTCTATGCGAGTGTCTAAGTGTCTGAGTGTATGCGAGTGCGTGCGAGTGTCTGTGTGCAAGTGCCTGAGTGCGTTCGAGTGTCTGAGTGTGCACAAGTATCTAAGTGTGTACGAGTGTCTGAGATTGCATGAGTGTGTGCAAGTGTCTGAATGTGAGCGAGTGTCTAAGTGTGAGCGAGTGTCTGAGTGTGTGCGAGTGTCTCAGTGTGTGTGAGTGTCTGAATGTGCGTGAGTGCTCGCGAGTGTGCAACAGTGTCTGAGTTTGTGTGAGTGTCTCAGTGTCTGAGTGTGCACGAGTGTGCGTGGGTGTCTGAGTGCGTGCAAGTGTCTGAGTGTGTGTGAGTGCGACAGTGTCTGAGTCTGTGCGACTGTCTATGTGCCTGAGTGTGCATGAGTGTCTTACTGTATGAGTGTGCGCGAGTGTCTGAGGGCATGCAAGTGTGTGAGTGTTTGAGAGTGTGTGCGAGTGTCTGAGTGTGCGTGAGTGTTTGAGTTTGCGTGAGTGTCTGAGTGTGCGGGAGTGTGCGCAAGTGTCTAAGTGTGCGTGAGTGTCTCTAAGTGCGTGTGAGTGTCTGAGTGCATGTGAGTGTCTGAGTATGTGCGAGTGTGCGTGAGTGTCTGAGTGTGTGTGAGTGTCTGAGTGTGAGTGAGTGTGAGACAGTGTCTGAGTCTATGCGAGTGTCTAAGTGTCTGAGTGTATGCAAGTGCGTGCGACTGGAGGTGTGGGAGTGCCTGAGTGTGTTCGAGTGTCTGAATGTGCGCAAGTGTCTGAGTGTGCGTGAGTGTCTCTAAGTGCGCGTGAGTGTCTGAGTGCATGTGAGTGTCTGAGTGTGTGCGAGTGTGCGCGAGTGTCTGAGTGTGTGTGAGTGTCTGAGTGTGTGCGAGTGTCTCAGTGTGTGTGAGTGTCTGAATGTGCGTGAGTGTTCGCGAGTGTGCAACAGTGTCTGAGTTTGTGTGAGTGTCTAAGTGTCTGAGTGTGCACAAGTGTGCGTGGGTGTCTGAGTGCGTGCGAGTGTCTGAGTGTGTGTGAGTGCGACAGTGTCTGAGTCTGTGCGACTGTCTATGTGCCTGAGTGTGCATGAGTGTCTTACTGTGTGAGTGTGAGCGAGTGTCTGAGGGCATGCGAGTGTGTGAGTGTTTGAGAGTGTGTGTGAGTGCCTGAGTGTGTGCGAGTGTCTGAGTGTGCGTGAGTGTCTGAGTTTGCGTGAGTGTCTGAGTGTGCGGGAGTGTGCGCAAGTGTCTAAGTGTGCGTGAGTGTCTCTAAGTGCGCGTGAGTGTCTGAGTGCATGTGAGTGTCTGAGTGTGTGCGAGTGTGCGCCAGTGTCTGAGTGTGTGTGAGTGTCTGAGTGTGAGTGAGTGTGCGACAGTGTCTGAGTCTATGCGAGTGTCTAAGTTTCTGAGTGTATGCAAGTGCGTGCGACTGCAGGTGTGGGAGTGCCTGAGTGTGTTCGAGTGTCTGAATGTGCGCAAGTGTCTGAGTGTGCACGAGTGTCTAAGATTGCATGAATGTGTGCGAGTGTCTGAATGTGTGTGCGAGTGTCTGAGTGTGTGTGGGTGTCTCAGTGTGTGTGAGTGTGCGCGAGTGTGCGACAGTGTGCGACAGTGTCTGAGTCTGTGCGAGTGTATAAGTGTCTGAGGAGTGTGCACAAGTGTCTTACTGTCTGAGTGTGCGTAAGTGTCTGAGTGCGTGCAAGTGTCTGAGTGTGCATGAGTGTTCGTGAGTGTGCACAAGTGTCTGAGTGTGTGCAAGTGTCTGAGTGTGTGCGAGTGACTGTGTGTCTCAGTGTGCACAACCGTCTGAGTGTGCGTGAGAGTCTACGTGTGCATGAGTGTCTTAGTGTCTGAGTGAGTGTGAGTGTCTGAGTGCGTGGGAGTGTCTGAGTGTCTGAATGTGCGCAAGTGTGCGCTATTGTCTGAGTGTGTGTGAGTGTCTGAGTGTGTGCAAGTGTCTGCGTGAGCGTGGGTGAGTGTGCGAGTGTCTGAGTGTGCGTGAATGTCTGAGTGCGCGTGAGTGTCTGAGTACATGTGAGTGTCTCAGTATCTGCATGAGTGTCTGAGTGTGCACGAGCGTCTGACTGTGTGTGAGTGTGCGCGATTGTGCACGAGTGTCTGAGTGTGCATGAGTTTCTGAGTGTGCATGAGTGTCTCAGTGTCTGAGTGCGTATGAGTATCTCAGTGTGCGTGAGTGTGTGCAGGTGTTTGAGTGTGTAAGAGTGTCTGAGTGTGTGAGTGTGCACAAGTGTCTGAGTGTGCGCGAGTGTCTGAGTGTCTGGGTATGCGTGAGTGTCTGAGTGTGCGCGGGTGTGAGCGTGTGTCTGAGTGTGCATGAGTGTCTGAGTGCGCATGAGTGTCGTGTCTCAGTGTCTGAGTGTGCGCGAGTGTCTCTGGGTGTGTGAGTGTCTGAGTGTGTGCCAGTGCCTGTGTGTGCACGAGTGTCTGAGTGTGTGTGAGTGTCTGAGTGCACATGAGTGTCTCAGTGTCTGAGTACATGCGAGTGTCTCAGTGTGCGCGAGTGTGCGACAGTGTCTGAGTCTATGCGAGTGTCTAAGTGTCTGAGTGTATGCAAGTGCGTGCGAGTGTCTGTGTGCAAGTGCCTGAGTGCGTTCGAGTGTCTGAGTGTGCACAAGTATCTAAGTGTGTACGAGTGTCTGAGATTGCATGAGTGTGTGCAAGTGTCTGAATGTGAGCGAGTGTCTAAGTGTGAGCGAGTGTCTGAGTGTGTGCGAGTGTCTCAGTGTGTGTGAGTGTCTGAATGTGCGTGAGTGCTCGCGAGTGTGCAACAGTGTCTGAGTTTGTGTGAGTGTCTCAGTGTCTGAGTGTGCACGAGTGTGCGTGGGTGTCTGAGTGCGTGCAAGTGTCTGAGTGTGTGTGAGTGCGACAGTGTCTGAGTCTGTGCGACTGTCTATGTGCCTGAGTGTGCATGAGTGTCTTACTGTATGAGTGTGCGCGAGTGTCTGAGGGCATGCAAGTGTGTGAGTGTTTGAGAGTGTGTGCGAGTGTCTGAGTGTGCGTGAGTGTTTGAGTTTGCGTGAGTGTCTGAGTGTGCGGGAGTGTGCGCAAGTGTCTAAGTGTGCGTGAGTGTCTCTAAGTGCGTGTGAGTGTCTGAGTGCATGTGAGTGTCTGAGTATGTGCGAGTGTGCGTGAGTGTCTGAGTGTGTGTGAGTGTCTGAGTGTGAGTGAGTGTGCGACAGTGTCTGAGTCTATGCAAGTGTCTAAGTGTCTGAGTGTATGCAAGTGCGTGCGACTGGAGGTGTGGGAGTGCCTGAGTGTGTTCGAGTGTCTGAATGTGCGCAAGTGTCTGAGTGTGCGTGAGTGTCTCTAAGTGCGCGTGAGTGTCTGAGTGCATGTGAGTGTCTGAGTGTGTGCGAGTGTGCGCGAGTGTCTGAGTGTGTGTGAGTGTCTGAGTGTGAGTGAGTGTGCGACAGTGTCTGAGTCTATGCGAGTGTCTAAGTGTCTGAGTGTATGCAAGTGCGTGCGACTGGAGGTGTGGGAGTGCCTGAGTGTGTTCGAGTGTCTGAATGTGCGCAAGTGTCTGAGTGTGCGCGAGTGTCTGAGATTGCATGAATGTGTGCGAGTGTCTGAATGTGTGTGCGAGTGTCTGAGTGTGTGTGGGTGTCTCAGTGTGTGTGAGTGTGCGCGAGTGTGCGACAGTGTGCGACAGTGTCTGAGTCTGTGCGAGTGTTTAAGTGTCTGAGGAGTGTGCACAAGTGTCTTACTGTCTGAGTGTGCATAAGTGTCTGAGTGCGTGCAAGTGTCTGAGTGTGCATGAGTGTTCGTGAGTGTGCACAAGTGTCTGAGTGTGTGCAAGTATCTGAGTGTGTGCGAGTGTCTGTGTGTCTCAGTGTGCACAACTGTCTGAGTGTGCGTGAAAGTCTACGTGTGCATGAGTGTCTTAGTGTCTGAGTGAGTGTGAGTGTCTGAGTGCGTGGGAGTGTCTGAGTGTCTGAGTGTGCGCAAGTGTGCACTAGTGTCTGAGTGTGTGTGAGTGTCTGAGTGTGTGCAAGTGTCTGAGTGTGCGTGAGCGTGGGTGAGTGTGCGAGTGTCTGAGTGTGCGTGAATGTCTGAGTGCGCGTGAGTGTCTGAGTACATGTGAGTGTCTCAGTATCTGCATGAGTGTCTGAGTGTGCACGAGCGTCTGAGTGTGTGTGAGTGTGTGAGTGTGCGCAATTGTGCACGAGTGTTTGAGTGTGCATGAGTGTCTGAGTGTGCATGAGTGTCTCAGTGTCTGAGTGCGTATGAGTGTCTCAGTGTGCGTGAGTGTGTGCAGGTGTTTGAGTGTGTAGGAGTGTCTGAGTGTGTGAGTGTGCACAAGTGTCTGAGTGTGCGCGAGTGTCTGAGTGACTGGGTATGCGCGAGTGTCTGAGTGTGCGCGGGTGTGAGCGAGTGTCTGAGTGTGCGTGAGTGTCTGAGTGCGCATGAGTGTTGTGTCTCAGTGTCTGAGTGCGCGCGAGTGTCTCTGAGTGTGTGAGTGTCTGAGTGTGTGCCAGTGCCTGTGTGTGCGCGAGTGTCTGAGTGTGTGTGAGTGTCTGAGTGCGCATGAGTGTCTCAGTGTCTGAGTACATGCGAGTGTCTCAGTGTGCGCGAGTGTGCGACAGTGTCTGAGTCTATGCGAGTGTCTGAGTGTCTGAGTGTATGCGAGTGCGTGCGAGTGTCTGTGTGCAAGTGCCTGAGTGCGTTCGAGTGTCTGAGTGTGCACAAGTGTCTAAGTGTGTACGCGTGTCTGAGATTGCGTGAGTGTGTGCAAGTGTCTGAATGTGAGCGAGTGTCTGAGTGTGAGCAAGTGTCTGAGTGTGTGCAAGTGTCTCAGTGTGTGTGAGTGTCTGAATGTGCGTGAGTGTTCGCGAGTGTGCAACAGTGTCTGAGTTTGTGTGAGTGTCTAAGTGTCTGAGTGTGCACGAGTGTGCGTGGGTGTCTGAGTGCGTACGAGTGTCTGAGTGTGTGTGAGTGCGACAGTGTCTGAGTCTGTGCGACTGTCTATGTGCCTGAGTGTGCATGAGTGTCTTACTGTGTGAGTGTGCGCGAGTGTCTGAGGGCATGTGTGTGAGTGTCTGAGTGTGAGTGAGTGTGCGACAGTGTCCGAGTCTATGCGAGTGTCTAAGTGTCTGAGTGTATGCAAGTGCGTGCGACTGGAGGTGTGGGAGTGCCTGAATGTGCGCAAGTGTCTGAGTGTGCGCGAGTGTCTGAGATTGCATGAATGTGTGCGAGTGTCTGAATGTGTGTGCGAGTGTCTGAGTGAGTGTGGGTGTCTCAGTGTGTGTGAGTGTGCGCGAGTGTGCGACAGTTTGCGACAGTGTCTGAGTCTGTGCGAGTGTTTAAGTGTCTGAGGAGTGTGCACAAGTGTCTTACTGTCTGAGTGTGCATAAGTGTCTGAGTGTGTGCCAGTGTCTGAGTGTGTGCGAGTGCGTGCGAGTGTCTGAATGTGTCTGAGTGTGCACGAGTGTCTGAGTGTGCGCGAGGGTGCGACTGTGTCTGAGTCTGTGCGAGTGTCTAAGTGTCTCAGTGTGCACAAGTGTCTTAATGTCTGAGTGTGCGTGAGTGTCTGAGTGTGTGCGAGTGTCTGAGTGTCTGAGTGTGTGCGAGTGTCTGAGTGTGCGTGAGTGTCTGAGTTTGCGTGAATGTCTGAGTGTGTGGGAGTGTGCGCAAGTGTCTGAGTGTGCGTGAGTGACTCTGAGTGTCTGAGTGCACGCGAGTGTCTGAGTGCATGCTAGTGTCTGAGTGTGTGCAAGTGTGTGCGAGTGTCTGAGTGTGTGTGAGTGTCTGAGTGTGTGCGAGTGTCTGAGTGTGCACGAGTGTGCATGAGTGTCTGAGAGTGCGTGAGTGTCTGAGTTTCTGAGTATGCGCGAGTGTCTGAGTGTGCACAAGTGTGCGTGAGTGTGCATGAGTGTCTGAGTGCGCATGAGTGTCTGAGTGCGCATGAGTGTTTGAGTGTCTGAGTGTGTGCAAGTATCTCAGTGTGCGCGAGTGTGCGCAAGTGTCTTTGTGTGCGTGAGTGTCTTAGTGTCTGAGTTTGCGTGAGTGTCTGAGTGTGCAGGAGTGTGTGTGAGTGTCTTAGTGTGTGTGAGTGTCTCTGAGTGTCTGAGTGAGCACAAGTGTCTCAGTGCATGCGAGTGTCAGCGTGTGCATGAGTGTCTGAGTTCACGTGAGTGTCTCAGTGCATGTGAGTGTCTGAATTTGTGTCTGAGTGTGCGTGAGTGTCGTAGTGTCTGAGTGCGTGCCAGTGTCTGAGTGCGTACAAGTGTCTGAGTGTGCATGAGTGTTCGTGAGTGTGCATAAGTGTCTGAGTGTGTGCAAGTGTCTGAGTGTGTGCGAGTGTCTGTGTGTCTCAGTGTGCACAACTGTCTGAGTGTGCGCGAGTGTTTGAGTGTGAGTGAGTGTCTGAGTGTGCATGAGTGTCTGAGTGTGCGCAAGTGTCAGAGTGTAATCGATTGTCTGAGCTTGCACTAGTATCTAAGGGCCAGATGTAGGTAGCCGTTTGCATGGTGCAAACTGTGAAAATCGCAGTTTGCGCCATGCAAAAAGCCTAACGCGATGCTCATTCACAAATTGCGAGTCGGTACCGAGGTGTTCCCTTCCTATTTGCGACTCGCATTGCAATTCAGAATTGCTTTGTGACCGCAAATGCGGTCGCAAAGCAACTCGCAGTTACCACCAGTGTCACACTGGTGGTAACTCATTCGCAAAAGGGAAGGGGTCCCCATGGCCTGCATGTGAGTGTCTGAGTGTGCGCGAGTGTCTGAGTGCATGCGAGTGTCTGAGTGTGTGCGAGTGTGCGCGAGTGTCTGAGTGTGTGTGAGTGTCTGAGTGTGAGCAACTGTGCGATAGTGTCTGAGTCTATGTGAGTGTCTAAGTGTCTGAGTGTATGCAAGTGCGTGCGAGTGTCTGTGTGCAAGTGCCTGAGTGTGTGGAAGTGTCTGAGTGTGTGGAAGTGTCTGAGTGTGCACGAGTGTCTGAGATTGCATGAGTATGTGTGAGTGTCTGAATGTGTGCGAGTGTCTGAGTGTGTGCAAGTGTCTCAGTGTGTGTGAGTGTCTGAGTGTGCGTGAGCGTGTGACAGTGTCTGAGTCTGTGCGAGTGTCTAAGTGTCTGAGTGTGCATACATGTCTTATTGTCTGAGTGTGCATGAGTGTCTGAGTGCGTGCAAGTGTCTGAGAGTGTGCGAGTGTGTGCGAGTGTCTGAATGTGTGCGAGTATCTGAGTGTGTGTGAGTGTCAGTGTGCGCAAGTGTGCACGAGTGTGCAACAGTGTCTGAGTCTGTGCGAGTGGCTAAGTGTCTGAGTGTGCACGATTGTCTTACTGTCTGATTGTGCGCGAGTGTCTGAGTGCGTGCTAGTGTCTGAGTGTGCGAGTGTGTCAGTGTATGCAAGTGTGTGTTAGTGTCTCAGTGTTTGTGAGTGTCTGAGTGTGCGTGAGTGTCTGAGTTTGCGTGAGTGTCTGAGTGTGCTGGACTGTGCTCAAGTGTCTGAGTGTGTGTGAGTGTCTCTGAGTGTCTGAGTGCGTGCGAGTGCGTGCGAGTGTCTGTGTGCAAGTGCCTGAGTGCGTTCGAGTGTCTGAGTGTGCACAAGTGTCTAAGTGTGTACGCGTGTCTGAGATTGCGTGAGTGTGTGCAAGTGTCTGAATGTGAGCGAGTGTCTGAGTGTGAGCGAGTGTCTGAGTGTGTGCAAGTGTCTCAGTGTGTGTGAGTGTCTGAATGTGCGTGAGTGTTCGCGAGTGTGCAACAGTGTCTGAGTTTGTGTGAGTGTCTAAGTGTCTGAGTGTGCACGAGTGTGCGTGGGTGTCTGAGTGCGTACGAGTGTCTGAGTGTGTGTGAGTGCGACAGTGTCTGAGTCTGTGCGACTGTCTATGTGCCTGAGTGTGCATGAGTGTCTTACTGTGTGAGTGTGCGCGAGTGTCTGAGGGCATGTGTGTGAGTGTCTGAGTGTGAGTGAGTGTGCGACAGTGTCCGAGTCTATGCGAGTGTCTAAGTGTCTGAGTGTATGCAAGTGCGTGCGACTGGAGGTGTGGGAGTGCCTGAATGTGCGCAAGTGTCTGAGTGTGCGCGAGTGTCTGAGATTGCATGAATGTGTGCGAGTGTCTGAATGTGTGTGCGAGTGTCTGAGTGAGTGTGGGTGTCTCAGTGTGTGTGAGTGTGCGCGAGTGTGCGACAGTTTGCGACAGTGTCTGAGTCTGTGCGAGTGTTTAAGTGTCTGAGGAGTGTGCACAAGTGTCTTACTGTCTGAGTGTGCATAAGTGTCTGAGTGTGTGCCAGTGTCTGAGTGTGTGCGAGTGCGTGCGAGTGTCTGAATGTGTCTGAGTGTGCACGAGTGTCTGAGTGTGCGCGAGGGTGCGACTGTGTCTGAGTCTGTGCGAGTGTCTAAGTGTCTCAGTGTGCACAAGTGTCTTAATGTCTGAGTGTGCGTGAGTGTCTGAGTGTGTGCGAGTGTCTGAGTGTCTGAGTGTGTGCGAGTGTCTGAGTGTGCGTGAGTGTCTGAGTTTGCGTGAATGTCTGAGTGTGTGGGAGTGTGCGCAAGTGTCTGAGTGTGCGTGAGTGACTCTGAGTGTCTGAGTGCACGCGAGTGTCTGAGTGCATGCTAGTGTCTGAGTGTGTGCAAGTGTGTGCGAGTGTCTGAGTGTGTGTGAGTGTCTGAGTGTGTGCGAGTGTCTGAGTGTGCACGAGTGTGCATGAGTGTCTGAGAGTGCGTGAGTGTCTGAGTTTCTGAGTATGCGCGAGTGTCTGAGTGTGCACAAGTGTGCGTGAGTGTGCATGAGTGTCTGAGTGCGCATGAGTGTCTGAGTGCGCATGAGTGTTTGAGTGTCTGAGTGTGTGCAAGTATCTCAGTGTGCGCGAGTGTGCGCAAGTGTCTTTGTGTGCGTGAGTGTCTTAGTGTCTGAGTTTGCGTGAGTGTCTGAGTGTGCAGGAGTGTGTGTGAGTGTCTTAGTGTGTGTGAGTGTCTCTGAGTGTCTGAGTGAGCACAAGTGTCTCAGTGCATGCGAGTGTCAGCGTGTGCATGAGTGTCTGAGTTCACGTGAGTGTCTCAGTGCATGTGAGTGTCTGAATTTGTGTCTGAGTGTGCGTGAGTGTCGTAGTGTCTGAGTGCGTGCCAGTGTCTGAGTGCGTACAAGTGTCTGAGTGTGCATGAGTGTTCGTGAGTGTGCATAAGTGTCTGAGTGTGTGCAAGTGTCTGAGTGTGTGCGAGTGTCTGTGTGTCTCAGTGTGCACAACTGTCTGAGTGTGCGCGAGTGTTTGAGTGTGAGTGAGTGTCTGAGTGTGCATGAGTGTCTGAGTGTGCGCAAGTGTCAGAGTGTAATCGATTGTCTGAGCTTGCACTAGTATCTAAGGGCCAGATGTAGGTAGCCGTTTGCATGGTGCAAACTGTGAAAATCGCAGTTTGCGCCATGCAAAAAGCCTAACGCGATGCTCATTCACAAATTGCGAGTCGGTACCGAGGTGTTCCCTTCCTATTTGCGACTCGCATTGCAATTCAGAATTGCTTTGTGACCGCAAATGCGGTCGCAAAGCAACTCGCAGTTACCACCAGTGTCACACTGGTGGTAACTCATTCGCAAAAGGGAAGGGGTCCCCATGGCCTGCATGTGAGTGTCTGAGTGTGCGCGAGTGTCTGAGTGCATGCGAGTGTCTGAGTGTGTGCGAGTGTGCGCGAGTGTCTGAGTGTGTGTGAGTGTCTGAGTGTGAGCAACTGTGCGATAGTGTCTGAGTCTATGTGAGTGTCTAAGTGTCTGAGTGTATGCAAGTGCGTGCGAGTGTCTGTGTGCAAGTGCCTGAGTGTGTGGAAGTGTCTGAGTGTGTGGAAGTGTCTGAGTGTGCACGAGTGTCTGAGATTGCATGAGTATGTGTGAGTGTCTGAATGTGTGCGAGTGTCTGAGTGTGTGCAAGTGTCTCAGTGTGTGTGAGTGTCTGAGTGTGCGTGAGCGTGTGACAGTGTCTGAGTCTGTGCGAGTGTCTAAGTGTCTGAGTGTGCATACATGTCTTATTGTCTGAGTGT
The DNA here is from genome assembly GCF_031143425.1 of Pleurodeles waltl. Taxonomy (NCBI): domain Eukaryota; kingdom Metazoa; phylum Chordata; class Amphibia; order Caudata; family Salamandridae; genus Pleurodeles; species Pleurodeles waltl. The sequence continues at coordinate 1,321,868,038 of NC_090444.1, forward strand.
GCATGAGTGTCTGAGTGCGTGCAAGTGTCTGAGAGTGTACGAGTGTGTGCGAGTGTCTGAATGTGTGCGAGTATCTGAGTGTGTGTGAGTGTCAGTGTGCGCAAGTGTGCGCAAGTGTGCACGAGTGTGCAACAGTGTCTGAGTCTGTGCGAGTGGCTAAGTGTCTGAGTGTGCACGATTGTCTTACTGTCTGATTGTGCGCGAGTGTCTGAGTGCGTGCTAGTGTCTGAGTGTGCGAGTGTGTCAGTGTATGCAAGTGTGTGTTAGTGTCTCAGTGTTTGTGAGTGTCTGAGTGTGCGTGAGTGTCTGAGTTTGCGTGAGTGTCTGAGTGTGCTGGACTGTGCTCAAGTGTCTGAGTGTGTGTGAGTGTCTCTGAGTGTCTGAGTGCGTGCGAGAGTCTGAGTGCATGCAAGTGTCTGAGTGTGTGCGAGTGTGCTTGAGTGTCTGAGTGTGTGTGAGTGTCAGAGTGTGAGCAAGTGTGCGACAGTGTCTGAGTCCATGTGAGTGTCTAAGTGTCTGAGTGTATGCGAGTGCGTGCGAGTGTCTGTGTGCTAGTGCCTGAGTGTGTTCGAGTGTCTGAGTGTGCAAGTGTCTGAGTGCATGCGAGTGTCTGAGAGTGCGTGAGTGTGTGCGAGTGTCTGAATGTGTGCGAGTGTCTGAGTGTGTGCGAGTGTCTCAGTGTGTGTGAGTGTCTAAGTGTGTGCGAGTGTGCAACAGTGTCTGAGTCTGTGCGAGTGTCTAAGTGTCTGAGTGTGCACGAGCGTCTTACTGTCTGAGTGCGTGCGAGTTTCTGAGTGTGTGCGAGTGCGTGCGAGTGTCTGAATGTGTCTGAGTGTCTGAGTGTGTGCGAGTGTCAGTGTGCGCAAGTGTGCGCGAGTGTGCGTGAGTGTGCGCGAGTGTGCAACATTGTCTGAGTCTGTTCGAGTGTCTAAGTGTCTGAGTGTGCACAAGTGTCTTACTGTCTGAGTGTGCGCGAGTGTCTGAGTGCGTGCGAGTGTCTGAGTGTCTGAGTGTGTGCGAGTGTGTGTGAGTGTCTGAGTTTGTGGGAGTGTCTGAGTGTGCGGCAGCGTGCTCAAATGTCTGAGTGTGTGTGAGCGTCTCTGAGTGTCTGAGTGCGCACGAGTGTCTGAGTGCATGTGAGTGTCTGAGTGTGTGCAAGTGTGTGTGAGTGTCTGAGTGTGTGTGAGTGTCTGAGTGTGTGCGAGTGTCTGAGTGTGCACGAGTGTGCACGAGTGTCTGAGTGTGCGTGAGTGTCTGAGTTTCTGAGTATGCGTGAGTGTCTGAGTGAGCACAAGTGTGCGTGAGTGTGCATGAGTGTCTGAGTGCGCATGAGTGTTTGAGTGTCTGAGTGCGTGCAAGTGTCTCAGTGTGCGCGAGTGTGCGCAAGTGTCTTTGTGTGTGTGAGTGTCTTACTGCCTGAGTTTGCGTGAGTGTCTGAGTGTGCAGGAGTGTGCATGAGTGTCTTAGTGTGCGTGAGTGTCTCTGAGTGTCTGAGTGTGCACAAGTGTCTCAGTGCATGCGAGTGTCAGAGTGTGCGCAAGTGTTGGCGAGTGTCTGAGTCTGTGCGAGTGTTTCAGTGTGTGTGAGTTTCTGAGTGTGCGCGAGTGTGCCTGAGTGTGCAACAGTGTCTGAGTCTGTGCAAGTGTCTAAGTGTCTGAGTGTGCACGATTGTCTTACTGTCTGAGTGTGCGTGAGTGTCTGAGTGTGTGCGAGAGTCTGAGTGTGTGCGAGTGCGTGCAAGTGTCTGAATGTGTGCGAGTGTCTGAGTGTGTGCGAGTGTCTGAGTGTGCAAAAGTGTGCAACAGTGTCTGAGTCTGTGCGAGTGTCTAAGGGGGTCATTCTGACCTCGGCGGTAAAAGGCTCTTACCGCCGGTCAGAAGTCCGCCATTCTACCGCCGCGGCCGCGGTAAACCGCCACGGTCATTCTGACCCACAACTGCCAAACCGCCAAAAACCCGACATCCACGGAAGGCCGCCTCATCAGCGGTCAGCGATAAACTGGAGATGACCAAACCTCCACCGTCACACCAACACAAACACACCCATGCCATTACGACCCACGAATCCACGCGGCGTTCATTCAACAGCGGTATTCCATTGGCGGTACACACCGCCGCGGTCAAAATACACACACCCTTACAAAACACGGCCACATTGGACAATTCGAAATACACACACCTGATACACATACACACACCACACCCACACATCCAATCAACTATAAAACACACACCCACATCACCCACAAACCCCCACTACTAGAAATTCGGAGAGAAGGCGAGAGAGAGAGAGAGAGAGCACAGCTATCGCAAACCCCAACACACAGAGGAACACAACATCATCACCCACACTACATCCACGCACAAAACACCACACACCACCACACACACCACACTCATCACCACAAACACCACCCCACACCACCCCATGGCACCCCAAAGACACCCCAGGTTCTCGGACCAAGAACTCAGGGTCATGGTGGAGGAAATAATTAGGGTAGAGCCCCAGCTATTCGGCACACAGGTGCAGCACACCACAATAGCCAGCAAGGCGGAGCTATGGCAAAGGATCGTCGACAGGGTCAACGCTGTGGGACAGCATCCCAGAAACCGGTGAAGACATCCAAAAGCGCTGGAACGACCTACGGGGGAAGGTGCGGTCGATGGTGTCAAGACACAACATTGCTGTGCAGAAGACTGGCGGCGGACCCCCACCCAATCCACCCGAATTCACAGCATGGGAGCAAGAGGTCTTGAACATCCTGCATCCTGAGGGCCTCGCTGGAGTAGGCGGAGGAATGGACTCCGGTAAGTCTAATCCAAACTACTTCACCCCTCCAACCACCAGCATGCCAACCCACACCCCCAACCTCACCCCCAACCCCCCAGCACACATCCTCCCTGCCAATGTCTCACCAGCACAACCCACCCAACACAACACCAATCCCTGAATGCCAACACAAACCATGGACCCCCATCACCCAAGCATGACCACTGAACATACCCATCCCCCCCCACAAACCACCCTCACAACTCCTCCCACAAGGGAATGCCAGCACTAGGGGACAAGGGCACCCACAAATCGCACGCCATGGCAGACACAGAAGCAATAACCATACTCTTTTACCCCTGCAGGGCCCGAACGCCAACACACCGGCCAGGAGGGTCCAGATTTGTCCATCCCGCCCCCAGAACAGGCCCCCAGTGATGACAGCAGCTCTGTCGACCTAGAACCTGATGACCAGCCCGGACCATCGGGGACCTCTGGAGAGTCAGTTCCCCACACACAGACACAGGCCACAGCAGACCCAACCCCCTCTGGGAATACCAGCACAGCTCCCACCCAGCGGGCCCATGCCTCTGTCTCGCGGACGCGTCAATCAGCGGTGTGTCCGCCACTACAGGGCACCCAGGCTGACCCACCACCCCAACAACAACAGGGACCTGGGGGCAGTGGTAGTGGGCACACCGTCCAGGGGGCAGAGGCCCGGGGAAACAGGGCAACTGGGAGGGCTGCTGTGCGAGAGGGGGTTGACCGGCCCAGGGAACCCACTCTCCAAGAGGCCCTCACCACCATCATGGGAGCATACCACCGCTCCCAGGAGACGATGGCGACGGTACTGGCCAGGTTCCAGGAGATCCAGGCACAGCAGGAGGAACGGTACATGGGGTTCAGAGACGAACTCAGGAACATCGGTACCGCAATGGGGACCATCGTCCTGGCCCTCAACCAGATAGTCACCACATTGCGGGACCATGTGGCACCCCAAAGGGCCCCTGTCACCAGCCCGGACGACGAACAGCCTACCACCTCTGCCGGCGCTAGTGGACAGGAGGCCCCCACACCACGACAGGCCACCAGAACCCCACCTCCTGCTGAAGATCAACCACCCCGCAAGCGAAACCTGAGATCACACAAGAAGACAGAGTAGGATGCCAAGACCCCGCCAGCAAACGATACCCCCTGATGTCATCCCACTGTCCCACATTGTCACCCTGTCCAACCTTGAACTGCCCCTGCTCCATCCTTCCACAGGCATATGGGCAATGCACCTGTGCTACTGAGAACTGGACTCTGCCATGGACATTACTCCACCCCCACCCATCACCGTTTTACTATCATGGACCTATACGCAGCACTTAAAATAAATCACCAATTGCACTTCAAATTTCAGGAGTCTGCTTGTATTCTTTACAAATGTATTACACATAACGGTGCAATAATGTTCATTTACATTGTGATGACAACATACCAGTGTCAATAAGCATTAGTCCATGGGCAAACAAAGCAGAAGTCACGCTGTGGGTCATAGAGCTCTGAAAAGGGAAGGGAAAGTCAAAAATCAGTGAAAAGGAACTGGGGGGAAACACAGAAAGTAGAGATGCAGGAGGCCAGAAGTAAATGTAAAATGGCGTGGGTGATTCTTACCTGTGTGCTACTGAAAAAACTGTTGTATAACTGTGTCCCTGTTGTCCGTGTCGTCCCCGTCGTCTTCCTCCTCTTCAATCTCCACAGGCTCCACAGCTGCTACAACACCACCATCTGGACCATCCTCCTGCAGGAAAGGCACCTGTAGTCGCAATGCAAGATTGTGAAGCATACAGCAGGCCACGATGATATGACACATCTTCTTTGGTGAGTACATGAGGGATCCCCCTGTCATATGCAGGCACCTAAACCTGGCCTTCAGGACCCCGAAGGTCCGTTCTATAATCCTCCTAGTTCGCCCATGTGCCTCATTGTACCGTTCCTCTGCCCTGGTCCGGGGATTCCTCACTGGGGTCAATAGCTAAGGCAGGTTGGGGTAACCAGAGTCACCAATTAGCCACACACGGTGTCTCTGTAGCTGTTCCATCACATAAGGGATGGTGCTATTTTGCATGACATACGCGTCATGCACTGACCCCGGGAACTTGCCATTTAGATGGGAGATGTACTGGTCAGCCAAACAGACCACCTGGACATTCATCGAATGGTAATTTTTTCTATTTCTGTACACCTGCTCATTGTCTTTTGGGGGTACTAAAGCCACATGGGTCCCATCAATGGCACCAATGATGTTGGGGATATGTCCAAGGGCATAGAAATCACCCTTCAAAGTGGCCAAATCACCCTCCTCAGGGAAAACAATGTATCTCCGCATGTATTTCATCAGGGCAGACAGCACTCTGGACAAAACCTTAGAAAACATAGGCTGAGACATCCCTGATGACATGGCCACTGTTGTCTGAAAAGACCCACTTGCCAAAAAATAGAGTACTGACAGAACCTGCACCAGAGGGGGAATCCCTGTGGGTTGGCGGATGGGAGACATCAGGTCTGGCTCCAGCTGGGCACACAGTTCCTGTATAGTGGCTCGGTCAAGTCGGTATTGAAGTATAATATGTCGTTCTTCCATTGTCGACAGGTCCACCAGCGGTCGGTACACGGGAGGATTCATCCTTCTCCTCGCAAGTCCCAGCGGACGGTGCCTAGGAAGGACAACATGGAGCACAGAGTCAAGCAACCCACAGGTTCGTTCACACAGCTTGCACAGTACACGAATCGCTATGCATTGAAAGGCTTGTATGAGTGGCAATGCAAGGCCTAGGCCTGTGTGACGCAGTAGAAATCATGCCATGTGGGCCCTTGAAATGGCGGCTGCCTGACCTGTGAAGTGTGACAGTGGGATGTGAGGTCACTGCGCTGGCGTGGCACACCGTGGCGGTAGGCGGTCGAAGACCGCAGCGCAAAGCAGCATTGGTTAACATTGAACCCTATGGGTCTCAGGAGCCAATGACGATGTGCGCCGGCGGTCGCGGTACGCACCACCGCGGTACGCACCGCCGCGGTACGCACCACCGTGGGTGTGACCGCCATTTTCTATCTGCTTAATCACTCGAGACCTGATCATCCACAGGAGAGGACCTATACTGCAAGTGCTGCTGTGACCTCGGTCTGGAAGAGACAATGGCTGCTGCGACTGGGGAAAGAGCCCCTGCCTTCACTTCAGAAGAGTTGGAGAAACTTGTGGATGGGGTCCTGCCCCAGTATGCGCTACTCTACGGTCCTCCAGACCAACAGGTAAGTACACTGGGTGCACGTTGAATGGGCTATGCCTGGGTTGTGTATGGTGGATGTAAGATGGTGGGGTGGGGAGCGAATGAGGAGTGCAAGGCACGACAGATGAGAGCATGTGCCACATGGCAGGGTTGGGGAGGGGGGGCAATCACATCTAACATGCAGAAAAATGCTGAAATTTCCTTTCCCACCCTGTACATGTCAAATAGGTCAGCGCCCATCAGAAAGTTGACATTTGGCGTGCCATCGCCAAGGAAGTCCGGAACCTGGGGATCCACAACAGACGGGGCACCCACTGCCGAAAGAGGTGGGAGGACATCCGCCGCGGGACCAGGAAGACCGCCGAGTCACTGCGGGGGATGGCCTCCCAACGTAGGAGGGGTGCCAGTCGTACCTTGACCCCCCTGATGTCCCGGATCCTGGCGGTGGCCTACCCCGATTTGGATGGGCGTGTGAGGACATCACAGCAGACACAAGGGGGTGAGTACCAGCACATTCTGCTATCTTTACACACAGTGGAGGCGTCTGGGTGGGGGAGGAGGTCTGTGGGTGACATTAGGCCAGGGCGCTTTCTGTAGTGTAGTCCCCTCCTTTAGGCATGGCCCTGTGCCCCCGCCCCCCACCTCTGTAGGGTGCCAAGTACAGCAATCCATGGTCCAGCATCACCCATGTGCGCATTTGTTGTCCATAGACCTGTTGGCCTAGTCACAAGTACTGAGTAGTGTACCCCGATTGCGCTGCGTAGTGCATGAGGCTCCAGTGTCTGTCCTCTCCGCCAACGGTGTTGACAATGCATGCACTCAACCTGTTTTTATTTCTCCCCCCACCCTTTTTCTTTATCTTCTTGTGCATGTGTGCATTAGCATCATCAGGCGGAGGAGAATTGGCATCGGAGCACGAGGGAGCTGCAACTCACAAGGCCCCGGTGGGCCATGGTACAGACACCGAGGTCACCAGTGATACGGAGGGCGAGGGGAGCACCACAACGGGGACCCGTGGTGACACCAGCGACACCGACACGTCCTCGGAAGGGAGCTCCCTAGCGGTGGCGGCAACATCCGGGCCCCCCGCCTCTACAGGTACAGCCGCCACTCAGCGCACCAGCTCCGCCCTCCTAGCAGCCCCTCAGCCTTCGCTCCGTGCCCGCTCGCCCAAGAAGGCGGGCATCTCCTTCGCCCCAGGCACCTCAGGCCCTGCCCATGTTAGCCCTGCTGCCCTCAGTGAGGAGGTCATTGACCTCCTACAGACCATCATTGTTGGGCAGTCTACCCTTTTGAATGCCATCCAGGGGTAGAGAGGGAGGTGCATCGGAGCAATGCATACCTGGAGGGCATTCATTCGGGTCAGGCTGCCCATCAATGATCGTTCAATGCTCTGGCCTCAGCACTGACGGCAGCCATTGTCCCTGTTTCCAGCCTCCCTCTTCTAACTGCCTCCACCCTGTCTCTGTCTCCTGTTCCTCAGCCTATCCCATCTACACCATCAGACCAGCCTGCACACACCTCAACACCCAAGGGCAGCTCATCCAGACATAAGCACCACAGATCACACAAGCATTCACCCAAGCAACACCCAGATGCAGACATGCCAACAGTCACTACCACCCCTGTGTCCCCCTCCTCCTCGTCTCCCTCCTCCCTCCCTGTGACGTCTCCACTCACACCTGCATGCACACCACCATCAGCCAGTACTTCCATCACCAGCACACCCTCCAGTACAGTCCGCACACTTGCAGTCACCACCCCCACTGCCATTTACACGTCCCCTGTGTCCTCTCCCACTGTGTCTGTCACCCCCTCTTCCAAGACACACAAACGCAGGCAGCCACCCACCCAACAGCCAACCACCTCACGACAGCCTACGTCACAAGCACCTGCACCCAAAGACAGCACTCCTGACTCTCCTACAACCACATCCTCTTCCTCCACTCCCATTCCCACTACACCTACCCTTTACATTGGTCCTAAAAAACTTTACCTCTCCAAACTTAACCTCTTTGCCCCACCTGACCCACCCCCTCCATCTGCTAAGAGTCACAAGAGCACCTCAGCCACCACCAGCCCTGCTTCAAGTGTCACCATTGTGCACGGGTTTTGGAGTCCACCCTTTCCCAGCACTGATACATCGGCCAGCAGCAAGGGGACAGCCAGCCCCCCCCAGGAAAGAGGACCCATAAAATCAAGGGCCGCTCGAGAAGACTGACACGGCTGCCCCCAAGGAGCAAAGTCCTGGGCCGTCACCTGCCACAACATCCAGGGGAGGCAAGGGCCAGAGAGCCTCATCGAAGGAGGGCAAGGGCAGCAGGGCGGAGAAGTCAGCCAGCAGGGGCGCGGACCAGGAGGGCCCCACAAGCCCCATCCCGGGTGTGAGGGAGGACACCCACGGGCCCAGGACTCCGTCACAGAAGGGTCCAGCAACTGCACGGTCAGAGGGCAACTAAGCAGGGAGTCCTGGCCAGGTCTGGCTCCCTTGAATGACTGGACAAGCACCGCTGAAGAGGGCCCCGCCGTGCAGAAAGACACCGCTGAAGAGGGCCCCGCCGTGCAGAAAGACACCGCTGAAGAGGGCCCCGCCGTGCAGAAAGACACCGCTGAAGAGGGCCCCGCCGTGCAGAAAGGCACCGCTGAAGAGGGCCCCGCCATGCAGAAAGGCACCGTTGAAGAGGGGCCCGCCGTGCAGAAAGGCACCGCTGAAGTGGGCCCCGCCGTGCAGAAAGGCACCGCTGAAGAGGGCCCCGCCGTGCAGAAAGACACCGCTGAAGAGGGCCCGCCGTGCAGAAAGACACCGCTGAAGAGGGCCCTGCCGTGCAGTAAGGCACCGCTTGGCTGGGCCCTGCCGTCTCAAGCACCGCTCCACTGGGCCCCGCCGTCTCAAGCACCGCTCCGCTGGGCCCTTCCTGTCAAGCACCGCTCCGCTGGGCCCCGCCGTCTCAAGCACCGCTCCGCTGGGCCCTTCCTGTCAAGCACAGCTCGGCTGGGCCCCGCCGTCTCAAGCACCGCTCCTCTGGGCCCTTCCTGTCATGCACCGCTCGGCTGGGCCCCGCCGTCTCAAGCACCGCTCGGCTGGGCCCTTCCTGTCAAGCACCGCTCCGCTGGGCCCCGCCGTCTCAAGCACCGCTCCGCTGGGCCCTTCATGTCAAGCACCGCTCCGCTGGGCCCCGCCGTCTCAAGCACCGCTCCGCTGGGCCCTTCCTGTCAAGCACCGCTCGGCTGGGCCCCGCCGTCTCAAGCACCGCTCCGCTGGGCCCTTCCTGTCAAGCACCGCTCCGCTGGGCCCTTCCTGTCAAGCACCGCTCCGCTGGGCCCCGCCGTCTCCAGCACCGCTCGGCTGGGCCCCGCCGTCTCAAGCACCGCTCCGCTGGGCCCTTCCTGTCAAGCACCGCTCGGCTGGGCCCCGCCGCCTCAAGCACCGCTCCGCTGGGCCCTTCCTGTCAAGCACCGCTCGGCTGGGCCCCGCCGCCTCAAGCACCGCTCTGCTGGGCCCTTCCTGTCAAGCACCGCTCCTCTGGGCCCCGCCGTCTCAAGCACCGCTCCGCTGGGCCCTTCCTGTCAAGCACCGCTGGCCCATTGACAGTGCCGGTTCTGTGTCGAGCTAGTGTTCACGCTGCACTCAGGGCACCCTGCCTCCTCCATTACCGGTGGAGTCTGTGATCCACCTGATGGCCTGTGTCTCTGCACTCCCCAGGATGGCACAGTGGGCAGACCACCCACTGTAGAGACTTGTGAGACTGTGGCTTTGCACTCCCCAGGATGGCACAGTGGGCATGGTGGACCCTTCGTGGATCTGGCGTCGTGGACTCATGTGGCTGAGGTGCCCCCCCTTCCCTTCCCCCTGAGGTGCCTGTAGTTTTGTCATCTGATGCCCCAGCAGTGTTCTCTCCAACGGACTCAGGTCTCCTGTGTGGGCTTTGCCCATGTGTTGATACACTTTGGCCCACGGACAGTGGAAATTTAAGTGACTGTGCAGGACTCATTGCCTATGTTTATCGGTTTCGCAATGTTCTTACTTGATTTTTTACAATTCATATTGCTATTTTACCATGACTTCAAAGAACCTCTTTTATACATAAATGTTGTTTCTCACTTTAATTATGTATTTGCATTATTCCGGGGGGTTTGGGTGGTGTCACTGTGACTTGGTGCTCTGCATTGGTGTGTAGATAGTTGGGGTGGGGGGGCGCATATGTGTGTGCCCGTAAGCTTTCCTCCTCCCCTCTCCCCTGTGTCGTAGGTGCAGTACTCACCGTTGTCGTCTGCGCCGGCGTTCGTACTCGTGGTAGATGAGCAGGTAGACAATAGCTGGTAGGATGTGTAGTTCGGGTTCCATGCTGTTCTCCGTCCTCGTGGAGTGTGTATAGGTGAGCGTTTTCCCGTTCGTAGTCTGTTTCTGCCGTGTTTTTATCGGCGGGGCTCCCGCCCCGGAAAAGGTGGCGGATTGGTGAGTTGTGATAGGGTGGGCGGTACATTGTCTGCCGCCTGCCTGTTGGCGGTGACCGCCGCGCTGTTTGTCTGTCCCGCCGTGGCGGTCGGAGTGTTAAAGTGGCGGCCTGTGTTGGCGGTTCCCGCCAGGGTCAGAATACCTTTTTTTTTACCGCCTGCCTGTTGGCGGGTTGGCCGCCGCTTTATCACCGACCGCCAGGGTTGGTATGACCCCCTAAGTGTCTGAGTGTATGCGAGTGCGTGCGAGTGTCTGTGTGCGAGTGCCTGAGTGTGTTCGAGTGTCTGAGTGTGTGCAAGTGTCTGAGTGTGCGCGAGTGTCTGAGATTGCATGAGTGCGTGCAAGTGTCTGAATGTGTGCGAGTGTCTGAGTGTGTGCGAGTGTCTCAGTGTGTGTGAGTGTCTGAGTGTGTGCGAGTGTACAACAGTTTCTGAGTCTGTGCGAGTGTCTAAATGTCTGAGTGTGCACAAGTGTCTTACTGTCTGAGTGTGCGTGAGTGTGTGCGTGCGAGTTTATGACTGTGTGCGAGTGCGTGCGAGTATCTGAATGTGTGTGAGTGTCTGAGTGTGTGCGAGTGTCAGTGTGCGCAAGTGTGCGGGAGTGTGCATGAGTGTGTGCGAGTGTGCGACAATGTCTGAGTCTGTGCAAGTGTGTAAGTGTCTGAGTGTGCACGAGTGTCTTACTGTCTGAGTGTGCGCGAGTGTCTGAGTGCGTGCGAGTGTCTGAGTGTGTGCGAGTGTGTGTGAGTGTCTCAGTGTGTGCGAGTGTCTGAGTGTGCTTGAGTGTGAGTTTGCATGAGTGTCTGAGTGTGCGTGAGTGTGCTCAAGTGTCTGAGTGTGTGTGAGTGTGCGTGAGTGTCTGAGTGCGCGTGAGTGTCTGAGTGCATGCAAGTGTCTGAGTGGGTGCGAGTGTGCGCGAGTGTGCGCGAGTGTCTGAGTGTGTGTGAGTGTCTGAGTGTGAGCAACTGTGCGACAGTGTCTGAGTCTATGTGAGTGTCTAAGTGTCTGAGTGTATGCGAGTGCGTGCGAGTGTCTGTGTGCGAGTGCCTGAGTGTGTTCAAGTGTCTGAGTGTGTGGAAGTGTCTCAGTGTGCGCGAGTGTCTGAGATTGCGTGAGTGTGTGTGAGTGTCTGAATGTGTGCGAGTGTCTGAGTGTGTGCAAGTGTCTCAGTGTGTGTGAGTGTCTGAGTGTGCGCAAGCGTGCGACAGTGTCTGAGTCTGTGCGAGTGTCTAAGTGTCTGAGTGTGCACACGTCTCTTATTGTCTGAGTGTGCATGAGTGTCTGAGTGCATGCGAGTGTCTGAGATTGTGCGAGTGTGTGCGAGTGTCTGAATGTGTGCGAGTGTCTGAGTGAGTGCAAGTGTCAGTGTGCGCAACTGTGCGCAAGTGTGCACGAGTGTGCGACAGTGTCTGAGTGTGCACGAGTGTCTGAGTGCGTGTGAGTGTCTGAGTGTCTGAGAGTGTGCGAGTGTGTGTGAGTGTCTGAGTGTGTGCAAGTGTCTGAGTGTGCGTGAGTGTCTGAGTTTGCATGAGTGTCTGAGTGTGCGGGAGTGTGCGCAAGTGTCTGAGTGTGCGTGAGTGTCTCTGAGTCTCTGAGTGCACACGAGTGTCAGTGTGCACAAGTGTGCGTGAGTGTGCGTGAGTGTGCGACAGTGTCTGAGTCTGTGCGAGTGTCTCAGTGTCTGAGTGTGCAAGAGTGTCTCACTGTCTGAGTGTGCACGAGTGTCTGAGTGCGTGCGAGTGTCTGAGTGTGTGCGAGTGTGTGTGAGTGTCTCAGTGTGTGTGAGTGTCTGAGTGTGCTTGAGTGTCTGAGTTTGCGTGAGTGTCTGAGTGTGCGGGAGTGTGCTCAAGTGTCTGAGTGCGTGTGAGTGTCTCTGAGTGTCTGAGTGCGTGCAAGTGTGTTCGAGTGTGTGAGTGTGTGTGAGTGTCAGAGTGTGAGCCAGTGTGCGACAGTGTCTGAGTCTATGTGAGTGTCTAAGTGTCTGAGTGTATGCGAGTGCGTGCGAGTGTCTGTGTGCGAGTGCCTGAGTGTGTTCGAGTGTCTGAGTGTGTGCAAGTGTCTGAGTGTGCGCGAGTGTCTGAGATTGCCTGAGTGTGTGTGAGTGTCTGAATGTATGCGAGTGTCTGAGTGTGTGCCTGTGTCTCAGTGTGTGCGAGTGTCTGAGTGTGCGTGAGTGTGCGACAGTGTCTGAGTTTGTGCGAGTGTCTAAGTGTCTGAGTGTGCACAAGTGTCTTACTGTCTGAGTGTGCGCGAGTGTCTGAGTGCGTGCGAGTGTCTGAGTGTGTGCGAGTGTCTGAGTGTGCGTGAGTGCCTGAGTTAGCGTGAGTGTCTGAGTGTGCGGGAGTGTGTGCAAGTGTCTGAGTGTGCGTGAGTGTCTCTGAGTGCCTGAGTGAACGCGAGTGTCTGAGTGCATGGGAGTGTCTGAGTGTGTGCGAGTGTGCATGAGTGTCTGAGTGTGTGTAAGTGTCTGAGTGTGTGCGAGTGTCTGAGTGTGCACGATTGTGCACGAGTGTCTCAGTGTGCGTGAATGTCTGAGTTTCTGAGTATGCTTGAGTGTCTGAGTGTGCGCAAGTGTGCGCGAGTGTGCCTGAGTGTCTGAGTGTGCGTGAGTGTCTGAGTGCGCAAGAGTGTCTGAGTGCATGCGAGTGTCTCAGTGAGCGCTAGTGTGCATGAGTTTCTTTGTGTGCGTGAGTGTCTTAGTGTCTGGGTGTGCGCGAGTGTCTGAGTTTGCATGAGTGTCTGAGTGTACAGGAGTGTGCGCGAGTGTCTGAGTGTGCGTGAGTGTCTCTGAGTGTCTGACTGCGCACAAGTTTCTCAGTGTGTGCGAGTGTCTGAGTGTGTGTGAGTGTCTGAGTGTGTGCGAGTGTCTGAGTGTGCGCAAGTGTGCACAAGTGTCTGTGGGCGTGCTAGTATGTGCGAGTGTCTGAGTGTACGGAAGTGTCTGAGTGCTTTGAGTGTCTCAGTGTGTGCAAGTGTATGAGTGTGTGCATGTGTGCGGGAGTGTCTGAGTGTGTACAAGTGTCTGAGTGTGAAAAAGTGTGCGCAAGTGTGAACGAGTGTTTGAGTGTGTGCGACAGTGCGCATGTGTCTGAGTGTGTATGAGTGAGTGCATGTGAGTGTCTGAGTATACGCTAGTGTCTAAGTTTCTGAGTGCGCACAAGTGTCTGACTGTCTGAGTGTGTGCAAGTGTCTGAGTGTGCACGAGTGTGTGCAAGTGTCTGAGTGTGTGCGAGTGTCTGAGTGTGTGCGAGTGTCTGATTGTCTGAGCATGCAGAAGTATCTGAGTTTGTGCAAGTGTGCGCAAGTGTGAGGGAGTGTCTCAGTGTGCGTGAGTGTCTCAGTGCGCATGAGCGTCTGAGTGTCTGAGTGTGCATGAGTGTGCTCAAGTGTCTGAGTGTGTGTGAGTGTGCGTGAGTGTCTGAGTGCGCGTGAGTGTCTGAGTGCATGCAACTGTCTGAGTGGGTGCGAGTGTGCGCGAGTGTCTGAGTGTGTGTGAGTGTCTGAGTGTGAGCAACTGTGCGACAGTGTCTGAGTCTATGTGAGTGTCTAAGTGTCTGAGTGTATGCGAGTGCGTGCGAGTGTCTGTGTGCGAGTGCCTGAGTGTGTTCGAGTGTCTGAGTGTGTGCAAGTGTCTGAGTGTGCGCGAGTGTCTGAGATTGCCTGAGTGTGTGTGAGTGTCTGAATGTATGCGAGTGTCTGAGTGTGTGCCTGTGTCTCAGTGTGTGCGAGTGTCTGAGTGTGCGTGAGTGTGCGACAGTGTCTGAGTCTGTGCGAGTGTCTAAGTGTCTGAGTGTGCACAAGTGTCTTACTGTCTGAGTGTGCGCGAGTGTCTGAGTGCGTGCGAGTGTCTGAGTGTGTGCGAGTGTCTGAGTGTGCGTGAGTGCCTGAGTTAGCGTGAGTGTCTGAGTGTGCGGGAGTGTGTGCAAGTGTCTGAGTGTGCGTGAGTGTCTCTGAGTGCCTGAGTGAACGCGAGTGTCTGAGTGCATGGGAGTGTCTGAGTGTGTGCGAGTGTGCATGAGTGTCTGAGTGTGTGTGAGTGTCTGAGTGTGTGCGAGTGTCTGAGTGTGCACGATTGTGCACGAGTGTCTCAGTGTGCGTGAATGTCTGAGTTTCTGAGTATGCTTGAGTGTCTGAGTGTGCGCAAGTGTGCGCGAGTGTGCCTGAGTGTCTGAGTGTGCGTGAGTGTCTGAGTGCGCAAGAGTGTCTGAGTGCATGCGAGTGTCTCAGTGAGCGCTAGTGTGCATGAGTTTCTTTGTGTGCGTGAGTGTCTTAGTGTCTGGGTGTGCGCGAGTGTCTGAGTTTGCATGAGTGTCTGAGTGTACAGGAGTGTGCGCGAGTGTCTGAGTGTGCGTGAGTGTCTCTGAGTGTCTGACTGCGCACAAGTTTCTCAGTGCATGCGAGTGTCTGAGTGTGCACAAGTGTGTGCGAGTGTCTGAGTGTGTGTGAGTGTCTGAGTGTGTGCGAGTGTCTGAGTGTGCGCAAGTGTGCACAAGTGTCTGTGGGCGTGCTAGTATGTGCGAGTGTCTGAGTGTACGGAAGTGTCTGAGTGCTTTGAGTGTCTCAGTGTGTGCAAGTGTATGAGTGTGTGCATGTGTGCGGGAGTGTCTGAGTGTGTACAAGTGTCTGAGTGTGAAAAAGTGTGCGCAAGTGTGAACGAGTGTTTGAGTGTGTGCGACAGTGCGCATGTGTCTGAGTGTGTATGAGTGTCTGAGTGCATGTGAGTGTCTGAGTATACGCTAGTGTCTAAGTTTCTGAGTGCGCACAAGTGTCTGACTGTCTGAGTGTGTGCAAGTGTCTGTGTGTGCACGAGTGTGTGCAAGTGTCTGAGTGTGTGCGAGTGTCTGAGTGTGTGCGAGTGTCTGATTGTCTGAGCATGCGGAAGTATCTGAGTTTGTGCAAGTGTGCGCAAGTGTGAGGGAGTGTCTCAGTGTGCGTGAGTGTCTGAGTGCGCATGAGCATCTGAGTGTCTGAGTGTGCACGAGTGTGCGCAAGTGTGAACGAGTGTCTGAGTGTGTGCGACAGTGCGCAAGTGTCTGAGTGTGTATGAGTGTCTGAGTGCATGTGAGTGTACGCTAGTGTCTACGTTTCTGAGTGTGCGCGAGTGTATTAGTGTCAAGGTGCGCATGAATGTCTGAGTGTGTGCGAGTATCTGAGCGTCTGAGTGTGCGTGAGTGTGCACAAGTCTCTGAGTGTGTGTGAATGTCTGAGTGTCTGAGTGCGCGCAAGTGTATGAGTGTGCACAAGTTTTCGAGTGTGTGCGAGTGTCAGAGTGTGAGCAAGTGTATAAGTGTTTGAGTGTGTGCGAGTGTCTTGGTGTCTGAGTGCGCACGAGTGTCTGACTGTCTAAGTGTGTGAGAATGTTTGAGTGTTCACAAGTGTGTGCAAGTGTCTGAGTGTGTGCGAGTGTCTGAGTGTGTGCGAGTGTCTGATTGTCTGAGCATGCACAAGTATCTGAGTGTGTGCAAGTGTGCACAAGTGTGAGGGAGTGTCTCAGTGTGCGTGAGTGTTTGAGTGCGCATGAGTGTCTGAGTGTGCATGAGTGTGCGCAAGTGTGAACGAGTGTCTGAGTGTGTGCGATAGTGCGCAAGTGTCTGAGTGTGTATGAGTGTCTGAGTGCATGTGAGTGTCTGAGTGTATGCTAGTGTCTAAGTTTCTGAGTGTGCGCAAGTGTTTTAGTGTCTGGGTGCGCACGAATGTCTGAGTGTGTGTGAATATCTGAGCATCTGAGTGTGAGCGAGTGTGCACGAGTGTCTGAGTGTGTGTGAATGTCTGACTGTCTGAGTGTCCGCAAGTGTATGAGTGTGCACAAGTGTCTGAGTGTGTGCGAGTGTCTGAGTGTGCACAAGTGTATAAGTGTCTGAGTGTGTGTGAGTGTCTTGGTTTCTGAGTGCACACGAGTGTCTGACTGAGTGTGTGCGAGTGTCTGAGTGTGCACGAGTGTGTGCAAGTGTCTGAGTGTGTGCGAGTGAGTTTGTGCGAGTTTCTGATTGTCTGAGCATGCGCAAGTATCTGAGTGTGTGCAAGTGTGCGCAAGTGTGCAGGAGTGTCTGAGTGCGCATGAGTGTTGCAGAGTGCGTGAGTGTGCGCAGGTGTTTCAGTGTGTAGGAGTGTCTGAGTGTGCACAAGTGTCTGAGTGTGCGTGAGTGTCTTAGTGTCTGAGTGTGCGCGAGTGTCTGAGTACGTGCGAGTATCTGAGTGTCTGAGTGTGCACGATTGTGCGCGAGTGTCTGAGTGTGTGCGAGAGTCCGAGTGTCTCAGTGTGCACTAGTGTCTAAGTGTCTGAGTGTGTGCGAGTGTCTTAGTGTCTGAATGTGTGTGACTATCTGAGTGTCTGAGTGCATGTGAGTGTCTGAGTGTGCACGAGTGTGCGCAAGTGTGAACGAGTGTCTGAGTGTGTGCGGCAGTGCGCATGTGTCTGAGTGTGTATGAGTGCCTGAGAGTGTCTGAGTATACGCTTGTATCTAAGTTTCTGAGTGCGCACGAGTGTGTGCAAGTGTCTCAGTGTGCACGAGTGTGTGCAAGTGTCTGAGTGTGTGCGAGGGTCTGAGTGTGCGAGTGTCTGATTGTCTGAGCATGCGCAAGTATCTGAGTGTGTGCAAGTGTGCGCAAGTGTGAGGCAGTGTCTCAGTGTGCGTGAGTGTCTGAGTGCAAATGAGTGTCTGAGTGTGCGCAAGTTTGAACAAGTGTCTGAGTGTGTGCGACAGTGCGCAAGTGTCTGAGTGTGTATGAGTGTCTGAGTGCACGTGAGTGTCTGAGTGTACGCTAGTGTCTAAGTTTCTGAGTGTGCGTGAGTGCCTTAGTGTCTGGGTGCGCACGAATGTCTGAGTGTGTGCGAGTATCTGAGCATCTGAGTGTGCGCGAGTGTGCACGAGTGTCTGAGTGTGTGTGAATGTCTGAGTGTCTGATTGTGCGCAAGTGTATGAGTGTGCACAAGTGTCTGAGTGTGTGCGAGTGTCTGAGTGTGCACAAGTGTATAAGTGTCTGAGTGTGTGCGAGTGTCTTGGTGTCTGAGTGCGCACAAGTGTCTGTCTGAGTGTGTGCGAATGTCTGAGTGTGCACGAGTGTGTGCAAGTGTCTGAGTGTGTGCGAGTGTCTGAGTGTGTGCGAGTGTGCGCAAGTGTGTGGGAGTGTCTCAGTGTGCGTGAGTGTCTGATTGCACATGAGTGTGTGCAGGTGTTTCAGTGTGTAGGAGTGTCTCAGTGTGCACAAGTGTCTGAGTGTGCGTGAGTGTCTTAGTGCACGCGAGTGTCTGAGTACATGCGAGTATCTGAGTGTCTGAGTGTGCACGATTGTGAGCGAGTGTCTTAGTGTGTGCGAGAGTCCAAGTGTCTCAGTGTGCACTAGTGTCTAGTTGTCTGAGTGTGTGCGAGTGTCTTAGTGTCTGAATGCGTGCAACTATCTAAGTGTCGAGTGCATGTGAGTGTCTGAGTGTGCACGAGTGTGCGTGAGTGTCTGAGTGTGTAGGAGTGTGAGTGTGCACAAGTGTCTGAGTGTGCACGAGTGTCTGAGTGTGTGCTAGTGTCTAAGTGTCTGATTGTGCATGAGTGTCTTAGTGTATGAGTGCGCGCGAGTGTCTGAGTGCATGCGAGTATCTGAGTGTCTGAGTGTGCGCGAGCGTGCGCGAGTGTCTGAGTGTGTGCGAGTGTCCTAGTGTCAGAGTATGCACGAGTGTATGAGTGTGCATGGTTGTCTGAGTGTGCATGAGTGTCTGAGTGTGCACTAGTGTATAAGTGTCTGAGTGTGCATGAGTATCTAAGTGTCTGAGTACGCACGAGTGTCGGACAGCGTGTGAGTGTCTGAGTGTGCATGAGTGTGAGTGAGTGTCTGAGTGTGCGTGAGTGTCTGAGTGTGCACAAGTGTCTTAGTGTCTGAGTGTGTACAAGTGTCTTAGTGTCTGAGTGTGCGCGAGTGTCTGAGTGCACATGAGTGTCTGAGTGTGCGTGAGTGTCAGAGTGTGCGTAAGTATCTGAGTGCGCGCAAGAGTCTGAGTGCGTGCGAGTGTCTGAGTGTGCGTGAGTGTCTGAGTGTGCGCTACTGCCTAAGTGTCTGAATGTGCATGAGTGTCTTAGTGTCTGAGTGGGTGCGAGTGTCTGAGTGTGTGTGAGTGTCTGAGTGTGCGTGATTTTGCACGGGTGACTGAGTGTGCATGAGTGCCTGAGTGTGCGCGAGTGTCTTAGTGTCTGAGTGCGCATGAGAGTCTGAGTGTGTGCGAGTGTCTGAGTGTGCGTTATTGTGCGCGAGTGCCTGAGTGTGTGCGAGTGTCTGAATGTCTGAGTTTGCGTGAGTGTCGGAGTGTGCATGAGTTTCTGAGTGTGCGTGAGTGTGCATGAGTGTCTGAGTGTGCGTGAGTGTCTGAGTATCTGAGTGTGCGCAAGTGTCTTAGGTGGTCATTACAACCCTGGCAGTCGGTGTTAAAGCGGCGGTAAAACCGCCAACAGGCCGGCAGTTAAAAAAATGGAATCACGACCGTGGCGGAAACCGCCAACATAGACAGCCACTTTAACACTCCGACCACCACGGCGGCAAAAACAAACACAGCGGCGGTAACCGCCAACAGACAGGCGGAAGACAATTTACCGCCCACAGTATCATGAGAGGCCAATCTGCCACCTTTTCCGGGGCGGATTCACCGCGAACAAAAACATGTCGGAAACAGGACTTGGAAGGGAAAATGCTCACCTCTACACACCCCACGAGGAACCAGGACGCCATGGAACCGGATCTCCAGATACTCCCTGCCTTTGTCTTCTTGCTCCTCTACCAGGTGCACGAATGCCGGCGGCAAAGACCACGGTGAGTACTGCACCTGGGACACAGGGGAGGGGGGAGAGAAAAGAGAGTGACACACTCGCAACACGCAAAACCCCCACCCCCACCCTCACCCACTACAACACACACACTAATACATCATGATACATTACAGTTACACCCCCCAACTCCCCTGAAAGAATGCAAAGACAAAAGGAAATTATTTGAACATTTGTAATCTATTAAAATCCAGTATTCAAAAATATATATACACTATAAACAAATATGTACACCAAGAGTACAAGTCCAGGTATTGCACCATTAAAGTCCATGGGCCACTGGGCCCAAAATGCATGGACGAGGCCCACACTCAATACCCGATCAAAACGGAGAGAACACTGCGGAGGCATCAGATAGAAATACAACAGGCACCTCAGGGAGAAGGGAAGGGGGGCAACACAGCCGGATGAGTGCACAATGCCAGATCCACGACGGGGCTCCTTGCCCACTGCTGTATCCTGGGGAGTGCAAAGCCACAGTCTCACAAGTCTTTTCAGTGAGTGGTTTGCCTACTGCTCTATCCTGGGGAGTGCAAAGCCAGTCTCACAAGTCTCTCCAGTTGGTGGGTTGCCCATTGCTTTATCCTGGGGAGTGCAAAGCCACAGTCTCACAAGTCAATCAATCAATCAATCAATCACAGTATTTGTAAAGCGCACTATGTACCCGTTAGGGTTTCAAGGCGCTGGGGGGGGGGCGGTTGCTGCTATTGGTCGAAGAGCCAGGTCTTGAGGAGTCTCCTGAAGGTGAGAAGGTCCTGGGTCTGGCGCAGGGGGGTCAGGAGGGAGTTCCAGGTCTTGGCGGCGAGGTAGGAGAAGGATCTGCCGCCGGATGTCTTGCATTGGAAGCGGGGGACGATGGCGAGGGAGAGATTGGCAGAGCGGAGTTGGCAGGAGGGGACGTAGAAGTTGAGTCTGTCGTTCAGGTAGGCAGGTCCGGCGTTGTAGAGTGCCTAGTGAGCGTGGGTGAGGAGTTTGAAGGTGATCCTCTTGTCCACGGGGAGCCAGTGGAGGTCCCTCAGGTGGTGGGAGATGTGGCATCGGCAGGGTACGTCGAGGTCCAACCGGGCGGAGGCGTTTTGGATGCGTTGGAGTCGTCTGATGTCTTTTGCTGGTATGCCTGTGTAGAGTGCGTTGCCATAGTCAAGTCTCCTACTGACGAGGGCCTGGGTCACCGTTTTTCTGGTTTCCGTCGGGATCCATTTGTAGATTCTACGGAGCATGCGGAGGGTGTTGTAGCAGGAGGAGGAAACTGCGTTGACCTGTTTGGACATGGTGAGGGTGGAGTCGAGGATGAAGCCCAGGTTGCGTGCGTGGTTGGCTGGCGTTGGGGGGGGTCCAAGCGTGGTGGGCCACCAGGAGTCATCCCAGGCCGAGGGGGTGCGTCCGAGGATGAGGACCTCCGTCTTGTCGGAGTTCAATTTCAGGCGGCTATTTCTCATCCACTCGGCAATGGACTTCATTCCCTCGTGGAGGTTGGCTTTGGCAGTGTGAGGGTCTTTAGTGAGGGAGAGGATCAGCTGGGTGTCGTCGGCGTAGGAGAGAATGCTGAAGTTGTGCTGACGGGCCAGTTGTGCGAGGGGGGCCATGTAGACGTTGAAAAGCGTCAGGCTCAGTGAGGAGCCTTGGGGTACGCTGCAGATGATGCTGGTGGCTTTGGAGCGAAAGGGTGAGAGTCGGACTCTCTGGGTTCTGCCGGAGAGGAATGAGGAGATCCAGTTGAGGGCTTTTCCTTGTATTCCGGCTTCAGGGAGGCGTGTTAGCAGGGTGAGGTGGCAGACTGTGTCGAAGGCAGCGGAAAGGTCCAGGAGGATGAGGGAAGATGTTTCGCCGTTGTCCATTTGTAGTCTGATTTCGTCTGTGGCGGCGAGGAGAGCAGTCTCGGTACTGTGGTTACGTCTGAACCCGGACTGGGAGGGGTCCAGGATGGAGTTGTCCTCGAGGTGGTGGGTAAGCTGAGCGTTGACAATCTTCTCGATGACCTTCGCCGGGAAGGGGAGGAGGGAGATCGGGCGGAAGTTTTTGAGGTCGTTGGGGTCAGCCTTGGGTTTCTTGAGGAGGGCGTGGATTTCTGCGTGCTTCCAGCTGTCCGGGAAAGTCGCGGTTTCGAAGGATAAGTCGATGACCTTTCGAAGTTGGGGGGCGATGGTAGAGTCGGCTTTGTTGTAGACGTGGTGTGGGCAAGGGTCTGAAGGGGATCCTGGGTGGATGGAGTTCATGATTTTGCAAGTTTCGGCATCGTCGACGAGGGTCCAGGTGGTAAGGCGGTTAGCGTAGGAGTTGTCGCGGGTGGGGTCTGGCGTAGGCGTGGTATTAAGACTGTTGTGGATGTCGGCGATCTTCTGATAGAAGAAGGTGGATAGGGCGTCACAGAGTTCTTGGCATGGTGGGATGTCGTTGACGTTGGCACTGGCGTGCTCTTTCACGATGCAGAAGAGTTCTTTGCTGTCGTGTGCGTTGTTGTTTAGGCGTTCTGTGAAGTGGGAACGTTTGGCGAGCCGGATTAGTTGGTGGTGCTTGCGGGTGGCTTCCTTGTGGGTTGCCAGGCTGTCAGGTGTGCGTTCGAGGAGCCATCTCTTCTTTAGTTTCTGGCAGGTGCGTTTGGAGGTGATGAGTTCGTCTGTGAACCAGGCTGCTTTTTTCTTTTCTTGGTTGGCAGTGGGCCTCTTGAGTGGTGCGAGGGTGTTTGCGCAGGTGAGGATCCACCGTTGAAGGTTGATGGCGGCAGTGTCTGGGTCGGTAGGGTCGGTAGGCGGGTTGTGGGCGAGGGTGCTGGTCAATTGGTCTTCAGAGACTTTGCTCCAGCGGCGGTGGGGAGGTAGTGGGGTGCGGTGGTGTTTGGTGTGTTTCTTGAATGTGAAGTGGACGCAGTGGTGGTCGGGCCAGTGGAGTTCGGTGGTGTGGCTGAAGGTGACGTGGTTGCTTGCAGAGAAGATTGGATCGAGCGTGTGGCCGGCGATGTGGGTGGGTGTGTTGACCAGTTGTCTGAGTCCAAGGTTGGAGAGGTTGTCGGTCAGTGATGTGGTGTTGGCGTCGTTGTTGTTCTCCAGGTGGAAATTGAGGTCTCCAAGGAGGATGTAGTCCATAGAGGCGAGGGCGTGGGTGCTCGTGAGGTCGGCAATGGTGTCGCTGAAGGGGGCTCGTGGTCCTGGGGGTCGGTAGATGAGCGTACCCCTGAGGGTGGTGTTGGAGTCGTTGTGGATCCGGAAGTGCAGGTGTTCAGCTATCTTGAGGGTGTCGTCCGTGTGGGTGTGGATTTTGAGGGTGGATTTGTGGGCGATGGCTATTCCTCCTCCGATTCCGTTGGTGCGATCTCTTCTGGTGATTTTGTAGCCATCGGGGATGGCTATGGTGATGTCAGGGGCTGAGGAGTCGTTCCACCAGGTTTCGGTCAGGAAGGCTACATCTGGGGCGGTGGTGTCGAGCAGGTCCCAAAGCTCAATGGCGTGCTTTCGTGCGGAGCGTGTGTTGAGGAGGATGCAGTGGAGGTGGTTGGTGTTGGTTGTTGCAGGCTTCTTTGTTCTGTTGCAGGTGAAGTTGCAGGCGCGGCAGGAGAAGGGGCCATTGGTGTTCTTCGGCGTGGCCTGGAAGCAGGCTGTGGCGGGCCCGGGGTTGAGGGCGAAAAGTTCGCTGGCTGAGTAGCGGCATCTGGTGGTGCGGGGGCGTGCGGACCAGGGGGGGTGGCGGGTCTCACAAGTGAGTGGTTTGCCCATTGCTTTATCCTGGGGAGTGCAAAGCCACAGTCTCTCAAGTCTCTTCAGTGGGTGGTTTGCCTACTGCTTTATCCTGGGGAGCTCAAAGCCACAGTCTCACAAGTCTCTCCAGTGGGTGGTTTGCCCACTGCTGTATCCTGGGGAGTGCAAAGCCACAGTCTCACAAGTCTCTCCAGTGGGTGGTTTGCCCACTGCTGTATCCTGGGGAGTGCAAAGCCACAGTCTCTCAAGTGGCTAACAGTCTCCACTGGTTCTGGAGGGGGCTTTGTGCCCAGAGTGCTCCATCCTGCCAAGGACTGAGGTAGTGGATGTAAATCTCCACTGGTTCTGGAGGGGGCTTTGTGCCCAGAGTACTTCATTCTGCCAAGGACTGAGGTAGTGAATGCCTTTCTCCACTGGTTCTGGAGGGGGTTTTGTGCCCAGAGTGCTTCATCCTGCTTGTGGTGGCCTCAGTAGCGTCGGAGATTTCGGCGCTCATTGGCCTGCGGTTTTGGGGGCGGTGGTATCCTTGGCAGCGGTGCTGGTGGCGGCGATGTCCTGTGAAGCAGTGCTTGTGGCGGCGGTGTCCTGTAAAGCGGTGCTTGTGGCGGTCGGTGTCCTTGGCAGCTGTGCTGGTGGCGTCGGTGTCCTGTGAAGCGGTGCTTGTGGCGGCGGTCTCCTGGGCAGCGGTGCTGGTGGTGGCGGTGTCCTGTGAAGCGGTGCTTGTGGCGGCGGTGTCCTTGGCAGCAGTGCTTGTGGCGGCGGTGTCCTTGGCAGCGGTGCTGGTGGCGGCGGTGTCCTGTCATGCGGTGCTTGTGGCGGCGGTGTCCTTGGCAGCGGTGCTGGTGGCGGTCTTGTCCGCCGTGCAGGTTTGCAGCAACTTGCCTTTCTTTCTGTGCCCCTTCCCCACCTTCGATGGTGGCGCAGCTGTCTTCCCACTCCCAACTGTACTCCTGGGAGAGCCTTTGGCGGCAGATGTTTTGCCTTTCTCCCACCGGGCAGTGGCCAACTTTTTATGCTTGCCTAGGTGGGGGACTGTCCGTGGTCTGGCTCTTTGGCACACTGGCTGCCCTGCTGCTTGGCGCACTCCAGAAGCCAGTTACTGCTGGCACCATTGTTCCAGCTGATGTGGCTGAGGTGCTGGGTTGGGACCTGGAAAGGCAGGCCCTAGGGGATTGAAGGGGTGGGGGAGGTGAGTGGAAGAGGTCAAGGTTGGACAGGAAAAGTTTTTGGGACACACTGGGATGGGTAGATGGAGGGGTTTGGGAGTAGAGGAAGAGGTAGTGGTTGTAGGAGGTGTACGTTTGCTGACTTTGGGTGAAGGTGCATGGGCTGGAGGCTGTCGTGAGGTGGATGGCTGTTGGGTGGGTGTGTGGCTGCGTTTGTGTACCTTAGGAGGTGGGCTCACAGACACACTGGAAGAGGACACAGGGGATGTGTGAATGGTAGTGGGGTGGTGAGTGCTTGTGAGCGGGGTGTGGTGTTGGGTGTGCTAGTGATGGACGCAGTGGCTGAAGATGTAGTGCATGCAGGTGTGAGTGGAGACGAGACAGGGAGGGAGGAGGGAGACAAGGAGGAGGGGGACACAGTGGAGGCAGTGGATGTTGGTATGTCTGCATGGGTATGATGCTTGTGTGAGTGCCTGTGGGATGTGTGGTGCTTATGTTTGTAAGAGCTTCCCTTGTGTGTTGAGGTGTGTGCATGCTGGTCTGAGGGTGTGCTTGGGATAGGCTGAGGTACAGGTGTTTGGGTCTGGGTGGAGGAAGTTGGAGGGGGGAGGCTGGACACAGGGACAATGGCTGCCATCAGTCCTGAGGCGTTTGTGTACCTTAGGAGGTGGGCTCACAGACACACTGGGAGAGGACACAGGGGATGTGTGAATGGTAGTGGGGTGGTGAGTGCTTGTGAGCGGGGTGTGGTGTTGGGTGTGCTAGTGATGGACGCAGTGGCTGAAGATGTGGTGCATGCAGGTGTGAGTGGAGACGAGACAGGGAGGGAGGAGGGAGACAAGGAGGAGGGGGACACAGTGGACGCAGTGGATGTTGGTATGTCTGCATGGGTATGATGCCTGTGTGAGTGCCTGTGGGATGTGTGGTGCTTATGTTTGCCAGAGCTTCCCTTGTGTGTTGAGGTGTGTGCATGCTGGTCTGAGGGTGTGCTTGGGATAGGCTGAGGTACAGGTGTTTGGGTCTGGGTGGAGGAAGTTGGAGGGGGGAGGCTGGACACAGGGACAATGGCTGCCATCAGTGCTGAGGCCAGAGTCTGAAAAGCTCTCTGTTGGGCTGCCTGACCAGAATGAATGCCCTCCAGGTATGCATTGGTCTGTTGCAACTGCCTCTCTACACCCTGGATAGCATTCAAAATGGTAGACTGCCCAACAGTGAGGGACCTGAGGAGGTCAATGGCCTCCTCACTGATGGCAGCAGGGCTGACAGGGGCAGGAGCCGACGTGCCTGGGGCGAAGGAGATGCCCCCCCTCCTGGGTGAGCAGCCACGGGGCACACGATTAGGGGCTGCTGGGAGGGCAGTGCTGGTAGGGGTGGCGGCGGCTGTACCTGTAGATGCGGGGGGCACAGAGGGGCCCACCACCGCAAGGGATCTCCCATCAGAGGAGGAGTCCGTGTCGCTGGTCTCAGCTCCTGTCCCCGCCGTGGAGCTCTCCTCGCCTTCCGTCCCACTGGTGGCTTCAGACTCCGTTGTGTCACCCTCCAGGGTCATGTGGGATGCAGCTCCCTCCTGCTCCAGTGCCACTGCTCCTCTGCCTGATGATGCTAATGCACACAAGAACAGGGAGACCACAAAAAGGGGGGAGAAGACAGAAGAAAGACATGTTGAGTGCATGCAATACCACTACAGTTGGCAGACACTACAGACACTGAAGCCCCCTGCACTACGCCGTGCACTTTGAGTTCCCTAATTAATCACAGGGACACAGGGTACAGGGCCTATGCCCAATTGCTGCACACATAGAAGTCACAGGAGCCTGACTAGGTGTAGTTGGCTCTGAACACAAGTAGGGTGGGGTGCCACATGGCCTGCCTTACGAAGGGACCTTGCCTACTAAACTCCCCCTGGCCTAGAGGAACCTACAGCCCACCTCCCCGACCCAGACACCTCCAATGCGCGCAGAATCAGCTGAATGAGAGTGTACCCATCCCCTTGTGGCTGCTGTGATGCCCTCAAGCGCCCATCCAACTCTGGATACGCCACCACCAGGATCCGGAACATCAGGGGGGTCATGGTGCGACGGGCACCCCTCCCACGTTGGGAGACCATCCCCAGCTGGGCCTCCACCGTCATCTTGCTCCAGCGGCAAATGTCCGCCCATCTTTTCCGGCAGTGGGTGCTCCGTCTGGGGTGGACCCCCAGAGTCCGAACTTCCTTGGCGATGGCACACCAAATATCCTTCTTCTGGTGGGCGCTGACCTACAGGAATAGTACAGGGGAAAAGGAGAAGATATAACCGTCCGCACCGTCAGTCATTGGCCCGCATCCCTACCCTTGCCGTGACGCACATGCACTCACCGTCGTTTCATGCACGCCTCATTCTCTCCCCCATCTTCCCTCCACACCACTCCACACAGGCATTGCCCATTCAGCATGCTCACAGTGTACTTACCTGTTTGTCTGGAGGACCGTAGAGTAGCGTGTACTGGGGGAGGACCCCATCCACTAGTTTCTACAACTCCTCCGTGCTGAAGGCAGGGGCCCTTTCCCCAGACACATGAGCCATTGTCTCTTCCAGACTGAGGTCACAGCAGCACTTGCAGTGTAGGTCCTCTCCTGTCGAAGATCAGGTATCAAGTGAGTAAACAGAGAGAAAATGGCAGTCACGTCCGCGGCGGTGCGCACCGTCACCGCTGGCGTACATCGTTATTGGCTCCTGGGACCCAAGGGGCCAATGTTAACCAATGCAGGATTGCACCGTGGTCTTCGACCGCCTACCGCGACGGTGTACAACGCCAGAGCAGTTACCCCTTGTCCCACATTACAGGTCAGGCAGCCGCCATTTCAGGGGGCCACATGGCTTTAATTTTAAATGCGTCACACATATCTAGGCCTTGCATACACACTAATACAGGCACATCGCTGATTTAAATAAATGTAGAATAAAGTTGTGTTTTCGTACCTCAGTTTTGGCTGACTCTCTGCTTGCTGTTCTCCTCCATAGAGCACGTCCGCTGGGGCAGGTGAGGAAATGGCGGTATTCTCCGGTGTACAGACCGCTGGTGGACCTGTCGACAATGGAGGAGTGACATGTAATTGTGACATATAGACTGGACTGTGCCACAATCCATGAACTGTGTGCCCAGTTGGAGCCAGACCTGGTGTCAGCTATCCGCCATCCCACAGGAATCCCCCCTCTACTGCAGGTCCTGTCAGTACTCCATTTCCTGGCAAGTGGGTCTTTTCAAACTACAGTGGCCGTAGCATCAGGGATGTGCCAGCCTATGTTCTCAAACGTGTTGTCCAGAGTGTTGTCTGCCCTGCTGAAACACATGCGCAGCTACATCGTTTTCCCTCAGGTGGAGGATTTGCCTACAGTGAAAGGTGACTTCTATGCCCTGGGACATATCCCCAACATCATTGGTGCCATTGATGGGACACATGTGGCCTTGGTCCCCCACGCAGGAATGAACAGGTGTACAGAAACCAGAAGAGTTACCATTCGATGAATGTGCAGATGGTGTGTTTGGCCGACCAGTGCATCTCCCATGTGAATGCCAAGTTTCCTGGCTCTGTGCATGACGCTTACATTCTGAGAAATAGCAGCATCCCTTACGTGATGGGGCAACTCCAGAGGCACCGTGTGTGGCTATTAGGGGAGGACATGGACCCTATACAGTGTGACTAGGTGTCTGGGTCTGGGGATATCCCTAAGAGTTAGTGTGTGTCTAACAGTTGTCCCTCGACATTTGCAGGTGACTCTGGTTACCCCAACCTGTCATGGCTACTGACCCCAGTGAGGAATCCCTGGACAAGGGCAGAGGAATGCTACAATGAGGCCCATGGGTGAACTAGGAGGGTTATAGAGAGGACCTTCGGCCTCCTGAAGGCCAGGTTCCGGCGCCTCCATATGACAGGTGGTTCCCCATTCTGCTCACCAAAGAAGGTGTGCCAGATCATTGTGGCCTGCTGTATACTTCACAACTTGGCTTTGCGACGACAGGTGCCTTTTCTGCAGGAGGATGGTCCAGATGGAGGTGTTGTGGCAGCTGTGGATCCTGTGGACAGTGAAGACGAGGAAAGAGAAGAGGATGATATCGACAACAGAAACACGGTGATTCATCAATACTTCCAGTGAGACACAGGTAAGAAGACATCACTGCCTGCTACATCTGATACCCTTGTTCTACCTCTCATCTGTCTGTCACTTTCACCCAGTGTATGGACCCTGAGTTGTCA
Organism: Pleurodeles waltl; assembly: GCF_031143425.1. Taxonomy (NCBI): domain Eukaryota; kingdom Metazoa; phylum Chordata; class Amphibia; order Caudata; family Salamandridae; genus Pleurodeles; species Pleurodeles waltl. The sequence continues at coordinate 1,321,896,436 of NC_090444.1, forward strand.
CTTTCCCTTTCAATTTCACAAATGTGGGTCCCACTGTGTGACATTGCTTTGTTTCCTCATGGACTAGAGCTGTGTGACATAGGTATGTTGCCAATACAATGGATATAGCAGTTTTCCACAGTTATTGCAAATACACATTTTCGAAAGCACAGACTGACTCCAGATAGTTTTGTGATTTAAGGGTGTTTATTTAAGTGCTAAATAGTGGAGGGGTTTGTAAAATGGTCAGGGGTGATGGTGCAGGAATGTCCATGGCAGAGTACAGTCTATTAGTCTCACAGGTGCATTGTCCAAAGGGGCATAGGAAGTGGAGCTGGGGCAGTTTGAGGATGGACAGAAGGATGACAATCAGGGTGGTCTAATTTTTTGGCGGGGTCTTGGCATTGTTCTCTGTCTTTGTCCTGGATCTCAGGGACCATTTGTGGGATGGTTCTCCATCTGCAGGGGGTGGGGTGCTGGTGTCGTGGTCCTGTGGCGGTGCCTCCTGTCCACTAGCGGCGGCAGTGGTGGTGGGCAGTTCATTGTCCAGGCTAGTGTCAGGGGCCCCTTGTTGTGCCACAGTGTCCCTCCTGGTGTTCACAAGTTCCTTCAGCACCCCTACAATGGTGCCCAGGGTGGTATTGATGGATTTGAATTCCTCCCTGAACCCCAAATACTGTTCCTCCTGCAGCCGCTGGGTCTCCTGAAACTTGGCCAGTACCGTTGCCATCGTCTCCTGGGAATGGTGGTAGGCTCCCATGATCTTGGAGAGGGCCTTGTGGATAGTGGGATCCCTGTGCCTGTCCTCCCCCTGTCACACAGCAGCCCTCCCAGTTCCCCTGTGTTCCTGTGCCTCTGTCCAATGAACTGTGTGCCCACTGCCACTGCCCCCAGGTCCCTGGTGTTGTTGGGGTGGTGGGTTAGCCTGGGTTCCCTGTAGTGGTGGACACACTGCTGCTTGACGTGTCCTGGGGACAGAGGTATGGGCTGCTGGGCGGGTGCTGTGCTGGTGTTTACAGAGGGGGGAGGCTCTGTTGTGGCTTGTGCCAGTGTGAGGGGAACTGACTGTCACGAGGTCCCAGATGGGCCGGGCTGGTCATCTAGATCCAGTTGGACAGAGCTGCTGTCATCACTGTGGGCCTCTTCTGTGGGTGGAGTGGACATGTCTGGAACCTCCTGTCCGGTGACGTTGGGTAGGGATCCTGAAGGGGTATAAAGACATGATTATAGCATCTGTGTGTGCCATGGTGTGCAATGGGTGGGTGACCCTGTACCCCAGTGCTTGCATTCTTGTGTAGGATCTTGTGTGCTAAATGTTTAGGGGTGTGTGTGGGTATGTGCAGTGGCCATGCATTGGTGATGGGTGTCCATGCTCTGTTGTTGCATGCAGTGCTTGGTGTTGGGATGTGTGAATTGTGATAGTTAGACATATGTGAGGAGTTGGAGTGATGGGGGTGAGGGTGGGGGTATGTGATAGCATGCAGATACGGTGGGGGATGAAGTAGTGAAAGGTTTGCCTTACCAGAGTCTGTTAGAAATGGGGTTTTTGGTTGGCAGTCAGGTTACCCTCTGTCTAAGCAAGAACCCTCACTCTAGTCAGGGTAAGTCACACACAATCCAAAATCAGCCTGTGCCCACCCTCTCGTAGCTTGGCACGAGCAGTCAGGCTTAACTTAGAAGGCAATGTGTAAAGTATTTGTGCAATAAATCATACAATACCACCATATAGCACCACAAAAATACACCACACAGTGTTTAGAAAAATATATAATATTTATCAGGATATTTGTAGGTCAAAACGAATAAAGTTGCGATGTGAATTTGTAGAGATATCACTGAAAAGTGATATAAAGGGGGTCATTCTGACCTCGGCGGTAAAAGACGCTTACCGCCAGTCAGAAGACTGCCATAACACCGCCGCGGTCGCGCTAAACCGCCACGGTCATTCTGACCCGCAACTGACAAACCGCCAAAAACCCGACATCAACAAAAGTCCGCCACACCAAAGGTCAGCGGGAAACTGGCGATGACCAAACCTCCACCGTCACGCCAACAGAAATACACCCATACCATTCCGACCCACAAATCCCCGCAGCGGTCTTTCAACTGCGGTATTCCATTGGCGGTACACACCGCCGCGCTCAAAATACACACACCTTTACAAAACACATCCACATTGGATAATTCAAAATACACACACCTGAGACACATACACACACCACTCCCACACACCCAATTAAATATAAAACACACACCCACATCACCCACAAACCCCTACGATCACAATTGCGACTGAAGGACAGAGAGAGACAGCACAGAATAGAGTACACCATCACACAGAGGCAAATCACAACATCACCTACACAATATCCACGCACAAAACACCACACACCACCACACTCACCACACTCTACAACACATACACCACCCCTCACCTCATCCACACCACCCCATGGCACCCCAAAGACACCCCAGGTTCATTGACGCAGAACTCAGGGTCATGGTGGAGGAAATAGTTCGGGTAGAGCCCCAGCTCTTCGGGACACAGGTGCAGCACACCACCATTGCCAGGAAGATGGAGCTATGGCAGAAAATAGTGGACAGGGTCAACGCTGTGGGACAGCATCCACGAAATCGGGACGACATCAGGAAGCGGTGGAACGACCTACGGGGGAAGGTGCGTTCCATGGTATCAAGGCACAACATTGCAGTGCAGAAGACTGGCGGCGGACCCCCACCTACTCCCCCAGAATTCACAGCATGGGAGGAGGAAGTCTTGCACATCCTGCATCCTGAGGGCCTCGCAGGAGTCGGCGGAGGAATGGACTCTGGTAAGTCAAATCTTCACTACTTCATTCCCCCCACCCCACCTGCATGCCAAATCATGCCCCCACCCTCACCCCCACCCCCATCACACCAACTCCTTGCTAATGGCTCACCATCACAACCCACCCATCCCAAAACCTAGCCCTGCATGCGTCCCCAAAGCATGGACACCCATCACCAAAGCATGCCCACTGCACACACCCATCACCCCCACAAGCCACCGTCACAAAAGCCCCCACAAGGGAATGCCAGCACTGGGGGACACGGCCACCCACCCATTACACGAAATGGCACACACAGAAGCAATAACCATACTCTTATACCCCTGCAGGACCCGAAAGCCACCACACCACCACGGAGGGTCCACAGATGTCCATCCCACCCCCAGAAGAGGCCCCCAGTGATGACAGAAGCTCTGTCTCCTTGGACCCAGATGACCAGCCTGGCCCATCGGGGACCTCAGGACATTCGGTTCCCCACAGACAGCCACAGGCTACAGCAGACCTAACCCCCTATGGGAACACCAGCACAGCTCCCACCCAGCGGGCCCATGCCTCTGTCTCCAGGACACGTCAATCAGCGGTGTGTCCACCACTACAGGGCACTCAGGTTGACCCACCAACCCAACAACAACAGGGACCTGGGGGCAGTGGTAGTGGGCACACGGTCCAGGGGACAGAGGCCCAGGGAAACAGGGGAACTCGGAGGGCTGCTGTGCGACAGGGGGGGGACAGGCCCAGGGAACCGACTCTCCAAGAGGCCCTCTCCTCCATCATGGGAGCATACCACCGCTCCCAGGAGACGATGGCTATGGTACTGGCCAGGTTCCAGGAGATCCAGGTACTGCAGGAGGAACAGTACATGGGGTTCAGAGAGGAACTGCAAAACATTAGTTCCGCAATGGGGACCATCGTCGTGGCCCTTAACCAGATAGTCACCACATTGCGGGACCATGTGGCACCACAAAGGGCCCCTGTCACTAGCATGGACCAGGAACAGCCTACCACCTCCGCCGGCGCTAGTGGACAGGAGGCCCCCACACAACGACAGGCCACCAGAACCCCACCTCCTGCAGAAGAAGAACCACCCGCAAGCGGTCCCTGAGATCTCACAAGAAGACAGAGTAGGATGCCAAGACCCCCGCCAGCAAAGGATACCCCCTGATGTCATCCCACTGTCCCACATTGTCACCCTGTCCAAACTTAAACTGCCCCTGCTCCATCCTTCCACAGGCATATGGACAATGCACCTGTGAGACTGAAAACTGGACTCTGCCATGGACATTGCTCCACCATCACCCATCACCGTTTTACAATCATGTTCCTAAATTTAGCACTTTAATAAAATCACTTATTGCACTTAAAAAATCTGGAGTCTGCTTGTATTTTGAACAAATGTATTAGACATAACGGTGCCAAAATGTTCAGTTACATTGTGATGACAACATACCACTGTCACACAGCTGTAGTACATGGGCAAACAAAGCAGAGGTCATGCAGTGGGGCCCACAGCTCTGAAAACGGAAGGGAAAGTCACAACTCAGTTAACAGGAACTGGGGGGAAACACACACAGTAGAGAGGCAGGAGACTTTAAGTAAATGTAAAATGGCGTGGTTGATTCGTACCTGTGTGCTACTGAAAATACTGTTGTATCACTGTGTCCCTGTTGTCTGTGTCGTCCCCGTCGTCTTCCTCCTCTTCACTCTCCACAGGCTCCACAGCTGCTACAACACCACCATCTGGACCATCCTCCTGCAGGAAAGGCACCTGGCGTCGCAAAGCCAGGTTGTGAAGCATACAGCAGGCCACGATGATATGGCACACCTTCTTTGGTGAGTACATTAGGGATCCACCTGTCATATGCAGGCACCTAAACCTGGCCTTCAGGAGGCCGAAGGTTCTTTCTATAATCCTCCTAGTTCGCCCATGGGCCTCATTGTAGCGTTCCTCTGCCCTTGTCCTGGGATTCCTCACTGGGGTAAGTAGCCACGACAGGTTGGGGTAACCAGAGTCACCTATTAGCCACACACGGTGTGTCTGTAGCTGTTCCATCACATAAGGGATGCTGCTATTTCGCATGATGTACGCGTCATGCACTGACCCAGGGAACTTGGCATTTACATGGGAGATGTACTGGTCAGCCAAACAGACTACCTGGACATTCATCGAATGATAACTTTTTCTGTTCTTGTACACCTGCTCACTTTCACTGGGGGGAACCAAAGCCACATGAGTCCCATCAATGGCACCAATGATGTTGGGGATATGGCCAAGGGCATAGAAATCACCTTTCACTGTAGCCAAATCACCCACCTCAGGGAAAACAATGTAGCTCCGCATGTATTTCATCAGGGCAGACAACACACTGGACAAAACCTTAGAAAACATAGGCTGAGACATCCCTGATGATATGGCCACTGTTGTTTGGAATGATCCACTTGCCAAAAAAGGGAGTACTGACAGAACCTACACCAGAGTGGAATCCCTGTGGGTTGGCGAATGGGGGACATCAGGTCTGGCTCCAGCTGGGCACACAGTTCCTGTATAGTGGCTCGGTCAAGTCTGTATGTCAGTATGACATGTCTTTCTTCCATTGTCGACAGGTCCACCAGCAGTCTGTACACGGGAGGATTCCTCCATCTCCTCGCAAGTCCCAGCGGACGGTGCCTAGGAAGGACAACATGGAGCACAGAGTCAAGCAACCCACAGGTACGTAACCACAGCTTGCACAGTACACGATTCGCTATGCATTGAATGGCTTGTATGATTGGCAATGCAAGGCCTAGGCCTGTGTGACGCAGTAGAAATTAAGCCATGTGGGCCCTTGAAATGGCGGCTGCCTGACCTGTGAAGTGTGACAATGGGATGTGAGGTCAATGCGCTGGCGTGGCACACCGTGGCGGTAGGCGGTCGAAGACCGCGGCGCAAAGCAGCATTGGTTAACATTGAACCCTATGGGTCTCATGAGCCAATGACGATGTGCGCCGGCGGTCGCGTTACGCACCGCAGCGGTACGCACCGCCGCGGGCGTGACCCCCATTTTCTATCTGCTTAATCACTCGAGACCTATCATCCACAGGAGAGGACCTATACTGCAAGTGCTGCTGTGACCTCGGTCTGGAAGAGACAATGGCTGCTGCGACTGGGGAAAGGGCCCCTGCCTTCACATCTGAGGAATTGGAGAAACTTGTTGATGGGGTCCTCCCCCAGTATGCGCTACTCTACGGTCCTCCAGACCAACAGGTAAGTACACAGGGAGCACGTTGTATGGGCTATGCCTGTGTTGAGTGGGGTGGATGTAAGATGGTGGGGAGGGGAGCGAATGAGGAATGCAACGCACGACAGATGAGAGCATGTGCCACATGGCAAGGTTGGGGAGGGGGGGCCACTCACATCGACCATGCAGAAAAGTGATGATATTTCTTTTCCCACCCTGTACATGTCACACAGGTCAGCGCCCATCAGAAGATCGACATTTGGTGTGCCATCGCCAAGGACGTCCGGGCCCTGGGGGTCCACAACAGACGGGGCACCCACTGCCGCAAGAGGTGGGAGGACATCCGCCGCGGGAGCAGAAAGACCGCCGAGGGTCTGCTGGGGATGGCCTCCCAACCTAGGAGGGGTGCCACACGGCAATTGACCCCCCTGATGTCCCGGATCCTGGCGGAGGTCTACCCCGATTTGGATGGGCGCGTGAGGACATCACAGCAGACACAAGGGGGTGAGTATCAGCACATTCTGCTATATTAGCGCACAGTGGAGGTGTCTGGGTGGGGGAGGAGGGCTGTGGCTATCTCTAGGCCAGGGCGGTTTCTGTAGGCTAGGCCCCTCCGTAAGGCATGGCCCTGTGCCCCCGCCCCCACCTCTGTAGGGTGCTAAGTACAGCTATCCATGGCCCGGGCTCACCTATGTGTGCATTTGTCGTCCATAGACTTGTAGGCCAAGTCACAATAATTGAGTAGTGTACCCCGAGTGCGCGGCGTAGTGCAGGGGGCTTCTGTGTCTGTCCTCTCCGCCAACGGTGTCGCCAATGCATGCACTCAACATGTCTTTCTTTCTTCTCCCCCTACTTTTTTTTGGTTTTCCTATTCATGTGTGCATTAGCATCATCAGGCGGAGGAGAAGTGGCATCGGCGCACGAGGGAGCTGCATCTCACATGGCCCCGGAGGGCCATGCAACCGACTCCGAGTACACCAGTGAGACGGAGGGCGAGGGGAGCTCCACAACGGGGACCTGTGGAGACGTCAGCAACACCGACACGTCCTCGGAAGGGAGCTCCCTTGTGGTGGCGGCAACATCCGTGCCCACCGCAACAACAGGTACAGCCGCCACCCAGCGCACCAGCTCCGCCCTCCCAGCAGCCCCTCAGCATTCGCCCCGTGCCCGCTCGGCCAGGAAGCCGGGCATCTCCTTCGCCCCAGGCACCTCAGGCCCTGCCCCAGTTACCCCTGCAGCCCTCAGTGCGGAGATCATTGACCTCCTCCAGACGCTCATTGTTGGGCAGTCTACCCTTTTGAATGCCATCCAGGGGGTAGAAAGGGAGGTGCATCGGAGCAATGCATACCTGGAGGGCATTCATTCGGGTCAGGCTGCCCATCAGCGATCGTTCAACGCTCTGGCCTCAGCACTGACGGCAGCCATTGTCCCTCTCTCCAGCCTCCCTCCTCCAACTCCCTCCACCCAGTCCCACTCCCCTGTTCCTCTGCCTATCCCAGACACACCTACAGACCAGCCTGCACACACATCAACACCCAATGGCAGCTCATCCAGACATAAGCACCACAGATCACACAAGCATTCACCCAAGCAACATCCACATGCAGACATGCCAACAGCCACTGCCTCCTCTGTGTCCCCCTCCTCCTCGTCTCCCTCCTCCCTCCCTGTGACGTCTCCACTCACACCTGCATGCACACCACCATCAGCCAGTACGACCATCACCAGCACACCCACCAGAACACTCCGCACACATGCAGTCACCACCCCCACTGCCATTTACACGTCCCCTGTGTCCTCTCCCAGTGTGTCTGTCACCCCCTCTTCCAAACCACACAAACACAGGCAGCCACCAAAGTCCAGAGTCCAAACAGCACCTCAGCCACCACAAGCCCTGCACCTACTAGGACCATAGTTCAGGACTATTGGAGTCCACCAGCTACTAGGGCAGGAACATCGGCCAGCAGCAAGGGGACAGCCAGCCCACCCCCTGGGAAAAGAACCAAAAAAGGGAAGGGCCGGCGCGACAGGCCTGAGACGGCTGCCCCCAAGGACACTACCCTTGCACCGTCACCTGGCACATCCACAAAGAGAGGCAAGGGCCCCAGAGATTTGGCGAAGGAGGGCAAGGGCAGCAGGGCAGACAAGTCTGGCAGCAGGCGAGATGCCCAGGAGGGCCCCACCAGCCCCATTTCGGGTGTGACGGAGGACACCCACGGGCCCAGGACTCCAGCACAGGAGGGCCCCGCAAGCGAAAGGTCGGATGGCGACTGAGCGGGAATTATTGGCCAGATCTGGTTCCCTAGGAACACAAGACAAGCACCGTTGAACAGGGCCCCGCCGTGAGAAGCACCGCTGAACAGGGCCCCGCCGTGACAAGCACCGCTGAACAGGACCCTTCCTGTCAAGCACCGCTGAACAGGGCCCTTCCTGTCAAGCACCGCTGAACAGGGCCCCGCCGTGAGAAGCACCGCTGAACAGGGCCCCGCCGTGAGAAGCACCGCTGAACAGGGCCCCGCCAAGACAAGCACCGCTGAACAGGGCCCTGCCGTGAGAAGCACCGCAGAACAGGGCCCCGCCGTGAGAAGCACCACTGAACAGGGCCCCGTCGTGACAAGCATCGCTGAACAGGGCCCCGCCGTGAGAAGCACTGCTGAACAGGGCCCTGCCAAGAGAAGCACCGCTGAACAGGGCCCCGCCGTGAGAAGCACCGCTGAACAGGGCCCCGCCATGACAAGCACCGCTGAACAGGGCCCTTCCTGTCAAGCACCGCTGAACAGGGCCCTTCCTGTCAAGCACCGCTCCGCTGGGCCCTTCATCTCAAGCACCGCTCCGCTGGGCCCTTCCTTTCAAGCACCGCTCTGCTGGGCACCGCCGTCTCTGAACTGCTCCGCTGGGCCCTTCCTGTCAAGCACCGCTCCGCTGGGCCCTTCATCTCAAGCACCGCTCCGCTGGGCCCTTCATCTCAAGCACCGCTCCGCTGGGCCTTTCCTGTCAAGCACCGCTCCGCTGGGCACCGCCGTCTCTGAACTGCTCCGCTGGGCCCTTCCTGTCAAGCACCGCTCCGCTGGGCCCTTCATCTCAAGCCCCGCTCCGCTGGGCCCTTCATCTCAAGCACCGCTTCGCTGGGCCCTTCATCTCAAGCCCCGCTCCGCTGGGCCCTTCATCTCAAGCACCGCTCCGCTGGGCCCTTCATCTCAAGCACCGCTCCGCTGGGCCCTTCCTGTCAAGCACCGCTCCGCTGGGCCCTTCATCTCAAGCCCCGCTCCGCTGGGCCCTTCATCTCAAGCACCGCTTCGCTGGGCCCTTCATCTCAAGCCCGCTCCGCTGGGCCCTTCATCTCAAGCACCGCTCCGCTGGGCCCTTCATCTCAAGCACCGCTCCGCTGGGCCCTTCATCTCAAGCACCGCTCCACTGGGCCCTTCATCTCAAGCACCGCTCCACTGGGCCCTTCATCTCAAGCACCGCTCCGCTGGGCCCTTCCTGTCAAGCACCGCTCCGCTGGGCACCGCCGTCTCTGAACTGCTCCGCTGGGCCCTTCATCTCAAGCACCGCTCCGCTGGGCCCTTCATCTCAAGCACCGCTCCGCGGGGCACCGCCGTCTCTGAACTGCTCCGCTGGGCCCTTCCTGTCAAGCACCGCTCCGCTGGGCACCGCCATCTCTGAACTGCTCCGCTGGGCCCTTCATCTCAAGCACCGCTCCGCTGGGCCCTTCATCTCAAGCACCGCTGGCCCATTGGCAGGGCCGGATCTGTGTTGGGCAGGGCTTCACGAAGCACTCTGGCCAACATGCCTCCTCCATAACCAGTGGAGTCTGTAATCCACCTGATGGACTGTGGCTTTGCACTCCCCAGGATGGTACAGTGGGCAATCCACCCACTGTAGAGACTTGAGAGACTGTGGCTTTGCACTCCCCAGGATGGTACAGTGGGCATGGAGGCCCCTCGTGGATCTGGTGTCGTGGACTCATGTGGCTGAGGTGCACCCCCTTCCCTTCCCCCTGAGGTGCCTGTGGTTTTATTATCTGATGCCCCAGCAGTGTTCTCTCCAATGGAATCAGGTCTTGTGTGTGGGCTTTGCCCATGTGTTTATGCACATTGGCCCACGAACAATGGAATGTAGCCAATATGTGCCGGACTTTTGGGCTATGTATATATTGTTCATGTTGTAATATATTTTATTTATATATTTCATATTTCACTTAATTTCAAATATGCTATAATATACTTCAATTTTAATAATCATTTTATTTTGTCTTTGCATTATTCCGGGGGGTTTGGGGGGTGTCACTCTGACTTGTTGCTCTGCATTGGTGTGTAGGGATTTTTGGGGGGGGGTGGGTGTGTCGCGTATGTGTGTGCCCGTAACCTTTTCTCCTCCCCCCTCCCCTGTGTCGTAGGTGCAGTACTCACCGTTGTCAAGCTCCATATCCCCCTACGCCGGCGCTGCCTGGTGTATGTCGTTTTTTTTCACGCACACCAGGCAGCGCCGGCGGCTAACGCCGGCTAACGTCATTGAATAAATACAGCGCCCGCATGGCGCTTCAGAATGGCGTTAGCCGGTGCTAATTTTTTTGACGCAAAACTGCGTTAGCGCAGTTTTGCATCAAAAAGTATAAATATGGCCCTAAGTGTCTGAGTGTGTACAAGTGTCTTAGTGTCTGAGTGTGCACGAGTGTCTGAGTGCACATGAGTGTCTGAGTGTGTGTGAGTGTGCATGAGTGTCTGAGTGTGTGCGAGTGTCTGAGTGCACGCGAATGTCTGAGTGTGCATGAATCTCTGTGTGTGCATGAGTATCTGAGTGCGCACGAGTGTCAAAGTGTAATCGAGTGTCTGAGCTTGCACTAGTATCTAAGTGTCTGAGTGTGTACAAGTGTCTTAGGGGGTCATTCCAACCCTGGCGGTCGGTGTTAAAGCGGCGGCCAACCCGCAAACAGGCAGGCGGCCAAAAAAATTGAATTCCGACCCTGGCGGGAACCGGCAACACAGCCCGCCACTTTAACACTCCGACCGCCACGGCGGGACAGACAAGCAGCGCGGCGGTCACCGCCAACAGACAGGCGGCAGACAATGTACCGCCCACCCTATCACAACTCACCAATCCGCCACCTTTTCCGGGGTGGGAGCCCCACTGATAAAAACACGGCGGAAACAGACTACGAACGGGAAAACGCTCACCTCTACACACTCCACAAGGAATCTGGACATCATGGAACCGGAACTACACATCCTCCCAGCCATTGTCTTCCTGCTCCTCTACCAGGAGCACGAACTCCGGCGCAGACGACAACGGTGAGTACTGCACCTATGACACAGGGGAGGGGGGAGGCAAAAAATTACAGGGACACACATACGCCACACACCCACCCCCACCCTCACCCACTACAACACACACATCAATGCAGAGCAACAAGTCAGAGTGACACCCCCTATACCCCCCGGAAGAATGCAAAGACAAAATGAAATGATCATTAAAAATGAAGTATATTATAGCATAATTGAAGTTAAGTGAAATATGAAATATATAAATAAAATATATTACATCATGAACAATATATACATAGGTCAAACGTCCGGCCCGTATTGGCTATCATCCATTGTTCGTGGGCCAATGGGCCTAAACACATGGGCAAAGCCCACACACGAGACCCGATTCCATTGGAGAGAACACTGCAGGGGCATCAGATAGTAAAACTACAGGCACCTCAGGGGGAAGGGAAGGGGGGCACCTCAGCCTGTTGAGTCCACGACGCCAGATCCACGAGGGGCCTCCATGCCCACTGTACCATCCTTGGGAGTGCAAAGCCACAGTCTCACAAGTCTCTACAGTGGGTGGGTTGCCCACTGTACCATCCTGGGGAGTGCAAAGCCACAGTCCATCAAGTGGATTACAGACTCCACTGGTTCTGGAGGAGGCATGGTGCCCAGAGTGCTTCGTGAAGCCCTGGCCGACAAAGATCCGGCCCTGCCAATGGGCCAGCGGTGCTTGAGATGAAGGGCCCAGCGGAGCGGTGCTTGACAGGAAGGGCCCAGCGGAGCAGTTCAGAGACGGCGGTGCACAGCAGAGCGGTGCTTGACAGGAAGTGCCCAGCGGAGCGGTGCAGAGACGGCGATGCCCAGCGGAGCGGTGCTTGACAGGAAGGTCCCAGCGGAGCGGTGCTTGAGTTGAAGGGCCCAGCTGAGCGGTGCTTGACAGGAAGGGCCCAGCGGAGCGGTGCAGAGACGGCGATGCCCAGCGGAGCGGTGCTTGACAGGAAGGGCCCAGCGGAGTGGTGCTTGACAGGAAGGGCCCAGCGGAGCGGAGCGGTGCTTGAGTTGAAGGGCCCTGTTCAGCGGTGCTTGTCTTGAGGGGCCCAGTTCGGCGGTGCTTGTCACGGCGGGGCCCTGTTCAGCGGTGCTTGTCATGGCGGGGCCCTGTTCAGCGGTGCTTGTCACGGCGGGGCCCTGTTCAGCGGTGCTTGACATGTGTTCCCAGGGAACCCGATCGGGCCAATATTTTCCACTCAGTCACCATCCGACATTTCGCTTGGGGGCCCTCCTGTGCTGGAGTCCTGGGCCCGTGGGTGTCCTCCTTCACACCCGAAATGGGGCTGGTGGGGCCCTCCGGGGCAGCTCGCCTGCTGCCGGACTTGTCCGCCCTGCTTCCCTTGCCCTCCTTCGCCGATTCTCTGGGGCCCTTGCCTCCCTTTGTGGATGTGCCAGGTGACGGTGGCAGGGTAGTGCATTTGGGGGCTGCAGTCTCTGGCCTCTCGCGCCGGCCCTTCCCTTTTTTAGTTTTTTTCCCAGGGGGTGGGCTGGCTGTCCCCTTGCTGCTGGCCGATGTTGCTACCCTAGAAGCTGGTGGACTCCAATAGCCCTGGACTATGGTCCTTGTAGGTGCAGGGCTTGTGGTGGCTGAGGTGCTGTTTGGACTCTTACGAGATGGGGGGGGTGGGTCAGGTGAGGCAAAGAGGTTAATTTTGGAGAGGAAAAACTTTTTAGGAGCAGTGGGAAGGGTAGGTGCAGTGGGTATGGGAGTGGAGGAAGAGGATGTGGTTGTAGGAGAGTCAAGTGTGGTGTCTTTGGGTGCAGGTGCTTGTGATGGAGGCTGTCGTGAGGTGGATGGCTGTTGGGTGGGTGGCTGCCTGCGTTTGTGTGGTTTGGAAGAGGGGGTGACAGACACACTTGGAGAGGACACAGGGGACGTGTAAATGGCAGTGGGGGTGGTGACTACACATGTGCGGAGTGTTCTGGTGGGTGTGCTGGTGATGGACGTACTGGCTGATGGTGGTGTGCGTGCAGGTGTGAGTGGAGACGTCACAGGGAGGGAGGAGGGAGACGAGGAGGAGGGGGACACAGAGGAGGCAGTGGCTGTTGGCATGTCTGCATGTGGATGTTGCATGTGTGAATGCTTGTGTGATCTGTGGTGCTTATGTCTGGATGAGCTGCCCTTGGGTGTTGATGTGTGTGCAGGCTGGTCTGTAGGTGTGGCTGGGATAGGCAGAGGAACAGGGGAGTGGGACTGGGATGAGGAAATTGGAGGGGGGAGGCAGGAGACAGGGACAATGGCTGCCGTCAGTGCTGAGGCCAGAGCGTTGAACGATCGCTGATGGGCAGCCTGACCCGAATGAATGCTCTCCAGGTATGCATTGCTCCGGTGTGGCATTCAAAAGGGTAGACTGCCCAACAATGAGCGTCTGGAGGAGGTCAATGATCTCCTCACTGAGGGCAGCAGGGGTAACTGGGGCAGGGCCTGAGGTGCCTTACGGAGGGGCCTAGCCTACAGAAATCGCCCTGGCCTAGAGATACCCACAGCCCTCCTCCCCCACCCAGACACCTCCACTGTGCACTAATATAGCAGAATGTGCTGGTACTCACCCCCTTGTGTCTGCTGTGATGTCCTCACGCGCCCATCCAAATCGGGGTAGGCCACCGCCAGGATCCGGGACATCAGGGGGGTCAATTGCCGTGTGGCACCCCTCCTAGGTTGGGAGGCCATCCCCAGCAGAGCCTCCGCGGTCTTTCTGCTCCCGCGGCGGATGTCCTCCCACCTCTTTCGGCAGTGGGTGCCCCGTCTGTTGTGGACCCCCAGGGTCCGGACGTCCTTGGCGATGGCACGCCAAATGTCGATCTTCTGATGGGCGCTGACCTATGTGACATGGACAGGGTGGGAAAATAAATATAATCATTTACTGCATGGTCGATGTGAGTGGCCCCCCTCCCCAACCTTGCCATATGGCACATGCTCTCATCAGTCGTGCAATGCATGCCTCATTCGCTCCCCTCCCCACCATCTTTCATCCACCCCACTCAACACAGGCATTGCCCACAAAGCATGGTCCCAGTGTACTTACCTGTTGGTCTGGAGGACCATAGAGTAGCGCATACTGGGGGAGGACCCCATCAACAAGTTTCTCCAATTCCTCAGATGTGAAGGCAGGGGCCCTTTCCCCAGTCGCAGCAGCCATTGTCTCTTCCAGACCGAGGTCACAGCAGCACTTGCAGTATAGGTCCTCTCCTGTGGATGATCAGGTCTCGAGTGATTAAGCAGATAGAAAATGGCGGTCACGCTCGCGGCGGTGCGTACCGCGGCGGTGCGTACCGCGACCGCCGGCGCACATCGTCATTGGCTCCTGAGACCCATAGGGTTCAATGTTAACCAATGCTGCTTTGCGCCGCGGTCTTCGACCGCCTACCGCCACGGTGTGCCACGCCAGCGCATTGACCTCACATCCCATTGTCACACTTCACAGGTCAGGCAGCCGCCATTTCAAGGGCCCACATGGCTTAATTTCTACTGCGTCACACCGGCCTAGGCCTTGCATTGCCACTCATACAAGCCATTCAATGCATAGCGAATCGTGTTCTGTGCAAGCTGTGGTTACGTACCTTTGGGTTGCTTGAATCTGTGCTCCATGTTGTCCTTACTAGGCACCGTCCGCTGGGACTTGCGAGGAGATGGAGCAATGTTCCTGTGTACAGACCGCTGGTGGACCTGTCGACAATGGAAGAAAGACATGTCATACTGACATACAGACTTGACCGAGCCACTATACAGGAACTGTGTGCCCAGCTGGAGCCAGACCTGATGTCCCCCATTCGCCAACCCACAGGGATTCCCCCTCTGGTGCAGGTTCTGTCAATACTTCATTTTTTGGCAAGTGGATCATTCCAAACAACAGTGGCCATATCATCAGGGATGTCTCAGCCTATGTTTTCTAAGGTTTTGTCCAGAGTGTTGTCTGCCCTGATGAAATACATGCGTAGCTACATTGTTTTCCCTGAGGTGGGCGATTTGGCTACAGTGAAGGGTGATTTCTATGCTCTTGGACATATCCCCAACATCATTGGTGCCATTGATGGGACCCATGTGGCTTTGGTTCCCCCCAGTGAAAGTGAGCAGGTGTACAGGAACAGAAAAAGTTATCATTCGATGAATGTCCAGGTGGTCTGTTTGGCTGACCAGTACATCTCCCATGTAAATGCCAAGTTCCCTGGGTCAGTGCATGACGCGTACATCATGCGAAATAGCAGCATCCCTTATGTGATGGAACAGCTACAGAGACACCGTGTGTGGCTAATTGGTGACTCTGGTTACCCCAACCTGTCGTGGCTACTGACCCCAGTGAGGAATTCCAGGACAAGGGCAGAGGAACGGTACAATGAGGCCCATGGGCGTACTAGGAGGGTCATCGAGCGGACCTTCGGCCTCCTGAAAGCCAGGTTTAGGTGCCTGCATATGACAGGTGGATCCCTAATGTACTCACCAAAGAAGGTGTGCCATATCATCGTGGCCTGCTGTATGCTTCACAACCTGGCTTTGCGACGCCAGGTGCCTTTCCTGCAGGAGGATGGTCCAGATGGTGGTGTTGTAGCAGCTGTGGAGCCTGTGGAGAGTGAAGAGGAGGAAGAAGACGGGGACGACACAGACAACAGGGACACAGTGATACAACAGTATTTTCAGTAGCACACAGGTACGAATCAACCCCGCCATTTTACATTTACTTAAAGTCTCCTGCCTCTCTAATGTATGTGTTACCCCCCAGTTCCTGTTAACTGAGTTGTGACTTTCCCTTCCGTTTTCAGAGCTGTGGGCCCCACTGCGTGACCTCTGCTTTGTTTGCCCATGGACTACAGCTGTGTGACAGTGGTATGTTGTCATCACAATGTAACTGAACATTTTGGCACCGTTATGTCTAATACATTTGGTCAAAATACAAGCAGACTCCAGATTTTTTAAGTGCAATAAGTGATTTTATTAAAGTGCTAAATTTAGGGACATGATTGTAAAACGGTGATGGGTGATGGTGGAGTAATGTCCATGGCAGAGTCCAGGTTTCAGTCTCACAGGTGCATTGTCCATATGCCTGTGGAAGGATGGAGCAGAGGCAGTTTAAGTTTGGACAGGGTGACAATGTGGGACAGTGGGATGACATCAGGGGGTATCGTTTGCTGGCGGGGGTCTTGGCATCCTACTCTGTCTTCTTCTGAGATCTCAGGTACCGCTTGCGGGGTGGTTCTTCTTCTGCAGGAGGTGGGGTTCTGGTGGCCTGTCGTTGTGTGGGGGCCTCCTGTCCACTAGCGCCGGCGGAGGTGGTAGCCTGGTCTGGGTCCATGCTAGTGACAGGGGCCCTTTGTGGTGCCACATGGTCCCGCAATGTGGTGACTATCTGGTTAAGGGCCACGACGATGGTCCCCATTGTGGAACTAATGTTTCTCAGTTCCTCTCTGAACCCCATGTACTGTTCCTCCTGCAGTACCTGGATCTCCTGGAACCTGGCCAGTACCGTAGCCATCGTGTGTAGGGATTTTTTGGGGGGGGTGGGTGTGTCGCGTATGTGTGTGCCCGTAACCTTTTCTCCTCCCCCCTCCCCTGTGTCGTAGGTGCAGTACTCACCGTTGTCAAGCTCCATATCCCCCTACGCCGGCGCTGCCTGGTGTATGTCGTTTTTTTTCACGCACACCAGGCAGCGCCGGCGGCTAACGCCGGCTAACGTCATTGAATAAATACAGCGCCCGCATGGCGCTTCAGAATGGCGTTAGCCGGCGCTAATTTTTTTGACGCAAAACTGCGTTAGCGCAGTTTTGCATCAAAAAGTATAAATATGGCCCTAAGTGTCTGAGTGTGTACAAGTGTCTTAGTGTCTGAGTGTGCACGAGTGTCTGAGTGCACATGAGTGTCTGAGTGTGTGTGAGTGTGCATGAGTGTCTGAGTGTGTGCGAGTGTCTGAGTGCACGCGAATGTCTGAGTGTGCATGAATCTCTGTGTGTGCATGAGTATCTGAGTGCGCACGAGTGTCAAAGTGTAATCGAGTGTCTGAGCTTGCACTAGTATCTAAGTGTCTGAGTGTGTACAAGTGTCTTAGGGGGTCATTCCAACCCTGGCGGTCGGTGTTAAAGCGGCGGCCAACCCGCAAACAGGCAGGCGGCCAAAAAAATTGAATTCCGACCCTGGCGGGAACCGGCAACACAGCCCGCCACTTTAACACTCCGACCGCCACGGCGGGACAGACAAGCAGCGCGGCGGTCACCGCCAACAGACAGGCGGCAGACAATGTACCGCCCACCCTATCACAACTCACCAATCCGCCACCTTTTCCGGGGTGGGAGCCCCACTGATAAAAACACGGCGGAAACAGACTACGAACGGGAAAACGCTCACCTCTACACACTCCACAAGGAATCTGGACATCATGGAACCGGAACTACACATCCTCCCAGCCATTGTCTTCCTGCTCCTCTACCAGGAGCACGAACTCCGGCGCAGACGACAACGGTGAGTACTGCACCTATGACACAGGGGAGGGGGGAGGCAAAAAATTACAGGGACACACATACGCCACACACCCACCCCCACCCTCACCCACTACAACACACACATCAATGCAGAGCAACAAGTCAGAGTGACACCCCCTATACCCCCCGGAAGAATGCAAAGACAAAATGAAATGATCATTAAAAATGAAGTATATTATAGCATAATTGAAGTTAAGTGAAATATGAAATATATAAATAAAATATATTACATCATGAACAATATATACATAGGTCAAACGTCCGGCCCGTATTGGCTATCATCCATTGTTCGTGGGCCAATGGGCCTAAACACATGGGCAAAGCCCACACACGAGACCCGATTCCATTGGAGAGAACACTGCAGGGGCATCAGATAGTAAAACTACAGGCACCTCAGGGGGAAGGGAAGGGGGGGCACCTCAGCCTGTTGAGTCCACGACACCAGATCCACGAGGGGCCTCCATGCCCACTGTACCATCCTTGGGAGTGCAAAGCCACAGTCTCACAAGTCTCTACAGTGGGTGGGTTGCCCACTGTACCATCCTGGGGAGTGCAAAGCCACAGTCCATCAAGTGGATTACAGACTCCACTGGTTCTGGAGGAGGCATGGTGCCCAGAGTGCTTCGTGAAGCCCTGGCCGACAAAGATCCGGCCCTGCCAATGGGCCAGCGGTGCTTGAGATGAAGGGCCCAGCGGAGCGGTGCTTGACAGGAAGGGCCCAGCGGAGCAGTTCAGAGACGGCGGTGCACAGCAGAGCGGTGCTTGACAGGAAGTGCCCAGCGGAGCGGTGCAGAGACGGCGATGCCCAGCGTAGCGGTGCTTGACAGGAAGGTCCCAGCGGAGCGGTGCTTGAGTTGAAGGGCCCAGCTGAGCGGTGCTTGACAGGAAGGGCCCAGCGGAGCGGTGCAGAGACGGCGATGCCCAGCGGAGCGGTGCTTGACAGGAAGGGCCCAGCGGAGTGGTGCTTGACAGGGAGGGCCCAGCGGAGCGGAGCGGTGCTTGAGTTGAAGGGCCCTGTTCAGCGGTGCTTGTCTTGAGGGGCCCAGTTCGGCGGTGCTTGTCACGGCGGGGCCCTGTTCAGCGGTGCTTGTCATGGCGGGGCCCTGTTCAGCGGTGCTTGTCACGGCGGGGCCCTGTTCAGCGGTGCTTGACATGTGTTCCCAGGGAACCCGATCGGGCCAATATTTTCCACTCAGTCACCATCCGACATTTCGCTTGGGGGCCCTCCTGTGCTGGAGTCCTGGGCCCGTGGGTGTCCTCCTTCACACCCGAAATGGGGCTGGTGGGGCCCTCCGGGGCAGCTCGCCTGCTGCCGGACTTGTCTGCCCTGCTTCCCTTGCCCTCCTTCGCCGATTCTCTGGGGCCCTTGCCTCCCTTTGTGGATGTGCCAGGTGACGGTGGCAGGGTAGTGCATTTGGGGGCTGCAGTCTCTGGCCTCTCGCGCCGGCCCTTCCCTTTTTTAGTTTTTTTCCCAGGGGGTGGGCTTGCTGTCCCCTTGCTGCTGGCCGATGTTGCTGCCCTAGAAGCTGGTGGACTCCAATAGCCCTGGACTATGGTCCTTGTAGGTGCAGGGCTTGTGGTGGCTGAGGTGCTGTTTGGACTCTTACGAGATGGGGGGGGTGGGTCAGGTGAGGCAAAGAGGTTAATTTTGGAGAGGAAAAACTTTTTAGGAGCAGTGGGAAGGGTAGGTGCAGTGGGTATGGGAGTGGAGGAAGAGGATGTGGTTGAGGAGAGTCAAGTGTGGTGTCTTTGGGTGCAGGTGCTTGTGATGGAGGCTGTCGTGAGGTGGATGGCTGTTGGGTGGGTGGCTGCCTGCGTTTGTGTGGTTTGGAAGAGGGGGTGACAGACACACTTGGAGAGGACACAGGGGACGTGTAAATGGCAGTGGGGGTGGTGACTGCACATGTGCGGAGTGTTCTGGTGGGTGTGCTGGTGATGGACGTACTGGCTGATGGTGGTGTGCGTGCAGGTGTGAGTGGAGACGTCACAGGGAGGGAGGAGGGAGACGAGGAGGAGGGGGACACAGAGGAGGCAGTGGCTGTTGGCATGTCTGCATGTGGATGTTGCATGTGTGAATGCTTGTGTGATCTGTGGTGCTTATGTCTGGATGAGCTGCCCTTGGGTGTTGATGTGTGTGCAGGCTGGTCTGTAGGTGTGGCTGGGATAGGCAGAGGAACAGGGGAGTGGGACTGGGATGAGGAAATTGGAGGGGGGAGGCAGGAGACAGGGACAATGGCTGCCATCAGTGCTGAGGCCAGAGCGTTGAACGATCGCTGATGGGCAGCCTGACCCGAATGAATGCTCTCCAGGTATGCATTGCTCCGGTGTGGCATTCAAAAGGGTAGACTGCCCAACAATGAGCGTCTGGAGGAGGTCAATGATCTCCTCACTGAGGGCAGCAGGGGTAACTGGGGCAGGGCCTGAGGTGCCTTACGGAGGGGCCTAGCCTACAGAAATCGCCCTGGCCTAGAGATACCCACAGCCCTCCTCCCCCACCCAGACACCTCCACTGTGCACTAATATAGCAGAATGTGCTGGTACTCACCCCCTTGTGTCTGCTGTGATGTCCTCACGCGCCCATCCAAATCGGGGTAGGCCACCGCCAGGATCCGGGACATCAGGGGGGTCAATTGCCGTGTGGCACCCCTCCTAGGTTGGGAGGCCATCCCCAGCAGAGCCTCCGCGGTCTTTCTGCTCCCGCGGCGGATGTCCTCCCACCTCTTTCGGCAGTGGGTGCCCCGTCTGTTGTGGACCCCCAGGGTCCGGACGTCCTTGGCGATGGCACGCCAAATGTCGATCTTCTGATGGGCGCTGACCTATGTGACATGGACAGGGTGGGAAAATAAATATAATCATTTACTGCATGGTCGATGTGAGTGGCCCCCCTCCCCAACCTTGCCATATGGCACATGCTCTCATCAGTCGTGCAATGCATGCCTCATTCGCTCCCCTCCCCACCATCTTTCATCCACCCCACTCAACACAGGCATTGCCCACAAAGCATGGTCCCAGTGTACTTACCTGTTGGTCTGGAGGACCATAGAGTAGCGCATACTGGGGGAGGACCCCATCAACAAGTTTCTCCAATTCCTCAGATGTGAAGGCAGGGGCCCTTTCCCCAGTCGCAGCAGCCATTGTCTCTTCCAGACCGAGGTCACAGCAGCACTTGCAGTATAGGTCCTCTCCTGTGGATGATCAGGTCTCGAGTGATTAAGCAGATAGAAAATGGCGGTCACGTTCGCGGCGGTGCGTACCGCGGCGGTGCGTACCGCGACCGCCGGCGCACATCGTCATTGGCTCCTGAGACCCATAGGGTTCAATGTTAACCAATGCTGCTTTGCGCCGCGGTCTTCGACCGCCTACCGCCACGGTGTGCCACGCCAGCGCATTGACCTCACATCCCATTGTCACACTTCACAGGTCAGGCAGCCGCCATTTCAAGGGCCCACATGGCTTAATTTCTACTGCGTCACACCGGCCTAGGCCTTGCATTGCCACTCATACAAGCCATTCAATGCATAGCGAATCGTGTTCTGTGCAAGCTGTGGTTACGTACCTTTGGGTTGCTTGACTCTGTGCTCCATGTTGTCCTTACTAGGCACCGTCCGCTGGGACTTGCGAGGAGATGGAGCAATGTTCCTGTGTACAGACCGCTGGTGGACCTGTCGACAATGGAAGAAAGACATGTCATACTGACATACAGACTTGACCGAGCCACTATACAGGAACTGTGTGCCCAGCTGGAGCCAGACCTGATGTCCCCCATTCGCCAACCCACAGGGATTCCCCCTCTGGTGCAGGTTCTGTCAATACTTCATTTTTTGGCAAGTGGATCATTCCAAACAACAGTGGCCATATCATCAGGGATGTCTCAGCCTATGTTTTCTAAGGTTTTGTCCAGAGTGTTGTCTGCCCTGATGAAATACATGCGTAGCTACATTGTTTTCCCTGAGGTGGGCGATTTGGCTACAGTGAAGGGTGATTTCTATGCTCTTGGACATATCCCCAACATCATTGGTGCCATTGATGGGACCCATGTGGCTTTGGTTCCCCCCAGTGAAAGTGAGCAGGTGTACAGGAACAGAAAAAGTTATCATTCGATGAATGTCCAGGTGGTCTGTTTGGCTGACCAGTACATCTCCCATGTAAATGCCAAGTTCCCTGGGTCAGTGCATGACGCGTACATCATGCGAAATAGCAGCATCCCTTATGTGATGGAACAGCTACAGAGACACCGTGTGTGGCTAATTGGTGACTCTGGTTACCCCAACCTGTCGTGGCTACTGACCCCAGTGAGGAATTCCAGGACAAGGGCAGAGGAACGGTACAATGAGGCCCATGGGCGTACTAGGAGGGTCATCGAGCGGACCTTCGGCCTCCTGAAAGCCAGGTTTAGGTGCCTGCATATGACAGGTGGATCCCTAATGTACTCACCAAAGAAGGTGTGCCATATCATCGTGGCCTGCTGTATGCTTCACAACCTGGCTTTGCGACGCCAGGTGCCTTTCCTGCAGGAGGATGGTCCAGATGGTGGTGTTGTAGCAGCTGTGGAGCCTGTGGAGAGTGAAGAGGAGGAAGAAGACGGGGACGACACAGACAACAGGGACACAGTGATACAACAGTATTTTCAGTAGCACACAGGTACGAATCAACCCCGCCATTTTACATTTACTTAAAGTCTCCTGCCTCTCTAATGTATGTGTTACCCCCCAGTTCCTGTTAACTGAGTTGTGACTTTCCCTTCCGTTTTCAGAGCTGTGGGCCCCACTGCGTGACCTCTGCTTTGTTTGCCCATGGACTACAGCTGTGTGACAGTGGTATGTTGTCATCACAATGTAACTGAACATTTTGGCACCGTTATGTCTAATACATTTGGTCAAAATACAAGCAGACTCCAGATTTTTTAAGTGCAATAAGTGATTTTATTAAAGTGCTAAATTTAGGGACATGATTGTAAAACGGTGATGGGTGATGGTGGAGTAATGTCCATGGCAGAGTCCAGGTTTCAGTCTCACAGGTGCATTGTCCATATGCCTGTGGAAGGATGGAGCAGAGGCAGTTTAAGTTTGGACAGGGTGACAATGTGGGACAGTGGGATGACATCAGGGGGTATCGTTTGCTGGCGGGGGTCTTGGCATCCTACTCTGTCTTCTTCTGAGATCTCAGGTACCGCTTGCGGGGTGGTTCTTCTTCTGCAGGAGGTGGGGTTCTGGTGGCCTGTCGTTGTGTGGGGGCATCCTGTCCACTAGCGCCGGCGGAGGTGGTAGCCTGGTCTGGGTCCATGCTAGTGACAGGGGCCCTTTGTGGTGCCACATGGTCCCGCAATGTGGTGACTATCTGGTTAAGGGCCACGACGATGGTCCCCATTGTGGAACTAATGTTTCTCAGTTCCTCTCTGAACCCCATGTACTGTTCCTCCTGCAGTACCTGGATCTCCTGGAACCTGGCCAGTACCGTAGCCATCGTGTGTAGGGATTTTTGGGGGGGGGTGGGTGTGTCGCGTATGTGTGTGCCCGTAACCTTTTCTCCTCCCCCCTCCCCTGTGTCGTAGGTGCAGTACTCACCGTTGTCAAGCTCCATATCCCCCTACGCCGGCGCTGCCTGGTGTATGTCGTTTTTTTTCACGCACACCAGGCAGCGCCGGCGGCTAACGCCGGCTAACGTCATTGAATAAATACAGCGCCCGCATGGCGCTTCAGAATGGCGTTAGCCGGCGCTAATTTTTTTGACGCAAAACTGCGTTAGCGCAGTTTTGCATCAAAAAGTATAAATATGGCCCTAAGTGTCTGAGTGTGTACAAGTGTCTTAGTGTCTGAGTGTGCACGAGTGTCTGAGTGCACATGAGTGTCTGAGTGTGTGTGAGTGTGCATGAGTGTCTGAGTGTGTGCGAGTGTCTGAGTGCACGCGAATGTCTGAGTGTGCATGAATCTCTGTGTGTGCATGAGTATCTGAGTGCGCACGAGTGTCAAAGTGTAATCGAGTGTCTGAGCTTGCACTAGTATCTAAGTGTCTGAGTGTGTACAAGTGTCTTAGGGGGTCATTCCAACCCTGGCGGTCGGTGTTAAAGCGGCGGCCAACCCGCAAACAGGCAGGCGGCCAAAAAAATTGAATTCCGACCCTGGCGGGAACCGGCAACACAGCCCGCCACTTTAACACTCCGACCGCCACGGCGGGACAGACAAGCAGCGCGGCGGTCACCGCCAACAGACAGGCGGCAGACAATGTACCGCCCACCCTATCACAACTCACCAATCCGCCACCTTTTCCGGGGTGGGAGCCCCACTGATAAAAACACGGCGGAAACAGACTACGAACGGGAAAACGCTCACCTCTACACACTCCACAAGGAATCTGGACATCATGGAACCGGAACTACACATCCTCCCAGCCATTGTCTTCCTGCTCCTCTACCAGGAGCACGAACTCCGGCGCAGACGACAACGGTGAGTACTGCACCTATGACACAGGGGAGGGGGGAGGCAAAAAATTACAGGGACACACATACGCCACACACCCACCCCCACCCTCACCCACTACAACACACACATCAATGCAGAGCAACAAGTCAGAGTGACACCCCCTATACCCCCCGGAAGAATGCAAAGACAAAATGAAATGATCATTAAAAATGAAGTATATTATAGCATAATTGAAGTTAAGTGAAATATGAAATATATAAATAAAATATATTACATCATGAACAATATATACATAGGTCAAACGTCCGGCCCGTATTGGCTATCATCCATTGTTCGTGGGCCAATGGGCCTAAACACATGGGCAAAGCCCACACACGAGACCCGATTCCATTGGAGAGAACACTGCAGGGGCATCAGATAGTAAAACTACAGGCACCTCAGGGGGAAGGGAAGGGGGGGCACCTCAGCCTGTTGAGTCCACGACACCAGATCCACGAGGGGCCTCCATGCCCACTGTACCATCCTTGGGAGTGCAAAGCCACAGTCTCACAAGTCTCTACAGTGGGTGGGTTGCCCACTGTACCATCCTGGGGAGTGCAAAGCCACAGTCCATCAAGTGGATTACAGACTCCACTGGTTCTGGAGGAGGCATGGTGCCCAGAGTGCTTCGTGAAGCCCTGGCCGACAAAGATCCGGCCCTGCCAATGGGCCAGCGGTGCTTGAGATGAAGGGCCCAGCGGAGCGGTGCTTGACAGGAAGGGCCCAGCGGAGCAGTTCAGAGACGGCGGTGCACAGCAGAGCGGTGCTTGACAGGAAGTGCCCAGCGGAGCGGTGCAGAGACGGCGATGCCCAGCGTAGCGGTGCTTGACAGGAAGGTCCCAGCGGAGCGGTGCTTGAGTTGAAGGGCCCAGCTGAGCGGTGCTTGACAGGAAGGGCCCAGCGGAGCGGTGCAGAGACGGCGATGCCCAGCGGAGCGGTGCTTGACAGGAAGGGCCCAGCGGAGTGGTGCTTGACAGGGAGGGCCCAGCGGAGCGGAGCGGTGCTTGAGTTGAAGGGCCCTGTTCAGCGGTGCTTGTCTTGAGGGGCCCAGTTCGGCGGTGCTTGTCACGGCGGGGCCCTGTTCAGCGGTGCTTGTCATGGCGGGGCCCTGTTCAGCGGTGCTTGTCACGGCGGGGCCCTGTTCAGCGGTGCTTGACATGTGTTCCCAGGGAACCCGATCGGGCCAATATTTTCCACTCAGTCACCATCCGACATTTCGCTTGGGGGCCCTCCTGTGCTGGAGTCCTGGGCCCGTGGGTGTCCTCCTTCACACCCGAAATGGGGCTGGTGGGGCCCTCCGGGGCAGCTCGCCTGCTGCCGGACTTGTCTGCCCTGCTTCCCTTGCCCTCCTTCGCCGATTCTCTGGGGCCCTTGCCTCCCTTTGTGGATGTGCCAGGTGACGGTGGCAGGGTAGTGCATTTGGGGGCTGCAGTCTCTGGCCTCTCGCGCCGGCCCTTCCCTTTTTTAGTTTTTTTCCCAGGGGGTGGGCTTGCTGTCCCCTTGCTGCTGGCCGATGTTGCTGCCCTAGAAGCTGGTGGACTCCAATAGCCCTGGACTATGGTCCTTGTAGGTGCAGGGCTTGTGGTGGCTGAGGTGCTGTTTGGACTCTTACGAGATGGGGGGGGTGGGTCAGGTGAGGCAAAGAGGTTAATTTTGGAGAGGAAAAACTTTTTAGGAGCAGTGGGAAGGGTAGGTGCAGTGGGTATGGGAGTGGAGGAAGAGGATGTGGTTGAGGAGAGTCAAGTGTGGTGTCTTTGGGTGCAGGTGCTTGTGATGGAGGCTGTCGTGAGGTGGATGGCTGTTGGGTGGGTGGCTGCCTGCGTTTGTGTGGTTTGGAAGAGGGGGTGACAGACACACTTGGAGAGGACACAGGGGACGTGTAAATGGCAGTGGGGGTGGTGACTGCACATGTGCGGAGTGTTCTGGTGGGTGTGCTGGTGATGGACGTACTGGCTGATGGTGGTGTGCGTGCAGGTGTGAGTGGAGACGTCACAGGGAGGGAGGAGGGAGACGAGGAGGAGGGGGACACAGAGGAGGCAGTGGCTGTTGGCATGTCTGCATGTGGATGTTGCATGTGTGAATGCTTGTGTGATCTGTGGTGCTTATGTCTGGATGAGCTGCCCTTGGGTGTTGATGTGTGTGCAGGCTGGTCTGTAGGTGTGGCTGGGATAGGCAGAGGAACAGGGGAGTGGGACTGGGATGAGGAAATTGGAGGGGGGAGGCAGGAGACAGGGACAATGGCTGCCATCAGTGCTGAGGCCAGAGCGTTGAACGATCGCTGATGGGCAGCCTGACCCGAATGAATGCTCTCCAGGTATGCATTGCTCCGGTGTGGCATTCAAAAGGGTAGACTGCCCAACAATGAGCGTCTGGAGGAGGTCAATGATCTCCTCACTGAGGGCAGCAGGGGTAACTGGGGCAGGGCCTGAGGTGCCTTACGGAGGGGCCTAGCCTACAGAAATCGCCCTGGCCTAGAGATACCCACAGCCCTCCTCCCCCACCCAGACACCTCCACTGTGCACTAATATAGCAGAATGTGCTGGTACTCACCCCCTTGTGTCTGCTGTGATGTCCTCACGCGCCCATCCAAATCGGGGTAGGCCACCGCCAGGATCCGGGACATCAGGGGGGTCAATTGCCGTGTGGCACCCCTCCTAGGTTGGGAGGCCATCCCCAGCAGAGCCTCCGCGGTCTTTCTGCTCCCGCGGCGGATGTCCTCCCACCTCTTTCGGCAGTGGGTGCCCCGTCTGTTGTGGACCCCCAGGGTCCGGACGTCCTTGGCGATGGCACGCCAAATGTCGATCTTCTGATGGGCGCTGACCTATGTGACATGGACAGGGTGGGAAAATAAATATAATCATTTACTGCATGGTCGATGTGAGTGGCCCCCCTCCCCAACCTTGCCATATGGCACATGCTCTCATCAGTCGTGCAATGCATGCCTCATTCGCTCCCCTCCCCACCATCTTTCATCCACCCCACTCAACACAGGCATTGCCCACAAAGCATGGTCCCAGTGTACTTACCTGTTGGTCTGGAGGACCATAGAGTAGCGCATACTGGGGGAGGACCCCATCAACAAGTTTCTCCAATTCCTCAGATGTGAAGGCAGGGGCCCTTTCCCCAGTCGCAGCAGCCATTGTCTCTTCCAGACCGAGGTCACAGCAGCACTTGCAGTATAGGTCCTCTCCTGTGGATGATCAGGTCTCGAGTGATTAAGCAGATAGAAAATGGCGGTCACGTTCGCGGCGGTGCGTACCGCGGCGGTGCGTACCGCGACCGCCGGCGCACATCGTCATTGGCTCCTGAGACCCATAGGGTTCAATGTTAACCAATGCTGCTTTGCGCCGCGGTCTTCGACCGCCTACCGCCACGGTGTGCCACGCCAGCGCATTGACCTCACATCCCATTGTCACACTTCACAGGTCAGGCAGCCGCCATTTCAAGGGCCCACATGGCTTAATTTCTACTGCGTCACACCGGCCTAGGCCTTGCATTGCCACTCATACAAGCCATTCAATGTATAGCGAATCGTGTTCTGTGCAAGCTGTGGTTACGTACCTTTGGGTTGCTTGACTCTGTGCTCCATGTTGTCCTTACTAGGCACCGTCCGCTGGGACTTGCGAGGAGATGGAGCAATGTTCCTGTGTACAGACCGCTGGTGGACCTGTCGACAATGGAAGAAAGACATGTCATACTGACATACAGACTTGACCGAGCCACTATACAGGAACTGTGTGCCCAGCTGGAGCCAGACCTGATGTCCCCCATTCGCCAACCCACAGGGATTCCCCCTCTGGTGCAGGTTCTGTCAATACTTCATTTTTTGGCAAGTGGATCATTCCAAACAACAGTGGCCATATCATCAGGGATGTCTCAGCCTATGTTTTCTAAGGTTTTGTCCAGAGTGTTGTCTGCCCTGATGAAATACATGCGTAGCTACATTGTTTTCCCTGAGGTGGGCGATTTGGCTACAGTGAAGGGTGATTTCTATGCTCTTGGACATATCCCCAACATCATTGGTGCCATTGATGGGACCCATGTGGCTTTGGTTCCCCCCAGTGAAAGTGAGCAGGTGTACAGGAACAGAAAAAGTTATCATTCGATGAATGTCCAGGTGGTCTGTTTGGCTGACCAGTACATCTCCCATGTAAATGCCAAGTTCCCTGGGTCAGTGCATGACGCGTACATCATGCGAAATAGCAGCATCCCTTATGTGATGGAACAGCTACAGAGACACCGTGTGTGGCTAATTGGTGACTCTGGTTACCCCAACCTGTCGTGGCTACTGACCCCAGTGAGGAATTCCAGGACAAGGGCAGAGGAACGGTACAATGAGGCCCATGGGCGTACTAGGAGGGTCATCGAGCGGACCTTCGGCCTCCTGAAAGCCAGGTTTAGGTGCCTGCATATGACAGGTGGATCCCTAATGTACTCACCAAAGAAGGTGTGCCATATCATCGTGGCCTGCTGTATGCTTCACAACCTGGCTTTGCGACGCCAGGTGCCTTTCCTGCAGGAGGATGGTCCAGATGGTGGTGTTGTAGCAGCTGTGGAGCCTGTGGAGAGTGAAGAGGAGGAAGAAGACGGGGACGACACAGACAACAGGGACACAGTGATACAACAGTATTTTCAGTAGCACACAGGTACGAATCAACCCCGCCATTTTACATTTACTTAAAGTCTCCTGCCTCTCTAATGTATGTGTTACCCCCCAGTTCCTGTTAACTGAGTTGTGACTTTCCCTTCCGTTTTCAGAGCTGTGGGCCCCACTGCGTGACCTCTGCTTTGTTTGCCCATGGACTACAGCTGTGTGACAGTGGTATGTTGTCATCACAATGTAACTGAACATTTTGGCACCGTTATGTCTAATACATTTGGTCAAAATACAAGCAGACTCCAGATTTTTTAAGTGCAATAAGTGATTTTATTAAAGTGCTAAATTTAGGGACATGATTGTAAAACGGTGATGGGTGATGGTGGAGTAATGTCCATGGCAGAGTCCAGGTTTCAGTCTCACAGGTGCATTGTCCATATGCCTGTGGAAGGATGGAGCAGAGGCAGTTTAAGTTTGGACAGGGTGACAATGTGGGACAGTGGGATGACATCAGGGGGTATCGTTTGCTGGCGGGGGTCTTGGCATCCTACTCTGTCTTCTTCTGAGATCTCAGGTACCGCTTGCGGGGTGGTTCTTCTTCTGCAGGAGGTGGGGTTCTGGTGGCCTGTCGTTGTGTGGGGGCATCCTGTCCACTAGCGCCGGCGGAGGTGGTAGCCTGGTCTGGGTCCATGCTAGTGACAGGGGCCCTTTGTGGTGCCACATGGTCCCGCAATGTGGTGACTATCTGGTTAAGGGCCACGACGATGGTCCCCATTGTGGAACTAATGTTTCTCAGTTCCTCTCTGAACCCCATGTACTGTTCCTCCTGCAGTACCTGGATCTCCTGGAACCTGGCCAGTACCGTAGCCATCGTGTGTAGGGATTTTTGGGGGGGGGTGGGTGTGTCGCGTATGTGTGTGCCCGTAACCTTTTCTCCTCCCCCCTCCCCTGTGTCGTAGGTGCAGTACTCACCGTTGTCAAGCTCCATATCCCCCTACGCCGGCGCTGCCTGGTGTATGTCGTTTTTTTTCACGCACACCAGGCAGCGCCGGCGGCTAACGCCGGCTAACGTCATTGAATAAATACAGCGCCCGCATGGCGCTTCAGAATGGCGTTAGCCGGCGCTAATTTTTTTGACGCAAAACTGCGTTAGCGCAGTTTTGCATCAAAAAGTATAAATATGGCCCTAAGTGTCTGAGTGTGTACAAGTGTCTTAGTGTCTGAGTGTGCACGAGTGTCTGAGTGCACATGAGTGTCTGAGTGTGTGTGAGTGTGCATGAGTGTCTGAGTGTGTGCGAGTGTCTGAGTGCACGCGAATGTCTGAGTGTGCATGAATCTCTGTGTGTGCATGAGTATCTGAGTGCGCACGAGTGTCAAAGTGTAATCGAGTGTCTGAGCTTGCACTAGTATCTAAGTGTCTGAGTGTGTACAAGTGTCTTAGGGGGTCATTCCAACCCTGGCGGTCGGTATTAAAGCGGCGGCCAACCCGCAAACAGGCAGGCGGCCAAAAAAATTGAATTCCGACCCTGGCGGGAACCGGCAACACAGCCCGCCACTTTAACACTCCGACCGCCACGGCGGGACAGACAAGCAGCGCGGCGGTCACCGCCAACAGACAGGCGGCAGACAATGTACCGCCCACCCTATCACAACTCACCAATCCGCCACCTTTTCCGGGGTGGGAGCCCCACTGATAAAAACACGGCGGAAACAGACTACGAACGGGAAAACGCTCACCTCTACACACTCCACAAGGAATCTGGACATCATGGAACCGGAACTACACATCCTCCCAGCCATTGTCTTCCTGCTCCTCTACCAGGAGCACGAACTCCGGCGCAGACGACAACGGTGAGTACTGCACCTATGACACAGGGGAGGGGGGAGGCAAAAAATTACAGGGACACACATACGCCACACACCCACCCCCACCCTCACCCACTACAACACACACATCAATGCAGAGCAACAAGTCAGAGTGACACCCCCTATACCCCCCGGAAGAATGCAAAGACAAAATGAAATGATCATTAAAAATGAAGTATATTATAGCATAATTGAAGTTAAGTGAAATATGAAATATATAAATAAAATATATTACATCATGAACAATATATACATAGGTCAAACGTCCGGCCCGTATTGGCTATCATCCATTGTTCGTGGGCCAATGGGCCTAAACACATGGGCAAAGCCCACACACGAGACCCGATTCCATTGGAGAGAACACTGCAGGGGCATCAGATAGTAAAACTACAGGCACCTCAGGGGGAAGGGAAGGGGGGGCACCTCAGCCTGTTGAGTCCACGACGCCAGATCCACGAGGGGCCTCCATGCCCACTGTACCATCCTTGGGAGTGCAAAGCCACAGTCTCACAAGTCTCTACAGTGGGTGGGTTGCCCACTGTACCATCCTGGGGAGTGCAAAGCCACAGTCCATCAAGTGGATTACAGACTCCACTGGTTCTGGAGGAGGCATGGTGCCCAGAATGCTTCGTGAAGCCCTGGCCGACAAAGATCCGGCCCTGCCAATGGGCCAGCGGTGCTTGAGATGAAGGGCCCAGCGGAGCGGTGCTTGACAGGAAGGGCCCAGCGGAGCAGTTCATAGACGGCGGTGCACAGCAGAGCGGTGCTTGACAGGAAGTGCCCAGCGGAGCGGTGCAGAGACGGCGATGCCCAGCGGAGCGGTGCTTGACAGGAAGGTCCCAGCGGAGCGGTGCTTGAGTTGAAGGGCCCAGCTGAGCGGTGCTTGACAGGAAGGGCCCAGCGGAGCGGTGCAGAGACGGCGATGCCCAGCGGAGCGGTGCTTGACAGGAAGGGCCCAGCGGAGTGGTGCTTGACAGGAAGGGCCCAGCGGAGCGGAGCGGTGCTTGAGTTGAAGGGCCCTGTTCAGCGGTGCTTGTCTTGAGGGGCCCAGTTCGGCGGTGCTTGTCACGGCGGGGCCCTGTTCAGCGGTGCTTGTCATGGCGGGGCCCTGTTCAGCGGTGCTTGTCACGGCGGGGCCCTGTTCAGCGGTGCTTGACATGTGTTCCCAGGGAACCCGATCGGGCCAATATTTTCCACTCAGTCACCATCCGACATTTCGCTTGGGGGCCCTCCTGTGCTGGAGTCCTGGGCCCGTGGGTGTCCTCCTTCACACCCGAAATGGGGCTGGTGGGGCCCTCCGGGGCAGCTCGCCTGCTGCCGGACTTGTCTGCCCTGCTTCCCTTGCCCTCCTTCGCCGATTCTCTGGGGCCCTTGCCTCCCTTTGTGGATGTGCCAGGTGACGGTGGCAGGGTAGTGCATTTGGGGGCTGCAGTCTCTGGCCTCTCGCGCCGGCCCTTCCCTTTTTTAGTTTTTTTCCCAGGGGGTGGGCTTGCTGTCCCCTTGCTGCTGGCCGATGTTGCTGCCCTAGAAGCTGGTGGACTCCAATAGCCCTGGACTATGGTCCTTGTAGGTGCAGGGCTTGTGGTGGCTGAGGTGCTGTTTGGACTCTTACGAGATGGGGGGGGTGGGTCAGGTGAGGCAAAGAGGTTAATTTTGGAGAGGAAAAACTTTTTAGGAGCAGTGGGAAGGGTAGGTGCAGTGGGTATGGGAGTGGAGGAAGAGGATGTGGTTGTAGGAGAGTCAAGTGTGGTGTCTTTGGGTGCAGGTGCTTGTGATGGAGGCTGTCGTGAGGTGGATGGCTGTTGGGTGGGTGGCTGCCTGCGTTTGTGTGGTTTGGAAGAGGGGGTGACAGACACACTTGGAGAGGACACAGGGGACGTGTAAATGGCAGTGGGGGTGGTGACTGCACATGTGCGGAGTGTTCTGGTGGGTGTGCTGGTGATGGACGTACTGGCTGATGGTGGTGTGCGTGCAGGTGTGAGTGGAGACGTCACAGGGAGGGAGGAGGGAGACGAGGAGGAGGGGGACACAGAGGAGGCAGTGGCTGTTGGCATGTCTGCATGTGGATGTTGCATGTGTGAATGCTTGTGTGATCTGTGGTGCTTATGTCTGGATGAGCTGCCCTTGGGTGTTGATGTGTGTGCAGGCTGGTCTGTAGGTGTGGCTGGGATAGGCAGAGGAACAGGGGAGTGGGACTGGGATGAGGAAATTGGAGGGGGGAGGCAGGAGACAGGGACAATGGCTGCCATCAGTGCTGAGGCCAGAGCGTTGAACGATCGCTGATGGGCAGCCTGACCCGAATGAATGCTCTCCAGGTATGCATTGCTCCGGTGTGGCATTCAAAAGGGTAGACTGCCCAACAATGAGCGTCTGGAGGAGGTCAATGATCTCCTCACTGAGGGCAGCAGGGGTAACTGGGGCAGGGCCTGAGGTGCCTTACGGAGGGGCCTAGCCTACAGAAATCGCCCTGGCCTAGAGATACCCACAGCCCTCCTCCCCCACCCAGACACCTCCACTGTGCACTAATATAGCAGAATGTGCTGGTACTCACCCCCTTGTGTCTGCTGTGATGTCCTCACGCGCCCATCCAAATCGGGGTAGGCCACCGCCAGGATCCGGGACATCAGGGGGGTCAATTGCCGTGTGGCACCCCTCCTAGGTTGGGAGGCCATCCCCAGCAGAGCCTCCGCGGTCTTTCTGCTCCCGCGGCGGATGTCCTCCCACCTCTTTCGGCAGTGGGTTCCCCCTCTGTTGTGGACCCCCAGGGTCCGGACGTCCTTGACGATGGCACGCCAAATGTCGATCTTCTGATGGGCGCTGACCTATGTGACATGGACAGGGTGGGAAAATAAATATAATCATTTACTGCATGGTCGATGTGAGTGGCCCCCCTCCCCAACCTTGCCATATGGCACATGCTCTCATCAGTCGTGCAATGCATGCCTCATTCGCTCCCCTCCCCACCATCTTTCATCCACCCCACTCAACACAGGCATTGCCCACAAAGCATGGTCCCAGTGTACTTACCTGTTGGTCTGGAGGACCATAGAGTAGCGCATACTGGGGGAGGACCCCATCAACAAGTTTCTCCAATTCCTCAGATGTGAAGGCAGGGGCCCTTTCCCCAGTCGCAGCAGCCATTGTCTCTTCCAGACCGAGGTCACAGCAGCACTTGCAGTATAGGTCCTCTCCTGTGGATGATCAGGTCTCGAGTGATTAAGCAGATAGAAAATGGCGGTCACGCTCGCGGCGGTGCGTACCGCGGCGGTGCGTACCGCGACCGCCGGCGCACATCGTCATTGGCTCCTGAGACCCATAGGGTTCAATGTTAACCAATGCTGCTTTGCGCCGCGGTCTTCGACCGCCTACCGCCATGGTGTGCCACACCAGCGCATTGACCTCACATCCCATTGTCACACTTCACAGGTCAGGCAGCCGCCATTTCAAGGGCCCACATGGCTTAATTTCTACTGCGTCACACCGGCCTAGGCCTTGCATTGCCACTCATACAAGCCATTCAATGCATAGCGAATCGTGTTCTGTGCAAGCTGTGGTTACGTACCTTTGGGTTGCTTGACTCTGTGCTCCATGTTGTCCTTACTAGGCACCGTCCGCTGGGACTTGCGAGGAGATGGAGCAATGTTCCTGTGTACAGACCGCTGGTGGACCTGTCGACAATGGAAGAAAGACATGTCATACTGACATACAGACTTGACCGAGCCACTATACAGGAACTGTGTGCCCAGCTGGAGCCAGACCTGATGTCCCCCATTCGCCAACCCACAGGGATTCCCCCTCTGGTGCAGGTTCTGTCAATACTTCATTTTTTGGCAAGTGGATCATTCCAAACAACAGTGGCCATATCATCAGGGATGTCTCAGCCTATGTTTTCTAAGGTTTTGTCCAGAGTGTTGTCTGCCCTGATGAAATACATGCGTAGCTACATTGTTTTCCCTGAGGTGGGCGATTTGGCTACAGTGAAGGGTGATTTCTATGCTCTTGGACATATCCCCAACATCATTGGTGCCATTGATGGGACCCATGTGGCTTTGGTTCCCCCCAGTGAAAGTGAGCAGGTGTACAGGAACAGAAAAAGTTATCATTCGATGAATGTCCAGGTGGTCTGTTTGGCTGACCAGTACATCTCCCATGTAAATGCCAAGTTCCCTGGGTCAGTGCATGACGCGTACATCATGCGAAATAGCAGCATCCCTTATGTGATGGAACAGCTACAGAGACAACGTGTGTGGCTAATTGGTGACTCTGGTTACCCCAACCTGTCGTGGCTACTGACCCCAGTGAGGAATTCCAGGACAAGGGCAGAGGAACGGTACAATGAGGCCCATGGGCGTACTAGGAGGGTCATCGAGCGGACCTTCGGCCTCCTGAAAGCCAGGTTTAGGTGCCTGCATTTGACAGGTGGATCCCTAATGTACTCACCAAAGAAGGTGTGCCATATCATCGTGGCCTGCTGTATGCTTCACAACCTGGCTTTGCGACGCCAGGTGCCTTTCCTGCAGGAGGATGGTCCAGATGGTGGTGTTGTAGCAGCTGTGGAGCCTGTGGAGAGTGAAGAGGAGGGAGAAGACGGGGACGACACAGACAACAGGGACACAGTGATACAACAGTATTTTCAGTAGCACACAGGTACGAATCAACCCCGCCATTTTACATTTACTTAAAGTCTCCTGCCTCTCTAATGTATGTGTTACCCCCCAGTTCCTGTTAACTGAGTTGTGACTTTCCCTTCCGTTTTCAGAGCTGTGGGCCCCACTGCGTGACCTCTGCTTTGTTTGCCCATGGACTACAGCTGTGTGACAGTGGTATGTTGTCATCACAATGTAACTGAACATTTTGG
This sequence comes from Pleurodeles waltl, assembly GCF_031143425.1. Lineage (NCBI taxonomy): Eukaryota > Metazoa > Chordata > Amphibia > Caudata > Salamandridae > Pleurodeles > Pleurodeles waltl. The sequence goes on from NC_090444.1 coordinate 1,321,932,011, forward strand.
CACCGTTATGTCTAATACATTTGGTCAAAATACAAGCAGACTCCAGATTTTTTAAGTGCAATAAGTGATTTTATTAAAGTGCTAAATTTAGGGACATGATTGTAAAACGGTGATGGGTGATGGTGGAGTAATGTCCATGGCAGAGTCCAGGTTTCAGTCTCACAGGTGCATTGTCCATATGCCTGTGGAAGGATGGAGCAGAGGCAGTTTAAGTTTGGACAGGGTGACAATGTGGGACAGTGGGATGACATCAGGGGGTATCGTTTGCTGGCGGGGGTCTTGGCATCCTACTCTGTCTTCTTCTGAGATCTCAGGTACCGCTTGCGGGGTGGTTCTTCTTCTGCAGGAGGTGGGGTTCTGGTGGCCTGTCGTTGTGTGGGGGCCTCCTGTCCACTAGCGCCGGCGGAGGTGGTAGCCTGGTCTGGGTCCATGCTAGTGACAGGGGCCCTTTGTGGTGCCACATGGTCCCGCAATGTGGTGACTATCTGGTTAAGGGCCACGACGATGGTCCCCATTGTGGAACTAATGTTTCTCAGTTCCTCTCTGAACCCCATGTACTGTTCCTCCTGCAGTACCTGGATCTCCTGGAACCTGGCCAGTACCGTAGCCATCGTGTGTAGGGATTTTTGGGGGGGGGTGGGTGTGTCGCGTATGTGTGTGCCCGTAACCTTTTCTCCTCCCCCCTCCCCTGTGTCGTAGGTGCAGTACTCACCGTTGTCAAGCTCCATATCCCCCTACGCCGGCGCTGCCTGGTGTATGTCGTTTTTTTTCACGCACACCAGGCAGCGCCGGCGGCTAACGCCGGCTAACGTCATTGAATAAATACAGCGCCCGCATGGCGCTTCAGAATGGCGTTAGCCGGCGCTAATTTTTTTGACGCAAAACTGCGTTAGCGCAGTTTTGCATCAAAAAGTATAAATATGGCCCTAAGTGTCTGAGTGTGTACAAGTGTCTTAGTGTCTGAGTGTGCACGAGTGTCTGAGTGCACATGAGTGTCTGAGTGTGTGTGAGTGTGCATGAGTGTCTGAGTGTGTGCGAGTGTCTGAGTGCACGCGAATGTCTGAGTGTGCATGAATCTCTGTGTGTGCATGAGTATCTGAGTGCGCACGAGTGTCAAAGTGTAATCGAGTGTCTGAGCTTGCACTAGTATCTAAGTGTCTGAGTGTGTACAAGTGTCTTAGGGGGTCATTCCAACCCTGGCGGTCGGTGTTAAAGCGGCGGCCAACCCGCAAACAGGCAGGCGGCCAAAAAAATTGAATTCCGACCCTGGCGGGAACCGGCAACACAGCCCGCCACTTTAACACTCCGACCGCCACGGCGGGACAGACAAGCAGCGCGGCGGTCACCGCCAACAGACAGGCGGCAGACAATGTACCGCCCACCCTATCACAACTCACCAATCCGCCACCTTTTCCGGGGTGGGAGCCCCACTGATAAAAACACGGCGGAAACAGACTACGAACGGGAAAACGCTCACCTCTACACACTCCACAAGGAATCTGGACATCATGGAACCGGAACTACACATCCTCCCAGCCATTGTCTTCCTGCTCCTCTACCAGGAGCACGAACTCCGGCGCAGACGACAACGGTGAGTACTGCACCTATGACACAGGGGAGGGGGGAGGCAAAAAATTACAGGGACACACATACGCCACACACCCACCCCCACCCTCACCCACTACAACACACACATCAATGCAGAGCAACAAGTCAGAGTGACACCCCCTATACCCCCGGAAGAATGCAAAGACAAAATGAAATGATCATTAAAAATGAAGTATATTATAGCATAATTGAAGTTAAGTGAAATATGAAATATATAAATAAAATATATTACATCATGAACAATATATACATAGGTCAAACGTCCGGCCCGTATTGGCTATCATCCATTGTTCGTGGGCCAATGGGCCTAAACACATGGGCAAAGCCCACACACGAGACCCGATTCCATTGGAGAGAACACTGCAGGGGCATCAGATAGTAAAACTACAGGCACCTCAGGGGGAAGGGAAGGGGGGGCACCTCAGCCTGTTGAGTCCACGACGCCAGATCCACGAGGGGCCTCCATGCCCACTGTACCATCCTTGGGAGTGCAAAGCCACAGTCTCACAAGTCTCTACAGTGGGTGGGTTGCCCACTGTACCATCCTGGGGAGTGCAAAGCCACAGTCCATCAAGTGGATTACAGACTCCACTGGTTCTGGAGGAGGCATGGTGCCCAGAGTGCTTCGTGAAGCCCTGGCCGACAAAGATCCGGCCCTGCCAATGGGCCAGCGGTGCTTGAGATGAAGGGCCCAGCGGAGCGGTGCTTGACAGGAAGGGCCCAGCGGAGCAGTTCAGAGACGGCGGTGCACAGCAGAGCGGTGCTTGACAGGAAGTGCCCAGCGGAGCGGTGCAGAGACGGCGATGCCCAGCGGAGCGGTGCTTGACAGGAAGGTCCCAGCGGAGCGGTGCTTGAGTTGAAGGGCCCAGCTGAGCGGTGCTTGACAGGAAGGGCCCAGCGGAGCGGTGCAGAGACGGCGATGCCCAGCGGAGCGGTGCTTGACAGGAAGGGCCCAGCGGAGTGGTGCTTGACAGGAAGGGCCCAGCGGAGCGGAGCGGTGCTTGAGTTGAAGGGCCCTGTTCAGCGGTGCTTGTCTTGAGGGGCCCAGTTCGGCGGTGCTTGTCACGGCGGGGCCCTGTTCAGCGGTGCTTGTCATGGCGGGGCCCTGTTCAGCGGTGCTTGTCACGGCGGGGCCCTGTTCAGCGGCGCTTGACATGTGTTCCCAGGGAACCCGATCGGGCCAATATTTTCCACTCAGTCACCATCCGACATTTCGCTTGGGGGCCCTCCTGTGCTGGAGTCCTGGGCCCGTGGGTGTCCTCCTTCACACCCGAAATGGGGCTGGTGGGGCCCTCCGGGGCAGCTCGCCTGCTGCCGGACTTGTCTGCCCTGCTTCCCTTGCCCTCCTTCGCCGATTCTCTGGGGCCCTTGCCTCCCTTTGTGGATGTGCCAGGTGACGGTGGCAGGGTAGTGCATTTGGGGGCTGCAGTCTCTGGCCTCTCGCGCCGGCCCTTCCCTTTTTTAGTTTTTTTCCCAGGGGGTGGGCTTGCTGTCCCCTTGCTGCTGGCCGATGTTGCTGCCCTAGAAGCTGGTGGACTCCAATAGCCCTGGACTATGGTCCTTGTAGGTGCAGGGCTTGTGGTGGCTGAGGTGCTGTTTGGACTCTTACGAGATGGGGGGGGTGGGTCAGGTGAGGCAAAGAGGTTAATTTTGGAGAGGAAAAACTTTTTAGGAGCAGTGGGAAGGGTAGGTGCAGTGGGTATGGGAGTGGAGGAAGAGGATGTGGTTGTAGGAGAGTCAAGTGTGGTGTCTTTGGGTGCAGGTGCTTGTGATGGAGGCTGTCGTGAGGTGGATGGCTGTTGGGTGGGTGGCTGCCTGCGTTTGTGTGGTTTGGAAGAGGGGGTGACAGACACACTTGGAGAGGACACAGGGGACGTGTAAATGGCAGTGGGGGTGGTGACTGCACATGTGCGGAGTGTTCTGGTGGGTGTGCTGGTGATGGACGTACTGGCTGATGGTGGTGTGCGTGCAGGTGTGAGTGGAGACGTCACAGGGAGGGAGGAGGGAGACGAGGAGGAGGGGGACACAGAGGAGGCAGTGGCTGTTGGCATGTCTGCATGTGGATGTTGCATGTGTGAATGCTTGTGTGATCTGTGGTGCTTATGTCTGGATGAGCTGCCCTTGGGTGTTGATGTGTGTGCAGGCTGGTCTGTAGGTGTGGCTGGGATAGGCAGAGGAACAGGGGAGTGGGACTGGGATGAGGAAATTGGAGGGGGGAGGCAGGAGACAGGGACAATGGCTGCCATCAGTGCTGAGGCCAGAGCGTTGAACGATCGCTGATGGGCAGTGTGACCCGAATGAATGCTCTCCAGGTATGCATTGCTCCGGTGTGGCATTCAAAAGGGTAGACTGCCCAACAATGAGCGTCTGGAGGAGGTCAATGATCTCCTCACTGAGGGCAGCAGGGGTAACTGGGGCAGGGCCTGAGGTGCCTTACGGAGGGGCCTAGCCTACAGAAATCGCCCTGGCCTAGAGATACCCACAGCCCTCCTCCCCCACCCAGACACCTCCACTGTGCACTAATATAGCAGAATGTGCTGGTACTCACCCCCTTGTGTCTGCTGTGATGTCCTCACGCGCCCATCCAAATCGGGGTAGGCCACCGCCAGGATCCGGGACATCAGGGGGGTCAATTGCCGTGTGGCACCCCTCCTAGGTTGGGAGGCCATCCCCAGCAGAGCCTCCGCGGTCTTTCTGCTCCCGCGGCGGATGTCCTCCCACCTCTTTCGGCAGTGGGTGCCCCGTCTGTTGTGGACCCCCAGGGTCCGGACGTCCTTGGCGATGGCACGCCAAATGTCGATCTTCTGATGGGCGCTGACCTATGTGACATGGACAGGGTGGGAAAATAAATATAATCATTTACTGCATGGTCGATGTGAGTGGCCCCCCTCCCCAACCTTGCCATATGGCACATGCTCTCATCAGTCGTGCAATGCATGCCTCATTCGCTCCCCTCCCCACCATCTTTCATCCACCCCACTCAACACAGGCATTGCCCACAAAGCATGGTCCCAGTGTACTTACCTGTTGGTCTGGAGGACCATAGAGTAGCGCATACTGGGGGAGGACCCCATCAACAAGTTTCTCCAATTCCTCAGATGTGAAGGCAGGGGCCCTTTCCCCAGTCGCAGCAGCCATTGTCTCTTCCAGACCGAGGTCACAGCAGCACTTGCAGTATAGGTCCTCTCCTGTGGATGATCAGGTCTCGAGTGATTAATCAGATAGAAAATGGCGGTCACGTTCGCGGCGGTGCGTACCGCGGCGGTGCGTACCGCGACCGCCGGCGCACATCGTCATTGGCTCCTGAGACCCATAGGGTTCAATGTTAACCAATGCTGCTTTGCGCCGCGGTCTTCGACCGCCTACCGCCACGGTGTGCCACGCCAGCGCATTGACCTCACATCCCATTGTCACACTTCACAGGTCAGGCAGCCGCCATTTCAAGGGCCCACATGGCTTAATTTCTACTGCGTCACACCGGCCTAGGCCTTGCATTGCCACTCATACAAGCCATTCAATGCATAGCGAATCGTGTTCTGTGCAAGCTGTGGTTACGTACCTTTGGGTTGCTTGACTCTGTGCTCCATGTTGTCCTTACTAGGCACCGTCCGCTGGGACTTGCGAGGAGATGGAGCAATGTTCCTGTGTACAGACCGCTGGTGGACCTGTCGACAATGGAAGAAAGACATGTCATACTGACATACAGACTTGACCGAGCCACTATACAGGAACTGTGTGCCCAGCTGGAGCCAGACCTGATGTCCCCCATTCGCCAACCCACAGGGATTCCCCCTCTGGTGCAGGTTCTGTCAATACTTCATTTTTTGGCAAGTGGATCATTCCAAACAACAGTGGCCATATCATCAGGGATGTCTCAGCCTATGTTTTCTAAGGTTTTGTCCAGAGTGTTGTCTGCCCTGATGAAATACATGCGTAGCTACATTGTTTTCCCTGAGGTGGGCGATTTGGCTACAGTGAAGGGTGATTTCTATGCTCTTGGACATATCCCCAACATCATTGGTGCCATTGATGGGACCCATGTGGCTTTGGTTCCCCCCAGTGAAAGTGAGCAGGTGTACAGGAACAGAAAAAGTTATCATTCGATGAATGTCCAGGTGGTCTGTTTGGCTGACCAGTACATCTCCCATGTAAATGCCAAGTTCCCTGGGTCAGTGCATGACGCGTACATCATGCGAAATAGCAGCATCCCTTATGTGATGGAACAGCTACAGAGACACCGTGTGTGGCTAATTGGTGACTCTGGTTACCCCAACCTGTCGTGGCTACTGACCCCAGTGAGGAATTCCAGGACAAGGGCAGAGGAACGGTACAATGAGGCCCATGGGCGTACTAGGAGGGTCATCGAGCGGACCTTCGGCCTCCTGAAAGCCAGGTTTAGGTGCCTGCATATGACAGGTGGATCCCTAATGTACTCACCAAAGAAGGTGTGCCATATCATCGTGGCCTGCTGTATGCTTCACAACCTGGCTTTGCGACGCCAGGTGCCTTTCCTGCAGGAGGATGGTCCAGATGGTGGTGTTGTAGCAGCTGTGGAGCCTGTGGAGAGTGAAGAGGAGGAAGAAGACGGGGACGACACAGACAACAGGGACACAGTGATACAACAGTATTTTCAGTAGCACACAGGTACGAATCAACCCCGCCATTTTACATTTACTTAAAGTCTCCTGCCTCTCTAATGTATGTGTTACCCCCCAGTTCCTGTTAACTGAGTTGTGACTTTCCCTTCCGTTTTCAGAGCTGTGGGCCCCACTGCGTGACCTCTGCTTTGTTTGCCCATGGACTACAGCTGTGTGACAGTGGTATGTTGTCATCACAATGTAACTGAACATTTTGGCACCGTTATGTCTAATACATTTGGTCAAAATACAAGCAGACTCCAGATTTTTTAAGTGCAATAAGTGATTTTATTAAAGTGCTAAATTTAGGGACATGATTGTAAAACGGTGATGGGTGATGGTGGAGTAATGTCCATGGCAGAGTCCAGGTTTCAGTCTCACAGGTGCATTGTCCATATGCCTGTGGAAGGATGGAGCAGAGGCAGTTTAAGTTTGGACAGGGTGACAATGTGGGACAGTGGGATGACATCAGGGGGTATCGTTTGCTGGCGGGGGTCTTGGCATCCTACTCTGTCTTCTTCTGAGATCTCAGGTACCGCTTGCGGGGTGGTTCTTCTTCTGCAGGAGGTGGGGTTCTGGTGGCCTGTCGTTGTGTGGGGGCATCCTGTCCACTAGCGCCGGCGGAGGTGGTAGCCTGGTCTGGGTCCATGCTAGTGACAGGGGCCCTTTGTGGTGCCACATGGTCCCGCAATGTGGTGACTATCTGGTTAAGGGCCACGACGATGGTCCCCATTGTGGAACTAATGTTTCTCAGTTCCTCTCTGAACCCCATGTACTGTTCCTCCTGCAGTACCTGGATCTCCTGGAACCTGGCCAGTACCGTAGCCATCGTGTGTAGGGATTTTTGGGGGGGGGTGGGTGTGTCGCGTATGTGTGTGCCCGTAACCTTTTCTCCTCCCCCCTCCCCTGTGTCGTAGGTGCAGTACTCACCGTTGTCAAGCTCCATATCCCCCTACGCCGGCGCTGCCTGGTGTATGTCGTTTTTTTTCACGCACACCAGGCAGCGCCGGCGGCTAACGCCGGCTAACGTCATTGAATAAATACAGCGCCCGCATGGCGCTTCAGAATGGCGTTAGCCGGCGCTAATTTTTTTGACGCAAAACTGCGTTAGCGCAGTTTTGCATCAAAAAGTATAAATATGGCCCTAAGTGTCTGAGTGTGTACAAGTGTCTTAGTGTCTGAGTGTGCACGAGTGTCTGAGTGCACATGAGTGTCTGAGTGTGTGTGAGTGTGCATGAGTGTCTGAGTGTGTGCGAGTGTCTGAGTGCACGCGAATGTCTGAGTGTGCATGAATCTCTGTGTGTGCATGAGTATCTGAGTGCGCACGAGTGTCAAAGTGTAATCGAGTGTCTGAGCTTGCACTAGTATCTAAGTGTCTGAGTGTGTACAAGTGTCTTAGGGGGTCATTCCAACCCTGGCGGTCGGTGTTAAAGCGGCGGCCAACCCGCAAACAGGCAGGCGGCCAAAAAAATTGAATTCCGACCCTGGCGGGAACCGGCAACACAGCCCGCCACTTTAACACTCCGACCGCCACGGCGGGACAGACAAGCAGCGCGGCGGTCACCGCCAACAGACAGGCGGCAGACAATGTACCGCCCACCCTATCACAACTCACCAATCCGCCACCTTTTCCGGGGTGGGAGCCCCACTGATAAAAACACGGCGGAAACAGACTACGAACGGGAAAACGCTCACCTCTACACACTCCACAAGGAATCTGGACATCATGGAACCGGAACTACACATCCTCCCAGCCATTGTCTTCCTGCTCCTCTACCAGGAGCACGAACTCCGGCGCAGACGACAACGGTGAGTACTGCACCTATGACACAGGGGAGGGGGGAGGCAAAAAATTACAGGGACACACATACGCCACACACCCACCCCCACCCTCACCCACTACAACACACACATCAATGCAGAGCAACAAGTCAGAGTGACACCCCCTATACCCCCCGGAAGAATGCAAAGACAAAATGAAATGATCATTAAAAATGAAGTATATTATAGCATAATTGAAGTTAAGTGAAATATGAAATATATAAATAAAATATATTACATCATGAACAATATATACATAGGTCAAACGTCCGGCCCGTATTGGCTATCATCCATTGTTCGTGGGCCAATGGGCCTAAACACATGGGCAAAGCCCACACACGAGACCCGATTCCATTGGAGAGAACACTGCAGGGGCATCAGATAGTAAAACTACAGGCACCTCAGGGGGAAGGGAAGGGGGGGCACCTCAGCCTGTTGAGTCCACGACGCCAGATCCACGAGGGGCCTCCATGCCCACTGTACCATCCTTGGGAGTGCAAAGCCACAGTCTCACAAGTCTCTACAGTGGGTGGGTTGCCCACTGTACCATCCTGGGGAGTGCAAAGCCACAGTCCATCAAGTGGATTACAGACTCCACTGGTTCTGGAGGAGGCATGGTGCCCAGAGTGCTTCGTGAAGCCCTGGCCGACAAAGATCCGGCCCTGCCAATGGGCCAGCGGTGCTTGAGATGAAGGGCCCAGCGGAGCGGTGCTTGACAGGAAGGGCCCAGCGGAGCAGTTCATAGACGGCGGTGCACAGCAGAGCGGTGCTTGACAGGAAGTGCCCAGCGGAGCGGTGCAGAGACGGCGATGCCCAGCGGAGCGGTGCTTGACAGGAAGGTCCCAGCGGAGCGGTGCTTGAGTTGAAGGGCCCAGCTGAGCGGTGCTTGACAGGAAGGGCCCAGCGGAGCGGTGCAGAGACGGCGATGCCCAGCGGAGCGGTGCTTGACAGGAAGGGCCCAGCGGAGTGGTGCTTGACAGGAAGGGCCCAGCGGAGCGGAGCGGTGCTTGAGTTGAAGGGCCCTGTTCAGCGGTGCTTGTCTTGAGGGGCCCAGTTCGGCGGTGCTTGTCACGGCGGGGCCCTGTTCAGCGGTGCTTGTCATGGCGGGGCCCTGTTCAGCGGTGCTTGTCACGGCGGGGCCCTGTTCAGCGGTGCTTGACATGTGTTCCCAGGGAACCCGATCGGGCCAATATTTTCCACTCAGTCACCATCCGACATTTCGCTTGGGGGCCCTCCTGTGCTGGAGTCCTGGGCCCGTGGGTGTCCTCCTTCACACCCGAAATGGGGCTGGTGGGGCCCTCCGGGGCAGCTCGTCTGCTGCCGGACTTGTCCGCCCTGCTTCCCTTGCCCTCCTTCGCCGATTCTCTGGGGCCCTTGCCTCCCTTTGTGGATGTGCCAGGTGACGGTGGCAGGGTAGTGCATTTGGGGGCTGCAGTCTCTGGCCTCTCGCGCCGGCCCTTCCCTTTTTTAGTTTTTTTCCCAGGGGGTGGGCTGGCTGTCCCCTTGCTGCTGGCCGATGTTGCTGCCCTAGAAGCTGGTGGACTCCAATAGCCCTGGACTATGGTCCTTGTAGGTGCAGGGCTTGTGGTGGCTGAGGTGCTGTTTGGACTCTTACGAGATGGGGGGGGTGGGTCAGGTGAGGCAAAGAGGTTAATTTTGGAGAGGAAAAACTTTTTAGGAGCAGTGGGAAGGGTAGGTGCAGTGGGTATGGGAGTGGAGGAAGAGGATGTGGTTGTAGGAGAGTCAAGTGTGGTGTCTTTGGGTGCAGGTGCTTGTGATGGAGGCTGTCGTGAGGTGGATGGCTGTTGGGTGGGTGGCTGCCTGCGTTTGTGTGGTTTGGAAGAGGGGGTGACAGACACACTTGGAGAGGACACAGGGGACGTGTAAATGGCAGTGGGGGTGGTGACTGCACATGTGCGGAGTGTTCTGGTGGGTGTGCTGGTGATGGACGTACTGGCTGATGGTGGTGTGCGTGCAGGTGTGAGTGGAGACGTCACAGGGAGGGAGGAGGGAGACGAGGAGGAGGGGGACACAGAGGAGGCAGTGGCTGTTGGCATGTCTGCATGTGGATGTTGCATGTGTGAATGCTTGTGTGATCTGTGGTGCTTATGTCTGGATGAGCTGCCCTTGGGTGTTGATGTGTGTGCAGGCTGGTCTGTAGGTGTGGCTGGGATAGGCAGAGGAACAGGGGAGTGGGACTGGGATGAGGAAATTGGAGGGGGGAGGCAGGAGACAGGGACAATGGCTGCCGTCAGTGCTGAGGCCAGAGCGTTGAACGATCGCTGATGGGCAGCCTGACCCGAATGAATGCTCTCCAGGTATGCATTGCTCCGGTGTGGCATTCAAAAGGGTAGACTGCCCAACAATGAGCGTCTGGAGGAGGTCAATGATCTCCTCACTGAGGGCAGCAGGGGTAACTGGGGCAGGGCCTGAGGTGCCTTACGGAGGGGCCTAGCCTACAGAAATCGCCCTGGCCTAGAGATACCCACAGCCCTCCTCCCCCACCCAGACACCTCCACTGTGCACTAATATAGCAGAATGTGCTGGTACTCACCCCCTTGTGTCTGCTGTGATGTCCTCACGCGCCCATCCAAATCGGGGTAGGCCACCGCCAGGATCCGGGACATCAGGGGGGTCAATTGCCGTGTGGCACCCCTCCTAGGTTGGGAGGCCATCCCCAGCAGAGCCTCTGCGGTCTTTCTGCTCCCGCGGCGGATGTCCTCCCACCTCTTTCGGCAGTGGGTTCCCCCTCTGTTGTGGACCCCCAGGGTCCGGACGTCCTTGACGATGGCACGCCAAATGTCGATCTTCTGATGGGCGCTGACCTATGTGACATGGACAGGGTGGGAAAATAAATATAATCATTTACTGCATGGTCGATGTGAGTGGCCCCCCTCCCCAACCTTGCCATATGGCACATGCTCTCATCAGTCGTGCAATGCATGCCTCATTCGCTCCCCTCCCCACCATCTTTCATCCACCCCACTCAACACAGGCATTGCCCACAAAGCATGGTCCCAGTGTACTTACCTGTTGGTCTGGAGGACCATAGAGTAGCGCATACTGGGGGAGGACCCCATCAACAAGTTTCTCCAATTCCTCAGATGTGAAGGCAGGGGCCCTTTCCCCAGTCGCAGCAGCCATTGTCTCTTCCAGACCGAGGTCACAGCAGCACTTGCAGTATAGGTCCTCTCCTGTGGATGATCAGGTCTCGAGTGATTAAGCAGATAGAAAATGGCGGTCACGCTCGCGGCGGTGCGTACCGCGGCGGTGCGTACCGCGACCGCCGGCGCACATCGTCATTGGCTCCTGAGACCCATAGGGTTCAATGTTAACCAATGCTGCTTTGCGCCGCGGTCTTCGACCGCCTACCGCCATGGTGTGCCACACCAGCGCATTGACCTCACATCCCATTGTCACACTTCACAGGTCAGGCAGCCGCCATTTCAAGGGCCCACATGGCTTAATTTCTACTGCGTCACACCGGCCTAGGCCTTGCATTGCCACTCATACAAGCCATTCAATGCATAGCGAATCGTGTTCTGTGCAAGCTGTGGTTACGTACCTTTGGGTTGCTTGACTCTGTGCTCCATGTTGTCCTTACTAGGCACCGTCCGCTGGGACTTGCGAGGAGATGGAGCAATGTTCCTGTGTACAGACCGCTGGTGGACCTGTCGACAATGGAAGAAAGACATGTCATACTGACATACAGACTTGACCGAGCCACTATACAGGAACTGTGTGCCCAGCTGGAGCCAGACCTGATGTCCCCCATTCGCCAACCCACAGGGATTCCCCCTCTGGTGCAGGTTCTGTCAATACTTCATTTTTTGGCAAGTGGATCATTCCAAACAACAGTGGCCATATCATCAGGGATGTCTCAGCCTATGTTTTCTAAGGTTTTGTCCAGAGTGTTGTCTGCCCTGATGAAATACATGCGTAGCTACATTGTTTTCCCTGAGGTGGGCGATTTGGCTACAGTGAAGGGTGATTTCTATGCTCTTGGACATATCCCCAACATCATTGGTGCCATTGATGGGACCCATGTGGCTTTGGTTCCCCCCAGTGAAAGTGAGCAGGTGTACAGGAACAGAAAAAGTTATCATTCGATGAATGTCCAGGTGGTCTGTTTGGCTGACCAGTACATCTCCCATGTAAATGCCAAGTTCCCTGGGTCAGTGCATGACGCGTACATCATGCGAAATAGCAGCATCCCTTATGTGATGGAACAGCTACAGAGACAACGTGTGTGGCTAATTGGTGACTCTGGTTACCCCAACCTGTCGTGGCTACTGACCCCAGTGAGGAATTCCAGGACAAGGGCAGAGGAACGGTACAATGAGGCCCATGGGCGTACTAGGAGGGTCATCGAGCGGACCTTCGGCCTCCTGAAAGCCAGGTTTAGGTGCCTGCATTTGACAGGTGGATCCCTAATGTACTCACCAAAGAAGGTGTGCCATATCATCGTGGCCTGCTGTATGCTTCACAACCTGGCTTTGCGACGCCAGGTGCCTTTCCTGCAGGAGGATGGTCCAGATGGTGGTGTTGTAGCAGCTGTGGAGCCTGTGGAGAGTGAAGAGGAGGGAGAAGACGGGGACGACACAGACAACAGGGACACAGTGATACAACAGTATTTTCAGTAGCACACAGGTACGAATCAACCCCGCCATTTTACATTTACTTAAAGTCTCCTGCCTCTCTAATGTATGTGTTACCCCCCAGTTCCTGTTAACTGAGTTGTGACTTTCCCTTCCGTTTTCAGAGCTGTGGGCCCCACTGCGTGACCTCTGCTTTGTTTGCCCATGGACTACAGCTGTGTGACAGTGGTATGTTGTCATCACAATGTAACTGAACATTTTGGCACCGTTATGTCTAATACATTTGGTCAAAATACAAGCAGACTCCAGATTTTTTAAGTGCAATAAGTGATTTTATTAAAGTGCTAAATTTAGGGACATGATTGTAAAACGGTGATGGGTGATGGTGGAGTAATGTCCATGGCAGAGTCCAGGTTTCAGTCTCACAGGTGCATTGTCCATATGCCTGTGGAAGGATGGAGCAGAGGCAGTTTAAGTTTGGACAGGGTGACAATGTGGGACAGTGGGATGACATCAGGGGGTATCGTTTGCTGGCGGGGGTCTTGGCATCCTACTCTGTCTTCTTCTGAGATCTCAGGTACCGCTTGCGGGGTGGTTCTTCTTCTGCAGGAGGTGGGGTTCTGGTGGCCTGTCGTTGTGTGGGGGCCTCCTGTCCACTAGCGCCGGCGGAGGTGGTAGCCTGGTCTGGGTCCATGCTAGTGACAGGGGCCCTTTGTGGTGCCACATGGTCCCGCAATGTGGTGACTATCTGGTTAAGGGCCACGACGATGGTCCCCATTGTGGAACTAATGTTTCTCAGTTCCTCTCTGAACCCCATGTACTGTTCCTCCTGCAGTACCTGGATCTCCTGGAACCTGGCCAGTACCGTAGCCATCGTGTGTAGGGATTTTTGGGGGGGGGTGGGTGTGTCGCGTATGTGTGTGCCCGTAACCTTTTCTCCTCCCCCCTCCCCTGTGTCGTAGGTGCAGTACTCACCGTTGTCAAGCTCCATATCCCCCTACGTCGGCGCTGCCTGGTGTATGTCGTTTTTTTTCACGCACACCAGGCAGCGCCGGCGGCTAACGCCGGCTAACGTCATTGAATAAATACAGCGCCCGCATGGCGCTTCAGAATGGCGTTAGCCGGCGCTAATTTTTTTGACGCAAAACTGCGTTAGCGCAGTTTTGCATCAAAAAGTATAAATATGGCCCTAAGTGTCTGAGTGTGTACAAGTGTCTTAGTGTCTGAGTGTGCACGAGTGTCTGAGTGCACATGAGTGTCTGAGTGTGTGTGAGTGTGCATGAGTGTCTGAGTGTGTGCGAGTGTCTGAGTGCACGCGAATGTCTGAGTGTGCATGAATCTCTGTGTGTGCATGAGTATCTGAGTGCGCACGAGTGTCAAAGTGTAATCGAGTGTCTGAGCTTGCACTAGTATCTAAGTGTCTGAGTGTGTACAAGTGTCTTAGGGGGTCATTCCAACCCTGGCGGTCGGTGTTAAAGCGGCGGCCAACCCGCAAACAGGCAGGCGGCCAAAAAAATTGAATTCCGACCCTGGCGGGAACCGGCAACACAGCCCGCCACTTTAACACTCCGACCGCCACGGCGGGACAGACAAGCAGCACGGCGGTCACCGCCAACAGACAGGCGGCAGACAATGTACCGCCCACCCTATCACAACTCACCAATCCGCCACCTTTTCCGGGGTGGGAGCCCCACTGATAAAAACACGGCGGAAACAGACTACGAACGGGAAAACGCTCACCTCTACACACTCCACAAGGAATCTGGACATCATGGAACCGGAACTACACATCCTCCCAGCCATTGTCTTCCTGCTCCTCTACCAGGAGCACGAACTCCGGCGCAGACGACAACGGTGAGTACTGCACCTATGACACAGGGGAGGGGGGAGGCAAAAAATTACAGGGACACACATACGCCACACACCCACCCCCACCCTCACCCACTACAACACACACATCAATGCAGAGCAACAAGTCAGAGTGACACCCCCTATACCCCCCGGAAGAATGCAAAGACAAAATGAAATGATCATTAAAAATGAAGTATATTATAGCATAATTGAAGTTAAGTGAAATATGAAATATATAAATAAAATATATTACATCATGAACAATATATACATAGGTCAAACGTCCGGCCCGTATTGGCTATCATCCATTGTTCGTGGGCCAATGGGCCTAAACACATGGGCAAAGCCCACACACGAGACCCGATTCCATTGGAGAGAACACTGCAGGGGCATCAGATAGTAAAACTACAGGCACCTCAGGGGGAAGGGAAGGGGGGGCACCTCAGCCTGTTGAGTCCACGACGCCAGATCCACGAGGGGCCTCCATGCCCACTGTACCATCCTTGGGAGTGCAAAGCCACAGTCTCACAAGTCTCTACAGTGGGTGGGTTGCCCACTGTACCATCCTGGGGAGTGCAAAGCCACAGTCCATCAAGTGGATTACAGACTCCACTGGTTCTGGAGGAGGCATGGTGCCCAGAGTGCTTCGTGAAGCCCTGGCCGACAAAGATCCGGCCCTGCCAATGGGCCAGCGGTGCTTGAGATGAAGGGCCCAGCGGAGCGGTGCTTGACAGGAAGGGCCCAGCGGAGCAGTTCAGAGACGGCGGTGCACAGCAGAGCGGTGCTTGACAGGAAGTGCCCAGCGGAGCGGTGCAGAGACGGCGATGCCCAGCGGAGCGGTGCTTGACAGGAAGGTCCCAGCGGAGCGGTGCTTGAGTTGAAGGGCCCAGCTGAGCGGTGCTTGACAGGAAGGGCCCAGCGGAGCGGTGCAGAGACGGCGATGCCCAGCGGAGCGGTGCTTGACAGGAAGGGCCCAGCGGAGTGGTGCTTGACAGGAAGGGCCCAGCGGAGCGGAGCGGTGCTTGAGTTGAAGGGCCCTGTTCAGCGGTGCTTGTCTTGAGGGGCCCAGTTCGGCGGTGCTTGTCACGGCGGGGCCCTGTTCAGCGGTGCTTGTCATGGCGGGGCCCTGTTCAGCGGTGCTTGTCACGGCGGGGCCCTGTTCAGCGGTGCTTGACATGTGTTCCCAGGGAACCCGATCGGGCCAATATTTTCCACTCAGTCACCATCCGACATTTCGCTTGGGGGCCCTCCTGTGCTGGAGTCCTGGGCCCGTGGGTGTCCTCCTTCACACCCGAAATGGGGCTGGTGGGGCCCTCCGGGGCAGCTCGCCTGCTGCCGGACTTGTCTGCCCTGCTTCCCTTGCCCTCCTTCGCCGATTCTCTGGGGCCCTTGCCTCCCTTTGTGGATGTGCCAGGTGACGGTGGCAGGGTAGTGCATTTGGGGGCTGCAGTCTCTGGCCTCTCGCGCCGGCCCTTCCCTTTTTTAGTTTTTTTCCCAGGGGGTGGGCTTGCTGTCCCCTTGCTGCTGGCCGATGTTGCTGCCCTAGAAGCTGGTGGACTCCAATAGCCCTGGACTATGGTCCTTGTAGGTGCAGGGCTTGTGGTGGCTGAGGTGCTGTTTGGACTCTTACGAGATGGGGGGGGTGGGTCAGGTGAGGCAAAGAGGTTAATTTTGGAGAGGAAAAACTTTTTAGGAGCAGTGGGAAGGGTAGGTGCAGTGGGTATGGGAGTGGAGGAAGAGGATGTGGTTGTAGGAGAGTCAAGTGTGGTGTCTTTGGGTGCAGGTGCTTGTGATGGAGGCTGTCGTGAGGTGGATGGCTGTTGGGTGGGTGGCTGCCTGCGTTTGTGTGGTTTGGAAGAGGGGGTGACAGACACACTTGGAGAGGACACAGGGGACGTGTAAATGGCAGTGGGGGTGGTGACTGCACATGTGCGGAGTGTTCTGGTGGGTGTGCTGGTGATGGACGTACTGGCTGATGGTGGTGTGCGTGCAGGTGTGAGTGGAGACGTCACAGGGAGGGAGGAGGGAGACGAGGAGGAGGGGGACACAGAGGAGGCAGTGGCTGTTGGCATGTCTGCATGTGGATGTTGCATGTGTGAATGCTTGTGTGATCTGTGGTGCTTATGTCTGGATGAGCTGCCCTTGGGTGTTGATGTGTGTGCAGGCTGGTCTGTAGGTGTGGCTGGGATAGGCAGAGGAACAGGGGAGTGGGACTGGGATGAGGAAATTGGAGGGGGGAGGCAGGAGACAGGGACAATGGCTGCCATCAGTGCTGAGGCCAGAGCGTTGAACGATCGCTGATGGGCAGCCTGACCCGAATGAATGCTCTCCAGGTATGCATTGCTCCGGTGTGGCATTCAAAAGGGTAGACTGCCCAACAATGAGCGTCTGGAGGAGGTCAATGATCTCCTCACTGAGGGCAGCAGGGGTAACTGGGGCAGGGCCTGAGGTGCCTTACGGAGGGGCCTAGCCTACAGAAATCGCCCTGGCCTAGAGATACCCACAGCCCTCCTCCCCCACCCAGACACCTCCACTGTGCACTAATATAGCAGAATGTGCTGGTACTCACCCCCTTGTGTCTGCTGTGATGTCCTCACGTGCCCATCCAAATCGGGGTAGGCCACCGCCAGGATCCGGGACATCAGGGGGGTCAATTGCCGTGTGGCACCCCTCCTAGGTTGGGAGGCCATCCCCAGCAGAGCCTCCGCGGTCTTTCTGCTCCCGCGGCGGATGTCCTCCCACCTCTTTCGGCAGTGGGTGCCCCGTCTGTTGTGGACCCCCAGGGTCCGGACGTCCTTGGCGATGGCACGCCAAATGTCGATCTTCTGATGGGCGCTGACCTATGTGACATGGACAGGGTGGGAAAATAAATATAATCATTTACTGCATGGTCGATGTGAGTGGCCCCCCTCCCCAACCTTGCCATATGGCACATGCTCTCATCAGTCGTGCAATGCATGCCTCATTCGCTCCCCTCCCCACCATCTTTCATCCACCCCACTCAACACAGGCATTGCCCACAAAGCATGGTCCCAGTGTACTTACCTGTTGGTCTGGAGGACCATAGAGTAGCGCATACTGGGGGAGGACCCCATCAACAAGTTTCTCCAATTCCTCAGATGTGAAGGCAGGGGCCCTTTCCCCAGTCGCAGCAGCCATTGTCTCTTCCAGACCGAGGTCACAGCAGCACTTGCAGTATAGGTCCTCTCCTGTGGATGATCAGGTCTCGAGTGATTAAGCAGATAGAAAATGGCGGTCACGTTCGCGGCGGTGAGTACCGCGGCGGTGCGTACCGCGACCGCCGGCGCACATCGTCATTGGCTCCTGAGACCCAGAGGGTTCAATGTTAACCAATGCTGCTTTGCGCCGCGGTCTTCGACCGCCTACCGCCACGGTGTGCCACGCCAGCGCATTGACCTCACATCCCATTGTCACACTTCACAGGTCAGGCAGCCGCCATTTCAAGGGCCCACATGGCTTAATTTCTACTGCGTCACACCGGCCTAGGCCTTGCATTGCCACTCATACAAGCCATTCAATGCATAGCGAATCGTGTTCTGTGCAAGCTGTGGTTACGTACCTTTGGGTTGCTTGACTCTGTGCTCCATGTTGTCCTTACTAGGCACCGTCCGCTGGGACTTGCGAGGAGATGGAGCAATGTTCCTGTGTACAGACCGCTGGTGGACCTGTCGACAATGGAAGAAAGACATGTCATACTGACATACAGACTTGACCGAGCCACTATACAGGAACTGTGTGCCCAGCTGGAGCCAGACCTGATGTCCCCCATTCGCCAACCCACAGGGATTCCCCCTCTGGTGCAGGTTCTGTCAATACTTCATTTTTTGGCAAGTGGATCATTCCAAACAACAGTGGCCATATCATCAGGGATGTCTCAGCCTATGTTTTCTAAGGTTTTGTCCAGAGTGTTGTCTGCCCTGATGAAATACATGCGTAGCTACATTGTTTTCCCTGAGGTGGGCGATTTGGCTACAGTGAAGGGTGATTTCTATGCTCTTGGACATATCCCCAACATCATTGGTGCCATTGATGGGACCCATGTGGCTTTGGTTCCCCCCAGTGAAAGTGAGCAGGTGTACAGGAACAGAAAAAGTTATCATTCGATGAATGTCCAGGTGGTCTGTTTGGCTGACCAGTACATCTCCCATGTAAATGCCAAGTTCCCTGGGTCAGTGCATGACGCGTACATCATGCGAAATAGCAGCATCCCTTATGTGATGGAACAGCTACAGAGACACCGTGTGTGGCTAATTGGTGACTCTGGTTACCCCAACCTGTCGTGGCTACTGACCCCAGTGAGGAATTCCAGGACAAGGGCAGAGGAACGGTACAATGAGGCCCATGGGCGTACTAGGAGGGTCATCGAGCGGACCTTCGGCCTCCTGAAAGCCAGGTTTAGGTGCCTGCATATGACAGGTGGATCCCTAATGTACTCACCAAAGAAGGTGTGCCATATCATCGTGGCCTGCTGTATGCTTCACAACCTGGCTTTGCGACGCCAGGTGCCTTTCCTGCAGGAGGATGGTCCAGATGGTGGTGTTGTAGCAGCTGTGGAGCCTGTGGAGAGTGAAGAGGAGGAAGAAGACGGGGACGACACAGACAACAGGGACACAGTGATACAACAGTATTTTCAGTAGCACACAGGTACGAATCAACCCCGCCATTTTACATTTACTTAAAGTCTCCTGCCTCTCTAATGTATGTGTTACCCCCCAGTTCCTGTTAACTGAGTTGTGACTTTCCCTTCCGTTTTCAGAGCTGTGGGCCCCACTGCGTGACCTCTGCTTTGTTTGCCCATGGACTACAGCTGTGTGACAGTGGTATGTTGTCATCACAATGTAACTGAACATTTTGGCACCGTTATGTCTAATACATTTGGTCAAAATACAAGCAGACTCCAGATTTTTTAAGTGCAATAAGTGATTTTATTAAAGTGCTAAATTTAGGGACATGATTGTAAAACGGTGATGGGTGATGGTGGAGTAATGTCCATGGCAGAGTCCAGGTTTCAGTCTCACAGGTGCATTGTCCATATGCCTGTGGAAGGATGGAGCAGAGGCAGTTTAAGTTTGGACAGGGTGACAATGTGGGACAGTGGGATGACATCAGGGGGTATCGTTTGCTGGCGGGGGTCTTGGCATCCTACTCTGTCTTCTTCTGAGATCTCAGGTACCGCTTGCGGGGTGGTTCTTCTTCTGCAGGAGGTGGGGTTCTGGTGGCCTGTCGTTGTGTGGGGGCATCCTGTCCACTAGCGCCGGCGGAGGTGGTAGCCTGGTCTGGGTCCATGCTAGTGACAGGGGCCCTTTGTGGTGCCACATGGTCCCGCAATGTGGTGACTATCTGGTTAAGGGCCACGACGATGGTCCCCATTGTGGAACTAATGTTTCTCAGTTCCTCTCTGAACCCCATGTACTGTTCCTCCTGCAGTACCTGGATCTCCTGGAACCTGGCCAGTACCGTAGCCATCGTGTGTAGGGATTTTTTGGGGGGGGTGGGTGTGTCGCGTATGTGTGTGCCCGTAACCTTTTCTCCTCCCCCCTCCCCTGTGTCGTAGGTGCAGTACTCACCGTTGTCAAGCTCCATATCCCCCTACGTCGGCGCTGCCTGGTGTATGTCGTTTTTTTTCACGCACACCAGGCAGCGCCGGCGGCTAACGCCGGCTAACGTCATTGAATAAATACAGCGCCCGCATGGCGCTTCAGAATGGCGTTAGCCGGCGCTAATTTTTTTGACGCAAAACTGCGTTAGCGCAGTTTTGCATCAAAAAGTATAAATATGGCCCTAAGTGTCTGAGTGTGTACAAGTGTCTTAGTGTCTGAGTGTGCACGAGTGTCTGAGTGCACATGAGTGTCTGAGTGTGTGTGAGTGTGCATGAGTGTCTGAGTGTGTGCGAGTGTCTGAGTGCACGCGAATGTCTGAGTGTGCATGAATCTCTGTGTGTGCATGAGTATCTGAGTGCGCACGAGTGTCAAAGTGTAATCGAGTGTCTGAGCTTGCACTAGTATCTAAGTGTCTGAGTGTGTACAAGTGTCTTAGGGGGTCATTCCAACCCTGGCGGTCGGTGTTAAAGCGGCGGCCAACCCGCAAACAGGCAGGCGGCCAAAAAAATTGAATTCCGACCCTGGCGGGAACCGGCAACACAGCCCGCCACTTTAACACTCCGACCGCCACGGCGGGACAGACAAGCAGCACGGCGGTCACCGCCAACAGACAGGCGGCAGACAATGTACCGCCCACCCTATCACAACTCACCAATCTGCCACCTTTTCCGGGGTGGGAGCCCCACTGATAAAAACACGGCGGAAACAGACTACGAACGGGAAAACGCTCACCTCTACACACTCCACAAGGAATCTGGACATCATGGAACCGGAACTACACATCCTCCCAGCCATTGTCTTCCTGCTCCTCTACCAGGAGCACGAACTCCGGCGCAGACGACAACGGTGAGTACTGCACCTATGACACAGGGGAGGGGGGAGGCAAAAAATTACAGGGACACACATACGCCACACACCCACCCCCACCCTCACCCACTACAACACACACATCAATGCAGAGCAACAAGTCAGAGTGACACCCCCTATACCCCCCGGAAGAATGCAAAGACAAAATGAAATGATCATTAAAAATGAAGTATATTATAGCATAATTGAAGTTAAGTGAAATATGAAATATATAAATAAAATATATTACATCATGAACAATATATACATAGGTCAAACGTCCGGCCCGTATTGGCTATCATCCATTGTTCGTGGGCCAATGGGCCTAAACACATGGGCAAAGCCCACACACGAGACCCGATTCCATTGGAGAGAACACTGCAGGGGCATCAGATAGTAAAACTACAGGCACCTCAGGGGGAAGGGAAGGGGGGGCACCTCAGCCTGTTGAGTCCACGACGCCAGATCCACGAGGGGCCTCCATGCCCACTGTACCATCCTTGGGAGTGCAAAGCCACAGTCTCACAAGTCTCTACAGTGGGTGGGTTGCCCACTGTACCATCCTGGGGAGTGCAAAGCCACAGTCCATCAAGTGGATTACAGACTCCACTGGTTCTGGAGGAGGCATGGTGCCCAGAGTGCTTCGTGAAGCCCTGGCCGACAAAGATCCGGCCCTGCCAATGGGCCAGCGGTGCTTGAGATGAAGGGCCCAGCGGAGCGGTGCTTGACAGGAAGGGCCCAGCGGAGCAGTTCAGAGACGGCGGTGCACAGCAGAGCGGTGCTTGACAGGAAGTGCCCAGCGGAGCGGTGCAGAGACGGCGATGCCCAGCGGAGCGGTGCTTGACAGGAAGGTCCCAGCGGAGCGGTGCTTGAGTTGAAGGGCCCAGCTGAGCGGTGCTTGACAGGAAGGGCCCAGCGGAGCGGTGCAGAGACGGCGATGCCCAGCGGAGCGGTGCTTGACAGGAAGGGCCCAGCGGAGTGGTGCTTGACAGGAAGGGCCCAGCGGAGCGGAGCGGTGCTTGAGTTGAAGGGCCCTGTTCAGCGGTGCTTGTCTTGAGGGGCCCAGTTCGGCGGTGCTTGTCACGGCGGAGCCCTGTTCAGCGGTGCTTGTCATGGCGGGGCCCTGTTCAGCGGTGCTTGTCACGGCGGGGCCCTGTTCAGCGGTGCTTGACATGTGTTCCCAGGGAACCCGATCGGGCCAATATTTTCCACTCAGTCACCATCCGACATTTCGCTTGGGGGCCCTCCTGTGCTGGAGTCCTGGGCCCGTGGGTGTCCTCCTTCACACCCGAAATGGGGCTGGTGGGGCCCTCCGGGGCAGCTCGCCTGCTGCCGGACTTGTCTGCCCTGCTTCCCTTGCCCTCCTTCGCCGATTCTCTGGGGCCCTTGCCTCCCTTTGTGGATGTGCCAGGTGACGGTGGCAGGGTAGTGCATTTGGGGGCTGCAGTCTCTGGCCTCTCGCGCCGGCCCTTCCCTTTTTTAGTTTTTTTCCCAGGGGGTGGGCTTGCTGTCCCCTTGCTGCTGGCCGATGTTGCTGCCCTAGAAGCTGGTGGACTCCAATAGCCCTGGACTATGGTCCTTGTAGGTGCAGGGCTTGTGGTGGCTGAGGTGCTGTTTGGACTCTTACGAGATGGGGGGGGTGGGTCAGGTGAGGCAAAGAGGTTAATTTTGGAGAGGAAAAACTTTTTAGGAGCAGTGGGAAGGGTAGGTGCAGTGGGTATGGGAGTGGAGGAAGAGGATGTGGTTGTAGGAGAGTCAAGTGTGGTGTCTTTGGGTGCAGGTGCTTGTGATGGAGGCTGTCGTGAGGTGGATGGCTGTTGGGTGGGTGGCTGCCTGCGTTTGTGTGGTTTGGAAGAGGGGGTGACAGACACACTTGGAGAGGACACAGGGGACGTGTAAATGGCAGTGGGGGTGGTGACTGCACATGTGCGGAGTGTTCTGGTGGGTGTGCTGGTGATGGACGTACTGGCTGATGGTGGTGTGCGTGCAGGTGTGAGTGGAGACGTCACAGGGAGGGAGGAGGGAGACGAGGAGGAGGGGGACACAGAGGAGGCAGTGGCTGTTGGCATGTCTGCATGTGGATGTTGCATGTGTGAATGCTTGTGTGATCTGTGGTGCTTATGTCTGGATGAGCTGCCCTTGGGTGTTGATGTGTGTGCAGGCTGGTCTGTAGGTGTGGCTGGGATAGGCAGAGGAACAGGGGAGTGGGACTGGGATGAGGAAATTGGAGGGGGGAGGCAGGAGACAGGGACAATGGCTGCCATCAGTGCTGAGGCCAGAGCGTTGAACGATCGCTGATGGGCAGCCTGACCCGAATGAATGCTCTCCAGGTATGCATTGCTCCGGTGTGGCATTCAAAAGGGTAGACTGCCCAACAATGAGCGTCTGGAGGAGGTCAATGATCTCCTCACTGAGGGCAGCAGGGGTAACTGGGGCAGGGCCTGAGGTGCCTTACGGAGGGGCCTAGCCTACAGAAATCGCCCTGGCCTAGAGATACCCACAGCCCTCCTCCCCCACCCAGACACCTCCACTGTGCACTAATATAGCAGAATGTGCTGGTACTCACCCCCTTGTGTCTGCTGTGATGTCCTCACGCGCCCATCCAAATCGGGGTAGGCCACCGCCAGGATCCGGGACATCAGGGGGGTCAATTGCCGTGTGGCACCCCTCCTAGGTTGGGAGGCCATCCCCAGCAGAGCCTCCGCGGTCTTTCTGCTCCCGCGGCGGATGTCCTCCCACCTCTTTCGGCAGTGGGTGCCCCGTCTGTTGTGGACCCCCAGGGTCCGGACGTCCTTGGCGATGGCACGCCAAATGTCGATCTTCTGATGGGCGCTGACCTATGTGACATGGACAGGGTGGGAAAATAAATATAATCATTTACTGCATGGTCGATGTGAGTGGCCCCCCTCCCCAACCTTGCCATATGGCACATGCTCTCATCAGTCGTGCAATGCATGCCTCATTCGCTCCCCTCCCCACCATCTTTCATCCACCCCACTCAACACAGGCATTGCCCACAAAGCATGGTCCCAGTGTACTTACCTGTTGGTCTGGAGGACCATAGAGTAGCGCATACTGGGGGAGGACCCCATCAACAAGTTTCTCCAATTCCTCAGATGTGAAGGCAGGGGCCCTTTCCCCAGTCGCAGCAGCCATTGTCTCTTCCAGACCGAGGTCACAGCAGCACTTGCAGTATAGGTCCTCTCCTGTGGATGATCAGGTCTCGAGTGATTAAGCAGATAGAAAATGGCGGTCACGTTCGCGGCGGTGAGTACCGCGGCGGTGCGTACCGCGACCGCCGGCGCACATCGTCATTGGCTCCTGAGACCCATAGGGTTCAATGTTAACCAATGCTGCTTTGCGCCGCGGTCTTCGACCGCCTACCGCCACGGTGTGCCACGCCAGCGCATTGACCTCACATCCCATTGTCACACTTCACAGGTCAGGCAGCCGCCATTTCAAGGGCCCACATGGCTTAATTTCTACTGCGTCACACCGGCCTAGGCCTTGCATTGCCACTCATACAAGCCATTCAATGCATAGCGAATCGTGTTCTGTGCAAGCTGTGGTTACGTACCTTTGGGTTGCTTGACTCTGTGCTCCATGTTGTCCTTACTAGGCACCGTCCGCTGGGACTTGCGAGGAGATGGAGCAATGTTCCTGTGTACAGACCGCTGGTGGACCTGTCGACAATGGAAGAAAGACATGTCATACTGACATACAGACTTGACCGAGCCACTATACAGGAACTGTGTGCCCAGCTGGAGCCAGACCTGATGTCCCCCATTCGCCAACGCACAGGGATTCCCCCTCTGGTGCAGGTTCTGTCAATACTTCATTTTTTGGCAAGTGGATCATTCCAAACAACAGTGGCCATATCATCAGGGATGTCTCAGCCTATGTTTTCTAAGGTTTTGTCCAGAGTGTTGTCTGCCCTGATGAAATACATGCGTAGCTACATTGTTTTCCCTGAGGTGGGCGATTTGGCTACAGTGAAGGGTGATTTCTATGCTCTTGGACATATCCCCAACATCATTGGTGCCATTGATGGGACCCATGTGGCTTTGGTTCCCCCCAGTGAAAGTGAGCAGGTGTACAGGAACAGAAAAAGTTATCATTCGATGAATGTCCAGGTGGTCTGTTTGGCTGACCAGTACATCTCCCATGTAAATGCCAAGTTCCCTGGGTCAGTGCATGACGCGTACATCATGCGAAATAGCAGCATCCCTTATGTGATGGAACAGCTACAGAGACACCGTGTGTGGCTAATTGGTGACTCTGGTTACCCCAACCTGTCGTGGCTACTGACCCCAGTGAGGAATTCCAGGACAAGGGCAGAGGAACGGTACAATGAGGCCCATGGGCGTACTAGGAGGGTCATCGAGCGGACCTTCGGCCTCCTGAAAGCCAGGTTTAGGTGCCTGCATATGACAGGTGGATCCCTAATGTACTCACCAAAGAAGGTGTGCCATATCATCGTGGCCTGCTGTATGCTTCACAACCTGGCTTTGCGACGCCAGGTGCCTTTCCTGCAGGAGGATGGTCCAGATGGTGGTGTTGTAGCAGCTGTGGAGCCTGTGGAGAGTGAAGAGGAGGAAGAAGACGGGGACGACACAGACAACAGGGACACAGTGATACAACAGTATTTTCAGTAGCACACAGGTACGAATCAACCCCGCCATTTTACATTTACTTAAAGTCTCCTGCCTCTCTAATGTATGTGTTACCCCCCAGTTCCTGTTAACTGAGTTGTGACTTTCCCTTCCGTTTTCAGAGCTGTGGGCCCCACTGCGTGACCTCTGCTTTGTTTGCCCATGGACTACAGCTGTGTGACAGTGGTATGTTGTCATCACAATGTAACTGAACATTTTGGCACCGTTATGTCTAATACATTTGGTCAAAATACAAGCAGACTCCAGATTTTTTAAGTGCAATAAGTGATTTTATTAAAGTGCTAAATTTAGGGACATGATTGTAAAACGGTGATGGGTGATGGTGGAGTAATGTCCATGGCAGAGTCCAGGTTTCAGTCTCACAGGTGCATTGTCCATATGCCTGTGGAAGGATGGAGCAGAGGCAGTTTAAGTTTGGACAGGGTGACAATGTGGGACAGTGGGATGACATCAGGGGGTATCGTTTGCTGGCGGGGGTCTTGGCATCCTACTCTGTCTTCTTCTGAGATCTCAGGTACCGCTTGCGGGGTGGTTCTTCTTCTGCAGGAGGTGGGGTTCTGGTGGCCTGTCGTTGTGTGGGGGCATCCTGTCCACTAGCGCCGGCGGAGGTGGTAGCCTGGTCTGGGTCCATGCTAGTGACAGGGGCCCTTTGTGGTGCCACATGGTCCCGCAATGTGGTGACTATCTGGTTAAGGGCCACGACGATGGTCCCCATTGTGGAACTAATGTTTCTCAGTTCCTCTCTGAACCCCATGTACTGTTCCTCCTGCAGTACCTGGATCTCCTGGAACCTGGCCAGTACCGTAGCCATCGTGTGTAGGGATTTTTGGGGGGGGGTGGGTGTGTCGCGTATGTGTGTGCCCGTAACCTTTTCTCCTCCCCCCTCCCCTGTGTCGTAGGTGCAGTACTCACCGTTGTCAAGCTCCATATCCCCCTACGCCGGCGCTGCCTGGTGTATGTCGTTTTTTTTCACGCACACCAGGCAGCGCCGGCGGCTAACGCCGGCTAACGTCATTGAATAAATACAGCGCCCGCATGGCGCTTCAGAATGGCGTTAGCCGGCGCTAATTTTTTTGACGCAAAACTGCGTTAGCGCAGTTTTGCATCAAAAAGTATAAATATGGCCCTAAGTGTCTGAGTGTGTACAAGTGTCTTAGTGTCTGAGTGTGCACGAGTGTCTGAGTGCACATGAGTGTCTGAGTGTGTGTGAGTGTGCATGAGTGTCTGAGTGTGTGCGAGTGTCTGAGTGCACGCGAATGTCTGAGTGTGCATGAATCTCTGTGTGTGCATGAGTATCTGAGTGCGCACGAGTGTCAAAGTGTAATCGAGTGTCTGAGCTTGCACTAGTATCTAAGTGTCTGAGTGTGTACAAGTGTCTTAGGGGGTCATTCCAACCCTGGCGGTCGGTGTTAAAGCGGCGGCCAACCCGCAAACAGGCAGGCGGCCAAAAAAATTGAATTCCGACCCTGGCGGGAACCGGCAACACAGCCCGCCACTTTAACACTCCGACCGCCACGGTGGGACAGACAAGCAGCGCGGCGGTCACCGCCAACAGACAGGCGGCAGACAATGTACCGCCCACCCTATCACAACTCACCAATCCGCCACCTTTTCCGGGGTGGGAGCCCCACTGATAAAAACACGGCGGAAACAGACTACGAACGGGAAAACGCTCACCTCTACACACTCCACAAGGAATCTGGACATCATGGAACCGGAACTACACATCCTCCCAGCCATTGTCTTCCTGCTCCTCTACCAGGAGCACGAACTCCGGCGCAGACGACAACGGTGAGTACTGCACCTATGACACAGGGGAGGGGGGAGGCAAAAAATTACAGGGACACACATACGCCACACACCCACCCCCACCCTCACCCACTACAACACACACATCAATGCAGAGCAACAAGTCAGAGTGAAACCCCCTATACCCCCCGGAAGAATGCAAAGACAAAATGAAATGATCATTAAAAATGAAGTATATTATAGCATAATTGAAGTTAAGTGAAATATGAAATATATAAATAAAATATATTACATCATGAACAATATATACATAGGTCAAACGTCCGGCCCGTATTGGCTATCATCCATTGTTCGTGGGCCAATGGGCCTAAACACATGGGCAAAGCCCACACACGAGACCCGATTCCATTGGAGAGAACACTGCAGGGGCATCAGATAGTAAAACTACAGGCACCTCAGGGGGAAGGGAAGGGGGGGCACCTCAGCCTGTTGAGTCCACGACGCCAGATCCACGAGGGGCCTCCATGCCCACTGTACCATCCTTGGGAGTGCAAAGCCACAGTCTCACAAGTCTCTACAGTGGGTGGGTTGCCCACTGTACCATCCTGGGGAGTGCAAAGCCACAGTCCATCAAGTGGATTACAGACTCCACTGGTTCTGGAGGAGGCATGGTGCCCAGAGTGCTTCGTGAAGCCCTGGCCGACAAAGATCCGGCCCTGCCAATGGGCCAGCGGTGCTTGAGATGAAGGGCCCAGCGGAGCGGTGCTTGACAGGAAGGGCCCAGCGGAGCAGTTCATAGACGGCGGTGCACAGCAGAGCGGTGCTTGACAGGAAGTGCCCAGCGGAGCGGTGCAGAGACGGCGATGCCCAGCGGAGCGGTGCTTGACAGGAAGGTCCCAGCGGAGCGGTGCTTGAGTTGAAGGGCCCAGCTGAGCGGTGCTTGACAGGAAGGGCCCAGCGGAGCGGTGCAGAGACGGCGATGCCCAGCGGAGCGGTGCTTGACAGGAAGGGCCCAGCGGAGTGGTGCTTGACAGGAAGGGCCCAGCGGAGCGGAGCGGTGCTTGAGTTGAAGGGCCCTGTTCAGCGGTGCTTGTCTTGAGGGGCCCAGTTTGGCGGTGCTTGTCACGGCGGGCCCTGTTCAGCGGTGCTTGTCATGGCGGGGCCCTGTTCAGCGGTGCTTGTCACGGCGGGGCCCTGTTCAGCGGTGCTTGACATGTGTTCCCAGGGAACCCGATCGGGCCAATATTTTCCACTCAGTCACCATCCGACATTTCGCTTGGGGGCCCTCCTGTGCTGGAGTCCTGGGCCCGTGGGTGTCCTCCTTCACACCCGAAATGGGGCTGGTGGGGCCCTCCGGGGCAGCTCGCCTGCTGCCGGACTTGTCCGCCCTGCTTCCCTTGCCCTCCTTCGCCGATTCTCTGGGGCCCTTGCCTCCCTTTGTGGATGTGCCAGGTGACGGTGGCAGGGTAGTGCATTTGGGGGCTGCAGTCTCTGGCCTCTCGCGCCGGCCCTTCCCTTTTTTAGTTTTTTTCCCAGGGGGTGGGCTGGCTGTCCCCTTGCTGCTGGCCGATGTTGCTGCCCTAGAAGCTGGTGGACTCCAATAGCCCTGGACTATGGTCCTTGTAGGTGCAGGGCTTGTGGTGGCTGAGGTGCTGTTTGGACTCTTACGAGATGGGGGGGGTGGGTCAGGTGAGGCAAAGAGGTTAATTTTGGAGAGGAAAAACTTTTTAGGAGCAGTGGGAAGGGTAGGTGCAGTGGGTATGGGAGTGGAGGAAGAGGATGTGGTTGTAGGAGAGTCAAGTGTGGTGTCTTTGGGTGCAGGTGCTTGTGATGGAGGCTGTCGTGAGGTGGATGGCTGTTGGGTGGGTGGCTGCCTGCGTTTGTGTGGTTTGGAAGAGGGGGTGACAGACACACTTGGAGAGGACACAGGGGACGTGTAAATGGCAGTGGGGGTGGTGACTGCACATGTGCGGAGTGTTCTGGTGGGTGTGCTGGTGATGGACGTACTGGCTGATGGTGGGGTGCGTGCAGGTGTGAGTGGAGACGTCACAGGGAGGGAGGAGGGAGACGAGGAGGAGGGGGACACAGAGGAGGCAGTGGCTGTTGGCATGTCTGCATGTGGATGTTGCATGTGTGAATGCTTGTGTGATCTGTGGTGCTTATGTCTGGATGAGCTGCCCTTGGGTGTTGATGTGTGTGCAGGCTGGTCTGTAGGTGTGGCTGGGATAGGCAGAGGAACAGGGGAGTGGGACTGGGATGAGGAAATTGGAGGGGGGAGGCAGGAGACAGGGACAATGGCTGCCGTCAGTGCTGAGGCCAGAGCGTTGAACGATCGCTGATGGGCAGCCTGACCCGAATGAATGCTCTCCAGGTATGCATTGCTCCGGTGTGGCATTCAAAAGGGTAGACTGCCCAACAATGAGCGTCTGGAGGAGGTCAATGATCTCCTCACTGAGGGCAGCAGGGGTAACTGGGGCAGGGCCTGAGGTGCCTTACGGAGGGGCCTAGCCTACAGAAATCGCCCTGGCCTAGAGATACCCACAGCCCTCCTCCCCCACCCAGACACCTCCACTGTGCACTAATATAGCAGAATGTGCTGGTACTCACCCCCTTGTGTCTGCTGTGATGTCCTCACGCGCCCATCCAAATCGGGGTAGGCCACCGCCAGGATCCGGGACATCAGGGGGGTCAATTGCCGTGTGGCACCCCTCCTAGGTTGGGAGGCCATCCCCAGCAGAGCCTCCGCGGTCTTTCTGCTCCCGCGGCGGATGTCCTCCCACCTCTTTCGGCAGTGGGTTCCCCCTCTGTTGTGGACCCCCAGGGTCCGGACGTCCTTGACGATGGCACGCCAAATGTCGATCTTCTGATGGGCGCTGACCTATGTGACATGGACAGGGTGGGAAAATAAATATAATCATTTACTGCATGGTCGATGTGAGTGGCCCCCCTCCCCAACCTTGCCATATGGCACATGCTCTCATCAGTCGTGCAATGCATGCCTCATTCGCTCCCCTCCCCACCATCTTTCATCCACCCCACTCAACACAGGCATTGCCCACAAAGCATGGTCCCAGTGTACTTACCTGTTGGTCTGGAGGACCATAGAGTAGCGCATACTGGGGGAGGACCCCATCAACAAGTTTCTCCAATTCCTCAGATGTGAAGGCAGGGGCCCTTTCCCCAGTCGCAGCAGCCATTGTCTCTTCCAGACCGAGGTCACAGCAGCACTTGCAGTATAGGTCCTCTCCTGTGGATGATCAGGTCTCGAGTGATTAAGCAGATAGAAAATGGCGGTCACGCTCGCGGCGGTGCGTACCGCGGCGGTGCGTACCGCGACCGCCGGCGCACATCGTCATTGGCTCCTGAGACCCATAGGGTTCAATGTTAACCAATGCTGCTTTGCGCCGCGGTCTTCGACCGCCTACCGCCATGGTGTGCCACGCCAGCGCATTGACCTCACATCCCATTGTCACACTTCACAGGTCAGGCAGCCGCCATTTCAAGGGCCCACATGGCTTAATTTCTACTGCGTCACACCGGCCTAGGCCTTGCATTGCCACTCATACAAGCCATTCAATGCATAGCGAATCGTGTTCTGTGCAAGCTGTGGTTACGTACCTTTGGGTTGCTTGACTCTGTGCTCCATGTTGTCCTTACTAGGCACCGTCCGCTGGGACTTGCGAGGAGATGGAGCAATGTTCCTGTGTACAGACCGCTGGTGGACCTGTCGACAATGGAAGAAAGACATGTCATACTGACATACAGACTTGACCGAGCCACTATACAGGAACTGTGTGCCCAGCTGGAGCCAGACCTGATGTCCCCCATTCGCCAACCCACAGGGATTCCCCCTCTGGTGCAGGTTCTGTCAATACTTCATTTTTTGGCAAGTGGATCATTCCAAACAACAGTGGCCATATCATCAGGGATGTCTCAGCCTATGTTTTCTAAGGTTTTGTCCAGAGTGTTGTCTGCCCTGATGAAATACATGCGTAGCTACATTGTTTTCCCTGAGGTGGGCGATTTGGCTACAGTGAAGGGTGATTTCTATGCTCTTGGACATATCCCCAACATCATTGGTGCCATTGATGGGACCCATGTGGCTTTGGTTCCCCCCAGTGAAAGTGAGCAGGTGTACAGGAACAGAAAAAGTTATCATTCGATGAATGTCCAGGTGGTCTGTTTGGCTGACCAGTACATCTCCCATGTAAATGCCAAGTTCCCTGGGTCAGTGCATGACGCGTACATCATGCGAAATAGCAGCATCCCTTATGTGATGGAACAGCTACAGAGACAACATGTGTGGCTAATTGGTGACTCTGGTTACCCCAACCTGTCGTGGCTACTGACCCCAGTGAGGAATTCCAGGACAAGGGCAGAGGAACGGTACAATGAGGCCCATGGGCGTACTAGGAGGGTCATCGAGCGGACCTTCGGCCTCCTGAAAGCCAGGTTTAGGTGCCTGCATTTGACAGGTGGATCCCTAATGTACTCACCAAAGAAGGTGTGCCATATCATCGTGGCCTGCTGTATGCTTCACAACCTGGCTTTGCGACGCCAGGTGCCTTTCCTGCAGGAGGATGGTCCAGATGGTGGTGTTGTAGCAGATGTGGAGCCTGTGGAGAGTGAAGAGGAGGGAGAAGACGGGGACGACACAGACAACAGGGACACAGTGATACAACAGTATTTTCAGTAGCACACAGGTACGAATCAACCCCGCCATTTTACATTTACTTAAAGTCTCCTGCCTCTCTAATGTATGTGTTACCCCCCAGTTCCTGTTAACTGAGTTGTGACTTTCCCTTCCGTTTTCAGAGCTGTGGGCCCCACTGCGTGACCTCTGCTTTGTTTGCCCATGGACTACAGCTGTGTGACAGTGGTATGTTGTCATCACAATGTAACTGAACATTTTGGCACCGTTATGTCTAATACATTTGGTCAAAATACAAGCAGACTCCAGATTTTTTAAGTGCAATAAGTGATTTTATTAAAGTGCTAAATTTAGGGACATGATTGTAAAACGGTGATGGGTGATGGTGGAGTAATGTCCATGGCAGAGTCCAGGTTTCAGTCTCACAGGTGCATTGTCCATATGCCTGTGGAAGGATGGAGCAGAGGCAGTTTAAGTTTGGACAGGGTGACAATGTGGGACAGTGGGATGACATCAGGGGGTATCGTTTGCTGGCGGGGGTCTTGGCATCCTACTCTGTCTTCTTCTGAGATCTCAGGTACCGCTTGCGGGGTGGTTCTTCTTCTGCAGGAGGTGGGGTTCTGGTGGCCTGTCGTTGTGTGGGGGCCTCCTGTCCACTAGCGCCGGCGGAGGTGGTAGCCTGGTCTGGGTCCATGCTAGTGACAGGGGCCCTTTGTGGTGCCACATGGTCCCGCAATGTGGTGACTATCTGGTTAAGGGCCACGACGATGGTCCCCATTGTGGAACTAATGTTTCTCAGTTCCTCTCTGAACCCCATGTACTGTTCCTCCTGCAGTACCTGGATCTCCTGGAACCTGGCCAGTACCGTAGCCATCGTGTGTAGGGATTTTTGGGGGGGGGTGGGTGTGTCGCGTATGTGTGTGCCCGTAACCTTTTCTCCTCCCCCCTCCCCTGTGTCGTAGGTGCAGTACTCACCGTTGTCAAGCTCCATATCCCCCTACGCCGGCGCTGCCTGGTGTATGTCGTTTTTTTTCACGCACACCAGGCAGCGCCGGCGGCTAACGCCGGCTAACGTCATTGAATAAATACAGCGCCCGCATGGCGCTTCAGAATGGCGTTAGCCGGCGCTAATTTTTTTGACGCAAAACTGCGTTAGCGCAGTTTTGCATCAAAAAGTATAAATATGGCCCTAAGTGTCTGAGTGTGTACAAGTGTCTTAGTGTCTGAGTGTGCACGAGTGTCTGAGTGCACATGAGTGTCTGAGTGTGTGTGAGTGTGCATGAGTGTCTGAGTGTGTGCGAGTGTCTGAGTGCACGCGAATGTCTGAGTGTGCATGAATCTCTGTGTGTGCATGAGTATCTGAGTGCGCACGAGTGTCAAAGTGTAATCGAGTGTCTGAGCTTGCACTAGTATCTAAGTGTCTGAGTGTGTACAAGTGTCTTAGGGGGTCATTCCAACCCTGGCGGTCGGTGTTAAAGCGGCGGCCAACCCGCAAACAGGCAGGCGGCCAAAAAAATTGAATTCCGACCCTGGCGGGAACCGGCAACACAGCCCGCCACTTTAACACTCCGACCGCCACGGCGGGACAGACAAGCAGCGCGGCGGTCACCGCCAACAGACAGGCGGCAGACAATGTACCGCCCACCCTATCACAACTCACCAATCCGCCACCTTTTCCGGGGTGGGAGCCCCACTGATAAAAACACGGCGGAAACAGACTACGAACGGGAAAACGCTCACCTCTACACACTCCACAAGGAATCTGGACATCATGGAACCGGAACTACACATCCTCCCAGCCATTGTCTTCCTGCTCCTCTACCAGGAGCACGAACTCCGGCGCAGACGACAACGGTGAGTACTGCACCTATGACACAGGGGAGGGGGGAGGCAAAAAATTACAGGGACACACATACGCCACACACCCACCCCCACCCTCACCCACTACAACACACACATCAATGCAGAGCAACAAGTCAGAGTGACACCCCCTATACCCCCCGGAAGAATGCAAAGACAAAATGAAATGATCATTAAAAATGAAGTATATTATAGCATAATTGAAGTTAAGTGAAATATGAAATATATAAATAAAATATATTACATCATGAACAATATATACATAGGTCAAACGTCCGGCCAGTATTGGCTATCATCCATTGTTCGTGGGCCAATGGGCCTAAACACATGGGCAAAGCCCACACACAAGACCCGATTCCATTGGAGAGAACACTGCAGGGGCATCAGATAGTAAAACTACAGGCACCTCAGGGGGAAGGGAAGGGGGGGCACCTCAGCCTGTTGAGTCCACGACGCCAGATCCACGAGGGGCCTCCATGCCCACTGTACCATCCTTGGGAGTGCAAAGCCACAGTCTCACAAGTCTCTACAGTGGGTGGGTTGCCCACTGTACCATCCTGGGGAGTGCAAAGCCACAGTCCATCAAGTGGATTACAGACTCCACTGGTTCTGGAGGAGGCATGGTGCCCAGAGTGCTTCGTGAAGCCCTGGCCGACAAAGACCCGGCCCTGCCAATGGGCCAGCGGTGCTTGAGATGAAGGGCCCAGCGGAGCGGTGCTTGACAGGAAGGGCCCAGCGGAGCAGTTCAGAGACGGCGGTGCACAGCAGAGCGGTGCTTGACAGGAAGTGCCCAGCGGAGCGGTGCAGAGACGGCGATGCCCAGCGGAGCGGTGCTTGACAGGAAGGTCCCAGCGGAGCGGTGCTTGAGTTGAAGGGCCCAGCTGAGCGGTGCTTGACAGGAAGGGCCCAGCGGAGCGGTGCAGAGACGGCGATGCCCAGCGGAGCGGTGCTTGACAGGAAGGGCCCAGCGGAGTGGTGCTTGACAGGAAGGGCCCAGCGGAGCGGAGCGGTGCTTGAGTTGAAGGGCCCTGTTCAGCGGTGCTTGTCTTGAGGGGCCCAGTTCGGCGGTGCTTGTCACGGCGGGGCCCTGTTCAGCGGTGCTTGTCATGGCGGGGCCCTGTTCAGCGGTGCTTGTCACGGCGGGGCCCTGTTCAGCGGTGCTTGACATGTGTTCCCAGGGAACCCGATCGGGCCAATATTTTCCACTCAGTCACCATCCGACATTTCGCTTGGGGGCCCTCCTGTGCTGGAGTCCTGGGCCCGTGGGTGTCCTCCTTCACACCCGAAATGGGGCTGGTGGGGCCCTCTGGGGCAGCTCGCCTGCTGCCGGACTTGTCTGCCCTGCTTCCCTTGCCCTCCTTCGCCGATTCTCTGGGGCCCTTGCCTCCCTTTGTGGATGTGCCAGGTGACGGTGGCAGGGTAGTGCATTTGGGGGCTGCAGTCTCTGGCCTCTCGCGCCGGCCCTTCCCTTTTTTAGTTTTTTTCCCAGGGGGTGGGCTTGCTGTCCCCTTGCTGCTGGCCGATGTTGCTGCCCTAGAAGCTGGTGGACTCCAATAGCCCTGGACTATGGTCCTTGTAGGTGCAGGGCTTGTGGTGGCTGAGGTGCTGTTTGGACTCTTACGAGATGGGGGGGGTGGGTCAGGTGAGGCAAAGAGGTTAATTTTGGAGAGGAAAAACTTTTTAGGAGCAGTGGGAAGGGTAGGTGCAGTGGGTATGGGAGTGGAGGAAGAGGATGTGGTTGTAGGAGAGTCAAGTGTGGTGTCTTTGGGTGCAGGTGCTTGTGATGGAGGCTGTCGTGAGGTGGATGGCTGTTGGGTGGGTGGCTGCCTGCGTTTGTGTGGTTTGGAAGAGGGGGTGACAGACACACTTGGAGAGGACACAGGGGACGTGTAAATGGCAGTGGGGGTGGTGACTGCACATGTGCGGAGTGTTCTGGTGGGTGTGCTGGTGATGGACGTACTGGCTGATGGTGGTGTGCGTGCAGGTGTGAGTGGAGACGTCACAGGGAGGGAGGAGGGAGACGAGGAGGAGGGGGACACAGAGGAGGCAGTGGCTGTTGGCATGTCTGCATGTGGATGTTGCATGTGTGAATGCTTGTGTGATCTGTGGTGCTTATGTCTGGATGAGCTGCCCTTGGGTGTTGATGTGTGTGCAGGCTGGTCTGTAGGTGTGGCTGGGATAGGCAGAGGAACAGGGGAGTGGGACTGGGATGAGGAAATTGGAGGGGGGAGGCAGGAGACAGGGACAATGGCTGCCGTCAGTGCTGAGGCCAGAGCGTTGAACGATCGCTGATGGGCAGCCTGACCCGAATGAATGCTCTCCAGGTATGCATTGCTCCGGTGTGGCATTCAAAAGGGTAGACTGCCCAACAATGAGCGTCTGGAGGAGGTCAATGATCTCCTCACTGAGGGCAGCAGGGGTAACTGGGGCAGGGCCTGAGGTGCCTTACGGAGGGGCCTAGCCTACAGAAATCGCCCTGGCCTAGAGATACCCACAGCCCTCCTCCCCCACCCAGACACCTCCACTGTGCACTAATATAGCAGAATGTGCTGGTACTCACCCCCTTGTGTCTGCTGTGATGTCCTCACGCGCCCATCCAAATCGGGGTAGGCCACCGCCAGGATCCGGGACATCAGGGGGGTCAATTGCCGTGTGGCACCCCTCCTAGGTTGGGAGGCCATCCCCAGCAGAGCCTCCGCGGTCTTTCTGCTCCCGCGGCGGATGTCCTCCTACCTCTTTCAGCAGTGGGTGCCCCGTCTGTTGTGGACCCCCAGGGTCCGGACGTCCTTGGCGATGGCACGCCAAATGTCGATCTTCTGATGGGCGCTGACCTATGTGACATGGACAGGGTGGGAAAATAAATATAATCATTTACTGCATGGTCGATGTGAGTGGCCCCCCTCCCCAACCTTGCCATATGGCACATGCTCTCATCAGTCGTGCAATGCATGCCTCATTCGCTCCCCTCCCCACCATCTTTCATCCACCCCACTCAACACAGGCATTGCCCACAAAGCATGGTCCCAGTGTACTTACCTGTTGGTCTGGAGGACCATAGAGTAGCGCATACTGGGGGAGGACCCCATCAACAAGTTTCTCCAATTCCTCAGATGTGAAGGCAGGGGCCCTTTCCCCAGTCGCAGCAGCCATTGTCTCTTCCAGACCGAGGTCAAAGCAGCACTTGCAGTATAGGTCCTCTCCTGTGGATGATCAGGTCTCGAGTGATTAAGCAGATAGAAAATGGCGGTCACGCTCGCGGCGGTGCGTACCGCGGCGGTGCGTACCGCGACCGCCGGCGCACATCGTCATTGGCTCCTGAGACCCATAGGGTTCAATGTTAACCAATGCTGCTTTGCGCCGCGGTCTTCGACCGCCTACCGCCACGGTGTGCCACGCCAGCGCATTGACCTCACATCCCATTGTCACACTTCACAGGTCAGGCAGCCGCCATTTCAAGGGCCCACATGGCTTAATTTCTACTGCGTCACACCGGCCTAGGCCTTGCATTGCCACTCATACAAGCCATTCAATGCATAGCGAATCGTGTTCTGTGCAAGCTGTGGTTACGTACCTTTGGGTTGCTTGACTCTGTGCTCCATGTTGTCCTTACTAGGCACCGTCCGCTGGGACTTGCGAGGAGATGGAGCAATGTTCCTGTGTACAGACCGCTGGTGGACCTGTCGACAATGGAAGAAAGACATGTCATACTGACATACAGACTTGACCGAGCCACTATACAGGAACTGTGTGCCCAGCTGGAGCCAGACCTGATGTCCCCCATTCGCCAACCCACAGGGATTCCCCCTCTGGTGCAGGTTCTGTCAATACTTCATTTTTTGGCAAGTGGATCATTCCAAACAACAGTGGCCATATCATCAGGGATGTCTCAGCCTATGTTTTCTAAGGTTTTGTCCAGAGTGTTGTCTGCCCTGATGAAATACATGCGTAGCTACATTGTTTTCCCTGAGGTGGGCGATTTGGCTACAGTGAAGGGTGATTTCTATGCTCTTGGACATATCCCCAACATCATTGGTGCCATTGATGGGACCCATGTGGCTTTGGTTCCCCCCAGTGAAAGTGAGCAGGTGTACAGGAACAGAAAAAGTTATCATTCGATGAATGTCCAGGTGGTCTGTTTGGCTGACCAGTACATCTCCCATGTAAATGCCAAGTTCCCTGGGTCAGTGCATGACGCGTACATCATGCGAAATAGCAGCATCCCTTATGTGATGGAACAGCTACAGAGACACCGTGTGTGGCTAATTGGTGACTCTGGTTACCCCAACCTGTCGTGGCTACTGACCCCAGTGAGGAATTCCAGGACAAGGGCAGAGGAACGGTACAATGAGGCCCATGGGCGTACTAGGAGGGTCATCGAGCGGACCTTCGGCCTCCTGAAAGCCAGGTTTAGGTGCCTGCATATGACAGGTGGATCCCTAATGTACTCACCAAAGAAGGTGTGCCATATCATCGTGGCCTGCTGTATGCTTCACAACCTGGCTTTGCGACGCCAGGTGCCTTTCCTGCAGGAGGATGGTCCAGATGGTGGTGTTGTAGCAGCTGTGGAGCCTGTGGAGAGTGAAGAGGAGGAAGAAGACGGGGACGACACAGACAACAGGGACACAGTGATACAACAGTATTTTCAGTAGCACACAGGTACGAATCAACCCCGCCATTTTACATTTACTTAAAGTCTCCTGCCTCTCTAATGTATGTGTTACCCCCCAGTTCCTGTTAACTGAGTTGTGACTTTCCCTTCCGTTTTCAGAGCTGTGGGCCCCACTGCGTGACCTCTGCTTTGTTTGCCCATGGACTACAGCTGTGTGACAGTGGTATGTTGTCATCACAATGTAACTGAACATTTTGGCACCGTTATGTCTAATACATTTGGTCAAAATACAAGCAGACTCCAGATTTTTTAAGTGCAATAAGTGATTTTATTAAAGTGCTAAATTTAGGGACATGATTGTAAAACGGTGATGGGTGATGGTGGAGTAATGTCCATGGCAGAGTCCAGGTTTCAGTCTCACAGGTGCATTGTCCATATGCCTGTGGAAGGATGGAGCAGAGGCAGTTTAAGTTTGGACAGGGTGACAATGTGGGACAGTGGGATGACATCAGGGGGTATCGTTTGCTGGCGGGGGTCTTGGCATCCTACTCTGTCTTCTTCTGAGATCTCAGGTACCGCTTGCGGGGTGGTTCTTCTTCTGCAGGAGGTGGGGTTCTGGTGGCCTGTCGTTGTGTGGGGGCCTCCTGTCCACTAGCGCCGGCAGAGGTGGTAGCCTGGTCTGGGTCCATGCTAGTGACAGGGGCCCTTTGTGGTGCCACATGGTCCCGCAATGTGGTGACTATCTGGTTAAGGGCCACGACGATGGTCCCCATTGTGGAACTAATGTTTCTCAGTTCCTCTCTGAACCCCATGTACTGTTCCTCCTGCAGTACCTGGATCTCCTGGAACCTGGCCAGTACCGTAGCCATCGTGTGTAGGGATTTTTGGGGGGGGGGTGGGTGTGTCGCGTATGTGTGTGCCCGTAACCTTTTCTCCTCCCCCCTCCCCTGTGTCGTAGGTGCAGTACTCACCGTTGTCAAGCTCCATATCCCCCTACGCCGGCGCTGCCTGGTGTATGTCGTTTTTTTTCACGCACACCAGGCAGCGCCGGCGGCTAACGCCGGCTAACGTCATTGAATAAATACAGCGCCCGCATGGCGCTTCAGAATGGCGTTAGCCGGCGCTAATTTTTTTGACGCAAAACTGCGTTAGCGCAGTTTTGCATCAAAAGTATAAATATGGCCCTAAGTGTCTGAGTGTGTACAAGTGTCTTAGTGTCTGAGTGTGCACGAGTGTCTGAGTGCACATGAGTGTCTGAGTGTGTGTGAGTGTGCATGAGTGTCTGAGTGTGTGCGAGTGTCTGAGTGCACGCGAATGTCTGAGTGTGCATGAATCTCTGTGTGTGCATGAGTATCTGAGTGCGCACGAGTGTCAAAGTGTAATCGAGTGTCTGAGCTTGCACTAGTATCTAAGTGTCTGAGTGTGTACAAGTGTCTTAGGGGGTCATTCCAACCCTGGCGGTCGGTGTTAAAGCGGCGGCCAACCCGCAAACAGGCAGGCGGCCAAAAAAATTGAATTCCGACCCTGGCGGGAACCGGCAACACAGCCCGCCACTTTAACACTCCGACCGCCACGGCGGGACAGACAAGCAGCGCGGCGGTCACCGCCAACAGACAGGCGGCAGACAATGTACCGCCCACCCTATCACAACTCACCAATCCGCCACCTTTTCCGGGGTGGGAGCCCCACTGATAAAAACACGGCGGAAACAGACTACGAACGGGAAAACGCTCACCTCTACACACTCCACAAGGAATCTGGACATCATGGAACCGGAACTACACATCCTCCCAGCCATTGTCTTCCTGCTCCTCTACCAGGAGCACGAACTCCGGCGCAGACGACAACGGTGAGTACTGCACCTATGACACAGGGGAGGGGGGAGGCAAAAAATTACAGGGACACACATACGCCACACACCCACCCCCACCCTCACCCACTACAACACACACATCAATGCAGAGCAACAAGTCAGAGTGACACCCCCTATACCCCCCGGAAGAATGCAAAGACAAAATGAAATGATCATTAAAAATGAAGTATATTATAGCATAATTGAAGTTAAGTGAAATATGAAATATATAAATAAAATATATTACATCATGAACAATATATACATAGGTCAAACGTCCGGCCCGTATTGGCTATCATCCATTGTTCGTGGGCCAATGGGCCTAAACACATGGGCAAAGCCCACACACGAGACCCGATTCCATTGGAGAGAACACTGCAGGGGCATCAGATAGTAAAACTACAGGCACCTCAGGGGGAAGGGAAGGGGGGGCACCTCAGCCTGTTGAGTCCACGACGCCAGATCCACGAGGGGCCTCCATGCCCACTGTACCATCCTTGGGAGTGCAAAGCCACAGTCTCACAAGTCTCTACAGTGGGTGGGTTGCCCACTGTACCATCCTGGGGAGTGCAAAGCCACAGTCCATCAAGTGGATTACAGACTCCACTGGTTCTGGAGGAGGCATGGTGCCCAGAGTGCTTCGTGAAGCCCTGGCCGACAAAGATCCGGCCCTGCCAATGGGCCAGCGGTGCTTGAGATGAAGGGCCCAGCGGAGCGGTGCTTGACAGGAAGGGCCCAGCGGAGCAGTTCAGAGACGGCGGTGCACAGCAGAGCGGTGCTTGACAGGAAGTGCCCAGCGGAGCGGTGCAGAGACGGCGATGCCCAGCGGAGCGGTGCTTGACAGGAAGGTCCCAGCGGAGCGGTGCTTGAGTTGAAGGGCCCAGCTGAGCGGTGCTTGACAGGAAGGGCCCAGCGGAGCGGTGCAGAGACGGCGATGCCCAGCGGAGCGGTGCTTGACAGGAAGGGCCCAGCGGAGTGGTGCTTGACAGGAAGGGCCCAGCGGAGCGGAGCGGTGCTTGAGTTGAAGGGCCCTGTTCAGCGGTGCTTGTCTTGAGGGGCCCAGTTCGGCGGTGCTTGTCACGGCGGGGCCCTGTTCAGCGGTGCTTGTCATGGCGGGGCCCTGTTCAGCGGTGCTTGTCACGGCGGGGCCCTGTTCAGCGGTGCTTGACATGTGTTCCCAGGGAACCCGATCGGGCCAATATTTTCCACTCAGTCACCATCCGACATTTCGCTTGGGGGCCCTCCTGTGCTGGAGTCCTGGGCCCGTGGGTGTCCTCCTTCACACCCGAAATGGGGCTGGTGGGGCCCTCCGGGGCAGCTCGCCTGCTGCCGGACTTGTCTGCCCTGCTTCCCTTGCCCTCCTTCGCCGATTCTCTGGGGCCCTTGCCTCCCTTTGTGGATGTGCCAGGTGACGGTGGCAGGGTAGTGCATTTGGGGGCTGCAGTCTCTGGCCTCTCGCGCCGGCCCTTCCCTTTTTTAGTTTTTTTCCCAGGGGGTGGGCTTGCTGTCCCCTTGCTGCTGGCCGATGTTGCTGCCCTAGAAGCTGGTGGACTCCAATAGCCCTGGACTATGGTCCTTGTAGGTGCAGGGCTTGTGGTGGCTGAGGTGCTGTTTGGACTCTTACGAGATGGGGGGGGTGGGTCAGGTGAGGCAAAGAGGTTAATTTTGGAGAGGAAAAACTTTTTAGGAGCAGTGGGAAGGGTAGGTGCAGTGGGTATGGGAGTGGAGGAAGAGGATGTGGTTGTAGGAGAGTCAAGTGTGGTGTCTTTGGGTGCAGGTGCTTGTGATGGAGGCTGTCGTGAGGTGGATGGCTGTTGGGTGGGTGGCTGCCTGCGTTTGTGTGGTTTGGAAGAGGGGGTGACAGACACACTTGGAGAGGACACAGGGGACGTGTAAATGGCAGTGGGGGTGGTGACTGCACATGTGCGGAGTGTTCTGGTGGGTGTGCTGGTGATGGACGTACTGGCTGATGGTGGTGTGCGTGCAGGTGTGAGTGGAGACGTCACAGGGAGGGAGGAGGGAGACGAGGAGGAGGGGGACACAGAGGAGGCAGTGGCTGTTGGCATGTCTGCATGTGGATGTTGCATGTGTGAATGCTTGTGTGATCTGTGGTGCTTATGTCTGGATGAGCTGCCCTTGGGTGTTGATGTGTGTGCAGGCTGGTCTGTAGGTGTGGCTGGGATAGGCAGAGGAACAGGGGAGTGGGACTGGGATGAGGAAATTGGAGGGGGGAGGCAGGAGACAGGGACAATGGCTGCCGTCAGTGCTGAG
The DNA here is from genome assembly GCF_031143425.1 of Pleurodeles waltl. Classification (NCBI taxonomy): domain Eukaryota; kingdom Metazoa; phylum Chordata; class Amphibia; order Caudata; family Salamandridae; genus Pleurodeles; species Pleurodeles waltl. Next base: position 1,321,974,658 of record NC_090444.1, read on the forward strand.
GCCAGAGCGTTGAACGATCGCTGATGGGCAGCCTGACCCGAATGAATGCTCTCCAGGTATGCATTGCTCCGGTGTGGCATTCAAAAGGGTAGACTGCCCAACAATGAGCGTCTGGAGGAGGTCAATGATCTCCTCACTGAGGGCAGCAGGGGTAACTGGGGCAGGGCCTGAGGTGCCTTACGGAGGGGCCTAGCCTACAGAAATCGCCCTGGCCTAGAGATACCCACAGCCCTCCTCCCCCACCCAGACACCTCCACTGTGCACTAATATAGCAGAATGTGCTGGTACTCACCCCCTTGTGTCTGCTGTGATGTCCTCACGCGCCCATCCAAATCGGGGTAGGCCACCGCCAGGATCCGGGACATCAGGGGGGTCAATTGCCGTGTGGCACCCCTCCTAGGTTGGGAGGCCATCCCCAGCAGAGCCTCCGCGGTCTTTCTGCTCCCGCGGCGGATGTCCTCCCACCTCTTTCGGCAGTGGGTTCCCCCTCTGTTGTGGACCCCCAGGGTCCGGACGTCCTTGGCGATGGCACGCCAAATGTCGATCTTCTGATGGGCGCTGACCTATGTGACATGGACAGGGTGGGAAAATAAATATAATCATTTACTGCATGGTCGATGTGAGTGGCCCCCCTCCCCAACCTTGCCATATGGCACATGCTCTCATCAGTCGTGCAATGCATGCCTCATTCGCTCCCCTCCCCACCATCTTTCATCCACCCCACTCAACACAGGCATTGCCCACAAAGCATGGTCCCAGTGTACTTACCTGTTGGTCTGGAGGACCATAGAGTAGCGCATACTGGGGGAGGACCCCATCAACAAGTTTCTCCAATTCCTCAGATGTGAAGGCAGGGGCCCTTTCCCCAGTCGCAGCAGCCATTGTCTCTTCCAGACCGAGGTCACAGCAGCACTTGCAGTATAGGTCCTCTCCTGTGGATGATCAGGTCTCGAGTGATTAAGCAGATAGAAAATGGCGGTCACGCTCGCGGCGGTGCGTACCGCGGCGGTGCGTACCGCGACCGCCGGCGCACATCGTCATTGGCTCCTGAGACCCATAGGGTTCAATGTTAACCAATGCTGCTTTGCGCCGCGGTCTTCGACCGCCTACCGCCACGGTGTGCCACGCCAGCGCATTGACCTCACATCCCATTGTCACACTTCACAGGTCAGGCAGCCGCCATTTCAAGGGCCCACATGGCTTAATTTCTACTGCGTCACACCGGCCTAGGCCTTGCATTGCCACTCATACAAGCCATTCAATGCATAGCGAATCGTGTTCTGTGCAAGCTGTGGTTACGTACCTTTGGGTTGCTTGACTCTGTGCTCCATGTTGTCCTTACTAGGCACCGTCCGCTGGGACTTGCGAGGAGGTGGAGCAATGTTCCTGTGTACAGACCGCTGGTGGACCTGTCGACAATGGAAGAAAGACATGTCATACTGACATACAGACTTGACCGAGCCACTATACAGGAACTGTGTGCCCAGCTGGAGCCAGACCTGATGTCCCCCATTCGCCAACCCACAGGGATTCCCCCTCTGGTGCAGGTTCTGTCAATACTTCATTTTTTGGCAAGCGGATCATTCCAAACAACAGTGGCCATATCATCAGGGATGTCTCAGCCTATGTTTTCTAAGGTTTTGTCCAGAGTGTTGTCTGCCCTGATGAAATACATGCGTAGCTACATTGTTTTCCCTGAGGTGGGCGATTTGGCTACAGTGAAGGGTGATTTCTATGCTCTTGGACATATCCCCAACATCATTGGTGCCATTGATGGGACCCATGTGGCTTTGGTTCCCCCCAGTGAAAGTGAGCAGGTGTACAGGAACAGAAAAAGTTATCATTCGATGAATGTCCAGGTGGTCTGTTTGGCTGACCAGTACATCTCCCATGTAAATGCCAAGTTCCCTGGGTCAGTGCATGACGCGTACATCATGCGAAATAGCAGCATCCCTTATGTGATGGAACAGCTACAGAGACACCGTGTGTGGCTAATTGGTGACTCTGGTTACCCCAACCTGTCGTGGCTACTGACCCCAGTGAAGAATTCCAGGACAAGGGCAGAGGAACGGTACAATGAGGCCCATGGGCGTACTAGGAGGGTCATCGAGCGGACCTTCGGCCTCCTGAAAGCCAGGTTTAGGTGCCTGCATATGACAGGTGGATCCCTAATGTACTCACCAAAGAAGGTGTGCCATATCATCGTGGCCTGCTGTATGCTTCACAACCTGGCTTTGCGACGCCAGGTGCCTTTCCTGCAGGAGGATGGTCCAGATGGTGGTGTTGTAGCAGCTGTGGAGCCTGTGGAGAGTGAAGAGGAGGAAGAAGACGGGGACGACACAGACAACAGGGACACAGTGATACAACAGTATTTTCAGTAGCACACAGGTACGAATCAACCCCGCCATTTTACATTTACTTAAAGTCTCCTGCCTCTCTAATGTATGTGTTACCCCCCAGTTCCTGTTAACTGAGTTGTGACTTTCCCTTCCGTTTTCAGAGCTGTGGGCCCCACTGCGTGACCTCTGCTTTGTTTGCCCATGGACTACAGCTGTGTGACAGTGGTATGTTGTCATCACAATGTAACTGAACATTTTGGCACCGTTATGTCTAATACATTTGGTCAAAATACAAGCAGACTCCAGATTTTTTAAGTGCAATAAGTGATTTTATTAAAGTGCTAAATTTAGGGACATGATTGTAAAACGGTGATGGGTGATGGTGGAGTAATGTCCATGGCAGAGTCCAGGTTTCAGTCTCACAGGTGCATTGTCCATATGCCTGTGGAAGGATGGAGCAGAGGCAGTTTAAGTTTGGACAGGGTGACAATGTGGGACAGTGGGATGACATCAGGGGGTATCGTTTGCTGGCGGGGGTCTTGGCATCCTACTCTGTCTTCTTCTGAGATCTCAGGTACCGCTTGCGGGGTGGTTCTTCTTCTGCAGGAGGTGGGGTTCTGGTGGCCTGTCGTTGTGTGGGGGCCTCCTGTCCACTAGCGCCGGCGGAGGTGGTAGCCTGGTCTGGGTCCATGCTAGTGACAGGGGCCCTTTGTGGTGCCACATGGTCCCGCAATGTGGTGACTATCTGGTTAAGGGCCACGACGATGGTCCCCATTGTGGAACTAATGTTTCTCAGTTCCTCTCTGAACCCCATGTACTGTTCCTCCTGCAGTACCTGGATCTCCTGGAACCTGGCCAGTACCGTAGCCATCGTCTCCTGGGAGCGGTGGTATGTTCCCATGATGGAGGAGAGGGCCTCTTGGAGAGTCGGTTCCCTGGGCCTGTCCCCCCCCTGTTGCACAGCAGCCCTCCCAGTTCCCCTGTTTCCCTGGGCCTCTGTCCCCTGGACTGTGTGCCCACTACCACTGCCCCCAGGTCCCTGTTGTTGTTGGGGTGGTGGGTCAACCTGGGTGCCCTGTAGTGGTGGACACACCGCTGATTGACATGTCCTGGAGACAGAGGCATGGGCCCGCTGGGTGGGAGCCTGTGGCTGTCTGTGGGGAACCGACTGTCCCGAGGTCCCCGATGGGCCGGGCTGGTCATCTGGGTCCAGGGAGACAGAGCTGCTGTCATCACTGGGGGCCTCTTCTGGGGGTGGGATGGACATCTCTGGACCCTCCTGGGCGGTGTGGTGGCGTTCGGGTCCTGCAGGGGTATAAGAGTATGGTTATTGCTTCTGTGTGTGCCATTTCGTGTAATGGGTGGGTGGCCGTGTACCCCAGTGCTGGCATTCCCTCTTGGGGGCTTTTGTGACGGTGGCTTGTGGGGGAGATGGGTATGTGCAGTGGGCATGCTTTGGTGATGGGTGTCCATGCTTTGTGGACGCATGCAGGGCTAGGTTTTGGGATGGGTGGGTTGTGATGGTGAGCCATTTGCAAGGAGTTGGTGTGATGGGGGTGGGGGTGAGGGTGGGGGTATGATTTGGCATGCAGGTGGGGTGGGGGGAATGAAGTAGTGAAGATTTGACTTACCAGAGTCCATTCCTCCGCCTACTCCTGCGAGGCCCTCAGGATGCAGGATGTGCAAGACTTCCTCCTCCCATGCTGTGAATTCTGGGGGAGTAGGTGGGGGTCCGCCGCCAGTCTTCTGCACCGCGATGTTGTGCCTTGATACCATGGAACGCACCTTCCCCCGTGGGTCGTTCCACCGCTTCCTGATGTCGTCCCGATTTCGTGGATGCTGTCCCACAGCGTTGACCCTGTCCACTATTCTTTGCCATAGCGCCATCTTCCTGGCAATGGTGGTGTGCTGCACCTGTGTCCCGAAGAGCTGGGGCTCTACCCGAACTATTTCCTCCACCATGACCCTGAGTTCTGCGTCAGAGAACCTGGGGTGTCTTTGGGGTGCCATGGGGTGGTGTGGATGAGGTGAGGGGTGGTGTATGTGTTATAGAGTGTGGTGAGTGTGGTGGTGTATGGTGTTTTGTGCGTGGATATTGTGTGGGTGATGTTGTGATTTGCCTCTGTGTGATGGTCTACTCTATTTTGTGCTGTCTATCTCTGTCCTTCAGTCGCAATTGTGGTCGTAAGAGTTTGTGGGTGATGTGGGTGTGTGTTTTATTTTTAATTGGGTGTGTGGGAGTGGTGTGTGTATGTGTCTCAGGTGTGTGTATTTTGATTTGTCCAATGTGGGTGTGTTTTGTAGAGGTGTGTGTATTTTGAGCGCGGCGGTGTGTACCGCCAATGGAATACCGTGGTTGAAAGGCCGCTGCGGGGATTTGTGGGTCGGAATGGCATGGGCGTATTTCTGTTGGCGTGACGGTGGAGGTTTGGTAATCGCCAGTTTTTCGCTGGCCGTTGCTGTGGCGGACTTTTGTTGATGTCGGGTTTTTGGCGGTTTGCCAGTTGCGGGTCAGAATGACCGTGGCGGTTTACCGCGACCGCGGCGGTGTTATGGCGGTCTTCTGACCGGCGGTAAGCGCCTTTTACCGCCGAGGTCAGAATGACCCCCTTAGTGTCTGAGTGTGCACGAGTGTCTGAGTGCACATGAGTGTCTGAGTGTGTGTGAGTGTGCATGAGTGTCTGAGTGTGTGCGAGTGTCTGAGTGCGTGCGATGTCTGAGTTTGCGTGAGTGTCTGAGTGTGCGCTTGTGTCTAAGTGTTTGAATGTGCATGAGTGTCTGAGTGTGTGGAGTGTGCGTGAGTGTCTGAGTGTGTGCGAGTGTCTGAGTGTGCGCTAGTGTCTAAGTGTCTGAGTGTGCGTCAGTATATTAGTGTCGGGTCTTTGGCGGTTTGCCAGTTGCGGGTCAGAATGACCGTGGCGGTTTAGCGCGACCGCGGCGGTGTTATGGCGGTCTTCTGACCGGCGGTAAGCGCCTTTTACCGCCGAGGTCAGAATGACCCCCTTAGTGTCTGAGTGTGCACGAGTGTCTGAATGCACATGAGTGTCTGAGTGTGTGTGAGTGTGCATGAGTGTCTGAGTGTGTGCGAGTGTCTGAGTGCGTGCGATGTCTGAGTTTGCGTGAGTGTCTGAGTGTGCGCTAGTGTCTAAGTGTTTGAATGTGCATGAGTGTCTGAGTGTGTGGAGTGTGCGTGAGTGTCTGAGTGTGTGTGAGTGTCTGAGTGTGCGCTCGTGTCTAAGTGTCTGAGTGTGCGTCAGTATATTAGTGTCGGGTCTTTGGCGGTTTGCCAGTTGCGGGTCAGAATGACCATGGCGGTTTACCGCGACCGCGGCGGTGTTATGGCGGTCTTCTGACCGGCGGTAAGCGCCTTTTACCGCCGAGGTCAGAATGACCCCCTTAGTGTCTGAGTGTGCACGAGTGTCTGAGTGCACATGGGTGTCTGAGTGTGTGTGAGTGTGCATGAGTGTCTGAGTGTGTGCGAGTGTCTGAGTGCGTGCGATGTCTGAGTTTGCGTGAGTGTCTGAGTGTGCGCTAGTGTCTAAGTGTTTAAATGTGCATGAGTGTCTGAGTGTGTGGAGTGTGCGTGAGTGTCTGAGTGTGTGCGAGTGTCTGAGTGTGCGCTAGTGTCTAAGTGTCTGAGTGTGCGTCAGTATATTAGTGTCTGAGTATGCGCGAGTGTCGGACAGCATGCGAGTGTCTGAGTGTGCATGAGTGTGAATGAGTGAGTGTGCGCAAGAGTCTGAGTGTGTGTGAGTGTCTGAGTGTCAGAGAGTGCACGAGTGTCTGAGTATGCGTGAGTATCTGAGTGTGCACAGGTGTCCTAGTGTTTGAGGGTGTGCGAGTGTCTGAGTCTCTGAGTGCGACGAGTGTCTGAGTGTGCGCAAGTGCACGCAATTCTCTTAGTGTCTGAGTGCACACGAGTGTCTTAGTGCATGGGAGAATCTGAGTGTGCGCAAGTGTGCACAAGTGTCTGAGTGCGTGCGAGTGTCTGAGTGTGTGCGAGTGTCTGAGTGTGTGCGAGTGTCTTAGTGTCTGAGTGTGCGTGAGTGTCTGAGTGTGCATGAATGTCTGAGTGTGCGAGAGTGTGCGAGAGTGTCCGCAAGTGTCTGAGTGCATGCGAGTGTCTGAATGTGCACGAGTGTGCGCGAGTGTCTGAATGTGTGCGAGTGTCTGAGTGTGCCTGAGTGTCCGAGAGTGTTTGATTCTGTGCGAGTGTCTGAGTGAGCGCTAGTGTCAAAGTGTCTGAGTGTCCACAAGTGTTTGAGTGTGCGTTAGTGTCTAAGTGTCTGAGTGTGCTCAAGTGTCTTTGTGTCTGAGAGCGCGCAAGTGTCTGAGTGTCTGACTGTGTGCGAGTGTCTGAGTGTGCGCGTCTGTCTGTGTGCACGCAAATGTCTGAGTGTGCGTTAGTGTCTTAGTGTCTGAGAGCCCCCGAGAGTCTGAGTGTCTGACTGCATGCGAGTGTCTGAGTGTGCGTGAGTGTGCGTGAGTGTCTGAGTGTGCGTGAGTGTCTGAGTGTGCACGATATGTGTGAGTATCTGAGTGTGCGCGAGTGTCTGAGTGTGCGTGAATATCTGAGTGTCTGAGTGTGCACGAGTCTCTTAGTGTCTGAGTGCGCATGAGTGTCTGAGTGTGTGCGAGTGTCTGAGTGTGCATGATTGTGCGCGAGTGTCTGAGTGTGTGCAAGTGTCTCAGTGTGCGGGAGTGTGTGTGAATGTCTGAGTGTGTGCGAGTGTCTGAGTGTGTGCGAGTCTCTGAGTGTGCACGCCTGTTGGAGTGTGCGTGAGTGTCTGAGTGTGCGCAAGTGTGCTCGAGTGTCTGAGTGTCTGAGTGTGCTCGAGTGTCTGAGTGTGTGCTAGTGTCTAAGTGTCTCAGTGTGCGTGAGTATCTTAGTGTCTGAGTACGTACGAGTGTTGGACAGCGTGTGAGTGTCTGAGTGTGCATGAGTGTGAGTGAGTGTTTGAGTGTGCGTGAGTGTCTGAGTGTGCGTGAGTGTCTGAGTGTCTGAGTGTGCACGAGTGTCTGAGTATGCACGAGTGTCGGAGTGTAATCGAGTGTCTGAGTTTGCACTAGTATCTAAGTGTCTGAGTGTGTAGAAGTGTCTTAGGAGGTCATTACAACCCTGGCAGACGGTGTTAAAGCGGCAGTAAGACCGCCAACAGGCCAGCGGTAAAAAATTGCAATTATGACCGTGGTGGAAACCGCCAACAAAGACAGCCACTTTAACACTCCGACCGCCACGGCGGCATAAACAAACAGCGCGGCGGTCACCGCCAACAGACAGGCGGAAGACAATGTACCGCCCACAGTATCACAAACTACCAATCCGCCACCTTTTCCGGGGCGGACTCACGGCGGATAAAAACACAGCGGAAACAGCCATTTCAAAGGGAAAACGCTCACCTCTACACACTCCACGAGGAAGGAGGGCACCATGGAGCCGGAACTCCATATTCTGCCAGCGCTAGTCTTCCTGCTCCTCTACGAGGATCATCAACGCCGGCGGCAAAGACCACGGTGAGTACTGCACCTAAGACATAGGGGAGGGGGGAGGCAAAAACACAGGGACACACACACTCAACACCCCAACTCCCACCCCGACCCTCACCCACTACAACACACACACCAATGCATATCTATACATTACAGTAACACCCCCAACCCCCCCGGAAGAATGCAAAGACAAAAGGAAATGAGTGGAACCATTGTAATATATCAAAATACAGTAAGCAAATATATACATATATATATACACAATAAACAAAATATACACCACGATTAGTAGTGCATGTATTGCACCATTCATAGTCCGTGGACCACTGGGCCCAAAATGCATGGGCGAGGCCCACACAAGATACCCGATCCAAACGGAGAGAACACTGCAGGGACATCAGATCGAAATGCAACAGGCACCTCAGGGGGAAGGGAAGGGGGGGCACCTCAGCCGGATGAGTGCACCACGCCAGATCCACGAGGGGGCTCCATGACCATTGATGTATCCTGGGGAGTGCAAAGCCACAGTCTCTCAAGTCTCTACAGTGGGTGGCTTGCCTACTGTACCATCCTGGGAGTGCAAAGCCACAGTCTCTCAAGTCTCTACAGTGGGTGGGTTGCCCACTGTTCAATCCTGGGGAGTGCAAAGCCACAGTCTCACAAGTCTCTACAGTGGGTGGCTTGCCCACTGTTCAATCCTGGGGAGTGCAAAGCCACAGTCTCTCAAGTCTCCACAGTGGGTGGCTTGCCCACTGTACCATCCTGGGGAGTGCAACGCCACAGTCTCTCAAGTCTCTACAGTGGGTGGCTTGCCCACTGTACCATCCTGGGGAGTGCAAAGCCACAGTCTCTCAAGTCTCTACAGTGGGTGGGTGGCCCACTGTTCAATCCTGGGGAGTGCAAAGCCACAGTCTCACAAGTCTCTACAGTGGGTGGGTTGCCCACTGTTCAATCCTGGGGAGTCCAAAGCCACAGTCTCTCAAGTCTCTACAGTGGGTGGCTTGGCCACTGTACCATCCTGGGGAGTGCAAAGCCACAGTCTCTCAAGTGGATGCTGTTCTCCACTGGTTCTGGAGGGGGACTGGTGCACAGAGTGCTTCATCCTGTACAGGACAGACGGAGTGGATGCTGTTCTCCACTGGTTCTGGAGGGGGACTGGTGCACAGAGTGCTTCATCCTGTGCAGGACAGACGGAGTGGATGCTGTTCTCCACTGGTTCTGCAGGGGGACTGGTGCTCAGAGTGCTTCATCCTGTGAAGGACAGACGGAGTGGATGCTGTTCTCCACTGGTTCTGGAGGGGGACTGGTGCCCAGAGTGCTTCATCCTGTGCAGGACAGACGGAGTGGATGCTGTTCTCCACTGGTTCTGGAGGGGGACTGGTGCCCAGAGTGCGTCATCCTGTGCAGGACAGACGGAGTGGATGCTGTTCTCCACTGGTTCTGGAGGGGGACTGGTGCCCAGAGTGCTTCATCCTGCCAAGGACAGAGGTAGTGGATGTAAATCTCCACTGGTTCTGGAGGGGGACTGGTGCCCAGAGTGCTTCATCCTGTGCAGGACAGACAGAGTGGATGCTGTTCTCCACTGGTTCTGGAGGGGGACTGGTGCCCAGAGTGCTTCATCCTGCCAAGGACAGAGGTAGTGGATGTAAATCTCCACTGGTTCTGGAGGGGGACTGGTGCCCAGAGTGCAGCACACACCCCGTGACGGTCCCAGTTGCGTCACTGGCCCTGCCGCAAATGGGCTAGCGGTGCTTTCCATGGCAGTCTTTGCCCTGTTCAGTGGTCCCTGGCCTGTTCAGCGGTGCTTGAGTTGCCAGTGTCAGACCTGTTCAGCTGTGCTTTCCATGGCGGTCTTTGCCCTGTTCAGCGGTCCTTGGCCTGTTCAGCGGTGCTTGAGTTGCCAGTGTCAGACCTGTTCAGCGGTGCTTTCCATGGCGGTCTTTGCCCTGTTCAGCGGTCCTTGGCCTGTTCAGCGGTGCTTGAGTTGCCAGTGTCAGACCTGTTCAGCGGTGCTTTCCATGGTGGTCCTTACCCTCTTCAGCGGTCCTTGGCCTGTGCAGCAGTGCTTGAGTTACCAGTGTCAGACCTGTTCAGCGGTGCTTTCCATGGCAGTCTTTGCCCTGTTCAGCGGTCCTTGCCAAGGCGGTCCTTCATTGCCCAGCAGGGCTGTGGCTGGTGGTCCTTCATGGGTCAGCGGGGCTGTGGCTTGAGGGGCCCTCCTGGCCAGCTCGGCTGTGGCTGGCGGTGGCCTCCTGGGCAGTGACTCTGGCGGTGGCCTCCTGGGCAGTGACTCTGGCAGTGGCCTCCTGGGCAGTGACGATGAGGCTGGCGGTGGCCTCCTGGGCAGTGACAATGAGGCTGGCGGTGGCCTCCTGGGCAGTGACTCTGGCGGTGGCCTCCTGGGCAGTGACGATGGGGCTGGCAGTGGCCTCCTGGGCAGTGACTCTGGCGGTGACCTCCTGGGCAGTGACGATGGGGCTGGCGGTGGCCTCCTGGGCAGTGACTCTAGCGGTGGCATCCTGGGCAGTGACGATGAGGCTGGCGGTGGCCTCCTGGGCAGTGATGATGGGGCTGGCGGTGGCCTCCTGGGCAGTGATGATGGGGCAGGCGGTGGCCTCCTGGGCAGTGACGATGGGGCTGGCGGTGGCCTCCTGGGCAGTGACTCTGGCGGTGGCCTCCTGGGCAGTGACGATGAGGCTGGCGGTGGCCTCCTGGGCAGTGACGATGGGGCTGGCGGTGGCCTCCTGGGCAGTGACGATGGGGCTGGCAGTGGCCTCCTGGCCAGCGGGGATGATGGCTGTCTTCTCCGCCGTGCTGCTCCTCCCAGACTTTGGAGATTTCTTCTGCCCCTTCCCCTCCTTGAGAGTGGGGGAAGAGGTGGTGGTTGTAGGAGGTGTAACTTTTGTGGATTTGGGTGCAGGTGCATGGGCTGGAGGCTGTCGTGAGGTGGATGGCTGTTGGGTGGGTGTGTGCCTGCATTTGTGTATCTTCGGAGGGGGCGTCACAGACACACTGGGAGAGGACACAGGGGACGTGGAAATGGTAGTGGAGGTGGTGAGTGCACTTGAGCGGATGTGGTGGTGGGTGTGCTGGTGCGGGGCGTAGTGGCTGTAGTGGTAGTGCATGCTGGTGTGAGTGTATATGAGACTGGGAGGGAGGAGGGAGACGAGGAGGAGGGGGACACAGTGGAGGCAGTGGATGTTGGTGTGTCTGTATGTGTGTGATGCTTGCGTGAGTGCCTGTGGGATGTGTGATGCTTATGTTTGCCTGAGCTTCCATTGTGTGGTGAGGTGTGTGCAGGCTGGTCTGATGGTGTGCTTGGGATAGGCAGAGGTACAGGGGATTGGGTCTGGGTGGAGGAAGTTGGAGGGGGGAGGCTAGAATAGGGACAATGGCTGCCATCAGTGCTGAGGCCAGAGTTTGAAGGGTTCGATGAAGGGCAGCCTGACCAGAATGAATGCCCTCCAGGAATGCATTTGTGTGTTGCAACTCCCTTTCTACACCCTGGATGGCATTCAAAATGGTATACTGCCCAACAGTGAGGGACCTGAGGAGGTCAATGGCCTCCTCACTGAGGGCAGCAGAGGTGACAGGGGCAGGGGCTGAGGTGCCTGGGTCGAAGGTGATGCCCACCCTCCTGGGTAAGCGGGCATGGGGCAAAGGCTGAGGGGCTGCTGGGAGGGTGGTGCTGGTAGGGGGGGTGGCAGCTGTACCTGTAGAAGTGGGGGGCACAGATGTTGCCTCCACCGCAAGGGAGCTCCCATCGGAGGATGAGTCTGTGTCGCTGGTTGCAGATCCTGTGACCGCCGTGGTGCTCCCCTCACCCTCCGTCCCACTGGTGTATTCTGAGTCCGTAGTGTGGCCCTCCATGGCCATGTGGGATTCAGCACCCTCGTGCTCCGGTGCCACTGTACCTCCGCCTGATGATGCTAATGCACACAAGAACAGGGAGACCACAAAAAGGGGGGGGACGACAGAAGAAAGACAGGTTGAGTGCATGGCTTACCGCTACAGTTGGCGGACAATACAGACACAGCAGCCCGCTGCACTATGTCGCGCTGTTGGGCTCTACAGATGCAATTCCTGGGAAATGGCCTACAAGGCTATGGACGACATCTGCACACATAGATGACACAGGGGCATGAATACCTGTACTTGGCACTCTACAGAGGTGGGGTGTGGTGGGGTGCCACATGGCCTGCCTTACGGAGGGGCCTAGCCTACTGAACTCGCCCAGGCCTAGGGAAACCCACATCCCTCCTCCCCCACCCAGACACCTTCACTGCACGCAAAGTCAGCAGAATGAGAGTGTACTCACCCCCTTGTGTCTGCTGTGATGCCCTCAAGCGCCCATCCAACTCAGGGTATGTCACCGCCAGGATCCAGAACATCAGGGGGGTCACGGTTCGACAGGGCACCTCTCCCACGTTGGGAGGCCATCCCTAGCTGAGCCTCCGCCGTCTTCTTGCTCCAGCGGCGAATGTCCTCCCATCTTTTACGGCAGTGGGTCCTCCGTCTGTGGTGGACCCCCAGGGTCCGGACGTCCTTGGCGATGACACACCAAATATCCTTCTTCTGGTGGGCGCTGACCTACATGACATGTACAGGGGAAGAAGAGAAGTCATTACCAACTGCACCGTCAAAGTGAGTGGCCCACATCCCTACCCTTGCCATGTGGCACATGCATTCACAGTCCTTCATGCACGCAGAACTCTGCCCCCTTCCTTCTTACAACCAGCCCTCTCCACACAGGCATAGCCCATACAACATGCTCCCTGTGTACTTACCTGTTGGTCTGGAGGACCGTAGAGTAGCGTGTACTGGGGGAGGACCCCGTCAACGAGCTTCTCCAACTCCTCTGCAGTGAAGGCAGGGGCCCTTTCCCCAGACGCACGAGCCATTGTCTCTTCCAGACCGAGGTCACAGCAGCACTTGCAGTGTAGGTCCTCTCCTGTCGAAGAACAGGTATCGAGTTATTCAACAGCTAGAAAATGGCGGTCACGTCCGCGGCGGTCACTTCCGCGGCGGTGCGTACCATCACCGCCGGCGTACATCGTCATTGGCTCCTGGGACCCATAGGGTACAATGTTAACAAATGCAGCATTGCGCCGCGGTCTTCGACCGACTACCGCGACGGTGTACAACGCCAGCGCAGTTACCTCACATCCCATTGTGCCAGGTCAGGCAGCTGCCACTTCAGGGGCCCACATGGCCTAATTATCAACTGCGTCACACATACCTAGGCCTTGTCTCACAACACAAATACAGGCCACATTTTGTGTATGAATGGTGTTCTGTGTAGACTGTGGGTACATACCTCTGAGTTGCTTGACTCTGTTGTCGCTGTTGTCCTTCATAGGCACCGTCCGCTGGGACATGTGAGGAGATGGCGGCATCCTCCGGTGTACCGACCGCTGGTGGACCTGTCGACAATGGAGGAAAGAAGTTTGATCATCACCCACAGGTTTGACTGTGCCACAATCCAGGAACTGTGTACCCAGTTGGAGCCTGACCTGATGTCAGCAATCCGCCATCCCACAGGAATCCCCCCTCAAGTGCAGGTGCTATCAGTGCTCCATTTCTTTGCAAGTGGGTCATTTCAAACAACAGTGGCCATGGCATCAGGGATGTCCCAGCCTATGTTTTCCAACGTGTTGTCCAGAGTGTTGTCTGCCCTTCTGAAACACATGCAGAGCTATATTGTTTTCCCTCAGGTGGAGGACTTGCCTACAGTGAAAGGTGACTTCTATGCCCTTGGACATATACCCAACATCATAGGTGCCATTGATGGGACCCATGTAGCTTTGGTCCCCCCCCCACAGGAGTGAACAGGTGTACAGGAACCGGAAGAGTTATCATTCCATGAATGTACAGATGGTATGTTTGGCAGACCAGTACATCTCCCAGGTAAATGCTATGTTCCCTGGCTCTGTGCATGACGCCTACATCCTGCGGAATAGCAGCATCCCTTATGTGATGGGTTAACTCCAGAGGCACCGGGTGTGGCTATTAAGGGACCCTGGTTACCCCAACCTGTCATGGCTACTGACCCCAGTGAGGAATCCCAGGACCAGGGCAGAGGAACGCTACAATGAGGCCCATGGGTGGACTAGGAGGGTGATCGAATGCACCTTCGGCCTCCTGAAGGCCAGGTTCAGGTGCCTCCATATGACAGGTGGTTCCCTATTCTACTCACCAAAGAAGGTGTGCCAGATCATCGTGGCCTGCTGTATGCTTCACAACTTGGCTTTGCGACGACAGGTGCCTTTTCTACAGGAGGATGGTCCAGATGGCGGTGTTGTGGCAGCTGAGGAGCCTGTGGACAGTGATGAGGAGGAAGCAGAGGAAGAAGACATTGACAACAGGGACTCAGTTATCCAGTAATATTTCCAGTGACACACAGGTGAGAAAACATTCCTGCCTACTACAAGTACTTTTACACTTCTACCTCTATCCTGTCTGTCGTTTTCAACCAGTTTATGGTCACTGAGTTGTCATTTTCCCTTACGGTTTCACAGGTGTGGTTTCCAACGTGTGTCATCTGCTTAGATTCCTCATGGACTTGAGATGTGTGACATAGGTATGTTGACATTACATTTGAAAAAGCATTTTGTCACTGTCATTGCTAATACACAATTTCAAAATCACAGACTGACTCCAGATTGTTTTGTGCTACAAGGGTGTTTATTGAAGTGCTCAATATTGGAGGGGGTAGTAAAATGGTGAAGGGGGATGGTGGAGGAATGTCCATGGCAGAGTCCAGACTATTTGGAGCTGGGGCAGTTCCAATATAGACAGGGTTACAAAGTGGGACAGTGGTTTGACAATCAGGGTGGTCTCATTTCTTGACGGGGGTCTTGGCATCGTGCTCTGTCTTGTTCCTGGATCTCAGGGACCGCTGCGGGGTGGTTCTCCGTCTGCAGGGGAGGGGGGGTGCTGGTGTGGTGGCCCTGTGGCGGTGCCTCCTGTCCACTAGCGCCGGCGGAGGTGGTGGGCAGTTCATCGTCCATGCTAGTGTCAGGGGCCCCTTGTAGTGCCACAGTGTCCCTCCTGGTGTTAAGTATTTCCTTCAGCACCCCTACAATGGTGCCCAGGGTGGAGCTGATGGTTCTGAGTTCCTCCCTGAACCCCAAATACTGTTCCTCCTGCATGCGCTGGGTCTCCTGAAACTTGGTCAGGACCGTTGCCATCGTCTCCTGGGAGTGGTGGTATGCTCCCATGATGGAGGAGAGGGCCTCGTGGAGAGTGGGTTCCCTTGGCCTGTCCTCCCCCTGTCGCACAGCAGCCCTCCCAGTTCCCCTGTGTTCCTGTGCCTCCGTCCCCGGACCGTGTTCCCACTGCCACTGCCCCCAGGTCCCTGTTGTTGTTGGGGTGGTGGGTTATCCTGGGTTCGCTGTAGTGGTGGACACACAGCTGATTGACGTGCCCTGGGGACGGAGGTATGGGCCCGCTGGGTGGGTGCTGTGCTGGTGTTACCAGAGGGTGGAAGGTCTGTGGTGGGCTGTGCCTGGGTGAGGGGAACCAACTGTCCCGAGGCCCACGATGGTCCAGGCTGGTCATCTAGATCCTGTTGGACAGAGCTGCTGTCATCACTGTGGGCCTCTTCTGTGGGTTGGGTGGAGATGTCTGGACCCTCCTGTCTGGTGACGTTGGGTAGTGGTCCTGCAGGGGTGTAAAAGCATGATTATTGCATCTGTGTGTGTCATGGTGTGCAATGGGTGGGTGACCGTGTACCCCAGTGCTAGCATTCCTGTGTGGGGGCTTGTGTGATGATGGTTGAGGGGGGTGTTAATGGTATGTGCAGTGGGCATGCTTTAGTGATGGGTGTCCATGCTTTGTTGTGTCATGCAGGGCTTGGTGTTGGGATGTGTGGTTTGTGTTATTAGTGCATTTGTGAGGAGTTGGAGTGATAGGGGAGGGGGCGAGGATGGGGGTCTGTGGTAGCATGCAGGTAGGGTGGGGGATATGATAGTTAAAGGTTTGACTTACCAGAGTCCATTCCTCCACCGACTCCTGCGAGGCCAGTCCGCTGTACCGCAATGTGGTGTCTTGAGACCACAGAGCGCACCTTCCCAAGTAGGTCGTTCCACCTCTTCCTGATGTCGTCCCGATTTCTTGGGTGCTGTCCCACTGCGTTGACCCTGTCGACTATTCTTCGGCATAGCTCCATCTTCCTAGCTATGGAGGTGTGCTGCACCTGGGATCCAAATAGCTGTGGCTCTACCCGGACGATTTCCTCCACCATGACCCTGAGCTCCTCCTCCGAGAACCTGGGGTGTCTTTGCCCTGCCATGGGGTGGTGTGGGTGATGTGTGGAGTCGTGTGTGTGGTGATAAGTGTGGTGATATGTAGTGGTGTGTGGTGTTTTGTTCGTGGACGTTGTGCGGGTGATGGTGTTGGGTGCCTGTGGCAGCTAGTTTGTGGATGGTGGTGTCTCTCTCTGGCCTTCTTTCAGAATTTTTGGTAGTAGGGGTTTGTGGGTGATGTGGGTGCATGTTTTATATTGAATTGGGTGTGTGGGTGTGGCGTGTGTATGTCGAATTGTCCAATGTGGCTGCGTTTTGGAGATTTGTGTGTATTTTGAGCGCGGCGGTTTGTACCACCAATGGAATACCGCAGTTGAAAGACCGCCACGTGGATTCGTGGGTCGTGATAGTGTGGGCGTATTTCTGTTGGCGTGATGTGGAGGTTTTGTTTTCGCCAGTTTATCACTGACCTTTGGTGTGGCAGACTTGTGTGGGTGTCTGAATTTTGTTGGATTTCGAGATGTGGGTCATAATAGCTGTGGCGGAATTCCATGGCCGCGGCGGTGTGTTGGCGGTCTTCTGCACGGCGGTAAGCGGCTTTTACCGCCAATGTTATAATGACCACCTTAGTGTCTGAGTGTGCGCGAGTGTCTGAGTGTGCATGAGTGTGAGTGAGTATCTGAGTGTGCGCGAGTGTCTGAGTGTGTGCGAGTGTCTGAGTGTGCTCGAGTGTTGGAGTGTGCATGAGTGTCTGAGTGTGCGCGAGTGTGCTCGAGTGCCTGAGTGTCTGAGTGTGCACCAGTGTCTAAGTGTTTGAGTGGGCGTGAGTTTCTTAATGGCTGAGTATGCACGAGTGTCGGACAGCGTACGAGTGTCTGCGTGTGCATGAATGTGAGTGAGTGTCTGAGTGTGCACGAGTGTCTGAGTGTGAGTGAGTGTCTGAGTGTGCATGAGTGTCTGAGTATGCATGAGTGTCAGAGTGTAATCGAGTGTCTGACCTTGCACTAGTATCTAAGTGTCTGAGTGTATACAAGTGTCTTAGTGTCTGAGTGTGCGTGAGTGTCTGAGTGCACATGAGTGTCTGAGTGTGCATGAGTGTCTGAGTGTCTGAGTGTCTGAGTGTGTGTGAGTGTCTGAGTGTCTGAGTGCACGTGAATGTCTGAGTGTGCATGAATGTCTGTATGTGCGTGAGTAACTGAGTGCGTGTGAGTGTCTGAGTGCGTGCGAGTATCTGAGTGTGCGTGAGTGTCTGAGTGTGTGCTACTGTCTAAGTGTCTGAATGTGCAGGAGTGTCTTAGTGTCTGAGTGGGCATGAGTGTCTGAGTGTGTGAGTGTGCGTGAGTGTGCACGGGTGTCTGAGTGTGCATGAGTGTCTGAGTGTGTGCTAGTTCCTTAGTGTCTGAGTGCGTGTGAGTGTCTGAGTGTGTGCGACTGTCTGAGTGTGTGCGAGTGTCTAAGGGGGTCATTCTGACCCCGGCGGGCGGCGGGAGCCGCCCGCCTGGAGGGAGCCGCCATATGGCCGCTCCGCGGTCAAAAGACCGCGGAGGCCATTCTGGCTTTCCCGCTGGGCTGGCGGGCGACCGCCAGAAGGCCGGCCGCCAGCACAGCGGGAAACCCCTCCCCACGAGGAAGCCGGCTCCGAATGGAGCCGGCGGAGTGGAGGATGTGCGACGGGTGTAGTGGCACCCGTCGCGAATTCCAGTGTCTGCAAAGCAGACACTGGAATTCAAAGTGGGGCCCTCTTACGGGGGCCCCTGCAGTGCCCATGCCATTGGCATGGGCACTGCAGGGTCCCCCAGGGGCCCCACGACACCCCTCACCGCCATCCTGTTCCTGGCGGTCGGAACCGCCAGGAACAGGATGGCGGTGAGGGGGTCGGAATCCCCCATGGCGGCGCAGCAAGCTGCGCCGCCATGGGGGATTCCCAGGGCAGCGGAAAACCGGCGGGAGACCACCGGTTTTCCTGGTCTGACCGCGGCCAATCCGCCACGGTCAGAATGCCCTGCGGGGCACCGCCAGCCTGTTGGCGGTGCTCCCGCATCCCCGGCCGCCGGGGTCGGAATGACCCCCTAAGTGTCTGAGTGTGCGCGAGTGAGTGCGCGTGAGTGTCTGAGTGTCTGATTGTGTGCCAGTGTCTGACTGTCTGAGTGCACACGAATGTCTGAGTGGGCATGAATGTCTGTGCGTGTGTGAGTATCTGAGTGTGCGCAAGTGTCTGAGTGCATGCAAGTGTCTGTTTGTGCGTGAGTGTCTCAGTGTGCGCTACTGACTAAGGGGGTCATTACAACCCTGGTGGTCGGTGGTAAAGCGGCGGTAAGACCGCAAACAGGCTGCCAGAAAAAAAATGGAATTATGACCGTGGCGGTTACCGCCGCGGTCATCCGCCACTTCACCATTCCGACCGCCATGGCGGTGAAGACCGCTGGGCTGGAGATTGCGGTCTCCAGCCCGGCGGTCGTCACTAGACCACCGACGGTATCAGGACCCTGCATACCGCCATGGATCTCGGGTGGTTGGGAACCGCCATGAGATCCATGGCAGTAGGCACTATCAGTGCCAAGGAATTCCTTCCCTGGCACTGATAGGGGTCTCCCCCACTCCCCGCTACCCCCAACCAAATCCTCCCCCCACCCCCCTGCCACCCCCCAAAGGTGGCACAACCCCCTCCCCACCCCAACCCCGAACATGCATATATACACACCCCTACACACACACACCCCGAACATGCACATATACACACCCCTCCCTACCCCGACCCCGAACATGCACATATACACACCCCTACACGCACACATACACCCTGACAACACTTACCGGCACACATACAAACAGACATGCACACCGTCCGACCCGCACACATTTCCCATACACACAGCACCCCCCCACCCCCTTCCCTAACGGACGATCAACTTACCTTGGGACGGGATCCATGGTAGCAGCTCCGCCACCAGAACACCGCCACCAGAACACCATCACCAGAACACCGCCACACCAAATCATGGGATGTGATTCAGTGGGCGGTGTTCTGTTGACGTGGCAGTGGAGGTTGAGCAACCACCATTTTCCCGCCGTCCGCCATTATGGCTGCTGGCGGCTTTCCGTACGAAAAAGGACGGCGGCCTGCCAGCGGTCATAATACGCGGCATGGAAGACCGCCACCACTAGCAGTTTTCAGCACGGTGGTACCTCGTGGTACCTCATAATGACCCCCTAAGTGTCTGAATGTGCATGAGTGTCTTAGTGTCTGAGTGGGTGCGAGTGTCTGAGTGTGTGTGAGTGTCTGAGTGTGCGTGAGTGTGCACGGGTGTCTGAGTGTGCGTGAATTTCTGAGTGTGCGCAAGTGTCTTAGGGGGTCATTCCAACCCTGGCGGTAAAAGCCGCTTACCGCTGTCAGAAGACCGCCAACATACCGCTGCGGCCGCGGTAAACCGCCACGGTCATTCTGACCCACAACAGGCAAACTACCAAAATACAGACATCCACAAAAGTCCGCCACACCAAAGGGCAGTGAGAAACTGGCGATGACCAAACCTCCACCGTCACGCCAACAAAAATACGCCCACACTATCACGACACACGAATCCACGCGGCGGTCTTTCAACCGCAGTATTCCATTGGCGGTACACACCGCCGCGCTCAAAATACACACACTCTTACAAAACACATCCACATTGGACAATTCAAAATACACACACCTGATACACATACACACACCACTCCCACACACCCAACACAATATAAAACACACACCCACATCACTCACAAACCCCCACTTCTACAGAATCGGGACCACGCACTGAGAAAAAGAGAACTGAGCACCCAGACGCGCATTTTACTTTCACCCAGCAATATTTCCACGCACTTCACACAACACACCAACACACATCACCACACAATCCACCCCACACATCACCCACACCACCCCATGGCACCGGAAAGACACCCCAGGTTCTCCGAGGATGAACTCAGGGTCATGGTGGAGGAAATTGTACGGGTAGAGCCACAGCTCTTCGGGACACAGGTGCAGCACACCACCATTGCCAGGAAGATGGAGCTATGGAGCAGAATAGTCGATAGGGTCAACGCTGTGGGACAGCATCCTGAGGGCCTCGCAGGAGTAGGAGGAGGAATGGACTCTGGTAAGTCTCATCTTCACTACTTCATCCCCCCTACCCCACCAGCATGCCAACTCATACCCCCACCCTCACCCCCATCACATCCTGCACCTTGCAAATGTCTCACCATCACAGCCCACCCATCCCAACACCAAGCCCTGCATGCGACCACAAAGCATGGACACCCATCACCAAAGCATGCCCACTGCACATACCCATCCCCCACCAAATCACTGTCACAAAAGCCCCCACACGGGAATGCCAGCACTGGGGTACAAGGTCACCCACCCATTACACGCTATGGCACACACAAATCCAATAACCATACTTTTATACCCCTGCAGGACCCGAACGCCATGTTACCGTGCAGGAGGGTCCACAAATGTCCACTCCACCCCCAGAAGAGGCCCACAGTGAGGACAGCACCTCTGTCGACCTGGATCTAGATGACCAGCCGGCCCATTGGGGACCTCGGGACAGTTGGTTCCCCTCAGACAGCCACAGCCCATAGCAGACCTTCCCCCCTCTGGGAACACCAGCACAGCACCCACCCAGCGGGCCCATCCCTCAGTCCCCAGGACACGTCAATCAGCGGTGTGTCTACCACTACAGGGCACCCAGGTTAACCCACCACCCCAACAACAACAGGGACCTGGGGGCAGTGGTAGTGGGCACACGGTCCAGGGGACAGAGGCACAGGGAAACAGGGGAACTGGGAGGGCTGCTGTGCGACAGGGGGGGGGGACAGGCCCATGGAACCCACTCTCCACGAGGCCCTCTCCTCCATCATGGGAGCCTACCACCACTCCCAGGAGACGATGGCGACGGTCCTGGCCAGGTTTCAGGAGATCCAGCTTCTGCAGGAGGAACAGTATTTGGGGTTCAGGGAGGAACTACGAAACATCAGTTCCGCCCTGGCCACCATTGTAGGGGCTCTGAATCAGGTAGTCACCACATTGCGGGACACTGTGGCAGGACAAAGGGCCCCTGACAATAGCATGGACCAAAAACTGCCTACCACCTCCGCCGGCGCTAGTGGACAGGAGGCCCCGCCACAGGACCAACAGGCCACCAGCACCCCACCCCCTGCAGAAGGAGAACCACCCCGCAAGCGGGCCCTGAGATCCAGGAAGAAGACAGAGTAAGATGCCAAGACCCCCGCCAGAAAAGGATACCTCCCTGATTGTCATTCCACTGTCCCACATTGACACCCTGTCCATTCTTATACTGCCCATGCTCCACTTTCCACAGGCATTTGGACATTGCACCTGTGATACTTATAGTCTGGACTCTGCCATGGACAATCCTCCACCATCACCCCTCACCGACTTGCAACCACCCACCAATATAGATCACTAAAAATAAACAGTTATACGACCAAACAATCAGGAGTCTGGCTGTGATTTTGTACTAATGTATTAGACATTACCATCCCAAAATGCATATTTACATTGTGATGCCAACATACCACTGTCACGCAGCTGTAGTCCATGGGGAAACAAAGCAGATGTCACGCAGTATGGCCCACATCTCTGAAACTGGAAGGGAAAGTCACAACTCAGTTACCATACACCGGGGGGGAAAGGTCAGACAGTAGAGAGGTAGTAGGGGTTAAGTATATGTAATATGACGGGTTGGACTCTTACCTGTGGGTCATTGAAAATACTGCTGTATTACTGTGTTCCTGTTGTCTATGTCGTCCTCTTCAGCTTCCTCTTCTTCACTCTCCACAGGCTCCACAGCTGCTACAACACCACCATCTGGACCATCCTCCTGCAGAAAAGGCACCTGGCGTCGCAAAGCCAGGTTGTGAAGCATACAGCAGGCCACGATGATCTGGCATACCTTCTTTGGTGAGCACAATAGGGATCCACCTGTCATATGGAGGCAGCGGAACCTGGCCTTCAGAAGGCCGAAGGTCCGCTCGATCACCCTCCTAGTTCTCCTATGGGCCTCATTGCACCGTTCCTCTGCCCTTGTCCTGGGATTCCTCACTGGGGTCAGTAGCCATGACAGGTTGGGGTAACCAGAGTCACCAATTAGCCACACACGGTGCCTCTGGAGTTGACCCATCACATAAGGGATGCTGCTATTCCGCATGATGTAGGCGTCATGGACAGAGCCAGGGAACTTGGCATTAACATGGGAGATGTACTGGTCTGCCAAACACACCATCTGTACATTCATCGAATGATAACTCTTTCTGTTTCTGTACACTTGTTCACTCCTGCTGGGGGGTACTAAAGCCACATGGGTCCCATCAATGGCACCTATGATGTTGGGGATATGTCCAAGGGCATAGAAATCACCTTTCACTGTAGGCAAATCCTCCACATCAGGGAAAACAATGTAGCTCCGCATGTATTTCAGAAGGGCAGACAACACTCTGGACAACACCTTGGAAAACATAGGCTGGGACATCCCTGATGATATGGCCACTGTTGTTTGAAATGACCCACTTGCAAAGAAATGGAGTACTGACAGCAGCTGCACTAGAGGGAGGATCTCTGTGGGTTGGCGGATGGGTGACATCAGGTCTGGCTCCAGCTGGGCACACAGTTCCTGAATAGTGGCTCGGTCAAGCCTGTATGTCAGTATGATATGTCTTTCCTCCATTGTTGACAGGTCTACCAGCGGTCTGTACACGGGAAGATTCCTCCATCTCCTCGCATTGCCCAGCGGACGGTGCCTATGAAGGACAACAGCGAGCACAGAGTCAATCAGCCCACAAGTATGTAACCACAGTTTGCACAAAACACGATTCCCAATGCATTGAATGGTTTGTATGAGTGTTAATGCAAGGCCTAGGTATGTGTGATGCAGTTAAAAGTAAGCCATGTGGGCCCTTGAAATGCCGGCTGCCTGACCTGTGAAGTGTGACAATGGGATGTGAGGTCAATGCGCTGGCGTGGCACACCGTGGTGGTAGGCGGTCGAAGACCGCGGCGCAAAGCAGCATTGGTTAACATTGAACCCTATGGGTCTCAGGAGCCAATGACGATGTGCGCCGGCGGTCGCTGTACGCGGGTGTCTGAGTGTGCTCGAGTGTCTGAGTGTGCACTCCAGTATCTAAGTGTCTGAGTGTGTGCAAGTGTCTTAGCATCTGAGTGTGTGCGAGTGTCTGAGTGCACGCAAGTGTCTGAGTGTGCATATAGTGCCAGACCAACAGGTAAGTACACTGGGACCATGCTTTGGGGGCAATGCCTGTGTTGAGTCGGGTGGATGAAAGATGGTGGGGAGGGGAGCGAATGAGGCATGCATCAAACGACGGATGACAGGATGTGCCACAGGGCAAGGGTAGGGATGGGGGGCCACTCACATTGAGGGTGCAGAAGGTGATGACTCTTTTTCTCCCCCTGTACATTTCACATAGGTCAGCGCCCACCAGAAGATCGACATTTGGCGTGCCATCGCCAAGGACGTCCGGGCCCTGGGGGTCCACCAGAGACGGGGCACCCACTGCCGGAAGAGATGGGAGGACATCCGACGCTGGAGCAGGAAGACGGCGGAGGCTCAGCTGGGGATGGCCTCCCAACGTGGGAGGGGTGCCAGTCGGACTTTGACCCACCTGATGTCACGGATCCTGGCGGTGGCCTACCCCGATTTGGATGGGCGCGTGAGGACATCACAGCAGACACAAGGGGGTGAGTACAACCTCATTCTGCTGACTTTGCGTGCAGTGGA
Organism: Pleurodeles waltl; assembly: GCF_031143425.1. Classification (NCBI taxonomy): domain Eukaryota; kingdom Metazoa; phylum Chordata; class Amphibia; order Caudata; family Salamandridae; genus Pleurodeles; species Pleurodeles waltl. Next base: position 1,321,998,531 of record NC_090444.1, read on the forward strand.
GGTGTCTGGGTGGGGAAGGAGGGCTGTGGGTATCCCTAGGCCAGGGCGATTTCTGTAGGCTAGGCCCCTCCGTAAGGCATGGCCCTGTGCCCCCGCCCCCCACCTCTGTAGGGTGCCAAGTACAGTTATCCATGGCCCTGTGTCATCTATGTGTGCAGTTGTCATCCCTAGGCTTGTAGGCCATGTCCCACGGATTGAGTAGTGGACCCCAAGTGCGTGGCGTAGTGCAGGGGGCTTCTGTGTCTGTCCTCTCCGCCAACGGTGTCGCCAATGCATGCACTCAATATGTCTTTATTTCCCCCCCCCCCTTTTTTGTGGTCTTCCTGTTCATGTGTGCATTAGCATCATCAGGCGGAGGAGAAGTGGCATCGGAGCACGAGGGAGCTGCATCCCACATGGCCCTGGAGGGCCATGCAACGGATACCGAATACACCAGTGGGACGGAGGGCGAGGGGAGCTCCACCGCGGGGACTCATGCAGACATTAATGACACGGACTCGTCCTCTGAAGGGAGCTCCCTTGTGGTGGCGGCAACATCTGTGCCCCCGCAACAACAGGTACAGCCGCCACCCAGCGCACCAGCAGCCCCTCAGCGTTTGGCCCATGCCCGCTCACCCAGGAAGGTGGGCATCTCCTTCGCCCCAGGCACCTCAGGCTCTGCCCCTGTCATCCCTGCTGCCCTCAGTGAGGAGGTCATTGACCTACTGAGGACGCTCATTGTTGGGCAGTCTACCCTTTTGAATGCCATCCAGGGTGTACAAAGGGAGGTGCACCAGAGTAATGCATACCTGGAGGGCATTCATTCTGGTCAGGCTGCCCATCAGCGATCGTTCCAGACTCTGGCCTCAGCACTGATGGCAGCCATTGTCCCTGTCTCTAGCCTCCCCCCTCCAACTTCCTCCACCCAGACCCTATCACCTGTACCTCTGCCTATCTCAGACGCACCATCAGACCAGCCTGCACACACCTCAACACCCAAGGGAAGCTCATCCAGACATAAGCACCACACATCACACAAGCATTCACACAAGCAACATCCACATACAGACATACCAACACCCACTGCCTCCACTGTGTCCCCCTCATGCTCGTCTCCCTCCTCCCTCCCTGTCACGTCTCCACTCACACTTGCATGCACAACATCTTCAGCCACTACGTCCATTACCAGCACACCCACCAGAACCCCCGCACACGTGCAGTCACCACCCCCACTACCATTTACACGTCCCCTGTGTCCTCGCCCAGTGTGTCTGTCTCCCCCTCTTCCAAGATACACAAACGCAGGCAGCCACCCACCCAACAACCATCCACCTCACGACAGCCTCCAGCCCAAGCACCTGCACCCAAAGACACCAGACTTAAAACTCCTACAACCACAACCTCTTCCTCCACTCCCATACCCACTACACCTACCCATCTCATTGGTCCTAAATTGCTATTCCTGTCCAAACTTGACCTCTTTCCTACAACTCCCCCACCCCGTCCATCTCATAGGACTCCAGTCAGCACCTCAGCCACCACAAAACCGGGCCCTGGGATGACAGTCTGCCATGGACTGTGGAGTCCCCCACCCTCAAGGGCAGCCAGTTCAGTACGGAGCCAAGGCACGGGCAGCCCACCCCCGGAGAAACACCCGAAGATAATCAGCGGCCGGCGCAAGAGGGTGAAAACGCCAGGCACTAAAATCCATACCATGGCTCTGGCACGAAGTGTGGAGACAGGTGGCACACTGCCCAAGGTGGGGAAGGGCCACAGGCGAACAGGGAAGGCTGGGAAGGGCAGCACGCTCGAGGAGACCGCCATCAGCCCAGCTGGCCAGGAGGGCCCCGCCAGCCCCATCCCAGGTGGGCAGGAGGACACCAACAGGCCCGGTACTGCAGACCAGGAAGGCCCCACCAGCCACCCGACAGATGGGCAGGAAGGCCCCACCAGCCACAGGACAGGTGGCAAATGACCTGCACGCCATGGCCGGATCCATTGAACTGGGCCCTTTCACCCAAGCACCGCTGAACTGGGCACCGCCGCCTCAAGCACCGCTGAACTGGCCACCGCCGTCTCAAGCACCGCTGAACTGGGCACCGCCGTCTCAAGCACTGCTGAACTGGGCCCTTTCACTCAAGCACCGCTGAACTGGGCCCCGCCGTCTAAAGCACAGCTGAACTGGGCACCGCCGTCTCAAGCACCGCTGAACTGGGCCCCGCCGTCTCAAGCACTGCTGAACTGGGCCCTTTCACTCAAGCACCGCTGAACTGGGCACCACCATCTCAAGCACTGCTGAACTGGGCCCTTTCACTCAAGCACCGCTGAACTGGGCCCTTTCACTCAAGCACGGCTGAACTGGGCACCGCCGTCTCAAGCACCACTGAACTGGGCACCGCCGTCTCAAGCACCGCTGAACTGGGCCCTTTCACTCAAGCACCGCTGAACTGGGCACCGCCGTCTCAAGCACCGCTGAACTGGGCCCTTTCACTCAAGCACCGCTGAACTGGGCACTGCCGTCTCAAGCACCGCTGGCCCATTCGCGGCTGGGGCAGGCCCGCATCTGTGTCGGGCAGGGCTGCACGAAGCACTCTGGGCACCAGTCCCCCTCCAGAACCAGTGGAGACTGTCATCCACTTGAGAGACTGTGGCTTTGCACTCCCCAGGATGTTACAGTGGGCAACCCACCCACTGTAGAGACTTGTGAGACTGTGGCTTTGCACTCCCCAGGATATGGCAGTGGGCAGCCCACCCACTGTAGAGACTTGAGAGACTGTGGCTTTGCACTCCCCAGGATGTTACAGTGGGCAACCCACCCTCTGTAGAGACTTGTGAGACTGTGGCTTTGCACTCCCCAGGATATGGCAGTGGGCAGCCCACCCACTGTAGAGACTTGAGAGACTGTGGCTTTGCACTCCCCAGGATTGAACAGTGGGCAAGCCACCCACTGTACAGACTTGAGAGACTGTGGCTTTGCACTCCCCAGGATTGAACAGTGGCCATGGAGGCCCCTCGTGGATCTGGCGTTGTGCACTCATCTGGCTGAGGTGCCCCCCCTTCCCTTCCCCCTGAGGTGCCTGTAGTTTTCCTATCTGATGCCCCTGCAGTGTTCTCTCCGTTGGAGTCAGGTATCCTGTGTGGGCTTTGCCCATGTGATTTGGTCCCAGTGGTCCACGGACAATGCCTGCTACAATGCTCGGACTTGTACATATATGTTTATAAGTGTTTTTGATGTGTAGAAATATATATATATTATTCAGCCAGTATTACAAAATATTCCAATGTTTAGAATCATTTCCTTTTGTCTTTGCTTTCTTCCAGTGGGGTTGGGGGAGGGGAACTGTGATGTATTTCTATGCATTGATGTGTGTGTTGTAGTGGGTGAGGGTGGGGGTGGGTGTGTCGCGTATGTGTGTGCCCATAATATTTTCTCCTCCCCCCTCCCCTGTGTCGTAGGTGCAGTACTCACCGTTGTCTTCTGCGCCGGCGTTCGTGCTCCTGGTAGAGGAGCAGGAAGACAATCGCTGGGAGGATGTGGAGTTCGGGTTCATGCTGTCTTGATTCCTTGTGGGGTGTATGGAGGTGAGCGTTTCCCGTTTGAAATGGCTGTTTCTGCCGTGTTTTTATCAGCGGGGCTACCGCCCCGGAAAAGGTGGCGGATTGGTGTTTTGTGATAGGGTGGGCGGTACATTGTCTCCCGCCTGTCTGTTGGCGGTGACCGCCTCGATGTTTGTTTGTGCCGCCGTGGCAGCCGGTGTGTTGATGTGGCGGTATCTGTTGGCGGTGTCCGCCAGGGTCGGAATTCCATTTTTTTTACCGCCTGCCTGTTGGCGGTTTAGCCGCATCTTTAAAACCGACCGCCAGGGTTGGAATGACCACCTTAGTGTCTGAGTGCGCGTGAGTGTCTGAGTGTGTGTGAGTGTCTGAGAGTGTGCGAGTGTCTGAATGTCTGAGTGTGTACGAGTGTTGGAGTGTGCATGAGTGTCTGAGTGTGCGTGAGTGTCTAAGTATCTGAATGTGCGCAAGTGTCAGTGTCTGAGTGTGTGCGAGTGTCTGCACGCAAGCGTCTGAGTGTGTGCATGTGTCTCAGGGTGCGGGAGTTTGAATGAGTGTCTGAGTGTGTGTGAGAGTCTGAGAGTGCGCAAGAGTCTGAAAGTGCATGAGTGTTGGAATGTGCATGAGTGCCTGAGTGTGCACGAGTGTGCTTGAGTGTCTGAGTGTCTGAGTGTGCGTGAGTGTCTGAGTGTGCACGAGTGTTTAAGTGTCTGAGTGTGCGTGAGTGTCTTAGTGTCTGAGTACGCACGAGTGTTGGACATCATGCGAGTGTCTGAGTGTGCACGAGTGTGAGCGAGTGTCTAAGTGTGCGCGAGTGTCTGAGTGTGCGTGAGTGTCTGAGTGTCTGAATGTGCACGAGTGTCTGAGTGTGCGTGAGTGTCTGAGTGTAATCGAGTGTCTGAGCTTGCACTAGTATCTAAGTGTATGAGTGTGCACGAGTGTCTGAGTGCACATGAGTGTCTGAGTGTGCGTGAGTGTCTGAGTGTGTGCGAGTGTCTGAGTGCACGCGAATGTCTGAGTGTGCATGAATGTCTGTGTGTGCATGAGTATCTGAGTGCGTGCAAGTGTCTGAGTGCGTGCGAGTGTCTGAGTGTGCACGAGTGTGCATGAGTTTCTGAGTGTGCGCAAGTGTGCATGAGTGTCTGAGTGTGTGCAAGTGTCTGAGTGTGCGTGAGTGTCTGAGTGTGTGCGAGTGACTGAGTGTGCACGGGTGTCTGAGTGTGCTCGAGTGTCTGAGTGTGCACTCCAGTATCTAAGTGTCTGAGTGTGTGCAAGTGTCTTAGCATCTGAGTGTGTGCGAGTGTCTGAGTGCACGCAAGTGTCTGAGTGTGCATAAGTGTCTGAGTGTCCGCAAGTGACTGAGTGTGTGTTAGTGTCTAAGTGTCTGAGTGTGCGCGAGTGTCTTAGTGTTTGCGAGCGCATGAGTGTCTGACTGAGTGCGAGTCTCTGAGTGTGTGCGAGTGTACGTGAGTGTGTGCGAGTGTCTGAGCGTGCGCTAGTATCTAAGTGTCTGAGTGTGTGCAATTGTATGAATGTGCATGAGTGTCTGAGTGTGCGCATGAGTGTTTGAGTGTCTTCGTGTGCACGAGTTTGCACGAGTGCCTGTGTGCGGTTGAGTTTCTTAGTGTCTGAATGTGCAAGAGTGTCTGAGTGTGCGCAAGAGTCTGAGTGTACATGAGTGTCTGAGTGCACACGAGTGCCTGAGTATCTGAGTTTGCGCTAGTGTCTGAGTGTGCTCGAGTGTCTGAGTGTGCACCATTATCTGAGTGTGCGTGAGTGCACGGCTTCATCGTTGCTGGGGCTTTCCCGCCGGGGCGGCGGGCGGCCTTTTGGTGGTCGCCCACCCGCCCAGCGGGAAAGTCGGAATGACCGCCGCGGTCTTCTGACCGCGGTACGGACTTCTGGCGGGGGAACTTTGGCGGGCGGCCTCCGCCGCCCGCCAAAGTTGGAATGACCCCCTTAGTGTCTGAGTGTGCACGGGTGTCTGAGTGTGCATGAGTGTCTGAGTGTGTGCGAGTTCCTTTGTGTCTGAGTGCATGTGAGTGTCTGAGTGTGTGCGAGTGTCTGAGTGTGCGTTATTGTGTGCGAGTGTCTGAGTGTGTGCGAGTGTCTGAGAGTGTACAAGTGTCTGAATGTCTGAGTGTGCGTGAGTGTTGGAGTGTGCGCGAGTGTCTGAGTGTCTGCACGTAAGTGTCTGAGAGTGTACGTGTGTCTCAGTGTGCGGGAGTGTGCGTGAGTGTCTGAGAGTCTGAGTGTGCACGAGTGTTGGAACGTGCATGAGTGTCTGAGTGTGCGCGAGTGTGCTTGAGTGTCTGAGTGTCTGAGTGTGCGTGAGTGTCTGAGTGTGCGCTAGTGTCTTAGTGTCTGAGTACGCACAAGTGTTAGACAGCGTGCGAGTGCCTGAGTGTGGACGAGTGTGAGCGAGTGTCTGAGTGTGCACAAGTGTCTGAGTGTGCGTGAGTGTCTGAGTGTGCGTGAGTGTCTGAGTGTCTGAATGTGCACGAGTGTCTGAGTGTGCGCGAGTGTCCGAGTGTAATCGAGTGTCTGAGCTTGCACTTGTATCTAATTTTCTGAGTGTGCACGAGTGTCTGAGTGCACATGAGTGTCTGAGTGTGCGTGAGTTTCTGAGTGTGTGCGAGTGTGTGAGTGCACATGAATGTCTGAGTGTGCATGAATGTCTGTGTGTGCATGAATATCTGAGTGTGCGCAAGTGTCTGAGTGCTTGCAAGTGTCTCAGTGTGCCTGGGTGTCTGAGTGTGAGCTACTGTCTAAGTGGCTGAAAGTGAATGAGTGTCTTCGTGTATCAGCGGGCGCGAGTGTCTTAGTGTGTGGAGTGTCTGAGTGTGCTCGAGTGTCTGAGTGTGTGCGAGTGTGTGCAAGTGTCTGAGTGTGCATGAATGTCTGAGTTCACGTGAGTGTCTGAGTGTCTGAGTGTGTGTCTTAGTGTGCCCGAGTGTCGAAGTGACTGAGTGCGTGCGATTGTCTGAGTGTCTGAGTGCGTGCAAGTGTCTGAGTGTGCATGCGTGTACGTGAGTGTGCACGAGTGTCTGAGTGTGCATGACTGTCTGAGCGTATGTGAGTGTCTGAGTGTGCACGAGTGTCTCAGTGTCTGAATGCGTGTGTGTGTCTGAGTGCGTGCGAGTGCATGACTGTCTGAGCATGTGTGAGTGTCTGAGTGTGCACGACTGTCTCAGTGTCTGAATGCGTGTGTGTGTCTGAGAGTGTGGAAGTGTGCGCTAGTGTCTGAGTGTGTGCGAGTGTCTGAGTGTGTGCAAGTGTCTGAGTGTGGGTGAGTGTGTCCAAGTGTGTGTGAGTGCCTGAGTGTGCGTGAATGTCTGAGTGCATGTGAGTGTGTGAGTGTCTGAGTACATGCGAGTGTCTGAGTGTCTGCGTGAGTGTCTGAGTGTGCGTGAGTGTCTGAGTGTGCGTGAGTTTCTGAGCGTGTGCGAGTGTGTGAGTGCACATGAATGTCTGAGTGTGCATGAATGTCTGTATGTGCATGAATATCTGAGTGTGCGCAAGTGTCTGAGTGCTTGCAAGTGTCTCAGTGTGCCTGAGTGTCTGAGTGTGAGCTACTGTCTAAGTGTCTGAAAGTGAATGAGTGTCTTCGTGTATCAGCGGGTGTGAGTGTCTTAGTGTGTGGAGTGTCTGAGTGTGCTCGAGTGTCTGAGTGTGTGCGAGTGTGTGCAAGTGTCTGAGTCTGCATGAATGTCTGAGTTCACGTGAGTGTCTGAGTGTCTGAGTGTGTGTCTGAGTGTGCCCGAGTGTCGTAGTGACTGAGTACGTGCGATTGTCTGAGTGTCTGAGTGCGTGTGAGTGTCTGAGTGTGCATGAGTGTACGTGAGTGTGCACGAGTGTCTGAGTGTGCATGACTGTCTGAGTGTATGTGAGTGTCTGAGCGTATGTGAGTGTCTGAGTGTGCACGAGTGTCTCAGTGTCTGAATGCGTGTGTGTGTCTGAGTGCGTGCGAGTGAATGACTGTCTAAGCGTGTGTGAGTGTCTGAGTGTGCACGAGTGTCTCAGTGTCTGAATGCGTGTGTGTGTCTGAGTGCGTGCGAGTGTCTGAGTGTGTGCAAGTGTCTGAGTGTGCGTGAGTGTGGGTGAGTGTGTCCAAGTGTGTGCGAGTGCCTGAGTGTGCGTGAATGTCTGAGTGCATGTGCGTGTGTGAGTGTCTGAGTACATGCGAGTGTCTGAGTGTTTGCATGAGTGTCTGAGTGTGCGCGAGTGTCTGATTGTGCGTGAGTGTCTGAGTGTACGTGAGCGTGTGAGTGTGCACGAGTGTCTGAGTGTGCGTGAGTGTGCGCAAGTGTCTGAGTGTGCGTGAGTGTGTATGAGTGCCTGAGTGTGTGCAAGTGTCTGAGTGTGCTCGAGTGTCTGAGTGTGCACCAGTATCTAAGTGTCTGAGCATCTGAATGTGCGCGGGTCTCTGAGTGTGCGTTAGTGTCTAAGTGTCTGAGTGTGCACGAGTGTCTTAGTGTTTGCGAGCGCACGAGTGTCTGAGTGTCTGACTGAGTGCGAATCTCTGAGTGTGCGTGAGTGTACGTGAGTGTGTGTGAGTGTCTGAGTGTGCGCTAGTATCTAAGTGTCTGAGTGTGTGCTAGTGTCTGACTGTGCATGAGTGTCTGCTTGTGCATGGGTGTCTGAGTGTGCCCATGAGTGTCTGAGTGCGTGCGAGTGTTTGAGTGTCTTTGTTTGGGGTTGAGTTTCTTAGTGTCTGAATGTGCATGAGTGTCTGAGTGTGCGCAAGAGTCTGAGTGTTCGTGAGTGTCTGAGTGCACACGAGTGCCTGAGTATCTGAGTGTGCGCTAGTGTCTGAGTGTGCTCGAGTGTCTGAGTGTGCACTAGTATCTAAGTGTCTGAGTGTGTGTGAGTGTCTTAGTGTCTGAGTGTGCACCATTATCTGAGTGTGCGTGTGTGCACGAGTGTCTGAGTGTACGAGTGTGTGTGAGTGAGCACAAGTGTCTGAGTGTGCGCAAGTGCACGCATGAGTGTCTGAGTGTGTGCAAGTGTCTGAGTGTGCACAAGTGTCGGAGTGTGCATGATTATCTGAGTGTGCGCAAGTTTGCTTGAGTGTCTGAGTGTGGGCGAGTGTCTGAGTGTGCGTGAGTGTCTTAGTGTCTGAGTACGCGTGAATGTCAGACAGCGTGCAAGTGTATGAGTGTGAGCGAGTGTGTGAGTGTGCGCGAGTGTCTGAATGTGCGTGAGTGTCTGAGTGTGCACTACTGTCTAAGTATCTGAAAGTGAATGAGTGTCTTAGTGTCTGAGAGGGCGCGAGTGTCTTAATGTGTGGAGTGTCTGAGTGTGCTCGAGTGTCTGAGTGTGTGCGAGTGTGCGCAAGTGTCTGAGTGTGAGTGAATGTCTGAGTTCACGTGAGTGTCTGAGTGTCTGAGTGCATACGAGTGTCTGAGTGTGTGTCTGAGTGTGCACAAGTGTTGTAGTGACTGAGTGCGTGCGAGTGTCTGAGTGTCTGAGTGCGTGTGAGTGTCTGAGTGTGCATGAGTGTACTTGAGTGTGCACGAGTGTCTGAGTGTGCACAACTGTCTGAGTGTGTGTGAGTGTTTGAATGTTCACGAGTGTCTTAGTGTCTGAGTGCGTGTGAGTGTCTGAGTGCGTGCGAGTGTCTGAGTGTGCGTGAGTGTGGGTGAGTGTGTCCAAGTGTGTGCGAGTGCCTGAGTGTGCATGGATGTCTGAGTGCATGTGAGTGTCTGAATACATGCGAGTGTCTGAGTGTCTGCATGAGTGTCTGAGTGTGCGCGAGTGTCTGAGTGTGCGTGAGTGTCTGAGTGTGCGTGAGTGTGTGAGTGTGTGCAAGTGTCTGAATGTGTGCGAGTGTGCACGAGTGTCTGAGTGTGCGCAAGTGTCTGAGTGTGCACAAGTGTCTGATTGTGCGTGAGTGTCTGAGTGCGTGCGAGTGACTGAGTGTGCATGAGTGTCTGAGTGTGCTCGAGTGTCTGAGTGTGCACCAGTATCTAAGTGTCTGCGTGTGTGCAAGTGTCTTAGCATCTGAGTGTGCGCGAATCTCTGAGTGCGCACAAGTGTCTGAGTGTGCATAAGTGTCCGAGTGTCTGAGTGTCCACAAGTGTCTGAGTGTGCATTAGTGTCTAAGTGTCTGAGTGCGCGCGAGTGTCTTAGTGTTTGCGAGCTCGCGAGTGTCTGAGTGTCTGACTGAGTGCGAGTCTCTGAGTGTGCGCGACTGTATATGAGTGTGTGTGAGTGTCTGAGTGTGCTCTAGTATCTAAGTGCCTGAGTGTGTGCAAGTGTCTGAATGTGCATCAGTGTCTGAGTGTGTGCATGATTGTCTGAGTGCGTGCGAGTGTTTGAGTGTCTTTGTGTGCACGAGTGTGCACGAGTGTCTGTGTGCGGTTGAGTTTCTTAGTGTCTGAATGTGCCTGAGTGTCTGAGTGTGCGCAAGAGTCTGAGTGCACGTGAGTGTGTGCGAGTGCCTGAGTATCTGAGTTTGTGCTAGTGTCTGAGTGTGCTCGAGTGTCTGAGTGTGCACTAGTATCTAAGTGTCTGTGTGCGAGTGTCTTAGTGTCTGAGTGTGCACCATTATTTGAGTGTGCGTGAGTGCATGAGTGTGTGAGTGAGCGCAAGTGTCTGAGTGTGCGCGAGTGTGCGTGAGTGTCTGAGTGTGTGCAAGTGTCTGAGTGTGCACAGGTGTCGGAGTGTGCATGATTATCTGAGTGTGCGCAAGTTTGCTCGAGTGTCTGAGTCTGAGTGTGGGCGAGTGTCTGAGTGTGCACCGGTATCTAAGTGTCTGTGTGTGTGCGAGTGTCTTAGCATCTGAGTGTGCGCGAGTGTCTGAGTGCGCACAAGTGTCTTAGTGTGCATAAGTGTCTGAGTGTCTGAGTGTCTGCAAGTGTCTGACTGTGCGTTAGTGTCTAAGTGTCTGAGTGTGCACGAGTGTCTTAGTGTTTGCGAGCGCACGAGTGTCTGAGTGTCTGACTGAGTGCGAATCTCTGAGTGTGCGTGAGTGTACGTGAGTGTGTGTGAGTGTCTGAGTGTGCACTAGTATCTAAGTGTCTGAGTGTGAGCAAGTGTCTGACTGTGCATGAGTGTCTGAATGTGCATGAGTGTCTGAGTGTGCCCATGAGTGTCTGAGTGCGTGCGAGTGTTTGAATGTCTTTGTGTGCGGTTGAGTTTCTTAGTGTCTGAATGTGCGTGAGTGTCTGAATGTGCGCAAGAGTCTGAGTGTTCGTGAGTGTCTGAGTGCACACGAGTATCTGAGTTTGCGCTAGTGTCTGAGTGTGCACTAGTATCTAAGTGTCTGAGTGTGTGCGAGTGTCTTAGTGTCTGAGTTTGCACCATTATCTGAGTGTGCGTGTGTGCACGCATGAGTGTCTTAGTGTGTGCAAGTGTCTGACTGTGCACAAGTGTCGGAGTGTGCATGATTATCTGAGTGTGCGCAAGTTTGCTTGAGTGTCTGAGTGTGGGCGAGTGTCTGAGTGTGCGCTAGTGTCTAAGTGTCTGAGTGTGCGTGAGTGTCTTAGTGTCTGAGTACGCGCGAATGTCAGACAGCGTGCGAGTGTATGAGTGTGTGAGTGTGCGCGAGTGTCTGAATGTGCGTGAGTGTTTGAGTGTGCGCTACTGTCTAAGTGTCTGAAAGTGAATGAGTGTCTTAGTGTCTGAGAGGGCACGAGTGTCTTAATGTGTGGAGTGGCTGAGTGTGCTCGAGTGTCTGAGTGTGAGCGAGTGTGCGCAAGTGTCTGAGTGTGAGTGAATGTCTGAGTTCACATGAGTGTCTGAGTGCATACAAGTGTCTCAGTGTGTGTCTGAGTGTCTGAGTGCGTGCGAGTGTCTGAGAGTGCGCAAGTGTGCGCTAGTGTCTGAGTGTGTGCGAGTGTCTGAGTGTGCGTGAGTGTGGGTGAGTGTGTCCAAGTGTGTGCGAGTGCCTGAGTGTGCATGAATGTCTGAGTGCATGTGAGTGTCTGAATACATGCGAGTGGCTGAGTGTCTGCATGAGTGTATGAGTGTGCGCGACTGTCTGAGTGTGTGTGAGTGTCTGAATGTGCACGAGTGTCTTAGTGTCTGAGTGCGTGTGAGTGTCTGAGTGCGTGCGAGTGTCTGAGAGTGCGCAAGTGTGCGCTAGTGTCTGAGTGTGTGCGAGTGTCTAAGTGTGCGTGAGTGTGGGTGAGTGTGTCCAAGTGTGTGCGAGTGCCTGAGTGTGCATGAATGTCTGAGTGCATGTGAGTGTCTGAATACATGCGAGTGTCTGAGTGTCTGCATGAGTGTATGAGTGTGCGCGAGTGTCTTAGTGTGCGTGAGTGTCTGAGTGTGCGTGAGTGTGTGAGTGTGCACGAGTGTCTGAGTGTGCGTGAGTGTGCGCAAGTGTCTGAATGTGTGCGAGTGTGCACGAGTGTCTGAGTGTGAGCAAGTGTCTGAATGTGCACAAGTGTCTGATTGTGCGTGAGTGTCTGAGTGCATGCGAGTGACTGAGTGTGCGTGAGTGTCTGAGTGTGCTCGAGTGTCTGAGTGTGTACCAGTATCTAAGTGTCTGCATGTGTGCAAGTGTCTTAGCATCTGAGTGTGCGCAAGTCTCTGAGTGCGCACAAGTGTCTGAGTGTGCATAAGTGTCCGAGTGTCTGAGTGTCCACAAGTGTCTGAGTGTGCATTAGTGTCTAAGTGTCTGAGTGCGCGCGAGTGTCTTAGTGTTTGCGAGTGTCTTAGTGTCTGACTGAGTGCGAGTCTCTGAGTGTGCGCGACTGTACGTGAGTGTGTGCGAGTGTCTGAGTGTGCGCTAGTGTCTAAGTGTCAGTGTGTGCGTGAGTGTCTTAGTGTCTGAGTACGCGCGAATGTCAGACAGCATGCGAGTGTATGAGTGTGAGCGAGTGTGTGAGTGTGCGCGAGTGTCTGAATGTGCGTGAGTGTCTGAGTGTGCGCTACTGTCTAAGTGTCTGAAAGTGAATGAGTGTCTTAGTGTCTGAGAGGGCGCGAGTGTCTTAATGTGTGGAGTGTCTGAGTGTGCTCGAGTGTCTGAGTGTGTGCGAGTGTACGCAAGTGTCTGAGTGTGAGTGAATGTCTGAGTTCACGTGAGTGTGTGAGTGTCTGAGTGCATACGAGTGTCTGAGTGTGTGTCTGAGTGTGCGCAAGTGTTGTAGTGACTGAGTACGTGCGAGTGTCTGAGTGTCTGAGTGTGTGCGAGTGTCTGAGTGTGCATGAGTGTACTTGAGTGTGCACGAGTGTCTGAGTGTGCACGACTGTCTGAGTGTGTGTGAGTGTCTGAATGTGCACGAGTGTCTTAGTGTCTGAGTGCGTGTGAGTGTCTGAGTGCGTGCGAGTGTCTGAGAGTGCGCAAGTGTGCGCTAGTGTCTGAGCGTGTGCGAGTGTCTGAGTGTGTGCGCGTGTCTTAGTGTGCGTGAGTGTGGGTGAGTGTGTCCAAGTGTGTGCGAGTGCCTGACTGTGCATGAATGTCTGAGTGCATGTGAGTGATTGAATACATGCGAGTGCCTGAGTGTCTGCATGAGTGTCTGAGTGTGCGCGAGTGTCTGAGTGTGCGTGAGTGTCTGAGTGTGCGTGAGTGTGCGCGAGTGTCTGAATGTGCGTGAGTGTGCGCAAGTGTCTGAATGTGTGCGTGAGTGTCTGAGTGTGCGCAAGTGTCTGAGTGTGAGCAAGTGTCTGATTGTGCGTGAGTGTCTGAGTGCGTGCGAGTGAATGAGTGTGCGTGAGTGCGTGAGTGTGCTCGAGTGTCTGAGTGTGCACCAGTATCTAAGTGTCTGCGTGTATGCAGGTGTCTTAGCATCTGAGTGTGCGCGAGTCTCTGAGTGCGCACAAGTGTCTGAGTGTGCATAAGTGTCCGAGTGTCCACAAGTGTCTGAGTGTGCGTTAGTGTCTAAGGGGGTCATTCCAACCCTGGCGGTCGGTGATAAAGCGGCGGCCAACCCGCCAACAGGCAGGCGGTCAAAAAAAAGGAATTCTGACCCTGGCGGGAACCGCCAACACAGGCCACCACTTTAACACTCTGACCGCCACGGCGGGACAGACAAACAGCGCAGCGGTCACCGCCAACAGGCAGACGGCAGACAATGTACCGCCCACCCTATCACAACTCACCAATCCGCCACCTTTTCCGGGGCGGGAGCCCCGCCGATAAAAACACAGCGGAAACAGACTACGAACGGGAAAACGCTCACCTCTACACACTCCACGAGGAAGGAGGACAGCATGGAACCCGAATTAAACATCCTACCAGCGATTGTCTACCTGCTCATCTACCAGGAGTACGAACGCCAGCGCAGACGACAACGGTGAGTACTGCACCTACGACACAGGGGAGGGGGGAGGAGGAAAGCTTACGGGCACACACATGCGCCATACACCCACCCCCCCACCCCAAATACCTACACCCCAATGCAGAGCAACAAGTCAGAGTGACACCCCCCAAACCCACCGGAATAATGCAAAGACACAATTAAAATGATCTATAAAATATATGTATAAATAGCTCCATTGAAGGTATGGGAAATATGCAATATGAAAGATACAAAATAAGGAATGAACATAGTCAAAAATATATACATAGGCAAAAAGTCCTGCCCATTCTGTCAAAGTTCCATAGTCCGTGGGCCAATGTGCACAAACACATGGACAAAGCCCACACAGGAGACCAGATACCATTGGAGAGAACACTGCTGGGGCATCAGATGATAAAACTACAGGCACCTCAGGGGGAAGGGAAGGGGGGCACCTCAGCCACATGAGTCCACAGCGCCAGATCCACGAGGGGCCTCCATGCCCACTGTCCCATCCTGGGGAGTGCAAAGCCACAGTCTCACAAGTCTCTACAGTGGGTGGCTTGCCCACTGTGCCATCCTGGGGAGTGCAAATCCACAGTCTCTCAAGTCTCTACAGTGTGTGGCTTGCCCACTGTTCCATCCTGGGAAGTGCCAAGCCACAGTCCAGCAGATGGATTACCGACTCCACTGTTAATGGAGGAGGCATGGTGCCCTGCTCGACACAGAACCGGCACTGTCAATGGGCCAGCGGTGCTTGAGACTGCGTTGCCCAGCGGAGCGGTGCTTGACTGGAAGGGCCCAGCGGAGTGGTGCTTGACAGGAAGGGCCCAGCGGAGCGGTGCTTGAGATGAAGGGCCCAGCGGAGAGGTGCTTGACAGGAAGGGCCCAGCGGAGCGGTGCAGAGACGGCGGGGCCCAGCGGAGCGGTGCTTGAAAGGAAGGGCCCAGCGGAGCGGTGCTTGAGATGAAGGGCCCAGCGGAGCGGTGCTTGAGATGAAGGGCCCAGCGGAGCGGTGCAAAGACGGCGGGGCCCAGCGGAGCAGTGCTTGAGATGAAGGGCCCAGCAGAGCGGTGCAGAGACGGTGGGGCCCAGCGGAGCGGTGCTTGAGATGAAGGGCCCAGCAGAGCGGTGCTTGAGATGAAGGGCCCAGCGGAGCGGTGCTTGACAGGAAGGGCCCAGCGGAGCGGTGCTTGAGATGAAGGGCCCAGCGGAGCGGTGCTTGACAGGAAGGGCCCAGCGGAGCGGTACAGAGACGGCGGGGCCCAGCAGAGCGGTGCTTGAGATGAAGGGCCCAGCGGAGCGGTGCTTGAGATGAAGGGCCCAGCGGAGCAGTGCTTGAGATGAAGGGCCCAGCGGAGCGGTGCTTGAAAGGAAGGGCCCAGCGGAGCGGTGCCTAAGATGAAGGGCCCAGCGGAGCGGTTCTTGTCATGGCGGGCCCCTGTTCAGCGGTGCTTCTCACGGCAGAGCCCTGTTCAGCGGTGCTTCTCCCAGCGGGCCCTGTTCAGCGGTTCTTGTCACGGTGGGGCCCTGTTCAGCGGTGCTTCTCCCGGCGGGGCCCTGTTCAGCGGTTCTTGTCACGGCGGGGCCCTGTTCAGCGTTGCTTCTCCCGGCAGGGCGCTGTTCAGCGGTTCTTGTCACGGCGGGGCCCTGTTCAGCGGTTCTTGTCACGGCGGGGCCCTGTTCAGCGGTGCTTCTCCCGGCGGGGCCCTGTTCAGCGGTGCTTCTCCCGGCGGGGCCCTGTTCAGCGGTGCTTCTCCCGGCGGGGCCCTGTTCAGCGGTGCTTCTCACAGCGGGGCCCTGTTCAGCGGTTCTTGTCACGGCGGGGCCCTGTTCAGCGGTGCTTCTCACAGCGGGGCCCTGTTCAGCGGTTCTTGTCACGGCGGGGCCCTGTTCAGCGGTGCTTCTCACGGCGGGGCCCTGTTCAGCGGTGCTTCTCACGGCGGGGCCCTGTTCAGCGGTGCTTCTCCCGGCAGGGCCCTGTTCAGCGGTTATTGTCACGGCATGGCCCTGTTCAGCGCTGCTTCTCACGGCGGGGCCCTGTTCAGCGCTGCTTCTCACGGCGGGGCCCTGTTCAGCGGTGCTTCTCCCGGCGGGGCCCTGTTCAGCGGTTCTTGTCACGGCGGGGCCATGTTCAGCGGTTCTTGTCATGGCGGGGCCCTGTTCAGCGGTGCTTCTCCCGGCGGGGCCCTGTTCAGCGGTGCTTCTCCCGGCGGGGCCATGTTCAGCGGTGCTTCTCCCGGCGGGGCCCTGTTCAGCGGTGCTTCTCCCGGCGGGGCCCTGTTCAGCGGTGCTTCTCACGGCGGAGCCCTGTTCAGCGGTGCTTCTCCCGGCGGGGCCCTGTTCAGCGGTTCTTGTCACGGCGGGGCCCTGTTCAGCGGTGCTTCTCCCGGCGGGGCCCTGTTCAGCGGTGCTTCTCACAGCGGGGCCCTGTTCAGCGGTTCTTGTCATGGCGGGGCCCTGTTCAGCGGGGCCCTGTTCAGCGGTGCTTCTCACGGCGGGACCCTGTTCAGCGGTGCTTCTCCCGGCGGGGCCCTGTTCAGCGGTTCTTGTCACGGCGGGGCCCTGTTCAGCGGTTCTTGTCACGGCGGGGCCCTGTTCAGCGGTGCTTCTCCCGGCGGGGCCCTGTTCAGCGGTGCTTCTCACGGCGGGGCCCTGTTCAGCGGTGATTGTCCTGTGTTTCTAGGGAGCCAGACATGGCCAAGACTTCCCGCTCAGTCGCCATCCGACCTTGTGGTCGTGGGGCCCTCCTGTAATGGAGTCCTGGGCCCGTGGGTGTCGTCCGTCACAACCGGAATGGGGCTGGTGGGGCCCTCCTGGGCAGCTCGCCTGCTGCCTGACTTCTCCGCCCTGCTGCCCTTGCCCTCCTTCGCTGAAGCTCTGTGGCCCTTGCCTCCCTTTGATGATGTGGCAGGTGACGGGGCAAGGCTACTGTCCTTGGTGGCAGCCGTCTCAGGCTTGTTGCGCCGGCCCTTATTTTTTTTTGTCCTCTTCCCAGGGGGTGGGCTGGCTGTCCCCTTGCTGCTGGCCGATGTTCCTGCCCTAGGAGCTGGTGGACTCCAATAGCCCTGCACTATGGTCACAGTAGATGCAGGGCTGGTGGTGGCTGAGGTGCTTTTTGTACTCTTACCAGATGGAGGGGGTGGGTCAGTGATTGGAACGAGCTCAAGGTTGGAAAGGAAAAGGACTTTGGAAGGACAGGGACGGGTAGGTGTAGTGGGTATGGGAGTGGAGGAAGAGGATGTGGTTGTAGGAGAGTCAAGTGTGCTGTCTTTGGGTGCAGGTGCTTGTGACGGAGGCTGTCGTGAGGTGGATGGCTGTTGGGTGGGTGGCTGCCTGCGTTTGTGTGGTTTGGAAGAGGGGGTGACAGACACACTGGGAGAGGACACAGGGGACGTGTAAATGGCAGTGGGGGTGGTGACTGCACGTGTGCGGACTGTAATGGAGGGTGTGCTGGTGATGGAAGTACTGGCTGATGGTGGTGTGCATGCAGGTGTGAGTGGAGACGTCACAGGGAGGGAGGAGGGAGATGAGGAGGTGGGGGACACATAGGTGGTAGTGACTGTTGGCATGTCTGCATCTGGATGTTGCTTGGGTGAATGCTTGTGGGATCTGTGGTGCTTATGTCTGGATGAGCTGCCCTTGGGTGTAGAGGTGTGTGCAGGCTGGTCTGATGGTGTGGATGGGATAGGCAGAGGAACAGGAGACTGGGACTGGGTGGAGGGAGTCAGAAGAGGGAGGCTGGAGACAGGGACAATGGCTGCCGTCAGTGCTGAGGCCAGAGCGTTGAACGATCGCTGATGGGCAGCCTGACCCGAATGAATGCTCCAGGTATGCATTGCTCCAATGCACCTCCCTTTCTACACCCTGGATGGCATTCAAAAGGGTAGACTGCCCAACAATGAGCGTCCTGAGGAGGTCAATGACCTCCTCACTGAGGGCAGCAGGGGTGCCTGGGGCGAAGGAGATGCCCGCCTTCCTGGGCGAGCGGGCACGGAGCGAAGGCTGAGGGGCTGCTGGGAGGGCGGGGCTGGTGCGCTGGGTGGCGGCTGTACCTGTTGTGGCGGTGGGCACGGATGTTGCCGCCACGGCAAGGGAGCTCCCTTCCGAGGACGTGTCGGTGTCGCTGACGTCTCCACGGGTCCCCGTTGTGGAGCTCCACTCGCCCTCCGTCTCACTGGTGTACTCGGAGTCTGTTGCATGGCCCTCCGGGGTCATGTGAGATGCAGCTCCCTCGTGCGCCGATGCCACTTCTCCTCCGCCTGATGATGCTAATGCACACATGAACAGGAAGACAAAGAAAATGGGGGGGGGGAGAAATGAAGACCGGTTGAGTGCATGCATTGGCAACACCGTTGTCGGAGAGGACAGACACAGAAGCCCCCTGCACTAGGCCGTGCAATCGGGATACACTACTCAGTTATTGTGACTAGGCCTACAGGTCTATGGACGACAAATGCACACATGGGTGAGGCCGGACCATGGATAGCTGTACTTGGCACCCTACAGAGGTGGGGGGCGGGGGCACAGGGCCGTGTCTAACGGAGGGGCCTAGCCTACAGAATGCGCTCTGGCCTAGAGATAGCCACAGCCCTCCTCCCCCACCCAGACAACTTCACTGCGCGCAAAGATAGCAGAATGTGCTGATACTCACCCCCTTGTGTCTGCTGTGATGTCCTCACGCGCCCATCCAAATCGGGGTAGGCCACCGCCAGAATCCGGGACATCAGGGGGGTCAATTGGAGGCTGGCACCCCTCCTACGTTGGGAGGCCATCCCCAGCAGAGACTCAGCGGTCTTTCTGGTCCCGCGGCGGATGTCCTCCCACCTCTTTCGGCAGTGGGTGCCCCGTCTGTTGTGGACCCCCAGGGCCCGGACGTCCTTGGCGATGGCACGCCAAATGTCGATCTTCTGATGGGCGCTGACCTATGTGACATGTACAGGGTGGTAAAGGAAATCGCATCAGTTTTCTGCCTGGTCAATGTGAGTGCCCCCCCCCTCCACAACCTTGCCATGTAGCACATGCTCTCATCTTTCGTGCGTTGCACTCCTCATTCGCTCCCCTCCCCACCATCTTACATACACCCCACTCAACACAGGCATAGCCCATTCAACGTGCACCCTGTGTACTAACCTGTTGGTCTGTTGGTTCGGCGGCCTGATTTTGACGGGCGGCGACCGCCGCCCGCCAAAGTCAGAATGACGGCCTTAGTGTCTAAGGGGGTCATTCCGACCCCGGCGGTCAAGGACCGCCAGGGCCGGGGATGCGGGAGCACCGCCAACAGGCTGGCGGTGCTCCTCAGGACATTCTGACCGCGGCGGTTCAGCCACGGTCAGAACAGGAAAACCGGCGGTCTCCCGCCGGTTTTCCGCTGTCCTGCAGAATCCTCCGCCATGGGGATTCTGACACCCCATACCGCCATCCTGTTCCTGGCGGGGCACTGCAGGGGCCCCCGTAAGAGGGCCCCACTTTGTATTTCAGTGTCTGCTGTGCAGACACTGAAATACGCGACGGGTGCCACTGCACCCGTCGCACATACCCACTCCGCCGGCTCCATTCGGAGCCGGCTTCCTCGTGGGGAGGGGTTTCCCGCTGGGCTGGCGGGTGGCCCTCTGGCGGTCGCCCGCCAGCCCAGCAGGAAAGCCAGAATGGCCTCCGCGGTCTTTTGACCGCGGAGCGGCCATTTGGCGGCTCCCTCCAGGTGGGCGGCTCCAGCCGCCCGCCGGGCTCAGAATGAGCCCCTTAGTGTCTGAGTGTGCACGAGTGTCTGAGTGCACATGAGTGTCTGAGTGTGCGTGAGTGTCTGAGTGTGTGCGAGTGTCTGAGTGCACGTGAATGTCTGAGTGTGCATGAATGTCTGTGTGTGCGTGAGTATCTGAGTGCACGCGAGTGTCTGAGTGCGTGCGAGTGTCTGAGTGTGCGCTACTGTCTAAGTGTCTGAATGTGCATGAGTGTCTTAGTGTCTGAGTTGGCGCGAGTGAGTGCGTGGAGTGTCTGAGTGTGCTCGAGTGTCTGAGTGTGTGCGAGTGTGCGCAAGTGTCATAGTCACTGAGTGCGTGCTAGTGTCTGAGTGCGTGCGAGTGTCTGAGTGTCTGAGTGTGCATGAGTGTATGCGATGTGCACGAGTGTCTGAGTGTGTGCAAGTGTCTGAGTGTGTGCGAGTGTGCGTGTGTCTGAGTGTGCATGATTGTTTGAGTGTGCGTGAGTGTCTGAGTGTGCACGAGTGTCTTAGTGTCTGAGTGCATGTGAGTGTATGAGTGCGTGTGAGTGTCTGAGTGTGCACGAGTGTCTGAGTGTACGTGAGTGTTCGCAAGTGTCTAAGTGTGTGCAAGTGTGCGTGAGTGTCTGAGTGTGGGCAAGTGTCTGAGTGCGTGTGAGTGTCTGAGTGCGAGTGAGTGTCTGAGTGTGCGTGAGTGTCTGAATGCGTGCGAGTGTCTCAGTGTATGAGTTTGAGCGAGTGTCTGAGCATGCTCGAGTGACTGAGTGTGCACTGGTATCTAAGTGTCTGAGTGTGTGCGAGTGTCTTAGTGACTGAGTGTGCACGAGTGTCTGAGTGTGCGTGAGTGTCTGAGTTTCTGAGTGTGCACAAGTTTCTGAGTGTCTGAGTGTCTGAGTCTGCGTGAGTGTGTGCAAGTGTCTAAGTGTGCGCGAGTGTCTGAGTGTGCGCAAGAGTCTGAGTGTGCGTGAGTGTCTGAGTGCACGCGAGTGTCTGAGTTTGCGCGAGTGTCTGAGTGTGCTCGAGTGTCTGAGTATGCACTTTTATCTAGTGTCTGAGTGTGTCCAAGGCCCTCATTCTGACCTTGGCGGTCTTTTCGCAAGACCGCCGAGTTACCGCCGCGGTGAAGACCGCCGACCGCGGCGGTATGCCGCTGTGCGCATTCCGACCGCTGGGAGCGTTCCGCCGGAAAACCGCCAGCAGCCACACTGGCAGTCGGCGGGAAAGTGGAGACTGGTCAACCTCCACCGCCACGCCAGCAGAACACCGCCCACAGAATTACGACCCACATTTCTGTGTGGCGGTCTTCTGTTGGCGGTCTTCTGTTGGCGGTCACCTCCCCATGGCTCCTGTCGCCTCCCGGAGGACCAACGCACAAGGTAAGTTGATCGTCCGTGAGGGGAGGGGGTGGGGGGGTGTTGTGTGATGTGTGCGTGCATGGGGGTGTGCGTGTGAGTGTGTAGAGGGGGTGTGTGAGTGCGTGCATGCGGGCGGGGGGTGCTGCTGTGCCTATGGGCAATGTGTGTAGTTCGGCGGGTGCGCATGTCGGCATGTATGTGTGCAGGTATGTGTCCCCGTTGTGTATGTGTGTGTGTAGGGGGTGTGTATATGTGCATGTTGGGGGTGTGTGCATGTCGGGGTGCGTGTATGTGCATGTCGGGGTGGGGGTGGGGAGGGGGTTCGTACCACCTCTGGGGGGTGGCAGGGGGGTGGAGGGGGTGGGGGGAGGACTCGGGGGGCAGTGGGGGGTGGGGGAGACCCCTATCAGTGCCAGGGAAGGAATTCCCTGGCCCCGATATTGCCTACCGCCATGGTTCGCATGGCGGTTCCCGACCGCCAGAAACCGCGGCGGTAAGCAGGGTCATGATACCGTTGGCGGTCTTGGGTCGACCGCCGGGCCGGAGTGCGCAGACTACAGCCCGTCGGTCATGACCGCCGTGGCAGTCGGAGTGGGGAAGTGGCGGTCGATCGCGGCGGTGACCGCCGCGGTCAGAATGCAATTTTTTTGACCGCCGGTCTGTTCGCGGTCCGACCGCCGCCTCTCCGCCGACCGCCAAGGTCAGAATGAGGGCCCAAGTGTCTTAGGCCCTCATTATGACCTCGGCAGTCTTCTTTGAAGACCGCCGAGGAACCGCCATGCTGAAGACCGCCAGTGCAGGCGGTTTTCCGTGCGGCGAAGTATGACTGCTGGCAGCCCTCTGTCAATTTTCAGATGGAGAGCTGCCAGCAGCCATACTGGCGGTTGGCGGGGAAGTGGAGGATGCTCCACCTCCACCGTCCTTTCATCAGATCACCGCCCACCGAATCACGTCCCATGATTCAGTGTGACGGTGTTCTGGTGATGGGGTACTGGCGGTGGAGCAGCCCCCATGGATCCGGTCTCCTCCCAGAGGATCAACGGACAGGGTAAGTTGATCGTCCATTAGGGGAGGGGAGTGGGGGGGTGTTGTGTGTTGTGTGCGTGCATGGGGGTGTGCGTGTGAGTATGTAGAGGGGGTGTGTGAGTGCGTGTATACATGCAGGGGTGTTGTGTGTTTGAAAATGTGTGCGTGTCTGTCTGTATGTCTGTGAGTATGTGTGTGTGTATGTCTGTATGTATGTGTGCGTTTATGACTCTGTGTGTGTCTGTTGGTATGTTTGTGGGTATGTGTGCGGCTATGTGTAATGGTGGTGTCTGTATGCGTGTAGGGTGGGGGTGTGTTTCAATGTTGGGGGTAGGGGTGGGGAGTGTGGGGGGAGGACTCGGGGTGGGGGTGGGGTGTGGGGGAGACCCCTATCAGTGCCAGGGAAGATATTCCCTGGCACTGATAGTGCCTACCGCCATAGATTTCATGGCGGTTCCAAACCACCCGAAATCCATGGCGGTCTGCAGGGCGTGATACCGCCGGCAGTCTGGTGACGGCCACCGGGCTGGAGACTGAAGTCTCCAGCCCAGCAGTCATCACCGCCCTGGTGGTCAGAGTGGAGAAGTGGCAGATGACCATGGTGGTAACCGCCATGGTCATAATTCCATTTTTCTTTTTGCCGGCCTGTTGGAGGTATTACCGCCACTTCTCCCCCATCCGCCAAGGTCATAATGAGGGCCTTAGTGTCTGAGTGTGCGTGAATGTCTGAGTGTGCGTGAGTGTCCGAGTGTCTGACTGTGCACAAGTTTCTGAGTGTCTGAGTGTGCATGAGTGTGTGCAAGTGTCTGAGTGTGAATGAGTGTCTGAGTGTGCGTAAGTGTCTGCGTGTGCATGTGTGTCTGAGTGTGCTCAAGTGTCAGAGTGTGCACCAGTATCTAAGTGTCTGAGTGTGTGCAAGTGTCTTAGATTCTGAGTGTGCGTGAGTGTCTGAGTGTGCGTGAGTGTCTGAGTGCGTGCGAGTGTCTGATTGTCTGAGTGTGTGCGAGCGTGCTTGAGTGTGTGAGTGTCGGAGTGTGATTGAGTGTGCACTGGTATATATGTGTCTGAGTGTGAGCAAGTGTGCGCGAGTGTCTGCGTGTGCATGTGTGTCTGAGTGTCCGCGAGTGTCTGAGTGCATTCGATAGTCTGAGTGTCTGAGTGTGTGTCAGAGTGTGTGCGAGTGTCTTAGTGTCTGAGGGCACATGAGGGAGTGTGTGCAAGTGTCTGAGTGTGCACAAGTGTGCATGAGTGTCTGAGTGTGCATGAGCATCTGAGTGCGCATGAGTGTCTGAGTGCTTACAAGTGTCTGAGCGTGTGTCAGAGTGTGCGCGAGTATCTCAGTGTCTGAGTGCGCATGAGTGTCTGATTGTCTGAGTGTGTGCGAGTGTCTGAGTGTGCATGAGTGTGCATGAGTGTGCATGAGCGTCTGAGTGTCTGAAAGATTCTGAGTGTGTGCAAGTGTCTTACTGTGTGTGAGTGTCTGAGTGTGCGCGTGTGCGTGAGTGTCTGAGTGTGTACGAGTGTCTGAGTGTGAGTTAGTGTCTGAGTTTCTGAGTGTGCACAAGTTTCTTAGTGTCTGAGTGACTGAGTGTGCCTGAGTGTGTGCAATTGTCTGAGTGTGCACAAGTGTGCGCGAGTGTCTGAGTGTGCGCAACAGTCTGAGTGTGCGTGAGTGAGTGCGCACAAGTGTCTGAGTGTGTGCAAGTGTGTGAGTGTGCGTGAGTGAGTGTGTGCGAGTGTCTGAGTGTGCGTGAGGGTGCGCGAGTGTGTGTGAGTGTCTGAGTGTGTACTAGTGTGCGCAAGTGTCTGAGTGTGCGTGAGTGTCTGAGTGCGTGTAAGTGTCTGAGTGTGTGCGAGTGTGTTCAAGTGTCTGAGTGTGTGAGTGTTGGAGTGTGCTCGAGTGTCTGAGTGTGCACTAGTATCTATGTGTCTGAGTGTGCGCAAGTATGCGCGGGTGTCTGAGTGTGCTTGAGTGTCTGAGTGTGCGTGAGTGTCTGAGTGTCTGAGTGCGCACAAGTGTCTGAGTGCGTGCGAGTGTGTGAGTGTCTGTGTGTGTGCAAGTGTGTGTGTGAGTGTACATGAGTGTCTGAGTGTGTGCGAGTGTCTGAGTTTGTGGGAGTGTCTGAGTGTGTATGAGTGTCTGAGTGTGCGCGAGTGTGTGCAAGTGTCTGAATGTGCATGAGTGTCTGAGTGTGCGTGTCTGAGTGCGTGCAAGTGTTTGATTGTCTGAGTGTGCGTGAGTGTGCATGAGTGTCTGAGTGCGGTCGAGTGTCTTAGTGTCCTGAATGTGCGTGAGTATCTGAGTGTGTGCTAGAGTCTGAGTTTGCACTAGTGTCTGAGTGTGCTCGATTGTCTGAGTGTGCACTAGTATCTAAGTATCTGAGTGTATGCGAGTGTCTTAGTTTCTGAGTGTGTGTGAGTGTCTGAGTGTGCATGAGTGTCTGAGTGTCTGAGTGTGCATGAGTGTATGAGTATGCATGAGTGTGCGCAAGTGTGCGGGTGTGTGTGAGTGTGCGTGAGTGTCTGAGTGTGCGCAAGTGTCTGAGTGTGCGTGAGTGTCTGAGTGCATGCGATTGACTGAGTGTGCGCAAGTGTCTGAGTGTGCTTGAGTGTCTGAGTGTGCACCAGTATCTAAGTGTCTGAGTGTGTGCAAGTGTCTTAGCGTCTGAGTGTGCGCGAATGTCTGAGTGCTCGCAAGTGTCTGAGTGTGCATAAGTGTCTGAGTGTCCACGAGTTTCTGAGTGTGCGTTAGTGTCTAAGTATCTGGGTGTGTGCGAGTGTGTTAGTATCTGAGTGCACGGGAGTGTCTGAGTGCATGTGAGTATCTGAGTGTCTGAGTGTGCGTTAGTTTCTAAGTATCTGAGTGTGCACGAGTGTGTTAGTATCTGAGTGCACAGGAGTGGCTGAGTGCATGTGAGTATATGAGTGTCTGAGTGTGCGTGAGTGTGGGCAAGCGTCTGAGTGTGTGTGAGTGTCTGAGTGTGCGCTAGTGTCTAAGTGTCTGAGTGTGCCCGAGTGTCTTAGCATCTGAGGGTGCGCAAGTGTCTGAGTGCGTGCGAGTATCCGAGTGTCTGAGTGTGTGCAAGTGTCTGAGTGTGCGCTAGTGTCTTAGTTTCTGAGAGTGAGCGAGTGTCTTAGTATCTGTGTGCACGCAAGTGTCTGAGTGTCTGAGTGTGCAAGAGTGTGCATGAGTGTCTGAGTGTGCATAAGTGTCTGGGTATCTGAGTGTGTGTGAGTGTCTGAGTGTACGTGAGTGTCTCAGTGTGCGAGAGTGTCTGAGTTTGCTCAAGTGTCTGAGTGTGTGAGTGTCCGAGTGTGCTCGAGTGTCTGAGTGTGCACTAGTATCTATGTGTCTGAGTGTGTGCAAGTGTGTGCGAGTGTCTGAGTGTGCATGAGCGTCTGAGTGTGCGCGAGTGTCTGAGTGCATGCGACTGTCTGATTGTGTGTCTCAGTGTGTGCGATTGTCTTAGTGTCTGAGTGCGTGTGAGTGTCTGAGTGTGTGCTAGTGTCTGAGTGTGCGTGATTGTGTGCGAGTGTGCGCAAGTGTCTGTGTGTGCGAGTGTGCGTGAGTGTCTGAGTGAGCATTAGCATCTGAGTGCGCGTGAGTGTCTGAGTCTGTGCAAGTGTCTGAATGTGTGTCTGAGTGTGCGTGAGTATCTCAGTGTCTGAGTGCACATGAGTGTCTGAGTGCCTGCGAGTGTCTGAGTGTGTGCGAGTGTGCGTTAGTATCTGAATGTGTAAGAGTTTCTGAGTGTGTGCGAGTGTCTGAGTGTCTGAGTGTGTGTGAATGTCTGAGTGTCTAAGTGCGCACGAGTGTCTGAGTGCGTGCAAGTGTCTGAGTGTCTGTGTGTGTGCGAGTGCCGGAGTGTGCATGAGTGTCTGAGTGTGTGGGAGTGTCTGAGTGTGCGTGAGTGTCTGAGTGTGCTTGAGTGTCTTAGTGTCTGAGTGCGCATGAGTGTCTGAGTGCGTGTGAGTGTCTGAGTGTCTGTTTGTGTGCGAGAGTGTGAGTGTGTTTGTGAGTGTACATGAGTGTCTGAGTGTGTGCGAGTGTCTGAGTTTGTGCGAGTGTCTGAGTGGGCACGAGTGTCTGAGTGTGCGCGAGTGTGCGCAAGTGTCTGAATGTGCATGAGTGTCTGAGTGTGCGTGTCTGAGTGTCTGAGTGCGTGTGAGTGTTTGATTGTCTGAGTGCGGTCGAGTGTCTTAGTGTCCTGAATGTGCGTGAGTATCTGAGTGTGTGCTAGAGTCTGAGTTTGCACTAGTGTCTGAGTGTGCTCGATTGTCTGAGTGTGCACTAGTATCTAAGTGTCTGAGTGTGCATGAGTGTCTGAGTGTGCATGAGTGTCTGAGTGTGCGTGAGTGTGCGCAAGTGTGTGAGTGTGTGGGAGTATGCGTGAGTGTCTGAGTGTACGTGAGTGTCTGAGTATGCATGAGTGTCTGAGTGTGTGCGGGTGTCTGAGTGTCTGAGTGTGTGTGAGTGTCTGAGTGTGTGCGAGTGTCTGAGTGTGTGCTAGTGTGCGCAAGTGTCTGAGTGTGCACGGGTGTCTGAGTGCATGTGAGTGTCTGAGGGCATGCGAGTGTCTGTCTGAGTGTGCACAAATGTGCCAAAGTGTCTGAGTGTGCATGAGTGTCTGAGTGTGCGTGAGTGTCTGAGTGTGCGTGAGTGTCTTAGTGTCTGAGTGCACACGAGTGTCTGAGTGCGTGCGAGTGTCTTAGTGTGCGCGATTGTGCGCAAGTGTCTGAATGTGCATGAGTGTCTGAGTGTGTACTAGTGCGCAAGTGTCTGAGTGTGCGTGAGTGTCTGAGTGCGTGTAAGTGTCTGAGTGTGTGCGAGTGTGTTCAAGTGTCTGAGTGTGTGAGTGTTGGAGTGTGCTCGAGTGTCTGAGTGTGCACTAGTATCTATGTGTCTGAGTGTGCGCAAGTATGCGCGGGTGTCTGAGTGTGCTTGAGTGTCTGAGTGTGCGTGAGTGTCTGAGTGTCTGAGTGCGCACAAGTGTCTGAGTGCGTGCGAGTGTGTGAGTGTCTGTGTGTGTGCAAGTGTGTGTGTGAGTGTACATGAGTGTCTGAGTGTGTGCGAGTGTCTGAGTTTGTGGGAGTGTCTGAGTGTGTATGAGTGTCTGAGTGTGCGCGAGTGTGTGCAAGTGTCTGAATGTGCATGAGTGTCTGAGTGTGCGTGTCTGAGTGCGTGCAAGTGTTTGATTGTCTGAGTGTGCGTGAGTGTGCATGAGTGTCTGAGTGCGGTCGAGTGTCTTAGTGTCCTGAATGTGCGTGAGTATCTGAGTGTGTGCTAGAGTCTGAGTTTGCACTAGTGTCTGAGTGTGCTCGATTGTCTGAGTGTGCACTAGTATCTAAGTATCTGAGTGTATGCGAGTGTCTTAGTTTCTGAGTGTGTGTGAGTGTCTGAGTGTGCATGAGTGTCTGAGTGTCTGAGTGTGCATGAGTGTATGAGTATGCATGAGTGTGCGCAAGTGTGCGGGTGTGTGTGAGTGTGCGTGAGTGTCTGAGTGTGCGCAAGTGTCTGAGTGTGCGTGAGTGTCTGAGTGCATGCGATTGACTGAGTGTGCGCAAGTGTCTGAGTGTGCTTGAGTGTCTGAGTGTGCACCAGTATCTAAGTGTCTGAGTGTGTGCAAGTGTCTTAGCGTCTGAGTGTGCGCGAATGTCTGAGTGCTCGCAAGTGTCTGAGTGTGCATAAGTGTCTGAGTGTCCACGAGTTTCTGAGTGTGCGTTAGTGTCTAAGTATCTGGGTGTGTGCGAGTGTGTTAGTATCTGAGTGCACGGGAGTGTCTGAGTGCATGTGAGTATCTGAGTGTCTGAGTGTGCGTTAGTTTCTAAGTATCTGAGTGTGCACGAGTGTGTTAGTATCTGAGTGCACAGGAGTGGCTGAGTGCATGTGAGTATATGAGTGTCTGAGTGTGCGTGAGTGTGGGCAAGCGTCTGAGTGTGTGTGAGTGTCTGAGTGTGCGCTAGTGTCTAAGTGTCTGAGTGTGCCCGAGTGTCTTAGCATCTGAGGGTGCGCAAGTGTCTGAGTGCGTGCGAGTATCCGAGTGTCTGAGTGTGTGCAAGTGTCTGAGTGTGCGCTAGTGTCTTAGTTTCTGAGAGTGAGCGAGTGTCTTAGTATCTGTGTGCACGCAAGTGTCTGAGTGTCTGAGTGTGCAAGAGTGTGCATGAGTGTCTGAGTGTGCATAAGTGTCTGGGTATCTGAGTGTGTGTGAGTGTCTGAGTGTACGTGAGTGTCTCAGTGTGCGAGAGTGTCTGAGTTTGCTCAAGTGTCTGAGTGTGTGAGTGTCCGAGTGTGCTCGAGTGTCTGAGTGTGCACTAGTATCTATGTGTCTGAGTGTGCGCAAGTGTGTGCGAGTGTCTGAGTGTGCATGAGCGTCTGAGTGTGCGCGAGTGTCTGAGTGCATGCGACTGTCTGATTGTGTGTCTCAGTGTGTGCGATTGTCTTAGTGTCTGAGTGCGTGTGAGTGTCTGAGTGTGTGCTAGTGTCTGAGTGTGCGTGATTGTGTGCGAGTGTGCGCAAGTGTCTGTGTGTGCGAGTGTGCGTGAGTGTCTGAGTGAGCATTAGCATCTGAGTGCGCGTGAGTGTCTGAGTCTGTGCAAGTGTCTGAATGTGTGTCTGAGTGTGCGTGAGTATCTCAGTGTCTGAGTGCACATGAGTGTCTGAGTGCCTGCGAGTGTCTGAGTGTGTGCGAGTGTGCGTTAGTATCTGAATGTGTAAGAGTTTCTGAGTGTGTGCGAGTGTCTGAGTGTCTGAGTGTGTGTGAATGTCTGAGTGTCTAAGTGCGCACGAGTGTCTGAGTGCGTGCAAGTGTCTGAGTGTCTGTGTGTGTGCGAGTGCCGGAGTGTGCATGAGTGTCTGAGTGTGTGGGAGTGTCTGAGTGTGCGTGAGTGTCTGAGTGTGCTTGAGTGTCTTAGTGTCTGAGTGCGCATGAGTGTCTGAGTGCGTGTGAGTGTCTGAGTGTCTGTTTGTGTGCGAGAGTGTGAGTGTGTTTGTGAGTGTACATGAGTGTCTGAGTGTGTGCGAGTGTCTGAGTTTGTGCGAGTGTCTGAGTGGGCACGAGTGTCTGAGTGTGCGCGAGTGTGCGCAAGTGTCTGAATGTGCATGAGTGTCTGAGTGTGCGTGTCTGAGTGTCTGAGTGCGTGTGAGTGTTTGATTGTCTGAGTGCGGTCGAGTGTCTTAGTGTCCTGAATGTGCGTGAGTATCTGAGTGTGTGCTAGAGTCTGAGTTTGCACTAGTGTCTGAGTGTGCTCGATTGTCTGAGTGTGCACTAGTATCTAAGTGTCTGAGTGTGCATGAGTGTCTGAGTGTGCATGAGTGTCTGAGTGTGCGTGAGTGTGCGCAAGTGTGTGAGTGTGTGGGAGTATGCGTGAGTGTCTGAGTGTACGTGAGTGTCTGAGTATGCATGAGTGTCTGAGTGTGTGCGGGTGTCTGAGTGTCTGAGTGTGTGTGAGTGTCTGAGTGTGTGCGAGTGTCTGAGTGTGTGCTAGTGTGCGCAAGTGTCTGAGTGTGCACGGGTGTCTGAGTGCATGTGAGTGTCTGAGGGCATGCGAGTGTCTGTCTGAGTGTGCACAAATGTGCCAAAGTGTCTGAGTGTGCATGAGTGTCTGAGTGTGCATGAGTGTCTGAGTGTGCGTGAGTGTCTTAGTGTCTGAGTGCACACGAGTGTCTGAGTGCGTGCGAGTGTCTTAGTGTGCGCGATTGTGCGCAAGTGTCTGAATGTGCATGAGTGTCTGAGTGTGCGTGTCTGAGTGTCTGAGTGCGTGCAAGTGTTTGATTGTCTGAGTGTGCTTGAGTGTGCATGAGAGTCTGAGTGCGGTCGAGTGTCTTAGTGTCCTGAATGTGCGTGAGTATCTGAGTGTGTGCTAGAGTCTGAGTTTGCACTAGTGTCTGAGTGTGCTCGATTGTCTGAGTGTGCACTAGTATCTAAGTGTCTGAGTGTGTGCGAGTGTCTGAGTGTGTGTGAGTGTCTGAGTGTGCATGAGTGTCTGAGTGTCTGAGTGTGCATGAGTGTCTGAATGTGCGTGAGTGTGCGCAAGTGTGTGAGTGTGTGCGAGTGTGCATGAGTGTCTGAGTGTGCGTGAGTGTCTGAGTGCATGCGATTGACTGAGTTTGCGCGAGTGTCTGAGTGTGCACCAGTATCTAAGTGTCTGAGTGTGTGGAAGTGTCTTAGCGTCTGAGTGTGCATAAGTGTCTGAGTGTCCACAAGTTTTTGAGTGTGCGTTAGTGTCTAAGTATCTGAGTGTGCGCGAGTGTGTTAGTATCTGAGTGCACAGGAGTATCTGAGTGCATGTGTGTATCTGAGTGTCTGAGTGTGCGTTAGTTTCTAAGTATCTGAGTGTGCGCGAGTGTGTTGGTATCTGAGTCCAGGGAGTGTCTGAGTGCATGTGAGTATCTGAGTGTCTGAGTGTGCGTGAGTGTGGGCAAGCGTCTGAGTGTGTGTGAGTGTCTGAGTGTGCGCTAGTGTCTAAGTGTCTGAGTGTGCCCGAGTGTCTTAGCATCTGAGGGTGCGCAAGTGTCTGAGTGCGTGCGAGTATCCGAGTGTCTGAGTGTGTGCCAGTGTCTGAGTGTGCGCTAGTGTATTAGGGGCTGATTCTAACCCCGGCGGTCGTCGGCGGGAGCACCGCCGACAGGCCGGCGGTGCCCCGCAGGGCATTCTGACCGCAGCGCTTTGGCCGCGGTCAGAAAGGGTAAACCGGCGGTCTCCCGCTTGCTGCGCCGCCATGGGGGATTCTAACCCCCCCTACCGCCATCCTGTTCATGGCGGGAAAGCTGCCATGAACAGGATGGCGGTAGGGGGGGTCGCGGGGCCCCTGGGGGCCCCTGCGTGCCCATGCCAATGGCATGGGCACAGCAGGGGCCCCCGTAAGAGGGCCCCGCAAGGTATTTCAGTGTCTGCCTTGCAGACACTGAAATACGCGACGGGTGCTACTGCACCCGTCGCACCTTCCCACTCCGCCGGCTCGATTACGAGCCGGCATCCTCGTGGGAAGGGAGTTTTTCCCTGGGCTGGCGGGCGGTCTTTTGGAGACCGCCCGCCAGCCCAGGGAAAAACTCATAATACCCTCTGCGGTCTTCTGACCGCGGAGCGGTATTATGGGGGTGGAATTCTGGCGGGCGGCCTCCGCCGCCCGCCAGAATTAGAATCACCCCCTTAGTGTCTGAGAGTGAGCGAGTGTCTTAGTATCTGAGTGCACGCAAGTGTCTGAGTGTCTGAGTGTGCAAGAGTGTGCGCGAGTGTCTGAGTGTGCATGAGTTTCTGGGTATCTGAGTGTGTGTGAGTGTCTGAGTGTACGGGAGTGTCTGAGTGTGCGAGAGTGTCTGAGTTTGCGCAAGTGTCTGAGTGTGTGAGTGTCCGAGTGTGCTCGAGTGTCTGAGTGTGCACTAGTATCTATGTGCCTGAGTGTGAGCAAGTGTGCGCAAGTGTCTGAGTGTGCATGAGCGTCTGAGTGTGCGCGACTGAGTGCATGCAATTGTCTTAGTGTCTGAGTGTGTGTGAGTGTCTGAGTGTGTGCGAGTGTCTGAGTGTGCGTGATTGTGTGCTAGTGTGCGCAAGTGTCTGTGTGTGCGAGTGTGCGTGAGTGTCTGAGTGTGCATGAGCATCTGAGTGCACATGAGTGTCTGTGCAAGTGTCTGAGTGTGTGTCTGAGTGTGCGTGAGTATCTCAGTGTCTGAGTGCGCATGAGTGTCTGAGTGTCTGAGTGCGTGCGAGTGTCTGAGTGTGTGCGAGTGTGCGTGAGTATCTGATGTGTAAGAGTTTCTGAGTGTGTGCGAGTGTCTGAGTGTGTGTGAGTGTCTGAGTGTGCGTGAATACCTGAGTGTGCGCGAGTGCCTGGGTGTGCATGAGTGTCTGAGTGTGTGCGAGTGTCTGAGTGTGCACAAGTGTCTGTGAGTGTGCTTGAGTGTCTGTGTGTGTGGGAGTAAGCGCAAGTGTCTGAGTATACGTGAGTGTCTGATTATGCATGAGTGTCTGAGTGTGTGCGGGTGTCTGAGTGTGTGTGTGAGTGTCTGAGTGTCTGAGTGCCTGCGAGTGTCTGAGTGTGTGCGAGTGTGCGTGAGTATCTGAATGTGTAAGAGTTTCTGAGTGTGTGCGAGTGTCTGAGTGTCTGAGTGTGTGTGAGTGTCTGAGTGTCTGAGTGCGCACGAGTGTCTGAGTGCGTGCGAGTGTCTGAGTGTCTGTGTGTGTGCAAGTGTCTGAGTGTGTGTGAGTGTCTGAGTGTGCGTGAGTGTCTTAGTGTCTGAGTGCGCACGAGTGTCTGAGTGCGTGTGAGTGTCTGAGTGTCTGTGTGTGTGCGAGTGTGTGAGTGTGTGTGTGAGTTTACATGAGTGTCTGAGTGTGTGCGAGTGTCTGAGTTTGTGCGAGTGTCTGAGTGTGCACGAGTGTCTGAGTGTGCGCAAGTGTCTGAATGTGCATGACTGTCTGAGTGTGCATGTCTGAGTGTCTGAGTGCGTGCGAGTGTTTGATTGTCTGAGTGCGGTCGAGTGTCTTAGGGGGTTATTCCAACTTTGGAGGAGGTGGTAATCCGTCCCAAATGTGACGGATTTACCACCAGCCGTATTACGAGTTCCACAGGATATAATGGACTTGTAATACGGCTGGTGGTATATCCGTCACTTTACCGTCACTTTTGGGACGGATTACCACTTCCTCCAAAGTTGGAATAACCCCCTTAGTGTCCTGAATGTGCGTGAGTATCTGAGTGTGTGCTAGAGTCTGAGTTTGCACTAGTGTCTGAGTGTGCTCGATTGTCTGAGTGTGCACTAGTATCTAAGTGTCTGAGTGTGTGCGAGTGTCTGAGTGTGTGTGAGTGTCTGAGTGTGCATGAGTGTCTGAGTGTCTGAGTGTGCATGAGTGTCTGAGTGTGCGTGAGTGTGCGCAAGTGTGTGAGTGTGTGCGAGTGTGCATGAGTGTCTAAGTGTGCGCACATGTCTGAGTGTGCGTGAGTGTCTGAGTGCATGCGATTGACTGAGTTTGCGTGAGTGTCTGAGTGTGCTTGAGTGTCTGAGTGTGCACCAGTATCTAAGTGTCTGAGTGTGTGGAAGTGTCTTAGCATCTGAGTGTGCATAAGTGTTTGAGTGTCCACAAGTTTTTGAGTGTGCGTTAGTGTCTAAGTATCTGAGTGTGCGCGAGTGTGTTAGTATCTGAGTGCACAGGAGTATCTGAGTGCATGTGTGTATCTGAGTGTCTGAGTGTGCGTTAGTTTCTAAGTATCTGAGTGTGCGCGAGTGTGTTAGTATCTGAGTGCACGGGAGTGTCTGAGTGCATGTGAGTATCTGAGTGTCTGAGTGTGCGTGAGTGTGGGCAAGCGTCTGAGTGTGTGTGAGTGTCTGAGTGTGCGCTAGTGTCTAAGTGTCTGAGTGTGCCCGAGTGTCTTAGCATATGAAGGTGCGCAAGTGTCTGAGTGCGTGCGAGTATCCGAGTGTCTGAGTGTGTGCCAGTGTCTGAGTGTGCGCTAGTGTCTTAGTGTCTGAGAGTGAGCGAGTGTCTTAGTATCTGAGTGCACGCAAGTGTCTGAGTGTCTGAGTGTGCAAGAGTGTGCGTGAGTGTCTGAGTGTGCGTAAGTGTCTGGGTATCTGAGTGTGTGTGAGTGTCTGAGTGTACGTGAGTGTCTGAGTGTGCGAGAGTGTCTGAGTGTGCGAGAGTGTCTGAGTTTGCGCAAGTGTGTGAGTGTCCGAGTGTGCTCGAGTGTCTGAGTGTGCACTAGTATCTATGTGTCTGAGTGTGCGCAAGTGTGTGCGAGTGTCTGAGTGTGCATGAGCGTCTAAGTGTGCGCGAGTGTCTGAGTGCATGCGACTGTCTGAGTGTGTGTCTCAGTGTGTGCGATTGTCCTAGTGTCTGAGTGCGTGTGAGTGTCTGAGTGTGCGCTAGTGTATTAGGGGCTGATTCTAACCCCGGCGGTCGTCGGCGGGAGCACCGCCGACAGGCCGGCGGTGCCCCGCAGGGCATTCTGACCGCAGCGCTTTGGCCGCGGTCAGAAAGGGTAAACCGGCGGTCTCCCGCCGGTTTACCGCTGCCCTCAGAATCCCCCATGGCGGCGCAGCTTGCTGCGCCGCCATGGGGGATTCTAACCCCCCCTACCGCCATCCTGTTCATGGCGGGAAAGCTGCCATGAACAGGATGGCGGAAGGGGGGGTCGCGGGGCCCCTGGGGGCCCCTGCGTGCCCATGCCAATGGCATGGGCACAGCAGGGGCCCCCGTAAGAGGGCCCCGCAAGGTATTTCAGTGTCTGCATTGCAGACACTGAAATACGCGACGGGTGCTACTGCACCCGTCGCACCTTCCCACTCCGCCGGCTCGATTACGAGCCGGCATCCTCGTGGGAAGGGAGTTTTTCCCTGGGCTGGCGGGCGGTCTTTTGGAGACCGCCCGCCAGCCCAGGGAAAAACTCATAATACCCTCCGCGGTCTTCTGACCGCGGAGCGGTATTATGGGGGTGGAATTCTGGCGGGCGGCCTCCGCCGCCCGCCAGAATTAGAATCACCCCCTTAGTGTCTGAGAGTGAGCGAGTGTCTTAGTATCTGAGTGCACGCAAGTGTCTGAGTGTCTGAGTGTGCAAGAGTGTGCGCGAGTGTCTGAGTGTGCATGAGTTTCTGGGTATCTGAGTGTGTGTGAGTGTCTGAGTGTACGGGAGTGTCTGAGTGTGCGAGAGTGTCTGAGTTTGCGCAAGTGTCTGAGTGTGTGAGTGTCCGAGTGTGCTCGAGTGTCTGAGTGTGCACTAGTATCTATGTGCCTGAGTGTGAGCAAGTGTGCGCAAGTGTCTGAGTGTGCATGAGCGTCTGAGTGTGCGCGACTGAGTGCATGCGACTGTCTGAGTGTCTGAGTGTGTGTCTCAGTGTGTGCAATTGTCTTAGTGTCTGAGTGTGTGTGAGTGTCTGAGTGTGTGCGAGTGTCTGAGTGTGCGTGATTGTGTGCTAGTGTGCGCAAGTGTCTGTGTGTGCAAGTGTGCGTGAGTGTCTGAGTGTGCATGAGCATCTGAGTGCACGTGAGTGTCTGTGCAAGTGTCTGAGTGTGTGTCTGAGTGTGCGTGAGTATCTCAGTGTCTGAGTGCGCATGAGTGTCTGAGTGTCTGAGTGCGTGCGAGTGTCTGAGTGTGTGCGAGTGTGTGTGAGTATCTGATGTGTAAGAGTTTCTGAGTGTGTGCGAGTGTCTGAGTGTGTGTGAGTGTCTGAGTGTGCGTGAATACCTGAGTGTGCGCGAGTGCCTGAGTGTGCATGAGTGTCTGAGTGTGTGCGAGTGTCTGAGTGTGCACAAGTGTCTGTGAGTGTGCTTGAGTGTCTGTGTGTGTGGGAGTAAGCGCAAGTGTCTGAGTATACGTGAGTGTCTGAGTATGCATGAGTGTCTGAGTGTGTGCGGGTGTCTGAGTGTGTGTGTGAGTGTCTGAGTGTCTGAGTGCCTGCGAATGTCTGAGTGTGTGCGAGTGTGCGTGAGTATCTGAATGTGTAAGAGTTTCTGAGTGTGTGCGAGTGTCTGAGTGTCTGAGTGTGTGTGAGTGTCTGAGTGTCTGAGTGCGCACGAGTGTCTGAGTGCGTGCGAGTGTCTGAGTGTCTGTGTGTGTGCAAGTGTCTGAGTGTGTGTGAGTGTCTGAGTGTGCGTGAGTGTCTTAGTGTCTGAGTGCGCACGAGTGTCTGAGTGCGTGTGAGTGTCTGAGTGTCTGTGTGTGTGCGAGTGTGTGAGTGTGTGTGTGAGTTTACATGAGTGTCTGAGTGTGTGCGAGTGTCTGAGTTTGTGCGAGTGTCTGAGTGTGCACGAGTGTCTGAGTGTGCGCAAGTGTCTGAATGTGCATGACTGTCTGAGTGTGCATGTCTGAGTGTCTGAGTGCGTGCGAGTGTTTGATTGTCTGAGTGCGGTCGAGTGTCTTAGGGGGTTATTCCAACTTTGGAGGAGGTGGTAATCCGTCCCAAATGTGACGGATTTACCACCAGCCGTATTACGAGTTCCACAGGATATAATGGACTTGTAATACGGCTGGTGGTATATCCGTCACTTTACCGTCACTTTTGGGACGGATTACCACTTCCTCCAAAGTTGGAATAACCCCCTTAGTGTCCTGAATGTGCGTGAGTATCTGAGTGTGTGCTAGAGTCTGAGTTTGCACTAGTGTCTGAGTGTGCTCGATTGTCTGAGTGTGCACTAGTATCTAAGTGTCTGAGTGTGTGCGAGTGTCTGAGTGTGTGTGAGTGTCTGAGTGTGCATGAGTGTCTGAGTGTCTGAGTGTGCATGAGTGTCTGAGTGTGCGTGAGTGTGCGCAAGTGTGTGAGTGTGTGCGAGTGTGCATGAGTGTCTAAGTGTGCGCACATGTCTGAGTGTGCGTGAGTGTCTGAGTGCATGCGATTGACTGAGTTTGCGCGAGTGTCTGAGTGTGCTTGAGTGTCTGAGTGTGCACCAGTATCTAAGTGTCTGAGTGTGTGGAAGTGTCTTAGCATCTGAGTGTGCATAAGTGTTTGAGTGTCCACAAGTTTTTGAGTGAGCGTTAGTGTCTAAGTATCTGAGTGTGCGCGAGTGTGTTAGTATCTGAGTGCACAGGAGTATCTGAGTGCATGTGTGTATCTGAGTGTCTGAGTGTGCGTTAGTTTCTAAGTATCTGAGTGTGCGCGAGTGTGTTAGTATCTGAGTGCACGGGAGTGTCTGAGTGCATGTGAGTATCTGAGTGTCTGAGTGTGCGTGAGTGTGGGCAAGCGTCTGAGTGTGTGTGAGTGTCTGAGTGTGCGCTAGTGTCTAAGTGTCTGAGTGTGCCCGAGTGTCTTAGCATATGAAGGTGCGCAAGTGTCTGAGTGCGTGCGAGTATCCGAGTGTCTGAGTGTGTGCCAGTGTCTGAGTGTGCGCTAGTGTCTTAGTGTCTGAGAGTGAGCGAGTGTCTTAGTATCTGAGTGCACGCAAGTGTCTGAGTGTCTGAGTGTGCAAGAGTGTGCGTGAGTGTCTGAGTGTGCGTAAGTGTCTGGGTATCTGAGTGTGTGTGAGTGTCTGAGTGTACGTGAGTGTCTGAGTGTGCGAGAGTGTCTGAGTGTGCGAGAGTGTCTGAGTTTGCGCAAGTGTGTGAGTGTCCGAGTGTGCTCGAGTGTCTGAGTGTGCACTAGTATCTATGTGTCTGAGTGTGCGCAAGTGTGTGCGAGTGTCTGAGTGTGCATGAGCGTCTAAGTGTGCGCGAGTGTCTGAGTGCATGCGACTGTCTGAGTGTGTGTCTCAGTGTGTGCGATTGTCCTAGTGTCTGAGTGCGTGTGAGTGTCTGAGTGTGTGCTAGTGTCTGAGTGTGCGTGATTGTGTGCGAGTGTGCGCAAGTGTCTGTGTGTGCGAGTGTGCGTGAGTGTCTGGGTGAGCATTAGCATCTGAGTGCGCGTGAGTGTCTGAGTCTGTGCAAGTGTCTGAGTGTGTGTCTGAGTGTGCGCGAGTATCTCAGTGTCTGAGTGCACATGAGTGTCTGAGTGCCTGCGAGTGTCTGAGTGTGTGCGAGTGTGCGTTAGTATCTGAATGTGTAAGAGTTTCTGAGTGTGTGCGAGTGTCTGAGTGTCTGAGTGTGTGTGAATGTCTGAGTGTTTTTTAGTGCGCACGAGTGTCTGAGTGCGTGCAAGTGTCTGAGTGTCTGTGTGTGTGCGAGTGCCGGAGTGTGCATGAGTGTCTGAGTGTGTGGGAGTGTCTGAGTGTGCGTGAGTGTCTGAGTGTGCTTGAGTGTCTTAGTGTCTGAGTGTGCATGAGTGTCTGAGTGCGTGTGAGTGTCTGAGTGTCTGTTTATGTGCGAGAGTGTGAGTGTGTTTGTGAGTGTACATGAGTGTCTGAGTGTGTGCGAGTGTCTGAGTTTGTGCGAGTGTCTGAGTGGGCACGAGTGTCTGAGTGTGCGCGAGTGTGCTCAAGTGTCTGAATGTGCATGAGTGTCTGAGTGTGCGTGTCTGAGTGTCTGAGTGCGTGTGAGTGTTTGATTGTCTGAGTGCGGTCGAGTGTCTTAGTGTCCTGAATGTGCGTGAGTATCTGAGTGTGTGCTAGAGTCTGAGTTTGCACTAGTGTCTGAGTGTGCTCTATTGTCTGAGTGTGCACTAGTATCTAAGTGTCTGAGTGTGCATGAGTGTCTGAGTGTGCATGAGTGTCTGAGTGTGCGTGAGTGTGCGCAAGTGTGTGAGTGTGTGGGAGTATGCGTGAGTGTCTGAGTGTGTGCAGGTGTCTGAGTGTCTGAGTGTGTGTGAGTGTCTGAGTGTGTGCGAGTGTCTGAGTGTGTGCTAGTGTGCGCAAGTGTCTGAGTGTGCACGAGTGTCTGAGTGCATGTGAGTGTCTGAGGTCATGCGAGTGTCTGTCTGAGTGTGCACAAATGTGCCCAAGTGTCTGAGTGTGCATGAGTGTCTGAGTGTGCGTGAGTGTCTGAGTGTGCGTGAGTGTCTTAGTGTCTGAGTGCACACGAGTGTCTGAGTGCGTGCGAGTGTCTGAGTGTGCGCGAGTGTGCGCAAGTGTCTGAATGTGCATGAGTGTCTGAGTGTGCGTGTCTGAGTGTCTGAGTGCGTGCAAGTGTTTGATTGTCTGAGTGTGCGTGAGTGTGCATGAGTGTGCATGAGTGTCTGAGTGCGGTCGAGTGTCTTAGTGTCCTGAATGTGCGTGAGTATCTGAGTGTGTGCTAGAGTCTGAGTTTGCACTAGTGTCTGAGTGTGCTCGATTGTCTGAGTGTGCACTAGTATCTAAGTGTCTGAGTGTGTGCAAGTGTCTGAGTGTGTGTGAGTGTCTGAGTGTGCATGAGTGTCTGAGTGTCTGAGTGTGCATGAGTGTCTGAATGTGCGTGAGTGTGCGCAAGTGTCTGAGTGTGTGCGAGTGTGCATGAGTGTCTGAGTGTGCGTGAGTGTCTGAGTGCATGCGATTGACTGAGTTTGCGCGAGTGTCTGAGTGTGCACCAGTATCTAAGTGTCTGAGTGTGTGGAAGTGTCTTAGCGTCTGAGTGTGCATAAGTGTCTGAGTGTCCACAAGTTTTTGAGTGTGCGTTAGTGTCTAAGTATCTGAGTGTGCGCGAGTGTGTTAGTATCTGAGTGCACAGGAGTATCTGAGTGCATGTGTGTATCTGATTGTCTGAGTGTGCGTTAGTTTGTAAGTATCTGAGTGTGCGCGAGTGTGTTAGTATCTCAGTGCACGGGAGTGTTTGAGTGCATGTGAGTATCTGAGTGTCTGAGTGTGCGTGAGTGTGGGCAAGCGTCTGAGTGTGTGTGAGTGTCTGAGTGTGCGCTAGTGTCTAAGTGTCTGAGTGTGCCCGAGTGTCTTAGCATCTGAGGGTGCGCAAGTGTCTGAGTGCGTGCGAGTATCCGAGTGTCTGAGTGTGTGCCAGTGTCTGAGTG
The DNA here is from genome assembly GCF_031143425.1 of Pleurodeles waltl. NCBI lineage: Eukaryota > Metazoa > Chordata > Amphibia > Caudata > Salamandridae > Pleurodeles > Pleurodeles waltl. Next base: position 1,322,037,690 of record NC_090444.1, read on the forward strand.
TGCGCTAGTGTCTTAGTGTCTGAGAGTGAGCGAGTGTCTTAGTATCTGAGTGCACGCAAGTGTCTGAGTGTCTGAGTGTGCAAGAGTGTGCGCGAGTGTCTGAGTGTGCATGAGTGTCTGGGTATCTGAGTGTGTGTGAGTGTCTGAGTGTACGTGAGTGTCTGAGTGTGCAAGAGTGTCTGAGTTTGCGCAAGTGTCTGAGTGTGTGAGTGTCCGAGTGTGCTCGAGTGTCTGAGTGTGCACTAGTATCTATGTGCCTGAGTGTGCGCAAGTGTGCGCAAGTGTCTGAGTGTGCATGAGCGTCTGACTGTGCGCGACTGAGTGCATGCGACGGTCTGCGTGTCTGAGTGTGTGTCTCAGTGTGTGCAATTGTCTTAGTGTCTGAGTGTGTGTGAGTATCTGAGTGTGTGTGAGTGTCTGAGTGTGTGTGATTGTGTGCTAGTGAGCGCAAGTGTCTGTTTGTGCGAGTGTGTGAGTGTGCGTGAGTGTACGTGAGTCTGAGTGTGTGCGAGTGTCTGAGTTTGTGCGAGTGTCTGAGTGTGCGCAAGTGTGCACGAGTGTCTGAGTGAGTGAATGTGTGTGTGAGTGTCTTCGTGCACTTGAGTGTCTGAGTGTGCGTGATTGTCTGAGTGTGCACAAGTGTCTGAGTGTGCATGAGCGTCTAAGTGTGCGCGAGTGTCTGAGTGCATGCGACTGTCTGAGTGTCTGAGTGTGTGTCTCAGTGTCTGCAACTGTCTTAGTGTCTGAGTGCGTGTGAGTGTCTGAGTGTGCGTGATTGTGTGTTAGTGTGCACAAGTGTCTGTGTGTGCCAGTGTGCGTGAGTGTCTGAGTGTGCATGAGCGTCTGAGTGCGCATGAGTGTCTGAGTGTGTGCAAGTGTCTGAGTGTGTGTCTGAGTGTGTGCGAGTATCTCAGTGTCTGAGTGCGCATGAGTGTCTGAGTGTCTGAGTGCGTGCGGGTGTCTGAGTGTGTGCGAGTGTGCGTGAGTATCTGAATGTGTAAGAGTTTCTGAGTGTGTGCGAGTGTCTGAGTGTGTGTGAGTGTCTGAGTGTGCGCGAATACCTGAGTGTACGCGAGTGCCTGAGTGTGCATGAGTGTCTGAGTGTGTGCAAGTGTCTGAGTGTGCACAAGTTTCTGTGAGTGTGCGTGAGTGTCTGTATGTGTGGGAGTAAGCGCAAGTGTCTGAGTGTACGTGAGTGTCTGAGTATGCATGAGTGTCTGAGTGTATGCGGGTGTCTGAGTGTCTGAGTGTGTGAGAGTGTCTGAGTGTGTGTGAGGGTGCGTGAGTGTGCACTACTGTCTGAGTGTGTGCTAGTGTGCGCAAGTGTCTGAGTGTGCGTGAGTGTCATAGTCTGTGAGTGCGTGCCAGTGTCTTAGTGTCTGAGTGCGTGCCAGTGTCTGAGTGTGTGCAAGTGTTTGAGTGTGAGCGAGTGTGCATGTGTCTGAGTGTGCATGATTGTCTGAGAGTGCGTGAGTGTCTCAGTGTGCACAAGTGTCTTAGTGTCTGAGTGCGTGTGAGTGTATGAGTGCGTGTGAGTGTCTGAGTGTGCACAAGTGTCTGAGTGTGCATGAGTGTCTGAGTGTGCACGAGTGTCTGAATGTGCGTGAGTGTTCGCAAGTGTCTGAGTGTGCACGAGTGTCTGAGTGTGCGTGAGTGTTCGCAAGTGTCTGAGTGTGCGCAAGTGTGCGTGAGTGTCTGAGTGTGCGCAAGTGTCTGAGTGCGTGCGAGTGTCTGAGTGCGAGCGAGTGTCTGAGTGTGTGTGAGTGTCTGAGTGCATGCGAGTGTCTGAGTTTGAGTGAGTGTCTGAGCGTGCTCGAGTGTCTGAGTGTGCACTGGTATCTAAGTGTCTGAGTGTGTGCGAATGTTTTAGTGTCCGAGTGTGCGCGAGTGTCTGAGTGTGCGTGAGTGTCTGAGTTTGAGTGTCTGAGTGTGCGTGAGTGTGTGCAAGTGTCTGAGTGTGCATGAGTGTGCGCGAGTGTCTGAGTGTGCGTGAATGTCTGAGTGTCTGAGTGTGCACGAGTGTCTTAGTGTCTGAGTGCGTGCAAGTGTCTGAGTGTGTGCAACTGTCTGAGGGTGTGTGAGTGTCTGAGTGTGTGCGAGTGTCTGAGTGTGCACAAGTGTCTGAGTGTGCATGAGTGTCGGAGTGTGTCTGAGTGTCTGAGTGTGCGCAAGTGTCTTAGTATCTGAGTGTGCACGAGTGTCTGAGTGCGTGCGAGTGTCTGAGTGTCTGTGTGTGTGCGAGTGTGTGAGTGTGTGTGAGTGTAAGTGAGTGTCTGAGTGCGTGCGAGTGTCTGAGTTTGTGCGAGTGTCTGAGTGTGCATGAGTGTCAGAGTGTGCGTGAGTGTCTGAGTGTGCATGACTGTGCATGAGTGTCTGAGTGTCTGAGTGTGCGCGAGTTTCTTAGTGTCTGAGTACGCACAAGTGTCTGAGTGCGTACGAGTGTCTGAGTGTCTGTGTGTGTGTGAGTGTGTGAGTGTGCGTGAGTGTACGTGAGTCTGAGTGTGTGCGAGTGTCTGAGTTTGTGCGAGTGTCTGAGTGTGCGCAAGTGTGCACGAGTGTCTGAGTGTGTGCATGTGTGCGTGAGTGTCTTCGTGCACTTGAGTGTCTGAGTGTGCGTGATTGTCTGAGTGTGCACAAGTGTCTGAGTGTGCGCGAGTGCACGTGAGTGTCTGTGTGTGCCCGAGTGTCTGAGTATACACGAGTGTCTGACTCTGCGCTAGTGTCTATGTGTCTGAGTGTGTGCAAATGTCTTAGAGTCTGAGTGCATGCGAGTGTCTGAGTGTGCATGTCTGAGTGTGCGTGAGTGTCTTAGTGTCTGAGTGCGCACGAGTGTTTGAGTGCGTGCGAGTGTCTGAGTGTCTGTGTGTATGCGAGTGTGTGAGTGTGTTTGATTGCACATGAGTGGCTGAGTGTGTGCGAGTGTCTGAGTTTGTGCGTGTGTCTGAGTGTGCACGGGTGTCTGAGTATGCACCAGTGTGCTCAAGTGTCTGAATGTGCATGAGTGTCTGAGTGTGCGTGTCTGAGTGTCTGAGTGCGTGCGAGTGTTTGATTGTCTGAGCGTGCGCAAGTGTGCGCAAATGTCTGAGTCCAGTCGAGTGTCTTGGTGTCCTGAATGTACGTGAGTATCTGAGTGTGCGCGAGATTCTGAGTGTGCTCGAGATTCTGAGTGTATGTTAGTGTCTGACTGCGCATGAGAGTCTGAGTTTGCGCTCGTGTCTGAGTGTGCTTGAGATGTCTGAGTGTGCACTAGTATCTAAGTGTCTGAGTGTGTGCGAGTGTCTTAGTATCTGAGTGTGTGTGAGTGTCTGAGTGTGCATGAGTGTCTGAGTGTCTGAGTGTGCATGAGTGTCAGAGTGTGCATGAGTGTGCGCAAGTGTGTGAGTGTGTGCGAATGTGCATTAGTGTCTGAGTGTGCCTGAGTGTCTTAGTGTCTGAGTGCACACAAGTGTCTGAGTGCGTGCGAGTGTCTGAGTGTCTGTGTGTGTGCGAGTGTGTGAGTGTGTGTGAGTGTACATGAGTGTCTGAGTGTGTGCGAGTGTCTGAGTTTGTTCAAGTGTCTGAGTGTGCGCGAGTGTCTGAGTGTGCATGAGTGTCAGAGTGTGCGTGAGTGTCTGAGTGTGCATGACTGTGCATGAGTGTCTGAGTGTCTGAGTGTGCGCGAGTTTCTTAGTGTCTGAGTGCGTGCGAGTGTCTGTGTGTGTGTGAGTGTGTGAGTGTGTGTGAGTGTACGCGAGTATCGGAGTGTGTGCGAGTGTCTGAATGCACGTGAGTGTCTGAGTATGCAGGATTGTCTGAGTATACACAAGTGTCTAAATGTGCGCAAGTGTGCATGAGTGTCTGAGTGTGCATGAGCATCTGAATGCGCGTGAGTGTCTGAGTGCTTGCAAGTGTCTGAGTGTGTGTCTGAGTGTGCGCGAGTATCTCAGTGTATGAGTGCACATGAGTGTCTCATTGTCTGAGTGTGCGCGAGTGTCCGAGTGTCTGATTGTGCACGAGTGCGTATGACTGTCTGAGTGTGTGAGAGATTCTGAGTGTGTGCGAGTGTCTGAGCGTACGTGAGTGTCTGAGTGTGCGCGAGAGTCTGAGTTTCTGAATGTGCACAAGTTTCTGAGTGTCTGAGTGACTGAGTGTGCGTGAGTGTGTGCAATTGTCTGGGTGTGCACGAGTGTGCGCGAGTGCCTGAGTGTGCGCAAGAGTCTGAGTGTGCGTGAGTGAGTGCGCACAAGTGTCTGAGTGTGTGCAAGTGTGTGAGTGTGCATGAGTGTGTGCGAGTGTCTGAGTGTGTGCGAGTGTCTGAGTGCGTGCGAGTGTCTGAGTGTGCGTGAGGGTGCACGAGTGTGCATGAGTGTCTGAGTCTGTACTAGTGTGCGCAAGTGTCTGAGTGTGTGTGAGTGTCTGAGTGCGTGTGAGTGTCTGAGTGCGTACGAGTGTCTCATTGTCTGAGTCTGTGCGAGTGTGCTCGAGTGTCTGAGTGTGTGAGTGTTGGAGTGTGCTCGAGTGTCTGAGTGTGCACTAGTATCTATGTGTCTGAGTGTGCGCAAGTGTGCGCAGGTGTCTGAGTGTGCATGAGTGTCTGAGTGTGCGTGAGTGTCTGAGTGTGCATTAGTGTCTTAGTGTCTGAGTGCACACGAGTGTCTGAGTGCGTGCGAGTGTCTGTGTGTGTGCGAGAATGAGTGTGTGTGAGTGTACATGAGTGTCTGAGTGTGTGCGAGTGTCTGAGTTTGTGCGAGTGTCTGAGTGTGCGCGAGTGTCTGAGTGTGCATGAGTGTCAGAGTGTGGGTGAGTGTCTGAGTGTGCATGACTGTGCATGAGTGTCTGACTGAGTATGCGCGAGTTTCTTAGTGTCTGAGTGCGCACGAGTGTCTGAGTGAGTGTGAGTGTCTGAGCGTCTGTGTGTGTGCGAGTGTGTGAGTGTGCGTGAGTGTACGTGAGTCTGAGTGTGTGCGAGTGTCTGAGTTTGTGTGAGTGTCTAAGTGTGAGCGAGTGTGCACGAGTGTCTGAGTGTGTGCATGTGTGCATGAGTGTCTTTGTGCACTTGAGTGTCTGAGTGTGCATGAGTGTCTGAGTGTGCATGAGTGTCTGAGTGTGCGCGAGTGTGCACGAGTGTCTGAGTGCAAGTGAGTGTCTGAGTGTGCAGGAGTTTCTGAGTATACACGAGTGTCTGAGTGTGCACGAGTGTCTGAGTGTGCACGAGTGTCTGATTCTGCGCTAGTGTCTATGTGTCTGAGTGTGTGCAAATGTCTTAGAGTCTGAGTGCGTGCGAGTGTCTGAGTAAGTGCGAGTATCTGAGTGTCTGAGTGTGCACAAGTGTGCGTGAGTGTCTGAGTGAGTGTGAGTGTCTGAGTGTGCACTATTGTCTAAGTGTCAGAGTGTGCGTGAGTGTCTTAGTGTCTGAGTGTGTGAGTGTCTGAGTGTGTGCGAGTGTCTGAGTGTTGACGAGTGTCTGAGTGTGCGCAATTGTGCGCAAGTGTCTGAATGTGCATGACTGTCTGAGTGTGCGTGTCTGAGTGCCTGAGTGTGTGCGAGTGTTTGATTGTCTGAGCGTGCGAGAGTGTGCGTGAGTCCAGTCGAGTGTCTTAGTGTCCTGAATGTGCGTGAGTATTTGAGTGTGCGCGCGATTCTGAGTGTATGTTAGTGTCTGACTGCGCATGAGAGTCTGAGTTTGCGCTAGTGTCTGAGTGTGCTTGAGTGTCTGAGTGTGCACTAGTATCTCAGTGTCTGAGTGTGTGCGAGTGTCTTAGTATATGAGTGTGTGTGAGTGTCTGAGTGTGCATTTGTGTCAGAGTGTGCATGAGTGTGCGCAAGTGTGTGAGTGTGTCTGAGTGTGCACGAGTGTCTGAGTGTGTGTGAGTGTCTGAGTGTGCGTGAGTGTCTTAGTGTCTGAGTGCACATGAGTGTCTGAGTGCATGCGAGTGTCTAAGTGTCTGTGTTTTTGCGAGTGTGGGAGTGTGTGTGAGTGTACGTGAGTGCCTGAGTGTGTGCGAGTGTCTGACTTTGTGCGAGTATCTGACTGTGCGCGAGTGTCTGAGTGTGCATGAGTGTCAGAGTGTGCGTGAGTGTCTGAGTGTGCACGAGTGTCTTAGTGTCTGAGTGCGTGTGAGTGTCTGAGTGCGTGCAACTGTCTGAGAGAGCGCAAGTGTGCGCTAGTGTCTGAGTGTGTGTGAGTGTCTGAGTGTGTGCGAGTGTCTGAGTGTGCGTGAGTGTGGGTGAGTGTGTCCAAGTGTGTGCGAGTGCCTGAGTGTGCGTGAATGTCTGAGTGCATGTGAGTGTCTGAATACATGCAAGTGTCTGAGTGTCTGCATGAGTGTCTGAGTGTGCGCGAGTATCTGCATTTCTGAGTGTGCACAAGTTTCTGAGTGTCTGAGTGACTGAGTGTGCGCGAGTGTGTGCAATTGTCTGAGTTTGCACGAGTGTGTGCGAGTTTCTGAGTGTGCGCAAGAGAATGAGTGTGCGTGAGTGAGTGCGCACAAGTGTCTGAGTGTCTGAATGTGTGTGAGTGTCTGAGTGTGTGCAAGTGTCTGAGTGTGCGTGAGGGTGCGCGAGTGTGCATGAGTGTCTGAGTGTGTGCTAGTGTGCGCAATTGTCTGAGTGTGTGTGAGTGTCTGAGTGCGTGTGAGTGTCTGAGTGCGTGCGAGTATCTGTCTGAGTGTATGCGAGTGTGCTCGAGTGTCTGAGTGTGTGAGTGTTGGAGTATGCTTGAGTGTCTGAGTGTGCACTAGTATCTATGTGTCTGAGTGTGCGCAAGTGTGCGCGAGTGTCTGAGTGTGCATGAGTGTCTGAGTGTGTGTGAGTGTCTGAGTGTGCGTGAGTGTCTTAGTGTCTGAGTGCGCACGAGTTTCTGAGTGCTTGCGAGTGTCTGAGTGTCTGTGTGTGTGCGAGTGTGGGAGTGTGTGTGAGTGTACGTGAGTGCCTGAGGGTGTGCGAGTGTCTGACTTTGTGCGAGTATCTGACTGTGTGCGAGTGTCTGAGTGTGCATGAGTGTCAGAGTGTGCGTGAGTGTCTGAGTGTGCGTGAGTGTCTGAGTGTGCGTAAGTTTCTTAATGTCTGAGTGGGCATGCGTGTCTGAGTGCGTGTGAGTGTCTGAGTGTCTGTGTGTGCGAGTGTGTGTGTGCGTGAGTGTCTGAGTATGTGCGAGTGTCTGAGTTTGTGTGAGTGTCTGAGTGTGCGCAAGTGTGTGTGAGTGTCTGAGTGTGCACGAGTGTCTGAGTGTGCGCGAGTGTGCACGAGTGTCTGAGTGCACGTGAGTGTCTGAGTGTGTGCGAGTGTCTGAGTATACACGAGTCTCTGAGTGTGCGCGAGTGTCTGATTCTTCGCTAGTGTCTGAGTGTGTGCGAGTGTCTGACTTAGTGCGAGTGTCTGACTGTGCGTGAGTGTCTGAGTGTGCATGAGTGTCAGAGTGTGCGTGAGTGTCTGAGTGTACGTGACTGTGCGTGAGTGTCTGAGTGTGCGCGAGTTTCTTAGTGCCTGAGTGCGTGCGAGTGTCTGTGTGTGTGCGAGTGTGTGAGTGTGCATGAGTGTACGTGAGTGTGCGTGAGGGTGCGCAACTGTGCGTGAGTGTCTGAGTGTGCGCATGTGTGCGTGAGTGTCTGAGTGCACTTGAGTGTCTGAGTGTGCGTGAGTGTCTGAGTGTGCACAAGTGTCTGAGTGTGCTATATGTCTGAGTGTGTGCAAATGTCTTAGAGTCTGAGTGCGTGTGAGTATCTGAGTGTCTGATTGTGCATGAGTGTGCACAAGTGTCTGAGTGCATGCGAGTGTCTGAGTGTGCGTGAGTGTCTGAGTTTCTGAGTGTGCACAAGTTTCTGAGTGACTGAGTGTGCGTGAGTGTGTGCAATTGTCTCAGTGTGCACGAGTGTGTGCGAGTGTCTGAGTGTGCGCAAGAGTCTGAGTGTGCATGAGTGAGTGTGCACAAGTGTCTGAGTGTGTGTAAGTGTGTGAGTGTGCGTGAGTGTGCGCAAGTGTGCACAAGTGTCTGAGTGTGTGTGAGTGTCTGAGTGTGTGCGAGTGTCTGAGTGTGCATGAGGGTGTGTGAGTGTGTGTGAGTGTCTGAGTGTGTGCTAGTGTTCGCAAGTGTCTGAGTGTGTGTGAGTGTCTGAGTGCATGCATGTATCTGTCTGAGTGTGTGCGAGTGTCTGAGTGTCTGTGTGCGTGCGAGTGTTTGAGTGTGCATGAGTGTACGTGAGTGTCTGAGTGTGTGCAAGTGTCTGAGTTTGTGCGAGTTTCTGAGTGTGCGCGAGTGTGCGTGAGTGTCTGAGTGTGTGCGTGAGTGTCTGAGTGCACAAGTGTCTGAGTGTGCTATATGTCTGAGTGTGTGCAAATGTCTTAGAGTCTGAGTGCGTGTGAGTATCTGAGTGTCTGATTGTGCATGAGTGTGCACAAGTGTCTGAGTGCATGCGAGTGTCTGGGTGTGTGTGAGTGTCTGAGGTGTCTGATTGTGTGTGAGTGTGCGCAAGTGTCTGAGTGCATGCGAGTGTCTGAGTGTACGTGAGTGTCTGACTTTCTGAGTGTGCACAAGTTTCTGAGTGTCTGAGTGACTGAGTGTGCGTGAGTGTGCACGAGTGTCTGAGTGCACGTGAGTTTCTGAGTGTGCGCGAGTGTCTGAGTATACATGAGTATCTGAGTGTGCGCGAGTGTCTGATTCTGCACTAGTGTCTATGTGTCTGAGTGTGTGCAAATGTCTTAGAGTCTGAGTGCGTGTGAGTATCTGAGTGTCTGAGTGTGCGTGAGTGTGCGTGAGTGTGCGCAAGTGTCTGAGTGCATGCGAGTGTCTGAGTGTCTGAGTGCGCACGAGTGTGCACCGGTGTGCGTGAGTGTCTGAGTGTGTGCGAGTGTCTGAGTGTGCGTGAGTGTCTGAGTTTCTGAGTGTGCACAAGTTTCTGAGTGTCTGAGTGAATGAGTGTGGGTGAGTGTGTGCAATTGTCGGAGTGTGCACGAGTGTGTGCGAGTTTCTAAGTGTGCGCAAGAGACTGAGTGTGCGTGAGTGGGTGCGCACAAGTGTCTGAGTGTGTGCAAGTGTCTGAGTCTGCGTGAGTGTGTGCAAGTGTGTGCGAGTGTCTGAGTGTGTGCGAGAGTCTGAGTTTCAGAATGTGTGTGAGTGTCTGAGTGTGTGCGAGTGTCTGAGTGTGCGTGAGGGTGTGCAAGTGTGCGTGAGTGTCTTAGTGTGTGCTTGTGTGCGCAATTATCTGAGTATGCGTGAGTGTCTGAGTGCGTGTGAGTGTCTGAGTGCTTGTGAGTATCTGTCTGAGTGTATGCGAGTGTGCTCGAGTTTCTGTGTGTGAGTGTTGGAGTGTGCTCGAGTGTCTGACTGTGCACTAGTATCTATGTGTCTGAGTGTGCGCAAGTGTGCGCGAGTGTCTGAGTGTGCACGAGTGTCTGAGTGTGTGTGAGTGTCTGAGTGTGCGTGAGTGTCTTAGTGTCTGAGTGCATGCGAGTGTCTAAGTGTCTGTGTTTTTGCGAGTGTGGGAGTGAGTGTGAGTGTACGTGAGTGCCTGAGTGTGTGCGAGTGTCTGACTTTGTGCGAGTATCTGACTGCGCGAGTGTCTGAGTGTGCATGAGTGTCAGAGTGTGCGTGAGTGTCTGAGTGTGCACGAGTGTCTTAGTGTCTGAGTGCGTGTGAGTGTCTGAGTGCGTGCGACTGTCTGAGAGAGCGCAAGTGTGCGCTAGTGTCTGAGTGTGTGTGAGTGTCTGAGTGTGTGCGAGTGTCTGAGTGTGCGTGAGTGTGGGTGAGTGTGTCCAAGTGTGTGCGAGTGCCTGAGTGTGCGTGAATGTCTGAGTGCATGTGAGTGTCTGAATACATGCAAGTGTCTGAGTGTCTGCATGAGTGTCTGAGTGTGCGCGAGTGTCTGCATTTCTGAGTGTGCACAAGTTTCTGAGTGTCTGAGTGACTGAGTGTGCGCGAGTGTGTGCAATTGTCTGAGTTTGCACAAGTGTGTGCGAGTTTCTGAGTGTGCGCAAGAGAATGAGTGTGCGTGAGTGAGTGCGCACAAGTGTCTGAGTGTCTGAATGTGTGTGAGTGTCTGAGTGTGTGCAAGTGTCTGAGTGTGCGTGAGGGTGCGCAAGTGTGCATGAGTGTCTGAGTGTGTGCTAGTGTGCGCAATTGTCTGAGTGTGTGTGAGTGTCTGAGTGCGTGTGAGTGTCTGAGTGCGTGCGAGTATCTGTCTGAGTGTATGCGAGTGTGCTCGAGTGTCTGAGTGTGTGAGTGTTGGAGTATGCTTGAGTGTCTGAGTGTGCACTAGTATCTATGTGTCTGAGTGTGCGCAAGTGTGCGCGAGTGTCTGAGTGTGCATGAGTGTCTGAGTGTGTGTGAGTGTCTGAGTGTGCGTGAGTGTCTTAGTGTCTGAGTGTGCACGAGTTTCTGAGTGCTTGTGAGTGTCTGAGTGTCTGTGTGTGTGCGAGTGTGGGAGTGTGTGTGAGTGTACGTGAGTGCCTGAGGGTGTGCGAGTGTCTGACTTTGTGCGAGTATCTGACTGTGTGCGAGTGTCTGAGTGTGCATGAGTGTCAGAGTGTGCATGAGTGTCTGAGTGTGCGTGACTGTGCGTGAGTGTCTGAGTGTGCGTAAGTTTCTTAATGTCTGAGTGGGCATGCGTGTCTGAGTGCGTGCGAGTGTCTGAGTGTCTGTGTGTGCGAGTGTGTGTGTGCGTGAGTGTCTGAGTATGTGCGAGTGTCTGAGTTTGTGTGAGTGTCTGAGTGTGCGCAAGTGTGTGTGAGTGTCTGAGTGTGCACGAGTGTCTGAGTGTGCGCGAGTGTGCACGAGTGTCTGAGTGCACGTGAGTGTCTGAGTGTGTGCGAGTGTCTGAGTATACACGAGTCTCTGAGTGTGCGCGAGTGTCTGATTCTTCGCTAGTGTCTATGTATCTGAGTGTGTGCAAATGTCTTAGAGTCTGAGTGCATGCGAGTGTCTGAGTGAGTGCGAGTGTCTGAGTGTGCGTGAGTGTGCGCAAGTGTGGGAGTGTGTGCGAGTGTGCATGAGTGTCTGAGTGTGCGCAAGTGAATGAGTGTGCATGAGTGTCTGAGTGCATGCAATTGTCTGAGTGTGCTCGAGTGTCTGAGTGTGCACCAGTATCTAAGTGTCTGAGTGTGTGCAAGTGTCTTAGCGTATGAGTGTGCGCGAGTGTCTGAGTGCGTGCAAGAGTCTGAGTGTGCATAAGTGTCTGAGTGTCCACGAGTTTCTGAGTGTGCGTTAGTGTCTAAGTATCTGAGTGTGTGTGAGTGTGTTAGTATCTGAGTGTGCACAAGTTTCTGAGTGACTGAGTGTGTGTGAGTGTGTGCAATTGTCTGAGTGTGCACGAGTGTGTGTGAGTTTCTGAGTGTGCGCAAGAGACTGAGTGTGCGTGAGTGAGTGCGCACAAGTGTCTGAGTGTGTGCAAGTGTCTGAGTGTGCGTGAGTGTGCGCAAGCATCTGAGTGTGTGTGAGTGTCTGAGTGTGCGCTAGTGTCTAAGGGGGTCATTTTGACCTCGGCGGTCTTTTCCCAAGACCGCTGAGGGACCGCAGTGCGGAAGACCGCCAGTGGTGGCGGTTTTCCGCTCTGCCTATTATGACCGTTGGCAGCTCTCTATCCTTTTACGGACGGAGAGCCGCCAACAGCCATACTGGCGGGCGGCGGGGAAGTGGAGATTGCTCCACCGCCACGCCAACAGAACCCTGCCCAGCGAATCACGTCCTGTGATTCGGCGTGGTGGTGTTCTGTTGGCGGTGTGGTGTCGGCGGAGCAGCCCCCATGGCTCCCATCCCCTCCCGGAGGATCGTCGGAGCAGGTAAGTCGATCGTCCATGAGGGGAGGGGGGTGGGGGGTGTTGTGTGTTGTGTGCGTGCATGGCGGTGTGCCTGTGTGTATGTAGAGGGGGTGTGTGAGTGCCTGTATGCTTGCGGGGGTGTTGCGTGTTTTGGGAATGAGTGTGTGTATGTCTGTGGGTATGTCTGTATGGATGTGTGCGTGTATGTTTGTATGTGGGTGTGCGTGTCTGACTGTGTGTGTGGATGTAGGCATGTATGTTGGTGTGTGTGCGTGTTGGTGGTGCCTGCGTGCGTGTCGTGTTTGTGTGAGTTTTGTGATGTTGGGGGTCGGGTGGGGAGAAGGGCCCTGCCACCTTTGGGGGGTGGCAGGGGTGGTGGGGGGTGTAGGGGAGGGAGTCAAATGTCTGAGTACGTGCAAGTATCTGAGTGTCTGAGTGTGCACGAGTGTGCGCGAGTGTCTGCCTGTGTGCGAGAGTCCTAGTGTCTACGTGTGCACTAGTGTCTAAGTGTCTGAGTGTGTGCGAGTGTCTTAGGGCCAGATGTACCAAAGGATTTTACCCATTCTGTGTCTATGGGAAAAAGCTTTCGTACATATGGCCCTTAGTGTCTAAACACGTGCAACTATCTAAGTGTTGGAGTGCGTGTGAGTGTCTGAGTTTGCACGAGTGTGTGTGAGTGTCTGAGAGTGTAGGAGTGTCTGAGTGTGTGAGTGTGCACGAGTGTCTGAGTGTGCGCAAGTGTCTGAGGTGGTCATTCTGACCTCGGCGGTAAAAGGCGCCTACCGCCGGTCAGAAATCCTCCATAATTCCGCCTCGGTCGCGGTAACCCGCCACGGTCATTCTGACCCGCAGCAGCCAAACCTCCGAAAATCCGACAGCCACAACAGACCGCCAGACCAGCGGTCGGCGGAAAAGTGGAGGTGACCAAACCTCCACCGTCACGCCAACAGAAATACGCCCATGCCATTACGACCCACGAATCCACGCGGCGGTCTTTCAAACGCGGTTTTCCATTGGCGGTACACACCGCCGCGGTCAGAATACACACAAACGAACAAAACTCAGCCACATTGGCCGATTTGAATTCCACACACCTGATACACATACACACACCACTCCCACACACACAATACAATATAAAACACACACCCACATCACCCACAAACCCCTTCGACCAAAATCCGAAAAGAAGCACTGAGAGACACATCAGCGATCACAGAATACCATCACACAGAGGCACACTACACCATCACCCACACAATATCCACACACAAAACAACACACACCACCACACTCAACACACTTAACTACACATACTCCACCCCACCCATCATACACACCACTCCATGGCACCCCAAAGACACCCCCGCTTCTCAGACGAAGAACTCAGGGTCATGGTGGAGGAAATCGTTCGGGTAGAGCCCCAGCTCTTCGGCACACAGATCCAATACACCAGCATTGCCCGGAGGACGGAGCTATGGCAGAGGATTGTCGACAGGGTCAACGCTGTGGGACAGCACCCCAGAAATCGGGAAGACATCAGGAAGCGATGGAACGACCTACGGGGGAAGGTGCGTTCCATGGTATCCAGGCACAACATCGCCGTGCAGAAGACTGGCGGAGGACCCCCACCTCAACCCCCACAATTTACAACATGGGAGGAGGAAGTCTTGAACATCCTGCATCCTGACGGCCTCGCAGGAGTCGGCGGAGGAATGGATTCTGGTAAGTTGAAGCTTCACTACTGCTTCCCCCCCACCTGCATGCCAAATCATACCCCAACCCTCACCCCCATCCTCGAACCCCACCCTCACCCCCACCCCCATCCTCACCCCCACCCTCACCCCCACCACCATCCTCACCCCCACCACCATCCTCAACCCCACCCCCAGCACACCTATTCCCTGCCAATGTCTCACCATCACAACCCACACATCCCAAAACCTAGGCCTGCATGCGTCCACTAAGCATGGACACCCATCACCAAAGCATGCCCAATGCATATACACATCCCCCCCACAAGCCACCCTCACCAAAGCCCCCACACACGAATGCCAGCACTTGGGGACACGGGAACCCACAGATACACCCATATGCCACACATTGAAACTATAACCATACCTCTATACCCCTGCAGGACCCGACCTTCAACACACCGCCACGGAGGGCCCAGAATTCTCCACCCCCCCACCCAAGAGGCCGTCAGCGATGACAGCAGCTCTGTCGACCTGGACACTGATGACCAGCCCGGACCATCGGGGACCTCTGGACAGTCGGTTCCCCTCACACAGGCACAGGCCACTACAGACCCAAACCCCTCTGGGAACACCAGCACAGCTCCCACCCAGCGGGCCCATGCCTCTGTCTCCAGGGCGCATCAATCTGCGGTGTGTCTACCACTACAGGGCACCCAGGATAACCCACCACCCCAACAACAACAGGGACCTGGGGGCAGTGGTAGTGGGCACACCGGCCAATGGGCAGAGGCCCAGGGAAACAGGGCAACTGGGAGGGCAGCTGTGCGACAGGGGGGGGACGGGCCCAGGGAACCCACTCTCCACGAGGCCCTCACCACCATCATGGGAGCATACAGCCGCTCCCAGGAGACGATGGCGACGGTACTGGCCCGGTTCCAGGAGATCCAGGTACTGCAGGAGGAACACTATCGGGGGTACAGGGAGGACATCAGAGCCCTCACCTCCACCCTGGTTACCATGGTAGGGCTGCTGCAGGAACTCATCAGCACCAGGACGGACACTCAACAACAACAAAGGGCCCCTGCCACTAGCCTGGACCAAGAACAGCCAACCACCTCCGCCGGCGCTAGTGGACAGGAGGCCCCCGCACAACAGCAGCCCACCAGACCCCCACCTCCTGCAGGAGAAGAACCACCCCGCAAGAGGGCCCTGAGATCTCGCAAGAAGACAGAGTAGGATGTCAAGACCCCCGCCAGCAAAGGATACCACCTGATGTCATCCCACTGTCCCACATTGTCACCCTGTCCATCCTTGAACTGCCCATGCTCCATCTCTCCACAGGCCTATGGACAATGCACCTGTGTGACTGTTACTCTGGACTCTGCCATGGACATTCCTTCACCATAGCCCCCACCCACTTGAAACCACCCATCCCATTTTGAGCACTGAAATAAACACCTATTTTGCACAAAACTATCTGGAGTCTGGCTGTGATTTCAAAATATTGTAATTGACATGACAGTGCAAATATGTCCTTGTACATAGTGAAGTCAACAAACAGCTGCCACAAAGCTGTAGTCCATGGGGAAACGAAGCACAGGACTCGTAGTGGGGACCCCAGATCTGAAATAGGGAGGGAAAAGCCACAACTCAGTCATCATACACTGGGGCAAATAGACAGGCAGCAGAGATGCAGGAGAGTAGTTCACATTTACTAAATTATGTTTGAATTGTTACCTGTGTCCTATTGGAAGTACTGTTCAATGATTCTGTCCCTGTTGTCTGTTTCAGCCCCGTCGTCTTCCTCCTCGTCACTCTCCACAGGTTCCACAACTGCCACAACACCACCGTCTCGACCATCCTCCTGCAGGAAAGGCACCTGGCGGCGCAAAGCCAGGTTGTGAAGCATGCAGCAGGCCACGATGATGTGACACACCTTCTTAGGTGAGTACATTAGGGATCCACCTGTCATATGCAGGCACCGAAACCTGGCCTTTAGGAGGCCGAAGGTGCGTTCGATCACCCTCCTAGTACGCCCATGGGCCTCATTGTACCGTTCCTCTGCCCTGGTCCGGGGATTCCTTACTGGGGTCAGTAGCCACGACAGGTTGGGGTACCCAGAGTCCCCCAATAGCCATACACGGTGTCTCTCTAGCTGTTCCATCACGTAAGGGATGCTGCTATTCCTTAGGATGTAGGCGTCATGCACTGACCCTGGGAATTTGGCATTTACATGCGAGATGTACTGGTCAGCCAAACACACCACCTGGATGTTCATGGAATGGTAACTTTTTCTGTTCCTGTACACCTGCTCCCTGTCTCTTGGGGGAACCAAAGCCACATGGGTCCCATCAATGGCACCAATGACGTTGGGAATATGTCCAAGGGCATAGAAATCACCCTTCACTGCAGCCAATTCGCCCACCTCAGGGAAAAGGATGTAGCTCCTCATGTATTTCATCAGGGCCGACAACACTCTGGATAACACCTTCGAAAACATGGGCTGAGACATCCCAGAAGCAATTCCCACTGTTGTCTGAAATGACCCACTTGCCAAGAAGTGGAGTACTGACAGGACCTGCACCAGAGGGGGAATCCCTGTGGGTTGGCGAATGGGGGACATCAGGTCGGGCTCCAGCTGGGCACACAGTTCATGTATAGTGGCACGGTCAAGCCGGTAGGTCAGGATAATGTGGCGTGCTTCCATTGTCGACAGGTCCACCAGCGGCCTGTACACGGGAGGATTCATCCGTCTCCTCGCCAAACCCAGCGGACGGTGCCTAGGAAGGACAACATGGATCACACAGTCAAGCAACCCACAGGTACGTACTCACAGCTTGCACAGTAAACGATTCTCTATGCAGTGAATGGCGTGTCTGAGTGGCTATGCAAGGCCTAGGCCTGTGTGACGCAGTTGAAATTGAGCCATGTGGACCCTCGAAATGGCGGCTGCCTGATCTGTGAAGTGTGACAATGGGAAGTGAGGTCAATGCGCTGGCGTGGCACACCGCGGCGGTCGGCGGTCGAAGACCGCGGCGCGAAGCCGCATTGGTTAACATTGAAGCCTATGGGTTTCAGGAGCCAATGGCGAAGGGCGCCGGCGGTGGTGGTACGCACCGCCGCGGTACGCACCGCCGCGGACGTGACCGCCATTTTCTATCTACTTATTCACTTGCGACTTGAACTTTCACAGGAGAGGACCTATACTGCAAGTGTTGCTGTGACCCCGGTCTGGAAGGGACAATGGCTGCTGCGCCTGGGGAAAGGGCCCCTGCCTTCACTGGAGAAGAGTTGGAGAAACTTGTGGATGGGGTCCTCCCCCAGTATGCGCTACTCTACGGTCCTCCAGACCAACAAGTGAGTT
Source organism: Pleurodeles waltl (assembly GCF_031143425.1). NCBI lineage: Eukaryota > Metazoa > Chordata > Amphibia > Caudata > Salamandridae > Pleurodeles > Pleurodeles waltl. The sequence goes on from NC_090444.1 coordinate 1,322,054,481, forward strand.
TAATTCAAAATGGATTTGGGGCCACTGGCTGGCTTGGGGGCCTGGCGGGGATGGGGGGCATGTTGGGCCTGGCGGGGGGCATGGCGGGGGGCCTGGCGGGGATGGGGGGCATGTTGGGCCTGGCGGGGGGCCTGGCGGGGGGCCTGGCGGGTATGGGGGGCATGTTGGGCCTGGCGGGGGGCCTGGCGGGGGGCCTGGCGGGGGGCCTGGCGGGGATGGGGGGCATGTTGGGCCTGGCGGGGGGCATGGCGGGGGGCCTGGCGGGGATGGGGGCATGTTGGGCCTGGCGGGGGGCCTGGCGGGGGGCCTGGCGGGGATGGGGGGCATGTTGGGCCTGGCGGGGGCATGTCGGGGGGCCTGGCGGGGATGGGGGGCATGTTGGGCCTGGCGGGGGGCCTGGCGGGGGGCCTGGCGGGGATGGGGGGCATGTTGGGCCTGGCGGGGGCATGGCGGGGGGCCTGGCGGGGATGGGGGGCATGTTGGGCCTGGCGGGGCATGGCAGGGGGCCTGGCGGGGATGGGGGGCATGTTGGGCCTGGCGGGGGGCCTGGCGGGGATGGGGGGGCATGATGGGCCTGGCGGGGGGCCTGGCGGGGGGCCTGGCGGGGATGGGGGGCATTGGGCCTGGCGGGGGGCCTGGCGGGTATGGGGGGCGTTGGGCCACTGGCAACGAAAATGCAGACAAACTTGAACGTGGTATTTCTCCCTCCCTGTACGTGTCACATAGGTCCGCGCCCATGAGAAGATCGGGATTTGGCGTGCCATCGCCAAGGAAGTCCGGACCCTGGGGGTCCATAATCGACGGGGCACCCACTGCCGCAAGAGGTGGGAGGACATCCGCCGCGGGACCAAGAAGACCGCCGAGTCTCTGCTGGGGATGGCCTCCCAACGTAGGCGGGGTGCCTGCCGTGAACTGACCCCCCTGATGTTCCGGATCCTGGCGGTGGCCTACCCTGATTTGGATGGGCGCGTGAGGGCAGCACAGCAGACACAAGGGGGTGAGTACAAGCATTATCTACTCTGTTGTCGCGCAGTGGAGGTGTCTGGGTGGGGGAGGAGGGCTGTGGGTCCCCCTAGGCCAGGGCGATATCTGTAGGCTGGGCACCCCTGTAAGCCCCTGTGTCCCCAGCCACCACCCTCAGTAGTGTGCCAGTACAGCCATCCCTGGGCCGTGTCATCCATGGGTGCAGTTGTCAACTCTAGGCGTGTAGGGCATGTTCCACGGAATGCGTAGGGGACCCCAAGTGCGCAACTTAGTGCAGGGGGCATCTGTGTCTGTCATGTCCGCTAACTGTACCGGTGATCCATGTACTCAAAATCTCCTTATTTCTCTCTCCCCCCCTTTTTGTTTGTCTTTCTGTGCTTGTGTGCATCAGCATCATCAGGCGGAGGAGAAGTGGCATCGGGGCAGGAGGGAGCTGCATCTCACATGGCCCAGGAGGGCCATGCCACAGAGTCTGACTGGACCAGTGAGACGGAGGGCGAGGGGAGCTCCACAACGGGGACGACTGGACCCTGCAGCGACACGGACACGTCCTCGGAAGGGAGCTCCCTTGCGGGGGTGGCACCATCTGTGCCCCCCGCCATTACAGGTACAGCCGCCACCCAGCGCACCATCTCCGCCCTCCCAGCAGCCCCTCAGCGTTCGCCCCGTGCCCGCTCTGCCAGGAAGCCGGGCATCTCCTTCGCCCCAGGCACCTCAGGCCCTGCCCCTGTTACCCCCGCTGCCCTCAGTGAGGAGGTCATTGACCTCCTCCGAACGCTCATTGTTGGGCAGACTACCCTTTTGAATGCCATCCAGGGGGTGGAGAGGGAGGTTCATCGCAGCAATGCGTACCTGGAGGGCATTCATTCGGGTCAGGCTGCCCATCAGCGATCGTTCCAGGCTCTGGCCTCAGCACTGACGGCAGCCATTGTCCCTGTCTCCTGCCTCCCTCTACTAACTCCCTCCTCCCAGTCTCCTGTTCCTCTGCCTGTCCCACCCACACCATCAGACCAGCCTGCACACACCTCAACACCCAAGAGCAGCTCATCCAAACATAAGCACCACAGATCACGCAGACATTCACACAAGCAACATTCCGATGCAGACATGCCAACAGTCACTACCACCTCTGTGACCCCCACCTCCTCGTCTCCCTCCTCCCTCCCTGTGACGTCTACACTCACACCTTCATTCACCTCACCATCAGCCAGTGTTTCCATCACCAGCACACCCTCCAGTCCAGTCCGCACACGTGCAGTCACCACCCCCACTGCCATTTACACGTCCCCTGTGTCCTCTCCCACTGTGTCTGTCACCCCCTCTTCCACACCACACAAACGCAGCCACCCACCCACCCAACAGCCATCCACCTCACGACAGCCTCCCGCTCCTGCACCTGCACCCAAAGACAGCAAAGTTGTCTCGCCTACAACCACATCCTCTCCCTCCACTCCCATTCCCACTGTACCTACCACTATCCATTGTCCCAGGAAAATCTATCTCTCTACTGCTACCTTCTTTCCTGACCCTGAGCCCCCCCCTCCTTCTCGTCGGGGTAAGAAGAGCACCTCAGCCACCACCAGCCCTGCAGCCCCCTTGACAAGGGTGCAGGGGTATTGGAGCCCACCAGCCCGCAGGTCTGGATCTTCGCCCAGCAGCAAGGGGACAGCCAGCCCACCCCCTGGGAAGAGGAGCAGAAGGCGGAAGGGCCGCCGCCGGAGCCCAGGTTCCATATCCCCCCAAGACACTAGCCAGCCACCGTCAACAGCCACAGCTCCAAAGGGAGGAAAGGGCCACAGACTCCCGACTAAGGAGGGCAAGGGCAGCAAGGCGGAGAAGTCAGGCAGCAGGCCTGCTGCCCATGGAGGACCCGTCACAGTTGCCCAGGAGGAGCCCGCAACCCCCATAGCCGCTGCCCCGGGAGGAACCGGCACAGCTGCCCCGGGAGAGCCCACCACCCCCATAGCCGCTGCCCAGGGAGGACCCAGCCCAGCTGACCAGGAGGGCCCCACCACCCACAGCCCAGGTGGGCATTGAAGGAGCACCCTTCAAGGCAAGAACCGCTGAACTGGGCCCCGCCGTCTCCAGCACCGCTCCGCTGGGGACCGCCGTCTCAAGAACCGCTGAACTGGGACCCGCCGTCTCCAGCACCGCTCCGCTGGGGACCGCCGTCTCAAGAACCGCTGAACTGGGACCTTCAAGGCAAGAACCGCTGAACTGGGCCCCGCCGTCTCCAGCACGGCTCCGCTGGGGACCGCCGTCTCAAGAACCGCTGAACTGGGCCCCGCCGTCTCCAGCACCGCTCCGCTGGGGACCGCCGTCTCAAGAACCGCTGAACTGGGCCCTTCAAGGCAAGAACCGCTGAAATGGGCCCCGCCGTCTCCAGCACCGCTCCGCTGGGGACTGCCGTCTCAGGAACCGCTGAACTGGGCCCTTCAAGGCAAGAACCGCTGAACTGGGCCCCGCCGTCTCCAGCACCGCTCCGCTGGGGACCGCCGTCTCAAGAACCGCTGAACTGGGCCCCGCCGTCTCCAGCACCGCTCCGCTGGGGACCGCCGTCTCAAGAACCGCTGAACTGGGCCCTTCAAGGCAAGAACCGCTGAAATGGGCCCCGCCGTCTCCAGCACCGCTCCGCTGGGGACCGCCGTCTCAAGAACCGCTGAACTGGGCCCGCCGTCTCCAGCACCGCTCCGCTGGGGACCGCCGTCTCAAGAACCGCTGAACTGGGCCCTTCAAGGCAAGAACCGCTGAACTGGGCCCTTCCAGGCAGGAACCGCTTGCCCTTTGGCAGAAGTGGCAGGGCAGGATCTGTCTCGGGCAGGGCTGCAGGATGTCCTCTGGCCAACATGCCTCCTCCAGTGGCAGTGGAGTCTGTTATGGACTGTTTGGACTGTGGCTTTGCACTCCCCAGGATGGCCCAGTGGGCAGGCCACCCACTGTATGGACTGTTTGGACTGTGGCTTTGCTCTCCCCAGGATGGCCCAGTGGGCAGGCCACCCACTGTATGGACTGTTTGGACTGTGGCTTTGCTCTCCCCAGGATGGCCCAGTGGGCAGGCCACCCACTGTATGGACTGTTTGGACTGTGGCTTTGCTCTCCCCAGGATGGCCCAGTGGGCAGGCCACCCACTGTATGGACTGTATGGACTGTGGCTTTGCTCTCTCCAGGATGGCCCAGTGGGCAGGCCACCCACTGTATGGACTGTATGGACTGTGGCTTTGCTCTCCCCAGGATGGGCCAGTGGTCATGGAGTCCCCTCGTGGATCTGGCGTCGTGTACTCAAGTGGCTGAGGTGCCCCCCCTTCCCTTCCCCCTGAGGTGCCTGTCCTTTTTTCTTTCTGATGCCCCTGCAGTGTTCTCTCCGTGGAGTTCTTGTCGTGGGACTGGGCCTTGCCCCTTTGCTCAGGACCCCTGTGGTCCACGGACAGTGGTTGGACTACATTTAGTAGATGTATATATTTTGTACATAGTTTATTTATTTATTGGGATTACTGCTGTCCATTTTTCAATATATCTGCCCGTTTAAGATCTCTTCTTTTGGTCTTTGCATTATTTCGGAGGGGGGGGTTTGTGGGTTGTGACAGTGATCTGTGGGAATGCATTGATGTGTGTGTTGTAGTGGGTGTGGGTGGGTGGGTGTGTGCCGGTAATCTTTTCCCTCCCCTGTGTCGTAGGTGCAGTACTCACCGATGTCTTCCGCGCCGCCGGGCGTGCTCCTGGTACAGGAGCAGGTATAGGAGTGCGGGGATGACCTGCAACTCGGGTTCCATACTGCCGGAATCTCGCGTGGAGTATGTGGAGGTGAGCGTTTTCCCGTTCGTAGTCTGTTTCCGCCGTGTTTTTATCGGCGGTGCTCCCGCCCCGGAAAAGGTGGCGGATTGGTGGGTCGTGATAGGGTGGGCGGTACATTGTCTGCCGCCTGGCTGTTGGCGGGGACCGCCGCGCTGTTTGTTTGTTCCGCCGTGGCGGGCGGAGTGTTAATGCGGCGGGCTGTGTTGGCGGTTCCCGCCAGGGTCAGAATTGCATATTTTGGACCGCCGGCCTGTTGGCGGGTTGGCCGCTGCTTTATCACCGACCGCCAGGGTCAGAATGGGGGCCTGAGTGTGTGCGAGTGTCTTAGTGTCTGAGTGCGAGCGAGTGTCTGAGTGCATGCGAGTATCTGAGTGTGTGCAACTGTGCGTGAGTGTCTGAGTGTGTGCGAGTGTCTGAGTGTGAGAGTGTGCGTGAGTGTATGAGTGTGCACGGTTGTCTGAGTGTGCACGAGTGTCTGAGCGTGCACTAGTGTTCTAAGTGTCTGAGTGTGTGTGAGTGTCTTGGTGTCTGAGTGCGCACGAGTGTCTGACTGAGTGCGTGCAAGTGTCTGAGTGTGCATGAGTGTGTGTGAGTGTCTGAGTGTGTGCCAGTGTCTGAACGTGTGCCACTGTCTGAGTGTCTGGGTATGCAGGAGTGTCTCAGTGGGCACGAGTGTGTGCAAGTGTCTGTGTGTGTGCAAGTGTCTTAGTGTCTGAATGTGCGTGAGTGTCTGAGTGTGCACGAGAGTCTGAGTGTGCGTGAGTGTCTGAGTGCACGCGAGTGTCTGATTGTATGATTGTGCGTGAGTGTCTGAGTGTGTGTGATTGTCTGACTGTGTCTGAGTGTCTGAGTGTCTGAGTGTCTGAGTGTCTGAGTGTGCGCAAGGGTCTGAATGTGCACGAGTGTCAGAGTATGCGTGAGTGTTGGAGTGTGCACGAGTGTGTGTGAGTGTCTGAGTGTGTCTGAGTGTTTGAGTGTCTGAGTGTGCACGAGTGTCTTAGGGCCATATTTATACTTTTTGACGCAAAACTGCGCTAACGCAGTTTTGCGTAAAAAAAATTAGCCCCGGCTAACTCCATTCTGAAGCGCCATGCGGGCGCCGTATTTAATCAATGACGTTAGCCGGCATTAGCCGCCGGCGCTGCCTGGTGTGCGTGGCAAAAAACGACGTACACCAGGCTGCACCGGCGTAGGGGGATATAGAGCTTGGTCGCCAAAAAATGGGGCAAGTCAGGCTGAGGCCAATTTTTCGCCTCAACGCGATTTGCGCCACTTTTTTCGACTCCCAACCCCCATAGAAATGACTCCTGTCTTAGCAAAGACAGGAGTCATGCCCCCTTGCCCAATGGCCATGCCCAGGGGACTTCTGTCCCCTGGGCATGGTCATTGGGCATAGTGGCATGTAGGGGGGCACAAATCAGGCCCCCCTATGCCACAAAAAAAGTTAAAAAAAATACTTACCGGAACTTACCTTAATGTCCCTGGGATGGGTCGCTCCAGCCTTGGGTGTCCTCCTGGGGTGGGCAAGGGTGACAGGGGGTGTCCCTGGGGGCATGGGAGGGCACCTCTGGGCTCCTTCCGAGCCCACAGGTCCCTTAACGCCTGCCTTGTCCAGGCGCAAAAAAACGGCTCAAAAGCGGCCGTACGTCATTTTTTTGGACCCGCCCACTCCCGGGTGTGAATTTTGCCCGGGAGTGTAAATACGGCGCACATGCCTCGGAGTCAATTTTTTAGACGGGAACGCCTACCTTGCATATCATTAACGCAAAGTAGGTGTCCATGCTAAAAAATGACGCAAACTCCATGGACTTTGGCGCTAGACGCGTCTAACGCCAAAGTATAAATATGGAGTTAGTTTTGCGTCGGAATTGCGTAAAAAAAAACGACGCAATTCCGGCACAAACAGAGTATAAATATGCCCTTTAGTGTCTGAGTGAGTGCGAGTATCTGAGTGTCTGCAACCAAGTGTCTGAGTGTCTGAGTGCATGCGAGTGTCTGAGTGCGTGCGAGTGTCTGAGTGTGTTCGACTGTCTGAGTTTGCACATGTGTCTGAGTGTGCGTGAGTGTGCGTGAGTGTGCGTGAGTGTCCACGAGTGTCCTAGTGTTTGAGTGTGTGCGAGTGTCTGAGTGCGACGAGTGTCTGAGTTTGTGCAAGTGTGCGCAATTGTCTTAGTGTCTGAGTGCGTGCGAGTCTCTGAGAGTGTGCGAGTATTTGAGTGTGCGCGAGTGTGTGCAAGTGTCTGAGTGTGTTTGAGTGTCTTAGTGTCTGAGTGTGCACGAGTGTCTGAGTGTGTGTGAGTGTCTGAGTTTGTGTCAGTGTCTGAGTGTGCGAGAGTGTGCACGAGTGTCTGAGTGTGTGTGAGTCTCTCTGAGTGTCTGAGTGAGCCCGAGTGTCTGAGTGCATGCAAGTGTCTGAGTGTGCGCAAGTGTGCACGAGTGTCTGAGTGTGAGCAAGTGTCTGAGTGTGTGCGAGTGTCTGAGCGTGCGCGAGTGTGTGCGTGTGTCTGAATGTGTGCGAGTGTCTGAGTGTGTGCAAGTGTCTGGGTGTGTGCAAGTGTCTGAGTGTGCGAGAGTGTGCGCAAGTGTGCAACAGTGTCTGAGTCTGTGTGAGTGTCTGAGTGTGTGCGAGTGCATGTGAATGTCTGAGTGTGTGCGAGTGTCTGACTGTATTCAAGTGTCTGAGTGTCTGAGTGTGCATGAGTGTCTTAGTGTCTGAGTGTGCACGAGTGTCTGAGTGTGTGTGAGTGTCTGAGTTTGTGTCAGTGTCTGAGTGTGCAAGAGTGTGCACGAGTGTCTGAGTGTGTGTGAGTCTCTCTGAGTGTCTGAGTGAGCCCGAGTGTCTGAGTGCATGCGAGTGTCTGAGTGTGCGCAAGTGTGCACGAGTGTCTGAGTGTGAGCAAGGGTCTGAGTGTGTGCGAGTGTCTGAGCATGCACGAGTGTGTGCGAGTGTCTGAATGTGTGCGAGTGTCTGAGTGTGTGCAAGTGTCTGAGTGTGCGCAAGTGTGCGCAAGTGTGCAACAGTGTCTGAGTCTGTGCGAGTGTCTAAGTGTCTGAGTGTGTGCGAGTGCATGTGAGTGTCTGAGTGTGTGCGAGTGTCTGACTGTATTCAAGTGTTTGAGTGTCTGAGTGTGCATGAGTGTCTGAGTGTGCAGGAGTGTGCGCAAGTGTCTGAGTGTGTGCAAGTGTCTGAGTGTGTGCGAGTGTCTGAATGTGAGCGAGTGTCTGAGTGTGTGCGAGTGTCTGACTGTGCGCGAGTGTGCGCCAGAATCTCAGTCTTTGCGAGTGTCTGAATGTGCACGAGTGTCTTAGTGTCTGAGTGCGTGCGAGTGTCTGAGTGTCTGAGTGTATGCGAGTGTCTCACTGTGTGCGAGTGTCTGAGTGTGCTTGAGTGTCTTAGTTTGCGTGAGTGTCTGAGTCTGCATGAGTATCTCTGAGTGTCTGAGTGTGTGCGAGTGTCTTTGTGTGTGAGTATGTGCGAGTGTCTGAGTGTACATGAGTGGCTGAGTGCGCATGAGTGTCTCAGTGTGTGCGAGTGTCTGAGTGTGAGGGAGTGTCTGAGTGTGTGCAAGTGTCTGAGTGTGCACGAGCGTGCGCAAATGTGAACAAGTGTCTGACTGTGTGCGACAGCGAGCAAGTGTCTGAGTGTGTGTGAGTGTCTGACTGCATGTGAGTGTCTGAGTGTACGCTAGTGTCTAAGTTTCTGAGTGTGCGCGATTGTCTTATTGGCTGAGTGCGCACGAATGTCTGAGTGCATGCGAGCATCTGAGTGTGCGCGAGTGTCTGAGTGTGCACTACTGTCTAAGCGTTTGAGTGTGCACGAGTGTCTTGGTGTCTGAGTGCGCACAAGTGTCTGCCTGCCTGAGTGTGCGGGAGTGTTTGAGTGTGCACGAGTGAGTGAGTGTGCACTAGTGTCTAAGAGTTTGAGTGTGCACGAGTGTCTTGGTGTCTGAGTGCGCACGAGTGTCTGCGTGTCTGAGTGTGTGCAAGTGTCTGATTGTGCACAAATGTGTGCAAGTGTCTGATTGCGTGCATGAGTGTCTGAGTGAGTGCGAGTGTCTGAGCATGCCCAAGTGTCTGAGTGTGCGCAAGTGTGCACGAGTGTCCTAGTGTTTGAGTGTGTGCGAGTGTCTGAGTGCGACGAGTGTCTGAGTTTGTGCAAGTGTGCGCAATTGTCTTAGTGTCTGAGTGCGTGCGAGTCTCTGAGAGTGTGCGAGTATTTGAGTGTGCGCGAGTGTGTGCAAGTGTCTGAGTGTGTTTGAGTGTCTTAGTGTCTGAGTGTGCACGAGTGTCTGAGTGTGTGTGAGTGTCTGAGTTTGTGTCAGTGTCTGAGTGTGCGAGAGTGTGCACGAGTGTCTGAGTGTGTGTGAGTCTCTCTGAGTGTCTGAGTGAGCCCGAGTGTCTGAGTGCATGCAAGTGTCTGAGTGTGCGCAAGTGTGCACGAGTGTCTGAGTGTGAGCAAGTGTCTGAGTGTGTGCGAGTGTCTGAGCGTGCGCGAGTGTGTGCGTGTGTCTGAATGTGTGCGAGTGTCTGAGTGTGTGCAAGTGTCTGGGTGTGTGCAAGTGTCTGAGTGTGCGAGAGTGTGCGCAAGTGTGCAACAGTGTCTGAGTCTGTGTGAGTGTCTGAGTGTGTGCGAGTGCATGTGAATGTCTGAGTGTGTGCGAGTGTCTGACTGTATTCAAGTGTCTGAGTGTCTGAGTGTGCATGAGTGTCTTAGTGTCTGAGTGTGCACGAGTGTCTGAGTGTGTGTGAGTGTCTGAGTTTGTGTCAGTGTCTGAGTGTGCAAGAGTGTGCACGAGTGTCTGAGTGTGTGTGAGTCTCTCTGAGTGTCTGAGTGAGCCCGAGTGTCTGAGTGCATGCGAGTGTCTGAGTGTGCGCAAGTGTGCACGAGTGTCTGAGTGTGAGCAAGGGTCTGAGTGTGTGCGAGTGTCTGAGCATGCACGAGTGTGTGCGAGTGTCTGAATGTGTGCGAGTGTCTGAGTGTGTGCAAGTGTCTGAGTGTGCGCAAGTGTGCGCAAGTGTGCAACAGTGTCTGAGTCTGTGCGAGTGTCTAAGTGTCTGAGTGTGTGCGAGTGCATGTGAGTGTCTGAGTGTGTGCGAGTGTCTGACTGTATTCAAGTGTTTGAGTGTCTGAGTGTGCATGAGTGTCTGAGTGTGCAGGAGTGTGCGCAAGTGTCTGAGTGTGTGCAAGTGTCTGAGTGTGTGCGAGTGTCTGAATGTGAGCGAGTGTCTGAGTGTGTGCGAGTGTCTGACTGTGCGCGAGTGTGCGCCAGAATCTCAGTCTTTGCGAGTGTCTGAATGTGCACGAGTGTCTTAGTGTCTGAGTGCGTGCGAGTGTCTGAGTGTCTGAGTGTATGCGAGTGTCTCACTGTGTGCGAGTGTCTGAGTGTGCTTGAGTGTCTTAGTTTGCGTGAGTGTCTGAGTCTGCATGAGTATCTCTGAGTGTCTGAGTGTGTGCGAGTGTCTTTGTGTGTGAGTATGTGCGAGTGTCTGAGTGTACATGAGTGGCTGAGTGCGCATGAGTGTCTCAGTGTGTGCGAGTGTCTGAGTGTGAGGGAGTGTCTGAGTGTGTGCAAGTGTCTGAGTGTGCACGAGCGTGCGCAAATGTGAACAAGTGTCTGACTGTGTGCGACAGCGAGCAAGTGTCTGAGTGTGTGTGAGTGTCTGACTGCATGTGAGTGTCTGAGTGTACGCTAGTGTCTAAGTTTCTGAGTGTGCGCGATTGTCTTATTGGCTGAGTGCGCACGAATGTCTGAGTGCATGCGAGCATCTGAGTGTGCGCGAGTGTCTGAGTGTGCACTACTGTCTAAGCGTTTGAGTGTGCACGAGTGTCTTGGTGTCTGAGTGCGCACAAGTGTCTGCCTGCCTGAGTGTGCGGGAGTGTTTGAGTGTGCACGAGTGAGTGAGTGTGCACTAGTGTCTAAGAGTTTGAGTGTGCACGAGTGTCTTGGTGTCTGAGTGCGCACGAGTGTCTGCGTGTCTGAGTGTGTGCAAGTGTCTGATTGTGCACAAATGTGTGCAAGTGTCTGATTGCGTGCATGAGTGTCTGAGTGAGTGCGAGTGTCTGAGCATGCCCAAGTGTCTGAGTGTGCGCAAGTGTGCACGAGTGTGCAGGAGTGTCTGAGTGTGCGCGAGTTTGCGTGGGTGTTTGAGTGTGCACAAGTGTCTGAGTGTGCATGAGTGTCTGAGTGTGCACGAGTGTCTGCCTGTCTGAGTGTGTGCGAGTGTCTGAGTGTGCACGAGTGTCTGAGTGTGCACTAGTGTCTAAGTGTTTGAGTGTGCACGAGTGTCTTTGTGTCTGAGTGCGCACGAGTGTCTGCCTGAGTGTGTGCGAGTGTCTGAGTGTGCACGAATGTGTGCGAGTGTCTGAGTGTGTGCAAGTGTCTGAGTGTGTGCGACTGTCTGAGCATGCGCAAGTGTCTGAGTGTGCGCAAGTGTGCACGAGTGTGTGGGAATGTCTGAGTGTGCGTGAGTGTCTCAGTGTGCGCAAGTTTGCGTGGGTGTTTGAGTGTGTAGGAGTGTCTGAGTGTGCGTAAGTGTCTGAGTGTGCGCGAGTGTCTGAGTGTGTACGAGTGTCTGAGTACGTGCATGCATCTGAGTGTCTGAGTGTGCACGAGTGTGTGCGAGTGTCTGAGTGTGTGCGAGAGTCTGAGTGTCTCAGTGTGCATTAGTGTCTAAATGTCTGAGTTTGTGCGAGTGTCTTAGTGTCTGAATGCGTGGGACTATCTGAGTGTCTGAGTGCGTGCGAGTGTCTGAGTGTGCACGAGTGTGCGTGAGTGTCTGAGTGTGTAGGAGTGTCTGAGTGTGTGAGTGTGCACGAGTGTCTGAGTGTGCATGAGTGTCTGTGTGTGCGCTAGTGTCTAAATGTCTGACTGTGTCTGCGAGTGTGCGCGAGTGTCTGAGTCTGTGCGAGTGTCTAAGTGTCTGACTGTGCACGAGTGTCTTACTGTCCAAGTGTGCGTGAGTGTCTGAGTGCGGGCGAGTGTCTGAGTGTGTGCGAGTGCGTGCGAGTGTCGGAATGTGTGTGATTGTCTGAGCGTGTGCGAGTGTCTGAGTATCTGAGTGTGCATGAGTGTCTTAGTGTCTGCGTGCGTGCGAGTGTCTGAATGTCTGCACGCAAGTGTCTGTGTGCGTGCGAGTGTCTCAGTGTGCGGGAGTGTGTGCTAGTGTCTAAGTGTGCTCGAGTGTCTGAGTGTGCACTAGTACCGAAGTGTCTGATTGTGTGCGAGTGTCTTAGTGTCTAATGTGCACCATTATCTGAGTGTGTGTGAGTGTCTGAGTGTGTTCGAGAGTCTTAGTGTCTGAGTGTGTGCGAGTGTCTGAGCGTGCATGAGTGTCTGAGTTTGCGTGAGTGTGTGCGAGTGTCTGAGTGTGAGCGAGTGTCGGAGTGTGCATGAGTATCTGAGTGTGCGTGAGTGTCTGAGTATCTGAGTGTGCATGAGTGTCTTAGTGTCTGCGTGCGTGCGAGTGTCTGAATGTCTGCACGCAAGTGTCTGTGTGCGTGCAAGTGTCTCAGTGTGCGGGAGTGTGTGCTAGTGTCTGAGTGTGCTCGAGTGTCTGAGTGTGCACTAGTACCGAAGTGTCTGATTGTGTGCGAGTGTCTTAGTGTCTAATGTGCACCATTATCTGAGTGTGTGCGAGTGCCTGAGTTTGTTCGAGAGTCTTAGTGTCTGAGTGTGTGCGAGTGTCTGAGTGTGCGTGAGTGTCTGAGTTTGCGTGAGTGTGTGCGAGTGTCTGAGTGTCTGCGAGTGTGCGCGAGTGTCTGAGTCTGTGCGAGTGTCTAAGTGTCTGACTGTGCACGAGTGTCTTACTGTCCGAGTGTGCGTGAGTGTCTGAGTGCGGGCGAGTGTCTGAGTGTGTGCGAGTATCGGAATGTGGGTGATTGTCTGAGCGTGTGCGAGTGTCTGAGCGTGCACAAGTGTGCACGAGTGTGCGCAAGTGTGCAACAGTGTCTGAGTCTGTGCGAGTGTCTAAGTGTCTGAGTGTATGCAAGTGCGTTCGAGTGTCTGAGTGTGTGCGAGTGGGTGACTCAAAATGTCTGCACTGTACGTGATAGCATGGAGGAGGAGAGTCCAGGCCACATAGCAGAGGAGGAGGAGGCAGAGACAGGAGAGGATATACCAAACCAGGCAGACACTATTTCAACAAACCTAGGAGGAGATATATGACAAATATAGACTGAACAGTGCTGCAATCTTAGAATTAATTGAACTACTGACTCCAGAGCTTGAATGACAGACAATGCGCGGCAGCACCATCCCTACACATGTGCAAGTGCTATGCTCACTGCACCTCTTGGCCTCGGGTAGCTATCAGGTGGTGATTGCTGTGGCAGGTGGGGTATCCCAAAGTGCACTCTCACGATTCTTCAGACATATCCTAGCTGCCATACTCACACACATGTCCAGATATAAATACCTACCCAGGAATGAGGCAGAAATTAACAGCACCAAGTTGGAGTTCTACAGAATTGCCAACTTCCCCCATGTTATATGGTGTGTGAACGGGACACATATACAAATCTGCCCTCCTGCAAATCTGGAATATGTGTTCCGCAATAGGAAATGTACCCACTCACTAAACATCCAGGTGGTATGTGACACCCATAATGTCCTTACTGACATTGTAGCTAAATATCCACGGAGTACACATGACTCATACATATCCAGGCACAGTGGGATACACCAACGCCTAGAACGTGGGGAGTTTGGAGAAGGATATCTATTAGGTATTGCTGACTACACTGGAAGCCATACATACAGGTCACTGTGTAAACCATTGATGCCCTGCTAAATTTGCTTATTTTTGTCAAACAGGTGACAGTGCATATGCCCTGAGACCATGGATACTTACCCCGTATCTAACACCTGGCAATCAGAATGAGAGGCGACACAACAGTGCACATCAGCGGACCAGAACTGTCAGTGAGAGGACCTTTGGCTTGTTAAAGGCAAGATTCAGATGCCTCCACAAAAGTGGAGGTGCACTCCAGTATGCCCCAGAAACAGCATGCAAGATTGTTGCTGCCTGTGCAATCCTACACAACATTGCCACCAGACGTGGGCTACATCTCACCCCTGAAGACACAGACACGGACGATGAGGAGCAAGAGCTACCACAGCCTGGGGATAGAAGCATCGCAAATGAAGGCAGACAGAGACGGAACCACATTGCAACCCAATACTTTGGCAGGTACGTGGCAACTGTCACCACACTCACTAATGTCAGACATACATAGCCCAGTTATGTGGTGAAACAAACAAAACCTTTTTATTTCTAAACTATGTGGAAAAAGAATATTGCTGTATGTCACAGTCTGTAATTGTCCATTTGTATTTAAGACACATTATAATTCATGTGCCTTATGTACAGTACACTCTGGTGGCTCACACCCTCCTCCTAGAACGGCCACCATGGCTCTTCCCTGGTGGGTCCCCTGACCCCTGCTGTGTACTACTACTCCGTAGCACATGGGACTCGCTGGCAGACACACTACTAATGGTTGACCCCTCCTCGCTGTCCTGAGGGGTCTCACCTGTGCCCCTTGCAGCCTGCCTGCCCTCCATAAGGTCCACTGCATGGCTGATGCGGCCAAGTCCCCACCCCACATCCCCTGCGAAGTGCCCAAGTTCCACCTGGAGGCTGACTGTGCGCCTTGACAGGCCTGTTGTATTTGTGGCAAGACGCCCAATAGATGCTGCCAGGCGGTCAAAGCGTGTGGCAGTGTGGCGCTTCCTGCACCTTGCATGTCCTCGGTCTGCCACAAGCTCAGTCACCAAATGTTGGATGGCCTGTGTTAAATCCCCCAGATGTTCATTCATACGGTTGAACCGACTGTTCACATTCGCCATCCTATGTGTCATTGTGCTCTGCATTCTATTGAGGGTTCTGGTGATGGACCTTAATTGTCTGCTTTGCAGGCGCTGACCATGAATGAGCGATGCCTCCAAGCCCGCAAAGTCTGCTTCCCCGACCTCATCCTAGGGCACCGACTGAACTCTGTGCCGGCGTCTGCACATTTGTCCAGCTGCTGGCTCTGTGCACCTCTAAGTGTCTGAGTGTGTGCAAGTGTCTTAGTGTCTGAGTGTGCACCATTATCTGAGTGTGCGTGAGTGTCTGAGTGTCTGAGTGTGCACGAGTGTCTGAGTGTGTGTGAGTGTGCGCACATGTCTGAGTGTGCGTGAGTGTCTTAGTGTGCGCAAGTGTCTAAGTGTACACGAGTGTCGGAGTGTGCACAAGTGTCTGAGTGTGCACGAGTGTGCTCGAGTGTCTGAGTGTGCACAAATGTCTGAGTGTGCGCTAGTGTCTAAATGTCTGAGTGTGCGTGGTCTTAGTGTCTGAGTACGTGCGAGTGTTGGACACCGTGTGAGTGTCTGAGTGTGCACCAGTGTGAGCGAGTGTCTGAGTGTGTGCGAGTGTTTTAGTGTCTGAGTGTGTGCGAATGTCGCAGTGTGCGTTATTGTGCGCGAGTGTCTGAGTATGTGCGAGTGTCTGAGAGTGTGTGAGTGTCTGAATGTCTGAGTGTGAGCGAGTGTCGGAGTGTGCATGAGTGTCTGAGTGTGCGTGAGTGTGCATGAGTGTATGAGTGTGCGTGAGTGTCTGAGTATTTGAGTGTGCGCGAGTGTCTTAGTGTCTGAGTGTGTGCGAGTGTCTGAGTGTCTGCACGCAAGTGTCTGAGAGTGTGCGAGTGTCTGAGTGTGTGTCTGAGTGTGCACGACTGTCGTAGTGTCTGAGTACGTGCCTATGTCTGAGTGTCTGAGTGCGTGCGAGTTTCTGAGTGTGCATGAGTGTACATGAGTGTGCACAAGTGTCTGAGTGTGTGCAAGGGTCTGAGTGTGTGCGAGTGTCTGTGTGTCTGAGTGTGCACGACTGTCTGAGTGTGCCTGAGTGTCAGAGTGTGCACAAGTGTCTTAGTGTCTGAGTGTGTGTGAGTGTCTGAGTGCGTGCGAGTGTCTGGGTGCGCGCAAGTGTGCGCTAGTTTCTGAGTGTGTGCGAGTGTCTGAATGTGTGCGAGTGTCTGAGTGTGCATGAGAGTGTGGGTGAGGTGTGTGAGTGTCTGAGTGTGTCAAAGTGTGTGCGAGTGCCTCAGTGTGCGTGAATGTCTGAGTGCATGTGAGTGTCTGAGTGTCTGAGTACGTGCAAGCGTCTGAGTGTCTGCATGAGTGTCTGAGTGTGCGCGAGTGGCTGAGTGTGCTTGAGTGTCTGAGTGTGCTTGAGTGTGTGAGTGTTCGCGATTGTGCGTGAGTGTGTGAGTGTGCGTGAGTGTCTAGGTTCGTGTGAGTGTCTGAGTTTGCATGAGTTTCTTAGTGTCTGAGTGTGCGCAAGTGTCTGAGTGCGTGCGAGTGTCTCAGTGTCTATGTGCGTGCGAGTGTCTCAGTGTCTATGTGTGTGCGAGTGTCTGAGTGTGCGTGAGTGTACGTGAGTGTCTGAGTGTGTGCGAGTGTCTGAGTTTGTGCGAGTGTCTGAGTGTGCTTGAGTGTGCGCGAGTGTGTGTGAGTGTCTGAGTGTGCGCGAGTGTCTGAGTGTGCATGAGTGCCTGAGTGTGTGTGAGTGTGTGCAAGTGTCTGAGTGTGCGCGAGTGTGAGTGAGTGTCTGCGTGCGAGTGACTGAGTGTGCGCGAGTGTCTGAGTGTGCTCGAGTGTCTGAGTGTGCACCAGTATCCAAGTGTCTGAGTGTGTGCAAGTGTCTTAGCATCTGAGTGTGCGCGAGTGTCTGAGTGCGTGCAAGTGTCTGAGTGTGCATAAGTGTCTGAGTGTCCATGAGTGTCTGAGTGTCCGTGAGTGTCTAAGTGTCTGAGTGTTCGTGAGTTTCTTAGTGCTTGCAAGCACACGAGTGTCTGAGTGTCTGACTGTGTGCAAGTGTCTGACTGCGTGCAAGTGTCTGAGTGTGTGCGAGTGGTTGTGAATGTGTGCGAGTGTCTGAGTGTACGCTATTATCTAAGTGTCTGAGTGTGCGCAAGTGTCTGAATGTGCATGAGTGTCTGAGTGTGCGCATGAGTGTCTCAGTGTGTGCGTGTGTGAGAGTGTTTGAGTGTCTTTGTGTGCGTGAGTGTGCATGAGTGTCTGTGTGCAGTTGAGTTTCTTAGCGTCTGAATGTGCATGAGTGTCTGAGTGTGCACAAGTGCCTGAGTGTCTGAGTTTGCGCTAGTGTCTGAGTGTGCTCGAGTGTCTGAGTGTGCACTAGTATCTAAGTGTCTGAGTGTGTGCGAGTGTCTTAGTGTCTGAGTGTGCACCATTATCTGAGTGTGAATGAGTGTCTGAGTGTCTGAGTGTGTACGAGTGTCTGAGTGTCTGAGTGTGTGTGAGTGTGCGCAAGTGTCTGAGTGTGTGCGAGTGTGCATGAGTGTGCGTTATTGTGCGTGAGTGTCTGAGTATGTGCGAGTGTCTGAATGTCTCAGTGTGAGCAAGTGTCGGAGTGCGCATGAGTGTCTGAGTATGCGTGAGTATGCATGAGTGTATGAGTGTGAATGAGTGTCTGAGTATCTGAGTGTGCGTGAGTGTCTTAGTGTCTGAGTGCGTGCGAGTGTCTGAGTGCCTGCACGCAAGTGTCTGAGTGCATGCGAGTATCTCAGTGTGCGCGAGTATGTGCGAGTGTCCGAGTATGTGCGAGTGTCTGAGTGTGCTTGAGTGTGCGCGAGTGTGTGTGAGTGTCTGAGTGTGCGCGAGTGTCTGAGTGTGCATGAGTGCCTGAGTGTGTGTGAGTGTGTGCAAGTGTCTGAGTGTGCGCGAGTGTGAGTGAGTGTCTGCGTGCGAGTGACTGAGTGTGCGCAAGTGTCTGAGTGTGCTCGAGTGTCTGAGTGTGCACCAGTATCCAAGTGTCTGAGTGTGTGCAAGTGTCTTAGCATCTGAGTGTGCGCGAGTGTCTGAGTGCGTGCAAGTGTCTGAGTGTGCATAAGTGTCTGAGTGTCCGTGAGTGTCTGAGTGTGCGTTAGTGTCTAAGTGTCTGAGTGTTAGTGAGTTTCTTAGTGCTTGCAAGCACACGAGTGTCTGAGTGTCTGACTGTGTGCAAGTGTCTGACTGCGTGCAAGTGTCTGAGTGTGTGCGAGTGGTTGTGAATGTGTGCGAGTGTCTGAGTGTACGCTATTATCTAAGTGTCTGAGTGTGCGCAAGTGTCTGAATGTGCATGAGTGTCTGAGTGTGCGCATGAGTGTCTCAGTGTGTGCGTGTGTGAGAGGGTTTGAGTGTCTTTGTGTGCGTGAGTGTGCATGAGTGTCTGTGTGCAGTTGAGTTTCTTAGCGTCTGAATGTGCATGAGTGTCTGAGTGTGCACAAGTGCCTGAGTGTCTGAGTTTGCGCTAGTGTCTGAGTGTGCTCGAGTGTCTGAGTGTGCACTAGTATCTAAGTGTCTGAGTGTGTGCGAGTGTCTTAGTGTCTGAGTGTGCACCATTATCTGAGTGTGAATGAGTGTCTGAGTGTCTGAGTGTGTACGAGTGTCTGAGTGTCTGAGTGTGTGTGAGTGTGCGCAAGTGTCTGAGTGTGTGCGAGTGTGCATGAGTGTGCGTTATTGTGCGTGAGTGTCTGAGTATGTGCGAGTGTCTGAATGTCTCAGTGTGAGCAAGTGTCGGAGTGCGCATGAGTGTCTGAGTATGCGTGAGTATGCATGAGTGTATGAGTGTGCATGAGTGTCTGAGTATCTGAGTGTGCGTGAGTGTCTTAGTGTCTGAGTGCGTGCGAGTGTCTGAGTGCCTGCACGCAAGTGTCTGAGTGCATGCGAGTATCTCAGTGTGCGCGAGTGTGTGCGAGTGTCCGAGTATGTGCGAGTGTCTGAGTGTGTGCGAGTGTCTGAGTGTGCGTGAGAGTCTTAGTGTGCACGAGTGTCGGAGTGTGCATGAGTGTCGGAGTGTGTGCAAGTGTGCTCAAGTGTCTCAGTGTGCGCGAGCGTCTGAGTGTGCTCTAGTGTCTAAGTGTCTGAGTATGCGTGAGTGTCTTAGTGTCTGAGTATGCATGATTGTTGGACAGCGTGCGAGTGTCTGAGTGTGCACGAGTGTGAGTAAGTGTCTGAGTGTGCGCAAGAGTCTGAGTGTACGTGAGTGTCTGAGTGCACACGAGTGCCTGAGTGTCTGAGTTTGCGCTAGTGTCTGAGTGTGCTCGAGTGTCTGAGTGTGCACTAGTACCTAAGTGTCTGAGTGTGTGCGAGTGTTTTAGTGTCTGAGTGTGTGCGAGTGTCTGAGTGTGCATTATTGTGCGCGAGTGTCTGAATATGTGCGAGTGTCTGAGAATGTGCGAGTGTCTGAGTGTGAGTGAGTGTCGGAGTGTGCATGAGTGTCTGAGTGTGCGTGAGTGTCTGAGTATCTGAGTGTGCGTGAGTGTCTTAGTGTCTGAGTGCGTGCGAGTATCTGAGTGTCTGCACGCAAGTGTCTAAGTGCGTGCGAGTGTCTCAGTGTGCGGGAGTGTGCGCTAGTGTCTGAGTGTGCTCGAGTCTCTGAGTGTGCACTAGTACCTAAGTGTCTGAGTGTGTGCGAGTGTCTTAGTGTCTAATGTGCACCATTATCTGAGTGTGCGTGAGTGTCTGAGTGTGTGAGTGTGCTTGAGTGTGTGAGTGTGTGCAAGTGTTTTAGTGTCTGAGTATGTGCGAGTGTCTGAGTGTGCGTTATTGTGCGCGAGTGTCTGAGTATGTGCGAGTGTCTGAGAGTGTGCGAGTGTCTGAGTGTGAGCGAGTGTCGGAGTGTGCATGAGAGTCTGAGTGTGCGTGAGTGTCTGAGTATCTGAGTGTGAATGAGTGTCTTAGTGTCTGCGTGTGTGCGAGTGTCTGAGTGTCTGCACGCAAGTGTCTGAGTGCGTGCGAGTGTCTCAGTGTGCGGGACTGTGTGCTAGTGTCTGAGTGTGCTCGAATGTTTTAGTGTATAATGTGCACCATTATCTGAGTATGCATGAGTGTCTGAGTGTGCGTGAGTGTCTGAGTGTGTGCGAGTGTTTTAGTGTCTGAGTGTGTGCGAGTGTCTGAGTGTGCGTTATTGTGTGCGAGTGTCTGAGTATGTGCGAGTGTCTGAGAGTGTGCGAGTGTCTGAGTGTGAGCAAGTGTCGGAGTGTGCATGAGTGTCTGAGTGTGCATGAGTGTCTGAGTGTCTGAATGTGTGCGAGTGTCTGAGTGTCTGCACGCAAAATTCTGAGTGCGTGCGAGTGTCTCAGTGTGCGGGAGTGTGTGCGAGTGTCTGAGTGTGTGCGAGTGTCTGAGTGTGTGTGAGAGTGAGTATGCACGAGAGTCTGAGTGTGCGCGAGTGTGCTCAAGTGTCTCTGTGTCTGAGTGTGCGCGAGTGTCTGAGTGTGAGCTAGTGTCTAAGTGTCTGAGTGTGCGTGAGTGTCTTAGTGTCTTAGTACGCACGATTGTTGGACAGCGTGTGAGTGGCTGAGTGTGCACGAGTGTGAGCGAGTGTCTGAGTGTGTACAAGAGTCTGAGTGTATGTGAGTGTCTGAGTTTGCGCTAGTGTCTGAGTGTGCTCGAGTGTCTGAGGGTGCACTTGTATCTAAGTGTCTAAGTGTGTGCGAGTGTCTTAGTGTCTGAGTGTGCACCATTATCTGAGTGTGCGTGAGTGTCTAAGTGTCTGAGTGTGCACGAGTGTCTGAGTATGTGTGAGTGTGCGCAAGTGTCTGAGTGTGCACAAGTGTGCGTGAGTGTCTGAGTGTGCGCAAGTGTCTGAGAGTGCACGAGTGTCGGAGTGTGCGTGAGTGTCTGAGTGTGCATGAGTGTGCTCGAGTGTCTGAGTGTCTGAGTGTGCAAGAGTGTCCGAGTGTGCGCTAGTGTCTAAGTGTCTGAGTGTGCGTGAGTGTCTTAGTGTCTGAGTACGCGCGAGTGTCGGACAGCGTGCGAGTGTTTGAATGTGCATGAGTGTGAGCGAGTGTCTTAGTGTGCACGAGTGTCTGAGTGTGCGTGAGTGTCTGAGTGTGTGTAAGTGTTTTAGTGTCTGAGTGTGTGCGAGTGTCTGAGTATGCATTATTTTGCGTGAGTGTCTGAGTATGTGCGAGTGTCTGAGAGTGTGCGAGTGTCTGAATGTCTGAGTGTGAGCGAGTGTCTGAGTGTGCATGAGTATCTAAGTGTCTGAGATTGTGTGAGTGTCTTAGTGTGCACCATTATCTGAGTGTGCATGAGTGTCTGAGGGTCTGAGTGTGCGCGAATGTCTGAGTGTGCATGAGTATCTGAGTGTGTGTGAGTGATTTAGTGTCTGAGTGTATGCGAGTGTCTGAGTGTGCATTATTTTGCGTGAGTGTCTGAGTATGTGCGAGTGTCTGAGATCGTGCGAGTGTCTGAATGTCTGAGAGTGCGTGAGTGTCTGAGTGTCTGAGTGTGCACAAGTGTCTGAGTGTGTGTGAGTGTGCACACATGTCTGAGTGTGCGTGAGTGTCTGAGTTTGCGCAAGTGTCTGAGTGTGCACGGGTGTCATAGTGTGCACAAGTGTCTGAGTGTGCACGAGTGTGCTCGAGTGTCTGAGTGTGAGCAAGTGTCTGAGTGTGAGCGAGTGTCTGAGTGTGCGTGAGTGTCTGAGTGTGCACTAGTACCTAAGTGTCTGAGTGTGTGCAAGTGTCTTAGGCCCTCATTCTGACCCTGGCGGTCTTTGACCGCCAGGGCGGAGGACCGCGGGAGCACCGCCGACAAGCCGGCGGTGCTCCAATGGGGATTCCGACCGCGGCGGTAAAGCCGCGGTCGGACCGGCACCACTGGCGGGGTCCCGCCAGTGTACCGCGGCCCCATTGAATCCTCCGCGGCGGCGCAGCTTGCTGCACCGCCGCGGGGATTCTGACCCCCCCTACCGCCATCCAGATCCCGGCGGTCGGACCGCCGAGATCCGGATGGCGGTAGGGGGGGTCGCGGGGCCCCTGGGGGCCCCTGCAGTGCCCATGCCACTGGCATGGGCATTGCAGGGGCCCCCGTAAGAGGGCCCCTACATGTATTTCACTGTCTGCTGCGCAGACAGTGAAATACGCGACGGGTGCAACTGCACCCGTCGCACAGCTTCCACTCCGCCGGCTCGATTCCGAGCCGGCTTCATCGTGGAAGCGTCTTTCCCGCTGGGCTGGCTGGCGGTCTGAACGAGACCGCCCGCCAGCCCAGCGGGAAAGTCAGAATTACCGCCGCGGTCTTTCGACCGCGGAACGGTAACCTGACGGCGGGACTTTGGCGGGCGGCCTCCGCCGCCCGCCAAGGTCAGAATGAGGGCCTTAGTGTCTAATGTGCACCATTATCTGAGTGTGCGTGAGTGTCTGAGTGTCTGAGTGTGCGTGAGTGTCTGAGTGTGTACGAGTGTTTAAGTGTCTGAGTGTGTATGAGTGTTTAAGTGTGCGTTATTGTGCACAAGTGTCTGAGTATGTGCGAGTATCTGAGAGTGTGTGAGTGTCTGAATGTCTGAGTGTGCACGGCTGTCTGAGTGTGCCTGAGTGTCTGAGTTTGCACAAGTGTCTTAGTGTCTGAGTGTGTGTGAGTGTCTGAGTGCGTGCGAGTGTCTGAGTGTGTCCAAGTGTGTGCGAGTGCCTCAGTGTGCGTGAATGTCTGAGTGCATGTGAGTGTCTGAGTGTGCGTTATTGTGCGCGAGTGTCAGAGTATGTGCGAGTGTCTAAGAGTGTGCGAGTGTCTGAATGTCTGAGTGTGAGCGAGTGTCGGAGTGTGCATGAGTGTCTGAGTGTGCATGAGTGTGCCATGAGTGTGTGAGTGTGCGTGAGTGTCTGAGTATCTGAGTGTGCGTGAGTGTCTTAGTGTCTGAGTGCGTGCAAGTGTTTGAGTGTCTGCACGCAAGTGTCTGAGTGCGTGCGAGTGTCTCAGTGTGCTGGAGTGTGCGCAAGTGTCTGAGTGTTGGCGAGTGTGTGAGTGTGCACGAGAGTCTGAGTGTGCATGAGTGTCGGAGTGTGCATGAGTGTCTGAGTGTGCACGAGTGTGCTCAAGTGTCTCAGTTTCTGAGTGTGCGCAAGCATCTGAGTGTGCGCTAGTGTCTAAGGGCCTGATTCTAACTTTGGAGGACGGTGTTAAACCGTCCCAAAAGTGGCGGATATACCACCTACCGTATTACGAGTCCATTATATCCTATGGAACTCGTAATACGGTAGGTGGTATATCCGCCACTTTTGGGACGGTTTAACACCGTCCTCCAAAGTTAGAATCAGGCCCTAAGTGTCTGAGTGTGCGTGTCTTAGTGTCTGAGTACGCACGATTGTAGGACAGCGTGCGAGTATCATAGTGTGCACGAGTGTGAGCGAGTGCCTGAGTGTCTGCAAGAGTCTGCGTGTACATGAGTGTCTGAGTGCACACGAGTGCCTGAGTGTCTGAGTTTGCGCTAGTGTCTGAGTGTGCTCGAGTGTCTGAGTGTGCACTAGTATCTAAGTGTCTGAGTGCGTGCGAGTGTCTGAGTGTGCATGAGGGTACGTGAGTGTGCACGAGTGTCTGATTGTGTGCAAGGCTCTGAGTGTGTGCGAGTGTCTGTGTGTCTGAGTGTGCCTGAGTGTCTGAGTTTGCACGAGTTTTTAGTGTCTGAGTGCGTGTGAGTGTCTGAGTGCGTGCGAGTGTCTGAGTGTGTGTAAGTGTGCGCTAGTTTCTGAGTGTGTGCGAGTGTCTGAGTGTGCATGAGTGTGGGTGAGTGTGTGCGAGTGTCTCAGTGTGCGTGAATGTCTGAGTGCATGTGAGTGTCTGAGTGTGCGTTATTGTGCGCGAGTGTCAGAGTATGTGCGAGTGTCTAAGAGTGTGCGAGTGTCTGAATGTCTGAGTGTGAGCGAGTGTCAGAGTGTGCATGAGTGTCTGAGTGTGCGTGAGTGTGTGAGTGTGCGTGAGTGTCTGAGTATCTGAGTGTGCGTGAGTGTCATAGTGTCTGAGTGCATGCAAGTGTCTGAGTGTCTGCACGCAAGTGTCTGAGTGCGCGCGAGTGTCTCAGTGTGCTGGAGTGTGCGCAAGTGTCTGAGTGTTGGCGAGTGTTTGAGTGTGCACGAGAGTCTGAGTGTGCATGAGTGTCGGAGTGTGCATGAGTGTCTGAGTGTGCACGAGTGTGCTCAAGTGTCTCAGTTTCTGAGTGTGTGCAAGCATCTGAGTGTGCGCTAGTGTCTAAGTGTCTGAGTGTGCGTGCGTGTCTTAGTGTCTGAGTACGCACGATTGTAGGACAGCGTGCGAGTATCATAGTGTGCACGAGTGTGAGCGAGTGCCTGAGTGTGTTCAAGAGTCTGCGTGTACATGAGTGTCTGAGTGCACACAAGTGCCTGAGTGTCTGAGTTTGCGCTAGTGTCTGAGTAGGCTTGAGTGTCTGAGTGTGCACTAGTATCTAAGTGTCTGAGTGCGTGCAAGTGTCTGAGTGTGCATGAGTGTACGTGAGTGTGCACGAGTGTCTGAGTGTGTGCAAGGCTCTGAGTTTGTGCGATTGTCTGTGTGTCTGAGTGTGCACGACTGTCTGAGTGTGCCTGAGTGTCTGAGTGTACACGAGTGTCTTAGTGTGTGAGTGCGTGTGAGTGTCTGAGTGTGTGCGAGTGTCTGAATGTGTGCGAGTATCTGATTGTCCGTGAGTGTGGGTGAGTGTGTGCGAGTGTCTGAGTGTCTGAGTGTGTCCAAGTGTGTGCGAGTGCCTCAGTGTGCGTGAATGTCTGAGTGCATGTGAGTGTCTGAGTGTCTAAATACGTGCAAGTGTCTGAGTGTCTGCATGAGTGTCTAAGTGTGCGCGAGTGTCTGAGTGTGCGTGAGTGTCTGAGTGTGTGTGAGTGTGTGAGTGTTCACGATTGTGTGTGAGTGTGTGTTAGTGCCTGAGTTTGTGTGACTGTCTGAGTGTGCTCGAGTTTCTTAGTGTCTGAGTGCGTGCGAGTGTCTGAGTGCGTGCGAGTGTCTCAGTGTGCGGGAGTGTGCGCAAGTGTCTGAGTGTGTCTGAGTGTCTGAGTGTGTGCGAGAGTGAGTATGCGCGAGAGTCTGAGTGTGCATAAGTGTCGGAGTGTGCACGAGTGTCTGAGTGTGCGCGAGTGTGCTCAAGTGTCTCAGTGTCTGATTGTGCGCGAGCGTCTGAGTGTGAGCTAGTGTCTAAGTGTCTGAGTGTGCGTGAGTGTCTTAGTGTCTGAGTACGCACGATTGTTGGACAGCGTGCGAGTGGCTGAGTGTGAGCGAGTGTCTGAGTGTGTGCAAGAGTCTGAGTGTATGTGAGTGTCTGAGTTTGCGCTAGTGTCTGAGTGTGCTCGAGTGTCTGAGTGTGCACTTGTATCTAAGGCGGTCATTCCAACCCTGGCGGTGGTCCGAGACCGCCAGGGTTGGGGACCGCGGGAGCACCGCCAACAGGCTGGCGGTGCTCCCATAGGCATTCTGACCGCGGCGGTACAGCCGCGGTCAGAAACGGAAAACCGGCGGTGTACCGCCGGTTTTCCGCTGCCCTGGGGAATCCTCCATGGCGGCGCAGCTTGCTGCGCTGCCATGGGGATTCCGACCCCCATACCGCCATCCTGTTCCTGGCGGTTTCGGCCGCCAGGAACAGGATGGCGGTATGGGGTGTCGTGAGGCCCCTGGGGGCCCCTGCAGTGCCCATGCCAATGGCATGGGCACTGCAGGGGCCCCCTAACAGGGCCCCACAAAGATTTTCAGTGTCTGCCATGCAGACACTGAAAATCGCAACGGGTGCAAGTGCACCCGTCGCACCCCTTCCACTCCGCTGGCTCCATTCGGAGCCGGCATCCTCATGGAAGGGTGTTTCCCGCTGGGCTGGCAGGCGGCCTTCTGGCGGTCGCCCGCCAGCCCAGCGGGAAACCCAGAATAACCGCGGCGGTCTTC
Source organism: Pleurodeles waltl (assembly GCF_031143425.1). Lineage (NCBI taxonomy): Eukaryota > Metazoa > Chordata > Amphibia > Caudata > Salamandridae > Pleurodeles > Pleurodeles waltl. The sequence goes on from NC_090444.1 coordinate 1,322,079,962, forward strand.
TGACCGCGCAGCGGTATTCTGGCGGCTCTCGCCGGCCCTGCGGTTACCGCGACCGGCGGGAGTCAGAATGACCCCCTAAGTGTCTGAGTGTGTGCGAGTGTCTTAGTGTCTGAGTGTGCACCATTATCTGAGTGTGCGTGAGTGTCTGAGCGTCTGAGTGTGCATCAGTGTCTGAGTATGTGTGAGTGTGCGCAAGTGTCAGAGTGTGCGCAAGTGTGTGTGAGTGTCTGAGTGTGCGCAAGTGTCTGAGTGTGCACGAGTGTCGGAGTGTGCGTGAGTGTCTGAGTGTGCACGAGTGTGCTCGAATGTCTGAGTGTGCACGAGTGTCCGAGTGTGCACTAGTGTCTAAGTGTCTGAGTGTGCGTGAGTGTCTTAGTGTCTGAGTACACGCGAGTGCCGGACAGCGTGCGAGTGTCTGAGTGTGCACGAGTGTCTGAGTGTGCGTCAGTGTCTTAGTGTGTGCGAGTGTTTTAGTGTCTGAGTGTGTGCGAGTGTCTGAGTGCGCATTATAATGCATGAGTGTCTGAGTATGTGCGAGTGTCTGAGAGTGTGCACTAGTATCTAAGTGTTTGAGTGTGTGCGAGTGTCTTAGTGTGCACCATTATCTGAGTGTGCACGAGTGTCTGAGTGTGTGCGAGTGTTTTAGTGTCTGAGTGTGTGCGAGTGTCTGAGTGTGCATTATTTTGCGTGAGTGAGTATGTGCGAGTGTCTGAGAGTGTGCGAGTGTCTGAATGTCTGAGTCTGAGTGTGCATTAGTATCTAAGTGTCTGAGTGTGTGCGAGTGTCTTAGGGGGTCATTCTGACCCTGGCGGCCACCGGAGCACCGCCAACAGGCTGGCGGTGCTCCCACGAGCATTCTGACCGCGGCGGTTCAGCCGCGGTCAGAAGCGGAAAGTCGGCGGTCTCCCGCGACTTCCCGCTGCTCGGGGGAATCCTCCATGGCGGCGGAGCGCGCTCCGCCACCATGGGGATTCTGACACCCCCTACCGCCATCCTGTTCCTGGCGGGTCTCCCGCCAGGAACAGGATGGCGGTAGGGGGTGCCGCGGGGCCCCCGTAAGAGGGCCCCACTGTGTATTTCAGTGTCTGCAATGCAGACACTGAAATACGCGACGGGTGCAAACGGCACCTGTCGCACCCCTGCAACTACGCCGGCTCAATTCTGAGCCGGCGTCCTCGTTGCAGGGGCATTTCCTCTGGGCCGGCGGGCGCTCTTTTGGAGAGCGCCCGCCGGCCCAGAGGAAATGTCTGAATGGCCGCCGCGGTCTTCTGACCGCGGTGCGGTCATTTGGCGGCTCCCTCCAGGTGGGCGGCTCCCGCCGCCCGCCGGGCTCAGAATGAGCCCCTTAGTGTCTGAGTCTGCACCATTATCTGAGTGTGTGTGAGTGTCTGAGTGTCTGAGTGTGCACGAGTGTCTGAGTGTGTCTGAGTGTGCACACATGTCTGAGTGTGAGTGAGTGTCTGAGTGTGCGCAAGTGTCTGAGTGTGCACAAGTGTCTGAGTGTGCACGAGTGTGCTCGAGTGTCTGATTGTCTGAGTGTGCTTGAGTGGCTGAATGTGCGCTAGTGTCTAAATGTCTGAGTGTACATGAGAGTCTTAGGGCCTGATTCTAACTTTGGAGGACGGTGTTAAACCGTCCCAAAAGTGGCGGATATACCACCTACCGTATTACGAGTCCATTATATCCTATGGAACTCGTAATACGGTAGGTGGTATATCCGCCACTTTTGGGACGGTTTAACACCGTCCTCCAAAGTTAGAATCAGGCCCTTAGTGTCTGAGTACGTGCGAGTGTAGGACAGCGTGCGAGTGTCTGAGTGTGCACGAGTGTGAGCGAGTGCCTGAGTGTGCGTGAGTGTCTGAGTGTGTGCAAGTGTTTTAGTGTCTGAGTGTGTGCGAGTGTCTGAGTGTGCGTTATTGTGCGCGAGTGTCTGAGTATGTGCGAGTATCTGAGAGTGTGCGAGTGTCTGAATGTCTGAGTGTGAGCGAGTGTCGGAGTGTGCATGAGCATCTGAGTGTGCGTGAGTGTGCATGAGTGTCTGAGTATTTGAGTGTGCGTGAGTGTCTTAGTGTCTGAGTGCGTGCAAATGTCTGAGTGTCTTCTCGCAGGTGTCTGAGAGCGTGCGAGTGTCTGAGTGTGTGTCTGAGTGTGTGTAAGTGTCTTAGTGTCTGAGTACGTGCCAATGTATGAGTGTCTGTGTGTGTGCGAGTGTCTGAGTGTCTGAGTGTGCATGAGTGTATGTGAGTGTGCATGAGTGTCTGAGTGTGTGCAAGGCTCTGAGTGTGTGCAAGTGTCTGTATGTCTGAGTGTGCACGACTGTCTGAGTGTGCCTGAGTGTGTGAGTGTGCACGAGTGTCTTAGTGTGTGAGTGCGTGTGAGTGTCTGAGTGCGTGTGAGTGTCTGAGTGTGCGCAAGTGTGCGCTAGTTTCTGAGTGTGTGCGACTGTCTGAATGTGTGCAAGTGTCTGAGTGTGCGTGAGTGTGGGTGAGTGTGTGCGAGTGTCTGAGTGAGTGTGTCCAAGTGTGTGCGAGTGCCTCAGTGTGTGTGAATGTCTGAGTGCATGTGAGTGTCTGAGTATGTGCGAGTGTCTGCATGAGTGTCTAAGTGTGCATGAGTGTGAGTGTGCGTGAGTGTCTGAGTGTGTGTGAGTGTGTGTGTTCGCGATTGTGTGTGAGTGTGTGTGAGTCTCTGAGTTCGTGTGAGTGTCTGAGTGTGCTCGAGTTTCTTAGTGTCTGAGTGCGCGCGAGTGTCTGAGTGCGTGCGAGTGTCTCAGTGTGCGGGAGTGTGTGCGAGTGTCTGAGTGTGTGCGAGTGTCTCAGTGTGTGCGAGAGTGACTATACGCGAGAGTCTGAGTGTGCACAAGTGTCGGAGTGTGCATGAGTGTCGGAGTGTGCATGAGTGTCTGAGTGTGCGCAAGTGTGCTCAAGTGTCTCAGTGTCTGAGTGTGCGCAAGCATCTGAGTTTGAGCTAGTGTTTAAGTGTCTGAGTGTGCGTGAGTGTCTTAGCGTCTGAGTACGCACGATTGTTGGACAGAGTGCGAGTGTCTGAGTGTGCACGAGTGTGAGCGAGTGTCTGAGTGTGTGCAAGAGTCTGAGTGTATGCGAGTGTCTGAGTTTGCGCTAGTGTCTGAGTGTGCTCGAGTGTCTGAGTGTGCACTTGTATCTAAGGGCCATATGTACGAACACATTTTCCCATTGACACAGAATGGGAAAAACCCTTTGCTACATCTGGCCCTAAGTGTCTGAGTGTGTGCGAGTGTCTTAGTGTCTGAGTGTGCACCATTATCTGAGTGTGCGTGAGTGTCTGAGTGTGCATCAGTGTCTGAGTATGTGTGAGTGTGCGCAAGTGTATGAGTGTGCGGGAGTGTGCGTGAATGTCTGAGTGTGCGCAAGTGTCTGAGTGTGCACGAGTGTCAGAGTGTGCGTGAGTGTCTGAGTGTGCACGAGTGCGCTCGAGTGTGCTCGAGTGTCTGAGTGTCTGATTGTGCACGAGTGTCCGAGTGTGCGCTAGTGTCTAAGTTTCTGAGTGTGCGTGAGTGTCTTAGGCCCATATTTATACTTTTTGACGCTAAACTGCGCTAACGCAGTTTAGCGTCAAAAAGTTTTGCGCCGTCTAACGCCATTCTGAAGCGCCATGCGGGCGCCGTATTTATGGAATGGCGTTAGACGGCGCAATCAGACCGGCGCTGCCTGGTTTGCGTGGGAAAAAACCACGTAGACCAGACAGCGCCGGCGTAGGGGGAAAATGGCGCATGGGCGTCTTAAAATGGGGCAAGTCAGGTTACGTCGAAAAAATCGTCTTAACCCGACTTGCGCCATTTTTTAACGACGCCCATCCCCCATCAACATGACTCCTATCATTGTAAAGATAGGAGTCATGCCCCCTTGCCCAATGGCCATGCCCAGGGGACTTCTGTCCCCTGGGCATGGTCATTGGGCATAGTGGCATGTAGGGGGGCACAAATAAGGCCCCCCTATGCCACCAAAAAAAAATATAAAAAATAAAAAATTATACTTACCTGAACTTACCTGAATGTCCCTGGGGTGGGTCCCTCCATCCTTGGGGGTCCTCCTGGGGTGGGCAAGGGTGGCAGGGGGGGTCCCTGGGGGCATGGGAGGGCACCTGTGGGCTCATTTTGAGCCCACAGGCCCCTTAACGCCTGCCCTGAGCAGGCGTTAAAAAGTGGCGCAAATGCGCCGTTTTTTGCCACGCCAACTCCCGGGCGTCTCTTTTGCCCGGGAGTATAAATACCACGTAAAGGCCTGGGAGTCATTTTTTAGACGGGAACGCCTCCCTTGCATATCATTAACGCAAGGAAGGGGTTCACGCTAAAAAATGACGCACATTCCGGGAACTTTGGCGCTATTCGCCTCTAACGCCATAGTATAAATATGGCGTTAGTTGGCGTTAGTTTTGCGTCGAAATTGCGTAAAAAAAAACGACGCAATTTCGGCGCAAACGGAGTATAAATATGGCCCTTAGTGTCTGAGTACGTGCGAGTGTCGGACAGCGTGCGAGTGTCTGAGTGTGCGTGAGTGTGTGAGTGTCTGAATGTCTGAGTATGAGCGAGTGTCGGAGTGTGCTTGAGCGTCTGAGTGTGCGTGAGTGTCTGAGTATTTGAGTGTGCGTGAGTGTCTTAGTGTCTGAGTGCGTGCGAGTGTGCGAGTGTCTGAGTGTGTGTCTGAGTGTGCGCGAGGGGTCTTAGGCCCTCATTCTGACCCTGGCGGTCAAAGACCGCCAGGGCGGAGGACCGCGGGAGCACCGCCGACAGGCCGGCGGTGCTCCAATGGGGATTCCGACCGCGGCGGTAAAGCCGCGGTCGGACCGGCACCACTGGCGGGCTCCCGCCAGTGTACCGCCGCCCCATTGAATCCTCCACGGCGGCGCAGCTTGCTGCACCGCCGCGGGGATTCCGACCCCCCCTACCGCCATCCAGATCCCGGCGGTCCGAACGCTGGGATCCGGATGGCGGTAGGGGGGGTCGCGGGGCCCCTGGGGGCCCCTGCAGTGCCCATGCCACTGGCATGGGCATTGCAGGGGCCCCCGTAAGAGGGCCCCTACATGTATTTCACTGTCTGCTGCGCAGACAGTGAAATACGCGACGGGTGCAACTGCACCCGTCGCACAGCTTCCACTCCGCCGGCTCGATTCCGAGCCGGCTTCATCGTGGAAGCCTCTTTCCCGCTGGGCTGGCGGGTGGTCTGAAGGCGACCGCCCGCCAGCCCAGCGGGAAAGTCAGAATTACCGCCGCGGTCTTTCGACCGCGGAACGGTAACCTGACGGCGGGACTTTGGCGGGCGGCCTCCGCCGCCCGCCAAGGTCAGAATGAGGGCCTTAGTGTCTGAGTACGTGCCAATGTCTGAGTGTCTGAGTGCGTGCAAGTGTCTGAGTGTGCATGAGGGTACGTGAGTGTGCACGAGTGTCTGAGTGTGTGCAAGGCTCTGAGTGTGTGCGAGTGTCTGTGTGTCTGAGTGTGCCTGAGTGTCTGAATTTGCACGAGTGTCTTAGGCGGTCATTCCAACCCTGGCTTTCCGAGACCGCCAGGGTTGGGGACCGCGGGAGCACCGCCAACAGGCTGGCGGTGCTCCCATGGGCATTCTGACCGCGGCGGTACAGCCGCGGTCAGTGACGGAAAACCGGCGGTGTACCGCCGGTTTTCCGCTGCCCTGGGGAATCCTCCATGGCGGCGCAGCTTGCTGCGCCGCCATGGGGATTCCGACCCCCATACCGCCATCCTGTTCCTGGCGGTTTCGGCCGCCAGGAACAGGATGGCGGTATGGGGTGTCGTGGGGCCCCTGGGGGCCCCTGCAGTGCCCATGCCACTGGCATGGGCACTGCAGGGGCCCCCTAACAGGGCCCCACAAAGATTTTCAGTGTCTGCCAGGCAGACACTGAAAATCGCGACGGGTGCAACGGCACCCATCGCACCCCTTCCACTCCGCCGGCTCCATTCGGAGCCGGCATCCTCATGGAAGGGTGTTTCCCGCTGGGCTGGCGGGCGGCCTTCTGGCGGTCGCCCGCCAGCCCAGCGGGAAACCCAGAATAACCGCGGCGTCTTCTGACCGTGCAGCGGTATTCTGGCGGCTCCCGCCAGCCCTGCGGTTACCGCGGCCGGCGGGAGTCAGAATGACCCCCTTAGTGTCTGAGTGCGGTTGAGTGTCTGAGTGCGTGCGAGTGTCTGAGTGTGTGCAAGTGTGCGCTAGTTTCTGAGTGTGTGCGAGTGTCTGAGTGTGCGTGAGTGTGGGTGAGTGTGTGTGAGTGTCTGAGTGTCTGAGTGTGTCCAAGTGTGTGCGAGTGCCTCAGTGTGCGTGAATGTCTGAGTGCATGTGAGTGTCTGAGTGTGCGTTATTGTGCGCGAGTGTCAGAGTATGTGCGAGTGTCTAAGAGTGTGCGAGTGTCTGAATGTGTGAGTGTGAGCGAGTGTCGGAGTGTGCATGAGTGTCTGAGTGTGCGTGAGTGTGCCATGAGTGTGTGAGTGTGCGTGAGTGTCTGAGTATCTGAGTTTGCGTGAGTGTCTTAGTGTCTGAGTGCGTGCAAGTGTCTGAGTGTCTGCACGCAAGTGTCTGAGTGCGTGCGAGTGTCTCAGTGTGCTGGAGTGTGCGCAAGTGTCTGAGTGTTGGCAAGTGTGTGAGTGTGCACAAGAGTCTGAGTGTGCATGAGTGTCGGAGTGTGCATGAGTGTGTGAGTGTGCACGAGTGTGCTCAAGTGTCTCAGTTTCTGAGTGTGCGCAAGCATCTGAGTGTGCGCTAGTGTCTAAGTGTCTGAGTGTGCATGCGTATCTTAGTGTCTGAGTACACACGATTGTAGGACAGCGTGCGAGTATCATAGTGTGCACGAGTGTGAGCGAGTGCCTGAGTTTGTGCAAGAGTCTGCGTGTACATGAGTGTCTGAGTGCCCACGAGTGCCTGAGTGTCTGAGTTTGCGCTAGTGTCTGAGTGTGCTCGAGTGTCTGAGTGTGCACTAGTATCTAAGTGTCTGAGTGCGTGCAAGTGTCTGAGTGTGCATGAGTGTACGTGAGTGTGCACGAGTGTCTGAGTGTGTGCAAGGCTCTGAGTGTGTGCGAGTGTCTGTGTGTCTGAGTGTGCACGACTGTCTGAGTGTGCCTGAGTGTCTGAGTGTGCACGAGTGTCTTAGTGTGTGAGTGCGTGTGAGTGTCTGAGTGTGTGCGAGTGTCTGAATGTGTGCGAGTATCTGAGTGTCCATGAGCGTGAGTGAGTGTGTGCGAGTGTCTGAGTGTGTCCAAGTGTGTGCGAGTGCCTCAGTGTGCGTGAATGTCTGAGTGCATGTGAGTGTCTGAGTGTCTAAATACGTGCGAGTGTCTGAGTGTCTGCATGAGTGTCTAAGTGTGCGCGAGTGTCTGAGTGTGTGTGAGTGTGAGTGTTCGCGATTGTGTGTGAGTGTGTGAGTGTGCGTGATTGCCTGAGTTCGTGTGAGTGTCTGAGTGTGCTCGAGTTTCTTAGTGTCTGAGTGCGTGCGAGTGTCTGAGTGCGTGCGAGTGTCTCAGTGTGCGGGAGTGTGCGCGAGTGTCTGAGTGTGTGTGAGTGTCTGAGTGTGTGCGAGAGTGAGTATGCGCGAGAGTCTGAGGGTGCATAAGTGTCGGAGTGTGCACGAGTGAGTGTGCGTGAGTGTGCTCAAGTGTCTCAGTGTCTGATTGTGCGCGAGCGTCTGAGTGTGAGCTAGTGTCTAAGGGGGTTATTACAACTTTGGAAGAGGTGTTAATCCGTCCCAAATGTGACGGATATACCACCAGCCGTATTACGAGTTCCATAGGATATAATGGACTTGTAATACGGCTGGTGGTATATCCGTCACTTTACCGTCACTTTTGGGACGGATTAACACCTCCTCCAAAGTTGTAATAACCCCCTAAGTGTCTGAGTGTGCGTGAGTGTCTTAGTGTCTGAGTACGCACGATTGTTGGACAGCGTGCGAGTGGCTGAGTGTGCACGAGTGTGAGCGAGTGTCTGAGTGTGTGCAAGAGTCTGAGTGCGTGCGAGTGTCTCAGTGTGCTGGAGTGTGCGCAAGTGTCTGAGTGTTGGCAAGTGTGTGAGTGTGCACAAGAGTCTGAGTGTGCATGAGTGTCGGAGTGTGCATGAGTGTGTGAGTGTGCACGAGTGTGCTCAAGTGTCTCAGTTTCTGAGTGTGCGCAAGCATCTGAGTGTGCGCTAGTGTCTAAGTGTCTGAGTGTGCATGCGTATCTTAGTGTCTGAGTACACACGATTGTAGGACAGCGTGCGAGTATCATAGTGTGCACGAGTGTGAGCGAGTGCCTGAGTTTGTGCAAGAGTCTGCGTGTACATGAGTGTCTGAGTGCCCACGAGTGCCTGAGTGTCTGAGTTTGCGCTAGTGTCTGAGTGTGCTCGAGTGTCTGAGTGTGCACTAGTATCTAAGTGTCTGAGTGCGTGCAAGTGTCTGAGTGTGCATGAGTGTACGTGAGTGTGCACGAGTGTCTGAGTGTGTGCAAGGCTCTGAGTGTGTGCGAGTGTCTGTGTGTCTGAGTGTGCACGACTGTCTTAGTGTTCCATGAGTGTCTGAGTGTGCACGAGTGTCTTAGTGTGTGAGTGCGTGTGAGTGTCTGAGTGTGTGCGAGTGTCTTAATGTGTGCGAGTATCTGAGTGTCCGTGAGCGTGAGTGAGTGTGTGCGAGTGTCTGAGTGTCTGAGTGTGTCCAAGTGTGTGCGAGTGCCTCAGTGTGCGTGAATGTCTGAGTGCATGTGAGTGTCTGAGTGTCTAAATACGTGCGAGTGTCTGAGTGTCTGCATGAGTGTCTAAGTGTGCGCGAGTGTCTGAGTGTGTGTGAGTGTGAGTGTTCGCGATTGTGTGTGAGTGTGTGAGTGTGCGTGAGTGCCTGAGTTCGTGTGAGTGTCTGAGTGTGCTCGAGTTTCTTAGTGTCTGAGTGCGTGCGAGTGTCTGAGTGCGTGCGAGTGTCTCAGTGTGCGGGAGTGTGCGCGAGTGTCTGAGTGTGTGTGAGTGTCTGAGTGTGTGCGAGAGTGAGTATGCGCGAGAGTCTGAGGGTGCATAAGTGTCGGAGTGTGCACGAGTGTCTGAGTGTGCGTGAGTGTGCTCAAGTGTCTCAGTGTCTGATTGTGCGCGAGCGTCTAAGTGTGAGCTAGTGTCTAAGGGGGTTATTACAACTTTGGAAGAGGTGTTAATCCGTCCCAAATGTGACGGATATACCACCAGCCGTATTACGAGTTCCATAGGATATAATGGACTTGTAATACGGCTGGTGGTATATCCGTCACTTTACCGTCACTTTTGGGACGGATTAACACCTCCTCCAAAGTTGTAATAACCCCCTAAGTGTCTGAGTGTGCGTGAGTGTCTTAGTGTCTGAGTACGCACGATTGTTGGACAGCGTGCGAGTGGCTGAGTGTGCACGAGTGTGAGCGAGTGTCTGAGTGTGTGCAAGAGTCTGAGTGTATGTGAGTGTCTGAGTTTGCGCTAGTGTCTGAGTGTGCTCGAGTGTCTGAGTGTGCACTTGTATCTAAGTGTCTGAGTGTGTGCGAGTGTCTTAGTGTCTGAGTGTGCACCATTATCTGAGTGTGCGTGAGTGTCTGAGTGTGCATCAGTGTCTGAGTATGTGTGAGTGTGCGCAAGTGTCAGAGTGTGCGCGAGTATGCGTGAGTGTCTGAGTGTGCGCAAGTGTCTGAGTGTGCACGAGTGTCGGAGTGTGCGTGAGTGTCTGAGTGTGCACGAGTGTGCTCAAGTGTCTGAGTGTCTGAGTGTGCACGAGTGTCTGAGTGTCTGAGTGTGCACGAGTGTGCGCTAGTGTCTAAGTGTCTGAGTGTGCGTGAGTGTCTTAGTGTCTGAGTACGCGCGAGTGCCGGACAGCGTGCGAGTGTCTGAGTGTGCACGAGTGTGAACAAGTGTCTGAGTGTGCACGAGTGTCTGAGTGTGCACGAGTGTCTTAGTGTGTGCGAGTGTTTTAGTGTCTGAGTGTGTGCGAGTGTCTGAGTGTGCATTATTTTGCATGAGTGTCTGAGTATGTGCGAGTGTCTGAGAGTGTGCGAGTGTCTGAATGTCTGAGTGTGAGCGAGTGTCTGAGTGGGCACTAGTATCTAAGTGTTTGAGTGTGTGCGAGTGTCTTAGTGTGCACCATTATCTGAGTGTGCGTGAGTGTCTGAGTGTCTGAGTGTGCACGAGTGTCTGAGTGTGCGTGAGTGTCTGAGTGTGTGCGAGTATCTAAGTGTCTGAGTGTGTGCGAGTGTCTGAGTCTGCACCATTATCTGAGTGTGCGTGAGTGTCTGAGTGTCTGAGTGTGCACGAGTGTCTGAGTGTGTCTGAGTGTGCACACATGTCTGAGTGTGAGTGAGTGTCTGAGTGTGCGCAAGTGTCTGAGTGTGCACAAGTGTCTGAGTGTGCACAAGTGTGCTCGAGTCTCTGATTGTCTGAGTGTGCTTGAGTGGCTGAATGTGCGCTAGTGTCTAAATGTCTGAGTGTACATGAGAGTCTTGGGCGGTCATTCTGACCCTGGCGGTCAAAGACCGCCAGGGCGGAGGACCGCGGGAGCACCGCCGACAGGCCGGCGGTGCTCCAATGGGGATTCCGACCGCGGCGGTAAAGCCGCGGTCGGACCGGCACCACTGGCGGGCTCCCGCCAGTGTACCGCCGCCCCATTGAATCCTCCACGGCGGCGCAGCTTGCTGCGCCGCCGAGGGGATTCCGACCCCCCCTACCGCCATCCAGATCCCGGCGGTCCGACCGCCGGGATCCGGATGGCGGTAGGGGGGGTCGCGGGGCCCCTGGGGGCCCCTGCAGTGCCCATGCCACTGGCATGGGCATTGCAGGGGCCCCCGTAAGAGGGCCCCTAAATGTATTTCACTGTCTCCTGCGCAGACAGTGAAATACGCGACGGGTGCAACTGCACCCGTCGCACAGCTTCCACTCCGCCGGCTCGATTCCGAGCCGGCTTCATCGTGGAAGCCTCTTTCCCGCTGGGCTGGCGGGCGGCCTGAAGGCGACCGCCCGCCAGCCCAGCGGGAAAGTCAGAATTACCGCCGCGGTCTTTCGACCGCGGAACGGTAAGCTGACGGCGGGAGGCCGCCCGCCAAGGTCAGAATGAGGGCCTTAGTGTCTGAGTACGTGCGAGTGTAGGACAGCGTGCGAGTGTCTGAGTGTGAGCGAGTGTCTGAGTATGTGCGAGTATCTGAGAGTTTGTGAGTGTCTGAATGTCTGAGTGTGAGCGAGTGTCGGAGTGTGCATTATTGTGCGCGAGTGTCTGAGTATGTGCGAGTATCTGAGAGTGTGCGAGTGTCTGAATGTCTGAGTGTGAGCGAGTGTCGGAGTGTGCATGAGCATCTGAGTGTGCGTGAGTGTGCATGAGTGTATGAGTGTGCATGAGTGTCTGAGTATTTGAGTGTGCGTGAGTGTCTTAGTGTCTGAGTGCGTGCGAATGTCTGAGTGTCTTCACGCAGGTGTCTGAGAGCGTGCGAGTGTCTGAATGTGTGTCTGAGCGTGTGCAAGTGTCTTAGGGGGTTATTCCAACTTTGGAGGAGGTGGTAATCCGTCCCAAATGTGACGGATTTACCACCAGCCGTATTACGAGTCCCATAGGATATAATGGACTCTTAATACGGCTGGTGGTATATCCGTCACTTTACCGTCACTTTTGGGACGGATTACCACTTCCTCCAAAGTTGGAATAACCCGCTTAGTGTCTGAATACGTGACAATGTCTGAGTGTCTGTGTGTGTGCGAGTGTCTGAGTGTCTGAGTGTGCATGAGTGTATGTGAGTGTGCACAAGTGTCTGAGTGTGTGCAAGGCTCTGCGTGTGTGCAAGTGTCTGTGTGTCTGAGTGTGCACGACTGTCTGAGTGTGCACGAGTGTCTGAGTGTGCACGAGTGTCTTAGTGTGTGAGTGCGTGTGAGTGTCTGAGTGCGTGTGAGTGTCTGAGTGTGCGCAAGTGTGCGCTAGTTTCTGAGTGTGTGCGACTGTCTGAATGTGTGCGAGTGTCTGAGTGTGCGTGAGTGTGGGTGAGTGTGTGCGAGTGTCTGAGTGAGTGTGTCCAAGTGTGTGCGAGTGCCTCAGTGTGTGTGAATGTCTGAGTGCATGTGAGTGTCTGAGTATGTGCGAGTGTCTGCATGAGTGTCTAAGTGGGCATGAGTGTGAGTGTGCGTGAGTGTCTGAGTGTGTGTGTGTGTGTGTTCGCGATTGTGTGTGAGTGTCTGAGTTCGTGTGAGTGTCTGAGTGTGCTCGAGTTTCTTAGTGTCTGAGTGCGCGCGAGTGTCTGAGTGCGTGCGAGTGTCTCAGTGTGCGGGAGTGTGCGCGAGTGTCTGAGTGTGTGTGAGTGTCTCAGTGTGTGCGAGAGTGACTATACGCGAGAGTCTGAGTGTGCACAAGTGTCGGAGTGTGCATGAGTGTCGGAGTGTGCATGAGTGTCTGAGTGTGCACGAGTGTGCTCAAGTGTCTCAGTGTCTGAGTGTGCGCAAGCGTCTGAGTGTGAGCTAGTGTCTAAGTGTCTGAGTGTGCGTGAGTGTCTCAGCGTCCGTGTACGCACGATTGTTGGACAGCTTGCGAGTGTCTGAGTGTGCACGAATGTGAGCGAGTGTCTGAGTGTGTGCAAGAGTCTGAGTGTATGCGAGTGTCTGAGTTTGCGCTAGTGTCTGAGTGTGCTCGAGTGTCTGAGTGTGCACTTGTATCTAAGGGCCATATGTACGAACACATTTTGCCATTGACACAGAATGGGAAAAACCCTTTGCTACATCTGGCCCTAAGTATCTGAGTGTGTGCGAGTGTCTTAGTGTCTGAGTGTGCACCATTATCTGAGTGTGCGTGAGTGTGCGCAGGTGTCTGAGTGTGCGCAAGTGTGCGTGAGTGTCTGAGTGTGCGCAAGTGTCTGAGTGTGCACGAGTGTCAGAGTGTGCACGAGTGTGCTCAAGTGTGCTCGAGTGTCTGAGTGTCTGAGTGTGCACGAGTGTCCGAGTGTGCGCTAGTGTCTAAGTTTCTGAGTGTGCGTGAGGGTCTTAGTGTCTGAGTACGTGCGAGTGTCGGACAGCGTGCGAGTGTCTGAGTGTGCGTGAGTGTCTGAGTGTCTGAGTGTGGACGAGTGTCTGAGTGTGCGTGAGTGTCTGAGTGTGTGCAAGTGTTTTAGTGTCTGAGTGTGTGCGAGTGTCTGAGTGTGCATTATTTTGCGTGAGTGTCTGAGTATGTGCGAGTGTCTGAGAGTGTGCGAGTGTCTGAATGTCTGAGTGTGAGTGAGTGTCTGAGTGTGCACTAGTATCTAAGTGTCTGAGTGTGTGCCGGTGTCTTAGTGTCTGAGTGTGCACCATTATCTGAGTGTGCGTGAGTGTCTGAGTGTCTGGGTGTGCACGAGTGTCTGAGTGTGTGTGAGTGTGCGTACGTGTATGAGTGTGCGTGAGTGTCTGACTGTGCGCAAGTGTCTGAGTGTGCACGAGTGTCAGAGTGTACACAAGTGTCTGAGTGCGCACGAGTGTGCTCGAGTGTCTGAGTGTGCATGAGTGTCTGAATGTGCGCTAGTGTCTAAGGTGGTCATTACAACCCTGGCGGACTGTGTGTTAAAGTGGCGGTAAAACCACCAACAGGCCGGCGGTAAAAAAATTGGAATTATGACCGTGGTAAAAACCGCCAACAAAGACAGCCACTTTAACACTCAGACCGCCATGTCGGTACAGACAAACAGCGCGGCGGTCACCGCCAACAGACAGGCGGAAGACAATGTACCGCCCACAGTATCACAACCTACCATTCTGCCACCTTTTCCGGGGCGGATTCACCGCGGATAAAAACACGGCGGAAACAGCCATTTCAAAGGGAAAACGCTCACCTCTACACACTCCACGAGGAACGAGGAGACCATGGAGCCGGAACTCAATATACTCCCTACAATAGTCTTCCTGCTCCTATATGAGGATCATCAACGCCGGCGGGGAAGACCGCGGTGAGTACTGCACCTACGACATAGGGGAGGGGGGAGGCAAAAACACAGGGAAACACACAACCAACATCCCAATCCCCACCCCCACCCTCACCCACTACAACACACACACCAATGCATAGCTATACATTACAGTAACAACCCCCAACCTCCCCGGAAGAATGCAAAGACAAAAGGAAATGAGTTGAACCATTGTAATATATGAAAATACAGTAAGCAAATATATACATATATATATACACATTAAACAAAATATACACCACGATTAGTAGTGCAGGTATTGCACCATTCATTGTCCGTGGACCACTGGGCCCAAAATGCATGGGCGAGGCCCACACAAGATACCCGATCAAAACAGAGAGAACACTGCAGGGGCATCAGATAGAAATATAACAGGCACCTCAGGGGGAAGGGAAGGGGGGCACCTCAGCCGGATGAGTGCACACCGCCAGATCCACGAGGGGGCTCCATGCCCATTGATGTATCCTGGGGAGTGCAGAGCCACAGTCTCTCAAGTCTCTGCAGTGGGTGGGTTGCCCACTGTACCATCCTGTGGAGTGCAAAGCCACAGTCTCTCAACTATCTGCAGTGGGTGGATTGCCCACTGTACCATCCTGGGGAGTGCAAAGCCACAGTCTCTTAAGTCTCTGCAGTGAGTGGGTTGCCCACTGTAACATCCTGGAGAGTGCAAAGCCACAGTCTCTCAAGTCTCTGCAGTGGGTGGGTTGCCCACTGTTCCATCCTGGGGAGTGCAAAGCCACAGTCGCTCAAGTCTCTGCAGTGGGTGGGTTGCCCACTGTACCGTCCTGGGGAGTGCAAAGCCACAGTCTCTCAAGTGGATAACAGTCTCCACTGGTTCTGGAGGGGGCTTTGAGCCCAGAGTGCTTCATCCTGTGCAGGACAGACCGAGTGGATGCAAGTCTCCACTGGTTCTGGAGGGGGCTTTGTGCCCAGAGTGCTTCATCCTGCCAAGGACTGAGGTAGTGGATGCAAGTCTCCACTGGTTCTTGAGGGGACTTTGTGCCCAGAGTGCTTCATCCTGTGCAGGACAGACGGAGTGGATGCAAGTCTCCACTGGTTCTGGAGGGGGCTTTGTGCCCAGAGTGCTTCATCCTGTGCAGGACAGACGGAGTGAATGCAAGTCTCCACTGGTTCTGGAGGGGGCTTTGTGCCCAGAGTGCTTCATCCTGTGCAGGACAGACGGAGTGGATGCATGTCTCCACTGCTCTGGAGGGGGCTTTGTGCCCAGAGTGCTTCATCCTGTGCAGGACAGACGGAGTGGATGCAAGTCTCCACTGGTTGTGGAGGGGGACTGGTGCCCAGAGTGCAGCACACACCCCATGACGGTCCCAGTTGCGTCACTGCCCCTGCCGCAAATGGGCTAGCGGTGCATTCCATGGCGGTCTTTGCCCTGTTCAGCGGTCCCTGGCCTGTTCAGCGGTGCTTGAGTTGCCAGTGTCAGACCTGTTCAGCGGTGCATTCCAAGGCGGTCTTTGCCCTGTTCAGCGGTCCCTGGCCTGTTCAGCGGTGCTTGAGTTGCCAGTGTCAGACCTGTTCAGCGGTGCATTCCATGGCGGTCTATGCCCTTTTCAGCGGTCCCTGGCCTGTTCAGCGGTGCTTGCCAAGGCGGTCCTTCATTGCCCAGCAGGGCTGTGGCTGGCGGTCCTTCATGGGTCAGCTGGGCTGTGGCTTGCGGGGCCCTCCTGGCCAGCTGGGCTGTGGCTGGCGGTGGCCTCCTGGCCAGTGACGATGGGGCTGGCCTCCTGGGCAGTGACTCTGGCGGTGGCCTCCTGGCCAGTGACGATGGGGCTGGCTTCCTGGGCAGTGACTCTGGCGGTGGCCTCCTGGCCAGTGACGATGGGGCTGGCGGTGGCCTCCCGGGCACTGGGGATGATGGCGGTCTTCTCCGCCGTGCTGCTCCTCCCAGACTTTGGAGATTTCTTCTGCCCCTTCCCCACCTTGGGAGGAGTCACAGCTGAGTCCACACTCCCCCCGGGACCCTTGTGAGCGGCTTTGCTGGCTGGAGTCTTCCCCCTCTCCTGCCGGGCACTGTCCAACTTCTGGTGCTTCACAGGGGGTGGACTGGCTGTGCTGTGGCTCCGTGCCACACTGGCTGTCCTGGTGGCCGGTGCACTCCACATACCTGTGACAACAGGCACCACTGGTCCCGGAGATTTTTTGGCTGAGGTGCTAGTACGGGACCTATGAGTTGGAAGGGGGGGTGGAAAATAGGTTAAGGGGGGACAGGAAAAGTTATTTGGAGACACTGGTACGGTAGATAGTTTGGGAGTGGAGGAAGAGGTGGTGGTTGTAGGAGGTGTAACTTTTGTCGATTTGGGTGCAGGTGCATGGGCTGGAGGCTGTCGTGAGGTGGATGGCTGTTGGGTGGGTGTGTGCCTGCGTTTGTGTATCTTCGGAGGGGGCCTCACAGACACACTGGGAGAGGACACAGGGGACGTGTAAATGGTAGTGGGGGTGGTCAGTGCACGTGAGCGGGGTGTGGTGGTGGGTGTGCTGGTGCGGGATGTTGTGGCTGTAGTGGTAGTGCATGCAGGTGTGAGTGTAGACAAGATTGGGAGGGAGGAGGGAGACGAGGAGGAGGGGGACACAGTGGAGGCAGTGGATGTTGGTGTGTCTGTATGTGTGTGATGCTTGCGTGAGTGCCTGTGGGATGTGTGGTGCTTATGTTTGCCTGAGCTTCCCTTGTGTGGTGAGGTGTGTGCAGGCTGGTCTGATGGTGTGCTTGGGATAGGCTGGGGTACAGGGTCTTGGGTCTGGGTGGAGGAAGTTGGAGGGGGGAGGCTAGATACAGGGACAATGGCTGCCATCAGTGCTGAGGCCCAAGTTTGCAGGTTCGATGAAGGGCAGCCTTACCAGAATGAATGCCCTCCAGGAATGCATTTGTGTGTTGCAATTCCCTTTCTACACCCTGGATGGCATTCAAAATGGTAGACTGCCCAACAGTCAGGGACCTGAGTAGGTCAATGGCCTCCTCACTGAGGGCAGGAGAGGTGACTGGGGCAGGGGCTGAGGTGCCTGGGGTGAAGGTGATGCCCACCCTCTTAGGTGAGCAGGCACGGGGCACACGCTGAGGGGCTGCTGGGAGGGCGGTGCTGGTAGGGGAGGTGGCGGCTGTACCTGTAGAAGTGGGGGACACAGATTTTGCCGCCACCACAAGGGAGCTCCCATCGGAGGACGAGTCCGTGTCGCTGGTTGCAGATCCTGTGACCGCCGTGGTGCTCCCCTCACCCTCCGTCCCACTGGTGTATTCTGAGTCCGTGGTGTGGCCCTCCATGGCCATGTGGGATGCAGCTCCCTCGTGCTCCGGTGCCACTGTACCTCCGCCTGATGATGCTGATGCACACAAGAACAGGGAGACCACCAAAAGGGGGGGGACAGAAGAAAGACAGGTTGAGTGCATGGCTTACCGCTACAGTTGGCGGACAATACAGACACAGCAGCCCCCTGCACTACGTCGCGCTATTGGGCTCTACAGATGCAATTCCTGGGATATGGCCTACATGGCTATGGACGATATCTGCACACATAGATGACACAGGAGCATGAATACCTGTACTTGGCACTCTACAGAGTTGGGGTGGGGTGCCACATGGCCTGCATTACAGAGGGGCCTAGCCTACGGAACTCGCCCTGGCCTAGGGAAACCCACAGCCCTCCTCCCCCACCCAGACACCTTCACTGCGCGCAAAGTCAGCTGAATGATGCTGTACTCACCCCCTTGTGTCTGCTGTGATGCCCTCAAGCGCCCATCCAACTCAGGGTAGGCCACCGCCAGGATCCGGAACATCAGGGGGGTCATGGTTCGACGGGCACCCCTCCCACGTTGGGAGGCCATCCCCAGCTGAGCCTCTGCCGTCTTCTTACTCCAGCGGCGAATGTCCTCCCATCTTTTCCGGCAGTGGGTGTTCCATCTGTGGTGGACCCCCAGGGTCCGGACGTCCTTGGCGATGGCACGCCAAATATCCTTCTTCTGGTGGGCGCTGACCTACTTGACATGTACAGGGGAAGAAGAGAAGTCATTACCAACTGCACCGTCTAAGTGATTGTCCTACATCCCTACCCTTGCCATGTGGCACATGCATTCGCAGTCCTTCATGCATGCAGAACTGTGCCCCCTTCCTTGTTACAACCAGCCCTCTCCACACAGGCATAGCCCATACAACATGCTCCCTGTGTACTTACCTGTTGGTCTGGAGGACCGTAGAGTAGCGTGTACTGGGGGAGGACCCCGTCTACGAGCTTCTCCAACTCCTATGCAGTGAAGGCAGGGGCCCTTTCCCCAGACGCACGAGCCATTGTCTCTTCCAGACCGAGGTCACAGCAGCACTTGCAGTGTAGGTCCTCTCCTGTCGAAGATCAGGTATTGAGTGATTGAACAGATAAAAAATGGCAGTCACGTCCGCGGCAGTCACGTCCGCGGCGGTGCGTACCATCACGCCGGCGTACATCGTCATTGGCTCCTGGGACCCATAGGGTCCAATGTCGACCGCCTACCGCGACGGTGTACAACACCAGCGCAGTTACCTCACATCCCATTGTCCCACTTTAGAGGTCAGGCAGCCGCCATTTCAGGGGCCCACATGGCCTAATTACCAACTGCGTCACACATACCTAGGCCTTGTCTCACAACACAAATACAGGCCACATTTTGTGTATGAATGGTGTTCTGTGTAGACTGTGGGTACATACCTCTGAGTTGTTTGACTCTGTGGTCGCTGTTGTCCTTCCTAGGCACCGTCTGCTGGGACATGTGAGGAGATGGCGGAATCCTCTGGTGTACCGACCGCTGGTGGACCTGTCGACAATGGAGGAAAGAAGTTTGATCATCACCTACAGGTTTGACCGTGCCACAATCCAGGAACTGTGTGCCCAGTTGGAGCCAGACCTGATGTCAGCTATCCGCGATCCCACAGGAATCCCCCCTCAAGTGCAGGTGCTATCAGTGCTCCATTTCCTTGAAAGTTGGTCATTTCAAACTACAGTGGCCATGGCATCAGGGATGTCCCAGCCTATGTTTTCCAACGTGGTGTCCAGAGTGTTGTCTGCCCTGCTGAAACACATGCGGAGCTACATCGTTTTCCCTCAGGTGGAGGATTTGCCTACAGTTAAAGGTGACTTCTATGCCCTTGGACATATCCCCAACATCATAGGTGCCATTGATGGGACCCATGTGGCTCTGGTCCCCCCCCACAGGAGTGAACAGGTGTACAGGAACCAGAAGAGTTATCATTCCATGAATGTACAGATGGTATGTTTGGCAGACCAGTACATCTCCCAGGTAAATGCTATGTTCCCTGGCTCTGTGCATGACGCCTACATCCTGCGGAATAGCAGCATCCCTTATGTGATGGGTCAACTCCAGAGGCACTGTGTGTGGCTATTAGGGGACTCTGGTTACCCCAGCCTGTCATGGCTACTGACCCCAGTGAGGAATCCCAGGACCAGGGCAGAGGAACGCTACAATGAGGCCCATGGGCGGACTAGGAGGGTGATCGAATGCACCTTCGGCCTCCTGAAGGCCAGGTTCAGGTGCCTCCATATGACAGGTGGTTCATTATTCTACTCAAAAAGAAGGTGTGCCAGATCATCGTGGCCTGCTGTATGCTTCACAGCTTGGCTTTGCGACAACAGGTGCCTTTTCTGCAGGAGGATGGTCCAGATGATGGTGTTGTGGCAGCTGTCGAGCCTGTGGACAGTGATGAGGAGGAAGCAGAGGAAGAAGGCATTGACAACAGGGACTCAGTTATCCAGCAATATTTCCAGTGACACACAGGTGAGAATACATTCCTGCCTACTACAAGTACTTTCACACTTCTACCTCTATCCTGTCTGTCGATTTCAACCTGTATATGGTCACTGAGTTGTACATTTCCCTTACGGTTTCACAAGTGTGGTTTCCAACGTGTGTCATCTGCTTAGATTCCTCATGGACTTGAGATGTTTGACATAGGTATGTTGACATTACATTTGAAAACGCATTTTGTCACTGTCATTGCTAATACACATTTTCGAAATCACAGACTAACTCCAGATTGTTTTGTACTTCAAGGGTGTTTATTGAAGAGCTAAATATTGGAGGGGGGTTGTAAAATGGTGAGGGGTGATGGTGGAGGAATGTCCATGGCAGAGTCCAGTCTATTAGTCTCACAGGTGCATTGCCTGTATGGGCATAGGAAGTGGAGCTGTGGCAGTTCCAATATGGACAGGGTTACAAAGTGGGACAGTAGGATGACAATCAGGGTGGTCTCATTTCTTGGCGGGGGTCTTTGCATCGTGCTCTGTCTTGTTCCTGGATCTCAGGGACCGCTTGCGGGGTGGTTCTCCCTCTGCAGGGGGTGGGGTGGTGGTGTGGTGGTCCTGTGGCGATGCCTCCTGTCCACAAGCGCAGGCGGAGGTGGTGGGCAGTTCATCGTCCATGCTAGTGTCAGGGGCCCCTTGGAGTGCCACAGTGTCCCTCCTGGTGTTAAGTATTTCCTTCAGCACCCCTACGATGGTGCCCAGGGCGGAGCTGATGGTTCTGAGTTCCTCCCTGAACCCCAAATACTGTTCCTCCTGCATACGCTGGGTCTCCTGAAACTTGGCCTGGACTGTTGCCATCCTCTCCTGGGAGTGGTGGTATGCTCCCATGATGGAGGAGAGGGCCTCGTGAAGAGTGGGTTCCCTTGGCCTGTCCGCCCCCTGTCGCACAGCAGCCCTCCCAGTTCCCCTGTGTTCCTGTGCCTCCGTCCCCTGGACCGTGTGCCCACTGCCACTTCCCCCAGGTCCCTGTTGTTGTTGGGGTGGTGGGTTATCCTGGGTTCCCTGTAGTGGTGGACACACAGCTCATTGACATGTCCTGGGCACGGAGGTATGGGCCCGCTGGGTGGGTGCTGTGCTAGTGTTACCAGAGGGTGGAAGGTCTGTGGTGGGCTGTGCCTGTGTGAGGGGAACCGACTGTCCCAAGGCCCACGATGGTCCGGCTGGTCATCTGGATCCAGTTGGACAGAGCTGCTGTCATCACTGTGGGCCTCTTCTGTGGGTGGGGTGGAGATGTCTGGACCCTCCTGTCTGGTGACGTTGGGTAGTGGTCCTGCAGGGGTGTAAAAGCATGATTATTGCATCTGTGTGTGTCATGGTGTGCAATGGGTGTGTGACCGTGCACCCCAGTGCTAGCATTCCTGTGTGGGGGCTTGTGTGATGATGGCTGAGGGGGGTGTTATGGGTATGTGCAGTGGGCATGCTTTAGTGATGGGTGTCCATGCTTTGTTTTGTCATGCAGGGCTTGGTGTTGGGATGGGTGGTTTGTGTTATTAGTACATTTGTGAGGAGTTGGAGTGATAGGGGATGGGGCGAGGGTGGGGGTCTGTGATAGCATGCAGGTAGGGTGGTGGATATGATAGTTAAGATTTGACTTACCAGAGTCCATTCCTCCACCGACTCCGGCGAGGCCCTCCGGATGCAGAATCACCAAGACCTGCTCCTCCCATGTTGTTAGTTGTGGGTGAGGAGGTGGGGGTCCGCCGCCAGTCCGCTGTACCGTGATGTGGTGTCTTGAGACCACGGAACGCACCTTCCCCCGTAGGTCGTTCCACCTCTTCCTGGTGTCGTCCCGATTTCTTGGGTGCTGTCCCACTGCGTTGACCCTAACCACTAATCTTCGCCATAGCTCCATCTTCCTAGCTATGGAGGTGTGCTGCGCCTGTGATCCAAATAGCTGTGGCTCTACCCGGACGATTTCCTCCACCATGACCCTGAGCTCCTCCTCCGAGAACCTGGGGTGTCTTTGCCGTGCCATGGGGTAGTGTAGGTGATGTGTGGGGTGGGGTGTGTGGTCATAAGTGTGGTGATATGTAGTGGTGTGTGGTGTTTTCTGCGTGGCAGTTGTGTGGGTGATGGTGTTGAGTGCCTGTGGCTGCTAGTTTGTTGATGGTGGTGTCTCTCTCTGGCCTTCTCTCTGTAATGGTGGTCGTAGGGGTTTGTGGGTGATGTGGGTGTGTGTTTTATATTGTATTGAGTGTGTGGGAGTGGTGTGTGTATGTGTATCAGGTGTGTGTATTTCACATTGTCCAATGAGGTAGTGTTTTGGAGATGTGTGTGTATTTTGAGCGCGGCGGTGTGTACCGCCAATGGAATACCGCGGTTGAAAGACCGCCGAGTGGATTCGTGGGTCGTGATAGCATGGGCGTATTTCTGTTGGGTGTGCGAGTGTCTGAGAGTGTGCGAGTGTCTGAATGTCTGAGTGTGAGCGAGTGTCAGAGTGTGCATGAGCGTCTGAGTGTGCGTGAGTGTGCATGAGTGTATGAGTGTGCGTGAGTGTCTGAGTATTTGAGTGTGCGTGAGTGTCTTAGTGTCTGAGTGAGTGCGAATGTCTGAGTCTCTGCACGCACGTGTCTGAGAGCGTGCGAGTGTCTGAGTGTGTGTCTGAGTGTGAGCAAGTGTCTTAGTGCCTGAATACGTGCCAATGTCTGAGTGTCTGAGTGTGTGCGAGTGTCTGAGTGACTGAGTGTGCATGAGTGTACGTGAGTGTGCACGAGTGTCGGAGTGTGTGCAAGGCTCTGAGTGTGCTGAGTGTGCACGACTGTCTGAGTGTGCCTGAGTGTCTGAGTGTGCACGAGTGTCTTAGTGTGTGAGTGCGTGTGAGTGTCTGAGTGCGTGTGAGTGTCTGAGTGTGCGCAAGTGTGCGGGAGTGTCTGAGTGTGCGTGAGTTTCTGAGTGTATGTGAGTGTGTGAGTTTTCGCGATTGTGTTTGAGTGTGTGAGTGTGCGTGAGTGTCTGAGTTCGTGTGAGTGTCTGAGTGTGCTCGAGTTTCTTAGTGTCTGAGTGCGCGCGAGTGTCTGAGTGTGTGCGAGTGTCTCAGTGTGCGGGAGTGTGTGCTAGTGTCTGAGTGTGTGAGTGTGCACGAGTGTGCGCTAGTGTCTAAGTGTCTGAGTGTGCGTGAGTGTCTTAGTGTCTGAGTACGCGCGAGTGTCGGACAGCGTGCGAGTGTCTGAGTGTGCACGAGTGTGAGCAAGTGTCTGAGTGTGCACGAGTGTCTGAGTGTGCGTGGGTGTCTGAGTGTGTGCAAGTGTTTTAGTGTCTGAGTGTGTGCGAGTGTCTGAGTGTGCATTATTTTGTGTGTCTGAGTATGTGAAAGTGTTGAGAGTGTGCGAGTGTCTGAATGTCTGAGTTTGAGCAAGTGTCTGAGTGTGCACCAGTATCTGTTTGACTGTGTGCGAGTGTCTTAGTGTGCACCATTATCTGAGTGTGCGTGAGTGTCTGAGTGTGCACGAGTGTCCAATGTGGTAGTGTTTTGGAGATGTGTGTGTATTTTGAGCGCGGCGGTGTGTACCGCCAATGGAATACCGCGGTTGAAAGACCGCCGTGTGGATTCGTGGGTCGTGATAGCATGGGCGTATTTCTGTTGGGTGTGCGAGTGTCTGAGAGTGTGTCTGAATGTCTGAGTGTGAGCAAGTGTCGGAGTGTGCATGAGCGTCTGAGTGTGCGTGAGTGTGCATGAGTGTATGAGTGTGCGTGAGTGTCTGAGTATTTGAGTGTGTGTGAGTGTCTTAGTGTCTGAGTGCGTGCGAATGTCTGAGTGTCTGCACGCAGGTGTCTGAGAGCGTGCAAGTGTCTGAGTGTGTGTCTGAGTGTGTGCAAGTGTCTTAGTGCCTGAATACGTGCCAATGTCTGAGTGTCTGAGTGTGTGCGAGTGTCTGAGTGACTGAGTGTGCATGAGTGTACGTGAGTGTGCACGAGTGTCTGAGTGTGTGCAAGGCTCTGAGTGTGCTGAGTGTGCACGACTGTCTGAGTGTGCCTGAGTGTCTGAGTGTGCACGAGTGTCTTAGTGTGTGAGTGCGTGTGAGTGTCTGAGTCCGTGTGAGTGTCTGAGTGTGCGCAAGTGTGCGCGAGTGTCTGAGTGTGCGTGAGTGTCTGAGTGTATGTGAGTGTGTGAGTGTTCGCGATTGTGTGTGAGTGTGTGAGTGTGCGTGAGTGTCTGAGTTCGTGTGAGTGTCTGAGTGTGCTCGAGTTTCTTAGTGTCTGAGTGCGCGCAAGTGTCTTAGTGTGTGCGAGTGTCTCAGTGTGCGGGAGTGTGCGCGAGTGTCTGAGTGTGTGTGAGTGTTTGAGTGTGTGCGAGCGTGAGTATGCGCGAGAGTCTGAGTGTGCACAAGTGTCGGAGTGTGCATGAGTGTCTGAGTGTGTGCGAGTGTGCTCAAGTGTCTCAGCGTCTGAGTGTGCACGAGCGTCTGAGTGTGAGCTAGTGTCTAAGTGTCTGAGTGTGCGTGAGTGTCTGAGTATGCACGATTGTTGGACAGCGTGTGAGTGTCTGAGTGTGCACGAGTGTGAGCGAGTGTCTGAGTGTGTGCAAGAGTCTGAGTGTATGTGAGTGTCTGAGTTTGTGCTAGTGTCTGAGTGTGCTCGAGTGTCTGAGTGTGCACTTGTATCTAAGTGTCTGAGTGTGTGCGAGTGTCTTAGTGTCTGAGTGTGCACCATTATCTGAGTGTGCGTGAGTGTCTGAGTGTGCATCAGTGTCTGAGTATGTGTGAGTGTGCGCAAGTGTCTGAGTGTGCACGAGTGTCGGAGTGTGCGTGAGTGTCTGAGTGTGCACGAGTGTGCTCGAGTGTCTGAGTGTCTGAGTGTGCACGAGTGTGCGCTAGTGTCTAAGTGTCTGAGTGTGCGTGAGTGTCTTAGTGTCTGAGTACGCGCGAGTGTCGGACAGCGTGCGAGTGTCTGAGTGTGCACGAGTGTGAGCGAGTGTCTGAGTGTGCGTGGGTGTCTGAGTGTGTGCGAGTGTTTTAGTGTCTGAGTGTGTGCAAGTGTCTGAGTGTGCATTATTTTGCGTGAGTGTCTGAGTATGTGCGAGTGTCTGAGAGTGTGTGAGTGTCTGAATGAGTGTGAGTGAGTGTCTGGGTGTGCACTAGCATCTAAGTGTCTGAGTGTGTGCGAGTGTCTTAGTGTCTGAGTGTGCACCATTATCTGAGTGTGCGTGAGTGTCTGAGTGTCTGAGTGTGCACGAGTGTCTGAGTGTGTGTGAGTGTGCGCATGTGTCTGAGTATGCGTGAGTGTCTGAGTGTGCGCAAGTGTCTGAGTGCGTGCGAGTGTCTGAGTGTGCATGAGTGTACGTGAGTGTGCACAAGTGTCTGAGTGTGTGCAAGGCTCTGAGTGTGTGCGAGTGTCTGTGTGTCTGAGTGTGCACGACTGTCTGAGTGTGCCTGAGTGTCTGAGTGTGCACGAGTGTCTTAGTGTGTGAGTTATGTGAGTGTCTGAGTACGTGTGAGTGTCTGAGTGTGCACAAGTGTGCGCTAGTTTCTGAGGGTGTGCGAGTGTCTGAATGTGTGCGAGTGTCTGAGTGTGCGTGAGTGTGGGTGAGTATTTGTGAGTGTCTGAGTATCTGAGTGTGTCCAAGTGTGTGCGAGTGCCTCAGTGTGCGTGAATGTCTGAGTGCATGTGAGTGTCTGAGTGTCTGAGTACGTGCGAGTGTCTGAGTGTCTGCATGAGTGTCTAAGTGTGCGCAAGTGTCTAAGTGTGCGCGAGTGTCTGAGTGTGCGCGAGTGTCTGAGTGTGTATGAGTGTGTGAGTGTTCGCGATTGTGTGTGAGTGTGCGTGAGTGTCTGAGTTCGTGTGAGTGTCTGAGTGTGCTCGAGTTTCTTAGTGTCTGAGTGCGCGCGAGTGTCTGAGTGCGTGCAAGTGTGTCAGTGTCTATGTGTGTGCGAGTGTCTGAGTGTCTGAGTGTGTGCGAGTGTCTGAGTTTGTGCGAGTGTCTGAGTGTGCGTGAGTGTGCGCGAGTGTGTGTGAGTGTCTGAGAGTGCGCGAGTGTCTGTGTGTGCATGAGTGCCTGACTGTGTGTGAGTGTGTGCAAGTGTCTGAGTGTGCGCGAGTGTGCGTGAGTGTCTGAGTGACTGAGTGTGCGCAAGTGTCTGAGTGTGCTCAAGTGTCTGAGTGTGCACCAGTGTCTAAGTGTCTGAGTGTGTGCAAGTGTCTTAGCATCTGAATGTGCGCGAGTGTCTGAGTGCGTGCAAGTGTCTGAGTGTGCATAAGTGTCTGAGTGTCTGAGTGTCCGCGACTGTCTGAGTGTGTGTTAGTGTCTAAGTGTCTGAGTATTCGCGAATTTCTTAGTGTCTGCAAGCGCACGAGTGTCTGAGTGTCTGACTGCGTGCGAGTGTCTGAGTGTGTGCGAGTGGATGTGAATGTGTGCGAGTGTCTGAGTGTGCGCTATTATCTAAGTGTCTGAGTGTGCGCAAGTGTCTGAATGTGCATGAGTGTCTGAGTGTGCGCATGAGTGTCTCTGTGTCTGCGTGCGTGCGAGTGTTTGAGTGTCTTTGTGTGCGTGAGTGTGTGTAAGTGTCTGTGTGCGGTTGAGTTTCTTAGTGTCTGAATGTGCATGAGTGTCTGAGTGCAGACGAGTGCCTGAGTGTCTGAGTTTGCGCTAGTGTCTGAGTATGCTCGAGTGTCTGAGTGTGCACTAGTGTGTGCGAGTGTCTTAGTGTCTGAGTGTGCACCATTATCTGAGTGTGAATGAGTGTCTGAGTGAGAGTGCACAAGTGTGTGAGTGTCTGAGTGTGTGTGAGTGTGCGCAAGTGTCTGAGTGTGCGCGAGTGTGCATGAGTGTCTGAGTGTGCGCAAGTGTCTGAGTGTGCACGAGTGTCTGTGTATCTGAGTGTGCGTGAGTGTCTTAGGGGGTCATTACAACCCGGGCGGTACAATACCCCCAGGGCTGAAATGACGGAAGCACCGCCAACAGGCTGGCGGTGCTTCCCTGGCCATTACGACTGTGGCGGAAGCCCCGCAGTTGCACCGCCGGGGCCGGCGGTTTCCCGCCACAATAGCCCCGGCGGTAGTAATCCACCAGGGCAGCACTGCTAACAGCGCTGCCCAGGGGATTACGAGTCCCCCTACCGCCAGCCATTTCCTGGCGGTTTGAACTGCCAGGAAAAGGATGGCGGTATGGGGAGTCACAGGCCCTTGGGGGCCCCTGCACTGCCCATGCCACTGGCATGGGCATTGCAGGGGCCCCCTGACAGGGTCCCATGCAGCTTTTCACTGTCTGCTATGCAGATAGTGAAAAGCGTGACGGGTGCAACTGCACCCGTTGCACGGCTGCAATACCGGCGGCTCCATTTGGAGCCGGCTCCTATGTTGCGGCTGAGATCCCCGCTGGGCCGGCGGGCAGAAACCAGGTTTCTGCCCGCCGGCCCAGCCGGGATCTCATAATGACCGCGGCAGCTGTAGGCGCCCGCCAAGGTCATAATGAGGGCCTTAGTGTCTGAGTGCGTGCAAGTGTCTCAGTGTGCGGGAGTGTGCGCGAGTGTCCGAGTGTGTGCGAGTGTCTGAGTGTGTTCAAGTGTCTGATTGTGCACGAGAGTCTGATTGTGCACGAGTGTCCGAGTGTGCATGAGTGTCTGAGTGTGCTCAAGTGTCTCAGTGTCTGAGTGTGCATGAGCATCTGAGTGTGCGCTAGTGTCTAATTGTCTGAGTGTGCGTGAGTGTCTTAGTGTCTGAGTGTCCACCATTATCTGAGTGTGCATGAGTGTCTGAGTGTGCGTGAGTGTCTGAGTATCTGAGTGTGCATGAGTGTCTTAGTGTCCGAGTGTGCACCATTATCTGAGTGTGCATGAGTGTCTGAGTGTGCGTGAGTGTCTGAGTATCTGAGTGTGCATGAGTGTCTTAGTGTCTGAGTGTGTGCGAGTGTCTGAGTGTCAGCACGCAAGTGTCTGAGTGCGTGGGAGTGTCTCAGTGTGCGGGAGTGTGCGCGAATGCCCGAGTGTGTGCGAGTGTCTGAGTGTGTGCAAGTGTCTGAGTGTGCGCGAGAGTCTGAGTGTGCACGAGTGTCGGAGTGTGCATGAGTGTCGGAGTGTGCGCGACTTTGCTCAAGTGTCTCAGTTTCTGAGTGTGCGCGAGCATCTGAGTGTGCGCTAGTGTTTAAGTGTCTGAGTGTGCGTGAGTGTCTTTGTGTCTGAGTACGCGCGATTGTAGGACAGCGTGCAAGTGTCTGAGTGTGCACCAGTGTGAGCGAGTGTCTGAGTGTGCACAAGTGTCTGCGTGTACGTGAGTGTCTGAGTGCACACGAGTGCCTGAGTGTCTGAGTTTGCGCTAGTGTCTGAGTGTGCTCGAGTGTCTGAGTGTGCACTAGTATCTAAGTGTCTGAGTGTGTGCGAGTGTCTTAGAGTCTGAGTGTGCACCATTATCTGAGTGTGCGTGAGTGTTTGAGTGTCTGAGTGTGCGTGAGTGTCTGAGTGTGTGCGAGTGTCTGAGTGTGCATTATTGTGCGCGAGTGTCTGAGTATGTGAGAGTGTCTGAGAGTGTGCGAGTGTCTGAATATCTGAGTGTGAGCGAGTGTCGGAGTGTGCATGAGTGTCTGAGTGTGCATGAGTATGCATGAGTGTATGAGTGTGCGTGAGTGTCAGAGTATCTGAGTGTGCGTGAGTGTCTTAGTGTCTGAGTGCGTGCGAGTGCCATAGTGCCTGCATGCAAGTTTCTGAGTGTGTGCGAGTGTCTGAGTGTGCACCATTATCTGAGTGTGCGTGAGTGTCTGAGTCTCTGAGTGTGCGTGAGTGTCTGAGTGTGTGCGAGTGTTTTAGTGTCTGAGTATGTGCGAGTGTCTGAGAGTGTGCGAGTGTCTGAATGTCTGAGTGTGAGCGAGTGTCAGAGTGTGCATGAGTGTCTGAGTGTGCGTCAGTGTACATGAGTGTCTGAGTGTGCGTGAGTGTCTGAGTATCTGAGTGTGCATGAGTGTCTTAGTGTCTGAGTGCGTGTGAGTGTCTGAGTGTCTGCACGCAAGTGTCTGAGTGCGTGCAAGTGTCTCAGTGTGCGTTATTGTGCGCGAGTGTCCGAGTGTGTGCAAGTGTCTGAGTGTGCGCTAGTGTCTAAGTGTCTGAGCGTGCGTGAGTGTCTTAGTGTCTGAGTACGCACGATTGTAGGACAGCGTGCGAGTGTCTGAGTGTGCATGAGTGTTTGCAAGTGGCTGAGTGTGCGCAAGAGTCTGCGTGTACGTGAGTGTCTGAGTGCACACAAGTGCTTGAGTGTCTGAGTTTGCGCTAGTGTCTGAGTGTGCTCGAGTGTCTAAGTGTGCACTAGTATCTAAGTGTCTGACTGTGTGTGATAGTTTTAGTGTCTGATTGTATGCGAGTGTCTGAGTGTGCGCTATTGTGAGCGAATGTCTGAGTATGTGCGAGTGTCTGAGAGTGTGCGAGTGTCTGAATGTCTGAGTGTGAGCGAGTGTCGGAGTGTGCATGAGTGTCTGAGTGTACATGAGTGTATGATTGTGCGTGAGTGTCTGAGTATCTGAGTGTGCGTGAGTGTCTTAGTGTGTGCGAGTGTTTTAGTGTCTGAGTGTGTGCGAGTGTCTGAGTGTGCGTTATTGTGCACAAGTGTCTGACTATGTGCGAGTGTCTGAGAGTGTGCGAGTGTCTGAATGTCTGAGTGTGAGCGAGTGTCGGAGTGTGCATGAGTGTCTGAGTGTACATGAGTGTATGAGTGTGCATGAGTGTCTGAGTATCTGAGTGTGCGTGAGTGTCTTAGTGTCTGAGTACGTGCGAGTGTCTGCACGGAAGTGTCTGAGTGAGTGCGAGTGTCTCAGTGTGCGGGAGTGTGCGCGAGTGTCTTAGTGTGTGCGAGTGTCTGAGTGTGTGCGAGTGTCTCAGTGTGCGGGAGTGTGAACGAGTGTCTGAGTGTGTGCGAGTGTGCGCAAGTGTCTGAGTGTGCACGAGCGTCTGAGTGTGCCCTAGTGTCTCTGTGTCTGAGAGTGCACAAGCATCTGAGTGCGCGCAAGTGTCTGAGTGTGTGCGAGTGTCTCAGTGTGCGCGAGTGTCTTTGTGTCTGAGTACGCGCGATGGTAGGACAGCGTGCGAGTATCTGAGTGTGCACCAGTGTGAGCGAGTGTCTGAGTGTGCACAAGTGTCTGCGTTTACGTGAGTGTCTGAGTGCACACGAGTGCCTGAGTGTCTGAGTTTGCGCTAGTGTCTGAGTGTGCTCGAGTGTCTTAGTGTGCACTAGTATCTAAGTGTCTGAGTGTGTGCGAGTGTCTTAGAGTCTGAGTGTGCACCATTATCTGAGTGTGCGTGAGTGTTTGAGTGTCTGAGTGTGCGTGAGTGTCTGAGTGTGTGCGAGTGTCTAAGTGTGCATTATTGTGCGCGAGTGTCTGAGTATGTGAGAGTGTCTGAGAGTGTGCGAGTGTCTGAATATCTGAGTGTGAGCGAGTGTCTGAGTGTGCATGAGTATGCATTAGTGTATGAGTGTGCGTGAGTGTCAGAGTATCTGAGTGTGCGTGAGTGTCTTAGTGTCTGAGTGCGTGCGAGTGCCTTAGTGCCTGCATGCAAGTTTCTGAGTGTGTGCGAGTGTCTGAGTGTGCACCATTATCTGAGTGTGCGTGAGTGTCTGAGTCTCTGAGTGTGCGTGAGTGTCTGAGTGTGTGCGAGTGTTTTAGTGTCTGAGTGTGTGCGAGTGTCTAAGTGTGCACTAGTATCTGAGTGTCTGACTGTGTGTGATAGTTTTAGTGTCTGAGTGTATGCGAGTGTCTGAGTGTGCGCTATTGTGAGCGAGTGTCTGAGTATGTGCGAGTGTCTGAGAGTGTGCGAGTGTCTGAATGTCTGAGTGTGAGCGAGTGTCGGAGTGTGCATGAGTGTCTGAGTGTACATGAGTGTATGATTGTGCGTGAGTGTCTGAGTATCTGAGTGTGCGTGAGTGTCTTAGTGTGTGCGAGTGTCTGAGTGTGCGTTATTGTGCACAACTGTCTGACTATGTGCGAGTGTCTGAGAGTGTGCGAGTGTCTGAATGTCTGAGTGTGAGCGAGTGTCGGAGTGTGCATGAGTGTCTGAGTGTGCGTCAGTGTGCATGAGTGTCTGAGTGTGCGTGAGTGTCTGAGTATCTGAGTGTGCATGAGTGTCTTAGTGTCTGAGTGTGTCTGAGTGTCTGAGTGTCTGCACGCAAGTGTCTGAGTGCGTGCAAGTGTCTCAGTGTGCGTTATTGTGCGTGAGTGTCCGAGTGTGTGCAAGTGTCTGAGTGTGCGCTAGTGTCTAAGTGTCTGAGCGTGCGTGAGTGTCTTAGTGTCTGAGTACGCACGATTGTAGGACAGCGTGCGAGTGTCTGAGTGTGCACGAGTGTTTGCAAGTGGCTGAGTGTGCGCAAGAGTCTGCGTGTACGTGAGTGTCTGAGTGCACACGAGTGCTTGAGTGTCTGAGTTTGCGCTAGTGTCTGAGTGTGCTCGAGTGTCTAATTGTGCACTAGTATCTGAGTGTCTGACTGTGTGTGATAGTTTTAGTGTCTGAGTGTATGCGAGTGTCTGAGTGTGCGCTATTGTGCGCGAGTGTCTGAGTATGTGCGAGTGTCTGAATGTCTGAGTGTGAGCGAGTGTCGGAGTGTGCATGAGTGTCTGAGTGTACATGAGTGTATGAGTGTGCGTGAGTGTCTGAGTATCTGAGTGTGCGTGAGTGTCTTAGTGTCTGAGTACGTGCGAGTGTCTGTACGGAAGTGTCTGAGTGAGTGCGAGTGTCTCAGTGTGCGGGAGTGTGCACGAGTGTCTGAGTGTGTGCGAGTGTCTGAGTGTGCGCGAGTGTGCTCAAGTGTCCAAGTGTCTGAGTGTGCACGAGCGTCTGAGTGTGCCCTAGTGTCTCTGTGTCTGAGAGTGCACGAGCATTTGAGTGTGCGCTAGTGTCTAAGGGGGTGATTCCAACCCTGGCGGTCGGTGATAAAGCGGTGGCCAACCCGCCAACAGGCAGACGGTCCAAAAAATGCAATTCTGACCCTGGCGGGAACCGCCAACACAGACCGCCACTTTAACACTCCGACCGCCACGGCAGGACAGACAAACAGCGCGGCGGTCACCGCCAACAAGCAGGCGGCAGACAATGTACCGCCCACCCTATCACAACTCACCAATCCGCCACCTTTTCCTGGGCGGGAGCCCCGCCGATAAAAACACGGCGGAAACAGACTACGAACGGGAAAACGCTCACCTCCACACACTCCACGAGGAATCTGGACAGCATGGAACCCGAATTAAACATCCTACCAGCTATTGTCTACCTGCTCATCTACCACGAGTACGAACGCCGGCGCAGACGACAACGGTGAGTACTGCACCTACGACACAGGGGAGGAGGGAGGAGGAAAGGTTACGTGCACACACATACGCGATACACCCACCCCCCCCCACCGCACCCCCCCAATACCTACACACCAATGCAGAGCAACAAGTCAGAGTGACACCCCCCAAACCCCCCGGAAGAATGCAAAGACATAATTAAAATGAAGTTAAAAATTTATTTATAAAATAGGTTCATTGAAGTCATGGTAAATATGCCATATGAAATATACAAAAGAAATAATGAACATAGTGCAAAGTATAAACATAGTCAATAAGTCCTGCACAGTTAGTTAAATATCCATAGTCCGTGGGCCAATGTGTACAAACACATGGGCAAAGCCCACACAGGAGACCGGATACTATTGGAGAGAACACTGCAGGGGCATCAGAGGAAAAAACAACAGGCACCTCAGGGGGAAGGGAAAGGGGGGCACCTCAGCCACATGAGTCCACGACCCCAGATCCACGAGGGGCCTCCATGCCCACTGTACCATCCTGGGGAGTGCACAGCCACAGTCTCACAAGTCTCTACAGTGGGTGGTTTGCCC
Source organism: Pleurodeles waltl (assembly GCF_031143425.1). Classification (NCBI taxonomy): domain Eukaryota; kingdom Metazoa; phylum Chordata; class Amphibia; order Caudata; family Salamandridae; genus Pleurodeles; species Pleurodeles waltl. The sequence goes on from NC_090444.1 coordinate 1,322,112,465, forward strand.
ACTGCATTATCCTGGGGAGTGCAAAGCCACAGTCTCACAAGTCTCTACAGTGGGAGGGTTGCCCACTGTTCAATCCTGGGGAGTGCAAAGCCACAGTCCATCAGATGGATAACCAACTCCACTGGTATTGGAGGAGGCATGGTGCCCAGATTGCTTCGTGAACACCTGCTCAACACAGAACCGGCACTGTCAATGGACCAGCGGTGCTTGAGACGGCGGTGCCCAGCGGAGCGGTGCCTGAGATGAAGGGCCCAGTGGAGCGGTGCTTGAGATGAAGGGCCCAGCGGAGCGGTGCTTGAGACGGCGGTGCCCAGCGGAGCGGTGCTTGAGACGGCGGTGCCCAGCGGAGCGGTGCCTGAGATGAAGAGCCCAGCGGAGCGGTGCTTGAGATGAAGGGCCCAGCGGAGCGGTGCTTGAGACGGCGGTGCCCAGCGGAGCGGTGCTTGAGATGAAGGGCCCAGCGGAGCGGTGCTTGAGATGAAGGGCCCAGCGGAGCAGTGCTTGAGATGAAGGGCCCAGCGGAGCGGTGCTTGAGATGAAGGGCCCAGCGGAGCAGTGCTTGAGACGGCGGTGCCCAGCGGAGCAGTGCTTGAGATGAAGGGCCCAGCGGTGCGGTGCTTGAGATGAAGGGCCCAGCGGAGCGGTGCTTGAGACGGCGGTGCCCAGCGGAGCGGTGCTTGAGATGAAGGGCCCAGCGGAGCGGTGCTTGAGACGGCGGTGCCCAGCGGAGCGGTGCATGACAGGAAGGGCCCAGCGGAGCGGTGCTTGAGACGGCGGTGCCCAGCGGAGCGGTGCTTGAGATGAAGGGTCCAGCGGAGCGGTGCTTGAGATGAAGGGCCCAGCGGAGCGGTGCTTGAGATGAAGGGCCCAGCGGAGCGGTGCTTGAGATGAAGGGCCCAGCGGAGCAGTGCTTGAGACGGCGGTGCCCAGCGGAGCAGTGCTTGAGATGAAGGGCCCAGCGGAGCGGTGCTTGTGACGGCGGTGCCCAGCGGAGCGGTGCTTGAGATGAAGGGCCCAGCGGAGCGGTGCTTGAGATGAAGGGCCCAGCGGAGCGGTGCTTGAGATGAAGGGCCCAGCGGAGCGGTGCTTGACAGGAAGGGCCCAGCGGAGCTGTGCTTGACAGGAAGGGCCCAGCGGAGCGGTGCTTGAGACGGCGGGGCCCTGTTCCGCGGTGCCTGTCTTGGCGGGCCGTGTTCAGCGGTGCTCTTCACGGCGGGGCCCTGTTCAGCGGTGCCTGTCTTGGCGGGGCCCTGTTCAGCGGTGCCCTTCACGGAGGGGCCCTGTTCAGCGGTGCTCTTCACGGCGGGGCCCTGTTCAGCGGTGCCTGTCTTGGCGGGGCCCTGTTCAGCGGTGCTCTTCACGGCGGGGCCCTGTTCAGCGGTGCTCTTCACGGCGGGGCCCTGTTCAGCGGTGCCTGTCTTGGCGGGGCCCTGTTCAGCGGTGCTCTTCACGGCGGGGCCCTGTTCAGCGGTGCCTGTCTTGGCGGGGCCCTGTTCAGCGGTGCTCTTCACAGTGGGGCCCAGTTCAGCGGTGCTCTTCATGGCGGGGCCCTGTTCAGCGGTGCCTGTCTTGGCGGGGCCCTGTTCAGCCGTGCTCTTCACGGCGGGGCCCTGTTCAGCGGTGCCTGTCTTGGCGGGGCCCTGTTCAGCGGTGCTTGTCCTGTCTTTCAAGGGAGCCAGACCTGGCCAAGACTCCCCGCTTAGTCGCCCTCCGACCTTGCGGTAGCGGGGCCCTCCTGTGATGGAGTCTTGGGCCCGTGGGTGTCGTCCGTCACACCCGGGATGGGGCTGGTGGGGCCCTCCTGGTGCGCTCGCCTGCTGCATGTCTTCTCCGCCCTGCTGCCCTTGCCCTCCTTCGCTGCAGCTCTCTGGCCCTTGCCTCCCTTAGATGATGTGGCAGGTGACGAGGCAAGGCCACTCTCCTTGGTGGCAGCCGTCTCAGGCTTTTCGCGCCGGCCCTTAATTTTTCTTGTCCTCTTCCCAGGGGGTGGGCTGGCTGTCCCCTTGCTGCTGGGCGATGTTCCTTCCCTAGGAGCTGGTGGACTCCAATAGCCCTGCACTATGGTGATACTAGATGCAGGGCTGGTGGTGGCTGAGGTGCTCTTTGGACTCTTACCAGATGGAGGGGGTGGGTCAGGTGATGCAAAGAGGTTAATTTTGGAGAGGAAACGTTTTTTAGGAGCAATGGGAAGGGTAGGTGCAGTGGGTATGGGAGTGGAGGAAGAGGATGTGGTTGTAGGAGAGTCAAGTGTGCTGTCTTTGGGTGCAGGTGCTTGGGCTGTAGGCTGTCGTGAGGTGGATGGCTGTTGGGTGGGTGGCTGCCTGCGTTTGTGTGGTTTGGAAGAGGGGGTGACAGACACAGTGGGAGAGGACACAGGGGATGTGTAAATGGCAGTGGGGGTGGTGACTGCACGTGTGCTGACTGTAATGGAGGGTGTGCTGGTGATGGAAGTACTGGCTGATGGTGGTGTGCATGCAGGTGTGAGTGGAGACGTCACAGGGAGGGAGGAGGGAGACGAGGAGGAGGGGGACACAGAGGTGGTAGTGACTGTTGGCATGTCTGCATCTGGATGTTGCTTGTGTGAATGCTTGTGGGATCTGTGGTGCTTATGTCTGGATGAGCTGCCCTTGGGTGTTGAGGTGTGTGCAGGCTGGTCTGATGGTGTGGATGGGATAGGCTGAGGAACAGGAGACTGGGACTGGGTGGAGGGAGTTAGAAGAGGGAGGCTGGAGACAGGGACAATGGCTGCTGTCAGTGCTGAGGCCAGAGCGTTGAACGATCGCTGATGGGCAGCCTGACCCGAATGAATGCCCTCCAGGTATGCATTGCTCCGATGCACCTCCCTTTCTACACCCTGGATGGCATTCAAAAGGGTAGACTGCCCAACAATGATGGTCTGGAGGAGGTCAATGACCTCCCCACTGAGGGCAGCAGGGGTAACTGGGGCAGGGCCTGAGGTGCCTGGGGCGAAGGAGATGCCCACCTTCCTGGGTGAGCGACACGGAGCGAAGGCTGAGGGGCTGCTGGGAGGGCGGGGCTGGTGCGCTGGGTGGCGGCTGTACCTGTTGTGGCGGTGGGCACGGATGTGCCGACACCGCAAGGGAGCTTCCTTCCGAGGACGTGTCGGTGTCGCTGACGTCTCTACGGGTCCCCGTTGTGGAGCTCCCCTCGCCCTCCGTCTCACTGGTGAACTCGGAGTCGGTTGTATGGCCCTCCGGGGCCATGTGAGATGCAGCTCCCTCGTGCGCCGATGCCACTTCTCCTCCGCCTGATGATGCTAATGCACACATGCACAGGAAGAAAAAGAAAATGGGTGGGGGGGAGAAATTAAGACAGGTTGAGTGCATGCATTGGCAACACCGTTGGACAGACACAGAAGCCCGCTGCACTACGCTGCGCAATCGGGGTACACTACTCAGTTCTTGTGACTAGGCCTACAGGTCTATGGACGACAAATGCACACATGGGTGATGCTGGACCATGGATAGCTGTACTTGGCACCCTACAGAGGTGGGGGGCGGGGGCACAGGGCCATGCCTAACGGAGGGGACTAGCCTACAGAAAGCGCCCTCGCCTTGAGTTACCCACAGCCCTCCTCCCCAACCCAGACACCTCCACTGCGCGCAAAGATAGCAGAATGTGCTGATACTCACCCCCTTGTGTCTGCTGTGATGTCCTCACGCGCCCATCCAAATCGGGGTAGGCCACCGCCAGGATCCGGGACATCAGGGGGGTCAATTGGCAGCTGGCACCCCTCCTACGTTGGGAGGCCATCCCCAGCAGAGACTCGGCGGTCTTTCTGGTCCCGCGGCGGATGTCCTCCCACCTCTTTCGGCAGTGGGTGCCCCGTCTGTAGTGGACCCCCAGGGCCCGGACGCCCTTGGCGATGGCACGCCAAATGTCGATCTTCTGATGGGCGCTGACCTATTTGACATGTACAGGGTGGGAAAGGAAATATCATCACTTTTCTGCATTGTCGATGTGAGGGGCCCCCCCTCCCCAACCTTGCCATGTGGCACATGTTCCCATCTGTCGTGCGTTGCACTCCTCATTCGCTCCCCTCACCACCATCTTACATCCACCCCACTCAACACAGGCATAGCCCATTCAGCCTGCACCCTGTGTACTAACCTGTTGGTCTGGAGGACCGTAGAGAAGCGCATACTGGGGGAGGACCCCATCAACAAGTTTCTCCAATTCCTCAGATGTGAAGGCAGGGGCCCTTTCCCCAGTCGCAGCAGCCATAGTATCTCCCAGACCGAGGTCACAGCAGCACTTGCAGTATAGGTCCTCTCCTGTGGATGATCAGGTCTCGAGTGATTAATCAGATAGAAAATGGTGGTCACGCCCGCGGCGGTGCGTACCGCGGCGGTGCGTACCGCGACCGCCGGCGCACATCGTCATTGGCTCATGAGACCCATAGGGTCCAATGTTAACCAATGCGGCTTCGCACCGCGGTCTTCGACTGCCTACCGCCACGGTGTGCCACGCCAGCGCATTGACCTCACATCCCACTGTCACACTTCACAGGTCAGGCAGCCGCCATTTCCAGGGCCCACATGGCATAATTTCAACTGCGTCACACAGGCCTAGGCCGTGCATTGCCACTCATACAAGCCTTTCAATGCATTGCGATTCTTTTACTGTGCAAGCTGTGTGAACGAACCTGTGGTTTGCTTGACTTTCTGCTCCATGTTGTCCTTCCTAGGCACCGTCCGCTGGGACTTGCGAGGAGAAGGATAAATCCTCCCGTGTACCGACCGCTGGTGGACCTGTTGACAATGGAAGAACAACATGTTATACTTAGATACAGAATTGACAGAGCCACTATACATGAACTGTGTGCCCAGCTGGAGCCAGACCTGATGTCCCCCATCCGCCAACCCACAGGGATTCCCCCTCTGGTGCAGGTTCTGTCAGTACTCCATTTTTTGGCAAGTGGGTCTTTTCAGACAACAGTGGCCATGTCATCAGGGATGTCTCAGCCTATGTTTTCTAATGTTTTGTCCAGAGTGTTGTCTGCCCTGATGAAATACATGCGGAGCTACATTGTTTCCCCTGAGGAGGATGATTTGGCTACAGTGAAGGGTGATTTCTATGCCCTTGGACATATCCCCAACATCATTGGTGCCATTGATGGGACCCATCTGGCTTTGGTTCCCCCCAGTGGAAGTGAGCAGGTGTACAGAAACAGAAAAAGTTATCATTCGATGAATGTCCAGGTGGTCTGTTTGGCAGACCAGTACATCTCCCATGTAAATGCCAAGTTCCCTGGGTCAGTGCATGACGCGTATGTTATGAGAAATAGCAGCATCCCTTATATGATGGAACAGCTACAGAGACACCGTGTGTGGTTATTGGGTGACTCTGGTTACCCCAACCTCTCCTGGCTATTGACCCCAGTGAGGAATCCCCGGACCAGGGCAGAGGAACGGTACAATGAGGCCCATGGGCGAACTAGGAGGATCATCGAAAGGACCTTGGGCCTCCTGAAAGCCAGGTTTAGGTGCCTACATATGACTGGTGGATCCCTAATGTACTCACCAAAGAAGGTGTGCCATATCATCGTGGCCTGCTGTATGCTTCACAATCTTGCTTTGCATGATGTGCTTTGATGTGCAGGAGGATGGTCCAGAGGGTGGTGTTGTATCAGCTGTGGAGCCTGTGGAGAGTGAAGAGGAAGAAGACGACGGGGACGACACAGACAACAGGGATACAGTGATACAACAATATTTTCAGTAGCACACAGGTAAGGATCAACCACGCCATTTCACATTTACTTAAGGCCTGTCGTTGTGTGGGGGCCTCCTGTCCACTAGCGCCGGCGGATGTGGTAGCCTGTTCCTGGTCCTGGCTAGTGACAGGGGCCCTTTGTGGTGCCACATGGTCCCGCAATGTGGTGACTATCTGGTTAAGGGCCAGGACGATGGTCCCCATTGTGGAACCGATGTTCCTCAGTTCCTCTCTGAACCCCATATACCGTTCCTCCTGCTGTGCCTGGATCTCCTGGAACCTGGCCAGTACCGTCGCCATCGTCTCCTGGGAATGGTGGTATGCTCCCATGATGGAGGAGAGGGCCTCTTGGAGAGTGGGTTCCCTGGGCCTGTCTCCCCCCTGTCGCACAGCAGCCCTCCCAGTTCCCCTGTTTCCCTGGGCCTCTGTCCCCTGGACGGTGTGCCCACTACCACTGCCCCCAGGTCCCTGTGGTTGTTGGGGTGGTGGGTCAACCTGGGTGCCCTGTAGTGTCGGACACACCGCTGATTGACGTGTCCTGAGGACAGAGGCATGGGCCCGCTGGGTGGGAGCTGTGCTGGTGTTCCCAGAGGGGGTTAGGTCTGCTGTAGCCTGTGGCTGTCTGTGGGGAACCGACTGTCCAGAGGTCCCCGATGGGCCGGGCTGGTCATCTGGGTCCAGGGAGACAGAGCTGCTGTCATCGCTGGGGGCCTCATCTGTGGGTGGGATGGACATCTCTGGACCCTCCGTGGCGGTGTGGTGGTGTTCGGGTCCTGCAGGGGTATTAAGGTATGGTTATAGCTTCTGTGTGTGGTATTTCGTGTGATGGGTGGGTGTCCGTGTACCCAAGTGCAGGCATTCCCTTGTGGGGGCTTTTGTGAGGGTGGCTTGTGTGTGTGATGTGTTTGTGCAGTGGGCATGCTTTGGTGATGGGTGTCCATGCTTTGTGGTCGCATGCAGGGCTCGGTGTTGGGATGGGTGGGTTGTGATGGTGAGCCTTTTGCAAGGAGTTGCTGTGATGGGGGTGGGGGTATGTGCTGGCATGCAGGTGGGGTGGGGGTGGGAAGTAGTAGTTAAGATTTGACTTACCAGAGTCCATTCCTCCAGATACTCCTGCGAGGCCCTCAGGATGCAGGATGTGCAAGACTTCCTCCTCCCATGCTGTAAATTCTGGGGGAGTAGGTGGGGGTCCGCCGCCAGTCTTCTGCACCGCTATGTTGTGCCTTGATACCATGGAACGCACCTTCCCCCGTAGGTCGTTCCATCGCTTCCTGATGTCATCCCGATTGCGTGGATGCTGTCCCACCGCGTTGACCCTGTCCACTATCCTTTGCCATAGCTCCATCTTCCTAGCTATTGTGGTGTGCTGTACCTGTGCCCCGAATAGCTGGGGCTCTACACGGACTATTTCCTCCACCATGACCCTGAGTTCTGCGTCAGAGAACCTGGGGTGTCTTTGGGGTGCCATGGGGTGGTGTGGATGAGGTGAGGGGTGGTGTATGTGTTGTGGAGTGTAATGTGTGTGGTGGTGTATGGTGTTTTGTGCGTGGTAATTGTGTGGGTGATGTTGTGATTTGCCTCTGTGTGATGGTCTACTCTAAGCAGTGCTGTCTTTCTCTGTCCTTGATTCGTAATTGTTGTCGTAGGGGTTTGTGGGTGATGTGGGTGTGTGTTTTATTTTGTATTGGGTGTGTGGGAGTGGTGTGTATATGTGTCTCAGGTGTGTGTGTTTCAAATTGGCCAATGTGGGGATGTTTTGTAAAGGTTTGTGTATTTTGACCGCGGCGGTGTGTACCGCCAATAGAATACCGCGGTTGAAAGACCGCCGCGTGGATTCGTGGGTCGTAATGGCATGGGCGTATTTCTGTTAGCGTGACGGTGGAGGTTTGGTCATTGCCATTTTTTCACTGACCTTTGGTGTGGCGGACTTTTGTGGATGTCGGGTTTTTGGAGGTTTTCAAGTAGCGGGTCAGAATGACCGTGGTGGTTTACCGCGGCCGCGGCGGTGTTATGGCGGTCTTCTGACCGGCGGTAAGCGTCTTTTACCGCCGAGGTCAGAATGACCCCCTAAGTGTCTAAGCGTGAGTGTCTTAGTGTCTGAGTACGCGCGATTGTAGGACAGCGTGCGAGTGTCTGAGTGTGCACGAGTGTGAGCGAGTTTCTGAGTGTGCGCAAGAGTCTGCGTGTACTTGAGTGTCTGAGTGCACATGAGTGCCTGAGTGTCTGAATTTGCGCTAGTATCTGAGTGTGCTCGAGTGTCTAAGTGTGCACTAGTATCTCAGTGTTTGAGTATGTGCAAGTGTTTTAGTGTCTGAGTGTACACCATTATCTGAGTTTTCATGAGTGTCTGAATGTCTGAGTGTGAGTGAGTGAGTGCGTGTGAGTGTTTTAGTGTCTGAGTGTTTGGGAGTGTCTGAGTGTGTGTTATTGTGCGCAAGTGTCTCAGTATGTGCGAGTGTCTGAGTGTGAGCGAGTGTCGGAGTGTGCATGAGTGTCTGAGTGTGCGTGAGTATGCATGAGTGTCTGAGTGTGCGTGAGTGTCTAAGCATATGAGTGTGCGTGAGTGTCTTAGTGTCTGAGTGCGTGCGAGTGTCTGCAAGCAATTGTCTGAGTGTGTGCAAGTGCCTCAGTGTGCGCGAGTGTCTGAGTGTGTGCATGTGTCTGAGTATGTGCGAGTGTCTGAGTGTGTGCGAGTGTCTGAGTGTGCATGAGAGTCTGAGTGTGCACGAGTGTCGGAGTGTGCATGAGTGTCTGAGTGTGCGTGAGTGTGCTCAAATGTTTCAGTGTCTGAGTGTGCGCGAGCGTCTGAGTGTGCGCTAGTATCTAAGTGTCTGAGTGTGTGCGAGTGCCTTTGTGTCTGAGTGTGCACCATTATCTGAGTGTGCATGAGTGTCTGAGTGTGCACGAGTGTCTAAGTGTGTGTGAGTGTGCGCAACTTTCTGAGTGGGCACGAGTGTGCGTGAGTGTCTGAGTGTGCGAATGTCTGAGTGTGCATGAGTGTCGGAGTGTGCGTGAGTGTCTGATTGTGCACAAGTGTGCTCGAGTGTCTGAGTGTGCACGAGTGTCTGAGTGTGCGCTAGTGTCTAAGTGTCTGAGTGTGTGTGAGTGTCTTAGTGTCTGAGTATGTGCGAGTGTCGGACAGCCTGCGAGTGTCTGAGTGTGCGGTAGTGTGCGCGAGTGTCTGAGTGTGTGCGAGTGTCTGAGTGTGCGCGAGAGTCTGAGTGTGCATGAGTGTCTGAGTGTGTGCGAGTGTGTTCAAGTGTTTCAGTGTCTGAGTGTGCGCGAGCGTCTGAGTGTGTGAGTACGCACGATTGTTGGACAGCGTGCGAGTGTCACGGTTTCGGGCGGGTCTGATCAGGACTTTGGTTGGGACACCCCTTGAGGTCACTGAATATCCTAAAGAGGTAGTACACTGGGGCAGAGGAGCAGCTAAAGGCATACACGGAAAGGACAGCTATGGATAGGCACAGGAACAGGAAAGTGAAAGCAGAGCAACCCTTGTGTGAACAAACAGGAAACGGATTACCAGTGGACAAACACGCTGGGGTTGTACACAGAGTAAGGCGCAGAACCTCCCACAGTGACAGGGAATCTCAATGCCTCTGTGCAGTTTGCTCTTACAGATAGTCACCCTGCCAGCCCCATAGAAAGGAGGCAGCAGAAGTGATTCTGTCTCTGGACCCTAGAGCACAAACAAAGATAGTACTTACATACACAGGACACGCTCTTGTGGGTCCAGCTGGAAACACAGTGGCGATTCCTGAGAAAACAGCAATAGCACACTGTCACTGTTAGGCACGAAATACAACGTATAACACTGGACAAGGATGGGGGCTGGAATTGCCTCCTGGAAACCAGGAGCCAACCCCAGTACACAGGAGGACACGTATACACTGGTGAAGACTGATAGAACACTTACCAGACACAAAGAACCAAGAAGAAACAGAAGGGAACAAACAAAGAGACAGAGGCAAGAACTAGGAACAGGCTCAGGCTGAAGCAAAGGCGGGTCTAGGACTTGAAAACAGGGCGCAAACTTCTGGCTGGGACAGACAGAGACAGGACTGGGAAACTGAGAACAGGCTCTGGCTAGAACAGGCAAGGACAGGACTGGAATACAGGGAGTAGGAAATGAGCAGTAAACAGGACTGGGAAACAGAGAGAAGGTTCAGGCTGAAACAAGGCAGGAGCAGGGCAGAGAAACAGGGAGCAGGCTTTGGAAGAAACAAACAGATACAAGGCTAAGAAGTAGGGAGCAGACTCTGGCTGGAACAATCAGGAGCAGGGCAGAGAAACAGGAAACTGGAACAGAACAGGAACAAAACTGGAACACCATCCGACAAGGGGTCTGTAACACAAAGGAATTGAAGTCCGATGCACGACGGGGAGCTTGAGGAAATGGCTGCTTATAAGCAGTTCCAAGCTGGGCTGCACAGGAGTGGTTTCAGGTGTGTGTAATTTCGGACACTTGCAAGTCCTGGAGGAGAGGATCCAGTGAAAAGGAGCAACTGGACTTCTCCCATTGAAAACAATGGGAAACAGAATCCGGGTTTTCCTGACTACCAAGCTGTGCATTATGGGATTTGCAGTCCCAAGAAGCAAATGTAGTCCTACACAAGTGTACCATGGAGAAAAGGGAAACAAACAGGAGTCAGCAAGGGACTCTAGATAGGTGTTCAAGGTGATTCCCAGGCTTCTGACAGTCCCCTTACAGCGCCCCCTGGAAATGGGACGACCGAGTCGTAACAGTGAGTGTCTTCAGTGTGCACAAGTGTGAGCAAGTGTCTGAGTGTGCGCAATAGTCTGAGTTTACGTGAGTGTCTAAGTGCACACGAGTGCCTGAGTGTCTGAGTTTGCGCTAGTGTCTGAGTGTGCTCGAGTGTCTGAGTGTGCACTAGTATCTAAGTGTCTGAGTGTGTGCAAGTGTCTTAGGGGGTGATTCTGACCTTGGCGGTCTTTTCGCAAGACCGCCGAGTTACCGCCGCGGTAAAGACCGCCGACCGCGGCGGTATGCCGCGGCGCGTATTCCGACCGCTGGGAGCGTTCCGCCGGAAAACCGCCAGCAGCCACACTGGCGGTCGGCGGGAAAGTGGAGACTGGTCAACCTCCACCGCCACGCCAGCAGAACACCGCCCACAGAATTAAGACCCACATTTCTGTGTGGCGGTCTTCTGTTGGCGGTCTTCTGTTGGCGGTCACGTCCCTATGGCTCCCGTCGCCTCCCGGAGGACCAACGCAAGGTAAGTTGATCGTCCGTGAGGGGAGGGGGTGGGGGGGTGTTGTGTGATGTGTGCGTGCATGGGGGTGTGTAGAGGGGGTGTGTGAGTGCGTGCATGCGGGCGGGGGGTGCTGCTGTGCCTATGGGCAATGTGTGTAGTTCGGCGGGTGCGCATGTTGGCATGTATGTGTGCGGGTATGTGCCCCCGTTGTGTATGTGTGTGTGTAGGGGGTGTGCATATGTGCATGTTGGGGGTGCGTGCATGTCGGGGTGCGTGTATGTGCATTTCGGGGTGGGGGGGCAGGGGGTTTGTAACATATCTGGGGGGTGGCAGGGGGTGGAGGGTGTGGGGGGGGAGTCGTGGGGGGTGGTGGGGGGTGGGGGAGACCCCTATCAGTGCCAGGGATGGAATTCCCTGGCCCCGATAGTGCCTACCGCCATGGTTCGCATGGCGGTTCCCGACCGCCAAAAACCGCGGCGGTAAGCAGGGTCATGATGCGGTTGGCGGTCTTGGGTCGACCGCCGGGCCGGACTGCGCAAACTCCAGCCCGTCGGTCATGACCGCCGTGGCGGTCGGAGTGGGAAAGTGGCGGTCGATCGCGGCGGTGACCGCCGCGGTCAGAATGCCATTTTTTGGACCGCCGGTCTGTTCGCGGGGTTAGAATGAGGGCCTTAGTGTCTGAGTGTGCACCATTATCTGAGTGTGCGTGAGTGTCTGAGTGTGCACGAGTGTCTGAGTGTGTGTGAGTGTGTGCAAGTGTCTGAGTGTGCACGAGTGTGTGTGAGTGTCTGAGTGTGCGCAAGTGTCTGAGTGTGCACGAGTGTCGGAGTGTGCACGAGTGTCATAGTGTGCACAAGTGTGCTTGAGTGTCTGAATGTCTGAGTGTGCACGAGTGTCTGAGTGTGCGCTAGTGTCTAAGTGTCTGAGTGGGAGTGAGTGTCTTAGTGTGTGAGTACACACAAGTGTCGGACAGCCTGCGAGTGTCTGAGTGTGCGCGATTGTCTGAGTGTGTGCGAGTGTCTTAGTGTGCACAAGTGTCAGAGTGTGCGCGAGTGTCAGAGTGTAATCGAGTGTCTGAACTTGCACTAGTATCTAAGTGTCTGAGTGTGTACAAGTGTCTTAGTGTCTATGGGGGTCATTACGACCCTGGCGGTTGACGGAGAAGTGGCGGTTTTACCGCCAACAGGCTGGCGGTAAAAAATGTTGAATTATGACCATGGTGGTTACCGCCATGGTCATCCGTCACTTCTCCGATCAGACCGCCATGGCGGAGACGACCGCTGGGCTGGAGACTTGGGTCTCCAGCCCGGCGGCCATCACAAGACCGCCGGCAGTATCATGACCCGGCTTACCGCCATGGATTTCATGGGGTTTGGAACTGCCATGAAATCCATGGCGGTAAGCACTATCAGTGCCAGGAAATTCCTTTCCTGGCACTGATAGGGGTCCCTGACACCCCCCACCCCCTCCCCCGAGTCCGTCCCCTACACCCCCACCCCCCTGCCACCCCTAAAGGTGGAAGGACCCCCATCCCCAGCCCTACCCCCCACATCACAACACAGACACACACCCGACACGCATGCAGACCCACCAACACACATTCCCGCACACACACGAACAAACATGCCAACAGACACACACACAGTCATACACGCACACCCTCATTCAGACATACACGCACACATCCATACAGACATACATACAGACATGCACACATTTCCATTCACACTACACCCCTGCATGCATACACGCACTCACACACCCCCTCTACATACTCACACGCACACCCCCATGCACCCACACATCAGACAACACCCCCCCACCCCCCTCCCCTAACGGACGATCAACTTACCTTGTCCGTTGATCTTCCGGGAGGGGACGGGATCCATGGGGGATCCACGCCGCCAGCACACCGTCAACAGAACACCGCCACACCGAATCACAGAACGTGATTCAGTGGGCGGTGTTCTGTTGACGTGGCGGTGGAGGTGGAGCAACCTCCACTTCCCCGCCGCCCGCCAGTATGGCTGCTGGCGGCTCTCCATCAGGAAAAGGACAGAGGGATGCCATCAGTCATAATACGCCGAGCGGAAAACCGCCACCACTGGTGGTCTTCAGCACGGCGGTCCCTCGGCGGTCTTGTGAAAAGACCGCCGAGGTCGAAATGACCCCCTATGTATGCAGTTTTAAACTGTAAATTCAACTTGACAAGTGTACCCAATTGCCAGGCCTAACCCTTCCTTGTTCCTACATGTAAGACACCCCTAAGGTAGGCCCTAGGAAGCCCCATGGGCAGGGTGCCGTGTATGGTTAAGGTAGGACTTTTACTGTTGTGTTTTATATGTCCTGACAGTGAAATACTGCCAAATTTGATTTTCACTGTTGCAAGGCCTATCTCTCTGATAGGTTAACCTGGGGGCTGCCTTTAAACATGATTAAAGCATAGCTTCCCTTTGGGAGCAGATAGACATGTGGAGTTTGGGACCTCTGAACTCACAATTTAAAAATACATCTTTTAGTAAAGTTGGTTTTGAGATTGTGTGTTTGAAAATGCCACTTTTAGAAAGTTGGCATTTTCTTGCTTGAACCATTTTTGTGACTCTGCCTGTTTGTGGATTCCCTGTCTGGGTCAGTCTGACAGTTGGGCTATTTGTACCTCTCTCCTGACAGTGACACAAAGGGGGCTGGGGTGTAGCCTGAATATTCTGATGAGCCATCTGTGCTAGGAGGAAGGGGAGGAGTGGTCACTCGCACCTAAAAAGGGCTGTGTCTGCCCTCACACAATGCAAACTCCAACCTCCTGGTGTGTGTCTAAGGCCTTGCCTGGACAAGGCAGGATTTCACAAACAACTGAGACTTTTCTTTGAAGTAGGCCTACTTCAAAGGCCAAAATGGGTATAAGAAGAGGAGCCAAAACCACAGACTTTAGACACTTTTTGGGGTAGACATTCTACTTCACAGACACTTCTGGACAAGAAACCTGCTGGTGAAGAATCCCTGAACCAGACCTGCCAAGTGGAACTGCCTGGCTGGCCAAAGTACTCACTGGGACTGCTTTTCTGACATGGAGTGGTGCCTTGCTGTTGCCCTGCTGCCTTGCTGCTCCCCGGCTGTGCTGAGAAGTGCTCTCCAAGGGCTTGGATAGAGATGCCTCCTGTTCCCTGAAGTCTCAGGACCAAAAAGACTTCACTCCTGCAACTGGACTCCTTGTACAGTGAAAATTGTACGCACACCCTGCTAAAAACGACGCACGGCCAGCCCCGCGGTGAGAAATTTACCGCACGCCGAACCGGGACAACGCAGCACAACTTTGCAAGGAAAAGATTGATGCAGCACTTGCGTTGCGACTCGAACTTTGATGCATGGCCACCGGATCGACACACAGCCAACCCGGGCCGACGCAGCCCGACTTCCAGAGAGGAATCAACGCAGCGCCTGCTGTGTGGGAGAAAATTCCACACAACGCTCACTGTATGACAGAGCGCTTGTGACTTCACTCCCCAAGCCCAGGATTCCACGCACAGACCCTGGGGCGCCAGAAACCCCGCAACCCAAAAAGGAACCAAGTCCATGTGCCGTAAATCGATGCAAATCCTTCCCCTGCGTGGAAAATAACACGCAAGTCAGTGTGCGAAGGCGCAAAACCGACACACACCTCCCCGTTTTCCATGCATCCCCTCCTCTGCGGTCCCTTGCGCAGATTTTGAACGCAAACCAGGTACTTTGTGCTTACAAGAGACTTTTACTGTCTTTAAGTTACATTTACTTGTTTTGCAAAGGCTTAAGACACTTTATATCACTTTTTATTTACTTATGCTATGTGAGTCATTCGTCAATCCACCGGAAAATATTATTCTCAATTTCTTTAACAGAATGGGTATATACATAGTACGTGATACATTAATAAGCTTCTTCAGTACAGAATCCATATAATCTTTTTTACATTTGAAATATACATAAGTTACTTGAAGTAAGTGTTACCATTGTGAAATGCCCAAACAAAGGAAACAGGCTTTCAGTTTTTACAAATATTGGTACAACATTGCAAGATTTGTTGTCATACATTGATTCATGTTTTACATTTTGTAATTGCAACTAATGCAGATGTCTAGGCCTTGCAAACCCACTGTACAAATATATTTTTGGTTTATATTCTTTTGGGTGACATAAGTTCACTATTCTAAACAACAAAGCCCACCTGGTCAGAGGTGTTAAACAGTTCCTGCAGAGAAATAAAATGGATATAAGACTCAATGTCATACATGATATGGGAGCTATCATGGGGAATTACAAAACTGTGAACAAATGGTTTCTGAAAATGTTCCCTACATGCATGAGATAATGATAAGAAAGAACCAAAGTTTGAGAGCCTTGAAGCAGGTGAAATATGAAAACATGGAAAATGTATTTTGATCAACATTCATGATCAGTTCTATTAACAGAGATATATTAAAACTGATGTATCTGTCATTTCAGCATCATCTGAAGCAGGGGGAGGAGACATCGGCCATGTATGCGTGGAAGCAGCTGGCCACTGTGGTTTGGATTCTGAGACCACAGACACAGAGGGACCCAGTGGCACAAAGGGTGAGGGGACTGTCACGTAGGCCACAAGCACCACTTCGTCATCTTCGGAGCCATCCGGATGTTGTAAATCAGTAGCGATTAGATTAAGCATTAGCAGAAGACATCTTGTATTTAGCAACTATTGTGAACATTTTGCGGAATCCATTTTGTATTCATGGCAGCCATTTTCTCTTCCACATGCTGCCATGTGCTCGCCATGTGCTCTGTCCTACCTTTCTGTTAACTACTCTTGAAAATCTGTCTAGTGACAAGTTATATTTAGCATCTCCCACTTTCGCACATGCCCAGTAAGATCTGCAGCTGTTAGTAATCAGTAACAGACAGTAATGTGTCAACTAGTCCTTGAAAACTGTTAGCCCCTCCTACCTGTCGACTGTGCATTTCCATATGACCTTATATGTATATAAGTCTTGCTTCTATAATTGTACCACCTTCTTTTAGCCCCTGCATGGGTATAAAAGGACCATGCTCTCTTAGTTCAGTGTGCTACTTAAAAAATTACCGAAGGGTGTTGTTTGAACTGTAGTACCACCTCATGAGGTTTAATAAACTTTGTCTTTTATTTCAGTTTCTGTGCCAACTTCTTCCTATATGGTCTGAGGACTTTGTGCAGAGAAGGGCGAACCCCTTGCACTAGTAGGCCTTGCTGAGGCTTACTTCAACAAATTGGCACCCGAAAAGGGACTCATCGGCGACTCGGACGCCCGACGGATTGGTCGAGACGAAGGATTGGGATCTCGCTGAGGACGATCAATGCCTGAGGAGACCCGAGTATTGGCAACCACTGTGTTTTTCCCTTCTTTCTGATTTGACCAACCAGTTGGCGCCGGTCCTCAACTGAGATCCTTTTTGTTCATTCGTCATGCAGTGATCATTTGGTCGATTTTAGAACTTGCCAGTTGGAACCTGGACACCCTGTGATTGGTAAGAGCTGTTTTACTGCACTTGCTGTGGGTTTTGATGCCTTTGTTTGGTAATGAAGTTTAGCACCACTTACTGTGGCTCTCATGTTTTGGGTGACTAGTCAATTTGTGTCCTTTGAATTGATATATAAATTGCAATTTATATAGGCAGGTAATGAGGAGAATTTTCTCCAATTTAATTTTGATTTGAATGGCACCTTAAGTGCTACTTTGATTATAATATTGCATATTCTGCACTATTTTTGGCATGCCTGTTTTTAGCGCACTTCTTAGGATGTGTTGCTTTTGTAATGGTACCAATTTTAGACTGGAAGAATCGCAACCGGCACCCCCAGAGGGGACACCCAATAGAGATATGTATGTTAAACATGGTCTTTCTTCTATAATGTACAGCACATTATGGAATAAATACACTTGTGCGGATCCTGAGTTACGTTGGCCTATGCATGGGTCAATTGATTTGCAAAAGATTGAGTATGTGGAACAATGTATCTGTAAGCGAAGGTCTAGGCAAGATATGTTTGACTGTGTACGAATGTGGGAGAAAGAAGTGCGTGGACGAGTGAAGCGTGAGCAAGCCTTGCTTGAGAAAGAGCAGTGGAAGAATGTATATGTGAAAGCATTGGAAATGAGAAAGAAATAAATAAATGACTTAAAGGAGATAGAAGAGAAAGAACGTAAATTACAGGTAATTGGCCAATACACTGTTAGGCAACCTCTCTATCCTATCCTTAATAAACCACACAATGATTTTTTGTTACTAGATTGCCCTCCACCTCTGTATGTCGTTCCTTCTGCCCCTCATGAGTTAGCTGAGGTCTCTGGTTCGGAGCAACAGAAGATACGAGACAGTCACTCTATGTTGCCTGCTGACCGTGCGTCTGAGCTTAGATCTATTGCTCGTAAAACAATTTGTAGCGTTGTCTCTGCTTCTGAACTTTTGGACAACATGAAAGGGTGGACGGAAAAGGAGCAGCTATATTTTACTGAGGCATTTGGCACAGAGGTTATTGAACTATTTCGGAAATATTCTGATGAGTTAGAGCCTGATGATGTAGCAGCTGATCATAAGCAAATGCATGATGGTCTTTTTGTTTTCTCCCAGGTGGCTGATGCAATCAGGCGTTTGGTGAAATTATGTGTTGTGGCAGTACGTTTGCAAGAGGAGAAAAGGGCCGTGGACGTAGTTGCACGGACATATCAGACCGGTGGGGTGCAAGCTTCCATCTTCGGAACAGATAAGGCTATGATAGTTCACGCGAAACCAATGCGGGAGGCCGCGCCTTTGTATGTTCCTCCTAAAGGATTGGGTACAAGTGATGATTAAACTTCTGTTGATGCTAAGGGTTATTTTATTTATAATTGGGTGTATACTCCTTGGAATAGGGCAGATGTAATGGCACTTAAAACAGCATTACCTGACCCGCAGAAAAATCCAGCCGCCTTTTATGAGGAAGTTGAGGGAGCAATTCGTTCTTGTACTTTGACTTTGGTTGACATTGATTTATTATTCGGATTGATATTACTGCCAGATATGTGGAGAACTGTTGGTAAAGTTGATGATCATGTAGTTTTTGGGGCATCATGGAAAGAATTAGAACAGATGGACGGGGATAGGGAACCTGTGAAAAAGCACTAGCAGTTGAATCTAGATCTTCCCGCAGCCATATTAGTTAAGTTAAAAACGATTATTCCCACTAAAAAGATAGATTGGACTGTTTTAGCGTCTTGTAAGCAAAAGGCAGATGAATCGGTCTCTGATTTCTTTACACGCTTTGAAGAAGCATTTCATGATTTTAGCGGCCAGTTATTGTCAGATGATGCGGGCAGACATTTGTTTGTCGATAAATATGTCGCAAATCTGTTACTAGGAATAGCTAATCGTCTAAAAGCTATTAAAAGTTCATGGACTACCTCTACTCCGGTTTCTCTTTTGACTATGGCTCAGTATTATGAACGTCAGGAATTAGAAGCAAAAGGTTACGAGGATAAAAAGATTAAAGAATTAAAGACGAAGGTTATGTTGACTCAAGCTTATGGCCCGCCTTTTAGAGGTAGTGATAGAGGTGGACGTGGATCTTATGGTTCTTCTTACACTCATTCGAATTTGTTTGTTGATCAGTGTGCATATTGTAAGAAATTTGGGCATTGGGCTGCTGATTGTCCAGCACTATGTGTTCAGCAGTGTTCACGTGGTCGGGGACAAATGAGAAATCGCTCAGGATATTCAGGGCCTAGAAGAAGCACAAATGATCATGCTAGGGTTGATGCTAATGTACGAGGGCAGGATGGGTTTAACACTTTTGATAGACGGAACCAATACCAGATGTCTAACTATGTGCAGCCTGATTTCCAAGATTCTGCTTATGCATAGGATTGCCTAGGATGGGGTAAGGAATCAGTTGAAGTTCCAGTAGATCAGAGGGGTCCCTATGTTACAGCACATGTTTTGGGTTCTACTGATCAGTTTCTGGTTGATACAGGAGCTACTCGTAGCGCCTTGTCTAAACAATTGATTCCAAGGGCTCCTCTGACTGTCTTAACCATTACATCAATAGGTTTCAATGGAACACCATCCCCTAGCCCATTGTCACAACCACTTGCATTCCATGTTGATAAATTTACTGCTCCATGTCCATTTTTGCTTTCTCCAAATACACCAGACAATATTGTGGGTCTTGATATGCTCAAGTATTTCAGGGCTACAATACGATGCTCTCCTGAAGGGGTGCACGTTATTTTGAATGATAATCATCCTGTGATGGAAAGAGTTTGTCTTGTTAAAGAGGATATTGCATTAGCTTCACTCCCTAGTACTTTGTGGGCTACTTCAGATACTGATGTGGGACAAATGATTATTCTATCAGTACATATTAGTGTCAAGGAGGGAGCTGTATTGCCACGTTTGCCTCAATACAAAGTTTCACAGGAGGGCGAAGAAGCACTCACACAAATTGTGCATGATCTTATTGCAGTTGGAGTTGTTGAGGAAGTTCCGTATAATGTTTGTAACAGTCCAATTCTTCCTATTCTGAAAAAGGATACTGATACTAGGATTTACCGATTCATTATTGATTTACGAGAAGTCAATAAGATTGTGGTACCACAATATCCTGTGGTATCTGACATCACAACACTTCTTACTTTGGTTCCCCCGACAGCAACTAAGTTCTCTGTGATAGACTTGAAGAATGCTTTCTTTTCGATCCCTATTCATCCTGACAGCCGATATTTGTTTGGTTTTACTTTAAATAAACGATCTTATAGATTTTGCAGAGTTCCTCAAGGCTATACTGAGAGTCCTAGTATTTATAGTCAAGCGTTACAACAACAACTTGATTCTTTTGTTTTGCCTGAAGGTGTGGCTCTCATACAATATGTTGATGATATTTTGTTGGCAGCTGATACCCCTGAGCAATGTAAAAAGTGCACTTTGTCCTTACTTTCTTTTCTTGCTTCACACCATCATAAAGTGTCACGAAAGAAATTGCAATATTGTAGACCGAAGGTAACCTATTTAGGTCACCTTTTGTCTAAGGAGGGCCGTGCACTTACATCAGATTGTATTCAAGCAATTTTAGACACACCAGTACTGTGTACTCAGAAAGATGTTTGTGCATTCCTTGGTCTTACTTCTTTTTGTAGGCAATGGATATTAGGGTTTTCACACATTGTCAAACCTATACTAGCACTTTTGACTAAAGATACTCCAATGCCCCTCCCATGGGCAGATGAATGTGAGACTGCTTTCCGGCAGCTACGACAAGCCCTTTGTTCAGCACCAGTGTTAGGTACTCCAGATTACACGAAGCCTTTTGCACTTTACATACATGAGAAAGATGGATGTGCATTGTCAGTTTTAGTACAGACACATGGCGATAAGCAGCGTCCCTGTGCATATTTTTCAGCAGTACTTAATCCTATCGCTCGAGCGTTGCCTGGGTGTTTTCGTTCAATTGCAGCAACAGCTGTGTCAATACGTCAGAGTGAAGGGATAGTTTTGTCACATAAGCTGTTGGTGTTAGTACCCCATGCGGTTGATGCTCTTTTAAATCAAACAAAGACGCAACATTTAACTAGCGCTCGCCTGACAGGATATGAATTGACATTGCTGGCTCCTCACATTACACTGAAGAGATGTGCAACACTAAATCCAGCCACTTTGTTGCCATATCCGGTGACTCAGCCTCAGTCACAAGAAACACATGATTGTATATTCCTTACCGAAGAACAGACAGAGGGTCGATTATCACTGTTGCTAAAATGAATAACAAGCTGATCATTAGTACTATGGGGTTTGTTGTTGTTTTGGTGGTTATGGCAATAATCACCTGGTTTGTTGAAAAGAAGGTTCCTGCTCGTGAGTTTTTTGTTGCCACTACTCCAGTACCAGAGGATCACTATTACTTTACGCTTCCCTATCAGGAGCAGAAGCACCGTCAATCGTACTTCAATAATACTTTCATTCAGATGTTGCATCATACTCATAATGCTACAAATACTACTAACTGTTGGGTATGTGAAATGATACCTGCACATCAAAAGAAAGGAGGAACACCTTTCATCCCTCTTCCTTTTTCACACAATGGTTCTTGTCAAGCTTGGTATACGCTTTTGTTTGCATCTGGAAAACGTACAGAGGGCGGACTTCTTTTTTTGCCTTAATAAAGTATGCTACCAAGACAAAGATGGGTATCCCCAAGCCAAAGGAACTAAATGGGAATGGGAAGAGTATCAACCGGACAATGTTTCAATACCATATGTCTTCACAAATATAGGAGACTCTGACAAGAAAGACCAATTTGTGATTTCTGTTACAAAAACTAAAGCAGATTTATGTATACGTAGCATTGGGTGAATTCCAGTGGGGATAAGCGATTGTACCTTGATTTTAACTATTGAGGGTGTAAATAATAGTAGTTTTACAGCTTCACATAATACATATTTTGTTTGTGGTAACTATGGATATTACCAACTACCTGTTGGGTGGTCAGGTGTGTGTTATGTATCTTTTTTATTACCCCCTGTGTTTTTGGCCCCTGCATCATATCATCGAGATTTTAAACTGTTCAATGACATCATTAAAAATAGATATAAAAGGACAATAAGTACAAATGAGGTAGACCAAACGGACACTAGCCTGCAACGATATGTTGATTTTAATTTAGGGTTGTTCTCCTTTGTGGGTTCTCGTTAAACAGTAGGAAAGTGAGACGATTGACTAGGGTTGTGGAAGCTGTTACCAATCAGGCAGCTCTAGCATTTGGGAATATTACTGAGGAGCTCCAGATTGCGAGGATTGTAGCGCTCCAAAATCGTATGGTACTAGATATGATATTATCTGATCGAGGTGGTGCATGTCGCATCATCGGTAGTAGTTGCTGCGTTTTCATTCCAGATCACTCACCTTCAGTATATGATGCAATATCTAAGTTGCATAAAATTGCTGCAGAAATCCATACAGAGACTGGTACTTGGACTTTTTTCTGGATGGTTTTGGGCTTTGTTTCCTCTTGGGGCTGGAAACTACTATCTATCCTGTGTGTAATGATTGCAATATTTTTCACATGCTGTATCTGTATTCAGTGTGGTCCAATGTTCTGCTCCATGTGTATTACTGCTTGTATGCCTACCAAAAGAAATATTACAGAAATGAAAGCACAACACATGTTAGATAAGGAAATAGCTGAAATGATGAGCATAAATATACAAGATGAATATTTTGATTATCCCAGAAAGACGAATGTCTTCAGCTAATGCTGCAAGGATCGTCTGTTGTAAATCAGTAACGATTAGATTAAGCATTAGCAGAAGACATCTTGTATTTAGCAACTATTGTGAACATTTCACGGAATCCATTTTGTATTCATGGCAGCCATTTTCTCTGCCACATGCTGCCATGTGCTCGCCATGTGCTCTGTCCTACCTTTCTGTTAACTACTCTTGAAAATCTGTCTAGTGACAAGTTATATTTAGCATCTCCCACTTTCGAACATGCCCAGTAAGATCTGCAGCTGTTAGTAATCAGTAACAGACAGTAATGTGTCAACTAGTCCTTGAAAACTGTTAGCCCCTCCTACCTGTCGACTGTGCATTTCCATATGACCTTATATGTATATAAGTCTTGCTTCTATAATTGTACCACCTTCTTTTAGCCCCTGCGTGGGTATAAAAGGACCATGCTCTCTTAGTTCAGTGTGCTACTTCAAACATTACTGAAGGATGCTGTTTGAACTGTAGTACCACTTCATGAGGTATAATAAACTTTGGGGCATATTTATACTCCGTTTGCGCCAAATTTGCGTCGTTTTTTTCTACGCAAATTCGGCGCAAAACTAACTCCATATTTATACTTTGGCGTTAGACACGTCTAGCGCCAAACTTCATGGAGTTAGCGTCATTTTTTTGCGTGAACACCTTCCTTGCGTTAATGATATGCAAGGTAGGCGTTCCCGTCTTAAAAAATGACTGCGATGCATATGCGTCGTATTTATACTCCCGTGCAAAAATGACGCCCGGGAGTGGGCGGGACTAAAAAACCCGCATTTGCGCCGGATTTTAGCGCCTGGGTCAGGGCAGGCGTTAAGGGACCTGTGGGCTCAGAATGAGCCCAGAGGTGCCCTCCCCTGCCCCCAGGGACACCCCCTGCCACCCTTGCCCACCCCAGGAGGACACCCAAGGATGGAGGGACGCACCCCAGGGACATTAAGGTAAGTCCAGGTAAGTATTTTTTTTTTTTTTTTTTGTGGCATAGGGGGGCCTGATTTGTGCCCCCCTACATGCCACTATGCCCAATGACCATGCCCAGGGGACATAAGTCCCCTTGGCATGGCCATTGGGCAAGGGGGCATGACTCCTGTCTTTGCTAAGACAGGAGTCATTTCAATGGGGGATGGGCGTCGTAAAAAAATGGCGCAAATCGGGTTGTGGCGATTTTTTTGCCTCAGCCTGACTTGCACCATTTCTGGACGCCCATACGCCATTTTCCCCCTACGCCGGCGCTGCCTGGTGTACGTCGTTTTTTTTAACGCACACCAGACAGCGCCGGCGGCTAACGCCGGCTAACGTCATTCAATAAATACGGCGCCTGCATGGCGCTTCAGAATGGCGTTAGCCGGCGCTAATTTTTTTGACGCAAAACTGCGTTGGCGCAGTTTTGCGTCAAAAAGTATAAATATGGGCCTTTGTCTTTTATTTCAGTTTCTGTGCCAACTTCTTCCCATATGGTCTGAGGACTTTGTGCAGAGAAGGGCGAACCCCTTGCACTAGTAGGCCTTGCTGAGGCTTACTTCGACACAGAGAAGACCAATCCGTGGTTGTGGTGGACCCTACTGCAACTTTACCACCTGCATCCTTGTCCACCACCCAAAGAAACATTACCTCTCTCCCTCCTGCTCCCCTCCTAGTAGGCCAAACCCCCCTTTGAAAGGGGTGGCGTCTCCTTCACTGCAGGTACCCCACTGCCCCTATCTCCCCAGCTGCACTGAGTGAGGAGGCTATATACCTCCTAGGGAACATCTCTGTACGCTAGACTGCACTACTGAATGCCATCCAGGGGCTTAGTTACCAGATGCAACACATGGTAGCTTATGTGGAAGGCATTCACAGTCTGGCCTATAGAGGTCATTCTAAGTTCTAGCCTCCTCACTGACTGCAGCAACCCAATCAGCCCAACCTTGTGCCCCAACTCCCGCCCCTTCCCCAATCCCAATTCCCTATTCCCAGCCCTGTCCAAAGCACACTCACTCTTTTGCACACACCCACTCCAACACACAAGCAGCGCATCCACATATAAACACATACACAGCAAAAAGCAAAGGCACACACATAAACAATGTACAGACATCGCACCCATCACCATGGCCACTACAAGCATACCCACAGACACCACACCCTACATGACACCTACAAGCACAACCACCACCAGCACACCAACAGACACCACCCCTACATTCACATCTACCACCAGCATACCTACAGACACCACACCCACCACTACACCCACATGCACAGCCACCAGCATAGCCACAGACACTACAACCACCACCACAACCACAACCACCATCACCACAGCCACTTGCACCACTACATCTGCAAGCACAACCACACTCAGCACCACAACAACACACCCAGCTACACACACACATACATTAGACAAAACACCCACTGGACACAAATGCCCACACTCACCTGAACAACATACACCCAGGAACAAACACACACCCAAACATATACCACATACATAGACCCACGGGCAACAGCACCCTCAACAGACACGCACATCACCCACTGCCACTCTCTTAATTTCCCAAATCAAACTCCCTGCCAACCATCCTACCCATTTTCTTTTATGTGCCCTGGCCTTGACCCCTTCCACATCCCAAACCACCCCTCCCAAACATAAACTCACCCCTTCCAAACCACAAACCACCCCTCCCAAGCAAAAGTGCATACATTAGTGTTGTACATGTGTGATGGACATGTTATTTTTGGTGCACACATTCACCATGTTACTAGACAGTTACACCAAATGTATAAATGTTTCTATTCTTGTGACTTGAGAATGCATGTGTGTTTATTTTACCATGATGTTTTAATGATATACACATATGAATTACACAGGTAAAATGACACTTTAGAGTTAAGTGACATCCAATGTTTAACAGAAATTGCACACACTGAGGGGACATGTGACCTTAGTACATCGTAGACATGTTTGAAGTTTACAGATAACATTGGTTGTACATTCTGTGTAAACCCACTTGTTGCATTGTGTAGTGCAATTACGACATTATGTTGGCTTTGCGTAGTTACAATAATGTGTACTGCTTATGTATATAAAATGGTTGATTAGGTAAAATTATTACACACACCTGTATAGACATATTTCGATTTAGGGACTGATGTGACTTTTTGTGTAGGTGTCTATTGGCATGAAGGCAGTAATTAACGGATTGGTGAGTGCTAATGATATATTGAGGTGTGTTTTTTAACATTTTTCTAACTATCTCATTACACACATGTGCATTGCACATCATTGTGCTATTGCTTTCAAGTATTTTTTAAACATGCACGAGTCCAGTGCTAATGTACGCTGACAGTTACGAGGATAACAGGTATAACAGTCACTTACCTTCAGTTCCGGCAACAACAGGGTTGATTTTCATCTTAGACAAGTAGCAGCAGCAAACGTAGGACTTGTACAATTGGGTTCATGGTAGCAGGAAATGAGAAAACTTGGAAAAAGTTTTTAAGCTTATACCCCTCCCAATCCGCCAAATCAGGTGTGGCGATTTAGCAATCACAGTTACATCAGCAGGTACACCATAATTGGAACGGCAGTAAAACTGTCTAGAGTCCCGCCACCAGCCGCTTTTGCCTCTGGCGCCGTGGACGCAGTTGTACAATCCTGGCGGTGACAGTGGTTTGTTGATGGACTTTCATCTATGGACCCGCCATCATTTGAAAACAGCGGGCGGACCGCCAAGGCAGCGGGCAGGAAATCCAACAGGTGCGATGCATTGCACAACAATGGCACCGAGGAGCTGCAGAGGTCCTGCGTCAGGGATGCTTTGCACAGCAGTTCAAATGTGGGGCTGCAATGCAATATGTCGTGCTACATAGGTTCTGCTGGGAACACTGCTGGACTGGCAGAATACCTTCAGGACCACTTTCGAAGGTCCAGGACTAGGTTGGCACCACTCCAGGGTAAGACTCAGAGCAGACAGAGTCCAGTTGCAGGGTTCAAGATGGTTGAAGCCTTTTCTGGCCCTGGTGTTCTGATCAGGGCAGGTAGGTACCTACACTTAGCAATAGGCCACTAACCTCCACTAAGGTCCAGTAAGGTCTCAGTAAATTAAACCCAGCTCAACCCTTGGTAGCTTGGCAACGAGCGTCAAGGCTTAACTTAGGAGACAGAGTGTAAAGCATTCAAATATCACAAAACAGTATTTAAATAAAACACAGGAAACAGTTTAAAAATCCAAAACCAATTTATAAAAATAGATTATATTTTTATCTTTAAAATGACACCAAAACGAATAAAATCGGATAAGGGGAACCGGAGATATGAATTTTTAAAGAATTATTATTTTTTTAGCACCTAGAAACAAAAAAGCCAATCGGGTCATCTGGTTGCACCTCGACCAGGGCAAAGTCAAAGTTTATGGCCGACCGCGATGGAGCCCTGCTCGGCTACAGACCGCGGGAGGCCTCGGTTAAAAGTTTACCTTCCCACTTAGGCGGTCATTCTGACCGCGGCGGGCGGCGGTCGCCGCCCGCCATGCGGTCACCGCCGAATGACCGCCCCGTGGTCAAAAGACCGCGGCGGCCATTCCAACTTTCCCGCTGGGCCGGCGGGCGACCGCCAAAAGGCCTCCCGCCGGGCCAGCGGGAAAGCCCCTGCAACGAGGAAGCCGGCTCCGAATGGAGCCGGCGGAGTTGCAGGGGTGCGACGGGTGCAGTGGCACCCGTCGCGATTTTCACTGTCTGCTAAGCAGACAGTGATAATCTTTGTGGGGCCCTGTTAGGGGGCCCCTGCACTGCCCATGCCAGTGGCATGGGCAGTGCAGGGCCCCCCAGGGGCCCCACGACACCCGTTCCCGCCATCCTGTTCCTGGCGGTAAGAACCGCCAGAAACAGGGTGGCGGGAAGGGGGTCGGAATCCCCATGGCGGCGCTGCTTGGAGGATTTCCTGGGATTTCCTGGGACAGGGGAAAACCGGCGGGAAACCGCCGGTTCCCCTTTTCTGACCGCGGCGGTAATAGCCCAGAAAGCACCGCCAGCCTGTTGGCGGTGCTTCCGCGGTCCCCGGCCCTGGCGGTCATGGACCGCCAGGGTCGGAATGACCCCCTTAGTCTTTTTTTTGGGAGATTTTCTTCAGCGGGACGAACCTGCCAGTCCAATCCGACATCCTGGAGCCCTTCTCCGGATACGCGATGCGGGAATCCTCGGTGGAGATTTCTACCTTCGGACTTAGTCGTTTTTTCGAGGTGAAAATCCTTCAACCGGGGTAAACCTGGATCTTGATCCAACGTCCATGGAGCCCTCTTCGGATATGCTGGCTGGGGTGTCCCGGTCAACTTTTTACCTTCGGACTTAGGGGGTCATTATGACCCCGGCCGGCGGCGGAAGACGCCGGCCTGGCTGGAACCGCCAGAATACAGCTGCGCGGTCAAAAGACCGCCGCGGGTATTCTGGGTTTCCTGCTGGGCTGGCGGGCGACCGCCAGAAGGCCGCCCGCCAGCCCAGCGGGAAACACCCTTCCATGAGGATGCCGGCTCCGAATGGAGCCGGCGGAGTGGAAGGGGTGCGAGGGGTGCAGTTGCACCCGTCGCGATTTTCAGTGTCTGCATGGCAGACACTGAAAATCTTTGTGGGGCCCTGTTACGGGGGCCCCTGCAGTGCCCATGCCATTGGCATGGGCACTGCAGGGGCCCCCAGGGGCCCCACGACACCCCATACCGCCATTCTGTTCCTGGCGGACAAAACCGCCAGGAACAGGATGGCGGTATGGGGGTCGGAATCCCCATGGCGGCGCAGCAAGCTGCGCCGCCATGGAGGATTCCCCAGGGCAGCGGGAAACCGGTGGTACACCGCCGGTTTTCCGTTTCTGACTGCGGCTGTACCGCCGCGGTCAGAATGCCCATGGGAGCACCGCCAGCCTGTTGGCGGTGCTCCCGCGGTCGTTGGCCCTGGCGGATTTTACCGCCAGGGTCAGAATGACCCCCTTAGTCTCTTTTTCAGAGATTTTTTTTACTGGGACGAACCAGCAAATCAGGCCGGGTCGCGGTTGAGGCAAGCCGGCTAGAGTTGCACGGCGGGTCGGTCCCTCTATGGAGCTTTTTTTCAAAAGTTCTCCAAACTTCTCCAAACTTCTGGGGCTTCTCCCAGATGTCCTTTTAAGGTTCTTTTGGGGTCCACAGCTCACCCCAAGGGGTCCAGAAGTTCTGAGATGGTCCTTGGGGGTGCGGACTACAACTCCCAGAATGCACCTGGCGCAAACTCCTTTTTGGCCACTGGACAGTGGTCAGCTGGACGCTTTCTTCAGGAGTTGGTGCAGGGGACTCTGGTTAGCAATTTGTCACCTGTAGCAAACAGGGAGTCCCTCCTTGAACCAGTTGAAGCCAGGCAAAGTCCTTCTTGTGGTGAAGCCCAGGTGTGCAGCTGGTGCAGTCCTTCTGAGTGCAGGTTCCAGGTGCAGGCCAGGGGTCCAGCAGGGCAGTCCTTCTTCTTCTGTAGTTCTTCCTTGTTGGATGTGGTAGGGAACTGAGGTGTGGGTGCAGGTCTGCCAGTTTTATCCTTGCTCCTGGGTGAAAAGCAGGGGGGTCCTGGTTCTCCAATCAGGTGCAGGGTCCTTCCCCCTGTGATGATCACTTCCTGGGAAGTGTGGCAAAAATCAATCCCAGGAGGCAACATTCTCCAAAAATCCATCATGGCTGAATCTGATTTTTGGAGGTTACATCTGGCTGAGCCCACCCACTGGTGTGGCTAAAAATCATAAACACACCCCTCTCCTGCCCTCTCCTAATCTAATCAAGGGGGCACCTAGTTGTCTGGGGTTGCAGGATGTGGGGGTGTTGCTGGTTGCTCCAA
Source organism: Pleurodeles waltl (assembly GCF_031143425.1). NCBI lineage: Eukaryota > Metazoa > Chordata > Amphibia > Caudata > Salamandridae > Pleurodeles > Pleurodeles waltl. The sequence continues at coordinate 1,322,141,521 of NC_090444.1, forward strand.
ATGTCCTTCTCTGCCTTTGAAGACCAGTTTGGCAGCCCTCCCCCTTCCTGCCTCACCATCTGCTGAGGGGAGATTCCCTCCCACTGGCACATTCCTTTGTGTGAAGCCAGGCCACTTCACACCTCATCAAGGCAGCCTGGCTAGGCTTGCTAGAGGCTGGCCAATCAGAGCACAGCAGCAAAAACAATGCAGGGCTGAAATTGGCAACTTTTCAGGTAAAGTTTAAAACTCTTTACCTGAACAAGTTATATTAAATCCCACAACTGGAAGTTGTGGGATTTATTACAACAATTAATTTGATACCAAACTCTTGGTATGCATCATTTAAGGAGACTTTAAAAATTAAAATAAAGTCTCCCCATTCTAGCCTATGAAGGCCATTTACTACAATGAGGGAAAAACGAATTTGTCTGTTTTTACCTCACCAGGGCTTATAAAACTATTTTTATAAGGTCCCTGCTTATAGTTACATGGCACCCAGCCCTAGGGGCACTTAGTGCACACCTTAGGGGTGACTTATATGTACAAATAAGGTAGTTTAAGACTTTGGAACTACTTTTAATTCCAAAGTCAAATTTGCATATAACTTTAATTTAAAAGCAGCCAGCAAGGCAGGCCTGCCTTTACAATGACACTGGGCACCTCAGCAGTGCACCTATGGGTGCACTACCTATGCTGTGGTCCCTAAACCTACATGCCCTACCATATACTAGGGACTTATAGGTAGGTTAACTTAGCCAATTATAATTAGCCTAATTTGCATATCCATTTTACACAGAGCACAGGCCCTGGGACTGGTTAGCAGTACCCAGGGCACCATCAGAGTCAGGAAAACACCAGCAAAAAGTGGAAAATAGGGGCAAAAAGTTAGGGGGCCTCTGCAATCAGCCCTGTTTTCTCACACAACCCCCCCGCCCCCAGGCCACACGCCCAGGAGACTCAGCCCAACCCTGGGAGAGTCTTCCTGGCTTGTTAGGCGAGGAAGACAGTGAAGAAAACTGGCTGTCCCTTTGCAGGGCCTACTCTGCCTTACATCCTCCTGTCATGGTCACTCCCTCTGGGTAGTGAAGCCATCCCAACAGTGAAAGGACCCATCTCAAACTGAAACTTCCCTCTAGGGGGGTCTTCCTCCTCTCTCTCTGCCAACTTGGGTAGTGAGGTGCCCACCTCCCCTACTCCTAACTTTGCTAGGGCAATATCTAGCTTACCCAAAGAGGTCACCCAACACTTGGGCAACCCCACCATGACCAACAGGGTCAGGGGGCCTACTTTGCTATTGGCCCTGGGGTCTGCCTCCCAGGCCAAGTACAGTGCTGCCAGGAAGGCTAGCACCCAGCAGAGGCTACTGACAGCTGTCAGTACCCAGAACCACACCCTAAGCTCTCCACTGACAGGTGGCTGAGCTGCTTTAGGGGCAACTGTGGGGTCCTGGCACCCCTCTTGCTGCCTAGATTGGGGGGCTACCACCTCCTGTGGCAGACACCCTCCTTCCACTCTCCCTTCTGTCAGTGCAGGGGCAACACCTTGCATCTGGACAGCTGCCTGACTACTCAGGACTTCCTTGGGGTCAGGTGAGGCCTCACCAGTGCCAACTCTGGGCTCCCCCCCTACTGGGGCAGAAGGCCTTTGGCTCCCTGGAACTCTCTTTAAGAGTGGCCTACCCTTCCTTTTCTTCTTTCCTTTTCTTGGGGACCCCTGTCTCTTAACTGTAGGGACTGACTCCCCAGGACTTTGGGTTGGGGGGCGCCCCGGGCGACCACCCCATCTGGGACCAGACTTACCTCTGGGAGGTCATTGCCCAGGATACAATCTAGGGGGAGGTCAGCACTGACTACCACCCTAAACCAGTCAAGGATACCCTCCCTCTCTAGGGGCACTATGGCTACAGGGTTGGAGGTGACCTCCCCTGTGGCTATCCTGACTTTCCTGGTCTCTCCTGGGACATACATGTCTGGGGTCACTAACCGGTCACTCACCATAGTGTGACTGGCACAGGTGTCTCTCAGGCCAGTGGTAGGGATCCCATTCACCTGAATGGGGTGGAAGTGCCAGCTTACCATCTGGTCCTGTCTCCCAGCATAATGCTAGGAGGACTTCATCATCTGAGGAGTCCTCCTCCAAGGCTACACTGGACAGCCCAGTGCTAACCACCTTCTTTGGACAGGCTGCATCTCCTCTGAAGTGACCTGTCTGCTGACAGTCAAAGCAAGCCTTACTGTCCAAGAGCTTTTTTCACCCTGGGTCTCCCTGTCTCTGCTTGTCAGAGTGGGAGTGGGATTTACTCTCCTCCTTCTTAGGGTTCTGGGGTACAGAGGGAGTATCTGTGGTGGGCTTACCACCTCCCTCCTTAGGTTTTTGGGGACCTGACCCCCCCTTCTTGGAGTCTCCCCCCTGGGACTTGACAACCACCCTGGTTCTCAACCACTCATCAGCTGCCTCCCCTAGCTCTCTAGGGTTGGTCTGCTTAGAGTCCACTAGATGCTGGCGTAACCTTTCTTGGGTACAATTGGTCAAGATGTGCTCTCTCATGATCAGATTGTATAACCCCTCATAAGTATTTACTTTGTTACCAATAATCCAGCCCTCTAGTGCCTTAAGTGAGGTGTCTACAAAGTCAACCCAAGACTGGGTACTGACCTTCTGGGTGTCCCTGAACTTCATTCTATACTGCTCTGGAGTTAGACCAAACTTCTTGGTTAAGCACCTCTTCATACTAGAGTATGAATCTGCCTCCTCCCCCCTTAAGGTCAGAAGCCTATCCCTCCCTGAGTTGGGGACCAACTCCCGCAAAAGGGAACCCCAATATTGAGGCCTAACCCTTCTCATTTGGAGTGCCCTCGCAAAGGCCTCCAACCACTTGTCTATATCATCCCCCTCTACATAAGCAGGAACCACCCCCTTGGGTAATCTGTGGCAAAAAAAAACACCCATGGACACCTCAACTTCTCTGTCGCTGCCACCATCTCTTTTCTCTCTCTTTGCCCACTTTTTCTTTTCTAGGGCCAGCTTCTGTGCTTCCAAAGCCATAAATGCTAGCTGGGCCTCCAGCTCTCTTTCTCTGAGGGACAGGTTCTCTCCTCCTGAAGGGACCCCCTTCCCCCAACTAGCTTTGGGACTGCCCCTAGTGACTGTATGTAATGAGGACCGGTCTTCCTCTACCTCACTTAGGCTCAGATGCCCTCCCTCCGCTGAGTGGTGAGAGCTAGCATCCTCCCCTACTTCTCCCTCCTCTGGAGCTTCCTCTGGGTCTACCTCTTGGGCCTCAGCCCATGCTGTCAGGGATTTGATCAGGACATGCTTCCTGAGGTCAGTGGTTGCAGGCAACCCTCTTTCAGTACACAACCCCCTAAGCTGGACTACTGTCAGTGTGGGTAGGCTAGCCAGATCAAGCTCCATGGTTCCCTAGTTTTGTGTCAACAAAAACGTTTTGCAAAAATTGGAAACAAGAATTTAGAAAAATCACAAAAATTCAATAATTGAAATTAATCCAAATTAAAAAAATTAAAACAATTTTTGCACTAGGAAAAATAAAGGATTTTTAATTTGTTTTACTTAAAACTGTAACGTGATACTGAACACAAGTACAGGATCCCACCACTGCTCACCAAAAATGTTGGAAAATGGGTTATTGGTAAGGGCAGGTAGGTACCTACACTTAGCAACAGGCCACTAACCTCCACTAAGGTCCAGTAAGGTCTCAGTAAATTAAACCCAGCTCAACCCTTGGTAGCTTGGCAACGAGCGTCAAGGCTTAACTTAGGAGACAGAGTGTAAAGCATTCAAATATCACAAAACAGTATTTAAATAAAACACAGGAAACAGTTTAAAAATCCAAAACCAATTGATAAAAATAGATTATATTTTTATCTTTAAAATGACACCAAAACGAATAACATCGGATAAGGGGAACCGGAGATATGAATTTTTAAAGAATTATTATTTTTTTAGCACCTAGAAACAAAAAGCGCCAATCGGGTCATCTGGTTGCACCTCGACTGGGGCAAAGTCAAAGTTTAAGGCCGACCGCGATGGAGCCCTGCTCGGCTACAGAACGCGGGAGGCCTCAGTTAAAAGTTTACCTTCACACTTAGGGGGTCATTCCTACATTGGCGGGCGGCGAAGTGGGAACCGCCACTTGGCTGCTCCACGGTCAAAAGACCACGGAGGCCATTCTGGCTTTCCCGCTGGGCCGGCGGGCGCCCGCCAATGGAGCGCCCGCTGGCCCAGCGGGAAAGGCCCTGCAACCCAGAAGCCGGCTCCGAATGGAGCTGGCGGTGTTGCAGGGGTGCGACGGGTGCAGTTGCACCCGTCGCGATTTTCACTGTCTGCTAAGCAGACAGTGAAAATCATGCTGGGGCCCTGTTAGGGGGCCCCTGCACTGCCCATGCCAGTGGCATGGGCAGTGCAGGAGCCCCCAGGGGCCCCACGACACCCGTTCCCGCCATCCTGTTCCTGGCGGTAAAAACCGCCAGAAACAGGGTGGCAGAAGGGAGTCGGAATCTCCATGGCGGCGCTGCTTGCAGCGCCGCCATGGAGATTCAGCCCAGACAGGGGAAATCCGGCGGGAAACCGCCGGATCCCCTTTTCTGACCGCGGCTTTACCGTCGCGGTCAGAATGGGCAGGGAAGCACCGCCAGCCTGTTGGCGGTGCTTCCGTCATTTTAGCCCTGGCGGTCGCGGACCGCCAGGGTTAGAATGACCCCCTTAGTCTTTTTTTTCGAAGATTTTCTTCAGCGGGACGAACCTGCCAGTCCAATCCGACCTCCTGGAGCCCTTCTCCGGATACGCGATGCGGGAATCCTCAGTGGAGATTTTTACCTTCGGACTTAGTCGTTTTTTCGAGGTGAAAATCCTTTGACCGGGGTAAACCTGGATCTTGATCCGACGTCCATGGAGCCCTCTTCGGATACGCTGGCTGGGAGATCCCGGTCAACTTTTTACCTTCGGACTTAGGGGGTCATTACGACCCTGCCGGTTGACGGAGAAGTGGCGGTTTTCCCGCCAACAGGCTGGCGGTAAAAAAATTGGAATTATGACCATGGCGGTTACCGCCATGGTCATCAGCCACTTCTCCGATCAGACCGCCATGGCGGAGACGACCGCTGGGCTGGAGACTTGGGTCTCCAGCCCGGCGGCCGTCACAAGACCGCCGGCGGTATCATGACCCGGCTTACCGCCATGGAGTTCATGGGGTTTGGAACCGCCATGAAATCCATGGCGGTAAGCACTATCAGTGCCAGGAAATTCCTTCCCTGGCACTAATAGGGGTCTCCGCCGCCCCCCACACCCTCCCCCGAGTCCGTCCCCAACACCCCTCACCCCACTGCCACCCCTCAAAGGTGGCAGGATCCCCCTCCCCACCCTACCCCCGACATCACAACACAGACACACACCCGACACGAACAAACACGAACAAACATGCCAACAGACACACACACAGTCATACACGCACACCCTCATTCAGACATACACGCACACATCCTTACAGACATACATACAGACAGACACGCTCACATTTCCATTCACACTATACCCCCGCATGCATACACGCACTCACACACCCCCTCTACATACTCACCCCCAAACCCCCATGCACCCACACATCACACAACACCCCCTCACCCCCCTCCCCTAATGGACGATCAACTTACCTTGTCCGTTGATCTTCCGGGAGGGGACGGGATCCATGGGGGTTGCTCTGCCGCCACCACACAGTCAACAGAACACCGCCACGCCGACTCACAGAACGTGATTCGGTGGGTGGTGCTCTGTTGACGTGGCGGTGGAGGTGGAGCAACCTCCACTTCCCCGCCGCCCGCCAGTATGGCTGCTGGCGGCTCTCCGTCCGGAAAAGGACGGAGGGCTGCCAGCAGTCCGAATACACCGAGCGGAAAACCGCCACCACTAGTGGTCTTCAGCACGGCGGTCCCTCGGCGGTCTTGCGAAAAGACCGCTGAGGTCGAAATGACCCCCATAGTCTCTTTTTCGGAGATTTTCTTTACCTGGACGAACCAGCAAATCAGGCCGGGTCGCGGTTTAGGCAAGCCGGCTAGAGTTGCCGCGGCGGGTCGGTCCCTCTATGGAGCTTTTTTTCAAAAGTTCTCCAAAGTTCTCCAAACTTCTGGGGCTTCTCCCAGATGTCCTTTTAAGGTTCTTTTGGGGTCCACAGCTCACCCCAAGGGGTCCAGAAGTTCTGAGATGGTCTTTGGGGGTGCGGACTACAACTCCCAGAATGCACCTGGCGCAATCTCCTTTTTGGCCACTGGACAGTGGTCAGCTGGACGCTTTCTTCAGGAGTTGGTGCAGGGGACTCTGGTTAGCAATTTGTCACCTGTAGCAAACAGGGAGTCCCTCCTTGAACCAGTTGAAGCCAGGCAAAGTCCTTCTTGTGGTGAAGCCCAGGTGTGCAGCTGGTGCAGTCCTTCTGAGTGCAGGTTCCAGGTGCAGGCCAGGGGTCCAGCAGGGCAGTCCTTCTTCTTCTGTAGTTCTTCCTTGTTGGATGTGGTAGGGAACTGAGGTGTGGGTGCAGGTCTGCCAGTTTTATCCTTGCTCCTGGGTGAAAAGCAGGGGGGTCCTGGTTCTCCAATCAGGTGCAGGGTCCTTCCCCCTGTGATGATCACTTCCTGGGAAGTGTGGCAAAAATCAATCCCAGGAGGCAACATTCTCCAAAAATCCATCATGGCTGAATCTGATTTTTGGAGGTTACATCTGGCTGAGCCCACCCACTGGTGTGGCTAAAAATCATAAACACACCCCTCTCCTGCCCTCTCCTAATCTAATCAAGGGGGCACCTAGTTGTCTGGGGTTGCAGGATGTGGGGGTGTTGCTGGTTGCTCCAAATGTCCTTCTCTGCCTTTGAAGACCAGTTTGGCAGCCCTCCCCCTTCCTGCCTCACCATCTGCTGAGGGGAGATTCTCTCCCACTGGCACATTCCTTTGTGTGAAGCCAGGCCACTTCACACCTCATCAAGGCAGCCTGGCTAGGCTTGCTAGAGGCTGGCCAATCAGAGCACAGCAGCAAAAACAATGCAGGGCTGAAATTGGCAACTTCTCAGGTAAAGTTTAAAACTCTTTACCTGAACAAGTTATATTAAATCCCACAACTGGAAGTTGTGGGATTTATTACAACAATTAATTTGATACCAAACTCTTGGTATGCATCATTTAAGGAGACTTTAAAAATTAAAATAAAGTCTCCCCATTCTAGCCTATGAAGGCCATTTACTACAATGAGGGAAAAACAAATTTGTCTGTTTTTACCTCACCAGGGCTTATAAAACTATTTTTATAAGGTCCCTGCTTATAGTTACATGGCACCCAGCCCTAGGGGCTCTTAGGGCACACCTTAGGGGTGACTTATATGTACAAATAAGGTAGTTTAAGACTTTGGAACTACTTTTAATTCCAAAGTCAAATTTGCATATAACTTTAATTTAAAAGCAGCCAGCAAGGCAGGCCTGCCTTTAAAATGACACTGGGCACCTCAGCAGTGCACCAATGGGTGCACTACCTATGCTGTGGTCCCTAAACCTACATGCCCTACCATATACTAGGGACTGATAGGTAGGCCAATTATAATTAGCCTAATTTGCATATCCATTTTACACAGAGCACAGGCCCTGGGACTGGTTAGCAGTACCCAGGGCACCATCAGAGTCAGGAAAACACCAGCAAAAAGTGGAAAATGGGGGCAAAAAGTTAGGGGGCCTCTGCAATCAGCCCTGTTTTCTCACATCCTGGAATCGAGATGCAGGTCCAGTCCTCTTCACTAACGTAGCAGGGTAACAGACTACCAGTCCGTCGTATAGAGCAGCACAGCAGTCCTTCTGAGTCTTCAAAAAGTTCAGATGTGTACAGAAGAGTGGGGTCTGAGGGTCCAATATTTATACCTGGTGCACAATTTGAAGTAGGAGAACATTCTGGAGGTTTCAATTCCCAGAGATGTTTGTAATTTCCTGTCTCCATGCGTTGGCCTCAGTTTTTCTTGGGTCACAATAGATTAGTGTCATACCCTTTGTGAGTGTGCTCAGTCTGAATCTTTGTGATGCGTAAAGATGGTAGGTGTGAGCTCCTCCTCCTCATCAAGTCAGAGATGGCCCACCCTGTCAACACCTATGGTCGTTTGTCTCACCATCTGGGAGCTATACCCAAAGACCAACAGTCAGCTAGCCATGTGACTTGTGAAACAGGCTGCAGGCACCAAATGGTTGGGACAAGAAAATGCCAACTTTCAAAATTCAGGCATTTCCTACCTGATCCCAATTGAAAGTTATCACTGATTAAACATAATAAAATGTTAGAGGCAGCCCTTACGTAGGTGAAAAACAAATGTAAGAGTTTTTTACAACAAGGACATATAAAAGTTAAACTTACATGTGCAACTTTTAAATACACTGCACCCTGTCCTATGGGCTCTTTAAGGTCTACCCTTGAGGTGACTTATATGTATTAAAAAGGAAGGTTTAGGCCTGGCAAAAGGCAATTATCAACCATTAATGATGCTCATTACCAATCATAAGATCCCTAAGAAAATACTGGCGAACCCCTCCTCCCCTGGATTCCGCATCTGGTGCATATTGACCAAAATGGGTTTGTACCGGGCAGGAACACATTCCTGAACCTTTGCAGCCTTTTTAAGATTCTAGATGTGGCTCTGAGCTAAGACCCTCCCATCCAGACATTTGGACTGTTTACACCATCTGCTCACCCTGCACAGACAAAGCTGCACATGGCATCTTGCCTCCTCCACGCTGCATTTCGATGCATATGCATAAGCATCACTAACTCGGGCTGACCTATGCTTCACCTCTTCCCTAATAGGGTTCCCCGTGCACTTGGGGCCCCTTTGCCAACATGGATCCTGGAGGAATAGCACTCTGGCGACATAACAACTGTAGACGACCTCTTCAACAAAGAGGTCCTCATGTCCTTCAACAACCTTATTGAGCAGTTTAACATCCCATTGGGACACTTCCTCGCGCATCATGCTTCCTCCCAATTGCTACGCAACACTTGGCGCATTACAGATGCAAAATCTCCAGCCCACATTCTTATTTAATACTTTCACACTATAGGAAAAGGCAGCCATTATGTCAGAAGGTTGTCAGAAGCTCTTTGAGATCTCTAGCAGGTGCCCCTTGCAGATGCCCATGAAAAATGAGAGACGGACATTGATCTATTTCTTCCCGACAATGAATGGGACAGAGTGTTAGCTTATCTGGCAATGGTATCAAGAAACACTACATTAAAACTCGTACAATTTTTCACACTCCATAGGACCTACCTAACCCAAGCAAAGAATAATTAGTATTTCCTGGTAGCAAATGCTGCTTGCCACACTGTCATACTACTGATGTAGATTTACACCACATATTATGGGCCTGCAGTTTTCTCCCACAGTACTGGATGGCAGTCCCCGCCCAACTTGCACAGCTGACTGACTTAGCGCCCCTCCAGACCTTGGAGGCGTGTAGCTTTGGCTGCTTCCCCCAACCTACTAAGCGGTGTGTTGAACTGCATTTTTTGGACCTGGCCCTGGTTCTGGTAAAGCAAACCATTAAACGCTGTTGCCAGCTGACCAAGCCCCAGTTGCATGGAGACTCTTGCTTATGGCCATGACTGATGACAAAATATCTCCTACAGGGCCTCACCCACAAGAATATCAGTTACAATTGTGTTCCTCAGCTGTAGCCAACTTGGCCATTACAAGAATGTTGGCTTGGTCCATGCCACATCAAACAATTTATTCAAACCGGTTATGACCCATTTATATCCTCCTTGATGTTCCTTGCAGACTTGCTCATGAGTGTCAACATTTTCGGATCAAAGTCTGGAATGACAGATATCGCCTCCTCAAATGCCAGTCATTGGCACCCCAGTAGCAGGGGTTTTCACAATTAGTTTTCTATCAGTTTCCTCAGACATTTCAGCACATACTTTGTCACTCCTGACTTGGTGATGCATTCTGGATGTCTGAGGCACTTGGGCCTCACCATCCTCTTTCACATCCTTCCTTTGGTTATATGCTTTGAGATGTGCTTATTTTTCTCTGCACCTTCTCCCATTAATGTGATGATAGGGATTGCTCTGAGTTTTCAAAATATTTATCTCTACCTCATCTCTTCTGAATAGGCATAACTCAGCATGTTCAGTGTCTGTAGGCTCAAGACCTGGCTTTTTTTCCTCATAGCCGATCTTGTCATCCATTAGCTATAGAGGATAATTTTGTATATAATTTGCACTCTTTAGAAATGCTTTACAGAGTTTCTCAAATGGCTCTGACCCCTGGGACAAATCACCTGTTACATTCTGCTTTCAACTAGCCTAATCTGGGTAACACACATGACCAAGAACTGACTTGGTAGGACTGGACTCATTCCCAGTCAGTTCTGCCTCATAATGTTGGGAGCTGTTTCAGTTTCCTATTCATCAAATCTAGGGGCATATTTATAAAAATGTTCACGCAACACAGTACAGCAAGTCACCTTTCTGCGCTGCATGAAAGGGAGAAAGCAGGAAGGGGCCATATTTCATATTATACAGCACATTCCTGCCCTCTGCCTCCACTGCTACACAATGTGCTGCCTAGAGTCAATGCAGGCACCATGGTGCAACGGTGCATGCATTGAAGGCAGGATTGTTTTTGTGCATGAAGGGAGACATGTCTGCACAAAAACAATACTCAGAGGCCTTTTCCTATTTCTATATGTGCTGGAGAATGCATTTTGATGCAGTCCCAGTGTAACTGGGTTGCCGGCATTGTAGGACCACACGCGGATTCGGGGCCGATGGGAAGGTGCCCGAGCCACGATGGACAGTGTCTCGTGCTTACATAAGCAAGTCAGCGAAGAGAAATAGAAAGAAGAAACACACGCGAAAACACAGCCTGAGACGGAAGATGCCACGGGACAACAGGAGGAGCGAGAATGACGTGGATGGGAGGACGCCACAGGACAGCAAGAGGAGCGTGAACGCCGAGGATGAGAAGATGCTGCTTCCGACCCGGTAGAGAGGAGAAGCCCAGCGGTTAGAGGAGGAGTGGCGGGCTTGAACAAAGGACGGGAGGATCATACGCCGACGAAAGAGGCAAGCCCCAGTTTTGGGACTCGGCAGCCCGCCACATTCCAGAAGGGATGTGGCTAGCGCAGGTACGTGCCTGTATACAGGGCTCGGCCACATCTTTATTAAAGAGGAAACAACTAGACAGCGATAAAAGAGGGGGGATACCCTATATTGAGTCCCAGTGAGAAGTAAGGGATACTTCTTTAATGAGCTGCACTGGCGAGAGTCTACGCATGTTGAGTATTATTATTATTGGTAAAATATATATATATTTTTTCTTCTTTAAAAAGAAACACTCTTCACCATTGCACGAGAAAGGAGCACAATGTCTAGTGAGCGTTCACCTTTTTCGTCACCACTCCTCACTTACCCTCTCCCTTATACGCACTAAAAGCTAGACATACCAAAAAACTGAAACACTTACCTTCTGTTGCTTTTCTGTTTTTCCCTCATGTTCGGGAATGGCGGCCATGGGAACCTGAACGACCCCTAAAAGAGTCAAACCAAAGAATATTAAAAGACAGACCAACACAGAAGAAAAAGGAGAAAATAGAAGAGAAATAAAAGACAGAAAGAGAGAGACTAGAAGAAGAACCCAATAAGCCAAAAGAAAGCAAATAAAGAGACTATTAAGAGGACTATTTTCGGAGGGTAACAGAAAACAGAAAAGAAAACTGCCATCTTGGGAACGATTATCACAAGTCATCTGATTCTCTAAGGTCTTCCGAGGGAGGGGGAATAAGGGCCTTCTTGAGTAACCCACCACATTCCAGGTCTACCATTAATAGTAAATCTGGGAATGTTCCAAAATACTTGGGTGGATGTGTGGAAACACCCACACTCCACCCATGTAATGCCTCCCTAGTGCAGCGTAACAGAAGGCAGCAACTTGCACTGCCTTGCATTACTCACATTTACCAAGCCACACAGGGCCACACAAGGTAGCCTTACGTTTCTTAGTAAATATCATTCTAGGCTTTGCCCCCCCTTGTGTGTCATAAGGGCAACGCAAACCCATGATAAATATGGGTCTGAGTGTCTCAGCACTGGTCAACAATACTGAGTGTTGTACTTAAGGTATATCTCTCCCTGTAACAAGGTTCTTCTGCTCCTAAATGAAAGCCGCTCACAGGAGAACACTGCGCAGTCGTGTTTTTTGTTGGAGACGGTTAACCAACCTGTATGACAACATCCAGGCAGGCGTCTTCTGGTCCCCCAAAATAGCCACTGGAAAAAGAGATGCCTTGCATCTTCTGTCTCACACTTGAGGCCTACAATACTTCTTTGACGTAAAGTGTCGGTTCAGTTTCACTATGAAATCCATTAAACTAAAATCACTTTTTTATTATGTTGGTGTTCTGGTTTGATTCCTTGCAGTCAGTGATATTCCATTATGTGATGGGTGTGTGGGAAAAAACATCAACCTGTGACTAATCATCACATCCAAATTAAATTCTAGTGGCCCTAGGGGACCAGCACGGTTCTGGTACTGTGCCTCTATAGACAGTATAAAACATTGTTTGTGCTGAGCATCACAAGTCGTGTTTTTGTTTTTACTTTCTTGAAATAGCTACTCCCGCTGTTGGGCTGACCAGCAATCATCCTGGCAGGAGATAGCCACCTAGCTGGGGAATCAAATGTTGGAGGCTGCGGTTGCTGAATACCGCCAGCTGAGGGCCTTGGAAGAGAAAAAGGAGGCAACACGGGTCTCCAGTTTCTTGGGCCACCAGCCAGGCTCGCCTCCAACCCGACCACGACAATGCCAGCGTTGCTGCCAGCTGCAGCCAGGGTCCACTGCTACCCAGAAGACAACCAGCCTCCCGTCCTGTTCATCTTCATACCACCTCCTCCACTGCACCCTATGGGAACTGATGCTGCTCAGGTGTGAGGTGGTGCTGCTCAGGAATGGACAGCAGAATCTCATCCAGGGAGTGGCTGATATAAAAACTGAACTGGGTGCCCTCAAAGTCCTTTTTATTGAACATTTTTGGGGAGGGCCTGTTGTGTGGTGGAGAAGGTGGTAAGGGAAGTTGGTGAATGGGTGAAAGGGACATTTGGGGTTTTTGTTTGGGGAGAGGAAGGGAACATGTGAAAAGTGTGAAAGAGAAATGTTTTTGCTTTGAGAGGGGGTGGGCCTGCTGTGGGTGGAGAGGGTGGATTTTGAATAAACAAAAAAATAAACTGGCTTTAGTTTTTTCACTTTCTGTCTTTGCATTGCTAGTTATCATGGGAAAAAATGTGGTTTTCTGACAAGAGCTAGAGGAGAAGATGTCCTCAAATTGTCACACATTATACTGTACATTAGCTACTCCCCTAGACTTTCCCTACCTGAAGCCCCTTGTATTTATTATTCAGTAGGTTATTTACAACTTTCTGCAGTCCAGTAGGGGTTTACATGGGGGTACCAATATGCCAATCAGAAAGGCACTGGAAACAAATAAATTGTTAATTCTGCTTCACTTTATTGCTTGAAGACGTTTTGCAGCACCCAGCCAACTATCAGTGATACTGTATGCTAGTTAATTCGTTACTGCCCCGTCCTACCCTCTGTACCTAAAGACCACTAATCGTGTCTACCAACCACATATACAAAACCTTCGATCTTATCTATCTTTCCTTCCCAAGAACAGCTTCATTACTAAATTATCAACTAGTTCTTCTTACCTGAATACAATAAGCAATGTCTGCTACCTCATACAATCTTCCTAGACCTTATTGCAGGGTTACTCAACGTGCCTTCTTAGTGCTGGTGGTAGTAGTGGGCTAGCGCTAACAGGGAAGACAGCACAAATCAAGGTTCCAACTGTAGGATTATTCAAAATGATTATCCTTCACAGGCAACTAGTCTGAAAGAAAACATAGAGTTAGTGGGCAAGCTAAGACTGAGACCAGACTACCATGATAAAAAAGTCATATAACAAACAAAACCTAGCAGTAGTTACTTCTAAGAAATCTGGGAGCTAGTACTATTACATATATTAAAACATCAAAACTAAATCTACAAAAACCTTGAGTCAGGACTCAGGAGATGGTTAAGATACTCCATGTTGCATAGTTTTTGTAAGCAACACAAGACCTAATTCAAAAAGGTAAAATAGCGTACACTTCTGGTGTTACTTTACTCTTGCAGTGTAAGTTTATGACTAGTACTTTTTCGATCATTAACTTTACCAGTGGTAACTTTGTGAGTAGTAAGTAACAACTAGCTCTTTAAAAGGAGCTACTATTCCTAGTAGCTAGTTACTACTCGTACAGTTACTACTCATGAAGTTACTGGTAGTACAGTTACACTGCAATAGTAAACTACACCAAAAGTGCAACTTGGCCTTAGTGAATCAGGCTACAGCATCTGACTACCAAGGAATATGTGAGGTACAATATTAGCAAGGAAGAGAATATGAGTTTGAACTCAATTAGGAAAAACACTAGTATTGTTATCAAGTCAGCTGACAAGGGAGGCACTATTGTACAGAATGTGGAAGATTATAAGGCATATATATTTACACAATTGAGGTCTCAGAACAATTACCTTAAACTCAAGGCAGACCCCATGGCAGAAGTGACTAAACTGATAACACATCTGACAGAAATAGGTTTGATGGATGGTTATTTTTAGTGAATCAGATTTTGACTCAATAAGAAGCATCCACATATGCCCAGCATTTACACCCTCCCAAAAATTAATATGATGCTTCATAAACACCCGGCCACCCTACTGCGTCCAAATGTGGCTCTATTTTAGAACCATTTTGTAACTATATAGATATATGCTTGAAACCGTGTGTAAACATCACTAGATCCCATATTCAAGACACAATGGATATAATAAAATTCATAGAGAACTATCCTTTTATACCATCAAAATTTTTTTAGTGACTATGAACTTTAACTTACTGTACACTAGCATCCCTCCAGACGGTGCATTGAAATTAGGAAGGGAAATGCTTAACTGTAGCTCAACCTACACAAGTTTCAAAATAATTCATTGTGGAACTACTAAGGATAGCCATGACCGAAAATGTCTTTGTATTCCAGGGAGATTACTATTACCAAACCAGGGGAGTAGAGATGGGAGTCAGCTTTGCCCTAGACTTGGCAAACATTTATATAGACCATTATGAATGTACACACATCTATGCAGGCAGTAACCTATTTCTAGAAAACATCATCCTATAGAAAAGATGCATTGACAATGTTCTAATGATCTGGATTTGAGATTAGACATAACTGGAGAATTAATTTGGGTAGCTTAATGGCAGGTCAATAGACATATAATTCACTTAATCATACAAGAGGCTTGAGATCAATTTTTTAGACACTGCTATCAAGGTGGAAGATGAGAAACTGCTCACTACATTATTCTGTAAACCCACAGACACACTGCTAAAATATACAAGTAATCTCTGATGGGTTTACATGATAGTCTCCCTTTTGGACACTTCCTCGACTTAGAAGGAACTGTTACAGAAAAGTTGATTATTTCAGTGAATCAGACATTTTGATTCAAAGGTTATATGAGAAAGATTATCCCAAGGGCCTTCTCAAACACTTTGAAAATGAGCCTGCTATTGCCCCAGAGAAACACTCCTAGACCTTAAAAATAGAACAGTCACCACTAAAGAAAGATCAAAGTGTGTTACCACTTTCGGTATCCTTAGCAATGAGATCAAGAGAATTATCAATTGGCATTGGAACCTGGTCTCAGATTAACTGGATACTAACAACAAACCATTGTTTTAAGAAGGGAAAAAGTGTCATGGACCATGTTGTGAGTGCCCCATTACGAGCACTGGCCGATTTGAACCCGCTATCTCAATGGAATTTACCCCCTGTACTAGGGCCATTACAGATATGGTAAATGTAAGGCTTGTGACCTGACTCTGGCCCTCATTACGACCTTGGCGGGCAGCTAAAGCTGCCCGCCAAGATCGGACCGCCGGGCGGCCGCCAATGCAGCAATGTGGCAAACCGCCAGGAAAAGGCTGGCGGTAGGGGGACTCGTAATCCCCTGGGCAGCGCTGCTATCAGCGCTGCCCTGGCGGATTACTACCACCGGGGCCATTGTGGCGGGAAACCGCCGGCCCCGGCGGTGCGAATGCGGCGCTTCCGCCCCCAGTCGTAATGACCTGGGAAGCACCGCCAGCCTGTTGGCGGTGCTTCCGTCATAACAGCCCTGGCGGTCTTGGACCGCCAGGGTTGTAATGACCCCCATGACTATAAAGGAAGCTTCCCACAATGTCAAGAAATATATTCTTTGGAATAATACCAATTGTAAAAGTATTGATGTGCTTTATGTTGTAAAATGTCTGTGTAATCTGACGTATGCTGCCCAGACTCGACAGAAGGCCAAGGTCGGGATCCTACAACATTGCAGCAGGATAAGATGCAAAACCC
Source organism: Pleurodeles waltl (assembly GCF_031143425.1). Taxonomy (NCBI): domain Eukaryota; kingdom Metazoa; phylum Chordata; class Amphibia; order Caudata; family Salamandridae; genus Pleurodeles; species Pleurodeles waltl. The sequence goes on from NC_090444.1 coordinate 1,322,157,975, forward strand.
AAGGGGCTCCTCTGGTTAAGCACTTAACGAAGATGGGCCATCCTGCGAAGAGCCTGAAATGGTGGACAGTTGAGAAGATCAACATAAACCCCAAAAGGGGACCCTTTGAGTGCTCTATACATGAGAGAACTTAAGTGGATCCACTAATTAGACAGTATCAACACGGGACTAAATGAGTTCAGAGAAATCAACAAGCAGGTTACTATGTACAACAGTGGTTGAAAGGGGTCGCACTTGTGTTCTGTATTCTTGATGTTCTTGCACAAATGTGTTTGTGATTGCATGTTGTCATTTGTGTATTGTTTATTCTTATCACCTTTGGCCGAGAGTGTAGAATTGGTCTATGGGCAGTTGGTGACAGTATCAATGCCATAGGTTGTTTACTTCTTTTTTCTATAGAAGATATTAAAGAGGCCATTAGGTATAGGTATGTTTTGCAGGTATTTTAACTCCTGAACACTTGAAAACACAAGACAGTGATTTTGAAAAAGAATTTCATGGCATTAAGGAGAGAGAAATTACAAATTATCCAAAATGTGCCCCACTTTGCTGGGTCCCTGTATATAATCAATTTCCATCAAGTCAATAACTATCTCATTTAGGAACACCGTGCTACATGGTTTCCAAATTGAGCAATGATGAGTGTTCCTGTAATGTTAGAAGGTTTATGTCCCTTAGCAGGAAGCATGCATACATGTGACTGCACAGTGATTCTTCACTATCTGACTCCTGATGCCACGCAGCACAAGCTGAAGTGCCAACAAGGGGGAGCTGTTTCAGTCTTTGGATCTCCTTTACCCTTGACTCTTTATTAAACAAGTTTAACCATTAATTATTATCTTCTTTATTCAGTGAATTTCAGTTTGGGTGCGACGGAGTTTTAAATAATCTATGCGCATCAATCTAAGAGGATGAGTCCTAATAAAAATGCCCCCCCCCCCATTTTTCTCAAATATTTTTTGAAATGGAAAACTTTTGTAAAAATTAGTCTAATACTTTATTATGGAATCAGTATAAGAAATGGCCATATACAGGCGCTACTCTTAGACCCCAAGCGGAATTTAATACCAGACGTTTTAAGAAACTTCCTCGACTCTAGGTGAGTCATTAACTAGATTCAAGTTTCAAAAGATCGTATACCTATTGATTACACCTGGGGCCTGACAATATGCACTTATACGTGCAGGTTGCTCCATATTCAGTGCTGATAAAGATCCTAGAGATGTAAAGTAATCTCACAGGCATGATCTCTTTTTGCAAACTTCTATTAGAATTAAGCTCTGAGCCAACTCATATGCTTCTTTGTTCATACCAGCAAACCTTTGCGCCACTTTTACAATGCAACAATGGGATCCCCCAGCTTACTGTCCTAATTTGCTGACTTCCTATGAGAAAACCTCAAAAGTAAGTAGCATTTGTGTCAGGCACTTAACTGGTCCTCATTTGTCAACCCCCATTGTCATACTTTTCCCAGCTGCATGCCTTCCTCGTTGAAGGACATACTCTGTGATCGGTCTATACTTCCAGGCTATACTTCTTGAACACACATTGCATTGTAGGAGTTTGAGTTGGAACCTCCTGTGTGTGGGCTTTAACAAGTGCACTATTAGCAGGCTGAATGATCTTCAATTGTGTAGGAAAGTATCCTCTTTCTAGCTTGGTTACCCCCACTTTTGGCCCGTTTATCAGTGTGTTTGACTGTGTTCACTGGGATCCTGCTAGCCAGGACCCCAGTGATTATGCTCTCTCATTTAAACTTGGTTGCTGGAATTCTTTTCATCCCACAATTGGCATATTGGCACCCCCATGTAAACCCCTAGCATATGGTACCCAGGTACCCAGGGCATTGGGGTTCCAGGGAATCCCTAGGGGCTGCAGCAGTTATTCCGCCACTCATAGGGAGCCCACGCAAAGCGATCTGCAGGCCTGCCATTGCAGTCTTCATGAACCAAGGGCATGCACCCTTTTTCACTATAGGTCACTTCACCAGGTCACTATAAGTCACCCCTATGGTAGGACCTCTCAACCCAGAGGGCAGGGTGCATGTACCTGTGTGTGAAGGCACCCCTGCACTAGCAGAGGTAAGCCCCACAAACTCCAGACCCATTTTCCTGTATTTTGTGAGTAAGGGGACTCCATTTTTGCCATCTTGGATCCAAGGTTGGCAGGGACCTCTGGGAGTATCTGAGTGGCCAGGTCAGGCAGGTGCCGTCAGAGCACCCTCCTGATAGGTGGTCACCCAGCTAGCTGACCAGTCCCCCTTTCAGGGCTATTTAGGCTCTCCTTTGGGTGGTTCCTCAGATTCAACTTGCAAAATTCCAGCAGCATTCCTCTGCATCCCTTACTTTGACTTCTGACCAATGAAACTGCATCTGGACTCTCCAGGACCCGACAATCTGCAATAAAGATGAAGACTTCGCCTGCAATATTGTTTCTCCGGCTCCTTCCAGCTTCTGCAACATTTCCCTGGTAGTGCATCCTCTGAGGACAACCCATCTTCAGTCTTCACAGGAAAGAAGAAGGAAGCTCCCTTGGAGCGAAGGAGTCACTACCCTGCATCTGCAGGCACCAACATAAATGATGACCAGCTGGTTGGATCCCCTCTCGTGCTGAGCTGCGTGGATCCTGCAACACTGGTTGTGGTCGGAAGTGGTCCAGACGGTTCTTTCTACCAGCTGTCCAACATGGGTGGAGGTTCACCTTTGCCTTCCCATGCAGGACAGCACCCCAGTGCACTGTGCCCTTTGCAGCTGCCAAGGCTTGTTGGCACTTCCTCCAAGGGGTCTTCAGGCATTGTGTAGCTCCAGCCCCCAGCACTCCTTCCTGCAACACACAGCTCCCTGAGTGGCTCTCCTGTGGACTGAGACTTGTTTTTGTAGTGCTGTGTGGGCTCCAGTTGCATCTTCTGTGTCCCCGTCCGGTAGGACTCCTGTGCATTCTGCCTGTACTTCTGTGGGCTCTCTGCAATGCTGAAGGCTCCCTCTGACTCCCCCGCCTTGGTTGAGTCCTCCTGGGCCTTGCTGGTCCCCAGCAGCACCACTTTCCGCCAACTGTGAGTTTTACCTGTGCCAAGGCTTGTTGGTGGGATCTGTACACGGAAACCAGACTGCAATTCTCCTTCCAGCGTGGGACATCGCCTGCATCCTCCAGGAACACAACTCTGAATCCAGGGTTTTAGTGCTGACTTTCCTTCCTCACCCCCGACCAACCCCTGCTATCCTCAGCTTGGTGGGTAGGGGCTCCTGCCCCCACTGGACTCTGGTGTGTCTTCCTGACTTGGTGCCCTCTTTCCACAGGCCTTCCTCTCCAGGAATCCACTGTTTGTTTCTTGCAGTCATCTCTAGGTGTTGCAATTCTCTTCTTTTCTTCTAAGTGGATATTCTGGATAAATTCTAGTAATTTACTTCTGCTTTCCTCGTTGCTGGGGGGTGTTGTGATACTTATCTTTGTGCTTCCTGGTACCCCCAGCAGCCCTCTACACACTCCACTTACCTAGGTGGGGGTACACTCTCGCATTCCATTTTTTTAGTATATGGTTTGTGCTCCCCCTAGGGCCACTACTCTCTAATGTGTTTTTACACTATTTTCACTGCTTTCTAACTATTCTTATGGATATTGCTGAAAAACTAGTATATATAGCTTGTGTATTACTTACCTCCTAAGGGAGTATTGCCTCTATAGTATTTTTGGTGTTGTGTTACCATAAGAAAGTACCTTTATTTTTGTAACACTGATTACATTCTTTAGTAAGTGCTGTGCGACTACAGTGGTATTGCATGAGCTTTGCATGGCTCCTAGATAAGCCTTGGCAGCTCATCTACAGATAATCCACAGCTACCTCTAGAAAGCCTGGCTTCTACACACTGCCTACACTACACTAATAGGGGATACCTGGTCCTGGTATCAGGTATAAGTACCTTAGGTACCCACCACACACCAGGCCAACTTCCTACAAATGGCCTCCCTGTTTTATAGGAATTAATTAAATGAGTGCAGATTCTTTGGCAGGTGGGCAGTATGTTCCTATGCCTTCTTTTTTTTAAACATCCTGCACAATCAGGTTGAATCAATGCAGCCAACACAGGGCCCAATTTTTAGACCTCTGGGTTGAAGTCAAGCACCTTGCTGTGAAACTCTTGCCAGATGTTTGCAGCTGTATGGAATTTCTCCATGGCAAACACCACTACTGTTGCATGCCACCGAAAGACCCTTAAAACTACCTTCAGCACTGAGACTTGCAAATAGCTGTTGCCTGACCACCTACAAAAGAAAACCAGTGTGCTGTGATGCACATGTAATCAGTTGCTTGACAACTGATACACATATCTCTCATAAGGTGGATAGTGTTAATACCACTCTGCTGCACAGCTCGACACATCATAAAGGAGCGCTGGAACAGCAACTCTGGCAAAATAGATAAGGCTGGGAAACTTCCATTTCAGGCATATGGCTGCCACAAATTCTAATATTCCCACTCATTTTTCATCTCACAAGTTCCCTATCCAGTGAGGGACTAGGCACAGGTGTCTCTATCGCCCCTCCTACTCACTCTGACCATTGAAGAACTGTCAGTCTGGGTCCACTGCAACACCTAAATATGGGGCTTTGACTGGGGTTTAGGGATGGAGGACAGGATAGCTTTTTACGCAGTCGATGTTCTACTATTCCTTGCGTAGTCAGCTGAAATTGGTCCCCACCTCCTACATATTCTAGAAACCTTCCGGGGGGGGGGAGGGGGACATCTGGCTTGATGGCCAACAGGAACAAGTCTCTCCTGGTCCCCATTTGGGGAGATCATTGGTATAAGGCCTAGCATCCTGAGATCCAGGTACGTCACCATAGTTTTTTATACCTGAGAGCCAGACCTAACATGGAGTCTCACTCTGCGCCCTCTGGTGCAGAGGGCCAGAGCAGACATGGCCGGCTGGGACAAATTCCCTCTAATCCTCAAGAGCTGAATTGCCCTCTTCAAAATGATGGTACTCCTTTGCTTCTTATATGTCTTGGAGAAATATCCACTTCGCATTCCAAAATCCTAGTTCACCACATTGGTAGAAATGTGGAGACAGTTTATATGGGTGCATAAACCACCAAAGATAGCCCCAGGCAATTGTGTAGTACGGTATATAATGGAAGGCTGGGGATGGCTGACTTGCACCTCTTCTACTGGGCAGCCCAGCTACTAATCATCAATGATTGGATGCATCGGGGGCTGGGGGAGACCCGACATGTCAGGGAGAACTGACTACATTGAATTCCACCACATGATGGGTATGCTAAACTGTAGGAGGCTGGCCTGGTTTTTAGTGGTACCTTGGGTACGTACACCTTATACCAGGTCCGGTTATCCCTTATTAGTGAAGTAGTACTGTTCTAGCAGCTTAGGCTGATAGAGGTAGCTATAGCAGAGCAGCTTAGGCTGAACTAGGAGACATGTAAAGCTCCTGCAATACCACTTATAGTTACACAGTGCTTATACACAAGTAAAAACAATTCTCAGAGTTACCAAAAATAAAGGTATTTATTTGGGTGACACAGTACAAAAAATATCTTAGAGACAATACTCCTTCTGGAGGTAAGTATTATACAGAATATATACACAAGACACCAAGATTAGACAAGTAAATAGTCATAGAACAATGCAAACAGCTGCGTGGTGAGGAGAGCAACCCTTTACCTGCTTTTGAGGTCAGGAGAAGCTCCCCACTCCGCACAGCTCCACCTGTCTGTGCCCATGTCTGTTTCCCCGCCCTTGCTGCTGCTGTGAGTTCGAGGCCCTCCTCCACTCGCAGGCTCCCGTCTGCGCCTTATCCCTGGTGTAGGAAAGTACCATCTTGCCTGGTATGTTACCCCCATATTTCACTGTATATATGTTGTTTTAGTCTATGTGTCACTGGGACCCTATCAGGCAGGGCCCCAGTGCTCATAAGTATGTGCCCTGCAGCATTTCTTTTGCCACCCATAGGGAGCTCTGACAATTCTTACATAGGCCTGCCAGTGTAGCCTGCGTGAAATAACGTCCACGTTATTTCACAGCCATTTACCACTGCACTTAAGTAACTTATAAGTCACCTATATGTCTAACCTTCACCTGGTGAAGGTTGGGTGCAAAGTTACCTAGTGTGAGGGCACCCTGGCACTAGCCAAGGTGCCCCCACATCGTTCAGGGCAAATTCCCCAGACTTTGTGAGTGCGGGGACACCATTACACGCGTGCACTGTACATAGGTCACTACCTATGTACAGCGTCACAATGGTAACTCCGAACATGGCCATGTAACATGTCTAAGATCATGGAATTGTCACTGGCATTGGGGGGACAATTCCATGATCCCCCGGGTCTCTAGCACAGAACCCGGGTACTGCCAAACTGCCTTTCCGGGGTCTCCACTGCAGCTGCTGCTGCTGCCAACCCCTCAGACAGGTTTCTGCCCTCCTGGGGTCCAGGCAGCCCTGGCCCAGGAAGGCAGAACAAAGGACTTCCTCTGAGAGAGGGTGTAACACCCTCTCCCTTTGGAAATAGGTGTGAGGGCTGGGGAGGAGTAGCCTCCCCGAGCCTCTGGAAATGCTTTGATGGGCACAGATGGTGCCCATCTCTGCATAAGCCAGTCTACACCGGTTCAGGGATCCCCCAGCCCTGCTCTGGCGCGAAACTGGACAAAGGAAAGGGGAGTGACCACTCCCCTGACCTGCACCTCCTAGGGGAGGTGCCCAGAGCTCCTCCAGTGTGTCCCAGAACTCTGCCATCTTGGAAACAGAGGTGTTTGTGGCACACTGGACTGCTCTGAGTGGCCAGTGCCAGCAGCTGACGTCAGAGGCTCCTACCTCTCTTGGTAACTAATCCTCCTTCCTAGGTAGCCAAACCTCCTTTTCTGGCTATTTAGGGTCTCTGCTTTGGGGATCTCACCAGATAACGAATGCAAGAGCTCATCAGAGTTCCTCTGCATCTCCCTCTTCACCTTCTGCCAAAGGATTGACCGCTGACTGCTCAGGACGCCTGCAAATTCGCAACAAAGTAGCAAGACGACTACTAGCAACCTTGTATCGATTCATCCTGCCGGCTTTCTCGACTGTTTCCAGGTGGTGCATGCTCTGGGGGTAGCCTGCCTCCGGGGGTAGCCCTGAAGAAATCTCCCGTGGGTCGACGGAATCTTCCCCCAGCAACCGCAGGCACAAAAAGACTGCATCACCAGTCCTCTGGGTCCCCTCTCAGCACGACGAGTGTGGTCCCTGGAACTCAGCAACTCTGTTCAAGTGACTCCCACAGTCCAGTGACTCTTCAGTCCAAGTTTGGTGGAGGTAAGTCCTTGCCTCCCCACGCTAGACTGCATTGCTGGGTACCGCGTGAGTTGCAGCTGCTCCAGCTCCTGTGCACTCTTGCAGGATTTCCTTTGTGCACAGCCAAGCCTGGGTCCCCAGCACTCTAACCTGCAGTGCACAACCTTCTGAGTTGTCCTCCGGCGTCGTGGGACTCCCTTTTGTGACTTCGCATGGACTCTGGTTCACTCTTCTTCCAAGTGCCTGTTCAGGTACTTCTGTGGATGCTGCCTGCTTCTGTGAGGGCTCCCTACGTTCCTGGGTACTCCCTCTGTCTCCTCTTCCAAGTGGCGACATCCTGGTCCCTCCTGGGCCACAGCAGCACACAAAAACCTCTACTGCGACCCTTGCAGCTAGCAAGGCTTGTTTGTAGTCTTTCTGTGTGGGAACACCTCTGCAAGCTTCATCGCGACGTGGGACATCCGTCTTCCAAAGGAGAAGTCCCTAGCTCTCTTCTTTCTTGCAGAACTCCAAGCTTCTTACAACAGGTGGCAGCTTCCTTGCACCCTCAGCTGGCATTTTCGACACTGTCGTGACTATTGGACTTGGTCCCCTTATCTTACAGGTACTCAGGTCCGGAAATCCACTGTTGTTGCATTGCTGGTGTTTGTTCTTCCTGCAGAATCCCCCTATCACTACTTCTGTGCTCTCTGGGGGTAGTAGGTGCACTTTACACCTACCTTTCAGTTTCTTGGGGTGGGCTATTTTTCTAACCCTCACTGTTTTCTTACAGTCCCAGCGACCCTCTACAAGCTCACATAGGTTTGAGGTCCATTCGTGGTTCGCATTCCACTTTTGGAGTATATGGTTTGTGTTGCCCCTATACCTATGTGCTCCTATTGCAATCTATTGTAACTTTACTCTGCTTGCATTACTTTTCTTGCTATAACCTGCATAATTTTGGTTTGTGTACATATATCTTGTGTATATATCTTATCCTCATACTGAGGGTACTCACTGAGATACTTTTGGCATATTGTCATAAAAATAAAGTACCTTTATTTTTAGTACTTCTGTGTATTGTGTTTTCTTATGATATTGTGCATATGACACCAGTGGTATAGTAGGAGCTTTACATGTCTCCTAGTTCAGCCTAAGCTGCTTTGCCATAGCTACCTTCTATCAGCCTAAGCTGCTAGAAACACCTCTTCTACACTAATAAGGGATAACTGGACCTGGCACAAGGTGTAAGTACCTCTGGTACCCACTACAAGCCAGGCCAGCCTCCTACATTGGTTGTGCAGCGGTGGGATAAGTACTTGTAACTACTTACCACACATTGTGTACTTTTCATAAGAGAATAATATACAAAACAAGTTCAGTGTATGTACACCTAACCAAAAAGTTTTGTTTTTCTCCTCTTACACTTTCTACTAAGTGCTGAAAAGTACTCTAAAACTTCTAAAAGTTTCCAAAAAGTTAGAAAAAGTTTTTTTTTCTCTGTTCTTTAAAAAGTTCTAAAACTTTTTCTTTCTTCTCACTGTCTCTAAACCTTCTTCTATCATGTCTGATGTAGAGTCTGCTCTTAAAATGGTCAATACTACCTATGACAATTTGAATTACAAGAGCCTAAGGAGTCTCTGCTTAGATAGAGGTTTAGTGATAGGAAAGAACCCTACAAAAGAGTTTCTATATAACATGCTTATTGTGAATGATGAGTCTCTAGGAGGCACTTCAAATGAGAAGTTAATAGATGGCTCCCATTCTGACTCAGGGGATCTCCTTGAGGGAAGTGGGGAGGGTTCTGTTCCAAATCTGCCCCCTAGCAGGCCACCTAGTAATGCTGGTAGTAATGGAGGCTCCCATCATAGTAGGGGTGTCTTTATTCCTGGAGGCCAGGTTATTAGAGTCCAGTCAGTTAGGGACAGATCTCCCTCTGTTGTTTCCAATGTATCTTCTGTGTCCAAGCATTCCCAACCCACACACCCTGAAGACAACATGTTAGAAAGGGAACTCAAAACGTTGAGAGTGGAAGAGACCAGACTGAAGCTTAAACAGCAACAGCTGGCCTTAGATAGGGAATCCCTAGACCTGGAGAAGGAGAGACAGAGATTGGGGTTTGGACCCCATGGTGGCAGCAGCAGTATTCCTGATAGTAATCCTGTTAGAGAGCATGATTCCAGGAATCTGCACAAGATAGTCCCCCCTTACAAGGAGGGGGATGACATCAACAAGTCATTTGCTGCACTTGAGAGGGCCTGTATGGTACAGGGGGTCCCTCAAAGGCAGTGGGCTGCTATATTGTAGCTATCTTGCAATGGAAAAGGTAGGGATAGGCTCCTTACTGTTAGAGAAAGTGATGTTAACAATTTTGCAGTTTTGAAGGATGCACTCTTGGATGGATTTGGCTTAAACACTGAACAATACAGGATTAAGTTCAGAGACACCAGAAAAGACGCCCATTCACGCTTCACTCCCGCCTCCCAGCTACTCCTTCCTCCCACCTCCCCTTCTTAATGGCAGCCGCTGGGCGGTGAGGAGAGCGACCCTTGACCTACTTTTGAGGTCAGGAGAAGCTCCCCACGCCGCACAGCTCCACTTGTCTGTGTCCGTGTCCGTTTCCCCGCCCTCGCTGCTGCTGCGAGTTCGAGGCCCTCCTCCACCTGCAGGCTCCCGTCTGCGCCTCATCCCTGGTGGCCAGTGGTGAGCCGTAAGTACTTTTGTGTACTTTGTACTTTGTGTCTGCCTTGTGTCTGTTTTTAACTTTTCTGCCTCATTACTGTTCTTTTCTCTGTTTTGCTCGCCTTTCTCTTGGCTTTTGCCTTTTCTCTCGGCTTTTGCCCTTCTCGCGCTCTCTCTCTGAATTCCCCCCTCATTTCCCCGCCGCTGCATCCCCTGCTGCCCCACCCCCCTTGCGCGCCCCATTCACCCCCGCCTCCCAGCTGCTCCTCCCTCCCACCTCCCCTTCTTAATGGTGGCCGCTGCGCCGCAGCGCCGCTGGCGCACCAAAGGCAAGCCCGTCTGCACCCATCCGTGCCTGGACCGTGCCCTGCGCCAGTATCCCTGGCCCCCTGGCCCTTGTGACCGCCACATTGCCTGATGCTACTATGCTGCCAACACTCTCCACGCTCTCAACGCCGGCCGATCAGTCACCTGCTTCCAGGCCTCACCAAAGCTCATACACGGACCCTTCTCCTGCCGGGGCTGCAGCTTCACCAGCCCCCGAGCTGCTGCCCCGCCCGCCAGAGCTGAATGCAACCACCTCAGATGCATCCTTCTCAACACCCACTCAGTCCACAAACATGCCATCGAACTCTGGGACCTCCTCAACTCATCCTCCCCGGACATCGCCTTCCTGACAGAGACCTGGATGAACCAGTCCTAAGCACCTGACATCGCCATAGCCATCCCGGACGGCTACAAGATCACCCGCAGAGACCGCACCAACAGACCAGGAGGAGGGATCGCCATCGTCCACAGGAACACCATCAGAATCTCGACCAACATCGAAGACACCCTCTGCACCGCTGAACACATGCACTTCCAAATCCACATCGATCCCTAGACCACCCTCAGGGAAACCCTCATCTACAGACCCCCTGAACCTCGACTACAGTTCAGTGACTCCATTGCCGACGTCGTCAGCACCCAAGCCCTTGCTTCTACAGACTGCATCCTCCTCAGAGACCTGAACTTCCACCTAGAGAATACCAGTGACAGCAACTCCACCACCCTGCTCGCCAACCTCGCCAACCTCGGACTCAAACAGCTCGTCACAACACCCACCCACTCTGCCGGGCACACGCTCAACCCCATCTTCTCCGCCTGCAGTCACGTCACCTTCAGCCACACCACCGAACTCCACTGGACCGACCACTGCTGCATCCACTTCACTTTCAAGAAACGCACCACCACCCGCAACGATCACCAACGACCAGCTGATCTCTGCCCTTGCCCACCAGCAGAAACCACCGATACCAACACAGCTGCCCGTAACCTCAGACAATGGATCGATGACTGCACCAACGCTTTCGCCCCGATCAAGAAACCCTCCCACAACCGCACCGTCAGAAAGGCCATCTGGTTTACTGCCGACCTCCAGACCTCCAAACAGACTTGCTGAAAACTCGAGAAGAAGTGGCACCAGGAACAGACTCCGGCCACACACACGGCCCTCAAGAACGCCATCCCCAAGCACCACCAGCTCATCCGGACTGCCAAGAGATCCTCCTTCAAGTAACGCATTGACAACAACGTGCACAACAGCAAAGAGTTCTTCAACCTCGTGAAGGAACTCTCCAAATTCCAGCTCCAGCACCAATGACATCCCACCTTTGCAAGACCTCTGTGACTCCCTAGCCACCTTCTTTCACCACAAGATCATAGACATCCACAACAGCTTCAACACAAAGATGGCACCGGCAGTCGCTAACACCTGAGACTCACTGCCCCTCAGCCACACCCACCTCCTGCTCTCCTGGACCCACCTCAAACGACGATGACACCACCAAAGTCATGAACACCATTCACTCCGGCTCACCATCTGACCCCTGCCCACACCAGATCTTCAATAAAGCAAGCTCCATCATCGCCCCCTAACTCCGGATGATCAACAACAGCTCCTTCGAGACTGCCACCTTGCCGGAAAGCTGGAAGCACGCCGAGATCAACGCCTTTCTCAAGAAACCCAAGGCGGACCCTAAGGACTTAAAAAACTACTGACCCATCTCCCTGCTCCCGTTCCCGGCGAAGGTCATCGAGAAGATCATCGACAGGCAACTGGCCCACTTCCTTGAAGAAAACAACACTCTGGACCCGTCCCAATCTGGTTTTTGCAGCAACCACAGCACCAAGACCATCCTCATTGCCGCCACCAACAACAGGATCCTGCTGGACAAAGGCGAAACCGCAGCCCTCATCCTCCTGGAACTCTCGGCCGCCTTTGACACCATCTGCCACCACACCCTATGCACATGCCTCCACGACTCAGGGATCTGCGACAAAGCCCTGGACTGGATCACCTCCTTCCTGACCATCAGAACCCAAAGAGTCCGCCTCCATCCTTTCTGATCTGAAACCACCATATGCGGCATACCCCAAGGATCTTCCCTCAGCCCGACCCTCTTCAATGTCTACATGGCACCGCTTGCCAACATCGTCCAATCTCACAATCTCAACATCATCTATTACACCGACGACACTCAGCTGATCCTCTCCCTCACCAAGGACCCCGCCACCGCCAAAACCAACCTCCACGAAGGTATGAAGGCCGTTGCCAAGTGGATGGAGAACAGTCGCCTAAAACTGAACTTGGACAAGACTGAGGTCCTCATCCTCGGCCCCACCTCCTTCGCCTGGGACAACTCCTGGTGGCCGTCCACACTGGGAGCTGCAATGACACCCACCAACCATGCACGCAACCTAGGATTCATCCTAGACTCAGTGCTCTCCATGACCCAACAAGTCAACGACATCTCATCCTCCTGCTTTAACACCCTCTGCATCCTCCGCAAGATCTACAGATGGATCCCCACCGAAACCAGAAGGATGGTCACCCAGGCCCTCGTCAGCAGCAGACTGGACTACGGCAATGCTCTCTACACAGGAACCACGGCCAATCTCCAGAAAAGACTGCAATGCATACAGAACGCCTCCGCACGCCTCATCCTCGACATCCCCCGCTGCAGCCACATCACAGCCCACCTGAGAGACCTACACTGGCTCCCCGTCAACAAGAGGATAACCTTTAAGTTCCTCACCCACGCCCACAAAGCACTCCACAACGCCGGACCAGCATACTTCAATGAACGACTCACCTCCTTCGCCTTCGCCACTGTTCCACGCATCCACAGGAAAACAACCGGCAGCAGATCATTCTCCTACCTCGCCGCCAAGACCTGGAACATCCTCCCCATCCACCTACGGCAGACCTGCTGACCTGCTGACCTTCAGAAGACACCTCAAGACCTGGTTGTTCGAACAGCAGCAGCTCCCCCCACCCCACCCTCCCTCAAGCGCCTTGAGACCCTCGTGGGTGAGTAGCACGCTCTACAAATGTTTTGATTGATTGATTGATTGATTGATTGAAATCCTATAAAATACAATGGGAGAAAATAGGTCTTTGGGCAACACAAACCATATTCTAAGAAAGTGGAATGCGAATCACAAATTCCACCCTAGACAAGTGTAGTGTATGCAGAATCACTGGGAGAGTAAGAATACAGTAAAGGTAAGTCAATTACCCCACCCCAGAGCCCAGAAAAGCAGAAGTAAAATACTGCAAGTTTCCTTAGGACACACTACACCTTATTTTGGGGATTTTGCAGCAGCCAACCAAGTCTGCAAAGAACAGGTGCTGGATTATTGGACCTAAAGACCTGCAAAGGAAGGGGACCAAGTCCAGAAGCCGAAAGAAGTTCCAGGAACCCAGAAGAGGGTGCAAAAGAAGAGTCCCCAGTTAGTCAAAGACTGCAGGAATGCACCGTATGAAGATGCCAGCACTTTCCTGCATGATGCAAAAGATGTCCCATGGCATAAAGATCGTTGCAGGCAACATTTTATGTTGGAAGTTGCCAACAAGCCTTTGCTACGACAAAAGTGAATTTTGCATCAAAGTGGCACTGGATGGACCAAGGAGGGACCTGGGGGCCTCACCTCTGTGTGAGGAGGAAGAGGGGGCTCTCAGCACTTTAGCGAGCCCTCAGGATGCCAGCCAGCACCCCCAGGAGTCTCAGGATCCAGGTTCAAAGGAGGTGGAAAATGCAGTTGATGCAGCACAACAAAAGAAGGTCCCACGTCGCCGGAGAACAACTCAGTGAGTTGAGCATCACAGGATGGAGTGCTGGGGACCTGGGCCAGGCAGTGCATGAAGGAATTTTGCAAAGAGCGCACAGAGGCCTCAGGAGATGAAGAAGACGCAGTACACAGGGGTACCGTCGCTCTCAGGGAAGGCAAGGTCTTACCTCCTCCAAATTGCGTCTGCAGGACCTCAGGACAGTCTATGTCGATGATGTCCACCCTCTGTGTCCTTAGGCGCATGCTCATCGCTGTGAGAGGAGTTCCAAGGTACCGGTCGTCGTCTTGGAAGGTGCCTGTTTGGAGAAGGGGAGTGACTCTGTCACTCCACTGGAGATTTCTTTGGTCCTTCTGGTGCAGGATGAAGACAGGGAGTCCCCAGAGCATGCACACTGTGGAAACTGTTGCAGTTGCTGACTTGGAGCTGAGGTTGCTGAAGAAAAGTGTCTCTTGTAGACACTTTGTTGTAGTTACAGAGTTTCTTGGAGCAGGCTGCAGTTGATCCGAGGTCAGAAGAGTCTGAAGTTGTTGCAGAGGATTCCTGAAGGAAACCTGCAAGCAGAGTCTGAAGAGAACCAGAGGAGAGACCCTAAATAGCCCTGAGAGGGGGATTGGCTACCTTATCAGCTAAGGACCTATCAGGAGAGGTCTCTGATGTCACCTGCTGGCACTAGCCACTCGGAGGCCCCCAGAGTGCCCCCACACCTTGCAAAGCAAGATGGCTGAAGTCTGGGACACACTGGAGGAGCTCTGAGCACCACCCTTAGGGTGGTGATGGACAGGGGAGGGGTCACTCCCCTTTCCTTTGTCCAGTTTCGTGCCAGAGCAGGGGACAAGTGGGCCCTGAACTGGTGCAGACTGGATTATGTAAGGAGGGCACCATCTGTGCCCTTCAAAGCATTTCCAGAGGCTGGGGGAGGCTACCCCTCCCCAGCCTGTAACACCTATTTCTAAAGGGAGAGGGTGTAACACCCTGCTCTCAGAGGAAATGCTTTGTTCTGCCTTCCTGAGACTGGGCTGCTCAGACCCCAGAAGGGCAGAACCCTGTCTGTGAGGTGGCAGCAGCTGCAGTGCAAGCCTCACAGAGCTGGTTTGGCAGTACTGGGGGTCCATGGTGAAGCCCCCAGGATGCATGGAATTGGCTCCCCAATACCAGATTTGGAATGGGGGGAAAATTCCATGATCTTAGACATGTTACATGGGCATATTCGGAGTTACCATTGTGAAGCTACATATGGGTATTGACCTATATGTAGTGCACGCGTGTAATGCTGTCCCCGCACTCACAAAGTCTGGTGAAATGGCCCTGAACTATGTGGGGGCACCTTTGCTTGTGCAAGGGGGCCCTCACACTTAGTAACTTTGCACCTAACCTTCAACAAGTGAAGGTTAGACATATATGTGACTTATAAGTTACTTAAGTGCAGTGAAAATGGCTGTGAAATAACGTGTGCATTATTTCACACCGGCTGCAAAGGCAGTCCTGTGTAAGGGTTTGTCTGAGCTCCCTAAGGGTGGCAAAAGAAACGCGGCAGCCCATGTGGATCTCCTGAAACCCCAATGCCCTGGGTACCTAGGTACCACGTACTAGGGACTTATAAGGGGGGTCCAGTATGCCAATTGAAATAGGTCAATTAAGTCACTCACCTACAGTGACAAATTTAAAAGCAGAGAGAGCATAAGCACTGAGGTTCTGGTTAGCAGAGCCTCAGTGACACAGTTAGGCACTACACAGGTATACACATTAGGCCACAAACTATGAGCACTGGGGTCCTGGCTGGCAGGGTCCCTGTGAGACAGGCAAAACATACTGACATATAGGTTTTTATCTATGAGCACTGGGGACCTGGCTAGCAGGATCCCAGAGACACAGTAAAAACACACTGACATACACTCACAAACAGGCCAAAAGTGTGGGTAACCATGGTAGAAAGAGGCTACTTTCTCACATATACAAAGCTCATGTTTTGACTGCATTTCCTGAACTGACCCAAATAGTGTTCCGGATGTGGTGAGTGGCTTTATGGTGGACAGGATGGAGGCGTAGGCTCACCCTGGAAACTCACCTTTGGGAAGGTAGCTGGCTCACATAAGTGGCGCAGCTAGAGGGATTCCAGGGGTGGGATCACATTGGGATCTCACATTTGGGGGATGTGTGGGACCGGACCCACATTAAATCCTTTCAGGTTCTCCGCAAGAAGTTCAATATGCCTACCTCCCAGTTCTTGCGTCATTTACAAATTCTGCATGCTCCCACACTCGCAAGGACAATGTTGATCATGTCCTAGAATATTATCCATTAGAGGGGTGGCTGCTTATGGGCCCTATGAGGAAGATAGGGATTTCACAAATGTATAAAACCCTAAGAGAGCACTCACCCAAACTGCTGCTCCTCCTGAAAATCAAATGGGAAAAATCGGAGGGAGAATTATATGAGGCCGACTGATGGTGTAGTGTGGTTAGTTTTACGTATTCATTGCGCTTTAGCTTCAGGCTTTAGGCCTTTGTGCACTTTGCCCTGAATATATTTTATTCATTCGCTGACAGCTTAGAGCCTCTGTGCACTTTGCTCTACATGCTTTTTTATTAGGCTTCGTACTGTTATTTTTCAAATAGCCAGTTCTACGGTGTTGTTTTTTATTCATATCACACTGTTTTGCCTACTTCAGCACTGGAGTTCTCCATAACATATTTACTCTGTGCTTCAGTCAAGGATACAGTCTGGTACATTGCCGACAGACGTGGTAGGAGTTTAGACTTGGCATTCCTGCGTAGGGACATTTTGTGATCACGATGACATGTTAGTTATAAAATCACTTCCTTGTCCCAATACACGCAAGGGGGAGATTCCGACCAGGGAACCACAACTAGACGCTGACTGCCTCGTTGCAGATGCTGAACCAAGATCACAGGTCTTTGCTCAGGTATGAGGGCTGATGTCTCCACAGTGATTCTAATAGGCAAGCTAGAAGCTTAACATGCTGTGCTCTAAATAGAACAAGCAGAGGGAGAGTAGAAACTGTTAGACAATATGATAGCTTTGTTCTTATGTTTTACTCTCCTGGTGACTATTTCAATCCTACTGTGTTGTATCGTTCTGGTTATTGCGGCTCACGCCTTAATATCTAAAATACAGTTGTTTTATTAAAACATTATATAAAACTTATACTGTCTTTGTCATTTGTATATGAGATCATATTGGAAATAAGAGAGTTGGTTTGGATCTGAGTAACCACGACTTCCCTGAGAAGTTCCAAAGATGTCATGCGCTTGGCTGCCAAATCATTCCTTTCACATGGGAGAAATGAGGCACTGCTAGTTAGCCGGAGCAAAAACCGGATTTAGGGTGACAGAGTTCTTTACACGTGGGTCAGACTCAGTCCCCCACACCATTATAGATCCTGCTACCTAGAAATCCAGTAGTCTCATTTAGAATAATGAGAGCCCACGCAACATGCCTGGCACCAAGGACACTGGCCATTTCGGCAAAGCTTCAGCTTATATAATTCAAATACCTACACAACTCACATTTTATGCCCTGCTGCCTGCGGAAGGTCTGGGTCTGTGCGCCCCCAGCTTGCACTAGATGACAGTATCCTCACAGCAATTTATTTCATATGGTGGAATCCTGTTGTGTTATTTTCAAGTACTGGGAGAGTATAATGTCCACAGTTACATGCGTAGTGGGCACACACATAGAGTTGAACCCCATTCGTGCATTGGTAGGCATCCTCGATGATATGGAGGGCTCCTGGGGGACAGAACCTTAGTGGGCTTTGGCACACTCTTAGCCAAAAGGGACATAACTATACACTGGAATTCTCCTTTGGCCTCGTCCTGCAGGGCTTGGAGGGACGGCATGAACTGGTGGGCCAAGATGGAGAAAATTGTATACATTGCAAGGGGATGCCCTCAAAAGTACAAGACAACATGGCGCAAGTGGTGGACCTATTTTGTCATGGATAGGTGAGGAGGTGGGAGAATCACCCCCAGCACCGATCTTCATAACAGGGTGAAGGCAGAGGGAGGGGTGGGCAGGGCTTCTGGAGCATGTATGTCATGTACTGTTTCATTTGGACAGACCAATGGCGTGTACTGTTTGTACTAATAGCAATGAATTGTTCTTGGGGGAAAAACATACTCCTTTCACAAAAGAAAAAGGGAGGAGGTCTAGCCCTAACCTTTTAGCCAGCTTCCTCTTGTGCAAACGTGCTATTGGGTAGTTGCATTCATAGGGCCCCTCCTGCCTAAACATGCCTGTAATAGTAGCTTGGATTTCTTTCTTTTGTGATGTCACTGACACAGGCAAACTCAGGAGAGACTAAGGAGGTGGTAGACTCAATATCCATCTTGGAAGAATCACTGTATGTGGAGAATGTGTCTGCATCTGATTCTTCTGCCATATGGAGTTGCTGATGGAGGTAATGCTAGCACATCACAGGGGGCCAGGCTGCTTTGTGTAATGCTGTCATCCTCTTCTTCTTCTATCACTGTTCATTTTGTGCTTCCCTTCTCTCATCGCCACTACTACCAGCTATCTGCTATCTTTTTAAGGTGATCCTTCCACCAGAGTGTGTGATATTTTCTCAAATGGGATGCTTGGCTTCTTGTAATTTAGTGTGTACCTGACTAACCCAGACAAACTCTTGTGTCACAAATGGAGCAAATTGCAATGTTATCCTCTTCCTTGCTAACCATTAAGAAGTCCCAAACTGCGGAGGATAACATTTTACACTGTGTCACTGCCAATGTCTGAAAAACTGGATGTAGGTGGCTGTGTCCTTTGCTCTTTGTAAGGCGTACTTCGACTGTGGTAGTGGTGGATGCAGGTCTCAAGAGTGGTCTTACAGATATGGAATCCGGCAGTGATGGAGGTGGAATCATAGCCTCTGGGCAGGTTTGTAGGAGGGGTCATCTCGCTGTCCTCTGAGCCTCCCTCCATACTGACATTCACTGGCTCGCCATTATTACTGTCACTTTCCATAAGTCCGAGGCTTTCAGAAACGTTCCTTTTACGTTGTCTATCAGGCCAAGTCTTGGACTCATCCTAGGTCCAATCCATGTCCAGCTTGGCAGAAGTGGAGGTTGGAGATGATTGAGTAGATTTTCTTTTTCTCACTGGAGATTGTGAAGCCATGGATTGAAGAGCAACATCTTGCTCGGCACGAAGCCCAATCTCCTGTTCTACTCCTGCTTCAGCAAGAACTGTTGTTGGCTGCAGTTCCTGTTGTCCACCTTCCTGCGACAACTGGGTACTAGTTTGCAGCTGAGACAAATCCAGTTCAGTCTCACTGCTCGTCGCCATGACTGCGGACGCGGCATAGCTGAGAGACATGGGCTTGAGCTTAGCCTTAGGTTGGGGAAGTGCTGTTGATGATATAGGAGTGATGCTTCCAGCCTTTTGCTGGCCAGAAGAGAGTGCAGCAGGTACACAATATTTCCTGAAAAAGGTGGAGGGCAGCATGCCAGGGCTGGCAATATCTTTCTTCTACTCCTCCTCATTGGCTACTTTCTTAGCAGGAACACCCCTCTTTGGGGCCATATTCAAGATCTTTCTTAGCTCTGGCAGTTGCCACTTAGCTGCACAAGCGGAAGCAGAGGAGGTTCCAGGTGGTGTGTGTCACTAAAGGCCTTCAGTCTGGCTGTACTGTGGGTGATGATGTCTCTTGTGCTTCTAAAAGCAAGCAAACAAGAAATAAATTCAGTGAAACGTGGCATTTGCAGTATGACTCTATAGACAATATAATTGAGTGAGATGACATCACAAATGATTAACAATGGAGCATTCATTCTAAACAATAACATAATATTTCAATAACATACAGATTGAAAAGTTTACATTATGTGCTTCTAAACCCTGTTAGATGACTGCAGCAAGCAGGAGGTGCAGGGGGGAAATGGAATCATTCTTTAAAAATATTGCTGTTTTGCACCTATGGAAGGCAGAGGGAGCATGGGAAAAGCATATCATTGAAAATAATTATTGCTAGTGTCTCACTAGGCACTATGAGTGCAAAGAGGAGCAGGGGATAGTGGAAACAATGCATACAAAAGCCTGTACATACATACTATAATCATTCTCAAGCACATTAAACTCACATCACGGAATAAAAAAAAAAACAAGAAATAAAAAGGCACAGGCCTCTTCTATCAATTTCCCTAGAAAATGGCTTTGAAAAGTGGAAGAAAAGGAACACACTGGCTACACAAAATGGCAGCCCTAGCATATGACCACCAAGTACAAAGGCATGGAAAACAAAGAATACATAGAGGCCTATCCCAAAAGCAAAGCATACTGACTACACAATGGCCGCCAGCCACATGGCCACCAAGGACGAAGGCATAGACAACAAAGAACATGGGCAGGCCTATGGCAAAAGCAACGCACAGTGACTACAAAATGGCCGCCAGCCATATGGCTGCCAAGGGCAAAGGCATGGACAACAAACGTGTAGGCCTATGGCAAAAAGGGCCACTGACTACACAAAACAAAATGGCCATCCTGCTACACGGCATGGAGAACAAAGACAAAATGCTGGCCTAAGGCAAAGACACATACATACATACACACACACACACACACACACTGGCCACACAAAAATTACCACTTGGCCTGCAAAGAAAGAGGCATGGTAATCATTACCATTAATTCAGCAGAGCTAAAAAATGAATATTATCTGTTGACTTTAAAAAAAATCACCAACCACAAGCATCCAAAGGCATCATAAATTATCCCACCAAAAGAAATTAACACTTTGCAGAAACAAGTAAAATACAAAATAAAAAGGGTACATTTAATCAAGTCAATAAATGTTTAAAAAACATATATACCACAGAAACAGTTGTCTAATATATGGCCAATGCCTAGTAATGCTGGCTACTGTAGCCCATGGGCACACTAGGATCCACAGTAAAATGAGCAAAATTCACAAACAACGCACAAAAAATTGAGAAAAAGTATGTTATGTTTTAAATCCATGCCCCCAGCCCCCCCAAACCTGTGCAAACATTTACCCTTAGAAAAACGAAAAAAGGTTTTTGCCAATAAGCCCCTACTGTGATTTCAGGCCACCCACAATTACATTTAAAAATGGAAGAAATAAAACTGGTACATGCCCTCCATCAACCAACACATTGATTCAAAAGTTCTTTAGCTTACTTGATTCCTCAAAACAAATCCTTACAAATCCAATGGTATATGCAGCAGGGATTGCAGACAAAGAAGCAAGTGATCCTTTCCGTATAGTATATCCGACTCATTAATCTTGGTATCTATCAATAATTAATAATCAACGGGATACTGGAGGTGCCGCGTGTGAATGGAACGCGGCCCTCTAACTATGGGACTTATGATATTATTGATAGATACCAAGATTAATGAGTCGGATATACTAGCATGTTTATCTAATTTGAATGAAGCCCTGATGAAGTCTTTGAGAGTGAATATCTCATAGGACGAAACACGTGTTGGCTGTTGTTGTAATAAAGATTTTGGTTCCAAGGACGGCGATTTTATTTTTGATGGATATCATATCTCCAAATTATACTGAGTGATTGTTTTTCACGAATCTCGGTCCGTGCTGATATTTGGATACTTATTGCACGAAATAACAAGCTTGGACTTGAAACACTTACGAAAGATTTAGCTTTGATTCATGAGTGCCCTGACTTCTGTTTTTTCACTATTTGGTTTCCGAGGAGACACGAGTGGAGTGAGGAAGATCCTCTTGCCAGGAGCACCGTGCTTGAATGTTTTTGTATTCGCCTATAATGTGATGACTAACTGTGAGCGCTGTTTTCCTATGTTTGTCTTCCCAAGCACTGTCTGAACAGCAGACCAAGCTGCTCAGACGAATCCTGATGCTGCACTCGTGCTAGGTATAGCATGAGAGCAGCACAAGGATTACTGGGGAGCCTGTGCTGGTGTCCCAGGTAATGACGGGATGCCACATCGAGGGAAGAGGATTGAGACGGGCGGCAGCAGAAAAAACAGGTACATTTTTTTAAATGTAAATGTTAGAAATGGGGTCTTTGGTTGACAGTCGGGTCACCCCCTCTTCAAGCAAGGACCCTCACTCTAGTCAGGGTAAGAGAGAATCATCCTCAGCTAACCCCTGCTTACCCCCTTGGTAGCTTGGCAGAGCAGTAGGCTTAACTTCAGAGCGCTAGGTGTAAAGTATTTGTACCAACACACACAGTAACTTCATGAAAACACTACAAAATGACACAACACCGGTTTAGAAAAATAGGACATATTTATCTAAACAAAACAAGACCAAAACGACAAAAATCCGACATACACAAGTCAAGTTATACATTTCTAAAGATTAAACTCAAAAATAGCGCTTAGAAACAAAAATGCTTCGATGAGATGTTAACACGGCGTTGTGACGGAGTCGTTCCCAATAAGCCGACACCAGCGGCGCCGGACACGGAGTTGTGTAGGCCCCCAAGTACAGTACCTTTGGTGAAGAGTGAAAACAAGTCGGGAATCGCGGCATCTGTGTGAAACGTTGAATCCGTGCACTTCGAGCGGCGTCGGTCCTGACGTGGTGCCGCGACTTCCACGGAGTCGCGGACTTCAGCTGGGCTGCTGCGGCGTCGGGCCTGCGAAGAGCATCGCGTTCCAGTGAAGGTCACGGTGTCAGGTGCAGGCGGCGTTACCGGATTCAGCAGCGGCGTCGGTCCGAGGTCGTCCGAAGTCGATTTCCTTGGATTCCACCAGATTTCCTTTCAAGGGCTCAGGGACTGGATAGGGCACCACTTGTCGGGGCAGGAGCCTCTCCAGAGACTCCAGGTGCTGGCAGAGAAAAGTCTTTGCTATCCCTGAGACTTCAAACAACAGGAGGCAAGCTCTAACTCAAGCCCTTGGAGATTTCTTCACAAGATGGAAGGTACACAAAGTCCAGTCTTTGCCCTCTTACTCTGGCAGAAGCAGCACTGCAGGAAAGCTCCACAAAGCACAGTCACAGGCAGGGCAGCACTTCTTCCGCAGCTATCAGCTCTTCTCCAGGCAGAGGTTCCTCTTGGTTCCAGAAGTGTTTCTCTAAAGTCTGTAGATTTGGGTGCCCTTCTTATACCCATTTTAGTCTTTGAAGTCACCTTTCTTCAAAGGGGACTCACACCTGTAGGAAAGTACCATCTTGCCTGGCATGTTACCCCCATATTTCACTGTATATATGTTGTTTTAGTTGTATGTGTCACTGGGACCCTGCCAGCCAGGGCCCCAGTGCTCATAAGTGTGCACTGTATGTGTTACCTGTGTTATGACTAACTGTCTCACTGAGGCTCTGCTAATCAGAACCTCAGTGGTTATGCTCTCTCATTTCTTTCCAAATTGTCACTAACAAGCTAGTGACCAATTTTACCAATTTACATTGGCATACTGGAACACCCTTATAATTCCCTAGTATATGGTACTGAGGTACCCAGGGTATTGGGGTTCCAGGAGATCCCTATGGGCTGCAGCATTTCTTTTGCCACCCATAGGGAGCTCTGACAATTCCTACACAGGCCTGCCACTGCAGCCTGGGTGAAATAACGTCCACGTTATTTCACAGCCATTTAGCACTGCACTTAAGTAACTTATAAGTCACCTATATGTCTAACCTTTACCTGGTAAAGGTTGGGTGCTAAGTTACTTAGTGTGTGGGCACCCTGGCACTAGCCAAGGTGACCCCACATTTTCAGGGCAAATTCCCCAGACTTTGTGAGTGCGGGGACACCATTACACGCGTGCACTATACATAGGTCACTACCTATGTATAGCTTCACAATGGTAACTCCGAATATGGCCATGTAACATGTCTAAGATCATGGAATTGCCCCCGCAATGCCATCCTGGTATTGGGGAGACAATCCCATGATCCCCCGGGTCTCTAGCACAGACCCGGGTACTGCCAAAACTGCCTTTCTTGGGGTTTCACTGCAGCTGCTGCCAACCCCTCAGACAGGTTTCTGCCCTCCTGGGGTCCAGCCAGTCTTGGCCCAGGAAGGCAGAACAAAAGACTTCCTCAGAGAGAGGGTGTTACACCCTCTCCCTTTGGAAAAAGGTGTCAGGGCTGGGGAGGAGTAGCCTCCCCCAGCCTCTGGAAATGCTTTCATGGGCACAGATGGTGCCCATTTCTGCATAAGCCAGTCTACACCGGTTCAGGGATCCCCCAGCCCTGCTCTGGCGCGAAACTGGACAAAGGAAAGGGCAGTGACCACTCCCCTGACCTGCACCTCCCCTGGGAGGTGCCCAGAGCTCCTCCAATGTGCTCCAGACCTCTGCCATCTTGGAAACAGAGGTGCTGCTGGCACACTGGACTGCTCTGAGTGGCCAGGGCCAGCAGGTGACGTCAGAGACTCCTTCTGATAGGCTCCTCCAGGTGTTACTAGCCTATCCTCTCTCCTAAGTAGCCAAACCTCCTTTTCTGGCTATTTAGGGTCTCTGTTTTGGTGAATTCTTCAGATAACGAATCCAAGAGCTCATCAGATTTCCTCTGCATCTCTCTCTTCACCTTCTGCCAAGGAATCGACTGCTGACCGTGCTGGAAGCCTGCAAAACTGCAACAAAGTAGCGAAGACGACTACTGCAACCTTGTAACGCTGATCCTGCCGCCTTCTCGACTGTTTTCCTGGTGGTGCATGCTGTGGGGGTAGTCTGCCTCCTCTCTGCACTAGAAGCTCCGAAGAAATCTCCCGTGGGTCGACGGAATCTTCCCCCTGCAACCGCAGGCACCAAAGAACTGCTTCACCGGTCCTCTGGGTCTCCTCTCAGCACGACGAGCGAGGTCCCTTGAACTCAGCAACTCTGCCCAAGTGACTCCCACAGTCTAGTGACTCTTCAGTCCAAGTTTGGTGGAGGTAAGTCCTTGCCTCCCCACGCTAGACTGCATTGCTGGGAACCGCGTGTTTTGCAGCTGCTCCGGCTCCTGTGCACTCTTCCAGGATTTCCTTTGTGCACAGTCAAGCCTGGGTCCCCAGCACTCTAACCTGCAGTGCACGACCTCCTGAGTTGTCCTCTGGCGTTGTGGGACCTTCCTTTGTGACTTCGGGTGAGCTCCGGTTCACTCCACTTCGTAGTGCCTGTTTTGGCACTTCTGCGGGTGCTGCTTGCTTCTGAGTGGGCTCCTTGTCTTGCTGGACGCCCCCTCTGTCTCCTCACGCAATTGCCGACATCCTGGTCTCTCCTGGGCCACAGCAGCATCCAAAAACCCTAACTGCAACCCTTGCAGCTAGCAAGGCTTGTTTGTGGTCTTTCTGCACGAAAACACCTCTGCAAGCTTCTTCGCGATGTGCGAGGTCCATCCTCCAAAGGGGAAGTTTCTAGCCCTCTTCGTTCTTGCAGAATCTACAGCTTCTACCATCCAGTAGCAGCTTCTTTGCACCCACAGCTGGCATTTCCTGGGCATCTGCCCACTCCCAACTTGATTGTGACTTTTGGACTTGGTCCCCTTGTTCCACAGGTATTCTCGTCTGGAAATCCATCATTGTTGCATTGCTGGTGTTGGTCTTTCTTGCAGAATTCTCCTATCACGACTTCTGTGCTCTCTTGGGAACTTAGGTGCACTTTGCACCCACTTTTCAGGGTCTTGGGGTGGGCTATTTTTCTAACCTTCACTGTTTTCTTACAGTCCCAGCGACCCTCTACGAGCTCACATAGGTTTGGGGTCCATTCGTGGTTCGCATTCCACTTCTAGAGTATTTGGTTTGTGTTGCCCCTATCCCTATGTGCTCCCATTGCATTCTATTGTGACTATACATTGATTGCACTGTTTTCTATTGCTATTACTGCATATTTTGGTATTGTGTACATATATCTTGTGTATATTTGCTATCCTCACACTGAGGGTACTCACTGAGATACTTTGGCATATTGTCATAAAAATAAAGTACCTTTATTTTTAGTATATCTGTGTATTGTGTTTTCTTATGATATTGTGCATATGACACTAGTGGTACTGTAGTAGCTTCACTCGTCTCCTAGTTCAGCCTAAGCTGCTCTGCTAAGCTACCATTTTCTATCAGCCTAAGCTGCTAGACACCCCTCTACACTAATAAGGGATACCTGGACCTGGTGCAAGGTGTAAGTACCCCTTGGTACTCACTACAAGCCAGGCCAGCCTCCTACATTGGTTGTGCAGCGGTGGGATAAGTACTTGCAACTACTTACCGCTTTGTCATTTTGTACTTTTCATAAGAGAAAAATATACAAAACAAGTTCAGTGTATGTACACCTAACCAAAAAGTTTTGCTTTTCTTCTCTTACTCCTTTGCTAAGTGCTGAAAAGTACCTCTAAAACTTGCAAAAAGTTTCCAAAAGTTTAAAAAGGTTTTTTCTGTTCCTTAAAAAGTTTTGAAACTTTTGCTTTCTTTTTCTGTCCCTTAAACCTTTTCTATAATGTCTGGTACAGGTCAAACTGTTGATCTGACCAAAGTTGCTTATGACCACCTTAGCTGGAAAGGAGCAAGGAGTCTCTGCATTGAAAGAGGTTTAGGGGTAGGGAAGAATCCCTCAAGAGAACTGTTAGTTAATATGCTCATTGAACAGGATAAGACCTTAGTTGGCACATCTGTTGAGAAATTAGCTGATGGTTCACACTCTGACTCTGGGGCACCCCTAGTAAGAGAGTTAGAAGGGAACCTTCCCAGCCTGCCCCCTAGCAAGCCACCTAGCATGGCTGGTACTAATGTGAGTTCCTTTCACAGTAGGAGTGTTACTTCTGTAGGCCAGAATGTTAGAGTGCCATCTGTTAGGGACAGGTCTCCCTCTGTTCATTCACACCATACTTCTGTGTCAAGGCATGCCCAACCCACCCTCCCTGAAGACAGAATGTTAGAAAGGGAACTCAATAGATTGAGAATGGAAGAGTCCAGGCTGAAGCTTAAAAAGCAACAGCTGGATCTAGACAGGGAAGCATTTGACTTAGAAAAAGAAAGACAGAAGTTGGGTTTTGGACCCCATGGTGGCAGCAGCAGTATTCCAAATAGTCATCCTGCAAAAGAGCATGATTCTAGGAATCTGCACAAGATAGTTCCCCCTTATAAGGAGGGGGATGACATTAACAAGTGGTTTGCTGCACTTGAGAGGGCCTGTGTTGTGCAGGAGGTCCCTCAAAGGCAGTGGGCTGCTATCCTATAGCTATCTTTCAGTGGAAAGGGTAGGGATAGGCTCCTTACTGTGAAGGAAAGTGATGCCAATAATTTTACAGTTCTTAAGAATGCACTCCTTGATGGTTATGGCTTAACCACTGAACAGTACAGGATCAAGTTCAGAGAAACCAAAAAGGAGTCTTCACAAGACTGGGTAGACTTTGTTGACCATTCAGTGAAGGCCTTGGAGGGGTGGTTACATGGCAGTAAAGTTTCTGACTATGAAAGCCTGTATAACTTAATCCTGAGAGAGCATATTCTTAATAATTGTCTGTCTGATTTGTTGCACCAGTACCTGGTAGACTCTGATCTGACCTCTCCCCAAGAATTGGGAAAGAAGGCAGACAAATGGGTCAGAACAAGGGTGAACAGAAAAGTTCATACAGGGGGTGACAAGGATGGCAAGAAGAAGGATGGTAAGTCTTCTGACAAGGGTGGGGACAAATCTAAAAATGAGTCTTCATCAGGCCCACAAAAACACTCTGGTGGGGGTGGTGGGCCCAAATCCTCTTCAAATCAAAACAAAGAAAAGAAACCATGGTGCTATTTATGTAAAATAAAAGGCCATTGGACAACTGATCCCAGTTGTCCAAAGAAAAGCACCAAGCCTCCTACCACTACAACCCCTGCTGCTACACCTAGTGCCCCTAGTAATAGCAGTGGTGGTGGGAGCAAACCTACTAATAGCCAATCCAAGGGAGTAGCTGGGCTCACTTTTGGTAATTTAGTTGGGGTTGGTCTTGTTAGGGAGACCACAGAGGCTGTGTTAGTCTCTGAGGGGGCCATTGATTTAGCCACCTTGGTTGCTTGTCCCCTTAATATGGATAAGTACAAGCAACTGCCCCTAATAAATGGTGTTGAGGTTCAGGCCTACAGGGACACAGGTGTCAGTGTTTCCATGGTAATAGAGAAACTGGTCCACCCTGAACAACACCTACTTGGTCACCAGTACCAAGTGACTGATGCTCATAACAACACTCTTAGCCACCCCATGGCTGTTGTGAATCTCAAATGGGGGGGGGGGGTTACTGGTCCAAAGAAAGTTGTGGTTGCCTCAGATTTACCTGTAGACTGTCTACTAGGGAACAATTTAGAGACATAAGCTTGGTCAGATGTGGAGTTGGAGGCTCATGCAGCAATGCTGGGCATTCCTGGGCATATTTTTGCTTTGACAAGGGCCCAGGCCAAAAAGCAAAAAGGACAGGGTGACTTGGATCCTGGAAGAATGGACCAAGTGCTCCCTAAAGCTAGGGTTAGTAAAGGTAAAACACTACCTACTATCCCTCCCTCTACAGTGGATTCAACTTCTGAGGAAGAAGAATTTCCACCCTGTGCAGAACCTACACCAGAGGAGCTGGAAGCAGACACTGCTGAGCTTTTGGGTGAAGGGGGGCCTGCCAGGGAGGAGCTGAGTGTGGCACAGCATACCTGTCCCACACTAGAGGGTCTAAGACAGCAAGCTGTCAAACAAGCAAATGGGGATGTCAGTGACTCTCACAGAGTTTACTGGGAGGACAACCTCTTGTATACTGAAGCAAGGGATCCAAAACCTGGAGCTGCCAGGAGATTGGTGATTCCTCAGCAATACAGAGAGTTCCTCCTAACTCTAGCCCACGACATTCCCTTGGCTGGACATTTAGGGCAAATGAAAACTTGGGAAAGGCTTGTCCCCTTGTTTCATTGGCCTAGAATGTCAGAGGACACAAAGGAATTTTGTAAGTCCTGTGAAACCTGTCAAGCCAGTGGCAAAACAGGTGGCACTCCAAAGGCTCCCCTTATTCCACTACCTGTGGTTGGGGTCCCCTTTGAAAGGGTAGGGGTTGACATAGTTGGCCCCTTGACCCTCCTACTGCTTCAGGCAATAGGTTTATTTTGGTGGTAGTGGACCATGCCACCAGATATCCTGAAGCAATTCCTCTAAGGACCACTACAGCTCCTGCAGTGGCAAAGGCCCTCCTGGGAATCTTTTCCAGGGTGGGCTTCCCAAAAGAGGTGGTATCAGACAGAGGAAGCAATTTCATGGCTGCTTACTTAAAGGCCATGTGGAAGGAATGTGGTGTTACATACAAGTTCACCACACCCTATCATCCACAAACAAATGGACTGGTTGAGAGGTTTAATAAAACTCTCAAAGGAATGATAATGGGACTCCCTGAAAAACTCCGCAGGAGATGGGATGTCCTGTTACCTTGCTTCCTTTTTGCTTACAGGGAGGTACCCCAGAAAGGAGTGGGCTTCAGCCCCTTTGAACTCCTATTTGGACACCCTATAAGAGGTCCTCTAACACTTGTTAAGGAGGGTTGGGAACAACCTTTAAAAGCTCCTAAGCAAGACATAGTGGATTATGTACTTGGCCTAAGATCCAGAATGGCTGAGTATATGAAAAAGGCCAGTAAAAACCTTCAGGCCAGCCAAGAGCTCCAAAAGCAATGGCATGACCAGAAGGCTGTTCTGATTCAGTACCAACCAGGGGAGAAAGTGTGGGTCTTGGAGCCTGTGGCCCCAAGAGCACTCTAAGACAAATGGAGTGGTCCCCACATTATTGCTGAGAAAAAGGGAGAAGTCACCTACTTAGTTGACTTAGGCACTGCCAGGAGTCCCCTTAGGGTGCTCCATGTCAATCGCCTGAAACCCTACTATGACAGGGCTGATGTCACCCTGCTCATGGCAACAGATGAAGGACAGGAAGAAGAGAGTGACCCTCTCCATGATCTCTTCTCTTCCACAGAACAAGATGCTCTAGTGGAAGGTGTAGTTCTGGCAGATTGTCTTACTGCTGAGCAGAAAGACCACTGCATAAATCTCCTGGGTCAGTTTTCAGAACTCTTTTCTACTGTGCGAGGCACCACTTCTTGGTGTGAGCACACTATAGATACTGGAGACAGCTTGCCTGTCAAAAGTAAGATCTATAGGCAGCCTGACCATGTCAGGGACTGCATAAAACAAGAGGTTCAGAAAATGATTGAACTAGGAGTGGTTGAGCACTCTGAAAGTCCATGGGCCTCTCCTGTGGTACTTGTACCAAAACCTCATTCCAAGGATGGAAAGAAGGAAATGCGGTTTTGTGTAGATTATAGAGGTCTCAACCAGGTAACTAAAACTGATGCTCACCCTATACCCAGGGCAGATGAGCTAATAGATACACTGGCATCTGCCAAGTATCTAAGCACCTTTGATTTGACTTCAGGGTATTGGCAGATCAAGTTATCAGAGGATGCAAAAGCAAAAACTCCATTTTCTACCATTGGAGGGCACTACCAATTCACAGTAATGCCTTTTGGGTTGAAAAATGCACCTGCCACTTTTCAGAGGTTGGTGAATACCGTCCTGCAAGGCTTGGAGGCTTTTAGTGCAGCTTATCTAGATGATATAGCTGTCTTTAGCTCCACCTGGGATGATCACCTGGTCCACCTGTGGAAGGTTTTGGAGGCCCTGCAAAAGGCAGGCCTCACTATCAAGGCTTCAAAGTGCCAGATAGGGCAGGGCAAAGTGGTTTATCTGGGACACCTGGTAGGTGGAGAACAGATTGCACCACTTCAGGGGAAAATCCAAACTATTATAGATTGGGTTCCCCCCACAACTCAGACCCAGGTGAGAGCCTTCTTAGGCCTCACTGGGTATTACAGGAGGTTCATAAAGAACTATGGCTCCATTGCAGCCCCTCTTAATGACCTCACATCTAAGAAAATGCCTAAAAAGGTATTGTGGACAGCTAGCTGTCAGAAAGCTTTTGAGGAGCTGAAGCAGGCCATGTGCTCTGCACCTGTCCTAAAAAGCTCCTGTTACTACAAAAAATTCATTGTCCAAACTGATGCATCTGAATTAGGGGTAGGGGCAGTCTTATCACAACTTAATTCTGAGGGCCAGGATCAACCTGTTGCTTTTATCAGCAGGAGGTTGACCCCTAGAGAAAAGAGTTGGTCTGCCATAGAGAGGGAGGCCTTTGCTGTGGTCTGGGCACTGAAGAAGCTGAGGTCATACCTGTTTGGCACTCACTTCATTGTTCAGACAGACCACAAACTTCTACTTTGGCTAAAACAAATGAAAGGTGAAAATCCTAAATTGTTGAGGTGGTCCATATCCCTACAGGGAATGGACTATACAGTGGAACATATGCAGATGGACTCTCCAGATACTTCCACTTAGACAATGAAGACTCATCAGGTCATGGCTAGTCTTATTGTCCTTCGTTTTGGGGGGGGGGGGGTTGTGTAGGAAAGTACCATCTTGCCTGGCATGTTACCCCCATATTTCACTGTATATATGTTGTTTTAGTTGTATGTGTCACTGGGACCCTGCCAGCCAGCCAGCCAGCCCCAGTGCTCATAAGTGTGCCCTGTATGTGTTACCTGTGTTATGACTAACTGTCTCACTGAGGCTCTGCTAATCAGAACCTCAGTGGTTATGCTCTCTCATTTCTTTCCAAATTGTCACTAACAAGCTAGTGACTAATTTTACCAATTTACATTGGCATACTGGAACACCCTTAAAATTCCCTAGTATATGGTACTGAGGTACCCAGGGTATTGGGGTTCCAGGAGATCCCTATGGGCTGCAGCATTTCTTTTGCCACCTATAGGGAGCTCTGACAATTCCTACACAGGCCTGCCACTGCAGCCTGGGTGAAATAATGTCCACGTTATTTCACAGCCATTTACCACTGCACATAAGTAACTTATAAGTCACCTATATGTCTAACCTTTACCTGGTAAAGGTTGGGTGCTAAGTTACTTAGTGTGTGGGCACCCTGTCACTAGCCAAGGTGCCCCCACATTGTTCAGGGCAAATTCCCCGGACTTTGTGAGTGCGGGGACACCATTACACGCGTGCACTATACATAGGTCACTGCCTATGTATAGCTTCACAATGGTAACTCTGAATATGGCCATGTAACATGTCTAAGATCATGGAATTGCCCCCACAATGCCATCCTGGTATTGGGGAGACAATCCCATGATCCCCCGGGTCTCTAGCACAGACCCGGGTACTGCCAAAACTGCCTTTCTTGGGGTTTCACTGCAGCTGCTGCTGCTGCCAACCCCTCAGACAGGTTTCTGCCCTCCTGGGGTCCAGCCGGGCTTGGCCCAGGAAGGCAGAACAAAGGTCTTCCTCAGAGAGAGGGTGCTACACCCTCTCCCTTTGGAAAAAGGTGTCAGGGCTGGGGAGGAGTAGCCTCCCCCAGCCTCTGGAAATGCTTTCATGGGCACAGATGGTGCCCATTTCTGCATAAGCCAGTCTACACCGGTTCAGGGATCCCCCAGCCCTGCTCTGGCGCGAAACTGGACAAAGGAAAGGGGAGTGACCACTCCCCTGACCTGCACCTCCCCTGGGAGGTGCCCAGAGCTCCTCCAGTGTGCTCCAGACCTCTGCCATCTTGGAAACAGAGGTGCTGCTGGCACACTGGACTGCTCTGAGTGGCCAGGGCCAGCAGGTGACGTCAGAGACTCCTTCTGATAGGCTCCTCCAGGCGTTGCTAGCCTATCCTCTCTCCTAAGTAGCCAAACCTCCTTTTCTGGCTATTTAGGGTCTCTGTTTTGGGGAATTCTTCAGATAACGAATGCAAGAGCTCATCAGAGTTCCTCTGCATCTCTCTCTTCACCTTCTGCCAAGGAATCAACTGCTGACCGGTCTGGAAGCCTGCAAAACTGCAACAAAGTAGCAAAGACGACTACTGCGACCTTGTAACGCTGATCCTGCCGCCTTCTCGACTGTTTTCCTGGTGGTGCATGCTGTGGGGGTAGTCTGCCTCCTCTCTGCACTAGAAGCTCCGAAGAAATCTCCCGTGGGTCGACGGAATCTTCCCCCTGCAACTGCAGGCACCAAAGAACTGCTTCACCGGTCCTCTGGGTCTCCTCTCAGCACAACGAGCGAGGTCCCTTGAACTCAGCAACTCTGTCCACGTGACGCCCACAGTCCAGTGACTCTTCAGTCCAAGTTTGGTGGAGGTAAGTCCTTGTCTCCCCACGCTAGACTGCATTGCTGGGAACTGCGTGTTTTGCAGCTGCTCCGGCTCCTGTGCACTCTTCCAGGACTTCCTTTGTGCACAGCCAAGCCTGGGTCCCCAGCACTCTAACCTGCAGTGCACGACCTCCTGAGTTGTCCTCCGGCGTCGTGGGACCTTCCTTTGTGACTTTGGGTGAGCTCCGGTTCACTCCACTTTGTAGTGCCTGTTCTGGTACTTCTGCGGGTGCTGCTTGCTTCTGAGTGGGCTGCTTGTCTTGCTGGACGCCCCCTCTGTCTCCTCACGCAATTGGCGACATCCTGGTCCCTCCTGGGCCACAGCAGCATCCAAAAACCCTAACCGCAACCCTTGCAGCTAGCAAGGCTTGTTTGCGGTCTTTCTGCACAAAAACACCTCTGCAAGCTTCTTCACGACGTGGGACATCCATCCTCCAAAGGGGAAGTTTCTAGCCTTCTTTGTTCTTGCAAAATCCACAGCTTCTACCATCCAGTGGCAGCTTCTTTGCACCCACAGCTGGCATTTCCTGGGCATCTGCCCACTCCCGACTTGATCGTGACTTT
Organism: Pleurodeles waltl; assembly: GCF_031143425.1. Lineage (NCBI taxonomy): Eukaryota > Metazoa > Chordata > Amphibia > Caudata > Salamandridae > Pleurodeles > Pleurodeles waltl. The sequence goes on from NC_090444.1 coordinate 1,322,191,685, forward strand.
TGGACTTGGTCCCCTTGTTCCACAGGTACTCTCGTCTGGAAATCCATTGTTGTTGCATTGCTGGTGTTGGTCTTTCTTGCAGAATTCCCCTATCACGACTTCTGTGCTCTCTGGGGAACTTAGGTGCACTTTGCACCCACTTTTCAGGGTCTTGGGGTGGGCTATTTTTCTAACCCTCACTGTTTTCTTACAGTCCCAGCGACCCTCTACGAGCTCACATAAGTTTGGGGTCCATTCGTGGTTCGCATTCCACTTCTAGAGTATATGGTTTGGTTTGCCCCTATCCCTATGTGCTCCCATTGCATTCTATTGTGACTATACATTGTTTGCACTGTTTTCTATTGCTATTACTGCATATTTTGGTATTGTGTACATATATCTTGTGTATATTTGCTATCCTCACACTGAGGGTACTCACTGAGATACTTTGGCATATTGTCATAAAAATAAAGTACCTTTATTTTTAGTATATCTGTGTATTGTGTTTCCTTATGATATTGTGCATATGACACTAGTGGTACTGTAGGAGCTTCACTCGTCTCCTAGTTCAGCCTAAGCTGCTCTGCTAAGCTACCATTTTCTATCAGCCTAAGCTGCTAGACACCCCTCTACACTAATAAGGGATACCTGGACCTGGTGCAAGGTGTAAGAACCCCCTGGTACTCACTACAAGCCAGGCCAGCCTCCTACAACACCTACTTGTGAAATCCTGCCTTGCCCAGGCAAGGCATCAGACACACAGCAGGGGGCTGGAGCCGGCATTGTCAGAGGCAGGCACAGTCCTTTCAGATGAGAGTGACCACTCCGCCCCTCCCTCCTAGCAGAGATGGCTAATCAGGAAATGCAGGTTACACCCCAGCTCCCTTTGTGTCACTGTCTGGTGTGAGGTGAAAAACAACCCAACTGTCAAACTGACCCAGACAGGGAATCCACAAACACGGCAGAGTCACAGAATGGTTTAAGCAAGAAAATGCCCACTTTCTAAAAGTGGCATTTTCAAACGCACAATCTCAAAATCAACTTTACTAAAAGATGTATTTTTAAATTTTGAGTTCAGGGACCCCAAACTCCACATTTCCATCTACTCCCTAGGGGAATCTACACTTTAACCATATTTAAAGGTAGCCCCTATGTTATCCTATGAGAGAGGCAGGCCTTGCAACAGTGAAAAACGAAATTGGCAGTATTTCACTGTCAGGACATATAAACCACATTACTATATGTCCCACCTTATCCATACACTGCACCCTGCCCTTGGGGCTACCTAGGGCCTACCTTAGGGGTGCCTTACATGTAAGAAAAGGGAAGGTTTAGGCCTGGCAAGTGGGTACACTTGCCAAGTCGAATTTACAGTGTAAAAATACACTTACAGACACTGCAGTGGCAGGTCTGAGACATGATTACAGGGTTACTTGTGTGGGTGGCACAACCAGTGCTGCAGGCCCACTAGTAACATTTGATTTACAGGCCCTGGGCACCTCTAGTGCACTTTACTAGGGACTTAACAGTAAAACAAATATGCCAATCATGGAGAACCAATTACGTACACATTTTACACGAGAGCATAGGCACTTTAGCACTGGTTAGCAGTGGTAAAGTGCTCAGAGTTGAAAAGCCAACAGCAACAGGTCAGAAAAAAATAGGAGGCAGGAGGCAAAAAGACTGGGGATGACCCTGCATAAGCAAAAGTCCAACAGTAAAGTATTATTTTATTTACACCCCCTGTACCCCCACTGACCCTCCCCTTGAGATTGGCAGTGGTCGCCGCTGAGCAGGAATGTGTTTAGGCCTATAGGTCGGCATCTATTGGATCCATAACAGATACAGAAGAAAAACATGAACAGAAGAAACTGGTTCATGTAATTTTAAAAACACTTTTTACTGTCACTGTAAAATAAATGTCAGTGCACCCTAACAAGGCCTCGTCATGTCAACTGAAATAACCAAACATATCCAAATTAAGCATTATTTTCTATTAATTAAAAATGAATCAACACAAAGAAATCAGAAGTGTGAGCCTCACCTCCGGTCTTGACATAGGTACCTATACACACAAGTTTTTTTGAGTACTAGTAGCACTACTTACATACTCACCAATGCTATTCGCTATCATCTGGCCAGAGATCTCTGCCTACATCTACCCTATCTCCTCCTGTGTGCATAGTTCTCTACCATGAATGCACTGGTAACAACAAATGTGAAGGTCCTTGTTTTTTTATGTGGGAGGGGTAAGCAACAGTGGTAGAAAACTAGAGAATATCTACTACTTAGTGTATGAAGTTAAAGGCAAATTAAGGAGGGGTTTAGGGAGGCATATACAAATACTTAACGACACCCACAAAAGAGAAAGAGAACTGCTATTCTTCCAACTTACACCCACATCTACTCCAGTACTACTGCTGATAAAACAGGCTTAAATCTTCTCCAGTAAAACTTTGACTTAAGTCTAGCACCTCATATGGCCAACCACCAAAGCCTTTTCATAGAAATCAGCAAAGTCAGGTAAAATCAATGACACCACATATGGAAAATAAATAGATTTTTTTCATAGATAGATAGATAGATAGATAGATAGATAGATAGATAGATAGATAGATAGATAGATAGATAGATAGATAGATAGATAGATTTCACAGAGTGGCCACTCCGTAGTTATGGTTAGGGTTACCAGAGATAGGAATTTCTCTGATTTTTAACCCTTAATAACTTAGCAGCCATTTGAGGAATCTCCAAAAATTTCTAGACCTATTCCTATTTCTATATTTGAGGATGATGGAAAGTTTCACTGCGATTTCAAGGGGGTACAAAGAAAAAAGTGGGGTTCCACAGGTTTTAACCCCCAATTAATTTTACATAGCCTTTTGGATTAGACTTGGCGGCAAAATGTCTGAATAGATCTACATTAAATTTGGCAGGATAAGACATTATGGTGCACAGATTATCCTTTTGGGTACTACAGGTAAGTGGGGTAAGTATTTTTATGTTATAAGGTGTTTTAACAGTAATATTGGATTGTCACAATACTTTTGCAAAATTTCATGGTATTTCGCGAAAGTATCGAAGTACATAGTGATGACAAGTCATTTGATGATTGGCTAATGACTGCCTGTATTAAAGTTAAAGGCAGACAACTTCTTTTTAGATGCAGTTTGGATGTGTTAGGTTTGTATTCATCCCTAACTATTACCACTTTAGTAAAGTGCTAATAGTTAGGGAAAAATATGTATGTTTCTATATATTTAATAAAAAAAGTATGGAGTACCACAATACTGCCTCTGGAGTACAGCGGTACCAAAAATAAATTAAAAATAAATAAATATTTTCAAAATAAAAAGAAACACACTATATTACGCTACATTTTACAAATGATGTATGCCAATGTGTATTTTTTTTTAAAACATATTTAAATATGCATAAAAATGTCTACGGAGTAGCATGGTAATGCCTGCAAAGACCAGAGCTACTAAAAAAAGGCGGTTCTCCCTTGACTGCTAGAAAAACATATGGAAAAATATATAGAAAATTACACATAAAGTTCTCTATTTCTTACCACTTCAATAAAGTGGTAGTAGGTAGTGCACAAGAATGAAATTTACTACTTAGCTATATCTAAGATCCTACCTTACAACACAGTAAAACGCAGCATGCATTAAAACTGTGATAAAAACTATATAACTGACTTTTACCTTTGGTAAACACAGCCATTATCCAATCACATGCTGACTTCTGATCAGCATATGCCGCAGTATACTGTGGCCAATTTATAAATACGTTTTTTATACCTTATAAATTTAACACTATTTACACTACTCACAAATACTATCAAGAATTACCATTTACACCTCATTATATATATCCCTGCCACATTACATCTTCATCCGTTCATACACTTTCACGCTATGTCTGTTCCAATTAACACATTCTACTGTATGTTTCTCCAGTCTATGTCACTCCACTATATCCCACTCCACTCTACACTATTACACTTTACAGAACTCAACTCTATATCACTCCTCTATATGCCGCTAAACTCTGGGGTAATCCACTGTCAACCACTCCACTCTACACTATTATACGCTATGCCACTCCATTCTACGACACTCCAGTGTATACCACTCCACTGTACACCCCTCCACAGTACTCAACTCCATTCTATGACACTACACTCTATGCTTTTGTAGTCTATGCCACTCCACTGTATGCCACTTAACTGTACACCACTGCAATGTATGCTATTGCACTGTACAGCTCTCAACTCTATGCCCTTCCACTGTACGCTACTGCACTATACACCATAACACTCTGTGAATATCCAGTGTGTGTTATACTGTAGAGCACTACATTCTACACCACTCTACTCTACACCACTTCACTCCACGATGCTATACGATATTCCACTCTACAACACTGCACTCTATACCACTGTACTCTACACTGCTCTACTATATGCCACTCAATCTATGTCAGTACACTGTATGCCACTAAACTCAATGTTATTCCACTCTACACCACCCCACTGTACACTACTACACTATATTCCCTTCCATTGTTCACAATTATATGACACTCTACTCTATGCTTATCCACTGTACACCACTACACTGTACCTCACTCCACTGTATGCCACTACAATGTGCGTCACTGCAGTCTACAGTATTCCACTCTATGCCACTCCATGCCACTCCACTTTACCCCACTCCAGTATGCGCTATTCCACTGTACACCATTCCACTCTATGTCACTGCACTCTACACTATTCCACTGTATGTTATTGCACTCTACCACACTACACTCAATAACACCCCAGTCTTTGCCACTCAACTGTACATGATTCTACTGTATGCCACTCCACTCTACGTTACTCCACTGTAAAACACTCCATCCTACTCCACTTTACGCCACTCCACTATATGCCACTGCACTGTACAACACTATACTGTACCTTTTTCCACTGAACGCCTCTCCACTGTACCACATTTCACTCTACTCCACTCCGCAACACTACACTCTACAACAGCATGTTTTACGACAATCTCTCCCACTCTACTGTACTACACTTGATTTAACAACACTCTACTCGACGACAGTAAACTGTACAATTAAAAAAAAAAAACATTGAAATTCTATGGAAAAAAATAAAGGTTAATGATAATGTATAGTTAGGAAAATTTTATTTATTCTTTCTACACAAACCCAACTAGACAAAAATCTGAAATTCTAAAGTTATAGTTAAAACTTAAATTTATAGTTTACAAACCACCTTCTAATTACTAGAAGTTACGCACATATATACTGAGTGTTGCATTTCACTTGCCACACTACATTACACTACACCCACATCGCCGGACACACACTCGACCCTATCTTCTCCGCCAGCAAACACGTCTTCTTCAGCCACGCCTCCGCCCTTCATTGGACCGACCACAGCTGCGTCCACTTCACATTCCGACGCGAGACCCGCCACCTCCGCACTCAACCCATCCCTCGCCGACAGTGGAACAAGATCCCTGAAGAGCAACTGTTCGCCGCACTCGCCACCAACCAACCCACCCTCACCACCGACCCCAACGTCGCAGCCCTCAACCTCACAAACTGGATCTCCAACTGCGCAGACAACCTTGTTCCCCTCAAACGCTCGCAGCGACAGAACAACACCAAGAAACCCCTCTGGTTCTCTGACACCCTCAAAGAATCAAAGAAAACTTGTCGCGCACTTGAGAAAGCCTGGCGCAAGGACCGCACCGCTGACAACATGACCGCCCTCAAGAACGCTACCCGCAAACACCACCACCTGATCCGCACTGCCAAAAGGAATTTTTTCACCGACAGACTGGACAAAAACAGCCACAACAGCAGAGAACTCTTCAGCATCGTCAAGGAGTTCTCCAACCCCAGCGCCAACGCCAACGCCGTCACGCCCTCACAGGATCTATGCGAATCCCTCGCCACTTTCTTCCATCGCAAGATCAGCGACCTCCACGACAGCTTCGGACACCAGACCCAACCTAACACCACCGAACCCACATCCCCGACCATCACCCTCAACAACTGGACCCACATCAGCACGGAAGAAACCAAATCCATCATGAACTCTATCCACTCCGGCGCCCCTTCGGACCCCTGCCCGCACTTCATCTTTAACAAAGCCGACAACATCATCGCCCCGCACCTCCAGACCGTCATCAACTCTTCTTTTTCTTCTGCTACCTTCCCCGAATGCTGGAAACACGCCGAAGTCAACGCCCTACTAAAGAAACCTACGGCTGACCCGAGCGACCTGAAAAACTTCCGCCCCATCTCCCTTCTGCCTTTCCCAGCCAAAGTATTAGAGAAGACCGTCAACAAACAGCTGACCACCTTCCTGGAAGACAACAACCTGCTCGACCCCTCACAGACCGGATTCCGAACCAACCACAGCACTGAAACCGCCCTCATCTCAGTCACAGACGACATCAGAACCCTGATGGACAACGGTGAAACAGTCGCCCTCATTCTTCTTGACCTCTCGGCTGCCTTTGACACCGTCTGTCACCGTACCCTAATCACCCGCCTCCGCTCCACCGGGATCCAAGACCAGGCCCTGGACTGGATCGCCTCCTTCCTCGTAAACCGCTCCCAAAGAGTCTACCTCCCTCCGTTTCGCTCAGAACCCACTGAGATCATCTGCGGCGTACCTCAAGGCTCATCACTCAGCCCGACACTCTTCAATGTCTACATGAGCCCCCTCGCTAACATCGTACGCAAGCACGACATCATCATCACCTCCTACGCCGACGACACCCAACTTATACTCTCCCTCACCAAGGACCCCGCCAGCGCCAAGACCAACCTACAAGAGGGTATGAAGGACGTCGCAGATTGGATGAGGCTCAGCCGCCTAAAGCTGAACTCTGAAAAAACTGAAGTCCTCATCCTCGGCAACACCCCGTCCACCTGGGACGACTCCTGGTGGCCCACGGCCCTCGGCACCGCACCGACCCCCGCAGACCACGCCCGCAACCTCGGCTTCATCTTGGACCCCCTTCTCACCATGACCAAGCAAGTCAACGCCGTGTCCTCCGCCTGCTTCCTCACCCTCCGCATGCTCCGCAAGATCTTCCGCTGGATCCCCGCCGACACCAGAAAAACCGTGACCCACGCCCTCGTCACGAGCCGCCTGGACTACGGCAACACCCTCTACGCTGGGACCACCGCCAAACTCCAAAATCGCCTGCAACGCATTCAAAACGCCTCAGCCCGCCTCATCCTCGACGTACCCCGCAACAGCCACATCTCCGCACACCTGAGACACCTGCATTGGCTCCCAGTCAGCAAAAGGATCACCTTCCGACTTCTCACCCACGCACACAAAGCCCTCCACGACAAGGGACCGGAATACCTCAACAGACGGCTCAACTTCTACGTCCCCACCCGCCCCCTCCGCTCCTCTGGCCTCGCACTCGCCGCCGTCCCTCGCATCCGACGCTCTACGGCGGGTGGGAGATCTTTCTCCTTCCTGGCGGCCAAGACCTGGAACTCCCTCCCCACCAGCCTCAGGACCACCCAGGACCACTCCGCTTTCCGGAGACTCCTAAAGACCTGGCTGTTCGAGCAGCGATAACCACCCCCTTTGTCCCTAGCGCCTTGAGACCCGCACGGGTGAGTAGCGCGCTTTATAAATGCTAATGATTTGATTTGATTTGATTAACTATAACTCGCACCTTCTTCATGTACTGGTTATAACCTTCCATATTACTTATACCATGTAAAATCATAGCATTCATAACAACTCATGACATCTCAAATTATTTAATTTGTAATAGTGCATGGAGAAGATGCAAGTTATAGATAATGTAGTGTGGTGAATAAGGTGGCAACAGTAGATATGTAGGTGCATGACATAGTAATTTGAAGGTGGAGCGTAAATTACAAATTTAAGTGATAACTATAACTTTAAAATTTCCATTGTTTGTCTAGTTTAAGTTGGGTATAACTTAAATGATAATATGGTAATTTGATAATTAATACACATTTTATAAAGGCACAAATATAATTAAATATGACTTTTTAAATTCAGATACGAGTATTTGCCAATCCATAAACATTTTAAGAAATGGTAAAGGATACAAAAAAAAAAAAAGTACTTTAGATAGAAACGAATGTACCATGACCACAGACTTACCTGTTCAATGGATGGTAGAGGGCTGAATTACTGCTTGCACTATGTTCCCTATGTTGGTGGCAGCATAGTGGGCACCAGGGGCCATTGTATCATTGAAGCTAGAAAGAGAGACATATACAGAGATTGGAAACATGCCTACAAAAATAGTATAGGTGCATATTAACAAGTGCATGATTTACATGCTATAAACTAGCCCACAAAAATGTCCTGTTTCAAAGATAAAGAGATAACGTTGTTCTGTGTAGGCAGGCAATGACATTAAGTAGTATGATTTAAGAAATAACACTCAATGATTGCATGCAATGGGAACGTCGGAACGGACTGGGAACCCAAAGCAGCCCTAGCAAAAATCCTCAAATCAGCTCAAGTACCTTTCTCTACTCTCTCTAGCTCTCTCTTTTCACCCATCCATTCTCTATCTCTCCTTCTCTCCTCTTATTCTTCTCTGTCTCAGTTCTCTTTCTCCCCTCTCTTCTTCCCCCCTTTCTCTCTCACTTTTGAAGTCCCTCTGCCTGGTTCCATTACCCCAGTAAGCTGGGGAAAGTGACAGAGGCATCAGCAGCAGGCATAGGCTTTCAGAACCAACCTCCAATGGCACCAGCTCCATGAAGAAATGTCTCAAACCAGTTTCCCCTGCCAGGATGAGCAGACTTTCCTTAATTGATGAACAATGGCTTAGCGAGTTTCTTGATGTAGTGGCTGTGTCAAAAGCCATTTTGAGTGCTGCGGCGGGGAAGATACCTCACCCCAGTTGGGTTCCTATTGACATGTTTAGGCACAACCTTGCTTTTTGTGCTCTGTTATTAGCCAATGTACTGAGAGCTGTGATAAGGGATGGCCCCATTGACTCTTGGAGGGGATCAATCATTGTGCCGATTTTTAAGAAAGGTGATAGGAACCTCCCAACCTGCTACCGCCCCATCTTGCTATTAGACTCCTCGGTTAAAATCTCAGGGCATGTTATATTGGGGAAATTGGAAGACTGGGCGGAGGCTAATTCCTTCTTTTCAGAAGTTCAATATGGGTACCGTTGAACAAGGGCTCAACTTATCCCTAAAATTAGGGAAATATGTTCAAGCCAGGAGAGGTGCCACACATATGGCTGTCATGGACCTCTCCTGCACGGTTATTGTTTATAATCAAGTTTTCATCTGCTCATTTAACGGGCATGTTTTTATGATTCAAGCAGTTTGGATAGCTTGTTAGTTGGACAAACGCACATTCCAAGCACGTATTATGATGTCTTACTATCGTAAAAAACATTTTTCTATTCTGTGCTTGTATGGCCCTATTGTGACTGAATAAAGATTTTTGACTCACTGACTGGCCCAGAGGAGAAAAACCCCAGTTAGGGCCCGACCATGGGTGATATAGTGGATGATAAGGAATATATACATACAATAAAACAGCACAACACAAGGATAGGATATAGGTAGTGCTATAAGGAAGGCAATATACGACGTATAAATTAAGCCATTAAAAATTCATGTCATGCAAACAGAATATAGAAAATGATATTATGTAAGGAATAATATGTTACATTTCCTGACACACAGAGAGAAATGTGGTTAAACAGATTGTTAATGATCTGGCTGAAGACTTACTAGGCTCTGCCATCCATCTGAGGTGTGTGGCCAGTCAACATGTCGGCTCACTGGTTGAAGCAGAAAACGATTTGGCAGCAGATAGCGCACTGGCAGAAAACACAGGACCTTCAAGGGAACAGATGGGATGATATATATGAGCCCATCAGAAGCTTATGAAAGGAAAATATAAGTATGTGTTGTGGGCATTTGGGCTCATCATAAAGAGACATTAGTGTCAGATTTGCAGTGGCACTGATATTGTGGTGGCATCCCTGTGTGGGTCATAAGGATGTGTGTAGATGTGGGGGCTTAATTGTTGCTCTGTCACAGTAGGGGCTATATCTGCTCCAGTTGTTGCTTTTAATGTACTTGATGTGGGTACTGCATTAAAGGTAGTAAGAGTGCAATAAGAATATTGTTATAAATGTATACCAAAAGGGTGTGGTTAAATCTGAGTGTGAGTGAGATGTGATGGATGTGTGCCTATCTTTGGGGAAGAGAAGAGTGTGACATGAGTGGAGATTTGTAATGTAGATGTTAGAGGGGTTTAGTTTATTTCCTAACATGAAGTTTGGATTCCTCAGAACAGGCAGGTCAGAATACACATTCATCAAGGGGACAAAACAGGGACAGGATCCAGACCCAACTCCAGGAATAGAATTTGCCACCTGAATCCTGAAGAACTTCTCATTCGTCTGCCGTCTCATCCTGTATTTCTTTTTTGGTATCCCATGGTCTGTACTTCCACCTACAATGCACTGACAAAGTCTATCAACTTCTGCCACATGGCCAACTACTTGGCTCCCTTGATGGTCTCCTGTATTTCCCTGTAACCAAAAAAGATAACAACAAGGTCTGCCTCATCCTAATTGGATTTCCTCTTGAGTAGAGTTGGGGGCTTTACGGAGGCTGTAATATATGGCATGAAGTGAAGTAACACAGACCAAGGGGAAGAGTGCAGAGCCTGGTGTGTGTGCTGTATGTATGTGCTTGCAGGATTAATATTTGTCAGGGGTGTGATTTAGGTCAGGGGAACGCAGTTCTCCTATCATTTTTCAATTTGAGATTTCCGCTATGTAGGTGTCCATCAAAACCTAGTTGTAATGATACTCTTGGTAACTTTACAGTTGTGAATTCTGTTGTAAGAGATAGTTGATAATCTTACCACTGGTTAGGTTCTTTCACCCAGAATTGATGAAGAGAACATGAGCAGAGATCTCTGTCCAGGTTTAGGCAGAAAGTTGCAGAGATCTCTGCACATAAATATCCCTTTGTGAAGTGAGCTCCTATTCAGAAAAGTGGTTACTACCTGGCTGTTCTCAAACTGAAGGCTCCCTAACTTTAGCAACAGGGAACCAAGGCTAGATTGTGTCTACTCCCACACAATCAGGGATTTGCCTACCCCTATACAAAGAGGAATAAGCCTCACATACAAACACGGAAAGCATTCTCATATATTACACTATGGGCCATTTACAAGAATCGGACGCATTGTCATCAATGCATCAGATTTCTTGTGCCTGCTGCACATCCCCCAAGAACGCCATGGATGCGCTGTCTTTACAATACAGAGCTCCATGGCATACATTTTTGTAGATGCATCAGAAATTGTGACGCATCTGTTGGCGCTAAACTGATGCATTGATGGAGTTGTGTCGTTAAAGTTGACGCAACTCCAGCGATGCGAGAAGAGTCCCATAGGAAAAAGCCCTGCTTCAATTTTATGCCTGCCCTGTGCAGGTGGTAAAATTTTGACACAGTGAAGTCGCAGAATTATGCAGTGACAAGTTGTACATTTCACTGTGTCAGTTCTACATGGCTTTTTCCAAGGGTATGCCTACCCTGCATACATTATACTTGGCACAGGTAACATTTGACGCAGGTCTTTAGAAACGGATGCATTGGGCCTAATGTGTCGGTTTATAAAGATGGAGCAGTGTACTGTACTACTAGCGCCACAGCTGCGAAAAAGAAATGATTCAGAGTTGGCACAGAGGGCTTGTAAATGAGGCCCTTTGTTTCTTACTCCTCTTTGCTTCACTCCATGCATAAGTGCAGCTATAAAAATGCTACAAAACAATTGATTCATTCCTCCAGACCTGACATGCAACGTCTTCCCAAATCGGGTACACTTTAAACTCACACTCTACCAAACAATTATCGCGAATAAAATATCCTCTTTTATTGGCCACACAGAAGCATTTTAGGGTAGTTCTAGGTATGTGAGACGCCATACAAATGCTTCACCAATAGAACGAAATACCATATTAGCCATCCAAAGGGTTCGATATTGTAGAACTGGAGAAGTGGAAGATTTGTTGTCATATTAAGTCGGAAAATCAGCAATGACCTTATTTTCGAATAACCAAAACAAATTCAAATATTGCAGTTGCCAATTGCAACTAAATGTGTCAACAGGCGGTTCTGAGTTAACCGACAATAATTATTGTGGCGCTAAAATCACAGCCACCCCTGTCTATGAAATAGCGTCTTCCCAGTGGATTCAAGCGTGAACCCGCTACAAATTAATAAACGCAGTCGTGTTATACAGAGCTCTGCCGTCCATGAATTTAATTATTTTGCCCAGCTGAAGCGGCAACCTTTCTGACAACAGTTCAGGAAAACAACTGGTTGAAAGTAGAAATTAATTACCGGATAATTATGTGTGCTTTAATTATGCGGAGCGCATTCAATGGAGTTGCGAACAACCTCAAAGTGACTGGTGATAATGGAAGCCGCGGCAGAGACTGAGATGGGAACACTTGAAATTGATATAGTGTGACTTCTTCCGTTTTCAAATCAATCACCATCCCCTGCAGTGCCTGTTCAGAGTCGGAACAATAATTATCTTGATGCACATGAACTGCACTTTTGCAAACAATTTAGCTCCTACAATGTCACAGTGACAGTAGGCTTTCAACATTGAGGCATGCCCCTCCCTCCTACCCGCGCCCTCCCACAGAGCATCACTACATATCTGAGTGCACATGTGAGAACGAAGGAAGTCCCTATAATTAAAATCGCCATGAAACCGCTGACGAAATTGTTCAGACATAAAAAGACTATTGTGTAGTCCTGCACACAGTTATTGGCGCATGGTAAAAGCTCACCAAGATTTGCTTCACTGTATCTTGAAAGCAGAGGAAATAGTTGGGTAACAGCAGAGGCACGTGACCAACGAAAAATCCAACAACAAACCAATAAATTGATCTTGCTGTGTTCTTTTATTATTATGCCGTGAGGGCCAATTCACGAAAAATAATGGAAATGTTTCCCCTACATTTGAAATACATTTCCAACTTCCATGGAATACACAGTGGATTCTAAAAGTCCCCCGGGAATCTGCAACAGTTCCAAATGCCCATGAGTAGTGCAGAATTCGTTTGTGAATTCTGTGTTAATGGCATATGTTACCGTGTATGCATGTGCAAATTTACATGGAGGGCTTTCATTTCGGTGAAAAAAATGAAGGGCTGTGACATTAGAACTGTATCTAAGGAACTTTCCTAGAATTTATGGGCTAGTATACGTGAAATAGAATCGAGTGCTTGACAAAGTCATTAGTGGAATCCTACTGGACAATGAATAAGCCAAATCAGTCTCCAGGTAATAAATTATGTGTTTGGCAGTTCATATACATTTGTTATGGAGAGCCAATTGAGAAGATACATTTAAAAGCAAGCAATAATTGCATGGTTATTCAATTAGATTATATAATCTGAAGCCCCGAGCCACCAATGCCACATGCCACCTTCTCACTTTGTCTTGGTGTCACAAAAGAAAGGGGACTACCAGTGACAGTGCGTTATGAAAGGATATGAAAGGTGTCAGACCTTAGAGTGATCTTCCCCCAAACCTTTTGCCTTCTTCCTCCATTTTGCTTTGTTGATCTTGTTTTTGCTAGCCTTAGGACTCTACACACTTTACAACTGCTAACCAGTGCTGAAGTGCATTTGCTCACTCCTTTAGATATTGTAACATTAACTTATCCACAGCTGGCATATTTAATTTACTTGTAAGTCCCTAGTAAAATGACACTACATGTGCCCAGGGCCTATACATTAAATACTACTAGTAGGCCAGGAGCGTGGATTGTGCCACCCACTTAAGTAGCCCTTTAAACACGTCTCAGCCCTGCCACTGCAGCCTGTGTGTGTAGTCTCACTCATACACTCATAGTGTAGGCCCTGGACAGCCCAGAGGGCAGAGTGTAGTGTATGCAAAAGGTAGGGCATATATTTTTAAGTTTTACGTGTCCTGTTAGTGAAAAAGTCTTACATTCATTTTTCACTACTGCAAGGCCGACCTCTCCCATAAACTAACATTGTAATTACTTTATTACATTTAATACGCTATAACTTCCAAATGGGGCCAGGTAACCAGATCACGTTTGGTGTCTTTGGAATTGTAATGAAAAATTCGAACTTATAGTCTGATTTTAATTTACAATTTTTAAAATGCCACTTGAGAATGTTGACATTTTCCTGTGTTAGCCATTTAGTGCCTGGAGCCTGTACCTGGGTCCTATGACTGGGTTTAGCTGACAGTTAGCTTTGTGTATTCCTCCTAGACAGCCACACACAATAGGAAGATTGGATGTGCCTGGATGGGTCATCACTGGCAGGTTGGGAGGGATTTGCTGGGCACAGACCCACTTACACTTGAATAGGCTGTGCACTCCTTTCACACAAAAGGCTACTTACCCCTGTAGTCTGGAGCCAGGACAGGGAAGGCAGATTTCCTGGGTACTTCAAAGGGAAACCTCTAGAAGTTTCTCCCCAACTTTAAAGGCACAACTGGGTATAAATACTGGACCTCAGACACCACCACTTTAGTACACTTTTGAACCTGTGGATACGTTGCTGAGCTGCTGAAGGACTGCCACTCTGCCAGACTGCTGCCCTGCTGGACAACTGCCTTTCTGTGCTGCTGCCTTTCTGTGTTGGCCTGCTGCTTCCTGCCCTTTTATCCTGGGTTAGAAAGACTTGACCTGCATCTCTTGAAACTAGAACCCCAGATTGACTCCAAGGGCTAGTTGACTGGCCTCTTGACTTGAGCCTCAGGGACAGAAGACTCCAACAACCTTGCTCCTGCACCTGGACTCTGCCATCCACGAGTCTACCCTGCTAAGTGCTGCCACCCCAGTCTTGGACTCTTGGAACTGGGCATAAGGTGCTCTGCCAGCCTCAGTGGATCCTGCAGAACTGACGCATCTTCTCTGATGCACAGCGCAACCACGAGCAGAACCAACGCAAAGCTGCTGCTGCATGGATAAGAACCGCCCCAAAGACCTGCATCACACTGCAGCCCGTCGTTGCATCAAAAAAACTGCTGTGTGATGAACCTTCAGTGCAATCCCTCACATCCTTGTTGACAGCAGCTTTGACGACAACAACAGACTCTGCATTGCAACCTCGCAGCTCCTTAGGACCGAACATCACCCAGACTGTGCGATGCATCCGCGACTATGGACTTGGCCTGGATCCTTGCAACGCTCGTCAAACCAGGATTTAAGGCACTCAGTTCAGTGGGCCTAACTTGGTCACTGTAGCCAGCCCATGATCCACAGTGGTCAGCCTGAACTTGTATTCTGAAGTTTCTGCTGGTCAGCCTGGTGGAAACAGTGCAGTGACATTGGCCTCAGCTCCCTTAGAGAGCCAAGGACATTGCCACCGCACACAGCACCCTCGGAATGTGCACTGCTACATAGAAGACATGGTTGTGGTCAGTGCAGGGACCCACCTGTGGCACCAGCACTGCCTTTCCACCAACCTTTTCATGGAGGGGATGCCATGAAAAGTCTGGCAGGAAGGGAAATCATGATCAGCACGGCATTGCCAACTCGGCACCGCTGTGTCTCACCACAACTTCAACCACTGCCAACCTATCAGGATCCCTGATCCTGGCAGAGGCGGCAGTCTCCTGGTGGTCTGACCTCCAGGATCACAATCTGGTGGTTTGACCGCAAGGTGAGCAGCGGTCCGACCTCTGCCGCAAGTTTGGCAGTCTCAAGACCTACAATCTCGTAATTAGACCCTAAAGCTCTGCTTGACAGAACACTAAAATCTAATCGGTTACTGTGGAAATGCCGGTCAGATACTTTTTCCAACAGCTCCAGCTGAAGCACGGCAGGAAAAGTTTTCAAAAGTTTCCAAACTTTCTTCTGGTGCCCAAACAACCAAATGAATACACTTCGAAAGCCCCCATGACATTATGAGAAGTTGCAGAGAGACTCTCGAGTGTTGGGCAGAGGTCAACAGCAAAGTCCAGTTCCAGTTCACTTGTCAGTAGTCCACTGGAATTCTTCACAGGAATGTCCTCTTCAGTTTTTTTATGTTCATGGAGCCACGTGAGGGGTTCAACCTTATGATCTTTTGAGCTCTTGGATTTCAAGTGGAAGGGAGTCCATCCTCCACACGTCCTTGTCACAGATGCCAAGTGCAGCAGGTACAGTGCCTCCTGGTATCTTTTCACAAGTACAGCAGTGTTCTGAGGAATGCTTGTGAGGTACAGCTTTGTAGCATTCATCAATCTGTGGGTCGGGGACACCCTAAGACACTCTTAGCTCCTCTCTGGAGTAAATAGTCCACTGCCAAGGTATGTAGCCCCCCTAAAATAGATAGGGCTATGACAGCTGTGAGTGAGTGTTTACTATGGAAATTGCTGGTGTCCTCCCACCTATAAAACTAAAATTCAGTTTGCAGCAGAACCCTGACCCACAACAGAAAACATTCTGGCATAGCAAAGCAGGGTCCTAAAATAACCAGACAGGGAATACTCAAGAATTGTCACCTATGTCTGTTTGCACCATTTCAAGGGCACAAAGTTTTACATGTGCATCAGACAGGCCTGTCATGCAGGATTTGACACTGTTGTGCCAACAGGAGGGATGGCAGCTCCCACCCTGAATATTCTGCTGAGTTCAGATGGGTCATTCCTGCACATTCAGGTTTACCTGCAATCAAATTGACCTTTCGTACAGCTCCTGGAAGGAATTTCACACCTCATTAACAGGCAGGACAGGGCTGGCCAGCAACTACAGACCAAGGCTAATTAAGTGACTCAGGCAACTAAATATAACTTTTCTGAAAGTTATATTTGTTAAATAGCTAGAAAAAAATCTGACTTTACCAATGAAGTGGATTTTCAAAAACGAAGTTAGGAAAAGTTCTTGAACTTTTTCTTAAGCTGTGTCCTTTTGCATGATGCAGAAAAATGATTCTATCTGTTTACCGGTATTTCCTATGGGAATAGCTAAATCCAATACAGTGAAAATAGCCTTTGGTGATTTACTCACTGTAGATGCAGGCTAGCCTTAATGTAGACATATAACACTTCTTGGAAATATACACCCCTTCTTATGGACAGTACGATACTTTTAGGGGTGACTTATTGGCTGCATAGAACAGGAGTTTTAGGCATGTAAAATAGTTTAATTTTACTGTCTGTCTGCAAACATGAGAGGTTGTAGGCTGCAGGGTACCAGGCCTCAGTTGAGGCCTTTGTCATATATTCAGGGTCTCAAAGTAGGTTGCATAATATAGTGCTTCAGCTCACACATGAAATATAATTTTACATGCCACAGGTGTAGTTTTTACACCATTGCACAATGTCTTTATAGCAAACTTTTATATTACAAATAGTGTTTTAAGCCAATTTCTGCTTTATTTTATGGGTCAGAACACATATATCGTACAGCAGTGTCCCAGTGTTAAGAGTTGAAAATTATCGGCAAGGTAGTCTAAAAGAAATTTAAAAACTGGCAGTCACCACCCAAAAAGGTGTCACTTTACAGCACACTTTTATCATGAACAGATACACTCAAGAGCACTAGGAAGCCAGGAATATATTTTCAAGATCAAAATGATTTCCTAGTGCACACAATGTGAATAGTGATCATTATAAAAATAAAGACGATAGTAGCAGCAATATTTTTTAATAGGCAGAACAAATTAAAATATGTTTATAAATGAAATGTAGAAAAATAATATGTAATATTATTATGGTACTTTCAGGTTTCTCTACATCAATAATCTCTGCTCAAGCCGTCCCTCGACTAACTAAGCTGATCTTAGTACCTTAAGTGGCCTACTCATTTTCATAGACACCTTTTCAAAACAACAGGAGGAGTGTTCAATAAGGAGGCAGCTGCTTTTTCTGCCTCTGCACCTCAGCGACTATGTTGTGCTCGAGCTGGCAAATAAGTCTTTCAGAAGACTCTATGGGGGTCATTCCGACCCTGGCGGCCGGGGTTGGAGGATGCACCGCCAACAGGCTGGCGGTGCATCAAGGGCAATTCTGACCGCGGCGGTAAAGCCGCGGTCAGAAAAGGGAAACCGGCGGTTTCCCGCCGGTTTTCCCCTGCCCCTGTGAATCCTCCACGGCGGCGCTTCAAGCAGCGCCGCCATGGGGATTCCGACCCCCTTCCCGCCAGCCTGGTTCTGGCGGTTTTCACCGCCAGAACAAGGTTGGCGGGAACGGGTGTCATGGGGCCCCTGGGGGCCCCTGCAGTGCCCATGCCAATGGCATGGGCACTGCAGGGGCCCCCTAACAGGGCCCCACATTGATTTTCAGTGTCTGCCTAGCAGACACTAAAAATCGCGACGGGTGCAACTGCACCCGTCGCACACCAGCAACTCCGCCGGCTCCATTCGGAGCCGGCTTCCTCGTTGCTGGTGCTTTCCCGCTGGGCGGGCGGGCGGCCTTTTGGCGGTCGCCCGCCAGCCCAGCGGGAAAGTCAGAATGACCGCCGCGGTCTTTTGACCGCGGTACGGTCTTCTGGCGGTTCCGCCGCCGGCGGGGGTCAGAATGACCCCCTATGTGCCTTTTTTAAGGCTTTCAACAGGGGAAGTTTTTAAAGCTACTGTGACACCTTCAGGCTTGAGTCCCTGCACTGAAGTTTCCCTCTATCTAATAATGCTTCATCCCAGTTTATATTGTCTGTCTGAACATTATTTTTAAAATAAACATTCAGTAAGAAGTCCTTCTAGTCTGTCATATTCCGTGGAAATGGTCACTGTTTAAAAACCAATAACTGAATGTTTTGAAAATGGGCTATTGGTAAGGGCAGGTAAGTACCTACACTTAGCAATAGGCTACCAACCTCCACTTAGGTCCAGTTAGGTCTCAGTAAATTAAACCCAGCTCAACCCTTGGTAGCTTGGCCACGAGTGACAAGGCTTAACTTAGGAGACAGAGTGTAAAGCATTCAAATATCACAAAACAGTCATTAAATAAAACACAGGAAACAGTTTAAAAAATCCAAAATCAATTTATAAAAATAGATTATATTTGTATCTTTGAAATTACACAAAAACAAATAAAATCGGTTAAGGGGAACCAGAGATATGAATTTTTAAAGAATTATTGTTTTCTAGCGCATAGAAACAAAAAGCGCCAATCTGGTCATCTGGTCGCACCTCGACCGGGGCAAAGTCAAAGTTTAAGGCTGACTGTGATGGAGCCCGGCTCGGCTACAGCCCACAGGAGGCCTCAGTCAAAAGTTTACCTTAGGACTTAGTCGTTTTTCTGAAGATTTTCTTCAGCTGGACGAACCTGCCAGTCCAATCCGACCTCCTGGAACTCTTACTTGGATACGCGTCGCGGGAGCCCTCTTGGAGATTTTTACCTTCGGATTTAGTAATTTTTTCGAGGTGAAAATCCTTCGACCGGGGCAAACCTGGATCTTGATTCGACATCCTTGGAGCCCTCCTCGGATACGCTGGCTGGGAGGTCCCGGTCAACTTCCTACGTTCGGAATTAGTCTCTTTTTTGGAGATTTTCTTCACCGGGACGAATCTGCAAGTCAGGCCGGGTCGCAGTTGAGGCAAGCCGGCTAGAGTTGCCGCGGCGGGTCGGTTTCCAAAAGTTCTCCAAAGTTCTCCAAACCTCTGGATCTTCTTCCAGATGTTCCTTTAAGGTTCTTTTGGGGTCCACAGCTCACCCCAAGGTTCAGGAAGCTCTGAGATGCTCCTCGGGGGTGTGGACTACAACTCCTAGAATGCACCTGGCGCAAACCACTTTTTGGCCACTGGACAGTGGTCAGCTGGTTGGTTTCTTCAGGAGCTGGTGCAGGGGACTCTGGTTAGCAAGTTCTCATCTGTAGCAAACAGGGAGTCCCTCCTTGAACCAGTTGAGGCCAGGCAAAGTTCTTCTTGTGGTGAAGCCCAAGTGTGCAGCTGGTGCAGTCCTTCAGAGTGCAGGGTCCAGGTGCAGGCCAGGGGTCCAGCAGGGCAGTCCTTCTTCTCCTGTAGTTCTTCCTTGTTGGAATCTGATGGGGATCTGAGGTGTGGGTGCAGGTCTGCCAGTTCTATCCTTGCTCCTGGGTGAAAAACAGGGCGGTCCTGGTTCTCCAATCAGGGCCAGGGTCCTTCCCCCTGTGATTACCACTTCCTGGGAAGTGTGGCAAAAATCAATCCCAGGGAGCAACATTCCTCAAAAATCCATCATGGCTGAAAGTGATTTTTGGAGGTTACATCTGGCTGAGCCCACCCACTGGTGTGGCTACAAAATCCTAGACACACCCCTCTCCTGCCCTCTCTTATTCTAACCAAGGGGGAACCTAATTGTCTGGGTTTGCAGGATGTGAGGGTGTTGCTGGGTTGCTCCAAATGTCCTTCTCTGCCTTTGAAGACACGTTTGGCAACTTTTCAGGTAAAGTTTAAAACTCTTTCCCTGAACAAGTTATATTAAATCCCACAACTGGAAGTTGTGGGATTTATTATAACAATTAATTTGATACCAAACTTCTGGTATCTGTTACTTAAGGGGACTTTTAAAATCTCCCCATCCTAGCCTATGGAGGCCATTCACTACAATGAGGGAAAACGAATTTGGCTCTTTTACCTCACCAGGGCTTATAAAACTATTTTTATAAGGCCCCTGCTTATAGTTACATGGCACCCAGCCCTAGGGGCACATAGGGCACACCTTAGGGGTGACTTATATGTAAAAATAAGGTAGTTTAAGACATTGGAACTACTTTTAATTCCAAAGTCGAATTTGCATGTAACTTTAATTTAAAAGCAGCCAGCAAGACAGGCCTGCCTTTAAAATGACACTGGGCACCTCAGCAGTGCACCTATGGAGGCGCTACCTATGCTGGGGTCCCTAAACCTCCATACCCTACCATATACTAGGGACTTATAGGTAGGTCAATTTTGCCAATTATAATTAGCCTAATTTGCATATCCACTTTACACAGAGAACTGGCCCTGGGACTGGTAAGCAGTACCCAGGGCACAGCCAAGAGTCAGTAACCACCAGTACCTGTCCAAAAGGTTTGGGGATGACCAGGGCAGAAAGGAGGACTTTCCTACACTCAAAAATCAAGATAGTAGGTTCTATGAAATCTAGTTAATTGCTTTGAACGATAACTAGAAAATCAAAATATCAAGTCCTTCTAAAAAAAACTCGATCTAACATATGCAAGCAAGTTAAATTATGACGTTTCCAATAAATCAAATATTTAATTATTAGTAATTGTGCATTTACATTCGAAAACACACACCTGGATAAATGAACATATATAATTCAAAAAGGGAATGCTTAAAATAACAAAATGTATAAATATTGTATCAAACCACTATTACTTTTTATGTACAATCTTTTTAACCTACCCAACCCAGTAATATGCCCTTAAATGTGGTAATGCAATGCTTCCATCAACTCTAGAATGAGAGAATTTCAGAAGAGAGATGCCATGTGCAGGGCCTCGGAATACCTTAATAAATTTACCAGCGTACCGGTAATCTGATTAAAAAAGGTTATGGAATCCAAAATGGAGTGTTTTGCATCATGCATTTAAACCCTCTCGCAAGGACTTGATATGGAGCGAGTATGTTCAGTTTCCTTCCTGACTGCCTGAAGAAAGGGTGACTCCTCACAAGAGCCACGCTGTCACCCTGACAGTATAGAACATGTGACAGGAGTAAGGTTTCTCGTTAGGCCAGACTTACTGTAAACAGCCATGCTTCACCTTAAATTGGGACCTCTAAACAGGCAGGGTGCCACTATGCACAAAATAATGTAGGTGAAAGGTTTAAAGTTTTTCTTTAATAGGACTATCAGTTAGGAGAAAACACCAAGCATGGTAAAAACAAACTCCTAGTCAATCTTGTACCTCTTTATTGAAGGTGGCGTAAACTCTGAGGTGATTAGCAAGGCACCAAACTCCCCCTGCATCAGGGAATAGAAAGGAAGCAGGCATCAATCCAGAAGTACATTGCAGTAGAAGTTTCAGCTGCTGGAAGACAAAAACCAGGGACAAAAACAGTAGCAAACAAATAAAGAACATGATGAAAAATCAGGCAACTGATGCATTCTAACACACCTTCCTGTCATTATTGCCTCCCTTATATCTGTTTCAGCCAGGAACTTACATCACAGGAAAAGACTGTTTTGCATCATAGATTATGAACCTTGGATAGATTATTATGGGCTTTCCTCCATCTCGGAAAAGTCTGTTTAGAGCATTTGTCCACTGCCCTTTTTGGAACTCCTGGCCATCATTTGACAAGTAAAAAAGAAGCTGAAGGTTGACATAATTCATGTCTGGATTGACTGCAAGTGAAGCTTATAAAATAGCTTCTCAGTCGAGAAAGGTAAAAAATATTTTGATTGCTTTATTATTCAATCCACCTTTCCTTACTAGTGTCCAGAATATACAAAGTGCAAAATAAAACTGATTGAACTCCTTCTCTCCTAATGTTGTTCAGTAGGCTCCCCAGTTTTGTTAAAGTGTATTATGCCAAGTGCCCTTTTTGTAACTTATTTATGCATGAGCACCATTTGCCTCTCACAGTGCCATATCTCAAAATATACAAAAACATCGGAATCTATGATTATAGCAGTTAAAAATACATCAATATATATACAACAGCTTTGCGATAAACAAATAGAAAAGTCAAGCCTAAATAGTCAATAACAATAGGATAAAGGGGCTTCACAATTCAAACAACAATACACAATATCAGTCTGTACTAACAAATACTGACTAGCATTATCCCTACAGAAAAACACGTATTCGAGTATTTTGGCAGTAATCTGTTAACCAATAAAGGTTTTAGTTTTTAAAAGGAATATATCACCATTTAAATCTCAAAATAACTGTTTTACAATATATTTTGTTTTTGTAACTTTTTGCCTTACCTACTAGTATTTCTGATTGTATGGCTCATAGTTATAAGTAACAGTTGTATATACTTCTAAAGGTCAAATAGTAGATTTATTGTAGTCCTAGGATTTGTAACTCTGACAGTGAGGTCAAACATAGATTCCAGGGGCACATGCACTACTCTACTGAGCCGCCAAACTCTAATAGGCTATAAAAATTTATCCGTAAAATGACTGTCCATTGAAATCCTTTTTGGAATGACGATCTGGGGATGGACTGGAGTGGAAGGCTAATGCACCACATAGAGATTTAGGCCCTCATTACAACCCTGGTGGTCGGTGATAAAGCGACGGCAATACCATCAACAAGCTGGCGGTAACAAAAATGGAATTATGAACATGGCGGAAACCGCCAACACAGACAGCCACTTCAAACCACCGACCACCACGGCGGTAGCAACAAGTACCGCGGCGGTAACCGCCAACAGCCAGGTGGAAGACAATGTACCGCCCACTCTTTTATGATCGCCTATCTGCCACCTTTTCCGGGGCGGTACCAACGACATCAAAAGCACGGCGGAAACAGATCTCAGAAGTCAAATGAATCACCTCTGGACACTCATGGAACAACTACGACGCCATGGAGCCCGAACTGCAGATCTTCCCCATGCTGGTCTACATCCTCCTACACCAGGAATACCAACGCCGGCGACGACCACTGTAAGTACTGATGCCTAGCACATAGGGAAGGGGGGAGGAAAAAGAGAGTGACACACACACCCAACACGCAACACCCCCACCCCCAACAACATACACACAAACAGATGCAGTAACATTACATATTCACCCCCTACCCCTCAGGAATAATGCAAGGACAAAAGGAATTGATTAAAGTGAGTGTAATAAGATAAAAACCCAGAAAAACATCCTCTAAAATTAAAACAGTATTTACAGATATACAAATGGAGGGACACTGCCCAGTCCACAATGTCCACGGGCGACAGGGCCACATCACATAGGCCATAGGCGCCACTTGACTCCTGCAGCAATACGGAGAGAACACTGCTTGGGCATCAGGTCGAAAATACACAGGCACCTCAGGGGGATTGGGAATGGGGGGCACCTCAGCTGGAAGATGGTACACCGCCACTTGTCCTGGGGGGGGCAACATGCCCTGTGCGATGTCCTGGGGAGTGCAAAGTCACAGTCTCTCAAGTGGGTGGTTTGCCCACTGCTTGGTCCTGGGGAATGCAAAGCCACAGTCTCTCTAGTGGGTGGTTTGCCCACTGCTTGGTCCTGGGGAATGCAAGGCCACAGTCTCTCAAGTGGGTGGTTTGTCCACTGCTTGGTCCTGGGGAGTGCAAAGCCACAGGCTCTCTAGTGGGTGGCTTGCCCACTGCTTGGTCCTGTGGAGTGCAAGGCCACAGTCTCTCTAGTGGGTGGTTTGCCCACTGCTTGGTCCTGGGGAGTGCAAGGCCACAGTCTCTCTAGTGGGTGGTTTGCACACTGGTTCTGGAGGGCGCCTTGTGCCCTGTGTTCTTCACCCAGGAGGGGGTGAGTGGATGCCTTCTTCCACTGGTTCTGGAGGGGGCCTTGTGCCCTGTGTGCTTCATCCTGGCAAGGATGCGGTGAGTGGATGCCTTCTTCCACTGGTTCTGTAGGGGGCATTGCGCCCTGTGATGCAAATATTTGGGAGTGCAAAGTCACAGTCTCTCACCTGGGTGTCACACCCACAGGATTTGCAGGTGTCGGGACGCACTACAATCCATGGATGCAGGACTACACACTGCCCCCCAATGGTGACTGCCCACTGGGGCTGCTGGCAGTGCTAGCAGTGGTGGGGGGAGGCTCCTGCCCGTCCCCTGAAGCCTCGGACGGCTGCCCACTGGGGCTGCTGCTGCTGGCAGTAGTGCTGGTGGCGGTGCACGTGGCGGTGCTGATGGCGGTGCTGATGGCAGTGCTGGTGTCGGTGCTGCCAGTGGGAGGGGGGCTCCTGCCCGTCCCCTGAAGCCTCCGACGGAAGAAGCACCATGGTTGGTTTTGTGGGCTCAGATTCTGTAACAGCACCAGGCCTCCTGTCCCTCCTGCCTGCAGGGGCAGGCCCTTTGACCTTGCCCTTGCCGTGTGGTGGTTCCTCCTTGTCCTTGCCGTGTGGTGTGCCTCCTTGCCCTTGCTGTGTGGTGGTGCCTCCTTGCCCTTGCCTTTGCCGTGTGGCTGTGCCACCTTGCCCTTCCCCTTGGCAGCTGGTGCAGGCACACTGCCAGTGCTGATGTGTGTCTCCTTGGAGCCTCTCACACCTGCAGTAGCTGCCAAAACTACAGTGGCCGTGGACTGGGTGGCTGGGGTGCTGGCCTGGGTTCTGCCCACCCTGCCCCAACATGAAGGACGGGGGGAGGGGTAGAGAAGAGGTCAACGGAGGAGAGGAAAAGCTTCTTAGGGATACTGGGGCCGGACGGGGGCAAAGGTTTGGGAGTGGAAGAAGAGGGAGTGGTTGTAGGAGGTGTCTGTCTACTGTGTTCAGGTGCAGGTGCATGGGCTGGATGCTGTTGTGAGGTGGATGGCTGTTGGGTGTCTGAGTGCTTGCGTTTGTGTACTTTGGGACGAGGGGGCACAGACACAGTGCGAGAGGACACAGGGGACTTGTGCATGGATTTGGGGGGGGTGACTGCCAGTGAGGGGCGTGTACTGATAGGTGTTCTGGTGATGGAGGCAGTGGGTGTGGATGTGGTGCATGCAGGTGTGGTTGGAGATGCTACTGGGAGGGAGGTGGACGAGGAGGAGGAGGGGGACACAGTGGAGGCAGTGCATGTTGTTATGTCAGCATCTGGATGGTGTTTGTGTGAGTGCCTGTGGGATGTGTGGTGCTTGTGATTGCCTGAGCCACTCCTGTGTGTTGTCTTGGGTGCATGCTGGTCTGAATGTTTGCTTGGGATAGGTTGGGGTTCAGGTGCATGGGACTGGGCAGAGGAAGTTGGATGGGGGGGCTAGAGACAGGAACAATGGTTGCCATCAGGGAGGAGGCCAGAGCCTGGAATGATCTCTGTTGGGCCGCCATGCCAGAGTGAATGCCCTCCAGGAATGTATTTGTATGTTGCAAATGCCCTGCCACGCCCAGGACGGCATTCACTATGGTTGACTGCCCAACAGAGATGTATCGCAGGAGGTCAATAGCCTCCTCACTTGGGGCAGCAGGGCTGTTTTAGGCAGGGCCTGAGGTTCCTGGGGCGAAGGAGATGCCCACCCTCCTGGGTGAACGGGCACGGGAAACTCGCTGAGGGGCTGCTAGGAGGGCGGTGCTGGTATGGGGGTGGCGGCTGTACCTGTAGTTGGGTGGCCACAGAGCTGTCCGCCACCACTAGGGAGCATCCATTGGAGGAGGTATCACTGTCAGAACTGTCCCCTCCAGTCTCCGCCATGGTGCTCCCATCACCCTCCGTCCCACTGGTGCCCTCACCGTTGGTGGATTCGGCCTCATGGGCCCTGTGGGATGCAGCTCTCTCCGTCGCCGGTGCCTCTGCTCCACCACCAGAGGATGCTAATGCACAGAAGGACAGGATGACAAAACAAAAAGGGGGGGAAGAGACAGAGGATACACTTTGTCAATGGCAGGAACAACACCGTTGGTGTACACAACACACAGGGGACAGCCCTACGCACTAGGCAATGCACTACCAGTCACAATGCTAGTCACCAGGCCATGGACAGTAATCCCTAACACCAGTTGCAGCATACCTGAAACCCACAAATCCCTGCCCAGTAGTGGATGCCCACTAGCTTGTTTGGAGGTGGAGTTCATCAGGCCCTGCCCCACATGGAACCTACCCTGCAATGACCAGCCTGGCCTAGGGGCACCAACAGGCCCACAACCCCCACCCGAAGACCACTCCACCATGCACAAGTAATATAATGTGAAACTGTACTCACCCCCTTGTGGCTGCTGTGATGCCCTCAAGTGCCCATCCAGCTCTGGATAGGCCACCGCCAGTAAGCAGAACATCAGGGGGGTCAGGGTTCGACGGGCACCCCTTCCTCATTGGGAGGCCATCCCCAGCTGGACCTCCACCGTGTTCCTTGCCCAGCGTCTCAGGACCTCACACCGCTTGCAACAGTGGGTGCTCTGCCTGCCTTAGACCCCAAGGGTCTGCACATCCTTGCCGATGGCACGCCATATACCCTTTTTCTGATGGGCGCTGACCTGCAGAGAAATAAACACAGAAAAAGGTATCAGTCATCCTGTTCGGCCTGTTACACTCATGGCCCACCATAGCCCTCCCATCCCCTTACGCACAGACATTGCCCACCATACATGCAGCACGCTGCACAGGACCCTCAACCACCCCCCCTTACATGAGGCCCTCACATACAGCACTCCATGCATTCATGACTCATGCATCTTGCTCCCAGTGTACTCACCTGTTGGTCTGGAGGCCCATACAGCATTCAGTACTGGGGTAGGACCCCATCTACTAGTCTCTCCAACTCCTCAGCAGTGAAGGCAGGGGGCCCTTTCCCCAGTGACACGAGCCATGGTCGATTCCAGACACAGGTCACAGCAGCACTTGCAATGTAGATCCTTTCCTATTGAAGGTCAGGTAGCACGTGAGTGAACAGATAGAAAATGGCAGTGACGTCCGCGGTGGTGCGTACTGTCGCCACCGGCGTACAACACCATTGGCTACTGTAACCCATAGGGCCCAATGTTAACCAATGAGGAGTTGCACAGCGGTACTCGACCGCCTCCCGCAACGGCGCACAAAGTCAGCTGCATTACCTCATTTCCACCTGTCCATCCACACAGGACAGGCGGCTGCCATTTCAGGGGGGCAGGCCATGGCATTTAAATGCGTCACAGCACAAATAGGCACATTTTGGGGCTAAACATCAACATACTGTTTCTGTAACAACATGCAATGCACTGTACATTTGGGGAAAGGTTGAAAACTGACCAGATGCTCATTGTGTTGCCCCCTAGATTACAACCGCTGCGGATGAATAGGAGATGGAGGCATCCCCAGTGTACAGGCCCCTGGTGGACTTGGCAACAATGGAGACAGGCACATTATCCTCACCTACAGACTTGATAGGGCCACAATCCAAGAGCTGTGTGCCCAATTGGAGCCAGACCTGATCTCAGCTATCCGTCACCCCACTGGGATCACCCCTCTTGTGCAAGTCTGTGCTCCATTTCTTGGCAACTGGCTCCTTCCAAGTGACAGTGGGCTTGGCAGCAGGAATGTCACAGCCACTGTTCTCAAATGTGCTGACCAGAGTGTTGTCTGCCCTGATGAAACACATGCGCAGCTACATCGTTTTCCCCCAGGTGGAGGATTTGGCCACAGTGAAAGCTGATTTCTATGCAATGGAACATATCCCAAACTTAATTGGGGCAATAGATGGTACACATATTGCCTTTGTCCCCCCCCCGGAGAAATGAACAGGTGTTCAGAAATCAAAAGAGCTTTCACTCAATGAATGTTCAGATAGTGTGCCTGGCGCACCAGTACATCGCCCATGTCAATGCAAAGTATTTTGGCTCTGTGCATGATGCCTATATCCTGAGGAATAGCAGCATCCCATATGTGATGGCTCAACTTCAGAGGCAACGGGTGTGGCTAATAGGTGAGCCCATGGTTCCCACCCAGTGGATGTTGGTATATGGGTGTGGGGTTGGCCCTAAGGGTTAGTGTCTGGCTAACAGGTATCACTCGGTATTTGCAGGTGACTCTGGTTACCCCAACCTCTCATGGCTACTGACCCCAGTGAGGAATCCCTGGACAAGCACAGAGGAACATTACAATGAGGCACATGGGTGAACAAGAAGAATTACAGAGCGAACCTTCGGCCTCCTGAAGGCCAGGTTTCGGTGCCTCCATCTAACAGGTGGTTTCTTGTGCTAATCACCCAAGAAGGTGTGCCAGATAATTGTGGCATGTTGTATGTTGCACAACCTTGCCTTACATCGCCAGGTGCCTTTTCTGCAGGAGGATGAGGCTGGAGATGGGCGTGTGGCAGCGGTGGAGCCTGTGGACAGTGACGAAGAGGAGGCAGAGGATGAGGATGTGGACATTAGAACATCAATCATACGACAATGCTTCCAGTGACACACAGGTAAGACACTGTAACTTCACCTTCCATTGCAGTTTTGTATTGGAAATTGTCACTGGCAGGCTGATATTCCCACTACTATGGCCACTTACAGTACCCTTCAGCATGTCTATTTACAGATATATGTGTCCCACTCTGGCTCCTGGTGTATTGACTGTAGCAAACTAGAGGTCATACCTATGTATACATTACTGTACAGTTGAATTGCAATATCTACAGATTGTTAAATGAATACATAGTTCAATCAATTGACAGACTCAATACTTTTATTTTTTATAAGGGTGTTTATTCATGTGCTGATAAGTGGATGGAGTATTGCTATAGGCTGGGGAGGGTGGAGGAGAGTCCAGGTAAAAGTTCCAGTCTATTTGTATCACAGGTGCATTGTCCAAGGGGGCATAGGAAGGGGAGCAATGGCAGTTCAAGGTGGACAGGGTGACAGAGTAGGACACAAGGGTGACAATCAGGAGAATCTTATTTCCTGCTGGGGGTCTTGGCAGTGTTCTCTGGCTTCTGCCTGGATCGCAGGGACCATTTGCAGGGTGGTTCCCCTTCTGAAGGGGGTGGTATGCTGGTGGCCTGTTGTTCCTGTGGTGTTGCCTCCTGTCCACTAGTGTCAGCTGAGGTGGAGGGCTCTTCATCGGTGTGGCTAGTGTCAGGGGTCCGTTGGTGTGCCACTGCCTCCCTCATGGTGTTGGCCATGTCTGCCAGCACCCCTGCAATGGAAACCAGGGTTGTGTTAATGGACTTCAAGTCCTCCCTGATCCCCAGGTATTGTCCCTCCTGCAGCCACTGGGTCTCCTGCAACTTGGACAGTATCTGACCCATCGTCTCCTGGGAATGGTGGTATGCTCCCAGTATGTTGGTGAGTGCCTTGTGAAGAGACGGTTCCCTGGGCGTGTCCTCCCACTGTCGCACAGCAATCCTCCCAGCTTCCCTGTTGTCCTGTGCCTCTGTCCCCTGAACCATGTGCCCACTGACCCCAGGTCCCTGATCGTCCTGTGTTTGTGGGGTTGCCTGGGGTCCCTGTAGTGGTGGACACACTGCTGATTGACGTGTCCTTGGGACAGAGGTATGGGCCCGCTGGGTGGGTGCTGTGGTGGTGTTACCTGAGGGGGGAGGCTCTGTGGTGGTATGGGAGTGTGCCTGGGTAACCGACTGTCCAGAGGTCCCTGATGGGCCAGGTTGGTCATCCTGATCCAGGCGTGCAGATCTGCTGTCATCACTGTGGGCCTCTTCTGTGGGGGGACTGGATGTTGCTGGCACCTCCTCTCCGGTGACATTGGGTGTGGGACCTGTGGGGATGTAAATGCAGTGTTATTGTTTCTGTGTGTGACATCTTGTGCATGGGTGTGTTGCCCTGTATGGTTGTGATTGGCCTGGCAGCTTTGCCTTGTGTGAGTAGTTATTTTGTGGCCTAGGTGATTGTCTCAAATGTGCATGCTTTAATGATGGGTGTCCATGCAGGGCTGTGAGTGATGTCCATGCATTGGTGCTGCATGCAGGGCTTAGTATTGGGATGGGCGGGTTGTGATGGTGGGGTGTATGTGAGGTGGTGGAGTGATGGGGGTGAGGGTAGGGGTGGGGGTTTGTGATGGCATGCAGGTAGGGGGGTGATAGTAATAGAGATTTGACTTACCAGAGTCCAGACCTCCAACTACTCCTGCCAGGCCCTCAGGATGCAGTATTGCCAAGACTTGCTCCTCCCATTTTGTTAGTTGTGGGGGAGAAAGTGGGGGTCCACCGCCAGTCCTCTGTACTGCTATCTGGTGTCTTGCTACTATGGAACGCACCTTCCCCCGTAGGTCATTCCACCTCTTCCTGATGTCATCCCTTGTTCTGGGGTGCTGTCCCACGGTGTTGACCCTGTCCACGATCCTCCGCCATAGCTCCATCTTCCTAGCAATGGATGTCTGCTGCACCTGTGATCCAAATAGCTGTGGCTCTACCCGGATGATTTCCTCAACCATGACCCTTAGCTCCTCCTCAGAGAACCTGGGGTGTCTTT
The DNA here is from genome assembly GCF_031143425.1 of Pleurodeles waltl. Taxonomy (NCBI): domain Eukaryota; kingdom Metazoa; phylum Chordata; class Amphibia; order Caudata; family Salamandridae; genus Pleurodeles; species Pleurodeles waltl. The sequence continues at coordinate 1,322,222,658 of NC_090444.1, forward strand.
GTGGTGCCATGGGTGTAGTGTGTGTGGTGTTTGTGAGGGTGTGTGGGGTGATGTGTTGGGTGTGTGCTGTGAGATGCGTGGATGGTGTATGGGTGATGGTGTTCTGTGGCTCCGGTTCTGTGGGGGCTCTTAGTGTATCTCTCTCTCTGTTGTCAATTGTTTGGAGTTGTAAAGGGTTGTGGGTAGTGTGTGTGTGTGTTTTATATTGGTGTGGGTGTGTGGGTGTGGTGTGTGTATGTGTGTCAGGTGTGTGTTATTCAAATTGACCAATGTAGTGTTGTTTTGTTAGGCTGTGTGTATTTTGAGCACTGTGGTATGTACCGCCAATGGTTTAGTGCCATTAAATGTCCGCTGCAGTGATTCATGGGTCATAATGCTGTGGGAGTAGTTCTGTTGGCGTAACAGTGTGAGTTTTGGTACTGCCAGTTTATCACTGACCTTTGGGCTGGCGGACTTGTGTGTGTGGCTGTATAGTGACGGATTGCTATGTGTGTGTCATAATATGGGTAGCGGTATACTGCCACTGTTGCTGTATGTTGGAGGTAGTCGCCATGGCGGTAAGCGGGATTTACCACCAATGTCATAATGAGGGCCTTAGTATGATGGTCAAATTGATCTAAAATGTACTTGTTTGTCTGGAAAAATGTTACACTGAGGAGAACAAGGGGGCTGTACAAATTTGTAGAGTGAATACATTCTGAGTCTTTCACCAGTTCTGTTGCATGGCAATGTGCAAATTTCTTTTGCTCAGGAGCTGTAGTAGTGGGTACTTGGTAAGGAGGTAAAATTCCCCACTACACTCTGCAATGGCTCTCTGTCAATTTCTTGCTTTTAACATAAGGAGAGGGCTAGATTGGGTTGCCCTATTTGGTGTGATGATCATTCACACGTAAAACACGCAGTATAATTTTTCTGAATACAGCCATGTTTAGTGGAGACATCCTAGATTGTTTACTGAAAACTGTGCTAAAGGGTAGGTAAGCTCTTTACTCAGAAGTGAAAATAACATTGTTACAAAAAATATTCCAGTTGCAGTAAGCAACACAACCACAACTCCACCAATGCACTGCTAATAACTCCACACATGATGCCTTGGGTCTTGGTCATTACTATTATGTAAAATAGGCATCTACTGTTCAATAGGGAATGAGCAAGCATCATCTAAAATATCGTAAAGAAACTGAACTGAAACATTAACTAAATTACACCCCAGCTTTATATTAAGGTATCTTCCACACTGGAAAACGGTTAGCAGACATTCCTAAGGAGACAATATGAATTATAGAACTGTTTTTAAATGTTTTAATTAAAGAGCATATTAGTGAATAAATCCCTTTGTGGTCAGACCTTCTTCTGTTCTACCAGTTATTAATGTGGGAACAAGGCTATTTACCTAAGACAGAACAAAAGTGATGTGTGGAAAGATTGCAAAAGGCCCAGCCATTGGCTATTGTTCAGATTGCATTCCAGTCCATCACATTTCGTCCATTATGCCACTTCAGACTGAGACTAACCACATGCAAAGTAGACTTGACGATGTTCCAATTGGCCCAGTCTAGTCAAAACGGCCAGGGCATGTACACTTGACATAGGATCAAAAGTAATCCCAGAGTGGTTTCGAACTGGTTAGGACTCATCATTGAGGTATAGCCTGAGTCTGTGGCACAGAAAGTATGAGACCACATCTGGGCATATCTCCTGCGTTTAGTGCATCGCACTTAGAAAACACAGAGATGATTGATGGAATGCTTGCAAAAGTCTCAGCCATGGGCAATCAATCAGGCAGCATTCCATCCCATTTTTCTTTCAACCACTATCTGTGCGGCACATGCAAATCAGCCATGGTCCTGCTCCATTTGAAACAGTACAGCTTGATCTACCAGGACTGGTTCCCTCTTATCCTTAACTTACACCTTAAAAATGCTGCAAAGCAGAAACACTTACATGCAAGAACTATGGAAAAGTAATGATTCTCACTGAATGTTAAATTAAATGATATATTTGTTTTTCTATAAAGATAGACACAGCAGCGGAAGGCAAAATCATAGGTTTTTCTATTTGCACATTGTGAGAGAGGCATATCCCCTCTCCTATTTAATTTATTTAAATTATGTATTCCTTCCTGTTTAGTCCCTCCATGAAAAATTATTAATACCATGGTGTAATAAGTCACCCTTTTGTGACTAGAGACTACATTGAAACTCTGAACCCCGTACTGTTCAGAAACATAGAATATCATAAACCAAACTCAGACAAATCCTCAAGGGAGAAGCAAGCTCCGAGCTGGCGAGTTCCCCAGAGCTGAGATTACCAACTGGGAAATAAAATAAGTAGTCTTCTTTATTAGTGTTGGAAATGGTCCTTTTTGCAGGCTTATCCCCAAACTTTTCACCTTCTTCCTTCTATTTTTTCTGATTTGTTTTTGCTGGTTTATTTTCCCTGCACACTTTACTACTGATGATCAGTGCTAAAGTGCAAGTGCTCCCTATGTAAATGGTATTGGTGATTGGTCTATCCATGATTGGCATATTTGATTTACTAACAAGTTCCTAGTAAAGTGCACTATGTGTGCCCAGGGCCTGCACATCAATTGCTACTAGTGGGCCTGCAGCACTGATTGTGCCACCCACATGAGTAGCCCTGTGACCATGTCTCAGACCTGCCACTGCTGTGTCTGTGTGTGCAGTTTTCAACTGCCAATTCGACCTGGCAAGTGTACCCACTTGCCAGGCCCAAACCTTCCCTTTTACTACATTTAAGGCACCCCTAAGGTAGGGCCTAGGTAGCCCCACAGACATGGTGCAGTGTATTTAGAAGATAAGACATGTGCTGATGTGTTTTACATGTCCTAACTGTGATATACCGCCAGATTTGGTTTTCAGTGTTGCAAGGCCTATTTCTGTCATAGGTTAACATGGGGACTGCCTTTAAACAACTTTTAAGAGCAGTTTTCCTTTGGGAGCAGAGAGATGTGGAGTTTGGAGTCTCTGAACTCACAATTTAAAAACAAATCTGTTTGTAAAGTTGGTTTTTAAATTGTCCATTTGAAAATGCCACTTTTAGTAAGTGGGCATTTTCTTGCTTAAACCATTCTGTCTCTGCCTGCTTGTGTATGACAGTTGGGCTGTTGTAAATCCCCTCTAGACAGTGACACAAAGGGAGCTGGGGTGTAGCCTGCATATCCTGATGAGTCTCCTGGGCTATAGTGGGAAATGAGGAGCCAACACTTACACCTGAAAGGGCTGTGCCTGTCCTCATACAATGCAGTCTCCAACCCCCTGGTGTGTGTCTGGGGCAAGGCCTGGGCAAGGCAGGATCTTCTCAACAACAGAGACTTTCCTTTGAAGTTTGCCTACTTCAAAGGCAAAAAGGGGTATAAGTAGTGGACCCAAACCCCAAGACTTTTAGAACACTTTTGGATCAAGATAAACCTCTGCCAAGGAGGAGTGCTGAAGAGCTGGAGGAGGAGTACTGGTCCTTTGCTTTGTGTGCTTTGCTGGGTTGGCCTGCAGTTGCTTTGTCTGCCTTAAAGAGTGCAAAGACTGGACTTTGCTCTGCATCCTGCTTGTGAGGTTTCTCCAAGGGCTTGGAGTAGAGCTTGCCTCCTGTTTGAAGTCTCAGGTATATCAAAGACTTCAGCTTCATCTGCCTATAGCACTGGGAACTGTGTGTTTTGTACTGCAACAGATTAAAAACCACTGTGACACCGTCAACGGTGCCGCTGACTGCACCCTGACCTGATGACGCCACACAGAGCCATGCCCCATATTGCACCGCAACCCTTGTCTCACCGGCACTGCCACCTGATGCCATCACCGAACCACTGCTTGCAACTTGACCTGTGGGCACCAACTCCCCATCGCATTGCTCACACCGCAGCCATGGCAACGCTCCATGCTGACACCAGCGCCAGTGCCCACACCGTGGCCTGTGGACACAGCTCATGATGTAAACACGCATTGCCTGTCCCGCACCGCAGCCCCGGTCCACCGACACCAGCGCCATCAACTCCAGTGTCATCAACAGATGCCCATGTGTGCACCACGACCCATGGGCTCCACACGGAGCCCGCCCTGCTCTGCACCGCCATCTTGGGCCTACAATGATGATGCTGCTGCCTGCACCGTGACCTGGAAACACTGCACCTCTCACCGGACCACTTTACATCACAGCCATGGTCTCCGGCACAAGCTGCTGCCTGCACCATGACCTATGGGCACCGTACATCACATCGTCCTTCACACTGCAGCCCTGACGCCATCCACGCCAGCGCTCCTGACTTCATCATCAGCCCAGAGTTTGATCTGCAATGCATGTGACTTCAAGGGTCAGACGACTCCTGCAAGAACCTCCAGAACCGACGCTTGCGACGCCACGGACGCCGCAATCCGGATCTCATCACGAGATCACGACGCTCTGCATTTCCAAGGTACTGTTTGCAGGTCTTCCCAACACCGTAGCTGGCCTGCGATGCCACAGCCAGGGGGCCAATTGGCCTAATTATAATAGGCAAATCTGCCCCCAGCGGATGCAGAAAAGGGCTAAAAATATTTTGAGCCCTCCTGGGTAGCAGCCCTTGCCCAAGGGGCCACTCCCCTTATGTATAAATAAGACACAATATAAGATGCTTCAACAATGCTCTTGCCCTTGCTGGAATGCTAGAGGGCACATTAGCGCTACCAGTGGTAGACTGTGAGATGATGTTTGACTCTGTGGTATGAGACTATCTTTTCACAAACCTTGAAAAGGGCCTTAGATTTCTAGGATACACATGGCTACTTTACAAAAACAGTGCAAGAGTGCAGATTAAGGGATTGATCTCAGAGGCTTTTCTTTATAGGTAGGGCCACCAATCAAGCCAGCTCTCTCAATTACTGTAGGAAGTTGGCTCTGTGTATACTATCTCAAAGTGAGAGATAGTGTGCACAGAGTCCAAGGGTTCCCCTTAGAGGTAAGATAGTGGCAAAATTAGATATTTCTAATGCTCTACTTTGTGGTAGGGTGGTCGAGCAGTATGCTTATCAGAGGGTAGTGTTAAGTATTTGTTGTACACACACATGCAATAAATGAGGAACACACGCTCAAAGACTTAACATCAGACCAATAGTTTTTGTATAGAAAAATATATTTTCTTAATTTATTTTTAAAACCATAAGTTCAAGATTTGAAGTAAATACATAAAATGCAAGGTACTCCACATAGGTAAGTTAGGAACTTTGAATTAGAGCAATAACATAAATTTTTTGTTAAAATGGCAACAAGCTATTTTAAAAGTAGACAGTGCAAAAATCAACAGTTCCTGGGGGAGGTAAGTATTGGTTAGATTGTGAGGTAAGTAAGACACTTACAAGTCTCAGTTCCTGGGCATAGGCAGCCCACCGTTGGGGGTTCATGGCAACCCCAAAGTTACTACGCCAGCAGCTCAGGGCCGGTCAGGTGCAGAGGTCAAAGAGGTGCCCAAAACACATTGGCACCTATGGAGAATAGGGGTGCTCCGGTTCCAGCCTGCCAGCAGGTAAGTACCTGTGTCCTCAGGGGAAGACCAGGGGGGTTTTGTAGAGCACTGGAGGGGACACAAGTAGACATAAAAAACACACCCTCAGCGGCACGGGGGCGGCCGGGTGCAGTGTGCAAAGAAGGCGTTGGGTTTTGTATAGGAAACAATGGAGGGACCCGGGGTCACTCTAGTGGTACAGGCAGGCACAGGGGGGGCTTCTCGGGCCAGCCACCACCTGTGCTAGGGAGCAGGTCGCCTGGGGGTCACTCCTGCACTGAGGTTCGGTTCCTTCTGGTCCTGGGGGCTGCGGGTGCAGTGCTTGGTCCAGGTGTCGGGTCCCTTGTCACAGGCAGTCGCGGTCAGGGGGAGCTTCTGGATTCTTTCTGCAGGCATCGCTGTGGGGGTCCGGGGGGTCGTCTCGGGCTACTCACGGGGTAGCAGTTGCCTGGGAGTTCTCCCTGTGGTGTTGGTTCTCTGGATCTCGAGCCGGGGGCGTTGGGTGCAGAGTGTGAAATCTCACGCTTCCGGCGGAAAGAGTGAGGTCTTTGAAAGGTGTAGAAAAGTTGCAAGAATGTTGCTGGTTGTTTGGCAGAGCCACTGCTTACGGGAGTTTCTTGGTCCTGGGGTTCAGAGCAGTCCTCTGAGGCTTCAGAGGTCGGAGGTCCTTGCTGGATGCTTCGCTGGTTGCAGGTTTTCGGGTCAGGAGACAGGCCAGTAGGGCTGGGACCAAAGCAGTTGTCGTCTTCTGAGTCTCTGCAGGCTTATAGGTCAGCAGTCCTTCTTCTTTGGTTCAGGTTGCAGGAATCTGATTTCCTGGGTTCTGGGGTGCCCCTAAATACTAAATTTAGGGGGGTGTTTAGGTCTGGAAGGGCAGTAGCCAATGGCTACTGTCCTGGAGGGTTGGCTACACCCTCTTTGTGCCTCCTTCCTGAGGGGAGGGGGGCTCATCCCTAATCCTATTGGGGGAATCCTGCAAATCTAAGATGGAGGATTTCTAAAGGCAGGGGTCACCTCAGCTCAGGGCACCTTAGGGGCTGTCCTGACTGGTGGGTGACTCCTCCTTGTTTTTCTAATTATCACCTCCAGCCTTGCCACCAAAAGTGGGGGCAGTGGCCGGAGGGGTGGGCATCTCCACTAGCTGGGATGCCCTGTGGTACTGTAACAAAAGGGGTGAGCCTTTGAGGCTCACCGCCAGGTGTTACAGTTCCTGCAGGGGGAAGTGAGAAGCACCTTCATCCAGTGCAGGCTTTGTTCCTGGCCACAGAGTGACAAAGTCACTCTCCCCATGAGGCCAGCAACTCGTCTGGTTGTGGCTGGCTGGCCGAAACTAGTCAGCCCCACACTAGAGGTTGGATTGGTATTCAGGGGGCATCTCTAAGATGCCCTCTGGGTGCATTTTACAATAAATTCCACACTGGCATCAGTGTGCATTTATTGTGCTAAGAAGTTTGATACCAAACTTCCCAGATTTCAGTGTACCCATTATGGAGCTGTGGAGTTCGTTTTTGACAAACTCCCAGACCATATACTCTTATGACTACCCTGCACTTACAATGTCTAAGGTTTTGCTTAGACACTGTAGGGGCATAGTGCTCATGCACATATGCCCTCGCCTGTGGTACAGTGCACCCTGTCTTAGGGCTGTGAGGCCTGCTAGAGGGGTGTCTTACCTATGCCACAGGCAGTGTGAGGCAGTGTGAGGTTGGCATAGCACTCTGAGGGGAGTGCCATTTCGACTAAGTCATTTTCTCCCGGCCAGTACATACAAGCTGTGAGACAGTGTGCATGTGCTGAGTGAGGGGTCCCCAGGGTGGCATAAAACATGCTGCAGCCCTTAGAGATCTTCCCTGGCATCAGTTTAGGGAAAGAACACTGGTGCTGGGGCCTGGTTAGCAGGGTCCCAGCAGACTTTCAATCATAACTTGGCATCAGCAAAAGGCAAAATGTCAGGGGGTAACCATGCCAAGGAAGCATTTTCTTACCATTACTCTTCATCATTGTGTTTGAGCTCTGAAAGAATAAGAACTGTCTCCATTTAAAGGGAGCTAGAGTGGGTACCTGGCGTGGTGGACAGTGTCCCTAGAGCAAACAACTTGCTTATGGTCCTTCAATATCCCAAATGGTCTGGTCACAGGGCCCTACAGGTACTCCACATATTTGGTAAATACTCTGGCTTCAAGGTTCACTTGGCCTAAGCCATCGTTTTCCCAGCTGTGGCAAAAGAAACTGAGTTATGCTGGGCTAATGCCCTAAAAATGATTACACATGGCTTCTGTTAACTGTGACCAGGCATGCGGTCTTGTCTGAGAACGTAATCTCAAACCCCAGTTAAAAAACTGCAAAATGAACTGGATTACTTGTCCCTGCTTCCTCTGTCCCTGTTAGTTAGAGCAGCCATCTTTAAGATATTTTCATTTGTTTTACCTGCACCCATGATACATGTATGAAAGCTCTTGTTTTACCTCTACTAAGTGATCCACATATTCATATGAGGGGGTGCCACAAAGATCGCCACGGCTAAATGCAACAAATATCAACTTAATGGGAGTGTAGGAACATCAAATGTAAACCATACTACCATGCATACGATCTAAATATAAGAAATGAACAGCTTAATGACCATCGAGCAGGCCCACCAAATTCAACTGGGAAATTTGGGGCTGAGGAACCCATCCTTGCACCTCCTATATAGAGGCAAAGCTCCTTCTGACTTTCCCCTGCGATGACTCTTGTGATACAATTGTGGCAGGAGACCCTGAAAACTACTGGGCGAAACAATAGGCTTACAAAAGACACCCCATTGTGAACGGGTAGGATGATGAACCAAGTCCCGACTATTAAGAGTTTCGGCGGGTGAGTCAACATAGGTATCACCAAAATGGGAGGCTTGACGGTAGGCATGACCATGTGATTTGTTAGTATTTTCAAACTAATTACCACATGCACAAAAAACAATTCTTCAAACACCTTCAAACAAGACAAATATGAAAGGTGTGCATTAAAGATTTCACTGAGCGACCATATTTTAGCCCTGATTTTGAAGGTAAAACTTCTAATGGGTGAGATGGGGCAAAAAAACAACTCATGACAATAGCACTCGCCGGTGATCCACAAAGCTGATACATTTGATACTCTTAGACAACTCTGTGTCAGACATCTGGGAGTCATTATGGATAAGCTATTGCGACCCAATTCCAAATCATTTGGCTCAAGTACTGACATCAAATCTACCTCAGTCCCTCAAAACTCTGGGGTTTCAGGTGAACGGATTCACCAAACTGCATTAGATTTGTCAAAGAGCTAGGATTTTGTTTTCATACCACTAGGGGGTTCTGGAAGTTGAAGCCATTCTAAGGGGAGTAAGTTGTATACTGGGAAAATGAATTGAGTGAAAGATAACAGAAGACCCCAACCTATTTCTCTTGCACATCTCCCTGAATCCAGACACCAATAGCTATAAGCTAGCACTCCTACATCTGTGACTTGTTGTAGCCAAAAGTGGCATTGTTAGGAAATGGAGGAGGAGGGATCAAAGTAGTGTGGAGAGATGGGCCCTGTGAACAGATCATTGTATAACACTTGAAATTAAAATATATAGATTCTGAGGCTGTTGGCATAAGAATACTGTATGAGAACCTGGGGAGATTGGCTGGAGTACAGGAGTATGCCAGAGCTGCTAGAGGTAAGAGAGGAATCACTAAGTATCAAAAGAGAACACTTGTGCTATGATTGAATTGTGGTGCCAACAGGTCTCGTGCATGCTACACATTTCTGCCCACTTCTTCTGAGATTGCCTTTTAAAGGAATGATGTGTAATGATTCATTGTTGTGAGGCTCTCTGACCATTTCTACACAGAAGCCAATAAAGTTATTTAAACAAACAACATTGTATGTAAGCTGAGGCATAAAATGAAACATCAATGAAGTTCTACATTTTGAAGTATATCTGGATGGTGTGAAAAGACATAACCTGGCCATCTTTTTTCAATACTCTGCCACTTAAAAGAAACATACATCCTCTTCCAACCTCTAAGATGCATCTGAATGGAGATAGAGCTTTGAAGTGCAACAAATTAAACTTATCCCACCATTTTGTCTATTATACCTCCATGGACCCTGGTAGTTACCTTGCTAATATGCTTTTTAAAAGTCCACGAACGTTTCTCAGCAGCCCTCGATGAAATCATACCTCTAGAGAGTGTCTTAGCAAATCCTTCACCTACCTTTTGAATTGTGGACTACTAAATGGACTACTAAATGTACGGGCCATAACACGAGCATAAATAGTGGTAATGTTATGATCGCCCAGGCACTCTTGAATATCACATTTGTCTTCTTAATTAGAACCATGGGCAGAGAGTCACCAACAAAATACCAGATACAACAAACACTGCTAAGTAACTCTTTGGAGTTCTAGATGAACTCTTGAACCTTAAACCATCTAAGTCAACCATCCCCCCCTTCCTTTAATCAATCTGAGAAACTGTAGACTATTTTCTTTTTCAAGTGGCAAACATCAGAACTCTAATGAGCAAGAAAAAACTGAGAAACTTAGCACTTTGCCCACTGATTCTTCCCATCTTTAGAACTACCCAGACTTGGTTTCAACCTTAAAATAATATTTCCTTGGCTTTTCCTCCTGGGACCATATCTAGCCAAAATAGTCAAGGAACTAGGTCCTGTTATCTCTCCAGTCCCCCTTAAATGCATTGTCCATTGTTTCATTTCTGAGCCTCTTAAGGCCACAGTGGCCACTTCTCTATTGAAAATGGCTTTGTTGTAGCTTTCTGACCCTGTCAGTTTCCACCTCCTTCTTTATTTTCATTTTTTACAAAATGTCTTGAAAAACTCTTAACTTCAGAGTTAGGCCAAGCTCACAAACATCTTTGTTCATTCAAAGAGAGTTACCACCTCAGACAAAGCATTGACTCTGGGCCATCTGAGAGGTTCCCACTGAGCCCACAGTCACATGAGGAAAGAAAGGCAGTAACCGGGAAAAACTATGGACAGCTCCAAATGCTGAGGGTACCACACCCAGGCCTGCCAGAATAGCATTTTCAGAAATACCAGGATTGCCAGGTGCTTCAGGAAGTGAACTAGAGCCTAGAGAATCATGGAGAAAGGAGGGAAAGTATATAATTGAAGGTTTGCCCAGAGTTGAACAATAGTTACTACGGCTTCTGCCTTTGGATGTGATCATCAACTGATGAATCGTGGAAGTAGCTGGAATGTTAAGTGATGTAATGCTCAATCGTGCCTATCATCTGAATCCCTAAAACCCCAATCTGCTATGCGTTTAGATATTTTATCTGTATCATAAACCTGTTCACACTTAGAAATGCCAAAACTAATTTACAAAATCCATCAGGCCTATGGAAGAAGAACCATATAGCTTGTTTATGTATTTGAGTCTAGACATTTTAATACTTTGTAAGAGAACACAAAAGTCTCTGTTTAACCACACCAGACTTTTCACTGCAAAAGCAAACAGCTTTAAGTAATCTATTTGAGGTAGTTCTGTCCCCCCAGGAGCAGGATTTAGAGATTGCTTGACCCAGGCCCCGGGTAGCAACAGATGCCACATTGTGATACCAGGGCCCACGCTGCAGAAAGCGGAGGGGACACGGAGTGGGCTAGCATGAGGTCAGTGGCAGCTCCTCTTAAGAACTACTGGGAGCAGCTCTGAGTATAGAGCGAGGCAGCACGTACACAAATTGCAGCACCAACTGTTTCCAGTGAGAACATATATCCCTAGCAAGGGAAGCAGTCCTTGCAACACGTGTGCATGGACAAGTACTGGGCCCATGGAATACAGCAGTCTGTACCATCCCAAGGGCCACATCAATGCTTCAGAGGTAGCGGAAACAGCAAAAAGGCACATGGATACCAGTGGTGGATTGTTGCTCAGTAACTCGACGAAGTGCCTCAGCGACAGGAGAGAACATTATGGGCCCACGCCCCAAAAAGAGGGAGGTCTCAATCAGAGACTTACTCAGAAAGGCGCCAGGGAAAAAAGCAGACTGATTAGAGGAAGACACTCAGCCAGAGCAATCTAATGTACTGGGCGACCCCGCCATATCACGCAATGAAGATGAACCAGTTACTTACATTTTCCTGGAGACCCTCCTTTGAGCGCTACATGCAGATATCGCTACGCTTAAGCAAGACTTCGCAAAAGACATCAAGGGCCTCACAAAAGACACAAATGAATTGGGGGACTAAGTAGATACCGTTGAGCGAACCAGTGATGCACAGGGGGGAAGAACTAGATGGACACCCATGTGAAATATTGGAGCTACAGGACAAAAATGGAGAACTTTGATATCAGATGGAAGACCTTAAATCTCAGAGAGCCAACATTAGAATTAAAGAAGTCCCATTACAAGCAGCAAGAGGGAATCTGGAGGATTATACTCGTAGATTGTTTCACCATATCGCACCAGAACTCGCACCATAGGAAATCACCATAGACAGAGTTCATAGGGCTGGGAGACCGGTTACATTCCCAGGGCAACCACAAGACATTTTAACGTGCTTACTCTACAACAGGCAAAAGGAAATCAGCATGCCAGCAGCACACACCCGTAACCACATAGACTTTGAGGGTGACAAGATATGGCTCTATCAAGACCTCTCCCCATAACACTACAGCGATGCCGCCAACTACGACCAACCACGGAGTTCCTACAAAAGCGAGAAGTGCACTACCACTGGGGCTACCCTTTTCATCTCAGGTTCACCTGGGAAGCTGAGACTCACAGAGTGCGCACACTGAAAGAGGCACAAGCAATATTGCCCCTAACTAAGAATCAAAATGAGGAAGAACCACACTCGCCGCAACTCAGCTCATCAGGTGCATTGGTGCCCTCCAGGCGCCCAGCAAGAAAGAGGAGGGGAGGACGGCTGGGACAACTGCAATGGAGAGCCGTAGTGAATGGGAAGCTGTACTCAGATAGCTGAACCACCAGGAGCAAACATCCGAAATGGACAATGACTGAGAGATACCGGAACAGCATTCAACTAGAGATAGGCCCATTTGCGGGCTCACCTTCCTGCCCTCTAGACGCTATCTGAGGTGGGGGGGCCGGGCAGGTCCGTCTCCTGTTCTCAGGGCAGCAGAAGCCGTCGGGGCTCCCATAAAGGGAGGCTGCGCTTGGACCGGGATGCCTTGCCATGGACCCCACTTTACTAGTTCGGTACTAGGGAAGACCGCATTGGTTCTTATTTATGTTGACATGTTTGAATCCCTATGTTATTTTACTCTGCCTTTCTTCCTACCTACTATGCAACATGAGTTTTCATTGGTACAACATAGTTACACATGGCAAACTAGGTGGCTATTCTCCACCGACCAGGGACACACCTCACAGTTACGCATCTATGCGCCAAATCCATTATGATCCACATTATTAGTTACAATTACCCGGAGCTTAACGCACCCACAAAGCGCCTAGCGTTTCTATCCTCAATCCGAGACTCCGGGTGTGATCTATGCCTGGTACAGGAAACACACTTAGTGTAGCACACTTGAAACGTTTAAGATCTAAGTGGTTTGATAGACAAAACTTCTCATCTAGTACAGGGGAAAAAGCTGGTGTGGCTGTCCTGATAGCTACCCAGTTTCCAGATAAAGTCACCCAGATTCAAGCTGACATCCCTGGCAGATTACTGTCACTTAGCATTACACTACATTCACACACTTTCACGGTGGCTACACTATATGCACCTAATGACCATCAAGAGGCGTTTATATTAGAGGCCTCAGACAAGTTGATGGTCACTGTGGATATTGCTGTGCTTATTGGAGGGGGAATCTGGATTGATCAGTGCAGGAAGTTGGACAGACAGGGACATTTTTGAAGCAGAGTTTAGAGACATTAGTGGATTATAGGCTAACGGATGTCTGGCGGCATTAACACCCCATAGAGAGGGATTACACATTTTATTCTGCTGCTCAGCAGACATATGCATGCATTGATCTATACCTTGCCACGCCGCAATTTTTGCAATCTGTCACACAAGTAGACATAGGCACAGCGACACTCTCAGACCATGCCCCACTCCATATACCTGCATCTTTTCCTGGCCCGGCCTCCCAACGGTACACTTGGTGTCTCAACCTCGACTCCTCACTAGTGAAACACCCATCTCTGAATTGACTGGTGCCATCATCGAATACTTAGAGCATAATGATTCCCCTGAAACACCCATAGCAGTGTTCTGGGTTGCGTTAAAATCTGTCCTTCGCTGCCGGCTAATTGCAATAGCAACCCGTCTCAACAGAGACCGGAGAGAAAAAAGGGCTGCAATTGAATGACAGATGAAAGGACTAGAAGTGGAACACAAATGATCGGGATCCCACAAAACACACAGACAATTGAACACAGCATGCAACCAACTATAGGCACTTGATATGGATAGTGCAACATATGCTCTGATCCGCACTAAACAAAAGTACTATATGGGGAGCAACAAAGTGGACCGTCTTTTGCCACATGGCTTACGGGCCCAGACAACACGACAAAGGGCGGAGGCATTGTTGGGACAGCGAGGAGGGCGCATCGACCACGATGACCAAATAGTTCAAGATTTTGAACAATTCTATGCCTAACTTTACACCGCTGACCCCCTAGTAGAAGAGGATTATAAGTCCTACCTGGAACAAGTACCATTAGAGAGACTGCCTACTATAGATGCTCGGCAACTGGATCAGGACATAAAATTAGATGAGGTTATCTCAGCGATCTCATGCCTTCAACCCGCCAAGGCCTCTGGGGGGATGGATACCTCTCTGAGTTATATAAACTGTTTGATAACCAATTGGCTCCAATCCTTACACGCTTATATAATTCCTTCAGTGACATGGGTTCCCTCATAGACTCCATGAAACTTGCCACGATTACGGTCCGACCCATGCCGGGTAAGGATCCACTGTACTGCTCATCATACAGGCCAATCTCGTTAATCAGCGTAGATGCCAAGATTTTCACCTCTGGCCTAGCAAATCGGCTGGCCCATTATATGCAAGGTATTGTAGATCTAGACCAAGCCGGGTTCATTCCTGAATGCATTTGCAGCGACAACACAAGACGTTTATGCCACCTACTAGATAAAACCCAGCGTGCCTGTATACCAGCAATATTGCTATCTATAGATGCCAGGAAGGTGTTCAACTGGGTACATTGGACCTACCTGTTTGCAGTGCTGCGAAAGGTGGGCCTAGGCGGGCGATTCATTGCTTGGATACAGTGCAGCTACAATGGTCCTAAGGCAATGGTTGGTGTTAATGGGCTAATGTCACTTTTCGGTGACTAGAGGCACTCGACAGGGCTGCTCATTGTCCCCACTACATTTTTGCGCTATACATGCAACACATGGCAGAGCGAATTCAACGAAACCCCCTGACAGTGGGTATCCCAATGGGGGGACGGGAACATAAATTAGCATTATATGCAGATGACTTCATGGTGACTCTGGCACATCCCCTTCGGTCCTTGCCTTCATTGATGGAAGAACTAGAGGTCTTCGGGAAGGCTTCTGGGTTTAAGGTAAGCCTACAAAAATCACAGATCCTAAATTTAGCAATTATTGCGGCAACGCAGACAGTTCTGCAGCAACAATTTCCGTTCGCCTGGGCCACAGGGGCAGTGGGATACTTGGGACTACACATTCATTCCACTGCAGTTCAAACGGTCATCTCCAATTATGGTACCTTATTAGCGAAAACACGTACTGATCTACACAATTGGAAAGCTTCCGCACTGACCTGGTTAGGCTGCATCACAGCAGTCAAAATTACCCTATTACCCAAAATTCTATATGTAATGCAGATCTTACTCCTCGCTCCTCCTCCCCACATTTTAGTTAAACTACAAAGACACATAGAAGAGTTCATATGGGAAGGGAAGAAAGCATGTATTGCCAAGAAGCAGACCTACCTACCGTTGGGAATGGGAGGTCTGGGGATTCCTCACCTAACCCATTATTACTAGGCAGCCCAATTGCAATGCATAGTGGAATGGAGCAGACCCCACATGGAAAAACATTGGTACTTCATAGATCAGGCATTCGCGGGCATACATATATGGAAGATACAATGGCTCCCTAAATCTCCTTGGTTACCAGGAGTATATATCTCCTCTATTGTCAGAGCCACTGTGGGGGTATGGTACAAGTAAAATGCTTTCCACTCACATCTCCCCTCTCACTCCAATTATAAGTAATCCAGACTTTCCCCCGGCATGTCAGGGCTCTAGCTACTTATCGTGGCACCAGGCAAATGGAAATGAATTGGGGACTTGTTCAATGAATCAGGCTTACTGACCTTTGCCCAAATTCAACAACACTATGGTCTGCCGGAAACTGCCCTCTATTAAGCCTCACGCGAGCCGTCCCTTGCTCCCATTTGAGAAATGGCTCCTAACCAGAACCTCTGATAATCATATTCTTTCTGACATACACACCTTTCTCCACTACACACAACCCTCCTCAAAAACATCAATACAACGCTGATGGGAGAAGGAATGCGAGTGTTCCTTTACAGCTCAGGAGTGGTCGAATATTTTTAATCGAGCTGTTTTCTCAGCCCGAAGTGGTGCAGGGCAGGATATCTTACAAAATTTTTTACATTATTGGTATTACACGCCAGCAAGAGTGTCCAGATGGAGGAGGGATGGGGAGGCATGCTGTAGGCGGGGCTGCACACAGGAAGGGACACTGATCCATCTCCTTTCGAGATGCCCAAAGCTCCATCACTACTGGACTGAGGTCCTCGATGCCCTTGACAAGATGTATTCCCAAGTTATATCCTCCTGGGCTTACCAGATGTTTTACACTGTCCATTGAAATCATTGCAGGGACGGGCCATTAAGCTAGACCTCTGTGCAGCTAAGCAGGTGTTACTATCATGATGGGGCACAGACATCATACCTACACACTTAGACTGGCTGCACAGACTGTGGGATCTCTTAAGCATGGACAAATTAACAGCCGCAGCTGAACAAAGACTCTCCCAATTTGACAAATATGGGGACCTTGTTTATCATACCTCTCACAAGAATTTGTAGAACTTGCATGCCCCATTTACCTACAGGTACTTCGTCGTACTCCCACATATCCAGTATCAGCTTAGCTCTACATATATCAGATGAGGACCTTGGATACCCACATGCTATCTCGCGCACATTAGCCACACGGCCATAGACATCAGCTCTACAAGATAGACACCCTCAACTCCACCTTTCCTATCCCTCATTAATGTTCCTCATTTCTTATTGTTCCTCACCAGCCTGCGGTTGTAGGTGGGTGTTTTGTATTGTCATACAACTTAGATAAAATCAATAAAAAGATTTAAACCTAAACTGTTTACCATCTGAAGGATAGAAAGGTTTCAGAACCTTACATATAATTGCGCCTGAACAAGTACAAGAGGAGATCAATGAATTTGATGACGCCATGAATAATCCACAAAGATACTTTAAGGCTCTATATCATTGCTCAAAAAGAAGAGGAGTATTTTGATGAGTTCTCAACTAGTTTAAGTCCATTATTTATGGCACACAATTTAAGAACCATGATAGATGAGATCATTATGTACAAAATTATTATTAACTTTAGGAATAAGAAAATGCAAGAAATATTGTGGGTTATAGGTGACCACGCACTACTGGAAGCAATTACTAGTGCCAAGGTGCTAGAGCACTCTGAGCACTCTGAGATTTGGGGGAGGTCTGTAAATAAAGAGAAAGTTGAGAGGAGGGCCAATGGTATTGTGTATTGTTGGTATCAGAGAAAGGTAAATAGAAGAAAAAGAATACTTTTGTTATAGAAGTAGTGGGCGTAACACAATAGCGAGAACATCTTCTACAGCTGTGAAACAATGCAACATTTTAAGAAGATTGGTCATTTTGCCAGAGCTTCTCTTGACCAGAAAAGTAATCCTAAAGGCTGAGTGACATCTGCCTATGAACATCAGGTGTTTGGGAAGGCTAGAATCAGTCTAGAAGGAGGAAAGGAACAAGGTTCTGGTGCAGAATGGAGCCTGGTTTTGGCTTAGGACTCAACAATAAAAATGTTCAGGAGAAGATGACCACTACTCGTGCTTTCACCATGCACAGTTTTGTCATCAAAATTTTTACTGCAAATATTACATTGATATTATCAATGATGTTATCAAAGATGTCATGAATTTGTGGGGAAATTAGTGGTGCATGGAGAGGGCACATGTTATAGTTACCTTAGTGCACTAGTTATAGATATTTGAGATGACTCTATCTATAACAGGTGAATTTCTATGGTTTTGCATGTTTAAAATGTGAGCCTAACTATAACGTCTCTGTAACCTTTGGTTTTTTAATTGAATTTCTATGTTTTTTAAATTCTATTTCCTAACTATAATGTGCCTGTAACCTTTGATTTTTTCAGTGAATTTATATGTTTTTTTTCTAATGTAAAGTAATTTTCATTACTATACGTTAATCATCCACTGCTGTGCACGACCTTTGGCCGTGCGCTTTGGTGGCTAGCTGCAGGGCCTGCGCCAAGCCCCTATAACTACCCAACCTAATGCTGTTCACAGCCTTTGGCCATGCTCAGCAGGGGCTGGCAGCAGGGCTTGGCCTGGGGCCAAGCCCTATAACCACCCAAACCTGCACTGCATACAGCCTTAGGCCATCCACAGTAGGGGTTGGGCACAGGGCCTGCGGCCAGACACAGCGGCCAACCCCACTAACCACCCACTCTGTGAGTGGGTGCAGGAGGGTTTTAGTGGGTCTGTGAGAGGTGCAGGAGTGTGTGAGTGTGTCTGTGAGTGGGTTTGTGTGAGGGTCTGAGTGGGTCTGGAAGTGGGTGCGTAAGAGTCTGAGTGGTAAAAAGAGCTTGAGAGAGTGAAATTGACAGAGAGAGAGAGAGAAAGAAAGAGGGAGAGGGAGAGGGAAAGGGAGAGAGAGTTTTTTAGGCTTTGTTGAATGATATACTTAGAATTTCTTGACAAAGTGAAAAGAAAAATGTATTTGTCAGTTAAAAAGAGTGAGATCACCTTTCAGTATGAACCTTAAACTTTTGGGGCCACATGTATCAAGCGCTTTTGCATTCGCAAACGGTGCGAATGGTCGTTTGCGAATACAAAAATGCCTTTATTAATGTATGAAAGGCATTCGCTATGCAATTTTAAGGAATCGCTAAAATAGCGATTCCTTAAAATTGCGAGCCCGTTTAGAGAATCACAAATTGTGATTCTCTAAATAGGAAATAGCAAATAAGGAATACTTATTTGCGATTTCTTAAGCACATCTGTAGGAGGCTGGACTGGCTTGTAGTGAGTACCACGGGGTACTTGCACCTTGCACCAGGCCCAGTTATCCCTTATTAGTGTATAGGGTGTCTAGCAGCTTAGGCTGATAGATAATGGTAGCTTAGCAGAGCAGCTTAGGCTGAACTAGGAGACGTGTGAAGCTACTACAGTACCACTTAGTGTCATATGCACAATATCATAAGAAAACACAATACACAGTTATACTAAAAATAAAGGTACTTTATTTTTATGACAATATGCCAAAGTATCTTAGAGTGTACCCTCAGTGAGAGGATAGGAAATATACACAAGATATATATACACAATAGCAAAAATATGCAGTATAGTCTTAGAAAACAGTGCAAACAATGTATAGTTACAATAGGATGCAATGGGGAAACATAGGGATAGGGGCAACACAAACCATATACTCCAAAAGTGGAATGCGAACCACGAATGGACCCCAAACCTATGTGACCTTGTAGAGGGTCGCTGGGACTATTAGAAAATAGTGAGAGTTAGAAAAATAACCCTCCCCAAGACCCTGAAAGTGTTCCCCTAAGGACAAAGAAGTCGTGTTTGAGGAATAATGCAGGAAAGACACAAACCAACAATGCAACAACTGTGGATTTCCAATCTAGGGTACCTGTGGAACAAGGGGACCAAGTCAAAAATTCACAAGCAAGTCGGAGATGGGCAGATGCCCAGGAAATGCCAGCTGCGGGTGCAAAGAAGCTTCTACTGGACAGAAGAAGCTGAGGTTTCTGCAGGAACAAAAAGGGCTAGAGACTTCCCCTTTGGTGGACGGATCCCTCTTGCCGTGGAGAGTCGTGCAGAAGTGTTTTCCCGCCGAAAGAACGCCAACAAGCCTTGCTAGCTGCAAATCATGTGGTTAGCGTTTTTGGACGCTGCTGTGGCCCTGGAGGGACCAGGAGGTCGCAAATTAGACCAGGAGAGAGAGGGGACGTCGAGCAAGACAAGGAGCCCTCTCAGTACGAGGTAGCACCCAGAAAAGTGCCAGAAACAGGCACTACAAGGATGCGTGAAACGGTGCTCACCCGAAGTCGCACAAAGGAGTCCCACGTCGCCGGAGACCAACTTAGAACGTTGTGCAATGCAGGTTAGAGTGCCGTGGACCCAGGCTTGGCTGTGCACAAAGGATTTCCGCCGGAAGTGCACAGGGGCCGGAGTAGCTGCAAAAGTCGCGGTTCCCAGCAATGCAGCCCAGAGAGGTGAGGCAAGGACTTACCTCCACCAAACTTGGACTGAAGAGTCACTGGACTGTGGGGGTCACTTGGACAGAGTCGCTGGATTCGAGGGACCTCGCTCGTCGTGCTGAGAGGAGACCCAAGAGACCGGTAATGCAGCTTTTTGGTGCCTGCGGTTGCAGGGGGAAGATTCCGTCGACCCACGGGAGATTTCTTCGGAGCTTCTGGTGCAGAGAGGAGGCAGACTACCCCCACAGCATGCACAAGCAGGAAAACAGTCGAGAAGGCGGCAGGATCAGCGTTACAGAGTTGCAGTAGTCGTCTTTGCTACTATGTTGCAGGTTTGCAGGCTTCCAGCGCGGTCAGCAGTCGATTCCTTGGCAGAAGGTGAAGAGAGAGATGCAGAGGAACTCGGATGAGCTCTTGCATTCGTTATCTAAAGTTTCCCCAGAGACAGAGACCCTAAATAGCCAGAAAAGAGGGTTTGGCTACCTAGGAGAGAGGATAGGCTAGCAACACCTGAAGGAGCCTATCACAAGGAGTCTCTGACGTCACCTGGTGGCACTGGCCACTCAGAGCAGTCCAGTGTGCCACCAGCACCTCTGTTTCCAAGATGGCAGAGGTCTGGAGCACACTGGAGGAGCTCTGGACACCTCCCAGGGGAGGTGCAGGTCAGGGGAGTGGTCACTCCCCTTTCCTTTGTCCAGTTTCGCGCCAGAGCAGGGCTAAGGGGTCCCCTGAACCGGTGTAGACTGGCTTATGCAGAATTGGGCACATCTGTGCCCAACAAAGCATTTCCAGAGGCTGGGGGAGGCTACTCCTCCCCTGCCTTCACACCATTTTCCAAAGGGAGAGGGTGTCACACCCTCTCTCAGAGGAAGTTCTTTGTTCTGCCATCCTGGGCCAGGCCTGGCTGGACCCCAGGAGGGCAGATGCCTGTCTGAGGGGTTGGCAGCAGCAGCAGCTGCAGTGAAACCCCAGGAAGGGCAGTTTGGCAGTACCAGGGTCTGTGCTACAGACCACTGGGATCATGGGATTGTGCCAATTATGCCAGGATGGCATAGAGGGGGCAATTCCATGATCATAGACATGTTACATGGCCATATTCGGAGTTACCATTGTGAAGCTACATATAGGTAGTGACCTATATGTAGTGCACGCGTGTAATGGTGTCCCCGCACTCACAAAGTCAGGGAAATTGGCCCTGAACAATGTGGGGGCACCTTGGCTAGTGCCAGGGTGCCCTCACACTAAGTAACTTTGCACCTAACCTTTACCAGGTAAAGGTTAGACATATAGGTGACTTATAAGTTACTTAAGTGCAGTGTAAAATGGCTGTGAAATAACGTGGACGTTATTTCACTCAGGCTGCAGTGGCAGGCCTGTGTAAGAATTGTCAGAGCTCCCTATGGGTGGCAAAAGAAATGCTGCAGCCCATAGGGATCTCCTGGAACCCCAATACCCTGGGTACCTGAGTACCATATACTAGGGAATTATAAGGGTGTTCCAGTAAGCCAATGTAAATTGGTAAAATTGGTCACTAGCCTGTTAGTGACAATTTGAAAGAAATGAGAGAGCATAACCACTGAGGTTCTGATTAGCAGAGCCCCAGTGAGACAGTTAGGCACTACACAGGGAACACACACATATAGGCCACAAACTTATGAGCACTGGGGTCCTGACTAGCAGGGTCCCAGTGACACATAACAAACATACTGAAAACATAGGGTTTTCACTATGAGCACTGGGCCCTGGCTAGCAGGATCCCAGTGAGACAGTGAAAACACCCTGGCATACACTCACAAACAGGCCTAAAGTGGGGGTAACAAGGCTAGAAAGAGGCTACTTTCTCACAACATCTATCAAGCTTTTTCTTAATGCGAATTGGGCATTAAGGAATCGCAATTACCACCAAATACAATTTGGTGGTAACCATGTGCAAAATTTAAATATGCATTTTTAAAATTGACACTTAACGCATACATACCCCTTTGGCATGTGTGCGCCTTACATGACCTGAAATACAGCACCCTGGGGTTTTGCATTTCCTAAATTGCGAATTCCAGTTAGCAATTCGCAATTTGGGAAATGCAAAAAATTCACAATAGTGGGCCTACAGGCCCATAGGTGTGAATGGGCTCAGAATCGCTATTTGTGATTTGGTAATAGCATTTGCGATTTTTAAGAAATCGCTATTACCGAATCGCAAATATGATACATACCATATTGCGAATCAGAAATAGCGATTTCTTAAAAATCGCTATTTGAGAATCGCAAAGTGTTTTTTTCATACATCTGGCCCTTGAAGTTTAAAAGAAATTAAAGAAGAAAAATGACCACAGACACACCCGGAAAAGAACCCTCAACGGGAAAGTCTGTGACCCTAACCTTTAAGCCATAGGTGACTCCTTACTGTGATCCTTCTTGGCATACTTATGACAGTCAACCAATGCATTTGATTGCAAAGAAAAGTGAATGTTTTACCACTAGAAAGGTTCAACACTCAAAACAGTAGTAAATAAGCCAACACACTGTCAAGCGATACAAAGATTTGAACCTTCAGCCTACTCAATGACAGCACAAGGCATTGACCACTAGGCCAGAAGTGATTCTGGTCTGCTTCCATCCAAACGTAACTATCACATTCATACCAAACATCTTGCTAATCTGTCTTTGTGAAGTCATTGCATGGAGAGACCATTGCAAAGACAATCTCTCCCTCTCTCTCTCTCTCTCTCTCGCTCTCTCTCTCTCTCTCTCTATGGGATGGAAGAGAGAGAGAGTGACAGGACCACTGGGGGAGCCAGAAGGCCCCCACTGTCCTGGCCAGCTCCCCACGTCAAGTGAGAGCTGGAATTGCTCCCACAAGCAGGGAGATGCTTTAAATGTCAGCTCCTGCTTGTGGAAGCAATGTTTTCTGAAAGTAAGAGCTGTTTGACTGTTCTCACTTGTAGAAAGTTAAGTGTTTGCTCTGGCTTGGCGGGAATTGTAAAAACTCAAGTCAAGTCATAGCAAACAGCTATGTTCTGGGGGTGGGCATCCTGGGATATAACAGGAGCCGGCCCTGGGAGGTGGCCATCCCCAGTGCCATCATTGGCTTCATGAAGGGACCCACCTCCAACCTAAATAGGAGGTGGCGGTCCTCGGGGCTTTGGGGTCCGCAATGGACCCCCTTCATTCTTTTACTGTAGCCTAGGGGAGGTGGTTGTCCCCATGGCTGTGGCGCCCCCGCATTACATTTGTGTTGAATTTTTATGGTTTTGTGTGGGTAAAATGTCAACCAAACTATAACGTCCCTGTAACCTTTGTTTTTTTCAGTGAATTTCTTTTTTTTTAATTTTTTTATTTTTTACGGGCCGAAGGCTCTGGTGGCCAATCCACCCCCACAAGCACCCAACCCCACATGTTTTGGTGTGTGCACGGGTGTACTTTTTTCCCCTTTGGTTTCGGATCTGCAGATATATATATATTTAAAGGGGTCCCTGTTAGTATCAGGAAATAATTAAGTGTAATGTTGGACATTATGTTGAAGAAGGTTATTATAGAGTCAGTAGAATCTTCAGAAAGGGTTTCACTGATGGTTCTACCAGGAAAGAATGATAAGAAATAGTTTGTACGTCTATCTTAAGCACTAAGGCTCAGATTTATATTTTCTGATGCAAACCTACGCAAATGCAGTTTTACGTCAAAAAGTATAGCGCCGGCTGGTGCCATTCCAGAATGCCAGCCGGGTGCAAAATCTATGGAATGGCGCAATCTTGCGCAAAGTGGGGGATAACATTGTGGAAAATTACGTTAGCCGGGTGGGGTGGCTGTATGGGAGAAGGGGGTTTTGCACACAAAAAATGACGTTAGGCTGGTTACAGTAAAAAAAGATGACTCTAACCAGCCGAGCATCATTTCTTGACACAAAACCGTCCATACCACATGACTCCTGTCTTATAAAAGACAGGAGTCATGCCCACAACCCCCCGTGGCCAGCACAGGGGACAAGGGTTCCCCTGAACATGGCCATTGCACCCAGTGCCATGTAGGGGGGCACATTTCAGGCCTCCCAATGGCACTCAAAAAAATTGTTTTAATACTTACCTCTACTTACCTAGGACAGGGTTCCCCATCCTGTGGTGTCCTCCTGGTGTGGGTGGGGGTGTTCCTGGGGTTTGGGAGGGCACTTTTGGGCTCTTTCCTTGGTGTTAGACCATGGAAATGGCTCCACAGGTCCCCTAATGCCTGCCCAGACCCAGGTGTTAAATAATGGCGCTGAGCAGGCTTAGCGCCATTATTTAGGCCCGCCTCCCTCCCATGCACCATTATTGCACGGGAGGATAAATAACGTTCTAGGGCCTTAGAGTCATTTTTTGGATGGGAACACCCACCCTGCATCTCATTGACTCAAGGTGTGGTCACGCATCCAAAAAATAACATTAACGTCAATATTTTGACGTTAGACTAGTATTGCGTCAAAATATAAATATGGAGTTAACTTTGCCCTGAATTAGCGTAAAAAACATGACGCTATTTCAGCGCAAACAGGGTATTAATCTGGGCCTAAATTTGAATATTGTCATTGATAGCCATACAATGCCTCTTAGAAACAAGTCAGTGTGTAAGTCTGAAGGTGTTACAGTAGTTTCTTCTTTCAACCTCAGATCCTCCTGCCATAGAATAGAATAGAATAGAATAGAATAGAATAGAATAGAAAAAGGGGCCGTGGGGCTTGCATAGGCAGCACCTATGTTCCTAAGGGCAATGTATCATATATTTTGTATTGTATATTTAAACAGGATAATTACTTGATATTTTGCAAGCGATGAGAATAGCCAAATTAAACATATCAATGTATCATGAAAAAGGTTGTAAAAGCATGTTTTAACTTTGAAAATTTAGAGTGCAAATTGTTCCAGGAAATGTGGGATACTTAGATCATTATGTTTCTAGTAAAGGGATTGTTCCTAATTCGTCAATGGATTAAAGTAGTGAGTGTACCATCACCAGTTTCTAAGGAGCAACTTTTGTCTTTCGCGTAATTGTGCGATTACAGCAAGTTTATCCATTTTGCAGAGAAAATGGAAAATTTAAGAAAACTGTTAAGGAAGAACACAGCTTTTGTTAGGGATAGGATAAACAAACTGCTTTTGGGAAGATCAAGGAGGATACTATCAAAGCTGCTAATAGAAAGCTGTTTTTGCATAATGCATAGTCACAAATCGATGCCAGTATTTATGGCCTAGTTGCGTGTCTATCACAAAGAGCTTGCAAGGAAGAGTGCATTGTGTCCTTTGCATCTTGCACATTGATGCAGTACCAAAAGTACACATGAGGTAAATCAGAAGGCGGTACTAACCTGTGTGTGGCCCACTGAACACTTTTGCAACTATAAATATAACACAGAGAAAGAGTGCAATAGGCTGCGTCAAAAGATGGGATATGTTAAAAATACGTTTTTATATATCCATCTGATGGTGCACTTTATCTTAATTCACAGTTTCAAGAACCATGGGGATTGCTCACAATGCAATAATGCTGTGACTTCTGCATGAATTACAAAAATGGCAAAAGAAATGTAAAAATGTGTTTGACGATTATTTTGTACCATACAATCAGGGCATAATCAACTGCTATGTTTAGGAAAACCGGCACGCATTAGCATTTATGCTCGAGTTAACTTGTGCATGAACCCAAAAGGGATAGAGCAGTGCTTAATCTGTGCTTGTTGTTTCCGGTGCTGAGCACCGGCACTTATTTTTGCGGGCCGGGCCTTATTCTTCTGCCTCAAGCATTTGCTGCGAGCAAAAGACACATATGGGAAAGATGGAGGAAGGGAAAAACGAAAAAGCGTCACAAAGGGAGAAAGTAGAAAGCTGCTGGAGTGAGCTGAAGGGACAGGGGTGGGCTTTGTATGGATTGAAGGGACCCGAGATGGCTTCAGGATTATGCTGTCTCAGTATTCCCTGTTCCCACATTTAATTGCAGCAGCCGTGCGTTTAAGAAGAGGGCTTTGGGCACCGGCACATTTTTATTTACAAATTAAGCACTGGGATAGAGACAATTATAAGTAGCATAGTGTTGTCTAGAAGCGTGTGTCAAGTCCACTTTAGATGGGCTATCACACCTTGACAAGACAACCTGTCACTGCTGGCCTCCACATTGGGTCAAACAGGCGACTGGACAGCCATGTGACAATGTGAGAGTAGGAGGATGGGTGACCTCACTGTATTAAAAGATTATAGTCCTGAAGGAGCTCTGCTGTAAAGGGGTGGAGCTTAAGCCCAGCCTCGACCTGCTTTCCCAAAAACCAGGGTGTTGTACACCTTGTTCAAGATTTTTAGCTGTATCATATGAAGTGAACGATGTAAACAGAGGTCTCCTTTACAAATCTGGCTCCAAATAGACAGCCATTCCATTAAACCTCAAGCACTTTATCTGACATGTATACTTGTTTGGGACCCATCCTCATAAAATGTGACTGATTGTTTCCACCAAGACGAAGGCATTTGCTTTTCTATAAAGACAAATGACGCGATGGCTCCATTCCCTCAGAATAAGTAGATTCACAGGATTACCAGACACTGTTGCCTTTTCTGTAAATTCTATAATCTGCTTTAGAGAACTGCGAACGCCCAGCAACTTTTCCTGGCAAATCCTGAGAACTCTGTTGATCCCTTTTTTGTGATCTTTGCTCTATTTTTTATAAAAGGGCAACCATTAGCCATTGCAGACAAATTGTCAGGAAGGAATAGTCGCAGACACTCCACAGCCAACTTCTATTGCATTTATCATTACTTACTATTCAGTGACAGAGGGAGAGGAGAGGTCATTCCCTTGACCTAGGATGTGCACTGACATTAGGGCAAAAATATGAGTCTCCTGTGCAAAAGATATAGGAAGAATATCCAACTGATGTTGATTCCAACAGAATCGTTTTCACTGCACTTAATAAGAGATACTAAAACATCCTTTCTGTCCCACCTTCCTTCAAGCGGTATTACTAGCAACAATCCTACAAGTAAGAGGGCTTCATGATCATTTCACAAATTGTATCCTCATCTTTTGAAGAGCAATCCGATTAACATACTCGATGAGAGCTGAAGAAAAAGTTTGTGCATCTGAGATGCCTTGGGAAAATGCTTTCTCTTCACTGTTCATTTTCTCCACTGGATACCAGAGAGATTCGATTAGGGTTTTTGAGCAGTGTGGGCCTCTCCATGTGGACAAGGGTGTGAATGAGCTGATTTGCCAAAGGAAGCTGCAATGGAGCTTCCCAGTGCCTCATGCATGGTGCACCCATTAGCATCTATCGCTGACTGGACCACATCCTGAATTTTGACCTGCACCTCCATGTATGGAGTCGTCTGTCCCTACAAGGGAACCTCATCCTTTTGCTGCATAGAGGGGTCTGAAACTGCTCCAGACTTTGGAAGAGTTAACTTCGTTAAACTGACCTTGTCTGTACCTTCCATATTAAACCGCCTAAAGAAGATAGGAATCAGAAAAAGAAGACGAGCAGCTTTAAGACCGGTATTACATGTTTGAAACACCAGTGACCCACCTCAGTATCACCGGTCGATACAATGATACAGAACATCACAGTAGTCTTTGTTTAGTGAAAAAGTGTTTTGCTAATCTATTTAAACTTCTTTTATTGTTTTTTATTAATGTTCTGTTTTTAAAACCAAAACCCGTTTCACAAAAACGCTACCTAACCTGCCACGGGGAAGCTGCGCAATGTGTAACAAGGTCTACAGCGCCCCGAGGAGTTGCGAGGAAATGGGGAAGAAAATGAAGTTGTGCATTTGCAGCCTGAGGCGAATCGCGTGCTACACTGAACAGCAGGTCGCCAGTAAAGCAGCTGCACATGCCGAGGCTCACACTCCTAATAAGCCTTGGCAAAGCCAATAGGTCTCGCCTATGCAAGATCTGTTGTCTTTGTCAATGTGTTTTTTAGCCATGTTGTACAGCAGCCCATCTGCTGTGCAGCATGGCTCTGAGTATAACAAAAAAACTATTCTATGACGCAGTCAACGTCGGCCGCTTTCTTTTTGCTTTCAACCATGCTGCACATCATAGCTTAAAAAAACACTGAAAAGACATTTACTAGAGCTATTTGGCTTTGGCAATGTTTTATTTGCCATGTTGTATGGCTGCGAGGGTGCTGTGTTACATGGATGAAAGTTGGAAAAAAAAAATGGAAAGCAGTCAGCTCACCGCGTCGCAGCACGTTTTTTAAAAACTTTTAGCCATGCTGTTTTGCAGCTGCGCTGATGTACAACATGGCTTTAAAAACTTTGACAAAGCCAATAGATCTAGCATAGGCGAGACCTATTGGGTGTCCCAATGCTTGTTTTATATGGCTCATGACTGCCCATTTGACAAATCAGCATTAAACTTTCCAAAAAGGAATAAATGCACTAAAGATTGATCCTGGAAGGTTTTGTGCAGATTCCTTTCAGTGGCCCTCAGGGTCAAGGCAAGTGGTTCATGGACACGGCCTACGAGCCCTCGAGCCCTCGAACCCTGGGCAGTGGTCACCAAGTGCGGCCTACTGCTTTTTGATCACGCCCAAGGTTGTGCACAGCAGGTACAGGGTTTATGAAACACTTAGGTGATCATTACAACCCTGGCGGACGGTGTTTAAGCGGCGGTAAGACCGCCAACAGGCCGGCGGTAAAAAATTTGGAATTACGACCGTGGCGGAAACTGCCAACAAAGACAGCCACTTTAACACTCCGACCGTCACGGCGGTACAAACAAACAGCTTGGCGGTCACCGCCAACAGACAGGCGGAGGACAAAGTACCCCCCACAGTATCACAACCTACCAATACGCCACCTTTTCTGGGGCAGATTCACCGTGGACAAAAACACGGCGGAAACAGGACCTCGAAGGGAAAACGCTCACCTCTACACACCCCACGAGGAACCAGGACGCCATGGAACCAGAGCTGTAGATCCTGCCAGCCCTTATCTTCTTGCTCCTCTACCAGGAGCACGAACGCCGGCGGCGAAGACCACAGTGAGTGCTGCACCTACGACACAGGGGAGGGGGAGGGAAAAAACAGGGACACACACACGCAACACGCAACACCCCCACCCACACCCTCACCCACGACAACACACACACTAATACATCATGATACATTATAGTTACACCCCGCAACCCCCCAGAAGAATGCAAAGACCAAAGAAAATGAGTGTAACCATTGCAATATATTAAAATGCAGTACGCAAAAATATACATACATACACTATTAACAAAATATACACCAAGAATAGTAGTCCAGGTAGTGCTCCATTGAAGTCCGTGGAACACTGGGCCCACACGGTATGGGCGAGGCCCACACAAGATCCCCGACCATGATGGAGAGAACACTGCAGGGGCATCAGATAGCAATAAAACAGGCACCTCAGGGGGAGGGAAAGGGGGGCACCTCAGCCGGTTGAGTGCACAGCGCCTATTCCACGAGGGGGCCACATGCCCACTGTTCAATCCTGGGGAGTGCAAAGCCACAGTCTCTCAAGTCTCTACAGTGGGTGGTTTGCCACTGTTCAATCCTGGGGAGTGCAAAGCCACAGTCTCTCAAGTCTCTACAGTGGGTGGTTTGCCCACTGTTCAATCCTGGGGAGTGCAAAGCCACAGTCTCTCAAGTGGATGACAGTCTCCACTGGTTCTGGAGGGGGCTTGGTGCCCAGAGTGCTTCATTCTGCCAAGGACTGAGGTAGTGGATGTATCTCTCCACTGGTTCTGGAGGGGGCCTTGTGCCCAGAGTGCTTCATCCTGCCAAGGACTGAGGTAGTGGATGGATCTCTCCACTGGTTCTAGAGGGGACTTGTGCCCAGAGTGCTTCATCCTGCCAAGGACTGAGGTAGTGGATGTATCTCTCCACTGGTTCTGGAGGGGGCCTTATGCCCAGAGTGCTTCATCCTGCTAAGGACTGAGGAAGTGGATGACAGTCTCCACTGGTTCTGGAGGGGGCTTGGTGCCCAGAGTGCTTCATCCTGCTAAGAACTGAGGAAGTGGATGACAGTCTCCACTGGTTCTGGAGGGGCTTGGTGCCCAGAGTGCTTCATCCTGCCAAGGACTGAGGTAGTGGATGTATCTCTCCACTGGTTCTGGAGGGGGCTTTGGGCCCAGAGTGCTTCATCCTGCCAAGGACTGAGGTAGTGGATGGATCTCTCCACTGGTTCTGGAGGGGGCTTGGTGCCCAGAGTGCTTCATCCTGCTCGTGACGGACTCAATAGCGTCAGTGCCCTTGGCGCTCATGGGCCAGAGGTGCATGTGGCGACGGTGCACTGTTCAGCGGTGCTTGTGGCGGCGGTGCCCTGTTCAGCGGTGCATGTGGTGGCGGTGCCCTGTTCAGCGGTGCTTGTGGCGGCAGTGCCCTGTTCAGCGGTGCTTGTAGTGGCGGTGCCCTGTTCAGCGGTGCATGTGGCGGCGGTGCCCTGTTCATCGGTGCTTGTGGCGGCGGTGCCCTGTTCAGCGGTGTTTGTTGCGGCGGGGTCCTTTGCAGTGACTCAGCTGCTGGCGGTCCTGTCTGGCCCAGCAGGGCTGGTGCTGGCGGTCCTGTCTGGCCCAGCGGGGCTGGTGTTGGCGGTCGTGTCTGGCCCAGAGGGGCTGGTGGTCCTGTCTGGCCCAGCGGGGCTGGTGCTGGCGGTCCTGTCTGGTCCAGCGGGTCTGGTGCTGGAGGTCCTGTCCTGGGCAGCAGGGCTGGTGGCGGTGGCCTCTTGGGCAGCAGGGCAGGTGCTGGCGGTGGCCTCCTAGTTAGCGGGGATGATGGCGGTGGCCTCCTGGGCAGCGGGGATGATGGCGGTGGCCTCCTGGGCAGCGGGATGATGGCGGTCTTCTCCACGGTGCTGCTCTTTCCAGACCTGCTGACTTTCTTGTGGCCCTTCCCCCCCTTGGAAGGTGTCGCAGCTGACTCCACACTCCCACCTGTACCCCTGGGAGCGGCTTTGGTGGCTGGAGTCTTCCCCCTCTCCCGCCGGGCACTGGCCAGCTTTTGATGCTTCACAGGTGGGGGACTGTCCGTGCTGTGGCTCTGTGTCACACTGGCTGCACTGGTGGCCAGTGCACTCCAGATTCCGGTGACTACAGGCACCACTGGTCCCGGAGATGTTGTGGCTGAGGTGCTAGGTTGGGACCTGGAGAGTCGGGCCCTAGGAGACGGATGGGGTGAAGAAGGTGTGGGAAAGAGGTCAAGGTTAGACAGGAAAAGTTTTTGGGAAACACTGGGACGGGTAGCTGGAGGGGGTTTGGGAGTGGAGGAAGAGGTTGTGGTTGTAGGAGGTGTTCGTTTGGTGACTTTGGGTGAAGGTGCATGCGCTGGAGGCTGTCGTGAGGTGGATGGCTGTTGGGTGGGTGTGTGCCTGCGTTTGTGTATCTTGGGAGGTGGTGTCACAGACACACTGGGAGAGGACCCAGGGGACGTGTGAATGGCAGTGGGGGTGGTGACTGCATGTGAGCGGGGTGTGGTGGTGTGTGTGCTGGTGATGGCAGTAGTGGCTGTAGATGTAGTGCATGCAGGTGTGAGTGTAGAGGAGACTGGGAGGGAGGAGGGAGACAAGGAGGAGGGGGACACAGTGGAGGCAGTGGATGTTGGTGTGTCTGCATATGTGTGATGCTTGCGTGAGTGCCTGTGGGATGTGTGGTGCTTCTGTTCGCCTGAGCTTCCCTTGTGTGTTGAAGTGTGTGCATGCTGGTCTGAAGGTGTGCTTGGGATAGGCTGAGGTAGAGAGGACTGGGTCTGGGTGGAGGAAGTTGGAGGAGGGATACTAGACACAGGGACAATGGCTGCCATCAGTGCTGAGGCCAGAGTCTGAAAAGCTCGCTGAAGGGCCGCCTGACCAGAATGAATGCCCTCCAGGAATGCATTTGTTTGTTGCAACTGCCTTTCTACACCCTGGATGGCATTCAAAATGGTAGACTGCCCAACAGTGAGGGACCTGAGGAGGTCAATGGCCTCCTCACTGAGGGCAGCAGGGATGACTGGGGCAGGGGATGAGGTGCCTGGGGCGAAGGTGATGCCCACCCTCCTGGGTGAGCGGGCACGGGGCAAAGGCTGAGGGGCTGCTGGGAGGGCGGTGCTGATAGTGGGGGTGGCGGCTGTACCTGTAGATGCGGGGGCACAGATGTTGCCGCCACCACAAGGGAGCTCCCATCAGAGGACGAGTCTGTGTCACTGGTGTCAGCTCCTGTCCCCGCCGTGGAGCTCCCCCCTCCCTCCGTCCCACTGGTGAACTCCGAGTCCGTTGTCTCGCCCCCCAGTACCATGTGGGATGCAGCTCCCTCCTGCTCCGGTGCCACTGCTCCTCCGCTTGATGATGCTAATGCACACAAGAACAGGGAGACCACAAAAAGGGGGGGGAACAACAGAAGAAAGACATGTTGAGTGCATGCATTACAGCTACATTTGGCGGACACGACAGACACAGAAGACCCCTGCACCATGCCGCGCACTTGGGATCCACTTTTCAATCCCTGGGACATGGCCTACAAGGCTATGGACGACATCTGCACACATGGATGACACAGGAGCCTGACTAGGTGTACTTGGCACTGTACACAGGTGGGGTGCCACAGGGTCTGCCACAACAAGGGGACCTTGCCTACTAAACTCGCCCTGGCCTAGGGAAACCCACAGCCCACCTCCCCCACCCAGACACCTCCACTGCGTGCAAAATCAGCAGAATGAGAGTGTACTGACCCCCTTGTGGCTGCTGTGATGCCCCCAAGCGCCCATCCAACTCCAGGTACACCACCGCCAGGATCCTGAACATCAGGGGGGTCATGGTGCGACGGGCACCCCTCCCACGTTGGGAGGCAATCCCCAGCTGGGCCTCTGCCGTCTTCTTGCTCCAGCAGCGAATGTCCTCCCATCTCTTACGGCAGTGGGTGCTCTGTCTGTGGTAGACCCCCAGGGTCCAGACGTCCTTGGCGATGGCACGCCAAATATCTTTTTTCTGGTGGGCGCTGAGCTACATGAATTGTACAGGGGGAAAAGAAAAGTTTTTACCAACTGCACCATCACAGTCATTGGCCCCCATCCCTACCCTTGCCATGATGCACATGCACTCACCGTTGTTTCATGCACACCTCAATCTCCCCCCCATCTTTCATCCACCCCACTCCACACAGGCATAGCCCATACAGCATGCTCCCAGTGTATTTACCTGTTTGTCTGGAGGAC
This sequence comes from Pleurodeles waltl, assembly GCF_031143425.1. Taxonomy (NCBI): domain Eukaryota; kingdom Metazoa; phylum Chordata; class Amphibia; order Caudata; family Salamandridae; genus Pleurodeles; species Pleurodeles waltl. The sequence goes on from NC_090444.1 coordinate 1,322,255,837, forward strand.
CTTAGAGTAGCGTGTACTGGGGGAGGACCCCATCCACGATTTTTTCCAACTCCTCCGATGTGAAGGCAGGGGCCCTTTCCCCAGACGCACGAGCCATTGTCTCTCCCAGACCGAGGTCACAGCAGCACTTGCAGTGTAGGTCCTCTCCTGTCGAAGATCAGGTATCGAGTGATTGAACAGATAGAAAATGGCGGTCACGTCCGCGGCGGTGCATACCGTCACCGCCGTTGTACATCGTCATTGGCTCCTGGGACCCATAGGGTCCAATGTTAACCAATGCATCATAGCGCCGCGGTCTTCGACCGCCTACTGCGACAGTGTACAACGCCAGCGTAGTTACCTCACATCCCATCATCCCACTTTACAGTTCAGGCAGCCGCCATTTCAGGAGTCCACGTGGCTTAATTTTTAACTACGTCACACATACCTAGGCCTAGTCTCAACACACATACAGGCCAATTTTCGGATTATGATTCGTGTTCTGTGTAAGCTGTGGGTACGTACCTCTGAGTTGTTTACTCTGTGCTCGCTGTTGTCCTTCATAGGCACCGCCCGCTGGGACATGTGAGGAGATGGCGGCATCCTTCAGTGTACAGACCGCTGGTGGACCTGTCGACAATGGAGGAAAGACATGTGATCATCACCTACAGCCTTGACCGTGCCACAATCCAGGAACTGTGTGCCCAGCTGGAGCCAGACCCGATGTCAGCTATCCGCCATCCCACAGGAATCCCCCCTCAAGTGCAGGTGCTGTCAGTACTCCATTTCCTTGCAAGTGGGTCATTTCAAACAACAGTGGCCATAGCATCAGGGCTGTCCCAGCCTATGTTTTCCAATGTGTTGTCCAGAGTGTTGTCTGCCCTGCTAAAACACATGCGGAGCTACATCGTTTTACCTCAGGTGGAGGATTTGCCTTCAGTGAAAGGAGACTTCCATGCCCTGGGACATATCCCCAACATCATAGGTGCCATTGATGGGACCCATGTGGCTTTGGTACCCCCCGCAGGAGTGAACAGGTGTACAGAAACCGGAAGAGTTATCATTCCATGAATGTGCAGATGGTGTGTTTGGCAGACCAGTACATCTCCCATGTGAATGCCAAGTTCCCTGGCTCAGTGCATGATGCCTACCTCCTGCGGAATAGCAGCATCCCTTATGTGATGGGTCAACTCCAGAGGCACTGTGTGTGGCTATTAGGTGAGCACCTGGAAGCAAGTTAGTGGGAATGGCTGTCTGGGGATATCCCTACAGGTTAGTGTGTGTCTAACAGTTGTCCCTCGCCATTTGCAGGTGACTCTGGTTACCCCAACCTGTCATGGCTACTGACCCCAGTGAGGAATCCCAGGACAAGGGCAGAGGAACGCTACAATGAGGCCCATGGGCGAACTCGGCGGATAATAGAGCGGACCTTCGGCCTCCTGAAGGCCAGGTTCAGGTGCCTCCATATGACAGGTGGAACCCTATTCTACTCACCAAAGAAGGTGTGCCAGATCATTGTGGCCTGCTGTATGCTTCACAACTTAGCTTTGCGACGACAGGTGCCTATTCTGCAGGAGGATAGTCCAGATGGCGGTGTTGTTGCAGCTGTGGAGACTGTGGACAGTGAAGACGAGGAAGCAGAAGAAGAGGACATGGACAACAGTAACTCGGTGATCTTGCAATATTTCCAGTGAGACACAGGTAAGAAGACAACACTGCCTGCTACATGTACTTTAACACTAGTACCTCTCTACTGTCTGTCGTTTTCACCCAGTATAACGTCACTGAGTTGTCACTTTCCCTTACGATTTCACAGATGTGGGTCCCACTGTGTGACATCTGCTTTGTTTCCTCATGGACTAGAGCTGTGTGACATAGGTATGTTGACATTACAATTGAAAGAGCATTTTGCCACTGTAATTGCTAATACACTATTTCGAAATCCCAGACTGACTCCAGATTGTTTTGTGCTTCAAGGGTGTTTATTTAAGTGCTCAATATTGGAGGGGGTTGCAAAATGGTGAGGGGTGATGGGGGAGGAATGTCCATTTCATAGTCTAATCTATTAGTCTCACAGGTGCATTGCCCAAATCGGCATAGGAAGTGGATCTGGGGCAGTTTGAGGATGGACAGGGTGGCAAGGTGGGACAGAAGGATGACAATCAGGGTGGTCTAATTTCTTGGCGGGGGTCTTGGCATCGTTCTCTGTCTTTGTCCTGGATCTCAGGGACCGTTTGCGGGGTGGTTCTCCCTCTGCAGGGGGTGGGGTGCTGGTGTGGTGGTCCTGTGGCGGGGCGTCCTGTCCACTAGCGCCGGTGGAGGTGGTGGGCAGTTCATCGTCCATGCTAGTGTCAGGGGCCCCTTGTTGTGCCACAGTGTCCCTCCTGGTGTTGAGTACTTCCTTCAGCACCCCTACGATGGTGCCCAGGGTGGAATTGATGGCTCTGAGTTCCTCCCTGAAGGCCAAATACTGTTCCTCCTGCAGGCGCTGGATCTCCTGAAACTTGGCCAGTACCGTTGCCATCGTCTCCTGGGAGTGGTGGTAGGCTCCCATGATGGAGGAGAGGGCCTCGTGGAGAGTGGGTTCCCTTGGCCTGTCCTCCTCCTGTCGCACAGCAGCCCTCCCAGTTCCCCTGTGTTCCTGGGCCTCCGTCCCCTGGACCGTGTGCCCACTAGCACTGCCCCCAGGTCCCTGTTGTTGTTGGGGTGGTGGGTTAGCCTGGGTTCTCTGTAGTGGTGGACACACTGCTGCTTGACGTGTCCTGGGGACAGAGGTATGGGCCCGCTGGGTGGGTGCTCTGCTGGTGTTTCCAGAAGGGGAAGGTCTGTAGTGGCCTGTGACTGTGTGAGGGGAACCGACTGGTCATCTAGATCCAGTTGGACAGAGCTGCTGTCATCACTGTGGGCCTCTTCTGTGAGTGGTGTGGACATGTGTGGACTCTCCTGTCCGGTGACGTTGGGTAGGGGTCCTGCAGGGGTATAAAAGGATGTTTATTACATCTGTGTGTGGCATGGTGTGCAATAGGTGGGTGTCCGTGTACCCCAGTGCTTGCATTCCTGTGTGGGACCTTGTGTGATGGTGGTTTAGGGGGGTGTATGGGTATGTGCAGTGGCCATGCTTTGGTGATGTGTGTCCATGCTTTGTTGTTGCATGCAGGGCTTGGTGTTGGGATGGGTGGGTTGTGATAGTGGGACATTTGTGAGGAGTAGGAGTGATGGGGGTGAGGGTGAGGGTGGGGGTATGTGATGGCATGCAGGTAGGATGGGGAATGTAAAGCTTTGACTTACCAGAGTTCATTCCTCCATCTACCTCTGTGAGGCCCTCAGGATGCAGAATCGCCAAGACCTGCTCCTCCCATGTTGTTAGTTGTGGGGGAGGAAGCGGGGGTCCGCCGCCAGTCCGCTGAACCGCAAGGTGGTATCTTGAGACCACGGAACGTACCTTCCCCCGTAGGTCATTCCACCTCTTCCTGATGACATCCCTATTTCTTGGGTGCTGTCCCACTGCGTTGACCCTGTCCACTATTCTTCGCCATAGCTCCATCTTCCTTGCAATGGAGGTGTGCTGCACCTGTGATCCGAATAGCTGTGGCTCTACCCAGACGATTTCCTCCACCATGACCCTGAGCTCCTCCTCAGAGAACCTGGGGTGTCTTTGGCGTGCCATGGGGTGGTGTGGGTGATGTGTGGGGTGGTGTGTGTAGTGATAAGTGGGGTGGTATTTAGTGGTGTGTTGTGTGAGGTGCGTGGAAGTAATGTGGGTGATGGTATTGTGTGCCTGTGGATGCTTGGTAGTTGTTTGTAGTGTCTCTCTCTGGCCTTCTCTCGGTACTTGTGGTCATAGGGGTTTGTGGGTGATGTGGGTGTGTGTTTTATATTGTATTGGGTGTGTGGGAGTGGTGTGTGTATGTTGTCCAATGTGGTAGTGTTTTGTAAATGTGTGTGTATTATGAGCACGGCGGTGTGTACCACCAATGGAATACCGCGGTTGAAAGACCGCCGTGTGGATTCGTGTGTCGTGATAGTGTGGGCGTATTTCTGTTGGCGTGACAGTGGAGGTTTTGTTATCGACAGTTTATCACTGACCTTTGGTGTGGCGGACTTGTGTGGGTGTCTGAATTTTGGCGGATTCCGTGCTGTGGGCCGTGAAACAATTTCAACAGAAATTTCAACAATAATTGCTAAAAACTTTTTGTTGAGAACAGCCAAGGTTGTTACTAAGTTTAGCTGTTATTTAACATAAATAAATGATAAAGTTACGCGAAAAAACTTAATTTGAAGAGATGTTATGTTTTGATACATAACCTATGAAAAGAAACATTCCCTATTATATTATAGTTAGCTTTACATGCATAACGGCACTTAATGCATTTCTCATGCACTCAAACATCACATCACTGATGACAGATATTAAATGGATGGTGGCAACTCAGGGCAACAACCACAGACAAGTACCCTTTAGCTACGCCCTGTGTCTACTACCGCTGCCCTTGTGTCCTCTAGAAAAAGCCTGCAAGTACAGGCTGTCTCACCATGACACTTATCTAGGTAATTGGGCCCAGTTCCCCAATGCACAGGTCCTTCTCTGCTACCCCTGCCCGCAATGCCCATGAGGCATTACCTGCGTTCGTACCTTTGGCACACATTGAGTATGCTGCAAAAGCCCCTTATTATCAGCACATCCATATTTTAGGCATTAAAAAGCCAATCTCACTGGCTTTGGCAATGCTTGTTTGATATTGCGCTTGCTGCATCACTCCTGCAGTTTCATGGCGCTGCATATAACAGTCTGTTAAAGGGCCAAAGCTAATTGAACATATGAAAGTGCAAACCGATTCATGTGCCAGTTTTCGTGGCTCGGGTCATAGAACCCACAGACACCCAGAATTACCTGTCATTTCCTGTCTGGCTGACACTTCTCTCTCTTAATCCCCTTCAGCTGTGACTAAGGCCAGCTGCTACTGGAGTCAAACCATCTTAACAAACACCCAGCATCCCGGGGATGGCCGGGCTTTGCCAGGCTTTTCTTTTATGTAAAAACAACAAGGTGATGGATGAAATGCTTAAATTAATCTTAGCCCGGGTTTGCCAGGCTTTTCTTTTATGCAAAAACAACAAGGTGATGGATGGAATGCTTAAATTAATCTTAGCCCCTGGAAATCTCTCGAGGCTGCAACCCAATCCATTGTTTTTTTCCCACCATGCAACCTCAGTTCGGACCCAGCCATATGCACATCAGTTTTAAACCTGCTTCTCATGGGAACAGTTTAGCCGGAACTGCCAGGCCAGATCCTCCCTGAACCTAAACACAAGCAACCTAGGAACCGGTTTCGCCATATTTAGGGCTGTTCATACAGGCATACCTTAGTTCCAGTGGCACAGTGAGCCGAGGACCCACGTCTCAGCATACCCATTGCACTTAGGACTTCAAATGCAAAAATAACAAAGTGATGGATGGAATGCTTGAATTAATCTCAGTCACTGGCAATTGCTCGGGACCACATCCCAGTCCATCCTTATTTTGCCCAACACGCCACCACAGTTTTGACCCAGCCATATGCAAATCAGTCTTGACCCTTCTCCTCATGAGAACAGATCAGCCTGAACTGCCATGCCAGGTCCTTCCTGGACCAGAACACAAGCAACCTAGGACTGGTTTCGCACTATTTAGTTGATTTGGGATGCAGCCCGAGTGATTGTCAGAGGCTGAGATTAATTCAAACATTCCATCACCACATTGTTGTTTTTGCATTTGTCTTTTGGAAGTGCAAAGGAACTTCATTTTCTTCAAAGGGGTCTGCTTTGTCAGATGCAGATGTTAGATGACACCTAGACAGGCCCCTTCTTTTGTTAAGGCAGGCACTAATCTCAGTGGGGAGCAAGCTGCCATCAGAACTGGTTTAGAGGAGCCAGAGAGGAGGGACTGTTTATTTCCCTGGTCACACCTCTGGGAGTGAAGGGTTTCATGATTTTAGATTTAGGCAGACAGGGGATGCCTGGAATTATTTGCAACAGGGAACAAAGGAAATGCTGTAGAGGTATGTAGGGTTAACCCAGGAAACTTTTACGACATTAGTTAGGGAGGTGCCAGGAGTCACTACCATCCACAAGGTGTCGACAGGCATACATGTGCCATACCAGTACCTTCTAAAGAACACTACCGGACCCAGGGGAGATCAGAAGAGGACTAACCCTGATATCTGAAACCCGAAAAGAGCCCTGAAGGACTGAACCTACTCTCATTTGTATCCATGACAAAGAAGTGGACACCAGGTCTAGTTATCCCTTATTAGTAAAGTAGTAGTGCTCTAGCAGCTTAGGATGATAGAGGTAGCTATAGCAGAGCAGCTTAGGCTGAACTAGGAGACATGCAAAGTTCATGCAATACCACTTATAGTTACACAGTACTTATACACAAATAAAGACAATACTCAGTGTTACCAAAAATAAAGGTATTTATTTGGGTGACACAGTACCAAAAATATCTTAGAGGCAATACTCCTTCTGGAGGTAAGTATTATACACAATATATACACTAGACACCAAAGTTAGACAAGTAAGTAGTCATAGAACAATGCAAACAATAGAAAATGCCATAGAATGCAATGGGAGGGAGAAAATAGGTCTAGGGCAACACAAACCATATACTAATAAAGTGGAATGCAAATCACAAATTTCCCCCTAGACAAGTGTAATGTGTGCAGAATTGCTGGTAGAGTAAGAATACAGTAAAGGTAAGTAAATTACCCCACCCCAGAGCCCTGAAAAGCAGGAGTAAAGTACTGGAAGTTTCCTTAGGACACACTACACCTCATGATTGGGATTTTACAGCAACCAACCAAGTCTGCAAACAACAACTACTGGATTCTTGGACCTGGAGACCTGCAAAGGAAGGGGACCAAGTCCAGAAGTCAAAAGACATTCCACGAAGGACAGGAGACCCTGCCAACCCAGAAGAGGATGCAAAAGAAGAGTCCTCGGTTAGTTGAAGACTGCAGAAATGCACCCTAGGAAGATGCAAGCGGGTTCCTGCATGATGCAAAGGATGTCCCACGACGTGAAGATGGTTGCAGATGTGATTTCGTGTTGGAAGTCACCAACAAGCCTTGGTTACAACAAAAGTGCGTTTTACATTAAAATTGAGCTGGATGGACCCAGGAGGGAACTGGGAGCCTCAACTCCTTGTGAGGAGGAAGAGAGTGCTCTCAGCACTTTAGAGAGCCCTCAGATACTGGGTAGCACCTATGGGAGTCCCAGGACATGGGGACAAAAGAGGTGCAAAACGCAGTTGGCGCAGCACAACAAAGGAAGGTCCCACGCCGCAGGAGAACAACTCAGCGAGTTGAGCGTCACAAGATGGAGTGCCGGAGACCTGGGCCAGGCTGTGCATGAAGGAATTTTGCAAATAGTGCACAGAGGCCTCAGGAGGTGAAGAAGCCACAGTACATAGGGGTACTGTCGCTCTCTCGGAAGGCAAGGCCTTACCTCCTCCAAATTGCGTCAGCAGGAACTCAGGACAGTCAATGGGGTCCACCCTCTGTGCCCTTAGAAGCATGCTCGTCGCTGTGAGAAGAGTCCAAGGGTACCGGTCGTCATCTTGGAAGGTGCCTGCTTGAGCAGGGGAGTGACTCCGTCACCCCACGGGAGATTTCTTTGGTCCTTCTGGTGCAGGATGAAGACAGGGAGTCCCCAGAGCGTGCACACCGTGGAAACTGTTGCAGTTGCTGACTTGGAGCTGAGGTTGCAGAAGAAACGTATCCCTTGTGGATACTTTGTTGCAGTTACAGCGGTTCCTGGAGCAGGCTGCGGTTGATCCGAGGTCAGAGGATGAAGTAGTAGTTGCAGAGGATTCCTGAAGGAAACTTGCCAGCAGAATCTGAAGAGAACCCACAGGAGAGACCCTAAATAGCCCTGAGAGGGGTATTGGCTACCTTATCAGGTAAGGACCTATCAGGAGGGGTCTCTGGCGTCACCTGCTGTCACTGGCCACTCAGAGCCCTCCAGAGTGCCCCCACACCTTGCAAAGCAAGATGGCTGAAGTCTGGGACACACTGGAGGAGCTCTGAGCACCACCCTTAGGGTGGTGATGGACAGGGGAGGGGTCACTCCCCTTTCCTTTGTCCAGTTTCATGCCAGAGCAGGGGACAAGTGGTCCCTGAACCGGTGTAGACAGGATTATGCAAGGAGGGCACCATCTGTGCCCTTCAAAGCATTTCCAGAGGCTGGGGAGGCTACCCCTCCCCAGCCTGTAACACCTATTTCCAAAGGGAGAGGGTGTAACACCCTGCTCTCACAGGGAATGCTTTGTTCTGCCTTCCTGGTACTGGGCTGCCCAGACCCCAGGAGGGCAGAACCCAGTCTGTGTGGTGGCAGCTGCTGTAGCTGCAAGGCAAGCCTCAAAGAGCTGGTTTGGCAGTACAGGGGGGTCCATAGTGGAGCCCCCAGGATGCATGGACTTGGTTCCCCAATACCAGACTTGGAATGGGGGAACAATTCCATGATCTTAGACATGTTACATGGCCATATTCAGCGTTACCATTGTGAAGCTACATATAGGTGTTGACCTATATGTAGTGCACACGTGTAATGGCGTCCCCGCACTCACAAAGTCCCTGGAAATGGCCCTGAGCTATGTGGGGGCACCTTTGCTAGTGCAAGGATGCCCTCACACTTAGTAACTTTGCACCTAACCTTCACCAAGTGAAGGTTAGACATATAGGTGGCTTATAGGTTACTTAAGTGCAGTGAAAATGGCTGTGAAATAACGTGTGCGTTATTTCACGCAGGCTGCAATGGCAGGCCTGTGTAAGGGTTTGCCTGAGCTCCCTGTGGGTGGCAAAAGAAATGCTGCAGCCCATGTGGGTCTCCTGGAACCCCAATGCCCTGGGTACCTGGTACCAAATACTAGAGACTTATAAAGGGGGTCCAGTGTGCCAAATGAAAGTGGTAAATGAAGTCACTAGCGTACAGTGACAAATTTAAAAGCAGAGAGAGCTTAAGCACTGAGGTTCTGATTAGCAGAGCCTCAGTGATACAATCAAGCTCTATACAGACACACACATTAGGCCATAAACTATGAGCACTGGGGTCCTGACCAGCAGGATCACAGTGAGACAGGCAAAAACATACTGACATACAGGTAAAAACGGGGGTAACATGCCAAGGAAGATGGTACTTTCCTACACAAGGGTCATACGGCTGACCTCCTATTCAAGCTACAGGGACACACAAGGTACAAGAGGTCTTTCTTGCAACTCCCCAGCTGACCAGTTCTTGAGGTCCTGGATCCTTTGGCGGGACTTCTACCACCCGAGAAGACCTGGCACTTAAAAACATTTTTGGCTTGGAAGGTATACAGGGAACCGAGACAAACCTGCCAATCCGATGCATCCAAGGTGTATTGAAGCTGGTCTGAAGATTCAGGTTCCCCAGGTCAGAGTTTTTTCATGATAGCAGATCCTTGTCAGTGGGACCTAGTGGAGAGGTTGTCCAGCCTTGTGAGGTCCTCTTTAGCTAAAGCCTGCAGCTTTGCCCTGCTGGAGGAATCCGAGCTCCAAAAAGCGACTAAGTGCGAACAAAGAAATCTTGACCAGGCATAGGTGCCAAAAGAATTTGGCCAGTGAGGGGCTTTTCCTTCGTACAAAATTAGAAATTCTCCCACTCTGAGCTTTCCTGCCAAAAACCAACAGATTCTCCAATACCTCGTCCAATCTATGCTGCCTTGAGGAGCCCCCTTTGGCTACAGCCTGCTACATTGGTCCCAGTAGGATTTTTGACTTCCATTTTTGAGGTTGAGTCCCAGGGTAAAATCTCCAGCAGGGCCTAACCTGGTTGCTGTATCCAACCTGCGCTCCTTTGCGATCAGTCTCAAATTGTGCCTAGGCTTTGGATTACCGTGACCAGTTCACCATGGTTGGAGCTTGATGCTTTTTGGTGCTTTTATTTAAATCTTTAAAAATGTGTATCTCCGGTTCCCCTTATTGGATTTTTGTCATTTTATTTATTAAAAATTATTATATTTTTCTAACTTGTTTTGAATTTTTATTGTGCTGTGTTTTGACTTTTTTACTGTTTTGGAACGACAGGGGATTGAGCTCAGGTTCAATCAGTGACTTTAGTATTTCATCCTGACAAGGATTGTGTTTATTATTTATCATTGGTAGTCCCCACCCTCTCAGCCTTAATAACCCAATTTCTGTGAAGTGGTGTAAAAAGAGAGGAGGGGGGCACCTACAGAAGAGCCCTAGAGAATGCCAAAAGGGAGAGGTATTGTAGAAGACGGGGCTGCATCAGGAGAGACAGAAGTTGCAGTGAAACAGAAAAAGTAAACTATTAATGAGCTTTACCTCCTGCACTCGTTTTGGTGAGTGTGGTAGTCAAGAGCTTATGATGCAGACAAATCTACAAGGATATGAATACAAGTGCGGTGATTATGAGGAGCTCAGGTAAGTTAGAAATGTAGGTGAGTGCAAGATCTGTTGAATGGAGCAGATGGAAACTAGGCTGTAGAGGATTTATATGCTTCTGGGTCGATAATAAATGTGTCAGTTTGCCAAGGAGTAGTTTCTCAAGAACTGTGAAGATTAGATATTAAGCAGTAATCTTTGAATCCTTGCCTGAATAACTGCTTAAGGAGAGGGGTGACTGAACATGGATAGCCTGAGAGGAAAGGATAAGTGGCTGGACTCTGCAGGCAAAAGGGGTCTTATAAGACACATAGGCCCTCATTACAATATTGGCGGTAAAAGCCGCTTACCGCTGTGCAGAAGACCGCCAACACACCGCCGCGGCCGTGGAAATCCGCCACAGCTAATATGACCCACAGCACGGAATCCGCCAAAATTCAGACACCCACACAAGTCCGCCACATCAAAGGTCAGTGATAAACTGGCGAAAACAAAACCTCCACCATCACGCAAACAGAAATACGCCCACACTATCACGACACAGGAATCCACACGGCGGTCTTTCAACCGCGGTATTCCATTGGCGGTACACACCGCAGCGCTCAAAATACACACACTTTTACAAAACACAGCCACATTGGACAATTCGAAATACACACACCTGATACACATACACACACCACTCCCACACACCCAATACAATATAAAACACACACCCACATCACCCACAAACCCCTACGACAAATACACCGAAAGAAGGCCAGAGAGAGACACTACAAACTACTACCAAGCATCCACAGGCACACCAGACCATCACCCACATAACTTCCACGCACCTCACACAACACACCACTACATATCAGCACACTTATCACCACATACACCACCCCACACATCACCCACACTACCCCATGGCACGGCAAAGACATCCCAGGTTCTCGGAGGATGAGCTCAGGGTCATGGTGGAGGAAATCGTCCGGGTAGAGCCACAGCTATTCGGATCACAGGTGCAGCACACCTCCATTGCAAGGAAGATGGAGCTATGGCGAAGTATAGTGGACAGGGTCAACGCAGTGGGACAGCACCCAAGAAATCGGGATGACATCAGGAAGAGGTGGAACGACCTATGGGGGAAGGTGCTTTCCGTGGTCTCAAGACACCACCTTGCGGTTCAGCGGACTGGCGGCGGACCCCCACCTCTTCCCCCACAACTAACAACATGGGAGGAGCAGGTCTTGGCGATTCTGCATCCTGAGGGCCTCGCAGGAGTAGATGGCGGAACAGACTCTGGTAAGTCAAATCTTAACCATTACATCCCCCACCCTACCTGCATGCCATCACATGCCCCCACCCTCACCCCCATCACTCCAACTCCTCACAAATGTCCCAACATCACAAACCACACATCCCAACACCAAGCCCTGCATGCAACACCAAAGCATGGACACCCATCACCAAAGCATGCCCACTGCACATACCCATACACCCCCCTAAACCATCATCACACAAGGTCCCACACAGGAATGCTAGCACTGGGGTACACGGTCACCCACCCATTGCACACCAGGGGACACACAGATGCAATAATCATGCTTTTACACCCCTGCAGGACCCTACCCAACGTCACCGGACAAGAGGGTCCACACATGTTCCCACCACCAACAGAAGAGGCCCACAGTGATGACAGCAGCTCTGTCCAACTGGATCTAGATGACCAGCCCGGCCAATCGGGGACCTCGGGACAGTCGGTTCCCATCACACAGTCACAGGTCACTACAGAGCTTCCCCCCTCTGGAAACACCAGCACAGCACCCACCCAGCGGGCCCATACCTCCGTCCCCAGGATACGTCAATCAGCAGTGTGTCCACCACTACAGGGAACCCAGGCTAACCCACCACCCCAACAACAACAGGGACCTGGGGGCAGTGGCAGTGGGCACACGGTCCAGGGGACGGAGGCCCAGGAACACAAGGGAACTGGGAGGGCTGCTGTGCAACAGGGGGAGGACAGGCCCAGGGAACCCACTCTCCACGAGGCCCTCTCCTCCATCATGGGAGCCCACCACCACTCCCAGGAGACAATGGCAACGGTACTGGCCAAGTTTCAGGAGACCCAGTGCCTGCAGGAGGAACAGTATATGGGCTTCAGGGAGGAACTCAGAACCATCAATTCCACCCTGGGCACCATTGTAGGGGTGCTGAAGGAAGTACTCAACACCAGGAGGGACACTGTGGCACAACAAGGGGCCCCTGACACTAGCATGGACGATGAACTGCCCACCACCTCCGCCGGCGCTAGTGGACAGGAGGCACCACCACAGGACCACCACACCAGCACCCCACCCCCTGCAGAGGTAGAACAACCCCGCAAACGGTCCCTGAGATCCAGGACAAAGACAGAGAACGATGCCAAGACCCCCGCCAAGAAATGAGACCACCCTGAATGTCATCCTTCTGTCCCACTTTGTCACCCTGTCCATCCTTAAACTGCCCCAGCTCCACTTCCTATGCCGATTTGGGCAATGCACCTGTGAGACTAATAGACTGGACTCTGCCATGGACATTCCTTTACCATCACCCCTCACCATTTTGCAACCCCCTCCAATATTGAGCACTTAAATAAACACCGTAGAAGCACAAAACAATCTGGAGTCAGTCTGTGATTTCAGAATAGTGTATTAGCAATTACTGTGGCAAAAAGCTCTTTCAATTGTAATGTCAACATACCTATGTCACACAGCTCTGGACCATGAGGAATCAAAGCAGATGTCACACAGTGGGACCCACATCTGTGAAATCGTAAGGGAAAGTGACAACTCAGTGACCATACACTGGGTGAAAACGACAGGCAGTAGAGAGGTAGTAGTGTTAAAGTACATGTAGTAGGCAGGTTTGTATTCTTACCTGTGTCTCACTGGAAATATTGCAGGATCACAGAGTTTCTGTTGTCCATGTCCTCTTCTTCTGCTTTCTCGTCTTCACTGTCCACAGGCTCCACAGCTGCAACAACACCGCCATCTAGACCATCCTCCTGCAGAAAAGGCACCTGTCGTGGCAAAGCTAAGTTGTGAAGCATACAGCAGGCCACGATGATCTGGCACACCTTCTTTGGTGAGTAGAATAGGGATCCACCTGTCATATGGAGGCACCTGAAACTGGCCTTCAGGAGCCCGAAGGTCCACTCTATTATCTGCTGTGTTCTCCCATGGGCCTCATTGTAGCGTTCCTCTGCCCTTGTCCCGGGATTCCTCACTGGGGTCGGTAGCCATGACAGGTTGGGGTAACCAGAGTCACCTGCAAATGGCGAGGGACAACTGTTAGACACACACTAACCTGTAGGGATAACCCCAGACAACCATTCCCACTGTCTTGCTTCAAGGTGCTCACCTAATAGCCACACACGGTGCCTCTGGAGTTGACCCATCACATAAGGGATGCTGCTATTCCGCAGGATGTAGGCATCATGCACTGAGCCAGGGAACTTGGCATTAACATGGGAGATGTACTGGTCTGCCAAACACACCATCTGCACATTCATGGAATGATAACTCTTCCGGTTTCAGTACACCTGTTCACTCCTGCGGGGGGTACCAAAGTCACATGTGTCCCATCAATGGCACCCATGATGTTGGGGATATGTCCCAGGGCATAGAAATCACCTTTCTCTGTAGGCAAATCCTCCACCTGAAGGAAAACGATGTAGCTCTGCATGTGTTTCAGCAGGGCAGACAACACTCTGGACAACACATTGGAAAACATAGGCTGGGACATCCCTGATGCTATGGCTACTGTTGTTTGAAATGACCCACTTGCAAGGAAATGGAGCACTGACAGCACCTGCACTTGAGGGGGATTCCTGTGGGATTGCGGATAGCTGACATCAGGTCTGGCTCCAGCTGGGTACACAGTTCCTAGATTGTGGCACGGTCAAGCCTGTATGTGATGATCACATGTCTTTCCTCCATTGTCGACAGGTCCACCAGCGGTCTGTAAACCGGAGGATGCCGCCATCTCCTCACATGTCCCAGCGGACGGTGCCTATGAAGGACAAAAGCGAACACAGAGTCAACCAACTCAGAGGTATGTACCCACAGCTGACACAGAACACGAATCCTAATCCAAAAAGTGGCCTGTATATGTGTTGAGTCTAGGCCTAGGTATGTGTGACGCAGTTAAAAATGTAGCCATGTGGGCCCCTGAAATGGCGGCTGCCTGACCTGTAAATTGGGACAATGGGATGTGAGGTAACTGCGCTGGCGTTGTACACCGTCGCGGTAGGCGGTCGAAGACCGCGGCGCAATACTGCAATGGTTAACATTGGACCCTATGGGTCCCAGGAGCCAATGACGATGTACACCGGCGGTGACGGTACGCACCGCCGCGGACGTGACCGCCATTTTCTATCTGTTCAATCACTCAATACCTGATCTTCGACAGGAGAGGACCTACACTGCAAGTGCTGCTGTGACCTCGGTCTGGAAGAGACAATGGCTCGAGTGCCTGGGGAAAGGCCCCCTCTTCACATCAGAGGAGTTGGAGAAATTTGTGGACGGGGTCCTCCCCCAGTACACGCTACTCTACTGTCCTCCAGACAAACAGGTGAGTACACTGGGAGCATGCTGAATGGGCTATGCCTGTGTGGAGTGGGGTGGATGTAAGATGGGGGGGAGATTGCGGCATGCATGAAACGACGGTGAGTGCATGTGCCACATGACAAGGGTAGAGATGGGGGACAGTGACTGTGACGGTGCAGTTGGTAATAAGTTTCTCTTCCCCCTGCACAATTCATGTAGGTCAGCGCCCACCAGAAAAAATATATTTGGCGTGCCATCGACAAGGATGTCAGGACCCTGGGTGTCTACCACTGACGGAGCACCCACTGCCGGAAATGATGGGAGGACATTCGCCGCTGGAGCAAGAAGACAGCGGAGGCTCAGCTGGGGATGGCCTCCCAACGTGGGAGGGGGGCCCGTCGCACCATGACCCCCCTGATGTTCAGGATCCTGGCGGTGGCGTACCCGGAGTTGGATGGGCACTGGAGGGCATCACAGCAGCCACAATGGGGTGAGTACACTCTCATCCTGCTGATTTTGCGTGCAGTGGAGGTGTGTGGGTGGGGGAGGTGGGCTGTGGGTTTACCTAGGCCAGGGCGAGTTTAGTAGGCAAGGTCCCTCCGTAAGGCAGGCCATGTGGCACCCCACCCCACCTCTGTAGAGTGCCAAGTACACCTAGTCATGCCCCTGAGTTATCCATGTGTGCAGATGTCGTCCATAGCCTTGTAGGCCATTTCCCAGGGATTGAACAGTGGAGCCCAAGAGCGCGGCGTAGTGCAGGGGGCTTCTGTATCTGTCGTGTCTACCAACGGTAGCGGTAATTCATACACTGAACATGTCTTTCTTCTGTCGTCCCCCCCCCCTTTTGTGGTCTCTCTGTTCTTGTGTGCATTAGCATCATCAGGCAGAGGAGCAGTGGCACCGGAGCACGAGGGAGCTGCATCCCACATGGCCCTGGAGGGCGAGACAACGGACTCGGAGTTCACCAGTGGGACGGAGGGCGAGGGGAGCTCCACGGCGGGGAGAGGAGCTGACACCAGCGACACAAACTCGTCCTCTGATGGGAGCTGCCTTGTGGTGGCGGCAACATCTGTGCCCCCCGCATCTACAGCTACAGCCACCTCCCCCCCTATCAGCACCGCCCTCCCAGCAGCCCCTCAGCCTTTGCCCTGTGCCCGCTCACCCAGGAGGGTGGGCATCACTTTCGCCCCAGGCACCTCAGGCCCTGCCCCAGTCAACCCTGCTGCCCTCAGTGAGGAGGCCATTGACCTCCTCAGGTCCCTCACTGTTGGGCAGTCTACCATTTTGAAGGTGTCGAAAGGCAGTTGCAACAAATCAATGCATTCCTGGAGGGCATTCATTCTGGTCAGGCAGCCCTTCAGCGAGCTTTTCAGACTCTGGCCTCAGCACTGATGCCAGCCATTGTACCTGTCTCCAGCCTCCCCCCTCCAACTTCCTCCACCCAGACCCAATCCCCTGTACCCCAGCCTATCCCAAGCACACCTTCAGACCAGCATGCACACACGTCAACACACAAGGGAAGCTCAGGCAAACATAAGCACCACACATCCCACAGGCACTCACTCAAGCATCACACACATGCAGACACACCAACATCCACTGCCTCCACTGTGTCCCCCTCCTCCTCGTCTCCCTCCTCCCTCCCAGTCTCGTCTACACCTGCATGCACTACATCTACAGCCACTACTGCCATCACCAGCACACACACCACCACATCCTGCTCACGTGCAGTCACCACCCCCACTACCATTCACACGTCCCCTGTCTCCTCTCCCAGTGTGTCTGTGACGCCACCTCCGAAGATACACAAGCGCAGGCACACACCCACCCAACAGCCATCCACCTCACGACAGCCTCCAGCGCATGCACCTTCACCCAAAGTCACCAAACGAACACCTCCTACATCCACAACCTCTTCCTCCACTCCCAAACCCCCTCCAGCTACCCGTCCCAGTGTCTCCCAAAAACTTTTCCTGTCCAACCTTGACCTCTTTCCCACACCTTCTTCACCCCGTCCGTCTCCTAGGGCCCGACTCTCCAGGTCCCAACCTACCACCTCAGCCATAACATCTCCGGGACCAGTGGTGCCTGTAGTCACCGGAATCTGGAGTGCACCGGCCACCAGGGCAGCCAGTGTGGCACGGAGCCACAGAACAGACAGTCCCCCACCTGTCAAGCATCAAAAGTTGGCCAGTGCCTGGCAGGAGAGGGGGAAGACTACAGCCACCAAAGCCGCTCCCAGGGGTCCCGGTGGGAGTGTGGAGTCAGCTGCAACACCTTCCAAGGTGGGGAAGGGCCACAAGAAACCCGGCAAGTCTGGGAAGAGCAGCACGGTAGAGGAGACCGCCATCATCCCCGCTGCCCAGGAGGCCACCGCCATCATCCCCGCTGCCCAGGAGGCCACCGCCATCATCCCTGCTGCCCACGAGGCCACCGCCAGCACCTGCCCTGCTGCCCAGGAGGCCATCGCCAGCACATGCCCCGCTGGGCTAGAGAGGACCGCCAGCACAAGCCCCGCTGGGCTAGAGAGGACCGCCAGCACATGCCCCGCTGGGACAGAGAGGACCGCCAGCACAAGTCCCGCTGGGACATAGAGGACTGCCAGCACAAGCCCCGCTGGGCTAGAGAGGACCGCCAGCACAAGCCCCGCTGGGCTAGAGAGGACCGCCAGCACAAACCCCGCTGGAACAGAGAGGATGCCAGCACAAGCCCTGCTGGGACATAGAGGACCGCCAGCACAAGCCCCGCTGGGACATAGAGGACCACCAGCACAATGCCCGCTGGAACAAAGAGGACCGCCAGCAGCTGAGTCACTGCAAAGGAGCCCGCTTCCTCAAGCACCGCTGAACAGGGCACCGCCGCCTCAAGCACCACTGAACAGGGCACCGCCGCCTCAAGCACCGCTGAACAGGGCACTGTCGCCACAAGCACCGCTGAACAGGGCACCGCCGCCTCAAGCACCGCTGAACAGGGCACCGCCGTCTCAAGCACCGCTGAACAGGGCACCGCCGCTACAAGCACCGCTGAACAGGGCACCGCCGCCACAAGCACCGCTGAACAGGGCACCGCCGCCACAAGCACCGCTGAACAGGGCACCGCCGCCTCAAGCACCGCTGAACAGGGCACCGCCACCTCAAGCACCGCTGAACAGGGCACCACCGCTACAAGCACCGCTGAACAGGGCACCGCCGCCTCAAGCGCCCTGAACAGGGCACTGCTGCTACAAGCGCCGCTGAACAGGGCACCGCCTCCACAAGCACAGCTGGCCCATGAGCGCCAAGGGCACTGACGCTACTGAGTCCGTCACAAGCAGGATGAAGCACTCTGGGCACAGAGCCCCCTCCAGAACCAGTGGAGACTGCCTTCCACTACCTCTGTCCTTAGCAGGATGAAGCACTCTAGGCACCATGCCCCCTCCAGAACCAGTGGAGAGATACATCCACTACCTCTGTCCTTAGCAGGATGAAGCACTCTGGGCACCATGCCCCCTCCAGAACCAGTGGAGACTGTCATCCACTACCTCTGTCCTTAGAAGGATGAAGCACTCTGGGCACCATGCCCCCTCCAGAACCAGTGGAGACTGTCATCCACTACCTCTGTCCTTAGCAGGATGAAGCACTCTGGGCACCATGCCCCCTCCAGAACCAGTGGAAAGATACATCCACTACCTCTGTCCTTAGCAGGAAGAAGCACTCTGGGCACCATGCCCCCTCCAGAACCAGTGGAGACTGTCATCCACTACCTCTGTCCTTAGCAGGATGAAGCACTCTGGGCACCATGCCCCCTCCAGAACCAGTGGAGACTGTCATCCACTTGAGAGACTGTGGCTTTGCACTCCCCAGGATTGAACAGTGGGCAAACCATTCACTGTATAGACTTGAGAGACTGTGGCTTTGCACTCCCCAGGATTGAAAAGTGGGCAAACCACCCACTGTATAGACTTGAGAGACTGTGGCTTTGCACTCCCCAGGATTGAACAGTGGGCAAACCACCCACTGTATAGACTTGAGAGACTGTGGTTTTGCACTCCCCAGGAATGAACAGTGGGCAAACCACCCACTGTATAGACTTGAGAGACTGTGGCTTTGCACTCCCCAGGATGGAACAGTGGGCAACCCACCCACTGTATAGACCTGAGAGACTGTGGCTTTGCACTCCCCAGGATTGAACAGTGTGCATGTGACCCTCTTGTGGGTTTGGCGTCGTGCACTCAACCGGCTGAGGTGCCCCCCCTTTCCCTCCCACTGAGGTGCCTGTTTTCTTGCTCTCTGATGCCCCTGCAGTGTTCTCTCCATCATGGTCGGGGATCTTGTGTGGGCCTCGCCCATACCGTGTGGGGCCACTGTTCCACGGACTTCATTGGAGCACTACCTGGACTACTAAGCTTGGTGTATATTTTGTTTATGGTGTATAGATATATTTTTGCGTACTTGATTTTAATATATTACAATGGTTACACTCATTTCCTTTTGTCTTTGCATTCTTCTAGGGGGGTTGGGGGGTGTAACTATCATGTATAAATATGTATTAGTGTGTGTGTTGTAGTGGGTGAGGGTGGGGGTGGGTGTGTTGCGTGTGTGTGTCCTGTTTTTTCCCTCCCCCCTCCCCCTTCCCCTGTGTCGTAGGTGCAGTACTCACCGTTGTCTTCGCCGCCGGCGTTCGTGCTCCTGGTAGAGGAGCAAGAAGATGAGGGCTGGCAGGATGTGCAGCTCGGGTTCCATAGCGTCCGGATTCCTTGTGGGGTGTGTAGAGGTGAGTGTTTTCCCTTCGAAGTCCTGTTTCCGCCGTGTTTTTGTCCACGGTGAATCCGCCCCGGAAAAGGTGGCGGATTGGTAGGTTGTGATACTGTGGGCGGTACTTTGTCTTCCGCCTGTCTGTTGGCGGTGACCGCCAAGCTGTTTGTCTGTACCGCCATGGCGGTCGGAGTGTTAAAGTGGCTGTCTTTGTTGGTGTTTCCGCCACGGTCGTAATTCCAATTTTTTTACCGCCGGCCTGTTGGCGGTTTTACCGCCGCTTTAACACCATCCGCCAGGGTTGTAATGACCACCATAATGGTTTTGAGGCAGCAGAGCATCTATACCAGCTTAGCAGGAGATGTGGAGTGAGTGAGATGTGTATTTAACAGTGAATTCAGTAGACCTGTGTGTGGCTGTAAGTAGAGTGTGTCTGATTGCATTCACTTTAAATGACAATCAGGTGCACAATGCCTATTGGGCTGAAAGGGCCTTAGCTCCTCCCACTCCCTCGCCCCGTTGACTGCCGTAGCCCGGGCTATACAGCCTCAACTTCAAGGACACAGGCAGTTCTTAAGATGTTGTGGGCCGGGATGGGATGAGGCTGACGCCTGAGATGCATTTGTAGTATTTTGCAGGCCTTCAAAAGGCCATTTAATTGTAAACGAGTCTTCTGTCTGCTTTCACTTCATCCTGTGCTCCCTGCCCCCGTTCTTGTAAGGGCTGTTGCTGCTACAGTGGGGGAGTATATTCAAGGCCACTGGAATTATGAGGGCCAAATTATGCAGAAGGGTTAAGTAAATTGTGCAGCAAGGAAATGCAAATTATGCGGCACATTTTGTAATAGTATTACTTCATTATTTTGTAATTTTTAAACCTAACACTGTATTGGAATCAGTTTTACCTCATTAGTTACCTGTTTAACATCTAAATATAGCAACAAGCTACAGACAAGTGACCAGTCAACCGTTTGAGCTAGAAACATTTTTTTTGTTAAAATCTGAAGATGATGTGACAGATGATGGATATGGTCACAAATGCAGCAAATCTACAAATATGCGAAAATCACTGCAGCCGCACAATCTCATATTTCCAGTGGCCCTGACTATATTTCAGGGACAATATAGAGGTGGGCAAGCAGACTATTAAAAGGGAGTGCCAAGCCAGAGCTCAGCAAATTATCAGACTTGACTCTATGCCCTGTAATGCAAACAAAGCCCTCTGCATAGTATGTAAATGATTGCATAAACAAATTGCTAAAGACTCTTCAAAAAGTGTATTTATTTAAAGTGGAAGCCTTTCACTTCAGAACACTAGAATTAACTTCATTAGGTGACATTTATCAGATGTCTTAGAGCACATTTACTAACTTTATCTTCTGAGTTTGTAAATATTTATTTTGAATTCATTTGTCTGCAAAACTTGTTTTGCACTTCAAATTTATTTAAAGTAATGCAAAGCAGGACTTTGTTCTGCTTTAATTTACTTTGTGTCAAAGGGCTGTTCTTTGGTCAGTGAATGAATGTTCTATGCTTCATGGTTTTTAACACAAAGTCCTGTCTACTAATTATAGTAAAGAGGGCTTTGTACCAAAAAATATTCCCTCTTTGAGGCAGGTGTTAAAAAGGAGAAAATATTTGTATTACTCCAAATGTTTCCCACTTAGCATCTGTACTGCAGTGTACGTGTACAGCATGCATCCAAAGTAAGAACATTTTTCATCTATCCTAGATATAGTATTTTGTACATAGTGCATAACCTACACCATACATCACGCACAGAACTATTGAACTATTGTGCAAAGTTGTGTGTATTGCACTAATTGTCCATCAGCGCTAACTTAGCAGCTCTGGCGCTGTACTGCTCTATACTCCCACGCAATGGAGTGCTGCAACTTTGGTTGCTGCGCTGTGTTGGATGTTTTTTTTAGTAAATCTACCCCATACAAGAAGATTATGCAAGAACCAGAAGAGATTGAAAGACACCAACACCGGATTCCTGGACCTGAAGACCTATGGAAAAAAGGGATCAAGTCCAAGAACCACAGAAGAGTCCAGGGAGAACAGGAGCCCCTGCTAACCCGGATGAAGGTGCAAAAGAAAAGCCACCAGTGAAGAACAACAGTCAGTACTGCTCCCAAGTTCCTGGTTGGTGCAGATGATGTCCCACACCGGAAGGAAGATTGCAGTCTGGTTTGCGTCGCTGGACTCCGTCAACAAGCCTTGGCACACGCAAAGCTCGCGGTTAGCAGAGAATGGCACTGCCAAGGACCAGGAGGGACCTGGTGGACTCTACCCAGGAGAGGGAGTCAGAGGGAGCTCTCAGCAACTCAGAGAGCCCACAGAAGACCAGGCAGCATGCACAGAAGTCCCACAGCACAGGGACAAAGAAGGTGCAAAAGGAGGCCCACACAGCACAACAACAAAGGATCCCACGCCGCCGGAGAACCACTCAGGAAGCTGCGCTTCACAGGATGGAGAGCTGGGAGCAGGAGCTGCACCGTGCATGAAGAACGTCATGGAAGGATGCCAACAAGCCATGGAAACTGCAAAACATGCAGTGCACATGGGGTACTGTCTTGCGTGAGGAGGCAAGCTCTTACCTCCAACAAAGTTGGACAGTAGGACCTCAGGATTATCGGGGCAACTTCAGTCCACCACCCGTGATGCAGGATCCATGCAACTCGTCAGGAGAGGGGACCCACGAAACCGGTCATCATTGCAGAGAGGTGCCTGCTGAAACAGGGCAGTGACTCCTTCACTCTAAGGGAGATTCCTTGGTTCTTCTGGTTGAGGCTGAAGACAGGCTGTTATCTGAGGATGCACAACCGGGAAACAGTTGCAGTTGCTGGCAGGAGCTGAATATACAATGCTGTAGAAGTCGTCTTTGCTTCTTTGTTGCAGTTTGTAGAGTTCCTGGAGGTTCCAGATGCAGTTTCTTCAGTGAGAATGTGAAGTAAAGGATGCAGAGGATTCCTGCTGGAGTCTTGCAATCCGAATCTGAAGAACAACCTAAGAAAGAGACCCTAAATAGGCCTGAAAGGCGGATTAGTCAGCTAAACAGGTAAGCACCTATCAGGGGAGGGCTCTGACACCAGCTGCTGGCACTGGCCACTCAGATGCTCCCAAAGTTCCCTGCCAACTTGGAATCCAAGATGGCAAAACCCAGGGACCCTCTGGAGGAGCTCTGAGCATCACTCTGGTGATGGACAGTGGAGCGGTCAATTCCTTTCCTTTGTCCATTTTCATGCCAGAGCAGGGACTGGGGGTCCCTGAATCAGTGTAGACTGGATTATGCAAGGAGGGCACCAAATATGCCCTTCAAAGTATTTCCAGTGGCTTGGAGAGGCTACCCCTCCTAAGCCTGTAACACCAATTTCCAAAGGGAGAGGGTGTAACACCCCTCTCCCACAGGAAATCCTTTGTTTTGCCTTCCTGGGCTTAAGTTGTTCAAGCAACAGGAGGGCAGAAACCTGTCTGAGAGATGGCAGCAACTGGGGCTGCTTGGAAAACCTCAGAAGTCTGGAATGGCAATCCTGAGGGTCCTCTATGGAGCCCCTATAGTGCATGGAATCATACAACCACTGCTTGCAAAAGCATTGGGGTATGATTCCAGCATGTTTTATACCAAACATGCCTATGTTCGGAGTTACCATTATGTAGCTGGACATAGGTAGTGACCTATGTCCAGTACACGCGTAAAATGGCGTCCCCGCACTCACGAAGTCCGGGAAAATGGTCCTGGAGTTTGTGGGGGCACCTCTGCTAGTGCAGGGGTGCCCTCACATACAGGTACTCTGCACCCTGCCCTCAGGGCTGGAGGGCCTGCTATAGGGCTGACTTATAAGTGACGTGGTGCAGTGTAAATGGCAGTGAAAGGGTGCATGCACCTTTTAACACAGAATGCAATGGCAGTCCTGTAGAAGCCTTCACATGGGCTCCCTGTGGGTGGCAAAAGATATGCTGCAGCCCATAGGGATCCCCTGGAACCCCAATGCCCTGGGTACCTAAGTACCATATACTAGGGACTTATATGGGGGCACCAGGATGCCAATTGTGGGTGAAATACTGGGTTACCAGTATGCAATAACCATAATTTAAGGGCGAGAGCATAACTACTGGGGTCTTGATTAGCAGGGTCCCAGTAGACACAGTCAAATCTACTTTCCTACAAACACCCACCCATCGTCCCCGTGGTGTCCCTGAATGCCTTAGAGGGAAAGGCAGGGCCCTGTTCCGAGTGGAATGCTGCGCCCGCGTATGTACCGATAAAGATCAGCAAGTCTTTTATGACAGTTTGAGCGTCAGCCGACCGCTGAGGCCATACCCACCGGAATCTAGAACAAGAATCCACAGTGACTAAGATGTGACTAAGATGTATTTGTATGCACCATCAGGTTGGAGCAGAGCAGAGTGGTCCAGGTACACACATTGTAGTGGCCTGTTGGACACTAAGAGGGATATCTGCAGTGGGGGTTTGATATTGGAGCCCTTAATTTGCTGGCAAATGTCACAACAAAGGACATATTGTTTTGTCTGCTTGTATAGACCTGGCCACGAGAAGCGTTTCTGTAAGAGTGTTACTGTGGCCGAAATACCAGCATGAGCAGATGTGACACCCTCAAGAGATCTAATCTCTGGTCCTGATTGGGGATCACTTGATCTCCAACCCCAGGAACTGTTGCGCAGGCAACATTCTGAGCACTGATGTGGTAAGAGTATTTTGTAGGGTATGCTTTTGGAAGGGGCTTGCCTCCAGCTGAAGCTTTCTCGGCAGTCAGAATTTCATTATCCAATCTCGTCTGAGAACGAGTCACTGCAGCCACAGAAGCCGTAGCTACTGCAGATTTGGCTGCTTCCTCAGCCAAATTATTGCCGATAACGTGTACTCCTACACGTTGGTGGCCCAATGTATGTACTAAATGGGCACAAGGTAGCTTATTCTTGAGATCAGCCACCCTCCCCACAGAGTTCTGTGTTTTATGGTGTTCCCTTTGGAATCTCTTAACCTGCTTAGTCGCCAATGATTAAGATAATCATTGTAAGACTGGATGCAGTAGTATGAGTCACAGACAACTAAAGCCAAAATCCTGGCTCTGTGTGTTCTAAGATAAGGACTTTGAGTTCAGCCAGCTGAGCTGTGCAGTCCCTTAGGGTTTGCGTGTAGGTATAGTGAGGGTAGACTACACCATCCTTCATCACTCTGCTCACAGCTGCGCAAGCGGATGAGTATTGATGCTTGGTACCTACAGCTGGTTGTGCTGAACCATCAGTATAAATGACAGCATGGTATCTATGAAATGGCAAAATATCTAGAGGTACGGGGTACTCCTGTTCGTATTGGAGAAATTCTTGTGTCTGAAGTTTTGGATCAAAGATGTAATCTACATCAGTGGCAGTCAGAGAGGTTGCCCACTGATTCCAGCGTGGATGTAATGCTTTACCGTCAGGAACGCTTGCTTTGGTGACGGCCTCTAAGGCTGGCACCAGGGTAACGACAATAATGCGTTTCCCTTGGGCAAGTGGCCTCTTCTTAATGACAGCCATCTGAACTGCAGTTAGAATTTTTTCTGTGGGTGCAAAACATTGTTCTGCATTGGAGTATAAATGTGATTTATATTCTATGGGCACCGTGTCGCCCTCGTTAAAGGTGACATAAGTGACCCAATGGCACCAACAATTATTCTGATGACCAAATTTGTTTTGTTGTCCCGGGTGTGCAAGTGTTTTGCTTCTAGCATGTCCTATTGCAATTCTCTAAGGATGTGTGTGTGTTCAACTGCCCAGTGCCTGCTAGAAAAATCAGGGCGTGTTAAGTCATAGAGTGGCTTGATACGTTGTGCATAGTCAGGAATGTAAGTTCTGCCAAAGTTAAAGAAACCAAGTAAAGACTGTAGTTTCTTGATTGTATTCAGTGGCTGAGCACATTTTTCTAGAAAGTGCAGGGCCAGGCTCTTGCCCTTGTTTCATATCTCGTATCCCAGGAACAATATGCTGAGAAAGGAATTTAGTTTTCCTAAAATTAAATTTGTAGCCAAGGGCTGTGAATCCTAAAACAATCCAATTGACCCCGGCAAGATGAATGTTGAGGTCGTCATCCGTGAGATAGATGTCATCCACATAAGACAACGTCTTGGGATCAATATCATGTAATATTGATGTTACACGGGCTAAGAACAGCCCTGGGCTGTTCTTGTAGCCTTCAGGCAAATGACAGAAGCGTTTTGTGAGCCAAATGAAAATGCATTCAGGTCCTGACTTTCGTGTGCTAAGTTCTGGCAGAAAGAAACGCTGGAAATATCCAAGGTTGTTTTGTATTTGTTGTGCACTATGTTATTAATTAGTGCTGTGCTATGTGAATTTTGTATAGCGTATGTACGTGTATGGCTGTCTAAATGTCTGTAATCTAAGACTATTCTGTAAGAATGCTCTGGTTTTGCAACAGGGAATAACAGGTTATTCATTGCAGAGACACAGGGCTCAATTAGTCCCTGGTACTTGAGCTGAGTGAGGATCGCCCTCACTGGAGCTTTAGCTTCATGTTTAACAGGATATTGCGGCTGAGGCTGGGGTGTACACCTGATAGGTATTTCATGACAAGGTGAGTCTTTGTCCCAACCTACATGATTGGGGTATAACGCAGGTGCCTGCGCTAAAGCCCAATTGACAGCGTAGGCTTGTTTTACTGCTTCTGGAACAAGATCAGAGAAAGAAGGCAAAATGACATCTTCCCCTTGTGGGAGCTTACGGCTGGCTTGGGTGACCAGTCCCTCTCGGCCAGCAGGATATCACAATTAAGTTCATCCCAGAATATCTCCCTCAATTTGGATATTTAGATCACAAACCCTGTTGGGTGGGAGAAAGCGCCCGTCCGAAGTCTCAACTGCAATGTAATCGCTAGTTGATGTTACATCCAGATGATCTTTTAGACTCTGGCAACATATTGTGACCTCTGCTGTGCTGTCTAACAGTTTCACTGACTACGTCGTGTTCTTCAGTAATGTTCTCAAGTGTACTGGCATTTTTAATTGACAGTGGTACTACCTTTTTTTCTTTTTAAACTGTGGATTTTGTTGTGGGCACTTGTCTTCTTTTTTGTCTGAAGACTGTGGTGAGTCTTCCTTCTGTTTCACATCGTCAGGACGTCGCTCTGACCAGCCCACTCTCTCGCTACGTCTATCCGGTGCGTCCTGAAAGGAATGAGAGGGACGTGAATCAGTATATGTGTCAGGAGCTTTTATATTTTCTGAGAGTATATCTTCTGTCGGAGTTCTTCGGGTGTGGAGAATCTGCTCTCTGACTTCGTCTGTCTTTAAACTGTTTTTGTTTATCTCAGTGCATTTTAGAACCTTCCTGTACTTGTTTAGTACTCCTTAAGGGTGGTATTCTGTATTTATAGCTTTTTTGGCTTGGCTTCCAAACTTTCCCATCCTATACTTCTATAGGTGTCGGAGATAATTATCGGTAGCTGTTTCTCCTGGTCCAAATGTGGAATTTCGTGGAGGCGCTGGTGTGTAGCCAGTGCTACTGCTTCCCCTTTAATATTACTGAGTATGATTGAGGAGACTGCGTCGAAGTTATGCATTAATTTCATCCCCAAATCTAGGGCTGGAGCAGCCCCGTGCTCATTCTGAATTTGTTTTAACACTTCCAGTAAATTGGCAAGTGTTGGGGTACCATGTGTGAAAGTATAAATTGCAGTGAAGACTGCACTCCATGTAGCGCAGTCATCCACCAAGGGAACAATCCCGAAGGGCAAGCACATTGTGAGAATTCTTTGTTTTTCCTGTGCTCCCGTATGGGGAAACACAGCTTCCAGCTGATTTGTTTTCCCGGGCTATCCAGAACGGGATTTTCTCTCGTTCTTTGGGTACCTTACCCATGAAATAATGTACTGTTTGTGGATTAACCCCAGTAGTAGTCAATTGGTATCCAGCAGGTGCTGGTGGTGCTGGATGCGCTGGTGTAGTGATCAGAGTTTGCATTACGAACTGAACATGTCATCTATATAGTGTTACTATCTCAATTGATAGATTTTGCAGATCAGCTGCCTGCATATTTTGTACACTTGGGTGAGGTGTGTATGTTCCAAACATAGGCCACATTGGTCCTTCATTACCTAATCTCACGGGTTGTATTACGTGTGGTAGGGTGCCATTAAACCAGTTCAGATGTTCTTGATAAGTAATCAGGATTTAAAGATACCTGTATGCTTGGAACCGTTGAGGTACATTTGCAATTCTGTATGTGTGGAATGTGAATGATTTTTGGTCTTCCTCAGGAAAGGTGACCCAAGAGTAGAATGTTCTGTTTGGTAAGCTTCAATAGCTTCTACTATGAATGTGACATCCACGGTGATAATCAGGGCATCCGTAAATTAGTGCATGAGCACCATCGTTGGTGGCGCCATGTCGTAGTTTGACTCTTGCTCTAGGCAAGACTGCTGGTTTAAGGATGACAGTACTTATGTTTGTAAGCGACTTTGCCAATCCTGCAACAATCCGCAACTGTCGTCCCAACCCTCCCTACTCACAAGCAGCACCTCACCAAAAACCCCAAACAGTAAAAGGTGATTTGTGGCAGCCTTTACGCATGGACTTAAGAGTGTGACATCTCAGGGAGTGTCATGGTTAAACGGAGATTACCCCTTTCTCACATGACCAACATGTCTCAATCAAACACAGTCAATAAAGGAGATGCAGTAAAGTTTTCAATAGGTTTTATTAACAAAACTGCAACCTATGATAAGATGCATGGGCTGCAATGATAAGGCTAATAAATAATGCAAGCAACAGAATTGTGAACATGAGAGTCATGAATACAAAGACCCCCACCATCTTGCAATAACATATAATGACATGAGATGTGAAATATGTCCTAATACCCTAGTATGATAATCCTAATCTCTAACCTAAAGAGAGCTAGGTGTGTTAAACCTAATCTGCCAATGCCATGTCTATGAGAAGAGCCCCCCCAACCCTTGTTACCTTGGAATGAAGTCTCTAGCTCAGACTCCGTAGGGATACAAAGACTAGGTCAGCATCAAGGCGAAGTGCAACATGGATAACAGCGATGGCATCTTGTCAGAATCCCTCTGAATATCTGTCTACGTGAGGTGCATTTTCACAGATCTGCTCGGACCCCTGACTTAGGTCTGTTCGCAAAAAATAGATAGCAAGACATGCTTGGGACGGCAATTTATATAAACAATTCCCTCGAAGGCGTGAAGAGGGAAAGTACCTAATGTGAATACCTACAGTTTGTTTATCTTTGTTGCTTGATAGTGACGCCTTAGCGCGGTGGCACTGATAACGTGAAACTAAAATATTGGCCTAACTAGAAACAATGCAGCCATCTTGGAAAGATATAATTAAATAATTGTGCTAAAACAGAGCAAACTAAGTAGAGTAAATGTCACTGGGTGACGGAGGCACGTGTCTACAGGCCAGAGGGCTAAGCTAACTCCTGTTTCCCATTAAAACAAGATAGGATTCACTACAGTGGGTCACCAGTGGCCAGACCCCTTTTGCTGCTTCAGAAGCCACAGTGTAAACCACCATGTGTGCCCTATTGGCCTGCATCATGGTTTCCACAATAAGTGAATTGCAGTGACTTTATAGAGTTAGGAGGCGCACAGTGCAAAGCTGATCTGTTTGAATGCATACCCTTACTATTAGAGGACCAGTAAGACCATGTTCACGGGACCATGGGCAAGCATAGGCTGTTGGGTCTCATCCTAGGTGTTGGGTTGTTTGCCTCTGATGTCCAGAATGTCTCATATTACAGCTGTGCTAACCGGGTCACGTACATCCCATTCAGCCCTTGGGGCTCAGTGGTTGCCATGGAAAGTAGTAACAAGCATCTCAGGGAGGTAGCGTAGAGGTTGCCAGTGATTGGTAGCCACAGTGTTAGCCCAGAGCCCTTTGATGAACGCAGATACTGTTGTTGGTGGGGGCTGGGAGTAGGCATTGGGCCCACTTCTTGGTCACTTGGTATTGAACAGCAGATGGGCAGCCACATACACAGGGAGACAGTGACATGCTAGCAGCGGTGGTGACAGCTGTAGGCACAGGCCTTGGCTTCAATAGGTTCAGTTGCAGTTGTTTTTATTGCACAGCAGCGAGGTTAGGCGCCAATCCACAATCCCTCTTGGCACTTTACTTCTGGATAGACTGCGGCCATACTTTCAGGCTCAAAAATCTCTCAATGCAGTCTCCTGTCCCCTGGGTAGACCATCAGCACCACATTCTGGCTAGATCTTTCCCTCTCTCAGTAGGAAGGCTGGCTTCCAGGTACTAACTTCAGAGATACAGTTCTTCCACTTAGGCAAGATTCCAGGGAATAACCCCTCCCACCTGAGAAGCTGGCTGTCAGTCAGAAACCAGTTCTGGGTGCACAGCAGTCATCACAGTAAGCTGCAAAGCAGAGTGATGCTCCTCATAGCAGGGTAGTCTCCAGTCTAGAGTGCCCAAAACAAAGGCACAAATAGGCATGCACTTTCTATGTGTGGCTTATCAACAGCCACACTGTACAATGACAAAAGGCTGGCTCACGTAAAAAGATTCTTTTGACACCACTGAAAAGATACTTCAGTTCCAAACCTCATCCAAATCATCTTCCATATTTCAATATTGCAGAAAGGCTAATCAACAGCTCCTCCCAGCAAAATGGTCTCCGTGAATTTCTAAAGAGGTCTAGACTTCTCTGTAACCACTTCATTGTCTAGGTCTCCTTCCTCCAGCTTCAGGAATGTCAGCGAAACACTTCCACCATCTGGGTAAACAATATTATCTCCATATTGTGCACAGGAGCAGGTTCGGGGTTTCTAAAATGGAATCCGCAGGCCTCCATTACTCTGGCACATTTGTGCACATATTGCATGCACCATAAAAGCAGTGTGCGCAACACATGTTTGTGATGTTAGCATTAGGATTAGGATTAGTGCATTGAAGCAGAACTTTACACAAGTGGGGCCTCCACTCCAGTGACACAGTTAAAGATATCTGGCCGTGACTATGGATTCACAAAACAGAGTATGCTGAGCCATTGATCTACACACTAAACCTGTCTCACTTCATATACCTACCCAGGAATGTGGAAGAAATTAACAGCACCAAGCTGGACTTTTACCGGATTGCCAACTTTCCCCATGTCATAGGATGTGTAGATGGGACACATATTCAAATATGCCCCCCTGCAAACCTGGAACATCTGTTCCGCAACAGAAAGTGTACCCACTCACTCAATATTCAGGTTGTTTGTGACGCCCATTATGTCATCACTGACATTGTTGCAAAATTTCCAGGCAGTACCCATGACTCCTACATTTTTAGGCACAGTGGGATACACCAACGCCTGGAACGTGGGGAGTTTGGAGATGGATACCTCCGAGGTAGAGCTGCATAAAACCTTGCAGACATACACACAGGTCACTGTGCACACCAACCAGGACTTTCTAACAGTGTAATGTTTGTGCCCAACAGGTGACAGTGCATATGCTCTACGGCCATGGATAATGACTCCGTTCTTAACACCCAGCAATGATTCAGAGAGGCGATACAACAGTGCACATAAGAGGATCAGAAACCTGATTGAACGCACCTTCGGATTACTGAAAGCAAGATTCAGATGCCTCCACCACAGTGGAGGTGCCCTCCAGTATACCCCCATTACAGCATTCAGAATTGTTGTCACATGCGCCATCCTGCACAATATTGCCACCCGACGTGGGCTACCTCTCACCCCTGCAGACCCAGATCCTGAGGATGAAGAGCAAGAGCAACCACATCGCCATCATGGGGATCGGAGTATAGCTAATCAAGGCAGACTGAGACGGGAACACATCGCAAACCAATACTTTGGAAGGTACGTGTCAACTTCAACCATACTCACCTACTGACCAAAAACTCCATTTGTCAAGTGGAACAAAAACACTATTTAATATGTGCAGAAAAACAACTATTTACAAATACTAACTGTTCATGGTCATCTAAATGCAAACCATGCATGGGGCACATTGCTGTCATGTGCCCCAACATCAGGGACAGGGTTTTGTCTATGTCCTACGGCGGCCTCTGCCAGCCTGGCTGGTCCCTGGTGGTTCTGCAGTGCTCTGCCTGGTACTCCCACTCCGGAGCACCCTAGTGTCACTGGCAGAGACACTGCTCACTGTAGAGCCCTCCTCGCTGTCCTGGGGTGTATCCCCTGTGCCCCTGGACAGATGCCGTGCCTCCATTAAGTCAATCAAGTGTGTGATCCGGCCCAGGCCTCTAGCCACATCCCCTGCAAAATGGCCCATTTCTACTTGGAGGCCAACTGTCCTTCTCGACAGGCCAGTGGTGTTAACAGCCAGTCTGCCAATTGATGTGGCCATCCTGTCAAGCCTCTGTAGCAGCTGACGGTCCCTGCGCCACCCACCCTCGCCCTGTGCCAGTAGTCCTGCCACCAGATCCCTCATGGACAGGGCTAGGTCCCCAGTGTTTGTGGCAATCACGTCTATTCGGGAATTTAGCTGCTGCATGCTGGCCTCGTTGTTTCTGACAAAGCAGTGCAGCACACCACTATTCCGCCCTAATATATTGTTTTGCAGGCGCTGACCACGGAGCAGCTGTGCCTCGCTGTTGGTGGTAGATGGACGGCCGGACGCAGCCTGCAGCCCTGATCTCCTGTACCTGCGTCGCCTGCGCAGCGGTGGCTGCCCTGTGTGCTCAACTGTGCCACTCCTGCCTGTTGCTGGCGCATCCTCCTGAAACACATTTGCAGCAGGTGTGGACATCACAGGGATGGTGTTGGTCGTGCAGGTGGGAGTGGTGGCAGCTCCTGTGCTGTCCTCATGGGGCTGGCTGCTGTGGCTTGTGATGGTGTCTTGTGGGAGACCTGTGGGACATGGGGAACAGACTGTCAGTGTCTACTATCTGTTGCACACTTCCTAATAAACATTTGCCTATGAACTGCCTACTTGACTACATTTCCCATAATGCATCATTCTGATGTTTGCTACCCTGAAATGGAGCTATCTTGGTTGAGCATGCCCCTGTGTACATGGTGGGTGGAGGTATGGCATTGATAGGGGTACAGGCATATCACATGGTACTCACCGGTTGATGTAGTGGGCTCAGAGGTGTCCAGATCTCCAAATCCTGACACTGCCTCCTGCTCCAGGGTCTCCTCCACCCTTTCTTCCAGGGGTGTGGGTGGTGGTACGGATGATGGCCCCCCTCCTGTGCCTCTCATCTCCCGGAGCCTTTCTGCCACCCTCTCCTTGGTCCGGGAGCGGAGGTCATACCACCGTTTTTTTATCTCTTCCACACTCCTGTGGCTCACCCCCAGGGAGTTCACTTTTTCTTGGATCTCCTGCCAGAGTTGTTTTTTGGTGGCTTCTGGCACATTGAGGGCTGCCTTTCCGAATAGTTCATCATAGTGCTGACAGCATTCTTCTGTCAGCACCTCCAGCTCCTTCTCAGAGAATTTTAGTTTTCGTTTTCTAGGTGTTTCAGCCATTGTAGCTGCTGTTCCTCCTGTTTGCAGTTCAGCAGTTTAAAATGGGTGTGGTCCTCCCTCCTCCCAGGTGTATTTGTAAACTTCCTGGCTGTGATGTCATCATCATGTGCCAGGAAGTGTTTCCAGAGTGTTCTGAATGGTTTCTGGAGTGTTCTGCAGCACCTGCAATCAATTTACATGGTACTCGCAATTTGCGACACCCACTCGCAAATTGCGAGTTCGTTTTTTGCGCGGTCGCAAAAAGCGACCTCGCAAACAGTGGACTCACTATCTGCGTTGCGACTCCGGGTGCGAGTCGCAAATTGTACATGGACATTGTACCTGCATTCCTATTAGCGACACGCAATTTGCGAGTCGCACATACTCGCAAATTGCGAGTCGCTAATTTTTTTGTACCTACATCTGGCCCTAAATGTCTCAAGACTGTAGGAACCACTCCAATTTTTCAGAAATTCAGAAATTTAGGGCCTGATTCATAAAGATAAACGTAAACTTTCATGTACGTTTATGATTGTTTGCTATTCACAAGTGGATTTTACTAGAAGTATCTGGACGACTGAAGAGTCTTCGTCATAAATAGATAGAACTGTCCTATCTTGTTATGTGCAGGCACTTTGCAGCCGTAAAGATACTACCAGTAAGCTACCTCTGTGAATGGA
Organism: Pleurodeles waltl; assembly: GCF_031143425.1. Lineage (NCBI taxonomy): Eukaryota > Metazoa > Chordata > Amphibia > Caudata > Salamandridae > Pleurodeles > Pleurodeles waltl. Next base: position 1,322,289,687 of record NC_090444.1, read on the forward strand.
AAACAATTGTAAACTCACACAAAAGCGTAAGTTTACCTTTGTGAGTCAATGTCCTACATTATTGTAAAATCACATCTCTATACATTGTTCTTCCAATATGTAGACGATGCACACATCACATTTTAGTTGTTCAATACCCCTTTATTACTTATATATGGTTAAATGTAAGTGTGAATTTGGTTATTGGTGCAATTATGGTCGAATAATTGTATAATTGTATAGTCGAGTAATTGGATGCACCATACAATAAATATGCATCCGTGTTTTCATACTTTCCTATAACACACTTTAATTTCTCCAGCGAGGCCTGCTATCATGCCATCATTGTAAGTCCCATTGTTAGTCCTTCCGTTCCTAGCTTACAAAGTCAAGGTTGGCTCCGTATAACCTTTGTTCTCATTGCTTCTTCCTATCTGGTTGCCATGGTTCCCTCTCAAACGCAACTGGAGTCTTCTTGAGAGAAATCAAGACAATGATTTCTGTTATAGGTACATATGTTTTGCTTGCACACCGCTTGACCTCTTTTGTCTGGGCCTTGCTTTTTCTGTTGACCTACCTACTCTTCCCTTGGTAGGAAGGCATCTGGTTGAGCACCTGATTCTACAATAAATGCAAATCAGCCAGTCCCAAAAATGAAGAGGAACCAGGGATTTAGACTACCCCTAGTGCAACTGAACAGTTTGTCTCAAAGTCAACAGTACTATGGTGGAATTAAGTCATTTTCAATCATCCTTTAATAATATGAAAAACATATCTCCATTGATTCAAGAACAAAATCTTGTTCATGCACACGCATGCACAGACACGTGATTACACGTATGCACTATCGCCTGTAAACGGACATATTTACAGGCTTCAGCCCATTGCATAGAGTCAGTGAAAGGTAACTGCGCAAAGCCGGTGGTACTCGAGTATATTTATTGCAGAAAATCATTTTAGCCTGTTCTTTTACTATGAACCTGCTCTGTTTTTACACACTTCCTAAAAAAGCTACATTAGTAAAATGTCACTCGTTTTTAAAAACGGTTAACATTGTACAGGCCTGTTATAAGATTTACACACATCTGTGTGAAAAAGATGGCTACAATCATCACTGTCTTGCATCTAGACCACAGGCTCTGACTCCCATAAACAGTAAGAATAGTTTATAGAGCCCCTTTATAGCACTCTTAGCTCTATAAATGGTTGGTTCTGCAGACCATTTTTTGCAGGCACAGCATTTTAAAAAAATCCTCATTACATATGATTTTATTCACAATTTAACATCCAAGGTCACTTGCCAGCAACCACATATAACGCCCACCATCTATGCCCTCGATCACAAAGTGTGCACCCCACCTACGTAAATGGAGGCTATCACGTGCTCCTGTTAACTGTCAAACCTCTTTAAATGCAATTGACACACGCACAGCTCCTCGCATACCGTACATAAACTTGCTCTCCTCCCTACTACATCACACGACATCCCTGTCTAGCACTTTCAACTCACTATCTGCCCTTCGCATCATCCACACTTCCAGCAAGTGGTATGGGTCATGCATTTCAAGCAATGTGGGCAGAGGTATTTTTATTGCCAATATGTGGGAAAGAAGTGACAAACTGTGCAGTTTAAACATAGTGGACAACCCCAATCTGAATATGATTAAAAAATTGGAGTCTGTGGTTGCTCCGGTTTCTCACTTGGCTGAGTTGTTTGGTGGCGGGTCAGGTTACTGCGGTCATCATGTGGCGTTTGATCCATTTGCTGCATATGAATATTTCGATTTGTTACATGTTTAAGTTCTTGTGATTAGAGATCTTCCTTTATTTGACCACTTGAGGCATTGCCTATTTAATCTAAGTATGAGTCAAAGTCAGACGGGTTTTCATTTTTAAATGTGATTTGTGTATTAAGTGCATAACAGGAATCATTGAAATTGAAGAATATTAGGTCTGGTGGAGAGCGAAGGCAGGTGCTGTAGAGGAAGTAGAACTGTTCAGTACATTAGTTGTGAATTGAATGGAGCTGACCAGAAGGGATGAAGTGAGATGATGATTCGCCTGATAGAAAAAATGCAATCTGCTTCAGTTCGCTCCTGTTCCTTCAGAAGTCTCTGTAGAAGACTGGGATGATGAATAGTATCAAAGGCAATGAAGCAGTCAAGTAATAAACCAGCTAGTCCTCCAAAGCAGATAATTGTCTTAAAGCAGGTCTTTCTTTAGAGTTCCTTTGGGAACATACCTGTATTCAAGGAGTAGTTGACAGTTCTGGCTGGATTGGCTACAGAGCTATTTAAGAAGACATTGGTCTGCAGGGACGTAGCTTAGTTGGTGAGATTCATTGGGATGTGAGTCTCACCTTTCCCAACTAAACAAGTGGGAAAAACCAACACAGGTATGGCAGACCCGATTCTGGGCCCCCAGACCGTATTGCCAAGCCAAGAATGCATTTATTTAGGGGAGGTGTCACATCTTACACACCCGCCCTGAAGCTATGTTTCTGTTGGTCTGCTGCTGGTTCTGCTGGCCTACAAGTCTTCAGATCATTGATGAAGTCTTCTGTAGTCAGGAGGTTAAAAGGGTTAACTGTAGTTGTTTTTGTGTTTTGTTATCTGGTGAACTGAGCTGGGCTGCTAGAATTGTGGTTGAGCAATGGGAAGGCAAGGAAGGAGACTGACTCTAGTGGGCATTGCTTAATTTGTATATGAAAATGTGCCGGTGCCCAAAGCTCTCTTCTGAAACACATGGCTGCTGCAATTAAAACACTCTTGCAGCTTTCTGCTTTCTCCCTTTGTGATGCTTTTTTGTTTTTCTCTTCCTCCGTCTTTCCTATGTGTCTTTTGCTTGCAGTAAATGCTTGAGGCAGAAATATAAGCGCCAACCGTCAAAAATAAGTGCCTGTGCCGCGCACCGGAAACCACCAGCTCAGATTAAGCACTGCTGATTGGTAGGAACCAATTCAGGTGTGACATGCAATCTGCAAGGGTCAGCAATGAGGAGGCCTTTTGCTGTATTGCCAAGGAGCCAAGATGCCCTAAGGTACTGTAACTTCAGGTATTGAGGTTGAATGACCCTTTTTCCTCTGACCTCTTCCAGAGGGGTTTTTGTTTGTGAAGTTTAGGCCCCTCATTAGGTCTGCAGGTTGCTCAACAGCTCTACCTATTCAGATTTCCTTTCCTGTGGTATGTGCTTTTGGTCACTGTCAGCTCATCAGGACATAGGGCAGGTCTCCCTGAAGCAAAGAAGACTTCAAGTATTGTGGTTTGTTAACTTTAGTTGCTCCAGTCAACTTTCTTCACTACCCTCTCCAGAAGACAAATAAAAGAAACATCCACCTCGTTCACCATGTAAACACTGTGGAGTGACTATTACTGTATGTGTGCATGGAAATAATGTATAGTTAGACCAACAACTATACATTGAGATGCGCATATGCACTTGTTTAGTATCCACAAAATATCAGATTTACAGGAGTAAACATCTACACATCTTTACAGGAGTATGGCATCTAGGAAGGCCCTGAGGAACCTTGACACTGCACTTTGAGATACCCCACCTGCCACAACAATGACCCCCTGATAGCTCCCTGAGGCCAAGAGGTGCAGTGAGCATAGCACTTGCACATGCGTAGGGATGGCGCAGCCACGCAGAGTTTGGTGTTCTAGCTGTGGTTTTAGTAATTCAATTAATTCTAGTATGGCTGCGCTGCTAAGGCGGTATTTATCGTATATCTCTTCCTCAGTTTGCTGGAAAAGAGTCTGCCTTGTTCTATAAATCTTCTCCTGTCTGTGGCTCCTCCTCCTCCTCTGCTGGGCTGCGTGGACTCTCCTCCTCACTGCTATCAGGTATATCTCCGCCATCTTGAGTAACCCAGATGCCTTCTGGGTCTCCTTTTATACTTTGGTAATGATTACCACCTGCTCTGAGTTAGTGGTAAATGGGACATGCAAACTGGGCTTTTTGCGACTAGTCGCAATTTGCGAGTTGCAATTGCATATGATTTCCGACTCGCAAATTGCGACTTCCTATTTGCGAGTCGCAAAATGGGGTTGCACATTTTGCGAGTCGGTAACGATTTTTGCATCCCATTTCCGATTTTGCACAGTCGCAAATAGCGATTCGGGCCATTTGCGACTCGCAAAACTTTGCTACATCTGGCCAATGGTTCAGAAAAAATGCTTACTTGCCCTCCACATCCTAAATAAAGGCAAAATCTGATTTGCGTGAGTGGCATTTTGGGTCAATATCAGCATATCAGGACTGATCCTGTGGCAAAATGTATTTGGTATTTGAAGTAAGTGCTGATTGCACATCCTGCAATCCTGATGTTTATATGCACTTTACAATTTCCTGCTGAGTCACAAAAAGTAACAGTGGTATATTCCATTGTGGTTTTTTAAGTCGCAGTCTACTTGGGGACATTCGGAAAGCTCCCCTTGGAATGCATTCTGCTCGTTGCTTGTCATTGGCTTTGTGGTTTATAATTCACGTTTTATGCTTTCCATTTGCTGGCTTTATATGGTTTAGGCTGACCAGCTTGAGTTCGTACCTTTCTTTGCACAAACCTTATTTGCAGTACCCTTCAGAGAATTCCCTTTCTGTAAACAAGCCTCTAAATCTTGTTCCTATCGCATTACATTTGCTGTTCGTTCAAAGACAGAGATCAAATGTGAGGCACTGACCTCTGAGGGTGCTTGTTTACTTTTCTTTCTCTGACTTCAAAGTGAGAGGATTTATCTGACAATCTTGCTGCATACAAGGGTTAGGAAAGAGTTTTTTTCTTGCACTCGACAACATTAAAATGAACTGTGTAAGTATTTCAGAATATATCAGAACTAGGAACACAAATAAATCATTTTTTTTGTTATTTCTGGTGTGTTGGAAACAAATTCTTTGATATGATTGAAACAAACCATTACAATAGGTGATGCAATTTCCACACATTTTCGTCTGTGCACTGCATAGTTTTATTAGTAAAACTGTATGCCTGTGCAAATGTAAGGGTCATTTCAATTGAAGATGTGTTGTCTCTACTGGAAGTATGCTACCACACCATGAATACTCCATTCTACGCCACTCCACTCTACTCTACACCACTCCACACCACTGCACTCTACTCCGCACCCCTCCACTTTACACCACCCCATGTCACTGCACTCTCCATTGCTCCACTCTACTCCACTGCACTCTATGCCACTTCACTCAGTGCCTCTCCTCTCTACCCTGTACCACTCTAATCTATGCCAATGCACTGTTCGCCACTCTACTCCACTGCACTCTTTGTTGCTGCACTCCACACCACTCCAGTCTAGGCTACACCAATCTACTCTGCACAACTCCACTCCACCGTACTCTATGCCACTATGCATCACTGCACTCTACACCACTGCACTCTATGCCAATATACTATATGCCAAGGCACTTTACTCTGTAACACTCAACTGTATGCTTCTGCACTCTATGCCAATCCACTCTATGCTGCTCAAATATGCACTACTCCACTCTGTCACTACACTCTATGCCACTCTACTCTTAACCATTACACTCTGCTCCAATGCACTCTACACAACTGTGCTGTACATCACTGCACTCTACTCTGCATCACTGTACTCTATGCCACTCATCTCTATGCAACTCTACTCCACTCTATACCACTGCACTCTGACACTCTACTCTGCAACACTGCACTCTCTGCCACTGAACTCTATGCCACTCTACTCTGCACTACTCCACTCTATGCTACTCCACTCAACACCACTGCATTCTATGCCACTGTACTGTATGGCACTATACTCTACTCTGCACTACTCTCTGCTACTCTACTCTGCACCACTCTATGCTACTCAACTCTACTCTGCACTCTATGCCTCTGCACTCTATGCCACTTGACTCTACTCTGCGCCACTGCCCTCTGCATCACTCAATTCTATGCCACTTCACTCTGTACCACTCTACACCACTCTGAGTAATGCCATTGCACTCTACATCACTGCACTCTACACCACTACACTCTACACCACTGCAATCTACGCCACTGTGCTCTATTCCGTGCCACTCTTCTCTCCTCTGTGCGGCTCTAATCTGCTCCACTTTACTCTGTGCCACTCTACTTTGCACCACTGCACTCTGCACTACTGCACTCTACTATGCACCACTCTAATGTATGCCACTGCATTCTATGACACTACATTATATGCTGCTGAATTCAATGCCACTGCACTCAGTGCCTCTATACTCTGTAACATTCTACACCAATGCACTCTACACCAGCCCACTCAACTCTATGCCACTTCAATGTATTCCACTCTATGCGACTCTATGCTATGCCACTCCAATACAGGGCATTCTTGGCACTCAACTCTACAGCACTGTGCTCCATTCTTCACCATTCCACTCAAAGACACTCCACAACATTCTCTTCTACGTCACACATTTTTAGCCATGCTGAACAGCAACAATGCTGGTGTACAACATGGCTAAAACACATTGGCAGAGACAATAGCTCTTGCATAGACGAGACCTATTGCCTTTGCCAATGACTCTTGATGTCGGACGCCTGGGCCGGAGGCAGTCTGGCATTGGACTTGTCCAGTGATTTCGACTGTTATAGGTACAGTTCAACCAGCTGCTGCAGAGCTTTGAGATTTTGTTTGCTGCTCGCATTCTCTGAGTGTAACCACCATTTTTGTTTGGAAATTTTCTCTGAGATGAAAAAGGACATTTTAACTTTTCAATTTTTCCCCTATGAACTGGGACTAAGGTTTTGTGTTTAGGTTTAATCTCACATGAAAAAGACAGAAGTATCTGGCTATTTTAGGTCTTAAGTAGTCCATAGAGAAAACAAGGTTGACAGGTTGGGTTATAATGGCAAACATTTATATTATAATTACCAGTCATTAAGGAGAGTAGCTGCCACAGCAACAATCAGTGCTTGACAGAAAGTATTTTATGAACATCTGCCAGAAGGTTTAGTATTTCAATAATTATGTAATCAGGAGGACCTGTGAAGGCTGCTGAAGCTAAGAGCAGCTAAGAAATGCATTCATTAGGTTAGAAATCCAGTCCTCAGTGAAGAATGTTGAAAGGCGGTTTTAAGGGAAGTTGTTAGAGAAACTAAAACATGCAAAGTTAGATTCACATAAATGTTGGTCTGTGTCTGAGATTTCTGACTCTTCTGCTGGGTAAAAAATATGCCAAGCCTGATTAACAATCTTGTAAGAAGTCCCTTAAAAAAACAAGCACATAGCTTAGTGGGACATGATAATAGATGTCTTCTCAATTTGTAGATACCCTGGGTGGGAGGCCAGGAATGGGTGCCCTTAGTTTCATGCATGGATTTGGTGTCCTTATGGAAGCACAGATCCCTCATTTCTGTCCGGAGGAGGCATAGATGTGTGCTTAATGTATATATCAAAACCCAGCTCATGCGAAAAGTTCTGAAGACTATTTTATGTTTGATCAGACAAACTACACCTGCTGGGTTGCCCAGAAGGTATCAAATCAGTTAGAGGCATTGTTCTGTTCAGAAGATTTTTTTTCTCACAAAACTCAGATAAAGCACCACAGAGCAAACAGATGTCTAATTCATTAGATTTACAGTATCCTCTGTTCTCTGACTTGGTGCCCTTGGATAATGTGGATTTGCTGTGGTCTGGACAGAGAGGCACGGAATGGGTTATGATCAAGGATCCAGATCTAAATCTATTCTCCCACACATAATGAAGGCCAGGACCTCAGTTATGGGCACTGATTGGACGTTTGCTAGCAAAGGACCACTAGGCATCTATCGCCACAGTTACCCAGGCTATCAATTTGCTTTTACCACCACCTATCACTGCATACCCTAGATTGAGTCAGAAATAACCATCCTCTCTCAGAACGGGGCCACATATTGTGGTTTTCTTCAGTCAACTGAGCAAAGCTTTGATGATGATTAGCAAAGACAAAATGTAAATGTTTTAGGAAGACTTGCATGATTATCAAGTTCACAGGAGTAGCAGCAAAGGGCTAACCAGCAACAATGCGGACAAACCAGGACAGCACAGCTTTTCTAGGCTATTCTGCAGGTTTTTTTACCATAAGGCACGCAGTGGTGTTGGGAGGTAAGGAAAAGTAGTGTGTTTCATTGGGGTATGATGTGATGTTGAGAGGTGGTAATAGAATCATAATGGGTAGTCCTTTGGAGGCTATTATGATTTATTGATGGTGGTGGTGCAGTGGTGGGGAGTAGTAGTGTGGGTTTCTATAGTAGTGTTCGGGTGATAGCATGAATTAGTAGTGTAGCGGCACTGATAGTGTGGTAGTGTCAGGTAAATCTGCAGTGCAAGGAAACTGTAGCACATTGATGTGGGTGACAATGTAGTGATGGGGTTGGTGGGACAATGCTCTGAGGTGGCAGCATCTTTCTAGGGGTAGTAACAAGGTTCTGGTGATGTGATAATATTTTCCTGGGTGCTAGTATTCTGATGGGTGGTTTTGTGGTACTTGTGAGCAGTAGGAGGAAATAGAGTGGAGGTGGTTATAAAGTAAGAAGGCAGTGCTGTAGCATTTTCATCCTTGGCAGGAATAAATGCTCATTGAGGGCAAGGGACCTCTTGACCCAGCATTAGAGTGTGGTAAAACTATTAAACAAATTTCAATTACAATGCATAAATCTTAACCAGTATGACCCATTTGGCCACACACAGAAAACTCCATTCAGGAATAAAGTTAAGGAGATTTATTGCAAACTCAAAATTAAAGTAATGTAAATTATTCCCAATACGAAATTATAAACATATAATACCACTAGAGGTTGTCCAAGGCGACGAAAGAAATTTAGTCAAACTAACATTAATAAAACTAAACATTCAATAACCAAAATACAGGGGGCAAACATGAATCAAATTCAATAGGCATTAACAATCTTCAAATGAGCTAAGAAAAACCCTAACATAGCTGAATTAGGGACTAACGTGTGGGGCCAAACACATGTGGGCAAAAAGACAAAAAAGGACAAAAAGGATAAAAAAAGAATTTGGAAAAAGTTAAACTCAGACATCCAAGATCTAACTGAAGTGGGCGAAAGATAGGTAAAAAGGGAAATGTCACAGTGTCCTTTCCTCTGGATCTGCACGTCGCTGAACAAAAGGCCCACCTTCCGGCGTCACCAACTCAGAAAGCTATTGTAGCACAGAGTTATGATGAAGCCATTCGGGGGGAAGGGAATTAGGGTAGGGAACAGCAGGGAGAGAGATCTGAAAAGTAAAGGTTAGAACAAATATGCATTTACTAATTCATAGATATGTAACTCATCAACAGACTCTTGACTAAATGCGTCTCCGAGATATCAGATGGAGACCCCTTTTGAAATGAGGGCAAAGCCCCGTCTTTGAAATATGGAATAAGGGTAAACTATGACCTCAGACTCAAGAGATGGCAAGAACTTTGGACTACGATTATACTCAGAATATCAATCCTGTAACATCTATGCCTTCACAACATAAACCTTTGATCATGACTTAGAAAATCTCAAATAATTAAATATGCTTTTCACATCTTAAGCTTTTCAAAGAACAATGAAAACTATGATTTTGCTTATCTCCAGAAATACTTTCACATTCACAACAATAAATGCCAAAAAGTTTTACTCATTGAACTTGAAGAGCTTTACTTAATGATACCAGGAAGCGCTTTTACTCAAGTAGCCTGAATCACTTATATTGTTATGCCAAGAACCTTTTACTCCTTGTAATTGAAGCGCTTTGATTGTCGTGCCAAGAGCGCTTTAAACCTGAGGACTGAAGCGCTTGAATTGCTATGCCAAGAGCGCTTTACATCTGTGAACTGAAGAGCTTCAATTGTTGTGCCAAGAGCGCTTTACATCTGTGAACTGAAGCGCCTGAATTGTCATGCCAAGAGCGCTTTACATCTGTGAACTGAAGCGCCTGAATTGTCGTGCCAAGAGTGCTTTACATCTATGAACTGAAGCACCTGAATTGTCGTGCCAAGAGCACTTTACATCTATGAACTGAAGCGCCTGAATTGTCGTGCCTAGAGCACTTTACCTCTGTGAACTGAAGTGCTTTAATTGCTGTGCCCAGAGCGCTTTGCATCTGTGAACTGAAGTGCTTGAATTGTCGTGCCAACAGCGCTCTACATCTATGAACCGAAGCGCCTGAATTGTCGTGCCAAGAGCACTTTACATCTGTGAACGAAACACTTTGATTTGTTGTGCAAAAGAGCGCTTTACATCTGTGAACGGATACACTTTAAATTGCTGTGCACAAAAGCGCTTTACATCTGTGAACTGAAACGCTTAGAATTGCTGTGCAAAGAGCGCTTTACATCTGTGCTCTGAAATGTCTTTGATCGTTGCGCCAAGGCCGCTGTACTCTAGAAAACTGGAAACGCTTTGCTCGTTATACTAAGGGGCGCTTTACCTTTTGGAAGTAATGACTTCCTCCAAACTTGGATTCAGCAAGGCCTTACCGCTACGAGTATGACCTACTCATTTTTCAATGCACCATGGAAACAAGGATTCTTTGGTTGGCAGAGCATCTTAAAGGGATCAGGCTGAGAGGAATATACCTCTCCAAGAGGCTCAGCATACAGGGGTTTTTCATCAACAAAGGTTCCGGTCAAAAGGCATCTGGAGATCTGTCGGCATCAACTCTCTCCTATGACAGACGTTCTCTCCTCTCTGATGTCTGTAATGATAATCCTCCTTGAAGTCCAAAAGAACAATATAATAACAAAGTTCCTAAAATGATTAGATGTGCCAGGGGAACCAGTCCTTGTTACATTAATGAGGCATCATCCAATAAAAATTGATCATACAACTCCAAACTGCAACATGCGCACCCATTTCCAGGACTGCCATGGGAACATCTTTCATTCGTGTGACTCCATGCAGGTTTGAAACAATTGTTTAAAATGACAGACCATGTTCCACAATGTTCCGCTCTCAAGGATGATAAGATGCATTCTCTCTATGTTTAAACAATGGGATCTACTACCAAAAGTTAGTCTTCTCATTGGAACGAAGTCTGAAAGAAGGCTCACGCTATAAGAAAAATAAATCAGCATTCCTGCACAGTCACGAGATACAACTTGCAGGCCTCACTTGAGCTAACACAAAGAAATTTCATAAATACATATAATACAGTTTAATTAAGCACATGTATAACGTACACTTATAAATTCATAATTATTAATGCTTCAATAATATGTATGTCACATTTAATTTAAATGCATACAAATTCTGTTTATACATTTCAATAGATATGACAGAATACTACAATTCTCCTACTTTTGCACACATATGTTAATCAATAATCATAAAAAATTCAATATTGTTTTGATATAGTCTATTAATCTAGAGTCTAAATTACATTTTGATATGACTGTTAACATTTAATTTAATTTAAATACCACCTAAGTCAAACTCTGCATTATAAAGAATAGCACATTCATAAACCTGTCAATGCAATTTTCTACGTTTTAAACTGTTAGTACTCTGAACATCATAAGGCATAACTGTCCCATTCTGATGACTTTTGTGACATCAGTGACACCACTACATTTCAGGCTCTATCAGCAGTGAACATAGACGTGAAAAGAGAGGAGTGGGAAAAGCAGGACGACGAAAAGGAGGGGAAACGGATGAGCAGAAATAAGATAGTATGATTCTTGGAGGGGAAGAATTATAAGAAAAGAGTAGCGGGGATAGCCAGAAGGAGGAATAGATGGGCTGGAGTGAGGAAGAGGAGTGTGGCGTTTCAGGGGGCTCAAAGAGGGGTAGGAGACGATGTTAAATAAGAGTAGTTGGAGTGGAAGTTTGAAGGCTATTTCAGTGTATTGATCAGTAATGTATTCTACTTTCATAACATGCTTCAGTATTTAGTTGCCTGGCAACCAGTCACAGCTCCATTCAGGTTTGGTGCAGGACTTAGTTTGTATTTTTATATCATTGTGCACATAGCGCAGTGGTCTATTCGATCTGTATGTTCGTCCGCTGGCAGATATTGTATATACACATGGATTTTCACTGATGTCATACGCAGATGACACACAGATTGTCATTTTGCTTACCCGTGACAAAGTGGCAGTCTCCAATCAGCGAAATGCGTGCTTAAAGGAAGCAGCAGAATGGATCTCTACCAGCTGCTTAAAACTGAATGGTGAAAACTGAAGTGGTAGTAGTTGGCAACAACCCAACCAGCTGGACTTAACTATGTTGGCCTTACTCTCTAAGGGGTCATCCAATACCTAAATAAGAAGTAAAATGTTTGGGGGTTTGGATTGATAGTAAGCTCTCCTTGGTCGCCCAGGCCAAGGAATTTGCCGCAAGCTGCTTTGGTCCATTAAGGACACTTAGAAAATTGCTAGATATACTACCTAGCTCAACATGGAGAGTTGTGGTGCAAGGATTAGTGTTATCGTGACTGGACTGTGGTAATTCGCTCTACCTGAGTAGTCCTCAATTTGTTATCAAAAGTCTACAAGTGATACAAAATGCAGCTGCACGGATACAGTTGAAATTATTGAAACACCATGCTGTTTCCAGGACATTTGCTTCTTTACATTTGGCTGCATGTTTCCAAGAGGATACAGTTCAAGGCTCTCTGGATAGCCCATAGGGCTGTGCATAAGAAAGGCTCCCAATTTCTACAACATTTGGTCTGTCCTTATAGTCCAAGAAGATCATAACAATCCTCTGTTCTAGGGCTACTAAAAGTTCCTAAGATCAAGAAAGATGGGAGCGGAGGATTAACTTTTGCCTATTTAACTCCTAAAGTATGGAATGCTCTACTTGTAGCATTAAGAAAGAACAAGGATGAATTAAGCTTTAGGAAACAGCCAAGACACGATAGTCACCTAAGGGCTGAGGATTCTGAGACTTATATGGTTTATCAGTGGTGAGAGGCCTGTTTGGGTAGCCATGCTCTCTAGAAGTGCCAAGAACAGAACAAAAATAGATCATAGTTGTTCGTAGATTTGTGAAGAGTCAGTTGGTTTTGTTTGTTTAGGGGCATACTCTGGCCAGGGATTCAACTGCGTACTGCCTTCTTTTTTAAATATTTTTTCTATTTGTTTTTCATTCTGCCCACTTTCTGTACATTTGTTTGACAACCTTTCCCCTAATATATTGCATGTTTATTAGTTTTGCATTATTTTTCAAGAACATGCCTTTTATATTTATAATGGTGATTCCTTGAACCATATAGGTCCGCCGATGACAGATGAAGACAGTAAATTGAGCAAAACTCAAAAAGTGTGCACTTTTTAAGAACATTTGTTTTCATTACTGTTGGAGGTCCCCAGACCACATGTGACTTTCCTTACACCTATCAATATTTTTCATATGGGAATCAGTAATATATGTCTTTCAAATTGAACTATGGGATTTCTTAAAACACCTGGGGTCTCTGAAGTCAACTCGGGCACACTAAAAATGTGGGTAGTTGCAATAAGTAGATTTTTCTTAGGTTTAAGAGGTTACCAGAAGATACTCACTCGTCCTCTCCTGACTCAAAGCTCGGTTCTCAGCCACTCACCCTGCAACCAAGTTTCATGCCATCAGATGCCGCGTTATAAATGCAGCCTGGTCTAGGCATCATCCTTGGAAAAAAACACCTGTTACATCCGGCCCTCATATTTGTGTTGCAGAGTCAGAATGCAGTCCTTGGCCTACATAGCATTCTAGCAACTTACGTTGATGCATTTTGAGCATGTGTGCCTTTTGTGAATATAATGGTGTGCTTAACATAAGCGAACCAAGAATTAACAAAAGTCTTGCTACTTTAGCTGTATGAGTTCTTTGGTGTGTTGTAAATACCATATGTTGTTGTGCAATATAATTTTACGCTCTCATAGACAACATATATACAGGTTACCACATACTGACACAATGCCCAGATGTGTGTATACATGCACACACACAAACAAACTGTCCATGTCAGGCATAGTATCAAACGCTTGACACCATTGCAATGTGAAGCAGCTGTTTAAATTGTTCATGACTACCTGCTAATGACTTATCCTGATATACAGAAGGCAGCATGTCACCCACATGCCCCTCGTGTAATCATAAATTATGACCATGCAGCATAAGAGGATCCTGACATGCCTTGTAATCCGAAAAACCAGGGAGCAGCCTGCCTCACACTCCAGCGTGCAGTCAGCCCCAGCGCATCATGGTAAATGTAGTACAAGTTCGTTTTTTATCCAAAACGTAAACTAAAGTTTTTCACCTTTGTAGGTGCAGCAAGTGCTGTAAATCTCTAGACACGTGTTTCTGGGTAAGCCCTTCATCAGCAGAGAGCAGCTTTGTCTGTGGGGTTGCTAGAAATGCTGCCAAAAGTCATCTCAGGTTTGTGTACCACTCACTGGCACGCAGGTGCTTCAACCAGAGCTCATCAGCTCGTTGACTCAAGGGAGCTTTCTTAAACAGAAAAACCAGAAAGGGAGCTTTGTAATTGTGTCTTTAAGACGGCTCCCTTGAGGCACGGCTGACGAGCCTTGGGAGGCACCTGTGTGCCATGAGTGGTACATAACCCCGAGAAGACATTTGGCGGCATTTCAAGCAAGCCCCTATACCATGGTGCTCCCTGCTGATGGCGGGCTAAACCCAGAAACATGTGTACAGGGATATACAGCACTTGCTGCGCCTACGGAGGTGAAAGACTTAATTACTTTCTGAACTGACAACGAATTCGACTGCATTTACCATGATGCATTGGGGTTGGACTTTGTTGCTGGAGTGTAGGCAGAGTGCTCCCTTTCTTTGTAATTTTGTCTTTAAGACGGCTCCATTGAGCCACGGCTGACGAGCCTTGGGAGGCACCTGTTTGCCATGAGTGGTACATAAACCCGAGAAGAAATTTGGCGGCATTTCAAGCAAGCCTCTATACCATGCTGCTCCCTGCTGATGACAGTGCTAAACCCAGAAACACGTGCACAGGGATGTACAGCACTTGCTGCGCCTACAGGGGTGATAGACTTTATTAATTTCTGAACTGATTCCGAATTTGACTGCATTTACCATGATGCATTGGGGTTGGACTTTGTTGCTGGAGTGCAGGCAGTGTGCTCCCTTTCTTTGTAATTTTGTCTTTAAGACGCCTCCCTTGAGCCACGGCTGACGAGCCTTGGGAGGCACTTGTGTGCCATGAGTCGTACATAAACCCGAGAAGACATTTGGCAGCATTTCAAACAAGCCTCTATACCATACTGCTCCCTGCTGATGACGGGCTAAACCCAGAAACAGGTGTACAGGGATATACTGCACTTGCTGCGCCTATGGAGGTGAAAGACTTCATTACTTTCTCAACTGACTACAAATTCGACTGCTTTTACCATGATTCATTGGGGTTTTTACTTTGTTGCTGGAGTGTAGGCAGTGTGCTCCCTTTCTTTATAATTTTGTCTTTAAGACGGCTCCCTTGAGCCACGGCTGACGAGCCTTGGGAGGCACCTGTGTGCCATGAGTCATACATAAACCTGAGAAGCCATTTGGCGGCATTTCAAGCAAGCCCCTATACCATGGTGCTCCCTGCTGATGGCGGGCTAAACCTAGAAACACGTGTACAGGGATGTACAGCACTTGCTGCGCCTACGGAGGTGAAATACTTTATTACTTTCTGAACTGACTACGAATTCGACTGCATTTACCATGATGCATTTGGGTTGGACTTTGTTGCTGGAGTGTAGGAAGTGTGCTCCTTTTCTTTGTAATTTTGTCTTTAAGACGGCTCCCTTGAGCCACGGCTGACGAGCCTTGGGAGGCACCTGTGTGCCATGAGTCGTACATAAACCTGAGAAGACATTTGGCAGCATTTTAAGCAAGCCCCTATACCATGCTGCTCCCTGCTGATGACGGGCTAAACCCAGAAACACATGTACAGGGATATACAGCATTTGCTGCGCCTACGGAGGTGAAAGACTTTATTACTTTCTGAAATGACTACGAATTCGACTGCATTTACCATGATGCATTGGGGTTGGACTTTGTTGCTGGAGTGTAGGCAGTGTGCTCCCTTTCTTTGTAATTATGCCTTGTAATCCCCCAATTCAAATGACATGGTGAAGGGCTGAAATGGCCCGATGACATCATACACCATAATAAACATCTGGGCCACCTTTGAGAGCACCATTTGTTGCCAGGACTTCATAAATATGTAGTGTACATACTGTAACATGCAAAGTCATTGGCCATTTCATATCCCAGCAATTGCGCAGGACAGATGTCCCACCAACTGTCAGAGATGTGTGGAAAGAGTAGCAACAGTAAAATTAGTCAAACCATGCACAAAGAAAAAAAGTGTTGTGGCATATGTTTCCACCATAAATAAGCCTGACCTATGACTTTATTTTAAAGGTTACATGGTGTATGAGGAGGCTGAAAAGGAGTTCATGCTTCCCTTCTTGCGTGTGTGTCAAAGAGGAGTCAGCCTCGGCAACCAACTACCACCACTACCACAAATGCAGTATCACCACCAATTGTCAATGCAATATCCATCATGTCAGCTGGGACTGAGCCCGGTTTATTTTTTGATGGCAGGCCTGTCCTCGGCCAGAGCGATGGAGTAAATGTCACCATCACCCTGACAGAGGTACCAACCGCCTAGCGGACATTTCTAGCGTTAGCAGGAACTGACATCAAGGCAGTTCCCGTCATTGCATTGTAATTTTTTCGAATGGCTCCATCAACCATACAGCATACCTACCAATTTTTGTTAGTTCCAATGAAAATAAAAAAACAATAAACCCCTCACCATGGGAGTTTCCTCTCATAGTGAGGGGAGCATTGAGGACTTTTCAGTGCCCCTTCCCATCTATTTTTTTCTTGGCGGTGACAGGCATTGAAAAACATCTATATGTCTGCCCACCTAAATTAGCTACATAGCCAAACCTTGGACGGTCCCTAATTCATCAGGAGAATTTAAACACGACAGACGGAGTAGTCTCTGCCTTTGTCAAACAATGGTCCACTCACATTTAAATTGGGCTAGGGGACCATAGTCTTGGTGGGGAGGGAACTGCATCACTGCTGCAACAGAGTTCCCTCTCGATCAAGAAATATATCGGGACTTTGTTCTGGCACCACCTCCATCAGCAGTACTGCTGTGGTATCTGCTTCTGGTACAACCACTCAACACACCATCACTAGTGTCATACCCTCAGTTGAATTATTTTTCTCTGCCTCTGTCACTTCCACCACAATCACATTGCTGGCCATTTGAGACATGTCCCAAATCTCATACACAACCAGCATGGACACAAGCCAGGATGACTAAGGGGCAGCATGTCACACTATCAGTGTCAGTGTTAAGGAGTCTGCAGAGCAATAGTCATGGGACCTAGACAAAGAGGGGATACAGGTAGATGGAGAACTTGTATCTCCTTAACCAGGGGAGCAAGCAAGCCAAGAGGCAGTACCACACTGTGACCAGAGGACATTGCCCACACTTTAGCAGACAGTTATCATAGGCTGCATGGAGCCTGGGAAAGCAGTGGTGGTACGCAAGACAGACTCCAACTCCAAACCAAAACCTTCTGTGAATTTAGGGACTTCTTGAGGGACTTCGTAATGCTGCAACATCAGGATGCAATATAAGTGCCATCGCATACATCACTGGAATTATTAGGGGGCTGCCAAACATCAGAGAGCAATGAGCTGGTCTTTTGTTTATACCAAACGGATTATGCTGCACAAATGTAGAAACTCCATTATTTACCTGGTTGCTCAGTTGACCCAGGGAGAAATGGCTTTACTTCGGGGAATGACAGAACACAAGAAAGATCAGAATGGCTGAGGATTTATGCTAGTCACCCACAGCCCCCCAGGTACAGTAGTACCATAAGCCATACCACTCCATGATTTACTTACCATCCCAGTTCTCTCAAAAGGTGTCACTTGTGAGGTCTTGAAGGTAATCAGCGTGCACAGTATAGTCATTGTATATGTGAAATAGTTATTAAGGGTACTGTAGTAGTAGTTGAGTGAATGGTTGGTTGGTAATGGGGAGGGGGTATGATAGAGCTGCCAAGGTATAGACATAATTGTGGCTAAGTAGGGAGATGCAAGACACCTAAGGGTAATGTCCGTGTAGGTCATGTTTGTCCGTGTTAGTGTGTCTGTTTCTCCTACGATGAAGTGACAGTGTTGACCTGTGTGGTCATGTCCAGTTTGCTGTTGATGATTAGTCGGAAGTTCCTCGCATGGGTACTGGGCATGGGTCAGAGTTAAACTGGCCACCAGTTGAAATCTCATGGTGAGGTGTTCTCACCGAAGATCACCACTTCTGTCTCGTCGGTGTTGAGCTTGAGCCAGTTGGCTTCAGTTTTATAGCATCTTTGGTTTTGCTTCAGTGAACTTGTTTCTTGTGTCGGAGATGTTGTCCCAGAGGCAGAGTATGAGTTGCATGGCATCAGCGTAGGAGAGGATGTTGATGTCATGTGCACAGAGGACTTTGGGCAGAGGGCTTATGTATGCATTGAAGAGGGTGGGGCTGAGTTATGAACCTTGAGGGACTCGGCACCTGGTTTTGCGGTCGACCGACCAATATGGTGCAGGCTGACACCTTGTCTTATATCTTTTAAGAAGCAGATCCAGCAGACAGTGGATCCTTTGATGCCAGTTCTGTGCCTACGCTTGATGATGGTGGATTGTGAAGCCATGTCTAATGATGCAGAGAAATTCAAGAGAACGAGGGCTGCCATGTCTCCTCCGTCAAGGATCATATCAATGTAATCTGTGGCAACAATGAGTGCTGTTTCCATTCTGTGGTTGACCTTGAATCCGGACTGTGTGGCGTAAAGAAGCCAGTAATTGCTAAGGTGGTCGGTGAGGCATTATTTGATTTGTTTCTCTAAGGCCTTTAGTGGGTATGGCAGGATGGAGATGGATTTGTAGTTGGAAAGCATGGCTGGTTCAGCAGAAGATTTCTTGAGCAGAGGCTTGACAGTGGCATGTTTCCAAGTATCCGGGAATGTGGCTGCGTCGATAGAGACATTGAGGATAGGTGTTAGCATTTTGCTGATCGATACAAGCTGTTTAGTAAAGGTAATTGTGGGGGCAAGAGTGGATAGTCTTCATGATAGCAGCGATTTTGATGGTGCTAATGGTCGGCCACGAGGTCAGGGTTCATTCTTTGACCATGATGGGAAGTTGAGCTGAGACGATGATGGGTTTGATTTGGGTTCAAAGCTGCTGCATAGGAAGGTGTTTGTTTAACAGAAGAATTCAGAGGGCTTGCTTCAAAAGTTTTGTAAGGGAGAGATGCTGCTGGAGGTGGCAGAAGGCACAACAAAGATTTCCTTGCTGCTGGCAGTGCTGGTGTCAATGCAATCTGCAAGAGCTGTGCGCTTGATGTTGCATATTTGCTGGTGGTAACACCTTAGGGCTGATTTGAAGATGTGATTACCTTTAGTGTCTTGATTTCTCAATTTGCACTCCAGTTGCTTGCAGTGGCTTTTCATCAACCGGAGTTCTTCTGTGCACCAACTGGCCTGTGGTCAGGGTCTTGCTGTTGAGTTGCACTTGAGGGGAATCAGGGTTTTGGTGCATGCAGTGCTCCAGCTGCTGCAGTTCTCAGTGGTTTCTGGCAAGTTGCTGGTGTGTTCGGGCTGGTGCGGGGAGAAGGCGGAAACCCATTCTTCTTCTATGATGCTTTTCCACCTATGGCAGGCAGTTGTGGTTGTGATAGGTCTGTTGCAGTGCTGGATGGGTATGCTGAAACTGACGAGGGTGAGGTCTGTTCAGGTCATAGTCATTGGCTCATCGACTGTGACTTTGCTGACTGAGGAGAAAAGCAGGTCCAAAAGGTGTTCAACGGTGTGGGTGGGATCAGTAATGTGCTCAGTGATGCTAAGGTTTCTGAGGTTTTCTAGAAAGGCTACAGGGTTGGGATCAGTGAGGCTTTCTACTTGAGTGAAGGTCTCCAGGAAGGACAAAGGTGCTGGAGTTGATGATGAGAGATACGACAAAGTCTGTGATATTGCTGGTGAAATTGGTGTGGGGCCCTGGTGGTTTGTATACGAGGGTTCTGCCCTAGGAGAAGCTGGTTGTGATGCACCTTTTGAATGAATGTGAGGTGTTCCATGTAGCTAGTGGGTTTCTTCCATGTAGGTGGTGCAGCTGATTGTAGCCAGCATGGATGGCTGTAGCGACATCCAGTGCAACCAAAGGTAAGTAACTTGTTCATCTGATAGAGACTTCTAGCTGCAGATTCCTTACCTTAGAATAGATACCAATGCCACAACCTCCTGGCAGTGGGCTGTGGACAGAACTTCTTTACACTAAAAAGTCATGCAGGACCGAATGGGCAAAGTGTTCTTCTCTACGGACCTGACTGTCTAGGCAACAATGTCTTGCAAACGTGTGCAATAATGCCCATGTTGCTGCCTGACAGATATCCAGGACTGGAACTCCTTGTGCTAGCGCAGTGGTAGCAGCCTTGTCCCTAGTAGAATGAGCCCTCAAGCCCTCAGGAGGTAACTTCTTGGCCAGTGGAAAGCAAATCTTAATGCAGAGAATGACCCAGTGTGAAATGATTCATTTCTGCACTGCCTAACCCTTCTTTGTTCCCACGTATCCCACCAAGAGTTGGTCATCTACCCATAACTCTTTTGTCTGTGTCTGAGACATTCTTCCACTGTGATATGGTAAATGAGGTAAATTAATCTGTTTAAATTTGATTGTGCTCTCTGTGTGGCTACATAAGATATGTTTTTACATTGGGGAGAGATCCCAATATGGAGTCTTGAAACCGGGGGTGCTGGTCTACTGTATCTGATAGAGATTTCTAGCTGTAGACCTCTGTCCCTGGTTCTCAGGCAGGTCGCTCCCCTCACCGCCTCACAGCCTCCAGCGTGACCGCTCTCGCTCCTGTGCCCTGTGCTCCTGTGCCCTGACTGCCTTTTCCCGCCTCCAGTGACCTAGCGCCAGCGCCCTCTTCGTTGTGCCCGAGTGCCTGTGTCCGCTCTTTCTTCTGTACCCCGAGTGCCTGTGCCCCTGGTATTGTTCCACTGTATTGTATTGTTTTTACCTTGTTTGCCCTCACCGTGTTCTTCTCTCTTCCAGCCTCGTCGCGTCACCCCATCGCCGCCCGTTTGTTTCCCGCCGCTACACTCCGGTAGCTCCGCCCCCTTGCTCCCCATTGGCCGCCCCGCTCCCACCTCCCAGCTGCTCCTCCCTCCCTCTTCCCCTCATATGGAGGCCGCGCAGCGATAGAGAGAGCGACCTCTGTCCCTGGTTCTCAGGCAGGTCGCTCCCCTCACCGCCTCACAGCCTCCAGCGTGACCGCTCTCGCTCCTGTGCCCTGTGCTCCTGTGCCCTGACTGCCTTTTCCCGCCTCCAGTGACCTAGCGCCAGCGCCCTCTTCGTTGTGCCCGAGTGCCTGTGTCCGCTCTTTCTTCTGTACCCCGAGTGCCTGTGCCCCTGGTATTGTTCCACTGTATTGTATTGTTTTTACCTTGTTTGCCCTCACCGTGTTCTTCTCTCTTCCAGCCTCGTCGCGTCACCCCATCGCCGCCCGTTCGTTTCCCGCCGCTACACTCCGGTAGCTGCGCCCCCTTGCTCCCCATTGGCCGCCCCGCTCCCACCTCCCAGCTGCTCCTCCCTCCCTCTTCTCCTCAAATGGAGGCCGCGCAGCGATAGAGAGAGCGACCTCTGTCCCTGGTTCTCAGGCAGGTCGCTCCCCTCACCGCCTCACAGCCTCCAGCGTGACCGCTCTCGCTCCTGTGCCCTGTGCTCCTGTGCCCTGACTGCCTTTTCCCGCCTCCAGTGACCTAGCGCCAGCGCCCTCTTCGTTGTGCCCGAGTGCCTGTGTCCGCTCTTTCTTCTGTACCCCGAGTGCCTGTGCCCCTGGTATTGTTCCACTGTATTGTATTGTTTTTACCTTGTTTGCCCTCACCGTGTTCTTCTCTCTTCCAGCCTCGTCGCGTCACCCCATCGCCGCCCGTTCGTTTCCCGCCGCTACACTCCGGTAGCTCCGCCCCCTTGCTCCCCATTGGCCGCCCCGCTCCCACCTCCCAGCTTCTCCTCCCTCCCTCTTCCCCTCATATGGAGGCCGCGCAGCGGGCGCGCCAAAGGCAAGCCCGTCTGCGCCCGTCCGCGCCTGGACCGCGCCCAGCGCCAGACCCCCTGGCCCCCACCACTGCGAGCCTACACGCCGAACCTACGAAGCCGCCACCCTCATCGCACTCAACACCGGCCGGATCCCCGGGTGCTGCCGTGCCGCCCCAAGACGCACCCACGGACCCTTCACCTGCCAATCCTGCAAGTTCTCCTGCATCCAGACCCGCACCGCTCCCGCCAAACCAAGCACCAACAGCAACCACCTGAAGTGCATCCTGCTTAACACCCGCTCCATCCACAGACACGCCGTGGAACTCTGGAACCTGCTTGACACCACATCTCCAGACGTCGCCTTCCTCACAGAAACCTGGATGAACGCCTCCTCAGCGCCCGACATCGCCATCGCCATCCCGGACGGATACAAGATCACCCGGAGGGACCGCATCAACCAGACAGGAGGAGGCATCGCCATTGTCCACAAGAACACCATCCGCATCACGACCAACTCCGACGACACCCTCACAGCTGCCGAACATCTCCACTTCCAGATTCACACCGACCCCAAGACCACACTCAGAGGCACCCTCATCTATAGACCCCCAGGACCCCGCACACAATTCAGCGAAGACATCGCAGACTTCATCAGCCCTCACGCCCTCTCCTCCGCCGACAACATCCTCCTAGGGGACCTCAACTTCCACCTGGAGAACAACAACGACAACAACACCACCACCCTGCTGGACAACCTCGTCAACCTCGGACTCAAGCAACTGGTGAACACCCCCACCCACTACGCCGGACACACACTTGACCCAGTCTTCTCCTCCAGCAAGTACATCTCCTTCAGCCACTCCACCGGACTCCACTGGACAGACCACAGCTGCGTCCACTTCAGCTTCAGAAAAACCACGACTCACCACCACCCACAACAGGCTCCCCGCAGGAGCTGGAAAAAGATCACCACCGACCAGCTCTCCACATCACTGAGCCAGAACCCTCCCGCCAGCTCAGCGGACCCCAACCAAGCAGCCAACAACCTTACACAGTGGATCACCAACTGCGCTGACAACCTCGCACCTCTGAAAACCCATCCCATCAGGCCCAACAGCAAGAAAGCCTCCTGGTTCAACAACGACCTCAAGAACTCCAAGAAGAACTGCCGCACCCGACTACAGACAACATGACCGCCCACAAGTACGCGTCCCGTAAACACCACCAGCTGATCCACACCACCAAGAAGACAGCATTCAAAGAACGACTAGACAACAACGCACACAACAGCAAGGAACTCTTCAGCATCGTCAAAGAGCTCTCCAACCCCAGCGCCGGAAACAACGACATCACCCCCTCACAAGACCTCTGCGACTCACTCGCCTCGTTCTTTCACCGCAAGATCGCCGACATACACAACAGCTTCGGCGCACAGACCACGCACCCAACCACCAAACAGACGCCCCCCAACACCACCCTCCGCGCCTGGACCCCGGTCAGCACCGAAGACACCATCCATACGATGAACACTATCCATTCCGGATCACCAACCGACCCATGCCCCCACCACGTCTTCAACAAGGCCGACTCCGTCATCGCACCCCATCTCCGGGACATCATCAATTGCTCCTTCAACACCGCCACCTACCCGGAGAGCTGGAAGCATGCCGAACTCAGCGCCCTCCTGAAGAAACCATCAGCAGACCCCACCGACCTCAAGAACTACCGCCCCATCTCGCTCCTCCCGTTTCCTGCCAAAGTCATCGAGAAGACCGTCAACAGACAGCTGGCCGCCCTCCTCGAGACTAATGGATCCCTCGACCACTCACAGTCCGGCTTCCGAGCCAACCACAGCACCGAGACCGCCCTCATCGCAGCCACTGACGACATCCGAGCCCTGCTCGACAATGGGGAAACAGCGGCCCTCATCCTCCTGGACCTCTCCGCAGCGTTCGACACGGTCTGCCACCGCACCCTAGTGCAGCGCCTCAGCAACATCGGAATTCAAGAGAAGGCTCTAGAGTGGATCATCTCGTTCCTCACCGGAAGAACCCAGAGAGTTCGCCTCCCCCCGTTCAGATCCGAGGCCACCGAAGTCATCTGCGGCGTACCACAAGGATCCTCACTCAGCCCCACCCTCTTCAACGTCTACATGAGCCCCCTCGCAGCCATCGCACGCCATCACAACCTCAACATCATCTCCTACGCCGACGACACCCAGCTGATCCTCTCCCTCACCAACGACCCAGCCACCGCCAGAACCAACCTGCACGAAGGGATGAAAGACGTAGCCGAGTGGATGATGAACAGCCGCCTGAAACTAAACTCAGACAAGACGGAAGTCCTCATCCTTGGATCATCACCCTCTGCCTGGGACGACTCCTGGTGGCCCCCTGCCCTGGGCAGCACACCCAAACCAACGGACCACGCACGCAACCTGGGCTTCATCCTGGACTCCTCCCTCTCGATGACCAGACAAGTCAACGCCGTCTCTTCATCATGCTTCAACATCTTACGCATGCTCCGAAAGATCTTCCGATGGATCCCCACCGAAACCAGGAAGACGGTCACCCAGGCACTCGTCACCAGCCGACTGGACTACGGTAACACCCTCTACACCGGAACCACGGTCAAACTACAGAAAAGACTCCAACGCATCCAGAACGCCTCCGCACGCCTCATCCTCGACATCCCCCGACACAGCCACATCTCCGGACACCTGAGAGACTTGCACTGGCTCCCCGTCAGCAAGAGAATCACGTTCCGCCTCCTCACCCACGCACACAAGGCCCTCCACGACCTGGGCCCCAGGTACCTCAACAACCGCCTGACCTTCTACACTCCCACCCGCCAGCTACGATCGACCAGCCACGCCCTCGCCGCCGTGCCACGCATTAGAAAAGCCACCATGGGAGGAAGATCCTTCTCCTACCTGGCAGCCAAGACTTGGAACTCCCTCCCCATCCACCTCCGTCTGACCCACGACCACCTCTCCTTCAGGAAGCAACTCAAGACCTGGCTGTTTGAGCAGTAGCGGTCCCCCCTCCCCCCCAGCGCCTTGAGACCCTCCGGGTGAGTAGCGCGCTATACACATTTTTTGATTGATTGATTGATAGATTCCTTACCCATGTCTCATTCTTTTTGGGAATCAGAAAATAGCGGGAATAACAGGCACTGCCTACATCTGACATCGGGACCCTTTCTTTGGCTCCCTAGGCCAAGAGAGCCATAACTTCCTCGCGGAGCAAGTCTAAGTGATCCTCCATCAGCCGTTCGTTTAATGGAGGCATAGAGGGAGGGAAAGGCTGGAAGGGGAGGGAATAGTCCTTCTGTATGATCTGCAAGACACATTTGTCCAATGATATGGACCGACAGTGAGGGAGATGAAATTGAATCCTCCCTCCAACTGGATGCGTGTGGTCTTGCACAATCACACTAGGAGGACTTGGGTGCGGTGGAGGAGGAGGGTTGGGTGGTGGACGACTTCTGGCCAGACCCTCTGGGTCAGAAGGTACCACAACCTCATCCCCACGCAGGATGCTGACATTATGGAGGACGGTGGCTGGTCTCTGGGTGGCATGGTGCCCTGGCCCTTCCGAAGCCTCAAAAGGGTGAAAAGCAGGCTGTTGGCGACGGGTAGCTGAGAGGCCCAAGGACCTGGCCACAGCCTGAAAATCCTTGAAATGCTCCAGCACCAAGTCTGCCTTTTCACCAAAAAGGCAGGACCCATCGAAGGGCATGTCCATAAGGTTTGCCTGGACATCCCCTGAAAAGCCAGATGTACGAAGCCAGGCGTGGCAATGAATGACCACCGTAGACTAAATTGTTCTACCCAGTGAGTCAGTCATGTCCAAACCACACCTAATCGTAAACTTGGCTGCATCTCTTCCATCTTTGACTGCTAGTGAGAGAGTGTCCTGCATGCCCTCCAGGACCTGAGGCAGCACTTGCGCCACTGTATCCCATAAAGTATGGGGAAAATGGTCCAATAGGTATGAGGTGTTTACTGACCTCTATGCCAGGCTGGAAGAAGAAAACATCTTCTTCCCAAGTTGGTCCAGGCTCTTGGATTCCCTTTCCAGGGGAGCGCAAGGGAAGGCACCAAGGGAAGTGTAGGCTTTGACCACCAAGCTCTCCAGGGTGGGATGTTGCGGTAGGAAGCTAGGGTCATTTGGAGCTGGACAATGGTGGCAGGCAACTGTCATATTTATAGAATCCCCTTTGCTGGGTCTGGACCACGTCCCCCGCAGAACATCAGTGAGGGCTTTGTTAAAGAGTAACATTGGTTCCGATGTGGTAACCCCCAGCTGAGGCACCTAAATCAGGAGGTTAGTCCTGACTGGCACCGTAGGCAGATCTAGGTCCAAGACCTCAGCTGCCCTATGCACTACCATAGCATAAGATGCTCCCTCCTCCTTAGCCACGGTAGGAGGTGAGAGCATTCCAGTATCTGGAGAGTTGTCCAGTCTACTGGCTTCTCCTAACTCCTCATACCAGTCCATTTGCTCCAATCCATACTCAAGAGGGTCTTGAGACCCCTCCCATTCCTCACTATTAGAAATGGGGACCCCCTGTCCAAGCAAGGACCCTCACTCTAGTCACCCTTAGTTAACCCCAGCTCACCCCCTTGGTAGCTTGGCACAAGCAGGCAGGCTTAACTTCAGAGTCTAGGCGTAATGTATTTGTACCAACACACATAGTAGCTCAGTGAAAGCACTACAAAATGACACAACACAGGTTTAGAAAAAATACAAAATATTTATCAAAACCAACTAGACCAAAACGACAAAAATCCAACATACACAAGTCAAGACATTAGTTTTAAAACAAAAGAGTCTTAAATCCTTTTGTAAACAGTAACAACACTGTTAGCGTTGAAATGTACCTGGGTAGTGTCAAAATAACACACACAGACGAGTGTGCGTCGAAAAAGGTTAGCGATGCGTCGACTACCTTAGGGGTGTCTTACATGTAAGAAAAGAGAAGGTTTAGGCCTGGCAAGTGGGTACACTTACCAAGTCAAATTGGCAGTTAAAATCTGCACACACAGACACTGCAGTGACAGGTCTGAGCCATGTTTACAGGGCTACCAGTGTGGGTGGCACAACCAGTGCTGCAGGCTCACAAGTAGATGATTTGCACTGGGCTCCTCTAGTGCACTTTACTAGGGACTTACTAGTAAATCAAGTATGCCAATCAGGGATAACCAATCATAATCATAATTTAGACAGGGAGCACTTGCACTTTAGCACTGGTCAGCAGTTTTACAGTGCCCAGAGTGCTAAAAACCAGCAAAAACAAAGTCCATCCCACAGTCAAAAATACAGGAAGCAGAGACAAAAATACAGGGGAACTTATGCCAAGGATGCCAAATCTAACAAATGCCCTCAGACATGTTTGGGGCAAACTAACATCAGAAAAGATATGAAGATAATCAGTAAAATTGATGAATTATAAGAGCCTTCCTAAACAAAGAATGGTCCTCTGTGTTGTACAGGCAAAGACAGAGCGCTTTCCAAACACGGAAAGGAACAAAAAGAGAACAACTTTGTGACAAGTCAGGATGACATATTCTGAAGAGTTTGAAGTTTGTAAATAGCTGACCCTGGACGGTCAATGTAGCAAATATTGGCATAGTTTAATCTACAAATGATGGTAGCATGAACAATACAAGCTTTCAAATGGCACTTAATCAAAAGAAGGTTTTTCTTTGGGATCCTCATTTGGAAGTAAGAATACAACTGCAACAGCAGAATGAAGCAAATAGAAATGCTAGCATCGTAATCTTTAACCAATTTTAGAGACTGCTAGCAAAAGAAAGATGCACCTTTAGTCAACTTCTGCCCTGTGAACCAAGGTTGTCTTTAAAAGGAGTTTGACAATCCTTTTTCCCATACACTACGGACAGAGAATGATAAAAACAGGCATTAATGATAAAGGTATAAGCAGATGTAACAATTTTAGAGTTCTGACCAGGAACACATCATCTAGGGAACCCAACTTTAAGGAGTTAAGTAAGGAGAGATGCACCTCTTCTTTCGTAATCATTTGGAGAGCTGCTATAGGAGTGACCAAAAAGACAAATGCTGGTAATTATCCTGCATGAGACAAGATGAAATCGAAAGCAGGGGTGTAATAGAGACTCCTGCAGCCACCACAAATTTGGGGCCCCCGCACCTTATATGTCAGGGTGCCCTCCCACACCGTTCCAGCAGACCAGCTGCAAGGAATTTAAATAATTCCAAAAAACACAACTTAAAAAAGTTGCATTGAGAGAGAAAGGCCAGCAGAGGTTGTAGGAAGTTGGCTCTGTATGTACTATTTCAAAGTAAGAAATATCATGCACAGAGTCCAAGGGTTCCCCTTAGAGGTAAGATAGTGGCAAAAATAGATAATTCTAATGCTCTATTTTGTGGTAGTGTGGTCGAGCAGTAGGCTTATCAGAGGGTAGTGTTAAGCATTTGTTGTACACACACAGGCAATAAATGAGGAACACACACTCAAAGACAATTCCAGGCCAATATGTTTTTATATAGAAAAATATCTTTTCTTAGTTTATTTTAAGAACCACAGGTTCAAGATTCACAAACAATACTTTAAATGAAAGGTATTTCACTTAGGAACTTTAGGAACTTTGAATTAGCAAAATAGCATATACAGTTTTCACACAAATGGCAATAAGCTGTTTTAAAACTGGACACTGCAATTTTCAACAGTTCCTGGGGGAGGTAAGTGTTTGTTAGTTTTGGAGGTAAGTAAACCACCTACAGGGTTCAAAGTTGGGTCCAAGGAAGCCCAATGTTGGGTGTTCAGGGCAACCCCAAAGTTACCAGACCAGCAGCTCAGGGCTGGTCAGGTGCAGAGGTCAAAGTGGTGCCCAAAACACATAGGCTTCAATGGAGAAGGGGGTGCCCCGGTTCCAGTCTGCCAGCAGGTAAGTACCCGCGTCTTCGGAGGGCAGACCAGGGGGGTTTTGTAGGGCACTGGGGGGGACACAAGTCAGCACAAAAAGTACACCCTCAGCGGCACGGGGCGGCCGGGTGCAGAGTGCAAACAGGTGTCTGGTTTGCAATGGAGTTCAATGGGAGACCCAGGGGTCTCTTCAGCGATGCAGGCAGGCAAGGGGGGGACTCCTCGGGGTAGCCACCACCTGGGCAAGGGAGAGGGCCAGCTGGGGGGTCGCTCCTGCACTGGAGGTCGGATCCTTCAGGTCCTGGGGGCTGCGGGTGCACTGTACTTACCAGGCGCCGGGTATTTGAAGCAGGCAGTCGCGGTCAGGGGGAGCCTCTGGATTCCCTCTGCAGGCGTCGCTGTGGGGGCTCGGGGGGGTCAACTCTGGCTACTCACGGGCTCGCAGTCACTGGGGAGTCCTCCCTGAAGTGTTTGTTCTCCACAAGTCGAGCCGGGGGCGTCGGGTGCAGAGTGCAAAGTCTCCCGCTTCCTGCGGGAAACGTGTGTTCTTTCAAAGTTGCTTCTTTGTTGCAAAGATGCTTCTTTCTTGGAGCAGAGCCGCTGTCCTCGGGAGTTCTTGGTCCTTTTAGATGCAGGGTAGACCTCTGAGGCTTCAGAGGTCGCTGGACCCTGTGGAACGCGTTGCTGGAGCAGTTCTTTTGAAGGGGGGAGACAGGCCAGTAGAGCTGGGGCCAAAGCTGTTGGTGTCTCGGTCTTCTCTGCAGGTTTTTCAGCTCAGCAGTCCTTCTTCGTCTTAGGTTGCAGGAATCTAGTTTCCTAGGTTCTGGGGAGCCCCTAAATACTGAATTTAGGGGTGTGTTTAGGTCTGGGAGGGCAGTAGCCAATGGCTACTGTCCTTGAGGGTGGCTACACCCTCTTTGTGCCTCCTCCCTGAGGGGAGGAGGGCACATCCCTATTCCTATTGGGAGAATCCTCCAAAATCAAGATGGAGGATTTCTAAAGGCAGGGGTCACCTCCGCTCAGGACACCTTAGGGGCTGTCCTGACTGGTGTGTGACTCCTCCTTGTTTTTCTCATTATCTCCCCTGGACTTGCCGCCAAAAGTGGGGGCTGTGTCCAGTGGGCGGGCATCTCCACTAGCTGGAGTGCCCTGGGGCATTGTAACACGAAGCCTGAGCCTTTGAGGCTCACTGCTAGGAGTTACAGTTCCTGCAGCGGGGAGGTGTGAAGCACCTCCACCCAGAGCAGGCTTTTGTTTCTGTCCTCAGAGAGCACAAAGGCCCTCACCACATGGGGTCAGAAACTCGTCTCTCAGCAGCAGGCTGGCACAGACCAGTCAGTCCTGCACTGAACAATTGGGTAAAATGCAGGGGGCATCTCTAAGATGCCCTCTATGTGCATTTTTTAATAAATCCAACACTGGCATCAATGTGGGTTTATTATTCTGAGAAGTTTGATACCAAACTTCCCAGTATTCAATGTAGCCATTATGGAGCTGTGGAGTTCGTTTTTGACAAACTCCCAGACCATATACTTAATATGGCCACACTGTACTTACAATGTCTAAGAATAGACTTAGACACTGTAGGGGCATATTGCTCATGCAGCTATGCCCTCACCTGTGGTATAGTGCACCCTGCCTTAGGACTGTAAGGCCTGCCAGAGGGTTGACTTATCTATGCCACAGGCAGCATTTTGTGTGCATGGCATCCTGAGGGGGGATTCCATGTCGACTTTGCTATTTTCTCCCCACCAACACACACAATCTGCAATGGCAGTGTGCATGTGTTAGGTGAGGGGTCCCTTAGGGTGGCACAACATATGCTGCAGCCCTTAGGGACCTTCCCTGGTCACAGGGCCCTTGTTACCACTGGTACCTTTTACAAGGGACTTATCTGTGTGCCAGGGGTGTGCCAATTGTGGAAACAATGGTACATTTTAGGTGAAAGAACACTGGTGCTGGGGCCTGGTTAGCAGGATCCCAGCACACTTCTCAGTCAAGTCAGCATCAGTATCAAGCAAAAAGTAGGGGGTAATTGCAACAGGGAGCCATTTCCTTACAAAGAGTGTCTTTCATTTGAAGGGGAGGGCCTCTTTGAAGTTGGGTGATTGTGGGACAAATATATCCCTGGACGTTAGCGTGTGGCGGCATTTTTATGAGCCATCTGTGCCCTGTAGCATCACTTTTTGTGACGCTCTGGCTACATGTGCTACAAAATCATATCTCTGAGGCCATACTAAGCCACTTTGCTTTGACACTGGCTTTGAATGACCTCATAGATATGGAGTGAGGTAAGGTAGTGCAAAGCCATGCGTTGCACTCCGGATGTGTTCAGTGAGTGTTACAGTGGGTGTTCCCACACAACAGCCATGGATTTTGATGCTTCACCAGATTTACAAAACCATGTAAACCTGGGGATGCACCAAAACCTTACATCTCCCGAGGCGAGGCGTAATGAGGAGAAATACCTGTGTTTCACCAAATGCTTTCATTTTTCCATATGTGCTGCATTATGCAGCACATATAGAAAGAGAAAAACACCTCTCAGGATTGTTTTTGTGCAGGAAGGGGCACCTTCCTGCACAAAAACAATCCTGCACCATGTTGCAAGGGTGCCTGTGCTGGCTCTATGCTGTTGAAATGGCACCAGTGAAGGGGAAAAAGACAGGAATGGACCATATTTCATGAACACAGTGCATTCCTTCCCTTTCACTTTGGAATACGCCAAATCCCCATAAATGAGGGCCCTAATTTCACTTTCTTTCTTCTGCATCTCCAGTTCCTCCAGTTCACGAGTGAGGCAGTGGGTCTCGGAGCTGTATGCTGAAGAGGAACTGGAACCAGAGGCTGACAGAAGGCTGACAGGAGATGTTTACAGTGCTGTCAGGTCAGGTGTGTGAGTGGGGATGTGAGAGATAAAGGAAGAACTTATCTGGTCAGGAAGTCAACTACCCTGCTTGCTGTTTCTTTGAGGTTGGGGGAACCCTAAAAGTAAAGAAAGGACACATAAACAATCAGGAGGAAGAAATGCAACAGGGGGAAAGGGTGAAGAGACAAAAACAAACAAGGTTGAGGAACTAATTATGGACTCCTCTTGGCAGGAAAGCGTTTTAGGAGGAAATCAGGATGAACAGGATGAGGAGACACTAGAATACAGAGAGAAGGAAGTAGCATAGTGTGGAGAGAAACAATAGGAAAGGATAACCAACGTTGCAGAAGGAGATGTCAGGGAAGTCACCGGCCAGAAGAGGCAACAGAGGGAGGAGATAAAGGTGAATTGAAGGAAGACAAGTAGTTAGAGGAGAGGTTGACACCACTATTGAATACCAATTCACCATCTACGGCCAGGGGAGCTGGGACTTACCCATGTAAGTCCCAGAACAACAACAAAGGGGATTTGACCTTGCCTTGAATTAAACAGTTTTTCTTTACCACTATTTCTCCTCTCAGGAGAAGGGCACTTTATTTGAAGTATATTTTTTGTCATAAGGTGCAATTAAGTGTTTTGAGGAAACAGAACCAGTGTTGAAAGGATATCTCATGCCACCAATATAGTATGGGGACTGTCCGAGAAGACCAAGCTTAATGTAAAGGTCAACTTCAACAAAGTTGATGGGAAAAAGGGGTATTCTTTCCTCATGTCCCTGATCAGTACTATGTCATTGACGAATTGAATGGAAGAGTAATGATGTTAGGGGGAGAGTAAGGGAGTGATAGAGCAAGAATAGCTAATCAGAATTGAGAGGAAGCGAGGCAACTGCATACGACATTTTTACTGACCTGGGTGATTTCGTATTGTTTTAGGGAATGTCAGTGGTGGGACCCCAAAGATCTTAAAAGAGGGAGAGAAGAAGGCATTGTTAATCCCTTACACCAACACATAAACTCTGAGGACTTATTGAGAAAGATTGTTTGGTTTTGTCTGACCAAAGTCTTATTTTTTGTCTCTTTTGGCCCTCTGTGGTTCCTCTATAAAAGGAATCATATGGAAAGCTACAAACCCAAAGCCTTCAAAGCATTATTTCTGCCCTTCCCTCCACAAGGCACAACAGAAGTGACAAAGCAGACTGTGGAGATCTTTGAGTGGCCAAAGATTTTCAAGGAATAATAATGTATACAAGGTAACTGGTGAATAATGTTCTGGCTGAAAACATCTGTGTTTTGTCTAGTTACTGCTTTGACTTATCATAAAGTAGCACAGGGGGCTAATATACCTGCTACAAAGAACAACATGTAACAAGTAGATCGCAGATTTGTATTTAATTAAGTTAGCTCAGTGGGTTACTGTTCTGTTACTTGCAGTTGGTATGTTGCAATCCCTGTAATATAGAACAGTGAGCTATGAACCATCATCAGAGAGCTGCATGCAAACTGCAAGACAGGTTTAGAACCGTATTGATTTTTTCTCAATCTTTCATTATTCTAAGGTTGCTAAAAACGTTTCTTTGGGTAGTAAAAAATCTCATTAGAATAGACAACCCTAACCAATGTGTAAGTATTTCGAGTTTATGTTTCTCCAGATCAAGCACTCTTAACATATAATGCCTACCAATATAAATGACATGTAACTCCTAGCTCTTATTGTCTTATGTGACACTTTCTGTACATTGATTTAGGCAGTTTTATGATTCATTTTCTCTGCGTAATATGCTTGTGTGGTGTAAAGTGCTCTCACACCCGACATTATGATGAGTAGTCATATAAAAGGAATGTGAGAGAGGGGTTATGGAGAGATGAGGGGCACTGATGGAGGGTTTGATTGTCCCACCAGGCAGCCCGTGTTTAGTATATGTCTGTAATGTAAAACGGTACAACACCCTACTTTAGGATAAGTAGTGCTCTAAAATAAAATAAATAAACGTGAGACAGGAGTTATAGAGAGTTGAGGTGCACCAATAGAGGGTGATAGTGAGAGAATCCTTGGAGAAGGAGATCAAGGGATGGGGACCCAACTAAGATTGTCACACTGGGCACCACCAACATGAAATCTGGCCCTGGGTGTTTGTGAGCGCTGTCGTGAATCAGGAAGTGAAACACAGTACAAGTGGCCTATTCACAGCTCATTTTCTCTTCACCCAGATAGCAATGGATCTCCAAATTGCAAGTTTTGCATTCTTTCATTTGTTATTTAATTGGCCCGAATGGGTGAAAGAAAACAAATAGAGACCAATAGAATTTCAGCTAAATGGAACCCAGGCACAATGTGAATTGCACGCATTAATATAATAAAAATACATGATCTGTAAAAAACATATTTGATACTGCAGGTTTCTCAGAAAACTATACATAGAACTATCAAAGCATGGCTACCAAATTAAACATATGCTTCTTAAGTGTACAACCCAAATGCACTTGAAAACACGCTAAAAGGGTATATTTCATCACATTTTAGGATTAGTTCCTGGCACATTTGACAGAGTGGAGTGTGTGTTTGCACACACACCTACACCCATCCTCTGTCATATGAGAAGCCTCAAGCTAGTTATAGCTTTTTATCCAACATCACTTTGCATTCTGGGACTTGTAGATTGGTGTTTAGCTTTCTAAACTTGGGATTAGAAATCGATGTTTTCACAGTGCTTTTGAATAAAAAGCTAGGGATCACTGAAGGTGTCACATATCTACACTGGTACCATACAGACGAACTTCAAGAAATTACAGCACATTCAAAATGCCTCAGCCAGCCTCATCCTGGACATTCACTGCAGCAAACATATCTCCAGTCACCTAAGAGACCTCCACTGACTCCGTATCAAGAAGAGAATTACCTTCAAGCTCCTTGTCCACGCTTACAAAACCCTTCACGACCCACGACCCACCTACCTCAACCACTGCATCACCTTCTACTTCCCCACCAGACCTCTGCGTTCCACTCAACAAGCACTAGCCACCATACCCTGCATACAGAAGACATTGGCTGGTGGGAGATCCTTTGCCTACCTCGTGGCAAAGAGCAGGAACACCCTGCCACTGCACCTCAGGTAGTCACCATCTCTAGCCCAATTCAGGAAGGACCGTAAAACCTGGCTCTTTGACTGAAGCTCAGAGGACAAACCCCCTTAGCACCTTAAGACCCTTATCGGTGAGTAGTTGCACTTATAAACTCTGATTTGATTTGATTTGATATTACAGGTTGCCACTTGGCAGCTGAGCACATCTATCCCTTGACACTGCATCCCCTGTTTTGTTACAAAGGCGTGCTCTGCTGCTATAGTATTCTACCTATTTGAGATACAAAGTATATCTCTTGTGAAGGTGGTTGTCATTGCTCCTTGTTTCTCATGGTGTATCTCTGTTGTGAGGAATCTCTGCAGTACTTCTGTTTCTGGTGCGATATCTGTTTCATGAGAGTCTTCTACAGGTGCTGCTTATATTTTTCATGTTTAGGGTGAGAGAAGCTTGTGCAGCCGCTGCCTATGCAGTATGCTCACTGTAAAGTCCATCCTGCACCTTTTCTGTTCAAGGAAAGTTTGCAGTCCATCCTGCACCTTTCTGTGCGAGGAAAGTTTGCAATGTTGTCGCCTGGTCTTTGTGTGAACAACATTGCCTCTGCTATGGCTGTTTTGTATCAGGGAAGCTTGCAGTGCAGCTCTTTGTGCTGTTCCTTTTCTGTGTGGAGGTAACCTACACTGGTGCTGCATCTGCATAAACTGCATGAGAAAACCTTGCTCTACTTTGCTATTCTGCTGCCTCTGAAGTATCTTCTGTGGGTATGTGACTGAAGGTTGCCCTGTGCTGCTACCTATGAACAACCTCTTGTGAATGAGAGAAACTTTTCTGTGCTGTACCTGATCTTTGAGAGGGAATCTTGCTCTATTAATTCTTTGGATATTGCATTCCATTTCAAGTGTTGAAAAGAATACTATGCACTTAGGCAAGTGGTTATAAACAAATAAACAACCCAGTGGTTAGACAGATCTGACAGAACTGAGGGTGTGGGGGCATAGCAGATTTTGGCTTTGCCATGGTGATAGAGAAAGACTACGTAAATAAGAGTTAAGAACTGAGAAAGAAGCAAAGGAACAAGTGGATGTAAAGTGAGGGGGTATAGAAAGTGGGATACAAACTTGAAAGATAAAGGAAAGAAAAGGCCTGGAAGACATCTAAAAGGGGGAAAATGAATGGGATGTAGATAACCAATGAGAATAAAGCAGATGGTAGAAAAAGGAAAAGCAAAAGAGATATAAGAAACTGGGTAATAACCAAGTAATGCAAGATGATGAAAAAGCAAGAATGCAAACCAAAATTAACAGGAAAATAACCATTTAGCAAATAGCTGACAGGAAAAGAACAAAAGAGTTGGAGAGATGGAAGTGAGGGGCTGAAAGAATTGAGAAAGTAAGACCAAAGTCTAAACAATGGCAAAAAGGATGAGCGTGAGTCCATGAGTGAGAAACTGTGTGTGAGTGGTATTCATACACAGCAAGGACAGAGATGTCAACTGCAAAGTAGATAAGGAGTTCAGAAGAGATGGGGATGGATGTTACAGGATGTTTTAAGTTATGAATGAGAAAGAGAGATCACACAAGTGTAAAATATGGAATTGAAAAGGGAGAGGAGTAAGGGAATGTAGGAAGTTGGCTCTGTATATACTATTTCAAAGTAAGAAATAGTGTGCACAGAGTCCAAGGGTTCCCCTTAGAGGTAAGATAGTGGCAAAAGTAGATAATTCTAATGGTCTATTTTGTGGTAGTGTGGTCGAGCAGTAGGTCTATCAGAGGGTAGTGTTAAGCATTTGTTGTACACACACAGGCAATGAATGGGTAACACACACTCAAAGACTTACTCCAAGCCAATAGGTTTTTATATTGAAAAATATATTTTCTTAGTTTATTTTAAGAACCACAGGTTCAAGATTTACAGTTAATACTTTAAATGTACGGTACTTCACTTAGATACTTTAGGAACTTTGAATGAAAACAATATCATGTACAGTCTTTGTAAAAATGGCAATACGCTTTTTTCAAAGTGGACAGTGCAAAAATCAACAGTTCGTGGGGGAGGAAAGTAAAGGTTAGATTAGGAGGTAAGTAAAACACTTACAAGTCTCAGTCCTGGGGCATAGGCAGCCCACCATTGGGGGTTCAAGGCAACCCCAAAGTTACCACACCAGCAGCTCAGGGCCAGTCAGGTGCAGAGGTCAAAGAGATGCCCAAAACACATAGGCGCCCATGGAGAACAGGGGTGCTCCAGTTCCAGTCTGCCAGCAGGGAAGTACCTGTGTCCTCGGGGGCAGACCAGGGGGGTTTTGTAGAGCACTGGGGGGGACATGAGAAGTCACACAAAGTACACCCTCAGCGGAACAGGGGCGGCCAGGTGCAGTGAGCAAAGCAGGCGTCGGGTTTTGTATAGGTTTCAATGGAGGGACCGGTGGGTCACTCTAATGGTGCAGGCAGGCACAGGGGGGTCTTCTCAGGACAGCCACCACCTGGGAAAGGCAGAGGGTCGCCGGGGGGTCACTCCTGCATTGAAGTTTGGTTCCTTCAGGTCCTGAGGGCTGCGGGTGCAGTGTTGGTTCCAGGCGTCGGGTCCCTTGTTACAGGCAGTCGCGGTCAGGGGGAGCCTCTGGATTCTCTCTGCAGGCGTCACTGTGAGGGCTCAGGGGGTCGTCTCTGGTTACTCACTGGCTTGCAGTCGCTGGGGAGTCCTCCCTGAGGTGTTGGTTTTCTGCAGGTCAAGCCGGGGGCGTCGGGTGTAGAGTCTCACGCTTCCGGCGGGAAACGTGAAGTCTGTAGAAGTTGCTTCTTTGTTGCAAAGAAGTAGCTGGTTTTGAACAGGGCCGCTGTTCACTGGAGTTTCTTGGTCCTTTAGTCCAGGGCAGTCCTCTGAGGCTTCAGAGGTCGCTTGTCCCTGTCGGATGCGTCGCTGGAGCAGGTTTTCGAAGTTGGAGACAGGCCAGTAGGGCTCGGGCCAAAGCAGTTGTCGTCTTCCTCCTTCTCTGCAGGCTTGTAGGTCAGCAGTCCTTCTTGTTTGTTCAGGTTGCAGGAATCTGATTTCCTAGGATCTGGGGAGCCCCTAAATACTGAATTTATGGGTGTTTTTAGGTCTGGGAGGGCAGTAGCCAATGGCTACTGTCCTTGAGGGTGGCTACACCCTCTTTGTGCCTCCTCCCTGTTGGGAGGGGGACACATCCCTAATCCTATTGGGGGAATCCTCCAAACGCAAGATGGAGGATTTCTCAAGGCAGGGGTCACCTCAGCTCAGGACACCTTACGGGCTGTCCTGACTGGTGGGTGGCTCCTCCTTGTTTTTCTCATTATCTCCTCCAGCCTTGCTGCCAAAAGTGGGGGCAGTGGCGGGAGGGGCGGGCATCTCCACTAGCTGGGATGCCCTGGGGCGCTGTAAGAAAAGGGGTGAGCCTTTGAGGCTCACCGCCAGGTGTTACAGTTCCTGCAGGGGGAGGTGAGAAGCACCTCCACCCCGTACAGGCTTTGTTCCTGGCCACAGAGTGACAAAGGCACTCTCCCCATGTGGCCAGCAACATGTCTGGTGTGTGGCAGGCTGGCAGAAACTGGTTCGCCTACACTAGAAGTCGGGTAGGTATTCAGGGGGCATCTCTAAGATGCCCTCTGGGTGTATATTACAATAAATTGCACACTGGCATCAGTGTGCATTTATTGTGCTGAGAAGTTTGATACCAAACTTCCCAGTTTTCAGTGTAGCCATTATGGAACTTTGGAGTTCGTGTTTGACAAACTCCCAGACCATATACTCTCATGGCTACCCAGCACTTACAATGTCTAAGGTTTTGCTTAGACACTGTAGGGGCATAGTGCTCATGCATACATGCCCTCACCTGTGTTATAGTGCACCCTGCCTTAGGGCTGCAAGGCCTGCTAGAGGGGTGACTTACCTATGCCACAGACAGTGTGAGGTTGGCATGGCGCTCTGAGGGGAGTGCCATGTCGACTTAGTCATTTTCTCCCCCCCAGCACACACAAGCTGGGAGGCAGTGTGAATGTACTGAGTGAGGGGTCCCTAGGGTGGCATAAGACATGCTGTAGCCCTTAGAGACCTTCCCTGGCATCAGGGCCCTTGGTACCAGGGGTACCAGTTACAAGGGACTTACCTTATTGCCAGGGTTGTGCCAATTGTGGAGACAAAGGTACAGTTTAGGGAAAGAGCACTGATGCTGGGGCCTGGTTAGCAGGGTCCCAGCACACTTTCAAATCATAACCTAGCATCAGAATAGGCAAAAAGTTAGGGGGTAACCATGCCAAGGAGGCATATCCTTACAGGGAAGCAGCAGGAAGTTGAGTGACCTTGTTAGAAATGCGGTCTCTGGTTGGCAGTCAGTTTGCACTCTGTCCAAGCAGGGACCCTCACTCTAATCAGGCAAAGGAGATGCACACTTAAGGTAACCCCTGCTCACCCCCTTGGTAGCTTGGCACAAGCAGTAAGACTTATCTCAAAGGCAATGTGTAAAGTATTTGTACCAACACACACAGTAATACAGTGAAAACACTACAAAATGGACATCACACCAGTTTAGAACAATAGGCAATATTTATCTGAATCAATCAAGACCAAAACGACAGAAATCCAACATGCACAAGTAAAGATATGAATCTTCAAAAGAATAAGAGTCTTACCCCATAGAAAACAATGGAAACATTGTTGTTACACAAAGTAT
The DNA here is from genome assembly GCF_031143425.1 of Pleurodeles waltl. Lineage (NCBI taxonomy): Eukaryota > Metazoa > Chordata > Amphibia > Caudata > Salamandridae > Pleurodeles > Pleurodeles waltl. The sequence goes on from NC_090444.1 coordinate 1,322,329,265, forward strand.
CTGGTTTGCATCAAAAATAAAGCCGCACAGGCGAGCGCACATCGAAAAAGTCAACGATGCATTGATTCCTTACTCGCAAGTGAGCCCGTGCGTCGTTTCTTCTTCAGTTGGGTAGGCGATGTGTCGTTTTTATCTCCCACAAGAGGACGATGCGTCGACTTCCAGATGTGCACCTCGGATCCGTGCAGGTTTGTGTTGATTTTTGATGCCCAGCGATGATGCATGAGAAAACCGGCCACCAGGTGTTGGAAAACTACATTGTGTGGGGTTTGCGTCATTATTAGCAGCCACAAGCAGTTGCTGCGTTGTTTCTCCAGCCACGATGTATCGATCTCCCAGCCGTGATGCAGGTGGAGCGTCAGTTTTAGCAGCGAAGCGGATGGCACGTCTTTTTTCAGCTGCGTTGCAGGTGGTGCGTCAAAATTTTCCCAGCACAGTGGTCTATGCGTGGATTTCAGTCCTTGTTCTGCCAACTTCACTTCTCAAGGGCCCAGGGACTGGATGGGGCACCACTTGGCAGGGCATTGTCTCAGCAGAGAGTCCAGGTGCTGGCAGAGGAAGTCTTAAATGGGTCTGAGACTTCAAAACAGGAGGCTGTTGCACCAGCCGCGGCCCTTTTCTCCAGGTGTGAGTTTCATGGCAAGCGCAGCAGGGCCGGAGACCCCGATTCGGGTCACGGTCCTTGCCGCGCTCAGCGCGCACAACATATTAACGCGCTTTAGATGCCCGGGACCCACCTCCTCTTTTACATGTCGTTCTAGTAACTTCCCTTTTATCTCCCAGCCCCCCTTTCCCTGTGCCACCTACTATTTACCCACTTACCTGTCTCACAGTCAAAAGCCGTCTGCCTACACATGACTAGTTTTTATGCATGCCTTTCTCCTTCCCAGCATGCTGTTCACTTCCTCTCTTCCCTGCATGCATTGTTTCGCTTTTCTCTGGAGCATGTTTTCTATTTTAAGTTATGACCTTGTCCCAAACCAAGATGGTGGTATTACTACTTCCTGTTTCCCACTTCCTGTCTAGGGGTATATAAGGGGAATCTATCTTCCTTCTCATTGCGTTGCAACACTCCTGCGGTGGTAGTCACGCTCCAGCTGGTTTCCTCTTGTGGCGCCAGTTGTTCTTGATCTGTCTTCAGTCTCCAGAATTCCAGAATTCCAGAATCTTAAGTCCTAATTCCTTGTGTCTTCCATCTGTTTCAGGGAGTTCCTGTTGGAGGTTTTTTACCCTTTTGGGGTTTTTCCTCTGGGACTCTTTCTGGAGGGCATGGACTGTAGTGGCTTACTATTGTCAAACAGCACCGTGGCTACCGGAAGGGGTCGCCCCTACCTCGGCCAGAGCAGGACGTGCCGGAACCGGGGCCGCTCGCCACCTCTCTCCAACATCGACGGTAAGCTCAGGGTGAATCGTGACAGAGGCACGCTGAATCCAAGCCCTTGGAGATTCTTCACCAGCAGGAATATATCACAAAGTCCAGTCTTTGTCCTCTTTCAGGCAGAAGCAGCAACTGCAGGCCAACTCAGCAAAGCACAGTCACAGGCAAAAGGGCAGAGTGCTTTCCCTAGCGCGTCAGCTCTTCTCCTCGGCAGAGGTTCCTCTTGATTCCAGAAGCAATCTAAAAATCTGAGGTTTTGGGTCCAATACTTATACCCCTTTCTGCCTTTGAAGTAGGCAAACTTCAAAAGAAAGTCTCTGTTGTTCAGAAGATCCTGCCTTGCCCAGGCCTGGCTCCAGACTTGCACCAGGGGGTTGAAAACTGCATTGTGTGAGGGCAGGCACCGCCCATTCAGGTGTAAGTGACCACTCCTCCCTCTACTCTAGTTCAGATGGCTCACCAGGATATGCAGGCCACACCCCAGCTCCCTTTGTGTCACTGTCTAGAGGGGATTCACAAACAGCCCAACTATCAGTCTGACCCAAACAAGGAATACACAAGCAGCAGTCACAGAATGGTTTAAGCTAGAAAATGCCAACTTTCTAAAAGTGGCATTTTCAAACAATTTAAAAAACAACTTTACCAAAAGGTGTATTTTTAAATTGTGAGTTCAGAGACCCCAAACTCCAAATCTCTACCTGCTCTCAAAGGTAAATTCCACTTTAAGGATACTTAAAGGCAGCCCCCATGTTAACCTATGAGAGAGATAGGACTTGCAACAGTGAAAAACAAATTTGGCAGTATTTCACTGTTAGGACATGTACATGTCCTACCTTTAATATACACTGCACCCTGCCCATGGGGATGCTTAGGGCCTTCCTTAGGGGTGCCTTATATGTATAAAAAGGGAAGGTTTGGGCCTGGCAAGTGGGTACACTTGCCAGGTCAAATTGGCAGGTTAAAAGAGGCACGCACAGACACTGCAGTGACAGGTCTGAGCCATGTTTACAGGGCTACTCATGTGGGTGGCACAATCAGTGCTACAGGCCTACTAGTAGCATTTGAGTTACAGGCCCTGGGCACCTCTAGTGCACTTTACTAGGGACTTACTAGTAAATCAAATGTGCCAATCATGGAAATGCCAATCAACCTTACAATTTACACAGAGAGCTGTACTTCCCCACTGGTTACCAGTTGTAAAGTGCCCAGAGTCCTGAAGCCAACAACAAATGGTCAGACAAAATAGGAGGAGGGAGGCAAATAGTTTGAGGATGACACTGCAAAAAGGGCAAGGTCCAACAACCATGTTTTGGATTTTGGCTATCTGGGCACTCTACACAGGGAACACTTACCCTTTTTCGCACTGGTCAGCAGTGGTAAAGTGCCCAGAGTACCAAAAACAGCACAAATAGAGTGCCGCACACAGTCAAAACATGGGAAGCAGAGGCAAAAATGATAGGGGAGACCATACCAAGGATGCCAGGTCTAACAGATCTGAAAGGAAAATTTGGAATGGTGAGAATAAGGGGGAAATGAGAAGTAAGAAAATACATGGGAACAGGTAGCATTGAAGGAACAGGAGTTTGAAAATAAGAAAAGGGGTAAAGGTGGTGGTAGTCTGGAAACTGGGGATGAAGAAGTGAGGTTACAGAAGCAGAGATGGTGGTTCACGTGGCATTAACTGATGATAGGAAGAGAATGAGAGAAATAAAGTTTGAAGTAAGAGATGTACCGAAGACAGAGAGATATACTTAGTGGTCAAGGGTAAGATTACACATGAAAGAGACAGAGAATGTTATAGATATTAGAAAATGTGAGGTATACAAGTTTAAGGTAAGTGCGAAGAGGGAGGGGAGAATGAGCAGAACAGTGGCAGTGAAAGTGGGAAAGATAGAGGTGAGATCAAGATAGATACAGATATAGTTTGGCGAATGAGAGTTTGAGAGTTGGAGGCAATCAGCAAATTTGAAGAAATACAGTGAAATAATGAGAGATCATGGTGCAGAGAACCCCATGGGAAATAGAGGAGAGGGCAAAATTGTTAGAACAAGTAGGCCTGTGATGGAACATGGCAGAGCCATGAGATCATGAGACATAATGCTGAGTGTAAAAAGAAAATACAACAAACTGAATAAAACCGGAGCAAAGAAGTGGAGTAAATAGGAGAACTGGGATAGACAGAAGAACAGGATGGGGGAGCAAGGACAATGGAGAAAAATAGAAATAAGAATGACAGAGGTAAAGGACATCAGTGATTGTGAGAGGTAGCAGCGCTGAATAACTGAGAGACTGGGTGATATATACAAAGCAGAAAAAAGTGATGAAAGAATGGGAGCTAAAGATGAGAGGCAGACCAGGGAAGATGAATTTGTGAAATGTGAGAGATAAAAATGACCAGTAACAAGGTCCATTCGTACATTACAACTGCAATGTATAGTAGAAAGTGACAGAGTTTGCCCACTGTCATCTTTGCTATGCTAATAGCCTTATGACAGTGCTCTGGAATTCCTCCATGTCAGCAAGCATTTTGCCTTTCCGAGCCTCTATAGATCCATTGTGTAAATCAATAACACCAGCACACTTTTGATATGCCTTAATGTCTCTCCAACTGCACATAGGTTGGGGTTAGGTTGCACAGGTCAGGTGCTTGAAAACAGGAGGTAGTAGGGTGACCGAATATAGGAGGCCCAATCACAGCCCCCTAAGGTTTGATTACACCACTGTTCGGAAGATGGGCATTACAATCACAATTAGCCTTGATCCCTTGCTGATGCTATCACAGTGCAGGAGCAAAGACAGAGCTGGTAATTGCAGGAAAAGGGATAGAATATAGAGTTCATCTCTCTCTCACACACACATGCACAAACACACACACATAGACAGACACCCTCCACCCCCAACATCTCTGTTAAAAATATGTAATAGGGCAAAGAGAGAGGTGGAAAACTTAGATGCTGTGAGGTTACAGCAGGTAGACAAATGGGCAAACTAGGTGAGCTCTGTAACCCAAAAATATTTTGCAAGTTATGTACCTGTATGGATAGCATTGTGATAGAAGCACAAAAACAGATTTGGAGACCAAGGTCATTCTTCAAAGTTGAGTAGAATTTGGGTGATAATTAGTACACACCGTAATTACTGCTACACTGGCGAAGATAATTGACTTCTCCTGAGTTACCCACCTCAGGACGAAGCCTAACATGTGGGATCAGTGCTTACGACACCAATTCCTGCATGTTTTGCCTTTATGACTTAGAATTTTATCCTGAGATATTCCCTTAGGATTTTTCTGGTGAAATGTCTCAGGAGAAAATTGCGAAGTGTGGTAATTGATGCACAACTCAGAATTCCGATCTGTGTGCAAATATCCTTTTGTCCATAAATCAGAATTTTAAATACATCTTTTAATCAGTGTCTACATAAAGTCTGTATGTCTGTACGAGAGGGAGATGTCATGTCAATAGAGATTTGCCTGGCTCTGTATTGCCATTACTATGGTCTCCTTCTGCTCTAGGTTTCAAGTATGTTGTATTGTATTATAGTTGTAGTTATACAGTGCTTCATATTCCTATCAAGGTGTCAAAGTGCATTTGCATAGTAGTAGCATGTGACTTCGAGGAGTGCCATAGTTGGAACAGTGCATGTTGGTAGTGTGGCCTATAGACCAGAGTTATGCTTTTTATACGTTTTGTTGCTATTCCTCTTTGTGAATTTGAAGAGAAAAAGAGTGAGCGATAGGTTGCTTGAGACTTCAGTTCTGGTTGAAGGACAAGAGTAGGTCAGTGCGGTCTGGCCTATATCTGAATTGTTTTGGTGTGTGGATCTGGCTGAAATGTTGCCATAAACAAGCTTGTAGCTTAGCTTACTCGTGGGACTAGTAGAGATGTGTGAAGCTAGGCAAGCCAACACCTGTCATATGTGGAGTGGTTAGTAAATATACTGGTCAAACCACATAGAATATGGAGCTACAAAAATGCACAAAGATGAAGGGAGCTACTAGTGGGAGGTGCAAATTCAGGGATTCAGGCAGTTATGAGGCTCAAACATGCATCCAAGAAATTAAAACCAACATTTCCGTCATACCTGTGCTTTGGGCCTATCATGGATTGAAAAAGTGCTAAGCAAATGCTATGCAAATGACATTAAAATACAATGTCATTGGCTTTCTCTATTACATTCTACTGAAAATTGACATTCTCAGTCTTTTGTTCCAATTACATTGTTGTGAAGTACCCCAGCTGTGTGTTTGTAGATTTGGGATGTGTTAACTGGGCCTTTCAACCCTGTTGATCTATCTCAAGGCACCTTAGGTTGCCTACCTTGGCCCAATTACAAAGCTCACAGTACTGGTGGAGCAAACTCTGCACCAGAAATTACCAGTACCACGCAATAGCAACCCACCAGTATCATGTAAGTACCATGTAAGTATGAGTTTAAGCCCACAGAATAGACCTTTTGGAGGACCCAGATTTACTGTGTGGTAATCCAAATGGGATTCTCTTTTCCATGAATATTAACATAAACATTTACCGTCTATTCTAAGCAGGTGGTAAAAGTCTGCAGAGAGCTGTTTTAAGGCACGGGTTGAGGGGCACTGTGGAGAGTTAAGGAAGGAGGGGAGAACATTGGTTGGGAGGGAATAATATAATGCTCCTCCCCAGTGCCTTGTATGAGGTAGGGTTTCATGAAAGAGGTCAACAATGCAACTACAATGCAGCTTTTTCCCACAGTGACTTTACCTTCTAGGTTTTCAAGCTGGTAAAGTAGTTTTTGTTGTTCCTGCACCAGGTAAATCCAGGCACAGGAAGAATGGGTCACTTTTCAAATTGCAGAACGGATTACCACACTGGATTCCTGCTCTGCACAGTTCCTAGTTGGGGCACATGTCTTTATGGGAACTTTGCAACTGTGCTGATTAGGGAGAGAGAGCACAACACCATGAGGAAAGAAAAGCTTGAAAAAACAAACATAGCCTCCTCCACTAGTAAATGGCCCTTGGATAACCTCAATCATTGAAGTACACAGGATCTTCTAGGAGGCACATCCCCAGTCTTTTGTAATTTTACAATAAACGTTTCCCTACATTTGTTAAAAAAACAACTGTTTCTGAACAGATAAGGCCAACCTTCAGGTACAGATAAGGCCAACCTTTTACGTGCCACTGGCTGAAAGAGAGGGGAAAGGTTTTATCTATTCTGTGAAACCAAGAGAGAGAGGTGGACAGCAAACAAAGAATTAAGCCCTCTTGCCGGGGTGCCTGCTGCCTAAAAGAAATGCATATGTGTGCAACTAGTTAATCAGCAAATTTAAAGTCTGCTTGGGAACCAGTATATGGCTTTTATTGGTAGAGTCATTTGAGGCTTTATGGTGACAAAGATTCGTTTGTTTTGAGAGGTAATGTAAGGGTGTTTCAGCTGAGTTCTGAAGTGTGCCCTTCCAATGGAAACTGAAAAGAGTTTGCACTAGGTACAATCTGAGTGTGTATTACTAAAGTTATATATATTTTAACACACTTCTTTTATGTTAAACACTAAAATACAGACTTACTAACTTGTCACACAAAACAGCGCGACAACCAAAGTTGCTGTGCTGCTTTGCGTGAAAGGGGGGGCATAACAGCGCCATATCTTTTGAGATATGGTGCAGTTTGCCTTTCTCAATGCACTTGTGCCATATCCACACACCCTTGCACCAAAGTGCAAGGTTGTGTGCTCGATGTCAAGCAAAGCTTTGTACAGTAAGTGGAATGTTTCAGTATAAAAACTGTGATTCAACAATTTTCTCACTTTGTATGTGTATTGTACATTGCACCACACATGCAAAGTTGGAATAATGTGTCGACCTTTCAAAGTTGTTCCATGTGAGAAATTGGATTGTTGTTTGACTCGGGTGTGAGCCTGTGTCAGGCAACAGCCACAATCCCTGCAGGAGGAACCACAAAACATCACTAAATTAGCCTGTGCTGAACCCTAGGTAGCTTGGCACAAAAAGCAGTCAGGATTAAGTTAAAGGCAATATATAAAATATTTATGCACCACACAAACAGTAATAAAGTGTAAACACAACACAAGAAAAATTCCACACTAATTTAGAAAAATGGACTACATTTTATTAAGTCATTTGACACCAAAACAACAAAAATCCAATAAAAAAAAACTAAAAAATCAAACACCAACAGTAGGTGTACGGTCATGTGAGACCAGGACAAAGTCAAGAAATATGAACAACTACAATGGAGCATGGGTTGGATACAAAGAAGTGGATTGGGCCTCGTCAACGCTTAACTTCGCACTTAGAAGAATTTTTTAAAGAAAAAGTTCAGAGAAGGTAAAAGTTCTGCAGGGAATGGCTACAGGTGGTGTCCGAGGAAGGAGCGCCATTTTTAGGGAGTCACTGGACGAAGTTGTGGTGAAGATTTCTACAATGAGACTTAAGGCCTGATTTAGCGCTTGGTGGACGGGACTAATACATCGCAAAGATGATGGATTTCCCATCAGCCCTATTACAATCCCATGATATCCTATGGCGATTGTAATAAAGCGAACAGGATATTCATCACATTTGTGATGGAGTATACAACCTGCCAAGATCTAAATGAGGCCCTTAGTCACATTTTTGGAAGTCGAAAACCTCCAGTAAGATGCGGCGAGAGGCTGTAGTCAAAGACAGCTTCAGGAGGTTGGATACTCCTTTGGCAAAGCACCGAATCAACAGGATTTGCAGCTGTGGAAAAGAATATAGTGGGAGCAGCCATGAAGCCAGGCCGACCAGCAATGCACCTTCAGCAGAAAGACGAACAGGCTAGACACAGTCTTCGCTCAGTTCTCTGAGCAGTTTTTAGCCAAAATGTTCTAAGTCCCATTGTTATAATTGGGATCTCTAGTTGGCAGTCAATACACACCTTGCCCAAGTAGGGACCCTTACTCTAGTCAGAATAAGGGAGTTACACTCCTCAGACAACTCCTGCTCACCCGCTTGGTTGCTTGGCACAAGCAGTTGGGGTTATCTCAGAGGCAACGTGTAAAGTATTTGTACCAAAACACACATTAATACAGAGAAAACACTACAAAAGGACTCCACACAACTTTAGAAAAATAGCCAATATTGATCTAAATCAAACAAGACAAAAATGACAACAATCCAACATACACAAGCAAAGTTATGACTTTTTAAATTAAAAAGAGTCTTCATCCATAGAAATCAATGGATGTGTTGTTTTTACACAAAGTACCTGGTTTGTGTCAAAAATAAAGCAGCACAGGCAAGTAAAAAGTAAGCAATGCGTTGATTCCTGACTCACAAGTGAGGCCTAAAGTTGCTTCTTCTCCGTGCTGATAGGCGATGTGTCATTTTTCTCTCCCGCAGAAGAGCGATACTTTGATTTCCGGAGAGGCATCTTTGGGTCCATGCAGGTTCACTGTGATTTTGATGCTCAGCGATGATGCGTGAAAAATCCTGGTGCATGGTGGCGAAGAGCCGCGCTGCATGGGTGATGCATCGATTTCGGCAGCCACAAGTGGGTGCCACAAGGCAGCTGATGCATTGAGTTTTCTCCCGCCCCCTCCGGTCCTTGGATTTCAGCCTTGGTTCCACAATCTTCTCCTTTCAAGGGCCCAGAGTCTGGATAGGGCACCATTTTGCAAGGTAAGAGTCTCAGCAAGAGAGTCCAGGTGCTGGCAGAGGAAGTCTTTGATGGCCCTGAGACTTCAAAAAAGGGGGCAAGCTCAGTCCAAGCCTTCGGAGACACCTCACAAGCAGGAAAACACATCAAAGCACACTCACAGGCAAAGGGGCAGTACTCCTCCTCCAGCTCTTCAGCTCTGATCCAGGAGCTATCGAAAAAAATCTGGGGTTTTGGGTCCACTACTTATACTCATTCTGCTTTTGAAATAGGCACACTTCAAAAGAACGTCACTGTTGTTCACAAAATCCTGCCTTGCCCAGGACTGGCCCCAGACACACAGTAGGGGGTTAGAGAGTGTATTGCGTGAGGACAGGCACAGCCCTTTCAGGTGCAAATGTCAGCTCCTCCGTCCCAACTCTAGCCCAGGAGACATATCAGTATATGCAGGCTACACCCCAGCCTCCTTTGTGTCACTGTCTGGATGTAATTCACAAACAGCCCAACTGTCAGTCTGACCCAGACAGGGATTCCACAAGCAGGCAAAAGCATAGCATGGTTAAGCAAGAAAATGCTCACTTTCTAAAAGTGGCATTTTCAAACTGACAATCTAAAAACCAACTTTACCAAAAGGTGTATTTTTTAATTGTGCAGATACCCCAAACTCCATATCTCTATCTGTTCCCAATGGGAAACTGCACTTAAGAGATATTTAAAGGCAGCCTCCATGTTAACCTATTGGTGAGATAGGCCTTGCAACAGTGAAAATCGAATTAAGCAGTATTTCACAGTCAGGACATATAAAACACATCAGTACATGTCCTACCTTTAAAATACACTGTACCTTGTCAATGGGCTACCTAGGGCCTACCTTAGGGGTGCCTTACGTGTCCAAAAAGGGAAGGTTTGGGCCTGTCAAGTAGGTACACTTGCCAGGTTGAACTGGCAGGTTAAAATTGCACATTCAGACACTGCGGTGGCAGATCTGAGCCATGTTTACAGGGCTACACATGTGGGTGGCACAATCAGTGCTGCATGCCCACTAGTAGCATTTGATTTACAGGCCCTGGGCACTTTTAGTACACTTTACTAGGAACCTACTAGTAAATCAAATATACCTATCATGGAAAAGCCAATCACCCTTACAATTTACACAGAGAGCATATGTACTTTAGCACTGGTTAGCAGTGGTAAAATGTCCATAGTCCTAAACCCAACAAAAACTGGTCAGAAAAATTAGGAGTGAGGAGGCAAAAAGTTTGGGGTTGGCCCTGCAAAAAGGACCAGGTCCAACACCCATGTTTTGGATCTTGGTTATCAGGGCACTTTTACCACCACAATCAAGGGTCCAGGGCTGGTGGGACACCACTGGGGGTTTAGTACTCACTCAAGCCTGGTTCACGTACAGGTTCAAGATGGTGGGAGCCTGTTAGGTGCCTGTGATTCTGAACAGGAGGCCCACAAATTAGCCCTTGGAGTCACTCTGGTAGTCCTGTGTTCAGGTGAGAAAGCAGGGCTCAAACAGCAGGATTGGCCTCTTAGGGTTCAAGGTAGGCTCCAGGCATCAAAGAAGTCCTTCCACATATAGCAAAGCAGTCTTGTGAAGTGCACAGCAGGACATAATAGTAGGCAGTCTTCTGAGAGTCATTCCGCAGGACCAGAAAGTAAACTGCAGAGTAGGTGTGAGGGCCCTATTTTTATACCTGCTGCCTTTTTTCAAGTGGGAGATGTTTGTAGAAGTTTCTCTTTGAAGTGCTTGGAATTTCCTGGCACCCGTGCCCTAGCTCCAAGCTGGAAAGTGAGCTGCCATAATTTATGGAATCCTGTTGTTGCTGAGGGTCATGGACTTGTGACAGGGTCTTGGGAAGCTGGCACAGCAATGCACGAGCACTGAGTCGGCAACTTACACAATTTGGGCTTTTATGGTGTGTTGCATTTTCCTGTACCTACATATTTGTTCTGTGGCCCTGGGAGTCTATTTTTTTTTCTAGGTGTGGCTTGTAAATATTTAATTTGTGGGCAGTGTGTTTTTATATGTTTTTGTGGTCTACTCCTGAATTGGCATCATTTACCCCCTACTTCAGACTGAAAGAGGTTTTCAGTAGTTAATCCCCTTGTGAAGCAGTATTCGAGGCAACTTGTGTTGTTTGCTTTTATTTCACAGATAATATGATAATACAAGTTGTGGTATTATTGTTGCAGAATTGCACTCTCTAATACCGAATGTGATGCCACACTCAGAAATACCAGGTGTGATTCCACTTGCAGCAACACTTTTAATTTTGATGGACGGTATTACTGTATGAAACTGTAGGCACACTGGAGCCCTAACTTCTTATAGCTCAAAAACATTTTACACCGGTTGGGTGAATCCGAGACTGAGTTAACTTCAGTGTCATTAGACAATGTGTCCCAAGACAAGTCTGCATAAATAAAACGCAGTCAAATAAGAGTTCTTGGTCAGAATTAGAAGATTTATTACAAAAATGTAAACAATACAAAACAGAATAATAGAATGCGATTGGTGAGTTACATAAACCCAATCACCATACAGGTTGTTAATGCAAAACTATACAAAACAGTAGCAAAATCAGAGAAATAGTAAGTTCCAAGTGTGCAGCAAAGTTAGTAAGGAATCAGGCCGTATCCCTAGAGGATCAGGAAAGCAGTCTTTCTCACCCCCAAATTTGAGGGTTTATATAACAAATCTCACCATAGAACGGTATGAAAAGTGCAGGAACACTGTGGTGTGAGCAAAGAAATACATTTTCAACAAATCACAACAGAATTCAAAAGCGCCATACAGCATTACCACTACTCACTAACCCACTACATGAAAACTGATTCAGCCCCCCGGACCTAATGTCATCAGGGGGTGTCAGAACAAACAAGTTACATAGAGAACAGTGAACAATTGTGAATGAATGCAATGCTGTGTGTAAGTGGAAGATCGTTAGAAAATGTTACATTATTGAGCTCATGTAACAGTGTCATTCAGAAGTAAAAACATGACTTGCTTCACAAAGTGTAGCAGAAATAATAACCAGTGAATGTGACATCCATTTTGGACAAAATGGCGTTGAGGCCTAATTAATGCCTAGTTAGCATAAGCCAGGAAAATGCACTTACCAGGCATATCAAAATCTTTTCAAAGACTATGTACACATGTGAATTCAAGTGTAGTCTACTTGCTCAGCTCATTATTAATAATGTGTATCCATGATTAATATATAAAGCTTGCTTAGTGTCTCCCTGCTGATAATTCTATCATCACTGAAAATCCTCAAAAAATATAATCCAGTCTGCATCACTTTCTGTCACTTGAGTTTAGATTCTTCCAACTGATTCTTTCAACAATTTAACTTTATTTTATGCTCGACCTATGGCATAATCCATTTCCATTTCATACCTTTTCCTTTTACATGACAAAAATTGAACAAGAGAAACAGGACATTTTCACCAATGAACACAATAATCACAGGTGACATTACAGCTCCTAGCATGCCCCCACACAAACAAGCAAACTACTCACCAACCTTACTAAAACCCTTTCCAATCTCACCAAAACAGGAGCCCACTAACTCCCATAAACTCTTCAAAACCTTTGACTTCACGAGAAACAATAGAGATGTGGACAACGTTTGCTCCAAGAAGCTTACTCTCATCTGGGATGAAGGTGCAGCACTCTCTTACCTTCAAAACCCTGTAAAATCTGCCTTCCTTTGCAAGAAGGATAAGCGCATAGCAACTAATTCAATATTTATCTTGCTTAATGCACCAGCAGGTTTAGAAGCCAAGCACTTTATAAGCATAAATAATGTTCTAATTGTCACATCATCCATAGCCAGTTTAATAGAATCATAGCTCCTAATTCCTGTAATAATATTTGCCTAAAACCCCGTTTCACTCTCTCCAAACCAACATCACTCATCTCACTCACATGGTAGGTTCTAGGGAATACTAAAGCAAGTTAACAGGAACCCACCAAAATTAAAGGTATTTTAAAATAGACACGCTTACCACACACACAATATTATGTTTTGTTTCTTCACCAACCAGAAATTTGCCACTAACAACATAACTTTGATCACATTTACTCTTTCCCACAAACTCTATTGACCCAAATCTTACAGGTTCATGATCTGTCATACATATATCACATTTCCTTTCATGTGCTCCTTTCTCAATATTGAAGTTGAATTCAAAATCCCAAATTCCTCTTCAAACTTCATCCGTTTTCTAATTTTTCATTCATCCTTCCAATCTTTCAAAATTTTAATTTTTCTCTCATTATATTCTTTAATAGATTCTTATTCCTCTTTACTCGAACTACACCCGTACTCGTACTCCCCTTTAGGTGTTTTAGTACGCTGGTTAATTTGTGTAACTGAATTCAAATACTTAATGTAGGGTATTGAACACCCGTAATCTCCAATCTCCAGAAACTGATAGGTCTTTGTCTAACAAAGATTTGAAATCCAACAGATATGGTGACAAACTCTCTTGCTTATTAACTATACTACCAACAGCATTACATGACAAGCTATAGCACATTGGTAATTGATAATATGTTGATCCTTCCCCTGCAAGAGAAGGAAAAAAGTGCACAAAAGCAGTTTCCAACTCCCATGATATCTACATATCCTCTCAATAAACTTGCATAAATGTTACTCCCAAAGTTACTCACTATTCTTTCCATATCTGTCAGTGTTTTTATGTTCAGATTTATTATGAATTATGGTTAATTCAACAAAACACATCCAACCGCAGAAATTAGGCACAACAGTGTGTCAATTAATGTATTAATATTGCTATTAGTGAAATCAAGCTAACAATTTTACTGCACCTTCTCTATGTCATTTCTACTGAGATCCAAAACAAACATTAAAAGAAATGAGGACTCAAGAATATTAGTCTTCAAGATTTTATTTTGCAAATCAGTAATACATTTTTCTTTTTTTTTAAATATCAATCACAAATAAGGCTTCAAATGCCTTTTTTCAATTCACTTAGTTCAAAGATTTAAGATTCTATTTCTTTATCTGGATACTTCAGTAAAAAGGAAACAATGATTTATTGTAGAGTTAAGAATCTTAGTTTCACAATTTCACACCTACCAAGATTTTCAACAATTCAAGGTGGTTCTTGTTGTAGTTCATGCCCACTCAGGTGATGTGTACTTTCTGTTCCATATTGTTGTTCTTTTTAAACTCTAGTATCAGAATCGATTTCAATAATTTCTCGTTCTTTTCTGATTGGGTCTGAGCTTTCATTCTCACAAGGTCTTCTTATGTAAGTTCTTACTGCTGCCTTTGGTCACTTATCTTCTCGATCTACTCTTTTGGCTTTTGTTTCTTCAATTGTGACTACTATTGACATTTATTTACTCACAGTTGATTGTGTACTTTTGTCAGCATCAGAAATTTGACTCTTTGTGGGTTGCTTCTTCTATTGAGAATTTTCAAGACTCATATTTTCATCTGGAGTCTTTCATGAACTGGACTGGACTTTGCAACAGTTCTTCGCTCCGATTCTTAAATTGAAATTAGCTACTGGTTCCTTCACCAGGAGCTACACTCCATCAGCATTACCAATTCCACCAGTTTCAGGATTCACTCCTCCCCTTCTGAATCTGCACTGCAATCTTGAGCTTGACCCTGTGAGTCAGTGATTGTTGTCACCACTTCTTCATCCACTCTCTTCACTCTTACTGTGGGATTGAAACACATTTCACAGCAGTGTAAGTCACAAACAAAACTTGATAAGGCCATTTCCATTTCAGGTCCAAGCTGGGTTTGCAAACATGCTTCTTGATCAGAATCCAGTTGCCTGCTTGTTGTGGATAACACAGAGTTTCTTTTGACAGTGCTGTTGCCAAATGCTTCTCTTGAGAGGCAGATGTCAACACATCAGCTAGGCCTTTATAGTAAACTAATACAATATCAACAGTTATTGATACAAGTGTTGTTGAATGAATGCATGCCATTCTCATAGCTCTGCTCATCAAAACTTCATGGGGCAAGAGACCAGTTATTTTATTGGGAGTGTTTCTTATACACATGAGAACAAGAGGAAAAGTGTCAGGCCACTTAAAGTTTGTGGAGGAACACACTTCTGACTGGTCTAAGGTGTGCTTCATTTTTAGTAATGCCATTGGGAAGGCCTTGAACTGGGCTATGCCTTTGGTTTGGGAGTTACGTCCCCTTTTGGATACATGTTGTGTCTTCCTAAATGAGTTTAAGCAGATGGTTGACTATCAAGACCATAAGTTCACCGCTCAAGAAGAGATTTTAGAACCTTCTCGTGTTCCATGGACCTGCACTCATACATCTTAAAATTCAAGGGATTGGCCAGGGAAATTGATTGGACTGATTCAACTCTATTTATGATCTTCTGAAAAGGACTAAGAGATTAGATTTGTTTAATTGTTCTTTATTAAGATTTTCCAAGAGAATGACAAAAAGGTGATCATAGTCTTAATCATTACGTTTATCTTTTACAGTCATATTCACAGTACAATAACAGTTACTGTTGGACTAAAAGTGTAGGAGGCACTGTGTGCACTGCACGTGCCCACAGGGCACCAGGAATTCTGCAGGGACCACTAGCGAGGCCTGGTGCCCCCGCCGTGGCAGAGAGTGTTGTGAGTCAAGGCGGTCTCATGTCAAAGTCCTCTTCCAGTCTCAATAACAGCACATCCTATCCCAAGACCTCCACGTCCCTGCCCACTTGCCAGCAAATATGCTCTAACACAGTGTCCTCCACCTTTGTCCATCATCTAACATTGTTTTTTAATGACACCATCAGTGCTGAAGAAGCCTTTCAATGTGTTGCTGTCTAAGAGATCAGATTATAAACAAATTAGCTAGAGCCACCAGGCCACCTAACCTTCAGGATCTCTTCAAACTATCCCTTCATATTAAAGCCGCCTTCAGGAAAGAAGTCTGGAAAAAAGGAGACAGTCTTTCTCCAAGACTTCCTTCCAACCTTCCGTCCAGCCAGTGGAGAGCAGATGAATCTGACGTTGAATCCAGGCAAGTGGGATTTGCTAAGGCACCCTAAACCTTTTGAACTTCTGTCCTGTTAGGCCCATTCCTTCCTCCCAGAATCCGGGAAGCTAAAGAACTTGCCCCTTGTGGCTAGTGATTGACATCTGACCCTGCCTTCACCACTAAACACTTCAAGTTTTATTCTTCTTCAGGGCAAATTTGTAATTCAGCCTAATCAACTTAAAGTTCCTGTTCTTATAGATTGGGTAGCTTTGTATGCATGCATGGACATTCAGTGGTCTTTGCACCATCAGATTCCAGTTGCAGAGAAAGCTGCTGATGAAATTTCAAAGGCTTCTGGATTACTACTTGAAGAAGCCCAGCCATTACCTTTCATGATAGCTGCTCATTATGACGTTACTACCTTCAACTTGATTGCTTCCTCACATTGTGAAATCAAGTTAGCAAGCAATTGGTTGGCAAGACACAATCCCTATAGTAATCGGATTGCCAGGACACTCATTTTGGGTTCTGACTTTTGTTTCTCTCACTGTACTCTTGAGTTACATAAAAGCTCAGCGATATTTCATGGTGTTCCACCAACAGGCATACAAAATGCATGTTGCACTGCGATTTAATGCTGGTAGCACGTTTTGCAGTGGAAAATCAGCACGAACAGCAACACATGATGCGCAAGAGTGCTCAGCCATTCCAGTTGATTTTGCTGCTGCTCAAGTAGAAAAATCAACTCAAGAGGCAGCCCTCTGACCACAACCACTTCTGTTAAAAAATCACGCCAGAAAAAAAACTCTGCCAGGCAACTACTGGTGAAATTTGATTTGGAACTTCATGTTAAAAGAATAATGCAGAGTCGCCAATTCCACCACCGGAATTCAAAATTCTGCCTTTATCTCCCCTTGACCAATCCTTTTTAGGTGTACCTGAACTCCATTCTAAAACTCATGTGCCTTCTATTACTCATCTTGCAGAAATTCCTGGCATTTATCATGCAGTCTTGGATGTTTTTCAAGAAACTAACATCAAAGACTTACCACCTCACCACCCCTTTGATTATGGCATTGACATCTTATCTAATGCTCTTGTTGCTTATAGGCATATCTTCTCCTTCACCCCCTTGGAAAGGGACTAGGTAAGGGAATATTCAGATCCCAGTCTGGCAAAGAGCTTATTGCTCCCTCAAAATCTCTGGCTGGAGCTCCCTTGTTCTTTGCTCCAAAGAAGGGCGCATCTGAACTTCACCTGTGTATTGATTATAGAGGTCTAAACGAGGTTACTATAAAGGATTTTTACCCCTTGACCTCAAAATCAGACATATTATAAGCTACAAAAGGAGCTAAACTCTTTATCACGTTAGACGTATAAGGAGTATATCACCTTGTTCAAATTCAATCTGGAGATGAGTAGAACTTGCATTCAGAACACTCTTTAGACATTTCGAATATCAGGTGATGCCCTCTGGTCTATGTAATGAGCCAGTTGTTTTCCAGCATTTAGGAAAGCCGTTTTGTCAGGCTTAATTCTTCAGTATGTGGTTGACAATAATTTAGGATCCAGCTGAACACGTTAGTCATGTCAAACAGATGCTACAAAGTTTATGAGAGCACAAGTTGTTGGCCAAACCTGAGAAGTGTGTATTTAGGCTTTGTTCTATCATCAAAGGTAATTGCCACTTATAATCACAAGGCTGAAGCAATTCTTGACTGGCCTGTTCCATCTTCACTGAAGGTACCTCACAGTTTTCTTGGTCTAGCAAACTGTTATTGTAAATTTATTAAAGACTTCTCTAAACTTCTTCTAGCGATCACTTGCCTACTTTAAAAATATATATATATTTTCAGCTGACTCAAGATGCTTTAATAGCCTTCAAATATTTAAAGTCTGAGATACATTAAGGTTCCTGTTCGACAACTACTTGACACCACCATACAATTATTGTTGAAACTGATTCCTCAGATCAGGCTATGGGTTCTGTTTTAATTTAATTTAATTTAACCTAATGATAGTGAAAAACATCCTGTGGCCTTTTTCTCGAAGAAATTCTACCCAGCAGAGAGAAACTACTCAGTATTGTAGAAGAACTTCTTGCAATCAAAGGAGCTTTACAGAAATGGAGACAGTTTTTGCTTGGACCACAACACAGTCCGTACTGATCACTAAAATCTTCATGTACTCCAACAAGCTGCATGTCAAAACAGCCAAGAACCTTGTTGAGCATTTTTCTTTCAGCAATCAGAGTTCCTCTTAGCATATATTCCTGCATCTGCAAAGCCTAGGAGCTAGCTCTTTGTCCAGATGTTAACTAGGATCAGATCAGATTAGAAATGTATAGAAGATCATCAACCCCTAAGCATTTATCTCAACTATATCTTCCATATTCCTCAAAACAATCTGTTTAGAAACCAGTCATCCCAATCCACAGAAAATTAGACAAATTAATCAAAATGTTAACAGACTAATTTGTTTTTAAGGTAGGCCTTTTGTTTCGACAAAACTTCAGAACAATGGGATAGACAAGTAGCTGAGGATCTCATAAAAATAACATTTTGGTGTTTCTCTCTTCTTCAAGATGCCTGCAAATTTGTTAAGATCTGTGAAACTTGCGCCCAAATCAAATCTAAAAGACAAAAAAGCAAGTTTACTATTTTCTCCTGAAAACCCATCAAAATCTTGGGAAATTTTATTGTTGATTTACCTGTCTCTGAGGGCTGTACTACAATCATGTACTACAATCATGGTCACTGTCAAATTGTTTACTAAAATGACCCATTTGTCCATTCTGCCTAAATCCCCCACAGCCTCAGATATGGCTAAAATTTTATATTCAGATATACGTAGTCTCCATGCTCTACCCTTAAAAATCATTGCTGATACATCTCAACATTTTTCGACACCATAAATTGGGTATTCAGAGAGCCTTGACTTCTGGTTATCATGCTCAGTCCTATGGTCAAACTGAAAGACTAATGCTATATCTCCACCACCCAAGGTAGTTGGAAATCTATCTTGTACACAGCTGGATTTGCATTTAACAATACGATCCATATTTCCAAAGGGTTTGCACCTTTCTTTGCCTTTACACGCTTCAATTCCAGAACATTTCTCGAACATTTTGAAACTGAAAATACTGTCCATGCAGTCCAAAATTCTTTAGAATGTCTAAAAAGTCTAAGAGAGAAATTAATCCTTACCTTATAATGAACCAAGGAGAAACAAAGAACACATTCTAACTAATGTAGATGACTAGCTCCAATACACAAGGTAGGAGACAGGGTCCTGCTATTATCTGTAAATGTAACATGTGCTATTTGCTGGTCCAAATTTTCTCTTAGACATTATAGTCCTTTGAAACATGTAAAATAATCAATCCAGTCACAGTCCGCTTAAAACTTCCATCATCTTGGAAGGTTCATTCCCCCCTTTCACACATCTCATCTGAAACTCAATTTCGCCCATAAGGTTCATCCTATTAAAAGAACACCACCTCCTATGTTTATTGACGGTCAGCCTCAGTATGAGGTCCATGAAATTTGTGATTAAAAATTTATTAAAAACAAATTGCAGTATTTAACTGATTGGAAGTGCTATTACCCTTACAATCGTTCTTGGGAACCTGCAGAACAAGTTTATGCTCCACAATAAAATAGACAATTTTATTTAAGAAATCCTCATAAACCAGGAGCTCCTAAGAGGAGATAGAGTGTAAGATGTGTCTCCTTACCTTCTTGTCTTATACAGAGACCATGGTGGCACCCTGCTGTTGTTCTTCTTTAGCAGGAATGTGGCAGTGTCCTTGCCTTCCTTTATATTTTCTCTCAGCATGTTTTCACTTGAGCAAGGTATTAAGGGGTGACTTCCTGTATGCTGGCTTCTGACATGTGCCGCTTGTAGTCAACATTAATCAGAAATGGGGATATGTGTTCCTTACTTTGTGACCTAATATCCAGGGAATTGACTAATTCTGGTCTCAATGCTTATGTTAATTTAAGTTGAGTTTATGATTTTTTCCCAATCCATTGTACCCGACCCTTTTAGAATTAGGTCACTTCCTGTTTCTCTACTATATAAGGAGCTCCATTGTGAGGTCCATTTGCATCACAATTGTTTTCCACCAATTGCTCGCTTCTGGTTTCCATGGGTTTCTACATTTTCTGGCCCTACTCTGCGATATCCTGTGTGCCGATCTGACCAGCCGAATTGATTTTTTCCTGGACTCCAGTTTTTTCCTTCTTGTTAGGTTATTTTCTGAAGCAGTTTCTGACTCCTGCGCCAATCTGGTGCCGCTCCTACCTCTGGAGATAAATGGCCTTTCCTGCATACAAGGAAGTCATCATCAGTTTTGCCAAGAAAGCCAGCTTTCTACCCATTAGAAACCAATCAAACAATCACAAGAATATATGTAAATTAATTAAAACACCCATTTTAATGAAGTTTGCTTCAAGTGTATTAAATAGGCCTTTTGATTTGCCTATGTGGCTCATGACCTCTGATGTTTGTTTCCCTGATTATGTCTCTGGCAACTACTAGTTCTTTAGCACAAGTCTTCTACTACACTTCTAAATTTTGTATTATAACAGTACTTTTAAACATTTTTTAAAGTTGCGGTCATTGGATCCCTCCCTACATGTGTCTGGCCATGTAAGTAATGGGTCATGGACTGTAAAACAGAATCTGGGAGTACATATTGATTATCAGAAGTAAACCTCAAATCATTAAAATTTGTCTTACAACCAGTCATTTCCCATTTCTAACTTTCATCTTCAGATACTTCCTCCTAGAGGTCCCTAAATTCACTTATGGTCTGTATTGCACTCAATAAAACAAACAATTGATGTTACTTACATTCTTAACAATTCTTACATTTGTTTCTGATTGTTGCACTGTAGTTTGCTCACTTACTCTCATAGTTGCGTTATCAAGGGCACAGTATTTGGCCCCTTGATGTGCATAATTATTACCCATTGTTACGATATCATCACCAACCTTGTGGGCTGTACATATGACAGCTGGTATTTCTCTAGGTCACTGTATTGTCTTTAAAAGATCAAGAAAGTAGAGGTGTGTGTACTCCTTTCAGACATGGGGATAAAAGGACCTTGGTTGTGGGGAAGAGTGTTTATCTCCTGAGCAGCTGTGCTGAGTTGTACTCAGCCCTTCCTGAGCTTCAAAGGGTGGCCTGGGTTCTGTACCCACCCCTTCCTGAATTTTAAAGCTGCCTGGGCTGTCACTTGAAAATGCAGCTCACACCCGTCCAGTTGACTAGCACCAACAGGATCTGCCTGGGCCCTACTTCTGGCCTCTGTTGAATTGAGTCCTGACCCTCAACAGGGTCCTCTCTAGATTCTGGACCCCTGGCTTGTGTCTGAGAGTATTCCTCAAATCGGCATCCCACTAGAACTGGACTCTAGTTCTGTAACATTAACACAATCATGGTCGGGATCCTCATCATCATCTTCTTCGTTGTCTGTAATCTGCAGCAGAGTCGCAGGAATTAAAGTGCTGCACCTGCAAATATTGAGTTCTGGTAAGAGTCACCAGAATTTCAACTGAATGAAGGACAAACATAATAAGTGCATTATTCATAACAATTCATTCACTCAGTTCTATTGCAAGGCAGATGCAACTGCCTTCAGACAACCCAAGAAGAGCTACAGAGACTATAATTAAGGTGCCAGAAAGGTTAGCAACAGTCTCATTGTTCCTCCATGTTTTTGGGTTAGCATTGAAAGCCCACATCCTTTCTGTGGCAAAATAGATAAAACTACTTCTCATAATCAGGCATTCCGAGACGTGTGTACTACATAACATACCAGCAGGATTTGGTACCACAGGACAAATTGGGACTACAATTTCGTTCCTGCACTATCCTCAACTTACCACTAATTGTTTTAATGCCCCTCACAATAGAGTTGCACCTGCAAGCCCTCCCATAGAATGCTTCACTCTGGGTCACAGTTTGCTATCTGCATCGGATTTATGTTTTGTGCCATTTGGGGAACAAAATCATTCTGAATTGGTTCTGTGTTCTGTCAACATTGGCTATTTCAGTGTCCAAATTTAATGCTGATATGACAAACAGTGCTCTTTTTTCAGCAAATTAATATTCACGTTCATTGAAGAACTAGTCACATTCCCTCTACCTCAACCTTGCATCATCTCATTTCTTATTCCCGCTCTTTGCATTCCTTTTCTTGCATTCAGTCTAGAATTCTCAGGCTGCACAAAATCTGAATCAGAACCCATCATCTGATTTCTTTTGTTTCTCTGAATCTGCTTCATGTGTGCAATCATCAACAATCATGAACTTCTCATTAATCTCTTTCTGCTTTGAATCACTCATGATCACTTTCGCTTTCTTCCCTGTCTGTCAACAGCTGGTCTTCTTGGAGACTCCTGTAATGGCTTCTTTGAGTGAAGATGAGACTGTTTATCTTTACACCCAGAAGTGGATGAAAGAATGGAACCAAGAGTCAAAAACTGCTCCAGGAAATAATCCAACAAGAGGGAAAAACAAGTTTCCAGAAAAATCTCCTGGCTGGTCTAACAGGAAAATGATACAAGAGAAGACTACAGGACATTTCAGAGTGGTGAGGAAGGATATTTCAGAGTGGTGAGGAAGAATCTGTGGAAATCTACAGAAACCAGGAGCGAGCAATGAAGAAACAATTGCAAGGCAACTGTCCTTACGGATGAACTCTCTTTTAAAGGTAAAGAACAGGAAATGATCAAAGTGAGAAAATGTTCAGACATTTTGGTTTGGGATGAGAAAGTAATACTATAAGAGAAAAGGGAACAAACTATCTAGAATAATTGTAATATGCTTAGTAATAAAGGTGCTATTAGCATGTTTATTTTCATTAGTTTTTCACGCATTCGGTGTAAGCCAGGAGCCCGCATGCAGGAATCACCCCAGAATTCCTTGTGCTCTGTAACTCATAGGAAACAACATGGCAGCCTGTGAGTACACTGTTACGGCCTTACCACGCAGCGGAAGAGCAGCAGGGAGCCACCGCAAGCCGTGCGCTGGCGGGCCAGGATCACATCCTCACTGCAGCAGGACTGCAGCAGGGAGCCACAACAGGACGTGCACTCACGGCCCAGGTGAGAAGTGTCTCCTGACACTCTGCCTCTTCTAAGGAGCTATAGGTTTATAAGGAATTTTTAAGAAAAACTGTCTGATCAGCCATGCAGCATGAACCAGATCTGCTGGTTCACAAGAAAAGTCCCAAGGATTTTAAACCTTCCAGTCAATAAAATATTGCAACTTTCCATTCCTACATCAGAAGTCATACATTTCCTGAACTTCATATTCAGGTGGTCCAATAATAAGCATAGGAAGAGGATCTCTTGCAGCAGGGTGACCCTTGCGTTCGAGGTAAAGTTTTAATTAGGATACATAAAAAGAGGGATAAACCTTCCAAAAGGAGGGAAGGCTTACACAAACTGAAACAAGATGTATTATTTTGGACATTTTAAAGGGACCATAATGTTTTGGAGAAACATTTAACCAACAAATAGTACATGGTATGTTAATAGGTGATAACCAGTCCTTGTTGCCTATCTTGTAAATAGGACGTGGTCATCTATGTCTGTTATCTTGAACCCTTTGTTTGTATATGGACTAATTTTTTCCCTTAGTCTTTTTAAACTCTCCAAAGAGTATTGGACTGGAGGGACAGAATCTTTGTTTTCAAGATTAAAATGATAAAAATGATTCAGATGGAAAAATGGTCACAGTTGGAAGTCAGTTAACGCAAAAAAGGTGACAAATCAGTGAGGCATGAATAACACTTCTGTATGCAAATTCTACTACAGATAAAGGGGGTTTCCAATTATCCTGGGTACCAGAAATGTTACATCATCTTAAAAGCTCTTCAAGAGCTTTCTTTACCCTCTGGATTTGACCACTTGACTGGGAATGGAAGTCCGGAGTTACAGCTCTTTGAATACCTAAGGGACTCCAAAATTCAGAGATATATTGAGGATCTCTGTCAGAAATTATCTTTAGGAGTAGCCCATGAAGTTGAAATGTATCTGTGTAGAAGACCTTAGACATTTCTAAAACTCTAGGTGATTTAGGAAGAGCAGAAAAATTAGTGATTTCCGTAAATGAATCTATAGTGACTATAACTGTAGTACAACCTTCAGAGACTGAGAAATCTACGATAAAATTAGTAGAAATTATTTCCAAAAGTTTTGGAAGGAAGTTAGGGAGTTAATAATAAACCTACTTTCTTTTGTGTTTCAGATGTGTTCATATTTCACTGGTCTTAACAAATGTGAAGACGTTTCGGGAAGAGATGGCCAACAGGATTTTCTTTTAATGAGGTTTTCTTTCACATGTTGTCCTTGATACCTAGAAATAAATGTGTCATGACACAATTGCAGAATAGATCTTTGTGACTGTTTTGTTGGAATAAATAGTTTTACTGTACATATATAAATCTGCTGATGTTTTTAATTTGATAATGTGGATGTAGTCTTTTGAGTTTTTGTAGGTTATGATGTTTCCTTCCTAAACAGATCGTCTCAAAAGAGTTAGAGGTCACAGTAGTAATAAAGGCTTGAGGGTACATTTTTAAGATATTTATAGTCCGCGTAGCATCGTGATAAGAAGTCTGCTAGCAGTCTGCTAGCAAATTTTCAGATACAATAATGCATGTGAGAATACAATCGAACTGCTGAACGAAAAATTCACAGGGGGCTTGGTGACTTTTACGACATGCAGCTTTTTGAAGGACTTGAAGATTTCTATGATCAATGCAGACCACCACACTGAGTTGGGCTCCAAGCAAAAATGTTTCCATTCCAAAAATGCCCCCTTAATAACTAGAAGTTCCTTGTCAAGCACACAATAGTTAATTTCTGCTGGAGAACATGCATTTGAGAAGAAAACCACAGGGTGTTGTTCTCCTTTAATACTGGGTTAATTAGGATTACTCCCATGGCCTGTTCTGAAATATCAGTTTTGCAGTATGTGGTTCTAGCAACATTTGGGGCTTAAGACTACTTTGAAAATCAGCTTTTACTGAATTGTCCCCCGCCATGTAACTCAGTTGAGAGAACAGTTCACAATGTAGCCCAAAGGGTGCCAACAGCTCCAGTTTCACAAAGCCCGATTCAGGGACCCCCAAGTACACCTGTCAGTTGAGTGATACAGGTGCCCGCAATGTATCCACCAGTTCCTGTTGTTAGTACAACACAGCAAATTACAAGCCCAGTTGTGAATCAGGTAATACCCGGTATGAAAATGATTCCGATGAAGTCTACACCTAATGTGACAACACCCAGGCAGAATTTTAACCAGAACCAGATAATACCCATGTATACTGCAGTACAGACAAACCAAAGTATGACCCAAAATGAATCAGGACAGACTTTCAATACAGTATTAGCAGGTCAAAGTGCTGAGATATCAATTCTTCAAAGTCAGACAAATGTGACAGGACCTGATGCACTGACGGTCCCTGTAACCACAGGTCCAGTTGTTCCATTGCATGCTGCAGGTAATTCTGGAAGTAACCTCCAGACTCCACATCTCGTATCTGCAGTGATGTCACCATGCGATATGCAGAGATCAGTATACTCAGCTAATTCAGAAATGGAGAGATTAGCTTTGTTTGTTCCAACTTTAACCCCTACACAAATTGAAAATTCTAACCAGATGCTAAATCAAATAGGATGTGAGATGTCCGCAGGGAAGTCCAGTTCTACCTATGTCCACACCAGACCAGATTGCCAGTATGCATTGCAATACCCCACAAAAATATGATATAGAGGAGTAATACTAGTTTGCAAGGTTTTTCAGCGCAGCAGTTAAATGAGTAGTTGGACAGTCTGCGTCAGAGAGGAGCAACGGGTACAATAAACAGCAATATCAGAGACCCCAGAAAGAGACAGGACAGTGAATGTACCCAGATTAAAATTAGAATGAAATGAGTTAATTGAGGGGACATTTGAGCTGACTGAAAATATGATGTGGAATTAGAGAAAGAAAAGCCTTTAAGAAGGAGTTACAGGTTAGAATTGAGTTCCAAATACATTTCAAACATGAGATCACCCGGCATGAGAATGCACATTAAAGAATTAATTATGAACATTCAAACATGGGGAGACTTAGACACATGGGAAGAAAGATGGGTAAAGAAAAGAGACCAAAAGAAAGCAAAGAAGAATTTGCCTCCATCTGCAGCATATCAAGCTGATGAGAGTGTAAAAATGTTGCCAATGAGGGAGATTCCAGTTGGAGGTTACGTACATGCCCAGTGGAGCAGCAGTGACATTTTGTCACTCACAAATGATTACTCGAGATTGAGGGGGAAACCAGTAAAATGGTACAAGCAAACAGAGAGATTTGTGAAACTTTAAAAATGTATGTGGGAAGATTTGACTACATTATTTAACATTGCAGTTCCAGTCGATTTATGGATCAAGTGGAAGAGTAGTGTTGACTGGCCAACTCGTGAACCACTGAGAGATCCAGTAACAGGTGTGTCATCTAAAGACATGATGAAAGCGTATTACAAAGTGATTGAGCTCCTGAAAAAGAAAGTTTCCCTAAAGGATGTTGATTGGCAAAAGATTGACAAGCCAGTACAGGAAACAAAGAAATTGATTCATGCTTCTTATAAGAGATTGCTGCAAGCTTTCAAACAGCATAGTGGGTCAGAAGTTATTGAGACAAAAGACATGACTCATTTTGTGGTAAGATTCATGCAAGAATTGAAACTTGAAAGTAGCAACATAATTCATCAGCTTTTGATTTGTTGGCAGAATAAACCGATTGTTGAAGTATGGCAATATGCTGGGTACTGTAGAGATTAGATTTAATTGAAAAAGTTGAAGGAGAAATTGTTGGTGATGAAAATTAAATCAGAAACACAGAGTCTGCAAATGATGGTGGACACTAGTGGAATGCAAGGTGTGCAACAGCAGGTTAACAATGTGTCTCAGTTTAGAGGTAGAGGACGTAGTGTACGGATAGATCAGAGTGGTAATGTGGTCAATGTTCAGTCAATGAAGAAAGTGAGTCCATATCATGCTTGCGGTAGTTTCAGGCACTCGAGTGTCCGTACAGTCCGTTCAGTGTCCGTACAGTGATGTGAATAGTTTAGTGCAGAATGGTGGTGTTGCCCAGGCTGTAGACAATAGTCAAGTTCAAATTCAGAGAATCCAGAGATCCCGATTTCAAAATGTGACTGTTTCTACTGGAATGCAAAAGGTGCAGGTCCCCTAGCAAATTCAAGTCTCTCAGCAAATACAGGTTCCTCAAGCCCCAGTGCAACAGCAGCAAGTGATGGTTCTTCAGCAAAACATGAATCAGAGAGCAAACGCAAATGAGAATCAGTTAGTAACACAATACCCATTAGATGATTTTAGTGATGAGGAAGTTTCAGAAACATATAACAGTGACAGGTCCGATGAGGACGAACGCATGTTAGCTGCATCATTAGAAGTGGGTCAACATGGTCCCTATGTAAATGCCAACATTATCGGATATGATGTTTCATTCCTGGTTGACACTGGAGCAACATGTTCCACTGCCAGAACTGCAGAAGTACCAAATGTGCCCCTTTCAGGAAGAAGAGTTCAGGTTGGTAGAGTAACGAATCAGCAGTTAACTAATCTGATTACAGAATATATTCCTGTCAAAATAGGGACATTTGAGTACCGGCACCAATTTGTGGTTTGCAAGTCAAGTCCTGTGAGCTTATTAGGATGTGACCTATTGTGTAAGCTAAATTGTTCCATTAGCTGCAACCACAAGGGAATAGCAATCCAGACAAATAGTGATGAAGAAACGTCCAGCACAATTGATGAAATGTACCCTCTCATTTCATTGTTCCCAATGCTGACAGTTAGGGATTTGCCCAAGGAGTTGTAAGAGACAGTAATGCTAAAAGTTTGGGATTTTTCAGGATATTGGACTCATAATTGGAGTTGAGCCAGTTAAAATAACAGTAAAGCCAAATGCAGTGTTTCCAAGGATATCGCCTTATAATAGGGGTCCAGAAGTAATTGCTAGAATTACCCCCATAATTGAAAATGTTGTTGAGCAAGTTGTCCTGAAAGAAATTATGGGAAGTTCCTGTAATTCCCTTATTTGGTACTGCGGAGCCCAGTGGAAAATACTGCATAGTCCAGGATTTGAGAAAGATAAATTAGATTGTTGTTCCATGTTGTCCAATAGTACCGAATCCTGCAGTGATTTTGTTCCAGATTCATTGTGAAGAGGAGTGATTCTCTGTCATTGACTTGTGTCAGGCATTCTTTTCCATTCTACTTCCTAAATATAGCCAATTCTTTTTTGCTTTTATATTCGGAAGCCATGTTTTTTCATGGTGTCAAATGCCTCTGGGGTATTCAGAGTCACCATCCATTTTTAATCAGATCTTGAAATGAATTTAGAGTCCCTTAAATGCCATTTCATTCACTCCTAGTTCAGTATATTGATGACTTGATGGTTGCATCAAACTCAACTGAAGCCTGTAGAAGAGATGCCAATGCCTTGTTGAATCACCTAGGAGACAACAGACTTACAGTTCCCCCAGCAAAATTACAGTGCTGTCAAAGAGAGGTGAAATATTTAGGTCACCATACAGAGAAAGGTGCAAGATAGGTTTCCCAAGAGAGAATCTCAACAGTCTTGTAAATGAATCCCCCTGTAACACAAAGAGAAGTCAGAATGTTCCTGGGAATGATCAGACACTGCAGCCAGTGGATCCCAACTTTTTCACTGCTGTCCAAACCTTTGTTGAAATCGACAAACAAGGATGTGCTTGATCTGGTACCAGTTGATGACACCAGCACGAAAGCATTCTCCGAGCTGAGAGAAAGCCTGTGCCGAGCCCCAGCTCTAGGAATGCCTAATTACAATAAATGTTTTTCTTTGTTTTGTTGCGAAAGAGATGGCTGTGCACTTTCTGATTTGACACAGTTACACAGAGGGGTCAACAGACCAGTGGCTTATTTTTCTGCCACACTGGACCCTGTAGCTGCTGCTTTGCCCAGCAGTTAAAAGTCAGTTGCTGCTGCTGGTGTCAGCATTGGCCAGTGAAAAAGCATTGTCATGGGTCACTGTTAGAGGACGGTTCTGACCATCAGGTCTGCCCTGATTTTTCTATTTTTGACCACCTGGTTTTTGACTTTTTGCTGTGAGGAAGCCTCCTATGAGGTGACTCACGCACAGTAAACACATGGTAAAATGGACTGCACATGTTTACCGCTGGTGCCGCCGTGCTAAGGAAAGGCTGCTGTGGCAGAGCAAGGGCAGGAGGCCCCGGGCAGGTTACATGTGATCATGGGTGCGCCTGGATGTGCACCCATGTGAGGTCTGTGGGAGGAGGATTCCTGGTGTGCGCAGCCCAAGCACTGCACTTAGGAAATCCTGGTGCAGGAGGAACTATTCAGAGTGAGTGGTGATCTGGAGTAGGTCTCATGAGAGGGGTGTACACATGTGAGGGAGAGTCAGTGTGCTTACTGTCTTCACTGTAGGGACACTCAGTTCAATGCCAATGTCAGTGTGCCTAAGGTATTTGCATTGTGGTGATACTCCCTTAAATGTCAATGGGAAAGGAGGGCCTAGGGTGCAACTCCAGTTCTCTGGGGTCCACCGAGACCAGAGTCACACCGAAGTACACTGTAACCTGAAAGAAAAGAAGGATGCATTAGGTTACAAGAGCATAATTGTACAACTATTGGGTCATCCATGGATGTCATCCTTCTCTGACTCAGCCCAGGATTAGGGCCAATTATTGCTCTGTCCAGTTGCTTGAGCAGGGCCTTGCATCAATCAGCCAGCTGTCATTTCGTGCCAGGAGCAGGCTGGAGAGGCCCTGCGAGGAATGTTAGTGAGGAGGGGCTGAGACTTTCAGAGCACATGTGGCAACTAACTCCTGGAGGATGCCATTTTGAGCTATCCCAGAAGACTGTGCAAGAAGGAGGGGACGGGGCAAGGAAGTGATGTGGCACATCTGGATAGGCCAGAGGTGCAGAACTGCTGGACACTTCCGCCCCCACTTAAAAGGTCCTGCACAGGGGAGAGCTCTCTCTTATGGCTGTGCTTCACTGCTGGACAGTGGGACTGCAGACGGGCGTCATGGATAACTGGAAGGAAGAACCTCCTGACTGCCCTTGGGGCAGGGACTCTGCCCCTGAAGGATTCCAGGCCAGCGAGGCAAATGCCAGGGCCAGGCAAGCTGGCCCCCTTTCCCCCCCAGAAGACTAGTTGGGGGACGGATTGGGCTAGCGCAAGGAGAGCACGCTGCCCAGAAGGAAAAGAGGGAACCCAGAGGAAAGGTTGGCACAGGGAGTCAGTGGGACTGGCTCCCTATGACCTGGGACCCTTCGAAGGCCAGGAGGCCTCAGGAGAGTGCTCCTGGTGGCAAGGGCTTGTCACCAGGAGCGAAACGAGATATCCCAGGAAAAAGGATGGCGACCTTTGACCTTTGGAGAAGCAGTTGCGAAGCGCGTGGGGCTCCGCAGCTGCTCAAGACTGTGCCCCGGGGTGGGCCAGGGCCCAGGGGCTGCCCCAGGAGGAAGAGGAGCGAGGGGAGTGCCGTGGCACTCCTCCTCTGGATGAGGAAGGGGCCCCGGATCCATCCCGGGGCCCCGTGAAGCCTGGCCCGAAGTGAGTTGATAGGGGGAGGTGCCATCGCGGTGGGTAGGGACTCCGGACCCATCCCGGGCCCCCTGCGGCCGAAGCAATGCCGGTAAAGATGTGAGGTTTGGGCCCCGGACCCCATCCCGGGGCTCCGTGAAGACTGAGGAGTGGGGGGGCGCCGTCACACACCCCCGCAAGATGGCAGCCGGCAGTCGAGGGGCCGGCCGAAGAAGAAGCCGGGGAGTGCCGTCATGCTCCCTGTGAATGTGGGCCCTGGGGGCCCCAGAACCCATCCTGGGGCCCCCAGCAGAAGTTAAGTCGGGGGGCACAGTCGCGCCCCCGTGAAGATTCCCAGGAGGCGCTCCGGACCCATCCCGGGGCCCCAAGAAGATGCTGGCATCGGGGAGTGCCTTTGAGCTCCCCGTAGGGACGAGGAGGGGCCCTGGACCCCATCCCGGGGCCCGCAGCTGCAGGGAGGAAGGGGGGAGTGGAGCTGGCAGACGACACAGAGAGGGCCAGCTCCCGTGGCAGCAGACGGAGGTGCTGGCCATGCGGGGAGCCAGCAGGGGCGGCCAGGGGTGGGCTCCGTGGGCTGCCCTCCAACAAGGGAGCACTTACCTTTTGGGGGGGGTGTGTCCGGGTGGGACCGGGCACCCCCTGGAAAAAGCCTCAGTTTTTCCTGCACGTCGGCTCTCCCCAGCGCAGCGGGAGAGCCGCTCATCTCCTATGCGGCTGCCCCAGCATGCTTTGCGGGGCAGGAGCCGCTGTTTGGTCCCCTAAACCAGCATGTGGTGGTCCCAGGGAGATGGGGCCACCACCAAATATATGCCCATGGACAGGGGGTGCTGCAGGAGCAGCACAGCCTTCCCCTAATGCAGTTGGTGTCCCCACCCTAGGTAGGGTGGGACAAATGAATGATAACCCCCAAAGGCTCTACATGTTGTTAAAGCCCAAGCTTATGTGAACTTTTGTTCCAGCTTGTGTCTACCAGAGGTGTAGGCTAATATTATCCAATATATTTAACTGTTATTCAATGGTCAATTAGGAGTAATCCAAAAGTAATCCTAATGGATAAATTGCTTGAATATGGTTCTATATGTGCGCTGATGATGCTAATTTGAATAATGATACTGATAGCCATCTTTTGGCAAGATAGAGGTATTTAATTGCAAATGTAGGTGTGCTCATTTCACCTTAATGTCAAATGTTCAAATGTCGTGGGATTTGTTTGCCACATGGGTTGTTGGATTATATTCTCCCTTGAGAAGACATGAGAGATTACACAATGTTTTCCCAGAATGATTCCCATCACTTTGTGTATATTTGTAGATTGTTGCATAGTATTGAGTAGTGTGTGTGAGTAATAAATGTACTTTTACTTTATCAAAAGAAAAAGCATAGACTGGACAATCATTTATTGAGAGTCATGCTTGTGTGCTCATGAATGGGGATTACTAGCCCACACCATCTCCCTTGAGTAAGCCTTGGACTGCTCTGCAATGCTACTCTATGAGAGTTAAGCACTACAATGGGGTGTTTGGTTCCCGGTGGCGGTCGTGTGCAGACTCATTACTTGTGCAGGCCACACAACTAATAACCCACCTTCCAACAGTCACCCCCTGAAGTTTTTTGTGTCCCACTGTGTTGCAGACCTTTTGACACAAACTAAGACTCAGCATCTAACCAATGCACGTTTGCCTAGTTATGAACAGTTGATTCTAGGCTTGTCAAATGAGAATATTAGATATTGCACTGTGTTGAATCCAGCAACGGTTATGCCCAGCAATGTTGAAAATGTTAATGATTATGGTGAAGTGGAGCACGACTGTCTCAATGTGACTGAACGCTGCACCAAACCAAGACCTGATATTCAAGATACAGGCCCATATTTATACTTTTTGACGCAAAACTGCGCTAACGCAGTTTTGCGTCAAAAAAATTAGCGCCGGCTAACGCCATTCTGAAGCGCCATGCGGGCGCCGTATTTATTGAATGACGTTAGCCGGCGTTAGCCGCCGGCGCCGTCTGGTGTGCGTTAAAAAAAACGACGTACACCAGGCAGCGCCGGCGTAGGGGGAAAATGGAGTATGGGCGTCCAAAAATGGTGCAAGTCAGGCTGAGGCAAAAAAATCGCCTCAAGCCGATTTGCGCCATTTTTTTTTCACTCCCAACCCCCATTGAAATGACTCCTGTCTTAGCAAAGACAGAAGTCATGCCCCCTTGCCCAATGGCCATGCCCAGGGGACTTATGTCCCCTGGGCATGGTCTTTGGGCATAGTGGCATGTAGGGGGGCACAAATCAGGCCCCCCTATGCCACAAAAATGTTTTTAAAAAAATACTTACCTGAACTTACCTTAATGTCCCTGGGGTGGGTCCCTCCATCCTTGGGTGTCCTCCTGGGGTGGGCAAGGGTGGCAGGGGGTGTCCCTGGGGGCAGGGGAGGGCACCTCTGGGATCATTCTGAGCCCACAGGTCCCTTAACACCTGCCCTGACCCAGGCGTTAAAATCCGGCGCTAATGCAGGTTTTTTAGACCCGCCCACTCCCGGGGTCATTTTTGCCCGGGAGTATAAATACGACGCATATGCATCGGAGTCATT
Organism: Pleurodeles waltl; assembly: GCF_031143425.1. NCBI lineage: Eukaryota > Metazoa > Chordata > Amphibia > Caudata > Salamandridae > Pleurodeles > Pleurodeles waltl. The sequence continues at coordinate 1,322,362,473 of NC_090444.1, forward strand.
TTTTAAGACGGGAACGCCTACCTTGCATATCATTAACGCAAGGAAGGTGTTCACGCAAAAAAATGACGCTAACTCCATGAACTTTGGCGCTAGACGCGTCTAACGCCAAAGTATAAATATGGAGTTAGTTTTGCGTCGAATTTGCGTCGAAAAAAACGATGCAAATTCAGCACAAACGGAGTATAAATATGGCCCACAATCTTTGACAAAAATGACTACGTCATGTTCGTTGATGACTCCTGTTTAAGAGACAATGATGGGACTCTGAGAGATGGTTATGCAGCTTGCACAATCTCAGGAGTAGTTGAAGTGTCATGGATTCAAGGAGTCTTTTCCGCCCAAGCAGCCAAATTGTGGCTCTTACTAAAGTGTGCTGTCTTTCTGAACAGCTTAAAGTGACCATTTTCACTGATAGTCAAAATGGTTTTGGGGTTGTTCATGACTTCAGACAGTTATGGTACTAAAGGTTTTATGACCTCTTCTGGATAACTTATCCAAAATGATGAGTTTACCAGTTGTTGAAAGCAATACAGTTACCTGTGAAAAATGCAGTTGTGAAATGTGGAACACATCAAAAGTCAAGTGATTACATCTCGTTAGTCTATGCCTATGATGACCAAGTAGCCAGATATTGTGCACTCCGTAGCAAATCCTTTCATGTGGAATAGAGCTATGGTAGTGGCACCACTGAGACAAACCAACATTTCTTAAGGACAGCAATTGATACCTGGGAAGAGGTTAAAAGATTGCAAGAAGTGACTGAAGAGAAACGCAGAGTGAGGTAAAAGCAATGTTGCCAAATAACTTGTTGCCTTTAATGGCAGGGTATTACTATGGTCGGGCACACATTGGCAGAGATGCCATGATCAGACTTTTCAGGCAAACATGGCACAACCCCAGATTCAGAGTGGCTGCAGAAACAGTGTGTCACAGATGTGTAACGTGCAAACAGGTGAACATAGGGAAATGCATTGAGTCACATAGGAAGATCAGGATGTCATTTCAACTGAATGCAACTTGATTTCATTGAGATGCTTGTTGCCAATGTATTAATATGTGTTGGTGGTGGTGTGTGTGTTCTCAAAATGGGTTGAGGCTTAAGTTTTAATGTTTTCCTTTGTGCCTATTAGTCAGCATCTGAGTAGTATTGCTAAAGCAAAAAACATTGATATTGTGGGAGGTTTCTTTGTTCTGACCCTGACGTTTGGAACTGCAAACACACACATGAATAATTTAACCTGTATGCTCACACAAGTTTAGAAGGAGTTCATTAATCAAGTGGATGAAAAAAGAAAAGCAATGTACACCAACATAGAAAAGGGAGTAGTTTTACTGAATTGGCAAAAGGATGCTACCCATCTTGCTGGTAGTGATACACAAGGACTCTTAACCTTAGATTGGCAACATGTAGGTAAGCTATGTACATATAGGTCACAGTCAAAGACTGACACTGTCATGTTCTGACCCCCTCTTACCACTCTTGCTAGATTTGACTGAAGTTTGTCTTCAATTCTTGTATTTCCTGCTCTGTCCTAAGTAGGGGTGATCCTTTCCAGTAGCCACGGTGCTGCTGACAATGAGAACGCCAAGGCAGACTGTGTCGCCCAGAAGGAGTCAAACAGAAGAAAAACCCCAAAGAGAAAAAACCTCCAGAGCACACAACTCCAAAGATGGAAGGAAGGATCCAGAGAGACACCAGGAATAAGAGTCCAGGAAGATGATGCAGGACCAGGAACAAAGCAGGAGAAGTCAACAGGAAATGCCAACAGGAACAGCAACAGCCAGCAGGAGTGAGGACACACCATAAACCAATGACTGTTTGCAACAAAAGGAAAAAGAGAAAACCGGCCCCTTGTATACTAAAAAGTAGGAAGTGACATAACAGGAAAGTGAAATATTGCCATCTTGGATGGGAAAGTGCTCCTAATTAATATAGGGATTATGAGGTGTCAACCAGCATATCCCTAGTATCATCATATGATTGGGTGAGGCAATCAAATCAAAACAGGTACTCATGGTGTATTCCAAACGTCAAACATAATGATGGTGTTGTTTCTCTGACTGGTCTAGATATAAGAGGGGTCCCATCCACTGTATGGACCTGCTCTGGTGTTTCCTTGGGGATTTGAGGTAACTTCTTTCTATGGTCCATTTTTCATCAAGGTATATGCCTCTAGCACCACACTCCAGTAAGGCAAACATCCTTTCTTCCTTTCCATTAGGTAACCGTAACAACATGGTTAAAAGGAGGAGAGAAAAGGTAACTTCTTTGGAGGAACAGATAGTATGGATTTCAGACCATCCCATCCTCTCCCTTCTTATAGAGGATGAGATCTGGCATTTCCCACTGTCTTATTAGGATGGGTAGGACAGGTACGAATCAAATGGCCCGAACCACCACAGTACAGATACAGTCCCTGTTTTCGTCTATGTTCCCGTTCAGATTCAGATAATGGCCTAAGGGTAATGACTGTTTGAATTGGGTCTTCACCATGGACTGTAGGAATGTTGGACTGGAGCCTGCCTATTCAGCGAGGCATCACTCCTGTTGTTCCTGTGTGTGACTGGACTTGTTCTCTAAGTCTTTACAAACAGCACTCATGGAGGCGGTGTTCTATGGATAGGGTCAAGTCCATAAGGTCTGCCATGTTATCCACTCGAGTATAGTGCACTAATTCATCTTTGATGTCTTCAGGCCACCCTCTACGAAAAAGGGTAACCAAGGTACGGTCTACCCATGTTGTCTTTGCTTCAAGCTGTCGAAAACATGTTATATCCTACAAAACATCCTGGTTACCTTGCTGGATATCACATACCACCTTTTCTGCAAAGGATTCTAAGCTGGATCTTTCAAATATTTGTTTGAAAGCAGCGATGAATGCCATATAATTGGACAATCATCCATGCCTACCAAGGATGTCCCTCAAGTCATAACAGGACCAGATAAGGCACTAATCAAATATCCCACCATGGTTTTATTTTGAGCAAACTGAGTCGGATGAAAGGCAAAAGAAAACGTCAAACTTATTTGGATCACCAGAATAACGCACAGCTAGTAGCCAACTCTTGGCACAAGGCTACATTTTCAGCACGTAACTGCTGCATCTCCTGAGCTTGTTGTTGAACGATATGCATAAATGTCTGGGTTGTCTCTGCTGTCTCCTTTGAGGGACCCTCCGTATTTCTCAGACTGAAACTGGATTTTGGGCACTGCAATCTGTCACATTCTGACCCCATTTTACCACACTTCCTAGATTTGACAGGAGTTCGACTTTGATTCTTGTATGTCCTGGTCTGTCCTACATAGGAGCTACTCTTTCCAGTAGCCATGGTGCTGCTGACAATGAGAACGCCAAGGCATACTGTTCCTCCTAGAAGGAGTCCCACGGAGGAAAAACCCCAGAGGGAAAAAACTTCCAGACCACAGGCACTCCAAAGGTGGAAGGAAGGATCCAGAGGGAAACCAGGAACCAGAGACCAGGAAGATGATGCAGGACCAGGAACAAAGCAGGAGAAGTCAACTGGGAATGCCAACAGGAACACCAACAGAACAGTCAGCAGGAGTGAGGACACACCATAAAGCAAGGAGTGTTTGCAACGCAAGGATAAAGAGAAAACCAGCCCCTCATATACTAAATTGCAGGAAGTGATCAAACAGGAAAGAGAAATATTGCCATCTTGGATAGGGAAGTGCTCCTTAAGAAGAAACAGGGAGAACGCCATGTTAGATTGGGAAAAACAAATCACCCCATAGCATGCTGAGAACAATGTGCAAAGGAACCTGTAAAGAAGAAAGGAACAGAACATGTTCCCGGGCACCAGAACTGGGAAAACATGAAAGACATGGCCCCAGGGATCCCAACAAGTAAGGAGGCACTGTGGCAGTAAATATGAGTCACTGCTGGTACTCGGCTATCCCCGCTGAGTTTTTAAATAGTTGTGCATCACGGAATATATCCGCGATGCTATCGCAGAACGCAAAAAGTACTGCGGCGGGCCCACAGGTCAAAAAATTAACTGCAGACATCCCCGCAGTTCAAGAATGGCACACCGCAGGTCAGCCGCAGATCCGCAGCATAACAGACACAAAAATTGTAGGGACTAGTGAATGTAGGTATTTGGTTTTCTTTACCAGTCTTTAGGATCTTTTGTTAAATTGACAAGACCCTGCTGTACCAGGTGTCTATTTCATTTGGGGAAAAATATCTATTACAAACTGCTGAAAGGTTGGTATGGTACATGTTACTTAGGGGTAGTTTTTCCAGAAATCTATCATGTGGACAATTTTGACAATCTAGACTGGAAAGAAAGACCAAAATCGAAAACAAAGAAAGGAGCTAGTGCTGCAGAAATTTTGTATTTCTATTTGGTGCCATTATTCCATCAGTTGGCGTGATTTTGAATGATATCAAGATTAGAAAGTTGTCAACAATTGTAGACAAGATGTCCACTGATTATGCAGGAGCAGTGTTGCTCATGGACACAGAGATGGTTGCTGTGACATCAATGGTTTTGCAAAATCATCTTGCGTTAGACATATTATTGATGAAGGAAGGCAGAGTCTGTAAAGTATTACGGATGCAACATTGTTTCACATTTATACTGCACCACAGTAAGGCAATAAGGAAGTTTATCTCTAACATGACAAATCTGGAAAATGACCTAAAAGACTTAAAGGAGACAAATGTATGTGAGGCAATAGGAAAAGGATTTTTAAGCCGTGGATCATGGTTTGGAGACTTGGGAAACTGAACTGTGAGGATGATCCTGAGAACTTTATGATTGTGGCATTGTGTGCTTTAGTCCCACTTGAATTTTACAAGTTATACACATTTTGGAAGGTACAAAGAGCTAAGAGTAAACAGAAGAGGGAAGAGATTGAAATGGAGAAGAAGTGTTTATCACAAGAATCTGAAGAGAGGTGAGAGTTTCAGTAGAACAAGGCCTATACGTTATCAAACCACAAGGCTTTGAGTTGTCTCACTGAAAAGATACTTTCCTTTTTGGGATGTCATAGATTGCCCCCAGTGAAGGGACTGTTGGAGTGTACATTTTAGTAATGCCTTTAATGACCCAGGCATCATCATAAGGTGTCACTTATATTCACGTTTTAAAAGCTTAACATAGAGAAAAGCCACATTGACACATATTTTAAAAGTGTTCATGTTTTATTTAGGGATGGACATTGTGCCTACCAGAATTGACAATGTGCTAACTGAATGAAAACTATGTTGAAATATATTTTATACATTAGAGTACTAGTAGAAATTAATTTGATTGATAACGATTTGTGATTTATTAGTATAAAGTTACATGTGCAGATAAATAAATGCATGTCTTTGTCATACCTAATGTGATGCCTTAACAAAGATTGCGATTATTAATGAAATGTTTTGCATATTCTGATAATACATTATCAATGCTCAATTTATAAGTCTGCATGTTGTGTGTGTTTTATTAATAATGATATTAATGCATTATAATTCTTGTGTTAGCATACCCAGGCCTGCAGACTTCGTGTTTGCAGTCATGTAAAACAGATGAATCATTTATTTCCTCTAACATAAATTTTTCCATTAGGTTTGTTTCTCATGTATAGAAAAGGGTCCCATTCATGTGAACTGTGGAAATCATGTTGTACCATGGGAAAGATTCTGGCTTGCAACAAGTGATGTATAAAATTGTTAAAGTATTGGATTCACACAGAAAGGAGAGACAAATTCTCACCAAACCTGAGAATTTTCTAACATGTTGCAAACTCGATTTGTGTTAAAATTCCAATTGAACATTGCCCCTTTTAAATAATATGGACTCATTGAACTGACCAATCAAACCGTTAGGAGTATTTTTGATTAAGGGATGGACTTAGTAGGTTTCAGTCAGTCCCCTTTAGAATCTTGTTCTGTTAACTTGCCCCTTCGATGTTTCTCTAATTTCAATGTGCAGCCCGTGTTCTGCACTTTCCCTTGATGGTGCCTCTAACGGATTTTGCTGATGATCTACATGCTTTGCTGACAAAACTTAATTGAATGCTGACCCTAGGAGAGGTATATTCCAATGCAAATGTTATTTTCCCTTGATCTGTTTTTCTTTGGTTAAAGTTAGAATGCTGACACTTGCCTATTTTATTTTTACTTAGTTTAACTTAGCCCAAGATAGAAGATTTTTTAAATTATTTTTCTCTTTTCTTTTTTAATTTTGCCCACATGTGTTAGGCCTCTCCCACACATGTGTGTCCTAATTTGGCTAGTAGTAAGTATAACCTACGTCCAAATCCTGATTTTGAAATCTTTGTAATCTGATCTGACTAATGTATTAACAGTAGGATTTAAAGAATGTTTCTTTGTCGCAAATTATGTCCTTATTAATCAATCAATCAAACAATTTATAAAGCGCGCTACTCACCCGTTAGGGTCTCAAGGTGCTGGGGGGGGAGCTATTGGTCGAATAGCCATGTCTTGAGGCGTTTTCTGAATGCCAGGAGGTCTTGGGTCTGGTGTAGTTGGAGCAGTAAGGAGTTCCAGGTCTTGGCGGCGAGGTAAGAGAAGGATCTTCCTCCGTTGGTGGTGCGGTGAATGCAGGGGACGGAGGCGAGGACAAGGCTGGTGGAGCAGAGCTGGCGGGCGGGGGTGTGGAATGTGAGTCTGTCGTTGAGGTAGGCCGGACCTGTGTTGTGGAGGGCTTTGTGTGTGTGGGTGAGTAGTTTGAAGGTGATCCTCTTTGATATGGGTAGCCAGGGTAGCTCTCTGAGATGGGCTGTGATGTGGTTGCGGCGTGGGACGTCAAGGATGAGTCGGGCGGAGGTGTTCTGGATACGTTGCATTTTCTTTTGTAGTTTGCCTGTGGTACCTGCATTGAGCGCGTTTCTGAAGTCCAGTCGGCTGCTGACTAGGGCGTGGGTGACTGCTTTTCTGGTTTCAGCGGGAATCCACTTGAATATCTTGCGGAGCATGCGGAGGGTGCTATCGCAGGAAGAGGAGACTGCGTTGACCTGTTGAGACATGCTGAGTGCTGAGTCAAGGATGATTCCCAGGTTCCGTACTTGGGTGGTGGGTGTGGGGGCGGCTGCGAGGGAGGTAGGCCACCAGGAGTCGTTCCAGGGGGAGAGGTTGCTGCCGAGGATGATGACCTCTGTTTTGTCTGTGTTTAGCTTGAGGCCGCTTGATTCCATCCAGTCGGCGATAGCGTGAAGTCTCTTGTGGAGGATGTTTCTTGCTGTTGTGGGGTCTTTTGTGAGGGAGATGATCAGCTGGGTGTCATCTGCGTAGGATACTATGTTGATGTTGTGGGATCAAGCGATGTTGGCGAGGGGAGCCATGTAAACGTTGAAAAGTGTTGGGCTGAGGGAGGATCCTGGAGGGACGCCACAGGCGATTTTGGAGGATTCGGACAGGTAGGGTGGAAGGCGGACTCTCTGGGTTCTGTCGGAGAGGAAAGAGGAGATCCAGTTGAGGGCTTGCCGCAGATCCCGGTGTTGTGAAGGTGTGTTTGAAGGTTGTGGTGACAGACTGTGTTGAAAGCGGCGGAAAGGTCCAGGAGGATGAGCGCTGTGGTTTCGCCTTTGTCGAGCATGGTCCTGATGCCATCTGTGGCAGCAATGAGTGCGGTCTCCGTGCTGTGGTTCTTGCGAAATCCGGATTGGGAGGTATCGAGCGCTTTGCTCTCTTCCAGGTAGCGGGACAGTTGGCTGTTCACAATTTTTTCGATGACCTTCGCTGGGAAGGGGAGGAGGGAGATAGGTCAGTAGTTAATGGGGTTCTGTGGATCTGCTTTAGGTTTCTTCAACAGGGCGTTGACGTCGGCGTGTTTCCATCTCTCCGGGAAAGTGGCTGTCTCAAAGGAGCTGTTGATGATTGCGCAGAGGTGGGGTGCGATGAAGTTGCTGGCTTTGTTGAAGATCTGGTGCGGGCAGGGGTTCGAGGGGGAGCCAGAGTGGATGGAGGCCATGGTGTTGATGGTGTCTTCATTGTTGACGTGGGTCCGGGAGCATAGAGGGTTGGTGTTGTTTGATGCATCGGGTTCTTGGTTGTTTGTGGTTGGCTGGGGTTCGAAGCTGTTGTGGATGTCTCTGATCTTTCGACGGAAGTGAGTGACGAGGGAGTTGCAGAGTTCCTGTGATGGCGAGGGTTTGTGGGAGCAGGTCCTGGGGTTGGAGAGTTCTTTGATGATGCCGAAGAGCTCTTTGTTGTTGTGGGTGTTGGTGTCTATTCGGCTTTTGTAGTAGGTTCTTTTGGTAGTGTGGATTAGCTGGTGATGATTGCAGATGGCAGTCTCGACGGTGGTGTGATTGGATTCGGTGGGTCCAAAGCACCAGGTCTTCTCCATTCTTCGACATTCCCGTTTGGAGGCCTGCAGGTCGGGGGTGAACCAGCTGGCCTTGGGTCTGTGGTGGGAGTCTGAGGGTTGTTTGAGTGGTGCGAGGGTGTTGGCGCAGTCTTCTAGCCATTTGTGCAGGTAGGTGGCGGCTGTGCTGGGGTCCCGGGTCCTGGGAGTGGGTGCCTGGGTGAGGGTGGAGATCAGCTGTTCTGTTGAGCTTCTGTTCCAGTAGCGGCAGGGGGGTTTTGTGGTGAGGTGGTGAGTGACCGGCTTCTGAAAGGAGAAATGGATGCAGCGATGGTCAGTCCATAGGAGTTCGGTGGTGTGGCTGAAGGAGACGTGGTTGCTGGCTGAGAAGATGGGGTCGAGTGTGTGTCCTGCGGTGTGGGTGGGTGACGTGACGAGTTGCTTGAGGCCGAGATTGGCAAGGTTGTCGATTAGGTTGATGGTGTTGATATCGTTGTTGTTTTCTAGGTGGAAATTCAGGTCGCCAAGGAGGATGTAGTCCGTTGAGGCGAGGGCTTGGGAGCTGATGGTGTCGGCGATGTTGTCGCAGAACTGTGGTCCGGGGCCTGGGGGTCTATAGACCAGTGTTCCTCTAAGGGTGGTGTTGGCATTGATGTGGATTTTGAAATGGAGGTGCTCAGCGGATTTGACGGTGTCGTGGGAGCTGGTGGAGACTCTTATGGTGTTTTTGTGGACTATGACGATTCCTCCTCCAGGTTTGTTGCTGCGGTCTCTTCTGGTGATCTTGTAGTTTTCTGGTATGGCTATGGCTATGTCTGGTTCCGAGGCTGAATTCATCCAATTTTCTGTGAGGAATGCGACATCGGGCGAGGATGTGGTCAGTAGGTTCCAGAGTTCGATTGCATGTTTGTGGATGGAGTGGGTGTTAAGTAGGTTGCATCTAAGGCGGCTGTCTGAGGCTTTGAGTTGGAGCTTGGAGGTTAGGTTGCAGGTGAAATTGCAGGCTTTGCAGGAGAAGGGTCCTTTGGTGCGCGTCGGGTGGACTGGAAGCAGATGGAGGAGTGTCCTGGATTGAGGGCGTGGAGGTCATATGCAGTGTAGTGGCGATTGGTGGTACGGGGCGTGTTGGCCAGGGGGTCTGGCGCTGGGCGCATTCTTGGCACGGATGCGCGCAGACGGGCTTGCCTCTGGCGCGCCTTTGGCGCACCAGAGGTGCATCCGCGCTGCGGCTGGCATATGAGGGGAGGTGGGAGGGAGTGGCAGCTGGGAGGAGGGGGGCTCGACCAATGGAAGGGCAGGGGTTCAGGGCAGCAGGGCTCTGAGGCGGGAAACCACAGGGAAAGGAAAAGATGGAACAGAGACTCGAGGTGGAGGGAGGGGGGCGGGCCGTGGGGAAGCAGCGGCGACGCAGAGACTAAATACACAGGGGAAAATAGAAAAATAGATTTGCCAATTTAAAAAGGCAGCTGGGTGTAGCGGAGGTGAGGAGGAAGCAACCTACTTGCTAGAAGCAGGGTCAGAGGTCGCTACCTTCACCACGCTGCGGCTGGCATATGAGGGGAGGTGGGAGGGTGTGGCAGCTGGGAGGAGGGGGGGGCTCGACCAATGGAAAGGCAGGTGGGGTGGGGCAGCAGGGCTCTGAGGCGGAAAACCACAGGGAAAGGAAAAGATGGAACGGAGACTCGAGGTGGAGGGAGGGGGGGCGGGGCCGTGGGGACGCAGCGGCGACGCAGAGACAAAATACACGGGGAAAATAGAAAAATAGATTTGACAACTCAAAAAGGCAGCTGGGTGTAGCGGAGGTGAGGAGGAAGCAACCTACCTGCCAGAAGCATATATGCATTATTCCTCTTGAATGTCTAATGGTGTTGATATTGAGTAGATTAAACTTGTTTCGTAGATTTGGTCAACCTATGGTGTTTATTTATCTTTACAATCTGATTTTGTGCACTATTTTCGTGACTTTGGCTTTGTGGTTATAAAATAAAGCTTTGATACTTTTTACTGATTGGTGTATTCTGTTATGGCCTCAGGGGTCATGGTGTTTACATTTATTGTTGGGTTTGAAATGATTGTGTTTGGTTAACCAAATACTCTTCACTGGGTCCAAAGATCCCATTGAAATCGGGGAAGCGTTTTCAAATCCTGCGAAGGATGAGAAAAACAAGTTAACACATGTTGTCTCAATCTATGCTGATGTCACACTGGTGTATTTACATGATCCACAGATGCTGTTGTCTATGTCGGATTGCAGAATTGGAAATGTTTGGTGATGCCAAAGTCTGTGTATTAACTGGGTCAATTAGTGGTCTTTCTGTTGGGCAGGCTGGCAGAGACTACACCGGATGCACTCTCGAATATTAATAGAAGGTGGGAATTGGAGTAGTTCAACATAATTTCAAAATTGTTAAATAAATGCGATGAAGGCAATTACTATGTGTCAACTTGAATCGTGCATTACTTGAGATCTATTGGGCATGTGGACATATCTGATTCCATTCTGCATCTGTTAACTGTGTGTTCAGTTTAGATACATAGGTGTGCAAATGGTGCATACATGTGCACTCCAGTACGACAGAAGTCTGGGTAGAATTCTCCAGGTATTGCAGAAGTCAATTACTTTCTACATATTATTGGTCATTTTGCACTTGCAAAGATGGTGTTTTACCCAAATGTCTAAACCACTTACAAAACGTGTGAGATTCTATGCTCCACTAGATTCCCTATTGAATTCTTTGGTTTGAACTGGTAAAACAAGTAGGATGAGATTATCCATTCTCAAGCCGGTCAGATTGGAGGGTGGCCTGGGACTTTCTGATCTAGGGTTATACTATATCACTGTGCAGTTTCAGCATTCAGTGCAGTGGTGTAACAGAGGAAAAAGTTGGCAGAAAAGACTACTGAGAAGATATTTGAGGGAAAGATGCTCTTTCTACTTTTGATACAGGGAAGTGGGTGCTGGGTCGCTACACCCATGTAGTCTGTGAAACTACCGGAGTTTGGGATGCTGCAGTGTGCAGACTGATTAGACATAGAGATATTGTGGGTTTATCTTCAGAACTGCATATTAAGCACTGTTTACTTAACCTTATTTCTATACCCAGAAAATGGCTAATTGAATACAAATTTGCGCTGTTGGGCTTGGTATTGGCAAAAGGTCTGATTGCCATACACTAGCTTAAATCAAACAGCCTGACTTTGGCACCCTAGGAGAAAGACCTACTGGAGTGGGCAACTGCAGAAGAACTCAAGATGAAAATAATCAGGACAGATGATAAATTAGCTGAAGATATCTATATTTGGTCCACAATAGTTCATACATTGATGGGGTAATTGAGGGTTAGGATGGGGGATGCCATTGATGTATCTGAGTGATCTGAGTCATGAAGCAATGCAGACACACATAAATATGCAATATTGATCCATGCTTTTCAAGTGTTCCTGTACAATTTTTTTTAATTACAATGGTTAATTAACATAGCACAAACTAAATAAATCAAACTTGCCAGAAAACTTTCTGTGTCATGGGTGTAGTTTCTACACTATACACTGTGGCCTTACAGAATAGTTAAATATGCCAATTAGAGATTAACCAATTTTTACATGTTTATAAAAATCTGTACTGTGCATTATTCAGAATTACTCCCAGTGGGCTATCAATAAACACACTGTCCATGATATAATATAACCTGCTGCATTGAACATCAATAAACTCATTATAATTAACAAAATTCTGTACTGTGCATTAATTGTCTCACAATTCTCCACATTGGGCTATCATACTTGTATATCATTCATCTTCCTGTAATTGCTGTATTGCTCATCTAAAAGAAAACATCTTAAAAACATTTGCATGACATGGTACAGTAGCACAATCACTTACGAAAAACAGGTTGTAAATTATGGCCTCCTATTAGAAATTAATACATAATTCCTCATCTATATTCAAACTGCTGGGTTCTTGTTAGAATATAGGTCTCTAGTTGGTAGAGGTATGCACCCTGTCCAAGTAGGGATCACAATCCCAGTCAAGGTAAGTCAGACACACACCCTAAATAAACCTCTGCTCATCCTCTGGTAGCTTGGCACAGAGCAGTCAGGCTTAACTTGGAGGTAAATTATTTGTGCAACACTTAAATTAGAGTAACACAGTGAAAACACCACAAATAGACTCCATGCCATTTTAGAAAAGCAGAGAATATTTATCTGAGTAAAACAAGACCAAAACAACACAAATCCAATAAGTAGATCCTGAGACATGCAATTTATGTAAAAATAGTGCATAAAAGTGCAAAGTGCACTGAACATAGTACCTTAAATCCTGGTGCGCAGTCTGTGTGGCGTTGGTTTGCAAGGCTTCACAGCATTTCCGGTGAGGACCACAGAGGGCACTGCTCCTTAGGTCCACTTCCAAGAGCCCAGGACTGGAATGGTACCACTTGGCAGAGCAGACTCACAGATGGAAGAGTCCAGGTACTGTAGCCGGTGAGTTGGAAGTCTTTTGTGTCCCTGAGACTTCAGAAAACATGAGGCAAACCAGCAAACCAGCCCGTGGAGTCAATTTGTTTCTGGGTTGGAGAGATGCAGGCCCAGTCCTCACTACCAGACAAGGAGAGCAGCAGGCAGCAGGTCAGCAGAGCAGGGGTCCAGCAGAGTGACAGTCCTTTCAGCAGCACAGCAGTCCTTTTTCCTGGCAGATTATCCATATGTTCAGAGGTGTACTGAAGTGGTGGTGCCTGCAATCCAGTATTTATACATTGGTGCCCTAGTTCTAGAAGGCAGGAAAAGCTTCTAGGGATATACCTTTAAAGTGCACAGATGCCCTGCCTCCCCTGTCCAGGCTCCAAGGTGGCTGGAGTGACAATGCAGGATCATTAAGCCCAGTTGTGTGTAGACAGGACAAGCATATTCAGGTGTAAGTGATGCAGTGTTAAGCTCCACCCCCATCAAGACACTAATGACCTATTAAGGCCCTTCAAGTCACACCTGATCTCCCATTGTGTGTAGCTGTCTAGAGGAAATACACAAGGCCCAGCTGTCACCCAGCCCAGAAGTGCATTGAAGACAGGCAGCAGGCACAAAGGGCTGACAAATTCCAGTTTTCTAGAAGTGGCATTTTAAAAATTGGAATGTAAATTTGACTTTAACCAATAAAGAGGATTTATCATAACAACTACATAGGTACTAATTTCCAATGAGGAATTACACTTAATAAAGGTATTAAGGAATCCACAGTGTTATCCTATGAGGCAGGCAGGCCTCACAGTGGTGCAAAATTAATTTGAGAGCTTTTTACTACCAGGACATGTAAAACTAAACAGTATTCGCCCTGTCTTTTACTAACACAGCACCCTACTCTATGGCCAACCTACAGCCTACCTTAGGGGTGTCTTATGTGTAATAAAAGGGGAGGATAAGGCTTGACAAGGGGTTTTGAATTTTTAAATGTCAAATCAACATAGCAGTGAAACTGCACAGACAGGCTCTGCAGTGGCAGGCCTGAGACATGTTTAAAGGGCTACTTAGGTGGGTGGCACAATCAGTGCTGCAGGCCCACTGGTCAAATTTTACTTACAGACCCTGGGCAGATATATTATGCAGTTTACTAGGGAATTACAAGCACATTTGTATGCCAATTGCAGATACACCCAATGCTACTATGCTTTAGGGGAGTGAGCACATGCACTTCAGCACTGGTTAGCAGTGGTAAAGTACCCAGAGTCCTAAGGCCAACAAAAACCAGTCAGAAAAAGAAGAGGAGAAAGGCAAAGGTTTGGGGGTGACCCTGCAGAAAGGATTATTTCCAACATAACCTCCAGCCTAAACCTAGGGAAACTAATTAATACCTTGATGGGCTTCCCTGCTTGGGCAATAAAACATAGACAGCGGCCTACTATTGCAAGGCTACTTGCCAGTTCTATGCGTCTCAGAACTCAGTTGGATCCCTCTGTCTGTGCTTTCCTGAGCCACTGGGCTGACCCGTGGGGAACCCTTCTCATCTGTGCACACCTTACATGAATTTTCTCACAGATACATCACTGTAGGCTGATGGTTCCTCCATGGCCAACAAAGTGATGTGGGCCATACCACCCTTGGGGGCTGACATCTGTCCCCACTCCAAGGAAAACTCTGTCCATAAGGACAACATTCAACAGAGGCCGCTGACAGCTGTCAGTGTCAAGAGCCAGTCCCCAAGCCATGCAGGGGTCTCTGACCTATGTGGTTTATGGCAGTGGGGGGCAGTTGTCCCAGGTATCTTACATCCTTTTTTCACTTCACTTCCCACCCAGCTCTAGGGTGGTAGTCTGAAGTTGGTCCTCCAACTAAGGGTCTATACCCTTAGGGTGAACAGGGGGCAGGGGCAAGTCCTCCTTCACCCTGATCCTACATCTGGCCTACATCTGGACTCCAGTACCCTCGTTTAGGAATGGTACCCCCAGAAAACTGAACTGTCAGGGCACCTTTAGGCGCCACTCCTCTCAGTTCTCCTACCACCAGGGGCAACTCATTCCCCAGAATGCAGTCTATGGGCATCTGGGGACTAACTAAGACCCTCCTCGGGGTCACTTCTTCACCCCACTCCAGGATTATGAAGGCCATAGGGCAAAAAAAGTCCTGCCTATGAGCTGGGGTCACCCCACACACATGGCCGGTGTGCTGCTCTGGGGAAACTAGCCTTTCCACTATCATGTTGTGGCTAGCCTCAGTGTCCCTCAGAGCAGTGACTGGAACCCCATTCACTTCTACCTAGTGGAAGCGATGACTCTCACCCTCAGGGATCACCAGCTCACCCGCTGAGCCTATTTCCCAGCTAAGGGAGATTAGGGCATGTTCTATTTCCTACCCTTGAGGCATACCTGCCGTAAGGCAGGTAGGGGCACTACTGTAGAGTTTCCACCAGTGAGTGGTTTCCTTGGACAGGGAGAGTCATCCTGCTTGTGTCCTAGTTGAGCACAATCAAAGCAGCTGGGTTGGAAAGGTGGGGCCCTGGGCCACCGCCCACCAGAACCTCCCTCCTTCTTCTCTGAAGCGACATGGGAACCACTTTCTTCCCCCTTAACCTGAGGCTTGTCTGGGTCTCCCCTGGCCTCCCCTTTACCCTGCTGAGGGGAACCTTAGCCACCATTTTTCAGAGTAATGCCAGGTACCCTTTTGGACACTCTGCTGCTGACCCAGATGTCTGCCTTCTCAGCAAGCTCTCTCAGCAAGCTCCTTGGGGTCAGCCAGCTTGCTGTCAACCAGGTGTTGGCACAGCTCTGTAAAACAAACTTCAAACATGTGCTCCCTCATAATCAAAGTCATCTACCTTGCTGCCCCTTCACACATCCTTAAAGTGCCTTGCTCGAATAATCAAGGAAATCTACCCAGGTTTGTGTGGAAGTTTGTGGCTTTTCCCAAATCTCTGGTGGTACTTCTCTGGAGTTAACCCAAACTCGCTGATGAGTATAGCCTTCAAGGGAGTGTACTGTGTCTAGTCCTCTGCTTCTAATAGTTGGAGTGTGTACTTTCCCACCGTGGGCATATGCCTCCACAAGCTACCCCCTCCGTAATCTTCAAGAACCTTGTGTACTTTGAAGGCCCCCTCGTAGGCAGCGACCCACTTGTCTATATCATCTCCCACCACATAGCTGTACAACAAAGCCTTTGGAATGCGTACCCTCTCCTTACCAGCAGACACTGTTGGTATGCTGCCACCATCACTGCTGGACTCAGCCTGCCTGTCCTTAATGTCCAGCTATTTTAGGCTCAAGTGGGCTCATGAGCTTCATTTCCTCCAAGGCTAATCTCTTTTTCTTCTCCTCCTCCTCCATGGCCAATCCTTTCTCCTCCAGAGCCCTCTCTTTCTCCAGTTGGAGCTTAGCCAATTCTAATTTTGATTGTCTGTCCTCCCCCCTGTCTTCCGGTTCCCCTGGGGACAGGTGTCTTGATGAGATGCTGCTCCCTGGGCTGAGAGGAATCACTGTTCCTTGCAAGGCATCACTCCTCTGGATCACCGGCAGCCCCAGATTCCCTACTAAACCCTGGCCATACTCCTCATCACCCTCAATTTCCAAATCATCCTCCTCAAGGGTCTCCTGGGCTGCATTCCTAGCTTCTTTCAAGACCCTCAGCGCCTTTTGCAGCTCCACCTTCTTAGAGAAGTCTTTGGTAGACACCTCAAACACCATGCAAAAATCCTTGAGCTGGGTCCCTGTATACTTCTCCAGCTTAGTCAAATCAAAATCCAGGATTGCAGATGCAGTTATGAGACTTCCAGTCAGAGACATGATTTATGGAAAAGTACAAATGCCAATCAGGGAGAATTGAAAAATCTGAAATGTCAATCAGATAGAGTGGGGAAAAACAGATGCAACTGAGGGTCAGAGAAAATTGATTGAATTTGGTCATAGATGTGGGTAGTAGTGTACACCAAATTACTGTAAGGCACTGCACAAACACCAGTCCTATTCTGACTGCTAATCACCAATGTAAGAAATTGGGTCTTTAGTTACCAGAGGTATGCACCCCGTCCACGTAAGGACCACAGTCCTTGTCAGGGTAGGTCAGATACACACCCTAAATTAACCTGTGCTCACCCTCTGGTAGCTTGGCACATGGCAGTTAGGCTTAATTTAGGAGGCAATGTGTAAAGTATTTTGTGCAACACTTAAATTACAGTAACACAATGAAAACAACACAAAATGACTCAACACCCAATTAAGCACATACAGAATATTTATCTGAGTAAAACAAGACCGAAAGAACAAAATTCCAATAAGTAGATTCTAAGATATGCAATTTTAAAGATTTAGGTGAAAATAGGGCACAAAAGCACAAAGCTCTAACTGTGGTTATCTGATTGCGCCAAACTAGGAAAAATTGCAGGCTGACTGCGATAGAGTGTGGGCAGGTTACAGGGACCCACTTAGGCCTGCTGAACCCAGTACCTTAATTCCTGGTGCACGGTCTGCGTGACATTGGTTTGTGAGACTTTGCAGAGATTCTGGGGAGGACCACAGAAGGCAGAGCACCTTAGGTCCACTTCCAAGGGTCCAGGACTGGGGTGGTACCATTTGGCAGGGCAAACTCACAGATGGCAGAGTCGGAGTGCTATAGCAGGTGAGTTGGAAGTCTTTTGTGTCCATGAGACTTCTGAAAACAGGACATGAGCCAGCAAGCCGTTAAAGTCACTTTGGTTCTGGATTGGAGAGATGGAGGTCCAGTCCTTCTCACTACCAGACACGGAGGGCAGAGTGACAGTCCTTTCAGCAGCACAGCAGCCCTTTTTCCTGTCAGAGTATCCACATGTCCAGAGGTGTACTGAAGTGGTGGTGCCCTGGTTCTGGAAGTTGGTAAAAGCTTCTAGAGGCATACCTTTGAAGTACACAGATGCCCTGCCTCTCCTGTCCCAGCTCCAAGTTTGCTGGAGTGACAATGCAGGGTCATTAAGCCCTATTGTTTATGGACAGGACAAGCCCATTCAGGTGTGAGTGAGGCAGTGCTAAACTCCGCACCCATCAAGCCATTTAATGGCCAATTAAGGCCCATCAAGTCACAGCTGATCTCCCATTGTGTGTGGCTGTCTAGAAGGAATGCACAAGGCCCAGTTGTCACCCACCCCAGGTGTGTATTGGAGACATGCAGCAGGCACACAGGGCTAGGAGCAGAAAAATGCCAACTTTATAAAAGTGGTATTTTTAAAATAGGGATTATAAATTTGACTTTCTCATCAAAAGGATTTATCATTACAATTCCATAGATAAAACATGAAAGGTCCACCTCCATCTAATCAGGGATTACACAAAATAAAAGTATTAAGGAATCCCCAGTGTTATCCTATGAGAGGGGTAGGCTTCAGAATAGTGAAAACAAATTAGAGAGTTTTTCATTACCAGGGCATGTAAAACTAAAAGGTATATGTTCTGCCTTTCACTAACACAGCACCCTGCCCAAAAGGCCTACCTAGGGCCTACCTATGGCCTACCTTCCAGGTTTCTTATGTATAAAAGAGGGAAGTTTAAAGCTTGTTAAGGGATTTTGAATGCCAAGTCGACATGGCAGCAAAATTGCACATACAGGCTCTGGAGTGGCAGGCCTGGAACATGTGTAAAGGGCTACTTAAGTGAATGACACAATCAGTGCTGCAGGCCTACTGGTAGCATTTAACTTACAGACCCTGGACACATATAGTGCACTTTACTAGGGACTTACAAGAAAATAAAATATGGCAATTGTGAACACACCAATGTTACTATGTTTTAGGGTAGTGAGTACATGCACTTTAGAAGTGGTTAGCAGTGGTAAAGTACCCAGAGTCCTAAGGCCAACAAAACAGGTCAGAAAAAGAGAAGGAGGTATGCAAAAGGTTTGGGGGTGACCCTGCAGAAAGGGCCATTTCCAACAGTTCTTTGAATTCCAACTCTAATATGTAACTTGATTCTAATTTTCTAAAGGCCTTCTCGCAATCGCTACCTCTGACACTACATGGGATAGAATCAACAATATTGCATCTTAAAATGTTTCCATTGCCACAGGGATGTTTTAGAAAAGTGTTGCTACTGAGTAGCTGTTTCATTCGCGGCATGGAGAGCAAAGAAAGAATAGGTGTCACCCATATGGTCAGCTAAATAGGAAGCATTGCCTAAAGAACAAAGTCAAATGCCACATGGCCAGAAAAGAAGGAAACATGGAAAACAAAGAATATGGCTGCCCTAACCTGCCTGGAGCACCTTCCTCCTCCCCTTCCTTCTCCAAAATATATTGCAGTATTGCAGGAAAAAGATTGCATGAATTTATACCCAAATGTGTCTGAGCCCACCCAAGTGACTGTTGTGGGTAGTTACCCACAGCAAGTAAATCTTCAATGTAAAGTAAGAAAATCAACTTTAAAATTTCCCCAATCAGAAAGGGCCCAAGGCGACAGCATTTACCCCTCCAAACTATTTTTAAGAGATGTAGGAAAAAAATAATCAACAATCGCACACATAAACAAACTCACATGTAAATGATGCAAAAGTAACTGGGGAAGAAGATAGCTGAGAACAAAGGGAAATGTCTGGCTGCATAGGCCTGGACTCCAGGAGCCACCCCAATCCTAGCAACCAAAAAGCTCAGACAAGAAATAGCCTACATTTTGCATGAATGCAAAGCCATCCACAAGCCCATAAAAAAATCTATAGCACACAGATGTGGGAATGTGAAAAATACATTAGAAATACACTCAAGGCATACTGCACTGCAGACTAGGCCGAAATAGTAAAACAGCACTGTATTTATAGCGATTCCTTGTAACTGCAATGTGAATTTGCGATTCGCATTCTGCGAGTTACAAAATCGACATGAATTTGCAAATTGCAGAATGCGATTCACAAATTCCGTATCGCAATGCAATACATCAACAAATCGCAAATTGCGAATATTCGCAGAATGGCTTTTTGCATGTGCAATTTACCACAAATTGAAATCAGGTGGTAAACAGGTACAAACTATATAAAGAGGCCCAGAATGACTCAGCCTCTTTTCCACAATGACTGCACTCAAAGTCATGGCGAGGAGGATGAGGATCCTGGCTGGTTTGAGGAGAGGGAGGAGGAGACAGGGGCGCATTTTCAGAGTGTGCATTACCCTTTTTGACCAGACAGAGGAGGACATATATAATAAGTACAGGTTAAGCTCAGCCATGATACTTGACCTGATAGCTGATCTACAACCCCTACTGCTGCGAAACACACACAGGTCCAATAGCATACCCACCCATGTGCAGGTATTATGCTCCCTGCACCTATTAGCCTCAGGGAGCTATCAAGGGATCATAGCAGCAGCTGGAGGTGCCTCACAGAATGCACTTTCAAGCTTCTTCAATGCATTCCTCAATGCCATGCTAAGCAAAATCCATCAGCACATAAGATTCCCCAACACCCCACAGGAATTGCTACAAACCAAATACAACTTCTACTAGATTGCCCAATTCCCACATGTCATTGGCTGCGTCGATGGGACACATGTAGCTATCTGTCCACCATCGGCCACAGACTATGTTTACCGGAACAGAAAGAGTACACATTCCATGAACATACAAGTCATAAGCAATGCCTCCAACATTATTACGAATCTTGTGGCCAGATACTTAGGTAGCACACATGACTCCTACATCTTCAGGCACAGTGGAATACACACAAGACTACTTGCTGGGGAGTTTGGTGACGGATATCTACTTGGTAATGTAATAGTTGACAATGTCACCTTGATATATATGTGATGTCATGGATAACAAATACTCATTTTACTCTCCTGTCATTCTAGGAGACCGTGCCTATGCAGTGCGCCCGTTCATACTTGCACCCTATCTGAATCCTGCCACGCCAAGTGAAAGGAGGTATAATGCAGCACAAAGGACGACACACAGCGTTGTAGAGAGGACCTTCGGCCTGCTGAAGAACCATTTCTGATGCCTGCACAATAGTGGTGGTGCACTACAATACAGTCCCGAAAACACCTGCAAAATCGTGGCTACATGTGCTATGTTGCACAACATCGCAACAACGAGAGGCATACCAGTGGAACCTACAGAGCCTGACTCAGATGAAGATGATGATCCCTTTCCACCCCTTCAGCCAGCAGACAGCAGCAGTGCAGCAGAGGGCAGCCAAAGATGTGCTGAGATCACGTGCAACTATTTTTGATGTAAGTAATGACAACACCACTTCAACATTTATGTATTGCTGTAGGTAGCATCTTTATTGCCTTGACTTCAGGTAATATATGTGTGATTAGGACATAGGTAAGCACTATACACAAACAGTGGCAGTTACAGTGTCACACTATTAGCATCATAGTATCACTGCATTGCTACATGATATGCAAGTCTCCTGTACCTCTCAACATTGCTTCCTATGTCCACGCACTCCACTTGAGTGCTCAGTGATCTCGGTGGCACCTCTTGTTGTGGGTTCCAAGACAGAACTGCATCTGGTACTGCAACACATAGGATCCATCACAGGGGCTGTGAGACTGCTGAGGCTAGAGATCTCCTCAATATCCCCAACACCCAGTTCCCTGTTTGCAGCACTCCGTGCTGTCTACATTGTCTCCAAAACATTGGTGATTTACACCAATCCTTGTCCAACGTGCCGACTGCAATGTGCCATCTCCACTTGCATGCCCACAGCATGTCGCAATACCAAAGCAGTGGTGGTAGTGAGACGATTGACAGATCTGCAGAATCCATCCAACCTGCCCATCAATTGGTGATGGCACCTACGGTGGCTGATATGCTCCTGTTGCATCACAGTGCAGAGTTCCCTAATGGCATTTGTCATCTCCTTTGTGTGGTCTGCTGATGTTTGCTGTCCCTCATGCAGCTTGCACATGTTTTCATTGAGAGACTCCAACTGCTTGTGCATTGATCCCATGTTTTCATTGAGTGACTCCAACTGCTTGTGCATTGATCCCAAGTTATTATTGTGAGACTCAAACTGCTTGTGCTTTGCTCCCATGTTATGATCGATTGACACCACCTGCCTGTGCATTGACCTCATGTGTTTACATTGCAGGTGCTGCACTTTCAGCATGGAAGCCTCAAGGCCACCAAACAGTGATGGGCTCTTGCCTTCCTCTGTGCACTGTCTGCCTTCTTCGCGACACCTCTTGAGGAGAGTAGACTGATGCTGGGGCAGGCACTGCTGTCTGTCGGTGCTTCTAGCCTCTGGGGTTGGTGTGGGTACTTCATCCGGTATTTCATCAGAGGCCAGGTTATACTCAGGGAGAAGTAGTACTCTTGCCCTGCATCTAGTTGGTGCTTGTTTGAAGAATTCACTGGTGTTTGAGTCAGACTGTGGCTGACTTTCGCTATCCCCCACATTTCCACCTTCTGCTGCGTCAGGGCCTGGAACATCTGCAACACCAATGTGCAGCATGTCATTCTTGGATATGAACTCACACAGTTGCATAATGGGATTAAAGTTACCCTGGCATAGTATCTCTGACAGTCTTTTGTGTTGTGTATTTGTTTGGTTTTACACTATCTTGCTACTTATGTGGTAGTTGCACTTTAGGGCTGTGGACTACCACTCCCATATTGCATTGTTGTGTTGTATGTAAAATGTGGCATGGACTACTTATCACGAGCATAGTGCCATAGCTATTTTCTAAGGGTCATTTGTAAATGCACATATGGGGAAACACATCATTAGTGCCTTTACCTTTGCTGGTGCTGGGTGTGCCTGAGGTGTCAATGTCAGTGACACCACTGACAGCTTCAGGAAGCAGTGTGGACTCCACCATGTCTTCCATTGTTGTAGACGGTGTCTGGGTGGGTGGTCCTCCTCCGGTGCTCCCTGCCTCCTTCAGCCTGCTTGCTACCCTCTCTTTGGCATGTGAACGCAAGTTGTACCATCGCTTGCGTATCTCCTCGACGGAGCGCTGCGCAACACCCACTTCGCATAATTTGATCTGGATGTCTGACCACAGTTTTCTCTTCTCACTTTCAGGTACCTGTAGTGAGTGTTTTCCAAATAGTTTGTTGTGGTTCCTGACCCCCTCCTCGGTGAGCACCTCCAATTCCTGCTCACTGAATTTGAGTTTGCACTTCCTCTATACTTTCTCCTTCACATTCCCATCAGTAGCCATTATCCTGTTTGGTCCTGGCTGGCTCTCAAGTCTGCCTCCCTGGTGCATGGCTGGGTCTCTCTGCCTGCTCCTGTGGGTGGGGCTTCTGGAAAAAGCATGGACTAACTCACTTCATGGTTGTGATGTCATCAGGCTGTTCCAGGTTGCCGTTTTCGCAATTTGCGATTTGCAAATACTGATTTGCTATTTTTTGCGATTCGGTATTTGCAACTCGCAAATTGCGATTGCAAATTTTTATAAATCGCTATTACTGACTCGCAATTTTCATACACTCCATTTTGCATTTCTTAAATAGCGATTTCTTAAAATTCACTATTTAAGAAATGCAAACCGGGAGTTTGATACATCTGGCCTTAGGTACCTGCGCATTTGCATCCTGAGCAACTAATGTATTGAGGTAAAGAGTGCTCAGGAATGGGAAAAATGACAGCATTCCTGGCCCAAGAAATGAAAGAAAACAACTGCAAAAGGCACCAACTTTCCCTTGTTCCAGCAGTTACAACAAAACGCAAACATTTCACCATCAAAACACCATAATATAATTCCCATAATGTGTTTCATTGCAAAATCACTGTATGGCAACTTTGTCAGAACCGGAGGACAAATCACCTAGTGTTAGTGACTTGAAAGAACACCAGAAAAATAACCAGAGAAAAACAGTCAAATGTTTCTGAAAAATGAACAGACCACTACATTATTATTCAGTCGATATAAAAATTAGCACTGTAATTACCGAAACCTAAACCAGTTCCATCATACTAAATTCAAGGGTAACTGCCAGTGGTCAGTGATCTGTTTCAAATAAACTTGATGCCCGGCTTCTATTTCAAACAGGAAACATAGCTTCATGTTGTCATGGCTGGAGAGTAATGGCACAAAGTATTGAAACCATCATATAATATAAATTGCTGGACCTTGTGAATAAAATGCTTATTCATGTTTGCTAAATCAGAGCAGGTCTTTGGCATTAGTTCCTTCAAACAACTCATCCTTTAGAGCGCTGGTCTCGGGAGGGTGTGCAGAATGCCCTACCATGCCCCCCATGCCCTCCCAGGAGTCTCGGGCAGGTGGTAGGATCCAAAGGTGCGGGGCAACTTGATTGGCAAATTTCCACAGGGGTGGGTGAGGGGTTAACTTAAGTTGCTGAGTGGTCCGTCAGTAGTTGCCAGGCTGGCAGGAATAATGGTTTGCAAAAGTGTGAAAGAGACGTAGGTGGTTTTGTTTCGCAGTCCGGCTGTCGAGGGCTCATGTTCCCCACCAGGGATCTGCTCGTGGGCGGGGGTGCAGTAACCTGCCACAGGCCCCGGGTCCTGTGCCTTTCTCTGGGGTCGATGTAGTTGCTGGAGGCCCTGCAGTGCAGGGACCGGACGGGCCCCCTGGTGGGGGGCCACGTGGGAGCTGTCAGAGACTCGCATCAGGGTGGCAAGGGGGGGCGGGCCGGAGGAGGCGAACAGCATGTAATTTTCTGGGGAAGCAGGTCTTGCATCAGCCCCTGCTGATCCTCCTGATTTCAGTGGGCCATCGCTGGTGTGGCTCGCGCACGGTTGTGCGAAAAAGGTGTCTCCTGTTTCAGCGGGCGCAGGACTTCAAAACTTCCAGGCCCCTTGGACCTCTCCAGCCCTTGCAGACAGCGTTTATTGCAAAAAGTGCCTGCACTTTTCAAATACTTAGTTGTAGTGTGCAAGGCACAGGTGACATTTTGGGGCTAGGCATGGGTATGCTACGATGAGGAGTTCAGAGTGGGCTTAGCAGACGACATGGATGTATATGGGGGCAGCTGGACAATTAGCTTTTCCTGCAAATAATGACTCCGGAATGGCCAGCCCCATCAACTTATACAGGGAGCGCCTGGCCAATTATTTATAAGTCCCTTTTGAGGGTGCCCTACCTTAGTGGCAGGAAGGGGACAGGTGGGGGCATCTGGCACATGCTGGTCCTATAACAGAGAACAGTGCTTACAGGAGTTCTGTAAATATCAGCATGAGTGCTCGAAGTGCAGGGGAAAGCACATACTCATGCAGTGTGGGCCACAGAGCAGCAAGTTTATCCAATCAGGGGAGTAGTGATCAGGGACCGGTGACCGCGATAGGGGGCAAGGAGGTCAGTACTATTTGGGAAAAGTCACATACGCCAGTTAAGTTGGATATGTTGTAGCACCGGCTCAGGTTGTTGGGTTCTGAACCGGAACAAGATTTGCTGGGGTCTGGTTTTAAGTTTGTGGTATGGAGTCCCTCGGGTGAGGCAATGGGTGGAGAATCTCAAGTCTGTAAAAAGGCAGGAGCAGTTGGTAGGGCACAAGTTGATGGAAGAGGTTCAGGAGGTGGAGGATGGCAGGGCCCTTTACAGAGTGGCCATTGGAGAATTTTACGATGTCCCCGATCAGACTGGTGCCTAAGAAAAACAAGGGGAATTTAGACTGATTCACCACCTATCTTGGCCTGAAAGACTGTTGATAAATGATTTCATCCCTGATGCTTACAGCCAGGTGCACTATGCTTGGGTAGACACAGCAGGTCGTCTACTGAGCAAGTATGGCCAGGGCACGATGATGGCGAAATGTGATATAAAGTTGGCTTTTCAGCTTTTGTTGGTTTACCCGGCAGATTATGAGTTGCTGGGGATCCAGTTTGGGGGGCAGATTTTTATTGACAAAGCATTGCTGATGGGCTATTCAGTTTCTTGTTCTTGTTTGAGGCTTGCCATAACTTGGCAGTGGTTAACATTGTATATCGCCAGTCTGCAAGGGACGCAAAAGTGTGGCAGTTGCTGAGTGTGTTTGATCTGGAACACCTGCGCGAGAATATCATTTACAAGTTGTGACATGTGGTGGGAGTGGTCAATGAGATTGCTGGTGCCCTTTCTTGTTTTCAGTGGACCAGGTTCTGTGGGCTTGCACCATGGGTCAATGAGGTAAAAACAGAGATGACTGCTCACCTGTGGTCAATCTGCAAGAACGTATGAGCAGATTTTGGGCTCCTTGTCAGCATCCACCTATCAGGCGTACAGGCTTGCATGGGAGCAGTTTCTTTGGTCAGGGGCTGTGAGGCATGGTAATGAAGATGGCATACTGGCTTGGTGAAATGATGGGGTAATTTCATACTGTCTTTAATAGACAGGGGGCTGTCTGCAGTCACTTTCACAGGTAATTTGGCGGGAGTCACATTTTATGGAAAGCTGTTGTGAGGATACAAGCCATCGGTAGGGGAAACGGGGGAATCTGGACCCAGAAGAAGGGTAATGGTCTGACAGTACATCAACCACTCACCCTGGACATACTGAGGAAGGTAATTTCAGTGCCACTATGAAGGTGATTATGCTGTAGTTATTTTTGGGGGCTTTTCTTGGTACGAAGGTGGTGAGATCCAAGGCTCAGGATGGAATCAGGGGGAGAGATGTCAAGGTGTTGGGCACAGATGTGCAAGTTTGGCTCCCCCAGACCTAAACAGATTAGTCAGGCAGGGGCATGTGTGTTACAATGAGAGCATACGCGGATCCAAGATTCTGCCCTCGTACATGGTGGATGTCATTGCACAGGCGGGCGGTAGATGAAGGGGACGTTTTTGTCACAAGGACAGATCTCATTTTTCGGTGGCACAGGTTTTGAGGGTTTTGGGCTTGGATTTTGGGCTAGGGGTGTGGGATTTCGGAACCAATTAGTTTTGGGTTGGGAATGGCGATAGAAGCAGAGTCCTGGGGCTGGTCGGTAGTGGACATTCGGAGGGGAGGGTGCTGGAATTCTGACTGCTATCAGAACTATTTGCATTTGGGCTGTCTGTTTCAAGGTTAACAATTACATGAGCTTGTTTTCTCCTAGGTTGCATTGCGGTTCCCAGGAGGGGTCACATTAATGGTTTGGATATGAAGGGAATCGTTCATGAAGTGGGCAGCGAGGCATCCTGACTCCAGAAAAGGAAGTCATCAACTGGGATTGCCAGACATGCTTGTACAATTAAAGTGATTTGGAAAAGGTGGCATGCTCTGGCACAAATTGTTCCCCAAACTAAATTGTTTAATTCAGGGTGCGTCTTGTCCTGACATATTGCTCCTGCACCTAGGAGAAAGCGATTTGGTACAAATGAAAGGTTTGGCAGTAAAAAATGATTTAAGGAGATTAAGGCTACCTGAGCAGGCAGTACAGTGATACTGACTGAATTTATGCCCAGGATGAGCTGGCAAAACCGGGAATGATCGGCAGAGCCCACAGGAAGGTCAATAGGAAGCTGCAGGGGGGAAGGCTTCTTTTTCTTTGAGCAAAGTGACATCAGATACAAAACTGTGGAGTTTTTTAGGGAGGATGGGGTACATCTTTCAGTTTTTAAAGTGGAACTGTACTGTATGCAAAGTGTTTTGTCAGAGATGCTGCGCTTCTCGGTGGGGTTGTAAATATACCTCGGTGGGGGATTATAAACACTTGGTGTTTTTTCTGGTGGCAGGTGTTTAAGTTTAACAAGTTATCGCAACAGAAAAGTTGGACCGCTTAAGATCTAGTTGAGATTTTGGGGGGTGGGCAGGGGTAGGGTCGAAGTATTTGAGGAATGGAATAAATCAACAGCAAATTCTTGATGCAAGAGGTGGGGATGCAGAGATCTGAGTAGCGAAAGTGGTGATTGGAGGTTTGACTGATTGCTTTGTTAGGGCTACTTATAGGAGGGGGGGCAGGTTGGATAGTTATGGAGATGTATAGTGAGGCCAGGGGAATTTAGGATGTAAGGCATTAGAGCCAAGGTTGCACCTGTCTCATTAAAGCGGCCTATTCCACACTAATGGGAGTCAGTCATTCTTGGATGAGCTGTGCCGCCTGAATATTGTAGAGCAAAGCTGATGAAAGGAAGTGCTTTGTGGGAAAAAGGCATCAAAAGAGCCCTAGGTGAAGTCAGGATACAAACCTGTTATAGACTGAAATGGTCCATTAACTTTAACCACTAAAAGAAGTTCCTATCTCCTCTCCTTAAATCCATGCACAAGATGAGTGCAGTAAGCAGGCTCGAAAGTAGTACATTGTAAGAAAAAGTGCACTGTGAAAAGAAGGGGCATAGGCAATACCCCAGGAGAGATAGAAAATCATACCGCTACCACAAATAATATTGACACCAAAGGGTCTGGAACGTAAATCAAGGGGCTATTACAAGGGATCCTGGACTCCCAGGATACTGAAGTGTTGTGTGCTGTGAAAAACACCAAATGTATCTGGATTGGATTTCTTGTGCTATCCACTGGAACTTCCAGAGCACAGTCTTGGGACGTCACACCCCAGCGGCATGATGGGTCATTGTGGGAAGGCAGCGCCATATTGTAGAAGTTTCTAAAATGTTACAAATGAAAGGAAAAGATCAGCGTCATTCTGTCAGAGGCCATTCTGGTACTGATAAATGTAAAGAAACTCACATGAAATAAAACTGACTTAGCATGATTGATTTTGCGTGGCCTAACAAGCCAAATCCCTAACATACTAGTATCCTCTGTGATGCACAGTAATTGAGAATGGGCAATGTGCGTTGGCAGGGCACCATATTGGTTGGAGTATATAAAGCGCCGCCAGTGTTTAACTTCTCTGTACTCCCAAGATAGCGAAAAGATTCAAGAGTAATACCCGGGGCAGTTCACATTATCAATTGCTATTTTAATGTGTGGGTTTAATGGGTAGAAAGTGCAAAGCACTTCATAGTTTATGGACCTAAAAAAGGAGGGATCCTAAACTAAGAGTAACACCAACAGGGGATTATAAGATACAGTTACTGCTGTGCTGTTTGGCAGCTTTCTGTTCATTCATTGAGTCCACATTTGTCTGTAGGTTCAACGAAAATCCACTTTGCTTCTTTTCTATGGAGAATTTTGTCAGCTGCATACAATTTTGGATTAACATGTTTCAGCACTAACCACTTGATATCTGTAGGATTGTGGGAAATTGTAATGAGTTGACCAACCAGGTTAGTGGTATTTTCTTATTCTCAGAATTGCTGATGTGCTTTTGAATGCATAGATTAATCTTGTGTGTTGCCAATTCAATATAAAATATACCACCTTAACATTGGATTCATAACATAAATTATGTCACAATTACTGTAATTACATTGGTACCAGCTCATGCCATTACATAGAACCATTTATTTGCAGTGATTCAACATGTTGCAGAGGTATTGCAGCTGCCACACACATAATGTCCCATTGAGAAAAATAAATCCTGCAATGTTTTTACACCAAGATCCATCAGGGGTGACCAGGCATGAACCTGGAGCCTAACATCCTCAAAAGACCTATGTCATAACAAATGAAAGTGTTCCTTGTTTTAATAAATTAAGACATGTTCTTATCTATGACAGTCTAGGTAGCTAAGGCTTTCTGTGTTCTAAATATTTCCAGACCCCCCTACACTGCAGAGCCTTTCAGAGGAAAACCCTCAGCTTTCCTCAGGCCTGCTTAACTCTCCGCTCAGATTATCTTGGACAGGTACTGTCATATGGAACTACAGTGGTGGGTGACAAACACGGAAGCCTGGGACAGAAAGCCCATGTTTGGCCATACTTATAGCCTCATTATCAAATCCAACGTGAACAACTTCAGTTGGGGCATTAACCTCTAAGGTGTCTCTACTAGTAGCCATTGGTCTTAGAAGGAGTCCTACCTTCACATCATATCTTGAAAGCTGCTAGTTGGCATATTTGCCATCAAAACCTTCAGCCAATAAAATTGCTGTATCCTTCATCAGATTGACAGCATTTCAGCAGTTTGCTATGTGAACAAATTAGGAGAGACCAGTTCTAAAACAATGGCCTCTTTCTTCCTCGATTCAGGCTGGACTGCTCCTATAGGGAGAAGGGTCAAGACTGATTTGCATATGGCTGGGTCCGAACTGGGGTCACGTGGCAAGCAAAATAACAAGGGATAAAACCCAGATATGTGACTCCGGGTGAATGTTTGAAAAGTTTAAACACTCCGTCCATCACTGTATTTTGTGATGTTGCCCAGTGAGCTCTAAGTGGCTAGGTGCCCAGACGTGGGTCCCTTGCCTGCTGCACCACTGTATTCAAGCTAGCCTGTCTGATACCCTGAAACTCATCCCAGAATGCTTGAATCCTGTCCAGGGAGGACCTGGCTTGGCAGTTCGGGCTGGACCGCTCCCATAGGGAGAAGGGTCAAGACTGATTTGCATATGGCTGGGTCCGAACTGGGGTGACGTGGCAAGTAAAATAACGATGGATTAAACCCAGATCTGTGACTGGGGGTGAGTGTTTGAAAAGTTTCAACACTCGGTCCATCATTTTATTTTGTCATGATGCCTTGTGCACCCTAAGTGGCTAGAATATGCTCAGCCTTGGGTCCCTTGCTTACTGCTCCACTGGATTCAAGCTAGCCTGGCTGATGAAGGGTGATACCCTGAAACTGGTCCCAGGATTCCTGAATCATGTCCAGGGATGACCTGACTTGGCAGTTCGGGCTGGACTGCTCCCATAGGGAGCAGGGTCAAGACTGATTTGCATATGGCTGGGTCCAGATGGCGGTGACGTGGCAAGCAAAATAACAATGGATTAAACCCAGATCTGCGTCTGGCTGTGAGTGTTTCAAATGTTTCCACACTCTGTCCATCACTTTATTTTGTGATGTTGCCCCGTGCGCTCTAAGTGGCTAGATGCCCAGACGTGGGTCCCTCACTTGCTGCACCACTGGATTCAAGCTAGCCTGGCTGATACCCTGAAACTCCTCCCAGGATGCTTGAATCCTGTCCAGGAAGGACCTGGCTTGGCAGTTCGGGGTGGCGTGGCAAGCAAAATAATGATGGATTAAACCCAGATCTGTGACTGGGGGTGAGTGTTTGAAAAGTTTCTACACTCCATCCATCATTTTATTTTGTGATGTTGCCTCTTTCTTCTACCACCTTATGTCTGGAAAGTACATCCCTGGCACTGCCAGTTTTATAGTGGATTGGTTTTACAGTCACCTGCACAATCCTGCTATTGGACACAGTATCACTAAATCTTCTCAGAAATTTCTACATTCTGGGCATGATTAGAAGTATGCTCGTTCACCTTCCGCCTCAACAAGCAACTTCAGAATTTTGTGTCTTGGTGTAAAAACCCAGATTCATGTCAGTAGACGCCATTTGCCAAGATTTAAATCCCCTTCTGGGTTATGTTTTCACTTCTTTTCTCTACATTCCCACACCTACCCTTTTCCTTTGCCTATGCTAGGCATGTATGTGCCTTGTAATTCCATTACGGCCTTCCCGGGCTTCATTTTCTACTCTCCTGGAATACACCATAGATCTTCCTCAGCTTCTTCTATCCTTTCCTATACCTCTAGCAGACCAAGCAGGTCACCGCCCCCCACCCTATAGTCCTGAAAAATCATTTTTCTCTGTTCCTAGGGCTGCACTTTATGAAGATATGACCAGCCCTTTGCTCTATGGGCCCTATACTTCTACAGAGAAGCCAACAGCATCGTCCAGATAGAGTAGTACCTGTGTCCTTATGGGATACAGAAGGCTTTATCTTTAAGAACTGGGCATGGTTGATGGATGGCATTTTAGGCACCTGCTAGATAGGGACCATTCCCATTTTTAAATTTCCCACAAACTTTTATGCAAAACTGGACCACATTCTCTTAGATAAGGAAACTGCCTGTGTAGTGTATCAATGTAAGGGGATGCTATGTAAGGGGATGCTATGCAGATAGTCCAGGGCAACCTTTTTTCTCAGACATAGATTAAAATAATAACCCTAAAACCTCTCTTTTGTGGTAGTGTGAGTGAGCAGTTAGGCTTGTTAGAGGACAGTGTCAAGCATTCACTGCACAAACAGAGCCCCTAAGTGAGACACACACTCAATAATGAAATCAGACACCAATTTATAAAAATAACACTTATTTTTATATGAATTTAGATACAAAAATCATCAGAATCAGGTAAGTACTTTTCGAGTTATGAATTTTTATATGTTTCAAAAGTTAGCAGTGCAATTTCTAGAGCGATAATGTTATCCTATGAGGACAAAACACATACACTGCATATGGGTACTTAGCAGCGACTTACAGGACCAGTCTTCTGCAGTTAAGGTGAGTATGGGGGAAGGTCCAAGGCAGCACCAATAGGTCACTTTGGGAGGCACTGGGGCATCCGAGTGCAGAGGTGCTTTTTAGCGCAAGGTACCCTAATTTTATCCTATGGGAATGAAACAAATACTGCATTTGGGCACTTGGCAACAGCTTACAGGACTATTCTTCTGGACTTCAGGTGACTATGGGGTAAGGTCCAAAGCCACACCAGCAGGTCACCTTGGAAAGCTCTGGGACGTCCGGGTGCAGAGGTGGGTTGCAGTGTCCCATTCACTTCAATGGACATCGGTCCGGTTAGAAAGAGGCTGCAAGCAGGGACTGGTGGGGCAAATCTGGGGGAACACACAGGGGGCTTGACCATTGAGATCCTTGGGCACGCAGGACACTGATGGCCTCCTTCTCCTCTTGCTAGGGGGCTCGGTGCAGTGGTGTCTTTTGGTATCAGGTTTGAGTGCTGGAGTCACTCCCAGTTGGAAGGGGCCTGCAGAAAGAGGCTGCAGGTGGTGACTGGAAGTCCAGTGTGGCCAGACCCAAGGAAGCGCTTGGCTCTTGTGGGTCTCAGGACCCCATGAGCCCCATCACCTCCCTCGGACTCAGGCTGTGAGCGCAGGTAGAGGGGCACTTTAAGGTGTCAGGTGGCAGCGGTCAGGGACTCAATCTTTGTCTTGGGTTCCACAGAAGGGGGGCAAACAGGACAGCTGGGCCACTCCATATGTGGGTCTCACTGTCCCTGAAGTCTCTCGATGTGAAGATCGTTTTTCCTCAGTGCAGAAGTCTTGACTGGCTGCTGCAAGAGGTCCGGTACCCTGGGGGTTGGTGCTGTGTAGCTCCGGTTGGTCCTAGAGTCCCCACACTTGGAGGGAGGGTGAATCTGACCTGTAGGAGCATGGTGACCTCTTCCTGGGTGACTGCTACATCGGTAGTCCCAGTAAGCAGCAAGACGGTGAACCAGACCTTGCTTCTTTGGTGCCTGTGGCTGCAGGGGAGTAGCTCCTATTCTCCAAGGGAGATTTGCTGCAGCAGGACGGGTCTGTTTCTTCTACGATTGACGCCGGCAGGAGGCAGGCTGGCAGAGTTGGCGCAGTCAGTCGCTGCTCTTCTTTTCTCAGATCAGCACTCTTCATTGTCCACTTATTCCCTTTGTCCATCAAAAATCTGAAGTCTTGGTATCAGGGGTCCCCTAAATACTCAATTTAGGAGTCTTAAGGGCAGTGAAAGGTAGTAGCCAATGGTCTACTTACCGGTGGGGTCACTACACCCCTAGATGGCCACTTCCTTTGGGGAGTGGGTATCACCCTGTCCCACAATTCCTAATTCCACCACACACAAGGTGGTGGAACTCCTAATTTCGGGTTCACTTCAGGCTGGTCACCCTAGAGGTGTCCAGTCTGGCAGTGCAACCACCTCCTGCATAGCTAATTTTCCTGCATGTCCTGGTGCCATATGGGCCTCACTGCAGGGGGGTTTCCTCTCCAAGGTCTGGGGGGGAGCTGGGGGTCACATACCAAAGGCAGACTTTGAGTCCATGGCCCTGGTATGCAGATTTTCTAGCCATCCTGTTGGTGGAGGTGATAACACTTACTGCCACAGCAGGCATTGTTTCTGACCTTAGAGGGCAGAAGCTCTCACCACCACTTGGTCAAAAACCTGTCTTTGGTGGCAGGCTGGCTAATACCAGTTAGCTAACACATGAGAGGAATAGTAGGTTTTCGACGGGCACCTCTAAGGTGCCCTCTGGTTGCATGTCATAATAAATCCAATACTGGTATCAGTATGAATTTATTAAGATGAAGAGTTTGATACCAAACACCATTATTTTCTGTGCAGCCATCATGTAGCTGGGTCACTAGTAATGACCCGTGCCCAGTACATGTTCTAAGATGGCTGACCGGTCACTTGCAATATCTAGTAATAGAACTAAGTATCACAGGGCATATCTGCTCATGAAAATATGCCCTTACGTGTATTATAATGCACCATGCCTTACGGCTTTCAAGGCCTGCTGTAGGGGTCACTTACATATAATGCCTGCAGTAACTTCGGCATGGCACACAAGGAGTGTACCATGTTGTGTTTTCACTCAGAGTTTGCACCCTGACATGCAGTCTTCAATGGCAGGCTGGGTGCACTTTTGTGTGAGGGTTCCTGATGGTGGCATAAGATATGCTGCAGCCCATAGGAACCCTCTTTGGAACCCATGCACTAAGCACTAGGGGTACCATTTGCTAAGGTCCTGTGCCACTTGTAAACAATTAGACAAGTATTGTTTTAAGGAAGGAGCACTGGTAGGGGCAAAAAGTGGGGGAAGGGCATCTGCAAAGAAGCCCAGTTTCTTACATCCCAGAAGTCCAAGAGACTTTCAGGGACCTTTAACTATCTCTGATCAAGATTCAACGGCTTGTGCGCTGGACTCATCCCCACACCCAGGCAGGAAAAGAGACATCTGGTGCCTTTGTGAAATACTACAACACATGGTGGTTGTCAACAATATTAGTAGACATATTAAAGCATAAATATCCATGTGGAGTTGAGTGCAAGCACACTCTGGGATGCAGTGAAGGGAAGGCACTACTATGGAGGAAATTCCTAGCTATGGCTGCTAGACTTTGCAAAATGAGAGAACACTCTCCTTCCATCTCAAAGCAGGGTTAAGGGATGCAGAGGAAGCTCATATACTTACCCATTACCAGAAGTTGTGCAAAAAAATATTCACTCACTAAAGGTAGATCCAGTAGCTAGAAACAGAGAGAGATCACTCTATATTGACCATACTGGATTGCCAATATTAAAAATTGACACAGACCAATCAAACTGTTGGCTCATCTCCTCAAAGCGAGATGAGCCAAAGCTACATAATTGAAGTTAGAGACAAGAGCACTGAAATGCATTCCTGGAAGGCAAATAAAACAGAGTGCTTTCTGGATTTCTGAAGCAATCTCTACAAATGTAACCCCACTTATCTCAGAGACCGCAGACAATACCTGCAGAGTGCTAAGCTCCCCAATGTTTCAATAACAGATATTGGAACAACCCATTTCTAAAGTAGAGATCTTGAAAGCCATATCAGAGCTCCGTCCATCCAGGGCCTTGGGCCTAGATGGGTTCACATCCCTCTTTTATAAAATATTCAGTTCTCTGGGATGTGGCTGAACCATGGAACATGGCGGCTGCATTCCAAATCAGCTCCACGTGGCTACAACAATTCTAGGTAATCCTCACCTCACTGCTATTCCTATGTGACCAAAACACACCACCAGCCAATGGTTGACTGGGGAGCGGAAGATGTCCCTAAAGCTGGTTGGGACGGCTCCTACGTACGGTGGTGAGCGTGGACTGAAGCCTGCGGTGGGGCCTACCAGGCGGCGCGGCAGCATTAATAAAAGAGATCATGATGCTTCTTGCCTGGCTGCCTGCAGAGCCCCCTCAGGGTCAGCTGGGACCTACAAGACAGCAGAGATATTCCGGACCAGCAGCAAGGCACTAAGGTGACAGTCACCTGTCCAGCCTCCCGCCTGGGACTTGCCCAGCCAGCGGGCTGCTGTGTTGGTATTGGGGGAGGCCGGCCGATGGGCCTGCAAGGGGAGCACAGATCGACTTGTGACATTTACTGGGCCAACCACTGACATGGACTTTCACAGCTGTGACTGACAGGTGTAAACTCACAGGATTTGGGGGGATCGTGTGGACTGCAGATGGCCCTGTGTTTACTCTTGGAGGCCCTCCTACTGCCCTACTGGATGACACGCTCCATTGCTTCTGATTTCCGAGTCCACTGGGGGTCCCTCGCACCATAAATGGGCCATGCCATGCACCTCAGGGCATTACAACCAGGCTCGGCATCACACTGATGGGCTACCAAATATAGGAGATGGTGGTTTGCCTGTGACGGGGTAGTTGACCGGACCTGTGTCTGTGTGCTTTGCTGCCTGGCGAGAAGTGCAGGCATGGTCTTGGGCCTAACTGGGGGCTGAAACATGGTGCAACATTCGGTGGGACCATGCCGGCTGCCTGGCCATGAGGTCACATTGTGGTACTAGTGGAGAATTCACGCTGACAAATCCTGGCCTGAACATTGGACGTTGGTTCAGGCTTGAGGATCCAGGCAAGGCCGCAAGCTGAGCGCGGCGGACTGATCAGTGGTGGCCCACCCTGGTGTACTGTCAGCTCACTGTTTCTCCGCTGATCCCTTGCTAAGCAATTGCTCGTGCCACTCCCGTTCATACCAGGGATTTTGGCAGGTTGCATCAGAGCTGGACTCTCCACTGGAGAAGGTACTGCCACATGGACAAACCACAGCCAAAGACAAGCTGAACTCTACCACCAAACAAAGCACCATGAATACATTTGAGCAGTCTGGCGGCACCATTCTGGGGATTGGGGCCATCTCTTCTCATCTGGGACTCCAGACAATTCAGCTCTACTGGAGGCAATAGTGCAGATGCAAAAAAAAGCCGTGGACCCGGATGTGATACTACTCCATCAAGACCTCAGACAAGCAGTTGAGAGAATTACGGAGACTGAGACGTGGGCCTTGGGTGTGGAAGTCTCAGTGACTACCCACCAGAAGAAGGTAACCAAACTTGATGCAGTCACAATAGAACTGTCCCTGATGGCTGAAGATGCAGAGGACAGAGCCTGAGCCTGTGGAAACAATCTGTGGTTCATGGGCTTCCCTGAGGGTTGAGGGGCCAGTCCATGGTCGCCTTCATGACACAATCGCTCAGATTGGTCTTCCCGGCCGAATCCCTGTCGACATGCTTCATTGTGGAGCAGGCGCACAGGGCCTTAACACAGAAGCATCCTCCTGGGGCCCAACCAAGGACAGTGATCACTCCGATTCTGATGCAATATTCTGCCATGCTTGCCAGCAAGATAAACTACTGTATCAAACTAGCCATATTATGACCTTCCCAGACTATACTAAACTGGTACAGCAGCAGCATCAGTCCTTCACTGCAGCCAAGCAGCACCTCCGCAATCTGAAACTACAATATATGCTCCTGTACCAGGCCCGCCTTAAGGTGATCTTCAATGAGAAAACACACATCTTTAAGACCTCAGAGAAGGTATTTCGCTAGACAGATGAGAAGATGACAATTAGACCACATACGCCGCTTCACATGGACTCTGATTCATTGCACAGTGAAAGATGGGACGCTCCCCATTGCCAGCCCGGAAGCATCTAAATCGCTCCCGATACTCCTGGCAACCCGCCAGACAGAACGAACACCCTAAATGATGTCCATATCAATAGCTTGATAGTCTTTTTTACTCACAAAATGCTTTATTTGTCAATAAGGGGAGTTTAATTAAGAGTAATATGTTATGCTGATAACTGAGTGAGGTCACCTGCCTAGAATATTACCGCCTTCCTGAATTGTCATAAGCCTCTCTAGGGTCAATAGACTACATTGTGTTCGGGGATCCACTGGAAGCAGGGTTGGGGGCTCTCGGTTGAGGCCTCCTACCACTGTAGAATGCAATAGAAACTTCTAGTTTTATGTGGCATGGGGAGGGGGTAATGTTTTGGGAATCTTTATTGTTACTGACTGGTCCTATGCACAGATGAACCCTGCACACACACATATGCACGTCCATACCAACAAATATCAATATTGCACGCAACAGGAAAATGGCTAAAATGGCAGATCAAAGGGGTAATGTCCATAGTCTTGTTGTAGAACATTAGGGGGCTGTTGGACGAGATCATGCGAGGGGCAATGTTAAAATTCACCAAGAGACGGGGGCTAAGGTAGTAATGCTCCAAGAAACTCTTCTTCTTGGCAATTAAGGCCCCTGCCCCACTAGATTTGGTTATTGTTAAGTGTTTCACGCAGGCTTCATGAGGCGATCTTGAGGTATTTGTATCCTTATACACCGAAATATTTCGTTCCAAGTCATTAACACTTGGTTGGATCATTTGGGCCGATATGCTGCAGTCACAGGTATCCTATATGGTGATTCTATCATGTTATGTTGTATACACGCCCCTGCCCCCCCCCCAGACAATGATTTGTGGATCAATATGTGCAGTTGTGGGGAGAATTCCCTGATGGCCTAACATTGGTAGGAGGGGACTGCAATGATATTATGGACCCTTTGATGGATAGATGGTGAGCTCGGTGCATTGCCACATACAATGAGGTGACTAAGCTCTTTTCCATGACAACCCAGTTACTTTTAAGAACCACAAAGTTCACAATGGCTGTGAGCTGTCCAAACCTTCGAAGAATTGCATCTGCAACTGTATTATGCAACTACAAAGGGACACTTGAGACTGTAGAACTTGTGTTTACCTTGCTTGATTTAATACAGAGATATAAATTAGTCTGATGAGTAGGGGTATGTGGGTGGGAGATAGGAGAGGGATTTCTCATTTAGGAAGAGATATTTGGGGAAACTGTTCCTGTTTATGGTTTTAACTTTAATAAAATGCAATAAAGATATATCCAAACTAAATGTTAATGTAAAATAATTGTATATATTCATTTTAAATGTACACCAAATAAAAAAATGCTACATCGCTATTAACCTAATTTTCAATGAAATATGTAATTAATTTAAACGTATTAAATTAAATAAAAAATATTTTTAAAGATGTATTAAAAACCACAACTAAATTAAAATGTTTATATATATATATATATATGTTTTAAAAAAATGAAGATATGTATTTTTAAATTAAAACATTAAAGATATTTATTTTAATAAATGTGAATGTTATGATAAAAAATGTATCTATATCACTCATATATGTGTTTGTAAACATTAAATTAAATGTATTTACATTTTTAAAAAGACAAA
Source organism: Pleurodeles waltl (assembly GCF_031143425.1). Lineage (NCBI taxonomy): Eukaryota > Metazoa > Chordata > Amphibia > Caudata > Salamandridae > Pleurodeles > Pleurodeles waltl. The sequence goes on from NC_090444.1 coordinate 1,322,401,215, forward strand.
ATAAATTAATTGATTTCAACAACATTTGCTGTAGAGTTTTATTTTAAGCCCCGACCTCCATTGTTTTCTATTGGAGTGTGTTGTAGTACCAGAGGCTGGCCATGTGTGGTGCTGGCCTTACTGGAGTACATTTACTTCTGTTTTGGGTGCTTTTTGGCTGCAGTAACCTTAGAAGTGAAGTTACTGAATAGGAATGGTCTTTCTCGCTTGTGGGTGGGTGCATGTCGTTCACTAAAACCTACTTATCCTCATGTAAATCTCTTACTCCTCTATCAATTGCTCCCATTTTGTAGTAAGTATTTCCAATTTTCCAGCTACTCCCCCTGTTCCTCTCACATTTACTAATACGTGTACAGAGATCTCAGCAATCATAGTGGTGATCTCAGCACATAAAAGATAAGAGAGGCGAAGGTGGAGACCTCCGCCCATAGGTTAGTGAAGAACTTTAGTTTAGAAAAACGAATAGTACTATTGTAGTACTGCTAATCATTCTACAAAGTGCAGTTTCTGAATAGCACTCGATATTTACTTGTCATAAGCTAGGAACATACCAGTTTTACAGACCAGTAAATCTAGTCAGTAAAATCGAATGAGTCTTTGGCTGGACAAGAAGCCAAGCCTCTGCCCCATCCCAACTTTTTTCACTGAATGGAGGGAGAGTTCTATCCTCCCTCCTTCCAGAATTAATCATCCCCTTCCCCGTCCTACATCGAATCCCACGCAGATGGTAAATGTTTTCATTAAATACCTCTGAAAAAGCAATACTGTGCATAATACTGCATGGTAAGCATGTGTTCTGAGTTATTCCCTTTTCTGAGGGTTTTACTCATGACCATATGGTTCTGATGGGGTGCTGTAACAATATAACTGTAATTTCTGAGCTTGCACCCTGCAAGTACCATACAACTTGTAATTGGGGCCTTAGTATCTATTATGTGTGCAATTTGAGTGGCAGCTAGACCCCTAGTTGTGTGGTGTTCTCACCAGGCCTGGGATGGTGAGCTTAGGTTTGCCATGACAGACGCTCAGTAGTCAGTAGCCTATGAATTATAAACACAAGTTAATTTACATAAAATTTCTACATCAGATGTATGTTACCGAGGTGAAATTTAAAAGGATGGATCCATACTTTTCTGACTCCTGCGCGAAGTGGTATGAGTGGTGTGTGGTTTTTGCACTGGCCATGGCAATGTCGTCTGATAAATGATTACTGGAAAGAGGTCAAAGGGTCTATTTGACACGACTGGTGAAACGTTGAGTAGAAGCCCTAAGGCTTAGTTGTTGGATCCCTTCCAGGTGCAGTCTGCCTGGAGGTATCGATTTTTATGTGATGCTGCCATTGCTGCCAAGAGTAGAGTAGCTTTGGGTTTGAGGGAAATGGTGTGCTTCAACTAATTAGAAGAGGCGTACAGTAAACTGATGTTCCTAAGCACCAGGCCCTTCGACCACAGACCATGTTACTTTTATTTGTATGATTCTTTCTAATTTATTGTATTTAAATTAAGTTAATAAATACACGTAACCATTACACTGCAACACAGAGTTGCACCGAATTGGTTGTCAATGTTCTTTGTCTGGTGCTGCTCTTGTGTTCTATGAATCTGAGCATAATCACTATAGCGCCACGTCAGGACATGTACTGGGAGATGTAATTGGTATGTGTACAAAGGATCCAGTGAATAGATTAATCAAGGACCAACCGTTTTAATAAATTCGTGCCCTTGGGTACCATCTTTTCACTTGTATAATCCAGTAATCCTGCATTGTATGGACATCAAGGAGGTATTCTCTGTTATTATTTGAGGGTCACCTTATAACATGTTTTGTCTATCCATGTGATATTACTATCTGGTTTATACCTTGGTGATTTCCATAATGTTATGCCTTCTATTTTGGTTTATGAAAATCAGATGTGCGTCATTGGTGTTCACCCACGTAAGGGTGAAGATGCAATTAAATGAGATCCCGGTTATTTTTTAATAATCCTCAAAACGAAACAGGTTCCTAGTGACTGCCATCCACCTGCAGTTGCTGACAAACATAAAAGAAACATAATGGAAATACTCCGAACGAAATAAACTATGTCTAATGCCTCGGTAGAACTCTTGAACAATTCAAGTTACCTCATGGAATTGGGCAATTTCCAGATCTATATATGCAATCTCTTCCAAGTGTCTTTAGACTCTGTTCATTGAGTCCTTGAGAGATCTTCAGCCAGCTCTCAGGATTAAAACAATATTGTTCTGGAAGTTAGGTAGGCTAGTTAAGAGTTAACACGTTCCCCAGAGGTAAAAACAGGGTCCCGTCCTCCTTGTAAGAAAGCTAGAGCTTATAAAAGTATGGCCTGTTAGGTTGCCAGCATCTCTCCCCACCCCCACAAAGGACCTACCCTTACTCAGTCGGCTACTCTTTATATAGGATGGGACCCTCCCCTTTGACCTCCTACAGATCCACACATGTCTTGGATTGGCCCTGATTTCACTCACGCACTTCAACCCACTACTTAGCTTCTTCTCTGTGACTGGGCTAAACAATTAGGTGTTAACTGGCATGTCCAATCTAATTAAATAATTAGCATGCAGTATGGTCAGACATTGCCATTGGTGGTTTCTGGTGACTAAAAAAACACAAGGCCGAAGGCAAAGTAGTTTGTCACTGTTCTCAGAACTCCGAGACGGCAATGTAGGAATATATTACACGCTACCCTTTACATATTTTTATTTTACATATATATTGCGGACAGCTTAAAAATGTGTTTCTTTCAAATAGGAGAATGTTTATTGACAATATAAGATAAATATTGGGCTATACTGTCTGTTGATATGTAATAAACAGAAGCGAAAAATACTAAATTTTGTAGTTACAGCAGTGGAGTTTTAGAAAACAACTCTGATTACTTGTTGAAAACATATTCCTTTTGCTGAAGGAAGAAACTAGGGAAACTATTCTCCGAGGAGCAGCTAATAGCATGCGCTGACTTGAATCAGAGTAACTCGACATAGACAGTGTGTATAGATTGGACTGAATCCAATAGGCCTGAGCTTTTCAGGGGAAGAGAGAAAGAGACAGAAAAATGGCTACAACTTCACTGGCTTTTGGTGTGCCTTAATCCACATCTATGCCACTAAACAGAGGAGGCGCGAATCGCAAAGCTAGTTGAATGTGGATGTTCAGCTCGTGTTTTCTACAAGTGCAACACCCCTTTTGACGTTCACTAAAGGTGATTGTACACGTGTTAAAAGGTTTACTCACAGAAAGATTTTCATGTGGGAAAAGCAGCTCCCAGGGGCAGAGAGAAAACATGTCACAGAACAAACGTCCTGAAAGTTTGAGTACATCCACAAACGTGCATGAAATAATCAGAGATTCTTCGTCAGAACCTGATGCGAGGATTATGCATGCTGAAACAGATGTTTTAACTAGAAATTATCAATGAGTGTCTATGTATTTTGAATAATGAAATTTGTAGAAAATGAATGACATAGAAAAATAATGTACGCATTTGGAAACGTGACCTCGAAGAATGGCCACCAATGTTCAGGAAGTGTACTAATTGAAGATTAATACTTATGAAATATTGAGAATGTACTAGATTTATGTAGTAATGTCTTATATTGAGGGTTATGAAGTATGCTCTAGTTTATTAATTGTAGGCCTTAACTTAGCAAGTGTCTTGGCCTAGTCTTGCCAGGCTTCATGCAGAAGCTGTATTTCTTAGCGTCTAATAAAAATTGCTGACAGAGTGAACTAAACTGTGAAATGTCTGGGGGGCGTGGTCTGGCCACGAGCGAAGATGGCCACCTAGGAGCCGAGCTCTGCTAGGCGGCGGGCCGTGGACGGGGGGCGGCGGTGCCGGGGGTGGACTGAGGGCCCCCTCGACCAGCAGCGGACCTGCGGCAGGAGGGGCGCCGCAGATCGGAGGCGTGAGAGTGGTGCACCGCCCATGAGGAGAGCGTGCTCTCCTTCCTTCAGGACGCGACCACTGAAGATGGCGTTGAGGCCCGCGGAAAGAAGCTGAGCCGCGGCCTCAAGTTGCGGCTGACCCCGAGGCGACGGCGCCGGGAGTGCACCGAGAGCCACCCCGACCAACAACGGACCGGCGGCAGGTGGGGCGACAAGGAACGATGGTACGGGAGCGGCGCGCCGCCCCCCCTCTCCCAACAAGACGTGAATACAGGGGAGGGCGCCGAGGCCTGCGGCAGGAGGCTGAGCCGCGGCCTCAGGTTGCAGCTAGACCCAGGGCGGCAGTGCCGGGGGAGCGCTGGGGCCCCCCGACCAGCAACGAACCAACGCCAAGGATTGACAGCATAGGGGCGGCGCGCCGCTTGTGGCCTACTTGCAACTGTGGGGACAACATAAGGGAGTCATGGTGGGCCTCTACGACCTAATCATCCGGCAGCTCTACTCCCAACCCCTTTCCGATAAGCTGCGCTTAAAATGGCAAACCCGACTACAGCAGACACTAGACCCAGAGGACTGGGAAGACATCCTAGAGGCTCTGGACAGAGGCACCCGAGAGGCACGTCTAAAGTTCTGCCTCTTTAAGGTCCCACACGACTGGCACTGGTCCCCAGCAAAGCTAAACAGGACGGGACTTCTCCCACACGCGAAATGCTGGCTATGTTCAGAAACATACTGCGACCTCAAACATATTCTAGCCGATTGCCCAACTGTTCGACCGCTATGGGACACGGTGGGCTCCACCCTGGCTGAATCCATGATACTCCCGGCACCTCTCCCTCTTTCTCTTATACTTCTGCACGACATGACATCTCTCCCAGACTTAACCACACCACATAAGAGGTTACTGCACACAGCGCTAGCCACTGCAAAAATTTGCATCCTACGTCATTGGAGATCGGTTATCTCACCAACCCCGGAGGAGTGGATCGTGGCTATGACCCGTATCGCCATGCACGAAAGAATCATTTATAACCTACAAGACCAAGCCCAATTGTTCAACCAAGTATGGGCCTTCCATCACTGGGGGACGCCAGCAGGCCGCCTGAAACCACCCACCCACCCTCCCCCACCCCTCCCCCCCTTTTTTCCCTTGATGGATTATCCTCCCTTCCATCCCCTTATTAGTTTCTTGGTTCCTTTTCTCTCTTTCCCCTTTCTCTCCTCTTTCTCTTCTCTTTTTTTTCCCTTTACTCTCTCTTCTCCCTCTATCCCTCTTTCCTCTCACTTCCCCCCCAGTTCCACCAGGGGCATGATCTAGGTCTCTTCTACTCTCATTAGCAAACGTCAGTCGTAGACCCACACACCCAAGGCAGCATAAGAACACTAAGGGCCTTATTTATACTTTTTGGTGCAAAACTGCACTAAGGCAGTTTTGCCCCCAAAAGTTTTGCACCGGCTTGCACCATTTTTTAGCACCAGCTGGGCACCATATTTATGGAATGGTGCAAGCCGGTGCAAAGGGTAGGCTAGCTTAAAAAAAATTAAGTTAGGCAGTTTTGAGTCAAAATAAATGATTCTGACCAGATTAGCATCATTTTTTGACCCTAAGGGGCATATTTATACTCTGTTTGCACTGAATTAGCGTCATTTTTTTTTACTCTAATTCAGTGCAAAACTAACTTCATATTTATACTTTGGTGCTAGACTCGTCTAGCGCCAAATTTATGGAGTTAAAGTCATTTTTTGGAAGTGGAAACCTACCTTGCCTTAATGAGATGCAAGGTAGGCGTTCCTGTGCAAAAAAATGACTCTAATATGCCCCTAAGTATCAAACATGGACTGTGCCGAGTGAAGCTAAAGAACTCAGGTTCCGATACCCAGACTGACCCGCTACCCCGACAACTCGCCGCTTAGGCGTATACTACCTCACTGATATCCTGCCCTCCAACACAAGGATACCCGACCTCAAATCGATAGCACACCGTCTACAAACATTACAACTTGCCCACAACCCGGACATCGATGCAGTGAGGAGTGAACTTCTTCCTTCCAAGGGACCTGATGAGGAAACAATATCCTTACTCCCATCCCTCCCTACTATGCTAAATTAAACCATCTACCCCTCCTGTTCCCCCCTGCTCCCCTGTACAAAGATGTCCTATAGCACTATGCTCCACTCAAACCCCATCCCCGATTTCTGCCTCCCTTTTTTTTTTTTCTTTTTCTCATTCTTCGGTTTCCTTTCTTGTTCTTTCTGACCTCTATTTTTTATTAATGATACTACTGCGATTATTGGGACACGTTTTCGAAGAACAACTGGCTATGTTTCAATGTCTCACCCGTTGCTTATTGCGTTGCATTGTGGTATGATCCTTCCATCACCTGGGAGCGCAGGAAAGTGGGCTTTTATTGTCAGCACTTGCATATCTGAAACATAAAGTTGTCTTTCAGATGCACAGCGACTGCCGAGGCACTGACTGCGTCTTCTTGTGAGGTTTTTGGTGCGGCACACAGGTTATCCTACCGTGAGGAACGTTCCATTGCGAGCTATGCTCTGTGGAGACGTGCAGAGCTGCAAACTCCTCCTTTTCATTTTATTGGTAAAAGTTCTCTTGCTGAGATTCCTTATTCTCAATGCAGAACTGATAGCTCAGCAGCACAAGCAATCACCTGCAGTCTTCGGATAACTACATATCCCCAAAAAAGGCCCAGTGAAGAATTATAGCAGTGTAGGTTGCATGTTACTCCCTGTAATAAGCCTTCGAGGAAGATTAGGACACTAGCCCCTGGCTGACGTTTTCTCAACATTATGGGGAAGCTCTTTGATAAGGGCCTCTATGGGAAGATCATGAAAGATTCCTACTTCCTCAATAACACCCTCCCATACACCGCTGCCATCTTTGTTAAGACAGCAGTGTCAGAGGCCCGAAAGCCCATGGGCAGGCAATTGCTGCTTCTTTCTAGCAGTCATCCCCCAGGATGGTAGCACTCTAACCTTGGCTCCAAGGGAGATGAGAGTAAAGACCAATCTGGTCAGGAAGGATTAACATGATGCATTTAAGCATCTGCAAGACACCTTTTAAAAACATCCCTGCCCCAGATACATTTCCCTCTGTGCAAGAGGCTATTGGGGCTTCTCCCACTTTGATTGAGGAAGACCTTGGTGTTGGAAGAGGGATTTCTGATGAGGAACTGGGTCCCAGCTGCCTGTGGCAGCCATTTCCACTCTATATGCAACTAAAGATTTCAGACCCAGGTCTGGAATCCCCTGTGGATTCAGAAATGTTTAAATGGAAGACATCTATCACTCTTCTTCCTCTGAGTGGGAGAATGTCGGCCATTATGTGGTGCACAGATTGAGGAAGTCTCTGGATGAGGAGGTCAGAGGCTGACTGAAGGCAGAGTGTCCAGCTCATCTTTGGAAGTCAATTTTCTCCAGAGACCAATAGTAAAATAGCCAGTTTTCTATACAAATTCATGAAAGAACGCAAGAGATGGATAGACAGGTCCTAGAGATCCTGTCAGGATAAATCATTGGATATGGCAGGCCCTGTTGCTAAAATTTTAGACATGGTGGGGTTAGCCAAGCCAACAAGTGATGTCATTGCCCCAGAGATATTATCTGTTTGGGCACAGCAGGCGATTTGCCTGTCACACAATGCCAACTGTGCTCTCTACTGAGTGCAGACAGTCCCTTCTGATCAAACCTAGCCCTAAGTTAGGAGAGCTAGTGACCTCAGAGGCAAGCACAGTTGCTGATAGGATTTCTTTGGGGAACCTTTTCCTAGGTGATTATATTTTCCACTACATTCTTTCTCTAAAAAAGGTGCAGTCAGACAGTAAGAATCTTTACAACTAAGAGCTTTCCAAGGAACAGAAGAATTAGATGCCGTTCAGTTGGATGCCAGTTTTCTCAGAACTCTGAAAGATTTCAGTGGAGTAGAAGATCAGCCGAGCTATAGGACCAGCCTGAGAGCTTTTTTCCCTCCAGAGGGGCTTGAGGCAGAGGCAATGGATGCTTCAGAGGAGCGACCAATGCTCCACTTGGGGTTATAGGTAAGACTTATCCTTCTTCCCAACTAAAGATAGGGGGGAGGCTGGCAAGTTTTCTTCAAGCCTGAAGGGCTTTCACACAGGATGCCTGGGTCCTGCAGATGTGGTTCCAAATAGAATTGTATGCACCCCAAGGCAGAAATGTTCGCCCCATTCATATTTTCGGAAGATCAAAAGGCAGTTGTGGACATGGAAGGTGCACCACTGGAGGCGGGAGCTGTTGTGATGTCTTCTCTTCTTATTATTCAGCAATCTCTTTCTGGTGCATAAAAAAGAGAAATGGTTTCGGCCAGTGATCATCCTCAGGGACTTCAATAGATGGCTGACCATCGTCAGTTCAAAATAGAGGGGGTTCATCTCCTTAGGGATATTCTTCAGTAGAACAATTGGATAGTCAGGCTGGACTTAAAAGACACCTACCTTACCATTTTGATACAATTCTGATCACCGCTACCTGCAGTTTTCTTCTTGGGTTCAGGTCTTCAATTTCACAGTTGTTCCTTTTGGGCTCGCCTCAGGTGCTTGGTCCCTCACCAAGTTCATGAGGCCCTTGGCAGAGATCTTGAGGGCAAGGGGAATCAGGCTGATTATGTGCCTAAATGACCAGCTCCTTGAGAATCAGTTGTGGGAATGGCTGCTCTGCCATCTGGAGATCACTATTATTTTCTTCAGCGTCTTACTTGATACTTATAGAGAAGTCACGCCTTAGCCACCTTCAGTCCATTGCCTTTCTACGGTTCCTGGTCAATTCGACTTTAGTCTTGCTATATCTCCCATGATTCAAGATAATGGCCAACAAAAACTGTGGAACTCTCTGTCTCTGCACAAAATCTCACTTCTCAAGCTAGAGTGGCTGGCTGGCCTTCTTCCCTCCTCCATTCCGGAGTCTTCTTCATTACCGGGCCACTTCAAAGACTGCCCCTCTACAGAGAAGCTAGTTCCTGTCCCAAAGGAGAACAGGACAAAGATCCAGTGATGGTCAGAACAGTAGCTGGCCTTACATATCAACCACCTCGAGCTCTCGGCAAGTTCTTTTGCAGGGAAAATGCTAATGAAGGACTACTGTCAACAGGCTGGGCAGGACAAATTCTTGAGCACTGATGGAGTTGGCCAAGGATTTTTGCACCTATTGGGTTCCTCCAGTGTTGCAGCACAGTGGGAATTCAGATACCTGATGATCCCAATGATTGGCTATTAGCCGGCCAGATTTTCCTGAGGCTGTTGGACAGGGGGCCTCCTTGTAAAGTGGATTACTTCTCTTCAAATATTAACCACTAGCTTAAGCTGGAGAAGTCCTTCACTTGGTGTTCAAATCTGGAAAACCATGCTTTTCCCTCATTTGCAATGATAATGAGGACAGCGTCTCATATCAGGAGGCAGTTAGAAGAGATGATTCTAATGACACATCTTTGTAGAGCACAGGCTTGGTTTCCATCTCTTCTGGAACTTTCTTGGGATTCTCCCCAACAATCAAAACATTCTGATGAATCGTTGGTGGCAGCAGTGTCACCTGATCACAGATGGGTCTCTACCCCTCATTGGTGTTTCAGGGGATTTTGGTTGGTCTCAGGCCTTTCGAAACAAGCTAAAGTCTTCATCCACAGAACATGGGCTGAAAGTACTAACAAACACTACTTTTTCACATGGCTAATATAGACTAGTTGGTGTATGGGACAGGGTTTGGATGCCATGGGGGCACGACTTGTCCACACTGTGAATTTTCTTACTACGTCGGCTGAGCAGGGCTTGGCCTACAGTTTGGTCAATGCTGGTCGTTTTTCCATTTTAGTGGCACACCTGCCCCTGGAAGGGTCCCCTGGGAGGGAACATCCCTTAGTGTGCAAAGTGTTGCAATGAGTTCTTCTTTCCAGGCCCCAGAGCGAAAGTAATTTTTTTCTGAGAAATAAAGTTGGTCCTCAATCGTTTCTTGTCCTGGCTTTCAAATCAGTTTCTTTCTAGAAGGGAGATTGTGGTGAAGTGTAAAATGTTACTTTGCTTAGTGTCTTGCAGACAGGTGTCTGATGGAAGGGCCCTGCATTTGTCTAGCAGGATATTCATACCAAAAGGGTGACTTTTGTGAGCTTGAGTAGCACTAGATTCAATACCAGGTCTGTAACTTACCCTTCCTTTCCTAACTCTCCTAAACTACGTGTTGTGAACTGTCTGGAGGCTTATGAAGAAAGAATGGCTGAGGTCCACCCGAAGGTGTGAATCAGCGCTTGATCTCTTTTGGAGCTCTGTCATCTCCTACTATTGTAGCATGTCCTATTTTGGTGCCCATTTGGCTAGAGCTGCAGTGGCGTCTAAGGCCAATGAACTTGGTGGTAGATTGGAGGACATTCTAAATGCTTCAGATTGGTCAGCTAAATCTACCTTAAAATAGGTAATGGAGCTGTACTGTTGGGTTTGTATACGGTCTTGCTAAGCTGTCTTTGGGTAATTTAGGATTTTGGGGGCCAGACTAGTGATTTTGTGTATTTTGTTGCAGAGTGAGCCAATATTCTCATAGGAAGGCACACAGAGTACACTCCATGTTCTGTCCATTGGCCAGCACAATTCTCAGGATTTTGTTGAGGGTTCACATGATGCGTTCTGCTTCCCCTTTTGCTTGTGGTTGACAGGGAGTAATCTTCTGATGATGAACCCCTCTGGAGGTCTTGTAGTCGGTAAACTCCTACTGGAAAAAGAAGGGTCGTTGTCAGTTCTTAATTCATTCAGCAACCCATCAGTAGCCATGACTTTCTCCAAACGAGGGATGGTCTGGCTTGCTGTCACAGACTTCAGAATTTCTACCTCCAGGTACTTTGAGAAATCATCTATGATCACCAACATGTGCCGACCATCAAGTAGGCTTCCAAAGTCCACACTAGCTCCATGCCAGGGAACAGGGGGAATGACCTGAGTGATGAGAGGAGCAGGTGGTTTTGCCAGACCAGTAGCTTGGCACAATGAACATTGTCTTATGGTGCGGTCCATCCGATCATACAAACCGGGGAACCAAATCTTGCACCTGAGTCTTGACTTTGTTTTGACTATCGTTTGATGGGCAGTATGAGCGAGGTCTACCACTTGTTGTTGTAGTGTTCCTGGAAAAACTATATGAGGGCCTCTCAGTAAACACCATTCTGAACATAAAGGCAGTTTATGACATACATTAAACAGGGACGCCAGAGTTGTAGGTGCCTCTTCTGTGCGATAGGAAGCATTCTGAGTAAGGTTGTGCCAGTTACCTGATGTCACTGCAGAGATTGCCAGTTGTAGATATTCATCAGGACATGTGGCCATTGCAATCTCTTCCAGGGAGATTGGCAGAGGCCTTGAGGGTTTGATCACCAGCCTCTTGTTCTCCTCCACTTCATCTGCGTCTGATGTCTCACCGGCAGTGGCTGGCCTCGCTTTTCTGAAGGGATAGTCCACAGGGTTTTGAGACCCCGGTTGGTACATTTTTGAAACCTCGGTCGGTATACCATGAGAACCGGTATTTCTGTAACTGGTGGATCCACTTCTCATTCCTGGGTGGAGGTTTGGTGGAGGAGCCAGTGAACAGTGGTGTCAATGGTTTGTGGTCAATATGAACCACAAGCAGCTGTCCATAGAGATAAATATGAAAGTGGTGACATCCCCAATGAACACCTATGACCTCCTTCTTGATCTGAGAGCAATGCTGCTCCATCTCTGTCAGAGCCCAACTGGCATACGCCGCAGCAGCCCATCTGCCATCATCTGTTTTTGGGGCAAGATGGCTCCTAGGCCAGTGGGGCTAGCATCAACTGACAACTCCGAATTGCGGTGACGATCAAAGTATGCCAAGGTGATGTGTGCAGACAAAGCTTCTTTGGTCACCATGAATGCTTCTTCTTGGGGAGGCACCCATCCCCAAACTGCACTGGCTTTAGTTTATTCTCAAAGGGTGGCGGTGAGAGCAGTGAGATTTGGAATAAAATGGCCACAGTAACTAACTCTCCCCAAGAAACTGCAAACACCTGTGGTGGTGATAGGGGCGTTGGCTGACTGAATATCCAAGACCTTCACGGGATCAGACATGACCCTGTGTTCTGAGAAACAGTACCCAAAGAATGCCACTTCTATCTGGAGGAATACGCACTCCTCATGGCAAAGGGTGAGTCCACTGTCCTGCAACCATCAAAACGTTGCCCTCAACCTGTCAAGATGTTCCTCAGTGGAGGGGGAGTGCACCAGAATGTCATCGCTGACATCAGTGACCCCTTCAAGGCCAGCCAACACACCTTTGATCATGTCCTGAAAAACACTGCAGCGCTAGGTATGCCAAAACTGAGACGTTTGCATCTCCTTAGACCCATGTGGGTGGCGAAGGTAGTGATGTTCATGACTCTGGAGCTAGCATTAACTGATGGTAGCCTGCCGAAAGGTCCATCTTGGGAAACTACCATGAGCCACTGACTTCTGCCACAATGTCATCAACAGTGGGTGTCAGGTGGCATTCCCTCTGGATGGCCATATTGGGTAAGTGCAGATTCTGACTTTGCCAGGCTGTTTAGGTTTGAAAGCCACCACAATCAGCGACACCCATGGTGTTGGACCAACTAGTTTTTCAATGATGTCCACCAGCCCCAGTTTTCACCCTTCAGGTGCAGGTGGAATGCTGCCCTGCGATGTCTCAGCGCAACAGGCTGGATGGATTAATCAATGCAGAGGTATATGAGACAATCTTTGAGACAACCAGTGCAACAGATCAGCTGTGAGAACTCAGCTACTAAATAGTCCACACTCCCTGGATGTATGCTGAAAGCGAAAGAGACTAGCTGGAGACGTTCGGCTGGACGGTAGCTTAGCAGCATTCCTGAGCTGTTGTTGGTGACACAAACTTTAGCCCTCAGGGAGTGGGACTCTGAGATATATCTGTTATGAAAAGTCCCGCTAGTAGGGGTGGCATTGTAGACCCATGAGCGAATACTTGAGACGCGGTGGGGTGCTGAACTGGCCGCAGTGGAAGAGTTTGCAGCACAGATTGTGTGACAATGTTAATTGAGGCTTCTTTGTTGATCAAAGCCGGGCTCCTGGCTGCATGGCATGGTGACATGTACGGTGCTTCCACATCATCATCATCCATATCCTCTTGTCATCCGGGCTCCTGGTGTGGGCATGAAATTCACTGATTTTGATTTGTGTCCCTTGACAGCAGCAGAGGAACTGTATACTTTGGGAAAATTATTCAATTTGTTGCAATCTGAACATTCCTTTCCATGAGCAGGGCAGGACCCTTGATGAGGATAGGGTCCTCCGCATGTGCAGCATACCTTTGGAGCTGTAGCAGGTTAGGGATGGACCTTCTTCTTTTCCACCTCCGTTGTTACTACTGTATTGACCAGCTCTGTTTTCACTTGACGTTGTAGAGCCGCTTCAATATGTGCAGCGCACACCTTAGGGAGTTCTTTCAAGCACCCCATTGTGAGGATGTAAGGCATGGACACCTCGGGACCTACAGAATATTCTCCCTCAGATTGACAAAGACACAACCCCAGTGGTGGCTGGTGATTTTTTAAAGTGTTGGGGTGTAATACCTGCCAGGAGTTCACCACATTTTTCCAAAATGTCCCTCACTTATACTCACTCTCACTTACTGTTACTCATACTCACTGGTTCTCATTCTCTCTTACAAACACCCTCACACCCCTTTTCACTCAGAGACTCTGGGCCCTGGTGCAATTGCACATGCTGAGCAATTGATAGCTAGACCCTTGCCTTGCTTCCACTCCCTCTCAGTCTCCAGTCACTCACTCCTTCTAACATACTCATACTTTCACTCACTCCCTCGTGGTCACTTTCACTTATTAATACACCCTTAAAGTCACATTCACTCTCACTTTTACTTTCATTGGCACTTGCAAACACATTCACACACACTTTCACTCAATTCCATTCTAAGTGTGAGCCTTCCAACAAGCCTGACCCTGGCACATGCTGTGGAATATTAAGCCAGGGACTTTTCTAAGGTGTCACACATGGGAAAGCCCCAGGTGGCCACTATGTATTTTAGGCAGGGGCATAATGCAGGTCTCTGCAGCCTCTGCCATGCATGGAGGCTCACAGCCCAACGCTGTGAGTACAGTCTCCTTCATAATTGAAGATACGGCACAGGGGTAGGCAGGTGGAAATTTGAGCACACTATATGCACTCAAGGGAATATGCCATTTTTTTCTAGCCTGCAGCAGTTTCTAGGCAGAAAGGATGAGCTGCAGAAGGCAAGTGTGGTAGCAGTGCTGTGAATTAGGTGGGAGAGATAAGGTGTCACCACCCAAGAATCTGACTCAGGGTGAACGGTGCAGCAGTCAACATTTTCATTTGGCTGTACTATGCAGTGTGCTGAGAACCACAATGAAGATCAAGAACTGTCAGTTCTGAGACAGGGAAACCTGAGATAAGAGAGCAAACAGTTAGGATAAGGCAAAGATTCCTGTCCCAGCTGTTAGCCTGTCTCAGGGAGGATAGAAATAAAAGCGATATATAGATTTTGAAATAAAAGCAAGCCTGCTGTCTATATTAATATAGAGGCAATTCACATAGTTGTATTACTAGATGGCTCCAGATAATAGTTATTAAGAAGAAACATGCTTCTGGTGAAAACAGAAGAAGCATCCAGACGCAAAATATTCTGTCAAAACAGGCATTTGCACCACTTTATATGTTTTTTCCAGCATCGCTGACTAATGAAGTAAATCTGCCCATCTGACTTAAGGATAGCTCCCTGAGTTGAAGCCTAAGTGTTTTCACTGTGGCCACACCGCACTCCCTATCCTAACTGAACTCCTGTAATGGAAACCTGTCTTGTAGCTATACAGTTAATTACCTTTACTGTACATTGTAGGAGGCTGGCCTGGTCTGTAGTGGGTACCTTGTATACTTACACCTTACACCAGGTCCAGTTTTCCCTGATTAGTGAAATGTAGTATGTGTTCTAGAAGCTTAGGCTGATAGAGGTAGCTATAGCAGAGCAGCTTAGGCTGAACAAGGAGACATGCAAAGCTCCTGCAATACCATTTATAGTCACACAGTACTTATACACAAGTAAAGACAATACTCAGTGTTACCAAACATAAAGGTAGTTTATTTGGGTGACACAAGGTTAAAAACATCTTAGAGGCAATACTCCTTCTGGAGGTAAGTATTGTACACAATATATACACTAGACCAGTGGTTCCCAACCTTTTGACTTCTGTGGACCCCCATTTTATCAGTACTGGAGCCCGGGGACCCCCACTGAATCATTATTGGAACCCGAGGACCCCCACTGAGTCATTTCTGATAACTGGGACCTAATATTATTATATTTTTTAAGCAGTCACGGACCCCCTGAGGAGGCTTCACGGACCCCCAGGGGTCCCCGGCCCACAGGTTGGGAACCACTGCACTAGACATCAAAATAAGGTAAGTAATTAGACATAGGATCGTGCAAACAATAGGAAATGCTACAGAATGCAATGGGAGAAAATAGGACTAGGGGCAACACAAGCCATATACTAAGAAATTGAAATGCGAATCACTAATTCCCCCCTAGACAAGTGCAGTGTGTAGAGAATCCCTGGGAGAGTAAGAATACATTAAAGGTAAGTAAATTACCCCACCCCAGAGCCCAGAAAAGTAGGAGTAAAGTACTGCAAGTTTCCTTAGGACACACTACACCTGCAAGAACCAAGCAAGACTGCAAACAACAAATGGTGGATTCCTGGACCTGAAGACCTGAAAAGGAAGGAGAACTAGTCCAGAAGTCAGAAGAAGTTCCAGGAAGGACAGGTGCCCCTGCCAACCTAGAAGAGGGTGCAAAAGAAGAGTCCCCGGTTGGACGAAGACGGCAGAAATGCACCCACGGAAGATGTCAGCGGGTCACTGCATTATGCAATGGATGTCCCACGAAGAGATGTTGGATGCAGGTGAGTTTTGGTGCTGGATTCGTCCAACAAGCCTTGGTTCTGGCAAAGTTGCGGTTTGTGTTGAAATGGTGCTGTCTGGACCCAGGAAGGTTCCTGGGGGCCTCAACTCTGCGTGAGGAGGAAGAGGGGGCTCTCAGCACTTCAGAGAGCCCTCAGTCGACCAGACACCACCCATGGGAGTCCCAGGACACGGGGACAAAGGAGGTGCAATATGCAGTTGGTGCAGCACTACAAAGGAAGGTCCCACGCCCCCGGAGGTCAACTCAGTGAGTTGAGCATCGCAGGATAGAGTGCTGGGGACCTGGGCCAGGCTGTGCATGAAGGAATTTTGCAAATAGTGCACAGAGACAGAGGCCTCAGGAGGTGAAGAAGACACAGTGCACAGGGGTACTGTCTTACTCGGGGAAGGCAAGCTCTTACCAAATTGGGAGGCAGGACCTTAGGACAGTCTGTGGTGGACCCCCTGTGTTACAAGGAGCACACTCGTTGCCAGGAGAGGAGTCCAAGTGAACTGGTCGTCGACTTAGAAGGTGCCTGCACAAGCAGGGAAGTGAGTCTGTCACACCACATGAGATTTCTTCGGTCCTTCTGGTGCAGGGTGAAGATAGGGAGTCTCGAGATTGTGCACACCGTGGAAACTGTTGCAGTTGCTGGCCGGAGCTGAAGGTGCAGAGGAAAAGTAGCCCTTCTGGACACTTTGTTGCTGTTACAGCGGATCCTGGAGCAGTCTGCGATCGATCCGAGGTCAGAGGATGAAGTAGTAGTGGCAGAGGATTGCTGCTGGAAACTTGCAAGTAGAATCTGAAGAGAAACCCACAGGCGAGACCCTAAATAGTCCTGAGAGGGGGATTGGCTACCTTATCAGGTATGGACCTATCAGGAGGGGTCTCTGACGTCACCTGCTGGCACTGGCCACTCAGAGGCCTCCAGAGAGTCCCCACACCTCGGAAAACAAGATGGCCAAAGTCTGGGACACACTGGAGGAGCTCTGGGCACCACTCCTGGGGTGGTGATGAACAGGGGAGTGGTCACTCCCCTTTCCTTTGTCCAGTTCGCACCAGAGCAGGGACTGGGGGTCCCTGAACCAGTGTTGACTGGCTTATGCAAGGAGGGCACCATCTGTGCCCTTCAAAGCATGTCCAGAGGCTGATGGAGATTACCCCTCCCCAGCCTGTAACACCTATTTCCAAAGGGAGAGGGTGTAACACCCTCCTCCCAAAGGGAATGCTTTGTTCTGCCTTCCTGGGACTGAGCTGCTCAGACCCCAGGAGGGCAGAACCCTGTCTGTGAGGTGGCAGCAGCTGTAGCTGCAGTGCAAGCCTCAGAGAGCTGGTTTGGCAGTACTGGGGGTCCATGGTGGAGCCCCCAGGATGCATGGAATTGGCTCCCCCATACCATATTTGGAATAGGGGACAATTCCATGATCTTAGACAACTTACATGGCCATATTCAGAGTTACCATTGTGAAGCTACATATAGGGTTTGACCTATATGTAGTGCACATGTTTAATGGCGTCCCCACACTCACAAAGTCCTGGGAATTGGTCCTGAACTATAGTTAGTTCACAGTTAGTAACTTTGCACCTAACCTTCAGCAAATGAAGGTTAGACATATAGGTGGCTTATAAGTTACTTATAAGTTACTTAAGTGCAGTGAAAATGGCTGTGAAATAGTGTGTGCACTATTTCACGCACACTGCAATGGCAGGCATGTGGAAGGGCTTGTCTGGGTGGCAGAAGAAATGCTGCAGGCCATAAGGATCTCTTGGAATCCCAATGACCTGGGTACCGAGGTACCATATACTAGGGACCTATAAGGGGGCTCCAGTGTGCCAATTGAAATTGGTAAATGAAGTCACTAGCCCATAGTGACAAATTTAAAAGCACAGAGAGCATAAGCACTGAGGTTCTGGTTAGCAGAGCCTCAGTGACACAGTCAAGCACTACTGACCACCCACACCATAGGCCATAAATTATGAGCACTGGGGTCCTGACCAGCTGGATCCCAGTGAGACAGGAAAAAACATACTGGCATACAGGTAAAAATGGGGGTAACATGCCAAGAATGATGGTACTTTCCTACATACATTGTGTCAGATTCCTGTGATAATGAAAAAAATAAAACAGTACTCACCAGCTGCTCCTGGCCACTCCCTTGGTGCTCTTCTACTCCTCCGCTTCTGGACTGGTGCACACAGCACAGGGTCCCAGACTCCCCTACTGCAATCCTGATGCTGCTCTCATGCTGGTAATACTGTTACTCAGCATGAGAGAAACACCAGGATTGGGCTGAGCGGCCTGGTTTGGCACTCAGTCAGGGCTTAGGAGCCTGTGTCTGTTCTCCACCCAGCTGTGCAGCACAGCTCTTGTGGAGGGATCTAAGGGGGTCATTACAACCCTGGCGGAAGGTGGAGAAGCGGCGGTAAGGCTGGCGGTCTTTTTTTTTGTATTATGACCATGGCAGTTACCGCCATGGTCATCTGGCGGTTCTCCGTTCCGCCCGCCGGGCTGGAGACCAGGGTCTCTAGCCCGGCGGCCGTCACTATACCGCCGGCGGTATTTGGACCCAGCTGACCGCCATGGATTTCATGGGGTTTGAAACCGCCATGAAATCCATGGCGGTAAGCACTGTCAGTGCCAGGGAATTCCTTCCATGTCCACCCCCACCCTGACTCCCTCCCCTACCCCCCACCACCCCTGCCACCCCCCAAAGGTGGCAGGACCCCCCTCCCCACCTCGACCCCCAACATAACATCACACATACACACACGACACGCACACAGGCACCACCAACACACATACACGCACACACACCGACATACATGCAAACAACCACACACACAGTCAGACACGCACATCCACATTCAAACATACACGCACACATCCATACAGACATAACCACAGACATACACGCACTCATTCCCAAACACGCAACACCCTGCAAGCATACACCCCCTACCCCCTCCCCTCACGGACGATCGACTTACCTGGTCCGACGATCCTCCAGGAGGGGACGTGATCCATGGGGCCTGCTCTGCCGACACCACACC
The DNA here is from genome assembly GCF_031143425.1 of Pleurodeles waltl. Classification (NCBI taxonomy): domain Eukaryota; kingdom Metazoa; phylum Chordata; class Amphibia; order Caudata; family Salamandridae; genus Pleurodeles; species Pleurodeles waltl. The sequence goes on from NC_090444.1 coordinate 1,322,420,131, forward strand.
GCCAACAGAACACCGCCACGCGAATCACAGGACGTGATTCGCTGGGCGGGGTTCTGTTGGCGTGGCGGTGGAGGTGGAGCAACCTCCACTTCCCCGCCGCCCGCCAGTATGGCTGTTGGCGGCTCTCAGTCCGTAAAAGGACAGAGAGCTGCCAACAGTCATAATAGGCCGAGCGGCAAACCGCCAACACTGGCGGTCTTCCGCACGGCGGTCCCTTGGCGGTCTTGGAAAAAGACTGCCGAGGTCAAAATGACCACCTAAGTGTGTATGTCAGTTTGGCCGTCCTAAGACAGACAGCCAACCTGGAATGCACACTTACAGTGCCCACCACTCCTCTTTCCTTCTATCCATCAGGATGGACCCGCCCTACCCTAGACTTGGCTTTTGATGATGAAAAATAAAATGATAGTAACATTGCTTTATCACCTTATTATTTCATGTTTTCACTGCTGGCTGTCAGAAGATGGGACGACGCTCTTGGGCCTTAATGGAGGAGCCGCCCCTGCACAGCACTGTATGAATTGGGCCCAAATCTCATCATTAGCATCCAGCAGCATGCATGTTCTGGCAAGGTCTTTTATTCAACCTTAAAACGTGTCCACTGACTGGTTCCCTGGCCCCACTCACCCTCCTGCTAGGAAATGGCTTGCACTTCCTTTCCCTCCCCTCCCCCCACACCCTCCGCCCGCATCCTAAACAGAAGCCCTGCTCCTGTTCATACCCAAGTCAAAGTGGTGGTAAATATGAGTGCTAAATCCCACAGAACTGGGAATTCTGTGTGGTTTTACAGCCTTCACACCCTGGCCTAAGCAGTTGGCCCCCATTTATTTTTTTCCTAAATTGCTTATTTTTTGTGGTAAATTGCCAGTTTTTTGGGGGGAGGGGCTTATTAAAAGGCATAATTTACTTTAGGATAGTAAAATAATTATATTATTATTGTATTGAAGGGCAAAGGAACAATCAAAAGGGTGGATTTACTATAAACAAACAAAACGTCATGTAAGGGCAACTAATGCAACATTAATGATGCATGCTATGTCCTTTAGTACTCCAAAACAGCTTAGTCAGCATGCAGTGCTATACTGTTGGCATATATTAATAACAAAGAGCAACTTTTAGAGTATGTTTTCTTCTAATGCTATCGTGCAGAAAACAGACCTGAGTTTGTACTGTATGGTGGGAAGCTCTCAACTGTCTTACGCCTCGTAATTTGAAAAGCAAAGACTACAAAAATGCAAATGCTTTTGTTACAAATGGGCAGGCTACACTGGTTTTATGCTTTATTTGCTTGTGTGAATGTGTGGAGTCGTGGCAGGTTTGTTTGAGTGGAGTGGTGGTGTGTGATTGCTACAGTGTGTAAGTTCAAAGACTAATTTTTATTTGTGTAATATATTGCCTTTTTTTTAAACAAATCATGACACTAGAACGGAGTTTCAGTAACTTATATTGCACAACTATTCACCACGCTACAACACACAACAAAAACATTGTATTATTAATCACATCGGCGAAACCTAATGCATTTACGAATGCTTGTTACCTGTGCCACTGTAGTGGTGCCAACTGGCCCACTCATGTAAAGTTCTGTTGCTGTGCACTTAACTCACCCTTGGAGTACATGGCGATTGTGTGTAGCATCGGACAGCATGCAATACTTGTATTGGCGTGCTGGCATGTGTGGCTGCCTGTGCATGTGAAAGTTCCACCCTTGGCCTACATGGTGAATGTGTGGAGAGCCAGACAGCACGATATACTTGCATGTGCGCACTGGGATGCAGTTTTGCCCGTGTATGGTGCATAACATCCTGTGGGTTCCATTTTGGAAGCCCATGGCATAGAAAGGCTAGAGGAGGTGAGGAGTAAAACCCCACAGACAACAGATGTGGATTGCTGACATTCCTGAGGGCTAGAATGGAAAAGGTCACACTGCAAGAAGGGGAGCAGATCATCCTCTGTGCACATCAAAGGGGTCTTTGATTCCAGAAAGAGTTATACTGTTTAGTGGGGCCTGGGATCATTATCAGGGGGTTGGCGGGACTGATACAGTTGGCACTTTAAGTCCAGGGAAAGTCCATGAAAAAGGGGAAGGCTTAGGCCTTTAAACCTTTATGAGGCATATAACCGTGGAGTTTGATGGCCAGTTGTGATTCCCAGTTACTCCCTTGGCCAGTGTAGTGGGTCAGTCAGAATTGGAGCCAATCCAGTTGTGGCAGACTGTCTCTTTAACAAAAAGCAGGGCAGAGGAGAGATCATTTTAAAGAACCTGACTTCGTAACCTGATTTTGAAACGTTGAGATAGTGAATCACATTTGTGCCTGGATGGGGACTATAAAGGTGGGAGCATGAGTACCACAGTTTGTTCAATAGCACTGTTCATCAGAAGAAAGGGTGCCACCTTCTATGTGCTGCTGCAACCAGGACTGGGAACTAAGGTCTGCCAGTCTCCCAGCTGGGTGAGGGGCCATCAGCCAGGAAACCAAGAACTGTTGCTCTGTACCTTGAGCACCAGCCTTCTGCCTGCCTGGTAAGACCACAGTGACCTGTGAGGAGGAACAGAGAGCCTGGTGGAAGCAAGGACCAGTGGTGATCCTATTGAGCAGAGTGTGAGGTGCACAGTCTAATTGGATTCTGTGCTAATAGAGAGTGATCCTTCCCTCTGGCTAAAGTCAGTAACCACCGTTGGTGCTACCATGAAATTGTAGATCGTCACCCGGTATAGTACACAACATTGGGGCCATCGCCTGTGTCCACGATTCCCGTATCCCAACAGGGGTGCCACGGAGACAGTTGGAGCCACCGCTTTTTACCACTGAACCTGCTGGGGCCATCACCTGTTGAAACTGAGATTGTCAGGGACATTGTGTGTGTCTTTGATTCCCTGTATGCCATATGGTGCACCAAGGTCTGTTGGGGCCGTTGCCCAGGGTATTGGATCTCATTGAGATTGTTGCATATGCCCGTGAACCCTGTATAATAGGACGGAGCCACTAGGACATTTGAGGCTGTCACCCATGTCAGAGAAGTCCCTGTAACTAGAGGAGGGACTTGAAAGCATGGTCGAAAGCCATCCTGCAGCATTGCTGCTGTCACACCAACTTACCAGCATGAACCGCGAAGGAGAAAAGGTTTGACCGCGAAAGGATGAGGATTACTAGTGCAGGTAGCACCTGTGGGGTCCCCTCCAAAGAGCACCCTGAGACATGTCGGTTAGCATGGAGGAAGAGGGAGGGTGGAAAATACCTGTGGGAGGAACTTGGCCCAGATTAGTGCTTGGCCGATAGCCTTAAGCGTCATTCTTATACTTATTTACTGTGTTGTGTTTGTGTACAGAATAAAGAGTCATTTTCTTACCAAAAGAAGTATTGGGTGGAACATTGATGTTATCGGGGGGTCAAACAATTTTGATTTATGAACTCGTGCATACCTTGCTTCTACATCCCCCTGAAAACCCTAGAACTGAGCGACCCGCGCTACCACTGTCAAGTTTTAAAGTGGTTGTACTAGGCCCAGTTAATCGGGGTCAAAGTAAGTTGGACCCCTGGACAGCAGGAGTAAAAGGCCACAACTCCCATTTTTGGGTCCAGTAACATCTGCTAGCCCTGTTGCCTTCCGAAAGGGATTCTGAGAGTATGTGTAATTACAAAAGGCAACTGATTTTATGGTGATGTCAATGAGAAGTTTTATGATCTTCCTGTTGAGGCATTCTATCTCCCCAAACAAATGTTTTAATTATTTCAGGAGATCTGTGTCTTTTATGTTTATATTTCTGGCAAAGAAAATCTGTTACAAGTCGTCTACAGTGACACCGCTCAACAGTGTGTATGTGTTCCTTTGACTGATTTGCCATCATGCTGTACTCTTGTGTCAAATGTTCTCACTAGCCATCCTCACCAACTATGAGCATATATTCTTGTTTTGATAGGAGTTAGACATGGTTTGGGTTTTAATTGTAAATATTGATACTGGTCCTTGATGCTCGCAGACTCTTCCAGAGTCAGTCAGTGCGGTTACTTCTAGGCTTTGTATTGTCACTTCACATTTAGGTTGATGGCTTCCTTTCTTGACTGACGTATCCATAAAAGAGATAACGAATATCTCTTCTTCCTCTCCTGGATCTGTCATAGATGATGGACACCCAGAAATGTTTGCCAATGTTTCATGTCCTTGCAAGAGCATCTGTGAGGTCCTGGGCATGTCTCCCCAAATGGCATTGCCCGTCTATGCTTTGATGGGTCAGTGCTGAATTGGCTTCTGTTTGTCAGGTGAGTTAAGGTACGCTCCACCTTCTCAGCTCATACATTTGAAAGTTCATATGTTTCTCCAAAAAGCGAGGATAGAATCAAGTTTCATGCATGGCTCTCAAACAACTATCTGTTGCAGCACCAATGAACGGCAGCCCAGTATTTATTGTGTCCTCACCTCTTCAACTTGGTCATCTTCTTTACATTTGCTGTTAAGGTTCCATCGATGAGCATAGCACCTATCTGTTGATTTGCCTTCCTTCTGTTGCACTTGCGTAAAAACAAAGCATCTGTAGTAAGGGTTTAGTTGATTATTGAAGCGTGCTTCAAGCACTGCTAATAATGCATTATAGTCCATGTCACGTCAAGTGGTTTGTAGGCCCACAAACAATTTGAAAATCTTCTTAACGACATAACACACCAACACTGACCTTTTGACCACACCATCTTTTTCACTAGTGACACTTAAATAGTTAGTTGTTCATCTGGGACTTTCCATCTGAGATTTGCTTTGGTCGGTGCTGTCAAATCACTGAAAGGGGTAGAGGCCGCACTAATTTGATACATGGAGGGTGCTTACATGCCTCTGTTAGCGCGTCTGACCTTAATAAGTAAACTTACAAGGGAACGCATACAGGTCGATGAACCTTTTGACTCGCAATTAAGATGTTCTTACCATAGATCCAGTGCATAATCAATAATCAACACACAATACTCAATAATCATTAGCAATCAATAAATCAATAGTCAATGGAGTCAATAATTGTCACGCACCATGACCTTTCAGTCATGAATAACCACACCTTTTGTAGAAGTTTAAAATGTTTATTTCCCTGTATACAATGCTAAGGTCATGTAGATTAATCTCAAAATCAGATGAAACACATACAGAAACAACATTGGTTGTCCATAGCGGCGGAAGAAACGTAACCTAATCAAAGCTTGAGCTAATCAACACATTCTAAGGTTACGGTGCAAATCAAAAACAAAGTCAGCTGCATCAACGTTATGATATACATAAAGTTTAGCAGAGAAATTCATCAAGCATTAGTCCCTGTTATCATAATTTAATTATTGAGGATCCTTGGCTAACATCAGATTAGCATCCGCATGTTGGGCTTCATGCAAAACAATTTAGTAACACCAATTTGGAAAAACATCTAACTATGGCTCTATCAAAACAGAGCATTTGGTACATTGAAAGAAAAAACAAATATGCATAATCATCACAGGCTATAATATACCTACCCTCAGCATGGATCAGCAAAGCAGAATCATTCTTCATCTTCAGGACATCAGTCGATCAGCAGTGCATCAGGCTTCAGCATGAGAGTTCAGGAAAGGGAAAAGTCTCTAAGCATAACAATTAAGCACGTCTCTTGTCAAGATGCAATATGGGCAATGGTCAGAATGAATGAACTTTGAGCTAGGAAGAAAAATGGTCAATGATCTGTTTTCTCTTTGTGCAGTGTTGTTAAGTCAAAGTTAGCTAAACTACCTCCCAAATCCCTATTGATCAGTTAATCGTATGATCATACTTAGTCCAATAAAACTAAAATCCCAAATCTATGAATTCTAATATTTCTCTGTTCACATGTCGTTGATTGGTTTGTCTTGCGATGTCCTCATCATCCGGCTTGTCGGGTAACAATATTGTTGCAGCTTCTACTGTAGTCAGTATCTTCATTGTTTTTGTTCTGGGAAAGTCAGTCTCACACACATTACACATAAAATGTTGCATTAGCAAGAACATTATCTCTTAGCAGTCGGATCTCATGAGAAGCATCCGTTAGGAGCACATTTAAGTAATACAATCGACATTCACAGTTTAACTCTCTTAGTCAGCTATTTTATTAAGTGCTAAGAAATACAGCTTTTACATGAGGCCTGGTAAGTAGGCCATGACACTCACTAAGTTAAGGCCTATAATTTTTAAAGCTAAAGCTTACTGCATAACCCTTATTATGACATATTACTGCATTAGTCTAACATATATTCAACATTTCATGGTATTAAATCATCGATTAGTGCATTTCATTAGCATTGGTGGGCATTCTTCATAATCACATTTTCAAATGTGTGCATTAATTTTCTACGTTATTATATTTTCTACATAAGCGTATTATTCAAAATACATAAACACTCATAAATAATTTTTTCTTAAAACACCTGCTCTAGCAATCCCTCCTCTGATGACGAAATATGTCATCACACTAACTATTACCTTCAAATTTTTGCATCAGCTAAAATTCTGTCAATTTAATCCATTCATACTTTTGTTTCCCCCTCAAATTTTCCCTAAACAATTTTTCCCTTTTCTTTTCTTCCCTCCTCTGATCATTCTTTGACTTTTTCAATGTAATTCTTTTGCACAATTTACACAATACCTGTTGAGACGGGGCCACTCACCTGAAAAGCAGGATGTCTGCAGGGGCGATGGTATGCCCCTCGACCTCCTGGAACACGTCTCGGCATTTCCTGGTGGACACAGAAGCCCTGGCAGGTGTCCCAAAAGCAAAGTGGGAGTGGAAGAGAAAGAGACAAAACACTGTACTGTCTTGCCGGTCCAGCAAGGCACACTGTGGTTGCAATTTATTTGAGAAGTAAGCTACTGGATGGAAATGCCCAGACTCAGGATCTTGTTGGGACAAGACACCACCAACTGCCATTTGGGAAGCGTCTGCTTCCACGGAAAATGGCAGAGCCGGGTCAGGATGATGGAGAATGGGTGCTCCAGTGAATGTGTTTTTAAGATGTTGGAAGGCTTTCTCAGCTTCTGCATCCCAGAGAAACTTAACCCCCTTTCGTAGGAGATGAGTTATGTGAGATACCACAGTAGAAAAGTGGGGTATAAATCTCAGATAAAAATTTGCGAAGCCCAAGAACTGTTGCACTTCCTTGATGGATCTTGGGGCTACCCAATCCAGGATGGCCTGTACCTTGGACCTATCCATGGAAATTCCATCGGGAGTGATCACATATCCCAGGAATTCTACAGTTGTAGCGTGAAAAACAAATTTTTCCAACTTGGCGAAGAGATGATGCTCACAAAGCAGTTGTAAAACCGCTCTAACATGCCGTAATTGTTCCTCAGTGAAAGATGAATAGATCAAAATGTTGTCTATGTATACCACTACACAGATATCCAGAAACTCCTGCAGCACTTCATTGATGAAAAATTTAAACGCTGTAGGAGCCTTACACAACCCGAAGGGCATCACTGTGTACTCGAAGAGTCCGAATTTAGTTCGTAATACCATCTTCCACTCATCCTCCTTCATCACTCGGATCAAGTGGTAGGTGCCCCGGAGGTCGAGTTTCGTATAAATGGTCGACTGAAGGACCTGATCTAAAAGTACCGGGATCAACAGAAGTGAATACCGAGTTTTAATGGTCACTTTGTTCAATGCGCGATAATCTATACAGGCGCGCAACTCACGATTCTTCTTGGGCACGAAGAACAAAGACGGCGATACTGGTGATGCTGAATGACGAATTAAACCCTTGGCCAATAGATCATCCAGGTAGTCTCGCAGGTATTGATTCTCAGGCTCAGAAAGAACATACACCCTACTACATGGTAGCATTGCCCCTGGAATCAAGTCTCTACGACAATCGTATGACCTATGTTGCCGCAGCTGGATGGCCTTCTGTTCACTAAAGACATCATGGAAGTCTTTATATGGTGCAGGAATGGCCAGTGTGTCGTCCGGCTTGATAGCCGTACTATGTGTGGACCCACAATGCAAGGGTGTCACTAATAATGGTTTGTCTTGGTAAGAGGAGTGCCAGCAATGTTTAGAGTCTAATGTCACTGTCCTTGCAGCCCAGTCAATTTTGGGATTGTGTAACTGAAGCCAGGGTATCCCCAAAATGGCTCCAAATACTGGGGTATTTATGAGGTCAAACTGAATTTATTCTGTATGGTTGTTCGCACAAAGCATGGACAAGGGTGTTGTTTGATAAACGATAAGCCCGGAGGACAATTCTGGACCTTCCAGGGCTCTGACTGGTTCAGGGACGTCTTTTCCGACAGTCATAATATTTAGGGTTTTAGCCAAACCCAAGTCTAAAAAGTTTCCGGTAGCCTCAGAGTCAAGCAATATGGGAATGACCTTATGAACCTGAGGGGACAACACTAACGTCACAATAAGAGTTAAATGTCGAGGTACTGGACTGGTGGTATTAGCCAGAAGATGTGAGACCTTATTGAAAGAAGCGCTCAATAAAATGGTGTCAGAAGTTATCGAGCCAGTTAGTTTTCTGCCTGGTTTGGAAGAGAGAATTCAGGCCCTGTTACCGCTCTGATGGCTTTCTTTGGAGCAGTAGGCTTGTTAGGACAATCCCGAGCAAAATGCCCAGCCTTACCGCAGTATAAATACAGTTTCAATTGTTTCCTACATTCTTTCTCTTCCTTAGATAGTGGGCACCACACACTGCCAATTTGCATGGCCTCAGTTGTATCATGAGTGGGAATAGTGGACTCCTTTTTCTCAGTTTTGAGCACCACTAAGCGTGTGTCACCCCAGAATTATTCTCCCTTACGTTCACTCAAGCGGTAATCCAATCGTACCACCAGGTCAATAAACTCAGAACACTCCGTAGGAGGTTCCACAATTTGGGCTAGAACATCATTGAGATCGTCCCGAAGTCCATGATAGAAGAGGGAGGTCCTCTTCTCCTCGGGACACTCAGTCTCTGCCACCAACCGATTGAAAGAGGTGATATAGGACAGTAGATCCTTGTTCCCTGGCGCAAATTCAGCAACTCATTGTCACTGGATTGCACAAAGAAGTGTTTGGCGAACAGTTTCCACAAGGCTTCCTTGAACTGGTTGCAATCATACAGTATAGGGTCATTGCGCTCCACCAGCGGAATAGACTAATTAGCTGCGTTGCCTCCCAAATAAGAGATAATAAAAGCTACCTTTGCAGCATCGTTGGGGAATGCAGCTGCCCGACACAAAAACTGTAGCTGCCACTGATTAAGAGAAATGTTGAACTTGGCACTATCTCCAAAAAACCTTTCTGGAGGAGCTAAGGGCACAGGGGTTGGTGTTGTGACCATTACCTGCATGGGTTGTGTGGTGGAAGTCGTTGGGCCTGAATCAGGTCTAGGAACATGCTTAGATGGGTCAAACCGAGGGGCCTATAGTACTGGAGATCTTTGTTTCAGTTTGAGTCCTCCCCAGGGTGTGTCTTGTTGTTTATACCGCTGTAATTCAGTGTGCAACTCCAGGTTCTCTTGCTTTAAGGAAAGAACTTCCTTCTGTAATCCAGCTAGGGCCCTAGTTAAATCTAATAAAGATGGAGCATCCTGATCAGCTGGTAAAGCCTGTGCTAAACCTTTGAAAGTACCCATTGAGGAATCCATCGCCCAGGCAGCCCTGTATGTTGAGGCTTGGCTTTATGTCAAGACGGGCCACTCACCTGAAAAGCAGGATGTCTGCAGGGGTGATGGTATACCCTGACCTCCTGGAACACCTCTCAGCACTTCCTGGTGGACACAGAAACCCCAGCAGGCGTCCCAAAAGGAAAGGGGGACTGTAAGAGAAAGAGACAAAACACTGCCACGTCTTGCCGGTCCAGCCAGGCACCCTGTATCTTTGGGGGGAGGGAGGTCGTTGTTGACAGAGTGATAGTAGAGTTAGTGCACTCAACCTCCTTGAAACTGAATCTTTCTTTCTGATATGGGCACAGGAGCGGTAGAAGAACACCGGGATGCTCCAGCACTTTTCTTGGATAATAATAACTGTTGGCACAATTACTAACACTGCATCACCAAAAACCCAAACTTTGTACCATAACAATAAGTACTGCGACCCTAGGGCTGGCTTCACAGAGATTCACTGTTGCACATTACAATTAGAACTGTGGTTGCACTTATCATGCACAAGAAAAAAAAACAAGGGCATTAATTATATCACGTATAACTTTCCTGCAAGCATAAAAAGGAACAAACACAATCCAAGAAATGTCCACTCTGGGTTTAAACAGTTAGGGTGGCACAGTTTGGTTTGGTTTCGCTGTGTGTGTGAAAAACCCTTCAAAAGCAACTTCCTCAACCTGAAACACAGGCAAGAATGACACAGTTTAAATCCAAGAGTTATGCCATTAGAGAAAGAAAAGTCACGTAAATGCTCTTTTAAAATTGCACTGTCACTTTTTGTAGTACTTGAGCTCAAGCAGATTTCCTGAAGCACATTTAGCCAAGTAACTACAATAATAATGTAGAATGTTCAGAAATGCATTTGTCTCTTCAAGATAAGCCCTCTGCCAAAATACGAGGTATGAAATACACCAGCTGTTCTAGGAAAGAGCGGCGCTCAAAGAACAAACTCCCTGGAGAACACTAGTCACTTAACTGCAGCCTTTTCCGGAGTGCTGGAGGAATGCCTTGTGTCAGCTGGTACAGGAACGAAGAAACTAATTGCTTCAAAAGTCCTGAATACAAGGATGACAGCAGGGTCTGGACTGCTAAATCAGATACTGGGATCACGAAGCAAAACAAAGCCAAGCAGGGAGGCATGCTTTAGTCTGCTATTTATAGCTAATCAGAAAGGCAGTTGAGTTTCCACATGTGGATGAGTCACCACACCCAATTAGAAGCACATGTTTACACCACAACCAATTAGAAGCACATGTCTACAGCTACTCACATTAGCAACAAGCATTGGTAAGACAAGCATTGATAAAACCAATTGTGTAACACAGCACATTATGTTTACTTAGAAACATGAAGGTTTAACCAAGAACAGAGATATGATTGAATCCTAATTCCTGGGAATGCTGACAGATAACGCAGGAGGCACCTTGGGGAGTCCTGACAATCCCCATATACCAATTAAGCAAACCGCAACAATTAATATTCCCTGTAATATTTTCAATAAAATCCCATCCCAAATATTGCTGAGCCAAACCCTTCGCCAACCTTTTCCCAAACACCTGGTTCTTTCAATTCTTTCAAATCAGCACTTGCATTAGTCAGATTAGTAAGTAAGGGCCAGATGTAGGAAGCCTTTTGCATCTCGCAAACGGCGAAAAATGCAGTTTGCGAGACGCAAAAGGCCTTCCGCGATGCAGAGTCACATTTTGCGAGTCGGTACCGACTCGCAAAATGTGATTCCGACTCGCAAATAGGAAGGGGTGTTCCATTCTTATTTGCGACCGCATCGCGATGCAGAGTTGCTTTGGGACCGCAAAAGCGGTCGCAAACCAACTCGCAGTTACCATCCACTTGAAGTGGATGGTAACACATTCGCAAAAGGGAAGGGGTCCCCATGGGACCCCTTCCCCTCTGTGAATGGCCAGAAAAATATTTTTTCAGAGCATCCACTGCCTACTCTGAAAAAACCGAAACAAAAAGGTTTCGGTATTTTTTCTTTTTGCAGCTCGTTTTCCTTTAAGGAAAACGGGCTGCAAAAAGAAAGAAAAAAACTGCTTTATTTAAAAGCAGTCACGGACATGGTGGTCTGCTGTCTCCATCAGGCCACCATCCCCGTGAGTGCCTAGACTCGCTATGGGGTCGCAAGCTGCGACCCACCTCATAAATATTCATGAGGTGGGACTTTGCGACCCCAAAGCGAGTCGCAGAAGGTGTCTGAGACACCTTTCTGCATTTCATATTGCGATTTGCAATTTGCGAGCCGCTATGACTCGCAAATTGCAAGTCTCAATATGAAACCTACCTACATCTGGCCCTAAGTCTCTTATCTCTTTACTGTTATCAGGTATATAGGAACAACAATGCCTAGAATTAATCATTCTACAGACTCCACCATCATTCACCAAAAGAATGTCTAAAGCAAGACGATTTTGAAGAGTCATAGCCCTATCAGCAGCTAATTCAGTATCTATTAGGAGTATGGCCCCTGAAGAATTTGTCAGCATGTTATCCACAATAGTAGACAACGTTCGAATCTTGATCGAATTCAAAATGATTCCCACTGAAGGAATCATTGCTCCAAATATATCTCCTACTATAGCAGAAGAGGACTCCCTCCTCTGTCTCTTATGATGTAATTCAGTCACTTTCTGAAACTTTTTCAGATCCTCCATTTGATAACTCTTTGGGAAAACTATCCCAAAATAACATGTCCCATACCATCCTCTTGGAAGACGGTAATAAGCATTAAGACCACAGATATAATAAATCCCTGGAATAGCAGTGTGCTGTCCATTCAACATAATAGTCCATTTACTCTAAAACAAAAACATGTGCCTACATTCACTTGTTCCCACAAATAAAGTGTCAGTGCACGATTTAGGCCTATACATTCAACGTTTCCCTACTTGTTGTGCATCTGAAGCTAATTTCCCTTGTGTTTTAATTGCACTATAAGCATAATCATTCTTGTAAGTCCTTCTCTCTAAGCCTTTTTCTAATTTCTTCTTCAATGCCTTTCTTCTGTCTAAGAAGCTTTTCTCTAAAGGTGTAAGCAAACATGTCAAATTATTTCTATGCACATAAGCTGTGCCAGACATCAATGTAGGTTCAAAGAAACCTCTAACTATTACTATGTCATTATCCTTAGCTACTCTACTCCAATACCTAATTATAGGAACAAACAAAAACACAACATTGTAATTTGAGTAGAAGTACTGTATGTACTCCTGGTTATAAAATCGTGTTAGTAACAGACTACAACTTATCCCGTAGGTTAAAGGTAGACTATGATTGGTGACTCCTTTCTCGACTGATGAAGGAATCTGAGTGCACACAAAGCACTTCTTCACATCCATTGACGCAACATACTCACTCAATAAGCAATAGAAAACATTAGAAGATAGTTCTTCCTGCCCATTAGTATCCTCATGCAAATATTTCTCATCAAATCTAAACTTCTCTAATGCTGTTAGTGCAGTAGTTGTCTCAAAAGCAGAAGTATGGTTGGCTCCCCTCTTATCAAGAACAGACATACCCACAATCAACACCACAAACAATATTCCACACATGATCGCCAAACCAATGCTCATATATTTACAGCGCTTAGCATCTCTACCTTGTTGACTAATGTTATCCATGATCTGTAAAGAATCAGAAAGCAGAAGAAAATTTAGATAAACTTGCAGCAAAAATAAAAAATAGACAACTCTTCTTTCAGCAGTTCATTTTCACTTCCAGGACCCCGTGTCAAAATCGGTTAGCAGCTTTGTTAAAATCAGGTTTCAAAAGTCAAATCAGGTTATCAATGTCTCTTCAGGTTACTTTCAACAGTCTCTTTCTCAAACAATGTTCTCTCAGATTGTTTCAACAGTTCAGTTAATCAGTTCCCTTCATGTGCCAAAATACTGACCCGGAATTTCTCTATCAAAACAAAAAGACATTGGACCTCATTACAACCCTGGCAGTAAATGCCGCCTACCGCCGTTTTGACAGCAGCCAACATACAATGACCACAGCGGTATTCCACTATGGGTATTATGACCCACACTGAGAAATCCACCACAATACAGGCACCAACACAAGTCTGTCACACCAAAGGTCAGTGATACATTTGCAGTACCAAAACCCACACAGTTACACCAACAGGAATACGCCCACAGTATCAGGACCCACGAATCACCGCGGCGGTCTTTCAACCATGGTAAACCGGTGCCAAAAGATTAAGGCTCTCATTACAACATTGGCGGTAAATGCCACTTGCCGCCGTGCAGAAGACCGCCACCACACCGCCGCGGCCGCGGAAATCCGCCACAGCTATTATGACCCACAGCACGGAATCCGCCAAAATTCAGACACCCACACAAGTCCGCCACACCAAAGGTCAGTGATAAACTGGCGATAACAAAACCTCCACCGTCACGCCAACAGAAATACGCCCACATTATCACAACACACGAATCCACGCGGCGGTCTTTCAACCGCGGTATTCCATTGGCGGTACACACCACCGCGCTCAAAATACACACACACTTACAAAACACCACCACATTGGACAATTCAAACTACACACACCTGACACACATACATAAACCACACCCACACACCCAATCCAATATAAAACACACACATACATTACCCACAACCCTTTCTATGAAAAAAAAGATAGCTAACAGAGAGAGACAAGCCAGCAGCACCCACACAATCAGAGCCACAAAACACCATCACCCATACACCATCCACGCACCTCACACCACACACCCCAACACATCACCCCACACATCACCCCACACATACCACTCACACCACATCCATGGCACCCCAAAGTCACCCCAGGTTTTCAGAGGAGGAGCGAAGGGTCATGGTGGAGGAAATCATCTGGGTAGAGCCACAGCTATTCGGATCACAGGTGCAGCAGACATCCATTGCAAGGAAGATGGAGCTATGGCAGAGAATCGTGCACAGGGTCAATACCGTGAGACAGAACCCCAGAACAAGGAATGACATCAGGAAGAGGTAGAACAACCTATGGGAGAAGGTACGTTCCGTGGTTGCAAGACACCAGGTAGCAGTATAGTGGACTGGCGGTGGACCCCCACCTCCTCCCCCACAACTAACAACATGGGAGGAGCAAGTCTTGGTGATCATGCATCCTGAGGGCCTCGCAGGAATAGCAGGAGGACTGGACTCTGGTAAGTCAAATTTCTATTACTATCACCCCCCCCTATCTTCATGCCAACACATGCCTCGACCCTCACCCTCTCTCCCATCCCTCCACCACCTCACACATACCCCACTATCATAACCCACCCATACCAATACCAAGTCCTGCATGCCACAACAATCCATGGACCCCCATCACAGACCTGCATGGACACCCATCTCCACAGCATGCACAGTAGAGAGAATCACCTAGCCCACAAAATCACCACGCACACAAGGTAAAGCTGACAGGGAAATCACAACTATACAGGGAAACACACCCACGCACAAGATGGCACACACAGATACAATAACACTGCATTTGCATCCCCACAGGACCCCTACTCTATGTCACCGGAGAGGAGTTGCCAGCAACATCCAGTCCCCCCACCCCAGAAGAGGCCCACAGTGATGACAGCAGCTCTGCATGCCTGGATCACGATGACCAAACTGGCCCAGTCGTTTACCCTGCCACAGTCCCAATCCACCACAGAGCCTCCCCCCTCAGGATACACCACCACAGTACCCACCCAGCAGGCCCATGCCACTGTCCCCAGGACACGTCAATCAGCAGTGTGTCCACCACTACAGGAACTCCAGGCAACCCCACAAACCCAGGACGATCAGGGACCTGGGGTCAGTGGCAGTGGGCACACGGTTCAAGGGAATAGAGGCACAGGACAACAGGGAAGCTGGGAGGACTGCTGTGCGACAGGGGGAGGACAGGTTCAGGGAACCTACTCTCCCGGAGGCACCCACCAACATCCTGGGAGCATACCACCATTCAAAGGAGACGATGGGCCAGATACTGGCAAAGTTGCAGGAGACCCAGCGGCTGCAGGAGGGACAGTACCTGGGGATCAGGGAGAACGTCAAACACATCTACACCATCCTGGTCACCATTGCAGGGGTGCTGGCTGACATGGCCAATACCATGAGGGAGGCAGTAGCACACCAACGGGCCCCTGACACTAGCCACACCAAAGAACAGCCCTCCACCTCTGCCGGCGCTAGTAGACAGGAGGTCCCACCACAGGAACAACAGGACACCAGCACCCCACCCCCTGCAGAAGGAGAAACACCCCGCAAACAGTCCCTGTGACAGAGTCACCAGATCCTCGGGGTCTGCGCACGTTCCCAACATGTCCACCACTGAACAGCTCCAAGACTCTGATAAATAAATCACAGAGGCTAAGAGAGGTCAATAGGGGAAGAGGGGATTAGGAAGGGAACAGCTGGGAAGGAGACCTATAGTAAGAAAAAAGGTTAAAACACACAATATCAAAAATTACCTCTCATGAAATCAGTACTAGACTATGCCTATAAGCTTTGTCTGTCATACTGAGAACATGAAACAGCCTAAGAGATAGGCTTAAAATGACTTAGTTTCAAGATGACCAGATAGCTGTAAGGGAATCAAGATGGATTCAATGGAACTTTCAAATGAAAATATTTTCCTTTACATGAGAAACAAGAAAGCATTCTGAATAAGTTCTAAGCCAGTCATATGAACCCTTTTTTTAGAATGTATATTAAGACCATACAATAGTGTATCTAAAAACTCTGGCCATTTGTGTTTTCTTGAAAGGGTAACAACACGAATTGTGCACATTGCGGATTTTCATATATATATATATATATATATATATATATATATATATATATATATATAGTAATCACCATGGAAAAATTGTGCACCATGAATAACAAAATATGAATTCAAGAAATAAATCATTCAACTTGTCAAGTTGAATACTTCCAAATAAATGTCTTAAAATGGTGGCATACAATGAACAACATGAATTAAGCTCGAGGAGAGAATCTTTCGTCTTACTGATTTGTAAATCACCATGTAAATGTCCAGAAATGGTAGGGCATAATGAATGCACACAACAGGAGTACGGGGTTCATCTGTTACCTCGAGGGGCTACCCACAGGTGCACCAGTAGTGCCCTAGGTTCCTCGTGGTCCTCTACTGGAGGAGGGGGGTACAGTGTGGTGATGGAGAGCTGTGGGAGATAGAAAAGGATGGAGGGGGAATTTCCTTTACGGACTAGGTGGTCTCACACTATATAGTGTCATGCTTCATTATATGACCACCTAGCCCCACCCAGGTAGGACAGTGCCACCTGGGCGGACTCAACTTGCTGTTAAAAGAACAGGAGGGAGTGCGTAAATCAATTCTGGGTCTGGAAAGATCGGGATCCAGCTAAACTAGGGAATAAAAACACCTAAACAGATACCTGTGTCAAATTTAATGGTAGGGTCTGTTTGGTGTGGTTAAAAACGTAGATTGGGACGCCTCGCGCTAGGAGTGTAAATAAAGAAGAAGAAGAAGAAAAACGGCCTACCTTGCCAAGGGGCTACCTTGAGGAGGCACTATCCCTAGAGGCTACTGGCCTCTGGTGTCCCCTTATAGTCAGACATGCATCAAAGGGGGCGCTCGCTGTGCGCCTAAACCGTCCTCTCCCTGGACCGCTTGCATCCAAGCGGTCCAGGGAGAGGACAGTTTAGGCGCACAGCGAGCGCCCCCTTTGATGTATGTCGGACTATAAAGGGACACTCCCCCTCCCGGATACCAGAGGCCAGTAGCCTCTAGGGATAGGGCCTGCTCAAGGTAGCCCCTTGGCAAGGTAGGCAGTTTTTCTTCTTCTTCTATTTACACTCCTAGCGCGAGTTTTAGGGATCCTTTGCCCTGATGAATGCCCAGAGACCTTCCTAGGCTCACCACTGAGGGCAGAAACATGTCGGCTATCACTTTTAGATAGGTGACCCTGTGAGTCCTTGCTCTCACAGAGGCGTCCCAATCTACGTTTTTAACCACACCAAACAGACCCTACCATTAAATTTGACACAGGTATCTGTTTAGGTGTTTTTATTCCCTAGTTTAGCTGGATCCCGATCTTTCCAGACCCAGAATTGATTTACGCACTCCCTCCTGTTCTTTTAACATCGAGGTTGAGTCCGCCCAGGTGGCACTGTCCTACCTGGGTGGGGCTAGGTGGTCATATGATGAAGCATGACACTATATAGTGTGTGAGACCACCTAGTCCGTAAAGGAAATTCCCCCTCCATCCTTTTCTATCTCCCACAGCTCTCCATCACCACACTGTACCCCCCTCCTCCAGTAGAGGACCACGAGGAACCTAGGGCACTACTGGTGTACCTGTGGGTAGCCCCTCGAGGTAACAGACGAACCCCGTACTCCTGTTGTGTGTTTTCAGTTATATAGGGAGCTGAGTACGGTTGCGTTCCAATCCCTTTTCTCCCGCATATACTCTCTCTTTGTGTATTGAGGGCATAATGAATAACAATATTAATTCAACATGAAACGAATCGCGCTTCTTGCCGATTCGGAAACCAACATGTAAATGTCCTGAAATGGTAGCGCGTATTGAATAACAATGTTAAATCAACATGAAATGAATCGCACTTCTTGCCGGTTCGGAAACCACCATTTAAATGTCCAGAAATAATAGCGCGTAATAAAAAAACAATGTTAAATCAACATGAAACGAATTGCGCTTCTTGCCGATTCGTAAACCATCATGTAAATGTCCAGAAATGATAGCGCGTAATGGAAAACAATGTCAAGTCAACATGAAATGAATCGCGCGTCTTGCAGATTCGGAAACCACCATTTAAATGTCCTGAAATGATAGCGCGTAATGAATAACAAAGTTAAATCAACATGAAATAAATTGCGCTTCTTGCCGATTCGGAAACCACCATTTAAATGTCACAAAACACTCAAATGTACATTTCACTCGCACAATGTAATCTGCCAAAAACAAAAGAATTAGGCCCAAGAACATGGGATGTCTCAACAACGGCGTTGGGGGTTTAAGCCCAACCACCGTCTTACCGCCCAGAAACGAGGATCACCAATGAAGGATGAAAGGCAGAGGTCTGGAAGATCAAATAGGCCACCGGGACAGGAGCTCAAGAAGTAGCTGCTGCTCTGCACCGGGACCTCTGAATAGTGAGCCCTTGGAGCTGGGCTGACTCCCTTTTTATAGAGTCTTGGCCCAGCCTACAACCACACCCAGGCATATTGCAGGGAAAGTCTCTAGAAAGCCCTGGAAAGGGACCACACCCTAACACACTCTGAAAACCTGCAGCAATACATTGCAAATGAACAGTATTTGTAAGCACATTAAAATAAGTCTTCAGGCTTGAACTCTGCAATGCAAAAGGTTAAACAACAACATATCAACACAATGCATGAATTACGTAGTTTTGAGAGTGCTGGGTTTTTGCATTCTAGTTGCCAATAGAGCGCGCAATGCCCTGGTGTTGACACCCTGCAATCCAGGCAGAAGCCAGAGAACATTGCCAAGACCCCCGCCAGGAAATAAGTCTCTCCTGATTGTCATCCTTCTGTCCCACTCTGTCACCCTGTCCACCTTGAACTGCCATTGCTTCCCTTCCTATGCCCCCTTGGACAATGCACCTGTGATACCAAAAGACTGGACTCTAACTGGACATTCCTACACCATCACTCCAGCCCATTGCACACCTATCTACTTATGAGCACTTAATAAAACACCTTTGGAACAAATACAAATCTGGAGTCTGTCAAATGAATCAAATATGTATTAGTACAACATAACAAAGCATTGCAAGTCATATGTACAGTCAAATTAACATTGGAATGACCTTTAGTGGGCAGCAGTAAACATACCAGGAGCCAGAGTGATAGAAAAAAGAGGCCTGAAAATAGAGATGCCAAAGGGTACAGTAAGTTGCCATAGACATAGGAAAATCAGGCTGCCATGTACAATGTTCAACAGAAAAACGAAATGTAAAGTGAAGTTACAGTGTCTTACCTGTGTGTCACTAGAAGTACTGTTGTATAATACTACTTCTGTTGTCCACATCTTCTTCCTCTGCCTCCTCTTCCTCACTGTCCACAGGCTCCACTGCTGCCACAAGACCATCTCCAGGCTCATCCTCCTGCAGAAAAGGCACCTGGCATCTCAAGGCCAGGTTGTGCAACATGCAACAATGATCTGGCACACCTTCTTGGGTGAGTAGTACAGGGACCCACCTGTCAGATGGAGGCACCAGAATCTGGCCTTCAGGAGGCCAAAGGTTCTTTCAATTATCCTCCTTGTTCGCTCATGTGCCTCATTGTAACGTTCCTCTGCCCTTGTCCTGGCATTCCTCATTGGGGTCAGTAGCCATGAGAAGTTGGGGTAACCAGAGTACCTGCAAATACTGAGGGATACCTGTTAGACACACACTAACCCTCAGGGACAACCCCATACCCAGACACCAACTTATACTGGGTTTGGACATTGGGCTCACCTATTAGCTACACCCGGTGCCTCTGGAGTTGGCTCATAACATATGGGATGCTGCTATTCCTCAAGATAAATGCGTCAAGCTCAGAGCCAGGATACATGACATTCAGATGGGAGAGGTACTGGTCCGCAAAACACACCATCTGCACATTCATAGAGTGATAGCTTTTTCTATTCCTGAACACTTGTTCATTTCTCGGGGGGACAAATGCCACATGTGTACCATCAATGGCACCAATGATGTTGGGGATATGTCCCAGAGCATAAATGTCAGCTTTCACTGGAGGTGGTTTGCCCACTGTTCAATCCTGGGGAGTGCAAAGCCACAGTCTCTCAAGTCTCTACAGTGGGTGGGTTGCCCACTGTTCCATCCTGGGGAGTGCAAAGCCACAGTCTCTCAAGTGGATGTAACTCTCCACTGGTCCTGGAGGGGGCTTTGTTCCCAGAGTGCTTAATCCTGCTAAGGACTGAGGTAGTGGATGCCTTTCTCCACAGGCTCTGGAGGGGGATTTGTGCCCAGAGTGCTTCATCCTGCCAAGGACTCAGGTAGTGGATGCCTTTCTCCACAGGTTCTGGAGGGGGCATGTGCTCAGAGTGCTTCATCCTGCCAAGGACTGAGGGAGTGGATGCTTTTCTCCACAGGTTCTGGAGGGGGCATTGTGCCCAGAGTGCTTCATCCTGCTAAGGACTGAGGTAGTGGACGCCTTTCTCCACAGGTTGTGGAGGGGGCTTTGTGCCCAGAGTGCTTCATCCTGCCAAGGACTGAGGTAGTAGATGTAACTCTCCACTGGTTCTGGAGGGGGCTTGGTGCCCAGAGTGCTTCATCCTGCCCGTGGCGGCCTCAGCAGTGTCGGAATCATTGGCACTCACTGGCCTGTGGTGCTGCTGGTGGCGGTGTCCTGGGCAGCGGTTCTGCTGGTGGCGGTCTTGTCCTGGCCTGCGGTGCTGCTGGCGGCGGTGTCCTGGGCAGCGGTTCTGCTGGTGGCGGTTTTGTCTTGGCCTGCGGTGCTGCTGGTGGCTGTGTCCTGGGCAGAGGTTCTGCTGGTGGCGGTCTTGTCCTGGCCTGCGGTGCTGTTGGCGGCGGTGTCCTGGGCAGCGGTTCAGCTGGTGGCGGTCTTGCCCTGGCCTGTGGTGCTGCTGCTGGCAGTCCTGTCTTGGGCAGTGGGGCTGCTGCTGGGGGTCCTGTCTTGGGCAGCGGGGCTGCTGCTGGCCATCTTCTCCTGGGCAGCGGTGCTGCTGGTGGTCCTGTCATGGGCAGCGGGGCTGCTGCTGGCGGTCCTGTTTTGGGCAGCGGGCTGCTGCTGGTGGTCTTCTCCTGGGCAGCGGTGCTGCTGGCGGTCTTGTCCGCCGTGCTGATCTTCCCAGACTTGCCGGTTTTAATGTGCCCCTTCCCCACCTTGGATGGTGTTGCAGCTGTCTCCACACTCCCAACTGTACCCCTAGGAGCGGCTATGGTGGCTGATTTCTTTCCCCTCTCCTGCCGGGCACTGGCCAACTTTTTATGCTTGACAGGTGGGGGACTGTCCGTGCTCTGGCTCCTTGCCACACTGGCTGCCCTGCTGCCTGGTGCACTCCATAATCCGGTGACTACTGGCACCACTGGTCACGCCGATGTTGAGGCTGAGGTGCTAGGTTGGGACCTGGAGAGTTGGGCCCTAGGAGACTGAAGGGGTGGGGGAGGTGAGGGAAAGAGGTCAAGGCTGGCCAGGAAAAGTTTCTTAGGAACACTGGGATGGGTAGCTGGAGGGGGTTTGGGAGTGGAGGAAGATGTTGTGGTTGTAGGAGGTGTACGTTTGCTGACTTTGGGTGAAGGTGCATGGGCTGGAGGCTGTCGTGAGGTGGATGGCTGTTGGGTGGGTGTGTGGCTGCGTTTGTGTACCTTGGGATGTGGCCTCACAGACACACTGGGAAAGGACACAGGGGATGTGTGAATGGTAGTGGGGGTGGTGACTGCACGTGAGCGGGATGTGGTGGTGGGTGTGCTGGTGATCGACGTAGTGGCTGAGGATGTAGTGCATGCAGGTGTGAGTGAAGACGAGACTGGGAGGGAGAAGGGAGACGAGGAGGAGGGGGACACAGTGGAGGCAGTGGATGTTGGTGTGTCTGCACATGTCTGATGCTTGCGTGAGTGCCTGTGGGTTGTGTGGTGCTTATGTTTGCCAGAGCTTCCCTTGTGTGTTGAGGTGTGTGCATGCTGGTCTGATGGTGTGCTTGGGATAGGCTGAGGTACAGGGGTGTGGGTCTGGGTGGAGGAAGTTGGAGGGGGGAGGCTAGAGACAGGGACAATGGCTGCCATCAGTGCTGAGGCCAGGGTCTGAAAAGTTTGCTGAAGGGCTGCCTGACCAGAGTGAATGCCCTCAAGGTATGCATTTGTTTGTTACAACTGCCTCTCTACACCCTGGATGGCATTCAAAATGGTAGACTGCCCAACAGTGAGGGACCTGAGGAGGTCAATTGCCTCCTCACTGAGGGCAGCAGGGGTGACAGGGGAAGGGCCTGAGGTGCCTGGGGCGAAGGTGATGCCCACCCTCCTGGGTGAGCGGGCACGGGGCAATCGCTGAGGAGCTGCTGGGAGGGCGGTGCTGGTAGGGGGGGTAGCGGCTGTACCTGTAAATGCGGGGGCACAGATGGGGCCGCCACCGCAAGGGAGCTCCCATCAGAGGAGGAGTCCGGATCACTGGTGTCAGCTCTTGTCCCCGCCGTGGAGCTCCCCTCACCCTCCGTCCCACTGGTGACTTCAGACTCCGTAGTGCCGCCCTCCAGGGCCATGTGGGATGCAGCTCCCTCGTGCTCCGGTGCCACTGCTCCTCCGCCTGATGATGCTAATGCACACAAGAACAGGGAGACCACAAAAAGGGGGGGGGAGACAGAAGAAAGACATGTTCAGTGCATGCAATACCACTACCGTTGGCGGACACGACAGACACAGAAGCCCCCTGCACTACGCCGCCCACTTGGAGTCCACTAATCAATCCCTGGGACATGGCTTACAAGGCTATGGCTGATTTATGCACACATGGATGTCACAGGAGCCTGACCAGGTGTAGTTGGCACTGTACACAGGTGGGGTGGGGTGCCACAGGTCCTGCCTGAAGAAGGGACCTTACTTACTAAACTCGCGCTGGCCTAGGGGAACCCACAGCCCACCTACTCCACCCAGACACCTACAATGCACGCTGAATCAGCAGAATGAGAGTGTACTCACCACCCTTGTTGCTGCTGTGATTCCCTCAAGTGCCCATCCAACTCCAGGTATGCCACCGCCAGGATCCTGAACATCAGGGGGGTCATGGTGCGATGGGCACCCCTCCCACGTTGGGAGGCCATCCCCAGCTGGGCCTCCGCCGTCTTCTTGCTCCAGCGGCGAATGTCCTCCCATCTTTTCCGGCAGTGGGTGCTCCGTCTGTGGTAGACCCCAGGGTCCGGACTTCCTTGGCGATGGCACGCCAAATGTCCTTCTTCTGGTGGGCGCTGACCTACAGGAATTGTACATGGGAAAAAGAGAAATAATTAGCAACTGCACTGTCACAGTCATTGGCCCGCATCCCTACCCTTGCCATGACGCACATGCACTCACCGTTGTTTCATGCACACCTCATTCTCACCCCCCCATCTTTCATCCACCCCACTCCACACAGGCATTGCCCATACAGCATGCTCCCAGTGTCCTTACCTGTTTGTCTGGAGGACCGTAGAGTAGCGTGTACTGGGGGAGGACCCCATCCACGAGTTTCTCCAACTCCTCCATGCTGAAGGCAGGGGCCCTTTCCCCAGACACACGAGCCATTGTCTCTTCCAGACTGAGGTCACAGCAGCACTTGCAGTGTAGGTCCTCTCCTGTTGAAGATCAGGTATCGAGTGATTGAACAGAGAGAAAATGGCGGTCACGTCCGTGGCGGTGCGTACCGTCACCGCCGGCGTACATCGTCATTGGCTCCTGGGACCTATAGGGTCCAATGTTAACCAATGCAGAATTGCGCTGCAGTCTTCAACCGCCTACCGCGACGGTGCACAACGCCAGCGCAGTTACCTCATATCCCATTGTCCCACCTTACAGGTCAAGCAGCAGCCATTTCAGGGAGCCACATGGCATTATTTTTGACTGCGTCACACATACCTAGGCCTTGCCTAAACACTCAAACAAGCAAATTTTGATTTATGAATATTTTCAGAGTAAGCTGTGTTTACGTACCTCAGAGTTGGTTGACTCTGTGCTCACTGTTCTACTCCATAGGCACCGTCCGCTGGGGCATGTGAGGAGATGGCGGCATCCTCCGGTATACAGACCGCTGGTGGACCTGTCGACAATGGAGGAGCGACATGTGATCATCACCTACAGGCTTGATCGTGCCACAATTCTAGAACTGTGTGCCCAGTTGGAGCCAGACCTGATGTCAGCTATCCGCCATCCCACAGGAATCCCCACTCAAATGCAGGTGCTGTCAGTACTCCATTTCCTAGCAAGTGGGTCTTTTCAAACAACAGTGGCCATAGCATCAGGGATGTCCCAGCCTATGTTTTCCAATGTGTTGTCCAGAGTGTTGTCTGCCCTGTGGATATACATGCAGAGCTACATTGTTTTCACTCAGGTGGAGGATTTGCCTACAGTGAAAGGTGATTTCTATGCCCTGGGACATATCCCCAATATCATAGGTGCCATTGATGGGACACATGTGGCCTTGGTCCCCCACGCAGGAGTGAACAGGTGTACAGAAACCAGAAGAGTTACCATTCCATGAATGTGCAGATGGTGTGTTTGGCAGACCAGTACAATACCCATGTTAATGCAAAATTCCCTGGCTCAGTGCATGACGCTTACATCCTGCGGAATAGCAGAATCCCTTATGTGATGGGGCAACTACAGAGGCACAAGGTGTGGCTATTAGGGGACCACATAGACCCAATACAGTGGGAATAGTTGTCTGGCTCTGTGGATGTCCCTATGAGTTAGTGTGTGTCTAACAGTTGTCCCTCACCATTTGCAGGTGACTCTGGTTACCCCAACCTGTCATGGCTACTGACCCCAGCAAGGAATCCCAGGACAAGGGCAGAGGAACGCTACAATGAGGCCCATGGGTGGACTAGGAGGATTATAGAGCGGACCTTCAGCCTCCTGAAGGCCAGGTTCCGGTGCCTCCATATAACAGGTGATTCCCTATTCTACTCACCAAAGAAGTTATGCCAGATCATTGTGGCCTGCTGTATGCTTCACAACTTGGCTTTGCGACGACAGGTGCCTTTTCTGCAGGAGGATGGTCCAGATGGAGGTGTTGTGGCAGCTGTGGAGCCTGTGGATAGTGAAGACGAGGAAGCAGAAGAAGAGGACATCGACAACAGGAACACGGTGATCCTGCAATACTACCAGTGAGACACAGGTAAGAAGACAACACTGCCTGCTACATCTAATTTTAATCTACTACCTCTCTACTGTCTGTCATTTTCACCCAGTGTATGGTCACTGAGTTGTCACTTTCCCTTACGATTTCACAGATGTGGGTCCCACTGTGTGACATCTGCTTTGTTTCCTCATGGACTAGAGCTGTGTGACATAGGTATGTTGACATTACATTTGAAAGAGCATTTTGCCACTGTAATTGCTAATACACTATTTTGAAATCACAGACAGACTCCAGATTGTTTTGTGCTTTAAGGGTGTTTATTTAAGTGCACAATATTGGAGGGGGTTGTAAAATGGTGAGGGGTGATGGTGGAGGAATGTCAATGGCAGAGTACAGTCTACTAGTCTCACAGGTGCATTGTCCAAAGGGGCATAGGAAGTGGAGCTGGGACAGTTTAAGGATGGACAGGGTGACAAGATGGGACAAATGGATGACAATTTCATTCTTGGTGGGGGTCTTGGCATTGTTCTCTGTCTTTGTCCTGGATCTCAGGGACCGTTTGTGGGGTGGTTCTCCCTCTGCAGGGGGTGGGGTGCTGGTGTGGTGGTCCTGTGGCGGTGCCTCCTGTCCACTAGCGCCGGCGGAGGTGGTGGGCAGTTCTTCGTCCAGGCTAGTGTCAGGGGCCTCTTGCTGTGCCACAGTGTCCCTCCTGGTGTTTACGAGTTCCTTCAGCACCCCTACAATGGTTCCCAGGGTGGAATTTATGGATTTCAGTTCCTCCCTGAACCCCAAATACTGTTCCTCCTGCAGCCGCTGCACCTGTGATCCGAATAGTTGTGGCTATACCCGGATGATTTCCTCCACCATGACCCTGAGCTCCTCCTCAGAGAACCTGGGGTGTCTCTGTGGGGCCATGGGGTGGTGTGGGTGATGTGTGGGGTGGTGTGTGTTATGATGTGTGAGGTGATATTTAGAGGTGTGTTGTGTGAGGTGCGTGGATATTATGTGAGTGATAGTGTTGAGTGCCTGTGGATGCTACTGTTGTTTCTGGTGGTGTCTCTCTCTGGCATTCAGTCGCAATTGTGGTCGTAGGGGTTTGTGGGTGATGTGGGTGTGTGTTCTATATGTATTGGATGTGTGGGAGTGGTGTGTGAAGTGTGGGAGTGGTGTGTGTATGTGTATCAGGTGTGTATATTTTGAATTGTCTAATGTGGATGTGTTCTGTAAAAGTGTGTGTATTTTGAGCGCGGCGGTGTGTACCGCCAATGGAATACCGCTGTTGAAAGACCGCTGCGTGGATTCGTGGGTCATGATAGTGTGGGCGTATTCCTGTTGGCATGATGGTGAAGGTTTGTTATCGCCAGTTTATCACTGACCTTTGGTGTGGCGGACTTGTGTGGGTGTCTAAATTTTGGGGGATTCCGGGCTTTGGGTCATAATGACCGTGGCGGAATTCCGCAGCCGTGGCGGTGTGTTGGCAGTCTTCTGCACAGCGGTAAGCGGCTTTTTCCGCCAATGTTGTAATGACCCCCAATGTGTCTGTCCTCCATTGTCACAAGGTCCACCAGGGGTCTGTACACCAGAGGATGTCGCCATCTCATATTCATCCTCAGCGGTGAAGCCTATGGAGGAAAACGGTGAGCAGAGGGTCATATTCACACATCAATTGAAATAATGATGCATCTTTTCCTTTACAGAACCTGTATGTGAACCCGAGAGTCAGTTGATGTGCCAATGTCTGCTGTGACGCAGTAAGGTGGCATGCCCTGTGTCCCCCTGAAAAGGCGGCTGCCTGACCTCTGAGGAGGGACAAGTGGATATGAGGTCATTCTGCTGGCATTGTGTGCCGTTGCGGTCGACGACAGCTGCGCAACTTCGCATTGGTTATCATTGGGCCCTATGAGTTCCAGGAGCCAATGGTGATGTACGTCGGCGGTGACGGTATGCACCGCCATGGACGTGACCGCCATTTTCTATCTATTCACTCACTTGCTACCTGACCTTCAACAGGAGAGGACCTGGACTGCAAGTGCTTGCTCTGACCTGTGTCTGGAAGCGACAATGGCTCATGTGTCTGGGGAAAGGGCCCCTGCCTTCACTGTGGAGGAGTTGGAGAAACGTGTGGATCGGGTCCTACCCCAGTACACGTTACTCTACAGTCCTCCAGACAAACAGGTGAGTACACTGTGAGCATGATGCGTGGGCCATGAATGCTGTGTAAGCCACATGTAGGGGGGGGCTGAGGCGTCCTGGCCAGAGTGCTGCATGTATGGTGGTCAATGTATGTGCGTCAGGGGATGGGAGGGATCTGGTGGGCCATGAGTGTGACAGTCCAGACGGTTAACTAATTCCCTTTTCTGCTGTCCTTTCCATGCAGGTCAGCGCCCATCAGAAAAAGGGTATTTGGCACGCCATCACCAAGGAGGTGCGGACCATGGGGGTTTTTGACAGGCAGAGCACCCACTGCCGCAAATGGTGGGAGGACCTGTGCCACTGGGCAAGGAAGCCGGCAGAGGCCCAGCTGGGGCTGGCTTCCCAATGAGGAAAGGGTGCCCGTCGTACCCTGACCCCCCCCGAGGTTCCACATCCTGGCGGTGGCCTATCTGGAGTTGGATGAGCACTTGAGGGCATCACAGCAGCCACAAGAGGGTGAGTACAAATTCAGATTCATTATTTTGCATGCGTTAAGGGTTGACCTGGGTGGAGATGTGGACTGTGGGTGCCCCTAGGCCAGGGCAAACATGGAAGGGTAGGTCCCTTGTTGGGCAGGCTCTGAGGCACTCCAACCACAATAGTGTTAGTGGGCATCAACTACTGGTCAGGGCCCTGTTTGTTTCAGGTGTGCAGCTGATGGCGTTAGGCACTGTACCCCATGGGCTGGTGACTAGCATTCTAACTGGTAGTGCATGGCCTAGTGCTAAGGGCTGTTCCTTGTGAGTTGTGTACGCCAACGGTAGTGTTGTTGCTGGCATTGACCAAGTGTATCCTCTGTCTCCCCCTCCCCTTTTTGTTTTGTCACCCTGTCCTTGTGTGCATTAGCATCATCTGGCGGAGGAGCAGAGGCACCGGCGACGGAGGGAGCTACATCCCACATGGGCCTGGAGGCCGAATCCACCGATGGTGACGGCACTAGTGGGATGGAGGGCGAGGGGAGCACCACAATGGGGACAGGAGGGGACACCACAGACAGCGACTCCTCCTCCGATGGAAGCTCCCTGGCGGTGGCGGACACCTCTGTGCCCACCCCGACAACAGGTACAGCCGCCACCCCCTCACCAGCACTGCCCTCCCAGCAGCTCCTCAGCGTGTTTCCTGTGCCCGCTCACCCAGGAGGATGGGCATCTCCTTCGCCCCAGGCACCTCAGGCCCTGACCCAGGCAGGCATGCTGCCCTCAGTGAGGAGGCTATTGACCTCCTGAGATCCCTCACTGTTGAGCAGTCAGCCAATCCGAATGCCACCTAGGGTGTCGAGAGGCATTTGCAACAAACAAATGCATACCTGGAGGGCATTCATTCTGGCATGGCGGCCCAACAGAGAGCATTTTAGGCTCTGACTTCCGCACTGATGGCTGCCATTGTCCTTGTATCTAGCCTCCCCTATCCAACTTCCTCTACCCAGACCCAATCCCCTCAACCGCAGCCTATCCCAAGCACACCTTAAGACCAGCATTCACCCAAATCAACTCACAGAAGATGCTCAGACAAACACCATGCACCACACTTCATCTCACAGGCACTCACACAAGCACCATCCCCATGCAGACACACCAACATTCACTGCCTCCACTGTGTCCCCCTCCTCCTCCTCGTCCACCTCCCTCCCAGTAGTGTCTCCACTCACACCTGCATGCACTACATCCTCATCCACTACCTCCATCACCATCAGGCCCATCACTACACACCCCTCACTGGCAGTCACCACTCCCACATCCATGCACATGTCCCCGTGTCCTCTCCCAATGTGTCTGTGATCCCTCCTCCCAAAGTATACAAACGCAAGCACCCACCCACCCAAGAGCCATCCACCTCACAACAGCATCCAGCCCAAGCACCTGCACCCAAACTCAGCAGACAGACACCTCCTACAACCACTCCCTCTTCCTCCACTCCCAAACCCTCTCCCTCTTCCCACCCCAGTGTCCCTAAGAAGCTTTTCCTGGCAAACATTGACCTCTTCCCTACCCCACCCCCACTTGTCCTTTCCCTAGGGCCGGGGGGGCAGAACCCAGCCTAGCACCTTATCCATCTTAGCCACCAAGTCCACGTCCGCTGTGGTTCCTGCAGCTATCAGAGGCTCAAAGGGGGCACCCGCCAGCCCAGCCAGTGTGCCACCAACCCCTGCCAAGGCCAAAACCATTCCCCCACCTGGCAAGGTGAAGAGGGGGACAGCATCCAGCAAAGGGAAGGAGCCACAACCACCCAGCAAGGCCACCTCAAAGAGTCCAGCTGCCAGACCCAAGGTCACACCACCATCTGCCAAGATGAGGAAGGGGTACAAAACACCAGGCAAGGCACTTCAGCCGTCCAAGGCCTCAGGTGAAGGCCTGGTGGCTACCAGCACAACCGCCAGCACCGACACCTGCACTGCGGCCAGCACTGCCAGCAGCCCCGCCGCAAGCACTGCCACCTGCACCGCCGCAAGCACCACTACTGTCGGCAGCAGCAGCACCAGTTGGCAGCTGTCCGAGGCTGCAGGAGAAGGGCTGGAGCCTCCCTCCACCACTGGCAGCACCTGCAGGGCGGCCAGCACCGCCACCTGCACAGCCACTAGCACCGCCGCAGGCACCAACGCAAGCACCGACACCTGCACCGCTGACAGTAGCACCACTACCAGCAGCAGGTGCCCCGGTGGGCAGCCGACTAAGGCTGCAGGAGAAGGGCTGGAGCCTCCCTCCACCACTGCCAGCACCGGCACCAGCACCGCCACTGCCAACAGTTTGCAGCCATAGCCGCCGCCGGATGGCGCCTCCATGGACTATCATGCAACCTATTCCCTGCAAATATCGTACCTCAAACACGCAGGTGAGGGACTGTGAACTGCCACACCCCAGGTGTTGCATCACTGGGCACAAAGTCCCCTCCAGAACCAGTGGAGATATGCATCCACTCACCCTATCATTGGCAAGATGAAGCACACTGGGCACAAAACCCCCTCCAGAACTAGTGGAAGAAGGCATCCACTCACCCTATCCTTGGCAGGATGAAGCACACTGGGCACAAAGTCCCCTCCAGAATCAGTGGGGATATGCATCCACTCACCCTATCCTTGGCAGTATGAAGCACACTGGGCACAAAACCCCTTCCAGAACCAGTGGAGATATGCATCCACTCACCCTATCCTTGGCAGGATGAAGCACATTGGGCACAAAGTCCCACCCAGAACCAGTGGAAGAAGCCATCCACTTGAGAGACTGTGGCTTTGCACTCCCCAGGACTAAGCAGTGGGCAAACCACCCACTTGAGAGACTGTGGCTTTGCACTCCCCAAGACCAAGAAGTGGGCAAACCACCCACTTGAGAGACTGTGGCTTTGCACTCCCCAGGACATTGCTGTGAGCATGGAGCCCCCTCCAGGTGCAGTGGCGTTATTCCATCTTCTGGCTGAGGTGCCCCCCCTTCCCCGTACCCCTGAGGTACCTGTGTGTTTTCGACCTGATGCCCCTGCAGTGTTCTCTCCGTATTGAGGCAGGAGTCAAGTGTGGGCTTGGCCTATGAGTTTTGGCCCAGTGGCCCAAGGACATTTTGAGTGGACAATGTACCACCTTATGTACATATTGTATATTTTTGTAATTACAGTTTTTCTAATTATTACGTATATCTGACTATTTGTAATATATCACTGATTTGACTCAATTCCTTTTGTCCTTGCGTTCTTCCAGGGGGATACAGGGTGTAAATGTAATGTTGATGCATGTGTTTGTGTGTATGGTGTTGTGGGTGAGGGTGGGGGTGGGGGTGGGGTAGTTGCGCGTTGTGTGTGTGTGTGGTGTGTGTGTAACTCTCTTTTTCCTCCCCCCTCCCCTGTGTACTAGGTGCAGTACTCACCGTGGTCGCCGCCGCAGCCGTTCGTACTGCCGGTAGATGAGGAGGTAGACCAGCATGGGCAGGACCTACAGCTCGGGCTCCATGGCATCCTGGTTCTTCGTTGAGTGTCGAGAGGTGAGTGGTTCCCTTCTGTGTACTGTTTCCGCCGTGCTTTTGATGGCGTTGGTACCGCCACGGAAAAGCTGGCAGATGGGCGGGTTGTGATAGGGTGGGCGGTACATTGACTTCTGCCTGTCTGTTGGTGGTTACCACCGCTGTGGTGGTCGGAATGTTAAAGTGGCTGTATGTGTTGGCGGTTTCCACCGTGGGCATGATCCCATTTGTTTTACCGCCGGCCTGTTGGCGGTATTACCTCCGCTTTAACACCGATCGCCAGGGTTGTAATGAGGGCCATAAACTCTTGCTGCCATTCATTCGTTGTTGCATACGCCCATTCAGCACCTGCGTATCTTCGACTTGCTATTCTCTTTCTTTTAAATTTTTGATCATCATTCAGCTCTCCTTCACTTAGATCTTCTCTCTTTGTAGTATCTACTTCTTCCTCGATTGTTGGTTCAACAACCACCTCTTTCCCCTTCTCCACCTGTGACTCTGGCCACATATCTCCTTTCAGTGGACTCTTTATCAGTGTTCTCTTCAGAGTCGAACTTGAACCTTCACCTTGTTCTGTGGTGTTTTCTCTTGACGGACCTGCAACCGGTTCAGGAGGAGTCAGATCACATTGACTTTCATCCACCTCCACTCCTTCCCCTTCTGGGTCTGGCAATTGCTCTGCGTGTCTCTCAAAATCATCTGCTTCTGGGAAAGCCCTCCTCTGACTAGGCTCTTCTGCTACCTCAGTTGAGATAGGCTCTCTGTCACCCTCCTGGAGGTCTTCTACTTCGTCTCTCACAGGAATGACTGAACCGTCCTCAACAGGCTCAGATCCGCTCTCAATTCCCCTTTGTTCTCCTTCCGGCCCTGAGACTTGTCTCACTGTTGTTGGTACTCTGAACAACGTTTCTTCATGATCCAGTGGGCATGCCATTTTCTTCATGTGACTTGCATGAATACAATTTAGGATTCCAGCACAATTCACAGCTGTGTTAGTTGTCAAAAGTACCTGATAAGGTCCCTTCCAACAAGGCTCAAAACACATCTTTCTCACATGTTTTTGGATGACAACCCAGTCCCTAGCTCTCAGGTTGTGCCCTGGGTCATGGATCGGTGGCAGTGTGGTGGCTTACACCTGCTGAGAAAAAGAGAAAAACACATCAGCCAGACCTTTGCAGTAATCCAACACCATATCATCTGTAATGTTGACAAGTGCATTTGCAGGCACTGCTGGCAACCTCATTATTTTGCCCATGAGGATTTCATGCAGCGGCAATCCTGTCTTCCTGTCAGGTGTGTTTCTCATTGACATCAACACTAAAGGCAATGCGTCAGGCCATTTCAAATTCGTGGATGCACACATCTTTGCAACTCTTGACTTCAATGTACCATTCATCTGTTCCACTAGTCCTGATGCTTCAGGGCGGTAACTACAATGCAACTTCTGCTTAGTGTTCAATGCTGCACACAGAAATTGAATTACTTCATTGTTGAAGTGACCTACCCGATCTGATTCTAAAGAGATCGGAAATCCAAAACACTGTATCAGTTCCCTAAGCAGTAGTTTCACTACTTTGAGACTATCATTTCTCCATGTAGGGTACGCTTAAATCCAGTGACTAAAGATACAAACAATCACCAACACGTATCTCAAACCTCCACACACAGACATCTCAATAAAATCCATTAGCATTCTGCTGAATGGGCCTCCCACTCTTCCAATGTGGCTCAAATTAACCACTGTCCCTTTCCCTGCGTTTATTTGTTGGCAAATGACACATCGATAGCAAACTGCTTCAGCAACTTGTCTAAACTTTGGATTGAACCAATTATGTTTGAACAAACAAATCATTGCATCCCATTTTTAATTCCTCCAAAGTGTCAAATACTTTCAATGCATAGCTTGTACATGTTTCATCTTCTTCAGGTAACAGTTCCCACTTGTCTTTGAACGATATACAGTTCAATGCGCAAAACCTTGCGACTTGATCCGCATATCCATTTCCCAATGACACATAGTCCAGAGACTTCAGATGTACACTGCATTTCACCACAGCAATCTTTTCAGGCATTTGAATAGCATGTAACAATTCTTTAATTCTCTCACCATTTCTCACTGGTGAAACAGAAGAGGTCATGAAACCTCTCTGTGACCACAACTGACCAAAATCATGGACTATTCCAAATCCATACTGGCCATCTGTATAGATTGTAACTTTCAGCTGAACAGAGACATGGCACGCTCTAGTAAGGGCTACCAGTTCCGCTACCTGGGATGAAACACTCCTCAAAGAAGCTTCCACAGTACCAGATATTGTGGATACAGCATATCCTGCTCTCAGTGTCCCTGTATTGTCTCTCAGACAAGAACCAGCAACAAAGATAATTTGGTAATTTTATTCCAATCGGGTATCTCTAATGTCAGGTCTTGGTTTCATGCACAAATCAGTTACCTCAAGACAATCCTGCTCAACATCTTACTCTTTTTCAATGTCAGCATTTTCACTCGGAAGTAAGGTTGCCGGGTTCAGCACTGTACATCTTTTCAGTGATACATTTGGTGACCCTAGAATACTCGTTTCATATCTAGTCAACCTCACACCAGTCAAATATTGGGTTTTCGTCCTTGTGTGGTACAATATCAATAGAGTGAGGGACCATTAAAGTCAGAGGATGTCCCATTACAATGCCCTCACAGTGTGTAAGACTTTGACCAACTGCTGCAACTGCGCACAAACAACCTGGTAAGGCTGCTGCAACTGGGTCCAAAGTAGCTGAAAAATATACTACTGGGCGATTTACACCTCCATAGACCTGTGTCAAGACAGACAAAGAACATGCATCATGCTCATGACAAAACAATGTGAAACGTTTTGTGTAATCAGCCATACCCAACACTGGAGCCCCACACAGACTCTCAATTCAGTGAACGCTTTCATTTCATCCTGGTCTAACACTACGGGATCAGTGACTTCTTTATGAGTCAGCTTCTGCAATGGTCTCAAAATGACTGAAAAATTCGGAATACATTGGAGACAGTAACCCACCATTCACAAAAACATCCTGACATCTCTCTGTGTGGTCGGGGGATTTATCTGCAATATGGTTGTGATCCTTTATCTGTATATCTTTCTTGAACCCTTCTCAATCTGGTGACCCAAATATTTCACTACTTTCTGACAGTACTGCAATTTCAGCGGAGATACTTTGTGACCATTCTTTGCCAAATGGTTTAACAAGGCAATCGTACCATACTTGCACTCGTCCCTTGTTTTGGACGCAATCAGTAAATCAGCAATGTACTGCACCAAGGTCGACTGGAAAGGCAATTCCAACGACTCCAAATTATTTTTCAAGATCTGATTGAATATGGAAGGTGACTCTGAAAACCCTTGAGGAATTCTGCACCAGCAATAAACTAGATCCAGGAATTTGAAACAAAAGAGAAATTGACTATCATCATGAAGAGGCACAGAAAAAAATGCTTGTGATAAATCGATGACAGTGAACCACTCAGCATCACATGGAATCTGGAACATTATCACAGCTGGATTTGGCACCACAGGACAACATTTGACCACAATCTCATTTATTTTTCTCAAATTATGAAGAATTTTAACCTTCTCCCAGTGCTTTTTCAAACCCAGTATTGGTGAGTTACATGGACGACTCAATACTTCCTTCAGAACCTCTTGCTTTTCAAAGTCTGCAATTATCTGAGCTACCTTCATCAGGACATCTTGCGGCATGTGGTACTGTAGAAGCTGTGGAAAAATTACATTCGGCTTCACGGTAACTTTAACTGGCTCCACTCCCTTCATCAAACCTACTTCCTTTCCTGTCAAATCCCATACCTTACCTTTTACTGTTCCCTGCAAATCAGGATGAAGCTCTTTCACTGTGAACATCGGGGAAAACTTAATCAAAGGGTACTCCTCATTTGTAGTTTCACACTCTATTTCTGGGGGCTTGGTCCTCTTCATTGTCACTATTTGTCTGAATCTCAATTCCATCATTTGAACAAGTAATCAACCACCTCGTCTTACACAACAAGTCTCTTCCCAGTAGGGATACCAGACTCGAATCATGCAGCAGGTGCAAATGCCCTGTGCACAAATGTCATAGCTGCAGTCAATGCAACAGCAGGTTCCCATGGTATCTAGACAGCAAATTCAAATACCTCAAGCCCCAATGGAGTAGCAACAGACGATGCTTTCTCAGCAGGTCAGAGGTCAGAGGCATAACAGAAATAGTAACACAATGCACCAATTCTCGTTACACAGAGAGAATGGAATAAATGATGAATGGACGAGTGATAGTTCAGATGAGGAGCCAAGTGTGCTTGTGACTTCCTTAGAAGTAGATTAAGGGAAAGGTTATGGGCCACAAGGTTTAATTCTTGGTTGACACAGGAGCTACACGCTCTACTGTGGGAAGTGCAGAAGTTCTAACTTTGCCTCTTTCAGGTAGAACAATTTAGGTCATGGGAGTAGTGAACCGTATTTGACAAACCCGATTACAGATCCAGTTCAAGTGGAGATTGGCAATTTTCAAGGATTGCATAAATTAGTAGTTTTCGATTGAAAATTCTACATTTGATTCACATTATTCCAAAAATTTGGATTAGGACCTCTCACTCTCGGTCCTCTCACATTTTGGAATGAATTGATGTCATTACACTGCTGAACAACAACTTCCTGCACCATCATTGGATACTCCTGCTTCCAATGTCCAACGGCTCCGCAAATGTGACATGGCAATAGCTTCTTCATTCCCTGCACATCATTCTTTACCACTACAGTATTCAAATCTGGACCACAATTCATATTTCCTCCACGACCTCTACCTCTCATCTGTGGCTGAAACATCATGTTTCCCTGCTGCTGCTGCGGCAACTGCTGTGAAAAATTCCCTTGCACCCCTGTTTGAGCTGTTTTAATCTGCATCACCATCGCTTTCTCTTTTAACTTTTTCTGCTTCAACTCAATCTCATCACTACAGTATTCTGTATACTGCAACACCTCATCAATCAGCTTTGCTTGCCAGCAAATCAAATGACTCTTAATCATCTGGCTAATTTCAGGTCTCAATCCTTCCACAAATCTGAACACAAAATGTAGCATGTCTCTCACCTTAATTGACTCTGTACCACTGTAATGCTTGAATGCCTGCAACAGTCTCTCATAATATGCATGTATCAACTCCTTTGCTTCCTGAGTTGTCCTGACAATTCTCTGCCAATCAATATTCTTTGGTGAAATTCTTGATTTCAGAAACTCAATCACCTTATAGTAATATTTCATTACCTCAGGAGACGGTGCACCTGTATTTTTGTCTCTCTCTGGTTCACTTGTTGTCCAATCTACACTCCTTTTACACTCGATCCACAGATCAGCTGTAACCACTATCTCTTGTAATGTGTTCAAGTCCTCCCACAAACACTTCGCAAGTTTCACAAATCTGTCTGTCTGCTGATACCACTGTACTGGCTTTTCTCTCAATTTTGGGTAATCATCGGTAAATGACAGAATGTCACTTCTGCTCCACGGGACATGAAAAACATTCCTCCCTGGAATCTCTCTCACTGGTAAAATTTTCACTGGATCTTTATCCTGCTGCACATTTGCAGTCAGCTCCAAAGAATCCCTTTTTCTTTTGTCTCTTTTCTTCACCCATCTGCCTTCCCATTTGTCTAATGCTCCCCAGGTCTGAGCACTTTGAAGCAATTCTTTAAGGTGTGCCTTCATTCCGGCAGATCTCTTGTGTTCAAAATCTTTCGCCTCAAAATCTAATCTATAACTCCTTTTCAAATGCTTTCTTTTCTTTATTTCTATGCCATATTTCTCTGCCAAGTCTGCTAATCTCTGATGCACATTGCTCACTTCCCTCGTAATCTTTGGGCACAAATATCTCAATTCTGCCTCTGTATAGGATTCTAACCTATTCACTCCTATAGTTCCCTCAATGAGTTCACCCGCTTCCATGCTTAGACTAGTACAATTTCAATACTCCTCTCCCTCAGGGGCACTCTGTGGGGTATTCAGCTTGTCTAACCATTCATTCAACTGCTGAGCTGTCAAACCTTGTAACGAATTGTTACTTGCTTGGGCCGATGGCACCTGCTGTGCAACTGCATTGGGAGTCTGCGGTGTCAATAATTTTAAACTCAGACTAACATTTGGCCCTGCCACCACATCTGTAAGTGCTACAAATGGACTAAGGTCTAGCAATGATCTTGATACATCAACAATCTGTCCCACAGGAGAGACTACTCGAACATTTTCATTATGTCCTCCCTTCATTAGGTTCTGGGGCATCGCTCCCTGCTCAAGTACAGTCAGTTTCTTATGTGCAAATAATAGTACCACTGGACCAACAGTAATAGGTAGCGATATAGCATCTGGGGCTGCTCTGGCTCCTACTCTCTGTGGGAGAGTAACTCCAATATTCTGGTTCATCATCGGAGTCATATCTGACTGTGTCCCTGTCACTGGAGTCAATCATGGCATCACCTGCGGCTGCACTTGGGGCAGTAAAATTGGAGTTGGCTCAGTCTGAACCAATATCAGTCTCAGGAATACCTTTTCCGTTGGCACCATTAGATTCGAAGTTGTTTCCACAATGGGCACATCAGGATAAATTCTCTGAACCTGTGGCGGTAGCACCTGAGTCTGCACTACAGGAGTGGTAGGCACATTAAGACCACTTTGCATCACATTCTGGGTCAGGTTAGCATCAACCTGGACCGGACTTACTGTCAAATTAATCTGTGTCGGGGCTGTCGGGTCAGTACTGGTACTTGGACCACTCTCAGGTAATGCATATGGTGGTGGTCGATCTCTCAATAACTGTGTAATAAACTCCTCATAGTCTGATTCCTCCTCCACTGTTGAAGACTTTCCAGCCTCCCTACTCTCGGACGGACTTCTATTCGTTTTTCTAGTAGTTTTCTATCCTTTCTTCTCATTCTCCTGTGTAATAGTCAGAAACAACTTAATTCCTTGCAAAGTCTCCATTCTCCAGACTTTCTAAACACAATCCCATCTAGCCTCTGCTAGAGTCTTTTCTGCCTTTCTCATCCTCCTCACAAACTTCAATTGCTGTTGCTGTCTACCTACTAGCTCCCAAATCGCTAATGCCTCAAACTGTGCTGGTGTCGGAAGGGGCTTCGATTCATATAGCACCATCTGTAAATGCTCAGAAACCCTCAAATTAAACGTCCCATTTGTAGGAAATGCTAAGTTTCCGTCTTTTTCTGTCAATTTGCACCACTGCTTTAACCAAAGACATGGCGCGACACCCTTCTCTTCCATTACAATGTAAGCTGGTGTACCTTCTGGCGGTGTAGCCTTGCCCGCACTTGCTGTCCTTAAGGCACTCTTTAAAGCTTTGTAAAATGTCATCTTTTCAACCTTTTTGTTATTCAAATTAAAATCAGAAAGGAACTTTTAATCCCAAGATTCCTTTCACCTATGTTTGTCAACCAGTTGCCTCTCATGGACGGCTGCCAATCCATTTGCGACCCTTCTCACTAACCAACCTGTCCCAGCGTGGCTCCAATGACGTCAAACTCACACGTACTGCAGCTGACAAAGTCTTGCGGCTTGTCCTACCAACTCTCCAACTCACACAAAACTGATGCAAATATTGTGAGCACTAATCAAAAACTAAAAAACAAAAACAAAACTGCTGGTTTACTACAGGAAAGGTAACACAATCACTTTAGAAACCTTACGGATTTTTCACTGATGGCTCTTCCCGCACTTACAACTACTCCTTCTTTCTCGGTCTCCCAGATTCGCAAGCAAAATTCGACCCGCAAATTTTACTCTCAACTGATCAATGGGTTTGTCCTGGTGCACATAGGACTCACAAAATCTCAGTCAAAATTTTATTTGACTCACTTTAATTCACACACTGACTTGTTGACAACGCCCGGTCAACCTACTAAACCAGACAGATTACAACATAAAACCCAGTGTCTCATACACTTTTCAATATACTGCGGAGTCTTAGACCAAGCAGGGTCCGTACATCAACAACCATGTGGACAATTTTTGAGCACAAAGCACCACACACATGTAAAGTTCGACTACTTCCCTACTCTTACACTGTGGAGTACTCACACTCCTACTACAACTTCATTTGGAGTACGTAAACTCCCTAAAACCCTCACAAACCTCACAATTCACCTGCGATTTGCATAAGCTGTGCAAGCGCAACCTATTTCACTCACACTATCACTAGAATGCCATTAACATCCTCAAACAACCATCAGCAGAATCCAGGATCAGGGAAAGTCATTTCTGGACTTAAGGGAACATTATTTTCTCTCCAATTATTATAACTGATAAACAAAATCCAAATCCTAATAATAATGAATTCTGCTACCACCTCTGGGACCTTCAATCCTGCTACTATTCTCTGTTAACACCTGTCACTCTGTACCGGACATGTATATAGCAAGTTCTTAAGGCGGCAAACCATTAGTCTTGCTTAACGTCTATGTTCGTCTATTATTCTATACCGGACGTCTATGATAAGCTCTTAAGGAGACGAACCATCGGTCTGCTACCATCTCTGTTAGCACGTCTGAACTTAATAAGTAAACTTACAAAGGGACGCAAATAGGTCGATGAACCTTTTGACTCGCAATTAAGATGTTCTTACCATAGATCCAGTACATAATCAATAATCAATACACAATAATCAATAATCATTAGCAATCAATAAATCAATAGTCAATTAAGTCAGTAATTGTTATCCACCATGACCTTTCAGTCATGAATTAGCACACCTTTAGTAAAAGTTTAAAATGTTTATCTCCCTATATTAACAATGGTAAGGTAATGTAGATTAATCTCAA
The DNA here is from genome assembly GCF_031143425.1 of Pleurodeles waltl. NCBI lineage: Eukaryota > Metazoa > Chordata > Amphibia > Caudata > Salamandridae > Pleurodeles > Pleurodeles waltl. The sequence continues at coordinate 1,322,460,604 of NC_090444.1, forward strand.
AATCAGATGAAACATATACAGAAACAACACTGGTTGTCTAAAGCAACCGTAATCTAATCAAAGCTTGAACTACAGCACATTCTGAGGTTACGATGCAAATCAGAAACAAAGTCAGCTGTATCAACGTTATGATATACATAAAATTTAGCAGAGAAATTCATCAAGCATTAGTCCCTGTTATCATATTTCATTATTGAGGATCCTTGACTAACATCAGATTAGCATCCGCATGTTGGGCTTCATGCAAAACAATTTAGTAACACCAGTTTGGAAAAACATCTAACTATGGCTCTATCAAAACAGAGCATTTTGGTACATAGAAAGAAAAAGTAAATATGCATAATCATCACAGGCTATAATATACCTACCCTCAGCATGGATCAGCAAAGCAGAATCAGTCTTCGTCTTCAGGACATCAGTCGATCAGCAGTGCATCAGGCTTCAGCATCAGAGCTCATGAAAGGGCAAAGTCTCTAAGCATTAAAGTTAAGCATGTCTCTTGTCAAGACGCAATATGGGCAATGGCCAGAATGAATGAACTTTCAGCTAGCAAGAAAAATGGGCAGTGATTTGTCTTCTCTCTGTGCAGTGTCGTTAAGTCAAAGTTACCTAAACTACCTCCCAAATTTCTATTGGTCAGTTAATCGTATGATCACACTTAGTCCAATAAAATTAAAATCCCAAATCTATGAATTCTAATATTTCTCTGTTCACATGTCGTTGATTGGTTTGTCTTGCGATGTCCTCATCATCCGGCTTGTCGGGTAACAATATTGTCGCAGCTTCTACTCTAGTCAGTATCTTCATTGTTCTTGTCCTAGGAAAGTCAGTCTCAAACACATTACACATAAAATGTTGCATTAGCAAGAACATCATCTCCTAGCAGTCGGCTCTCGGGGGAAGCATCCGTTAGGAGCACATTTAAGTAATACAATCGACATTCACAGTTTAACTCTCTTAGTCAGTTATTTTATTAAACGCTAAGAAATACAGCTTTTACATGAGGCCTGGCAAGTAGGCCATGACACTCACCAAGTTAAGGCCTCTAATTATTAAAGCTAAAGCTTACTCCATAACCCTCAATATGACATATGACATATTACTGCATTAGTCTAACATATAGTCAACATTTCATGTTATTAAATCATGGATTAGTACATTTCGTTAACGTTGGTGGCCATTCTTCGAAATCACATTTTCAAATGTGTGCATTCATTTTCTACGCTATTGTATTTTCTACATAAACTTATTATTCAAAATACATAAACACTAATTAATAATTTTTCTTGAAACACCTGCGCTAGCACCTGTCTAATGGGGTTAAGCACAGGGAATGGTGTCTGTAAGATGAGATAAGGGGGAGCTGGATTGGCTACGTCACACGCTGTTTTCTGCCAGGAGAGTGCAGGTATCTCAGTATTCAACCCCATGCTTGCTCCTTCCGGGCAGACCGCGGCCCATATTTATACTTTTTGACGCAAAACTGCGCTAACGCAGTTTTGCGCCAAAAAAATTTGCGCCGGCTAACGCCATTCTGAAGCGCCATGCGGGCGCCGTATTTATTCAATGACGTTAGCCGGCGTTAGCCGCCGGCGCTGTCTGGTGTGCGTTTAAAAAAACGACGTACACCAGGCAGCGCCGGCGTAGGGGGAAAATGGCGTATGGGCGTCCACAAATGGTGCAAGTCAGGCTGAGGCAAAAAAATCGCCACAACCCGATTTGCGCCATTTTTTTACGACGCCCATCCCCCATTGACATGACTCCTGTCTTAGCAAAGAGAGGAGTCATGCCCCCTTGCCCAATGGCCATGCCCAGGGGACTTCTGTCCCCTGGGCATGGTCATTGGGCATAGTGGCATGTAGGGGGGCACAAATCAGGCTCCCCTATGACACAAAAAAAAAATTAAAAAAAACTTACCTGGACTTACCTTAATGTCCCTGGGGTGGGTCCCTCCATCCTTTGGTGTCCTCCTGGGGTGGGCAAGGGTGGCAGGGGGTGTCCCTGGGGGCAGGGGAGGGCACCTCTGGGCTCATTCTGAGCCCACAGGTCCCTTAACGCCTGCCCTGACCCAGGCGCTAAAATCCGGCGCAAATGCGGGTTTTTTAGACCCGCCCACTCCCGGGCGTCATTTTTGCCCGGGAGTATAAATACGATGCGTATGCATCGCAGTCATTTTTTAAGACGGGAACGCCTACCTTGCATATCATTAACGCAAGGAAGGTGTTCACGCAAAAAAATGACGCTAACTCCATGAACTTTGGCGCTAGACGCGTCTAACGCCAAAGTATAAATATGGAGTTAGTTTTGCGTTGAATTTGCGTCGAAAAAAACGACGCAAATTCGGCGCAAACGGAGTATAAATATGCCCCCGCATGTGCTTTAGAGGCCGTGATGCACTGAAAGTGAGCGCTCACCTTCTAGTTGGGGTTGCCACATGGCTGGTGTTTACCGACCTGGTCTGTATTTTTAAGTATAGTTGGATAAACATATTGCCAAAAAATTGTGAACTGCGTCATTTTTCCCTTCTGAGACTAAATCTTAAATAAAACTGCAACACGTAAAGAAAAAAAATCACTTAAAAAGTATTTTGGAGCTGTCTACATCCTTTCAGAATGACTTTTACAGCAATTAGAATAATTATTGCCATATGACAAAAGAACCCTCACAATTCTACACCAGTTCTTTTTTATTCACCAGCGCTTGGCTCTTCCAGTGACGCGAAACAAAAACAAACGAGCGGTATTTTTTCTAAGTGAGGTGACAACCCTAAGTCCTTCATGGGGCGGCACAGGTGAAAAAAATGAACGCTCCATCGGCCCAATGGAGCGTGCACACCCCCTACTATGCAGGACCTGCTCCTCTTTAAAAGGACTACACTGACACCATGCAGTCACCTCACCCTTTATTCATGCCATACGCCGAGTCAGGCAGCATGGTTGTGTGTGTGCACGCGACCTACCTGGTGACAGACTACAAGGTTCCTCCCAACGCCTATTGTATTCATGAGTTTATGTTCTGATCTGGATAATGACACGATTGTCGATATATGACTGCACAGACATTTTACTGTGCATCCTCCACATTGCTTCATGATTGCAACGTATCGACTTCTCACAGTTAATTGTCCAGCCAGGATGCTCATCAGTCATGCATAATCATGAACCATCTTCTTCCTCACTCGTTAAACATCTTTAAATGAGCTTGGTACACTACAGTTTTCTACAGTCAGACAAAGCACATCCTGGGCATGCCGGTAAATGTTTGCCTTTTAGACCCAATTAGACGCAAGAGGGCGCCAATGCTTCACATGAACCCCTGCACTTGATAATATTTGAAACAAGCATTTGTAATGCAATGGGTCTCGCTTTTGCTCGAGTTAGAGCTATAAGCATTATAAATTCCTAACTGGTCTGTTATTGCCACATAAATCGCAAATGAAAAGTAATCGAAATAAGCAAGTCAATTCAAAGTCTCCGGTGCTGGGATGAAAGGCAAACGGACCGAAACCAGAGGAGGGACCATCACAGACTGTAACAGGAGGAAACTGAGGTAGTGTGATGGCCAACAAAAATGTCCACTTAGTGAAATCGCCTGGGAGGGAACTCGGCACACAAAGAAGAGACATTTCACAAAAATGCACCAATAACAAGCATTTTCAATGCAACGGGTCTCACATTTGCTCGAGTTAGAGCTATTAGCGTTGTAAACTCCTAACCGCACTTTTCTTGACACACAAATTAAAAGAAAAAAAAACGCAGCGCGATCGCACTATGTAAAATGCAGCGCATTCTTGCTGAAATTGAAAACGGAAAAACCAAGCGCGATCGTGCTATGTAAACCCAGTGCGATTGCACTGCATAGAAAATAAACAGATAAAGTAGTCCAGAAACCATGCTGAAAACATTGAGCCTCATATGCTTTTGGTAGTTTACCGGTGCTGTGTAGGAGGGCTAAACACCGGAAAAGGCATGACGTATGCATGCCTTTCACAAATGAAAGCAAGCGGATTTTAAAAGGCAAGCCCACGAACCAATGAAAGTGACTGACGTGACATGGGCATGGTTGGAAGCCCAAAGAGGGATTACTACAGGGGACCAAGCGCTTTGCGCTCACCCCTAAAAAGGGGAGTTTAAGGCTGGGCAATTACGTTTAAATGCCAAGTCGAAGTGGTAGTGAAACTGTACACACAGGCCTTGCAGTGGCAGGCCTGAGACATGGTTAAGCGCTACTTATGTGGGTGGCACAACCAGTGCTGCAGGCCCACTAGTAGTATTTATTTTCCAGGCCCTGGGCACATATAGTGCGCTTTGCTAGGGACTTACAAGTAAAATAAATATGCTTATTGGGTATGAGCCAATGTCACCATGTTTTAAGGGAGAGAGCATATGCACTTTAGCACTGATTAGCAGTGGTAAAGTTCGCAGAGTCCTAAAGACAGCAAAAATGAGGTCAGAAAAAGTGAAGGAGGAAGGCAAAACGTTTGGGGGTTGTAGGAAGTTGGCTCTGTATGTGCTATTTCAAAGTAAGGAATAGCATGCACAGAGTCCAAGGGTTCCCCTTAGAGGTAAGATATTGGCAAAAAGAGATAATACTAATGCTCTATTTTGAGGTAGTGTGGTCGAGCAGTAGGCTTATCAAAGGAGTAGTGTTAAGCATTTGTTGTACATACACACAGGCAATAAATGAGGAACACACACTCAGAGACAAATCCAGGCCAATAGGTTTTGTTATAGAAAAATATCTTTTCTTAGTTTATTTTAAGAACCACAGGTTCAAATTCTACATGTAATATCTCATTTGAAAGGTATTGCAGGTAAGTACTTTAGGAACTTTGAATCATTACATTAGCATGTATACTTTTTACATAAAACACAATAAGCTGTTTTAAAAGTGGACACAGTGCAATTTTCACAGTTCCTGGGGGAGGTAAGTTTTTGTTAGTTTTGTCAGGTAAGTAAATCACTTACAAGTCTCAGGTTTGGGTCCAAGGTAGCCCACCGTTGGGGGTTCAGAGCAACCCCAAAGTTACCACACCAGCAGCTCAGGGCCGGTCAGGTGCAGAGGTCAAGGAGGTGCCCAAAACGCATAGGCTTCAATGGAGAGAAGGGGGTGCCCCGGTTCCGGTCTGCCAGCAGGTAAGTACCCGCGTCTTCGGAGGGCAGACCAGGGGGGTTTTGTAGGGCACCGGGGGGGACACAAGTCCACACAAAAAGTACACCCTCAGCAGCGCGGGGGCGGCCGGGTGCAGTGTGCAAACAAGCGTCGGGTTCGCAATGTAAATCAATGGGAGACCAAGGGGTCTCTTCAGCGGTGCAGGCAGGCAAGGGGGGGCTCCTCGGGGTAGCCACCACCTGGGCAAGGGAGAGGGCCTCCTGGGGGGTCACTCCTGCACTGAAGTTCCGATCCTTCAGGTGCTGGGGGCTGCGGGTGCAGGGTCTTTTCCAGCCGTCGGGATTTTAGAGTCAGGCACTCGCGGTCAGGGGGAGCCTCGGGATTCCCTCTGCAGGCGTCGCTGTGGGGGCTCAGGGGGGACAACTTTGGTTACTCACAGTCTCTGAGTCGCCGGAGGGTCCTCCCTGAGGTGTTGGTTCTCCACCAGTCGAGTCGGGGTCGCCGGGTGCAGTGTTGCAAGTCTCACGCTTCTTGCGGGGAGTTGCAGGGGTCTTTAAATCTGCTCCTTGAAACAAAGTTGCAGTTCTTTTGGAGCAGTGCCGCTGTCCTCGGGAGTTTCTTGGTATCTTGGAAGCAGGGCAGTCCTCTGAGGATTCAGAGGTCGCTGGTCCTGGAGGAAGCGTCGCTGGAGCAGGGTTCTTTAGAAGGCTGGAGACAGGCCGGTAGGACTGGGGCCAAAGCAGTTGGTGTCTTCTTTCTTCTTCTGCAGGGGTTTTCAGCTCACCAGTCTTCTTCTTCGGTAAGTTGCAGGAATCTAAATTCTTAGGTTCTGGGGAGCCCTTAAATACTAAATTTAAGGGCGTGTTTAGGTCTGGGGGGTTAGTAGCCAATGGCTACTAGCCCTGAGGGTGGGTACACCATCTTTGTGCCTCCTCCCAAGGGGAGGGGGTCACATCCCTAATCCTATTGGGGAATCCTCCATCTGCAAGATGGAGGATTTCTAAAAGTTAGAGTCACTTCAGCTCAGGACACCTTAGGGGCTGTCCTGACTGGCCAGTGACTCCTCCTTGTTATTCTCATTATTTTCTCCGGCCTTGCCACCAAAAGTGGGGGCCGTGGCCGGAGGGGGCGGGCAACTCCACTAGCTGGAGTGTCCTGCGGTGCTGGCACAAAGGGGTGAGCCTTTGAGGCTCACCGCCAGGTGTGACATCTCCTGCCTGGGGGAGGTGTTAGCATCTCCACCCAGTGCAGGCTTTGTTACTGGCCTCAGAGTGACAAAGGCACTCTCCCCATGGGGCCAGCAACATGTCTCGGTTGTGGCAGGCTGCTGGAACCAGTCAGCCTACACAGATAGTCGGTTAAGGTTTCAGGGGGCACCTCTAAGGTGCCCTCCGGGGTGTATTTTACAATAAAATGTACACTGGCATCAGTGTGCATTTATTGTGCTGAGAAGTTTGATACCAAACTTCCCAGTTTTCAGTGTAGCCATTATGGTGCTGTGGAGTTCGTGTAAAACAGACTCCCAGACCATATACTCTTATGGCTACCCTGCACTTACAATGTCTAAGGTATTGCTTAGACACTGTAGGGGCACAGTGCTCATGCACTGGTGCCCTCACCTATGGTATAGTGCACCCTGCCTTAGGGCTGTAAGGCCTACTAGAGGGGTGACTTATCTACACCTGCATAGGCAGTGAGAGGCTGGCATGGCACCCTGAGGGGAGTGCCATGTCGACTTACTCGTTTTGTTCTCACCAGCACACACAAGCTGGCAAGCAGTGTGTCTGTGCTGAGTGAGGGGTCCCCAGGGTGGCATAAGACATGCTGCAGCCCTTAGAGACCTTCCTTGGCATCAGGGCCCTTGGTACCAGGGGTACCATTTACAAGGGACTTATCTGGATGCCAGGGTGTGCCAATTGTGGAATCAAAAGTACAGGTTAGGGAAAGAACACTGGTGCTGGGGCCTGGTTAGCAGGCCTCAGCACACTTTCAATTCAAAACATAGCATCAGCAAAGGCAAAAAAGTCAGGGGGTAACCATGCCAAGGAGGCATTTCCTTACACAACCCCCCCCCCCCAAGCGAAAGAGGATGAGACTAACCTTTCCCAAGAGAGTCTTCATTTTCTAAGTGGAAGAACCTGGAAAGGCCATCTGCATTGGCATGGGCAGTCCCAGGTCTGTGTTCCACTATAAAGTCCATTCCCTGTAGGGAGATGGACCACCTCAACAGTTTTGGATTTTCACCTTTCATTTGCATCAGCCATCTGAGAGGTCTGTGGTCAGTTTGAACTAGGAAGTGAGTACCAAAGAGGTATGGTCTCAACTTCTTCAGGGACCAAACCACAGCAAAGGCCTCCCTCTCATTGGCACTCCAACGCTGCTCCCTGGGGAGTAACCTCCTGCTAATGAAAGCAACAGGCTGGTCAAGGCCATCATCATTTGTTTGGGACAAAACTGCCCCTATCCCATGTTCATAGGCATCTGTTTGCACAATGAATTGCTTGGAGTAATCTGGAGCTTTTAGAACTGGTGCTGTGCACATAGCTTGTTTCAGGGTGTCAAAGGCCTGTTGGCATTCTACAGTCCAGTTTACTTTCTTGGGCATTTTCTTGGAGGTGAGTTCTGTGAGGGCTGTCACAATGGATCCATATCCCTTCACAAACCTCCTATAGTACCAAGTCAAGCCAAGGAATGCCCTGACTTGAGTCTGGGTTTTTGGAGCTGCCCAGTCCAGAATAGTCTGGATCTTAGGCTGGAGTGGCTGAACTTGGCCTCCACCTACAAGGTGTCCCAAGTAAACCACAGTTCCCTGCCCTATCTGGCATTTGGATGCCTTGATAGAGAGGCCTGCTGATTGCACAGCCTTCAAAACCTTCTTCAGGTGGACCAGGTGATCCTGCCAGGTGGAGCTGAAGACAGCAATATCATCAAGATAAGCTGCACTAAAGGATTCCAACCCAGCAAGGACATGATTCACCAACCTTTGGAAGGTGGCATGGGCATTCTTTAAACCAAAGGGCATAACAGTAAACTGATAATGCCCATCAGGTGTGGAGAATGCTGTTTTCTCTTTTGCTCCAGGTGCCATTTTGATTTGCCAGTACCCTGCTGTTAAGTCAAAGGTGCTTAAGAATTTGGCAGCACCTAATTTGTCAATCAGCTCGTCAGCTCTAGGAATGGGATGGGCATCTGTCTTGGTGACAGAATTAAGACCTCTGTAGTCCACACAAAACCTCATCTCTCTCTTTCCTTCTTTGGTGTGAGGTTTGGGGACTAAGACCACTGGGCTAGCCCAGGGGCTGTCAGAGTACTCAATTACTCCCAATTCCAGCATCTTGTGGAATTCCACCTTGATGCTTTCCTTAACTTGGTCAGACTGTCTGAAGATTTTGTTTTTGACAGGCATGCTGTCTCCTGTGTCCACATCATGGGTACACAGGTGTGTCTGACCAGGGGTTAGGGAAAAGAGCTCAGCAAACTGTTGTAGGACCTTCCTACAGTCAGCTTGCTGTTAGCCAGAGAGGGTGTCTGAATAGATCACTCCATCCACTGAGCCATCTTTAGGGTCTGATGAGAAGAGATCAGGGAGAGGCTCACTCTCAGCTTCCTGCTCCTCATCTGTCACCATCAACAGATTCACATCAGCCCTATCATGGAAGAGTTTTAGGCGGTTTACATGGATCACCTTCTTGGGGCTCCTGCTTGTGCCTAGGTCCACCAGGTAGGTGACCTGACTCTTCTTTTCCAGGATTGGGTAAGGGCCACTCCATCTGTCCTGAAGCGCCCTGGGAGCCACAGGCTCCAAAACCCATACTTTCTGCCCTGGTTGAAATTCAACCATTGCAGCCTTTTGGTCATACCAAAACGTCTGGAGCTGTTGGCTGGCCTCAAGGTTTTTACTTGCCTTTTCCATGTACTCTGCCATTCTTGAGCGAAGGCCAAGTACATAGTCCACTATGTCTTGTTTAGGCTCATGAAGAGGTCTCTCCCAGCCTTCTTTAACAAGAGCAAGTGGTCCCCTTACAGGGTGGCCAAACAGAAGTTCAAAGGGTGAGAACCCTACTCCCTTCTGAGGCACCTCTCTGTAAGCGAAAAGCAGACATGGCAGGAGGACATCCCATCTCCTTTTGAGTTTTTCTGGGAGACCCATGATCATGCCCTTTAATGTCTTGTTGAATCTCTCAACAAGGCCATGAGTTTGTGGATGATATGGGGTAGTGAACTTATAAGTCACTCCACACTCATTCCACATGTGTTTTAGGTATGCTGACATGAAGTTGGTACCTCTGTCAGACACCACCTCCTTAGGGAAACCCACTCTGGTAAAGATACCAATGAGGGCCTTGGCTACTGCAGGGGCAGTAGTCGACCTAAGGGGAATAGCTTCAGGATACATAGTAGCATGATCCACTACTACCAGGATGTACATATTTCCTGAGGCTGTGGGAGGTTCAAGTGGACCCACTATGTCCACACCCACTCTTTCAAAGGGGACCCCCACCACTGGAAGTAGAATGAGGGGGGCCTTTGGATGCCCACCTGTCTTACCACTGGCTTGACAGGTGGGGCAGGAGAGGCAAAACTCCTTAACCTTCTGGGACATATTGGGCCAGTAGAAGTGGTTGACTAACCTCTCCCACGTCTTGGTTTGTCCCAAATGCCCAGCAAGGGGAATATCATGGGCTAAGGTCAGAATAAACTCTCTGAAACTCTGAGGCACTACCACTCTCCTAGTGGCACCAGGTTTGGGATCTCTTGCCTCAGTGTACAGGAGTCCATCTTCCCAATAGACCCTATGTGTTCCATTTTTCCTGCCTTTGGACTCTTCAGCAGCTTGCTGCCTAAGGCCTTCAAGAGAGGGACAGGTTTCTTGTCCCTTACACAACTCTTCCCTTGAGGGTCCCCCTGGGCCCAAGAGCTCAACCTGATAAGGTTCCAGTTCCATACGCTCAGTTCCCTCAGAGGGCAGAACTACTTCCTGAGAAGAGAGGTTCTCTTTTTCTTGTTGTGTTGCAGCTGGTTTCCCAGCTGACTTTCCTTTTCTCTTGGTAGGCTGGGCCTTTCTTCCAGACTCCAGCTCTACTTTTTCACCCTGTGCCTTGCACTGTGCCCTTGTCTTGACACACACCAGTTCAGGGATACCCAGCATGGCTGCATGGGTTTTCAGTTCTACCTCAGCCCATGCTGAGGACTCCAGGTCATTTCCAAGCAAACAGTCTACTGGGATATTTGAGGAGACCACCACCTGTTTCAGGCCATTGACCCCTCCCCACTCTAAAGTTACCATAGCCATGGGATGTACTTTAGTCTGATTGTCAGCGTTGGTGACTGGATAAGTTTGTCCAGCCAGGTATTGGCCAGGGGAAACCAGTTTCTCTGTCACCATGGTGACACTGGCACCTGTATCCCTCAGGCCCTCTACACTTCTCCCATTAATTAAGAGCTGCTGCCTGTATTTTTGCATGTTAGGGGGCCAGGCAGCCAGTGTGGCTAAATCCACCCCACCCTCAGAGACTAATGTAGCTTCAGTGTGACACCTGATTTGCTCTGGGCACACTGTTGATCCCACTTGGAGACTGGCCATTCCAGTTTTAGCTGGATTGGAGTTAGAAGTGGTATCTTTCTTGGGACAGGCCTTGTCTCCAGTTTGGTGTCCAGACTGACTACAGCTACGACACCAGGCCTTTTTGGGATCAAAGTTTTTACCCTTGTACCCAGAATTGTTTTGTGAAGAGACTCTGGGCCCACCCTCCTGTGCAGGTTTTTGGGGGCCTGTAGAAGACTCTTTACTATTTTTGTTTTTGGCTGTCTCACCACCTTTCCCCTGGGGAGGTTTTGTGACCCCTTTCTTTTGGTCACCCCCTGTGGAAGTTTTGGACACCCTAGTCTTGGCCCAATAGTCCGCCTTCTTTCCCAATTCTTGGGGAGAAATTGGTCCTAGGTCTACCAGATGCTGATGCAGTTTGTCATTGAAACAATTACTTAACAGGTGTTCTTTCACAAATACATTGTACAGCCCATCATAATTACTTACACCACTGCCTTGAATCCAACCATCTAGTGTTTTTACTGAGTAGTCTACAAAGTCAACCCAGGTCTGGCTCGAGGATTTTTGAGCCCCCCTGAATCTAATCCTATACTCCTCAGTGGAGAATCCAAAGCCCTCAATCAGGGTACCCTTCATGAGGTCATAAGATTCTGCATCTTTTCCAGAGAGTGTGAGGAGTCTATCCCTACACTTTCCTGTGAACATTTCCCAAAGGAGAGCACCCCAGTGAGATTTGTTCACTTTTCTGGTTACACAAGCCCTCTCAAAAGCTGTGAACCATTTGGTGATGTCATCACCATCTTCATATTTAGTTACAATCCCTTTAGGGATTTTCAACATGTCAGGAGAATCTCTGACCCTATTTATGTTGCTGCCACCATTGATGGGTCCTAGGCCCATCTCTTGTCTTTCCCTTTCTATGGCTAGGATCTGTCTTTCCAAAGCCAATCTTTTGACCATCCTGGCTAACTGGATGTCCTCTTCACTGGAGTTATCCTCAGTGATTTCAGAGAGGTTGGTCCCTCCTGTGAGGGAGCCAGCATCTCTGACTATTAAGCTTGGAGTCAGGGCTTGAGAGGCCCTGTCTTCCCTAGATAGGACTGGTAGGGGGGAATCACCCTCCAAGTCACTATCATCATCCTCTGTGTTGCCATCCTCAGAGGGGTTGGCTCTTTCAAACTCTGCCAACAGCTCCTGGAGCTGTAGTTTGGAAGGTCTGGAGCCCATTGCTATTTTCTTTAGTTTACAGAGTGACCTTAGTTCTCTCATCTGTAGATGGAGGTAAGGTGTGGTGTCGAGTTCCACCACATTCACATCTGTACTAGACATTATGCTTCTAAAAGTTGGAATACTTTTTAAGAATCTAAAAACTAGTTCTAGAATCTAATTCAAACTTTTACCAAACTTTTAAACTCTAAAAGAAATGCTAAACAGGATCTAACACAAGGCCCTAGCAGGTCTTTTAAGAATTTAGAAAAATTTAAAATTGCAAAAATCAATTTCTAATGACAATTTTTGGAATTTGTCGTGTGATCAGGTATTGGCTGAGTAGTCCAGCAAATGCAAAGTCTTGTACCACACCGCTGATCCACCAATGTAGGAAGTTGGCTCTGTATGTGCTATTTCAAAGTAAGGAATAGCATGCATAGAGTCCAAGGGTTCCCCTTAGAGGTAAGATAGTGGCAAAAAGAGATAATACTAATGCTCTATTTTGTGGTAGTGTGGTCGAGCAGTAGGCTTATCAAAGGAGTAGTGTTAAGCATTTGTTGTACATACACACAGGCAATAAATGAGGAACACACACTCAGAGACAAATCCAGGCCAATAGGTTTTGTTATAGAAAAATATCTTTTCTTAGTTTATTTTAAGAACCACAGGTTCAAATTCTACATGTAATATCTCATTTGAAAGGTATTGCAGGTAAGTACTTTAGGAACTTTGAATCATTACATTAGCATGTATACTTTTTACATAAAACACAATAAGCTGTTTTAAAAGTGGACATAGTGCAATTTTCACAGTTCCTGGGGGAGGTAAGTTTTTGTTAGTTTTGTCAGGTAAGTAAATCACTTACAAGTCTCAGGTTTGGGTCCAAGGTAGCCCACCATTGGGGGTTCAGAGCAACCCCAAAGTTACCACACCAGCAGCTCAGGGCCGGTCAGGTGCAGAGGTCAAGGAGGTGCCCAAAACGCATAGGCTTCAATGGAGAGAAGGGGGTGCCCCGGTTCCGGTCTGCCAGCAGGTAAGTACCCGCGTCTTCGGAGGGCAGACCAGGGGGGTTTTGTAGGGCACCGGGGGGGACACAAGTCCACACAAAAAGTACACCCTCAGCAGCGCAGGGGCGGCCGGGTGCAGTGTGCAAACAAGCGTCGGGTTCGCAATGTAAATCAATGGGAGACCAAGGGATCTCTTCAGCGGTGCAGGCAGGCAAGGGGGGGCTCCTCGGGGTAGCCACCACCTGGGCAAGGGAGAGGGCCTCCTGGGAGGTCACTCCTGCACTGAAGTTCCGATCCTTCAGGTGCTGGGGGCTGCGGGTGCAGGGTCTTTTCCAGCCGTCGGGATTTTAGAGTCAGGCAGTCGCGGTCAGGGGGAGCCTCGGGATTCCCTCTGCAGGCGTCGCTGTGGGGCCCAGGGGGGACAACTTTGGTTACTCACAGTCTCGGAGTCGCCGGAGGGTCCTCCCTGAGGTGTTGGTTCTCCACCAGTCGAGTCGGGGTCGCCGGGTGCAGTGTTGCAAGTCTCACGCTTCTTGCGGGGAATTGCAGGGGTCTTTAAATCTGCTCCTTGAAACAAAGTTGCTGTTCTTTTGGAGCAGTGCCGCTGTCCTCGGGAGTTTCTTGGTCTCTTGGAAGCAGGGCAGTCCTCTGAGGATTCAGAGGTCGCTGGTCCTCTATTCAAATTCTACATGTAATATCTCATTTGAAAGGTATTGCAGGTAAGTACTTTAGGAACTTTGAATCATTACATTAGCATGTATACTTTTTACATAAAACACAATAAGCTGTTTTAAAAGTGGACACAGTGCAATTTTCACAGTTCCTGGGGGAGGTAAGTTTTTGTTAGTTTTGTCAGGTAAGTAAATCACTTACAAGTCTCAGGTTTGGGTCCAAGGTAGCCCACCATTGGGGGTTCAGAGCAACCCCAAAGTTACCACACCAGCAGCTCAGGGCCAGTCAGGTGCAGAGGTCAAGGAGGTGCCCAAAACGCATAGGCTTCAATGGAGAGAAGGGGGTGCCCCGGTTCCGGTCTGCCAGCAGGTAAGTACCCGCGTCTTCGGAGGGCAGACCAGGGGGGTTTTGTAGGGCACCGGGGGGGACACAAGTCCACACAAAAAGTACACCCTCAGCAGCGCAGGGGCGGCCGGGTGCACTGTGCAAACAAGCGTCGGGTTCGCAATGTAAATCAATGGGAGACCAAGGGGTCTCTTCAGCGGTGCAGGCAGGCAAGGGGGGGCTCCTCGGGGTAGCCACCACCTGGGCAAGGGAGAGGGCCTCCTGGGAGGTCACTCCTGCACTGAAGTTCCGATCCTTCAGGTGCTGGGGGCTGCGAGTGCAGGGTCTTTTCCAGCCGTCGGGATTTTAGAGTCAGGCACTCGCGGTCAGGGGGAGCCTCGGGATTCCCTCTGCAGGCGTCGCTGTGGGGCCCAGGGGGGACAACTTTGGTTACTCACAGTCTCGGAGTCGCCGGAGGGTCCTCCCTGAGGTGTTGGTTCTCCACCAGTCGAGTCGGGGTCGCCGGGTGCAGTCTCACGCTTCTTGCGGGGAGTTGCAGGGGTCTTTAAATCTGCTCCTTGAAACAAAGTTGCTGTTCTTTTGGAGCAGTGCCGCTGTCCTCGGGAGTTTCTTGGTCTCTTGGAAGCAGGGCAGTCCTCTGAGGATTCAGAGGTCGCTGGTTCTGGAGAAAGCGTCGCTGGAGCAGGGTTCTTTAGAAGGCTGGAGACAGGCCGGTAGGACTGGGGCCAAAGCAGTTGGTGTCTTCTTTCTTCTTCTGCAGGGGCTTTCAGCTCAGCAGTCTTCTTCTTCGGTAAGTTGCAGGAATCTAAATTCTTAGGTTCTGGGGAGCCCTTAAATACAAAATTTAAGGGCGTGTTTAGGTCTGGGGGGTTAGTAGCCAATGGCTACTAGCCCTGAGGGTGGGTACACCCTCTTTGTGCCTCCTCCCAAGGGGAGGGGGTCACATCCCTAATCCTATTGGGGAATCCTCCATCTGCAAGATGGAGGATTTCTAAAAGTTAGAGTCACTTCAGCTCAGGACACCTTAGGGGCTGTCCTGACTGGCCAGTGACTCCTCCTTGTTATTCTCATTATTTTCTCCGGCCTTGCCGCCAAAAGTGGGGGCCGTGGCCGGAGGGGGCGGGCAACTCCACTAGCTGGAGTGTCCTGCGGTGCTGGCACAAAGGGGTGAGCCTTTGAGGCTCACCGCCAGGTGTGACAGCTCCTGCCTGGGGGAGGTGTTAGCATCTCCACCCAGTGCAGGCTTTGTTACTGGCCTCAGAGTGACAAAGGCACTCTCCCCATGGGGCCAGCAACATGTCTCGGTTGTGGCAGGCTGCTGGAACCAGTCAGCCTACACAGATAGTCGGTTAAGGTTTCAGGGGGCACCTCTAAGGTGCCCTCTGGGGTGTATTTTACAATAAAATGTACACTGGCACCAGTGTGCATTTATTGTGCTGAGAAGTTTGATACCAAACTTCCCAGTTTTCAGTGTAGCCATTATGGTGCTGTGGAGTTTGTGTAAAACAGACTCCCAGACCATATACTCTTATGGCTACCCTGCACTTACAATGTCTAAGGTATTGCTTAGACACTGTAGGGGCACAGTGCTCATGCACTGGTGCCCTCACCTATGGTATAGTGCACCCTGCCTTAGGGCTGTAAGGCCTACTAGAGGGGTGACTTATCTACACCTGCATAGGCAGTGAGAGGCTGGCATGGCACCCTGAGGGGAGTGCCATGTCGACTTACTCGTTTTGTTCTCACCAGCACACACAAGCTGGCAAGCAGTGTGTCTGTGCTGAGTGAGGGGTCCCCAGGGTGGCATAAGACATGCTGCAGCCCTTAGAGACCTTCCTTGGCATCAGGGCCCTTGGTACCAGGGGTACCATTTACAAGGGACTTATCTGGATGCCAGGGTGTGCCAATTGTGGAATCAAAAGTACAGGTTAGGGAAAGAACACTGGTGCTGGGGCCTGGTTAGCAGGCCTCAGCACACTTTCAATTCAAAACATAGCATCAGCAAAGGCAAAAAAGTCAGGGGGTAACCATGCCAAGGAGGCATTTCCTTACAGGGGTGATCCTGCAGAAAGGCCATTTCAAACAATTAGGAACACTTATTTTTCAACAGTTATATCTCATATGCAATAAGACACGGATCTAAATAATGTTTGTTTTGTTTCCAAACAGTTTCATTTTCAAAATTGTGAATGTATTTGTTCAACTGCTAACTACATCGCTAATAAAATGTCCCCGCCAATTAATGCTTGGTGCTGGAATATGCACTGATCTGAAAGTCACACCCCTGCGGGACCAATTTAGACCTTCCTTCTGAGGTGGTAACTCAAGTACCATTAAATGGATTAATAATGACATCTATTTTTTATAGCAATGAAGCGCTGTATGCAAAACACAGCTTTATTTATTATGTATGTAAATAAGTATGACAGCATTGCCCAGGTTTAATAGATCTGTTCCAATTTTTCAATAGTGCAGTTTATATAATTTGACACTATTGGTTGAGCGAGACAAATTTTACAGACCAGCTAAGAAGTTCGTAGAGCCCAAGAAAGTTATAGCGAACTTGGGACAAAGTGCCAGTCCACTGCCACTTACAATACCGCAATGTTGGCCACTTGTAAAGGCACAAAGGAAACCGAAAGCAAGTATGCGCTCGTCTGCTTTCACACTGGAAGTTTCCACGACAACCAAACTATCTATTATAAAGTATAAACAGGATTGTTAACTACATAATCTAAATTGCTGTGCGATTAATGTGCAGTGATAAGACCGTTTCCTACCCTTAGACGTCTGTGTGATGCCTCTAAACATTCAGAAAGAAAAACTTTCCAAAGGCACTGCAAACCAGATGGATGAAAACAACCCCAAACATAAAAGCACGAAGGAAACCGAAAGCAAGTGTGCGCTCGTCTGCTTTCAAACTGGTAGTTTCCACAACAACCAAACTATCTATTATAAAGTATAAACAGGATTGTTAACTACATAATCTAAATTGCTGTGCGATTAATGTGCAGTGATAAGACCGTTTCCTACCCTTAGACGTCTGTGTGATGGCTCTAAACATTCAGAAAGAAAAACTTTCCAAAGGCACTGCAACCCAGATGGACGAAAACAACCCCAAACAAGCGAGATCGCACTGCCAAAATAAATAAAAAGTAGTCCACGAACCTGACTGGAAACAGCAAGCCACGCATGTTTACAGTACTTGGTCGCTGCGCTCAAGGAGGGCTAACCACCGGAAAAGGCATGACGTATGCATGCCTTCCACTAATGAAAGGAAGCCGATTTTAACAGGCAAGCCCACGAACCAATAAAAGACACTGAGATGACGTGGACGGGGCTCCGAGCCCTTTTCTAATCCCTAAAGCGTCTCGCTAGCGATATGCATGCGCAAGCGCATGCGACGCAGACTCGACCCTAAAAATGAAGAAAGAATGGGCTTGGTTAAAAGCCCACAGACAGATTACAACTTGCCAGTGCGCTTGTGAGCTGGACCCTAAAAACTGAAATAAACTACGATGTTGGAAACAGGTTTTTGATCCAAATTTCTTTTTACAAAATAAAGCTTTAGTGAATACAGTTCTCTTCATAAAGTAAGATGCAAATGTTTATACAGGAATGATGCCCCTCTCTTGCCCGATTCAAGATGGTGTAAGTTTAGCTCAGATAGGCAAACAGCCTTTTAAAGAGTGTGAAATAACTTTCCCGCGATGGGAAGAGATTTACAAGGGAAAGTAGTAGAGAAGGCGTCAATAGGGCCTCACTCAATATAGGGTGGCCGGTAATTAGAGGAGAAGATATCAGGGCCATACTCAATGATCACGCCTGGAATCTCTCTACTATACAACTGGACTAGACATGTTTTCAGACCTGTAATCAGGGAAAACATGTGGGACCTGTTCCACGTTACCAATTCCACGTTTTCCCTGGTCCCAGGGTGGTTTCCTTGCCTCTACGATTTGGTTTAAAGTGTGTGTTCCTGCACCTGGGTAAACTTGTAATCGGGAAGGTGGTACAGCATTGGTGTTATGTGTTGGAATGTGCCACATATGCCTACTGTTGAAGCAGATATGCTAATTAAGAAAATTATTAATGATCTATATGCTATTACTAATGAGAAATGCACAGAGAAATTAATCGTAGAAAAATAATGTGCACGTTTTGAAAAATGTGCCCTCGGTGTATGATCACCATGTGTACTAAAACGATTTAAATTGTATGAAATAATAAAAATATGTGAGAAAAATGTAATAATATGTCATAATGAGATGTATAACCTATGTTTTACATTAATTCATAGTCTTAAGTTAGCTGAATTAAAGGCCTAGTTCCACTGGACCTTGCTCGCTCTGAACATGGAGAAATGAATGCTTTGCGAAGGACTGGTAACCGGGGACTGCAGCCTTGACCCATTCGAAGTTCAAGTTACTTAGCTAGAATTTTCTACAATGTACCGGCGGACAGGAGATGATGAAGACAATTTGATACAATTATGTGTAGAGCAGGCTAAATGTACTTTCCCAGGACTTGAACAATAGAGGCACTGACTAGAGAGCGATATGCAACAATTTGGATACCTGAAGGACTGGAGGATGAGAGCATCGCATGAAGAACCAATGCGTTGCGTGTAACTTGAAGTTTAGGAAAATTAGTAGATACAGTAAACAAAAACTATAGGTTAAAGTCATATCTGATGACCGACTGACCAATTAGCAATTAGGGGGATGAACTGGGAGACACTAATAAAAAGTCATGACAAAGGGCAAAAAATCAGAGTAGCAGGAGGAAATCGATGATGTCAGGAGACGCTGTACGAGGTGCTGATATTGGGCTCATACTCTGTGAGCCTGATCCGTAGCAGACTGATTGATGACCTGAAAACGAAGACTGACTTGTTGCTGATCCATCCTGGATAGGTAGCTATGAAAATGTGACTGATGATTTGTATGCCTTTTCTTCTAGGTACCAACTGCACTGACTATAGATATTCTCTTAGATAGATTTTTTCCAAATTAATGTTTTCTCTAAAAGTTTTTTCACATGAAGACCCACATGCTGATGCTAATCTTGGTTAGGTAGGCTGTGAAAGGGTGACGTTGACGGTGACAAATGACTGATGAACTCATTTTGCTGAACCTTGCGATTAATGCCGGTATTCTTAGTTTGTGGTATTACATTGTCGTATAAGCTTTCTTTGAGAACTGATTTCTTTTATGATGATTGAATAAAGATTTACTAACAGATGATTTAGAAATGTAATCTATAGGGAAATCAAAATTTTATGTCAAGACCGGAGGCTCCTATTATGCGTTTCTTTTCTTGCTTTATTTAATGAGCAGCAGTCAAGAAACTAAAAATCCCATAAGGCTTAACATCTGTAGCCAATGGGATTAAAAAGATAGTTCAAAACACACAGAACCAATAGTAATTACGATATGGCATTATGACGTCACTTGACTGCAAGCAGCCCTCTTTTCTTGCTGCTGCAGTCGAGATAAGTCGCATTTTCTTTTCTCCTTGTTAATACATTATCTGATATTTTAATGCTGTTGGTTTGTAAATAATACTGTATTTTGGCCTTTGTCATGTTAGACGGCAAGTTGCCGCATGTTTATATCCGACTCCGACCACTCGTCAACTGTATTTTTGTTGTTTGGAGCTGAGCCCGTCAGCTCTCAATTTATTTCTGAATTTCAGCACGCGTCGCGTGCGTTCCGCTTTTAGGCATTCCTTTCATGCCTTTCCAGCTCACGGCAACTGCCGTCTGTTTACATTTCTTCCGGCCCTCTCTCAGAGGGTTTCCAGCCGTGCGCTCCAGCTGACGCCGGCTTTGTTTACTTTAGACGCACGGCGCGCGCGTTCAAAAATTCCGAACATTCTTTTGCCTCAGGCAGCAACCGTCACTCGGTTTGCTCCTGAGGCAGAGACGTCGTATATCAGAGCGCTTCTGACGGCATTCTTCTTTATTATCTAGAGCAACTTTAGTGGCTTCTTTTAGACCAGGGTTATTTTATTAACCCTTTCTAGTCCATCTGCTTTCAAAAAGACTCCGTTTTTTCTCGCTTTTGGTCTCCTGACTTTTCAAAATTAATTTTTTCAATTCTATTTTATTTCTACATATTTTACTGTCTTTAAAGACATAATGGAACCTGGCAATTCCTCTATGGAACAGAGTGTTTCCTCTGAACTGGAAGACATGAGACATGAACTTTGTGATTTCATCAGAAGCTCTGTCCATCAGGCAGTTTCTTCCTCATTACAAAAATTATCAAAAAATCTGGAGAATAACCTTTCTAACTTAATTTCCAAATCGGCCCAGACTGCGGGGGAATGCAGTACGCGTCCACCAGCGAAGCCAGATATGGGGACGCATATGGAAAGTGAGTCCTTCTCACGTATGCCAGAGGACGCGGTTCCTCACAAGGCTCCTGCCAAGGAGTATAACAATATGGCGCCAAAATCTTCTCTAAAACGAAAATCTAAAGAACGCAATGTTCTCCCGGTTATTTCTCCAGTTATTCAAGATACAGACGAAGATATGCCTGATGTAGATTCAGATTCTTATTTATCTGACAAAGACGATGATGAGTCCTTTTCCATTCCTCCAAAGAAACCAAAAATAACCTCTGCTACCCCTTCTCTCTTTGACTCAGAGGGTTTTCCTATGTTCGATCCCTCTCAAATTCATCATCCCAATTCCACGGAGTGGTTTCCAGCAGACCATGTGGGTCGTTATGTGGCACAAAAACTATTTTCTCCACTAGACAAACAAACCAGGTCCAAATTAAAGTCTGAATGTCCTCGTCCCGTACTTTCCAACAAAGCCACTATCACTCCTACTATTGATGAACAAATGTTGACTTTCTTCACCAAACAAGGCAAGGACCCGCGCAAGGGCGTAGATAAAGCTTGGTCCTCTTGCCAAGATAAACTCTTAGATATTACTGGGCCTCTTACTAGAATTTTCGATCTTGTGGAATCAGCCAGACTAGACGGGTCCTTTCTGGACCCAGAAGAGTTATCTTTATGGATTCAGCGTTGTTTCTGCCTTTTGGGAAATGCAAATTCTTCCTTTATTCACGAGAGACGTAAAGGTCTACTTATTAAACTTGATCCCAAACTCGTCAAATTGGCAACCGTTCAACCTCAGTTCCAATCGGATGGACAGCTTTTTGGAGACTCCTTTATCAAGGACCTCGGCAAATATGTTGCTACTTTCACCTCGTTAACCAAAGCCCAACAGTCCATGAGAAAAATGTTTCACCAGCGGGTTTTTGCCAGGGCCGGTAGAGGCAGGGGTCGCTTTACCGGCCGCGGATTCACCAATCAAGGCTCCAGAG
Organism: Pleurodeles waltl; assembly: GCF_031143425.1. Classification (NCBI taxonomy): domain Eukaryota; kingdom Metazoa; phylum Chordata; class Amphibia; order Caudata; family Salamandridae; genus Pleurodeles; species Pleurodeles waltl. The sequence goes on from NC_090444.1 coordinate 1,322,481,837, forward strand.
GTTATTACAGCTCATATCAGCAGGACTTTAGACCTCAGTTCTACCCCCAACGTGGCAGAGGATACCGTGCCAGGTCGACCAGACATTCCAGAGCCACCAACCCAACAGGTAAGCCTCTTTGTCGATTCTTTCCCGACAGGAGGTCGTATTTCCCATTTTCTGTCAAATTGGCATGCAATAACAAAAGATGCTTGGGTGTTAAACACAGTTCTAGGTTACAAAATAGAACTTTATTCTACTCCTGTCCAAACTTTTTTCCAACCTCCTCCCCAATTTTCTACAGAAATGGTTCATCTAATTTCCCTAGAGGTAGACACATTGTTACGCAAACAAGCGATTGCGCCCACTCTTCCCCTTCCTTCAGGTTTTATCAGCCCAATTTTTCTTGTTCAAAAGAAAAACAAAAAGATGCGTCCAGTCATCAATCTAAAACATTTCAACCGGTTTGTAGTATACCGGCATTTCAAAATGGAAACAATCCTCCATCTCAGAGATATTCTCCTCCAGAACGACTGGATGGTCAGATTGGATCTACGGGACGCTTACTTAGTCATTCCGGTTCATCCAGAATACAGAAAATTTCTCCAATTCCAATGGTTAGACAAAATGTATCACTTTACCTCTCTGCCCTTCGGTCTATCGTCGGCCCCATGGTGCTTCACAAAACTCATGAAACCCGTGGTAGCTTTTCTAAGAGCTCAAGGGATAAGATTATTAATTTATCTAGACGATATCCTCATCCTAAGTCAATCGCCTCAGACTCTCATACTCCACCTGCAAACGACTTGCTCTCTGTTGGAGCAATTGGGTTTCATAATAAACAGAGAAAAATCCCTTCTTATCCCTTCCCAAGTCGTAGAATTTCTAGGGTTTCAAATCAATTCCCTCTCAGCGTCCCTTCTTCTACCATCGTCAAAAATAAAATCCATAAAATCAGAAATTCTACAAATTCTCCGAAATTCCCTCATTTCCCTCCGAACTCTAGCCCGAGTTGTAGGTCTTCTCTCCTCCTCCATCCAAGCAATCTTTCCGGGTCCCCTTCATTATCGTGCCCTTCAAAGATTAAAGATTCAACACCTGAGAAAGGGGCTTTCGTATTCCGATCTCGTTCCTTTGGACATAGAGTCTCGCACGGAGCTTCAATGGTGGATAGACCATTTAGCTGCTTGGAACGGGAGAAGTATTTTTCCATCAGCCCCAGATCTTGTGTTAGAATCCGATGCAAGTCATCAAGGCTGGGGGGCCCGCTGTGGACCCATCTCGACTGGAGGTACATGGTCAAGCGAGGAGTCCAAATTGCACATCAATTGTTTAGAGATGCTTGCAGGCTCCTTTGCAATCAGAAGTCTTGCAAAGAACAAAGTACATTGTGCAATCCTGCTCAGGATGGACAACATATCTGCAGTCAGATATATAAACCATCTTGGGGGCACACGATCCAAACCTTTGGCAGATCTAGCCAAGAGCTTTTGGGAGTTTTGCCTCTCAAACCATCTTTCGGTACATGCAGAGTATCTTCCTGGGACTCTCAACACAGTGGCGGATTGGCATTCTCGTCACCTTCGAGACTCCAGCGATTGGAGACTTCATCCTTCCGTGTTTCACAGCATTCAATCCTTATGGGGCCCTTTTTCCATAGACCTTTTTGCATCCCGACTCAACACACAACTTCCCCAATTTTACAGCTGGCGCCCAGATCCCTCAGCCTTAGCATCAGATGCTTTCTCTCAAGACTGGTCGTTTTCCCTCAACTATGCCTTTCCTCCTTTCATAATGATCAACAGGGTTCTGGCTCAGGCCAGACGTCAACACGCCTCTCTCTCTCTTATCGTCCCGTTTTGGCAATCTCAAATTTGGTTCCCCACTCTTTTAGAAATGTCAATAGATTTTCCCTTGCTAATTCCATCCTTTCCGGATCTGCTGCTAGACCCTCTTCACCGTGCTCACCCCCTTATTCTGAACAATATCCTAACCTTATCCGCTTGGAAAATATCAGGAATCCCCAGTCTTCCCCTGTCATTTCGGCAGAAGCTTCCCATTACATCTCAAGCTCCTGGGCCCCAGGCACCAAAAAAGCCTATAAGGCGGCCTGGTCTCTATGGGATTGCTGGTGTGTGGGAAGACAAATTGATCCCTTTTCAGCAGATGTTATTTTTGTCGTAAATTTTCTAGCCTCGGAAGCTAGCAAAGGTAAAGCATTTCGCACTATCAATCTTTACAGATCTGCTATCTCTTCCAACCATATTCATGTTCACGGGAAACCAGTAGGCGAGCACCCGTTGGTCTGTAAATTATTGAAGGGAGTAAAATTTTCTAAACCTCCGTTACCAAAATACAACCACTTGTGGGATGTTAATATTGTTTTGAAATATTTGATTGCATTACCAGATAATTCAAGTTTATCATTAAAGCTTTTATCTGCTAAATTAACAATGTTATTATGTTTAGTTTCTATTAAACGGTTATCAGATGTTAAGGCTTTGGACGTCTCCAGCCGTCAATTCACCCCGTCGGGTGTGTTGTTTTCGGTTGTAAGACGCACTAAGACGAATTTGTCATCAGTCTTTTATCCCTATTTTCCGCTTCAACCAAAATTGTGTGTAGGACAATGTCTCAAAGTCTATGAGCATAGAACCGCAGATTTGAGAACATCCTCCTCCCAACTTCTCATATCTTTCAGAAAACCCCATAACCCTGTTTCTTCTGCTACACTAGCACGTTGGGTAAGACTGATTATGTCCTTGGCTGGTATTGATGTTTCCAAGTTTGGAGCTCATTCCTCTAGGGGGGCTATGGCTTCCAAAGCCTTTTGGGCGGGTTCCCGTTTGGAGGATATTCTAAAATCTGCGGATTGGTCCAATGATAATACTTTTAAAGTGTTTTATTGCAAACCAATTGATAATGCTTCTTTCAACGTGATTAATATGCTTTAAACTCGCATAATAGGAGCCTCCGGTCTTGACATAAAATGTAGATTTTCCTAGTTTATGACGGAAAGTCTTAATTTTATTAAAGACACGGAGGCGAGTATTATCCCACCTCTTGTATAACTTTGTTTTCCCTCCCTTTCTCTAGTTCCGGCTTCAACCACTCAGACAACGTCCTAATCAGATCCCGTCAGGTCATCCAAACATTTCGTTCCCTTCAGGACTTGGATCATCCCTGTCGGTTTGGCCGGACCACCCTCGCTTCTGCAAGCTCCTGGACTTTTTCTCTGATGTTTTTGCTTTCCTCATGGCTCTGTTTATTCTTTGCTTGTTGTTTCCTTTGTTCACAGTTAACTGACTTCATTTGCAAGAAAAGAGGGCTGCTTGCAGTCAAGTGACGTCATAATGCCATATCGTAATTACTATTGGTTCTGTGTGTTTTGAACTATCTTTTTAATCCCATTGGCTACAGATGTTAAGCCTTATGGGATTTGTAGTTTCTTGACTGCTGCTCATTAAATAAAGCAAGAAAAGAAACGCATAATACTCGCCTCCGTGTCTTTAATAAAATTAAGACTTTCCGTCATAAACTAGGAAAATCTACATTGTTAACTCTTTACCGAGTTGTGGTTATTCAGGTGTAAATGGGTTTAAGGTGGTTTTTCTACAGAATGTTTTCTTGATTATTGATTTTGATTATTGGTTCAGTAGTCACTGCATGACTAGGATACTCCATGCAATTCAAAAGGATCATCGACCTATGCGCGTCCCCTTGTAAGTTTACTTACTAAGGACCAGGCGCGCTGGCAGTTTTGGTAGCAGCTTGATGGTTAGTTTCCTTGGAGAACAAGTTATGTGGTGATTATTGGTTACGGTGGTAGTTTAAGTTAGGGTTAGTTGTTCGTATTTTTATGAGGTTTGAATTTTGTTTTTCTGAAATGGCAATTGTAGCAAAAATGATGTCCCCTTAAGCCCAGAAATGACTTTCCCAGATCCTGGATCCTGCTAGTAAAGGAGTGTATGTTCTTGCCGTGTTTTTTGATAGTGTGAAAGTGGTAGGTTGGCTTGCACAGGCTTAAGCAAATAGCAGGTGAATTGTGATGTATGTGAGGTAAGTAGGGAGTCTGCGTACTCCAGTTGAGGTTAGTAAGAGTGTGCGTACTCCGTAGTATGAGAGTAGGGAAGTCGTCAAACTTCACCTGTGTGTGGCGCTTTGTGCTCCAAAATTATCCACGTGGTTGTTGGTGATGTACGGACCCTGCGTGGTCTAAGACTCCGGAGTATATTGACAAGTGTAGGACATTATATGTTGCAATCTGTCTGGTTAAGTAGGTTGATCAGGTATGGTCAACAAGTGTGTGTGTGAGATAAATGAGCAAAATAAATTTCGACTGAGATTTGACGAGTTCTATGGGGGTCATTCAGACCCCGGCGGGCGGCGGGAGCCGCCCGCCAGAAGGGAACCGCCATATGGCCGCTCCGCGGTCGAAAGACCGCGGAGGCCATTCTGGCTTTCCCGCTGGGCTGGCGGGCGACCGCCAGAAGGCCGCCCGCCAGCCCAGCGGGAAACCCCTTCCCACGATGAAGCCAGCTCCGAATGGAGCCGGCGGAGTGGGAAGGTGCGACGGGTGCAGTTGCACCCGTCGCGAATTTCAGTGTCTGCTGAGCAGACACTGAAATTCTTTGTGGGGCCCTCTTACGGGGGCCCCTGCAGTGCCCATGCCATTGGCATGGGCACTGCAGGGGCCCCCAGGGGCCCCACGACACCCCATACCGCCATCCTGTTCCTGGCGGGCGAACCGCCAGGAACAGGATGGCGGTATGGGGTGTCGGAATCCCCATGGCGGCGCAGCAAGCTGCGCCGCCATGGAGGATTCCTGAGGGCATCGGAAAACCGGCGGGAGACCGCCGGTTTTCCTGTTCTGACCGCGGCCAAACCACCGCGGTCAGAATGCCCTGCGGGGCACCGTCAGCCTGTTGGCGGTGCTCCCGCCGGAATGACCCCCTATGTGTGCCAGGACAGACTCATTGATCAGTTGAGAGTTAAATTTGTGGGTCGAATTTTGCTTGCAAATGTGGGAGACTGAGAAAGAGGAATAGCTACATGAGCAAAAGAGAAGCCATTAGTGAAAATCCGTAAGGTCTCTGATGCGATTGTGTCCCTTCCTGTAGTAAACCAGCAGGTTTGTTTAGTTATTGGTATTTGGGTAAAGTGCTTGCAATAATTTGCATTAGTTGTATGAGTCAAAGTAGGAGGACGAGCCACAAGACTTTTTCAGCCGCTGTGTGTGAGTATGACGTCAGAGTGTGCCGCGCTGGGATAGGTTGGTTAGTGAGAAGAGTTGCGAATGGATTGGCAGCCGTCTGTAAGAGGCAATTGGTTGAGTAAACGGGTGAAGGGAATCTTGGGAGTGAAAGTCATTTCATTATTGAATCGAAATAAATAAAACAGACAAAATGAAGTTTTTCAAGGCATTCAGAAGTGCGACGAAGGGTGATACTTATATTAAGGCATCAGTGGGGGAGCTGACCCCACCTGAAAATTCTCCCGCTTATATTGGAATAGAGGAGCGAGGTGTAGCACCATGTCTGTGGTTGAAACAGTGGTGTAAGCTAACTAAGAAGCGAGGGTCCTTAGCGTTCCCATAGCATGGAACATTTAATTTGAGAATTTTGGATGAATTGCGAATGGCATTATACGAAATGAAGCTGTTACCGAGACCATCAAAGTTTGAGGATTTAGCGGTTTGGGAGCTGGTAGCCAGACAACAACAAGAGATGAAGTTCAAGAAGAGAATGAAGCAAGTAGAGAAATCTTTAGCTGAAGCTAGATGGGATTGGGAATAAAAGAAATGGAGATCAGTGACATTACAGGATGTCAAGGTGTTTTCTGCCATTACGTAGGGAGATGAGGCAGAGAAGGAAGATAGTGCTAAAGAGGATGAAAGCGCAGGGAAAAAGAAAAAGAGAAAGTCTTATATAGATGAAGATTCGGATGTTGAAGATCTCATTACGCAGTTGTTAAGGGATCGACCTCCACTCTTTGCAACCTATTCAGGGGGTCCAGGCACTAGTGTCACTACAACTGCTCCAACACAAGTAGAGGGAATGGAGGGAGCAGCTCAGACAGATAGTGGACAGTTACCAGGGGTAGTACAGAGTACACCTAATGTAGGAACTACTACTGTGGTTCAAGCACAGATGCATCCACCTTCTGTCACGACCTACTTGTAATCTGTGTCTGTGACCCACAGGAAGTGTGGCAGGCTTCTTGTTCTTGTAAGTTCTGCCTTGGCCCAAATAGGGGCAACCCTTTCTGGTAGCCACGGTGCTGCTGAGGGCGGGAACGCCAAATGCAGCCCGTGCCCTCCAGAAGAAGTCCCCGAGGGAAAAAACCCCAAAAGGGGAAAAAACCTCAACAAGAGGGAACTCCTGAAACAAACAAGAGTAAAAGAAAATCAAAACAAAAGGAAAAAATGACCAGGAAAAAAGCTGGAACAAAATCAGAGTTTCAATAGCAGATGCAGAGAAACAAGAGCGAAGATCACCACCAAACAGGAAGTGTTGCAGTGCAAAGAGACCAAGAATCCCACACCTTATATACCCCAGGAACAGGAAGTAACCGACAGGGAGTAAAAAGGTGCCATCTTGAATTGGGATCCAGTGTTAGAATGCTATAGAAAAAATAGCATAGTGAATTGGAAACCAGTGCATGCAGGGAAAAAAGGAAGCATGCTGGGAAAAGAGAAAGAAACATGGGAAAGATAGTGAGTATATATTAATAAGGGCGACAGGAAAGAAAAGAAGAAAGAAAAGAGGTGAGTGGGGGACCAGGCTCTACTGGGGAAGCGCTGCACTGAAGAGAAAACGAGGCCCCATGCCCAATTTTGGGCCTCGACAAACATATGCAAGGCTCGGGGCGCGGCGTGTCCTGCTGCCGCGCGCCGCGTCCCGAGCCGAACCATAGGCTTGCGGAGCGGCAGGCGGCGCAACACCTTCAGTACAGAGAACTCATCCAGATGTACCAGTTCTTGAGACAGTCTCGAACATAATGGTGCCAACAGAGCAAGTGCTTCCAAGGCCAATGTTAGTTCAAACAGAGCCGACCCCAATGTTATTGGCTTCGGCACAAGCACAGGGTTTGCCGAAATTTACAACAATGACAGGAACACAGTCAGATATTACACCAGTCATGAATCAGGCAATGGGGGTAACATTCCCACCAGGTGCGAGTGTTAGGGCAGCTCCAGATGCAATATTGCTACCAATTACTGTTGGGCCAACGGTACCATTGTTTGCGCAAAAGAACTCAAATGCAGAGGAGCAGAGCCTTGTGAGGAGGGGAGTGAGTGATCCTGTGCAGATGATGTAATCCGCAGGTTAGACTTTCAAAGGATCTAGACCTTTAATGGATCTTAGTCCTCTTGTAGCATTTCCAGATGCAGTGAATTGACTGAATGCGAGTGAGAGTTTGAAACTGTAGACGCCACAAGCTTCAGGTGCAGTGATGCAACAGCTACCAGTGCCAAATGCGGGTAATATTTCATTACATGGATTGACATCCCAGCAATCGAGTGAATGGTTAGACAGTCTAAACACTCCTCAAAATGCATCCAAAGGCAAAGAGCAGATAAATCGTGTGAGGTTGAATATAGAGGCAACCAAACTAGTAGAGGGAATAATGGGTATGAACAGATTGGAATCCTACACTGAAGAAGAGTTGAGATATCTGTGCCCAAAGATTACAAGAGAAGTGAGTAAAATACATCAGAAATTGGCAGAGCTAGCAGAGAAACATGACATTGAGATTGAGAAAACAAAGCATTTGAAACACAGTTACAGATTAGACTATGAACACATGAGATCAGCAGGAATGAAGGCTCATTTGAGGGACTTGCTGCAGAGTGCTCAGATTTTGGGAGCATTAGAGAAGTGGGAAGATAGATGGACAAAGTAAAAAGACAAACAAAAGCAGGATTCGCAAGAAGGATCTGAAGGGGAATCAGTAAAGATGCTTCCGATAAGAGAGATTCCAGGAGGGCAGTTTGTTCATGTCCCATGGCACAGAAGTGATATATTGTAATTTACAAATGATTACCCAAAATTGAGAGAGAAGCCGGTCGAGTGGTATCACCAGACGGATAGATTTGTAAAACTTTCTAAACGTCTGTGGAAGGACTTGAACACGCTATTGGAGATAGTGGTACCAGCTGACTTGTGGGTTGAGTGTAAGAGAGCAGTGGATTGGCCAACAAGTGAAACAGAAAGGGAGAAAGTTACGGGTGCACCTTCACCTGAGGTAATGAAAAATTATAATAAGGTGATCGAGTTACTGAAGACAAAAATTTCTCCCAAAAATATTGAGTGGCAGAGGATTGATAGAACAGTTCGGGAATCTAAAGAGTCCATACATACTTACTATGAAAGATTGTTAAAAGCATTTAAGGAATACAGTGGCAAGGAAGCAATAGAGCCGAAAGGCATGTTGCATTTTGTGTTCAGGTATATCGAAGGTTTGAGACCAGAAGTGGGGCAGATGATTAAGAGTCATTTGATTTGCTGGCAGGCATATGATGAGGTATTGCAATATGCAAAATACTGTAGTGACGAGATTGAATTAAAACAGAAAAAGTTGAAGGAGAAAGCGATGGTGATGCAAATGAATGCAGCTCAAACAGGAGTGCAGGTAGCCATAGTACCGCCTATGCCGCCGCCGCAGAAAGCTGTATGTTTCAGCCTCAAGTGAGAGGGAGAGGACGTGGAGTTGACATGATGCGTAGTCCGGAGTTAGGGACTGTAGTGGTTCAGAATGACATGCAGGGGATGAAAAAGATGTTGCCGTATCATTTGTGCGGAAACGTGGGACACTGGAAACAGGAGTGTCTGTTGATGGTGCAGGATGGTGTTGTTCAGCAAGGTGATGTTGGTACATTTCAAACTGTGAAAGTCCCAAGAATGAAAGGATTCATTCCTAATGTCCAGAATCAAGGACAGAATTTCTTACCAGTACAGCAAATGCAGGTGCCAAGTGCACAATTAAACCAATTGCAACCAATACAGCAGCAGGTTCCCATGGTACCTAGACAGCAAATGCAGATACCTCAATCCCCGATGGAGCAGCAACAGTTGATACTTACTCAGCAGGTCACAGGTCAGAGACAAGACAGTAGTAATAACACAGTGCACCAATTTCCATTTTATAGTGAGGATGAAATAAACGAAGAATGAATGAGTGACAGTTCGGATGAAGGAGCTTGTATGCTTGCAGCTTCCCTAGAAGTAGATCGGAGAGGATCTTTCGTGAAGGGGAAAGTGATGGGTTACAAGGTCTCATTCTTAGTGGATACAGGAGCTACACGTTTCACAGTGAGAAGAGTAGAAGTCCTGAATTTACCTATTTCAGGCAGGACAGTTCAGGTTGTGGGAGTGGAAAAGAGACGGTTGACAAACCCAATCACAGAACCAGTGCAGGTTGAAATTGGAAATTACCAGGGACTACATGGATTTGTGGTGTGCGACTCGAGTCCCGTATCTCTATTGGGAAGAGATTTGCTGTGTAAGACGAAATGCTCCATTAATTGTTCGGACACTGGGATAGAAGTTTAAACAAATAGTGATGATGAGGAAGAACAGGTAACTGAAATGATGGTTAACAATGCAAATGGAGAATACCCGTTGATTGAATTTTTCCCAATGTTTACTGTGAAAGAATTGCATGCAGATTTACAGAGAACAGTGAAGGAAGAAGTCTGGGACCTGACAGGTAAAGAAGTAGGTCTAATTAAGGGAGTAGAGCCAATTAAGATGACCCTGAAGCCCAATGCAGTATTCCCGCAGCTTCCACAGTATAACATGCCACAAGATGTTTTGATGAAGGTAGCACAAATAATTGGAGACTTTCTAAAACAAGGAGTTTTGAAGGAAGTGTTAAGTAGCCCATGCGATTCACCAATAATGGGTTTGAAAAAGCCATGTGGGAAAGTGTGTGTTGTGCAGGACTTGCGAAAAGTAAATGATTTGGTGGTTCAATGTTGTCCTGTGGTGCCGAATCCAGCAGTGATACTGTTTCAGATTCCTTGTGATGCAGAGTGGTTCACAGTGGTAGATCTGTCACAAGCTTTCTTTTCTGTGCCTCTTCATGAGGATAGTCAGTTTCCTTTTAGTTTCAAATTCTTGGACAGAGTCTACAGCTGGTGCAGGCTTCCACAAGGGTATACGGAATCACCATCACTGTTTAAGCAGATTTTGAAAAAGAACCTGGAGTCATTAGAATTGCCATATCAATTGACTCTAGAGCAGTACATTGATGATTTGTTGATCGCATCCAGAGCAAGGGACGAGTGTAAACATGATTCGATTGCCCTGTTGAATTATTTAGGAGAATTTGGACATAAGGTTTCACCTGTGAAATTGCAGTAATGCCAAAAATCTGTAAAATACTTGGGACACCAGATTGAGAAGGGATTAAGGAGAATCTCCAGGGAGAGAATTACTATGATTCTACAGAGAAGTCCCCCAACTTCACAGAGAGATGTGAGAATGTTTCTGGGAATGGTGGGGTATTGCAGACAGTGGATTCCGAATTTTGCTCAAATTGCTAAACCCTTGCAGCAGTTGATCCATAAGGAAGTTACAGATCTCAGTAACCTAGATGAAGATCAGACGAAAGCATTCACTGAATTGAGAGAGAGTTTATGCAGAGCTCCAGCGTTGAGAATGCCTGATTACACAAAGCCTTTCATTTTGTTTTGTCATGAACGTGATGCTTGTTCTTTGTCTGTTTTGACACAGGTCCATGGAGGTGCTTATAACCCAGTAGCTCATTTTTCAGCTACCTTGGACCCGGTCGTAGCAGCTTTACCAGGTTGCCTGTGCGCAGTAGCCACAGTTGGTCAAAATCTTTCCAAATGTGAGGGGTAGTTATGGGATACCCTTTGACTGTAATGGTACCACACTCTGTTGAGATTTTACTGACAAGGAGGAAAACGCAATATTTGACAGGTGCAAGACTAACAAGGTATGAGACAAGCATATTGGGTGCTCCAAATGTAACATTAAAGAGATGTACAGTGCTAAATCCAGCGACATTGCTTCCAAGTGATACTGTTGAAATTGAAAAAGAAGAAGATGTTGAGCATTGTTGTCTTGAGGTAACTGAATTATGTACAAAACCGAGCCCTGATATTAGAGACTCGCGTTCAGAAGAAAATGACCAAATTCTCTTTGTTGATGGTTCGTGTCTCAGTGATAGAACAGGCACATTGACAGCAGGATATACAGTACGCACAATTGCAGTCACGTTAGAAGCTTCATGGCTTCCAGGTGAATACTCTGCACAAGTGGCGGAATTAGTAGCTCTTGCTAGAGCATGCTATATTTCTGCAAGATTAAGAGTCACAATCTATACTGACAGTCAGTATGGATATGGAATTGTTCATGATTTTGGCCAATTATGGTCGCAACGAAGTTTTATGACCTCTACTGGAATACCAGTGAGAAATGGTGACCGAATAAAAGAGTTACCTGAAGAAATTGCTGTGGTAAAATGCAATGCACACCAAAAGACGCAGGATTATATTTCACTGGGAAATGGATATGCAGATCAAGTCGCAAGGTTTTGCACATTGACCTGTATATCGTTTAAGAACAAGTGGGAATTAATGCCTGAAGAAGAAAATGATTGCACAAGTTTTGCTTTAAAAGTGATTGATACTTTAGAAGAATTGAAAACATTGCAGGAAAATGCAGACAAGGAAGAGAAAAAGCTTTGGATTAAGCTAAAATGTATACAAAGATCTGATGAGATTTGGGTTTCTGAGGAGGGCCAGATGGTGTTGCCAAATAGTTTGTTGACTCAGATGGCCAGGTACTAACATGGCCAGGCACATATTGGAAGGGATGCCATGGTCAGGGTATTCAAAGTTGATTGGTTCAATCCGAAATTCAGACAGGCAGCAGAGGCAGTATGTCATCGATGTGTAATCTGTCAGCAACTAAATGTGGGAAAAGGGACAATGGTGAATTTGAGCCACATTGGAAGAGCAGGATGACCATTCAGCAGAATGAAGTTGGATTTCATTGAGATGCCTGCATGTGGTGGATTGAAGTACATGTGGGTGATTGTGGTTGTGTTTAGTCATTGGATTGAAGCATACCCCACACGAAGAAATTACAGTCTCACAGTAGCAAATCTGTTGCTTAGAGAGTTAATACCACTGTTTGGATTTCCGATCTCTTTAGAATCAGATAGAGGAACTCACTTCAATAAAGAAGTGATCAAACTCTTATGTGCCGCATTAAACATTGAGCAAAAGTTGCATTGCAGCTATCGCCCTGAAGCATCAGGACTAGTGGAACAAATGAATGGTACATTGAAGTCAAGAATTGCCAAGATGTGTGCTGCAACCAATCTAAAATGGCCAGATGCCTTATCTTTGGTATTGATGTCAATGCGAAATATTCCTGACAGAAAGACAGGGCTATCACCCCATGAGATCCTCATGGGCAGAGCAATGAGATTGCCAGCAATTCCAACCAATGCACTTGTAAATATTACAGATGATATAGTGTTGGACTACTGCAAAGGTCTGGCTGATGTGGTTCGCTCTTTCTCTCAGCAGGTGCAGGCTGCTACCCTGCCATCCATCCATGACCCAGGTCACAATCTGAGGGCTGGAGATTGGGTCGTCATCAAAAATCACGTTCAAAAGACCTGTTTAGAACCACGCTGGAAAGGTCCATATCAGGTGGTGCTAACAACTACGACAGCTGTAAAGTGTGCAGGACTGCCGAATTGGATACACACAGCCATACAAGGAGAGTGGTGAGTCTGCAGGAGCATAAAGAGGTGTTGTTGAGAGCGCCAACAACAGCAAAGCAAGTGACTGTAAATGAACCAGAACAAAAACAAGCTGATCCTGAGGTCGTGGAAGATGGATCAATCACACCTGTAAGAGACAAGAGTGAAGAGTTACAGGAGGGTGAGCAAGAGTCTAACGCAACAGATACATCAGGAGAACCAAGCACAGCAGGGGTTCTCCCAGAAGCAGACGGTGCTGAACAGCAAGCAGAACTAGTGCCAGATCAAGAGGGGGAAAGAGTTGAGACGGATCAAAGTCAAAGTGGTCCGACTCCTCCTGAACCCATTGCAGTTCCTTGAAGAGAAAACACCATAGAGAAAGAGAAAGAGAAGAACCCAATCCTAATGAGAATATTGACTTAAGGAACAAGAAAAGGAGATAATTGGCCTGAATTGCGAATTGGGAAAAAGAAGGAGTTGGTCATAAATGAACCAATAGAGGAAGAAGTGGATACAACAAGAAAGGAAGAACTAAGCGAAGGAGAATTAAGTGGAGAACAAAGGTTGAAAAGAAAGAGAGTAGCAAGTCGAAGATACACAGGTCCTGAGTGGGCATTTGCAGCAACAAGTGAATGGAAAAATGAGTTTATGTCTTTTTGTTTTGACAGAGAAGTTCCAAATCAGTACTTTGATGCAACCTGAAGGTGATCGATGAACTGAGTTGTTGAGCTGATCTAGATAAATCCGAAAAGAGACTGCAAGATAAAAACTGGAAAAGGCATTAATAACCTGAAGTGACAATTGAAAACCAGGAGGTGACAAGCTGCTTATCGATTTTGACAAAGGAGAAAAAAAAAAGGGTTCCTATGTGTGAAACTGAACAGTGAGAAAGAAATATTTTTCTTCATTTTCGATTTTTCTGTTGCACTTTATCTAAGAGTTGATATCACTTTCTGATTCGTTACAGATCATGGCTGAGTTTAATAACCGTGTTAGAGATATTAGGTATTGTAGGTATTTCAGTGTTGGAGTGGCAACTATGTGTGGAATAATGTTTATAATAATGATTGTGGGATGTCTGTTCATGAAATGAAGGAGGCTACTATTGCCTCTGTTCCTGAAACTACTACACTAACAGCTTTAGAGAGGTTTAAGCTAGACGAAAAATACTTGCATGACTATACTAATGCACAAGGAGAGCTTTCTTCTAATGTGTTCTATGGGTTGTTGAGTGAATATGTTGAGACAATGGATGCGAGGAATTGTTTTGTGTGTACGCAAATTTCTTCCTCTGTGGAAGAAGGGGTTACGTACCATAGCTTGCCTTTAACCTATGGCATAACTTGTAGTCTGCTACTAACCAGATTCTATAACCAAGAGTTTATCCAATATTCTTATTCTAACTATGACCTTGTGTTTTTTTTGTGTCTATTATAAGATATTTGCGTAAAATAGCCAAGGAGCATGATATAGTATTAGTTAGAGGTTTCTTTGAACCAACATTAACGTTTGGTACCACGCACGCTCACAAGAATAATTTGACATGCTTAATAATCCCATTAGAAAAGAGCTTTATAGGGCATACTGATGATAGAAGGAAGGCATTGAAGGAGAAGTTAGAGAAAGGATTGGAGAAAAGGACTTACAAGAATGATTATGCTTACACTGCTATTAAAGCGCAATGGAAATTAGCCTTAGATGCACTACATATAGGGAAGCTTTGTATATATGGGACGAAATCATGCATTGATACTCTGTTTGCGGGAACGAGTGAATGTGTTTTTGTTTCAGAGTGAATGGACTTTTATGCTGAATGGTCAGGACCCTGCAATTCCTGGAATCTACTATATTTGTGGACTTAATGCGTATTACCGTCTTCCTAGAGGATGGTATGTATCATGCTATTTGGGGATAGTTTTCCCCAAAATTTATCAAATTGAGGATTTAAAGAAATTTCTGAAAGTGACTGAATTACATCACGAGCGACAGAGGAGGGAAACCTCTTCTGCAATATGGGAGATATTTTTGGTGCAATAATTCCTTCTGTAGGAGTTATTTTGAATGCAATCAAGATACAGAAGTTGTCTACTATTGTGGATAACATGCTGACAAATTTTGCAGGGGCAATACTCCTGTTAGGTACTGAATTGGCTGCAGATAGAGCTATGACGCTTCAAAATAGGCTTGCGTTAGATATACTTTTAGCGAAGGATGGCGGAGTCTGTAAAATTATTAATGCTAGGCATTGTTGTTCTTATATACCTGAAAATGATAAAGAGATAAGAGACTTACTTACTAACTTAACTAATTCGAGTAAGGATTTGAAGGAATTGAAGGAACCAGGAGTTTGGGAAAGAGTGGGAAATGGATTTGTTTCTGTGGGTAATTGGTTTAGTCAAATTTGGAATGGGGTATTATGGAAAATTGTACAGGAAATATTAATTGTGATTGTTTCCATATTAGGATTATGGGGTACATATAAATTATGGCAAAAAGTGAAATTTAAGAGATCTAAGAATAATCAGAGGAGGGAAGAACAACCCAGAACAAGAATCTATAGGGAAAATTTAAGAAGTCGAAATACGTCAGAAACTGAACTATAAAATAATGATAAGGGAAGGTGTGATGACATATTTAGTCATCAGAGGAGGGACTGTTGAAGCAGATATGCTAATTAAGAAAATTATTAATGATCTATATGGTTTTACTAATGAGAAATGCATAGAGAAAGTAATCGTAGAAAAATAATGTGCACATTTCAAAAATATGCCCTCGGGGTAGGATCTCCATGTGTAATAAAACAACTAAAATTGTATGAAATAATAAAAATATGTGAGAAAAATGTAATAATATGTCATAATGAGATGTATAATCTATGTTTTACATTAATTCATAGTCTTAAGTTACCTGAATTAAAGGCCTAATTCCACTGGGCCTTGCTCGCTCTGAACATGGAGAAATCGGATGCTTTGCGAAGGACTGGTAACCGGGGACTGCAGCCTTGACCCATTCGAAGTTCAAGTTACTTAGCTAGAATTTTCTGCAATGTACCAGCGGACAGGAGATGATGAAGACAATTTGATACAATTATGTGTAGAGCAGGCTAAATGTACTTTCCCAGGACTTGCACAATAGAGGCACTGACTAGAGAGCCAAATGCAACAATTTCGATACCTGAAAGACCGGATGATGAGAGCATCACATGAAGAACCAATCTGTTGCTTGTAACTTGAAGTTTATGAAAATTAGTAGATACAGTAAACAAAAACTATAAGTTAAAGTCATATCTGATGGCCGACTGACCAATTAGCAATTGGGGAATGGACTGGGAGACCCTAATAAAACGTCATGACAAAGGTCAAAGAAATCAGAGTAGCAGGAGGAAATCGATGATGTCAGGAGATGCTGGACGAGGTGCTGATATTGGGCTCATACTCTGTGAGCCTGATCAGTAGCAGACTGATTGATGACCTGAAGACGAAGACTGACTTGTTGCTGATCCATCCTGGATAGGTAGCTATGAAAATGTGACTGATGATTTGTATGCCTTTTCTTATAAGTACCAACTGCGCTGACCATAGATATTCTCTTAGATAGATTTTTTCAAATGAATGTTTTCTCTAAAAGGTTTTTTGCATGAAGACCCACATGCTGATGCTAATCTTGGTTAGGTAGGCTGTCAAAGGGCGACGTTGACGGTGCCAAATGATTGACAAACTCATTTTGCTGAACCTTGCTATTAATGCTGGTATGCTTAGTTTGTGGTATTGCATTGTCGTATAAGCTTTCTTTAAGAACTGATTTCTTTTATGATGGATTAAAGAAGAGATTGATTGAATGAAGATTTACTAACAGATGATTTAGAATTGTAATCAATAGGGAAATAAAAATTGTTAACTCTTTACCGAGTTGTGGTTATTCATGTATAAATGGGCTTAAGGTGGTTTTTCTATAAAATGTTTTCTTGATTATTGATTTTGATTATTGGTTCAGTAGTCACTGCATGACAAGGATACTCCATGCGATTCAAAAGGTTAATCCACTTATACGCGTCCCCTTGTAAGTTTACTTACTAAGGACCAGGCGTGCTGTCACTACCAACCGAGGGTGCTTGTAGGAAGCTACCCTGTTACGTAGGACCATGATGGTAATGGCCATGACATAACGGTGGAAATAATAAATGGCCCAGGGCCCTGCACCTTGTGGCAGAAACTACCAAGTAATGTGTGGTCTGATTTATGTGTTATCGCTGCCCTGCACTTCGAAAAGGAGGCCACATTCTGGGGCCCCAACATTGGGTGACAAGGGGGAGGTTGGCTCTCCCATCCGTGCACCTTCCCAGTCTGCCTCGCTGCCCGGTGTCCTGATTGCAGGCGCCTGCTGGTGCTTCTTGTGGAACCACTGCTTGCTTGTTTGGCTGGTGAGCGGCTCCTGGTGCTCCTGGCACTTTGCCCAACACTTTGGGTGTGTAGCTGCTCGTGCCCTTTTGGCGGGCTGCTTAGCGGTGGACGACTGCTCTCACAGGTGGGCCAAGGTGCTTTGATCTGGCAGTCCCGGCTGCGTCGCTAGCACTGGCTTTTCCTTGTCATGTGTTTGGAGGTGCACCTGGCCTCTTTTCATCAGTGGACGTTGGCACGTGAGGCCTGACACACTGACTGTTGTACTACATAGCCCCAATCAATTTATGCCTGTGAGGAGGGGCTCACACATTCAAGTAGTCGCTTAATGGGCATGCTGAGGTACACACTTCATCTTCCTCTACCTGGTCTAGCTGAGTTTTCCTGCTGCCATCGTACCTATTTATCCTGCTGGTGAGCCCTGCACCATTCTGCCAGTTATCCTGCACTCCTGGATACTGCCTGTTGGTGAGTCCGACATCATTCTGCCTCTTATCCTACACTCTTGGCTGCATCCTGCTAGTGGTTCTTGCAGCATTTTCCTGGGACTCCTCCACTACTGACTGCCCCTGCTGTGACTGTCATGGTTTCGGTGCCTGCCCTCGAGCCCTTTCTGATTGATGGCCCTCTGTCAGTGCAGGTGGCATGCTGGAAAGATTGGGTGGAGCAGCTGGAGACTTAAGTTGCTGCAGTGGCATTTGAACAGGAGAGACAACACCCCATGTTGCTTTGTCTAGGGAGTGCCACTATTCACATGCTGAGTAAATCTGTGGTGAAAGATGGCCCGCCCTTCACATACGCCACCTTAAGCGGGACCTGGGTTCCATTACGGGCAGCCTGAACTTTTGACTTTCTCCCGGTCTGGCACAACCAGATATAACTGATTGGCGCTTCCGGCTTCTAAGCACTAATTTTCAGTATAATCTTTAAAAATTCATAAATCAAGATGTATTTATTGCATTTTTGACATGTTGGTCTTGTTATATTTATGAAAATAACTTCTTGTTTTCTAACTTGGTCTGGAATCTTTTGGTTTGGTGTTTTCACTGTTTTACCGTTTGAAGTGTCACACAAATTACTTTACACATTGCCTCTTAAAATAAGCCTTACTGCTCTGTGCCAAGTTACCAGAAGGTGAGTGCAGGTTAATTTAGGGTGTGTAAGTGATTTACCCTAACTAGGTTTGAGGTTCATGCTAGATCAGGGTGAATACCTCTGTCAACCAGAAACCCAATTTCTAGCAAGAACCTTCCTTTATCTATGAGACCGTGGGCCTCTCTCCTTAATCTGTTTCATGGGGGTAGCTCCAGGAGAGGCAATGTGGCAGGCCTTTTGTATTGCAGCTCTGGTGGAGTTGACCGTAGAGCCGGTGAACTCAGTTCTGGCACCAGCAGCTTCAGTTGCAGCACCTGAAAAGTCAGTGGTGATGGCTGGTCTGGCGCTGAAGGTGAAGGGCCCGAAGGTATGTTCAGAGGAGGGGGTGTTGTGCATGGTGCCAAGCCTGCACCTTGGACTGGTGTTGTTGTTGAGGTCAGAGCCAATGTGATTAGTGGTGTTGGCAGGAACCAAACAAATGGAACCAAAGGACATGGAGTTGGGATAGCTACTAAGGCATACCGCATTGGTCCCAGGGGGCCAGAAGGTGCTCCAAAATGGGCTATGGGCTGTTGGAACAGATCAAACTTCTCACTGAGGAAAAGACCTGCATCGACTCTAGGTCTGGGGAAATATGGGTAAAGATTACTGGGGCCTTGATGTTGGTGCTACAAGCTGTAGTAGTTCTAGAGTTGGTACCAGGTATGAAGGAATGACAGGCACCAGATCCTCCATGGGCATCTGCACAAATAGTGATTCTGAGGAGGACTCTGGTGCACTTTTAAGTGATTTACATTTTGAGGAGTGATGTCGGAGGGCTTTCGAAGACTTTGAGAGGGGTGATGAATCGAGAGGTCCTTAATCTTGGTCTGGACTTCCTTTTCATTTGACGTTCACCCCGACCTTGAGCCATAAACATCTTGGCTTTCCACTACTTAAAGGCTTTGGGATGCATACGCCAACAGAAGCTGCAGGCCATGACATTGTGGTCCAACCCAAGCACCACAGGCAGATGCCATATGGGTCCATAATGGATACTTGTCAATTACAGCCAGTGCAAGATTTAAAACCTGAGAGTTTAGGAGTTGACATCATGTACTGAACCTGAAATGTTTTGCAACATTTCAGAAAATATCACCAAACATTGATGAATCTCCTGAGGAGAGTTGAGCTTGATTTATGTTGATGGCCCACAAAAAAGCAAACTGACTTCAGGGCACACAAAAAGACAAGCAGACTAAAAGGGACATGGGTGAACATGAAGGTCAGCTTCCTCCAATTTGCTTCTAAGGTCTTGAACATTATACACTCCAGACAAGCTGTGTAAATATGGCATCCGTGCTGATAGCAGGTCCCAACAATGGCGTAGAGAACATGCGGACTTCCTTCATTAGGCGTGGAGTTGTGATTGTATTAGAGAATATTGCCGGGAGGTCAAGCTCGCACTGCAAGACATGACTAACTCAGCAGTTACGCTTACACCACTACTAGCATTATTAGGTTACTCACAACAGATCGAATCCTGTTATAGGAAATTTGCAGCATTGTCCTTATCACTAGCAAAACACAAAATTGCCTGCCCCTGGGGAAGAGGGCATGCGGCCACATTTAAGGAATGGATCACAGATCTACTATATTGTATTGATCAACTAACAGTATATGCTGAGACATTGCCTCTGGGCTCTAGGCCCAAAGATATCTGTGAACCTCTGCGTTTTTATCTACTAGCGCACCCGGTTGTGTTGACTGCTCATGGAGATATGAATATTTAGCCAATGGACAACCAAGATATTGTATTAGCCACAGCCAATGACACTTGCCGATGGGTAATAATATGAGATACTAACCCCTACTGGCAGGTCAAAGTTCTGAATCTTGACCAACATGTATATTGTACAGTGTTTGTAAATGACGGACTGCATATGCAGAAGAACGAATGATGAACTATCCCGCTGAGCCTAATGGAACTGGGTATTTGGACAATATTTTGATCAATTGCTAATTGCAGCCCACTGGGCTTGCTTGTTGGAATTGTTTTAAAAAAATAATAATAAACACATATTTTTTTAAAAAAACGTTCACTGAAGTATCAGCAATTTTTTCGCAAGTTAACATCTCGAAGTTCATCTTGTGCGATGTTGATTACCAGAATTTCTCAAGTTGCACAGGTAGAGGTGTTGAATTTTTGATGCAGGCAGAGTCAATTGGTCCACTTGTAGACAGTTATCTGATTCTCTTACATTCTTTGAAAGATAGTTCAAGATAACTATCAAAGACAATTTGCATTTCTTCCAAGGTGCTCAATGACTTTGATATCTATAGAACAGTCTGAACGACCACTCCGAAGTATTGCATGGAAGATATCTTGTCCATTCGCAAATGTGACATATAGTCCAAAACAGCAGTTTTCAATGAGGACACCTTTTCAAATTTAAATTCTAAAGGTGAAAGGTTTTTTTCGATCTCTTGGATGAGTTTGTGCTTCACTGGTTTGGTTGCAGCATCTCCATCAAATAATGTGTTTGTTAGAAGAAGATCACGTGACATAGTGTACTTGATAAATTCACCTCTTTCGTTTGCTCCATCCATGTCTCTATGTGCTTGCAAAAGTTGTTTTTTTGTAACCTTTTTTGTGGTGGCTGGTTGGACGAAACTCTTACTATGGCAATTAAAGCTTGGAAGTTTAGCTTTAGTGATTATATCAAACAGATTTTTCTCTTTCAATACAAATCTCTCTGCTTCATTTCTGCTTATAGTTTTGATCCGTGTTCCAGGACATCTAGTAGATATGTCTTTATGTTGTTATCCACATATTGTTTGGTTGCGAAGTTGTGTAGTCCCACAAGGCTCAGTCATTCCAAAGGGGTTTCCTTGCTGCTGCATGAAATTAAGAAGGCTGGCAACATGATTATTAAAACTTTCCCCTCTCTTTCCCACAAATTTGTGGTGAGGAACAGTTTCACAATGGTTCATTAATTGTGAATTTGTCATCTCTTTGAAAACATTGCAAATAGAAAGGACTTCATGGTAAACGAGCTGCCATTGAGCAACATATTCACTTTTACGTGTCTGACCAACAATTCCCTTGGAACTTTTCTGTGATCTCTGGATCGTCTGTTCCAGTTTCACATTGAAGCTTCCCTCTCTGCCTTTCACCACAAAATGTCTTTGGATTCATTTTCTGTAGAGGTATGGTTTTTCAACCTCTAGCTTCTTTCCTCTTTCCAAATACCAGGACCCATATCTCAGGTAGTTTATGCAATCTAATTCACCAAATACAGTAATCACTGAATCCACAGTCTTCACATGCAGCTACCAATCACCTTTATGATTAGCATGTACCAAGGTTTTCACTAGAGCTATTATGTGTAAAACATTCCCCTTCACTTGTAAACGTCTGATTTTCCCTAACATTCTTTGACAATCTCTACAAACTTGGTTTTCAGGTTTTCTGATTTTGAACTGAGTGTATTGAACATTGTCTGGCTTTGCATTGTGTCTTTTGAATCAAGGGCACCCTGTACCTTGTTCACTTCTGAGATAACATATACAAAACCTAATCTGTCACTCTTGTTCCAGAAAGCATTCCAATGCAATGTTTCTATAGCCTCAGATATGATGAGCATACCATGTCATAAACTAACATAATTAGGTATGCTGAATACTGGCTGGACAGATTTGCTTCCAAAGATTTCAGCCTCAATAAGAGCAGTGTCTATGCCACATCCACTGAGTTAACTTCCTGCACACACAACTTTTGTAATGTGGAAAATGGCCATCATTGAATATAGATCATCAAATTCTACTGGATTGCTCATATAAATGTCAGCTACAATACGGAAAACACCTTAATCGCAGAAAATTGGTCTCCAAGCTGATCATGCACATTTTGGAATTTATTTAAAGCTGTGTATACTGTTGCGTAGTTTGTGACTAGAGATGGTATTACTGGTAAAAACACAACTTTCTTCAGTGGGACTGTATTCTCAGAGAACAGAGCATAAATTCCAGCCCACAGAGGAACTGGCTTTTCTTCATCCTTCAGTCCGCACTGAATAAGCAATATGATAATTTCAGTTAAATTAGCTTTGCGTACCGCAGCATAGAATACAAGAAGATCCATGTCCTCGGCCACTTTGAAACTTTCCTCCAGATGGGGAAGTGTTGATGGCTTGTTGTGATTTTGCATACGTTGACAAGGAAGTTGGGTTATAAGTTTGCAGCTTAATTTGTTTATGCCTACAGCTGACCCAACTTGTTTTCCAGCAGTTACTTCATTGGTACAGTCTTGAAATAGCACCATGGCAGTAACATGTCTGCTGGATGTTTCAGACAAAGAAGAGCTGTCTTCAAAATCAAAATTATCAAAAGCAGCAATTCTAAATCATTTCCTGTTAAAGTGAATTGAAAGTAGTGTGCTGTCAAATTCACAAGATTTTACAGCATGAGCTGCTAATAAGTTCCCGCTCCATAACATGTCATTATAAGTTGTTGATACACCAATCCTATTCATTGAAGTGATAGGCTCTCTACTCTTGCACTTGTCATAGACTGCATGGGCAACTATCATGTGTAGCAGAGTTTTCTTTTTGCCATGATGTAATTCATAAAACATGATTTGAAAAAGACAGTACATTTGCACAGCATAAGCCTGTTGGTTCATGGGAATGTCTTACATTTCTATGCTTATGTCTTCAAAGGCATCATCAATGTTGTTGGCTTCTTTTCCAAAATCAAGAACTTTAGTTTAGAACAGTTTTGCTTTGTTGACCTTAAACAATTATGTAAAAACTGTTAAGATAACATTGTGCATTCTTGTGGACTCCCATGATTTGTGGAGCTGTGGAGCATCACAAAATTTGTAATTAAGTTTATAATCTAAAGCTTTCAGGACATTTCTTAAAAAGGTTCCTGCTGATTTTACTGAACCATGGGATCTTAATTTGAAAGCAAGAACATCAGGAGTCAAATCAGCTGAGAACACCATAGGTGGCTAATTTTTTTTGTTAGACTACCAAAAACGAATTCTATCGTTGTACATTCTCACCAGAAAAATCTTAACTTCATTATTATGGATCAATACAGTTTCATAAATGTTGACCATTATTCCTCTGATCTCACTGGGGGTGAACCTCAAGAGTGGCTTTAAAACTTAATTTGCTTATTCAAAGAGTGCAAACTTAACTGAAGGCTGGTGATTACACTGCTGCTGGTAGTTCATTGTACATTCATATTTTCAAATGTGTGCACGAAAGCAGCTTGGGTGGGCATACAAATCTGCTGTGAATACCTTCACCTCACTGTTTAGATCAGCTACTTGGCTGAAAATTTCATCTTGGAAAAAACTAGCTACAGATTAAACATATTTGCCCTTTGAGGCTCACATACTCTGTGCTTTGTTCCTTCTTCAATCCCTTTGACCCTTATTCTGGCTAAACCACAGAAAACACATTGAAGATCGTCTGTTTTCTGATCAGTTGTTGGAGGTGGACAAGTGGTAGCCATCGATCTTCTAAATGGATGGGCATTGGGTTTGGTTGTCGTTGCTTTCTCAGAAGACTCAAATTCTTGTTGAGATTCACCGGTTTCTCCTATTTTTTGACAGTTTTTTTTGGCTTTTTTCCATTGTATACGACTTGTAGCACATGTTGTTACAATGATAAAATGTTGGATCCTCTTCACCCATCAGTTTCAATCTTTTGTGAACTTCGTCTTGCCGTATCTATGCAGCATCTCAAACTCTCTTCTGTTGGGCTGCAGTTGATGTCAGATTTTCTTTTGGAAAACTTTGGCATATGACACATTTTTCTTTGTTGAATGAACCTTCAGATTTTGTAGTTATCAACACTCTGTAAGGAGGTAAAGATCCTCTAAAACGCTTATGTTTATACATTTGAATCAATGAACACCTGAAACAAAAACAATATTAAAATAAATTACTAATATGTGGCTAAAATACATCATTATAGAGTCGCCATTTTCCAAAATGGTGGACTAGTTGCCCGGAGGAGTTATTTACTGTCTCTATAAGACTACTTGACCGTTAAAACCTATGTTTTTACACTAAAATGAAGTTTATAGGTCCCGTGGTTCCCGAAATATTACATCATCACTGCAACACATCCATCATTTTAAAAAATATCATCCGGAAAAAAATCAGCCAGGATTAGTAATGTCTACCCAAGCTAAATTATTTCTCTAATGATACAAAAACACAAATCAAAAATGAAAATCTCTGGACAGCAATTTTTTTTTACACAGGTATATCAAGGGGCCAGAACTAACAGTGGAAAAGTGTAGAGTAGAGAGTGTGAGGAAGGGCCACTTTTTGACATAGTTAGCCCCCACTTTTTTTCCTGATGTATGATGTAGCCTAGACATTTTAGTGCTCAGGGTCCCTGCTAATCAGGTACCCTGGGCCAGAGCTCTTTCCCTAAAACTGTTGTGATGCATTGGCACAGTTGGATACACCTTTATCTACGAATATAAGTCCCTAGTAAAAGTGACTTAGGAACCCAGAGCAGGGGGTACTAAGGGTAGGACCCTGAAGGCAGCAGCACTAATTGTGCCACCCACTATGGCCATGCACCCAGATACACCCAGACCTACCATGTAGGCTCAGTACTCTGGGGCAAACCTAAAACACAAACTTGACATCGCACACTGCCTGTGTGCCCTGTCCACCATACATTGCATACACTATGGGTAAGACACCCCTCTGGCAGGCCTTCCAGTCCTAAGGCAGGGTGCACCATATTATATTTGAGGGCATAGCTGCATGAGCAATATGTCCCCACTGTGTCCTTGCCAAACCTGGGACATAGTGAGTGAACAGAGCAGCCATTTTTAAAACATGTGCTGGACAATGGTCAATACAAGTTTCCCAGGTACATGATGGCCACTCTAAACCCTGGGTTGTTTAGTACCCTATAGGTGCCCCTAACTACCTTGGCATGGTTGCTAACTGGTCCTATCCAGCCTGCCACCACCAGACACCCAATCTACAAACTTGGGGGAGAGATCCATCTCTCTGGGCTGTAGAACAATGCCCTTCCTGGATAGAGGTGCTCACACCCCATCCCTCAGGAATGTGCACTGCCCTAGAGGTGAGCTTCAAAGGGCTTAAAGGCTTTGAAACTCAACATCTAGGCCTGCTGCTAGCAGCCTATGGCGGCCCCCATTGACTATTTTTAAAGGTGATCTTTCATTGATTCCTATGGTGCGTAATTACACACAAAAAGACAATTTTTATTAAAACTTCAAAAAACATATCTTGAAAAGTACTTAACTAATTTAGATTATCTTGGCCTTAAAAATGACATATAAACCTGAAGTATTTTTATAAATTGGTCTCGAGTTATTCCTTTGAGTGTGCGAGTTGTGAGATTGATGCTGTGAGTACAACAAATGCTTTGCACTTCAAGATTAAGCATTGAGTGTAATAGCATATTGTGGAGTGGCATGGAATAGCGTAGTGTGCAGTGGGACAGAGTGGAGTGGTGCAGAATAGAATGGCATACCATGGAATAGTGTACAGTAGAGTGCTGTAGAGTGAATATAGTTTATTGGCGTACAGTGGAGTGGCAAATAATGGAATATCATACAGTAGAGTGTCCTACAGTGGAATATGGTAGCGTGCGGTACGGTAGAGTGGATTGCCATAGAGTGGAGTGGCATAGGTATGTGCAGTGTAATAGCATACACTTGATTGTTGTAGAGTAGAGTGGAGTGGCATAGAGTGGAGTGGGGTATAGTGGAATAGTGTATATCAGAGTGGAATAGCATAGAGTGGAGTGTCGTACGGTAGAGTTGAGTACAGTGGAATAGTCCTAGAGTGTATTATTGTACAGTGTAGTAAAGTAGAGTGGAGTGACATAGACTGGAGTGTGGTACAGTTGAGCAGCATACAGTGGAATATTGTACAGTGGAGTGGTGTACAGTGCATTGGCATAAACTAGAGTGTGTTAGAGTGGAGTGGCACACTGTGGAGCAGCATAGAGTGGAGTGGTGTGCAGTAGAGTGCGGTAGAGTGGAGTGGCATAGGGTGAATTGAGGTACAGTGTAGTGGTGCACAGTGGAATAGCAAAGAGTGAAGAGTTATATAGCGGAATAGCATAAATATGAGTGGGTAGAATGGTGCAGAGTGGATTAGCATAGAGTGGAGTGGAATACAGTGGAGCAGCATGGAGTGACAGAGAGTGGAGTGAGTGGAAGAGCATAGACTGTAGTGGTGTAGAGTGGCATACTATGTAGTAGTGTAGAGTGGAGTGTTGTGTAGTGGAACAGCGTACAGTGTAGTGGGGTAGACAAAAGTAGAGTCGCTTAGGTTCTCACTATCCTAATGAGACTACTGGATTTAGGTGGCAGGATCACTTGTATTGCAGGGGACTGAGTCTGATCCCACACCAAGTGACACCTGCCAGCCTAATCCGGGTTTTGTTCCGGCTAACTAGCAGTGCCTCATCTCCACCCAAGAGCAGGGATGATTGGGCAACCGGGCGCATGACACAACTGACTATAGTGGAGTAGCATACAGTGGAGTGGTCTAGAATGGAATAGCATTGACTGTTACCGGCATAGAGTGTAGTGAGGTATAGTGAAGTGGCATATAGTCCAATAACATACAGTACAGTGGCATAGCATGGAGTGTTGTAAAGTGGAATAGGGTATAGTGTAGTAGGGTAGGATGGATTGGTGTACAGTGGAGTGACATAGAATGGAGAGATGTACAGTGTAATAGCATACAGTGCATTGTCATAGAGTGCAGTACTATACACTGGAGTGGCATACACTGCACTGGTGTAGTCTGGAGTGGCACAAAGTGGAGTAGTGTACAGTGGAGTGTCAGAGTGGAGTGGGGTAGAGTAGAGTGGCATAGAGTGAAGTAATGGACAGTGTGTGGTGTAGCATGCAATAACACATATTAGAGTGGCTTAGAGTGGAGTGGCACACTTTGGAAGAGCATAAAGTGGAGTGTCGTACAGTGGAGTTGCGTATTCAGTGGAATAGTGCACAGTATATTGGCATATAGTGTAGTAGGTACAGTGGAGTGTCATACAGTTGAGCAGAATGCAATGGAATATCGTACAGTGGAGTGATGTACACTGCAGTGGGGTACTGTGTTAGAATGGAGTAGCATACAGTGGAATAAAGAAGAATGGCATACAGTGGAGTGGCATAGAATGGAGTGGCGTGCAGTGGAGTGTGTAAAGTGGACTGGTGTAAAGTGGAGTGAGGTAAAGTGTAGTGGCATACATTGGAATAACATAGAGTGGGGAGGCGTATAAAGTAGTGGTGTATAGTGGAGTGGTATACAGTGGAATAGAACACACTGGAGCGAGGTAGAGTGGAGTGTAGTGGAATATCATACAGCAAAATAAGGCAGAGTAGGGTAAGGAAGAGTGGATTGGTGTGGAGTGGAGTGGCGTAAAATGGAATGATACAGTGTAAAACCATCAGTGCATTGACTGTTACAACTCTGTTATCCCATCACTAGGGGGCACTGTAAACTGACTATCTGTAGCCTGGGAATCACCATTAACACTCACCCAGAGTCCCTTTCTGAATCCTGTTTGCTTCCTTTTTTGATATGGTGTGCTATTGAAGACCTACATCTACTTCCATGGACTTCAGGTCCCATAATGCACTGCCTGGTTGTCAGCAAGACCTGTAATCTGCTGTCCACTGTTTTCTATGGGAACAGTCCTGTTGTTCCTTTATATTGTATTCGCTTATCCAGGACTTGTGAGAGACTGGAACTGCACACACCTGTGATCACTCTTGTGCAGCTCAGCCATGTGGCTCTGCCCTGGGCTTGCTGCTGCCTGGAACTACTTTATAAGCTGCCATTTCCTGAAGCTCCTCATCATGCATTGGAGTTCGTTTCCTTTGTGTACCAGATCTCTTGTTGGCTTGTGTTCTAGCCCTGTTCCTGCTTTGCTTCAGTCTGAACCTGCTCCCTGTTTTCCAGTCCTGTTCCTGTTTGCTTCAGCCAGTGCCTGCTCCCTGTTTTTCAGTCCTGTTCCTGCTTTGCTTCAGCCTGAACCTGTTCCCTGTTCCTGTTTTTGCCTCATAGTATGTTCCTTCTGTTTCTGTTTCCTCTTGGGTTATTGTGTATGGTAAGTGTACTATCAGTCCTCACCTGTGTATAAATGTTTTTCTTTGTACTGGGGTTGGCTCCTGGTTTCCGGGAGGCAATTCCTGCCCCCATCCTTTGTCTTGTATGTAGTCTTAAGTGCCTAACTGTGACAGTGTGCTATTGATGTTTTCCAGGAATTACCACTGTGTCTCCAGCTGGACCCACAAGGGCTTGTCTCGTGTATGTAAGTACAATCCTTGTTTGAGCCCTAAGGGTCCAGAGACTCACTTCTGCTATCTCCTTTCTATAGGGCTTGTGGGGTGACTATCTGTAAGAGTAATCTTCACAGAGGCATTGATGTTCCCTGTCGCTGTGGGAAGTTCTGGGCTTTACCTGTGTACAACCTTAGTGGTAACCCCAGTGTGGTTGTCCATTACTGATCCATTCCCTATTTGTTCACACTAAGGTTGCTCTGCCTACACTATCCTGTTTCTGTGCCTTACTATAGCTGTTCATTCCTGTTGTATGTTTTTAGCTGCTCTTCTGCTTCGGTACAATACCTCCATAGGTGACAGGAATAAGGCCATGCGCGATCCAGGTCCCGCCCAAAACTCCGCTGCGCGGCTCTGCAGCCCTTTATGCGCACCACTTGTTCCAAAGGTGGCCATCAGCATCGTCTGCCCTGTGGCAAAGCTCATAGAGCTGCAGTTTCAGGACACTGGTGGACAAGATGCACTTATCAATGCTATTCCATGAAGGGACTCCAATTCCGATGTTTTTAGAGGCAGCAGCCATCTTGGGGTGTGGCAGGCCTATAAAGCCCAGCCACATCCAAGCACGTTGCTCACTATTTTGAAGACTTCGATGCACTCAGACCTCGTGGGGGTTTCTCTGAAGAAGAGCAGAGTTCCTGCATAGCAGAGTGACATCCAATCGAATTATTCTTGTTTCCATGGTGAATTAAAAAACAAGTAGGTCGTCATCGTAGCGGTAAGGCCTTGATGAATCCAAGTTCAGAGGAAGTTGTTACTTCCAGAAGTAAAGCGCCCCTTAGCACAATGAGCAAAGCGTTTTCAGTTTCCAGAGTACAGTGGCCTTGGCACGACAATTCAAGCGCTTCAATCCACAGGTGTAAAGCGCTCTTGGCACGGCAATTCAAGCGCTTCAGTCCACAGATGTAAAGCGCTCTTGGCACGGCAATTCCAGCGCTTCAGTTCACAGATGTAAAGCGCTCTTGGCACGGCAATTCAAGTGCTTCAGTCCACAGATGTAAAGCGCTCTTGGCACGGCAATTCAAGCGCTTCAGTTCACAGATGTAAAGCGCTCTTGGCACGGCAATTCAAATGCTTCAGTTCACAGTTGTAAAGTGCTGTTGGCATGACAATTCAAGCGCTTCAGTCCACACGTGTAAATCGCTTTCGGCATGGCAATTCAAGCGCTTCAGTCCACAGATGTAAAGCGCTCTTGGCAAGGCAATTCAAGCGCTTCAGTCCACAGATGTAAAGCGCTCTTGGCACGGCAATCAAAGCGTTTCAATCCACAGGAGTAAAAGGCTCTTGGCACAACAATCAAAGTGATTCAGGCCACATGAGTAAAGCGCCCCCTTAGCATAACGAGTGTAGTGGTTCAGGCAAGACAAGTAAAAGTGCTTCCTGGTATGATAAGTAAAGCGCTTCAAGTTCAATGAGTAAAAACTTTTTGGCCTGTATAGTTGTGAATGTGAAAGTATTTTTGGAGATCATAGTTTTCATTGCTTTTTTTGGAAAGCATAATATGTGAAAACCATATTTAATTCTTTGAGATTTTCTAGGTCATGATCAAAGGTGTATGTTATGAATGCATAGATGTTACAGGATTGAAATTCTGAGTATGATCATAGTCCAAAGCTCTTGCCATCTCTAGGTTCTGAGGTCGTAGTTTATTTTTGTTCCATGTTTCAAAGAAGGGGCTTTGCCCTCATTTCAAAAGGGGTCTCCATTTGATATATCGGAGACGCATTTAGTCAAGAGTCTATTGATGAGTTACATTTCTATGAATGAGTAAGTGCATATTTGTTCTAACCTTTTCTTTTCAGATCTCTCTCCCTGCGGTTCCCTACCCTAATTCCCTTCCCCCAACTGGCTTCATCATAACTCTGTGCTATAATAGCTTTCTGAGTTGGTGACACCGGAAGGTGGGACTTTTGTTCAGCAACATGCAGATCCAGAGGAAAGGACACTTTGACAGAATAGTGAGCCCACGAGTTTATACTTTCCTCTTGGTCTGTGTGTGTGCTGTGAAAAATGGCCACCCTAGATACCCTTATGCAAGTAGTCACTCAGATGCAAAGGGATTTGACAGACTCAAAAATGTCACAACTGATTTAGTTAATAAAGTAACTCAGTTACAGAGTAAGGTGGATGGTTCTGAATCTGAGTCTCGTCCTACGCCTTCCACACCTACTAACATAGCCGTGAATGTGCCGACACAGATTACTTTAGCTGCACCAGAGAGGTTTTCTGGGGACCCCAATAAGGTTCAAATGTTTCTTACACAGGTGGAACTACATTTTACGTGTCGGCCTAGTGCCTATCTGGATGCACAATCTAGAATTGCATTCCTTATATCATATCTGAATGGTGATGCAGCTACTTGGGCACTGCCATTAGTCCGATTAGACAGTCCTCTTTTATATAACTGGCATCGTGTTGTAGAAGAATTCGTAAAGGTTTTTGACAGACGCGCAATAACTATGTCTACAGACAAAGAGCTACTAGAATTACGTCAAGGAAACAAAGACCTGATAACGTATTTGTCACACTTCAACCGGTTAGTATTGGAAACCGCTTGGCCTGAGGAAAAAAGGTCAGCAGTATTTTATCAATGGCTAAAAGACAAACTAAAAGATGTATTGGTCCAAGTTGAACCACAACCAGAAACTTGCACTGATTTAATTAATCTAACCCTACGGATAGATCACAGACTTTCTGAAAGAAAAGGAGTAAGGGAAAAATGGGAAAAATGGGAAAACCCAACTGGCGAATGGAAAGATTTAGACACTTTCAATTGTCTTCAGATTCTATGATAGACCAGATGGATATTGGAACTGTTTGCCCACCACTGACCAAAGAGGAGAAAGAAATGCGATGAAAAAATGCTCAGTGTCTGTATTGTAGAAAAAAGGGTAATTTCATAAAAGAATGTCAAAAGAAACCCAAAGGTAAAATTGATCCAACATTTGTGACAAAGAAAAAGATAGCGGTTGCTTTGGAAAATTCACAGGAAAACTAAAGTGCCCAAGAAAAAACGAAGGGGACCTCTTGGGCAAATTGACAATCCCTTCAGTGTGCCCTTGCAGAAGTCGTTATGTCAAACATTTTTGAATTTTAGTACAAATGAGTGTGCGGGGAAAAATACATAATGTACAAGTTCTAATTGATTCAGGGGCAACAGGAAATGTTGTGGACCAACAAACTGCACTAGACTTGCATATACCCAGTGTCAAGAAAAAGGTTCCAGAAGTTGTGTATGCAGTTGATGGTAGTGAGTTGGCAGAAGGTCCCATTACTAAACAAACCTCACGAACACAAATGATTTGCAAAGATAATGAGAATCAGAACCACTGTGAGATAATTCGGTTTGATATATTCCAAGCACCTCAATATGGTTTTATCTTAGGAATGCCGTGGTTAATGTTACATAATTCATGCATAGACTGGCACAACCAGGTTTTGCGTTTTTCTTCTTCTTTTTGTGCAAAGAAATGTTTTCAATCAAGATGAAACAAAGAAGGAAATCTTCAACACTCTATTGCTACTGCAGTTGAGAAGGAAATTGATCTGCCATCACAGTATTCAGAATACACTGATGTTTTCAGTGAAAAGAAAGCGAGCTCATTACCACCTCGCAGGCCATACGATTGTCAGATCGACCTTGTACCTGGCACCAATATACCAAATTGTAGAATCTATGCACTATCAGAGAAAGAAAATCAAGTCCTACGAGAATACCTTGATCAATGTTTAGCCAACAAGCTAATTCGGCCATCAGAATATCCAGCGGCTTCTCCACTGTTTTTCGTACCTAAAGCTAATGGCGATTCGAGGCCTTGAATTGACTTTGGAGCGATAAATAATATCACATTTCAAAATAAATATCCACTACCTTTCATACCAGTCTTGTTAGACCAGGTAAAATCCGCCGTTATTTATACCAAACTTGACTTACGAGGTGCTTATCACCTTGTTTGAATTCGAGAGGGAGATGAGTGGAAAACTGATTTTAAGACTCGTTATGGCCTCTTTGAGTATCTAGTGATGCCGTTCGGTCAATGTAATGCCCCAGCAGCCTTTCAATATTTCCTAAACGATGTTCTGAGAGAATATCTAGACATCTTTGTCATCATTTATATTGATGATATATTGATTTATTCAAACTCTGAAGATATATATGAAGAACATGTTAAAAAAGTATTGAAAACTCTACAAAAACACAATTTGTTTTGTAAGCGAAGTAAATGCGCATTCCATACCAAAGAAGTTGAATTTCTAGGAGTCATTTTAACACCTGACAGCATGCAAATGACTGAAAGAAAACTTTAAGCTGTATCTGAATGGCCCACACCAAAATCAGTACGTGATATTCAATGTTTTTTAAGGTTTTGCCAATTTTTATCAACGCTTCATCCATCACTTCTCCCAAAAGGTGGCACCAATCACCAAATTGCTAAGGAAAAAGGCCGTCTTCAACTGGTCCCAAGAGACAGAGAAAGCATTTCAAGATATAAAAAAGGCCTTTACTACCGCTCCCATTCTAGCTCACCCTAATGTGGAGGAACCATTCATCGTGGAAGCCGATGCATCTGATGTTGCTGTTGGGACCATCCTGTCTCAACATCATCGAGAAACTGGGCAATTACACCCGATAGCATATGTGTCAAGAAAATTGAACGAAGCGGAACAGAATTACACCATAGCAGAAAAAGAATTACTAGCAATTTGTAATGCATTTAAAGAATGGAGACATTATCTATTGGGAGCGAAACACACCATAACTGTATATTCTGATCATAGAAATGTACAATTTATGAGTTCTGCCAGACTACTAACTCCTAGACAACTAAGATGGATGCTATTCTTTGCAGAATTTGATTTCATAGTGACTTTTAGACTAGGAGTAGATAATCGTAAGGCTGATGCATTATCTAGACAAGATTTTTCAATCACACCTACTGAACAAAAACCCATGCCTATTATAACGCCTTCAAAAGTGTTGTGTTTAGTAGCTGCCGAGAAATTCTTTGATCTAATTCGTAATCATTTTCACATCACTAAGTGGCCAGAGTGGTTACAACAAGACACCAAGAGGTCTATTCAACAAGGCTTACCTCTACATGAATCTCAAGTATTCCTGCCTACTGAGGAGTTAAGAGAGACAGCTTTTCATTGGTTACACATTCATCCTCTGGCAGGTCACCCGGGTCCTCAAAAAACAACAGAACTCATGAAAAGGTATTTTTGGTGGCCTACATTAGTTCATGACCTTAAGCAAATGCTACAATCATGTGAAGTATGTGCAAGATGCAAAAGCGAACATAGCAAGCCCAAAGGTCTACTGATACCTCTACCCGTTCCCAATCATCCATGGTAACATATCTCTATGGATTTTATTACTGGTCTTCCTCAAATAAAACAATTAACAACCATTCTAGTGGTAGTAGGCAGCCTTATCAAGTATGCTCACTTCATTGCCTGTAAAGGGATCCCAACTTCCAACACCTTAGCGACTATCATCTTAGAAAATATAGTTCGTCTTCACAGACTTCCAAGAGTTATCCTCTCTGATAGAGGGACACAATTTTCTGCACGTTTTTGGCAACAATGGTGCAAAGCTTTACAAATCGATTCGACTTTACCTACTAGTTATCATCCACAAACGGATGGTCAAACAGAGAGACTAAATCAAACTCTGAAACAATATTTACGATGTTACGCAACAAAGTCTCCTAAAACCTGGCTGGATCTTTTGTGGCTTGCAGAACTGGTTTATAATAACTCTCACCACTCTTCAAGAAACTCAACTCCTTTCTATGGTTTATATGGGCGTCATCCGCACATTTTGCCAGGTACGTTACCTGCCTCTACTCAAACTACTCCAGCAGTCATGGACATGCTAACACACATGAAAAAGGTACATTCACAATTGCAAACAAATCTTCATCAAGCAAAGAAAAAATATAAAATGCAATATGACAAAAAACACCAGCCTGGTCCTCAGTATACAAACAAAGATAGAGTTTGGTTATCCACGAAAAACTTTGTATTAAAAAATAAAAATATGTTTCATCGAAAATTCATAGGGCCCTATGAAGTACTACGACAAGTAAAGCCAGTAACATATAAGCTAAAATTACCTTTGTCTTTGAAAATTCATCCGGTGTTTCACACTTCGCTTCTTAAACTTGCTTCACCCTCAAGCGTCACACAACCTGCTCCTCTATTAGTCCAAGGTCATTGGGAGTATGAGGTGCGATCTATTTTAGACTCTAAATTTAGGGGGTCTTCCCTTTGGTACTTGGTGTGCTGGAAAGGATACGGACCGGAAAATGACTCTTGGGAACCTGCATCTTCATGCACCAGGTTTGTTGTGACGATTTCACCTCCTCCATCCTGATAAACCGGGCCCTGGACCTTGCTTGGGAGGGGGGTGTAATGTCAGGAATAAGGCCATGCGCGGTCCAGGTCCTGTCTGAAACTCCGCTGCGCGGTTCTGCTGCACTTTATGCGCACCACTTGTCATCCCAAGGTGGCCATCAGCGTTGTCTGCTCTGTGGCAAAGCTCATAGAGCTGCAGTTCAGTTTCCAGAGTACAGCAGCCTTGGCACGACAATTCAAGCACTTCAGTCAACAGGTGTAAAGCGCTCTTGGCACAGCAATTCAAGCGCTTCAGTTCACAGGTGTAAAGCGCTCTTAGCACGGCAATTCAAGCGCTTCAGTCCACAGGTGTAAAGCGCTTTTGGCACGGCAATTCAAGCGCTTCAGTCCACAGATGTAAGGCGCTCTTGGCACGGCAATTCAAGCACTTCAGTTCACAGGTGTAAAGCGCTCTTGGCACGGCAATTCAAGCACTTCAGTCCACAGGTGTAAAGCGCTCTAGGCACAGCAATTCAAGCGCTTCAGTCCACAGATGTAAAGCGCTCTTGGCACGGCAATCAAAGCGCTTCAATCCACAGGAGTAAAAGGCTCTTGGCACAACAATCAAAGTGATTCAGGCCACATGAGTAAAGCGCCCCATTAGCATAATGAGCGTAGAGCTTCAGGCAAGACAAGTAAAAGCGCTTCCTGGTATTATAAGTAAAGCGCTTCAAGTTCAACAAGTAAAAAATGTACGGCCTTTATAGTTGTGAATGTGAAAGAATTTCTGGAGATAAGCAAATCATAGTTTTCATTGTTTTTTTGGGAAATCATAATATGTGAAAACCATATTTAATTCTTTGAGATTTTCTAGGTCATGATCAAAGGTTTATGTTATGAATGCATAGATGTTACAGGATTGATATTCTGAGTATGATCATAGTCCAAAGCTCTTGCCATCTCTTGGTTCTGAGGTCGTAGTTTATTCTTGTTCCATGTTTCAAAGAAGGGTCTTTGCCCTCATTTCAAAAGGGGTCTCCATCTGACGCATTTAGTCAAGAGTATATTTATGAGTTACATTTCTATTAATCAGTAAGTGTATATTTGTTCCAACCTTTTCTTTTCAGATCTCTCTCCCTGCTGTTCCCTACCCTAATTCCCTTCCCCCTGACTGGCTTCATCATAACTCTGTGCTATAATAGCTTTCTGAGTTGGTGATGCCGGAAGGTGGGCCTTTTATTCAGCAAAGTGCAGATCCTGAGGAAAGGACACTGTGACAATAGGGAGACATTCTGTGACCTCAAGGGGTGCTCCACCCAGAGTCCTGACAGACCTGCCCGGAACCATGACATTATCATAGAGTGGGCTGACGTATAGTGAAGTGGCTTACAGTGCAGTGACATAGAGTGGAGTGGCATAGAGTGCAGTGGAATAAAGTGGAATAGTGTGGAGTGGGGAACAGTGAGTAACGTAGAGTAGAATGGAGTGAGGTACAGTGTAGTGGATTACAGTGGAATAACAGATTGTAGTGGTGTGGAGTGGCATACAGTATAGTGGAGTAGAGAGGAATTTTGTAAAATGGAATACCACAGATTGGAGCAGGGTACAGTGTAGGTGGGCAGAGTGTAGTGGCATAGGGTGAAATACCATACTCTGGAGTGACATGAAGTAGAGTGGAGTATCGTACAGTGGAATAGGGTAGAGGAATATGTGACAGGACAACTAGGTCCTCAACAACTATAGCCTAAACCACTACTGCTAAACAACAAAAAATTCTCTACAACTCAGTACTGAACAACTACTGTCTAAACAACAATTGTGCCTGAATAACTATTGCCTGAACAACTAATATACATATATATATATATTCTAAACAACTAATACACCATACAAACCAAAAAGAAAACCTTACCTTAAAATTAGTTGTTCAGGCAATTGTTATTCAGGCACAATTGTTGTGTCAAGTAACTTTAACTGGTGCACTAAGATAACTAGAACTTGCGCCCCTGCCATCCAGTTACCTCATCAATAATTTTACTGCAAATGTTACAGTGACATTATCAATGGTGTTATAAAACATGTCATAAGTGCTGTAAGATCTGGGTAAATAGCAGTGCATGGTGAGGTTGTAAGTTATAGTTATCTTAGTTCACAAGTTATAGTTTTTTCAAACAACTATAACAGCTGAATTTCCATAGTGTTGTATGTTTAAAATGTGCACCTAACTATAATGTGCCTCTAACCTTTGTTTTTTTACGTGAATATCTATGTTTTTTAAAATTCTATTTCCTAACTATAATATCCCTGTAACCTTTGTTTTTTTCAATGAATCTCCATGTTTTTTTTTAACGTAATCTTAATTACTGAGGGCCTGATTACGACTTTGGCGGAGGGGATTTCACCGCCCCAAATGTGACGGATATCCCGCCCGCCGAATTACGAGTCCATATTATCCTATGGAACTAGTAATATGGTGGGCGGGATATCCGTCACATTTGGGACAAAGTAATCCCCTCCACCAAAGTCGTAATCAGGCCCTATATGTTAATCCAACCTCCACCGAGCATGGTCTTTGGCCTTGCATGGCGGGATGCTGGCCTATGGGCCTGCAGCCAACCCCCTAAAACCACCAAACCCTGTGCCATGCACGGCCTGAGGCCATGCACGACGGGTGTTGGCCCCAGGGCCTGGTCTCAGGAAAGGCCCTGTGGCCAACCTCCTGTACCCAAACTACCCCACACAACGCACAGCCTTTGGCCGTGCACAGAGGGTGGTGGCTGCAGGTGTTTAAACTCCAAACACCCTGACACGCATGGCCGAAGGGGTTTGGAGCTTTAAGTTGGCAACATTATATAAATATATGGGGGGGGTGCACTGACCCCCTGGGCCCCAGGGACCACCACCTCCCCGGGGAAACATAATACAAAAGCTAAGGGGGGCTGTGTAGACACCCCCAGGTTCCAGGGACCATCACCTACCTGGGACAACATAAAAGAATATATGGGGGGCTGTATGGACCCCCAAGCCCTGGGGACCACCACCTACCCAGGGCTAAAAAATAAAAAATCTTAGGGGGGGCACATAGACATCCCCCCCAGGTCCCAGGGATCACCACCTCCCTGAGACAACATTAAAAAAGTATATGGGTGCAGCATGGACCCTCCTGGGGCCAGGGACCACCACCTCCCCGGAGCTACATTATAAAACAATTTGGGGGGCTGCATGGACCCCCCATGGGCCCGGGGCACACCACCTCCCTGGACCTACATTTACTTTATTAATGTTGTCCCGGAGAGGTGGTGGTCTCTGTGACCTGGCTGGGGGGGGGGTTGCACGGCCCCTCTGGGTCCCAGGGACCACCACCTCCCTGGGTCAACATTAAAAAAATATATGGGGGATGCATAGACCCCTTCCCCTGGGCTACATAATAAAAGATCTTTGGAGGGGCAGCGCAGACCCCCCTCACCCAGGTCCCAAAGACCACCACCTGCCCGGGACTACATTAATAAAGTATATAGGAGTCTGCATGGAATGAAGAAAGAAGGTAAGTTGCATCAATTATATTCAGCATTGTATTTCTTTAATCTTCAATATAACATAACCAAACAGGGTGGACACCGAGTGGCAGCTGCCACCTTCAAAGCCCCTCATTCCACCCCCCAACCTTCTACATTCCAACCCCCATTCCATTCTAAGCATGAGCTCAATACAACATATCTTCCCCTTTTTGAATAATGAAACAAAACTATCATACAAATTCAAATTCCTCACTATATATATATATATTGTATAATAATCAAACATAAATCTTCTGTACTTATAAGAATAAAACTTTATACAATGTTTTATTTCATGTTTTCTTTAAAGTTTACAGTGCATACTCTTGTAACCATCCTGGTCCCCTTCTATCTCTTGAAGATCTCCTACAAAACAAGTTTTTACTATTCCATACACTTGGTTCCCATTTATTTCCTTTGTCCATTTCTGGGGTCGCTCCCCCTTTATTTTGTGTGGATAATATTTCTTTATTCCACCATTTTCCATCATCTAGTTTAACCACACACCTCTTTACACATTCCACTTTCTTAGGACTAGAAAATTTGGAATTCCCTTTAGCAATTATACCTGGTAATTTGACACAAACCCAATCACATTCCACCACTTTCATGCATCTTCCTTCCTTCGCTGCCACATATTCACTCTCTCGTCTTTTTCCAACATTCATTTTCTTATTCTTGGATACCTCTAAGTCACTCATCCAAGGACAAACTAATTTGTTTGCTGCCTTCCTTCCCTTGAGTAAGGCAAAAGGTGACATTCCTGTAACAGCATTGTGAGTAGTGCGTAAAGCCCACATCAACTCTTCCAATTCCATTTTCCATTCTAAGCCATTCACCAATTATAGTTGTACATTATCCTTTATCACACGGTTGCACCTCTCTACTAATCTATTACTCCTAGGATGATATAGAGAAGTAGATATGTGTTTCACACCCCATTTACCCATAAACTCTTTAAACTCCTTAGATGTGAATTGCACCCCATTGTCCGTGACTATGTCAGACGGAACACCTTCCCTCATGAATAAATTACGCAAAAATGCCATTACTTCCTTAGTGTTAGCAGTCTTCATCAGCTTTACCTCTGGCCAACGAGAATAATAGTCCATTAATACAATACCAAACTTATGACTATCATTCAGCATGTTCGTTGGTCCAATAATGTCCATACCTAATTTATACCAAGGTTTAGCTGGCACAAATACTGCTTCCATCGGACTGGGCCCCATTACTTGGGACTTGTAACTTAGCGCACAAGACACACACTCTCTGGCCCAATGTTCTGTGTCTCTGTCCCTGCCACCAAAATGTCTCTCTAATCCTTCTTTTCATTGTACTCATTCTCACATGGCCTTCATAAGCTAAACTCAATACTTTACCACGCATCGCTTGTGACACTACTAGCAAATTTGCACATCTCAAAACACCTTCAGCCCAACTTAATTCCTGAAAAAGTTCCTTATATACTTTCATCTCATCATCCACCTTAACCTTAGGCCATCCACTACTTAACCACCCAATCAATTCTTGCAATACTTTATCTTGTTTCACTGCTTCTTTCCATTCTCATTCCTGCACACACTCCTTTTCATCTATTAAAGTACAAGCTACACAACAAAATTATCACCCACTTCTTCTTC
The DNA here is from genome assembly GCF_031143425.1 of Pleurodeles waltl. Lineage (NCBI taxonomy): Eukaryota > Metazoa > Chordata > Amphibia > Caudata > Salamandridae > Pleurodeles > Pleurodeles waltl. The sequence goes on from NC_090444.1 coordinate 1,322,521,944, forward strand.
TGTATATGTCTTCATCGGAAGACGTGACAAACAGTCTGAAAAAATATTTCTAGCTCCCGGAATGTATTCTAACCTGAATTGAAATTCCAGCAACCTATAATGTCAGGTGTTAGCCACGGCGCCTACATTGCCGATCGGGATAACATAGTCCTTTTGGACTACATATCCCATGACGCCTAGAGGGGAAGAGGTCGCTTAAAAAGCAAGCACATATAGGAAGTAATGTGCGTTATTCGTTTCCTAGAAACCAGTCGGATGGACAACGAGGGCTCTTGCTGACGGCGTTTCCGAGGTTGAGTTGTTTGCTTAGGAGGTTTAATTCCTCCTTCGGTTTTCCGTGGAGCCTGGGACCTTCCCAATATCAGGGGGAGTGTCGAGTTTATTTTCCCAGAGGAACCTGCCACGAAGGAGAAGTGGTAGCGGTGAGACGATTTGGTGCCGGAATCCCTCGCCTTTCTTTTTCAGTTCGACAAGGACACTGGTAACTTCTGAAGCACGGCGGTCTTTTGTTTGAGTTACCAATAAAGCACGATTATCCTTGGGGCCAGAGAACATTATATGTTTGGCTACGACAAGGGGTTAATGTTTATTTTTGCGGGAATTGAACTGCCGGGACGATTTTTCTTTTCAATACGTAATGAAATAACACCGGGTTATTCCTACAAATTGCGTGACTATGACCTGGGGCTTAGTGGATTAACTGAGTCATAGAAAGGACTACGAGATATGTTCTTATCATCGTTAATTTTATTCCCTTTCTCTTTGTTTCTGTCTCCTCATTATTTCGTGACTATCTTGTATAAATGTGGGTGTTGAGCAACCCATTAGAGATCATCGGTATTAATTGTTGGCTTGGGGCGTCCATCTATGATTCAGATGGAGCACAGATAGGTGTTGGATTAGTTCTGCCCTCATGAGTTATGGGCAGGTACGGTCGTTGGTACTTTAGCGAGACATTGCGAGAGTAGACAGGCAATGTGATATTAACGCTGTGTATTCCTCTCTTTACAGATATCCCGTCCCTGCTGTTCCTTCCCCTTCCTTCCCTCACCCGATTACTCCAATGCACCGTGGTTTATATAGGTGACTTGGTGGAGTCAGGAGGCGGACCCTTATTTGCATCGCGCCGAGTCTGAGGAGCATCTACAACGTGACAGAATAACGCACCCACGAATAACGCTCCTCCCGCTCGGTGTGATACAAAGATGGCGTCTATGGATGATGTATTACAGGCGTTAGTAGTAGTGCAACAAGAGTTGGCTAATTCTAGGGTGGAGGCAGCAGCGTTAAAGGAAAAGGTAGAAAGGCTTACTAAGAATCCCTTCGATGCTTCAGCATCCACACCACAGGTAACCGTGAATGTCTCCCCTCCTATCCCTTTGGCCAGCCCGGAACGGTATTCAGGGGACCCCAGGAAAGTTCAGGCCTTTCTAACTCAGTTGTCTCTACAATTCTCTTGTAGACCCGCGTCTTTTCCCTCTAACCTTTCCAGGGTAATGTTCGCTATTTCTTATCTCTCGGGAGACGCAGCCAATTGGGCCGTACCATTAGTCAGGAACGATGACCCCTTGTTATCGGACTGGAATGCCTTTCGGACGGCTTTCGAGAGGGTGTTTGATCATAGAACAACCACTTTTAGTGCTGACAGGGAATTACTGGAGTTGAGACAGGGGAGGTCTGATCTGGTCTCTTATCTCACGACCTTTAATAGATTGGTGGCAGAATCAGGGTGGCCAGAAGAGAAGAGAATGTCTCTCTATTATCAAGGTTTACGAGACGACATGAAGGATATACTCGCTCAAATAGACCCGCAGCCTTCCACTTGTACAGATCTTGTGAATCTTACCCTGAGACTGAATCACAGATTAGCAGAAAGAAGGGGAGAGCGTAGAGCGGGGGATAGGCGACCAGGCATTCCAGAAAGGGAAGTGCGATCTGTTTCTACTCCCAATGATATAGGTGGGGAGCCTATGGACGTGGGAGCCGTTAGGGCACCCTTGTCGAAGTCCGAGAAGGAGAGTAGGAGGGTACAGGGGTTGTGCATGTATTGCGGCAGGAAGGGTCATTATGTAAGAGAGTGTCCCCAGAAACCACGTAAGAGATTCTCCTACTCCCCCACCCAAAAGGCAGCGGTTACGGCAGGAAAAACATCGGAGAAAGAGGAATTGCCCGTTATAGAACCCCAACCGGTGTTACGGTTAACTTCCTTAGCCCTTTTTCCACAGGAGCAAAAGGCGTCCCACCTTTTGTTAGCAGTGGAGCTGGTGTCCAAAGAACGAAATTTTCCAGTATGGGCGATGATAGACTCCGGAGCCACGGGAAATTTCATAGATGCAGGGGTGGTTAGGAGATTGGGACTTCCTAGCATTCCGAGAAAGGACCCCGAAATAGTGTTGGCGGTTGATGGTACACCGCTGAAATCTGGGCCCCTTACAGAACATACTGAGGACGTTGGGTTGATCTTCAATGGGGTATCTCCGGAACATAAAGAAAGAATTAGACTGGATATAATAGAGGCTCCTCAGTATGAAATTATTTTAGGAATGCCCTGGTTAAGAAAACACAATCCTGTTATAGATTGGCAAACCAAGACGGTTAGTTTTCAGTCCTCGAGGTGTGAGAATAACTGCTTCTTGTATGACGAATCCCCCATGTTAGCATTGGCTCAAGGGTTACAGTTGGCCACAGTGATGGAGAAAACAGTGATATTGCCCTCTGTTTATGCCGAGTTCAAGGATGTGTTCGACGAAGGTCAGGCTGAGACATTGCCACCCCATCGTGTATATGATTGCAAGATAGATCTGATTCCTGGAGCTCTCCTTCCTTCCTGTAGGGTATATGCTCTATCAGACCCAGAAACCAAGCATTTGAGAAAATACTTGGATCACTTCCTGGAGATCGGGTTCATTAGACCATCTTGTTCTCCGGCAGCCTCTCCACTCTTTTTCATAGCTAAAGCTAATAAAGAGTTGAGAACTTGCATCGATTATCGAATGCTGAACAAGAATACAGTGAGGAATAGATACCCTCTTCCTCTCATTCCTGTGTTATTGGAACAGGTGAAAGAGGCGGTAATCTATACAAGGTTGGACCTGAAGGGAGCTTACCATCTGGTCAGAATCCGCGAAGGGGACGAGTGGAAAACAGCGTTCAAAACCCGTTATGGTCTGTTTGAGTACTTGGTAATGCCGTTCGGGTTGTGTAACGCCCCGGCGGCATTCCAGTATTTTCTGAACGATGTTCTCAAGGAATACGTAGACCGTTTCGTGATCGTTTATATAGATGACATTCTGGTGTATTCCACATCCCTGGAGCGCCACTCTGACCATGTTTCCTTAGTACTCCTAGCATTGCGACAGCATAGTCTTTTTTGCAAACTGAGCAAATGCAAGTTCCATGTCCGGAAGGTTGAGTTCTTGGGGGTGGATTTAAGCCCTGAAGGGTTTTGCATGTCGACAAGAAAAATACAGGCTGTTCAGGAGTGGCCAGTACCCACTAGTGTGAGAGACGTGCAATGCTTCCTTGGGTTTTCCAATTACTATAGAAGATTCATCTTTCATTTTTCTCACATTGTGTCACCTATAACAAGGTTAATAAGAAAGGGGGTGTCTTTTGTTTGGTCAGAGGAAGCAGAGGAGGCCTTTTGCTTTTTGAAACAGGCCTTCTGCTCCGCACCTATACTTCAACATCCCCAGCCGGATGCCCCTTTTATCGTCGAAGCGGATGCCTCGGATATAGCGATAGGGGCCGTGTTATCACAAAGAAACAAAACCACCGGACAGCTTCATCCTGTTGCGTTTTTATCTAGGAAACTATCGGCTGCGGAACTTAACTATACGGTGGCAGAAAAGGAATTGTTAGCCATCAAAAAGGCATTCCAAGAATGGCGACACTACCTATGGGGAGCTCAACACCCGGTCACGGTATATACTGATCACCGAAATCTGCAGTATATGAAGGAGGCAAGACAACTTACCCAGCGGCAAATGAGGTGGATGCTGTTTTTTTCAGAATACGAGTTTGTGGTGACCTTCCGTCCTGGGGTTGACAATCGCAAGGCAGATTCACTGTCTCGACAAGAGGACGTGAGAACCATCGCTTCAAGACCTGAGGAAGCAATCATCAAACCTGAAAGAGTGCTTTGTGCCCTTCATATCTCCCATTTCTTAGAAAAGGTTTCTAAGCATAAGTCTGCTGCTCAGTGGAAGAAATGGGCGGAGTTAAGTCAGGACCGTACCCTTAAGCATGGGTGACCGTTGCAAGGTAATCGTTTGTATTTGCCAACACGTGAACTCCGAGTGCAAGCCTTTAATTGGTGTCATGATGCGGTAACGGCTGGTCATCCTGGTTACACCAAAACAGCGCAAATAGTTCGACGACATTTCAGGTGGGAAGGTTGGGCTAAAGACGTTGCGGCCTGGGTGGCTCGGTGTGAGATATGTGCACGGGCCAAGGGAGAAAACGCGAAGAGCCAGGGCAGACTGATACCTTTGCCCACTCCGGATAAACCATGGCAAACCATTAGCGTGGATTTTGTGGTAGGATTACCAATGGATCAGGGGTACAACGCTATCATGGTGGTAATCGATAGCCTTACCAAGATGGGTAATTTTCTCCCTTGTAGAAATCTGCCTACAGCCAGTCAAACCGCCCATCTAATTTTGTCTCAAGTGGTACGGTTACATGGTCTACCGAGAACCATTATTTCGGACAGAGGCCCCCAGTTTGTTGCTAGGTTTTGGCGTATGTGGTGCAAGGTGCTGCGCATTGAATCCGCACTGTCCACCAGTTTCCACCCACAAACCGATGGCCAGACGGAGCGCCTCAATCAAACCCTGAAAAAATATCTGAGGTGCTATGCAAAGGACGCTCACGAATCCTGGGTTTCGTTGCTATGGCTGGCAGAACTATCATACAACAATGCTTGGCATAGCTCGATACGTGAATCTCCTTTTCGTGCTAACACGGGGTTCCACGCGGAAATGTTGCCCATAAACATACCTAGGGAAGTCACGGATCAACCTACGGTTCATGCCATGATTAAGAATCTTCAATCCGTGCAAAAGAAGATACGACTCAATCTGGAGAAGGCCAAAGAACAGTATAAAAAGTGGGGTGATGAACATCGGCGTGAGGGGCCGGCATATCAGCCAGGCGATAGAGTGTGGCTTTCCACCAAGTATATACGCTTCAAGATGCGTAGCGTCTTTCATCCTCGTTACATTGGTCCCTATGAGGTGTTACGCCAGATAAACCCTGTGGCTTACCGTCTCAACTTACCTGCTTCCTTAAGGATCCATCCGGTATTTCATTGCAGCCTTTTGAAACCGGCTCTTTCAGCGACCCGGCAGGCGGTGCCTCCGGTGGTCAGAGATGGGCAGCTGGAGTACGAGGTGCGCAGAGTGTTGGATTCCAAACGACGGGGGGGTAAGCTGTGGTACTTGGTTTCATGGAAGGGGTACAATGCTGAGGACGATTCATGGGAGCCGGAAAGCAATGTCCATGCCCCTAGGGCAGTACGGCTGTTTCATGCCCGTCATCCCTCTAAACCTGGTCCTAGGAGGCGCTTTGGAGGCGGGTGTACTGTCAGGTGTTAGCCACGGCGCCTACATTGCCGATCGGGATAACATAGTCCTTTTGGACTACATATCCCATGACGCCTAGAGGGGAAGAGGTCGCTTAAAAAGCAAGCACATACAGGAAGTAATGTGCATTATTCGTTTCCTAGAAACCAGTCGGATGGACAACGAGGGCTCTTGCTGACGGCGTTTCCGAGGTTGAGTTGTTTGCTTAGGAGGTTTAATTCCTCCTTCGGTTTTCCGTGGAGCCTGGGACCTTCCCAATATCAGGGGGAGTGTCGAGTTTATTTTCCCAGAGGAACCTGCCACGAAGGAGAAGTGGTAGCGGTGAGACGATTTGGTGCCGGAATCCCTCGCCTTTCTTTTTCAGTTCGACAAGGACACTGGTAACTTCTGAAGCACGGCGGTCTTTTGTTTGAGTTACCAATAAAGCACGATTATCCTTGGGGCCAGAGAACATTATATGTTTGGCTACGACAAGGGGTTAATGTTTATTTTTGCGGGAATTGAACTGCCGGGACGATTTTTCTTTTCAATACGTAATGAAATAACACCGGGTTATTCCTACAAATTGCGTGACTATGACCTGGGGCTTAGTGGATTAACTGAGTCATAGAAAGGACTACGAGATATGTTCTTATCATCGTTAATTTTATTCCCTTTCTCTTTGTTTCTGTCTCCTCATTATTTCGTGACTATCTTGTATAAATGTGGGTGTTGAGCAACCCATTAGAGATCATCGGTATTAATTGTTGGCTTGGGGCGTCCATCTATGATTCAGATGGAGCACAGATAGGTGTTGGATTAGTTCTGCCCTCATGAGTTATGGGCAGGTACGGTCGTTGGTACTTTAGCGAGACATTGCGAGAGTAGACAGGCAATGTGATATTAACGCTGTGTATTCCTCTCTTTACAGATATCCCGTCCCTGCTGTTCCTTCCCCTTCCTTCCCTCACCCGATTACTCCAATGCACCGTGGTTTATATAGGTGACTTGGTGGAGTCAGGAGGCGGACCCTTATTTGCATCGCGCCGAGTCTGAGGAGCATCTACAACGTGACATATAATGCCATTTGGCAATTCTAGGAGACGCTTTAGAAGCCCCCTTAGTTGACAATAAATTGATCAAAAGCTTGTGATCCATTCGCAAACCAAACTCTGTGCCCCATAAATACTTTCTGAAATAATTCACTCCCCACCAACCCGCTAAAGCTTCCCGTTCTTTGACAGAATATGTAGACTCAGCTCCTCTCAAGGCTCGAGAATCAAAAGCCACCACTTCATTCTTGCCATTCCTGGATTGCATCAATACAGCTCCTAATCCAAATTGACATGCATCAGTCACTACAATGCTTTGATCGCTTGTGTCAAATGGTTTCAAAGGAATGGCTTCCGCAACCTCATGCTTTATCATATTGAATTCATTATCTTTCTCCTTTGTCCACTCAAACTTGACTTTTTTTTTACCAGCATTCGCATTTCTTTCGTACATTCAGCACACTTCAGAATAAAACGTGCATAAAATTCCAACATCCCAAAAAATGACCTCAATTGATCTTTATTTTGAGGTGCAGGAAATTCTTTTATGGCTTTTATTAGACTCCCCTTTGGTTCAACTCCCTTGTCTGATAACTTGTGACCCAAATATTCCACACTTTTCACTCCAAAATGACATTTGCTTGCTTCTAATATGACACCTTTCCTTCAAAATCGTCAACACCATTGTTAAGGCTTCATCGTGTTCTTTTTTAATCACTCCCCACAATAGTATATCATCTTGGAAGCACCTTCCTCTTTCAATGTCTTTAAACACCACTTCCATCACCCTTTGGAACACGGACGAGGCTGAAGCCAAACCAAATGGCATACGTTTAAATCTGAATGCACCATTTGGTGTGACAAAGTGTAGGAGGCTGGCCTGGTTTGTACTGGGTACCTTGAGTACTTACACCTTATACCAGGTCCAGTTATCCCTTATTAGTGAAATGTAGTAGTGTTCTAGCAGCTTAGGCTGATAGAGGTAGCTGTAGCATAGCAGCTTAGGCTGAACTAGGAGACATGCAAAGCTACTGCAATACCACTATTTTTACACAGTACTTATACACAATAAAAAGACAATACTCAGTGTTACCAAAAATAAATGTACTTTATTTTAGTGACACAAGGCCAAAAATATCTTAGAGGCAATACTCCTTCTGGAGGTAAGTATTATACACAATATATACACTAGAGACCAAAAAGTAATTAAATAGTCACAGAATAGAGCAAACAATAGAAAATACCATAGAATGCAATAGGAAGAAATAGGCCTAGGGTCACCACAAACCATATACTAAGAAAGTGGAATGTGAATCACAAATTCCCCCCAAGGCAAGTATAGTGTGTAGAGCAGAGGTCTTCAAACTTTTTGATGCCGGGCCCCCTCTCTAAACTTTGTAGACATTAGGACCCCCTCCTGACAAAATTTCTAGAATCTGGTACGTTGAGGAAATACTATGAAACAGTGTTTAGCAAACCAAATGTCAGTGAGTGTTGGGTCGAGGTCAAGGGTGTGGCTATAAACAAAGGTCCTCATTTATGAGGAATTGTCGAGGGCAGCGCCGTAAGTCTTCTTGCTACACTGACCTACCCAAATATAAAAGGGAAGGAATGCACCATATTTATGAAATACTGTGCATTCCTGTCCGTACCCCCTGCGCTGGCGCACAACTTGGTGCCTTAGGCCAATGTAGGCAGGATTGTTTTTGTGCAGGAAGGGGCACCTTCCTGAACAAAAACATCCTGAGAGGTATTTTCCTCTTTCCATGTGTGCTACAGAAAGCAACACACATGGAAAGAGGAAATAATTAGGAGAAATGAAGACATTTCTCCTCATTATGTCTGTGTAAGTGGCACTACTCCAATTTACATAATTTTGTAAATCTGGGACAGCGTCAAAATCCAGGGGTGTTGCATGGGAACTCCCACTGCAATGCCCATGGAACACCTCCTTGACACAGAGTAAGGCATCGCAGCGGCTTGCGCCGCTTTGACTTACTCCATATCTATGAGGCCATGCAAAGCCATGTAGGGTGGCTGTGTGTCACCTCATAGGTATGACTGAGAGGCTGGTGCCGCCGGAGCGTCAATAAAAGTGATGATCTGGTGGTGCAAGCCTCTCATAGATGTTCCCCAAAATATTCTGTAAGTATTTTTAGGTCTTTCACCGTCAGGTAGCTACACATAAAATAACAGGCAGCTTAAAAGAAAATAAATAAAAGAAAGTGGTTACTCATTGGTAAATGCATTGTAGTGCATTATGAAACCTCTATTAGTTAATGCACTGCAGAGGTCTACGTGTAACCAGAGAGTGACAGAATTAAATCTTGGTTGGTGCAGTAGAGAATAGTGACTTGTGTATTTTTAGTGCTACAAGGTCACAGCCTGTGACAGAGAGCACTGCGAAAATGTAAGTCATTATTTTATATTTGCATTACACACTGTATAAGATAGACCACTACAAAATGCACAAAAAAGGTTTAAGATAAAATGGTGGTTCCAAAATGTAGATTTAAGTAATACCAAACCATATGTAATACATTTTTTAATAGCTGTTCCTTCAATGCCCTCTCAGGGGTAATAAGAACTATGTATATACAATTACAATTAAAAGCATACACTTCACAGCCCAGTTGTTAACTCTTTGCACTACCACTCAAAAATAACAGATCTTTGTCATCACAAAGCTTTGAGTGATTGGATCATTTTGTACATTTTACCATTTGTATTTGCAGATCAACTCGTAGCTCACATTTGCATTTCATTCAGGAAGCAGGCCCCTGGCAGGAAGGATTCTTTAGCTATCTGTGCAGCTTCATGTCACAGCACAGGAGACTCAATCAATAAAAGTTCAGCTGACGCATTTTACAATCGGCTGGGGGAATGCGCGACCCCCTTTCCAGGAGTCCATGACCCACAGATTGAAGACCTCTGGTGTAGAGGATCACTGGGAGTGTAAGAAAACACCAAAGGTAAGTAAATTACCACACCATAGAGCCCAGAAAAGTAAGAGTAAAGTACTGCAAGTTTGCTGAGGATACACTACACGTCGTGATTAGAGTTATTGCAAGAACCAAGCAAGACTGCAAGCAACAAATGGTGGATTCCTGGACCTGAAGTCTTGTGAAGAGAGGAGGCCAAGTCCAGAAGGTGCAAAAGATTCCAGGAAGGACAGGAGCCGCTGCCAACCAAAAGATGGTGCAAAAGAGGATTCTCCGGTTGAAAGAAGTCTTCAGAAGAGTACTAAAGAAGATGGCTGCGGGTTCCTGCATGATGCAAAGGATGTCCCATGTGGAGATGTTGGATGCAGGCGAGTTGCAGCGCTGGATTCGTCCAACAAGCCTTGGTTCAAGCAATGTCGCGGTTTGCATCAAAATGGCGCTGCCTGAATCCAGGAGGGACCTGGGGGCCTCAACTCAGACTGGGGAGGCAGAGGTGTCTCCCAACACTGGAGGGAACCCACAAACGACCAGGCAGCACCCACGGAGGTCCCAGGACATGGGGACAAAGAAGGTGCAAATTGCGGTTGTGGCAGCACTACAAAGGAAGGTCCCACGCCACCGGAGAACAACTCAGCAAGTTGAGCATTACAGGATAGAGTGCTGGGGACCTGGGCAAGGCTGTGCATAAAGGATTCTTGCAAATAATGTACAGAGGCCTCAGGAGGTAAAGATGACACGGTGTACAGGGGTACTGTGGCAAACGGTGAAGGAAAGCTCTTACCCCCTCCAAATTTAGATAGCTGGACCTTAGGACAGTCTGTGTCGAAGGAGTCCCCACCTGTGTTCCAAGGAGCACGCTCGTCATCAGGAGAGGGGTCCCAGAGAATAATTTGTCATCTTAGAAGGTGCCTGCTAGAGCAAGGAAGTGACTCTGTCACTCTACGGGAGATTTCTTTGGTCCTTCTGGTGCAGAGTGAAGGCAGGGAGTCCCCAGAGCATGCACACCGTGGAAACCGTTGTAGTTGCTGGCTGGAGCTGAAGTTGCAGAGTCACAGTAGCCTTTCTGGATACTTTGTTGCAGTTACAGCATTTCCTGGAGCAGTCTGCAGTTGATCCGAGGTCAGAGGATGAAGCAGGAGTTGCAGAGGATTCCTGGAGGAAACTTGCAAGCCAAATCTGAAGAGGAACCTACAGGAGAGACACTAAATTGCCCTGAGAGGGAGATTGGCTACCTAACTAGGTATGCACCTTTCAGGAGGGGTCTCTAACGTCACATGCTGGCACTGGCCACTCAGAGAGGTCCAGAGTGTCCCCACACCTTCGAAAACAAGATGGCTAACGCCAGGGACACACTGGAGGAGCTCTGGGCCCCACCCATGGGGTGGTGATGGACAGGGGAGTGGTCACTCCCCTTTCCTTTGTCCAGTTTCACACCAGAGCAGGGACTGGGGTCCCTGAACCGGTGTAGACTGGCTTATGCAAGGAGGGCACCATCTGTGCCATTCAAAGCATTTTCAAAGGCTCAGGGAGGCTCCCCCTCCCAAGCCTGTAACACCTATTTCCAAAAGGAGAGTGTAGTAGGTCGGTTTAAAGGACAACACGAGGCCTGGGAGTATAGTTCGTATGTGATTTATTGAAGAAAATAGTGAAGTAACAAATCAACTTTTCTCTGGGTTACTTGTAGTGTTTTCTTGGGCAGCTTCGGTCTCGTTTCCCTGGATCCTTACTTCTTTGTTGTTCTTTTCTTCTCTTTCAGGGCTCCCAGGAAGCACATGCGTGGAGAAGAACAAGAGAAGTATCGGTAAGTGGTTGTATTCTTTACCTGCCTCTTATCCTTTTCTACCTCTTCTCTTCCTTCCTCCTCTGTCTCACGCACGTCTAACTCTTTCTTTCTTCCTTTTCTTTGTACTGAGTATTACTGGGTCCTTTTCTTTCTCTCTCTCTCGTCTCTGTCCTATCTAGGACTCTGTACTTCCATTCCTGTGTCTTATGATTGGTTTTCCCTTTCTACACGTAGCTTTTCTGCTTATTTTATTGTGGGGGTTCCTTTCTCTTATGGCACCTTCCCCTTCTATTCCTGTGCTTTTGGTGCTTTCCTGGTAAAAAACCCTTTCTGCCAGTGATGTCACTACGTAGTGTTCTTAAGTCTTTGGAGGGTTTATACTGCTGTGCATTCATTTAGTGAAGTAGTGCTCATGTGGTGCCCGGATTCCCTCCCCTTTTTTTTTTTTAGCTTTTTCCACCACCCACTTCCCCTTGATTAGTATTTCCTGTTCCTCCCGTCCTCCCATACCTCCCATACCCCTGGTTATGCGTAGTGGGGAGGGGACACGCACCTGGTAGTGCCACGCTTCTCCAGAAGCGTGGCGGGGTTCTTTGCTCGGCCTCCTGGAGCCGCCGCAGTGTTCGGTCCTCCAGCTGCTACTTCCTCGTCTTCTTCTTTCTTGCGGGTCAAAACCTGCTCTTCATCGTCTCCGTTTTCCTCCTTCTCCTCACCGCTCTCCTCCACCGCCTCCGACATCAGCGTTTTCTCCTCTCCTGATTTTCTGGTTCCGCCTCGTCTCCTTCACGTCACCGCCGTCACCGCCGCTGACGACTCCTGAATGGCGCCTGCCCCCGGCTGTTCCGGAGCACCAGGGGCAGGGTCAGCACCTGTTACGGTTGTGCACGGGCTGTCTCCGACCGGCCCGTCACATACACTCCCCCTAGCGAGCGGCTGATAGAGACGCTCCGACGAAGGATAGCGCGATAAAAAGTCTGCATTTGCCATGTGGGAACCCAGGGAATGACGTATCTGAAAGGAGAAAGGCTGCAGTGAGAGGAACCATCGCAGAACGCGGGCGTTGGTATCTTTGTTGTGGGTAAGCCAGGTAAGGGGAACATGATCAGTCACTAAGGTAAAAGTTCTGCCTGATAAATAGTATCGGAGGGACTCCACTGCCCATTTAATAGCCAAACATTCCTTCTCTAACGTGGGGTAGAGTTGTTCCCTTGGGAGAAGTTTCCGACTAATATATACAACGGGGTGAAGGATCCCATCATCCTGTTCTTGTGAGAGGACGGCCCCAAGGCCCACATCTGAGGCGTTGGTTTGTACGATAAAGGGTTTCTGGAAATCCGGACAACACAACACCGGTCCGGACGTCAACGCTGTTTTGAGTGTTTCAAAGCTCTGCTGTTCTCTATCAGAAAGAGGGGGTAGGGTATTTGGACATGACTTCTGTAGAAGGTTGGTAAGTGGTCCTGCTAAGGTGGAGAATTGTGGTATGAATCGCCTATAATAGCCAACAAGACCCAGGAAAGCCCTTATATCTTTCTTTGTACGTGGGAGGGTGATTTTAGTGATGGCCTGTATTTTCTCAACCTGTGGTCTAACCTGTCCTTCTCCCAGAATATAAACCAAATATTTGATTTTTGTGTGTCCCAACCTGCATTTCTCAGGATTAGATGACAAATTGGCCTTTCTCAAGGCCTGTAAGATGTTGTCTAAGTGTTTCAGGTGATCCTCCCAGGTCATGCTGTGTATTACAATATCATCGAGATATGCTGCTGCATACTGATGGTAAGGGTGCAGTATCTGATCTATAAGTCTCTGAAAGGTGGCTGGAGCCCCATGAAGACCAAATGGAAGGACCGTGTTGTGATAGAGTTCGGATGGGGTCGCAAAAGCAGTCTTTTCCTTATCTTCTGGCCCCAAGGGTATTTGCCAGTAACCTTTCGTCAGATCTAATGTGGACACATACCGAGCCTGTCCCAATCTATCGAGCAGCTCATCGATGCGTGGCATGGGGTATGCGTCAAAGTGGGACAAGTCATTGACACGTCTGAAATCAACGCAGAAGCGGGTGCTTCCATCAGGCTTTGGTACTAGTTCCACAGGGGAACACCATGGGCTAGTAGATGGTTCAATAATGTCAGCTTTTAGCATGGTTTGCACTTCTTGTTCTATGATTTTCTGTTTTGCTTCCGGGATCCGATAGGGTCGCTGGCGGGCTATACTGTCTGATTTACTGTGAATCACATGCTGTACTAATGCTGTTCGACCGGATTGTTATCAATCAGATGGTTAAGTTGCCTAAGATATGGTTCTGTGAGTGTGGGTTTATATGAGGGGACGGATCCTTGTGGGGGCCCCTCAGTGGAAAGGGAAGGGTAGGGAATCTCATCATTACTTTCCTGTGTGACATACATGACGGACTGATCGCATGAGGGTTCCTGCCATTTTTTTAGCAGATTGATGTGATATATTTGCTCCCTTCCTGAGCCTTGGGGTATGGCCAGCCTATATGTGGTGGGATTTATCTGTTCTATGACCTCATAAGGTTCCTGCCACCAGGCTAATAGCTTATTTTCACAGCTAGGTAAGAGGACTTATGCCCTGTCTCCAACTTTCAGACTTCGATGAGCACTTTTAGCATCATAGAGCTGTTTTTGCTTATTTTGGGCCTCTCTTGAGGTGGTATGGGCCTCTTCCCATACCGTGTGGAGATTCTCTCGTAGTTCTCGCGTATAGGTCAAGAGGTCTTTTACCTCTTCCTCAGTTTCTTCCCATTGCTCAGCTAACGTCTCTAAAAGGGTACGAGGTTGTCTCCCAAATAACAGCTCAAATGGACTGTGTCCTGTGGAAGTCTGAACATGGGTGTGTATGGCATAAAGCACAAGAGGTAGTTTTTTCTCCCAGTCTTTTCCAGCTTCGGAAATACTTTTTCGGAGTAGGGATTTAATTGTCTTATTATATCTCTCTACTAATCCGTCTGTTTGGGGATGGTAAACAGATGTTCTGATTTTGTTTAACCCCTAGGGAACGACTCACCTCTGCGATGAGTCTCAACATAAATGGGGTCCCCTGATCTGTGAGTATTTCTTTCGGAAACCCCACCCTAGAAAAAAATTCTATCATTGCCTGGGCTATGGTTTTTGTGTGCATACTGGGTATTGGTATGGCCTCAGGGTAACGTGTTGCATAATTGACGAATACCAAAATATATTGTCGTCCTCTCACCGAAGGAGCTAGGGGTCCTATAATGTCCATCCCGACTCTAGAAAACGGGGTTTCAATAATGGGAAGAGGTTGAAAGGGGGCGGGTCGTTGTGGAGAGGGATTTAAGAGCTGGCATTTCGGGCATTCGGAACAATGTTTTTGAATATCACCAAACATTCCAGGCCAATAGAAGCGACGCAATACTGCTTCTTCTGTTTTTCTCTCCCCATATGCCCTTCCCCATTATCCCCATGGGCTAATTGCAGGACCTGCTGTCTATGACTCCGGGGTACCACTAGCTGTAGTTCTCTCCCCCCTGTAACAGTGGAGTTTCTATATAGTAAGTTGTTCTTGATCAGGAATTTGGGACCTACAACATGGTCATCTGGGTTCAAGGCTTGGTGCCACGCATGTTTCAGAGTGAGATCGTTGTGTTGGCTCTGACGGAAGTCTCCTGTGATGGTGCAGACGATGGCGGAAGGGTTTTGGGAGTCCGTATTACGGTTTTCCCGAGCCAGTGTATAGTTTCGTTGTTGCTCTCTCTTTTGTTTCCTACTCAGTTTAATCTGCGGTCTGCTATTCTCTTCCTCCCCTGCCTCTAATGGTATCTCTTCCCACCATGTCTTAAAGATATGTTCATGACCTGCTTTATTTAGGAGGGAGGAAAAATCCACGTAGTCAGTTCCGAGGATGAGATCCTCTCCCAATTGTGGAAAGACACCCACCTTTATTGACTCATCCTCTCCTTTCCAATTCAGTTGTACTGTAGCCACTGGATAGGATCGTTGATCTCCATGTACACAGGCTATCAATACACGGTTCTGCGGATTCACTTGTTCAGGCAGTACTAAATTCTGTCTGATCACGCTTTGACTGCATCCTGAATCTACTAGAGCCGTTCTTTCAATATCATTGAGGAGGACAGTTAGAGTATATGTTGGTCTTTTCCCTCCGGACCATAATACTTGCCCTCTCATCATTCCGATTTCCATCGGTTCTTCAGGATCCTTTTTTAACGGACAGTGTCTAGCAATATGGCCCCATTTGGAACAATGGTAACATTGTGGCCCTGTCGTTGGGTAACTTGTGGATGTCGAAGTCGTGGGAAGAGAACGCTCTGGGCCATGCATGGCCATAGGTCGCTGGGTGGAACTTTTGGCTATGGCTGGAAGGACAGAAGGAGAAAGGGGATGTCTACTGGCTGTAGCATGGAAATCTGAGGCCTGGTGGTAAGCACACGCTAGATCAACAGCAGTTTGGTTTGTCAACCCCGGATGTTGTCTAACTCAGTTCCGTGTGCTAGGTGGTAGGGCATCCCGAAATTGTTTAAGGACAATAGTCTCGAACATCTCCTCCCTGGTAACTTCTGTGGGATATAACAATTTTCCTGCGGCATGGTGCACCCTATATAAGGTGCAGGGGTTTTCTTGTTGTTGCCATTTTGTCTGGCGGAACTTGGTTCGATAGCTCTCGCTATCTAGTCCAATTCGTTCCACAATGGTTTTCTTTATCTCCTTATACGGAAGAGTACCGCCTGGGTTAATGGCTTGGTAGGCGGCTTGCAAATGTCCTGTAAGGATCGGGGCTATATACTGACCCCACTTATCTTCAGGCCAGTTTGCCGTACTGGCTACCCTTTCGAAATGAGTAAAGAATGAATCTGGATCCTCCTGTTCTTGGTATCTTTGCAGCACGCTACTCGGTACGTTCAGATGGACCTTTGTGTGTGCAATAGTGTCCGTTAGTTTTCCCAGGGCTGTTTCGTGAACTAACTGATTATTTGCTATTATTGTTGCCTGGCTTTTTAGAGCAGTTTGCAAAGTCTCTTGTTCTTCCTTAGCCTCTTTCAGCTGTTGTTCCCAAATGATTTGAAGATGTTGTTGCCCTTCGGCCAACTGGGCAATCATGTCCGCCAAGGTTGGTTTCTCTTCCATGTTGGCGTTGGTCCTTTCTGATCCCACTTCTGACACCACTTGTAGTAGGTGGGTTTAAAGGACAACACGAGGCCTGGGAGTATAGTTCTTATGTGATTTATTGAAGAAAATAGTGAAGTAATGTAGGAAGTTGGCTCTGTATGTGCTATTTCAAAGTAAGGAATAGCATGCACAGAGTCCAAGGGTTCCCCTTAGAGGTAAAATAGTGGTAAAAAATAGATAATACTAATGCTCTATTTTGTGGTAGTGTGGTCGAGCAGTAGGCTTATCCAAGGAGTAGTGTTAAGCATTTGTTGTACATACACATAGACAATAAATGAGGTACACACACTCAGAGACAAATCCAGCCAATAGGTTTTTATATAGAAAAATATCTTTTCTTAGTTTATTTTAAGAACCACAGGTTCAAATTTAACATGTAATATCTTGTTCGAAAGGTATTGCAGGTAAGTACTTTAGGAACTTCAAATCATCAAAATTGCATGTATACTTTTCAAGTTATTGTCAAATAGCTGTTTCAAAAGTGGACACTTAGTGCAATTTTCACAGTTCCTAGGGGAGGTAAGTATTTGTTAGTTTTACCAGGTAAGTAAGACACTTACAGGGTTCAGTTCTTGGTCCAAGGTAGCCCACCGTTGGGGGTTCAGAGCAACCCCAAAGTCACCACACCAGCAGCTCAGGGCCGGTCAGGTGCAGAGTTCAAAGTGGTGCCCAAAACACATAGGCTAGAATGGAGAGAAGGGGGTGCCCCGGTTCCGGTCTGCTTGCAGGTAAGTACCCGCGTCTTCGGAGGGCAGACCAGGGGGGTTTTGTAGGGCACCGGGGGGGACACAAGTCCACACAGAAATTTCACCCTCAGCGGCGCGGGGGCGGCCGGGTGCAGTGTAGAAACAAGCGTCGGGTTTTCAATGTTAGTCTATGAGAGATCTCGGGATCTCTTCAGCGCTGCAGGCAGGCAAGGGGGGGGATTCCTCGGGGAAACCTCCACTTGGGCAAGGGAGAGGGACTCCTGGGGGTCACTTCTCCAGTGAAAGTCCGGTCCTTCAGGTCCTGGGGGCTGCGGGTGCAGGGTCTCTCCCAGGCGTCGGGACTTGGGATTCCAAGAGTCGCGGTCAGGGGAAGCCTCGGGATTCCCTCTGCAGGCGGCGCTGTGGGGGCTCAGGGGGGACAGGTTTTGGTACTCACAGTATCAGAGTAGTCCTGGGGTCCCTCCTGAGGTGTTGGCTCGCCACCAGCCGAGTCGGGGTCGCCGGGTGCAGGGTTGCAAGTCTCACGCTTCTTGCGGGGAGCTTGCAGGGTTCTTTAAAGCTGCTGGAAACAAAGTTGCAGCTTTTCTTGGAGCAGGTCCGCTGTCCTCGGGAGTTTCTTGTCTTTTCGAAGCAGGGGCAGTCCTCAGAGGATGTCGAGGTCGCTGGTCCCTTCGGAAGGCGTCGCTGGAGCAGGGTCTTTGGAAGGCAGGAGACAGGCCGGTGAGTTTCTGGAGCCAAGGCAGTTGTCGTCTTCTGGTCTTCCGCTGCAGGGGTTTTCAGCTGGGCAGTCCTTCTTCTTGTTGCAGGAATCTAATTTTCTAGGGTTCAGGGTAGCCCTTAAATACTAAATTTAAGGGCGTGTTTAGGTCTGGGGGGTTAGTAGCCAATGGCTACTAGCCCTGAGGGTGGGTACACCCTCTTTGTGCCTCCTCCCAAGGGGAGGGGGTCACAATCCTAACCCTATTGGGGGAATCCTCCATCTGCAAGATGGAGGATTTCTAAAAGTTAGAGTCACCTCAGCTCAGGACACCTTAGGGGCTGTCCTGACTGGCCAGTGACTCCTCCTTGTTATTCTCATTATTTTCTCCGGCCTTGCCGCCAAAAGTGGGGCCTGGCCGGAGGGGGCGGGCAACTCCACTAGCTGGAGTGTCCTGCTGGGTTGGCACAAAGGAGGTGAGCCTTTGAGGCTCACCGCCAGGTGTGACAATTCCTGCCTGGGAGAGGTGTTAGCATCTCCACCCAGTGCAGGCTTTGTTACTGGCCTCAGAGTGACAAAGGCACTCTCCCCATGGGGCCAGCAACATGTCTCGGTTTGTGGCAGGCTGCTAAAACTAGTCAGCCTACACAGATAGTCGGTTAAGTTTCAGGGGGCACCTCTAAGGTGCCCTCTGTGGTGTATTTTACAATAAAATGTACACTGGCATCAGTGTGCATTTATTGTGCTGAGAAGTTTGATACCAAACTTCCCAGTTTTCAGTGTAGCCATTATGGTGCTGTGGAGTTCGTGTTTGACAGACTCCCAGACCATATACTCTTATGGCTACCCTGCACTTACAATGTCTAAGGTTTTATTTAGACACTGTAGGGGTATCATGCTCATGCACTGGTACCCTCACCTATGGTATAGTGCACCCTGCCTTAGGGCTGTAAGGCCTGCTAGAGGGGTGTCTTACCTATACTGCATAGGCAGTGAGAGGCTGGCATGGCACCCTGAGGGGAGTGCCATGTCGACTTACTCGTTTTGTCCTCACTAGCACACACAAGCTGGCAAGCAGTGTGTCTGTGCTGCGTGAGAGGTCTCCAGGGTGGCATAAGACATGCTGCAGCCCTTAGAGACCTTCCTTGGCATCAGGGCCCTTGGTACTTGAAGTACCAGTTACAAGGGACTTATCTGGATGCCAGGGTCTGCCAATTGTGGATACAAAAGTACAGGTTAGGGAAAGAACACTGGTGCTGGGGCCTGGTTAGCAGGCCTCAGCACACTTTCAATTGTAAACATAGCATCAGCAAAGGCAAAAAGTCAGGGGGCAACCATGCCAAGGAGGCATTTCCTTACACAACCCCCCCCCAAACGAAAGAGGATGAGACTAACCTTTCCCAAGAGAGTCTTCATTTTCTAAGTGGAAGAACCTGGAAAGGCCATCTGCATTGGCATGGGCAGTCCCAGGTCTGTGTTCCACTATAAAGTCCATTCCCTGTAGGGAGATGGACCACCTCAACAGTTTAGGATTTTCACCTTTCATTTGCATCAGCCATTTGAGAGGTCTGTGGTCAGTTTGAACTAGGAAGTGAGTCCCAAAGAGGTATGGTCTCAGCTTCTTCAGGGACCAGACCACAGCAAAGGCCTCCCTCTCAATGGCACTCCAACGCTGCTCCCTGGGGAGTAACCTCCTGCTAATGAAAGCAACAGGCTGGTCAAGGCCATCATCATTTGTTTGGGACAAAACTGCCCCTATCCCATGTTCAGAGGCATCAGTCTGCACAATGAACTGCTTAGAATAATCTGGAGCTTTGAGAACTGGTGCTGAGCACATTGCCTGTTTCAGGGTGTCAAAGGCCTGTTGGCAGTCCACAGTCCAGTTCACTTTCTTGGGCATTTTCTTGGAGGTGAGCTCAGTGAGGGCTGTCACAATGGATCCATACCCCTTCACAAACCTCCTGTAGTACCCAGTCAAGCCAAGGAATGCCCTGACTTGAGTCTGGGTTTTTGGAGCTACCCAGTCCAGAATAGTCTGGATCTTGGGTTGGAGTGGCTGAACTTGGCCTCCACCTACAAGGTGTCCCAAGTAAACCACAGTTCCCTGCCCTATCTGGCATTTGGATGCCTTGATAGAGAGGCCTGCAGATTGCAGAGCCTTCAAAACCTTCCCCAGGTGGACCAGGTGATCCTGCCAGGTGGAGCTAAAGACAGCAATATCATCAAGATAAGCTGTGCTAAAGGACTCCAAGCCAGCAAGGACTTGATTCACCAACCTTTGGAAGGTGGCAGGGGCATTCTTTAAACCAAAGGGCATAACAGTAAACTGATAATGCCCATCAGGTGTGGAGAATGCTGTCTTTTCTTTTGCTCCAGGTGCCATTTTTATTTGCCAGTACCCTGCTGTCAAGTCAAAGGTACTTAGAAATTTGGCAGCACCTAATTTATCAATGAGCTCATCAGCTCTTGGAATTGGATGAGCATCTGTCTTGGTGACAGAATTGAGCCCTCTGTAGTCCACACAAAACCTCATCTCTTTCTTTCCATCTGTGGTGTGAGGTTTGGGGACTAAGACCACTGGGCTAGCCCAGGGGCTGTCAGAGCGCTCAATGACTCCCAATTCCAGCATCTTGTGGACTTCCACCTTGATGCTTTCCTTAACATGGTCAGACTGTCTAAAGATTTTGTTTTTGACAGGCATGCTGTCTCCTGTGTCCACATCATGGGTACACAGGTGTGTCTGACCAGGGGTTAAGGAGAAGAGTTCAGGAAACTGTTGTAGGACTCTCCTACAATCAGCTTGCTGTTGGCCAGAGAGGGTGTCTGAGTAGATCACTCCATCTACTGTACCATCTTTTGGGTCTGATGACAGAAGATCAGGGAGAGGTTCACTCTCTGCCTCCTGATCCTCATCTGTTACCATCAACAGATTGACATCAGCCCTGTCGTGGAAGAGCTTAAGGCGGTTTACATGGATCACCCTCTTGGGGCTCCTGCTTGTGCCCAGGTCCACCAGGTAGGTGACCTGACTCTTCCTCTCTAGCACTGGGTAAGGGCCACTCCATTTGTCCTGGAGTGCCCTGGGAGCCACAGGCTCCAGAACCCAGACTTTCTGCCCTGGTTGGAACTCAACCAGTGCAGCCTTTTGGTCATACCAAAACTTCTGGAGTTGTTGGCTGGCCTCAAGGTTTTTGGTTGCCTTTTCCATGTACTCTGCCATTCTAGAGCGAAGGCCAAGTACATAGTCCACTATGTCCTGTTTAGGCTCATGGAGAGGTCTCTCCCAGCCTTCTTTAACAAGGGCAAGTGGTCCCCTTACAGGATGACCAAACAGAAGTTCAAAGGGTGAGAACCCTACTCCCTTCTGTGGTACCTCCCTGTAAGCGAAAAGCAGACATGGCAGGAGGACATCCCATCTCCTTTTGAGTTTTTCTGGGAGCCCCATGATCATGCCCTTTAATGTCTTGTTGAATCTCTCAACTAAGCCATTAGTTTGTGGATGGTAAGGTGTAGTGAATTTATAAGTCACTCCACACTCATTCCACATGTGCTTTAGGTATGCTGACATGAAGTTGGTACCTCTGTCAGACACCACCTCCTTAGGGAAACCCACTCTGGTAAAGATACCAATGAGGGCCTTGGCTACTGCAGGGGCAGTAGTCGACCTAAGGGGAATAGCTTCAGGATACCTGGTAGCATGATCCACTACTACCAGGATATACATATTTCCTGAGGCTGTGGGAGGTTCCAGTGGACCAACTATGTCCACACCCACTCTTTCAAAGGGCACCCCCACCACTGGAAGTGGAATGAGGGGGGCCTTTGGGTGCCCACCTGTCTTACCACTGGCTTGACAGGTGGGGCAGGAGAGGCAAAACTCCTTAACCATGTTGGACATATTGGGCCAGTAGAAGTGGTTGACTAACCTCTCCCACGTCTTGGTTTGTCCCAAATGTCCAGCAAGGGGAATGTCATGGGCCAATGTTAGGATGAACTCTCTGAACAGCTGAGGCACTACCACTCTCCTAGTGGCACCAGGTTTGGGGTCTCTGGCCTCAGTGTACAGGAGCCCATCTTCCCAATAGACCCTATGTGTTCCATTTTTCTTGCCTTTGGACTCTTCAGCAGCTTGCTGCCTAAGGCCTTCAAGAGAGGGACAGGTTTCTTGTCCCTTACACAGCTCCTCCCTTGAGGGTCCCCCTGGGCCTAAGAGCTCAACCTGATAAGGTTCAAGCTCCAAAGGCTCAGTTCCCTCAGAGGGCAGAACTTCTTCCTGAGAAGAGAGGTTCCCTTTCTTTTGCTGTGTTGCAGTTGGTTTCCCAACTGACTTTCCTGTTCTCTTGGTAGGCTGGGCCATTTTTCCAGACTCCAGCTCTACTTTTTCACCCTGTGCCTTGCACTGTGCTCTTGTTTTCACACACACCAGTTCAGGGATACCCAGCATTGCTGCATGGGTTTTTAGCTCTACCTCAGCCCATGCTGAGGACTCCAGGTCATTTCCAAGCAGACAGTCCACTGGGATATTTGAGGAGACCACCACCTGCTTCAGGCCATTGACCCCTCCCCATTCTAAAGTAACCATTGCCATGGGATGTACTTTTCTCTGATTGTCAGCGTTGGTGACTGTGTAAGTTTTTCCAGTCAGGTATTGGCCAGGGGAAACCAGTTTCTCTGTCACCATGGTGACACTGGCACCTGTATCCCTCAGGCCCTCTATTCTAGTCCCATTAATTAAGAGTTGCTGTCTGTATTTTTGCATGTTAGGCGGCCAGACAGCTAGTGTGGCTAAATCCACCCCACCCTCAGAAACTAGAGTAGCTTCAGTGTGGACCCTGATTTGCTCTGGGCACACTGTTGATCCCACTTGGAGACTAGCCATACCAGTGTTACCTGGATGGGAGTTTGGAGTGGAACCTTTCTTGGGACAGGCCTTGTCTCCAGTTTGGTGTCCATGCTGTTTACAGCTATGACACCAGGCCTTTTTGGGATCAAAGTTTTTACCCTTGTACCCATTGTTTTGTGAAGAGGCTCTGGGCCCACCCTCCTGTGCAGGTTTTTGGGGGCCTGTAGAAGACTCTTTACTATTTTTAGTTTTGGTTGTCTCATCACCCTTCTGCTGGGGAGTCTTTGTGACCCCTTTCTTTTGGTCACCCCCTGTTGAAGTCTTGGACACCCTTGTCTTGACCCAATGGTCCGCCTTCTTTCCCAATTCTTGGGGAGAAATTGGTCCTAGGTCTACCAGATGCTGATGCAGTTTATCATTGAAACAATTACTTAACAGGTGTTCTTTCACAAATAAATTGTACAGCCCATCATAATTACTTACACCACTGCCTTGAATCCAACCATCTAGTGTTTTCACTGAGTAGTCAACAAAGTCAACCCAGGTCTGGCTCGAGGATTTTTGAGCCCCCCTGAACCTAATCCTGTACTCCTCAGTGGAGAATCCAAAGCCCTCAATCAGGGTACCCTTCATGAGGTCATAAGATTCTGCATCTTGTCCAGAGAGTGTGAGGAGTCTATCCCTACACTTTCCTGTGAACATTTCCCAAAGGAGAGCACCCCAGTGAGATCTGTTCACTTTTCTGGTTACACAAGCCCTCTCAAAAGCTGTGAACCATTTGGTGATGTCATCACCATCTTCATATTTAGTTACAATCCCTTTGGGGATTTTCAACATGTCAGGAGAATCTCTGACCCTATTTATGTTGCTGCCACCATTGATGGGTCCTAGGCCCATCTCTTGTCTTTCCCTCTCTATGGCTAGGATCTGTCTTTCCAAAGCCAATCTTTTGGCCATCCTGGCTAACTGGATGTCCTCTTCACTGGGGTTATCCTCAGTGATTTCAGAGTTGTTGGTCCCTCCTGTGAGGGAACCAGCATCTCTGACTATTATTTGTGGAGTCAGGGCTTGAGAAGCCCTGCTCTCCCTAAGTAGGACTGGAGGGGGGGAATTTCCCTCCAAGTCACTATCTTCATCCTCTGAGTTGCCATCCTCAGAGGGGTTGGCCTTTTCAAACTCTGCCAAAAGCTCCTGGAGCTGTACTTTGGTAGGTTTGGGGCCCATTGCTATTTTCTTTAGTTTACAGAGTGACCTTAGCTCTCTCATCTGTAGATGGAGGTAAGGTGTGGTGTCGAGTTCCACCACATTCACATCTGTGCTAGACATTATGCTTCTAAAAGTTGGAATACTTTTTAAGAAACTAAAACTGGTTCTAGAATCTAATTCAAACTTTTACCAAACTTTTAAACTCTAAAAGAAATGCTAAACAGGATCTAACACAAGGCCCTAGCAGGTCTTTTAAGAATTTAGAAAACTTTTCAAATTGCAAAAATCAATTTCTAATGACAATTTTGGAATTTGTCGTGTGATCAGGTATTGGCTGAGTAGTCCAGCAAATGCAAAGTCTTGTACCCCACCGCTGATCCACCAATGTAGGAAGTTGGCTCTGTATGTGCTATTTCAAAGTAAGGAATAGCATGCACAGAGTCCAAGGGTTCCCCTTAGAGGTAAAATAGTGGTAAAAAATAGATAATACTAATGCTCTATTTTGTGGTAGTGTGGTCGAGCAGTAGGCTTATCCAAGGAGTAGTGTTAAGCATTTGTTGTACATACACATAGACAATAAATGAGGTACACACACTCAGAGACAAATCCAGCCAATAGGTTTTTATATAGAAAAATATCTTTTCTTAGTTTATTTTAAGAACCACAGGTTCAAATTTAACATGTAATATCTTGTTCGAAAGGTATTGCAGGTAAGTACTTTAGGAACTTCAAATCATCAAAATTGCATGTATACTTTTCAAGTTATTGTCAAATAGCTGTTTCAAAAGTGGACACTTAGTGCAATTTTCACAGTTCCTAGGGGAGGTAAGTATTTGTTAGTTTTACCAGGTAAGTAAGACACTTACAGGGTTCAGTTCTTGGTCCAAGGTAGCCCACCGTTGGGGGTTCAGAGCAACCCCAAAGTCACCACACCAGCAGCTCAGGGCCGGTCAGGTGCAGAGTTCAAAGTGGTGCCCAAAACACATAGGCTAGAATGGAGAGAAGGGGGTGCCCCGGTTCCGGTCTGCTTGCAGGTAAGTACCCGCGTCTTCGGAGGGCAGACCAGGGGGGTTTTGTAGGGCACCGGGGGGGACACAAGTCCACACAGAAATTTCACCCTCAGCGGCGCGGGGGCGGCCGGGTGCAGTGTAGAAACAAGCGTCGGGTTTTCAATGTTAGTCTATGAGAGATCTCGGGATCTCTTCAGCGCTGCAGGCAGGCAAGGGGGGGGATTCCTCGGGGAAACCTCCACTTGGGCAAGGGAGAGGGACTCCTGGGGGTCACTTCTCCAGTGAAAGTCCGGTCCTTCAGGTCCTGGGGGCTGCGGGTGCAGGGTCTCTCCCAGGCGTCGGGACTTGGGATTCCAAGAGTCGCGGTCAGGGGAAGCCTCGGGATTCCCTCTGCAGGCGGCGCTGTGGGGGCTCAGGGGGGACAGGTTTTGGTACTCACAGTATCAGAGTAGTCCTGGGGTCCCTCCTGAGGTGTTGGCTCGCCACCAGCCGAGTCGGGGTCGCCGGGTGCAGGGTTGCAAGTCTCACGCTTCTTGCGGGGAGCTTGCAGGGTTCTTTAAAGCTGCTGGAAACAAAGTTGCAGCTTTTCTTGGAGCAGGTCCGCTGTCCTCGGGAGTTTCTTGTCTTTTCGAAGCAGGGGCAGTCCTCAGAGGATGTCGAGGTCGCTGGTCCCTTCGGAAGGCGTCGCTGGAGCAGGGTCTTTGGAAGGCAGGAGACAGGCCGGTGAGTTTCTGGAGCCAAGGCAGTTGTCGTCTTCTGGTCTTCCGCTGCAGGGGTTTTCAGCTGGGCAGTCCTTCTTCTTGTTGCAGGAATCTAATTTTCTAGGGTTCAGGGTAGCCCTTAAATACTAAATTTAAGGGCGTGTTTAGGTCTGGGGGGTTAGTAGCCAATGGCTACTAGCCCTGAGGGTGGGTACACCCTCTTTGTGCCTCCTCCCAAGGGGAGGGGGTCACAATCCTAACCCTATTGGGGGAATCCTCCATCTGCAAGATGGAGGATTTCTAAAAGTTAGAGTCACCTCAGCTCAGGACACCTTAGGGGCTGTCCTGACTGGCCAGTGACTCCTCCTTGTTATTCTCATTATTTTCTCCGGCCTTGCCGCCAAAAGTGGGGCCTGGCCGGAGGGGGCGGGCAACTCCACTAGCTGGAGTGTCCTGCTGGGTTGGCACAAAGGAGGTGAGCCTTTGAGGCTCACCGCCAGGTGTGACAATTCCTGCCTGGGAGAGGTGTTAGCATCTCCACCCAGTGCAGGCTTTGTTACTGGCCTCAGAGTGACAAAGGCACTCTCCCCATGGGGCCAGCAACATGTCTCGGTTTGTGGCAGGCTGCTAAAACTAGTCAGCCTACACAGATAGTCGGTTAAGTTTCAGGGGGCACCTCTAAGGTGCCCTCTGTGGTGTATTTTACAATAAAATGTACACTGGCATCAGTGTGCATTTATTGTGCTGAGAAGTTTGATACCAAACTTCCCAGTTTTCAGTGTAGCCATTATGGTGCTGTGGAGTTCGTGTTTGACAGACTCCCAGACCATATACTCTTATGGCTACCCTGCACTTACAATGTCTAAGGTTTTATTTAGACACTGTAGGGGTATCATGCTCATGCACTGGTACCCTCACCTATGGTATAGTGCACCCTGCCTTAGGGCTGTAAGGCCTGCTAGAGGGGTGTCTTACCTATACTGCATAGGCAGTGAGAGGCTGGCATGGCACCCTGAGGGGAGTGCCATGTCGACTTACTCGTTTTGTCCTCACTAGCACACACAAGCTGGCAAGCAGTGTGTCTGTGCTGCGTGAGAGGTCTCCAGGGTGGCATAAGACATGCTGCAGCCCTTAGAGACCTTCCTTGGCATCAGGGCCCTTGGTACTTGAAGTACCAGTTACAAGGGACTTATCTGGATGCCAGGGTCTGCCAATTGTGGATACAAAAGTACAGGTTAGGGAAAGAACACTGGTGCTGGGGCCTGGTTAGCAGGCCTCAGCACACTTTCAATTGTAAACATAGCATCAGCAAAGGCAAAAAGTCAGGGGGCAACCATGCCAAGGAGGCATTTCCTTACAAGTAACAAATAGGCTTTTCTCTGGGTTTCTTGTAGTGTTTTCTTGGGCAGCTTCGGTCTCGTTTCCCTGGATCCTTACTTCTTTGGTGTTCTTTTCTTCTCTTTCAGGGCTCCCAGGAAGCACATGCGTGGAGAAGAACAAAAGAAGTTTGGGTAAGTGGTTGTTTTCTTTACCTGACTCTTATCCTTTTCTACCTCTTCTCTTCCATCCTCCTCTGTCTCACGCACGTCTTGATCTCTTTCTTTCTTTCTTTTCTTTGTACTGGGTATTACTGGGTCCTTTTCTTTCTCTCTCTCTCGTCTCTGTCCTATCTAGGACTCTGTTCATCCGTTCCTGTCTCTTATGATTGTTTTTCTCTTTCTGCACGTAGCTTTTCTGCTTATTTTATTGCCCTTTTTGGGGGTTCCTTTCTCTTATAGCACCTTCCACTTCTATTCCTGTGCTTTCGGGGCTTTCCTGGTAAAAAACCCTTTCTGCCAGTGATGTCACTACGTAGTGTTCTTAAGTCTTTGGTGGGTTTAAACTGCTGTGCATTCATTTTGTGAAGTAGTGCTCATGTGGTGCCCGGATTCCCTCCCCTTTTTTTTTTAGCTTTTTCCACCACCCACTCTCCCTTGATTAGTATTTCCCATTCCTCCCGTCCTCCCGTCCTCCCATACCTCCCATATCCCTGGTTATGTGTAGTGGGGCGGGGACACGCGCCTGGTAGTGCCACGCCTCTCCAGAAGCGTGGCGGGGTTCTTTGCTCGGCCTCCTGGAGCCGCCGCGGTGTTCGGTCCTCCGGCTGCTACTTCCTCATCTTCTTCTTTCTTTCGGGCCAAAACCTGCTCTTCATCGTCTCCGTTTTCCTCCTCGCCGCTCTCCTCTACCGCCTCCGACATCGGCGTTTTCTCCTCTCCTGATTTCCTGGTTCCGCCTCGTCCCCTCCACGTCACTGCCGCTGATGACTCCTGATTGGTGCCTGCCCCCGGCTGTTCCGTAGCACCAGGGGCAGGGTCAGCACCAGTTACGGTTGTGCATGGGCTGTCTCTCGCCGGCCCGTCACACAGAGGGTATAACACCCTCCTCCCAAAGGAAATGCTTTGTTCTGCCTTCCTGGGAGATACTGAGACCCCAGGAGGGCAGAACCCTGTCTGTGAGGTGGCTGCAGCTGTAGCTGCAGTGCAAGCCTCAGAGAGCAGTACTGAGGGCCCATGGTGGAGCCCCCAGGATGCATGGGATTGCCCCCCAATACCAGATTTGGAATGTGGACAATTCCATGATCTTAGATACCTTACATGGCCATATTCGGAGTTACCATTGTGAAGCTCCATATAGGTATTGACCTTTATGTAGTGCACACGTGTAATGCTGTCCCCGCACAAACAAAGTCCGGGAAATTGGCCCTGGACAGCGTGGGGGCACCTTTGCCTGGGCAATGGTGCCCTCACACTTAGTACCTTTGCACCTAGCCTTCAGTTAATGAAGGTTAGACATATAGGTGACTTATAAGTCACTTAAGTGCAGTGAAAATGGCTATGAAATAGTGTGCGCACTATTTCACGCAGGCTGCAGTGGCAGTCCTGCGCAAGGGTTTTTTCTGAGCTCCATGTGGTTGGCAAAAAAAATGCTGCAGCCCATAAGGATCTCCTGGAACCCCAATGCCCTGGGTATCTAGTTACCATATACTCAGGGACTTATAAGGGGGGTCGAGTGTGCCAATTGGAATTGGTAAATGAAGTAACTAAACTATAGTGACTAATTTGGAAGCAGAGAGAGCATAAGCACTGAAGTTCTGGTTAGCAGAACTTCAGTGACAAAGTTAAGCACTGCTGAAAATGCACACATTTAGGGCACAAACTATGAGCACTGGGGTCCTGACCAGCAGGATCCCAGTGAGACAGGCAAAACATACTGACAAACAGGTAGAAATTGGGGGTAACATGCAACGAAAGATAGTACCTTCCTACACAAAGGATGTTTAGTGGGGGGATTTTTTTGTGTAACACTATTTAATGGTAAGCTGATGACAAATCAAGAGTTGCAAACACTTTTGCTCCTTTTAAAGTGTACAACATTTCTGTAATGTTAGGTAACGGGTGTCTATCAACTCATATCCTTTCATTCAGGTATCTCAAATCAATACACAGCCTTAACATTCCGTTGGACTTCCTTGCCAAAACCACCGAAGATAACCACTCAGAACCCTCTATTGGTTCTATGATGTTTTGATCACACAACCTTTGCAATTCTTTTGTTAATTATTCTCTCATTGCATTAGGTACATGTCTAGGTCTATGAACTACAGGTTCTACTCCAGATTTCAATTGTATGCTATGGCTGAATCCTTTTATTTTACCTAAAGTGTTGTTAAACACCTCCAGAAAATCCTCTGTCCAAGCGCAATCCTTTAATGACACTGCGCTCACTATAACCTCACGTAGTATCAGTTGTTCAGGACTGTTCGGATCAAGAACAATTTCCAATTTCCTTTGATCCAACCAACCTAATAAACTCCCTCCATTGCGTGCCACATACACCGTTGGTATTGTCTGGTTGCATCAAATTCACCTACTACTTCAATGGACTTGCTACCATATGCTTTTGGCTTCACCTTAGATTTCCTTAGTTGACCATTCTGTATCTTGCTCCATTCATCCATATTGATTAATGTAAACAGAGAGCCAGTCTGCCGTCATGTCATATTTGGTCCCATTGATCTAAATAGAACAGAAGGGTTTCTTAAAAGGAATTTCCGTAAATATTACAACATTTTCTTTTCTTAATGTAGATACCATCTCCTCATTTTCCTCTACCATAAATACAACACTGTCTTCATCTGAGTCACTTAGATTTATGCTTGCACCGCCTTCTACCATATTGACTGATTTGACATTTTTTGTGTCTTTTACCCAATTACCTTTACACACTTTAATGAAATGACCCTTTTTCTTGCACTTATTACACCATTTATCCAGCGCTGGACACCATTGACAGTTTCCCAGATGTCTTCTGCTGCCACAGCGATAGCATTCAATTGGTTTCCTTCTGTTCTCACTGGATGTTGCTATCTTCTTATCCTTTTGCTTGGTATTATGTTGCAATTGCAAACTCTGTACTTCAACTTTCATACTCATTTGCTCCATAGACTTAATTGTCAATTCAATACTGCTGGCAATTTCTATTGCCTTTTCTAAAGTGAGATTGTCTATTGTCAACAGCTTTTCCTAAAATTTAGCATTATTAGATTTTTCCACGACTTGGTCACAAATTACTTCATCTTCAAATGTTTTAAACTCACACATTGAAGCCAACATTCTTAAGTCACTTACAAAGTTTTCTATTGACTCTTCTGGTATTTGTTGTCTCCTGTACCATTTATGTAGTTCCATAATAACATTCTTTTTCTTCTTGAAGCGTGCATCTAATGCTTTTATAGATGATTCATATTCATCACTTTCATCTCCCTCACCTGCAACAAGTGCCTGTGGTAAATGCTTTAACACTTTTCTTCCTTCTATCCCCAAAGAATGTTTTAATAATGCACATTTCTCATTTTGAGTGAATACCTCTCCATCAATCGCGTCTAAACATGCTTCAGATCCTTCCTTCCATTGTTCCCACTCAATTGGAGGTAAGCCTGGAATGCTAAAAATGGGACTGGTGGCATTACTGATTGCTGCATTGTGGTCTTAATAATTGTGATTATAATGTGTGCTGCTCACTGTGAATGCCACTTGCAGAGGCTATGATGTAATTCAGTAATGTGCTATACCGATTTCATCAAACCAGATAGATGCATCTCACCAGGATGCAAATGAACCCCCTACGCAAACCATCATTATTTGGAATAAAACTTTATTGGTATACTAATCCTCAATGAATCCACTAATCCGTTTATTGGTGTGCGAATCACCGTTTTACTAAACCTCAGTTAATCCACTTTTAAGGTTCTGGTGGACAGGTGTGCGCATCACGTGCGCGTTTGTGAACGCAGCACATTCCCTTTCAACTGCTCGTGCCCGCATGTACGTTGCTATGTAGCTCCAAGGTGTACACGTTGCCACAAGAACATTATTGACGTAGGCTAAACACAGCGGGTCAATCCCCGACCAGTACGTTGCCACAACGACACTACGGCCCTGATTATGACCTTGGCGGACGGCGGAGGCCGTCCGCCAAGGTACCGCCGCCAAATGACCGCACCGCGGTCAGAAGACCGTGGCGGCCATTCAGACATTTCCTCTGGCCCGGCGGGCGCTCTCCAAAAGAGCGCCCGCCGGGCCAGAGGAAATGCCCCTGCAACGAGGACGCCGGCTCAGAATTGAGCCGGCGTAGGTGCAGGGGTGCGACGGCTGCAGTTGCACCCGTCGCGTATTTCAGTGTCTGCTTTGCAGACACTGAAATACTTTGCGGGGCCCTCTTACGGGGGCCCCTGCAGTGCCCATGCCATGGGCATGGGCATGGGCACTGCAGGGGCCCCAGGGGCCCCGCGGCACCCCCTACCGCCATCCTGTTCCTGGCGGGAGACCCGCCAGGAACAGGATGGCGGTAGGGGGTGTCAGAATCCCCATGGCTGCGGAGCGCGCTCCGCAGCCATGGAGGATTCTGTAGGGCAGTGGTAAACCGGCGGGAGACCGCCGCTTTACCCTTTCTGACCGCGGCTGAACCGCCGCAGTCAGAATGCCCTCGGGAGCACCGCCAGCCTGTTGGCGGTGCTCCCGTGGTCGGTGACCCTGGCGGTCACCGGTGCCAGGGTCAGAATGACCCCCTACGTCATATGTTGGAAATGCTGACTCAGCGCGCCATGCTTAAATAGCGTCACATGCCGAAACTCGCGCTATGGGCTCCTGAAACACCAACAGTTCCTCGGATTTTTCCGACACAACACAAACAATTATTGCCCACCTTTTAGTGCTGCACCACAGTGCTCCACTGATGCCGTTCCTCTGTTTGCATGAGCATGGGCGTCCGGAAATTGCTGTATGCGCGCAACTGATAAAGAAAGTGGCGAGAATAAATACACACCATCCTGTTGCAGTGCGGTTCTCCACTTGTCGTCAAATGATGAACGAATGTACGTTGCATCAATTATATTCAGCGTTGTATTTCTTTAATCTTCAATATAACATAACCAAACAGGGTGGACACCGAGCAGCATATGCCACCTTCAAAGCCCTGCATTCCATCCCCAACCTTCTACATTCCAACCCCGATTCCATTCCAAACACAA
Organism: Pleurodeles waltl; assembly: GCF_031143425.1. Taxonomy (NCBI): domain Eukaryota; kingdom Metazoa; phylum Chordata; class Amphibia; order Caudata; family Salamandridae; genus Pleurodeles; species Pleurodeles waltl. The sequence goes on from NC_090444.1 coordinate 1,322,554,194, forward strand.
GCTCAATTCAACATTGACCTCCTGGGGCTAGATTTTAAAATTATATGGGTGAGGTCACATGGAACCCCCCAGTCACCAGGGACCACCTCCTCCCTAGGACTATTTTAAAATAATTTAAAGGAGAGGCCACAAGGAGAACCTTGGAACCACCACCACCTTCATGGAGCCATTTTTTTTTTTTAAAGGGAGGGGTGCACATGGCTTAGAGGGAAGAGTTTGTATGTGTGTGTGTGTATATATATATATATGTGGTTTTTTTTCTTTTTTACTGAGACGTTATAGTTAGGAAATAGAATTAAAAAAATAATGGAAATTCACTTTAAAAAACAAAGGTTATGGCGACGTTAGACTTAGGCTCACATTTGAAATGTACCAAACCATAGAAATTCACCTGTTATAGTGAGAGTTATCTAAAGTAATTATAACTCGTGCCTTAAGGAAACTATAACTTGCGCCCCCGCCATGCACAGTTTTTTAGGAATAATTTTACAAAAAATGTTACAGTGATATTATCAATGGTGTTATAAAAGATGTTGCGATTGCTGTAATATCTGGGATAATTAGCAGTGCATGGCAAGGGCACGAGTTACAGTTACCTTGGGGTCTGAGTTATAGTTACTTTAGATAACTCTAAAGCCAGTGAATTTCTATGGTTTGAAACATTTAAGATGTGAGCCTAACTATAACATCTCTGTAATCTCAGTTTTTTCAGTGAATTTCTATTTTTTTAAATTCTATTTCCTAACTATAATGTCCCTGTAACCTTTGTTTTTTTCAATTAATTTCTATGGTTTTTTTAATGTGAAGTAATCTTCACTACTGTACGTTAATTCAACCACTTCTGTGCATGGCCTTTGACCTGCAGCCAGACCCTGCGGCCAACCCCCCTAACCACCCAACCCCATGCCGCGCACAGCATCGGACCTGCTTGGGAGGAGTTGGCCAGCGGCCTGTCTCTCTGGGTGTGAGAATAGGTGTGAGAGGGTGTATCTGGGGGTGAGAGTGGGTGTGAGAGTGTCCGGGTGGAAAAGTGGGTGCATCAGTGTCTTAGAGGATGTGTCAGTTTCTGTGTGGGTCTGTAAGTGTGTGCTTGAGGGTTTCAGTGAGTCTGTGAGTGGGTGCATCAGAGTCTGAGTGGGGCTGTGAGTGGGTGCACGTGGGTCTGAATGGGTCTGTGAGGATGTGCGTGAGTGTGAGTAGGTCTGTGAGTGGGTGCATGAGTGTGAGTGGATCTGTGAGTGGGTGCGTAAGGGTCCAAGTGGGTGTGTGAGTGGGTGAAAGAGACTGAAAAGAGAGAAATTGAGCGAAAGAGTAAAAGGGAGAGAGATCGAGAGTTTTTTTAGGCTTTGATGGACGATATACTTAGAATGAGCTAATTCTGGACAAATTGAAAAGAAAAATGTATTTATCAATTAAAAAGAGTGAGATCACCTTTCAGTACAAACATTAAACTTTTAAAGTTTAAAATAAATTAAAGTAGGGAAATGACCACAGACACACCTGGACTAGAAGTCTCAACTTTCAGTGTGAGAGTATGTGACCTTAACTATTATGCCAGAGGTGACTACTTGCTGTGGACTTTGCATGGACAGACCATTGCAATGACTATCTATTGCTCTCTCCTTCTTTCTTTCTCTCTCCCATTATGAATAGAAGAGAGAGAGAGTGACAGGACTGCGGAGGGAGCCTCAAGGCCCCCACGGTCCTAGCCAACTCCCCATGTCCTGACGAAGCTGGCAATGCTCCCACAAGCAGGGAGCTGCTTTCAGTAGCAGCTCCCTGCATGTGGAAGCATGTTTCATCTGTAGTGCAGGGAAAACAGATGACAACTCTTTCTGCAAGGGAGAGTCGTTTGACAGCTGTCTTGCAGAAAGCTGATTTTGTTTGCTTTTGCTTGGTGGGAGCTGTCAGCTCCCATAAGGCAAAAGCAAACAGCTATGGGGGTGGGCAGCCCAGGACATAGCGGGAGCCGGCCGTGGGAGTGGCGGTCCCCAAGGCCATCAGTGGCTCCTGCGAGGTTGCGCCCCCCCCAAGCATACCCATGATGAGGTGGTGGTCTCCGGGGACTGTGGGGGTCCAAAGCAGACCCCATGTTATTCGTTTTATTATAGCCGCGGGAAGGTGGTGGTCCCCAGGGCTGTGGAGGGGGGCCTCAGCCCCCGCACTCTACTTAAATATAGCCCAGGGGAGGTGGTGGTCCTCGTGGCTGCAAGGGGAACGCAAGGCTTCCCCCATATTCTATTTAAATATAGACCCAAGGAGATGGTGGTCCCTAGGGATGTGTGGGGCCGGTTCCCCCCTCCTGCATTCATTTTCCCTATAGCCCCAGGGAGGTGGTGTTCCCCAGGGCTGCAGGGGGCGGCGGCCCCTGCATTAAATTTGATAATAGCCCCAGGGAGGTGTCGGCCTCTGGGGCTGCAGGGGTGGCCCTGCATTGAATTGCATTTAAGGCCCTGGGAGGTGGGGATTCCCAGGGCAGCAGGGGGGCGGGCAGCCCCCTCACATTAAAATATGAATTCCCCCGTGACTTGGCCCACCAGTTAAACAAACGTAGGAGCCCGCGTTGTTGTTTTTTTTTTTTTATCTCACTTGATCTGCTACGAATCAGGGCGAAAAATTTTAAAAAACATTTTTTAGCTCTGGGGTGGTTGCTTTGGGATCCCACCACCAGAGCTAAGGGGTCAGGGTGACTCTATCCTGGCAACATTTGCTGTTCTTTTACACTTTTATCTAGGACTTGGCTGAAGCCAAGTCCCAACATGGCTGCCAAAACTTCCTTGTTGAAGTGTTGGCAGCCAATTAGATCTCAGCACGAGATCAAGAGGGTTGGCGGAGTCTTTACGTCCCTATATATTTGAATTTGGATTTTCTTTAATTTCTCTAAAACTACTGAACAGATTTACACCAAATAACAAAAAATGGCTCTTTCTGGACCAAGAGCTAACTTTCTTGTAAATTTGGTGTAATTCCGTCCAGTGGTTTGGGCACTTTCACTGTTCAAAATCAGTATGGAATAAAGGATTGAGGAAAAAGCATTTTAGGACCCCCCCTTTTTCTCGGCCCCCACTTTATGGATCACCACAAAACTTTCCAGGCAGCAGTTGAAGTGACCACTGTTTTTGGGGGGGGGGCATTTCATGAAGATTCACCAAACAGTGCCAAAGTTATTAGCAAAACAAAAAATACATTTTCTATTGAAACTAGGTCGTAACTATAACTACCTAGTGGTGACAGCCACTCGTAAATCCTGTGCCATGATGTCAAGGAATACATTTTATATGCCTGCCCACAATATTAAATGTGTCTGCACCTGAAAAGTAGATATACAGAATAATTATTGTCCTGGTAATGAATACAATGTGTCTTGATGACTAACTCAAAAATACTGATTATACCATATGCAAGATAAAATTAATTTACCACCTCAAATGGACAAATTAAAAATCCCACAATAGATGCATGGGCACCAGAATTACACCCAAGTGGGTATATTCTGTCTGATAGTACAGCTAGAGTGTGAAAAGTACTGTAGGGTGAACCAAACCTCCCTGGCAGGCTACTTTCAAAATCAAATGGTGTTCACACCTGTGTACAAAGAGAGAAAGAAATAAAAAGAAAGAAAGAAAGAAAAACAGAAAAAGCATGTCAATATAAAATTCACATACACATTAAAAACCCAATGATTCCCTACAGAGGCTAGACGTAGCATTTCAAACAAAACGGATCATCCCTTATTGTTGACTGCCTGACTCATCTCCCCAGATGTACTGTAATTTCTTCATTGGAGTTAACACCAATCAGGGCTAGTGTGTCAAAATCAACCATATATCAGGATTCCAACCGCTGCACCCTATCACCCCCGCCCCCCGTCTGTCTCTCAGGATCCACACTGTCACTCACAGCAAATCTTAACAATCTCTTGTTGCCAGAATGAAGAACATGAAAATGTCTTGTCTGGCAACAAGATATTGAGGGGGGGCAATGTGGTGAATTTCTCTGTTGTGTTCTAACACTCTTTGTCTCGCATGATGGAACGTGCTGCCTACAGAGAGCTTCTCGCATGGACATATCAGACCATAGATACAAAATTCAGTGTTGCAATTATACTGTCCCTTAAAATTGTATTATCTCCTACCAATACCAACTTTGACGCTCCTACACTTCACACTATTCAAACAGGCTTTGAATTGCATATAACAAAAGAAAACATTTGGTCCCTGCACCTGTCTCAATGTTGTCTGCTGAGTGACCATGTTATGACTCAGACCATCCCTAAGGGATTTGTTCCTCCTAAAGGTGATCTGGGGCGTGTCATGAACATATTCAGTCAGCAGAGGATCAGTCTTCAAAATATGCCAGCTCCTATTCAATACTTTTCTAACATTGTATGCCTGGTCCAAAAATGTAATGATAAACAGAATCCTGCTTGTCCACATCATGATTGTTGCTGGGATGAAGCAAGCTGTCCATAGAAACTTACTTTATCTTTTCACATGCCTAGGTTATTATCTTAATGCTGTAGTTCCTCTCCTGAAATCTCTCACACTTGATCTTACTTTCACGTTCAAAGTCCTCTAATGTACTGCAGGTATCCTGGTCTGTAACAGTTCTCCATATGGGATACTCCATATGGGATTAAGTAAACTGTTGCCTGCTGTCTGTTTCCTGAACAATCTGGTGGTGAGTTGTTCTTTTTTAACCCTGATTTCTACATCCAGGGACTCACCCTGTGACTTACTGGTATGTTCTGTGAAATGTAAGTTGAATTCATTTCTGTTGAGAGTAGACACAAAATCTTTTGCTGAATTCTCATCACCTTTCCAAATCACAAAAATATAATCTATGTACCTACACCATAAAACCACTCTTTTTTCAAACTCACAAAGCCCAGTGGACACCTGCTCCTCCCACCAGCCCATGAACAAGTTTGCGTAGCTGGGGGCGAAGCAGGGGATCATGTCCAGTACCATTTCAGTATGCATCAACAAGGATATGGGCCTAGGCCTCATGAAGTGTCTCACAGCCTTCAGACCCAGATTGTGATTAATGCCTGTGTAGAGGCTAGTGACATTTAGCGTCAGTAGCAGAAAATCCTGCTCCCAGTGTACATTATCAATTGTTGTCAAGAAGTGTGTGGTATCTTTGATGTAGGAGGGCAAGGTACTCACAAATGACTGGAGGTAATGATTAATATGACCCTATAGCAGACACAATGGGTCTGCCAGGTGGCTTGACTTTGTCTTTGTGCAAGTTCGGTAACAGGTATAGTACAGGGATTTAAGGATGATCACATATTAAGAAGAAATGTTCATCCCATTCAAGTAACCCGCCCTCCGTCCATTTAAACAACTTTTCATAGTATCTCCCATTGGGGTCTCTCACTTCACTCAGATTAGATTTGGCATAACACAAGGGGTCACTCAATTGTCTTATGCTCTCAGATAGATATTGCAATTTGGCAAGGATTACTACATTACCCCCTTTATCTGATTGGTGAATCACTATAGAGTTGTCTTTTTTTAGATTGTCTAAGGCAGCAAATTGAGACTAAGGCAGCAAATTGAGTCTTTGACAATTTCCTCTGTCTGATGTCTCTGGGTCTGTATCTAATCTTTTTTAGTTATTTTATCACATATATATATCTATATATCTATATATATATCTATATATATATATATATAGTTATATAGTTATATATATATATATAACTATATATATATATATATATATATAGATATATATATATATATAGATATATATATATATAAAACCTACTGGCAGACACTAGTAGGGAGTTATGGTTCGGACCTAATTTCCACCATAGAAAAAGTGTTTTTGACTTGGCTATATATTTGGCACCGTTTGACGAAGCTTCATAAAATTTTCCAAACAAAGCATCTTGTTGGGTCTTGTTGTACATGGAAAGTTTCAAGGTGATTCACCAAGCGGAGGCCAACAAACAGAGGGGTAAAAAAAGTGTGTTTACCATGTTAATTCCCATAGAGATTTTGAACATGAGTAAAGCACGAACCGCCAGATGGAATTACACCAAATTTGGCAAAAGTAGCTCTAGGTCCAGAAAGCACACCTTTTGTTATTTGGTGAAAATCCATTCAGTAGTTTTTGAAATAGTAAAGGAAAAATAAATTTGTATAGCTGGGCGGAGCCTGAGCACAGATCTTGTGGTGAGATCTGATTGGCTGTCGCACTTCAAACAGGAAGTGCTGACAGCCATCTTAGGATCAATATACATGATAGTACCTCATTGAAATGCATTGTAGTGAAAGGCAGGTTTTGAGGGTCACATAGAAGAGAACGTGTAAAGGGTGAAAACAAATTTTTGTCACAATATAAATCATTTGTTGATGGTACCATACTAATTTTAGAAACTGTGGTGTGTTCTAAGGTGATTTTACCCTTCTGGAATTTCATGAATCATGTTTGAGAGAGAATTGTTTTCTCATGATTTTCCCATAGAGGTTATGGAAGTGCTCCAAAAGCTAAAATGAGAGCATATTTTCCGTAAATTCACACTATCTTTCTACGCCATATGAGAAAGAAGTCTGACATTCTCAGTAAAACATAGACTTCCAACAGGCGCAGCCAGTCAGATAATTCCCTTGTGTTCTACTGCAGCCTCCCAGAGTGTTCTACAGAACAACTAAAGCACTAATAGTCTTATGACAAAAGTGTGGCACACCTTGATTGAATCAAACTGGTAAAACATAAAATATTTAATTTAGAAAGGAACAAACTGAGGGGGGTCGTTTCATCATAGAAATCATGCTTAGTGCTGTAGAAAGTAACATTAGGACACTTTTTAAGTAAGTACTCAAATATCTTCCTCTTATATTTCATATAAACATTTTGACATGCAGACTGAAACATGCACTTTAAACACCAGTGGCAGACTGCCAGTTAACTCCCTGGTGATCAGCGGCTTTACTACAATGTTCTAATGAGCAACTAGAGTGCTAACATTCTGAATTTATACCAAAAGTATGACATATCTGCAGAGTCGGCATGTTCTAGAATAGCACCCTGGGCGTGGGTGGATAGAAATTTGGCGCCCTTGCTGATAGTAGTGCTGAAGCAGATATGTTAATTAGAGATATTAATGAGTGTTTATGTATTTTGAACCATAAATAATAATGTAGAATCAAATAACGTAGAGAATTAATGTGCACGTTTGAAAATGTGCCCACGGAGAGTGGTCACCAAGATTCACGAATATTATTAAAAGTGACAACAAATATGTGAAATGTTGAAAATGCTTAATAATGAAGTAATAATATGTCATATTGAGATGTATATGTGTGTTTTGCATTATATTGTAGAACTAACTTAACCGAAGTTGAGGCCTAGTTCTGCCAGGCCTCATGCAGAAGCTGAATAGTAATGAAATGTAGAGCAGCTAATGTGCTGAGATGACCATGAACTGCTCATTGTTTAATAAAGTCTGCTTAGTTAGAATTTTCTGCGCTGAACCGATGGACAGGAGATGAGTGAATCAGAATTGTAGCAATTGTCGTGTAAGCCGGACGAGGTGTACTTTCCCAGGACTTGAACAATGGGGACACTGACTGGAGAGGAAGATGCAACATTATCGATACCTAACGAGCTGGATGATGAGGACATCGCAAGACGAACCAATCAACAGCATGGGAGACATGAAATACTATAATCTATAGATTTGGTGTGTTTTATCCATTGGTTATGAAATTAAATGCATGAGTAATTGACCAATTAGGATTTGGGGGATAGTCTGGGTGACTTTGATATAACATTGTGACAGAAGAAGAAAACGTCAGATGCAGATAGTTGGTGAGAGACAGATGCAGATGGATAGGGAGAGGGGAGCAGATTATATTGAAATTGCAGTGGTGACTCGAGATTCTGTCATTAGGCTCGACTCTCTGACTGAGAGCCTGATGTGATGCTGATTGACTGATGACCTGAGGACGAAGGCTGACTCTGTTGCTGACCCATACCGAGGATAGGTAGATATGACATTGTGACTGTATGCATTGCTTTTTCTTTTCTAGTACCAACTGCTCTGTTTTATAGCATACCTTAGTTAAATGTTTTTCTTAAAATTTTTGTTCCAAATTGTTTTCGCATGACGCCCCACATGCTAATGCTGATCTGGTTTAGTTAAGGTTACTCCACATGACGGTACTTGACATGACTTTTTGACAATTAATTGACAGACAAATTCTGCTGAATTTATGCCTTTGACTGGATTGTTGGGATTGATATTCTTGATGATTTGTGCTAATGCCTTAGAATGTATCTTGATGCAAGCTTTGATTAGCTTATGTTCATGGCATCTTTTGATTGATTAGTCACATGTTTATTGAACTGAATAAAGTTTGAATTAACCTTATGACTTAGAATTGTAACCAAAAGGCAATAAAACTACTAAAACGTTAAAATTGAGGTGTGGTTATTCATGACTGTAAGTTTATGGTGCGTCATTGATATTGTGGTTTAGATTGTATTGCTAAAGTTTTGATTAATAATATTGAACTCTGCATTGATATTTGTGTACACTTGTCACTGTGTAGCTAGGATACTCCATGCGAATCAAAAGGTTCATTGACTTATACTCGTCACCTTGGAAGTTTACTTATTAAGGACCGACACGCTATCAGTAGTGAATTAAATGAGGCAGCAGGGGATCCATAATGTGTTCTCTGGTCAATACCTGGCTGAGCAGCGAGTGACCTATGAACACAAACATCCCCAGACCTCCCCTAGCTCACATGAATCGCCAATAGCTCAGCTGCCTCATGCAGATGATGGTTTTGTTGATGTGTATCAGCAGGGGTCAGAGAGAGAATGGAGGGTAAGGAAGGGGGCTTAAGGGGCAAATCAGACAGAAACAAACAGGCAGGGACAAAAACAAGGCTGGAGCAAGATGAGAAAGGCACTGCTGTTGGCATAACCTTAATGCACACAGCTCCAGGTGCCCCTCATGTTCAAATTGGACGCCTGGGTCCAGCTCGCCCATGCTAAAGGCCAGTCCTGAACATCTGCATGCCATTTTGAAGGAATTGAAGTTGAAAACTGAAAGCATTTTCTACTGAGAATACTGTAGTAAATGAGGAAATAATTCGGGAGCATCATAGCAAATAAGTCTCCCAAGATAGCCACCACAGAATAAAGAGCCCAAATGTAGCACAAATATCACCCAAATGTAGTCCAAGTATAGACCAATGACAGAAATGTGCAAAACCCTTAGGGGGCCATTACAACATTGGCGGTAAAAGGCGCTTACCGCCGCGCAGAAGACCGCCAATACACCGCCGCGGAATTCCGCCACAGCTATTATGACACACATACCGTAAACCGCCGAAATTCAGACACCCACACAAGTCCGACACACCAAAGGTCAGTGTTAAACTGGCGAAAACAAAACCTCCCCTCCACGCCAACAGAAACACGCCCATGCTATCCCGACCCACGAATCCACGCGGCGGTCTTTCAACCGCGATATTCCATTGGCGGTACACACCGCCGCGCTCAAAATACACACACATCTCCAAAACACCGCCACATTGGACAATTCGAAATACACACACCTGAGACACATACACACACCACTCCCACACTCCCAATACAATATAAAACACAGACCCACATCACACACAAACCCCTACGACCAGAAATTTTGAGGAAGCCGAGAGACAGAGAGCACAGCAATAGACAACCCCACCACACAGAGGCACACAACACCATCACCCACACAACATCCACGCACAAAACACCACACACCACTACACATCACCACACTCATCAACACATACACCACCCCGCACATCACCCACACCATCTCATGTCATGCCAAAGACACCCCAGGTTTTCCAAGGAGGAGCTCAGGGTTATGGTGGAGGAAATCATCCGGGTAGAGCCACAGCTATTTGACTCACAGGTGCAGCACACCTCCATAGCCAGGAAGATGGAGATATGGCGAAGAATCGTGGACAGGGTCAACGCTGAGGGACAGCATCCAAGAAATCGGGAGGACATCAGGAAGAGGTGGAAGGACCTACGGGGGAAGGTGCGTTCTGTGGTCTCCAGGCACAACATCGCTATTCAGCGGACTGGGGGCGGACCCCCACCTCCTCCCCTACAACTAACAACATGGGAGGAGCAACTCTTGACCATCATGCATCCAGAGGGCCTCGGAGGAGTCGGTGGAGGAATGGACACTGGTAAGTCAAATCTTAGCTATCATATCCCCCACCCTACCTGCATGCTATCACACACCCCCACCCTCACCCCACCCCTATCACTCCAACTCCTCACTACTGTACTAATAACACAAACCACACATCCCAACACCAAGCCCTGCATGACACAACTAAGCATGGTCACCCCTCACTAAAGCAAGCTCAATGCACATACCCATAACAATCCCCTAACCATCATCATACAAAACCTCACACAGGAACGCTTGCACTGGGGTACACGCACACCCACCCATTGCACACCATGACACACACATGCAATAATCATGCTCTTATACCCCTACAGTACCACCACGGAACATCACCACACAGGAGGGTCCAGACATCTCCACTCCACCCGCAGAAGAGGCCCACAGTGACGACAGCAGCTCTGGCCAACTGAATCCAGATGGCCAGCCCAGACCATCATGGGCCTCGGGACAGTCGGTTCCCCTCGCACAGGCACAGCCCAACACTGACCTTCCACCCTCTGGGAACACCAGCACAGCACCCACCCAGCGGGCCCATACCTCAGTACCCAGGACACGTCAATCAGCGGTGTGTCCTCCACTACAGGGAACCCAGGGTAACCCACCACCCCAACAACAACAGGGACCTGGGGGCAGTAGTAGTGGGCACACGGTCCAGGGGACGGAGGCACAGGAACACAGGGGAACTGGGAGGGCTGCTGTGCGACAGGGGGCGGACAGGCCAAGGGAACCCACTCTCCACGAGGCCCTCTCCTCCATCATGGGAGCATACCACCAATCCCAGAAGACAATGGCGACGGTCATGGCCAAGTTTCAGGAGACCCAGCGCATGCAGGAGGAACAGTATTTGGGGTTCAGGGAGGAGCTCAGAATCATCAGCTCCGCCCTGGCCACCATCGTAGGGGTGCTGAAGGACATACAAAAGACCATGAGGGACACCGTGGCACTCCAAGGGGCCCCTGACACTAGCATGGACGATGAACTGCCCACCACCTCCGCCGGTGCTAGTGGACAGGACGCCCCGCCACAGGACCACCACACCAGCACCCCACCCCCTGCAGACGGACAACCACCCCGCAAGCGGTCCCTGAGATCCAGGAACAGGACAGAGCAAGATGGCAAGACCCCCGCCAGGAAATGAGACCACCCTGATTGTCCTCCCACTGTCCCATTTAGTAACCCTGTCCATATTCGAACGGCCCCAGCTCCACTTCCTATGCCCTTATGGGCAGTGCACCTGTGTTACTAATAGACTGGACTCTGCCACGGACATTCCTCCACCATCACCCATCACCATTTTGCCACCCCCTCCAATAATTATCACTTCAATAAACACCCTTGTACCACAAAACAATCTGGAGTCAGTCTGTGATTTTGAAATTTTGTATTAGCAATGACAGTGTCAAAAAGCGTTTTCTATAGTAATGGCAACATACCTATGTCACACATCACAAGTCCATGAAGGATGCAAGCAGATGACACATGTTGGTAACCACACCTGTGAAACCGTAATGGAAAGGTACAACTCAGTTACCAAGACTGCTAACAATTGACTGACAGGCTAGAGGTAGAAGTGTGAAAGTGAATGTAATCGTCAAAAAAAGTGTTCTCACCTGTGTGTCACTGGAAATATTGCTGTATGACTGACTCCCTGTTGTCTATGTCTTCTTCCTCAGCTTCCTCCTCAGCTTCCTCCTCATCACTGTCCACAGGCTCCACAGCTGCCACAACACCGTCATCTGGACCATCCTCCTGCAGAAAAGGCACCTGTTGTCTCAAAGCCAAGCTGTGAAGTATACAGCAGGCCACGATGATCTGGCACACCTTCCTTGGTGAGTAGAATATGGAACCACCTGTCATATGGAGGCACCTGAACATGGCCTTCAGGAGGCCGAAGGTCCACTCTATAATCCTCCTAGTTCGCCCATGGGTCTCAGTGTAGCGTTCCTCTGCCCTGGTCCTGGGATTCCTCACTGGGGTCAATAGCCAGGACAGGTTGGGGTAACCAGAGTCCCCTAATAGCCACACCCGGTGCCTCTGGAGTTGACCCATCACATAAGGGATGCTGCTATTCCGCAGGATGTAGGCGTCATGCACAGAGCCAGGGAACATAGCATTTAACTGGGAGATGTACTGGTTTGCCAAACACACAATCTGTACATTCATGGAATGATAACTCTTCCGGTTCCTGTACACCTGTTCACTCCTGTGGGGGGGGACCAGAGCTAAATGGGTGCCATCAATAGCACCGATGATGTTGGGGATATGTCCAAGGGCATAGAAGTCACCTTTCACTGTAGCCAAATCCTCCACCTGAGGGAAAACGATGTAGCTCCTTACGTGTTTCAGCAGGGCAGACAACACTCTGGACAACACGTTGGAAAACATAGGCTGGGACATCCCTGATGCCATGGCCACTGTTGTTTGAAAAGACCCACTTGCAAGGAAATGGAGCACTGATAGCACCTGCACTTCAGGGGGTATTCCTGTGGGATGGCGGATTGGTGAGATCAGGTCTGGCTCCAACTGGGTACTCAGTTCCTGGATTGTGGCACGGTCAAACCTGTAGGTGATGATTAAATGTCGCTCCTCCATTATTAACAGGTCCACCATCGGTTGGTACACCGGAGGATTCCGCCATCTCCTCAAATGTCCCAGCTGACGGTGCCTAAGAAGGACAACAGCGACCACAGAGTCAACAAATTCCCAGGTATGTACCCACAGCTACACAGAACACGACACCCAATACAAAACTCTTCCTGTATGTCTAAACTGGGACAATGGGATGGGAGGTAACTGCGCTGGTGTAGTACACCGTCGCGGTAGGCGGTCGAAGACCGCGGTGCAATGCTGCATTGGTTAACATTGGACCCTATGGGTCCCAGGAGCCAATGATGAAGTGCGCCGGCGGTGATGATACGCACCGCCGCGGACGTCACCGCCGTGGACGTCACCGCCGCGGACATGGCCGCCATTTTCTATCTGTTCAATCACTCGATACCTGATCTTCGACAAGAGAGGACCTACACTGCAAGTGCTGCTGTGACCTCGGTCTGGAAGAGACAATGGCTGCTGCGTCTGGGGAAAGGGCCCCTGCCTTCACTGCTCAGGAGTTGGAGAAGCTCGTGGACGGGGTCCTCCCCAAGTACACGCTACTCTACAGTCCTCCAGACCAACAGGTAAGTACACAGGGAGCACGTTGTATGGGCTATGCTGGGTGGAGAGGGCTGGATGTCATTAGGAAGGGGGCAGAGTTCAGGGAACATGAAGGACTGTGAATGCATGTGCCACATGGCAAGGGTAGGGATGTGGGCCACTCACTTCGACGGTGCTGTTGCTAATGACTTCTCTTCTTCCCCTGCACGTCATGTAGGTCAGCGCCCACCAGAAGAAGGACATTTGGCATGCCATAGCCAAGGACGTCCGGACCCTGGGGGTCCACTAGAGACGGGGCACCCACTGCCGGAAAAGATGAGAGGACATTCGCCGCTGAAGCAAGAAGACGGCGGAGGCTCAGCTGGGGATGGCCTCCCAATGTGGGAGGGGTGCCCGTCGCACCATGACCCCCCTGATGGTCCAGATCCTAGCGGTGGCCTACCCGGAGTTGGATGGGCGCTTGAGGGCATCACAGCAGACACAAGGGGGTGAGTACACTCTCATTCTGCGGACTTTGCGTGCAGTGGAGGGGTCTGGGTGGGGGAGGAGGGATGTGGGTTTCCCTAGGCCAGGGCGAGTTCCGTAGGCTAGGCCCCTCCGGAATGCAGGCCATGTGGCACTCCACACCACCTCTGTAGAGTGCCAGGTACAGGTATACATGCCCCTGTGTCATCTATGTGTGCAGATGACCACCATAGCCATGTAGCCCAGATCCCAGGAATTGCATCTGTAGAGGCCAAGAGCACGGCGTAGTGCAGGGGGCTGCTGTGTCTGTATTGTCTGCCAATGGTAGCGGTAAGCCATGCACTCAACCTGTCTTTCTTCTGTCGTCCCACCCCCCCTTTTTGTGGTCTCCCTGTTCTTGAATGCATCAGCATCATCAGGCAGAGGTACAGTGGCACCGGAGCACGAGGGAGCTGCATCCCACATTGCCATGGAGGGCCGCACCACAGACTCTGAATATACCAGTGGGACGGAGGGCGAGGGGAGCTTCACGTCGGTCACCGGATCACCAAACAGCGACACGGACTCATCCGCCGATGGGAGCTCCCTTGTGGTGGCGGCACCATCTCTGCCCCCCACTTCTACAGGTACAGCCGCCACCTCCCCTACCAGCACCGCCCTCCCAGCAGCCCCTCAGCCTTCGCCCCGTGCCCGCTCACCCAGTAGGGTAGGCATCACCTTCACCTCAGGCGCCTCAGGCCCTGCCCCAGTCACCCCTGCTGCCCTCAGTGAGGAGGCCATTGACCTCCTCAGGTCACTCACTGTTGGGCAGTCTACCATTGTGAATGCCATCCAGGGTGTAGAAAGGGAGTTGCAACATGGTAATGCATTCCTGGAGGGCATTCATTCTGGTCAAGTTGCCCTTCATCAAACCCTGCAATCTCTGGCCTCAGCACCGATGACAGCCATTGTCCCTGTGTCTAGCCTCTCCCCTCCAACTTCCTCCACCCAGACCCAGTCCCCTGTACCCCAGCCTATCCCAAGCACACCATCAGACAAGCATTCATACACCTCAACACACAAAAGTAGCTCAGGCAAACATAAGCACCACACAACCCACAGGCACTCAAATAAGCATCACCCACATACAAACACAGCAACATCCACTGCCTCCACTGTGTCCCCCTCCTCGTCGTCTCCCTCCTCCCTCCCAGGGTCGTCTACACTCTCACCTGCATGCACTACATCTACACGCACTAGGACTCGCACCAGAACACCCAGCACCACACCCCGCTCACCTGCACTCACCACCCCCACTACCATTTACACGTCCCCTGTGTCCACTCCCAGTGTGTATGTGATGCCCCCTCCCAAAGTACACAAACGCGGGCACCCACACACCCAACATCCATCCACCTCACGACAGCCTCCAGTACCTGCACCTGCACCCAAATCACCTAAAGTTACACCTCCTACAACCACCTCCTCTTCCTGCACTCCCAGACCCCCTCCAGCTACCCATCCCAGTCTTTGTCAGAAACTCTTCCTCAGCAACGTTGACCTCTTTGCCACCACCCCCACCCCTCCAATTCATAGGTCCCGTAGTAGCACCTCAGCCAAAAAAAGTCCAGTACCAGTGGTGCGTGTTAAAGGTGTGTGGAGTGCACCGGCCACCAGGGCAGCCAGTGTGACATGGAGCCAAAGCACTGCCTTTCCACCCCCTGTAAACCACCTTAAGTTGGAAAGTGGTCGACGGGACAGGGTGAAGACTCCTGGCGGAAAAACTGCTCACAAGGGTCCCGGGGGAAGTGCCCAGTCAGCTGTGACTCCTCCAAAGGCAGTGAAGGGCCAGAAGAAGTCTCCAAAGTCTGGTAAGAGCAGCACGGCGGAGAAGGGCGCCATCCTCCCCGGCGGCCGGGACGCCACCGCCAGCATTGTCGTCACTGGTCAGGAGACCACCGCCAGAGTCAGTGCCCTGGAGGGCAGCAGTATCGTCACTGGTCAGGAGACCACCGCCAGAGTCAGTGCCCTGGAGGGCAGCAGTGTCGTCACTGGTCAGGAGACCACCGCCAGAGTCAGTGCCCTGGAGGGCAGCAGTGTCGTCACTGGTCAGGAGACCACCGCCAGAGGGCCCTGGCAGCCACAGCCCCGCTGGGCAATGAGGGACCGTCATGCCACACACCAATGCACAGGTCACAGACAGCAAAGTCAAGCACTGCTGAACAGGGCAAAGACCGCCATGGCAAAGCACCGCTGAACAGGTCAGAGACCGCCATGGTGAAGACCGCTGAACAGGGCAAAGCACCACTGAACAGGGCAAAGACCGCCATGGCAAAGCACCGCTGAACAGGTCAGAAACTGCAAAGTCAAGCACCGCTGAATAGGGCAAAGACCGCCATGGTGAAGACCGCTGAACAGGGCAAAGCACCGCTGAACAGGGCAAAGACCGCCATGGCAAAGCACCGCTGAACAGGTCAGAGACCGCCATGGTGAAGACCGCTGAACAGGGCAAAGCACCACTGAACAGGGCAAAGACCACCATGGCAAAGCACCGCTGAACAGGTCAGAAACTGCAAAGTCAAGCACCGCTGAACAGGGCAAAGACCTCCATGGCAAAGCACCGCTGAACAGGTCAGAAACTGCAAAGTCAAGCACCGCTGAACAGGGCAAAGACCGCCATGGCATAGCACAGCTGAACAGGTCAGAGACCGCCATGGTGAAGACCGCTGAACAGGGCAAAGCACCGCTGAACAGGGCAAAGACCGCCAGGGCAAAGCACCGCTGAACAAGTCAGAAACTGCAAAGTCAAACACCGCTGAACAGGGCAAAGACCGCCATGCCAAAGCACCGCTGAACAGGGCAAAGTCCGCCAACTCAAGCATCGTTAGCCCATGTGCAGCTGGGACAGTGACGGAACTGGGACCGTCACGGGGAGCGTGATGCACTCTGGGCACCAGTCCCCCTCCAGAACCAGTGGAGAACTGCATCCACTACCTGAATCCTTCACAGGATGAAGCACTCTGGGCACCAGTCCCCCTCCAGAACCTGTGGAGACATGCATCGACTTGAGAGACTGTGGCTTTGCACTCCCCAGGATGGACCAGTGGGCAAACCACCCACTATAGAGACTTGAGAGACTGTGGCTTTGCACTCCCCAGGATGGTACAGTGGGCAAACCAACCACTGTAGAGACTTGAGAGACTGTGGCTTTGCACTCCCCAGGATGGTACAGTGGGCAACCCACCCACTGTAGAGACTTGAGAGACTGTGGCTTTGCACTCCCCAGGATGGTACAGTGGGCAAACCAACCACTGTAGAGACTTGAGAGACTGTGGCTTTGCACTCCCCAGGATGGTACAGTGGGCAAACCACCCACTGTAGAGACTTGAGAGACTGTGGCTTTGCACTCCCCAGGATACCTCAATAGGCATGGAGCCCCGTCGTGGATCTGGCGTGGTGCTGTAATCCAGCTGAGGTGCCCCCCCTTTCCTTCCCCTTGAGGTGCCTGTTGTATTTCTATCTGATGCCCCTGCAGTGTTCTCTCTGTTTGTGGACAGGTATCTAGTGTGGGCCTCGCCCATGCTTTGTGGGCCCAGTGGTCCACGGACATTGAATTGTGCATACCTGCACTACTAATCGTGATGTATATATTTGGAATGTGTATATATATTTCTGTATATATTAGCTGACTGTATTTGGATACATTACAATGGTTCACCTAATTTGGTTTTGTCTTTGCATTCTTCCGGGGGGGTTGTGGGTTGTTACTGTGATGTTTGGAAATGCATTGGTGTGTGTGTTGTAGTGTGCGAGGGTCAGGTTGGGGGTGGGGGTGTTGCGTGTGTGTCCCCCTGACTTTTGCCTCCCCCCCCCATGTCGTAGGTGCAGTACTCACCGTAGTCTTCAGCGCCTACGTTGCTGCGTTCGTAGAAGAGCAGGTAGACAAGCGCAGGGAGTATTTGTAGTTCGGGCTCCATGGTGGCCTTCTTCCTCGTGGACTGTCTTAAGGTGAGCGTTTTCCCATTGCAAAAGCTGTTTCCGCCGTGTTTTTAACCACAGTGAATCCGCCCCGGAAAAGGTGGCGGATTGGTGGGTTGTGATACTGTGGGCGGTACATTGTCTCACGCCTGTCTGTTGGCGGTGACCGCCGCGCTGCTTGTCTGTACCAATGTGGCGGTCGCAGTGTTAAAGTGGCTGTCTATGATGGCGGTTTCCGCCACGGTCATAATTCCCTTTTTTTGTCCGCCGGCCTGTTTGCGGTATTACCGCAGCTTTAACACCATCCGCCAGGGTTGTAATGACCCCCTTAATTTCTTTACTTTTTGCAGTGTTATGTAGCACAGACTTGACCCGAAGGCATTGGAGAGCATCAGTCACATTACACAAGGACACATTCATTTTGGTTTTAGACATGGGATATGAAGTGATTTGCCCAGAATCACAGGATTTCAAGCTGACGCCGAAACTCAAACCTAGTTTCTCAGTTGCAAAGTCTGCAGCTCTAGTCGTAACTCCACATCCTCTCCCCTAGGTATAACATATAATCAACTGATCAACTGGACGAAAAAAACTAAAGATAACAAATAATTTAAAAGTGCTTTGTTACTATTTGAGAACTCAGACAATGGGGGTCATTCCGACCCTGGCGGTCGGTGTTAAAGCGGCGGCCAACCCGCCAACAGGCAGGCGGTAAAAAAAATTGAATTCTGACCCAGGCGGGAACCGCCAACACAGCCCGCCACTTTAACACTCCGACCGCCACGGCGGGACAAACAAACAGCGCGGCGGTCACCGCCAACAGACAAGCGGCAGACAATGTACCGCCCACCCTATCACGACCCACCAATCCGCCACCTTTTCCGGGGCGGGAACCCCACCGATAAAAACACGGCGGAAACAGACTACGAACGGGAAAACGCTCACCTCTATACACTCCACGAGGAATCTGGACAGCATGGAACCCGAATTAAACATCCTACCAGCTATTGTCTACCTGCTCCTCTACCAGGAGCACGAACGCCGGCGCAGACGACAACGGTGAGTACTGCACCTACGACACAGTGGAGGGGGGAGGAGAAAAGGTTACGGGCATACACATACGTGACACACCCACCCCCCGCCCCCCCAAATCCTTACACACCAATGCAGAGCAACAAGTCAGAGTGACACCCCCAAACCCCCCGGAATAATGCAAAGACAAAATAAATTGATCATTAAAATTGAAGTATATTATACCATATTTGAAGTTAAGTGAAATATGAAATATCAAAATAAAATATATCACAACATGAACAATATGTACATAGCCCAAAAGTCCGGCACATATTGGCTACCTTCCATTGTTCGTGGGCCAATGTGCATAAACACATGGGCAAAGCCCACACACGAGACCCGATACCATTGGAGAGAACACTGCTGGGGCATCAGATAATAGAACTACAGGCACCTCAGGGGGAAGGGAATGGGGGGGCACCTCAGTCACATGAGTCCACGACGCCAGATCCACGAGGGGCCTCCATGCCCACTGTACCATCCTGGGGAGTGCAAAGCCACAGTCTCTCAAGTCTCTACAGTGGGTGGGTTGACCACTGTCACATCCTGGGAAGTGCAAAGCCACAGTCCATCAGGTGGATTACAGACTCCACTGGTTATGGAGGAGGCATGTTGGCCAGAGTGCTTCGTGAAGCCCTGCCCGACACAGATCCGGCCCTGCCAATGGGCCAGCGGTGCTTGAGATGAAGGGCCCAGCGGAGCGGTGCTTGACAGGAAGGGCCCAGCGGAGCAGTTCAGAGACGGCGGTGCCCAGCGGAGCAGTGCTTGAGATGAAGGGCCCAGCGGAGCGGTGCTTGACAGGAAGGGCCCAGCGGAGCGGTGCTTGACAGGAAGGGCCCAGTGGAGCGGTGCTTGACAGGAAGGGCCCAGCGGAGGGGTGCTTGACAGGAAGGGCCCAGCGGAGCAGTTCAGAGACGGAGGTGCCCAGCGGAGCGGTGCTTGACAGGAAGGGCCCAGCGGAGCGGTGCTTGACAGGAAGGGCCCAGCGGAGCAGTTCAGAGACGGCGGTGCCCAGCAGAGCGGTGCTTGAGATGAAGGGCCCAGCGGAGCGGTGCTTGACAGGAAGGGCCCAGCGGAGCGGTGCTTGACAGGAAGGGCCCAGCGGAGCTGTGCTTGACAGGAAGGGCCCAGCGGAGCGGTGCTTGACAGGAAGGGCCCAGCGGAGCGGTGCTTGACAGGAAGGGCCCAGCGGAGCAGTGCTGGAGATGAAGGGCCCTGTTCAGCGGTGCTTGTCTTGGCGGGGCCCTGTTCAGCGGTGCTTGTCTTGAGGGCCCTGTTCAGCGGTGCTTGTCACAGCGGGGCCCTGTTCAGCGGTGCTTGTCTTGAGGGCCCTGTTCAGCGGTGCTTGTCACAGCGGGCCTGTTCGGCGGTGCTTGTCACGGCAGGGCCCTGTTCAGCGGTGCTTGTCTTGAAGGGCCCAGTTCGGCGGTGCTTGTCACGGCGGGGCCCTGTTCAGCGGTGCTTGTCACGGCGGGGCCCTGTTCAGCGGTGCTTGTCTTGAAGGGCCCTGTTCAGAGGTGCTTGTATTGAAGGGCCCTGTTCAGAGGTGCTTGTATTGAAGGGCCCAGTTCGGCGGTGCTTGTCTTGAAGGGCCCAGTTCAGCGGTGCTTGTCACGGCGGGGCCCTGTTCGGCGGTGCTTGTCACGGCAGGGCCCTGTTCAGCGGTGCTTGTCTTGAAGGGCCCAGTTCGGCGGTGCTTGTCACGGCGGGGCCCTGTTCAGCGGTGCTTGTTACGGCGGGGCCCTGTTCAGCGGTGCTTGTCTTGAAGGGCCCTGTTCAGCGGTGCTTGTCACGGCGGGGCCCTGTTCAGCGGTGCTTGTCACGGCGGGGCCCTGTTCGGCGGTGCTTCTCACGGCGGGCCCTGTTCAGCGGTGCTTGTCTTGAAGGGCCCAGTTTGGCGGTGCTTGTCTTGGCGGGCCCTGTTCAGCGGTGCTTGTCTTGGCGGGGCCCTGTTCAGCGGTGCTTGTCTTGAGGGCCCTGTTCGGCGGTGCTTGTCACGGCGGGGCCCTGTTCAGCGGTGCTTGTCACGGCGGGGCCCTGTTCAGCGGTGCTTGTCTTGAAGGGCCCTGTTCAGCGGTGCTTGTCTTGAAGGGCCCAGTTCGGCG
This sequence comes from Pleurodeles waltl, assembly GCF_031143425.1. Taxonomy (NCBI): domain Eukaryota; kingdom Metazoa; phylum Chordata; class Amphibia; order Caudata; family Salamandridae; genus Pleurodeles; species Pleurodeles waltl. Next base: position 1,322,575,173 of record NC_090444.1, read on the forward strand.
GTGCTTGTCTTGGCGGGGCCCTGTTCAGCGGTGCTTGTCACGGCAGGGCCCTGTTCAGCGGTGCTTGTCTTGAAGGGCCCAGTTCGGCGGTGCTTGTCTTGGCGGGGCCCTGTTCAGCGGTGCTTGTCTTGAGGGCCCAGTTCGGCGGTGCTTGTCACGGCGGGCCCTGTTCAGCGGTGCTTGTCACGGCGGGGCCCTGTTCAGCGGTGCTTGTCTTGAAGGGCCCTGTTCAGAGGTGCTTGTCTTGAAGGGCCCAGTTCGGCGGTGCTTGTCTTGAAGGGCCCAGTTCAGCGGTGCTTGTCACGGCGGGGCCCTGTTCGGCGGTGCTTGTCACGGCAGGGCCCTGTTCAGCGGTGCTTGTCTTGAAGGGCCCAGTTCGGCGGTGCTTGTCACGGCGGGGCCCTGTTCAGCGGTGCTTGTTACGGCGGGGCCCTGTTCAGCGGTGCTTGTCTTGAAGGGCCCTGTTCAGCGGTGATTGTCACGGCGGGGCCCTGTTCAGCGGTGCTTGTCAGGGCGGGGCCCTGTTCGGCGGTGCTTCTCACGGCGGGGCCCTGTTCAGCGGTGCTTGTCTTGAAGGGCCCAGTTTGGCGGTGCTTGTCTTGGCGGTGCCCTGTTCAGCTGTGCTTGTTTTGGCGGGGCCCTGTTCAGCGGTGCTTGTCTTGAGGGCCCTGTTCGGCGGTGCTTGTCACGGCGGGGCCCTGTTCAGCGGTGCTTGTCACGGCGGGGCCCTGTTCAGCGGTGCTTGTCTTGAAGGGCCCTGTTCAGCGGTGCTTGTCTTGAAGGGCCCAGTTCGGCGGTGCTTGTCTTGGCGGGGCCCTGTTCAGCGGTGCTTGTCACGGCAGGGCCCTGTTCAGCGGTGCTTGTCTTGAAGGGCCCAGTTCGGTGGTGCTTGTCTTGAAGGGCCCAGTTCAGCAGTGCTTGTCACGGCGGGGCCCTGTTCGGCGGTGCTTGTCACGGCAGGGCCCTGTTCATCGGTGCTTGTCTTGAAGGGCCCAGTTCGGCGGTGCTTGTCACGGCGGGGCCCTGTTCAGCGGTGCTTGTCACGGCAGGGCCCTGTTCAGCGGTGCTTGTCTTGAAGGGCCCTGTTCAGCGGTGCTTGTCACGGCGGGGCCCTGTTCAGCGGTGCTTGCCACGGCGGGGCCCAGTTCGGCGGTGCTTGTCACGGCGGGGCCCTGTTCAGCGGTGCTTGTCTTGAAGGGCCCAGTTCGGCGGTGCTTGTCACGGCGGGGCCCTGTTCAGTGGTGCTTGTCACGGCAAGGCCCTGTTCAGCGGTGCTTGTCTTGAAGGGCCCAGTTCGGCGGTGCTTGTCACGGCGGGGCCCTGTTCAGCGGTGCTTGTCACGGCGGGGCCTTGTTCAGCGGTGCTTGTCTTGAAGGGCCCTGTTCAGCGGTGCTTGTCTTGAAGGGCCCAGTTCGGCGGTGCTTGTCTTGGTGGGGCCCTGTTCAGCGGTGCTTGTCACGGCGGGGCCCAGTTCGGCGGTGCTTGTCACGGCGGGGCCCTGTTCAGCGGTGCTTGTCTTGAAGGGCCCAGTTCGGCGGTGCTTTTCTTGGCGGGGCCCTGTTCAGCGTGCTTGTCACGGCGGGCCCTGTTCAGCGGTGCTTGTCACGGCGGGGCCCAGTTCGGCGGTGCTTGTCACGGTGGGGCCCTGTTCAGCGGTGCTTGTCTTGAAGGGCCCAGTTTTGCGGTGCTTGTCTTGGCGGGGCCCTGTTCAGCGGTGCTTGTCTTGTGTTCCTAGGGAACCAGATCTGGCCAATAATTCCCGCTCAGTCGCCATCCGACCTTTCGCTAGCGGGGCCCTCCTGTGTTGGAGTCCTGGGCCCGTGGGTGTCCTCCGTCACACCCGAAATGGGGCTGGTGGGGCCCTCCTGGGCAGCTCGCCTGCTGCCGGACTTGTCCGCCCTGCTGCCCTTGCCCTCCTTCACCGAATCTCTGGGGCCCTTGCCTCCCTTTGTGGATGTGCCAGGTGATGGTGCAAGGGTAGTGTCCTTGGGGGCAGCCGTCTCAGGCCTGTCGCGCCGGCCCTTCCCTTTTTTGGTTCTTTTCCCAGGGGGTGGGCTGGCTGTCCCCTTGCTGCTGGCCGATGTTCCGGCCCTAGGAGCTGGTGGACTCCAATAGCCCTGAACTATGGTCCTAGTAGGTGCAGGGCTTGTGGTGGCTGAGGTGCTGTTTGGACTCTTACGAGATGGAGGGGGTGGGTCAGGTGATGCAAAGAGGTTCAGTTTGGAGAGGAAAAGCTTTTTAGGAGCAATGGGAAGGGTAGGTGCAGTGGGTATGGGAGTGGAGGAAGAGGATGTGGTTGTAGGAGAGTCAAGTGTGCTGTCTTTGGGTGCAGGTGCTTGTGACGGAGGCTGTCGTGAGGTGGATGGCTGTTGGGTGGGTGGCTGCCTGCGTTTGTGTGGTTTGGAAGAAGGGGTGACAGACACACTGGGAGAGGACACAGGGGACGTGTAAATGGCAGTGGGGGTGGTGACTGCACGTGTGTGGAGTGTTCTGGTGGGTGTGCTGGTGATGGCCGTACTGGCTGATGGTGGTGTGCATGCAGGTGTGAGTGGAGATGTCACAGGGAGGGAGGAGGGAGACGAGGAGGAGGGGGACACAGAGGAGGCAGTGGCTGTTGGCATGTCTGCATGTGGATGTTGCTTGTGTGAATGCTTGTGTGATCTGTGGTGCTTATGTCTGGATGAGCTGCCCTTGGGTGTTGATGTGTGTGCAGGCTGGTCTGTAGGTGTGTCTGGGATAGGCAGAGGAACAGGGGAGTGGGACTGGGTGGAGGGAGTTGGAGGAGGTAGGCTGGAGACAGGGACAATGGCTGCCGTCAGTGCTGAGGCCAGAGCGTTGAACGATCGCTGATGGGCAGCCTGACCCGAATGAATGCCCTCCAGGTATGCATTGCTCCGATGCACCTCCCTTTCTACCCCCTGGATGGCATTCAAAAGGGTAGACTGCCCAACAATAAGCGTCTGGAGGAGGTCAATGATCTCCGCACTGAGGGCAGCAGGGGTAACTGGGGCAGGGCCTGAGGTGCCTGGGGCGAAGGAGATGCCCGTCTTCCTGGCCGAACGAGCACGGGGCGAACGCTGAGGGGCTGCTGGGAGGGCGGAGGTGGTGTGCTGGGTGGCGGCTGTACCTGTTGTTGCGGTGGGCACGGATGTTGCCGCCACCACAAGGGAGCTCCCTTCCAAGGACGTGTCGGTGTCGCTGACGTCTCCACGGGTCCCCGTTGTGGAGCTCCCCTCACCCTCTGTCTCACTGGTGAACTCGGAGTCGGTTGCAGGGCCCTCCGGGGCCATGTGAGATGCAGCTCCCTCGTGCTCCGATGCCACTTCTCCTCCGCCTGATGATGCTAATGCACACATGAACAGGAAAACCAAAAAAAGGGAGGGGGAAAAGAAAGAAAGACACGTTGAGTGCATGCATTGGCGGCACCGTTGGCGGAGAGGACAGACACAGAACCCCCCTGCACTACGCCGCGCACTCGGGGTACACTACTCAATTATTGTGACTTGGCCTACAAGTCTATGGACGACAACTGCACACATAGGTGAGCCCGGGCCTTGGATAGCTGTACTTAGCACCCTACAGAGGTGGGGGGCGGGGGCACAGTGCCATGCCTAACGGAGGGGCCTAGCCTACAGAAACCGCCCTGGCCTAGAGATAGCCACAGCCCTCCTCCCCCACCCAGACACCTCCACTGTGCGCTAATATAGCAGAATGTGCTGAGACTCACCCTCTTGTGTCTGCTGTGATGTCCTCACGCGCCCATCCAAATCGGGGTAGTCCACCGCCAGGATCCGGGACATCGGGGGGTCAATTGCTGTGTGGCACCCCTCCTAGGTTGGGAGGCCATCCCCAGCAGAGCCTCGGCGGTCTTTCTGCTCCCACGGCGGATGTCCTCCCACCTCTTGCGGCAGTGGGTGCCCCATCTGTTGTGGACCCCCAGGGCCCGGACGTCCTTGGCGATGGCATGCCAAATTTCGATCTTCTGATGGGCGCTGACCTATGTGACATGTACAGGGTGGGAAAAGAAATATCATCACTTTTCTGCATGGTCGATGTGAGTGGCCCCCCCTCCCCAACCTTGCCATGTGGCACATGCTCTCATCTGTCGTGCGTTGCATTCCTCATTCGCTCCCCTCCCCACCATCTTACATCCATCCCACTCAACACAGGCATAGCCCATACAACGTGCTCCCTGTGTACTTACCTGTTGGTCTGGAGGACCGTAGAGTAGCGCATACTGGGGAGGACCCCATCAACAAGTTTCTCCAATTCCTCAGATGTGAAGGCAGGGGCCCTTTCCCCAGTCGCAGCAGCCATTGTCTTCTCCAGACCAAGGTCACAGCAGCACTTGCAGTATAGGTCCTCTCCTGTGGATGATCAGGTCTCGAGTGATTAAGCAGATAGAAAATGGTGGTAACGCCCGCGGCGGTGCGTATCGCGGCGGTGCGTATCGCGGCGGTGAGTACCGCGACCGCCGGCGCACATCGTCATTGGCTCATGAGACCCATAGGGTTCAATGTTGACCAATGCTGCTTTGCGCGCGGTCTTCGACCGCCTACCGCCACGGTGTGCCACGCCAGCGCATTGACCTCACATCCCATTGTCACACTTCACAGGTCAGGCAGCCGCCATTTCAAGGGCCCACATGGCTTAATTTCTACAGCGTCACACAGGCCTAGGCCTTGCATTGCCAATCATACAAGCCATTCAATGCATAGCAAATCGTGTACTGTGCAAGCTGTGGTTACGTACCTGTGGGTTGCTTGACTCTGTGCTCCATGTTGTCCTTCCTAGGCACCGTCCGCTGGGACTTGCGAGGAGATGGAGGAATCCTCCCGTGTACAGACCGCTGGTGGACCTGTCGACAATGGAAGAAAGACATGTCATACTGACATACAGACTTGACCGAGCCACTATACAGGAACTGTGTGCCCAGCTGGAGCCAGACCTGATGTCCCCCATTTGCCAACCCACAGGGATTCCCCCTCTGGTGCAGGTTCTGTCAGTACTCCATTTTTTGGCAAGTGGATCATTCCAAACAACAGTGGCCATATCATCAGGGATGTCTCAGCCAATGTTTTCTAAGGTTTTGTCCAGAGTGTTGTCTGCCCTGATGAAATACATGCGGAGCTACATTGTTTTCCCTGAGGTGGGCGATTTGGCTACAGTGAAGGGTGATTTCTATGCCCTTGGACATATCCCCAACATCATTGGTGCCATTGATGGGACTCATGTGGCTTTGGTTCCCCCCAGTGAAAGTGAGCAGGTGTACATGGAACAGAAAAAGTTATCATTCGATGAATGGCAAGGTGGTCTGTTTGGCTGACCAGTACATCTCCCATGTAAATGCCAAGTTCCCTGGGTCAGTGCATGACGCGTACATCATGCGAAATAGCAGCATCCCTTATGTGATGGAACAGCTACAGAGACACCGTGTGTGGCTAATAGGTGACTCTGGTTACCCCAACCTGTCATGGCTACTGACCCCAGTGAGGAATCCCAGGACAAGGGCAGAGGAACGCTACAATGAGGCCCATGGGCGAACGAGGAGGATTATAGAAAGGACCTTCGGCCTCCTGAAGGCCAGGTTTAGGTGCCTGCATATGACAGGTGGTTCCCTAATGTACTCACCAAAGAAGGTGTGCCATATCATCGTGGCCTGCTGTATGCTTCACAACCTGGCTTTGCGACGCCAGGTGCCTTTCCTGCAGGAGGATGGTCCAGATGGTGGTGTTGTAGCAGCTGAGGAGCCTGTGGAGAGTGAAGAGGAGGAAGACGACGGGGACGACACAGACAACTGGGACACAGTGATACAACAGTATTTTCAGTAGCACACAGGTACGAATCAACCACGCCATTTTACATTTACTTAAAGTCTCCTGCCTCTCTACTGTCTGAGTTTCCCCCCAGTTCCTGTTAACTGAGTTGTGACTTTCCCTTCCGTTTTCAGAGCTGTGGGCCCCACTGCGTGACCTCTGCTTTGTTTGCCCATGGACTACAGCTGTGTGACAGTGGTATGTTGTCATCACAATGTAACAGAACATTTTTGCACAGTTATGTCTAATACATTTGTTCAAAATACAAGCAGACTCCAGATTTTTTAAGTGCAATAAGTGATTTTATTAAAGTGCTAAATTTAGGAACATGATTGTAAAACGGTGATGGGTGATGGTGGAGTAATGTCCATGGCAGAGTCCAGTTTTCAGTCTCACAGGTGCATTGTCCATATGCCTGTGGAAGGATGGAGCAGGGGCAGTTCAAGGTTGGACAGGGTGACAATGTGGGACAGTGGGATGACATCAGGGGGTATCCTTTGCTGGCGGGGGTCTTGGCATCCTACTCTGTCTTCTTGTGAGATCTCAGGGACCGCTTGCGGGGTGGTTCTTCTTCTGCAGGAGGTGGGGTTCTGGTGGCCTGTCGTTGTGTGGGGGCCTCCTGTCCACTAGCGCCGGCGGAGGTGGTAGCCTGTTCCTGGTCCATACTAGTGACAGGGGCCCTTTGTGGTGCCACATGGTCCCGCAATGTGGTGACTATCTGGTTAAGGGCCACGACGATGGTCCCCATTGCTGAACTAATGTTTCTCAGTTCCTCTCTGAACCCCATGTACTGTTCCTCCTGCAGTACCTGGATCTCCTGGAACCTGGCCAGTACCGTAGCCATCGTCTCCTGGGAGTGGTGGTATGCTCCCATGATGGAGGAGAGGGCCTCTTGGAGAGTCGGTTCCCTGGGCCTGTCCCCCCCCTGTCGAACAGCAGCCCTCCCAGTTCCCCTGTTTCCCTGGGCCTCTGTCCCCTGGACGGTGTGCCCACTACCACTGCCCCCAGGTCCCTGTTGTTGTTGGGGTGGTGGGTCAACCTGGGTGCCCTGTAGTGGTGGACACACCGCTGATTGACGTGTCCTGGAGACAGAGGCATGGGCCCGCTGGGTGGGAGCTGTGCTGGTGTTCCCAGAGGGGGTTAGGTCTGGTGTAGCCTGTGGCTGTCTGTGGGGAACCGACTGTCCCGAGGTCCCCGATGGGCCGGGCTGGTCATCTGGGTCCATGGAGACAGAGCTGCTGTCATCACTGGGGGCCTCTTCTGGGGGTGGGATGGACATCTCTGGACCCTCCGTGGCGGTGTGGTGGCGTTCGGGTCCTGCAGGGGTATAAGAGTATGGTTATTGCTTCTGTGTGTGGCATTTCGTGTAATGGGTGGGTGGCCGTGTACCCCAGTGCTGGCATTCCCTTGTGGGGGCTTTTTGTGACGGTGGCTTGTCGGGGTGATGGGTGTGTGCAGTGGGCATGCTTTGGTGATGGGTGTCCATGCTTTGGGGACGCATGCAGGGCTAGGTTTTGGGATGGGTGGGTTGTGATGGTGAGCCATTTGCAAGGAGTTGTTGTGATGGGGGTGGGGGTGAGGGTGGGGGTATGATTTGGCATGCAGGTGGGGTGGGGGAATGAAGTAGTGGAGATTTGACTTACCAGAGTCCATTCCTCGCCTACTCCTGCGAGGCCCTCAGGATGCAGGATGTGCAAGACTTCCTCCTCCCATGCTGTGAATTCTGGGGGAGTAGCTGGGGGTCCGCCGCCAGTCCGCTGTACCGCGATGTTGTGCCTTGATACCATGGAACGCACCTTCCCCCGTAGGTCGTTCCACCGCTTCCTGATGTCGTCCCGATTGCGTGGATGCTGTCCCACAGCGTTGACCCTGTCCACTATTCTTTGCCATAGCTCCATCTTCCTGGCAATGGTGGTGTGCTGCACCTGTGCCCCGAAGAGCTGAGGCTCTACACAAACTATTTCCTCCACCATGACCCTGAGTTCTGCGTCAGAGAACCTGGGGTGTCTTTGGGGTGCCATGGGGTGGTGTGGATGAGGTGAGGGGTGATGTATGTGTTGTAGAGTGTGGTGAGTGTGGTGGTGTATGGTGTTTTGTGCGTGGAAATTGTGTGGGTGATGTTGTGATTTGCCTCTGTGTGATGGTGTACTCTATGCTGTGCTGTCTCTCTCTGTCCTTCAGTCGCAATTGTGATCGTAAGGGTTTGTGGGTGATGTGGGGGTGTGTTTTATATTTAATTGGGTGTGTGGGAGTGGTGTGTGTATGTATCTCAGGTGTGTGTATTTTGATTTGTCCAATGTGGTAGTGTTTTGTATGTGTGTGTGTATTTTGAGCGCGGCGGTGTGTACCGCCAATGGAATACCGCGGATGAAAGACCGCTGCGGGGATTTGTGAGTCGGAATGGCATGGGCGTATTTCTGTTGGCGTGACGGTGGAGGTTTGGTCATCGCCAGTTTTGCGCTGGCCGTTGCTGTGGCGGACTTTTGTTGATGTCGGGTTTTTGGCGGTTTGCCAGTTGCGGGTCAGAATGACCGTGGCGGTTTACCGCAGCGGTGTTATGGCGGTCTTCTGACCGGCGGTAAGCGCCTTTTACCGCAGAGGTCAGAATGACCCCCAATGTGCCCTCTTTTTAGTTTTTTAGAGCACTAACCATAATTTTTATGGAAATAAGACACTCAAATGTTTATCATTTCTAAAGGAAATGCTTTATGTATTACAGTTTTGATGAAATCAAGATGACCTCAGGCGTGCCACACTTTTTAAATAAATATAGAATGTTAGCAATCTAGTTTTTCATTAGAATAGTGTGGGAAGGCAGAAGTGAGGGCCATGGGCTCGTATAATTGAGGGAAGGGAGGAGGGTGAAGAGGCAACAAGTTGACCATGCAGGGCAGGCGGGAGGGACAGTGGCAGCACAATGGACCATGGAGGGTAGGGAAAAGGGGGGCTGGGGCAAAAAACAACCATGCAGGGCAGGCTAGAGAGGCTGTGGCAATATAACAAACCATTGAGGGCAGAAGGAAGAGGCAGTAGCAGTGCAACCATACATGCCAACAGACAGGTTTCAGGCTGGAGACTCCCAGTGTTTAAGACCAAAGGGGCTTTATTTTATCAGTCTCCTGCCTAAAATGTTGTCTTTTTTAATGTAAGTCTATGGGGAAAATCAGTTCCCCAGTTTTTATTTTCAAAATCTCTCTCTTACCAAGTTCAAAATGTTGGCAAGTATAGTACATTGGATCATGAGGACAGGAGGAATGGGGTAGGGACATGGACTTGAATAACAAGAGGACAGGAAAGAGAAGGGCAGGGGCACCAGACTGACTTTATAGGGCAGGCATCAGGGGTTGCAGCAGCACAATAAATCACACAAGGCAAGCGGGACAGCGGTGCAACACAACGGACCATAGAAAGCAATAGGGAGGGGACAGGGCCATGCACATGGATAGCAAAGAGCAGAGGGGAAAGAGGCAAAGGCAGAAAGCTGACCATCCTGGACAGACCGGAAAGACAGCTGCAGACCATGAAGGGCAGAAGGAAGGGGGCAGGGGCACAACAACAGACCAGATAAGGCAGGAGGGAGGGGATAGGGGCCTGCACATGGAATACGGAGAGCAGACAAGGTAGGAGGGGTTGAATAGGGGCCTGCACATGGAATACGGAGAGCAATGGGTAAGGAGGCAGGAGCAGAAAGCTGACCACAGGAGGCAGGCAGGATAGGTACTGGAAGTACAACACACCATTAAGGGAGACTATAATGGCATACACACAGACAATGGAGGTAAGGATGGAGGAGGTCAAGGGCAGCAAGCTAACCGCACATGGCAGGTGGGAGGAGCTGTGGCAGCACAGAAAACCACGCATGGCAAGTGGGAAGGTTAGTGGCAGAACAACGGCCATGGTAGGCAAGAGGGAGGGGACAGGGACATGCACAAAGGACCATGGAGGACAGAAGGGAGGGGTAGGGACTGAACACAGACAAGAGAGGGCAGTGGAAGGGACTCAAGGCCGGACTGGCCTTATCGGGCATCAGGCATTTCTCCAGCAGGCTGGAAGGGTGGGGGCCACTTTTGTTGCTGGGGGCTGGTTTTGTAGCAATACAGCAGTTTCCAAAGCACTGCAGAGTTCCTTGTATATCCAACAGTTTTCAGGCAGCAGTAAAAGTGCCATAATAACTCTAGTGATTAATGTACCTGCTAGAGAGAGATTGGAGTTTTGTCTAGTGGCAGTCTTGAATCATCTAATGTAGCACAGAGGGTTAATATGCCTGCTACAAAGAATGTGCACTATGTGGATTACAGAACAATATTTATGTGGAATGCTCAGTGGGGTACTGCTCTTCTCATAGAGATCCTTTTGTTACTGTGCAATTCATGAGTTTCATTCATAATACAGCAAAGTGGGCTATGAACCACCATCAAAGAGCTGCATGCAAACTGCATGGTGCAGGTGCTAGCGCAGGTGTTTTAATAAAATTATGCATTCTGAAAAATGCGTTTATGTAGAAAATACAATAACAGAAAAATAATGCACACATTTGAAAATGTAATCACGAAGAATGGCCACTAATGTTAACGAAATGTACTAATCAATGATTTAATAATATGAAATGTTGAATATATGTTTGACGAATGTAGTAATATGTCACATTAAGGGTTCTGCAGTAAGCTTTAGCTTTATCTGTAGGCCTTAACTTAGCAAGTGTCATGGCCTACTTGCCAGGCCTCATGTAAAAGCTGTATTTCTTAACGATTAATAAATGGCTGTCCTAGAGAGTTAAACTGTGATTTTTCATTTTGCATTATTTGCTTGTAGCTGAAGCTTTCTCATGAGGACCGACTGCTAGAAGATGAATTTCTCGTTAATGTAACATTTTATATGTAATGTGTGTGAGACTGACTTTTCCAGGAGAAGAACAATGAAGATACTGACTAGAGTGGAAGCTGCAACAATATTGTTACCTGACAAGCCGGATGATGAGGACATTGCAAGATAAACCAATCAACGACATGTGAACGGAGTAATATTAGAATTCATAGATTGGGTATTTTAGTTTTATTGGACAAAGTATGAACATACGATTAACTGATCAATAGGGATTTGGGAGGTAGTTTTGGTAACTTTGACTTAATGACACTGTACAGGGGGAAGACAGGCCATTTTCTCTAATCTTCTAGAGGGGTTACCTCTATTCTTTAGAGTACTTAAAGACTGCGTTTTCTGAACTTTGATGCTGAATCCTGATGACTTGCTGATCGACTGATGTCCTGAGAACGAAGACTGATTCTGCTTTGCTGCTCCATTCTGAGGATAGGTATTATAACCTAAACTGTGATTATCATGCATATTTGCTTTTTCTTTCTAGGTACCAACTGCATTGTTTTGACAGAGCCATAGTTAGATGTTTTCCAAATTTGTGTTATTAAATCTTTTGCATGGAGCCCAACATGCTGATGCCAATCTTTTGTTAGTTAAGGATTCTTACTAATGAAATCAGGTTGATAGGGATTAATGTTTGATGAATTTGTCTGCTAAACTGTATATCATTATATTGTCACAGTTGACTTAGTGACTGATTTGCACCATAACTTTAGAATGTATTGTAGTTCAAGCTTTGATTAGATTACGTTTCTTCCCCCACTTTGGACAGCCAGTGTTGTTCCTGTATGTGTTTCATTTGATATGGAGGCTAATCTACATGACCTTAGCATTGATAATTTAGGGAAATAAATATTGTAACTTTTACTAAAAGGTGTGGTAATTCATGACTGAAAGGTCATGGTGCGTGACAAATACTGACTCCATTGATTATTGATGTCATTGACCGATGTTGATTATTGACTATTGTGTATTGAGTATTGATTATGTACTGGAGCTATGGTAAGAGCATCTTAATTGCGAGTCAAAAGGTTCATAGACCTACTTGCACCCCTTTGAAAGTTTACTTATTAAAGTCAGATGTGCTAACAGAGATGGTAGCAGACTGATGGTTGTCCCCTTAAGAGCTTGCCCAGGACGACCGGTACAGAGTAACAGGTATTAACAGAGATGGTAAGAGAGGTAATGGTCAGTCTCCTTAAGAGCTTATCATAGACGACCGGTATAGAATAATAGGCGAACAGAGATGGTAGCAGGATTGAAGGTGTTCCCAGAGATGGTAGTAGCTTGATGAGTTGGTCCTTTGAGAGTTCATGATTATTGAGATTTGGATTTTATTTTTCAATGATGCTAATTGGAGAGAATATGTTCCCTTAAGTCCAGAAATTACTTTAGCAGATCCTGGGTCCTGCTAATGGTCATTTGAGGGTGTTCTCGGCGTTCTAGTGACAGTGTGAATGAAGTAGGTTGAGCTTGCACAGCTTATGCAAATCGCAGGTGAATTGTGAGCTTTGTGAGGGTTTTATGGAGTTTGCGTTCTCCAAATAAAGTTGTAGAAGGAGTGTGCGTACTCCACAGTACAACAGTAGGGAAGTCGTTGAACTTCATATGTGTGTGGCGCTTTGTGCTAATAAATTGTCCAAGTGGTTGTTGATGTACAGACCCTGCATGGTCTAAGACTCATGCAGTTTTGCGTAAACATGTTTAATACTGGCTAGCGTAATTTCTTAACACCACCAGTGCGTCAAATGTATACTTTGACGCTGGGTGACGCTAAGAACAGGTTAGAGTCATTTTTCCTGACTCTAACCATTGCGCCTTGTCGTAAGGCAAAATTACGTTAGCGCAGGAAAAATTACTCTAATCTGGTTTGCGACATGGAAAAACGTTGCAAAACGGATATGTGCCATTTGTCACCGCAATAGCATCAAAAAGAGATGCAAACACAGCAAACAGTGCTAAGGAGCCCCAAAATGGATCTCAGAAGCCAGGGGAGACCCTCGGGAGACCCCTCACAACCAGGAACCAGCCAGGAGGACACAGACAAGACCCAGGAAAGAGACAACAAGAAGAGGAAGTGTTGCTCCAGCGCAGAGGAGCATGAAATTCTGGTCAGAGAGGTGATGGAGCACCAGCATCAACTCTTCATCACCTCTAAATTGCCAATTGGGAGGAGAGAAGAAATTTGGCAACAGATTGTGGACAAGATTAACAGTGTGGCAGAGGTCAGGAGAACTGTCACTGAGTGCAAGAAACGCTGGCATGACTGCAAGTGCAGGACAAAGGAGAAAATGGCAAAGAACAGGAAGGCAGCACTGCAGACCGGAGGTAGGAGTCCAGCACTGCAAGAGGACCTGGATGAGATGGAAGAGATGGTTGCAGCCGTCACCCCGGAGGAAATTGTCACTGTTATCGCAGGACAGGACAGCGCAGACTACCAGGAAACAACACATATGCAGGGTAAGTTGCATGGGGGACAAAAATGCCTAAATGTCAAGTGCAAGAAGGGGGAGGCACATACCTACTACACAATGCATGTCAACCCTGCAAATTAGGCAGTGGAAAGGGCAAAGGTGCACATCACGGGCCTCCCTGCACTGCCATGCCAGGTGCATGAGCTGTGCAAGGGCATCCAGGGGCACAGCACAACACAACACCAACAACCTTTGCATGGGGATACACCGTCATGTCAAGGCTGCTGGAAATGCTGAAGCAGACCAGGGGGATAGGGTAGAACGTAAAACTGGTCTGCTGTCACAGGACAGCTGGTATTGTCAGAATGTAAACTAGAGGACAATGCTCAGTCTCAGGCCATTGGCTCAAGCAGCATTTACCATTGACAACACTTGCCACTACTACCTGTGCTGTGTGTGCTGGTCAATTAGGAAATGGCAGTTAGGTGCCCATGGCACAAACACACTCAAAATGAGGGTTCAGTATGACTATGTGATCAATCCTCATGAATCCCTATCCAAGTGCAACTCCTGTCAACTGCTCCTGTCGATACACTCAATAACCATCAGTCACTGTCACATACATTATGATGTACACAGCAGTAATCTCATACCTATGCTGCCCATTCCAGGGTTTTCCCCTGTGCCTGTGTTACAATAGTTGCAATGCCACCATGCAACATCTCAGGTGTAATAGTGCTAAGACAACTGCATTGAGGGGGAGGATATAGGTGTGTAGGCAGGCAAACACACCCGCACAGTCATAAGAGGAAATGGAACTCTGCCAGGCCCATCAGTGCAATGCAATGTAGCACAAATACGCAAACATCAACATGAGAAGCTACTAATGGTGACACCTGTATCGTTTCATGGAAATGCAATACATGGTATGGTGTTAGGTCTCAGCACCGCATAGGTGTATGTGAAAAATGATAGACTGGGACAGGGCCATATTGTTATGTGTGGTGCATGTGGCATCAGCACACCAACAATCATTGCAAGGCCTCACCATGCTAATGGAAGCAGAGGGAGGGTTGATGAGGACAAGAAAGTGGCAAGCCACAATTTGGACAGAACCCACAAATAGAAGACGTGACGCGAACAATTCCCCAAACTGCCCACACTACATGTGACATGCAGGTGTGGCATAGGGCTGAGAGACTGCTAACATTAATGACAGGAACAATGCATGGGAACCAAGATCACAATGTACCACCAATAGGAAGTCAGTGATGTCATGTTACAACTGGCGCAACACTGACACACTAATTGTACAATATCTCATTGCAGAGAACAATGGCTCTCCTGTGGATCTTGTCTGTCCTGGACTACCCTGATGACCTGGATGACCAGCTGACAAGCATCATGTATTTAACAGCACAGCAAAGCACAAGAGTTGTATCAAATAAAGTGATCTGTGCATTGATGTAGTGCAATGTGTCACAATGCAAATGCAGCAAGTACTTCACATGGGCCAGGCAGGCTAATCTTTATCATCTGAGTCAACTTCAAGGCACCCAAGACAAGTGATTTGCAGATGTAATTGGCAGGAGGATGGAATGCAGTTGCTAATCATAAGAGGTCAGTGTTGTTTGGGACACATGCGTGCTTGAATGAGATGACTGTCATCTACACTGTGACCATCACATCTACCTACCTATATGTACTTCCCCTACCCGTGCCTCAGGGGGGATGGGCATGCAATACATCATCACAACTGCTGAGGACAACCATGAACATGGATTTAGTGAGTGGAACACATGTGAGGAGGGCTGCCAACTAGGAATGAGGTGACAATTTCAATGGCACTTCCCTGGTGCATTGCAATACAAGTGACTCAGGTATTGTGGCTTGTGCATCAAGGGACAATGAGTTACTGTGTGATGGACATGTGGCTCAATTTTCAGTCAGCAATTATCATGTATTCAGTGGTCCATAACAGATGTGGCACAGTTGTATGTAGGTAACAAAGGCCCCATTGGCAGTTTCCCCTAAGCCGTATATGCCCCCTTTGCCAACATGATGGCAGGGATCATGTGTGTGTGTGTAATGATGACCATGTATCGCTAAACATGGATTGCCCACCTTGCTGTCCCAAAACAGTGAAATGTGGTATGCTGACAGTGTCTTACCTGATCATCATTGACAGAATGCATGGGCACAGGTGTTGTCATTGCACCTGAAATGTGTTACTAAGGGCCACATGTACTAAGATCAGATTTTCTGAGTCACACATTGTGAGCAACTCACAATTTGCAAGTAGGATGATCTGAGGTCAATGACGCTGTTTGCAAATCACAAACGGGGTGCAAATGACCTACCTCATGAATTTTGATGAGGTAGGTCTCATTTTGCAAACCCCTTGGGAATGGCGGCACTCACAGGGATGCGGGCTCGCTAATAGAAAAGGAACGCCCCTTCCTAATGCCACCAGCAAACCCTGTTTTGTGATTGGACAATGTGATAGCAGAATGGCAAAATTGGGGGGGGGGGCATTTGAATAAACAATTTTTCCTGACGTGAACACACAAAATCTGAAAACTAGGTTGTTTGTGAGAACTAAAAATAGGGTACATGTGGCCCTAAGTAATAATCGGACATGACCCAAAAAAGCTCAGGACTGCAGTGTTAACATGTATAGACGATGGAATACATCTCAGTACTGGGACACTAACAGTTTGTTCTACTTGCATTCAACATGGCCACAAACATTGCATGCCTCTGTGTGATACCCCTGTATCACACGCCCACCCATCTCCAGCATCAAAGGCAGAAAGTGGCACACCAGCCACATATAGGTCCCAAGATCCTCCTACCCCAAGTGGGTCAGCCTCGCTCTTCCCGACATGTCCTTGCACAACAATTTAAAACTGACAAAGAGAAAAAGGAAGGAAAATAAATGTGAAAAAAGGAAACTTACAGTCCACACTACGAACCCCAACTAACCTAACTAATGTAACCCCCAAACAGAAAACCGACAGTACAAATACAATCCAAAAAACACTGAACTAAACAAAAGCACTTAAACAGGTACAATATACAATTAGAATACACAAACGACACAAGAGAGACACCACAGGATACATAAAATGCAATCCAAACACTAGCCACACCAAGACACAGCCTCACAGTCAAGAAAAAGCAGACCGTAAAGTGAAAGTAAAAGTACACCCACAGTAACATGTCTGTAAACAGGATTTCCTATTACATCACTTCCTGTCCCCTTTACGGCCTGTTTTCCATCTTGCGTGTATTTTTTTTATGCATACAATGTTTGTGTGAATATTTTTGACGCATACCCTACATGTGTGGTAAAATATCACGCATTACCAGGAAACTTCTATTTTAATGGATATCTGCATGCGTTTGGTGCGCTGGTGGAATTAACGCTAAGGGCCCATGTAAGTTTCGTTAGCATTTGCGTTGTTTTTTGCCGCATTTGCGACAATTTTTTTGACGCAAACTGTGTTTGCGTGATTTTCAAATATTTAACATGCATGCACCCTATATCAAGATGGAGATAGGATGGTATGGCCTGCAGTGTGTGGCATAGTGGTTGGCCACGTGTGGCAGGGCATACAACTGTGGCCAAGATTTATACTTTCTTTGCCCAGCATTTCCTTCATTTTCTGATGCAAAAGCAGCACAAACTTACAACATACAATTGTATGTTGTAAGTTTGCGTCACTTTTGCATCAATAAATGACAGCAATGCAGCGCAACAAAAGTATGAATCACGGCCTGTGTGTTTTGTGTGTGAATGTTCTGTAACAACAATATGTGTGCTTCTAAAGGAACGGCATGCAATGCATTTGACGTAATGCTCATGTGTGAATGTGTTACAAATGGGTATCTACATCAGATGGCAATCAGTGATGTACAACAGTCATGATATGTGTTTGTAATATGTGTTGACTCATTTTAGGTGTGTAGTTGTTTGACTTTGGAGACATTACATTTCACCCAACAAACAAAACTCAGGGATGATTGACGATGGGTGATGAGTGCTAGGTCAGATATATTACCCCTCATATGTCACTAAATGTTGGCTACGACTTCATGGTGACTTGTGTGTGAACTACCCATATGTAGGCCATGTGTACATGTTTGGTGCATACAGTGTTTGAGACACTGTGCCTTAATTCCACCCATAAAAATGTTATGTACATGTCAGTTTGACCCATGAAATTACCTATGTTACTCATGTTGCTGTAGTGGACCTGCTGCCCTGACTGCATGTGTTCACATATTTTCAGATGTGCATTCCACAGAGGTGTCCAGTTCAAGTGTGTGGGCATGTGTACCCTGTGTCCGGATTGGGCTCCATGGGGTCACAGTTTCGTGAAGGTCTAGTCAGAAGTCTGTCAGGGGCAACCTTTGAGTTCACAGAGTATCTTTCAAGGAACAAGTATACCAAAGCAGAAGAGCAGCTAAAGGCATACAAGGGGATAGGGCAGCTATGGTAAGGCAGGAAAAAAACTGAAAAGTGAATACAGAGCAACCTTAGTGTGGACAAATATGGAAGGCGTCAGTAATGGACAAACACAAAGGGCTTATCACTAAGATTGTACACAGGGTAGGGCTTAGAACTTCCCACAGCAAAAGAGAACGTCAGTGCCTCTGTGCAGATTAATCTTACAGCTAGTCACCACACAAGCCCCATAGAAAGGTGGCAGCAGAAGTGATTCTGTGTCTGGACCCTTAGGGCACAGACAAGGATTGTACTTACATACACAGGACTAGTCCTTGTTGGTCGGGCTGGAGACACAGTAACAATTCCGGGAATACAGCCATAGCACACTGTCACTGGTAGGCACTAATGACTACATGCAACACTAGACAAAGGATGGGGGCTGGATTAGCCTCCTGGAAACCAGTGCCAGACCAAATACAAAGTAAAACACTTCTAGACAGGTGAGAACTGATAGGACACTTACCAGACACGATAACCCAAGAGGAAACAGAAAGCAAGGGAACCAACTAGGAGGCAAAGCCAGGCACATGGAAAAGGCTCTGGTTGACGCAAAGGCTGGAACAGGTCTGAGTAACAGAAAGCAGGCTCTGGCAGAAACAAACATGAACAAGGCTAAGAAACAGGGAGCAGAGTCTGACTGGAACAAGCAGGAACAGGACTGGGTAAACAGAGAGCAGGTTCAGGCTGAATCAGGACTGTAACACAATCCAACAAGGGGTCTGGAACACAAAGGAATCATACTCTAATGCACGATGAGGAGCTTCAGGGAATGGCAGCTTCTAAGCAGTTCCAGGCAGCAGCAAGGCCAGGGCAGAGTCACATGACTGGGCTGCACAAGAGAGGTCACAGGTGTGTGCAGCTTCAGTCTCTCACAAGTCCTGGACGAGAGAATCCAGTATAAAGGGACAACCAGACTTTTCCCATAGGAAGCAATAGACAGAAGTTTACAGGTCTTACCGACTACCAGGCAGTGCATTATGAGACCTGAAGTCCATGCAGGCTAATGTAGTTCTTCTATAGCATGCCATATGGGAAAGGGAAGCATACAGGAGTCAGAAAGGGATTCTGGGTGAGTGTTAATGATGATTCCCAGGGTACAGATAGTCCATTTACAGCGCCCCCTAGAGATGGGAGGGCAGAGACTTAACACATGGCAGTGGCAGGACTTATTTCCAGGGATGGACTGCGCAGGGCATGTGTTGTGAACATTGCTTGTCATACCTGGGACACTCATGCTATCCATTTTTAGAAATGATGCATCTCTTGTCACACAAGCTCCTTGCAGAGATAGCAAATGTCACACTTACTAATGTCAGGGGTCTGTTCATACATTCCTGTTTCCACTGATATTTCACATCCACTGCCTCATGTGAGGTGCGCTTATTTACCTTATGATTGGAGATATCATAGTTGTGTGTCATGTGCTACAGCAGACCAATTTGGCAACGTGGATGTGTGACATATGCTGTGGTCCTATGATTCTGTCCTTTATATGTGAAATTCAAAAGATGAGTATTTTTTACATGTGTGTGATGTTTGCTGTACAATCATAAGCATCACATGGGATGTTGCATCAGAAGTAGTCAGATTTGTCTTTGTGACATGCTCCCTGAGGTAATACTCACATTCCTAAAGAACACGTGATGGAGAAATAAGTAACCATAGCAGGATTGCTTGATAAAGTAAGGTGTTTAATTACATATCCTAACAAGGTGTGTAAAGTGACTATTGGTTAAAAAGGTTTTGAACAATCTGCTGTCTGCGGCGCATTCCTGCAGCTGTGTTTTGAGGTTCTCCCTCATTTTCCCTGGCACCATCCTCCTCCTCCTCCTCCCCAGGCAGTTCTTGTTCGGGCTCATATAGAGGGATGTTCCTCCTCACACAAATGTTGTGCAGGATAGCACATGTAAGTATGATTTTGCAAACAATGTGTGGGGCATATAGGAGGCTGCCTCCTGTGATGTCCAGGGACCTGAATCTGGACTTCAGGATGCCAAAGGTCCTTTCTACAATGGTGCGTGTCCTCTATGTGCCTCATTATAGGCACGCTCTGCTGCTGTGCTTGGGTTGGGGAATGGGGTCATGATCCATGGCTGGATCTCATAACCCTGACCAGCTGAAAAAGAAAATAGGAGTGAGTATTTTGTTGGTGCTTGCAACAGGAGTGTCATGTAGTATGGCAGTTTATATCTTGTGTCGTCTGTGACTCATATGTGTTTGTGGTATTGTGTGAGATCCCGGGCTTCCCTGAGGTATTTCTGCAGTGGGTTGTTTGACTTGCCAACTTGTGTTTGGCTCATTGAGCTGGGATTTATGATTTTGTTTCCAAACTGCCAACATGCCAACATGTGCAGGACAGCTAGCAGCTTGGTCACCAGTGGAATATTGTGTGGTGTCTGCAGGTTTGCTGTTATATGTGCCTCAGTTTGGCACAGCAGCTGCGGGATGGCTTGCCAGTTGAGTCTATACCTCCGGATGATGTCCTGTTCCCTGAGGCCCTGGAGGGTTGTCCTGGTCCTGAAGACCCTCCCTGCCTTCTACGTTGCCTTTGGGGGCCATGTTGGGGTGGTGGCTGCTGCTGTTGGTCCAGTGCTCTGCGTCATCTAGCATGCTGCATCAGTAGCACCTCCATGTTGTCCTGTTGAGCTATGATGTTGCTTGTGTGTGTTTTCATTAAGTAGTGGTGTGTTTGCCTCATTTTAATGCCTGCCCTGACCCAGTGTCATTTTTCAGGTCCGCCTCCCACCCGTGCGTCATTTTTGCCCTGTTGAATAAATTTGGCGCTAAGGTGTTTGAGTCATTTTTTAGACGGGAATGCCTACCATGCATCTCATTGACGCAAGGTGGTTTCACGCATCCTTAAAATGGCGCAAAGTCCATAATTTTGACGCTAGATGGGTTTAGTGTCAAAATATAAATGTGGAGTTAAGTTTGCACTGAATTTGCGTCAAAACAATTTACCCAAATCCAGCGCAAACAGAATATAAATATGGGCCTTGGTTTTATGTTGTAATCTGTCTGGTTTAATAGGTTGATTGGGCGTGGTCAACAAGTCAGAGTGTGAGTTCAAGTGAGTGAAAGAAAATTTCAACTGAGATTTGGCGAGTCCTATGTGCACCAGGACAGACCCATTGATCAGTTGTGAGTAAAATTTGCGGGTCGAATTTTGCTTGTGAATCTGGGAGATCGAGAAAGAAGGAATAGCTGTAAGTGCGGGAAGAGCCATCAGTGAAAAATCCGTAAGGTTTTTGAAGTGATTGTGTTACCTTTCCTGTAGTAAACCAGCAGATTTGTTTTTGTTTTTTGTTTTTTGATTAGTGCTCTCAATTTTTGCATTAGTTCGTGTGAATCGGAGTTTGGGAGGACAAGCTGCAAGACTTTGTCAGCCACAGTATGTGTGTGACGTCACTGGAGCCGGGCTGGGATAGGTCGGTTAGTGAGAAGGGTCGCACACGAATCGCGTCCAAAAAGAAAGGAGGGTCCAAACGGGTTAACTTCCTGTGTGAAATGCCAATTTACTTGAGCTGTGGGAGCTTTAAAACCGGAGGACCTGGGCCCTAGTCCTCCTTTGACGAAGAACACTACTAACTGATTGGTAAGATCCCACAATTAAGATATCTTTTTGTTAGGAAGGAAATATACAAGCTAAGTCTCTTAGGTCAAATTCAGCACACTTTTATTTAAGGAGAAGTGATATATTCCAATATTTAGGTTTCAAAGTTCAGCGGAGTTTCAGCCTCCAATTTGGCACACTTTGATTTGAGGAAAGGTGGCATATTCCAAAGCTGAATTACAAAGTTCAACGAAGTTTCAGCCTGAGGAAAAGTGGTATATTCCAAAATTAAATTTCAATGTTCAACGGAGTTTCAGCCAACACGTGTTTCGCCCCACACTGCGAATGCGCCAGGGCTTTCTCAAGGCAAATTGTATAGAGAACAAAATTCTTCAGGCATAAATGCCACAGTAAATATAAGAGATAGTTGACTAGCTGTGGTTTGTGTCCGCGTGGGGAGGCTGACGGATTGGCAGCCATCTGTGAGAGGCAATTGGTTGAGAACATAGGTGAAAGGAATCTCGGGATTAAAAGTAACTTCCTGATCTGATTTTAAATAACAAAAAAAGGTCGAAAAGATATAATTTTTCAGAGCTTTAAAAAGTGCCCTAAGGGGAGATACGTATATTTCAACGAGTGTAGGCAAACCTATACTGCCAGAAGTTACACCAGCTTAAATTGTAATGGAAGAGAAGGGTGTCGCGCCATGTCTTTGGCTAAAGCAATGGTGCAAATTGACAGAGAAGCATGGGAACATAGCATTTCCTACAAATGGGACATTAAATTTGAGGGTTTTGGAGCATTTATGGATGGTGCTTTATGAATCGAAGCCCCTTCCAAGACCAGCACAGTTTGAGGCATTAGCGATTTGGGAGCTAGTAGCCAGACTGCAACAGCAACTAAAATTCGAGAGGAGGATGAAAAAGGCAGAAAAGACTCTATCGGAGGCTAGATGGGACTGTGTTCAGAAAGTTTGGAGGACGGAGACTTTACAAGGAATTAAGTTGTTTCCAGCAGTTACGCAGGAGAATGAGAAGGAAGGAAAGAAAGCTACTAGGAAAACAAACAGAGGTTGTCCGAGAGTAGGGAGGCTAGAAAGTCTTCAACAGTAGAGGAGCAATCAGGCAATGATGAGTTTATTACACAGTTATTGAGAGATCGACCACTACCATATACAGTACATGAGAGTGGTCCAAGTACCAGTGCTGATCCGACAGCCCTGACAGCCTGACACAGAGTGCGTTGCAAAGTGGTCTTAATGTGCCTACCACTCCTGTAGTACAAAACCAGATGCAACCACCGCAGGTTCAGAGAATTTATCCTGATGTGCCCATTATGGAAACGACTTTAAACTTAATGGTGCCAACGGAACAGGTGTTCCCGAGACCAATATTGGTTCAGACTGAACCAACTCCAATTTTACTGCCCCAAGTGCAGCCACAGGTAATGCCAAGATTTACTCCAGTAACAGGGACACAGTCAGAAATGACTCCAATAATGAATCAAAATATGGGAGTTACTCTCCCACAGAGCGTAAATGCCAGAACAGCCCCAGATGCTATATCGTTACCTACTACTGTTGGTCCAGCGGTACCATTATTTGCACAGAAGAAACCTACTGTAGGTGAAAAGGGAGCAATGTCTCAGAGTATTATGAGGGGAGGACATAATGAAAATGTTCAGGTAGTCTCTCCTGTGGGACAGGCTTTTGATGGATCAAGATCATTGCTAGACCTTAGTCCATTTGTAGCACTTCCAGAGACTAAGACAGGGCCAAACGTTAGCCAGAACTTGAAATTATTGACACTGCAGACTCCGAATGCAGTTGCGCAGCAGGTGCCACCGGTCCAAGCAAGTAACAAACAAGTTACTTACCTTCGGTATTGTTTTTTCTGGTGGATACAATAGCTACCTGTGGATTCCTCACCTTATGAATTCACCCCTGCGCCAGCATCCAACGGAAAATCTTCTTCCCAGTTCTCCACGTCAACGAGGATGTCACAATTGCATGGCTCCATGCGACTCCATCTGACGTCACCGTGCCAATAAGAGGTCCTCACCGGCGTGCTGATGTCAGTTTCACCCATTTTTTACATGCCTTTGAGGCGAAGAGGTGAGAACCAACTCCACAATAGCTCCAATAAACACATATATACATAAAACCTTCATGATGCAATATAATCAAAACCATCATTCATATATTCAGGAAAAATATCCATATTTACATACATCTATACAACCACATATCCAAGTGCAATCAGACAGGCAACGGGGAGGCAGTGGGACTGTGAGGAATGCACAGGTAGCTATTGTATCCACCAGAAAAAGCGTTACCGAAGTTAAGTAACTTGTCCTTCTGATGGATATAAGCTACCTGTGGATTCCTCAACTTATGAATAGAGTCCTAAAGCAGTAACGCACTGTGAGGTGGGTGCCTGTCTGATTACACCAAGAAATCCTATAAGACAGATTGTGCAAAATGGCTGTCCCTCCGAACCTCAGAGTCCAAGCAGTGATGCTTTGCAAAGGTATGGAGGCACGCCCAAGTTGCAGCCTTCCAAATATCAACCACTGGAAACCCCCTTGCCAGGGCCGAAGAAGTAGACTTAGCCCTGGTGGGGTGGGCTCTGATACCTTCAGGGGGAACCTTTTTCACCAACAGGTAGCAGATCTTGATACAAAGGATAAGCCACCTGGAGATAGTTCTTTTATGGACTGCTCTGCCCTTCCTCTGTCCAACGTACCCCACGAACAGCTGATCTTCCAGGCGAAAGTCCTTCATCCTTTCAATGTAGAAACTAAGCGCCCTTTTAGGGTCCAACCGGTGAAGCCTTTCTTCCTCCTCTGAGGGGTGAGGAGCAGGGAAGAAAGAAGGAAGGGTAATGGTTTGCCCTATATGAAAAGGAGTGACAACTTTTGGCAGGAAAGCCGCCCTGGTTTTCAGCACCACTTTATCTGGGAAGAGCAAAGTAAAGGGGGATTTTACAGAGAGATCCTGGAGCTCACTAACCTGCCTAGCAGAGGTTATGGCAACAATAAAAACTATCTTAAGCACTATAAACCTTAATGGGCAAGAGTGCATGGGCTCAAAAGGTGACCCCATAAAAAGGTCAAAACAAGATTGAGGTCCCACTGAGGCACCTGAAAAGGAGTGGGAGGAAACTTATTAAGAAAACCCTTAAGAAACCTAACTACAATAGGTGATTTAAACAATGAGGGCTGATCCGGGAGGCAAAGAAAGGCTGACAGAGCAGCTAAATAACCCTTAACTGTAGCCACTGCACAACCCTTCTTTGCTAAGTCCAAAGCAAATAATAAAACATCAGAAATGTGGGCCTTCAAGGGGTAAATTTGCTTTTCTCCACCCAAAGCCACGAATTTTGCCCACCTACTGGCATAAATGGTCTTAGTGGAGTGTCGCCTGGCCGATAAAATGACATCTACTACATCTGGTGGGAGAGAAAAGGAACTCAGGTTGCCCCGTTCAATCTCCATGCATGAAGGTGCAGACTCTGGAGGTGAGGGTGTAGAACCTGCCCCTGCGACTGCGAGAGGAGGTCTGCCCTGAGAGGGAGACGGAGCGGAGGGCACAGTGAGAGTTGAAGAAGGTCCGTGTACCACAGCTTTCTTGGCCAATGTGGGGCTATTAAAATAACCTGAGCCTGATCTTGGCGAATCTTCCTCAGAACCTGAGGAATCAAGGGTATGGGGGGAAACGCATGAAGCAACTGTTGCACCCTAGATATCTGAAAAGCATCCCCCAAAGCTCCTTGCACCGGATACTGGAGGCTGCAGAATGACGGGCAGTGCGTGTTCTCCAGAGTGGCAAACAGATCTATCACCAGAGAACCCCACATCTGAAAGATGTGTTGAACCAGATCCGGAAGGAGACGCCACTTGTGATCGGCCGAAAAATGTCAACTGAGAGTGTCCGCATGTACGTTGGGCACCCCGGCCAGATGATTTGCTATCAAGCAAATCTGATGATCCTGAAGCCAGGACTAGAGACACAGAGCTTCTCTGCAGAGAAGATACGATCCTACTCCTCCCTGCTTGTTTATATACCACATTGCGGTAGTGTGGTCCGTCAGGACCTGAACTGACTGACCGTGAAGGGACGGGAGGAAAGCCTTGAGAGCCAAGCGTATCGCTAGCAATTCCAACAGATTAATATGAAAAGTCTGTTCCACTGGAGACCAATGACCTTTAATCTCCAGATCCCTCAGATGAGCTCCCCACCCTAGAGTGGAAGCATCCGTCATGACCGTGGCCACCGGCGGTGGCAGTGAAAACGGCCTTCCTTGCAAAAGGTTGCCGTCCACAGCCCACCATCGTAGATCCGCTGCAGCGTCTGGAGATCGTTATCGACTCATCGAGATCCCCTTTGTGTTGAAACCACTGCCTGCGGAGGCACCATTGGAGAGCCCTCATGTGCCAATGTGCATGAGTGACCAACAGAATGCAAGAAGCGAACAGACCGAGCAGGCTTAAGATCTTGAGGACTGGAACAACCGCTCCATTTTGAAACATTGGAATCAATGCCTTAATAACCTGGAGCCGCTGAGGTGGAGGATAGGCCCGATTCAGCGTTGTGTCCAGCACTACCCCTATGAACAGGAGGCGTTGAGAGGGCTCCAGGTGTGATTTGGGTACATTGATCGAAAAACGGAGACTGAACAACAACTGAGTTGTCATCCGTAAGTGACGCAACACAAGCTCTGGAGACTTGGCTTTGATCAACCAATCGTCCAGGTAAGGGAATACCGATATCCCTTCCCTCCTGAGACTTGCTGCCACCACTGCCATCACCTTTGTGAAGACCTAAGGTGCTGAAGTAAGGCCAAATGGGAGGACCGCAAACTGGTACTTCTTGTGCAACTTGAGTATAGGGATATGAAAGTACGTATCCTGCAAGTCGACAGACACCATCCAATCCTCTTTGTTCAATGCCAGAAGTACCTGAGCTAGAGTCAGCATCTTGAATTTCTCCTGTTTGAGGAACCAATTCAAAATCCTCAGGTCTAGGATTGGTCTCAAACGACTGTTCTTCTTGGGGATCAGGAAGTATCTTGAATAACAACCCTGACCCTTTTCCTGCTCTGGAACCAACTCCATCTCATCTTTTGACAATAGGGACTGAACTTCCTGTTGCAACAACAGGAGATGGTCTTTTGAACAAAACGAGGGACAGGGAGGGATGGGAGGAGGAAACTCCTGAAAAGGGAGAGCATATCCTTTTCTCACAATGTTTAGCACCCATGAGTCTGATGTAACTAACTCCTACTTGTGGAGAAAAAGACGCAATCTTCCCCCTACAGGAGAAAACTAGGGCTGCTTCCCTTGCTGTTGTCCCCCAGAGGAAGAAGATGACGTAGGGTGCTGCTGGGTGGCCCTTCTCTTTCTAACCCTCCCTGCCTCTAAAGGACCAATATGGGAGGCTGGTAGGCTGCTGGACTGACGACTGGGGTCTCCCTCGATAAACTGCCCCACGTCCAAACCCCCTGAACCTATGAAAGGACCTAAAAGTGGTAGCAGAGGAGGATTGCAATCCTAAAGACTTCACCGTGGCCCGGCTGTCTTTAAAGCGCTCTATGGCAGAGTCTGCTTTATCTCCAAACAATTTCTCCCCATCAAACAGCAACTCTAACAAGGTGGTCTGTACATCTGAAGAAAATCCAGAGGACCTTAACCAAGCGTGCCTCCTGGTAGCAATAGATGTACCCATTGCCCTGGCCACCGAGTCCGTAGAGTCCGGGCCAGACTGAATTCTCTGCTTCGCCGCAGCCTGCACATCAGACAGGAGTTCCCCTAAAGGCCTCTGTATATCCAGAGGCAGATCCGGAACCATGGCTTTTGCAGAGTCCATGAGGGTGTGGACATACCTACCCAGCACACAGGTAGCGTTTGCAGCTTTGAGAGCCATGCTGCAAGAAGAAAAAGTCTTCTTTGCGGATTGCTCCATCCGCTTGGATTCCCTGTCAGATGGAATCACAGAGAAAGAGCCAGGAGCAGACCTTGTAGAGCAAGATGCCTGGACCACCAAACATTCCGGGGTAGGATGTCGCAATAAAAACCCCGGATTGCCAAGCGCCACTCTGTATCTTCTTGCCACAGCTCTATTCACCGCAGGAGAGGAAACCGGCTTCCTCCACAGTTCTAAAATGGGTTGTGTGAGAGCCTCATTGAAAGGAAGCAAGGGGTCTGCAGAAGCCAAAGAAGGATGCAGCACTTCCATTAATATGTTGGTTTTATCCTCTGCAGCAGGCAACGAAGTTCTAAAAAGTCCGCTGCCTTCCTGATTACCGTGTGAAACGAAGCTGCCTCCTCCGTAAATTCCCCCGGTGAAGACAAGTCCCACTCCGGGGAAGTATCCAGCCCACTGGCCGAATCCAAGCCCTGATACTCTACCGAGGGCCCGACAATCTCTCCTTCCTCCAACTGCCTTTGATATTCCTCCTCTTCCAAGAGGCGCAAGGCCTTCCTGCGTGACCTCAAACGAGCCTCCAACCTCAGCGTCGACATGGAGTTTGCCAATGTCGAGGACACCGGCTTCAACACCTGATGAGGCGTCGGAGAGGAGGGTTGGATCTGCTGGAATCCATCCCCCTGGGTCCGGCACCGGCACGGATCCTAACAGCGCGAAGATGCATGTGACTCCACCATTGGTGCCGGCTGACAAGGCGATGATATCGGCGCCTTAGATGTAGATAGCGACATCATGGGATTCAGAGGACCTTGAGGCAATTTCATCTGCACCGGTCCGGTACCCTCAGCCGGATAGAACGGCATAAACGGCGCCGCCTTGTACGGAGCCGGGGATCCCAAAGAAAATGCCAATGGACCCGTGGGACCAGCGAGTGCACCAGCAGGGGCCATGGTGTTGAACATAGCAAACATGGCATTAAAAAATGCCTCCGGATCCGCTCCCGGAGCTGGGAAGGCAGAATACCGCTGGTCTTGTTGCACCTGTACTTGCTGACCATCTGACTCCTGAGCAGCAGATGAAAACTGAGGAGTGTACTGAGGTGCCACAACCTCAAAGACGGACGGCGCCGGAGAAGCCTCAGGACTCTGGGGTTGCGGAGTTACCGTCGGGCTCACCTCTCATGTCGCACGGCGCTGGCGAGATGGAGACCTTGACCTTGATCGGCTCCAAGCCGAGCGCCGCCGAGAGTCATGACAACGTCGCTTCTTATGCTTCTTCGAAGAAGCGTGGGAAGAAGATCTTTTATGGCTCCTATGACATTTCTTTGCTTTTGCCAAAACGAGTTTGGTCTCCCTTTCCTTTAAGGCCTTAGAATTCATGCTCTGGCAAGACGGGCACTCCTCCACGTGATGCTCAGAGCTAAGGCACCAAAGACAATAGACATGAGGGTCAGTGACCAACACACGACCGCCACACTCTCTCCAAGGCTTGAAACCCGACTTCCTCGGGGGAGACATTGTAACTCTAAAGAGTAACAAGAGACAACCTCCAACAGAAGCGAGAGCTAGGAGAAAACCGTTAGTGTCAAAGGCACGGAAAAAGGGAACTGACGTCAGCACGTCGGCGAGGACCTCTTATTGGCACGGTGACGTCAGACGGAGTCGCGTGGAGCTGTGCAATTGTGACGTCCTCATCGACGTGAAGAGCTGGGGAGAAGATTTTCTGTCAGATGCTTGCGAAGGGGTGAATTCATAAGGTGAGGAATCCACAGGTAGTTTGTATCCATCAGAAATTTAGTTACAAGGATTGACAGCTCAGCAATTGATTGAATGGTTAGACAAGCTGAGTACCCCACAAAGTGCCCCTAAGGGAGAGGAGCATTTGAATTACACTAGGCTAAGCATGGAAGCGGGTGAACTCATTGAGGGAACGATGAGGGTGAATAGGTTAGAATCCTACACAGAGGCAGAGTTGAGAGATCTGTGCCCGAAGATTACGAGAGAGGTGAGCCATGTCCATCAGAAATTTGCAGATTTGGCAGAGAAATACAGTATAGAAATAGAGAAAATGAAGCATTTGAAAAGGAGTTACAGATTAAATTTTGAGGCTAAAGATTTTGAACACATGAGATCTGCCAGAATGAAGGCACACATTAAGGAATTGCTTCAAAGCACTCAGACCTGGGGAGCATTAGACAAATGGGAAGGCAGATGGGTAAAGAAAAGAGACAATAGAAAAAGGGATTCTTTGGAGCTGACTGCAAATGTGCCTCAGGATAAAGATCCATTAAAAATGTTACTAATGAGAGAGATTCCAGGGGGGAATTTTGTTCATGTCCCTTGGAGCAGAAGTGACATTCTGTCGTTTACAAATGATTATCCAAAATTGAGAGAAAAGCCAGTAGAGTGGTATCAGCAGACAGACAGGTTTGTGAAACTTGCAAAGTGTCTGTGGGAAGACTTGAACACATTACTAGAGATAGTAGTTCCAGCTGACTTGTGGATCGAGTTTAAGAGGAGTGTAGATTGGCCAACAAGTGAACCGGAGAGAGACAAGAATACAGGTGCACCGTCTCCTGAGGTAATGAAATATTACTATAAGGTGATTGAGTTTTTGAAAACGAGAATTTCGCCAAACAATATTGATTGACAGAGGATTGACAGGACCGCTCAGGAAGCAAAGGAGTCGATACATGTGTATTATGAGAGATTGCTACAGGCACTCAAGCATTACAGTGGTACAGAGTCAATTGAGGCGAAAGACATGCTTCATTTTGTGTTCAGATTTGTGGAAGGATTGAGACCTGAAATTAGCCAGATAATTAGGAGTCAATTGGTTTGCTGGCAAGCAAAGCCGATTGATGAGGTGTTGCAGTATGCAAAATACTGTAGAGATGAGATTGAGTTGAAGCAGAAAAAGCTGAAAGAGAAGGCGATGGTGATGCAGATTAAAGCAGCTCAAACAGGAGTGCAAGGGAATTTTCCACAGCAGTTACCACAGCAGCAGCAGGGAAATATGATATTTCAGCCTCAGATGAGAGGGTCTCAGACAGCAAGCTGTCAAACAGCAGAATGGGGATGTCAATGACAGCCGCAGAGTTTACTCAGAGAATAATCTCCTCTACACTGAAGCAAGGGACCCTAAACCTGGTGCCACCAGGAGACTGGTCATCCCCCTTCAGTACCGGGAATTCCTCCTAACTCTTGCTCATGACATTCCCTTGGCTGGGCATTTAGGCCAGAGTAAAACATGAGACAGACTTGTTCCACATTTTCACTGGCCCCATATGTCAGAAGACGCAAAGGAGTTTTGTTGCTCCTGTGTCACCTGCCAAGCTATTGGCAAAACTGGTGGCACCCCAAAGGCCCCCTTAATCCCACTGCCAGTGGTTGGGGTGCCCTTTGAAAGGTTAGGGGTTGACATTGTTGGCCTCTCTTGACTCACCTACAGCTTCTGGCAATAGATTCATCCTTGTGGTGGAGGACCATGCCACAAGGTATCCAGAAGTTATCCCCTTAAGGACCACTACAGCACCTGCAGTGGCAAAGGCCCTCCTGGGAATCTTTTCCATGGTGGGTTTCCCTAAGGAAGTTGTATCAGACAGAGGTAGTAACCTCATGTCTGCATACCGCAAGGCAATGTGGAAGGAGTGCGGTGTTACCTACAAGTTCACCACCCCTTATCATCCACAAACTAATGGATTGGTTGAGAGGTTTAATAAAACTCCCAAAGGCATGACCATGGGACTCTGAAAAACTCAGAAGGAGATGGGATGTCTTCTTGTCATGCCTCAGTTTCCCCTACAGGGAGGTACCCCAAAAAGGAGTGGGCTATAGCCCCTTTGATGTCCTATTTGGTCACCCTGTTAGGGGTCTCCTTGCACTTGTTAAGGAGGGTTGGGAACAACCCTTAAAACTTCCAAAACAAGACATTGTGGACTATGTACTTGGCCAAAGATCTAGAATGGCTGAGTACATGAAAAGGACACTAAAAACCTTCAGGCCAGCCAAGAGCTCCAAAAGCAATGGCATGACCAGAAGGCTGTCCTGACAGAGTACCACCCAGGACAGAAGGTGTGGGTATTGGAGCCTGTGGCCCCAAGAGCACTCCAGGACAAATGGAGTGGACCCCATCTCATTGTGGAAAAGAAAGGGTGGGTCACCTACCTGGTGGCCCTGGGCACTGCCAGGAGCCCCCTTTGGGAGCTTCATGTCAATTGCCTAAAAATTTACTATGACAGGGCTGACTTAACCCCTCTCATGTCCACAGATGAGGTGCAGGAGGAAGAGAGTGACCATCTCCCTGACCTCTTCGCCAACACTGAAGCTGATGGCTTAGTGGAAGGAGTGGTTCTTGCAGACTGCCTTACTGCTGAGCAGAAGGAAAACTGTAAAAATCTCCTAGGACAGTTTCCTGACCTCTTTTCACTCACACCTGGTACAACTACTTGGTGTGAACATGCAATTGACACTGGAGACAGTTTACCTGTCAAAAGTAGAATTTATAGGCAACCTGTCCATGTCAGAGATTGCATAAAAACTGAGGTTCAGAAAATGTTAGATCTAGGAGTTATTGAGGCTTCTGATAGCCCCTGTGGTACAGCCCAGTGGTACTTGTCCCCAAACTGCATAGCAAAGAAGGCAAGAGAGAAATGTGGTTCTTTGTGGACTATAGGGGTCTTAATACTGTAACCAAAACTGATGCTCACCCTATACCCAGGGCAGATGAGCTAATAGATACACTGGCTTCTGCCAAGTATCTAAGCACCTTTGATTTGAATGTAGGGTATTGGCAGATAAAATTGTCAAAGGATGATAAAGCAAAAACTGCAGTTTCTACCATAGGAGGGCATTATCAATTAATTGTTATGCCCTTTGGTTTGAAAAATGCACCTGCCACTTTTCAGAGGCTGGTGAATACACTCCAAGGTTTTGAAGCATTCGTTGCAGACTACTTAGATTATATTGCTGTATTTAGCTCCACCTGGGATGACCACCTGGTCTACCTCTGAAACGTTTTGAAGGCCCTGCAAAACGGCGGCCTTTCAAGGCTTCAAAGTGCCAGATAGGGCAGGGGAAGGTGGTATATCTGGGCCACCGGGCAGGTGGAGAACAGATTGAACCACTACAGGGGGAGATTCAGACCATTATGGACTAGGCTCACCCTACTACACAGACCCAGGTCAGAGCCTTCTTAGGTCTCACTGGGTATTACAGGAGGTTCATTAAGAACTATGGCTCCATTGTTGCCCCTCTTAATGACTTCACCAGGAAGAAAATACCTAAAAAGGTATTGTGGACAGCTAGCTGTCAGAAAGCTTTTGAGGAGTTAAAGCATGCTATGTGCTCTGCACCTGTCTTCAAGAGCCCAAACTACTCCAAAACGTTCATTGTGCAAACAGATGCTTCTGAATTAGGGGTAGGGGCTGTACTATCACAACTTAACTCACAGGGCCAGGATCAACCTGTTGCTTTCATTAGCAGGAGGTTGACCCTTAGAGAAAAGTGTTGGCCTGCCATAGAGAGGGAGGCCTTTGCTGTGGTCTGTGTCTTGGAGAAGTTGAGACCCTACTTGTTTGGGACTCACTTCACTGTTCAGACAGACCACAAACCTCTATTATGGCTTAAACAAATGAAAGGTAAAAACGCTAAATTGTTGACATGGTCCTTTTCCCTACAGGGTATAGACTTGGAAAATAGACCTGGGAGTACCCACTCCAATGCAGATGGACTCTCCAGATATTTCCACTTAGACAAAGAAGACTCATCTGGGCAAGGTTAGCCTTATTTTCCCTCGTTTGAGGGGGGCGGGGGTTGTGTAGGAAAGTACCATCGTTTTTGGCATGTTTCCCGCATTTTTACCTGCATGTCAGTATGTTTTTGCCTGCCTCACTGGGATCCTGCTGGTCAGGACCCCAGTGCTCATAGATTATGGCCTAATGTGTGTGCTGTGTATGGTGTTTGTACATTGTAGCGCCTAATCCCGCTGACTTTCTCGACTGTTTCCTGGTGGTGCATGCTCTGAGGGCTGTCTGCCTTCACCCTGCACTGGAAGCCAAGGAGAAATCTCCTGTGGGTCGACGGAATCTTCCCCCTGCTAACGCAGGCACCAAACTTCTGAATCACCGGTCCTCTGGGTCCTCTCCCATCTTGATGAGCGTGGTCCCTGGAACACAGAAGCTGGATCCAAGTGACCCCGACAGTCCAGTGGTCCTTCTGTCCAAATTTGGTGGAGGTAAGTCCTTGCCTCCCCACGCCAGACAGTAATCCTGTGTACTGCATGATCTGCAGCTGCTAGGGCTTTTGTGCACTTCTGCAAGGATTCCTTCATGCACTAGACTCAGACTAGTAGACTCAGATCTGACCTCTCCCCAAGAACTGGGAAAGAAGGCAGACAAATGGGTCAGGACAAGAGTGAACAGAAAGGTTCATACTGTGGGTGACAAGGATGGCAAGAAGAAGGATGTTACATCTTCTGACAAGGGTGGGGACAAAGATAAAAAACATTCTGAGGCTTCATCAGGCCCACAAAAATCCTCTGGGGGTGGTGGGTCCAAATCCTCCTCTCACAATCAGAAAAAGCTATGCTGTTATTTATGTAAAGTAAAAGGCCATTGGGCAAGTGATGCCACTTGTCCAAAGAAAAACACAAAGGCTCCCACTACCACAGCCCCAACTGCAACATCTAGTGCCCCTAGTAATAGCAGTGGTGGTGGGAAGTCTACAACAAATAGCCAATCAAAGGGTGTAGCTGGGCTCACCATTGGTAGTGTAGTTGGGGTTGGTCTTGTTAGGGAGACCACAGAGGCTGTTTTAGTCTCTGATGGTGGCATTGACTTTGCCACCTTGGTTGCTTGTCCCTTTAATATGGGTAAGTACAAGCAACTACCACTAATTAATGGTTTTGAGTTTGAGGCCTACAGGGACACAGGAGCCAGTGTAACTATGGTTATAGGGAAACTGGTTCACCCTGATCAACACCTACTTGGTCAACAGTACCACATGACTGAGGCTCACAATAACACACTTAGCCACCCCATGGCTGTTGTGAATCTCAACTGAGGGGAGTTACTGGTCCAAAGAAACTTGTGGTAGTCACTGAATTGCCTGTAGATTGCTTACTAGGCAATGATTTGGAAACATCAGCTTGGGCTGAAGTGGAGTTGAAGGCTCATGCAGCAATGCTGGGCATTCCTGGGCATATTTTTGCTTTGACAAGGGCTCAGGCCAAGAAGCAAAAAGGACAGGGAAACTTGGATCCTGGAACAATGGACCAAGTGCTCCCAAAAGCCAGGGGTAGTAAGGGTAAATCCTTGCCCACTATCCCTCCCTCTCCAGAAGATTCCTCTTTTGAGGAAGAGGAATCCTCTCCCTATGCAGAACCTACACCAGAGGAGCTGGCAGCAGGCACTGCTGAGCTTTTGGGTGCAGGGGGGCCTGCTAAGGAAGAGCTGAGTGTGGCACAGCAGACCTGTCCCACACTAGAGGGTTTGAGACAGCAAGCTGTCAAACAGCAGAATCGGGATATCAGTGATAGCCATAAGGTGTATTGGGAAGACAACCTCCTGTATACTGAGTCAAGGGACCCCAAACCTGGAGCTGCCAGGAGATTGGTCATTCCTTTGCAGTATAGGGAGTTTCTTATTACCTTGGCACATGACATTCCTTTGGCTGGGCATTTGGGCCAGAGTAAAACTTGGGACAGACCTGTTCCATTGTTTCACTGGCCTCATATGTCAGAGGACACTAAAGAGTTTTGTTGCTCTTGTGTGACCTGCCAAGCCAGTGGCAAGACTGGTGGCACACCAAAGGCCCCCTTAATTCCACTTCCTATGGTTGGGGTGCCCTTTGAAAGGGTAGGGGTTGACATAGTTGGCCCCCTTGACCCTCCAACAGCTTCAAGCAATAGGTTTATCCTTGTGGTAGTGGACTATGCCACTAGGTACCCTGAAGCAATCCCCTTAAGGACCACTACAGCTCCTGCAGTGGCAAAGGCCCTCCTGGGAATCTTTTCCAGAGTGGGCTTCCATAAGGAAGTGGTGTCAGACAGAGGTAGTAACTTTATTTCTGCATAACTCAAAGCTATGTGGAAGGAGTGTGGTGAAACATACAAGTTCACTACTCCTTATCATCCACAAACAAATGGTCTGGTTGAGAGGTTTAATAAAACTCTCAAAGGTATGATAATGGGACTTCCTGAAAAACTCAGAAGGAGATGGGATGTCATGTTACCTTACCTCCTGTTTGCTTACAGGGAGGTACCCCAAAAAGGAGTGGGGTTTAGCCCCTTTGTACTCCTCTTTGGACACCCTGTGAGAGATCCCCTTGCACTTGTTAAGGAGGGTTGGGAACAAACTTTAAAAGCTCATAAAAAGGACATTGTGGACTATGTACTTGGCCTAAGATCAAGAATGGCTGAGTACATGAAAAAAGCCAGTAAAAGCCTTCAGGCCAGCCAGGAGCTGCAAAAGCAATGGCATGAACAGAAGGCTGCCCTGACCCAGTACCACCCAGGACAGAAGGTGTGGGTATTGGAGCCTGTGGCCCCAAGAGCACTCCAGGACAAATGGAGTGGACCCCATCTAATTGTTGAGAAAAAGGGGAGGTTACCTACTTGGTAGACCTGGGCTCTGCCAGGAGTCCTCTTAGGGTGCTCCATGTCAATCGCCTAAAACCCTACTAGGACAAGGCTGACTTAACCCTGCTCATGGCAACTGATGAGGGACAGGAAGAAAAGAGTGACCCTCTCCCTGATCTCTTCTCCATCACTGAAGCTGATGGCTTAGTGGAGGGGGTAGTACGTGCAGATTGCCTTACTGCTGAGCAGAAGTACAACTGTGTAAATCTCTTAAGTCAGTTTTCTGAACTCTTCTCACTGATACCAGGTACCACTACTTGATGTGAGCACACAATCAATACTGGAGACAGTTTACCTGTCAAAAGTAAGATTTATAGGCAGCCTGACCATGTCAGGGACTGCATAAAACAAGAGGTACAGAAAATGTTGGACTTAGGAGTGATTGAGCATTCAGAAAGCCCATGGGCTAGCCCACTGGTGCTTGTACCAAAACCTCACAGTAAGGATGGTAACAGAGAGATGAGGTTTTGTGTTGATTATAGAGGGCTCAACGAAGTAACCAAGTAAGATGCTCAGCTTATACCTAGGGCAGACGAGCTGATAGATACAATGGCTTCTGGCAAGTATCTAAGCACTTTTTATTTAAGTGCAGGGTATTGGCAGATTAAATTATCAGAAGATGTTAAACCTAAAACTGCATTTTCAACCACTGGAGGGCACTAGCAATTCACTGTGATGCCCTTTGGTCTGAAGAATGCACCTGACAATTTTCAAAGGTTGGTGAACACAGTCCTGCGAGGGCTGGAAGCATTTAGTGCAGCATATCTGGATGATATAGCTGTCTTTAACTCCACCTGGGATGATCACCTGGTCCACCTGTGGAAAGCTTTGGAGGCCCTGCAAAAGGCAGGCCTCACTATCAAGGCTTCAAAGTGCCAGATAGGGCAGGGGATAGTGGTTTATCTGGGCCACCTGGTAGGTGGGGAACAGATTGCACCACTGCAGGGAAAGATCCAGACCATTTTGGAATGAGCTCTCCCTACAACTCAAACCCAGGTGAGAGCCTTTTTAGGCCTCACATGGTACTATAGGAGGTTCATTAAGAATTATGGCTCCATTGCAGTTCCTCTTAATGATCTCAGTAGTAAGAAGATGCCTAAAAAGTTATTGTGGACAGCTAGCTGTCAAAAAACTTTTGATGAGCTCAAACAGGCCATGTGCTCTGCACCTGTCCTAAAAAGCCCTTGCTACTCCAAAAAGTTCATAGTCCAGACTGATGCTTCTGAATTGGGGGTTGGGGCAGTGCTATCACAGCCTAATACTGAGGGCCAGGATCAACCTGTTGCTTTTAACAGCAGGAGGTTGACCCCTAGAGAAAAGCGTTGGTCTGCCATAGAGAGGAAGGCCTTTGCTGTGGTCTGGGCACTGAAAAAGTTGAGACCATACCTATTTGGTACTCACTTTATTGTTCAGACAGACCACAAACCTCTACTTTGGCTAAAACAAATGAAAGGTGAAAACCCTAAACTGTTGAGGTGGTCCATCTCCCTACAGGGAATGGACTATACAATGGAACATAGACCTGGGAGTACCCACTCCAATGCAGATGGAATCTCCAGATATTTCCAATTAGACAATGAAGACTCATCTGGGCAAGGTTAGCCTTATTGTCCCTCGTTTGGGTGGGGTTGTGTAGGAAAGTACCATCTTGCCTGGCATGTTACCCCATTTTTACTTGTGTGTCAGTTTGTTTTTGCCTGTGTCACTGGGATCCTGCTAGCCAGGACCCCATTGTTCATAGTTGTGGCCTATGGGGGTCATTCTGACCCTGGCGGTAAAAGACTCTTACCGCCGGTCAGAAGACCGCCATCATACCGCCGCGGCCGCAGTAAACCGCCACGGTCATTCTGACCCACAACTGCCAAACCGCCAAAAACCCGACATCCACTGAAGGCCGCCTCATCAGCGGTCAGCGATAAACTGGAGATGACCAAACCTCCACCGTCACGCCAACACAAACACGCCCATGCCATTACGACCCACGAATCCACGCGGCGGTCTTTCAACCGCGGTATCCCATTGGCGGTACACACCGCCGCGGTCAAAATACACACACATTAACAAAACACAGCCACATTGGACAATTCGAAATACACACACCTGATACACATACACACCCCACACACCCATCACCATATAAAACACACACCCACATCACCCACAAACCCCCACAAATCGAAATTCAGAGACAAGGCGCAATACACAGAGAGAGAGCACAGGGAACGCAAACCACAACACACACAGGAACCCAACATCATCACCCACACCACATCTACGCACAAAACACCACACACCACCACACTCATCACCACAAACACCACCCCACACCTCATCCACACCACCCCATGGCACCCCAAAGACACCCCAGGTTCACGGACCAAGAACTCAGGGTCATGGTGGAGGAAATAATCAGGGTAGAGCCCCAGCTCTTCGACACACAGGTGCAGCACACCACAATAGCCAGGAAGGCGGAGCTATGGCAAAGGATCGTCGACAGGGTCAACGCTGTGGGACAGCATCCCAGAAATCGGGAAGACATCCGAAAGCGCTGGAACGACCTACGGGGGAAGGTGCGGTCGATGGTGTCAAGACACAACATCGCTGTGCAGAAGACTGGCGGCGGACCCCCACCCACTCCACCCGAATTCACAGCATGGGAGCAAGAGGTCTTGAACATCCTGCATCCTGAGGGCCTCGCTGGAGTAGGCGGAGGAATGGACTCTGGTAAGTCTAATCTCAACTACTTCACCCCCCCCAACCACCAGCATGCCAACCCACACCCCCACCCTCACCCCTAACCCCCCAGCACACATACTCCCTGTTAATGTCTCACCAGCACAACCCACCCAACCCAAACCAAACCCCTGAATGCCAACACAAACCATGGACACCCATCACCTAAGCATGACCACTGCACATACCCATCCCCCCCCACAAACCACCCTCACAACTCCTCACACATGGGACTGCCAGCACTGGGGGACAAGGGCACCCACAAATCGCACGCCACGGCACACACAAAATCAATAACCATATTCTTTTACCCCTGCAGGGCCCGAACGCCAACACACCGGCCAGGAGGGTCCAGATTTGTCCATCCCACCCCCAGAACAGGCCCCCAGTGATGACAGCAGCTCTGTCGACCTAGAACCTGATGACCAGCCTGGACCATTGGGGACCTCTGGACAGTCGGTTACCCTCAGTCAGCCCCAGGCCACAGCAGACCTACCCCCCTCAGGAAACACCAGCACAGCACCCACCCAGCGGGCCCATGCTTCTGTCTCCAGGACAGGTCAAGCAGCGGTGTGTCTACCAGTACAGGGCACCCAGGGTAACCCACAACCCCAACAACAACAGGGACCTGGGGGCACTGGTAGTGGGCACACCGTCCAGGGGACAGAGGCCCAGGAACAAAGAGGAACTGGGAGGGCTGCTGTGCGACAGAGGGAGGACAGGCCTAGGGAACCCACTGTCCAAGAGGCCCTCACCACCATCATGGGAGCGTACCACCACTCCCAAGAGACGATGGCGACGGTCCTGGCCAGGTTCCAGGAGATCCAGGCCATGCAGGAGGGCCAGTACATGGGGTTCCGGGAAGAACTGCGCACCATCAGTTCCGCAATGGGTACAATCGTGGTGGCACTCAACCAGATTGTCACCACATTGCGGGACCATGTGGCCCCCCAAAGGGACCCTGCCACTAGCATGGAGGAAGAACAGCCCACCACCTCCGCCGGCGCTAGTGGTCAGGAGGCCCCGACACAACAGCAACGGCCCTCCCGGACCCCACCCCCTGCAGAACAAGAACCACCCCGCAAGAAAGGCCTGAGATCGAGGAAGAAGACAGAGTAGGATGTCAAGACCCCCGCCATGCACGGAAACCCCCGGATGTCATCCCACTGTCCCACTTGTTTACCCTGTCCAACCTTGAACTGCCCCTGCTCCACCTTCCACAGGCATATGGACAATGGACCTGTAGGAACGACAGTCTGGACACTGCCATGGACATGCCTCCATCATCACCCTGTTTGAACTATACACCTTTTTTAAAACTTCAATAAACACACTAATTGCACATTAACTAACTGGATTCTGCTATCTATTTATTTAAACCAAATGTATTCGATATAACCAACAAAACATTTCTAGTTACATTGTGATGACAACATACCAGTGTCACACAGCGGTAGTCCATGGGGAAATAAACCAGAGGGCACTCCGTGGGGATCAGATCACTAAAATAGGAAGTGATATACACAACTGAGTTACCATACATTGGGGTGAAAGGTCAGACAGTAGAAAGCCACTACAGTTACAGATATAATACAATGCAGGAGTAGATTATTACCTGTGTGTCACTGGAAATACTGCAGTATCACTCTGTCCCTGTTGTCTGTGTCGTCCTCTTCGTCTTCCTCCTCTTCACTCTCCGCAGGCTCCACAGCGGCCACAACACCACCATCTGGACCATCCTCCTGCAGGAAAGGCACCTGGTGTCGCAAAGCCAGGTTGTGAAGCATCCAGCAGGCCACGATGATATGACACACCTTCCTTGGTGAGTACATTAGGGATCCACCAGTCATATGCAGGCACCTAAACCTGGCCTTCAGAAGGCCGAAGGTCCGCTCAATCACCCTCCTAGTACGCCCATGGGCCTCATTGTACCGTTCCTCTGCCCTGGTCCTGGGATTCCTCACTGGGGTCAATAGCCAAGGCAGGTTTGGGTAACCAGAGTCACCAATTAACCACACACGGTGTCTCTGTAGCAGTTCCATCACATAAGGGATGCTGCTATTTCGCATGATGTACGCGTCATGCACTGACCCTGGGAACTTGGCATTTAAATGGGAGATGTACTGGTCAGCCAAACAGACCACCTGGACATTCATCGAATGATAATTTTTACGGTTCCTGTACACCTGCTCATCGTCTTTTGGGGGAACCAAAGCCACATGGGTACCATCAATGGCACCAATGATATTGGGAATGTGTCCAAGGGCATAGAAATCACCCTTCACTGTAGGCAAGTCACCCACCTCAGGGAAAATTATGTAGCTCTGCATGTATTTCATCAGGGCAGACAACACTCTGGACAACACCTTTGAAAACATAGGCTGAGACATCCCAGATGAAATGGCCACGGTAGTTTGAAATGATCCACTTGCCAAAAAATGCAGTACTGACAGCACCTGCACTAGAGGCGGAATCCCTGTGGGTTGGCGGATGGGTGACATCAGGTCTGGCTCCAGCTGGGCACACAGTTCCTGTATAGTGGCACGGTTGAGTCTGTAGGTGAGTATGACGTGTCTTTCTTCCATTGTCGACAGGTCCACCAGCGGTCTGTACATGGGAAGATTCCTCCGTCTCCTCGCAAGTCCCAGCGGACGATGCCTAGGAAGGACAACATGGAGCACAGAGTCAAGCAACCCACAGGTAAGTGCCCACAGCATGCACAGTACACAAATCTCTCGGGATTGAATGGCTAGTATGATTGTCGGTGCAAGGCCTAGGTATGTGTGACGCAGTAGGAATGAAGCCATGTGGGCCCTTGAAATGGCGGCTGCCTGACCTGTGAAGTGTGACAATGTGAAGTGAGGTCATTGTGCAAGCGTGGCACACCGTGGCGGTAGGCGGTCGCAGTCCGCGGCGCAAAGCCGCATTGGACAACATTGAACCCTATGGGTTTCAGGAGCCAATGGCAGTGAGCGCCGGCGGTCGCGGTACGCACCGCCGAGGCACGCACCGCCGCGGCCGTAACCGCCATTTTCTCTCGGCTTGATCACACGAGACCTGAGCATCCACAGGAGAGGACCTATACTGCAAGTGCTGCTGTGACCTCGGTCTGGAAGTGACAATGGCTGCTGCGACTGGGGAAAGGGCCCCCGCCTTCAGTTCCGAGGAGTTGGAGAAGCTCGTGGACGGGGTCCTCCCCCAGTATGCGCTACTCTACGGGCCTCCAGACCAACAGGTGAGTACACGGGGGGCAATGCATAGTGCCCAGTGCCTGGGCTGAGTGGGGAGGATGTACGATGGAGGGGAGGGCAGCGAATGACGAATGCATGGCACGACAGAGGAGAGCATGTGCCACATGGCAAGGTTGGGGAGGGGGGGCCACTCACATCGAGCATGCAGAAAAGTGATGATGTTTCTCTTCCCCCCCTGTACATGTCACATAGGTCAGCGCCCATCAGAAGATTGACATTTGGCGTGCCATCGCCAAGGACGTCCGGGCCCTGGGGGTCCACACCAGAAGGGGCACCCACTGCCGCAAGAGGTGGGAGGACATCCGCCGCGGGAGCAGGAAGACCGCGGAGGCTCTGCTGGGGATGGCCTCCCAACCTAGGAGGGGTGCCAGTCGTACCTTGACCCCCCTGATGTCCCGGATCCTGGCGGTGGCCTACCCCGATTTAGATGGGCGCTTGAGGACATCACAGCAGACACAAGGGGGTGAGTACCAGCACATTCAGCTATTTTGCGCGCGGTGGAGGTGCCTGGGTGGGGGAGGAGGGCTGTGGGTATCCCTAGGCCAAGGCGATTTCTGTAGGATAGGCCCGTCCGTGAAGTATGGTCCTGTGCCCCCGCCCCCCACCTCTGTAGGGTGCCTAGTAACGCGATTCATGGACCAGTGTATACTGTGTGGGCAGTTGTCGCCCATAGGCTTGTAGGGCATGTCCCAGTGAATGAGTAGTGTACCCCAAGTGCGCAGCGTAGTGCAGGGGGCTTCTGTGTCTGTCCTCTCCGCCAATGGTGTCCCCAATGCATGCACTCAACTTGTCTTTATGTTTTCCACCCCCCCCCATTTTCTTTGTTTTACTGTGAATGTGTGCATTAGCATCATCAGGCGGAGGAGAAGTGGCATCGGCGCAAGAGGGAGCTGCATCTCACATGGCCCCGGAGGGCCATGCAACGGACTCCGACATGACCAGTGAGACGGAGGGCGAGGGGGGCTCCACCACGGGGACCCGTGGAGACGGCAGCGACACCGACACGTCCTCGGAAGGGAGCTCCCTTGCGGTGGCGGCAACATCCGTGCCCACCGATCCTACAGGTACAGCCGCCACCCAGCGCACCAGCTCCGCCCTCCCAGCAGCCCCTCGGCCTTCGGCCCGTGCCCGCAAGGCCAGGAAGCCGGCCATCTCCTTCGCCCCAGGCACCTCAGGCCCTGCCCCAGTCACCCCTGCTGCCCTCAGTGAGGAGGTCATTGACCTCCTGAGGACCATCATTGTTGGGCAGTCTACCCTTTTGAATGCCATCCAGGGTGTGGAGAGGGAGGTGCATCAAAGCAATGCATACCTGGAGGGCCTTCATTCGGGTCAGGCTGCCCATCAACGATCGTTCAACGCTCTGGCCTCAGCACTGACGGCAGCGATTGTCCCTGTCTCCAGCCTCCCTCTTCTGACTCCCTCCACCCAGTCCCACTCCCCTGTTCCTCTGCCTATCCCATCCACACCTACAGACCAGCCTGCACACACCTCAACACCCAAGGGCAGCTCATCCAGACATAAGCACCACAGGACACACAAGCATTCACCCAAGCAACATCCAGATGCAGACATGCCAACAGCCACTACCTTCTCTGTGTCCCCCACCTCCTCGTCTCCCTCCTCCCTCCCTGTGACGTCTCCACACACACCTGCAAGCACACCACCATCAGCCATTGCACCCATCACCAGCACACCCTCCACACCAGTCCGCACACGTGCAGTCACCACCCCCACTGCCATGTACACATCCCCTGTGTCCTCTCCCAGTGTGTCTGTCACCCCCACTTCCCAACTACACAAACGCAGGCAGGCACCCAAACAACAGCCATCCACCTCACGTCAGCCTCCTGCCCAAGCACCTGCACCCAAAGACAGCACAATTGACTCTCCTACAACCACATCCTCTTCCTCCACTCCCATACCCACTCCAGCCACCCTTCCCATGGCTCCAAAGAAAATTTTCCTCGCTAAAGTGGACCTCTTTTCCTCACTTGACCCACCCCCTCCATCCCGTAAGAGTTCCACAAACACCTCAGCCACCACCAGCCCAGCAACTCCAAAGAACGTCGTGCCTAGTTTTTGGAGTCCGCCCTTTCCTTGGGCTGGGACATCGTCCAGCAGCAAAGGCACAGCCAGCCCCCCCCCCCTGGGAAGAGGACCAAAAAACTGAAGGGCAGGCGCGACAGGCCTGATACGCCTGCCCCCAAGGAGGGTAGCCTTGCACCGTCACCTGCCACATTGGGTAAGGGAGCCAAGGGCCACGGACAGTCTGCCAAGGAGGGCAAGGGCAGCAAGGAGCAAAAGGCAGGGAGCAGCCGACCTGGCCATGAGGGCCCCAGCAGCCCCATTCCGGGGGTATCGAAGGAGAGCCAGGGCCCCAGGACTCCATCACAGGAGGGCCCCGCAACGGAAAGGTCCGATGCAGACTGAGCGGCAAGTATTGGCCAGGTGTGGTTCACTGGAAGCACAATTCAGGCACCGCTGAACAGGGCCCCGCCGTGAGAAGCACCGCTGAACAGGGCCCCGCCGTGACCAGAACCGCTGAACAGGGCCCCGCCGTGACAAGCACCGCTGAACAGGGCCCTGCCGTGACCAGAACCGCTGAACAGGGCCCCGCCGTGAGGAGCACCGCTGAACAGGGCCCCGCCGTGAGAAGCACCGCTGAACAGGGCCCCGCCATGACCAGAACCGCTGATCAGGGCCCCGCCGTGAGAAGCAGCGCTGAACAGGGCCCCGCCGTGACCAGAACCGCTGAACAGGGCCCCGCCGTGACCAGAACCGCTGAACAGGGCCCCGCCGTGACCAGAACCGCTGAACAGGGCCCCGCCGTCAGGAGCACCGCTGAACAGGGCCCTGCCGTGAGAAGCACCGCTGAACAGGGCCCCGCCGTGACCAGAACCGCTGATCAGGGCCCCGCCGTGAGAAGCACCGCTGAACAGGGCCCCGCCGTGACCAGAACCGCTGAACAGGGCC
Source organism: Pleurodeles waltl (assembly GCF_031143425.1). Lineage (NCBI taxonomy): Eukaryota > Metazoa > Chordata > Amphibia > Caudata > Salamandridae > Pleurodeles > Pleurodeles waltl. The sequence continues at coordinate 1,322,619,864 of NC_090444.1, forward strand.
CCGCCGTGAGGAGCACCGCTGAACAGGGCCCCACCGTGACCAGAACCGCTGAACATGGCCCCGCCGTGAGAAGCACCGCTGAACAGGGCCCCGCCGTGACCAGAACAGCTGAACAGGGCCCCGCCGCGAGGAGCACCGCTGAACAGGGCCCCGCCGTGAGAAGCACCGCTGAACAGGGCCCTTCCTGTCAAGCACCGCTCCGCTGGGCCCTTCATCTCAAGCACCGCTCCGCTGGGCCCTTCCTGTCAAGCACCGCTCCGCTGGGCCCTTCCTGTCAAGCACCGCTCCGCTGGGCCCTTCATCTCAAGCACCACTCCGCTGGGCCCTTCCTGTCAAGCACCGCTCCGCTGGGCCCTTCATCTCAAGCACCGCTCCACTGGGTCCTTCATCTCAAGCACCGCTCCGCTGGGCCCTTCCTGTCAAGCACCGCTCCGCTGGGCCCTTCCTGTCAAGCACCGCTCCGCTGGGCCCTTCATCTCAAGCACCGCTCCGCTGGGCCCTTCCTGTCAAGCACCGCTCCGCTGGGCCCTTCATCTCAGGCACCGCTCCGCTGGGCCCTTCATCTCAAGCACCGCTCCGCTGGGCCCTTCATCTCAAGCACCGCTCCGCTGGGCCCTTCCTGTCAAGCACCGCTCCGCTGGGCCCTTCATCTCAAGCACCGCTCCGCTGGGCCCTTCATCTCAAGCACCGCTCCGCTGGGCCCTTCCTGTCAAGCACCGCTCCGCTGGGCCCTTCATCTCAAGCACCGCTCCGCTGGGCCCTTCCTGTCAAGCACCGCTCCGCTGGGCCCTTCCTGTCAAGCACCGCTCCGCTGGGCCCTTCATCTCAAGCACCGCTCCGCTGGGCCCTTCATCTCAAGCACCGCTCCGCTGGGCCCTTCCTGTCAAGCACCGCTCCGCTGGGCCCTTCATCTCAAGCACCGCTCCGCTGGGCCCTTCCTGTCAAGCACCGCTCCGCTGGGCCCTTCATCTCAAGCACCGCTCCGCTGGGCCCTTCCTGTCAAGCACTGCTCCGCTGGGCCCTTCATCTCAAGCACCACTCCGCTGGGCCCTTCCTGTCAAGCACCGCTCCGCTGGGCCCTTCATCTCAAGCACCGCTCCGCTGGGTCCTTCATCTCAAGCACCGCTCCGCTGGGCCCTTCCTGTCAAGCACCGCTCCGCTGGGCCCTTCATCTCAAGCACCGCTCCGCTGGGCCCTTCCTGTCAAGCACCGCTCCGCTGGGCCCTTCATCTCAGGCACCGCTCCGCTGGGCCCTTCATCTCAAGCACCGCTCCGCTGGGCCCTTCATCTCAAGCACCGCTCCGCTGGGCCCTTCCTGTCAAGCACCGCTCCGCTGGGCCCTTCCTGTCAAGCACGGCTCCGCTGGGCCCTTCATCTCAAGCACCGCTCCGCTGGGCCCTTCATCTCAAGCACCGCTCCGCTGGGCCCTTCCTGTCAAGCACCGCTCCGCTGGGCCCTTCATCTCAAGCACCGCTCCGCTGGGCCCTTCCTGTCAAGCACGGCTCCGCTGGGCCCTTCATCTCAAGCACCGCTCCGCTGGGCCCTTCCTGTCAAGCACCGCTCCGCTGGGCCCTTCCTGTCAAGCACCGCTCCGCTGGGCCCTTCATCTCAAGCACCGCTCCGCTGGGCCCTTCATCTCAAGCACCGCTCCGCTGGGCCCTTCCTGTCAAGCAACTTAGTTGACCACCGGCTTCGTGAGACCCTCTTTTGTTGTGTTGAGACGACCGCTGTGCTCAGATTTTTTGAACGCCTGTTCAAGTGCTTATGCAGGTGCTGACTGCTTCGGCGTGGGCTCTCTCTGAGCACCCCCTCTGTCTCCTCCTCCAAGGGGCAACCTCCTGGCCCTTCCTGGGCCCGGGCAGCACCCATTATCTTCGACTCTTGCAACTAGCAAGGCTTGTTTGTGGTCTTTCTGCATGGAAACAACTCTGCATCCTCCAGCACGCCGTGCAACATCTTCTGACCAAAGGAGAAGTTCCTGGCACCTTCCATTACTGCAGAATCTTCAGCTTCTTCCACCCGGAGGCAGACTTTTTGCACCTTCATCCAGGGTTTAGTGGGCTCCTGCCCCCCGGACACTTGCGTGACTCTTGGACTTGGTCCCCTTCTTTTGCAGGTCCTCAGGTCCAGGAATCCGTCTTCGGTGCTTTGCAGTCAGTTGTTGTCTATACAGAATCCCCTATCTCTACTTTACTGTCTTTCTGGGGTAGTAGGGTAACTTTACTCCTGCTTTTCAGGGTCTTGGGGTGGGGTATCTTGGACACCCTTAGTGTTTTCTTACACTCCCAGCGCCCCTCTACACACTACACTAGGCCTGGGGTCCATTTGTGGTTCAAATTCCACTTTTGGAGTATATGGTTTGTGTTGCCCCTAGGCCTATTGTCTCCTATTGCATCCTATTGTATTCTACAGTGTTTGCACTACTTTTCTAAAAGTTTACTTACCTGAAATAAAGTACCTTTAATTTTAGTAACTCTGAGTATTGTGTTTCCTATGATATAGTGCTATATAATTTAAGTGGTATAGTAGGAGTTTTGCATGTCTTCTAGTTCAGCCTAAGCTGCTCTGCTATAGCTATAGCTACCTCTATCAACCAAAGCTGCTAGAACACTACTAATCTACTAATAAGGGATAACTGGACCTGGTATACTGTGTAAGTACCCAAGGTACCCACTACAAACCAGGCCAGCCTCCTACACTGGCAGACAGGATTGAACTGAAAGGGTACCGAGTGCACTTCTAAGCCACTCTTTGAAGTCTCCCCCACTTCAAATGCACATTTGGGTATATAAACAGGGCCTCTGCCCCTACCAACTCAGACACTTCCTAGGGAAGAAACTGGAACCAGAACCTGCATCCTGACAAGAAGAACTGCCTGGCTGCCCAAAGGACTCACCTGACTGCTTTCTGTGAAGGGCTGCTGCCTTGCTGTCTCAGGACCAAAAAGACTTCGGCCCATATTTATACTTTTTGACGCTAAACTGCGCTAACGCAGTTTAGCGTCAAAAAGTTTTGCGCCGTCTAACGCCATTCTGAAGCGCCATGCGGGCGCCGTATTTATGGAATGGCGTTAGACGGCGCAATCAGACCGGCGCTGCCTGGTTTGCGTGGGAAAAAACCACGTAGACCAGACAGCGCCGGCGTAGGGGGAAAATGGCGCATGGGCGTCTTAAAATGGGGCAAGTCAGGTTACGTCGAAAAAATCGTCTTAACCCGACTTGCGCCATTTTTTAACGACGCCCATCCCCCATCAACATGACTCCTATCATTGTAAAGATAGGAGTCATGCCCCCTTGCCCAATGGCCATGCCCAGGGGACTTCTGTCCCCTGGGCATGGTCATTGGGCATAGTGGCATGTAGGGGGGCACAAATAAGGCCCCCCTATGCCACCAAAAAAAAATATAAAAAATAAAAAATTATACTTACCTGAACTTACCTGAATGTCCCTGGGGTGGGTCCCTCCATCCTTGGGGGTCCTCCTGGGGTGGGCAAGGGTGGCAGGGGGGGTCCCTGGGGGCATGGGAGGGCACCTGTGGGCTCATTTTGAGCCCACAGGCCCCTTAACGCCTGCCCTGAGCAGGCGTTAAAAAGTGGCGCAAATGCGCCGTTTTTAGCCACGCCAACTCCCGGGCGTCTCTTTTGCCCGGGAGTATAAATACCACGTAAAGGCCTGGGAGTCATTTTTTAGACGGGAACGCCTCCCTTGCATATCATTAACGCAAGGAAGGGGTTCACGCTAAAAAATGACGCACATTCCGGGAACTTTGGCGCTATTCGCCTCTAACGCCATAGTATAAATATGGCGTTAGTTGGCGTTAGTTTTGCGTCGAAATTGCGTCAAAAAAAACGACGCAATTTCGGCGCAAACGGAGTATAAATATGGCCCTTCATCTCTACAAGAAGGACTCCTTATGCGGCGAAATTCGTCGCACAGCCTGCCAGAAACGATGCACAGCCTGCACCACGGTGAAAGTTTCACTGCACGCCAAACCGGAACGATGCAGCCCGACTTCGTAACAAGAAGATCAACGCAGTGCCAGCGCAGCGACCAAAAATTCGACACACGGCCCACTTTATCGACGCACAGCTGAGCTGGAACAACGCAGCCTGACTTCCAAAGAGGAATCGATGCAGCGCCTGCCGTGCTGTAGAAAATTCTATGCAATGCCCACCGAATCGACGCAGCTCCTGTGACTTCATCCTGCCACCGCAGGAAATCCCTGCATCATCCCTTAAAGACCCTTAAAGGCATGATCAATGGCCTGACTGAAGCCATGAGGCGTAAGTGGGACGTCCTCTTGCCATGCCTGATGTTTGCTTATAGGGAAGTGCCCCAGAAAGGGGCGGGGTTCAGCCCCTTTGAGATTCTCTATGGTCACCCTGTCAGGGGACCACTAAGCATAGTTAAAGATGGCTGGGAGAAAGCTCCCAAGACACCTCCCCAAGATGTGGTCAGCTACATGCTGGCCCTCTGCAACCAAACCCAATGCTTCTGGAAGCAGGCCAAGCGTAACCTTGAGGCCAGTCAAGAGGTGATGAAGGAGTGGTATGACCAGAAGGCAACTCTGGTCGAGTTCTCACCTGGAGACAAGGTTTGGGTAATGGAGCCAGTAGCGCCTAGAGCTCTCCAGGACCACTGGTCTGGCCCATTTGAGATCAAGGAGCGGAAGGGGGAGGCCACTTACCTAGTGGACTTCCAGACCCCTAGGCACCCCCTAAGGGTTCTCCATCATAACAGACTCAGCCCTCATCTTAAGAGGTCTGCGGTCAGTATGCTCCTTGCTGCAGATGAGGGCATGGAAGAGGAGAGTGAACCTCTCCCCGACCTCCTCTCTGCCAAAGAAGGTCAGTGGAGGGTGTCAATCTCTCTGACTCCCTGACTCTAGACCAGAGAGGAGACTGCTAAGAGTTGTTAGAGCAGTTCTCTTCACTGTTTTCCCTTACTCCTGGACTCTCCCATTTGTGTGTCCATCACATTGACACAGGAGACAGTCCCCCTGTAAAGAACAAAATGTACAGGTTGTCAGATAAGGTGAAGACCAGCATCAAGGAGGAGGTCTCCAAGATGCTGATCCTAGAGGTTATTGAGAAGTCCAGCAGTCCCTGGGCCAGCCCTGTGGTGGTGGTACCTAAGGCTGCTGCTCCCAGTGCAAAGCCAGAACTCCGGTTCTGTGTGGACTACCGGGGTCTCAACTCAGTCAGACCCCGGTATGGTGATACAAAATCCTGCTGACTTGTGAAGTTGGATTTAATATTACTATTTTAGAAATGCCACTTTTAGAAAGTGAGCATTTCTCTGCACTTAAATCTTTCTGTGCCTTACAATCCACATCTGGCTGGGTTTAGTTGACAGCTCCTTGTGCAATCACTCAGACACACCCCAAACATAGGATTCTCAGCCTCACTTGCATACATCTGCATTTTGAATGGGTCTTCCTGGGCTGGGTGGGTGGAGGGCCTGCCCTCACACAAAAGACTACCACACCCCCTACTGGGACCCTGGCAGACAGGATTGAACTGAAATTGGACCTGGTGCACTTCTAAGCCACTCTTTGAAATCTCCCCCACTTCAAAGGCACATTTGGGTATATAAACAGGGCCTCTGCCCCTACCAACTCAGACACTTCCTGGAGAAAAAACTGGAACCAGAACCTGCATCCTGCCAAGAAGCCTGGATACCCAAAGGACTCACCTGACTGCTTTCTGTGAAGGACTGCTGCCTTGCTGTTGCCCTGCTGCTTTGCTGCTCTCTGGCTGAGATGAAGAAGTGCTATCCAAGGGCTTGGATAGAGCTTGCCTCCTGTTCCCTGAAGTCTCAGGACCAAAAAGACTTTGGCCCTCATTACGACCCTGGCGGTCGGTGGAGAAGTGGCGGTAAGACCGCCAACAGGCCGGCGGACAAACAAATTGAATTAAGTCCATGGCTTACAGCTTATACCAGGTCCAGTTTTCCCTTATTAGTGAAATGTAGTAGTGTTCTAGCAGCTTAGGCTGATAGAGATAGCTATAGCAGAGCAGCTTAGGCTGAACTAGGAGACATACAAAGCTCCTGCAATACCACTGATAGTTACATAGTACTTATACACAAGTAAAGTCAATACTCAGTGTTACCAAAAATAAAGGTAGTTTATTTGGGTAACACAAGGCCAAAAATATCTTAGAGCCAATACTCCTTCTGGAGGTCAGTATTATGCACAATATATACACTAGACACCAAAATAAGGTAAGTTATTAGACATAGGATGTGCAAACAATAGGAAATGCTATAGAATGCAATGAGAGAAAATAGGTCTAGGGGCAACACAAACCATATACTAAGAAAGTGGAATGTGAATCACTAATTCCCTGATAGACAAGTGTAGTGTGTAGAGAATTGCTGGGAGAGAAATAAAACCACAAAGGCGAGTAAAATACCCCACCCCAGAGCCCAGGAAAGTAGGAGTAAAGTACTGCACGTTTCCTTGAGACACACAACAAGTTGTGATCAGGGTTATTGCAAGAACCAAGCAAGACTGCAAACAACAACTGGTGGATTCCTTGACCTGAAGACCTGCAAAGAGAGGTGACCATGTCCAGAAGTCGGAAGAAGTTCCAGGAAGGAGAGCAGCCCCTGCCAACCTAGAAGTGGATGCAAAAGAAGAGTCCCCGGTTGGACGAAGACTTCAGAAATGCACCAAAGGAAGATGGCTGCCAGCCTTGGTTCAAGCAAAGTCGCAGATTGCGTCAAAGTGGCGCTGCCTGGGCCCAGGAGGAACCTGGGGGCCACAACTCAGGCTGAGTAGGCAGAGGGGGCTCCCAACACTAGAGAGAACCCACAGATGACGAGGAAGCACCCACAGAGGTCCAGGACACGGGGACAAAGAAGGTGCAAATTGTGGTTGGTGCAGCACTACAAAGGAAGGTCCCACGCTGCCGGAGGACAATTCAGTGAGTTGAGTATTGCAGGATAGAGTGCTGGGGACCTGAGCCAGGCTGTGCACAAAGGATTCTTCCAAATAGTGCACACAGGCCTCAGGAGGTGAAGATGACGCAATGCATAGGGGTACTATCGCAATCGGGGAAGGCAAGCTCTTACCTCTTTCAAATGTGGACAGCAGGACCCTAGGACAGTCTGTGTCGCAGGGGTCCACCACATGTGTTCCAAGGAGCATGCTCCTCACAGGAGAGGAGGCCAAGAGAACCAGTCGTCGACTTAGAAGGTTCCTGCAAGAGCAGGCAAGTGGCTCCATCACTCCACATGAGATTTTGTTGGTCCTTCTGGTGCAGGGTGAAGACAGGGAGTCCCCAGAGCGTGCACACCGTGGAAACTGTTGCAGTTGCTGGCTGGAGCTGAAGTGATACTTTGTTGCTGTTACAATGGTTCCTGGGGCAGTCTGTGGTCGATCCTAGGTCAGAGGATGAAGTAGTAGTTGCAGAGGACTCCTGCTGGAAACTTGCAAGCAGAATCTGAAGAGAAACCCACAGGAGATACCCTAAATAGCCCTGAGAGGGGGTTTGGCTACCTTAGCAGGTATGGACCTATCGGGGGGGTCTCTGATGTCACCTGCTGGCATTGGCCACTCAGAGGCCTCCAGAGAGTCCCCACACCTTGGAAAACAAGATGGCTGAAGGCTGGGACACACTGGAGCAGCTCTGGGCACCACCCCTGGGGTGCTGATGGATAGGGGAGTGGTCACTCCACTTTCCTTTGTCCAGTTTCGTGCCAGAGCAGGGACTGGGGGTCCTTTAACCAGTGTAGGCTGGTTTATGTAAGGAGGGCACCATTTGTGCCCTTCAAAGCATTTCTAGAGGCTAGGGAAGTCTACCCCTCCCCAGCCTGTAATGCCTATTTCCAAAGGGAGAGGGTGTAACATCCTCCTCCCAAAGGAAATGCTTTGTTCCGCCTTCCTGGGACTGAGCTGCTCAGACCCCAGGAGGGCAGAACCCTGTCTGTGAGGTGGCAGCAGCTGTAGCTGCAGTGCAAGCCTCAGAGAGCTGGTTTGGCAGTACTGGGGGTCCATGGTGGAGCCCCCAGGGTGCATGGAATTGGCACCAGATACCAGATTTGGAATAGGGGGACAATTCCATGATCTTAGACACCCTACATGGCTATATTCGGGGTTACCATTGACCTATATGTAGTGCACTAGTGTAATGGCGTCCCCGCACTCACAAAGTCCGGGGAAATGGCCCTTGACTGCGTGGGGGCACCTTTGCTAGTGCAAGGGTGCCCTCACACTTAGTAACTTTGCACCTAACCTTCAGTAAATGAAGGTTAGACATACAGGTGACTTATAAGTTACTTAAGTGCAGTGGAAATGGTTGTGAAATAGTGTGCACTATTTCACGCAGGCTGCAGAGCCAGTCCTGTGAAAGGGTTTGTCTGAGCTCCTTATGGGTGGAAAAAGAAATGCTGCAGCCTACAAGGAGCTCCTGGAACACCAATGCCCTGGGTACCTAGGTACCATATACTAGGGACTTATAAGGGCGGTCCAGTGTGCCAATTGAAATTGGTAAATTAAGTCACTAGCCTACAGTGACAAATTTAAAAAGCAGACAGAGCATAAGCACTGAGGTTCTGCTTAGCAGAGCCTCAGTGACACAGCTAAGCACTATACAGACACACACAGTAGGCCATAAACTATGAGCACTGGGGTCCTGATCAGCAGGATCCCAGTGACACGGGCAACAACATACTGACATACAGGTAAAAATGGGGGTAACATGCCAAGAAAGATGGTACTTTCCTACACAACCAATAAGGCTAACCTTGCCCAGATGAGTCTTCATTGTCTAAGTGGAAATATCTGGAGAGTCCATCTGCATTGGAGTGGGTACTCACTCATGGTCTATGATCTACTATAAAGTCTATACCCTCCAGGGAAATGGACCACCTCAACAATTTAGGGTTTTCACCTTTCATTTGTTTAAGCCATATAGAGGTTTGTGGTCTGTCTGAACAATGAAGTGAGTCCCAAACAAGTAGGGTCTCAACTTCTTCAGTGCCCAGACCACAGCAAAGGCCTTCCTCTCTATGGCAGACCAACACTTTTCTCTAGGGGTCAAACTCCTGCTAATGAAAGCAACAGGTTGATCCTGGCCCTGTGAGTTAAGTTGTGATAGTACAGCCCCTAATTCAGAAGCATCTGTTTGAACAATGAATGTTTTGGAGTAGTTTGGACTCTTCAAGACAGGTGCAGAGCACATTGCCTGCTTAAGCTCCTCAAAAGCTTTCTGACAGTTAGCTGTCCACAATACCTTTCTAGGCATTTTCTTACTGGTGAGGTCATTAAGAGGGGCAACAATGGAGCTATAGTTCTTAATGAACCTCCTGTAATACCCAGAGAGACTTAAGAAGGCTCTGACCTGGGTCTGAGTAGTATGGTGAGCCCAGTCCATAATGGTCTGAATCTTCCCCTGTAGTGGTTCAATCTGTTCCCCACCTATCAGATGGCCCAGATAAACCACTTACCCCTGCCCTATCTGGCACTTTGAAGCCTTCATTGTTAGGCCTGCCTTTTGTAGGGCCTCCAAAACTTTCCAGAGGAGGACCAGGTGGTCATCCCAGGTGTAGCTAAAGACAGCAATATCATCTAGATATGCTGCACTGAAAGCTTTTGTCTTTACCCTGATTCGTGACCACTTGCGAAAGTATAACATTTTGCTGTTCCAAAGTGTAAAAAAGTTGAACAATTTCCTTTACACGGTGAGAATGAAATAAACGCTGAATGGCCCTTGGATAGTTCAGAAGAGGAGGAGTATATGATGGCTGCATCATTAGAAGTGGATCAGAGAGGTCCTTATGTGCAGGGTGAAGTACATGGTCATGAGGTTAATTTTCTGGTCGACACAGGAGCGGCACGCTCAACAATCAGGACAATAGACGTTCCAGGCATACCTGTTTCAGAAAGGATAGTGCAGATAGTAGGGGTTGCAAATAAACATTTGGTTAACGCCCTTAGAGAACCAGTTCTTGTGAAAATCGGAAACATCAGAGACTATCATAGTTTTGTTGTTTGTGATTCCAGTCCAGTATCTCTGTTGGGAAGAGACTTACTGTGAAAGATAAATTGTTCGATTATGTGTTCAATTACAGGAATTAGAATTGAGACCAAAAGTGATGATGAGAAAGATTTGTCAGTTGATGAAGAGAAAAGGATGATGTCTTGGGAAACAGCTTTGCTGGATGTTGAAGATGGTCAGGCAGAAGACAATGAGCAGGCAAATGAAGATCACAATTTGGAAGACTTAATTAATTTCTTCCCAGTCTTTGAAAATAAAGATTTGCCAATTGATTTGCAGGAAAGAGTTAGATCAAAAGTTTGGGATTTTTCAGGAAAGGACATTGGTTTGATCAAAGGAGTTGAAGGTGTCAAACTGGCAGTGAAAAAGAATGTGGTGTTTCCGCAGACTGCACAATACCCAATGACAAATGAAATAATAGAGGGGATAAGACCATTAGTAGAACAATTCTTGGAGCAAGGAGTTTTGAAAGGAGTGATGAGCAGTCCGTGTAATTCACAAATAACGGATTTGAAAAAGCAAAATGGGAAAATTCGTCTGGTCCAGGATTTGAGAAAAATAAAAGACATAGGGGGTCATTCCGACCCTGGCGGTCATGGACCGCCCCATGACCGCCAGGGCCGGGGACCGCGGATGCACCGCCAACAGGCTGGCAGTGCATCCATGGGCATTCTGACCGCGGCGGTACAGCCGCGGTCAGAAACGGAAAACCGGCGGTGTCCCGCCGGTTTCCCGCTGCCCTGGGGAATCCTCCAGGGCGGTGCTGGATTCCGACCCCCTTACCGCCAGCCTGGCTCTGGCGGTTTTGACCGCCAGAACCTGGCTGGCGGTAACGGGTGTCGCGGGGCCCCTGGGGGCCCCTGCAGTGCCCATGCCACTGGCATGGGCATTGCAGGGGCCCCCTAACAGGGCCCCACCAAGATTTTCAGTGTCTGCCAAGCAGACACTGAAAATCGCGACAGGTGCAACTGCACCCGTCGCACCCCTTCCACTCCGCCGGCTCCATTCGTAGCCGGCATCCTCATGGAAGGGGGTTTCCCGCTGGGCTGGCGGGCGGCCTTCTGGCGGTCGCCCGCCAGCCCAGCGGGAAACTCAGAATAACCGCGGCGGTCTTTTGACCGCGCAGCGGTATTCTGGCGGTTCCCGCTTGGCGGGCGGCTCCCGCCAAGCTCAGAATCACCCCCATAGTGGTGAAGTGTTGGCCAGTTGTGCCGAATCCAGCAGTGATATTGTTTCAGATTACATGTGATGCTGAATGGTTCACAGTCATTGATTTGTGCCAAGCTTTCTTTTCTGTACCTCTACATGAGGACAGTAGATATCTCTTTTGTTTCAAATGCATGACCAGAGTCTACTGTTGGTGTAGGATTCCTCAAGGGTTTTTAGAATCACCATTGATTTTCAATCAGATTTTGAAAAAGAACCTGGAGTCATTGGTAATGCCTTACCAATCGACTTTAGTAAAGTACATTGATGATTTGTTGATCGCATCAAACACAAAGGAAGTCTGTAGAGAGGATACGATTGCGTTGCTGAATTTTCTGGGAGACAATGGTGATAACGTTTCTCCGGCTAAGTTGCAGTATGATCAGCAAGAAGTAAAATACTTGGGACATGTGATTGAGAAAGGGTCAAGGAGAATTTCAAGAGAGAGAGTAGCGGCAAAAATGAAAATGAAACTGCCAAGTTCACAAAAGGAGTTGAGAATGTTTTTGGGAATGGTAGGATATTGTCGCCAGTGGATTCCAAATTTTTCTGCTGTTTCAAAGCCATTGCAAAGATTGACACATAAGGATATTTTTGATCCGATAATGATGGATGAGGAATGCATGAGAGCTTTTCTGAGTTGAGAGGGAGTTTGTGTCAAGCATCAGCTTTAGGCATGCCTGGTTACCCAAAACCTTTCTTTTTGTTTTGTCATGAGAGAGATGAATGTTCTGTGTCTGTCTTGACACAAAAACATGGTGGTGTCAATCGTCCAGTAGCATATTTTTCAGTTACTTTTGATAATGTTGCAGCAGCCCTACCTTGTTTTTTGGAAGCAGTTGCAGCTGTTGAGCAGAGTATAACTCAAAGTGAAAACATTGTGATGGGTTATCCTCTGACAGTGATGGTACCTCATTCAATAGAAATTCTATTGAACAGGTCAAAAACACAATACCTGACAAATGCAAGACTGACACGATATGAAACAGTGATTCTTGGGGCACCAAATGTAACAATAAAAAGGTGCACAGTACTTTACCCCGGCAACACTATTACCAAATGAGGGGGGAGATCTATCTAGAATAGACGATGTTGAACATGATTGTTTAGAAGTGACAGAATTATGCACCAAACCAAGAGATGACATTAAAGACACTTGTTTGGAAGACAATGATCAAACTCTCTTTGAGAAAGGGGAAAGAATACAAGATTTGTTACAAGCAGTACAGAAACCTGAGAAAATTGCCGTGGTCAAATGCAGTGCACACCAGAGAGGACAAGATAATATAACATTGGGAAATGCTTATGCAGATCAAGTTGCGAAATGTTGTTCTCTGAATGGGATTTAATTCAAAGGAAATTTGGAATTGATGTCTGAAAATGAAGAAATGTATGCAAATCTCACCTTGCAAATAGTTGAAACATTAGATGAATTGAAAGCAATACAGAACAATTTTCTAGAAGAGGAGCATAGGGATTGGATAAAACATTGTTGCATACAAAGGGAAGATGAAATTTGGGTAACAGTGGAGGGGAAAGTATTCTTACCAAACAGCTTGTTGACACAAATGGTTAGATACTATTATGGTCAGGCTCATATAGGAAGAGATGCGATGATCAGGAGTTTTAAACAGTTCTGGTACAATCTAATATCAGTTTGCCATAGGTGCATAATTTGCCAGCAAATGAATGTCGGCAAAGGAACAATTGTCAACATGGGACACATAGGTATGGCGGGAGGGCCATTCAGTAGGATACAAATGGGTTTCATTGAGATGCCTGCATGTGCTGGTTTGAAATATGTGTTGGTGATTGTGTGCATTTTTAGTCATTGGATTGAGGCATACCCAACAAGAAGAAATGATAGTCTTACAGTGGCTAAATTGCTTTTGCGAGAACTATTTTCACGTTTTGGTTTTCCGATTTCAATGGAATCAGATAGAGGAACACACTTCAATAATGAGGTGATAAAGTTGCTTTTTTCTGCATCAAACATTCAGCAGAGACTACATTGTAGCTATCGCCCAGAAGCTTCAGGCCTTGTAGAACAGATGAATGGAACATTAAAATCACGATTGGCCAAAGTGTGTGTATCAACAAATTTGAAATGGACAGATGCTCTACCACTATCACTAATGTCAATGAGAAGCACTCCTGATAAGAAGACTGTGTTGTCTCCACATGAGATTTTGATGGGGAGAGCAATGAGATTGCCAGCAATATCTGCAAATGCACTTGTGAATATGACAGATGATATGGTGCTAGATTATTGCAAAAGCCTGGCTGATGTAGTTCGGTCTTTTTCTCATCAGGTGGAAGTTGCAACAGCACAACAAACACAAGGTCAAGGTCACAGTTTGAGAGCAGGAGACTGGGTACTTATACGGAAACACGTACGAAAGTCTTGCCTTGAGCCGCGGTGGAAGGGACCTTATCAGATTGTGCTCACTACGAGGACTGCTGTGAAGTGTGCTGGTTTGCCGAATTGGGTGCATGTGAGCCATATGAGAAAGGTGTATGATCCAACAGAAAGAGAAGAAGAACTGTTGAGATTACCAACAGTTGAAAACATTGGAAACAAAGAGAAAGAAAACGAGGAAAATGTCGACAATGGCAGAGATGTACCTACTCCTATAACAGATGAAAAAAAGCAGAATGCTGAAGGAATTGAGCAGGCTGCGAATGGAGTAGAGGAATCAGTCCAAGAGGGAAACAAAAAGACTGACTTCGATCTGAGGAGGGTGTCCTCAAATGAGGGAGAAACACAAGAAACACAAGAAGAAAGATCTGCTCAGAGGAGGGTGACCTCAGCGGCAGGTGGTTTGACATACCAAAATGAAGAAAAGACAGACCCCGTTGGTCAGGAATTGAGGATAGTCCCGCCCAAGTAGATTATACTCTTCCTGAACCAGTTGCGGGAACGTCAGAAGAGAAAGGTCCAAAGGCAAGTGAAGACTCAATACTGAGAAGATTACTGACAAAAGGAACATTGAAAGGAGACAATTGGCCAGAGAAAGTTTCAAAGGGAGGAAAGGTTGATGTAATTCCACTGAGTCAAGAAGGAAAAGAATTGAATGAAGGAGAACACATTAGTGGAGAAGAAACTGAGAGTGGCAGAAGACCGAAAAGGAAAAGAGTTGCAAGCAAAAGATATGCTGGCCCTGAATGGGCATATTTAAATACAAGTGGCTGACAGGAAGAATTCTAGAGCTATTGTTTTGACAGAGACATAGAAGATTCTTACTTTGGAACTTGAATAATTGCAAGAAAGAGACCTTGGGTGAAGAGAAATTAAAACTAGAGTTTGATAATAATACTTATTGGCGTATACAAATAAATAACTGGATTAGACAAGCTGCTATACTGGACTTGACAAAAGGACTGTCCAAGAGTGAATGAATAAAAAAAATTAAAAAAATAGGAGGGATTTATGAAGTGTTTTTGAGGAATTTTGACATTTTTGTTTTTTTAATTTTTGTTTTTTTATTAGAAGAATACAGAAAAAAATGAATAACTTTCATAACCAAAACATTAGGATTAGCTGTTGTAAAGTGTTTAGTATTGGTTTGGCGGTAGTGAGTGTGTTAATATTTTTGTTGTTGTTTGTAGGTGTGTCTGTTTATAAGATGGATGGAGCCAACCAGACTATGAAAATTGAAAGTTCTTTAGATTTGACTGATAAGTCACTAACAAAAGATAAATTTAGAATAGATGTCAAATACTTACATGAAGAGAAATAGCTTTCTTCTAATGTTTTCTATCACTTATTGCATGAGTCCGCTGAGGTGACAGACGCGAATGATTGTTATGTATGTACACAGATTCCGACTTCAGTGGAAGGAGGAACTGCTTATCATAGCTGACAAGTGACTTCTGCTATAAGTTGCAGTCTTTTCCTAACGCTTTACTATAATCAAGAATATATCCAGTATTTTTATTCAAACTATGACATAGTATTGTCATTTGTACCTGTCATAGGTTATTTGAATAACATAGCCAAAGAAAATAACATAGTAATTATGAGAGATTTCTTTGAGCCTACTTTAACCTTTGGTACAGCTTTTGCTCATATAAACAATTTGACTTGTTTACTAACACCAGCAGAAAAGAAGTTCTTAGATAATACAGAAGACAGAAGAAGAGAAATAAAGGCAAAGATAGATAAGGGAATTATAAGTAGAAAGCCTGGAATAGATTATGTTTATAATGACATTACTAAACAAGGAAAACTAACAATAGATGCTGAGCATGTAGGAAAACTTTGTACATATAGATCTTGGAGTAAGAATGATAGAGTGTTTATTGGAAAGAGTGAATGTAGACATGTTTTTATGTTTAGGAGTAAGTAGGATTTTATGATGAATGGACAGGACCCTCCAGTACCTGGGATTTGTTATATATGTGGAAGAAATGCATATTACTGTCTTCCTAGAGGATGGTATTTAGGAATAGTCTTTCCAAAAATCTATCAGTTGGAAGACTTGAGTAAGTTTCCTGAGTCGATGAAATTTCAAACGAGACACAAGCGAGAATCAATTTCTAGCACTGTGGGGCACATTTTTGGGGCTAAAATTCCCTCAGTGGATGTAGTCCTAAATTCAATTAAGATTCAGAAAGTTGTCTACAATAGTGGATAACATGTTGACAAGATATTCTGGAGCTTTCTTTCTTTTGCTACAAGGGCTATGGCACTTCAGAATCGCCTTGCGTTAGACATTATTTTGGTGAAAGAGGGCAGAGATTGTAAATTATTGGGTTCTAATCATTGCTGTTCTTATACCTGATAATTCAGGTAAAGTTAAAGAACTGATTAAAAATATGACAAGTGCTAATAGTGAGGATCAAAAAGGACTAACAGAAACTACAGTTTGGGAAAAAAGCTGGCAAAGGGAATAAAGCTGTGGGGAACTGGTTTAGCAATGTGGGGAGAAATATTATTTTGACAATAGCAAAATGGATGTCAATAATTTTATTTTGTTTAATTGGCATTTGTGAAACATATAAAGTGATAAAGTGTTTTATGAAAATAAAAAACGGAAAAGAATAGAAGAAATTTTGAAATACAAATTCTACAAAGGGAATAAAAGAAGAAAAAGAAATAATGTGAAAATAAATGTTTCAAAATTTTGAAATTGATGATCATAAATGAATTTATTATGGGTTGATGTGATGGCATAAGTAGTCATCAGATCAGGGATTCTGAGAGTGTGAATTTTTGAATATGTTTTTTAATGATTTCCATACTAAGAAGTGTAATGAATTAACATGAAAAACGAGTAACTTTTGAAAAATATTCATTTATGTTCGTTTTCTCTCCTTAACTGAGCAAAATTCTAACTAAATGCTGTGGTTATTTTCCATAATTCAAAGCTTACATAAAAAGTGTTTTCGAAGTTTGTGTAAATGTGTCCTCAGCTACCCCTAGTGGGTTGCAGTGTTATGTCTTACAAGGTAATGTTTTAACCGAGTATTGCATAAGTTGAAAAGTCCTATTGTTTGAGAATGTTACTAATATCTGGTCTTTCCTCGAGGATGGAAGTGAAGTGAAACAGTAAAGGTTTCTTCCTGAGACAAGACTTCTGGGAGGTGATGAAACAATGGAGCTACAGACGAGACGGAAGAGGAATTGATATTATTGAAGAAAAAGTTATAGTTAGTGTAGATTTGTTGTGTTTTAGGTCATCAATTTAGTTGTTGATTGGCTGAAACGTAACCACCCCATAGATTGACCAATCATAAGCTTATTAGGATTTAGTATAACAACTGGGGAGGAATCTTGGGAGAGAGAGTTGGAGATTTAGATTTTGAGAACAGAATTAGAGATCCTATGTGGGTTTAGCTGTTGTTGGGCCCAAACCTTCTGATGATACAACTGATGGAGTCCCCTGGCCAAAGTACTTGGTAAAGTATGTCATTGAATGATGTGATGTGTCTCTTTTGCTTTTCAGGTACCAGCTGCAACCAATTATTATATTGCTGCACCTTAATAATATTTCTTTTTATTAATCAAGTTAAAGAGTTTTCTAAATTTGTGTTACTAAATTCTTTTTACATGAAGCCCAATATGTTGATGCTAATTTGTGGTTAGTGAGGGAACTAATTTGAAATGCTCATGACTTATCATGAAATCATTTTAATGCTGAACTAATGTATACTTTGCCATTATTACCGGGTTTTGTATTATTAGTAAGTGTGATTCTTTTGGAATTTGTTTGATTGCCCTAGTCAGATTGAGATATATAAGACGCTTAAATCAACCGCTATTGATCCTATATGCTTATCATTTGTGTTTGAGAGTTATTTTTGTAACATTAGCATTGTTAATATGGGGAAATAAATTCATAAATTCTTCTAATAAGCTGGTGTGATTATTAAGTGTGGTTTACTATCATTGAATTGTGATTGACTTTTGTTGATACTCACATCGCTCATTGATGACATCCCCTCAAACCTATGTTGCTTTGATCCATCATCCCCAGCGCAGAATCCACTATTCAGTGTAAATAATAGCTAGGAATCCGTGGCTTTGCAGCACTGCTCATGAAATAAGAGTTTCTTTATTTAATCATTTATTTCTAAAGGTGTGATTTATTAACTAATTATACATTATTAGAGCGTTTTCTATGATTGTCGACTATTATTTGATGGCTGTTTTTTATTAAGAAGTCGGCATTGTGGAAATGAACGCTCGATCCGAGCTTCCGCATCACAACGCGTACGTTTGCATCATGGTTTATTTGTGTGTTATTGTGTGCTCATGACAGCCTTAGACACCATGATCTCTCTAATCATGTGGAGTGGGAGTGAGGAACAAGAGGACGAGCTAGCGCTCCCTAGTAGCATGTGCAGTCCTCTTTTTATTGCTAGCATTCAATCACGCATGTGTGAGGTGCCAGTGACTTTCAAGAAGCACAGCTCGGTGAGGAAAGGAGGTCACAGAGCCTACTGCATCACTGTACATCTTCTCCTAAGCCCTACTGGGGGTAAAATAATCATTGGGAGTCTTGGCAAATCTTCCTCACAACTCGAGGAATCAAGGGTGTGGGAGGAATCACGTAAAGCAGTTGGTCGTTCCAGGTCAGCTGAAACGCGCCTCCTAACGCCTCCTGCATCGGACACTGGAGACTGCAGAACGACAGGCAGTGTGCGTTCTTGCGGGTGGCAAACAGGTCTGTCTGAAGTGCTCCCCACATCTGGAAGATGTGAAGAACCACATCCGGATGGAGAGATCATTCATGATCAGCTGAAAAGTGCCAACTGAGAACATCCACATGTACGTTTAGAGCTCCAGCCAGATGGTTTTCTACTATGCAAATCCGATGGTCCTCTACCCAGGACCAGAGCCACAGAGCCTCTCTGCAGAGACGGTACGACCCTACTCCTCCCTGCTTGTTGATGTACCACACTGAGGTAGTGCTGTCTGTTAAGACTTGCACCGACTGACCGTGAAGGGATGGGAGGAAGGCCTTGAGATCCAAACCTAACACCTGCAATTCCAACAGATTGATGTGAAACATCTGTTCTACTGGGGACCAAAGACCTTTGGTCTCCAGATCCCCCAGGTGAGCTCCCCACCCTAGAGTAGAAGCATCCATTATGACTGTGGTCACCGGAGGTGGAAGACAAAACAACCTTTCTTGGGAGAGATTGCCATCCACCATCGCAAATCCACCGCAGCATCTCCAGAGATCGTTATTGACTCCTCAAGATCCCCTTTGTATTGAAACCACTACTTGCTGAGGCACCACTGGAGAGCCCTCATTGCCAATGTGCATGAGTGACCAACAGAATGCAGGAAGCGAACAGACCGAGCAGACGTAAGACCTTGTGGACTGGAACAGCCGCTCGCTTTTGAAACATTGTAATCATCACCTGAATGTCCTGAATCCTCTGTGTAGGAGGGTAGGCCTGATTCAATGTTGTGTCCAGTACTGCCCCTGTGACCAGGAGGCACTGAGATGGCTCCAGGTGAGACTTGGGCACGTTTACCGTAAAGCCCAGGTTGAACAACAACTAGGTTGTCACCTGCAAATGATGCAGCATGAACTCTGGGGACCAGGCTTTGATCAGCCAATCATCCAGGTAAGGGAATATAGATATGCCCTTCCTTCTGAGGTCCGCTGCAACCACTGCCATCACCTTCATGAAGACTTGAGGTGTGGAAGTAAGACCAAAAGGAAGGACCGCAAACTGATAGTATTGCAACCCTATCATGAACCGGAGATACTTCCTGTGTGACTTCAGAATAGGGATATGAAAATAACCATCCTGCAAGTCGATAGATACCATCCAGCCTTCCTCAACTCAAGAAGCACCTGTGCTAGGGTCTGCATTTTGAACTTCTGCTTGAGGAACCAATTCAAAATCCTCAAATCCAGGATAGGGTTCAATTGACCATCTTTCTTGGGAATCAGGAAATACCTTGAATAACATAGCTGACCCGTTTCCTGCTCCGGAACCAACTCCACTGCTCCTTTTAACAAAAGGGTATGTACCTCCTGCTGAAGCAACAGGAGATGCTCTTCTGAACAAAATGAATTAAGGGGAGGGAAGGGGGGAGGGAACTTCCGAAAGGGAAGGGCATAACCTTTTCCCACTACCCTCAACACCCAAGAGTCCAATATTATTAATTCCCACTAATGGAGAAAATGTAACAGCCTTCCATCCACAGGTAGGATATGCTGGTGAAAAGTGCGAGAACTAGTGCTGCTTCCCTGGCTGGACTCTACTGCAGGATGAACAGGAGGAGGAAGGCTGCTGGATGGCTCCCCGCATTCTAACTCTCCCACAACCCCTATAGGACCTGTAGAGAGGGTTGGCAGGCTGTTGGACGTGGGACTGCTGCCTCCCATGAAAGGACAATCCACATCCAAGCCCTATGAATCTGCAGAAAGGTCTGAAGAGCGCAGAAGAAGCTTGAAGGCCCAAAGATTTTGCAGTGGCTCTGCTATCCTTGAACCTTTCCAAGACCAAGTCTGCCTTTGCTCCAAATAGCCTTGCACCATCAATGGGGGGTTCATCAACGTAGCCTGCACATCAGAGGAAAACCCAGAACCTCTGAGCCAAGCATGCCTCCTAGTCACAATGGAAGTCCCCATGATTCTAGCAACTGAGACGGCAGTGTCCAGCCCTGACTGAATCACCTGCTTAGCTTCCGCCTGGCTGTCCTGCAACAGTTCACTAAAATGTTCCTGAATTTCATGCAGCAACTTAGGGACTACCTCCTTTTCCATATCCATTAGGGCATAAATGTATCTCCGAGTACACAGGTTGCATTAATTGATTTTAAGGCCATGCTTCCAGAGGAGAAGCACTTCTTTGCCGATTGCTCCCTATCAGATGGTGTTGTAGGGAATGACCCCGGAGCTGATCTAGAAGAACAAAAAGCCTGTACCACCAAGCATTCCGGCGTTGGGTGTCGGGACAAAAGTTGTGGATCACCTGGAGCCACCTTGTACCTTCTGACTACAGCCTTTGAAACCGCAGGTGTAGTATTCGGTTTCTTCCATATCTCTAATATAGGCTCTGTTAAGGCGTCATTGAATGGGAGGAGGAGCTCTGCAGAGGAAGCCGATGGATGTAAAACCTCCATCAGAATATTGGTTTTTAACTCTGACACAGGAAGTGGAAAGTTAAAAAATTCTGCTGCCTTCCTTATCACCCCATGGTAGGTAGTCGCTTCTGCTGAGGGTTCACCTTCAGGGGGTAAAAGCTCCCACTCAGGGGACGTATCCAACCCACTAGCAGAATCTAATCCCTGGAAATCATCCAAAGTCCCAGAGATTTGTCCTTCTTCCAACTGTTGTTGTTGTTGACGTTGTTGTTCCTCTAGATACTGCTGCTCTTCTAGAAGTCTCAAGGCCTTTCTTCTAGACCTTAGCCCAGACTCCAAATACGGCATCGATAGAGAATTTATTGATGTTGACGGCGCGGCCTTTAAAGGAGAGGGCAACACTGGCGGAGGAGGGTGAGGGTTAAAAATTGAGGAACTTAGACGGATCCACTCCCGCTGGCTGCACTGGATCTGGTGCTCAAGCCCCAAACTCCTGACCGTGGGAGGATGCAGGGGAAAAGTGAGCTGTTGGACTCGCAGATCTCAATCAAAGTTCGGTGCCGGAGATGCCTCAGGTGACTGTGGTTGTAGAGTCACAGTGGGCTGACTTCCCAAGTCGTGCGGCACCATGACCTCAAAGTCGAGACGGCGACTGATCTCTCGATGAGCGGCACCGTGACTCATGACGTCAAGACCTCGATGAGCTGTGCGATGAAGTGTTGCGTGTCCTCGATCTTCACCGACCTCTTTTCCCCTTCTTAGCTTTTGACATAAAGAGCTTTGCCTGGCTCTCTTTCAGAGCTTTCAGGTTCATGCCTTGGCAGGACAAGCAACCTGCTGTGTCGTGATCCGACCTCAAACACCAGAGTTAGTTCTTGTGAGGATCCGTCACCGACATATGGCCCCCGTACTCTCTATAAGGTTTAAACCCATATTTCTTCGGTGGAGCATAGTAGCGCTACAAAATAATTCCCTCGATACAGTTGAGATACAACGACGAGGTAGAAAACCATTAGCGTCGAAGGCGTGGAAAAAAGGCAACTGACGTCAGCACGCCAGCAAGAACTTATTATGGCTCTGATGACGTCAGACGGCAAGCAATTGTGACGTCCTTGTCAATGTGGAGAGCTAGGAAAAACTTTCTGTCAAATGGTGGTGCATTGGGAGAATTCGTAAGGTGAGGAATCCACAGTTAATTGTATCCATCAGAATGTAAACTTGGGAAGTCCATCCCTATAGTAAAGTTCACGAATGTCTCTGATTTGACAGATTATTGGTTACACACCACTCAAAAAGGGCAATGTCCAATTGAAATTCGACTTCTAAACAAACTTGCAACATGACAGAGAATTCTCAGGCTTGATCTGGAGTAATCTCCTTCTTCCGTGTGAATCCAGTAGTCAATAATAGTTTTGTACATCACTCGATACGATGCAAGTTTTTCCCAGGGTGGAAGACGATTTTAACAGTTCCCAAATGAATGTTCATGTAAACAGTATCAACTGCTTTAACGTTTAATCCACAGGCGTAAATGTTCCAGAATCAACATCATTGGGAAAAAAGCCTTGTACTTTGACCAATGGGACACTTCAATTTAGGTCTAGTTATGCTAACACAAGAAATATAATGCATTAATATTGTTATTAATAAAACACACATAATATGCAAACTTCTAAATCCAGTATTAGTAATATCATCAAATATGTAAAAACATTTCATTAATGATTGCAATCTTTGTTAAAGCATCACATTAGATATGAAAGAAAAGTGCATTTATTTTTTATGTGCACATAGCTTTATACTAATAAATCACATTCAACATTATAAATCAATTTGTTTCACTACTAACAGTTACTTTGATGTATAAAATATACTTGACATTATTTTAATCTTCTTAGCACATTGTCAATTCTGGTAGGCACAATGGTGTCTGCCACAATTAAAATGTGAGCACTTTTAAAATACATGCCAGTGCAGCATTTCTCTACATTAAGCTTTTAAAACGTGAATGTAAGTGCCACCTAATGTTCATGTCTGGGTCACGAAAAGCATTACTAAAATTTTCGCTCCAAAAATCCCGCTTCTGATGGCAATCTATGCCGTCACAAAAAGGACACTCTCATTTCAATGAGACAACTCAAAGCCTTGGGGCCTTCATTTACTGAAAATTTCAATTCTCTTCAGGTTCTTGTAATAAGCAATCCTCATCTTCTCCATTTCAATCTCTTCCCTCCTCTGGTTACTCTTAGCTCTTTTCTCTCTCCACAATTTGTGTAGTTTGTAAAATTTAAGTGCGACTAAAGCACACAAAGCTACAATCAACAAAGGTCTTAGGATCAGCCTTACAAATTCCCTTTCCCAAGTCTCCAAACCATGATCCAATGCTTGAAAATCCTTTACCCATCGCCTCCCAGGCATTCGTCTCCTTTAAGTCTTTCAGGACGTTTTTCAAATGTGTTGCGTTAGAGATAAAGGGCTACGTGTACAAAGCAGAAGAATTGCGAGTCGGAAATAGCACTCAATGCGAATCGCTATTTCCGACTCGCAAAACGGGAATCTAAGTACAAATCACAATTCGATTTTGCGATTCGGTGCGGAGTCGCATCGCAATTTGCGAAATCGCAAATTGCAATTTCCTAAATTGCACATGGGTGTGACCCGGACTGTGTAGCAAATTGCGAACGGGTGCAAACAAAATGTGAAAACCCACTTCCTGGTGCTGTTTGATGACATCAGAACTAGGAAGTACCCCCACATGGAACTGGGAGGAGTCTAGCCAGCACAGACAGCAGAGGCACACCCAGCTGAGAGGAGCAACTGCAGCCATGGCAACTCAGACTAAGGAGGTAACCACTGCAGGGAGGAAGACAAAACTCAAATTCTCTGATAAGGAGCTGGAGGTCCTGACTGAGGAGTGCTGCCTGCACCATGAGGTCCAGTTTGGCAAGGCAGCAATGAGTGTCCCTGACACACAGAAAAAGAAGATCTGGCTGGAAATTCAGAGCAAGATCAATGCGATTAGAGTCAGCCATCGCACCATCGAGGAGGTCCGCAAAAGGTGGTACAACCTCAAGTCCAGAACCAAAGAAAGGGTGGCAGAGCGGATGAGGGAGGTGCACGGAACATCCACAGTACCACCACAGGACCATCCACAGTACCACCTCCTGCAGCTATAGAGAGCATGGTGGAGACCACTCTGGAGCCAGAGGCTGTCGTGGGAATTGGGGACCTGGACAGTTCAGCACCTGGAACCTCCAAAAGTAAGTAACAAATCTCAGTCAATTACACCATTCAATGCACCATGCACACAACCACAGTAGCATGCATTATCCAAATTTGTTCCATGCCTATAGTTCAACCTAAAGAACAATGCATTATGGGTAATGGAGTAGAGTAGTCTAACTTTTGGGGAATATTTATTTTGATACACCACACATCAGAACGGCACTGACAGTGTATCCCCTGTGTCCCACAGGTCTCCCTCAAGTATCCACCGATGACCCTAGTGTGCAGGGAGATGACGATGCCACCATCACAGCAGACGAGGCGGCCAGCATTTCTGCAGGGGAGTGCAGTATCACACCAATTGTCCACCATGCACGTGAGACCACTGAAGAGACAGATGTGGACACTGCAACAGGGAACCTGACACCGGGCCACAGATGGGAGTGAGTCGGCCACTTCGAACAGCTGGGTCTGGGCGGAGACAACGTCATCAAACACCGGCTGCAGGTGAGGAGGATGTCACAAGTGAACAATTCCTTGGACTAGAGGCATCCCTACTGAGCAGTCACCACCTGCAAAATAAACAAATGCAGTTGATGAACCAAAACCTCCACAGACTGCAACAGACCTTCACACAGGGATTTGCCAATGTTGAAACACAATTTACAAACATGAACAGCAACATGGTAAACCTCACCACTACCATCAATGACTTGTGTAGGGAAATGGTAGCAGATCGGGCCCATGCAAGGCGTAGAGAGCGCAACACTGCTGCCTGTTTGGACCGGCTCAGTCAGTCCATTGGCCGCCTAGCCACCACAACTACCTGCCTGTCAAGGCTCACTGTTACGCTACAGGTGGAACTCAGCCATTTTGCCAGAGATGTGGCAAGGGGACTAGGGCACGTCAGTCATGCAGTGGACCTCATACAGAACTCCGAGGCAACAATGGGTATTGGTGACACCCCTCAGGACAGTGAGGACATCTCAAGCGTGAGCAGCGTTTCTGCCTCAGATGCACGCATCCTACAAAGTAGCAGTGACCGCCAGACATCAGGGGACCAACCAGGAACAGGCCATGGTGGGCGTAGCCACAGGAGGGTGTGATGTTGCCTACCTGGGATTCGCCTGAGGCACATGATATTAATGTGTCAGACGTTGTTATATTTTACTTTTTTACTGGTAGCTAAACGTCAAAAGTTCAATACTACACTCCTGACATTAAAGGAAATTGCACAAGCTGGCTATGTGTGTCTTACATTTGTGAGCGCTGTAACAGTTGCCACGGACCAGCCAAAGTAGTGAATTGCAATGTGGTCCCGTCTCCATCTGCCCTCCAGTGCGATGCTACCATCCCCAGGCTGTTGTTGTGGTGGCTCTTGCTCCTCATCCTCCGAATCTGTGTCATCTAGGGTGAGCATGGCTTCACATGGTTTTGCTGTGACATGTAATTATGACATTGGTGTGTACTACACAGTACCTAATAAATAACCATCACCGAACTCCCCATGTTCTTGGCATTGGTGTATCCCACTGTGCCTGAATATGTATGCATCATGTGTGCTCCTTGGAAATTTTTCCACTATATCAGTTATGACATTATGGGCATCACATTCCACCTCGATGTTGAGTGAGTGAGTACATTTCCTATTGTGGAACACATATACCAGATTTGCAGATGGGCAAATGGGTATGTGTCCAGTCCACACACCCCATTACATGGGGAAAGTTTGCAATTCTGTAGAAGTCCAGTTTGGTGTTGTGTATTTCCTCCTCATTCCTGGGTAGGTATATGTATCTGGACATGTGTGCGAGTATGGCATCTCAGAACCGTCTAAAGAATCGTGACAGGGCACTTTGGGACACCCCACCAGCAACTGTAATCACCCCATGGTAGCTACCCAAGGCCAAGAGGTGCAGTGAGCAGAGTACTTACACCTGTGTGGGGATGGAGCAGCTGCGCAAGGTCTGGCTTTCTAGCTGAGGTTTCAGCAGTTCAATAATCTCTAAGATGACTGCGCTGCTCAGTCTGTATTTGTCATATATTTCCTCCTCAGTTTGTTGAAATGTGGTCAGCCTGGTACTGTATATCTTCTCCTGTATCCGCCTCCTCCTCCTCCTCCTCTGCTAGGCAGCCTGGACTCGCCTCCTCCATGCAATCACGTAGAGTGCAGCCATTTTGAGAAACCCAGATGCCTTCTGGTTCTGGTTTTATACTTTGGTTCTGGTTATCACCTGTTTGCAATCAGTGCTAATCTGAGTGTGGAAAAATGGCTATTTGCGACTAATCGCAATTTGCGACTGCCTTGTACATGCGGTTTGCGACGCGCAAATTGCGATTTCTTAATTGCTAGTCACAATCTCAAGTCACAATTTTTTGTGATTCAGTAATTGGTTGCATCGCTATTTGGGACTCCGAAATGGCATTGGTACATACCATTTTGCTTTTTGCACGGCTCAAATAGCACTGCGACCAATTTGCGAGTTGCAAAACGTACATAATGTAGCCCAAGCTTCCTTATCTCCTTACTATTGTCCGGTACATATGTGTAGCAATGTTGCACCTGTAAATTTTTAAAGACTCTGCCATCCTTCACCAATAACATGTCTAACGCAAGAGGATTTTGCGAAACCATTGATGTCACAGCAACCGTCTCCATATCCATTAGCAACATTGCTCCAGCATAATCAGCAGATATCTGTTCAACATAGTTGACAACTTTCTAATTGTGATATCATTCAACATCACACCAACTGCTGGAATGATGGCACAACATATATCTCATGTGATCTCTGCTGCCCTAGCTCCTCTCTTGCTCTGTATTTTGGTTTCTCCTTCTAGACTGGATTGTCAAAATTGTCCACATGGTAGATTTTCCGAAAACTACCCCTAAGTAACATGTACCATACCAGGCTTTTGGCAGTTTGTAATAGGCACAAATTACATAAACACCTGGTGTGGCAGGGTCTTGTCCATTCAGCATAAAACCCCTTAACTTGTAAGCAAAACCACATGTTTACATCCACTAGTCTCTACAAAATGTGTGTCAGTCTTTGACTGAGGTCTATACATATAAAGCTTTCCTTCATGTTGCCAATCTAAAGCTAAGCGTCCTTGTGTATCACTACCTGCAAGATGAGTAACGTCCTTTTGCCACCTCTGTAAAACTACTCCTTTCTTCTATTTTGATTTTCATTGCTTTCCTCCTGTCATCCACTTGATTAATGAACTCCTTCTCAACTTTTGTGAGAATGCATGTTAAATTGTGAGCATTTGCAGTTCCAAATGTTAGGATTGGAAACCTCCCAAAATATCCATGTTTTTCGCTTTAGCAATCCTACTCAGATGCTGATTAAAAGGCAAAAAGGAAAACACAAGGTCAACGTTTGAGTAAAAATATTGTACACGCTCTTGGTTATATAATTGTGTTAGTAATTGACTTCAAGATATGTCTTAAGTTAGTCACGAGCTGTGATATGTGATTCCTTCCTGGACTGATGAAGAGATCTGTGTGACAACATAACAATCATGAACGTCCATGGTTTCAATGTATTCATACAGCAACCTGTAGTATACATTTGAAAACAATTCTCTTGAGTCATCTAGAAGAAGCAATCTCTCATCCTCCTACAGGGGCTCTTGTTCTGTCTGCGGTTTTCCCAACACTGGTGTAATTGTGCTTTCAACCCTGTCTTTCACACGCAGACTTAATCCAACTATCGATAAAATACCCTCAGTCATATATACCATTGCTAATCTTACACACACATACTTACATCTACTCCGTTTTCCTTGATCCAAACTCATGGCTTGTCTAGAGTCAGACCACGATATCAAACTCAAAAATCAAAAAACAAAAACAAAAATCCAAAAAGCAAAATCAAAATGTAAAGCAACTTTCAATTATTTACAGCGTCTCTTTTTTCTCTCTTTTTTTCTTTAAGTGAACAAAGCAAAAGCAAAATCAAAAATCTTTCAAAGTCTTTTCACTTTTTACTTATTTCCACAGTTTTTGATCTTCTAAAAAGTTAATTAAGTTTCTCTCTACTTGCAAATGTTCAAAATCACTACTGAAAGTGCTAATGTCTCTAGTAATAAACAAAATGGTAATCACTTACTAGCACTTCCAGCAAATAATGTCTCTGGTCATCAAGTGGCAATGAGATTTCAAAATTCAGTTTTAAAGCAATTTTAAGTTCCAAAATATTCAGCTGAATCCAAATTGTCAACAAATAAGGCAACACATTCCTTCTCCCATTCATTAGCTAGGAAGTGAGTCCATTCAGTAGCAGAATATTTTTGACTTGTCACTCTTTTTCCCTATGACCTTCTTGCTGCACGATCTTCACTGTCACTTTGATCAGACTCTTCAGTCACTTAAGCTATAGGTGGAGGCACAATTACTTCTGGTTCTGGGCTTTTTGAGGGGCCAGTTATCTCCAATCACAATTCTTGTTTCAAGCACCACTGGGTTTTCAATGTTCAATGAGCTAGCAGGAGTCCACTGATTCTGGATTGACCCTACTGCACCTTTGACTGCTATTGACGCACTCAGATTTTCACCAGTCTGTGCATGTTCTGCAACAGACACTTGTCCAGTCTTCACAGTTTGGCTAACCTAGGCCCCTTGTCTCACTGTATCCAACCCTAAAGGAACAGGCACTGTTTCTTCAAGAGGACTTGGAATTTTGCGTGTGTGGCTTGCATGAACCCAATTTGGCAGACCAGTACACTTCACAGCAGTTGTAGTAACCAAGATAACCTGGAATGGCCTGTTCCAGCACAGCTTTAAAAATGACTTTCTAATGTACTCCTTCACCAAAACCCAATTTCCTGGACTCAAATCGTGACATTGTTCCTGTGGCGGTTGAGCAGTTGCTTCTTCAACCTGATGAGACAAAGAGGGAATCACATCAGCTAGTCCTTTGCAATAATCCAGCACCAGGTCATCTGTAATGTTCACAAGTGCATAGCGTGCCCCATAATAATTTCATAAAGGGACAGTCCTGTCTTTCTGTTGGGTGTGCTACGTATGCTCATTAGAACAAGTGGCAATGCATATGGCCATTTCAACATTGTATATGCACACACTTTAGCCAGTCGAGACTTTAGAGTTCTATTCATGTGCTCGACTAATCCAGAGGCTTGAGGTCTGTAACTTCAGTGCAATCTTTGCTCAATTTGTAATGCTGCACAAAATAATTTTATGATCTCATTATTAAAACAAGATCCTGGGTCTGATTCCAAAGAAGTCGAGCATCCAAATCGACAGATTAGTTCCCTTAAAAGCAGCTTTGCAACTGTGAAGCTATCATTTCTGTTGGTTGGGTAGGCTTCGACCCAATGAACACCCACACCCCCAACAACACATACCTCAATCCATTGCAAACAGACCTCCTAATGAAATTAAGTTGCATTCGGGTGAAAGAACATTCTGATTTACCTATGCGTCTGAGATTAACCACAGTGCATTTCCCTACGTTCATCTGCTGGCATGTTACACATCTGTGACATACAGCTTCTGTAACCAATCTGAATCTGGGGTTGTACCATCTTTACCTGAAAGTACTGATCATGGCATCTCTGCCAACGTGTGCTTGACCGTGCTAATGCCTTGCCATTGAAGGTAAAAAAACTATTTGGCAACGCTGCTTTTCCTTCAGTGGAAACACAAACATCACCTTCATTTCTTTAAACACAGCCTGTTCTACTCCAACCTCTTCTTTCCTCTTCTGTCACTTTGTCCTGTAATCTCTTAACTTCTTCCCAAGTATCAATTTCTGTCATAAAGAAACTTTGGTTTGTGCCACTGGTGCTAGTTCTATTGCACCATTCCTCATTAAAGGATGTGCCATGGAGTGCACAGTACACGCCACTTGGTCAGCATAGGCGTTGCCTAATGAGATGTAATAATTTGACTTTTGATGTGCTGCACATGTCACGACTGCAATTTTCACAGGTAACTGCAATGCTTTCAATAATTTGTAAACTCTGTCACCATTTCAGACAGGTGATCCAGAAGAGGTCATAAAACCTCAACACCAAAACCATATTGACTATCAGTGAAGATGGTCACCTTTAATTGTTCAGAAGCACCTCATGCTCTAGCAAGAGCAACCAATTCAGAGACTTGGGCAGAAAAGACCCCTTGAAGTATGAAGCTTATATCACAGCTGAGACTGTGCAAACTGCATAACTAGCTATCAAAGCTCCATTACTGTCT
The DNA here is from genome assembly GCF_031143425.1 of Pleurodeles waltl. Lineage (NCBI taxonomy): Eukaryota > Metazoa > Chordata > Amphibia > Caudata > Salamandridae > Pleurodeles > Pleurodeles waltl. The sequence continues at coordinate 1,322,650,074 of NC_090444.1, forward strand.
CTTAAACAGGAGCCATCAACGAACATGACATAGTAATATTCGTCTAAGGGAGTATCTTGAATATCAGGTCTTGTTTTGGTGCACAGTTCAGTCACATCGAGACAGTCATGCTCCACTTCTTCTTCATGATCATTAATATTTTCAGCATTACTGGGTAAAAGCGTTGCAGGATTCAACACAGTACAGTGCATTGTATTAACGTTAGTGGAACCAAGTAGGGTGTGCTAATAACGCTTCAGGCGCACATTGGTCAGGTACTGTGTTTTGGATCAAATCAAAACAGAATGGGACACAAAAACATTCAGGGTGTGGCCCATGACAATGCTTTTGCACTGGCCAATGCTGACACCAACGGCTGCAACAGACTTTAAACAGCCGGGTAAAGCAGCAGCTACAGGATGGAGGAAAAAAAAGCCACTGGTCTGTTGACCCCTCTGTGTAACTGTGTCAAAACAGAAAGTGCACACCCATCTCTTTCATAGCAAAACAAAGAAAAACATTTGTTGTAATCAGGCATTCCCAGAGCCAGGGCTTTACACAGGCTTTCTCTCAGCTTGGAGAAGGCCTTCATGCATGTGTCACCAAATGATGCTGGATCAGAAACCTCCTTGAGTGTCAATTTAAACAAAGGTTTGGACAACAGTGAAAAGTTTGAGATCACTGGCGGCACTAGCCAACCATTCCCACGAACATTCTGACATCTCTTTGTGTTACAGGTGGATTAATTTGCATGATTGCTGAGACCTTCTTTGCACCTTTCTCTATGTGGTAACCTGAGTATATTACTTCCTCTTAACAGTACTGCAATCTTTCAGGGGAAACTTTATGACCGTTTCGCATAGGTGGTTTAACAGGGGAATTGTATCTCTTCTACAGGTTTCATATGTGTTTGATGCAACCATCATATCATCACTCTACTGAACTAGGACTGAATGAAATGGCATTTTCAGGGACACTAAATTCTTTGTCAAAATCTGATTGAAAACGGATGGTGACTCAGTATACCCTTGAAGCATACAACACCATGAATAAACACAGCTTCCAAGTGTAAAAGCAAAAACGAATTGGCTATCTTCATGAAGTGGAATGGAAAAAAAGCCTGACAGGTCAATGACAGAGAACCATTCGGCTTCACAAGGAATTTGGAACAAATTCACTGCAGGATTCGGTACCACCAGTCAACATGGAACAACAATCTTACTCACTTTCCTCAAATCCTAGACTATGCGGTATTCCCCAATGGGCTTTTGCAGTCCCAAAAGAGGGGAATGACAGGGACTTCCCATGATTTCATTCAGTATACCTTGTTCAACAAAACTTTCAAATACAGGGGTAATTCCAGCAATTACTTCTGGTGGCATATTATAAGTTGGTATCCTTGGAAACATTGCATTTCGCTTTACTGGGATTTTAACTGTCTCAACTCCTCTTATGAGTCCAATATCTTTCCCTGAAAAATCCCAAATCTTTACAATACCTGCCCCTTGCACCTCTTCGGTTAAATCATTGGCTGTCATCATTGGGACCAATGAAATGAGAGGGTACATTTCATCATTTGTGCTGGACGTTTCATCATCACTATTTGTCTGAATGGCTATTTCCTTGTGGATGCAACTAATAGAACAATTTGACTTAAATAATATATCATGACCTAACAAGCTCACAGGACTTAAATCGCAAACCACAAATTGGTGCTGATCCTCAAACTACTCTATTTTGACTGGGATATGTCCTGTAAAATGGTTAATTAACTGCTGATTTGCTACTCCTACCACCTGAACCTTTCTTCCTGACAGGGGCACATTTGGTACTTCTGAGGCTCTGACACTGAAACTCGTTGCTCTAGTGTCAACCACGAATGAAACATTGTGTCCCATAATGTTGGCATTTACATAGGGACCACGTTGATCCACCTCTAAAGATGCAGCTAACATGCAATCCTTCTCATCAGAACTGTCACTGTTATAAGTTTCTGGAACTTCCTCACCACTAAAATCAATTAAGGTGTATTGTGTTATCAACTGATTTACCTTTGCATTTGCTTTCTGATTCATGTTTTGCTGAGGAACCATCACTTGTTGCTGTTGAATTGGGGCTTGAGGAACCTGCATTTGCTGAGGGACTTGAATCTCTTGGTAGACCTGCATCTGTTTTAATCCTATAGGAAGAGTCACATTTTGAATTCAGGGTCTTTGGATTCTTTGAATTTGAACTTGACTACTGTCCACAGTCTGAGCAACACCACCATTCTGCACCAAATTATTCACATTACAGTACAGTCACTTCTGCTTCCAATGCCTGAAATTGCTGCACGCATGACATGGATGCAGTTTCTTCATCGACTGACCGCATCCACATTACCTCTCTGATCACCCGAACACCACAGCCTCTCCATCTACACTGAGACATGCTGTTAAACTGCGGTTGCACACCTTGCATCTCACTAATGTTCACCGTCATCAGCAGGCTGTGTGTTCCTATCTGAACAGATTTAATTTTCATCACCCTCAATTTCTCCTTCAACCTTTTCTGCTTCAATTCAATTTCATCACTGCAGCATCTAGCGTACTGCAGTACTTCATCGATCGGTTCATTCTGCCAACAAATCAAATACTGCTGAGTCATAATGCTAATCTCCAGTTTCAATCCTGGCACAAATCTAACCACAAAATGACTCAGGCCTTTCAGCTCAATAGTTTCAGACACACTATGCTGTTTGAAAGCCTGCAGCAATCTTTCATAATAGGCATGAATCGACTCCTTTGTCTCCTGTGCTGTGCTGTCAATTATTTTCCAATCAACATTCTTTGGGGAAACACTGTTTTTCAGAAACTCAATCACTTTATGATACATTTTCATCACCTCTTCAGATGGCGCACCTGTTACTGTATCTCTCAGTGGTTCACGAGTTGGCCAATCAGCACTCTGCTTGTACTCAACCCATAAATTGACCAGGACTACAATGTTGAATAAAGTGTTCACATCTTCCCACAGGCGTTTTGAAAGTTTCACAAATCTCTCTGCTTGTACCTTTCTCCCTCAATCTCAGGTAATCATTGGTGAGTGACAATATGTCACTTCTGCTCCACGGGACATGTACACAACCTCCACCTGGAATCCTCCTCATTGGCAGCATTTTTACACTCTTGTGGGTTTGATCTGCTCAAGCCGGAGGCCAATTTTGTTTTGCTTTCTTTTGATCTCTTTTGCTTGTCCATCTTCGTTCCCACTTATCAAGTGCTCCCTATGTCTGAATGTTCGTAACTAATTTTTTAATGTGCATTCTTATGCTGGGTGATCTCATGTTTGAAATGTCTTTGGAACTAAACTCTAACCTCTAACTCCATCTGAAAGGCTTTGATTTTTCTAAGTCAACATCTTATTTTTCTGCAAGTTCTACTAATTTGTCATAAGTCAGTCCTGCACATTGTGTAACATCTTTGCACATAAAGCGCAATTCATCTTCATTGCATGTATCCAATCATTCCACCTCAAGTGTCCCATTGATTAATTAAATAAATTCGAATTTTATTCTGGGCACATTCACTGTTCTGTCTCTTTCTGGGGTCTCTTCTGTTCTGACATTGCTGTTTATTGTAACTGTTGTACAACTCTGATTCAGACTGTCTAACCATTCAGTTAACTGTTGTGCTGAAAAAACGTGCAAATTAATATTACTCCTCTGTGTCGTAATTTGTGATGTATTGCAATGCATACTGGCAATCTGGTCTGATGTTGGCATGTATGGAATTGGAGTTCCCTGCGGACCTCTGACATCTATTATTGCTCCTACTTGATTTGACATCTGGTTAGAATTTGCAATTTGTGTAGGGGTTAAAGTTGGAACAAAGGAAGCTAATCTCTCAATTTACGAAATAGTTGAGTAAACTGATCTCTGCATATCACATGGTGGCACCCCTGCAGATACGAGATTAGGAGTCTGGAGGTTACTTACAGAATTACCTGAAGCATACAATGGAACAACTGGACCTATGGTTACAGGGACCGTCAGTGCATCAGGTCCTGTCTGACTCTGAGGAATTGTCATACCCGCACTTTGACCTGTTAATACTGTACTGTAAGTCAGTCCTGATTGATTTGGGTTAATATTTGGGGTTGTCTGCACTGGAGTATACATAGGCATAGTCAGATTAATATTTTGCATGGGTGCTGTCACATTCTGAAATGCTATCTCAACTGAATGTTATGGCGGGAGATGATTCATTAAAAGCTGAGTTATAAACTCGGCTTCCGAATCACTGTCATGTGTAATTGTCTTTTTAACCTCATCTGCTGTCTGCTCTGTCTTTTCTGTCTGCTTGCTTTTCGTTTTACGTCTTCTCTGATTGTATGAAACATTCTCACCCCATCTAACATCTCTACTCTCCACCTTATCAGTTCTTCATCCTCTCTAGCTTTCACTAGTGTCTTCTCTGCTCTCCTCATTCTATTCTCAAATTTTGCCATTTCTTTTTGTCTAGCAACGAATTCCCAAATAGCAAGAGCTTCATACTGTGCGCTTCTTGGAGGAGGATTCAATTCGCATAATACTCTCCTCAAATTTTCTAAAATCCTCAAATTGAAGGTTCCGTAACATGGAAAAGCCAATGAACTTCCTTTCTTGGTGATTTTACACTTCTGTTTAACCCAAATGCATGCTGAAACTCCTCTTGCCTCTGCCACTTCATAGGCTGGTGTTCCTTTTGGTGCTGCTTGTTCACCCTCCCTAACTGGAATAAACACATCTCCTCTCAGCGCACTTCTTAAAGATTTGAAAAATTTAATTTTGACACTCATTTTAAATCAATAATGCAAATTTAAACAAAATCAGGAAGTAAATTCAATCCCACAATTTTTTTCATAAACTGTTCTCAATCAATAGCAACGCAGTATTGTCCACCAATACGAGCGCAGCTTTCTCACTAACGGACCTAGCCAGCGTGGTACAACTGATATCACTCTCACTTCACTCTACTGCTGCAGTTTCTTAGCAATTGTCTCTTACACAACCACTCACACATACACTAAATGCAAAATATTGCAGCACTGAAAAACAAGTTGTCTGCTCGCTACGGGTAGGAACTCAGACACTTTGAAATCTGACGACTTACACATCCAACTGTGGCTTTTGCAATTATACAAAAGTGAAACTTGACCAGAAAATCTCACCCTGGTTGATACGGCTCCTCCACGTGTACTCAGGATTACCCAATACCAACCAACAACTCACATTCACTCAAGGAAAGCTACTGGTATTGTCAATGGCGCCTCATGACCAATATCTTACTGCAGACAATAAATTAACCAAGTGTCTTCGTACACTTGTGCATTACCCCGGGGTCTTAGACCTCAATGGACCCATAAACAACAACAACAACCACACACATTTTTTAGCACAAGACGCCAGATGCCCGGAATTGGGAAAAGGTCCTGCTCCATTTAAACTGGATGATTCAGTTCTTGCAAGACTTGGGGGTCCCAAAATCATGTCTGATTCCCTTTCAGTCTCTCGAATTTCCAGAGTTCCAGATAGAGTCGATGCAGGCCCAGCTGTAGCTTCCTGTTAAAAAAACAATGTTTATCAAGAAGGAGCTGAGGCAAGTTCTCTCGCCTATGACAGTCTCTTTGAGAGTCCTTGCCTGGATTGTGAAGCTATTAATTTTTTCCCATTCAGGTGATATTACCTGGGCCCCTCCATTACCGGGACCTTCAGTGCCTAAAGATCCTCCATCTGCAGAACGGCTTATGTACTCAGAGCAGATCTCCATATTGGAGGATGCCAAAATAGAGATGACTTGGTAGCTTGACCATATGGATGCTTGAAACGCCATACTCAGCAGTGTTCCGGAAGTCATTATGAAATCGGATGCCATTAGATAGGGCTGGGGAACGAGATGTAGCCCTGCTTCTACGAGAGGCCAGTCATATCCAGAGGAATTGCAGCTGCATATCAACTGCCTTGACCTATAGGAGGGGTTGTTGACAAGAAATTGTACCCTCACAAAGCTCAATGCTGTATTCTCTGCTGTGAGATACCTCAACAAATTGGTCGGGGGTACCCGGTCCCGACTCTTGGCAGAGATTGCAAAGGGCTTTTGGTACTTTTACCTCCAACACAAGATTTTGGTGATAGTGGAGTGCATCCTGGGTGAGAGAAATGTGGTACCATATTGGAATTCCCGCTTTCTGAGAGTCTCGAGTGATTGGAGGTTACATACCAGAGTCTTCCAATGTTTCAACCAGCAGTGGGGCATGTGTGTGGCAGATCTTTTTGCTTTTTCAGCTCCCAATCTTCTTCAGCTGGAGACCGGATCCCCTAGTGGTGAACTCGGATGCTTTCCTCCAGAACTAGCTGGAGGACATCTATTATGCACTTCACGCCTTCATCAAGATCCCAAGAGTAATTTCTAAGATGAAACGCCAAATGGCAGAGCTGGTTCTAGTGACATCTTTTTGGAGGGCTCAGCCATGGCTCACTTTGTGGTTGGAAATATCATGTCAGACTCAAATTCTGATTCCAACCTTCTAAAACCTTCTTATCGACCCCTTGACATTTCCTCAACGTCTGATTCTGTCAGTCCGACTGGCTTTGATGGCTTCAAATCTTTCAGGAGATGCTAGCAAATGATGGGTTTTTCGGAGCAGGCTTCATTCTGTCTCAAGCAATACTAGGCTCCCAGCATTAAATTTTTCAATTTCAATTTTTAAAATGGCTCTCAGCATTCACAAACAATATCCTTCAGCATGAAAACGATGGGTTTGTTGGTGTGATGAACAGGGTGTGGATCCCATGGGCGCAAATTTACATCAGATTATTTATTTCATTTCGCAGTTGGCAGACCAAGGATTGGTTTATAGATTGCTTAATAATTCCCGCTTGGCTATTTCTGCCAATAACCCGTGAAGAAGTATCCCTTAGTTTGTGAGTTGTTACAGTGCATCCGCTTGATTCAACCTCCCAAGCCAAAATATTCGGTTTTATGGGATGTGGATGTAATCCTTAGATTCTAGAGATCTTGCCTAGCTAATGAAGATATATCCAAGAGGCAACTGTCAGCTAAGCTTACAATACTTTTGTGCCTCATTTCATGCAGAGTTTCGGAGTTCATGCCTGGACTTATCAGGTAGAATGTTTTCACCTTCTTGGGTGATTTTTAGGATTTCTAACCGTTCTAACTGTGTGAGTTAGCCAGCTTTCCCAGAAAGTAGTGTGCTGCTTAAAGGCTTCTGAAATCAGCCAATTTGGTCAGATGGGTTAAATGGTTGTTGTCAGAAGAAGGTATAGACACTTCCTTTTTTGGTGCACATTCAGTAAAGCGTGCAGTGGTCTACAAGTCTTACTGGTTGAGGTCTTGCTTGAAAGACATTATGGCGGTTGTCAGTTGGTCTTTGAACTCTACTTTTAAGGTTTTCTATCACAAGCCAATTGTTGATGTTTCTTCTGTGGTTGTGGGTTAGCTTTCAACAAGCGTAATCTGAGGCTTCCAAGCCTGACATAGAACAATTTTTTTTATAGCTAAAGCATTAAATCATTTTCTATTCTATCAACGACATAGAGGCGAAGATTATCTCACCCGTATGTATATTACTTTATTTCATTCAAGATTATTTATTGAAAATAATATTTCTAAGTATACTGGTATTCATAAGATACTGCCCACCATTGCTGATTTAGGGAAAAGCTTGAGTTTTATTACAGCTTGTATATACTTTCTTTGCAGGATCAGACAGCAAACAAGGTTGAATGCTGGAGGTCCTGATGTAGTTTTGGTTGAAATGTTCCAGTTCATTTAGAAATATTCGGCTTTCCATCGCAGGAGGCAAGTGGATGACATATTAAAAGAAGCTGAGAGACAACCAGTGGTAGACATTTGAAAGGATTTTCCAGACTGTTATCTGTCGCTAATGCTAGGGTTTTGTTTTGGCTACAATTATGCAAAGAAAGAGGAAGGACAATGGACAGCAGATCTTATAGATCTCCTCAGGCCCTGAATGGTGGAAAGGGTACTGATGTCATAGGGCAGATTATGGGAAATGTAGTTTTCTTGTGTTTTACTGTAATATAACTGTAGCTTGATTGGCTGTTGTGGGTTTGCAGGAAAATGAGAGAAACATAATCCTTGCCTCCTGTCCCAATAGAATAAATAATTATTTGACAGGCTAGTTATGAAATGTCTTGTTCTTTGCAAATCACCTAATCTTCCTGTGGCTAAAATAATGAATGTATCCTTGTGTAATGTACTGTTGCTCATGTGAAGTGCTCCATTACCTTTGGGTCGAATTCGCTATATAAAACAGAAGAAAAAAAATCCCCTTGGTAAGGGGAGAGGGTCTTGTCTGGACGAACACAAGTGTCTGTTTCTATAAGAACTGAAAGGCTATAATTACAAACAGCACTAGCCCCTTTGTAGCTGCAAAGGAAACCCCGGTGTTTCATCGGTTGGAGATCCCCGTCAGTTTGTGCCCTAGTTTGTCGTGTGCCAATGAGTGCCATTGTACTCATGCATAGTATGCATTTTGTCATTTTTCCTGTATGTTCTAGCTCCCTCACAGCATGGCTCCAATAGAACGCACGCTGCCACTAGGGATCAAGCTCCTGGGCTGTTGCTGGAGCAGCAGGTGCAGGCGTGCGGATGCCACAGAGGAGAGCCTCCTGGGACAGGAGGGGGCCTGGCCGTGCTTGGCCTCCCCTGCTGGCTGATCCTGTCCAGGACCCGGCACGGGTGGCCTCCTGCATCGGGCTTGCTAGCCTTCACCACCAGTGAGAGCAGAAGCAACCGAAGTCCTCCTGATTCAGAGGAAGAGACAAGGTGCTGCTTTTGCCTGCAATGGTTAATCTACGGAACACTGGCTGGGTCCATCAAGCCACCGCCCCCGCTGCACCATCTTTTTCTGTAAGACAGGAGTGACCGGAGAACCTCTTGGGACTTCCAGTGGTGAAAGTACTCAACTGTACTGGACCACTCTTCACTTGATAGCGGGAGCAAACATCATGCTGTGCAGGACATTAAGGCCCGTATTTATACTCCGTTTGCGCCGAATTAGCGTCGTTTTTTTCGACGCAAATTCTGCGCAAAACTAACGCCATATTTATACTTTGGCGTTAGACGCGTCTAGCGCCAAAGTATGGGCAAATAGCGTCATTTTTTTGCGTGAATGCCTTCCTTGCGTTAATGAGATGCAAAGAAGGCGTTCCCGTCTAAAAAAATTACGGCGACGCAAATGCGTCGTATTTATACTCCCGGGCAAAAATCACGCCCGGGAGTGGTCGGGTCAAAAAACCCCGCATTTGCGCCACTTTTTAACGCCTGGGTCAGGGTAGGCGTTAAGGGGCCTGTGGGCTCAAAATGAGCCCACAGGTGCCCTCCCATGCCCCCAGGGACTCCCCCTGCCACCCTTGCCCACCCCAGGAGGACACCCAAGGATGGAGGGACCCATCCCAGGGACATTCAGGTAAGTTCAGGTAAGTATAATTTTTTATTTTTTTAAATTTTTTTTGGTGGCATAGGGGGGCCTTATTTGTGCCCCCCTACATGCCACTATGCCCAATGACCATGCCCAGGGGACATAAGTCCCCTGGGCATGGCCATTGGGCAAGGGGGCATGACTCCTGTCTTTACTAAGACAGGAGTCATTTAAATGGCGTCTGGGCGTCGAAAAAAATGGCGCAAATCGGGTTGAGGCGATTTTTTTGCCTCAACCTGACTTGCCCCATTTTAAGACGCCCTAACGCCATTTTCCCCCTACGCCGGCGCTGCCTGGTCTACGTGGTTTTTTTCCACGCACACCAGGCAGCGCCGGTCTGCTAGCGCTGGCTAACGCCATTCCATAAATACGGCGCCCACATGGCGCTTCAGAATGGCGTTAGACGGCGCTAAATTTTTTGACGCTAAACTGCGTTAGCGCAGTTTAGCGTCAAAAAGTATAAATATGGGCCTAAACCTCCCCCTGGGGCAGTAGCACCTTGTGGCCACCAGAATGCCTTTTCCTCTCCAGCCACGGAGTACATTTAAGGCCAGACATTCAGCACATTGCCACGATATGCTGTTAACTCGAGACGCCTGGGAACCACTGGCCTGCCCTGAACAAACGTCTGCCACACATGACACTAACACTTCCTCCAGTAATTTAGAGCAATTACCGCCAGGGTTGGATAGGGAAGGAGGGCATTCGCCCGGTGCCCGAGGCTCGCTGTCTGAGGCTTGATGTGGGCTGTTTTTTCCCCATCAATGTTCAGGCCTGCTCTACTGCTCTGAACTTGAGAGGCTGACCAGTCCCTGCTCAGCACAGATGATCTCAGACCACTGTCACATATACAATGACAATGGACCAGCCACTGCAGGCATAGTATGTGGTGAGAGCTCCCCCCTGGCCTTAAGGATATGACAGGGAGGCCTCGCCACGGGAGATGCTGAGTGTTAGAGGCAGAGTTTTCACTCCCCTTGGAGGAGAAAGTGATGGGTGCAATAAACAGTGTTCTGGTTTTGTCGTTCGCAATCGATGGTCACACTCCAATTCATGGTGGCCGGGCATGGCATCCTTGCTGCTATACGAATATCCCATCTCAGACCCAAAATGTAAACAGAAAGCAACTCCCTTCTTTACCTGTGTCTTACAGGTTTTATACTTAATTGAGAGACATTGTCAGTAAACGCCCTTGGCTGCGAGATTCCTTAGTGCCACCACAGTGCACTCTTTAAATTCCCTTAGTCAAAGGAAGGCACCAGAAAAAACATTACTATTTTTCAGACAGATCAAATGTTTAATCATGTACTATTTATGTGAAAAAAAATTAAAGCCCTTTCAAAGAAAACCAGTGAAACAAAGTGTTTGTACCTGTTGTTTAATCGTTGGGATAGCACAGTGATTGATGTGCTGTCTGCTAGGGTGTACTCATATAAAATATGTAGCAGTTGAGGGCCAAAAAATGCAGGATGGCTGAGTAAATTATAGGGCAAGAAAGGGAAACTTATGCAGCATAATGCAGCCAATTATATGATAGTATTACTTTATTATTGTCATTTTTACACTTGTGAACACTGTCTGGGCACTGGTTACACCTCAATAGTATCAGTTTAGCACTCAAACATAGAAATAAGCAACAGAAAGATGAGCAGGAATTGCTGTGCAACAACATGTGTTTCTGTGTTTCAGGTAACTCGTGAATCGTTTTTGCTAGAAACAACATATTTTTGTTAAAATAGCATAATTCATAGGACAGAGATATAACCTACAGGCTTCATTCTGAACAGTACCAACCCAGCTATTCTTCTTTCTGAGAAAAATGGATCCTGGTACTAAAAGTACCTGTTAGGTACAGAGCTACAAAATGGCAGAAAATTCTGTGAATGCACTGTAGGTAGTGGGTTCAGTGAATACACTGTAGGCAGGTCCCAGGCCAGCTGTTCCCTGCTACTACATTGCTCGCTCCTGTTTGCTGCCTCATTCTCACACCTTCTCCTTCTCTCCCCCGTTTTTCTGAGTGCTTTCTGCCTCGTTTTCACTGCTTTCTCCCTCCTTTCCCTCTGCTTTTTCTGAGTGCTTTCTACTGCTTTCTTACTAATTTTCACTGCTTTCTCCCTCCTTTACCGCCCCCATCGTTTTAGGTCGAGCCTAGGCGGCACATGTGCTATCCCTCAGAAACATGCTGTAATCAGTATGTGGCTTGACAGTCTGCCCATTGGCTTTTGACTGGTAACTTCAATTGTCTTTTAAAACCTCTTCCTTTGTAGTGGGTAATCTGTGTTTTAGTCCCTCCTTTTAGTTGTTTGGTAACGCTCAGAGAGGTGGGCCTAACTACAGTTAAGTTTCCACCATTGAGTTGAAGTGTTTGGTCTTGAAATAATTTTTTTCTTTTGTTTCTGGAGGCTGCATGGGGAGGTTCTCTGGTCAGGCTGTTTAGTTGCACAGCTGCTCCCCTGCCTTTTGCTTTCAAGCTGCTGAACACCTCCCACCACCCTGCTTTAAACCCTTCTGTGCTGAGGATGACCAGGAGCCATCCTCAGACACAGTGCTCTTATGCCAAGGACGGCCCCCGGCAGTCCACTGCACGCAAGCAGTAAAAATCCCTCTGGTGCGGGTCTGGTTCTGTTTTGTTGTGAGAATTGTGGGCATAGTCAGTCTTTTTGCCCCCCTGTGGGGCAGATGAGGGCAATAGCAGGGGCAGAAAGCCCACTACGACACCAGGAATTTTTTTCTTTTGTTAGTGTAGGGTGGGGGACGGGCCATGATGGCCCTATCAATGTCCCCACCTCAAGGGGCAGATGGAGCAATAGCCTCCAGTCTGCTGCCTGGGAGTGCATAAAGCACACAAGCACACCAGGGATTTTTTTTATTTTTATTAATGTAGGTGTGGGGGCTGGCCTTGATGGCCTTGTCAATGCTCCTACCCCAAAAAAAGTGAGCACAGTCTTTCTGCCACCCCTTTGGGTGGCAAATGGGGGCAATAGTTACTGATCCGCCTCCTCAGGGGGCAGAAAGCCCACTAGGATGCCAGGGATTTTTTGGTATAGTTAGAGTAGGGGTGGGGGCGGGCCAAAATGCCCATATCAATGCCCCCACCACAAAAAGAATTGTACAGTCTTTCTGCCCCCTCCCAGAGAGCAGATGTGGCAATAGCCCCCAATATGCCTCCCCCCGCTTCAGGGGGCAGAAAGCCCACTAGCACATCAGTTTTTTTTTATATTATTAGTTTAGAGCTGGGGCCTGCCCATGATGCCCATGCCAATGTCCCCATCCCCAAAAAGTGGGCACAGTCTTTCAGATGAGGTAATAGCCCCCAATCTGACCACTAGGACCCCAGGGATTATTTTATTTCATTAGTGTCAGGATGGAGGTGGGCTATGATGGCCCTGTCAATATCCCCACCCCAAATAAAATATTGACAGTCTTTATGTCCCCCTTGGGGGCAGATGGAGCATTGGCACCTAATCTGGCCCCCCAGGGGAGGGGAGAGCAGAAAGCCTACTAGGCACCAGGGACTATTAGGGGTAGAAGCTGCCCAGAATGGGCAGGGCAAAGCCTCCTACCCCCCAAAATGGACACAGTCTTTCTGCCCACCCTGTTGACTAAAGCATCTCATCCCAATGGCAAGGAAAAGGAGATTTGACTCTTTTGGGTGTTGATTTCACATAGGTGCCAGCAGAGCTTGGTTAGTTCCTAATATCATCCCACTTGACATGATGAGCAGTTTTTTTGGGTTTGGGTAGACTGCTCCTGGAAAAACCTACCAGACTAGTCACTTTTGAAAAGTTTACATTTGGGGAAGTCCAGGGTGGTGTGCTTCAAAAGCACCCCACACCATTTTCTTACCCACAATGCCCTGCAAATCTCCAACTTTGCCTGAAGTAATGCATTTTCCCTACATTTCTGTGATCCACAAAATTCCTACCACCCAGCATTGCTCCACCTCTGCTGATAAAAACTCTGCCCCACTTGTGTGGCTAGGCCTAGTGCCAACAACTGGAACTGATTCAACCAAGGTTCATAGGTGTCTCCATGCAAGCGCTTCCATTGTCCTTGAGTTGACCCTTTCCTGTTGTGGCACTGAGCAGAGCCACATAGGTGGGGCAGTGTTTTTTGGCACAGGTGGGGCAATGCTGGGAGGTAGGAATTTTGTATATTCCTGCAGACTTCTGAAGTTTTAATCACAGAAATGTAAGGAAAATGGGTGATTTTAGGGAAAGTGTGAGGTTTGCAGGGCATTGTGGATAAGAAAACCTAATGAGATCTATGCAAGTCACACTGTCCTCGATTCCCCTAGGTGTCTAGTTTTCAAAAATGTAAAGGTTGGCTAGATTTTTCTAGTTGCTGGCTGAGGTAGGGCTCAAAATCTAGTACTACCCACATTGGAAAAAGAGGGCCAGTTTTCAATGAAAAAATGTGCTGCATACACGTTGTGTTTTGGGCTGCTTCATGCACGGGCACTAGGTCTACCCACACAAGTGAGGTACCATTTTTATTAGGAGACTTGGGGGAATGCTGGGTGAGAGAAAGTTTGTGGCTCCCCTCGAATTCCAGAACTTTGCATTGTAGAAATGTAAAGAAAATGTGTTTTTTAGACAACTTTTGAGGTTTGCAAAGCATTCTGGGTGACAGACCCTGGTGAGAGCCCTACAAGTCACCCCATCCTGGGTTCCTCTAGGTGCTAGTTTAAAAAAATGTACCGGTTTGCTAGGTTTTCTTACGTGCCGGCTTAGCAAGAGCACAAAATCCACAGCTATGCACTTTGCAAAAACTAGCCTGTTTTCAGTAGAAATGTGATGTGTCCATGTTGTGTTTTGGGGCATTTCCGATCGCGGTCACTAGGCCTACCTACACAAGTGAGGTACCATCTTTATCGGTAGACTTGGGGGAATGCTTGGTGGAAGGACGTTTGTGTCTCACCTCATATTCCAGAACTTTCCGTCACAGAAATGTGAGGAAAATGTGTTTTTTTCGACATATTTTGAGGGTTGCAAAGGATTCTGAGAGACAGAACCAGGTGAGAGCCCCAAAAGTCGCCCAATTCTGGATTTACCTAGGTGTCTAGCTTTCAAAAACATACAGGTGTGCTAGGTTTCTCTAGTTACTGGCTGAGCTAGGGCCCAAAATCCACAGCTAGGCACTTTACAAAAAACAAGTCCGTTTTCAGTGGAAAAATGTGATGTGTCCACATTGCATTTTGGGACTTTTCCTGTTGTGGGCACTAGGCCCACCCACACAAGTGAGGTACCATTTTTATCAGGAGACTTGGGGGAACACCGAATAGCAGAGCAAATGTTATTACCATTTGTCTTTGTCTGTATTTGCACCTTCCAAATGTAAGGCAGTGTTGAATTCAGAATTGTGTCTACTTTTCAGAAATGTATAGCTTTCCGGGATGCACCATTTGTTTCACACCCATTTCTACCACTATCTGAAAGGCAGTTGAAGGCACAAAAATAGGAAAAATGGGCTATGTGCCAGTAAAATGCCAAAAATGTGTTGAAAATTTGGTTTTCTGATTCAAGTCTGCCTGTTCCTGAAAGCTGGGAAGATGGTGATTTTAGTATCACACCCTTTGTTGAAGCCATTTTGCAGGGAAAAAAACAGTTGCTTTCTTCTGCAGCACTTTTTCCTAAAAAATTCAAATTTTAACTGTATTTTGGCTAATTTCTCAGGCCCCTTCAGAGGAATCTACAAACCCTGGGTACCTTTAGAGCCCCAAGATTTTGGAAAAAAAGGGCGCAAATTTGGGTGGATAGTTTATGTGAAAAAAAAGTTATGTGGGCCTAAGTATGAACTACCACAAATAGCCAAAAAAAGGCTTGGCACAGGATGGGGAAAGGACTTGGCAGTGTAGGTGTTAACTAGTTCTGTGCTGTATTTTGTTTCCAAACAGCATTTATTTGTGTTTCACCTTTTTTTTCTGATCAACACGTCTCTGTGTTGTTTTTTAGGGTCGAGCCTGCGTCACATGCGCTTGCGCATGCGTTTTGCTTGCGAGACGCTTTAGGAGTTAGAAAAGGGCTTGGAGCCACGTCCACGTCACATCAGTGTCTTTCAATGGTCCGTGGGCTTGCCTGTTAAAATCTGCTTGCTTTCATTAGTGGAAGGCACGCATACGACTCGCTGTTTCCCGTCAGATTTGTGGACTACTTTTTATCTTTTGTTCGCAGCGCGATCTCGCTTGGCAGATGTTGAGCGCTTTGCATAACATCGACCCTGTTACATAGTTAATTGTACTTTTGCCGGTTACGTAGATAATTGCACTTTTGCCAATAGGTTTCACTAGGAGTGAACTGTAGCAGCGCGATCGCGCTGTTTTTTTCAAGTCAATGTGGCAAGAAAAATCCGGTTGTTTGTTTACAACTGCTAATAGCTGTAACTCGGAGAAATGCGAGACCCTAGTTTTCTTCTGCAGTAGGGCTGTATTTTATCGGCAGTTTATCGGCTCTGAACTCGCCTATTCATCGCTGGATTAGTGTCTCACAATCACTTACCCCGCACTTCCTGTAGTGCTTTAAGACATTAAACAGCACCTCTTATTTCCCAATAATTTGAACATAAAGCAAGCCAGGCTGAGATATGCTGCGGGCTCGGACTCCCCTGGTGCTCTGACTCCTTGAGGCACTGGGCTAATAGCTGTACATTACTTTGGTCTTTCTGGGATAGCGCCTCGAGGCAGAAGATCACTCTAAAATGCAGGTAAATAGATTCCACCCGCTCCAGATAGGGAGCCGCACTTACCGGTGCAGCCAGGGAGCCCAGTTTACAAACACAGAGGCTGGAAAGTAAGAAACTCAGATTAGTAAGTGTTAGTATACATTTCCAGCCTAACTGGACTTGATAACGAATAGTACGAAGTGCGCCTGTGACTCTTGCAGACACTCTCAATCACTTTGAGAGCGACACCATCATCAGGACTTCTTTCCACCTGCGGGCACAGAGCTGGACTGACAACTCTGACATGTTCCCAAGGGGGGGCTCCAGGGTAGGGAGCTGCTCTCGGAGCAGAATGGACGCTCATGACCCAAATGAGCCCCCACGATTCCTTACTAATTTCCAATTCTGTTTGTGCACCTTCCTACCAAAGCCCAGTCCTCACAATGACTCACAGGGGTCACAAAGCTGTCAAAGATTTCCATATGAGCCACATTTGATTTGTTCAATGTCTGCTTCGTGATTTTCAAAATTCTGGATACCAACTGAGATTGTGTTCTTTGATTTTATGAACCTGCTAATCACAGATTTCTTTTTACAGTGTTATGTGAATCACTCTGGGCACTGAGCCATGTATTTTCACACAAACAATATTCACCAAACTGCTACGTTTTACTTCTAATCTTAAAACAATATTGTTTACTTGGCACTGAGTATTGTGTAATGTTGATAATTTTTGACTTCTTCAGTAAATGTTCAACATTGAGCTGCAGGTGTCCCTAGAGAATGTTACCATTCATTAACTGTGCAATCACATTTAGCATCCAGATAATTATTGTCCTTTAATGTACATACAGGAACAGTCATCTTGTTTCAGTGATTTATCATCATAGCAGGTTTGTAATGATCATTTAGCACAGGGTTGGCTCTGCAGTGACTATGCTATACTGTATAAAAAGTAAACATGTACTGTATAAAACATAAAGCTGTTCAGGTGCTTCATTTTAGTCAAAAGATACTGCTCATCTGGAAACTCTTCATGAAACAGTCCCACTGATAAGGGTTGTGCTCTCCACACTTATAGGTCAAAAATTAGTATGCAATCATTTCAACTATGCTTTGTTTTGTCTCCTTTTCAGGTTGAGTGCGCAAGCGCTTGGACCTGTTATAAGTTTTGTGGGCTTTTCACCACGCCCACCTCATGCCCAACACTTTCACTCATTCGTGGGCTTGCCTTTCAAAAATCCCTTGGTGTCATTGGTAATTGCTTTACCCCTTCCTGCTCCATGGCAGTCATGGCCCTCACCCGCCAACACTGCACTCTGGAACAGTCACCCCATAATGCATTACAAGCATTCTTTTTCATTTTTTTCTTTGCCCATAACCAGGCCTGTGGTGGTCCTTGGACAATGGGAGCAGCGCCAAAACATTCAGTATAACACACTCTTTCTGTTCAGGTCATCTCTGGGTCCCCACACTAGGTTATTGGGGACCCCAAAATAATAACCCCTCCCACCATTCAGTCCCTTTGTAAGCTCTTTTATGGCTGTAACTTTTGTTTTATAGTTTGGAGTAGTTTGTGTTTTTAGGGCTTTAGTATTGCAGTAGGCCTGAAATTGTGTAAGGCACTATTCCCTCTAGGAGCTAAATTTATGGTTGTACTACATTACTTTGTGACATTCTATTTTCATGTGGTGATGCACTCTAGGGGCTAACTATATGGTTACATTACCATGTTTCTTACAAATTATATGTTTATTATGGTGTCTTCTAAGGGCTGTTGTGAGCATTACAGTCAACATACTACAATATTTGCTGCACTCAGTCGTCCCATAATGTTTTGCAGGGCATTCTTTTACAAAACCTTTTTGCTCACAACTCCGCCTGTGGTGGTCCTAGGGCAATGGGTTCACCCTCAAAATGTTCACCACAACGTGGTGTTTCTGTTTAGATCATCTCTGGGTCCCCAAACTAGGTTAATTAAGACCCCAAAATAATAACCCCTCCCACCATTCAGTGTGTTTTTAATCTCTCTTGTGGCTGGAACTTTTGTTTTACAGTTGAGAGTAGTTTGTGTTTTAAGAGTGTCATCTGTAATATCATTGCAGTAGGCCTGCTAGCCCTGAAAATGTGTAACATCCTCTAGTGACTACATATATGGTCCCGCTGCAATACTTTCAATCATTTCTTTTCATGTGGTTATGCCCTGTAGGGGCTGACTGCATGGTAACATGACCATGTTTCTTACAAATTCTATTTTCATTGTGGTATTCTCGGGCTGTTCTGAGCATTGTAGTCTAGTGCCAAACGTTTATTTCTGATCAAGATTTTATTTGGGTTTATATGATAATCATATATGTTTTATTAAACTCTCCTTATTGCAATTATGACCAAGATTCAGGCCAGCTTCACATCCTTATTACACTATAACTGTTTGAACGCTCTTCATATGTTTGAGTGACCCTTCAAATATATTTCTCTAGTTACTCCTCCATTGCTGTCTTGTTTTGGAAATTTTGTTAGCCAACAGCTCAGATGGTGGGTGGTAGTATTCTATTGGAATTAGCATGGCAGATTTAAATTAGGATGCTAAATGGCAACATTTTCATTTTTGGCTGCAGATAGAGGAAGAAGGTACATGGAAGTGTTTTAGTTATTTGCAGGGCCACTGGAATTACGTGGCAGGAAAAGACCAAATTATGAGGCAGGGTTGACCAATTTATGAGGAAAGAAAAGTCCAGTTCTGAATTTACAATGCCAATAGCTCTAAATCAAGCAAATGTGAGACCCATTGCATTGGAAATGCTTGTTTTTTTGCAGACACAAGGGGAGCTGATGCCAAGACTCAAACTGGTTCCAAAGCTGGCAGCTCTGGATGTTTCCCCACACCGTCTCTCTGCTTCATTATTCTGAGTCCAGTAATGTAAACAGTGAAAAAGGTTGTATTTGGGGAAAATACACCCTCTCCGTAATAAAACAAAGTGCTGAGATAACTTCTCTGAGTTCAATTGCTTCTGTATGTTCATGTGATGAAAGAGTTTATTTCCCTAAAACCTTTGTTGTTAGGCTTTCCCACCTGGATCCGACGATTGGCAGCACAGAGCCTGGAAGGGAAGGCGGCACTACATTAGGGACAGTAGCTATAAAGACGGTAAAGCTGGATATCTACTCTGGTGCTGTAGTGGAGCCAGCTCAGCTTGCAGGCTAGAGGTACGTACGAGTATGAGGCAGCAAAAGGCACTCCTGAGCAGCTCCTCCATGCTGGTGATGCAGGTCCAGGGAGGGGACCATGCGTGCTTGTCGGAGGAAGCCATGACCCTGCAGGCAGCCGAGAGGTGCAACGGTGCTCTTGCTCACTTTTCTTTAGAGAGTCTATGTGGGCCCACAGTGCCTGTGATCAGAGCTCGCTACTTAAGGGACATTGGCGAACAAGTCGGGCGCACATGGCCTAACAGGCTAGAATAGAAGGAGACTTGCAGAAGTGGAGGTAGACCACCTCAGCAGTGGGTATGCTTCTTGCTCAAAGAAAGGTTGATACAAACTGGTGGGTCAGGGACATGTTACCTCCCCCTGCACGCACAGGAAGTTGCGCTATAGAGCCACGTTGAGGATGCAATTGCATGTTGGGTAGGTCCAGGGCTGCTGTGCCTCTACCCACTTAGGCAGTATTCTATGAGAAGTGCCATGCCACTAAAGACCTTAATCTAGTTAAAGTCTGTTTTCCTGCCCACTGACATACTTGGAGCAGGCAAACTGATTTTTTTTTTATCCGGAAACAGTACAAACTCTGCTTTTGTTTTTTTTTTAAAGTTGGGAGTCATTCTGACTGAATTTGTAAAAGCCACCACAGGCTCACGGTTGATTACGGGTGAATTTAGTTTGCATACAATATTAAGCATACCACGAAGTCAGAAACCGCCAGCCAAAGCTTGTTTTTCCCTGCTCTCAGCAACTGCTTTAATCATTCGCACCTCACCTGAAATGTCCCATTGTTTACTATGTCCATCAATTCTATATATTTTTTCTCTATTGCTAATGGCAGTCCATGTTAGACCCAGGTACATGACCCACCTCCAGCAAGTTCCTCTCACTGGATTACCAGAGTACAACTATCCTGCAATCCATTTAACCAGCTACCAAAGTTTGAGACATTCAGGGCGTTCATTCACTCTCTCTCTCACTGGTTAAAGAGCTGTTGCAGGACAACTGTTGCTCAGATAACGGAAAGATCACAGGGCTCACTTGGAGTTCTTCAGCATGATCAACATAAACCTAGTATCTGCGGCAAGCCTCTCCTAACTCCCCCAAGCTGTGAAAGGTAAATAAAGGGATACAATGGACATTAGGTGTTTGGTGGTGAGTGGTGCAGCACCTGTACATCATGTGGGCCCTGCAACAAAACCTGCATAATTTTTGTAGTAATGTTAGATTATCCTAACTGGCAATTAAACAGTACCTGCAACTTTATTTCTGAAATATGGATGTGCGCTAGAAATATTCTAGGAGTAAAATTAAGTGGGCTCCTGTTATAGTATGGCTGTTACAATGTGTTGTATTTTTATTTACAAGTTGGAGCTAAGCGATAATAGGATCTCCAGGGGTCTCAAAGTTTAGGCAGAGAGGTCGCCATGCCTTACATATTTGAACCTGTGTGGCAACAAAATAAAGGACATCAACACATTGTAGCCTCTGGTAAGTGCAAGAGTGCTTACCCGTTCCAACATGGGCATGAAATATGGGCAGGTTGTGATTTAAACTGTCTGTCTACCCCTGAACAGACCAGCTAAATATTCTCTGCATGCAGGCATACAATGGTTTTGATATGACCTCAGCTGTGAAATTTAATTAGCTCAGACACAATCCAAAACAATCTGCCCCACTCCAATCCAAAATAATCTGCCCAACTCCAATCCAAAATAATCTGCCCCAATCCAAAACAATCAGCACTGCTTCAATTGAAAACAATCTGCCCAAATCCACCCCACCTCAGTCCACTCTAGCTCACTCAGTCCATGCCACCCCACTCCAGTCTAATCCACTGCACCCCAGTACATCCACCCCAACCCAGTCCAATTCAATCCACCCCATTCCACTCTAATTCATTCCATTCCAAACCACCTTACATGAATTCAGTCCACTCCACCCAAATCCACCCCACCCCATCACTCCAATCCACCTCACTCAAATTCAATCTACCCTAATCTACTCCAATCCACTCCACTACCTCACCCCCTCCACCCTATTCCACCCTGTTCCACCCCACTGCACTCTATGACACACTCTGCCACTGAAATTTACTCCCCTCTACTCAACTCTGACACTCTACTCTCCCACTCCACTGTACGACACTCCATGCCACTAACGTTTAGCCATGCTGAACAGCAGCCACACGGGTGTGCATCACTGCCAAAGCCAATAGCTCTTGTATAGGCAAGATCTATTGGCTTTGCCAATACTTGCATTGCATTTTTGTAATGTTTCCAATAATTACACTCCATGACACACAATCCCACTCCACATAATTCCAGTACACTCAATACCACATAATTGCTATCCACATAATTCCACTGCACACCACACCACACAGTTCCACTACACAAATCCACTCCACAACACAAAATTCCACAACGAGCAATTCCAATCCAACCCACATAATTCCACTCCACACCACATACATCCACTCCAAACCAAAACACATGGGTAAAAGACATTGGGCCAGATGTACAAAGCCCTTTTGCACTTCTTAATGGTCCGAATCTGTATTTCGAGCCGTTAAGAAATGCAACATAGTCTTTTCTGATGTATAAAGGCTTTTGGGAAATCGCAAATAGGGATTATCTATTTGTGATTCCTATTCTGATGTACTAAGCATTTTCTAAATGTGATTTGGACATTTAGGAAATACAATTCATTGACTTGAAGTCAATAGTAACCATGTGCAATTTTAAAAAAGCACCCCAACATGCTTTTTTTTAAATTGCAATAAAGCACACACATGCCCCTTGGGCATATGTGTGCTCTAAATGTGCGCCACTAATTTTGGGGTGCACCAAGGGGGGCCTTTTGCCCATTGTCATCCTTGGTTTTGCATTTCCCAAATAGCGATTCCTTAATAGGAAATAGCAATTTAGGAAATGCAAAACTGGCCCATTGACACAAATGCAATGGGATTCCTTATTTGCAAATTCCTAATGGCGATTCCTACTTTGTAGAAATCTCTATTAGGAAATCGGTATCTCTGTACATACCATTTTGCATTTCCTAAATAGCGATTTCTATGAAGTTGCTATTTAGGAAATGCAAAATTGCATTTTAGTACATCTGGCCCATATTCATTTACAACACCAATTACTCAAACTCTCACAAATGCAAGACCTATTACATTGCAAATGCTTGTTCTGAGTGCATTCTCCTTTCTGTGCCTCATTTTTTGCTGCTTTCTCCCTCCTTTCCCCTGTTTTCCTTTCTTTCTCTGTTTATTCCTTTTTTCCCCTGTTCCCACCTGTTGCATGTTTTCCTGCCTCCTGCCGAGCCCCATCCATCACCTCTCATTGCCCCTCCCTCTTCCCAGGACCTACTTACTGGAGGCTGCACAGCGAACACTTGCAGCAGGTGTGCCACTGGCTTGCCAAAGGTGCCCCAAATGCAAGCCTGTCCGAGCCTGGACCACACCTAGAACCCTAGCTCTTCCACCCCACAGAGATACACCACCACTGACCTCCGAGCCCTTGACCCCAGATGCACCTACAAGCATTGCTGCCGCCCATCCCCACGTACCACTATGTACTGTTGCCTCACTTTCAGCATCAAAGCCACCAACGCACCCGACACATTGACCCAGACCACCTTGACACAACTCCAGTGCATCCTACTAAATGCAGGTTCAATAGTTAAAGACACCACCAAGGTCTAAGACACGATCTCTTTCCCTCACCACGGATGTCACCTTCCTCACAGAAACCTGGCTCCATCCCAGCTCATCTGCCTGCTTCCACACTCTTCACATGCTATGCAAGATCTTCAGGTGGCTCGCAGCAGACACAAGAAGGACTATCATGCAGGCCCTCATCAGCAGCAGATTGGACTTCGGAAAACCGCTCTATGTAGGAATCACAGCACGCCTCTTGAAGAGCCTCAAGACAATACAGAACTCAGTGGCAAGACTCGTATTCGACCTCCCCTGAAGGACCCACATCATATCCCATCCCAAAAACTACATTGGCTCACGACCGAGAAGAGATGCCAGTTAAAGATGCTGAGCCACACCTAAAAGGCCCTGCACAACGAAGGACCAGCATACATCAACAAATGCCTGGTATTCCACCAACTGACCAGACACCTCTGATCAGCTTCCCTCTCCCTTGCAGACACCCCACGGATCCGTTGAGCCAATAGCTTAGGTCGCTCCTTCTCGCACCTGTCAGCCAAAGCTTGGAACAACCTCCCCCTCCACCTCAGGACCGCACCATCACTCTAGTTATTCAGAAGAGAACTAAAGATCTGGATGTTCAAATGATCATTCCTCCACACAGCAGCATACTGCCTCAGCACCTCAAGACCCTCATGGGTGATTTGCTGAGTTCCATAAATGTGTGATTGATTGATTGATTGATTGATACACTATGCAACAAGTCAAATTTCATGCACCTTTCCTTTTCTCCTCTTTTGACTATGTTGCACCAATGTCTGTAACTCACGTCACATGTCCTCACCGAACACATCACTGTCCTTTTGTCACAACACCAACATATAGGCGGTCATTCCGACCCTGGCGGTTGACTACCGCCAGGGCCGGGGACCGCGGATGCACCGCCAACAGGCTGGCGGTGCATCCATGGGCATTCTGACCGCGGCGGTACAGCCACGGTCAGAAACGGGAAACCGGCGGTGTCCCGCCAGTTTCCCGCTGCCCAAGGGAATCCTCCATGGCGGCGCTGCAGGCAGCGCCGCCATGGGGATTCCGACCCCCTTACCGCCTGCCTGGTTCTGGCAGTTTTGACCGCCAGAACCTGGCTGGCGGTAACGGGTGTCATGGGCCCCTGGGGGCCCCTGCAGTGCCCATGCCAATGGCATGGGCACTGCAGGGGCCCCCTAACAGGGCCCCACCAAGATTTTCAGTGTCTGCTAAGCAGACACTGAAAATCGCGACGGGTGCAACTGCACCCGTCGCACCCCTTCCACTCCGCCGGCTCCATTCGGAGCCGGCATCCTCATGGAAGGGGGTTTCCCGCTGGGCTGGCGGGCGGCTTTCTGGCGGTCGCCCGCCAGCCCAGCGGGAAACTCAGAATTACCACGTCAGTCTTTTGACCGCGCATCGGTATTCTGACGGCGGGACTTTGGCGGGCGGCCTCCGCCGCCCGCCAAAGTCAGAATCACCCCCATAGTGCTTAATTTGTGCAGTTCTTTGGTAGTGGTTGGCATAAACACTTATTTTTGGGCACCAATGCTTCAGAGACGTTTTAAGACAAAGGCAAAGTGGGCTCTGGCCCAGGGCCCTAGCCTTTTAGGGGGCCCCTGATAGAGCTAACTCTGTTCTGCAGAGTCTTGACCTAATGACCTTAAATAATTCTTAAACACAGTGGCCTTCATTATGAGTTTGGTGGGCGGTGAAGGCAGCCTGCCAAACTCATACCGCCATCAAGCTGCCTGTGCAGCAAGACCACTGCCGGCCCTATTAGGAGCTCACCACAGGGCGGGCAGGTGGATACAGTGTTTCCACCTGCCGGCCCTGCGGTGACCAGGGCCTTAACATTGACGCCAGCTCCTAATCGAGCCGGCGCCAATGTGGTGGTGTGGCGGGTGCCCATAATTCGGACAGTGGAAAGCGCAACGGGCTGTCCAAGGGGGCCCCTGCACTGCCCATGCCAAATGTATGGGCAGTGCAGGGGCCCCCCATAGAACTCCGGCAGCCCCTTTCTGCCAGCTTTTGCATGGCAGGGCTTTCGCCATGCAAAGGTTGGAGGAAAAGGGATTACAACAGCCAAGACCGCTAGGCTGTCGACTGGTGGCAACATGACAGTGCCGGTGGTCCGACTGTGGCACTTTTGCCACAGTCGTAATGTCAGGTCGGACCCACAATTAGGCGCCAGTCTGACCGCAACTGTGACCCTGGCGGTCTCCTGACCTCCAAGGTCATAACGAGGCCCATCGTTTTAAGTACCATTTACCTGTAATTTATTTTTAATGTGAGGGATGTGTGAGAGTCTATTATAGACATTTTGCAGAGAAATGTAGTGTTTGTTTCAAGCAAGATCAATAAAAAAGATCCCTTTACATTAAAACAGAACTGCCTATATTAGAAATGCCAGGTTGTCACAGAGTTTATATGCAGTAATAGTAGTGAGCTGCTGCTGTGTTGCAGTATTGGAAACACACATCACTATCTCTGAAAATGAGATGTAAATCCATTAAGAATTTGGACTAGTGGGCCTGTGTACTGTCATTGACCTGGCCAAAGAGGGCATGAAACAGCTGAAAGTGAATAACAAATTAAAAGCTGTTCCAATCATGGACCCCCAAAATACGTTTGGCCCAGAGTCCCCAAAATCCTTAAGATGTCCCAGTAAGGCTTATTTTTTATCATGAGTGTTAGACCTGGCATCATTGGCATGTTCACCCCTAACTTTTTGCCTCTACTTCCCAGGTTGTTGCTGTGTTCAGGTTTTGTTATTCTGGGCACGATACCACTGCTGAACCATGCTAAAGTGCAACTGCTCCCTCTGTGAAATTGTATGTGTATTTGGCTTTTTCCATAATTGGCATATTTTATGTATTAGTAAGTCACTAGTAAAGTGTAGTAGAGCTGCCTAAGGCCTGTGAATCAAATGCTACTAGTGGCCCTGCAGCACTGATTCTGCCACCCACATGAACAGCCCTGTAAACATGGCCAGAGATGCCACTGCAGTGTCTGAGTGTGCAGTTTTAAACTGCCAATTCGACTTGGCAAGTGTGTCTACTTGCCAGTCCCAAACCTTCCCTTTTTATACATGTAAGGCACCCCTAAGGTAGGCCCTAGGTAGCCCCATGGTCAGGGTGCTGTGTATGTTAAAAGTAGGACATGTAGTGATGTGTTTTTAAATGTCTTAACAGTGAAATACTGCCAAATTTGTTTTTCACTGGTGCAAGGCCTATCTCTCTCATAGGCTTCCTTTAAATATCCTTAAAGTGCTGTTACCCTTTGAGAGCAGATCTAAATATGGAGTTTGGGGTCTCTGTACTCACAATTTAGAAATACATCTTTATAGATTGTTAGTTTGAAAATGCCACTTTTAGAAATTACACATTTTCTTGCTTAAACCATTAAGTGACTCTGCCTGTAAGTGGATTCCTTGTCTGGGTCAGACTGACAGTTGTGCTGTGTATGACAAAAAAGGGTGCTGGGGTGTAACCTGCATCTCCTGATGGGCCATCTGGGGTAGGCTGGTGAGAGGAATGGTCACTTATACCTGAAAGGGCTGTGCCTGCCCTCACACAAGGCAGTCTCCAAGCCCCTGTTGTGCGCCTGAGGCCAGGCCTAGGCAAGGCAGGATCCTGTAAAGAACAGAGACTTTTCTTTGAAGTTGGGCAACTTTAAAGACAGAAAGAGGTATAAGGATCAGACTCAGACTTTAGATTACTTCAAGATTTACTTCTGGAACCAAGAAGAACCTCTGCCAAGGAGAAGAGCTGAGGAGAAGTGCTGCCCCCTGCCTGTGACTGTGCTCTGTTGGGCTATCCGACAGTTGTTGCTTCTGCCTGGGGAAGACGACAAAGACAGGACTTTGTGGTATATTCCTGCTTGTCTCTGGGTTAAGCCTTTCTGCTCATGCCAAGCTACCAAGAGGGGTGAGTAGGGGTTAACCAGGTGTGTTTCTCCTTTGCCCTGACTAGAGTGAGGGTCCTTGCTTGGACAGGTGGTAACCTGACTGCCAACCAAAGACCCCATTTCTAACAATGAGATTTTGATCAGAGCAAGACAGTGAAAGGCAAAACGGCAGGGTGGCAGAGTCATAGGAAAGAAATCACAGGGAGAAAGGAGAGAGGAAAATGAACCTGCAAGAGTGCTCTAAGGAAACAGGAAGAATAAGCTGGTAGAAGAAAGCGGGATAAAGTGAAACCAAGTACATCTTGGTTGCCTTGGTACTTAGCAGCCCTGCATTTAGCAACTCCAACCAAGGGCATAATACATTGAAGACAAGTTTTTTTTGCACCAAGCGTGATATTTGCGATTTGTCACAATGGCTACTGTGGCCTCCTCGTGCAACGTTGCAACAAATTTGCAAATATCGCAAACAAAAAGACATTCACACACTTGTAGGTAGCTGGGTTCTGGTTTCAGTACCCCCACACCCCACACACACACACACACTTGCTGCCTGGTTTTTGATGCAACTTTGACTGAAGTGCATTGGGTTCCTGCTAACCAGGCCCCAGTGCCAGTGTTCCTTTCCCAAAACAAGACACCTGCTCACTTGATCCCCAAGTGACCAGGCCCTGTAGCACCCTTGTAGGTCCCTAGTAAGTGGCACCTCTAGTGCCTAAGTACTGCAGAGGGTCCCTAAGAGCTGCAGCACAATTTGTGCTACTGTAAGGGACTCAGCACCAACCTCATGCAGACTGACATTGCAGGCTGGGTGACAGGGTGCTCCATAAAAGTGAAAACACGACATGGCACATAGACTACGTGCCATGTCCCCTAAACACTGCATGTAATATTTGTGAGTCACCCCTATAGCAGGCCTAACAGCCCTAAGGCAGGGTGCATTGTATTACAAGTGTGGGCATATCTGCAAGAGCAGATATGCCCTGCTTTGTCTCTGTCAATTCTTACACAAAATAAGTGAAGAGAAAAACCATTGTATAAAACATGTGTTGGACACTGGTCAATACGAGTTGCCCAGCTACATGATGGCTTCACTGAAAATAGGGATGTTTGCTATCAAACATTTCATATTAATAAGGGCACCTTAGAGGTGCCCCCTGAAAACCTACCAACTGCTGGTGAGCTTACTGACCAGTTCTAACCAGTTTTCCACCAACAGACTAGAATCGGACCTCCAGGGGTAAGAGCCTTCACCCTCTGGAGGTCGGCAACAAAGCCTGCTCAGGATGGGGTGTTACACCCCCCCCCCCCACTCCAACAGGATGATCTAAATTCCAAGACAGTAAGCCTCAAAGAAGCCCACCACCTTTGGTATTTAGATTTGGCCTCTTTCAGAGGGAGATGCCGACCCTCGTGTCCCATGGTCCCTCTGGCACCTGGACAGATGGAAAAATTAGCTAAGCATGAGGCATGTTGCATTTTTTGGCTGGACACACCCCTAGTATGACCAGCTTGAAGTCCGCCATCTTGTGTGTAGTGGAATTTAGAACCTCTGTGCAGGGTGATGCCCACTCCCAATAGGAGGTGGTCATCTAGGGGGTGTAGTGACCCCAAGGTAGGTCACCCATTGATTACTACCCTTCAATCTCCATAACTCTCCCTAAATTGAGTATTTAGGGTACCCCCTGACACCAGATACTTAGATCGTTGCTGGACACAAAAGAAGGAATGGGCATGAAGCCTGCAGAACAGGAGACCTGGGGAGCACGACTGACTTGGTGCCAACCCTGCTGCACCTGCCTGCTGCACCTGCCCCTCAAGGAGCAACTGACTTGTCCTGCTGCCGCAGCCTCCAAACAACAGGGAGAGCTGCCAGTGCTTCGCAAATCACCAAGAATAACTCCTTTGGAGTAGAGGAGCTGCTCCCCTGCATCTGCAGGAACCCAAGCAAGAACTGTGAGGACCAGGACTGCAAAATCCCAGATGCTGGACATCACCACTGCAACCGAGTCACTTAGCCTGAGCTGAAGTGGGCCTACGGTGTCACCGTGGTCCCCATGCCCTCGAGAAGAAGCCCACCATGAGTTTGCCCTCTGTGGACTTCCCGATGGCGTCTGCAGCCTGATTCTGCAGACCCCCCAGCAACCGTGAGTGACCTAAAGACTAGGACCCAAAGCCTCAGGACACCTCAGCACCCGTCTGCACCTGGACCAAGGAAAAGAGGACCAAGGCTGTCCCCACATTTCCCAACCTCGTGAGACCTGAGCCCGCTTGTTTTCTTGGTCAGACTGGACCCCCAGTCCACACCTGCAAACTTTTTCTGTGGGCCCCCCTGCAACCAAGGGGAACTCCAGCACTGAACCCGATGTCAGAAGACACCACTGCATCCACACCCCACAGCCCAAGGAGAAGTGGACTGGAAGTGTCCCCACATGCCTGAGGACCTGAAGGGTCGAGCCCTGCTGTGGAATCCCCTAGACTGGACTCTCACTCCACCCCTGCAGCAACTTTTTGAATGGACCAACCCCGTTAGACTTACACAGGGAGCCCAACACTGAACTGCACATTCCTGCATCCCGCTGCCCCAGTGCCACCCAAGGTGACCTGTTGGTATGACCTTAGACCTTGCCTCATACTTACCCCAAGTCCAGGAGATTGGTCCCGTAAATCACTGTACTATACCTGTGTAGGAAAGTACTATCTTACTTGGCATGTTACCCTCCTTTTTTACCTGTATGTCAGTATGTTTTTGCCTGTCTCACTGGGATCCTGCTGGTCAGGACCCCAGTGCTCATAATCTATGGCCAAATGTGTGTGTTGTCAATAGTGCTTGACTGTGTCACTGAGGCTCTGCTAACCAGAACCTCAGTGCTTATGCTCTCTCTGCTTTTAAATTTGTCACTATAGGCTAGTGACTTCATTTACCAATTTCAATTGGCACACTGGACCCCCTTTATAAGTCCCTAGTATAGGGTACCTAGGTACCCAGGGCATTGGGGTTCCAGGAGATCCTTATGGGCTGCAGCATTTCTTTTGCCACCCATAAGGAGCTCAGACAAACCCTTCCACAGGCCTGCCATTGCAGCCTGCATGAAATAGTGCACACACTGTTTCACAAGCATTTATACTGCACTTAAGTAACTTATAAGTCACCTATATGTCTAACCTTCACTTGCTGAAGGTTAGGTGCAAAGTTACTAATTGTGAGGGCACCCTTGCACTAGCAAAGGTGCCCTCACATAGTTCAGGGCCAATTTCCAGGACTATGTGAGTGCGGGGACACCCTACATGCGTGCACTACATATAGGTCAATACCTATATATAGCTTCACAATGGTAACTCTGAATATGGCCATGTAACATGTCTAAGATCATGGAACTGTCCCCCCATTCCAAATCTGGTATTGGGGAGCCATTTCCATGCATCCTGGGGGCTCCACCATGGATCCCCAGTACTGCCAAACCAGCTCTCTGAGGCTTGCACTGCAGCTACAGCTGCTGCCACCTCACAGACAGGGTTCTTCCCTCCTGGGGACTGGGCAGCCCAGTCCCAGGAAGGCAAACAAAGCATTTCCTCTGAGAGCAGGGTGTTACACCCTCTCCCTTTGGAAATAGGTGTTACAGGCTGGGGAGGGGTAGCCTCCCCCAGCCTCTGGGAATGCTTTGAAGGGCACAAATGGTGCCCTCCTTGCATAAACCAGTCTACACCGGTTCAGGGATCGCTTGACCCCTCCTCTGTTGGGAAACTGGACAAGGGAAAGGGGAGTGACCACTCCCCTGTTATTCACCACCCCAGGGGTGGTGCCTGGAGCTCCTCCAGTGTCCCAAACTTCAGCCATCTGCTTTGCAAGGTGTGGGGGCACTCTGGAGGGCTCTGAGTGGCCAGTGCCAGCAGGTCACATCAGAGACCCCTCCTGATAGGTCCATACCTGATAAGGTAGCCAATCCCCAGCTCAGGGCTATTTAGGGTCTCTCCTGTGGGTTCTCTTCAGATTCCGCTTGCAAGTTTCTTTCAGGAATCCTCTGCAACAACTTCAGACTCTTCTGACCTCGGATCAACCGCAGCCTGCTCCAAGAAACACAGTAACTGCAACAAAGTGTCTACAAGAGACACATTTCTTCAGCAACCTCAGCTCCAAGACAGCTACTGCAGCAGTTTCCATGGTGTGCACGCTCTGGGGACTCCCTGTCTTCATCCTGCACCAGAAGAACTGAAGAAATCTCCAGTGGAGTCACAGAGTCACTCCCCTGCTCCAAGCAGGCATCTCCAAGACGACGACTGGTACCCTGGTACTCCTCTCACAATGACGAGCGTGCTCCTAAGGACACAGAGGGTGGACATCATCGACATAGACAGTCCTGAGGTCCTGCTGATGCAATTTGGAGGAGGTAGACCTTGCCTTCCCCGAGAACGATGGTAGCCCTGTGTACTGTGTCTTCTTCACCTCCTGAGGCCTCTGTGCACTCTTTGCAAAATTCCTTCATGCACACCTTGGCCCAGGTCCCCAGCACTCCACCCTGTGATGCTTAACTTGCTGAGTTGTTCTCCGGCGGCGTGGAACCTTCTTTTGTTGTGCTGCATCAACTGCATTTTGCACCTTCTTTGAACCCAGATTCTGCAGCTTATGGGGGTGCTGGCTGGCATCCTGTGGGCTCTCTAAAGTGCTGAGAGCCTCCTCTTCCTCCTCATACGGAGTTGAGGCCCCCAGGTCCCTCCTGGGTCCATCCAGTGCCATTTTGATGAAAAACACACTTTTGTTGTAGCCAAGGCTTGTTGGTGCCTTCCAACACGAAATCTTGTCTGCAACAATCTTCACACCGTGGGACATCTTTTGCATCATGCAGGAATCCACTGGCATCTTCCTAGGATGCATTTCTGCAGTCTTTGACTAACCAGGATCTCTTCTTTTGCACCCTCTTCTGGATTGGCAGGGGCTCCTGTCCTTCCTGGAACTTCTTTCAACTTCTGGACTTAGACCCCTTCCTTTGCAGGTCTTCAGGTCCAATAATCCAGCAGTTGTTCTTTGCAGACTTGGTTGGCTACTGCAAAATCCCCAAAACGAGGTGTAATGTGTCCTAAGGAAACTTGCAGTACTTTACTCCTGCTTTTCTGGGCTCTGGAGAGGGGTGATTTACTTACCTTTACTGTATTCTTACTCTCCGAGTGGTTCTGCACACACTACACTTGTCTAGGGGGGAATTTGTGATTCATATTCCACTTTTTTAGTATATGGTTTGTGTAGACCTATTTTCTCCCATTGCATTCTATAGGATTTCCTACTGTTTGCATTGTTCTATGACTATTTACCTGTCTAATTTTGGTGTCTAGTGTGTATATTGTGTATAATACTTACCTCCGGAAGGAGTATTGTCTCTAAGATATTTTTGGTACTGTGTCACCCAAATAAATACCTTTATTTTTGGTAACACTGAGTATTGTCTTTACTTGTGTATAAGTACTGTGTAACTATCAGTGGTATTGCAGGAGCTTTGCATTTCTCCTAGTTCAGCCTAAGCTGCTCTGCTATAGCTACCTCTAACAGCCTAAGCTGCTAGAACTACTGCTTCACTAATAAGGGATAACTGGGCCAGGTATAAGGTGTAATTACCCAAGGTACCCACTACAAACCAGGCCAGGTTCCTACAAGCAGTGCTTGTTCTTCCTTCATAGGATAACTTTACTACGTCTGAAAAATGCACTGTATCAACTTTTGCAAACTCTAAAAATTCATAACTCAAACAGTGTTTGCCTGATTCCGGTGATCTTGGTACAAGGTATATATACAAATACATGTTATTTTTATTTTAATGGTGTTGCATTTCTTGGTGTGTGTGTCTCACTTACTGGATGAGTGGATGGCTTACATGCTTAGCACTACCCTCTGATATGCCTAACTGCTCAACCACACTACCTACCAAAAAGAGAGCATTTGGGAAGCCATTTGTTCCTCTGTGATACCTCTGGGGATTGCTTGTAGTATTTGCACAGTGTACATCACTTTGGTACACTGTATAAAGTGCCAGCTTCCTAGAACACTCACAAACACTCATGCACCCAGTACTCCCAGGTGCTCATAAACATACTCACAGATCCACTCAGAGACTCATGCAGGTACTCAGACTCACTGAGGTACTCATGCACACACTAACAGACCCACTCAGATGCATGCACACGCTCATAAACTCAGCGACTCATGCACCAACTCAGTCTCACAGACCCATTCAGAGACTCATCCACTCAGACTTATGCATGCACTCATAGAACCCTGCTGTACTCATGCATATACACACACACACACTCAGAGACTGCGGTACTCATGGACACAGTGACAGACCCACTCAGAGACTTATGCATGCACTCAGACTGAGAGACCGATGCATACACTGAGAGACCAACTCAGAGACTAATGCACACACTCACAGACCCACTCAGAGACTTGTGCACGCACTGACAGACCCACTCAGGAACTACTGCATGCACTCATTGACTGAGAGACTCACGCACACAGTCACAGACCCACTGAGGTATCATTCACACAGTCACAGAGCCACTCAGAGGCTCATGCACACACTCGTGCACTTAATCACAGAGCCATTTAGAGAATGATGCAGCCACTCACAAAACACGCATGCATGCTCTTATAGACCAACTGAGGTACTTATGCACACATTCACAGACCCACTGAAATTGATGCACTGATTGCAAGAGACAATCATTTAAGTATCTGTGAATTTTAAATGTGGTGGTGTGCATTGACTGTCTGCTTTTGTTTTGCGTATTCACAACATATTCGGAAATGTTCAAAAGTTTTTTTTTTTAAAGACATCTTAAAATAAAATACTAGTGTTTGGGAAATTGTCTGGCCCTGAAAAGAACCTTTGTGTGTATTGTGCAGTGGAAGACAACTATACATAATACAGGATGCAGTGTTTAAAGTTGATGAGAAACACCCTTTTGCCTTTGACTGTCATGTGAACTCCGTCACTTCTATAGATTCCATTGATGTCAAAGCACAGGTTGTTGTTGTAGATAGAGCCGATGTTGTGGTCACTTAGGAATGCAGAAGCAGTTTTATTAACATGTTTCTTGGCTTTGTCTATCTGTTGGACGGAATTCGATTGACCATTTCTATTTCTGCCTTTGGCATATGTTGGAGAATACCAAGGCAGTGTGAGGAAAAAGTACCATGGAAAGGTATCGTTCATCAGGATTACTGGTCCTACCCCAATAAATGTGCCTATGTCATTACCACCACAGTGCACAATTATTAGGTCAGGGGGTGTTTTGCTTTTCAATAATGACCGAGCTGACAAAAATCTCTGGAATGCACTTAGTAGTTCAAAGATGGCATTTATTATTTCACCACGAGGTTCCTAAAAGGAGATTAGCATGTTGAAAGCACACGTTTAAAAATAGTTGCAGCAATGATAGTAAAACATACCAAAATTATTCTCCACTGCAATATACACAGCAAATATATGTAGTTATATTATAATGCCAAGCAAATAATTAATTAAAAATGAATCACCACAGGGCCTGCCAGGTGCTTCATCTTTCTCATGCCAGCAAGACGATGACCCCGTTCGACTGCGAAAGAGATCTCTACCCTCACGGGAGAGATATCAGGCATCTGACTTCTAGAATCCTGATTGAGGCAACTGACCCTCTCACTGTCGCACTGGGTCTTTTTATATCTTAAAAAACCATAAGGAGCTTTCTGGAAAAAACCCTCATTTTGCCATTCAAACATGCTCGTTAGTTTAGGTATGCTATGAAAATAACACGTTGGGGTTTGGCCACAATCCCAAGATGTCAAGTCAAAACAAGGCCGTTCCCTGCCGCCTGAGTACATCCTTATCAACCAAAGCCCTTGGTGAGAAAAAGCATGAAAACAAGACAGAATCCACAGTTTACAATGTGGAAAATTACAGGCAGCCTTTAACATGGCAGTGTCTAATGCTACGATAAAGTCAATAGGCAGAATGAATCTAAGGCTAAACTGAATACAAAATGGAATCTGTAACTGGTGAACACTGGACAGCTAATCCAGGTGCAAAGTGGTGCAATACAAAATCAGTGGTCAAAACACACATTTCACTACAGGGGGTTCGCAATCTCTAATATTTTTTACCAAAGGCATCAATTGATGTTGCTTAAAACCTCTCTTGCCGGTCCAACTTATGTCCACATTTGGCAAGGCCAGGCCCCTCTCAATGCCATTCATTCCAGCCTACTCACTAGCCCTAAACACAAAGCTGTGACCTACAATCAACACTCTAAGCATTCAGAAGGCAATCAGGAATAGCTCAAGGTAAAAGGCTGGAGAAGAATCACATATTTTAAAAATGGAATACAGTTAAAATAAGGGGGAAGGAGTTGTTTGAAAATAATATATTTCATTGGGTGGTATTTAATATACAGAAGCTTTAAATTAGGTTGTGTTTTGACCATAAAGTAAGTACATCTGTGATTGGTTGTGCATTAAATAAAAAATATCATGCAGTCTTGGATATGGTTAGATTTGCAAAAAAACAAGCACACCTGCAACATTTCAGTTGCACAGTAATGTGCAGTTTGTAAAACATATGGTGCACATTTGACCTAGTGGTTCTAGTGGGTTGCTATGGAAACCCTGCTAAAGTAGTGTTGTGGGGAAGGCTATTAAGGAGATTGTCCTATATTTAACTAAAATTAGAGGTATTTAGTGTTATAATAAAACAATGATGAAGTGTTTTCCTAATGAGGAGTTCATATTGAAATGTAATATAGTTGTAAAGTATAAAAAAATAGTAAGCAAGGTTTGTTTTTGACCCCCATAAATATTTGGGGGCCTCACTGAAAGTCACAAAGAATTTGTGAATAATCACAAATAGCCTACCATCTTGGGTTCTTCACAGAAGTGAAGAAAGTGTTAATGCACAAGAACCATTTACAAGTGGAGTAATAAAAGTAAAATATGGAAGGCTTGTTTTTATTAACTGCCTTAAGCAGTATCAGCGAATATAAAGTTGAAAATGACCATTAAAGGTTGCTTTGTATGACAGTGGAATGCCATTCTTATGCATAGTTTTAACATTTTCTGAGACAGCTGAATTTAGCTAACATAAGCAGAAAAATAAAATATTACACCAACTAACTACATTTTCAGGTATTTTGAATCATATTGAACTATAAAAAATGAAATTTAAAAGGTATATGTATATGTGAGGTTGATTATAATTAGTATGAAATATAGGAAAGTATTTTACGTCTTTGAGGGATCTGTGACTACTGTTGTTATATATTTATTATAGGTGAGTAACTGTTTCATAGTGTGTGGGTATTTGACTCTGTGTCTAAGGGTGAGTATACTTGAGTAAACAATTGTTTAAAAATGTGTTGTCCAGGAAGTTCACACTGTATATGTATTATTTTGCTATATAGTATACTACTTATGATAAAAAAATGTTTTCTAAACTTTAAATGTTAAATTAAATATGTACTAGAAGCCCTGGAATTTATTTCAGATCCATAAGTTCCAGAATTCATAATAAAAATAAAGGGGTGAAATACTATTGTGCATTAACCTGCCAAACATGCCAGCTATGTTCTAGGTACCCTTTATGTAGGGTGTGGGTGTGTCATAGGGCAGGCTTGAATGTGCTTGGATAGTAAGACATGCCCTTTTAAGTCATACTGTGTCACATGTATTGTGATACTCCTACCCATAGTGAAATATGCAGTGTTTGACCTATACTACAAGGTATATACGTAAGTAGAAAACAATTCTTAATCACCTAGCTTGAGAGACAGACAGAGCCAAGTAGATATTCAGTGACATAAATTTACAGCACACATGTAGGCAGCACTCCGATATATAGGCAACTACTGAAACCTACAGAACCCCTATGTTAAGTACTAAATAGAGTATAGCACTATTAATGCAACTCACATATATGTGTTGAAAAGCATAGAGCCTCTCTCTCACCCAGTCAGACGGTGACAGATACACTTACTTACATACTGAAAATTAGTTATGTATCCAGCAGTATGGAAGGCAGTTGCAGACAGACTTACACACTCTTGTACTCCCCAGCACAGGCACTACCCTAGTCATCCAGCCACCTAAATACACATTTAGCAATACACAGAGTTGCTAAAATAGAGTCATATATTGGCATACTTACTTAACCATATGATGACACTTTTATAGAGGGACTCCTACACTCACTCAGCTATTTAGCAAGTACTGGCACAACCTAGTCACACATACAGACAAGCAGAACTGACTTCGACTTCGCCTCGTCCGTCACCCAACGTGATGAGTTCAGAACACCAGCGTTCCAGGCACTGCTCTGCGGAATCGATGGCAGGTCCGTCTCCGCACCTCCCTCCATTTCCAGGAGATGAATTACCCCCTGCTTAGGTAAAAGAGTTTTACAAGGCCATGTGTCACATATTTGAGTGTGCCAACCCCTCCTGAGCGCCTTCAGGCGCCATCAGGTTCTGTGCCAGCAGTTTTGGCCTCAGGTCCGATGGGGTATCATATATCCAAATTGGCACCGGTCGTACCCACACGACCATCTCCGGCACACGACGCAACGTCTATGCTCCCGGCGCCCACCCCATTCTGATTTCAGATGATCCAGAGCTGAAACGGCATAGCTCGATGCTGATTTCGGCACCCATAGGTGCAGGATTGTTGCCTGAGCATTATTTTCAACAGCTAGGCATGGGAGAAGATTGGGAGGGGTCACTGAACCCTTTAGATCAACAGTTAGAAAGATCTATGGACTGGTATGAGGGACTAGGAGAGGCCAGTGGACAGGACACCTCTGCAGATGCTGGCTTGCTCTCCCCCCACTGTGACTACAGAGGAAGGAGCTTCCTATGCAATGGTGGTCCATAGGGCAGTGCAAGTCTTTGACCTCGAACTGCCCTCAGTGGCTGTCACGACTTTAGCCTGGGGCTTCCCCTCCTGCCCTTTAATGAGGCACTTACTGACGTCCTGCTGGGAACTTGGCCCAAGCTCAGCATAGGGGTTCCTGTAAACAGGATGATTGGCCACTGCCATCACCCTGCACTGGGTGACCCTAGTTTCCTCAGCCAACACCCACCCCTGAGAGCTTTGTAGTCCAAGCCTCTACTTCCCAGGGCACATTCCCTTCTGCTCCCCTGGACAGGGAATCCAAGAGTCTGGACCAGCTTGGGAAGAAGATGTTTTTTCTCACCAGCCTGGCACTGAGGTCGGTGAACAGCTCATGCTTATTGGGCCCTTTTTTGCACACCTTATGGGATACCATTGTACAACTGCTGCTACAGGTCCCAGAGGAGGCCAGAGCCATCCTCCCCCAAGCAGTTAAAGACATGAGAGATGCGGCAAAGTACACCATTTGATGTGGCCTGGACACGACTTACTCGCTGGGCAGAGCGGTTTCGTCGATGGTGGCCTTACCGCACCACGCCTGGCTGAGAACATCTGGCTTTTCAGGGGATGTTCAGGCAAACCTCATGGACATGACTTTCAACGGGACTCGCTTGTTTGGCGAGAAGGCAGACTCGGTGCTGGAGCACTTTAAGGACTCTTTGGCTATGGCGAAGTCCTTGGGCCTCTCAGCGACCCCTGCCCACTGTCTGCCTTTTACCCCTTTCATGGTCACTGAAGGAGTGTACCACAGCGCCAGCCCTATGCCAGCCACCATCCTAGGTAAGCTCCCCAAGCTATGCACGGAAGGTGGTCATGGTGTCTGCAGACCCAGGGGGTCTGGAAGCCAGAAGTCATCTCCCACCCCGCCCCCGGCAGCAGCACCCTTTATGTCCTCCTAGTTTGATTCTGCAGAACCATGCTTGGCCAGTTGGAGGGAGAATTCAAAATCATCTC
Source organism: Pleurodeles waltl (assembly GCF_031143425.1). Taxonomy (NCBI): domain Eukaryota; kingdom Metazoa; phylum Chordata; class Amphibia; order Caudata; family Salamandridae; genus Pleurodeles; species Pleurodeles waltl. The sequence continues at coordinate 1,322,688,857 of NC_090444.1, forward strand.
CTCCACAGGCAGTCATTGACATCAGCCACTTGGTTTCTACAGATCATTCAGAAGGGCTATGCCCTGCCTTTTAAATCTTTTCCTCCCCCAATACTGCCAACATATGATTGGCCGGTGGAGGGTCATTTGTCTTTGCTCCGACAAGAAATTACAGTTCTCTTGGCCAGGGGAGCTATAGAAAAGGTGTTATTCTCGCTAATATCTGATACCCAAAAAGAACAAGGGTATTCAACCTATTCTAGATCTATGGACCACCAATCTCTTCCTCAAGAAGGAGAAGTTCAAGATGCTCACGTTGCTCAGGTCTTGTCTGCCCTAAACCAAGCATTGGAGATACAGAATGCTTATTGTTTTTACATTCCCATCTTGCCTGCTCACAGACGTTACCTGCAGTTCAAGGTAGTCCACGAGCACTTTCAGTTCATCGTGCTCCCATTTGGCCTTACCAGCACCCCTCGGGTATTCACCAAGTTGATGGCGGTGTTTGCAGCTCATCTACACAGGTTAGGGGTTTCAGTCTTCCCCTACCTCGACAACTAGCTGTTGAAGGTGTCCTCACCCCAGACTGCCATTTCCCATCTTCAGACTACGGCAGACCTCCTGCATTCGCTGGGGTTCACTATAAACATGCCAAAGTCATACCTGACTCCCTCTCAAGCACTCTTTCATCAGAGCAGTTTCTGCTTATCCTCCTGAGCTTGAATTCAGGCTATTCAGGTTATGATACCAATGTTTTGGCCTCTATTCTGGGTTTTGGTGAGAGTGTCTCTGAGGCTGCTGGGCCTCATGGCTTCCTGCATCCTGCTGGTTAAATAAAGCAAGATGGCATATGTGGTCTCTGTAGTGGGACCTGAAGTTCCAGTAGGTGGAGCATCAGGGAAATCTCTATGACTTTCTGGGATGGAACTGTAAAAGATTTGCAGTGGTGGATTATGAACCGCAACTGGGTCAAAGGCAGACTCCTCTCCCTTCCGCAACCAGACCTCACGGTAGTGACAGATGCATCACTTCTGGGATAGGGCGGCCATCTGGGAGAGGGGAAATCAGAGGACTCGTGTCTCCGGCAGAATCCAGACTCCACATCAATCTGCTGGAGCTCCGGGCGATCCAGCTAGCATTAAAAGCATTTCTTCCATCTGAAAAGGGGAAGTTAGTGCAGGTGTTCACGGACAACACAGGTGTTCACGGACAACACCACAGCCATATGATACTGCAACAAGCGAACTGGGGTTGAGGACCCTTTGTCAAGAGAGGCCCTGCGCACCGGACCTGGCTGGAACAGCAGGGCATAACCCTGGTGGTACAACACCTGCCAGGTCTCTGAACGCCAGGGCAAACTAAGCCATCGATGCCTAGCGGATCACGAGTAGCATCTCCATTAGGAGGTGGCACAAGGACTCTTTCTGCAATGGAGAGAGCATTGGTTACATCTGTTTGCCTTCGAAGAGAAAGGGCAATGTCAGCAGTATTGCATGTTGGAGCTTCCAAGGCTGCATTCGCTCTGCAACGCTTTTCATCACGGGTGGAGATCAGGCCTTCTGTACTCCTTTCCACCCATACCACTTCTGCCCAAAGTTCTCAAGAAGATCAAGAACCGCTGGGCCCAAGTAATCCTTGTGGCTCCAAACTGGGCATGGAGAGTCTGATATCCTGAGCTTCTGAAAATGAGCATCCAGCCTCCGATCAAGCTGCCCCTTCGGGAGGATCTTCTCTTGCAGCAGCAGGGGAGGGTTCGCCACCCAAATCTGCCATCTCTGTACCTTCATGCGTGGTGATTGAGTGGAGACAGTTGACAGCTTTCCACCTTCCTCCTGAAGTCTGTAATGTCATTTTAGCAGCCAGGTGTTCCTCCACAAAAATGGTATAAGCCCGTCATTGGCAAAGATTTGCAAAATATTGTACAGAAAAGTCTTTAGATCCTCTCTCTGCTTCTCTCCCTGATGTTCTTCTTTTCATTCTCTCCCTTGCACTATTAAGGGCTGTTTGCTTTATCCACTTTTCTACGGCTCCCTGACCAACCCCCTTTGGTTAAGTCCCCTATTGGAAATAGGTTTTTCATTATGTCTCAGTGGGACATGTCCTTGGTTCTTCCATTTCTGATGTGTGCTCCATTTGAACCACTTCATAACTGTCCCCTCAGGCTGCTCACCATCAAAACAGCCTTTTTCCTAGCCATACTATATAACTGGAGGGTGAGTGAGCTGCAGGCCTTGTCATCCAAGCCACCATATCTCACAGTTTTTCTTGATAAAGTGGAGCTTTGCACCCGTGCCTCTGCTCCCAAAGGGGGTGACCCCATTTAATTTTGGACAGACCAGACTGTCAATCTGCCCACCTTCTTTGCTCCCCCTGCATCCCTGTAAGGAAGAGGAGCAACTACACCGGCTGGAAACAAAAAGATCACTGTTGTTCTACCTTGACTGCACAAAAAAGTTCTGAGTAGGCAACAAACTCTTTGTGGGATAATTGGGAGCAAAGATAGGCTAGGCAGTACAGAAATGAACCATTTCGCACTGGGTCATTCGCTATATAAAAACCTGCTATGCACTGGCCAAGAAGCTGCCTCCTGAGGGTCCATTCCACCAGGGGTAAAGCTGCAACCATGGCATTAGCACGTGGTGTTCCAGTCCTGGACATTTGTCAGGCAGCAAAGTGGGCATCACTGCACACATTTGTGAAACACTGCTGCCTAGACAGGTCCGCAGAGACTGGCATTTCGCCTGTATGGACTTCTTAGGGTAGAAAATGTATCCACAGCCCACCGCCAGGAGGTCATGACTTGAGTATCTATTTAAAGGTAAGGAATTTGTAGCTAGAAGTCTCTATCAGATGAACAAGTTAAGTACCTTTAATATAGACTATATCTAGCTGCAGATTCCTTAGATCCAGCCATGCCTCCCCGCTCTGCGGACTCATTTGCTAGGGTCAGAGTGATGCCTTTCAGGACCCTAGATTGGACACACAATTGCCAGTTCATTTCATGGCTTTGTGCTCCTGGCGTGGAAAGTCATGAAAGAAGTAAGTCACGTCAGTGCACCTTGGTGGAGCACATAAAGGTGACGTGACGTCACAACCAGTGCCGACAATGCCATGTGGAACTAAATGGACCCCGCCAACGGCACGCGCAGGGGTATTGCTCAAGCTAACGTTTCTGGGCCCAGTCTGACACCTGGAGAAATTCAAAGGTAAGGAATCTGCAGTTAGAAATAGTCTCTACCAGAAAATGCATTACATAAGGTAAGTAACTTATTCTTTACTACACAAAACTCAGCTCTTAGCTAGCTTGTAGGTACGTCATAGAGCAGGGTCCTTTGTGATTAAAAGTTGAAACGTCCTTGAGAGTTCCAGTGACTTAGATGTGCACTGGTAGATTCCTATGCACAGTTATATATGCAGTCTCCCACCCATAGTAGAACTGAGATACCAATTTACAAAAGGATAGGGATACTGACACACCCATTCAGACAATGAATGCGCCACTTATACGTTCCATCAATAATGCAAGTCACATACATTTTCAAAAGCAAAGAGCCTGTCTTTTACCCAGTCAGACAGTGACAGAGGTATTTATACTTTCACTCACATACTCATAAACTAGTTATGTATCCGGCAGTATCAGACAAAGTTGCAGACACACTTACAAAGGCCTCTGCTCACAAATAGAAGCAGTAAGCTAGTGATTCAGCACTTACATATACTTTTAGAGACCCATACAGCGACTAACACAGTCAGTCATTTACTGGCATATTTCCTTAAACATCTGATGGCACTCCTATAGAGGGACTCCTACACTCACTCAGATATGTTCCAAGTACTGGCACAACCTTGTCAACCCTTCAGACAAGTAGTCCTTTTATCATGGCTCAGGCCTATTAGTGCATAGTGTGAGCGTGCTCTTTGATTGTAATTTCGCCTCACCATTAGAAAATTTGCTGGACAATCCTTAGATTCTCCTTTTACTATACAAAACCCACCCTTAGCTACCCTGTATATAGGTGGTAGAGCAGGGTCCTTTATTATTAAAAGGTGAAGCATGTACCTGGGACTTCCACTGACTTAGATGTTCATTGGCAGACCCCTATGCACAGCTATATATGCAGTCTCCCATACTACAAATCAGATACCTATTTACAAAAGGCTAGAGGCACTGACACAACTGGTCAGACATTGAAAGAGACACTTATACGTTCATGCACACAAACAGCAGGTATGAATACTACAGTATCAGAGCCAGATGGTAACTCATACAGTCACTGCGATTTGTAGTGACGTACTCATATAACCGAGTTGCTCATTGAGACAAGTATGCCTTTAAACATGGGTCAGACTACTACTGCAGAGGCTGTCTGTGCAGTTTTCCTGCAGGCTTTATCTGTCAGGAAAGAGACCTTTGCCAAGCCTTAAAGCCATCTTTTAGTCAACATAACTCTCCTCTAAGGTAGGTTGTAGGTATGCAGTGAAGTATGATGCTTTGTGCTTAAAATGTAGGACATGCCCTTTTTAGTTTCACAAGATTACTTAGAAACTTGCAGACCCCTATACCCAGTACTATATAGAGTATACCGCTGATAATGCAACTGAAATACATTTTCAGAGACATAGAGCCTCTCACCCAGGCAGACAGTGACAGGTACTTACATATTCATTCACATACTCAGAAAGTACTTATGTATCAAGTAGAAAATCAGATGAAGCTGCAGACACACAAAGGCTTCTACTGACTAATAGGGGCACTAACCTATTCATTCAGCACTTACATACCCATTTACAGACCCAATGACTTACTAAAACAACCAGTCATATACCAGCATACTTGCTTAAGCATATGATGGCAGTCCTATAGAGAGAGACCTACAGTCAGTTAGATATGTAGCCAAGTACTGACACAAATGTGTCACCCGTACAGACAAGTTGTTCATTAAAATGAGTCAGGAGTATTACTGCAGAGCCTGACTATGTAGTTTTAATATCAACTCAACTTGACAAGTAAACCTGCTTGAAAAGACTTAAATTCTCCTTTTGCTACAGAAAAAACATCCCTCAGCTAGGTTGTAAGTAGGGCATAGAGCAGGGTCCTTTCTTATTAAAAGTTGAAACATCTCATTATGAATTGTAGTGAATTAGATATGCACTTGTGGATCCATATGTCCACTTATATATGCAGCATCCTACCCATACTACAACTCACATACCTATTTATAAATGGATAGAAGCACCCAGACCCAATCAGGCCTATATATACATTCATGCACACATTCAAACGGCAAGTGTGTATACTGCAGTATTAGAGCTAGTTGGTAACTGATAGTCACTTAGATATGTAGTCAAGTACTGGCACAACCTCTTGTCCAATCCAGAGAAGTAGTTCTTTAAACATGACTCTGGCCTACTGCAGCAGAGTCTGAGTATGTAGTTTAACAACAGCTCAACTTGGCATTACAAACCCTGCTTGATAACTCTTAAACTGTCATTTTACTACAGAATGCTCACCCCTCAGCTAGGCTGTAGGTAGTCCATAGAGCAGGGTACTTTGTGATTAAAAGGTGAAACATGCCCTTCTGAGTTTCACTGATTTAGATGTGCACTAGCACACACCTATGTGCAGGTATATATGCACTCTATTACACATACAGCCACTCATATACCTAATTACTAAACGATAGAGCCGCTCACACACTCAGTCAGACATTGAGAGAGCCACATATTCCCAGGTATATATGAAATCTCCCACCGATACAGAAACTCACATACCTATTTACAAAAGCATAGATCCACTCACACACCCAGTCAGAGAGCAAAAGAGGCACTTTTACATTCAAGTACACACCCAGACAGCACTTATGTATCCAGTAGTATTGGAGCCATTTGTATACACAGTTACATACCACTGCACTCACCAAGACAGTCAGGAAGCTATTCATATAGTCACTTACATGCACATTTAGAGGCCTGTAGAGTTATTAAAAGAGCCAGAGTTACTAAAAGAGTCAGTGAAAAACTGGCACATTTACTTATGGCAACTCATTTGGCAACTCATACAATCATTGAGATATGTAGGCAGGTACTGACAGAGCATTCTCACCCATCCAAAGTATTAGTCCTTATACATGGTTCTGTTCTACTACTGCTAAGCCTGAGAGTGCAGTTTTACTGTTAAATCGACTGCATTAGAAAACCTGGTTGACAAGTCTTAAACTCTCCTTTACACACACATAACTCACCCCTAAGCTAGACTTTAGGTAAGCCATAGGGTAGGATGCTTGTGCTTGAAAGATTAGACATGTCCTTTAGAGTTTTACTGAGTTACAAGTGCAGTTGCGGAGCCCTATGCCCAATTATACTTGCAGTCTCCCATCTACACTCCAACTCAGATATCTATTTACAAAAGCATGGAGGCACTCACAGATCCAGATTCTTATACTTTCACACACACACCCAGACATCAGTTATATATCCAGCACTATCACAGTCAGTTTCACACCCAGTTAAATAACCTTGTACTCACTAACACAGCCAGTAAGTAATTCATGCAGCCCCTTAGACACAAATGTGGAGAGACTTAGACATACTAAAAGAGTCAGTCATATACTGGCATATGTACTTAAACATCCGTTGACACATTCATAGAAGTACTGATACCTTCACTCAGATATTGAAGTACTGATACACCCTAGTCACCCCTCCAGAGAAGGAGTCCTTTAAACTTGGCTTTGGGCTACTAGTGCAGAACCTGTGCCTCATCTTTAACTGCCAGTTCAATTTAACATTAAAAACACCATTGTCAAACTTTAACATCTCCTTTTATTACACGTTACCCCTTAGGTAACCTCTAGATAGGGTAGTTTGTGCTTAAAGGATAAGACATGTTCTTTTAAGTGTAACTGAGTTTCATGTGCACTTGCACAGCCCTATCTCAATAGTACGTACAGTCTGCCACCAATACTGCAACTCACATACCTATTTTCAAAAGCATGGAGCCTCTCACACACCCATTCACATATCAACTAAGGCAGTTATACGTTTTCTCACACACCCAGACAGCATTTATGTATCCAGCAGTATCACAGCATACACTGAAACACCAAGGCATACGTTGATGCACACACTAATACACCCAGTCACACACTGAGCCATACAATAAGACACTCTTGTACACTCTGATACATAGAATGACATACCCAGATAGACACTCATGTATACACTAACACACCCAGGCAGCCACTTATGTGCATACTCAGACAGCCAGATACACAATGATGCATCAACTTATGCATCCAGGTATACACTTAAGCATACACTAGGACACCAAGGTACACACTGAGGCATATATTGACACAGATACCCTAATGCATACACTGCAACATGTAGGGGCACATTGATGCACTCACTAACACAGCCAGTCCCACACTTAGCTATACTCTTAACACACCCAGTAAAGGTAACAATAAGGGTGGCTATAATATACAAAGACAATTGTTTATCCTGGCAGTTTAATTAGTAAAATATGTAATTTAAAAGTATGTAATGAAAAGCTGAATGTTCTTTTTTTAAGGCATCAACTGCTACTTCAGTACAGACAGCTACGATGCCAACATAAAATGACAGAAGAAAGAAACAGAAGCAAGGATACTATCTCCTCACAGCTGAGAAACAAAAGAGGCAAAATGCAGCAAACCTGGTGAAAGAGAAAAGAGCTGCTGGTAAGAAAACAAAGAAATATATCAAAATGATATGTTGAAAACTGCAAAGTGAGCAAAATCAAGTAAATAAAAGGCAAAGCTCCAACTCAACTAAGAAAGGCCAGAAAGTACATGAAATGAAGAATAACCAGAAGACAAAGGCAGTTTAAGGAAATAAGAGTAGAAATGTTTCTTAGTAGCGTAATTCAGAATCTCATAAGTACTATGAAAAAGTATAGAAGGAGAAGGGAAGTAGTTGGGCAAAAGAAACGTGTTGAGGCTGTAGTTAATAAGGCTTTTGTTCTCAAGAAGTAGCTATTTATTTTGATACTTAACAGAATGAGAACACTGAATAAAGTAGAGTTGCCTTTGTGAAAAAGAGGCCACAAGAAAAGTATAATGTTTGAGTGGCGAATGGAAACATACTTCGAGTACTGAGCCTTTCTTTAAGGAAGAAAGCTACTTGCAAGAGAACACATTAGCGCATGCAGTTGAAGAATCTAGCTGGACGATGTTATGAGATGAAAGACGGTAGTGTTATTCCAAAAGAAGACGTGGTATCTAGAAATGTAGAGAAAGTGATATACAAAGAGGTACCAGAAAGACGTAGACAGGCCTCTGTATACAAATTAACTACAGCAGTATTTGTAGTGTTTGGCAGGAATCTACTGATATGTTGAGAGATTTTCTACGTATGGTTCCCTGCAGAACTTTGAAAAATAAAATACGTTTGTTGTAAGGATTAAATCGATGCATCGAAAGGAAGTATTCTAACTTACAGAGAAACTCACTGGCTTGTCTATCAAAGAAAGTGTGCAAGAGCACCTTTCATCATTTCAGAATGTTAGCTGTACATCACTCGAGAATGCAAACTTATGTTATCCGGCTTTACTATGTTAAAGCGCTTGCGCTATCTTTAGGAGAAATGAAGAGTTCTTTTGCATGGTACAGTAGCAGAGGTAGAAAAAGTTGTTCAGTTTCAGTTCTTTGGTCCTGAACAGGAGTGTAGGGAAAATGAGAAGTTGGTAGATGCAGGTGTAGAAGAGCTGGACATAGGTATTAGTGTGGATCATTTTATAGAAAATATTAGGAAGTTTAACAACAATTCTATTGAGAAGCCAAACTGATTTTGTATATGTTGTTGATGCACTCACTACAAAGTCAAACTGGTAATGTGTATTAAAAAATTGAAGAAGAGAACAGAGATAAGTGGCAAGAATTTGCTGCTTGCTTATGTGTACAGGAAACATTTTGATTTGTCTATACAGCAAATTATATATAAGTATTGCTATGACAGGTTAGAGGATAATAAAATCCCAGCTACAGCAGCACATAACACTTTAGAATTAGTTTCAATACCAGAAGAACTTTGAGACTTAAATGTATATGACTCTATTCTGATTACAATGTGTACATCCTTTCCAAGCTATAGTTCACATGGGACTGAAAACAGGGAAATTACCTCCCTCAGAGCTACAGAAAGGTCTTAAGGGTAGAGCTGTCATTAAATTGCAAAAAGAATAATGAAACTATAGGGGTACAGAAAGATTTTGAAGATGCACTTATTATTTTAGTAAATGGTGTCCCAATGAAGAACAAAAAGATATGGCAAGAGTAAAAAAATGTTGTAGCTTAGAATTTAGGACACGGAGGCAAGGATTATACTTCTCTCACTTTACTGCAATAAAAGACAGCATCCAATCAAAACTTCAATACCTCAAATACTACATAACCCATGACCCCTGTAGTTCACTGTCCACCAATCATAAGAGTGCTCCCTGTATATCAGTCTCTGCACACATAGCCCTTCCCCTTTTTTGCAATGAAACCAAATAAGCACTTGACTCCTTGGAACTGGAATCCCCTTGAACGAACCAAAACTCTGGGGAAGTCCTCAATTATCCTTTTGAAGACAACCAAACCTCAAACTGACGTTCGTCTCCAAGACACTGATCAGGCACCTTTGCTTTCCGTACCTAGAAATAAAGAAATATGACAATAATAGTCTTTTCTTGACATATAAACAATATACTGGGTGGGTATGAAATCATTTAAACATAATGTGTAACACAAAATTTAATTGTCCTTAATAAAATTGAAAATTCTTGACGCGTAAGCTAGATTTAGTTTTTACTCTATGTCAGGACCGGAGGCTTTGGATTATGCTAGTTCAAAGCTGATCCACCACTATTGTAACTACGTCCACAATCGGTTTATGATAAAATATTTTAAATGTGGAATCTGAGGACCAATCAGCAGCTCTCATAATGACTTCTAAACGAGACCTGACAGAGAACGCCTTAGAGGCCATAGCTCTTCTAACTGAATGAGCTCCGAACATAGAAACATCTATGCCAGCTTCACTTAAAATCCATCTGACCCATCGTGCCAACGTAGCAACAGAGACAGGACCAAAAGGCTTTTGAAGAGAAATCAACAATTGCCCTTGAAAATCTCTACGGACCTCACAAGTACATTCTTCGTAAGCTTTTAAACATTTCACATTACACAATTTTTGATGGTGAGGGAACGCCAGATAAGAAACACATCTGGAAGATGTCTTTGTACGATTGGAAATAGTAAAAGAAACTCCAGAGGGAGTAAAAACTCTACCTGCTATATCCAGTGCTCAAACATCTGATACCCTTCGACAGGACAAAAGACACAGTAATATAGTCAACTTTGCCAAAAGCTGCTTGTGAGAAAGGTAGTCATTGCATGGCCAAGATTTAAAAAAATGTAAGACTATATCCACATCCCAAAGGGAAGAATATCTAGGCTGAGGTGGCTTAACCATCCGGACTCCACGAAGGGGTTTACAAACTAACGGTTTTCCTATCACCGGTTTACCTTCTATGTGGGGGTGACCCTCTGAGATGGCCGCTAAAATTGTTGATGGTTCTATAGACTAAACCCTTAGTGGCTAAATCAGAAAGAAAATTGACAATCATAGCAATAGAGGACCCCAAGGGATCAATACTTTGTTCACTACACCAACACACCCATCTGTTCCAGGAAGACTGATATCTTTTGTGAGTGGAAGGAGCCCAAGATTGGGACAAGAATACATTGCGTTGCCTGAAACTCCAGACACTTGCCAACGTCTCCAGAAATTCTCCACGCCATAAGGGACAACTGCCCCGTCCAAATTAGAGGTTGTGGAGACCCCACTGGGTCTAATAGCAGTTAAGAGTCCTGCGGGATCACAATCGGATGAGCACACGATATCGACATCACCACTGGAAACCATGGTTATGCTTTTCAAATGGGAGTCACTAAAATCAATTCTGCTTTCTGTCTCCTCACCTGAGAGAGTACTCTCTGAATCATGACAAATGGAGGAAACGCATAAAGAATCCCCATTTCCTAAGACTGCAGAAAGGCATCTGCCCCGACACCTGAGGTTCTGGCCTCCAGCTGAAAAATCGAGTCCAGTGAGCATTGAGTCTCAAAGCAAAAATATCTATCACACAAGGACCCCACTGAAGGTTCAATTTGCTGAAGATTTAAGGGTTCAGTCTCCAATCGCTGCCATCCCTGAGGAAGCAAGAGTTCCAATCTGCAATCAGATTGGCCTGCCCCGGAATGTATTCCGCAGTCACTGAAATGTGATGTTGTAGGCAAAACTGCCAAAACTCTTTCGCTATTGCCACTAGAACACAGGACCTGGTTCCTCCCAGACAATTGATATACTGTACCGCCGAAATGTTGTCCATCCGAAGAAGAATGCAACATTTCACTTGACAAGGAGATAGGGAGCAGATCACAAATGCTCCTGCCAATAGCTCTAGACAGTTGATATGAAGACTCAACTCCTCCTGAGACCATCGGCCACCTGTCTGAATCGGACCACAGCAAGCTCCCCAACCCCAACGGCTGGCATCCGACTCTATAATCACTTTGAGGCTCGATGCAAAGATGGCTCTGCCATTCCATGCATCCATGTGAGCTAACCACTAATCGATCTCGTCTCTGGCTTCGCTCGACAGAACAATCTGTTCCGCGTAAGATAAGCCTTTGCAAAATCTTCAAGCATTGTAAGGCTCGATAATGAAGAGGTCTTGGAAATATTACCTGGATGGATGAGGCTAATAGACCCACTAAACGTGCAAGGGTCTTCCATGATATAGCCTGAGAGGCAAAGGCTCTCCTCAATTCTTTCTTGATGGAACTCCTCTTTGACAGAGGCAACAACAATTGAGCTTTGACAGATTCTACCTGAGAGCCTAAGAATTCTATAACCCTAGAAGGAGTAATGACCGACTTGTCTGTATTGATAAGGAACCCCAGGTCCTGAAAAATTTGAATCGTCCAAGAAAGATGAAGGAGGACCAACTCTTTTGATTGTGCCATGATCAGAATGTCATCCAGATAAATAATAAGACGGACTCCTCTTTCCCTGAGAAGCTGAACTACTGGTCTTAGGAGTTTGGTAAAATACCAAGGGGTGGACGAAAGACCGAAGGGAAGGAAGGCAAATTCTTACCAATGCTCTTGCCAACAGAATTGAAGATACCAGCGGTGAGGTTCGAATATAGGGACTGTAGCCGGCTGACGGATATTCCGGCTACTGACGGTACAGAATCAGGAACGGTGTCCCGATTCTCCTTCATAGACGACGCCCCACCAGGGCGTCATGGCAACGTCGACACCGGCAAATTCACAGGGAACCCGGATATCCGGATTCCCGAGAGTGTAGAAAGCGAGAACGGACTTTGCGCAGGGCGCGCGGAGAGAAAGGGAAACGCCGACAGAGGAGACAGAAGAGGAGACGAACGACCGGAGGACCCAGGAAGAAGACGGAACATCGGAGAAACCCGGGAGGCAAACGACCAAGGCCGGATTGAGGCCCAGAGAAGACCCGAAGGACGAGAACTCCGCCACATCCCAGGAGGGACGTGGCTGAACCAGGTACAGTCCTTTATAAAGGACAACTTCTGGCTAAAAGAGAGAGTGACACCAGAAGGGGGGAGGGGAGAAATAATACAAGGAGAGGGGGGGGGGACTTTGGAGGGAGAGGGAGAAGAAAGGGACATTAATAAGGTGAAAGAAGGGCAAGAAGAAACAGGATCCCATAGGGGAAAAGAGCAGAAATATTGGAATTCTCAGAGCACTACAAGGAAAGAATGAAAGAGCACCCAGGGGTAGAAACTTATCACTGAGAAGACACTAAGAGGTGACTGTTTCCTGCACACTCTGATTTTCACATTCGGCACACTTTCCCAAGGGACGGTTCGTTCTCGTTCTCTCTCTCTCTCTCTCTCTCTCGTTCTCTCGTTCTCTCTCTCTCTCTCTCCTTTCCTTCTTGTACTAGTAATACTACCTGTACATGTACACCATCCCGACTTACCCATATCTCCATTCCTCTTATTTCCGGTGCTTCTGGGAGCCCAAGAGGAATATCTTTGCCAGTCAAGAGGAGACCTGGAAAGGAGAGAAGAGACATTCTATTACGGAGAGTCCACAACCCATATAATATTGAAGACTTTCTCATATCTTTAAAGAGCTCTAAATAAATTCACTAATTCTAACCCACTCGAGCATCCTAGTCCTTATTATCGCCACACCCACTGCCACAGGGACTGTAAGTTATGCGTCCTTGAGATCTAAACGCACTAAGAAGTCTCCTTCCTGAAGAAGATCTGCCTTCAATCTTGAAATGTCGGTAAACAACCCATGAATTGAAATCACTGAGATTGAGAACCAGCCAAGAGCCGCCTCCTTTTTTCTGAACTAGAAAAATAGAACTGAGAAAACCTGAAGGATGTCAATTTGATCAGAAAATGTCGTGTTTCATAAGAAGAAGCGCTATTCCGTCATCCATGAAAGAGCTTTCTGCTTGGGAAAAAAAAATGGGCCTTGGAGGGAACCTCTGAACAGGAGGGGCATAAAATTCTATTCTATATCCTCGCACTGTCTGGAGAACCCATAGGTCTTGAGAGATACGTTCCCAGGCCATTACGTGATCCTTCAACCTCACCCCTAGAAAGACTTCTGAAAATGGAATGATTCTCACCAGTGGAAGTTCCTTTGGAGGAGTTAAAGCCACCTCTGTTGTTGAGGAAACCGCGACCTCTGCCGCTATGGGCTCTCATGGAACAGAACCCCGATCTGGAGTAATAGCCTTGCCTCTGTTGATAGAAGCCTCTGGAGGTCTGGGTATATCCACAGCCTGATGCTCGACCCCTGTAGCGTTCCGCCCTGAGAAAAAGGCCTCTGTTAAACATCTTCCTCATAGAGGTTTGAGCCTTGTCTAGGGTGGAGAAAGTGGCAACGTATTTACCTAAGTCTTTGGCAAATTTATCGCCAAAAAGTAAACCATTCCCTAGCGAACCAGCGTCATTGGGAGCTAATTCAGCCAGCTTTGGGTCGATTCCCAACAAAAAGGAACGTCTGCGTTCCATTGACATAGCATAGTTCGTGTTGCCCAACAAATACATGCCTCATTGAGCCCATTCTAGAACCGTCTGAGGGTCCAAAGGGGAATCAGATTCTTTGGCTTGGACTGCCAGCTCTAAGATCTTAGTGACTGGACCCGAGATATCCAATAATTTATCTTGGCAGCCTTTCCATGCCCGGTCCAGCCCTTTCTTAGGGTCTTTGGAAAATCTCTTCATGAACATCGCCATATTAGGGTCTAAATCAGGAGTATTTGTGACTGAGCGTAAGGTGCTTCGTACATCTTTGTCAAAACCCTTCCTGATATGATCTTGCACATAATGTGCCACCTCTGCACAAGGAATCCATTCTGAAGATCAGGGATGGATTATGTTCTCAGGATCAAAGGAAAGAGTGCGGGAGGAAGAACTACGTTCCTGAGTATTATTTGCGTTTGCATTTCCCAGTGGGTTTAGGCTCCTCTTGATCGATATCCAAATCTGAGGACTGTGAAGCAGAGGAAGGGAGACCTTCAGTCAGGGTGGAAGAGTCCAGACCTGTCTCAGGGATCTCTAAATTATAATAAGACCCATACCCATGATCTTGCATCACGGAGGCAGCCATGTGCACCAAAATATCTGCATAGGATGTGGGTCTCTTTGAGGCTCCACATACAAAGCCCAATTCTGTAGGCGGGTCTTGCTGAGAACCAGAATAAATTAGAAAGCGGCCTGTCAATTCAAGCTGTCAAAAACACATAAGGGCTTGAGCAAAGAGCTTTAATGCATTAATAAAAGCCTGATTCTCAGAGTCCTGGACATGATATCCCAGTGCCTCCACTAGTCTTTCCTCCATATGATGTTCATCATTTGCTTCAGGCTGGTCCTGATAGTTTTCATCTTCCGCAGCGTAGTACGCCATAATTAATAGGGAATGTATGAAGGAGTTCAAATGGGGGGGAAAAGGCCCCAGCAGGGAGACAAAGTGCAAATTTTATCAATAATCAATAATCACAGCAAGTCTTTGGATGTGGAGGGAACCCCTGCTAATTTCCATAAGGCAAACCCCTTTGAGCATTTAAGTGCCCCGTCGGGCGTTCTAGGGCCCGAAAAATCGATAAATTTCAGCTGCACGGGCTAAACATAACCTTCTCTTTGAAGCGCGCGCTGCGTTCACCTCGCTCCAATTGAAAACGGGAGAAACGAGGAGAGCGCATGCACGACGCTAAACATAAAAAGAGGAATAATCCTCTTTACCCGATCACGGTCTAGGAGTCTGTGAGGCTCCTAAGCTTAGATGCGGGTCACGCCCGCCTTCAGCAATAAAGAAACGCCCCGAGTATAATAGGGGCATTTTCCCTAGCCGCGAAAACAATCACGAAGAGGCGATCGCGAGCGCAGCCAAATAGAAATTCAAAGCACCGTGACGCGTGCACAGCCCACTCCCGCTCCACGCTGTGAATTAAATAGTATTTTAATCTACACAAAAGAAGTTGCAATACAGAAAAGGAAAGGAAAGACTTATCTGTGGGCTGCAGCAGCAAAGAAAGAGGAAGAACTATGTGCAGAGACTGATATACAGGTAGCACTCCTATGGTTGGTGGACAGTGAACTACAGGGTTCATGGGTTGTGTAGTTTTTGAGTTATTGAAGTTTTGATTGGCTGCTGTCTTTTATTGCAGTAAAGAGAGAGAAGCATAATCCGAAGCCTCCGGTCCTGACATAGAATTAGTGGATGTTAATAAAGTTAACAAAAACAACGTTATACCTGGTATAAAATAACATTTATTATTAAAAATACTAATGTTGTTCAAGATATAACACATATAGAGGATGAAACATTGTTGTTAAGTGGTCAGATTGAGAAGGTGGATCGATTGAGATCAGAAGAAATTTATCAATACTACAGCATTCATCCTCTGCATTCCAAAGAAGTGATTGGTGATGCAATTGATCTTTTTCAAATGAAGCAAGCATGCTCCCATGATAGTTTGGGAGAAAAGTTTAGAGGCTCGCTGTTTTCAACAACTATTTCCCAAAGGAGAAGATGGACCCTATGATGACTGTCCCATACAGATACCAGTAGCTGAATATCGGTTAACAAGATTTTATTCAGAAGATCCTAGATCTCTCCAGTGAATTCCATATATATTTCATCTTCTCTTTGCAAGTGACTTGTCTGTACTTCCATACACTGTACACCATATACTGAAGACAGGATTAAATATTCAAAATGTTTCTGCAAAGGATTTTTTTTTAAAATGTTCATGGACAAACCTGGACCCCCTAACTCCAGGCAACCGAGGATTGAACTCGGCCATCCACCCCTTATAACCCCTGCCCATCTTCAACCACTTTCTCCCCCCCCTCGGCCACCACCCTCCTCCTGGTATCTTCCCCTTTTTAAGTGCCTCCTGTTGTGCTTCTTTCACCTGCCATCCCTGCCCCATCCCCAGATTGTGCTCCACCATCCGCACTTCACACCCGCCCCCACGCACCCATACAATCTTTCTCTAGGTTCCTTTACGCTAATCCCCTGTGGAACATCCCTCCTTCTTTGAGGTGTTCTTCGGCCTCCTCCCTCCCCTACTGTGATACACATGGCCCTACTGTAGCCTCATGGCAGCGCACCACCCTTACCTTTTCATGTCCTCATACACTGTCCCGCTGGCTTACTGAGCAACCACTCAGCGCCTTGACCGGCCTGTAGCGAAGCACCAACACATACCCTCTGACAGGACATTTGTCCACTGACTTTGCCCTACTATCCGCCGCATTGGGGTCCTATCTCCATACCATGTCTTCCTTCCTTACCCAGATCACCACCCGCCCTGTCTCCCAATCATATCAGACTTCTACACAGTTCTCATCCAGATTTCAATGTTCCACCATCACCCGGTTTTCTTTTGTACCCGCGATTCTTCCTCCCTCCAGCCTGTTGTAATTCCTGTTTTGATATTATTTTCAATAAAGAATTGCAAAACAAAAGAAAAAGTTCATGGAAAGGATGAAAAGTTAGAGTATAGCTTGATTAATTTGATGGTGTGTCAATGTGGCACCAACAAGTATTGGTATCGTCATCCTGGTGAGTTGAAATGCATGTTGAGAAACTTAGGTTCATCTGCTTGGTTCCTGACACTTTAGCCCTCATTATGACATTGGTGGTAAATCCCACTTACCGCCACGCTGACTGCCGCCAACTTACTGCCGCGGATATCCGTTCACCATATTATGACACACATACACCAATCCGTCAGTATTCAGCCACATACACAATTACTCCACACCAAAGGTCAGTGTTAAAGTGGCAGTATCAAAACCCACACTGTTACGCCAACAGAACAACGCCCATCACATTATGACCCACGAATCACCACAGCGGACATTCAACGGCGGTAAAACATTGGCGGTACATACCGTCATGCTCAAAATGGACACACACAAACAAAACTACACCACATTGGACAATTCAAACAACACACACCTGACACCCATACACACACCACACCCACACACCCACACCACTATAAGACACACACCCACATTACCCACCACCCTTTACGACTACTATTCATTACCACAAGACAGACACCAAGACCACTGACACAACCAGAGCCACAAACTATTCACACCTATACACCACCCACGCACCCCACATCCCACACCCCAACGCATTACACAAACACCCTCACCTACACACCTCACACAACACCCATGGCACCACAAAGACATCCCCGCTTCACAGAGGAGGAGCTAAGGGTCATGGTGGAAGAAATCATCAGGGTAGAGCCACAGCTATTTGGAGAACAGGTGCAGCAGATATCGATAGCTAGGAATATGGAGCTATGGCGGAGAATCGTGGACAGGGTCAACGCCGTAGGACAGAACCCAAGAACTAGGGATGACATCAGGAAGAGGTGGAACGGCCTACAGGGGGAAGATACGTTCCATTGCAGCAAGACACCAACTCGCTGTACAGAGGACTGGCGTTGGACCCCCACCTCCTCCCCCACTCACAGCATGGGAGGAGCAACTCTTGGCAATCCTGCATCCTGAGGACCTGGCCGGAGTAGGAGGAGGACTGGACTCTGGTAAGTCAACTCTCTACTACTATCACCCCCCTACCTGCATGCCATCACATACCCCCACCCTCACTCCCATCACTGCACCACTACCCACACACCCCACCATCACATCTCACTCAACCCAATGCCAAGCCTTGCATGCCCTAACAATGCATGAACACCCCTCACAGCCCTGCATGGACACTCATCACTAAAGCATGCACAACATAGAGAACTAATAGTCCCACCATATACTAACATCCAAAAGTGAAAGCTGCCAGGGCAAATACAACCAAAGAGGGCAAGCCACGGATGCACAATATGTCAGACACAGAAACCATAACACATCATTTGCATCCCCACAGGTACCCCAGCCAATGTCAGCGGAGAGGAGGTGCCAGCACTATCCAGTCCCCCAACAGAAGAGGCCCACAGTGATGACAACAAATCTGGTCTTCAGGATCTGGATGACCAACCTGGCCCATCAGGGACCTCTGGACAGCCAGTTACCCAGGCCCAGTCACACACCACCACAGAGCCTCCCCCATCAAGAAACACTACCACAGCACCCACCCAGCGTATCCACACCTCTGTCCCCAGGACACGTCAATCAGCAGTGTGTCCACCTCTACAGGGAGCCCAGGCCACACCTCATACCCATGACAATCAGGAACCTGGGGTCAGTGGCAGTGGGCACACAGTTCAGGGGACAGAGGCACAGGCCACCAGGGACACTGGGAGGACTGCTGTGCGTCAGCGGGAAGACAGGCCCAGGGAACTGACTATCCAGGAGGCACTCTCCGAGATCCTTGGAGCCTATCAACATTCCCAGGACACGATGGGCCAGATCCTGGACAACGTGCAGGAGAACAGGCGGTTGCAGGAGGTACAGTACCAGGGGATCAGGGAGGACTTGCAGGCCAATAACACCACCCTGGTCTCCATAGCAGGGGTGCTGGCAGACATGGCCAATATTATGAGGGAGGCAGTCACACAACAGCGGGCCCCTGCCACTAGCCAGACATCTGAACAGCCTTCCACCTCCGCTGCCGCTACTGGCCAGGAGGCCACGCCACAGGACCAACAGGCCTCCAGCACCCCTTCCCTTGCAGAAGGTGAACCACCCCGCAAACGTTCCCTGTGATCCAAGCAGAAGCCAGAGACTATTGCCAAGATCACCGCCAGGATATGAGACTCTCCTGATTGTCACCCATGTGTCCCACCCTGTCACCCTTTCCACCTTGAACTGCCATTGCTCCCCTTCCTATGTCCCCTTGGACAATGCACCTGTGCTACAAACAGACTGGAACAATACCCTGGACTTTCCTCCATCATCACCCCATCCCATTGCACTTGCCCCTCAATATTTTAGAACTTTAATAAAAACATTTGGAAAAAAAAGAAGTTTGGAGTATGTCAAATATTTCAAGTATATATTCATTTAAACAGGTACAAACATTGCAATTAAACTGTACATAAAATGAGCATAGATTATTGGCCTGTAGCTGGCTGCAGTGATCACACCAGGAGCATATGTGAGGTCACCAACATCTGCAAAATGAATTGCCAGAGGGTACAGTAAGCGGGCATAGAAGTGGGAAATAACAGCATGGCAGAGCCAGAGAAATTCAAACAAATGTCATTGAAATGTGAAGTAATACTGTCTTACCTGTGTGTCATTGGAAGTATTGTCTGATCACTGATGTTCTGGGGTCCTCATCCTCTGCCTCCTCATCCTCACTGTCCACAGGGTCCACTGCTGCCACACGGGCATCTCCACCCTCCTCCTCCTGCAGAAAAGGCACATGGCGTCTCAGGGCAAGGTTGTGTAACATGCAGCATGCCACTACTATCTGGCAGACCTTCTTGGGTGAGTAGCACAAGGATCCACCTGTTAGATGGAGGCACCAGAACCTGGCCTTCAGGAGACCAAAGGTCCTTTCTATTATCCTTCTGGTTCGCCCATGTGCCTCATTATAACGTTCTTCTGCCCTTGTCCTGGCATTCCTCAAAGGGGTCAGCAGCTATGATAGGTTGGGGTAACCAGTCACCTGCAAATATTGAGGGACAACATTTAGCCACACATTATCCCATATGGCCAACACCATAGCCGTTCACCAACATCTACTAGGTGTGAACTAGGGCTCACCTATTAGCCACACCCTGTGCCTCTGTAGTTGGGCCATCACATTTGTGATGCTGCTATTCCTCAGAACAAAGGAATCATGCACCAACCCTGAATACTTAGCATTGACGTGGGAGATGTACTGGTCCGCCAAGCACACCATCTGTACATTCATAGAGTGGAAACTCTTACGATTTCTGAACAGCTGTTCATTGTGACGGGTGGGGACAAATGCAATATGAGTTCCATCGATCGCACCAATTATGTTGGGGATATGTCCCATTGCATAGAATTCGGACTTCAATGTGGCAAAATCTTCAACCTGGGGAAATACAATGTAGCTGCACATGTGTTTAATCAGGGCAGATAACACTCTTGTGATCACTATTGAGAACATTGGCTGTGACATTTCTACTGCCAAGCCCACCGTCACTTGAAAAGAACCAGTTGCCAGGAAATGGAGCACTGATGGAACTTGCACAAGAGGGGTGATCCCAGTGGGGTGACAGATAGCAGATATCAGGTCAGGCTCCAATTGGGCACACAGCTCTGTGATTGTGGCCCTGTCAAGTCTACAGGTGAGGATGATGTGCCTGTCCTCCATTGTTGCCAAGTCCACCAGGGGTCTGTAAACGGGGGTATGTCTCCATCTCCTATTCATCCGCAGCGGTAGGAATCTATGGGGCAAAAGAGTGAGGAGCCCGTCACAAACTGAACAATGGGGCTACAACAGAACTTTGCATGCTGTTAACTTTGAATGGGTAAGTGTGATTTGTCCAGTATGTCCTAATTTCACCAGTGATGCCACAAATATCCAGGACTTGCCCCCCACCCAAAATGGCGCCCGCGTGTCCTGTGTGGAGGGACAGGTGGAAGTGAGGTAATTCCACTGGCGTTGTGTGCCGTTGCGGGAAGCGGTCGGGAACCGCTGTGCAACTCCTCATTGGTTAACATTGGGCCCTATGGGTTACAGTGGCCAATGGTGATCCACGCCGGCAGTGATGGTATACACCGCCGCAGACGTGACCGCCATTTTCTGTCTAGTCTCTCACTTGCTACCTGATCTTCAACAGGAGTGGACCTACACTGCATGTGCTGCTGTGTACCTCTGTATGCCAACGGTGGTGTTAGTGCAGCCATTGACCAAGTGTATCCTTTGTCTCTCCCCCCCTTATTGTTTTGTAACCCTGTCCTTATGTGCATTAGCATAATTTGGCAGAGGAGCAGAGGCACCGGTGACGGAGGGAGCTGCATCACACAGGACCCATGAGGCAGAGTCCACTGACGGTGAAGTCACCAGTGGGACGGAGGGCGAGACGAGCACCACAGCGTAGACTGGAGGGGACAGTTCTGACACAGATACCTCCTCTGATGGAAGGTCCCTGTGGTGGCGGACACCTCTGTGACCACCCCAGCTACAGCTACAGCCGCCACCCCATACCAGCACCACCCTCTCAGCAGCCCCACGAGTTGCCCGTGCCCGCTCACCCAGGAGGTTGGGCAACTCCTTCGTCCCAGGCACCTCAGGCCCTGTCCTAGTGAGCCCTGCTGCCCTGAGTGAGGAGGCTATTGACCTCCTGAGATCCATCTCTGTAGGGCAGTCAACCATTGTGAATGCCATCCAGGGGCTGGCAACCCAGATGCAAAAGACTAATTCATTCCTGGAGGGCATTCACACTGGATTGGCGGCCCAACAGAGATCGATTCAGGCTCTGGGGTCCTCTCTGGGGGCAGCCATTGCCCTGGTTCCACCCTCCCCCCTCCAACTTCCTCTTCCCAATCCCATTCTCCTGAACCCCAACCTATCCCAAGCACACAGGCAGACGAGCATGCGCACAAGACAACACACAAGAGTGTCACAGACAAACACATCCCACAGGCACTCACACAAACACCATCCAGATGCAGACACACCAACATCCACTGTTTCCACTGTCTCCCCCTCTCCTCCACCTCCCTCCCACTTCTGCCTACACTCACACCTGCATGCACTACATCATCATCCACTACCAGCATCATCACCACACCAAGCAGAACACACACCTCACTGGCAGACACCTCCACAACAGCCATGCATGCACACATCCCTTGTGTCCTCTCCCACTGTGTCTGTCCACACCCCTCCTAAGGTACACAAACGCGAGCACTCAGACACCCAACAGCCATTCACCTCACAACAGCATCCAGCCCATGCACCTGCACCCAAACACAGCAGACAGACACCTCCTACAACCACTCCCTCTTCTTCCACTCCCATACCTTCTCCCTCTTCCCACAGCAATGTCCCTAAAAAACTGTTCCTATCCACCATTCACCTCTTCCCTGCCCCTCCCCCTGTCCTGCACGTATGGCCAGGGTGGGAAGAACCCAGCCAAACACCTCAGCCACCCAGTCCACGGCCCCAGTCTTCACCACACCCACTCATGGTGGAAAAGGATCCAGGCCACATGTCCTGAAGGTGAAGGAGCCTGCACCAGTCAGCCTCAAGGGAAAGGAGCCTGCCCCAGCTGCCAGAAAGAGCAAGGAGCCTGCCCCAGCAGCTGCTAAGAAGGGAAAGGAGCCTTCCCCAGCTGCCAGGAAGGCAAAGGAGCCTGCAGCAGCTGCTAAGAAGGGAAAGGAGCCTGCCCCAGCTGCCAGGAAGAGCAAGGAGCCAGCACCAGCAGGCAGGAAGAGCAAGGGGCCTGGGGCAGTAACTGTGACAGAGCCCCCACCACCAATCATGGTTGTGCAGCAGTCCGAGGTTGCAGTGGATGGGCAGGAGCCTCCCCCCAGAAGTACCACCACCTCCAGTTAGCAGCCATCCGAGGTTGCAGGGGATGGGCAGGAGCCTCCCCCCCACCTCCAGTGAGCAGCCATTCGAGGTTGCAGGGGATGGGCATGAGCCTCCCCCCACCAGCAGCACCACCGCCTCCAGTGAGCAGCTGTCACCGCCAGAGGACGGTATGTAATCCTGCCTCCATGGGCTGCTGTGCGGCTTGCCCCCTGCAAATCCAGTGGTTATGACACCCACCTGAGAGACTGTGACCTTGCACTCCCCAGGATCAAGAGTACAGGGCACGAGGCCCCCTCCAGAAACAGTGGGTAGGACACCCACATACCCAAGACTCCCCAGGATCAAGAGCACAGGGCACGATGCCCCCTCCAGAACCAGTGGGTAAGACACCCACATACCCAAGACTCCCCAGGAACAAGAGCACAGGTCACGAAGCCCCCACCAAGGCAAGTGGGCAAGTCACCCACCTGAGAGACTGTGGCCTTGCACTCCCCAGGACCAAGCACAGGGCACGTTGCCCCCTCCAGAGCAAATGGGCAAGTCACTCACCTGAGAGACTGTGGCTTTGCACTCCCCAGGACCAAGCACAGGGCATGGTGCCCCCTCCAGAGCAAGTGGGCAAGTCACCCACTCAAGAGACTGTGGCTTTGCACACCCAGGACCAAGCACAGGGCATGGTGCCCCCTCCAGAACCAGTGGTCTTGTTCAATCTCCCGGCTGAGGTGCCCCCCCTTCTCCCGTCCCCCTGAGGTGCCTGCCTGTTTCTCAACTGATGCCCCTGCAGTGTTCTCTCCGTGTTGAGGCAGGTGCCATGTGTGGCCTTGGGCTTTGGCCTGTGGCCATGTGGCCTACGAACATTGTGGACTGGGTTGTGTCCCTTTTTGTGTACACATGCATATATCTATTATTTTGCCTAACTTATTTATCTTGATGTGTTGCTCTCATTACATTCACTTTTTCAAAATCGTTTTGTCCTTGCATTATTCATCTGAGGTACGGGGTAAAAATGTTTTAGTAATGCAGCTGATTGTGTGTATGGTGTTGGGGGGGGGGGGGGGTGGTGTGTGTCTGTGTCACTCTCATTTTCCTCCCTCCCTTGTGTGCTAGGCGGCTGTACTCACGGTCGTCGTCTTCGCCGGCGTTGGTGTTCGTCGTGGAGCAGCAGGTAGAAGGTCATGGGGAAGACATGCAGCTCGGGCTCCATGGCAGCGTGGTTCTTCCCTGTGTCTCCAATGGTGAGTCCTTTCCCTTCTGAGATCTGGTTCCGCCAGGCTTTTGATGACGTTGGTACCGCCCCGGAAAAGGTGGTGGATTGTCTTGTCTTAATATGGTGGGCAGAACATTGACTTCCGCCTGGCTATAGACAGCTACCGCTGTGATACCTGTTGTTTCCACCCTGGCGGTCGGTGTGGTACATCGGCTGCCTATCAGAGATTTTTCTGCCATGGTCATAATTTGGCGGTAATTACCGCCGGACTGTTGCCGGTATTACTGCCACTTTAACACCAACCGCCAGGGTTGTAATGAGGGCCTTGGTTGGGCTGAGTATGCATGGGATGACATGCTTGAATTTTTTAGAAAAGTGAACTCTAACATAAGAAACATTAAACTGAAGACAGCGGGAGAACTTTGTTCCTTGGATCCCGCTAACGTTTGCAGATACTTTAACCACCAATTTCAAGCTATGTCTTTCATCTGCAACAAAACAAACCCTCCTCTTGGTGAAGTAACTGATTTCTTTTGGCATAAAGAGTACCAAACAAGAGGTGCTCCTCATATTCATATGCTCTTATGTGTAAAAGATGCACCTAAATTTGGAACAGACAGTGATGAGTATGTTCTGTCTTTTATAAAACAGTATGTGACATGCACCATTACAAAGCATACTGGAGAAAAAGGCTTGAGACAGCAAGTTCTGCGCTTCCAACATCACAGATGTGAAAAGTACTGCAGTCGAAAATATAGATGCAACAGTAAATTTTATACAAGATGTCATTTTGGATTCCCTCAACCAGTCATTTCACAAGGAAGAGGAAACAGCTTTCTATCAGCAGTGAGACATACATTGACATGAAAGACACCGAGAAATACTTACAGCCTGAAAAGAACAGAGTCCTCTAAGTACAGGAATGAGTATAATCCAGTCATTTTAAAGATGTGCAATGCAAACATGGGCATACAGTTTGCTGCACATAACTCGACTGCTGTTCCTCTTCATATATCACAACATCTGAGAAGACAGAGATGAAGAAGAGGGAGGAGATTTATGTAGAAAAGAGTCTAACTAAGAAATTGTACAGTTTCTGCTTGAAAATGCTTCCTCACAGATAAATTTGATCTTATGAGTGCGCTGATAGGTTGAGTTTGTCTAGTTTATTCTGAAAGTCAAGGGGGATTGTTTGGTAAGTATGGGGCTTGCAAACACACAAAATAGGGTGTTAAAGTCTTTCCTGGAAATTCAATATGTAGCAGAGTTTGATCTGGAAAATAGAGACATTGTAAAATCTAATATGTTGGACACATATTACCCAAAAAAGGAAGCCACATCTAGAACACATGTGCCTTTACAAAGTACTTCAATATTACAAATATGGAGTCAATGTATTTGAAAAATAAGGAAAAGGGTAAATATGCAGTTGTTGAATGTGACAGTTGTTTGGTCAGACACAGAAAACGTAGTTGCCAAACTGCAAATAAAAGATAGATTTTCTACTTGCTACTTCTACAACTGCTCAAGCCTTGGCTTGCTGGATCAGAACTACTTGGAGACCATGACTGCAATGAAGATTCCTTCAACACTGTACAAGACAGCGTTAAGGCCTTCATTACGAGTTTGGCGGTTTTCGGGCAAGACTGACATGCAAAATGGTGCCACAAAACCGGCAATGGTGACGGTATAGCGACCACTGGATTATGAGTCACAAAACACAAACCGCCCAAATGCAAACACAAAACCAACACCGCCAGGCCAACCCACGGCGAAAGAGAGACTGATCAACCGCTGGCCCGCCACGCCAAGACCATTAGGACCATCATATTATGAGGCAACCTCCAGCACAGCGGAACATGCACGGTGGAAACCGTTGGCGGTTCGCACCGTGGCAGAACAAAAAGGCACTGCGGAATGTAGCCAACACCACATTGGCTAGTTCAAATATCCCACACCTGATAACCATACACACACCATGCACACCTGACCATGCCACCATATAATACCCCCCACACACATTAACAATCCCTTGCGACAAATATGAGTAGCCGCAGCCATACTGGAGATGAAGCACACCCCAAACACAGCAAACCCATATCACACCGCACACATTGCACAAACCAACACACCAGCTCACCAGCATACACAGCCAAACACCCCCACATCACCACACACCCTGCACTGCACCCAACACACATAACACATACCCACCCCACAACATGTCACGCCAGAAGCACCCACGGTTCACCGACAATGAGTTGCAGGTCATGGTGGACGAGATCACCAGAGTAGAGCCACAGCCCATGGGAGTCCAGGTACAGCAAACATCCATAGCCAAAAAAACAGAGTTATGGCAGAGGATCGTCGACAGGGTCAACACAGTTGGCACATACCCACGCACAAGGGAGTACATCAGAAAGAGGTGGAATGACCTCAGAGGGAAGGTTCGTTCCATGGCGTCCAGGCAGAGGATAGCCAGCAACAAGACCGGCGGTGGGCCCCCACCTCCTCCCCTTCAGTTGACAACCTGGGAGGAGAAAGTCCTGGACATCATGCATCCCAGGGGCCTCACTGGCATCAGCGGAGGGCTCGACTCTGGTGAGTCAGCAATACCCCCAAGCACCAACCACCCATGCCCAGCATGCCTCCCCACCACTCTCCAACCTACTGCAACCCACCCACCTGCCCCCATCCCAAACACCCCACGCCCCTCCTCTGCATGTAACACCACACCACTCCCACCATTCCTACTCACACACCCCGAATGCACGGATGTCAACCACAATGTGAAGAACCACAGGTCCCACAATCGGATCCCAATCAATGTCTGCAGTGCAGCAGCTGTCATTGTCATCACTGGGAAGTAAATTGAGCCACTGCATGCATGACAATAGGGACATAAGAACTACAGTCAAACAACTAACATCTACGGTATCCATCCACAGGTACCCCTGCCACTGACACCCTGCAGAGGATGCCAGGCTCAAACAGCCCATCCCAGGATGAAGGCCCCACTAGATGTCTGGATGAGGACGACTTGCCTGGACCATCTGGGGCCACTCGACAGTCCACCAACGGCACACCCACCCTGGACACACCGGACACCCCTACCCATTTGGCAACAACACCACAGCCAGACCCTGAACCTCAAACCTGTGCCCCAGGTACCCATCAATCAGAGATGTGCCCCATAGTAGAGGGGCCAGAGTCAAGGGCACCCACCCCGCACAATGAAGACCCTGCTGCAACTGGGAGGGGGCACACTGTGCCAGGGGCACAGGGGGGCGGGGATAGTGGGAGGGGAACCGTGGGCCAAGGGTCAGGACAGCCACACCAACTGACTGCCCATGAGGGCCTTAACTAAGTCCTGGGTGTATACCAGCACACCCAGGACACAGTGGCCCAGATCCTCCCTACTGTGCAGGATACCCAACAGCTGCAGAGACAATACCATCAGGAGGCCATGCAACACTGGCAGGCCCACAATACCACCAGGTCCTCCATAGTAGGGGTGCTCAAGGACCTGACCACTGGCATGCGTGAGTCCCCATCCACCAGCAGGACCCTACCAATGGCCACATCCCATCACAGTCCTCCATGTCAGCAGCAGCAGGTGGCATGGAGGCCCGCCACAAGACTCGCAGAACACCAGCACCCTAACCCCTGTAGTTGAGGAACCTCCACGCAAGCAAGGACGTCCAAGGAGACATCCAGCTGGACATGATGGCCAGACCGCGACCACCACCAGGAAGTGACCCTCTCCTGAACATTCTCCCTTGTGTGTGACTGTGACATCCTGTCGACTGTCCACTCTCATATCTCTGTCTACGCATGGACTACCTACAGCTGGCCTCACCACTCTAATGATCCCCCCTGCCATGACCCCATTCATCACCCCTTACACTTAGCACAGTTCATGTCTGTGTCACGCATGCAGGTCAGTGCACATCAGAAGAAGGGGATTTGGCGAGGCATCACCAAGCAAGAGCAGACCCTAGGGGGTCTTTTCCCGTGGAGCACCCACTGCAGAAAGCGTGGGAGGACCTGAGATGCTGATCCCAGAAGACGGCCGAGGCCCAGCTGGGGAGGACATCTGAGACCCTGACCCCCTAATGTCCCGCATATTGGCTATGGCCTACCCTGAGGTGGATGGGCGTTTGACGGTAACACAGCAGCTGACACTCACTTGCAACATGTGTCAGTATGGTGGCTCTGGGTGGGCACCATTGTGTAGCTGTGGTGTGGATGCTAGGTACAATGGGGTCCACTATGGGTTGTGTCCATCTGGGCAGGATTGGCATCACAGGTGTAGGTAATGCCATGCAGTCAGTGCTAACGGGCAGACTCCTCCAATTTTGAAACTGTGTGGCCACCTACTAGCTAGACCTGGGGTGCCAGGGCATTGTGATTGCGCCTGGGCAACCACTGTGCCAGAGGTGGATCCATGACCTCATTCAGCTGGCAGGCACTGCATGTGTAGTGGGGTGGGTGCACCAAGTGGTGACAGAGCTACTTGACAATAGCCAAGTAGGCTGCCAACTAGCCGTGCATGTTGGGTGTGCAGTCCTTTGCATGCCTGTCTCAAAGGCCATGGGTAGTGGGCAGGTACTGGACAGGTGTGGCGGGTATAACACTTCTTATGTACATGTTTGCATCAGTCAGGCCATCAGCGGTTGACATTTGCATTGTTGCATTTACCACCATGGTGTTCACAAGTTGTGGAATGTTCAGAGGTGGGCATAATGTAACCTGGCATGGCATCAAATGCTGATTTTGTACCCTGTGTGACTGTTGTTCTGGTATTGACCCATTGCACCCTGTCTGTCTCTCTCTCTCTCTCTCTCTCTCTCTCTCCCTCCCTCCCTCCCTGTCCTCCTCTGTCTTTGAGTGCATCAGCATCATCTGGCGAAGAGGAAGGGGCACCGGCAAGTGGGAAAGCTGCAGCCCATGGGACCCAGGAGGCTGACACCAGCGGAGCTGAGGGGACCAGTGGGACAGAGGGTGAGGGGAGTGCCATGTAGGAGACCGGATTGATGACTACGCGGTGGCAGACCTATCTGGGACCATCCCAGCACTATCCTTGTCCGCCACCCCCTTTCTCAGCACTGCCCTCCCTGTAGCTCTCCACCCAGTTGCCTGGGCCCTTTCACCCAAGAGAGTGGGCATCTCCTTTGCCGCAGGCACCTCTGCCCCTGCTCCAATCAGCCCTGCTTACCTCCATGAGGAGGCTATTGACCTCCTGAGGTCCATCTCTGTGGGGCAGACAACTATTGTGAATGCCATCCAGGGACTGGCATCCCAGATGCAACAGTACAATGCGTTCCTGGAAGGCATTCACAGTGCCGTGTCTGGCCTACAGAGATTGTTTCAGGCTCTAGCCTCATCCTTGACGGCAGCCAATGTCCCTCCTACTTCCGTCCCCCCTGCAGCTACCTGTTCCCATACCTACATCCTACTCCCCTCACCCATCCAAGGCACACCTACTGACCCACATGCATCCACATCAACAGGCATGGTATGCAAGGACAGACATAAGCACCACAGACGCCACCACCGCCATGTACACACTCAACAGATACATGCAGACATTATAACATCCACACCCTGCACCAACTCCCTCACCATCTCCCCCCTCCCAGTCGACACACCACTCACACCTGCAGTCAGTACCACATCAGTCAATGACCCTGCCACATGTGTCCTTACTGCCACCGTCACCACATCCTCTGACCCACATTCATGCACCCCATACACCAATGGCAATGACACTACAACTGTCAATATCCCCACATGCAGCACATCCACCGTACCTGCGGACACCACCCCAACATACACTCAAACATCCCCCCTACCATCTCCCTGCATCTCCTCCCAGTACATCTAAACGCCTGAACTCATCCACCCAACACTCCCTCAGCACACACATATCATCCACCCACGCACCTGCACTCAAGTCACCCACACACCTCACAACCATACCCACTTCCTCCACTCTGAGACGTCCTTCCCTTTAGCTCCCATGTTTCCTCAAAAAATGTTTTTTACATGCGTTTTCCCTGTTCCCCACTACTGACCCAGTCCCTGTTCCCCCTCAAGCGCCCTGCTACCCTTTCAATCCCCCTGCCTTCCACCTCCCAGTCTGCCACTGCCCATGCACCTCCACCACCTGCCACTTCTGCCCCAGCCACGTCCACTGCTCCTGCTGCCAAACCCAAGCCCACTCCCTCCACTTCCAAGGCCAAGCCCAAAACCCCCCAGCTAAAATTTCCCCCTCCAAGGGCAAGCCCAAGGACCCCCATCCAAGTCCACCCCTAAAGACCCCCGCTCCAAGCCCAGATGAAAGGACCCCCCCCTCCAAGCTCAAGGACCCCCACCACCACCACCCCTCACCCCTCACCCCTGAGGTGCCTGTATTCCCCCTTGGTGCCCCTGCCCTGTGGAGGCCTGCACTTTGCAGTCAGGAGTCAAGTTGGGGCGTCAGCTTGTGCCCAGTGTGCTTGGGCCACTGTGGACTATTGGACTGGCCCTTGGGTCTGTATGTTCATTATTTTGTGCACAATTTTAAAAGTTATTATATTTATGCGGCACAACACCGTGTGTGTCAATGGTACCTAGCTAGTCTTGGCTTTCCTTCCATGGGTATTAGCATGTATGCGTGTGTGTGTTGGTACGGGTGTTTGTTTGCGTGTTTGTGTGTGGACATGGCTTCCTGTGTCGTGTGTGTGTGTGTGTTTGTGTGTGTGTGTGTCTGTACTAACGTCGTTCCCTCCAGTGTGTATTAGGCTAGCGTACCTACGGTTGGTGTTATGGTTACAGTCGCTAATCTGGGAGTTGCAGGGCCAGGTAGACGATTGAGATGAGTTGCAATTCACGTGCCATAGCTCCTATGGACCTGCCTGTGTTACTGAAGGTAGGTGTTCCTTTTATATTGTTCATTTCCGCCAGGCTTTTGGTGGCGGTGGTCCCGCCCCGGACATCCTGGCAGTGTGCAACCTTGTAATATGGTCGTGGCATACTGCCTGTTCGCAGGCTCAAGATGGCTGCTACCTGGCACGTCAGCCCTTCCGCTTTGGCGGGCCGAACAGTGACTTGGCTGTGTTCTGCAGGTGCCTTCCCAGTACTTGTGATATGGTGGTCTTCACCACCAGGCCCGCAGAGCTGCGTTCGCCAACTCCATGGCGGCGGTACGCTTACCACCAAACTCGTGACGAGGGCCTAAGTCTTCAGTCTTTGCACACTACTTGCAAATGTTGAAAGAGGAGATTGAACAGGAATAAACTATTGCAGCTGAGATAGCTACGGAGATTTCACAAAGCAGCCAAAGTTCTGGACCACCAAGTCAAGATCCTCTTGGAAAACCAGTTATTCAAAATGAAGCAGCCATAGCTGTGAATGAGGTGGAGATGCAAGCAGCAAGCAAGAGAGGAAATTATTCATTTCAAACAGTTAAACAATGGACAGAAAGAAATGTATGGCGAAGTAAAATATAGCCCAGATTTCTATGTGACAAGAAACAATGTCAATGCTCTATGTTTAAACAGCTACTACTTTACATCAGTAGTCAAGCTGGCACCAGGAAAAGCTTTCTAATTAAGGTTCTCACTGCTCATCTACAGAAGACTACCAAATCAAATGTATCATGTGTAGTGACCAACAGTATTAGCTGCCCACAACATTAAAGGAATTACTTTACATCTGCTACTTATGCTTCCTGTTGAACATGATAAATGGGAATACCATACGTTATGTGGTGAAGCTTGTCATGAAGTTTCCAGAGTTTTCAAGAAACTCAAACATTTAATTATCGATGAGGTGAGAATGGTGTTAAACTCAATGATTGCCTTCATACACTTAAGAATGCAGCAGATTTTAAACACTAAATATGGCATACTTTTTGGAGGAAAGAGTGTAATTGTCTTTGGAGACTTTCTGCAACTACCCCTGGTAAAAGGACAATCTGTGTTCAACACACTTCTCCATAATGAAACAAGAAATCCTTAGGGAAGTATTTGGAATGTAAATATTTGGTTACACTTTGAATACAAGGAACTAGTGAAGAAATCTCGCCAAGAATCCAACATAGAATCTTTGAAATTTACTGAAGGACATTATAGTAGGAGTTTTGACAAAATGTGGAAAACATGCTTTAGAAAGTCATCTTTCAACAGATTATTTTCATCAAGTAGTATAGAACCACAACTAATATACAAATGTATTAAAGCAGAGAAATCCATACTTTGTTTAATGCGTGCACTTCAAGAGTGTTTCAACTTCAACAATCAATTATTGAAACTGGCGAAAGAAGATACTTTGCAAATTACAGCCGTCAATAAAATGGAACATCAGGGAGTCACAATACTATTAACAGAAAAACTAAAAGCAACATTGAATTATTTGGAGAAGTTTGTATCAAAGACTGCAGGATTAGAAAAGTGTTTATGCGTGTGCCAAAACTGTCAGGTAATTTTGTGGTGTAATTTTGTGGTGTAATTTAAATGTTGGCTGACCTGAGAAGCCCCCCTGTGTCTGCCTGCAACGATAGAGTGACCCCCAGGTCCCTCCATTGTTTTCGATCTAAAACCCTACGCCTGCTTTGCTCACTGCACCCGGTCGCCCCTGTGCCGCTGAGGGTATACTTTGTGTGCCTTCTCATGTCCCCCCCGGTGCTCTACAAAACCTCCCTGGTCTGCCCCCCAAGGATGCAGGTACTTACCTGCTGGCAGACTGGAGCTGGAGCACCCCTGTTCCCCATAGGCACCTGTGTGTTTTGGGTACCTCTTTAAACTCTGCACCTGACCAGCCCTGAGCTGCTGGTGTGGTAACTTTGGGGTTGCCTTGAACCCCCAAGGGTGGGCTGCCTATGCCCCAAACTTGAGACTTGTAAGTGTTTTACTTACCTTCAAAACTAACCTTTACTTACCTCCCCCAGGAACTGTTGATTTTTGCACTGTGTCCACTTTGAAAATAGCTTATTGCCATTTTTACAAAGACGTACATGATATTGTTTTCTTTCAAAGTTCCTAAAGTATCTAAGTGAAGTACCTTACATTTAAAGTATTAACTGTAAATCTTGAACCTGTGGTTCTTAAAATAAACTAAGAAAAGATATTTTTCAATATAAAAACCTATTGGCCTGGAGTAGGTCTTTGAGTGTGTGTTCCTCATTTATTGCCTGTGTGCGTACAACAAATGCTTAACACTACCCTCTGATAAGCCTACCGCTCGACCACACTACCACAAAATAGAGCATTAGAAGTATCTACTTTTGCCACTATCTTACCTCTAAGGGGAAGCCTTGGACTCTCTGTACACCATTTCTTAATTTGAAATAGTGTATACAGAGAAAACTTCCTACAGCATTTAACATACATTGCCACTATTTCGCTTTGGCTGCAGTGCATGGTGAAAAAAGTTAACGAAATGTATTCCCACTTTGCTGAGGGTTGTTCCTCCAAATATCACTCAATCATACAGTCACTCACACTCCCAGTCACTTAGTCATACCACCACTGATCCAGCCACTCATTCACCCATACATCCACTCACACCCCAAGCCAGTCACTCTCACACCCACTTACACAAGCAAGCACTCACTCATATGGCTACTGACTCTCTCAGGAAGTCACTTATACAACAACTCACACACCCAGTTGCACACTCAGGCAGCCACTCACTAAGTCACTAACAGAGCTATTCACTCACCCCTACAGCCATTCACACACCCAGTCATACACTTATGCAAACACTCAGCCACCCAATCACTCACCCATACAGACACTAACACAACCACTCACTCGCCCATACAGACACTAACACATCCAGACACTAACACATCCAGTCACTCACCCAAACAGCCACTCAGACAACGAATCACTCACTGATACAACCAGTCACACAGACAGTCAATCACTCATACAGCCACTCAGACAAACAATGATACAGGCACTCGCTTACCTAGTCACTCACTCATGTAGCCACTCACAGAGTCACTATCTCGCTCATACAGCCTCTCTTCCTTACACAAACACATGTATAGTTTATCTTTTTTTAACCAAAACAGATGGTTCCAAGAAGAACAGTTTTTTTCTTCTTTTTTTCTGGAAGTTTTTTTTTTACATTTTCGAAACTTTTGTAATGTTTTTGTTATTTCTCTAAAATAAAAATATAAAATTGCAAATAGAAACGAAACATGGTGGTGAAAACCTCAAAATCACAGTAAAAACACATGAAAAATAAAAAATAAATAACATTTATGATTCTTTTGCTGCTTCCAGCAGCACAGCAACACACTGTTCACCTGCAGTTAGCATTTTTTTACAGTCCAAACAGAAGGAATCTACTATGCTAAATTCAGGAGATATTTCCGGAAGGCATCTCTTCACTTCAATTAGAAAACCTTCTCTTGCACTAGGTATTGACGCAGATGACGTAGAAGGTTTCCCAGCTCTTCTTTGGCTCTGGGCTCTCAAATATGGTCTCTCTTAGAATGTTTTTAAATAGGACAGCATGCTTCTTCTTGGATAAGAATATTTTTCTGACGTGCCCGTGAAAAAGGTTTTGTCGCAGAAAGAACACTTATCATAGCCTGCAACCGTCTTCCTTTCTCCAGAGGGGATTGAAAAAAAACCTAAGCATTAGATTCCTTTTTGGGGGCAGGTTCCTTCTCTGATGAACTTCCTTTGTCATGGAGTGGTTCTTGATCCCGACTTCCTCCACATGCCATTTTATTGTCAAACCAAAAAAACACAAATGAGAGGAGCGGTGTTGGAGTGTGTCTTTTTAAAATCAATATTAATATGAAAAACTTGCAATATATTGTGTGATGAAGCTGCATAGAAAATGTGTTAACATAGAAAATAATGCACACGTTTGAAATGTGCCCACGGGGAGTGGCTACCAATGTATACGAAGACTAATGAAAAGGCTTATTAATTCTGAATCTTTATGCAATAATGTTTGAATTTGCATTAGTATATCATAATTAGAGTTATGTGTTAAGAGTTTGCTTTATTAAACCAGAGGGCCTTAGCTTAGTGAGGGTTTGGGCCTAGCTGCCTGGCTTCATATTGAATTGTATTTTCTAACGTGTAATGTGCGGTTTTCCTGAAGGACACGAAGCTGTATTTTTCCAGGAGTTATGTGTGTGTAGCCATAGTAAATTCTTTCTCATGAGAACCGGCTTGCTCAAGGCGACATTCTTGCTAGATGCAACAGTGTAATTTGTAACAGGTGAAAGGCTAACCGTACTAGGAGAAGACAATGAAGACACTGACCGGAGCGCAAAGTGTAACGTTCTCTATCTGACATTCCAACCGTTGAAGACGTCAATAACATGGACCAATCCGTGACATGAGAACTGCAAATTGTGGAAAACTCTAGTAAGATGCTTACCGAATTATTGGATAGAGATAATAATGCACCAAACTTCATCCAATGGGGAATTAGGGAATAGTTTTGATTTAACGGCGCGACCCAAGAAGAAACAAACTCACTTCACTCCAATTCACTCCATTTCACCATCTCCGTGTGTCATTCCTATTGCTCTAGCGTTTTCCTGAGTTTATTCTGAGTACTTTGAAACTATCCTCTACCCCATTCTTGCCTGATGCTAACTTCTCCTCTATCTGAGGGTAGTAATCCTTTCTGTAGCTATGCTATTTTGAGACTCTGTCCCCTCCTATCGCTGCTGATGGTGAATCGACTGGTGTCCTGTGGATGAAGACTGACGCTGTTTGCTGACCTGTTGGATTGGTAACTATCCGATGCAAATTGTAATTGTCTGGTTGCCTTTCCTTTTTAGGTACCAACTGCTATTTTGTTAGAGGCCTTAGTTTAGATGTTTTCTAAGTTCGTGTTCACTAAAATGTTTTGCATGAAGCCCAACATGCTAATGCTAATTTGAGGTTAGTTAAGGCATTCACTGATATCTTGTGCAAGTAGACAAATGACTGAGTTCTTGCTTTGTAGATTCATGTACTAATGAGACTCTGCTAAATTGATTCATATAAATGATGTGCCTAAATGCTGAATAAATATAGCTGATGCATTAAGTCGCGCTTTGACTACTGATTGGATTGTTTTGGCGTGGTTTATTGCTAATGAGATTAACAGACATGATGTTAGATTGTAACCAATAGGGAAATAAATATCTTAATGTTTGACTAAACTGGTGTGGTTATTCGTCATTGCGAAGTCAATGGTGTGTTCGGAAATTATTTCTTATTAAATGTTTATTGATTAGTTATTATTATTGATTGTTTATTGATCTATTGATTGGTGATGCCATGAAAATATTTAGTGCTAGGAAGTTCCCAAATGTGGTCCAAAGGTTTGTCGACCTAAACGCGTCTTCTGGTAAGTTTACTTATCAAGGCTCTGACGCGCTAACAGATTTTGGTAGCAGAGGTGATGGTTTGGCCTTTTGGGGCCCCAGTATGAAGCTCACGGTTTGATAGAGTTGATGGTGTGATTATTAACAATTTTGGTAGAGATTGATGGGGTTGGTCCTTTGAGGTCCTTAGGGTTTGGAAGTAGGCAAGGTGTACCGAATAAATTGGGTTTGGGTTTCGTGGCTTTGTATTTTTCAATGATGCAAATTGGAGGGGTGATGTGTCCCTAAGTCCCGGCATCTCTGAGCTTGCTGAAGGGAGTTTGAATATGTTCTCGGCGTTCTAGTGACAGTGTGAATGAAGTAGGGTTTTGCGCTTGAACAGCTTATGGATATCGCAGGTGAATTGTGATGTTTGTGAGGATTTTAGGACAGATGATGATGTTTTATAGATCAAATCTGTTCATAGACAGCTTTCTCCATGCGCAACAATAGAAAAACTTAAAATACAAAATACAACTTTGTTTCCCCGCAGCTGGCTGACAATACAAGAATCAAACAATCCCAGGCTCCTTTACAATATAGTCCTGGTCCTATGTATACATCTCCCTAAGGGGTTGTTCCCATCCACTCAGTTCAAATTAAGAACCCTCAAATAAGTTGGACATGTCAGTTCTGAAAACTCCCCAGATAGAATTTGTAAGCATGGTTGCCAAAGTTCTTTAAAGTCCCCGCTCCGCTGCAGAGAGGTCAGGGTGAGCTTTTCCATAGCAAGGATAAACCATAGCTTGTGTAGCCATGAAACTGTTGTTGGGATTTGTTCAGTCCCCCACACAGATAGCAACAGCTGTATTGCAGCATTTAAAGCTAAGGCCATCTGCCCTCCCTTCGGTGATCTCAGGGGAAAGGTGAGAGGGTCGGGAAGGCCCAACAAGATATACGCAGGGAATCTAGGGATCTGAGTGTCAAAAGCCGTGTCCACAGTGTCTATTATGTTCTTCCAGTAACAATGTAGTTTGGGACAGTGCCATAGTAAGTGCACAAGCGACCCCCCCCTCCTCCACACCCCCTCCTGCAAAGACCAGATTTATCGTGATCCCAAGCATGGATCCTCGCTGGGGTGTAATACCAGGAGGAGGCAACTTTATAGGCTGTCTCTGTGCCTGCTGCATTGTAAGCTGTGTGGTGCGCCCTATAAAAAATACTCTCTCCCATCTCAATTGACCCTTAGTCTTGGGCAGGTGGGCGGGCCTCCCCCCGCAAGACAGCATAGAGCTCAGAAACCACACGCTTATCACCCTTTTTCATTAGAATCCATTTTTCAAACGGTGTTAACGGCCTGTCTATTAATATCCTATTGGCTGGAAGCAGGGCCCAGTGTCGTATTTGATAGTACATCATACTGTCCGCCTCGGTTAGGCCATATGTCTCCCTCGGCTGGTCAAAGGGGATAACCCCCTGCTCATCGAATAAGTATCCCACCCTTTTAAAGCCCCCCCATACCATTGACGCAATGCCTCAGACTGTAGGCCCGGGCCAAAATCAGGGTTCGCACCCAAAGGAGTCATTGGGGACGGGAAGGTCGTCAAACCCAGCCTGCTGGCCACCCGATCCCACACCCTCACCGAGACCTCCGTGACCGGGGATACATACAACCCTGCGCTCTGTGACGGCGCCTAAGCCAAGGTTCCTTCCATATGTGAGAGCCAGCCACTGCGGGTCCATGAAACACCAGTGCTTCTCAGAAGACGGTCTGCTCCACTCCAAGAGGAAATGCAATTGTGTTGCTTGGAAGTATCGAAGGAGGCAGGGGACCGCCAGCCCACCCTCCTGCTTAGGGCGATACAGCACCTGTTGCGGTAGCCGCGCCGCCCTCCCTTCCCATATAAATCTTAGAACCGCCGTTTGGAGGGTCGCTATCGTTTGCGGCGGGGGCTCCAGCGGAAGCGCCTGAAACAAATACAGTATACGTGGTAGGATGGTCATCTTTACTGCCGCCACCCTGCCCAGCCAAGACAGTTTGAGTCTCCCCCATGTCTCTAAATCATGCTGAACCTCCCGGATTAATTTTGCGTAGTTCAATGACGCCGTGCTGGCGACTGTAGAGCCCAGCTCGATCCCCATGTACGGAAGCCCAGAGGAAGACCATATGAAATGGAATCGGGCCTTCAGGTCTCTTTCATGCTCAGCACTGATAAACTTGCCCATAGCCTGCGATTTTAGCATGTTCATCCGGAATCCAAAGGCCGGTCCAAATTCCTCTAATACACCCATTAGTGCCGGCAATGAGGTCATAGGCTCCGCTAAAGTAAGGATGACGTTATCCGCATATAACGATATGAGATGCTCATCCCCCCAAACTTCACGCCCGTGATCTGAGGGTTGTCCCGGAGCCTCTGCGCCATAGGCTCCATGTATAGCGCGAACAAGAGGGACGAAAGCGGGCACCCCTGCCTGGTCCCTCTTTGGACAGCGAATGGTAAAGAGAGCGTCCCATTAACTGGAACCGCCGCCCGAGGTGCCTGATAAATGCAGCGAATCCATGCAATGAAACCTGGACCCAGCCCAAAGCGCTCTAGCACCTTAAACAGTTAAGGCCAGTAAACCCTATCGAACGCTTTTTCAGCTTCAATAGATAAGAAGAGCGCTTCCCTACGAGAGCGTTCGGTTTTATCCAATAGATGGAGCAGTCGGTTGGTAATATCACTACACTGCCTATGCGGTATAAATCCCGCTTGGTCGTGATCCACAAGCCCCGGCATATAATAGTTGAGACGGTGTGCCAAAATGCCAGTAAATAATTTAGCATCAATATTCAGGAGGGAGATCGGCCTGTATGAGGCACATTCCTCGGGGTTCTTCCCCAGTTTCGGGATAACCACGATAGTGGCGTCTAACATGCTAGGCGTGAGGGCGCCCGTTTGACGAAAGGAGTTAAAGAGCCGCACTAGAACGGGTACAAGTTCCATACCGAAGGATTTATAGAAAAGCGCAGAAAACCATCGGGCCAGGTGACTTCCCGATCTGCAGCCGTGCGATTGCTGATATGACCTCCTCTGCCCTTATAGGTTGATCTAACAAGGTTGCCTCCCTTACAGTCAAGGGAGTAATTGCTATACCCTCTAAGAAGGATTCCGGATTTGAGGTGTCGGGCTCCTCTGCCCCATATAGACCTCGATAGAATTCCGCAAAAGCCTCCGCTATTTGGTCGCTCATACGGGCTTCTGCTCCAGAGGGAGAGCAAACCATTTTTATAATCGACGCCATGCGCTGCGCTCTCAACCTATGTGCTAGTAGCCTCCCGCACTTGTTACTTCCTGCATAGTACTTTTGTTTAAGGCGGACTACTGCATACTCTGCCCTGTCCCAATCCAACCTCCTCAGCTGCTTCCTCACTTTCTCAAGCTCTCGCCATATTCTAGAAGCACCGGTGTGCTTATGTGAATGCTCCAAAACCCTCACTCGCTTCTCTAAGTCCTCCCTGAGTCGACTCCTTGCCTTATTATCCCTAGCAGAGAGCAACATCACCTCGCCCTTCAGCACAGCCTTCAGTGCCTCCCACAGCGTCGCAATGCTTATTGTCCCATCATCGTTAAAGCTGAGGTAATCTAATATTGCCCTTCGGATCGCCTCTAACGTTGCAACGTTCTGGAGCATCAAATCCCTAAATCGCCACCCGATGCGCCTACCCGCTCCATGTTCATATGAATCTCAACTGTAACCGGGGCGTGATCTGACAAGGCTCGCGGCTCTATTGCTGAATCCCTAACCCGGGGGAGAAGCTCCTGTGTTGCCAAAAAAAGGTCCAACCTAGCGTATGTTTTAGTTGATGCTGAGTAAAAGGAATAGTCCCTTAACGTGGGGTGCACACTCCTCCACACATCCACCAGGCCACACTCACTCAGCCACTGTCGGCCAGCATCCGACAAAGACGCCGTCTGCCCATATCGGTGGCCTGAACGATCCAGGTCCCTGTCCATCACCAAATTAAAATCACCCCCCAATAGGACAGCACCATCAGGGGATTGGAGCAGCGGAGTCAAAGCCTGTCTTAGGAAGATTTCCTGCTGTGAGTTAGGCACATATAGGGAAGCAATCGTGAATGAAAAACCCCCCAGTCTAAACCTCATGGCTAAAAGCATCCCTGGAACCACATGTAATTTTGATATCACTTCCCCACGGAATGAACGTGATAGAAGTATCGCCAACCCTGCATGCTTTGATGGCAGCGAAGACCAGAACTGCCTGGGGAACCACTTAGAGTGCATACGCTAAGTATCTTTGAAGACAAGGTGCGTCTCCTGCAAGAGACATATATGACTCCCCGATCTCTCTAAGGCGGATAGGATGGCTAGCCTCTTGGTAGGGTTATTGAGCCCCCGGACATTTAAGCTTATACATTTAATGATCATATCCTATACTGGGGGAACAAGCGAAAAAGAAGGGAGCACAACAGAGGACCACCTCCCACATAAAGACCTAGACCACCTAGAGCACCCAGGCCTGAGGGTATCTCCACTAAGAGTCAGTATCGCAGGGAAACACACCAACAAACAACTAATACGCACAACAGGTGCATAGAACACAAAAGTCCTTGATCGTCCATCTTCGTGAGGTGAAGTCTCCACGGGGCAATATATCCAACCATGTCAAGTAACCAGGTCCAACGCCCCCGCCGCCCCGACCCTCTTCAACGATCAGCATGCTGGTAGCAACGCGGCCAGAAGCAGTCCTGGGCACCCCCGGCTGCCCTCCCTAGGCTGAAGTTCCTGCTGCCACACTGTTCAAAACAGATTCTCTCTCCGACCTCTGCTCAGAGGCCGTTGGGCGTTTTATCTTCCTTCTTTTCTCTTTCCTCCGCCAACGGGGAGGACCCCCCCGCTGGCAGGATCACCTCCTCACTCACCTCCCCGCCTATATCCTCCAGGCCCAGGATACGGCTGGCTTCCAAAACGGATTTCACCTGCCGGATCTGCTCCTCCCAGCGGAAGACCAAGCGGAATGGGTGGCCCCAAGAATAGGACACATTGGGGGTCATTCTGACCTCGGCGGTAAAAGGCCCTTACCGCCGGTCAGAAGTCCGCCATACTACCGCAGCGGCCGCGGTAGACCGCCACGGTCATTCTGACCACCAACTGTGAAACCGCCAAAAATCCGACATCCAAGGAAGGCCGCCACATCAGCGGGCCGCGGAAAACTGGAGATGACCAAACCTCCACCGTCACGCCAACACAAACACGCCCATGCCATTCTGACCCACGAATCCACGCGGCGGTCTTTCAACCGCGGTATTCCATTGGCGGTACACACCGCCGCGGTCAAAATACACACACATCTACAAAACACAGCCACATTGGACATTTTGAAATACGCACACCTGAGACACATACAAACAACGCTCCCACACATCCAATCAACTATAAAACACACACCCACATCACCCACAAACCCCCACTAGTTGGAAATCGGAGCGAAGGCGAGAGCGAGAGAGATAGAGATAGCGAGCACAGCATTAGAAAACCCCAACACACACAGGAACACAACTTCATCACCCAC
The DNA here is from genome assembly GCF_031143425.1 of Pleurodeles waltl. Classification (NCBI taxonomy): domain Eukaryota; kingdom Metazoa; phylum Chordata; class Amphibia; order Caudata; family Salamandridae; genus Pleurodeles; species Pleurodeles waltl. The sequence goes on from NC_090444.1 coordinate 1,322,730,969, forward strand.
ACCACATCTACACACACCTCACCACATATCACCACGCACATCACCACAAACACCACCCCACACCTCATCCACACCACCCCATGGCACCCCAAAGACACCCACGGTTTTCGGACCAAGAACTCCGGGTCATGGTGGAGGAAATCATGAGGGTTGAGCCCCAGCTCTTCGGCACACAGGTGCAGCACACCACCATAGCAAGGAAGGCTGAGCTATGGCAAAGGATCGTAGACAGGGTCAACGCTGTGGGACAGCATCCCAGAAATCGGGAAGATATCAGAAAGCGATGGAACGACCTACCGGGGAAGGTGCGCTCGATGATCTCCAGGCACAACATCGCTGTGCAGAAGACTGGCGGCGGACCCCCACCCACCCCACCCCAATTCACAGCATGGGAGCAAGAGGTGGTAAACATCCTGCATCCTGATGGCCTCGCTGGAGTACACGGAAGAATGGACTCTGGTAAGTCGAATCTCAACTACTTCACCCCCCCCAACCACCAGCATGCCAACCCCCCCCCCCAATATCACCCCCCAGCACATAACCTCCCTGCCAATGTCTCACCAGCACAACCCACCCTAAACAACACCAACCCCTGAATGCCAACACAAACGATAGACAGCCACCACCAAAGCATGACCATAGCACATACCCATACACCCCCCGCAAACCCTCACAACACCTCCCACAAGGGAATGCCAGCACTGGGGGACAAGGGCACCCAAAATGCACGCCATGGCACACACAGAAACAATAACCATACTCCTTCACCCCTGCAGGGCCCGAACGCCAACACACCGCCACGGAGGGTCCAGAGATGTCCATCCCACCCCCAGAACAGGCCCCCAGCGAGGACAGCAGCTCGAACCTGACGACCAGCCCGGACCATCGGGGACCTCTGGACAGTCGGTTCCCCACACACAGACACAGGCCACAGCAGACCCAAACCCCTCTGGGAACACCAGCACAGCTCCCACCCAGCGGGCCCATGCCTCTGTCCCGCGGACGCGTCAATCAGCGGTGTGTCCGCCACTACAGGGCACCCAGGCTGACCCAACACCCCAACAACAACAGGGACCTGGGGGCAGTGGTAGTGGGCACACCGTCCAGGGGACAGAGACCCGGGGAAACAGGGCAACTGGGAGGGCTGCTGTGCGACAGGGGGAGGAGGACAGGCCCAGGGAACCGACTCTCCAAGAGGCCCTCACCACCATCATGGGAGCATACCATCACTCCCAGGAGACGATGGCGACGGTACTGGCCAGGTTCACCGAGATCCAGGCACAGCAGGAGGAACGGTACATGGGGTTCAGCAATGAACTCCGGGACATCGCTACCGCAATGGGGACCATAGTCCAGGCCCTCAACCGGATAGAAACCACATTGCGGGAGCATGTGGCACCGCAAAGGGCCCCTGTCACTAGCCAGGAACAGCCTACCACCTCCACCGGCGCTAGTGGTCAGGAGGCCCCCACAGAACGACGGGCCACCAGAACCCCACCTCCTGCTGAAGAACAACCACCCCGCAAGAGGAACCTGAGATCTCAAAGGAAGACAGAGTAGGATGCCAAGACCCCCGCCAGTCTAATATCCTCCCGGATGTCATTCCACTGTCCCACAGTGTCACCCTGTCCAACCTTGAACTGCCCCTGCTCCATCCTTCCACAGCCATATGAACAATGCACCTGTGCGACCGAGAACTGGACTCTGCCATGGACATAACTCCACCCTCACCCTTCACCGTTTTAATCTCATGTACCAAAATATAGCACTAAAAATAAATCACTCATTGCACATAAATCATTCTGGAGTCAGCCTGTATTATTTACAAATGTATAACACATTACTTATCAATAATATTCTGTTATTTATGTGTGGACAACATACCGATGTCAATAAGCATTAGTCCATGGGCTAACCAAGCAGAAGTCACGCAGTGGGTCATACAGCACTGAAAAGGGAAGGGAAAAGTAAACTTCAGTTTAAAAGAACTGGGGGGATATACACAAAGTAAAGATGCAGGGGGCATTCAGTAAATGGTAAATGGCGTGGGTGATTCCTACCTGTGTGCTACTGAAAATACTGATGGATAACTCTGTCCCTGTTGTCTGGGTCGTCCTCTTCGTCTTCCTCCTCTTCACTCTCCGCAGGCTCCACAGCTGCTTCAACACCACCATCTGGACCATCCTCCTGCAGGAAGGGCACCTGACGTCGCAATGCCAGATTGTGAAGCATGCAGCAGGCCACGATGATCTGGCACACCTTCTTTGGTGAGTACATCAGGGATCCCCCTGTCATATGTAGGCACCTAAACCTGGCCTTCAGGAGGCCAAAGGTTCTTTCAATGACCCTCCTAGTTCGCCCATGGGCCTCATTGTACCGTTCCTCTGCCCTGGTCCGGGGATTCCTCACTGGGGTCAATAGCCAAGGCAGGTTGGGGTAACCAGAGTCACCAATTAGCCACACACGTTGTCTCTGTAGCTGTTCCATCACATAAGGGATGCTGCTATTTCGCATCACATACGCGTCATGCACTGACCCAGGGAACATGGCATTCACATGGGAGATGTACTGGTCAGCCAAACAGACCACCTGAACGTTCATCGAATGGTAACTTTTCCTGTTTCTGTACACCTGCTCATCGTCTTTTGGGGGTACTAAAGCCACATGGGTCCCATCAATGGCACCAATTATGTTGGGAATATGTCCAAGGGCATAAAAATCACCCTTCACAGTGGCCAAATCGACCTCCTCAGGGAATACAATGTAGCGCCGCATGTGTTTCGTCAGGGCAGACAACACTCTAGACAAGATCTTTGAAAACATAGGCTGAGACATTCCAGATGACATGGCCACTGTTGTCTGGAATGAGCCACTTGCCAGAAAATGGAGGACTGACAGAACCTGCACCAGAGGGGGAATTCCTGTGGGTTGGCGGATGGGGGACATCAGGGCTGGCTCCAGCTGGGCACACAGTTCATGTATAGTGGCTCGGTCAAGTCGGTATCGTAGTATGATGTGGCGTTCTTCCATTGTCGACAGGTCCACCAGCGGGCCGTACACGCGAGGATTCATCCTTCTCCTCGCAAGTCCCAGCGGACGGTGCCTAGGAAGGACAACATGGAGCACAGAGTCAAGCAAGTCACAGGTACGTTCACCACTGCATGCACAGTACACGAAAAGGTATGGATGGCTATGTTTGGATGTGTGGCAATGCAAGGCCTAGGCCTGTGTGACGCAGTTGAAATTAAGCCATGTGGGCCCTTGAAATGGCGGCTGCCTGACCGGTGAAGTGGGACAATGGGATGTGAAGTCAATGCGCTGTTGTGGCACACCGTGGCGGTAGGCGGTCGAAGACCGCTATACGAACCCGCATTGGTTAACATTGAACCCTATGGGATTCAGGAGCCAATGACGATGTGCGCCGGCGGTCGGGGTACGCACCGCCGCGGTACGCACCGCCGCGGCCGTGACCGCCATTTTCTATCTGCCTAATCACTCGATACCTGATCATCCACAGGAGAGGACCTATACTGCAAGTGCTGCTGTGACCTCGGTCTGGAAGTGACAATGGCTGCTGCGACTGGGGAAAGGGCCCCTGCCTTCACGTCTGAAGAGTTGGAGAAACTAGTGGACGGGGTCCTCCCCCAGTATGCGCTACTCTACGGTCCTCCAGACCAACAGGTGAGTACACTGAGTGCACATTGAATGGGTTATGCCTGTGTGGAGTGGGGTGGATGTAAGTTGTTGGGGTGGGGAGAAAATGAGGACTGCAACGCACGACAGATGAGAGAATGGGCCACATGGCAAGGTTGGGGAGGGGGGGGCATGTACTCCAAACATGCCGAAATCTCACGTTTTCTCTTTCCCACCCTGTACATGTCTAACAGGTGAGCGCCCATCAGAAAATCGACATTTGGCGTGCCATCGCCAAGGAAGTCCGGGCCCTGGGGGTCTACACCAGACGGGGCACCCACTGCCGCAAGAGGTGGGAGGACATCCGCCGCGGAACCCGAAAGACCGCCGAGTCACTGCTGGGGATGGCCTCCCGACCTAGGAGGGGTGCCAGTCGTACCCTGACCCCCCTGATGTCCCGGATCCTGGCGGTGGCCTACCCTGATTTGGATGGGCGCTTGAGGACATCACAGCAGACACAAGGGGGTGAGTACCTGCACATTCTGCTATCCTTAAGCGCAGTTGAGGCGTCTGGGTGGGGGAGGAGGGCCGTGGGTGACACTAGGCCAGGGCGCTTTCTGTAGTGTAGTCCCCTCCCTTAGACATGGCCCTGTGCCCCCGCCCCCCACCTCTGCAGGGTGCCAAGTACAGCTATCCATGGTCCTGCATCACCCATGTGCGCGTCTGTTGTCCCTAGACCTGTTGGCCTAGTCAGAAGTACTGAGTAGTGTACCCCAGTTTCGCGGCTTAGTGCATGAGGCAACTGTGTCTGTCCTCTCCGCCAACGGTATTTATTAACTTTGTTTTATTTCTCCCCCCACCCTTATTCTTTGTCTTCTTGTGCATTAGCATCATCAGGCGGAGGAGAATTGGCGTCGGAGCACGAGGGAGCTGCAAGTCACAATGCCCCGGTGGGCACTGGAACAGACACCGAGGGCACCAGTGATCCGGAGGGCGAGGGGAGCACCACAACGGGGACCGGTGAAGACACCAGCGACACGGACACATCCTCGTTTGGGAGCTCCCTAGCGGGGGCGGCTACATCCGGGCCCCCCGCCTCCACAGGTACAGCCGCCACCCAGCGCTCCAGCTCCGCCCTCCCAGCAGCCCCTCAGCCTTCGCTCCGTGCCCGCTCGCCCAGGAAGGCGGGCATCTCCTTCGCCCCAGGCACCTCAGCCCCTGCCCCAGTTACCCCTGCTGCCCTCAGTGCGGAGCTCATTGACCTCGTGAGGACGCTCATTGTTGGGCAGACTACCCTTTTGAATGCCATCCAGGGGGTGGAAAGGGAGGTGCATCGGAGCAATGCCTACCTGGAGGGCATTCATTCGGGTCAGGCTGCCCTTCAACGATCGTTCACTGCTCTGGCCTCAGCACTGACGGCAGCCATTGTCCCTGTCTCCAGCCTCCCTCTTCTAACTGCCTCCACCCTTTCTCTGTCTCCTGTCCCTCAGCCTATCCCATCCACACCATCAGACCAGCCTGCACACACCTCAACACCCAAGGCCAGATCATCCAGACACAAGCACCACAGGACACACAAGCATTCACCCCAGCAACACCCAGATGCAGACATTCCAACAGTCACTACCACCTCTGTGTCCCCCTCCTCCTTGTCTCCCTCCTCCCTCCCTGTGACGTCTACACTCACACCTGCATGCACACCACCATCAGCCAGTGCTTCCATCACCAGCACACCCTCCACTACAGTCCTCACACGTGCAGTCACCACCCCCACTGCCATCTACACGTCCCCTGTGTCCTCTCCCACTGTGTCTGTCACCCCCTCTTCCAAGACACATAAACGCAGACAGACACCCAAACAACAGCCAACCACCTCACGACAGCCTACGCCTCAGTCACCTGCACCCAAAGACAGCACACCTGACTCTCCTACAACCACATCCTCTTCCTCCACTTCCATCACCACTACTCCTACCCTTTACCTTGGTCCTAAGAAATATTACCTCTCTAATCTTAACCTCTTTCCCTCCCCTGACCCACCCCTCCATCGGTTAAGAGTCCCAAGAGCACCTCAGCCACCACCAGCCCAGCTTCGAGTGTCCAAGTGGTGCATGGCTTCTGGAGTCCACCCTTTGGCGGCAGTGACACTTCACTGAGCAGCAAGGGGACATCCAGCCCACCCCCAGGCGTGATAGAAGTATCGCCAACCCTGCATGCTTTGATGGCAGCGAAGACCAGAACTGCCTGGGGAACCACTTAGAGTGCATACGCTAAGTATCTTTGAAGACAAGGTGCGTCTCCTGCAAGAGACATATATGACTCCCCGATCTCTCTAAGGCGGATAGGATGGCTAGCCTCTTGGTAGGGTTATTGAGCCCCCGGACATTTAAGCTTATACATTTAATGATCATATCCTATACTGGGGGAACAAGCGAAAAAGAAGGGAGCACAACAGAGGACCACCTCCCACATAAAGACCTAGACCACCTAGAGCACCCAGGCCTGAGGGTATCTCCACTAAGAGTCAGTATCGCAGGGAAACACACCAACAAACAACTAATACGCACAACAGGTGCATAGAACACAAAAGTCCTTGATCGTCCATCTTCGTGAGGTGAAGTCTCCACGGGGCAATATATCCAACCATGTCAAGTAACCAGGTCCAACGCCCCCGCCGCCCCGACCCTCTTCAACGATCAGCATGCTGGTAGCAACGCGGCCAGAAGCAGTCCTGGGCACCCCCGGCTGCCCTCCCTAGGCTGAAGTTCCTGCTGCCACACTGTTCAAAACAGATTCTCTCTCCGACCTCTGCTCAGAGGCCGTTGGGCGTTTTATCTTCCTTCTTTTCTCTTTCCTCCGCCAACGGGGAGGACCCCCCCGCTGGCAGGATCACCTCCTCACTCACCTCCCCGCCTATATCCTCCAGGCCCAGGATACGGCTGGCTTCCAAAACGGATTTCACCTGCCGGATCTGCTCCTCCCAGCGGAAGACCAAGCGGAATGGGTGGCCCCAAGAATAGGACACATTGGGGGTCATTCTGACCTCGGCGGTAAAAGGCCCTTACCGCCGGTCAGAAGTCCGCCATACTACCGCAGCGGCCGCGGTAGACCGCCACGGTCATTCTGACCACCAACTGTGAAACCGCCAAAAATCCGACATCCAAGGAAGGCCGCCACATCAGCGGGCCGCGGAAAACTGGAGATGACCAAACCTCCACCGTCACGCCAACACAAACACGCCCATGCCATTCTGACCCACGAATCCACGCGGCGGTCTTTCAACCGCGGTATTCCATTGGCGGTACACACCGCCGCGGTCAAAATACACACACATCTACAAAACACAGCCACATTGGACATTTTGAAATACGCACACCTGAGACACATACAAACAACGCTCCCACACATCCAATCAACTATAAAACACACACCCACATCACCCACAAACCCCCACTAGTTGGAAATCGGAGCGAAGGCGAGAGCGAGAGAGATAGAGATAGCGAGCACAGCATTAGAAAACCCCAACACACACAGGAACACAACTTCATCACCCACACCACATCTACACACACCTCACCACATATCACCACGCACATCACCACAAACACCACCCCACACCTCATCCACACCACCCCATGGCACCCCAAAGACACCCACGGTTTTCGGACCAAGAACTCCGGGTCATGGTGGAGGAAATCATGAGGGTTGAGCCCCAGCTCTTCGGCACACAGGTGCAGCACACCACCATAGCAAGGAAGGCTGAGCTATGGCAAAGGATCGTAGACAGGGTCAACGCTGTGGGACAGCATCCCAGAAATCGGGAAGATATCAGAAAGCGATGGAACGACCTACCGGGGAAGGTGCGCTCGATGATCTCCAGGCACAACATCGCTGTGCAGAAGACTGGCGGCGGACCCCCACCCACCCCACCCCAATTCACAGCATGGGAGCAAGAGGTGGTAAACATCCTGCATCCTGATGGCCTCGCTGGAGTACACGGAAGAATGGACTCTGGTAAGTCGAATCTCAACTACTTCACCCCCCCCAACCACCAGCATGCCAACCCCCCCCCCCAATATCACCCCCCAGCACATAACCTCCCTGCCAATGTCTCACCAGCACAACCCACCCTAAACAACACCAACCCCTGAATGCCAACACAAACGATAGACAGCCACCACCAAAGCATGACCATAGCACATACCCATACACCCCCCGCAAACCCTCACAACACCTCCCACAAGGGAATGCCAGCACTGGGGGACAAGGGCACCCAAAATGCACGCCATGGCACACACAGAAACAATAACCATACTCCTTCACCCCTGCAGGGCCCGAACGCCAACACACCGCCACGGAGGGTCCAGAGATGTCCATCCCACCCCCAGAACAGGCCCCCAGCGAGGACAGCAGCTCGAACCTGACGACCAGCCCGGACCATCGGGGACCTCTGGACAGTCGGTTCCCCACACACAGACACAGGCCACAGCAGACCCAAACCCCTCTGGGAACACCAGCACAGCTCCCACCCAGCGGGCCCATGCCTCTGTCCCGCGGACGCGTCAATCAGCGGTGTGTCCGCCACTACAGGGCACCCAGGCTGACCCAACACCCCAACAACAACAGGGACCTGGGGGCAGTGGTAGTGGGCACACCGTCCAGGGGACAGAGACCCGGGGAAACAGGGCAACTGGGAGGGCTGCTGTGCGACAGGGGGAGGAGGACAGGCCCAGGGAACCGACTCTCCAAGAGGCCCTCACCACCATCATGGGAGCATACCATCACTCCCAGGAGACGATGGCGACGGTACTGGCCAGGTTCACCGAGATCCAGGCACAGCAGGAGGAACGGTACATGGGGTTCAGCAATGAACTCCGGGACATCGCTACCGCAATGGGGACCATAGTCCAGGCCCTCAACCGGATAGAAACCACATTGCGGGAGCATGTGGCACCGCAAAGGGCCCCTGTCACTAGCCAGGAACAGCCTACCACCTCCACCGGCGCTAGTGGTCAGGAGGCCCCCACAGAACGACGGGCCACCAGAACCCCACCTCCTGCTGAAGAACAACCACCCCGCAAGAGGAACCTGAGATCTCAAAGGAAGACAGAGTAGGATGCCAAGACCCCCGCCAGTCTAATATCCTCCCGGATGTCATTCCACTGTCCCACAGTGTCACCCTGTCCAACCTTGAACTGCCCCTGCTCCATCCTTCCACAGCCATATGAACAATGCACCTGTGCGACCGAGAACTGGACTCTGCCATGGACATAACTCCACCCTCACCCTTCACCGTTTTAATCTCATGTACCAAAATATAGCACTAAAAATAAATCACTCATTGCACATAAATCATTCTGGAGTCAGCCTGTATTATTTACAAATGTATAACACATTACTTATCAATAATATTCTGTTATTTATGTGTGGACAACATACCGATGTCAATAAGCATTAGTCCATGGGCTAACCAAGCAGAAGTCACGCAGTGGGTCATACAGCACTGAAAAGGGAAGGGAAAAGTAAACTTCAGTTTAAAAGAACTGGGGGGATATACACAAAGTAAAGATGCAGGGGGCATTCAGTAAATGGTAAATGGCGTGGGTGATTCCTACCTGTGTGCTACTGAAAATACTGATGGATAACTCTGTCCCTGTTGTCTGGGTCGTCCTCTTCGTCTTCCTCCTCTTCACTCTCCGCAGGCTCCACAGCTGCTTCAACACCACCATCTGGACCATCCTCCTGCAGGAAGGGCACCTGACGTCGCAATGCCAGATTGTGAAGCATGCAGCAGGCCACGATGATCTGGCACACCTTCTTTGGTGAGTACATCAGGGATCCCCCTGTCATATGTAGGCACCTAAACCTGGCCTTCAGGAGGCCAAAGGTTCTTTCAATGACCCTCCTAGTTCGCCCATGGGCCTCATTGTACCGTTCCTCTGCCCTGGTCCGGGGATTCCTCACTGGGGTCAATAGCCAAGGCAGGTTGGGGTAACCAGAGTCACCAATTAGCCACACACGTTGTCTCTGTAGCTGTTCCATCACATAAGGGATGCTGCTATTTCGCATCACATACGCGTCATGCACTGACCCAGGGAACATGGCATTCACATGGGAGATGTACTGGTCAGCCAAACAGACCACCTGAACGTTCATCGAATGGTAACTTTTCCTGTTTCTGTACACCTGCTCATCGTCTTTTGGGGGTACTAAAGCCACATGGGTCCCATCAATGGCACCAATTATGTTGGGAATATGTCCAAGGGCATAAAAATCACCCTTCACAGTGGCCAAATCGACCTCCTCAGGGAATACAATGTAGCGCCGCATGTGTTTCGTCAGGGCAGACAACACTCTAGACAAGATCTTTGAAAACATAGGCTGAGACATTCCAGATGACATGGCCACTGTTGTCTGGAATGAGCCACTTGCCAGAAAATGGAGGACTGACAGAACCTGCACCAGAGGGGGAATTCCTGTGGGTTGGCGGATGGGGGACATCAGGGCTGGCTCCAGCTGGGCACACAGTTCATGTATAGTGGCTCGGTCAAGTCGGTATCGTAGTATGATGTGGCGTTCTTCCATTGTCGACAGGTCCACCAGCGGGCCGTACACGCGAGGATTCATCCTTCTCCTCGCAAGTCCCAGCGGACGGTGCCTAGGAAGGACAACATGGAGCACAGAGTCAAGCAAGTCACAGGTACGTTCACCACTGCATGCACAGTACACGAAAAGGTATGGATGGCTATGTTTGGATGTGTGGCAATGCAAGGCCTAGGCCTGTGTGACGCAGTTGAAATTAAGCCATGTGGGCCCTTGAAATGGCGGCTGCCTGACCGGTGAAGTGGGACAATGGGATGTGAAGTCAATGCGCTGTTGTGGCACACCGTGGCGGTAGGCGGTCGAAGACCGCTATACGAACCCGCATTGGTTAACATTGAACCCTATGGGATTCAGGAGCCAATGACGATGTGCGCCGGCGGTCGGGGTACGCACCGCCGCGGTACGCACCGCCGCGGCCGTGACCGCCATTTTCTATCTGCCTAATCACTCGATACCTGATCATCCACAGGAGAGGACCTATACTGCAAGTGCTGCTGTGACCTCGGTCTGGAAGTGACAATGGCTGCTGCGACTGGGGAAAGGGCCCCTGCCTTCACGTCTGAAGAGTTGGAGAAACTAGTGGACGGGGTCCTCCCCCAGTATGCGCTACTCTACGGTCCTCCAGACCAACAGGTGAGTACACTGAGTGCACATTGAATGGGTTATGCCTGTGTGGAGTGGGGTGGATGTAAGTTGTTGGGGTGGGGAGAAAATGAGGACTGCAACGCACGACAGATGAGAGAATGGGCCACATGGCAAGGTTGGGGAGGGGGGGGCATGTACTCCAAACATGCCGAAATCTCACGTTTTCTCTTTCCCACCCTGTACATGTCTAACAGGTGAGCGCCCATCAGAAAATCGACATTTGGCGTGCCATCGCCAAGGAAGTCCGGGCCCTGGGGGTCTACACCAGACGGGGCACCCACTGCCGCAAGAGGTGGGAGGACATCCGCCGCGGAACCCGAAAGACCGCCGAGTCACTGCTGGGGATGGCCTCCCGACCTAGGAGGGGTGCCAGTCGTACCCTGACCCCCCTGATGTCCCGGATCCTGGCGGTGGCCTACCCTGATTTGGATGGGCGCTTGAGGACATCACAGCAGACACAAGGGGGTGAGTACCTGCACATTCTGCTATCCTTAAGCGCAGTTGAGGCGTCTGGGTGGGGGAGGAGGGCCGTGGGTGACACTAGGCCAGGGCGCTTTCTGTAGTGTAGTCCCCTCCCTTAGACATGGCCCTGTGCCCCCGCCCCCCACCTCTGCAGGGTGCCAAGTACAGCTATCCATGGTCCTGCATCACCCATGTGCGCGTCTGTTGTCCCTAGACCTGTTGGCCTAGTCAGAAGTACTGAGTAGTGTACCCCAGTTTCGCGGCTTAGTGCATGAGGCAACTGTGTCTGTCCTCTCCGCCAACGGTATTTATTAACTTTGTTTTATTTCTCCCCCCACCCTTATTCTTTGTCTTCTTGTGCATTAGCATCATCAGGCGGAGGAGAATTGGCGTCGGAGCACGAGGGAGCTGCAAGTCACAATGCCCCGGTGGGCACTGGAACAGACACCGAGGGCACCAGTGATCCGGAGGGCGAGGGGAGCACCACAACGGGGACCGGTGAAGACACCAGCGACACGGACACATCCTCGTTTGGGAGCTCCCTAGCGGGGGCGGCTACATCCGGGCCCCCCGCCTCCACAGGTACAGCCGCCACCCAGCGCTCCAGCTCCGCCCTCCCAGCAGCCCCTCAGCCTTCGCTCCGTGCCCGCTCGCCCAGGAAGGCGGGCATCTCCTTCGCCCCAGGCACCTCAGCCCCTGCCCCAGTTACCCCTGCTGCCCTCAGTGCGGAGCTCATTGACCTCGTGAGGACGCTCATTGTTGGGCAGACTACCCTTTTGAATGCCATCCAGGGGGTGGAAAGGGAGGTGCATCGGAGCAATGCCTACCTGGAGGGCATTCATTCGGGTCAGGCTGCCCTTCAACGATCGTTCACTGCTCTGGCCTCAGCACTGACGGCAGCCATTGTCCCTGTCTCCAGCCTCCCTCTTCTAACTGCCTCCACCCTTTCTCTGTCTCCTGTCCCTCAGCCTATCCCATCCACACCATCAGACCAGCCTGCACACACCTCAACACCCAAGGCCAGATCATCCAGACACAAGCACCACAGGACACACAAGCATTCACCCCAGCAACACCCAGATGCAGACATTCCAACAGTCACTACCACCTCTGTGTCCCCCTCCTCCTTGTCTCCCTCCTCCCTCCCTGTGACGTCTACACTCACACCTGCATGCACACCACCATCAGCCAGTGCTTCCATCACCAGCACACCCTCCACTACAGTCCTCACACGTGCAGTCACCACCCCCACTGCCATCTACACGTCCCCTGTGTCCTCTCCCACTGTGTCTGTCACCCCCTCTTCCAAGACACATAAACGCAGACAGACACCCAAACAACAGCCAACCACCTCACGACAGCCTACGCCTCAGTCACCTGCACCCAAAGACAGCACACCTGACTCTCCTACAACCACATCCTCTTCCTCCACTTCCATCACCACTACTCCTACCCTTTACCTTGGTCCTAAGAAATATTACCTCTCTAATCTTAACCTCTTTCCCTCCCCTGACCCACCCCTCCATCGGTTAAGAGTCCCAAGAGCACCTCAGCCACCACCAGCCCAGCTTCGAGTGTCCAAGTGGTGCATGGCTTCTGGAGTCCACCCTTTGGCGGCAGTGACACTTCACTGAGCAGCAAGGGGACATCCAGCCCACCCCCAGGCAAGAGGACACGTAAACTGAAGGGCCGCCGTGAGAGGACTGAGACGGCTGCCCCCAAGGAGCCAACAACGGCCACTTCACCTGCCACAACAGCCAGGGGAGGCAAGGGCCCGAGAGCCCCATCTAAGGAGGGAAAGGGCAGCAGGGCGGAGAGGTCATCCATCAGGAGCGCGGAGCTGGAGGGCCCCGCAAGCCCCATCCCGCCTGCAAGGGACGACAGCAAAGGGCCCAGGACTCCGTCCCCGAAGGGGCCTGACACTGCACAGTCGGAGGGCGAGTGAGCAGGGTGTCCAGCCCAGGTCTGGCTGCCTAGACTTCCTGGAAGAGCACCGCTGAAGAGGGCCCCGCCGTGAAGACAGGCACCGCTGAAGAGGGCCCCGCCGTGAAGACAGGCACCGCTGAAGAGGGCCCCGCCGTGAAGACAGGCACCGCTGAAGAGGGCCCCGCCGTGAAGACAGGCACCGCTGAACAGGGCCCCGCCGTGAAGACAGGCACCGCTGAAGAGGGCCCCGCCGTGCAGACAGGCACCGCTGAAGAGGGCCCCGCCATGAAGACAGGCACCGCTGAAGAGGGCCCCGCCGTGAAGACAGGCACCGCTGAAGAGGGCCCCGCCGTGCAGACAGGCACCGCTGAAGAGGGCCCCGCCGTGCAGAAGAGCACCGCTGAAGAGGGCCCCGCCGTGAAGACAGGCACCGCTGAAGAGGGCCCCGCCGTGCAGAAGAGCACCGCTGAAGAGGGCCCCGCTGTGCAGAAGAGCACCGCTGAAGAGGACCCCGCCATGAAGACAGGCACCGCTGAACAGGGCCCCGCCGTGCAGACAGGCACTGCTGAAGAGGGCCCTGCCGTGCAGAAGAGCACCGCTGAAGAGGGCCCCGCCGTGAAGACAGGCACCGCTGAACAGGGCCCCGCCGTGAAGACAGGCACCGCTGAACAGGGCCCCGCCGTGCAGACAGGCACCGCTGAACAGGGCCCCGCCGTGAAGACAGGCACCGCTGAACTGTGCCCCGCTGTGCAGAAGAGCACCGCTGAAGAGGGCCCCGCCGTGCAGAAGAGCACCGCTGAAGAGGGCCCCGCCGTGAAGACAGGCACCGCTGAAGAGGGCCCCGCCGTGCAGAAGAGCACCGCTGAAGAGGGCCCCGCCGTGAAGACAGGCACCGCTGAAGGGGGCCCCGCCGTGAAGACAGGCACCGCTGAAGAGGGCCCCGCCGTGAAGACAGGCACCGCTGAACAGGGCCCCGCCGTGCAGACAGGCACCGCTGAACAGGGCCCCGCCGTGAAGACAGGCACCGCTGAACAGGGCCCCGCCGTGCAGAAGAGCACTGCTGAAGAGGGCCCCACCGTGCAGAAGAGCACCGCTGAAGAGGGCCCCGCCGTGAAGACAGGCACCGCTGAAGAGGGCCCCGCCGTCTCATGCACCGCTCCGCTGGGCCCTTCCTGTCAAGCACCGCTCCGCTGGGCCCTTCCTGTCAAGCACCGCTCCGCTGGGCCCCGCCGTCTCAAGCACCGCTCCGCTGGGCCCTTCCTGTCAAGCACCGCTCCGCTGGGCCCCGCCGTCTCAAGCACCGCTCCGCTGGGCCCTTCCTGTCAAGCACCGCTCCACTGGGCCCCGCCGTCTCATGCACCGCTCCTCTGGGCCCTTCCTGTCAAGCACCGCTCCGCTGGGCCCTTCCTGTCAAGCACCGCTCCGCTGGGCCCCGCCGTCTCAAGCACCGCTCCGCTGGGCCCTTCCTGTCAAGCACTCCCCAGGATATGGCAGTGGGCAATCCAACCACTGTAGAGACATTGAGAGACTGTGGCTTTGCACTCCCCAGGATATGGCAGTGGGCAATCCAACCACTGTAGAGACATTGAGAGACTGTGGCTTTGCACTCCCCAGGATATGGCAGTGGGCATGGTGGCCCCTTCGTGGGTCTGGCGTCGTGGACTCATGTGGCTGAGGTGCCCCCCCCTTGCCTTCCCCCTGAGGTGCCTGTAGTCTTGTCATCAGATGCCCCTGCAGTGTTCTCTCCAAAGGACTCAGGTCTCGTGTGTGGGCTTTGCCCTTGTGTTGCTACACTTTGGCCCACGGACAAATCGTTACTACGTAAAATGTGCAGGACTGATTTCTTCAGTTGTCCACTGCTGTGTATATAGACTTTTTAAATGTAAATATTCTGGCTAGTTGACCAATACTTATCGGAGGCTATTTTGGACATAAATATTTATTGTCAATTTTGAAATGTCATTGCATTTTTTACGGGGGTTTGGTTGGTGTCACTGTGACTTGTTGCTCTGCATTGGTGTGTACATATTGGGGGGGTGGGGGGGGGTTGCATATGTGTGTGCCCGTAACCTTTCGTTCTCCCCCTCTCGTGTGTCGTAGGTGCTGTACTCACCGTTGACGTCTGCGCCGGAGTTCGTACTCGTGGTAGATGAGCAGGTAGACGAGAGCAGGTATGATGTTCAATTCGGGTTCCATGCTGTCCTCTGTACTCGTGGAGTGCGTAGAGGTGAGCGTTTTCACATTCGTAGTCTGTTTCCGCCGTGTTTTTATCGGCGGGGCTCCCGCCCCGGAAAAGGTGGCGGATTGGTGGGTCATGATAGTGTGGGCGGTACATTGTCTGCCGCCTGGCTGTTGGCGGTGACCGCCGCGTTGTTTGTCGGTCCCGCCGTGGCGGTCAGAGTGTTAATGTGGCGGGCTGTGTTGGCGGTTCCCGCCAGGGTCAGAATTCCAATTTTTGGACCACCAGCCTGTTGGCGGGTTGGCCGCCGCTTTATCACCGACCGCCAGGGTTAGAATCACCCCCATTGTGCGCTCGCAGGTGATCCGTCTAAATTCTCTCCGCCTCTGAAAAGGCCGAACAGATAGGTCGTGGAATAGTTGGAGTTCATCCCCTCGAAAGAGTACCTGCTGAAGATTGCGGGCCCGCTGTAGGATCTTTTCTTTAAGAACAAAATTATGAAGACAGGCTAGGATGTCCGGAGGGCGGTCTCCAGGGCCACCAGCACGCCCAACACGATGAACCCGATCCAGGACCACCTCCTGTGTCTCGTCCGGGCCAAGCAGAGAACGAGACAGGTCCGCCAGGTAGTCCCCAATGTCCTCCTTTTCAGCACCAAACGGAGCCCCTGTAATGCGAATATTTTGTCGCCTCGAGCGGTTTTCCAAATCCTCAACCGCTATCTGGAGGAGGTCTTGCTGCTCTCGGAGGCGGACTACCTCCTGTTGCAAGCCCACCACTTCTTCACCGCGAGGGACCTCACCATCTTCTAGCTGCGATACACGTTCACCCAAGGAGGTAACCTCTCCTCGCAACTCCTTCACCTCTTGGGAGATGTCCCTATGCAGCTCTTGGATATCGCCCCGGAGCGAATCAAACCGGGAAGTCAGAAAGCCCTTCGTTACGGGAGAACTCTCATCTGGATCTGTCTCCACTCGACTCTCCAGGGCCTTCGCAGCAGGTGAGTCCTCCGCCAAACTCCCAGGTGTAGGGCGCGCCTCCGCAATCATGTCCCTCACTGAGTGCTCACGTTTGGATTTAGACATCGCCATGGGGCACCGGCCTACTCACGATTCGCCGGCTCAACGCTGCAGGTCCTCCAAAGTCTCCTTCTGAGACCGATCACCGAATGACACCTTGTCAAAGACCGCGCCTGGATCTGCCACCCGGCAGCCACCACTTAAAAAGATCCGCTGCAGGTGCCTCTTCCACCGTGTATGCGGGCCCACTCTTAGTCAAAATTCAGGTGATGGAGTACAGCAGTATTGGGGCCAGGCAGCAGGGCCCCCTGCCTTCTATCGGGGCCTCAATCCTCTGCGTAGCCCCACTCGTATGCGCCAGGGTGGGGTGCACTGGCCTGCAGCCCCCAATCCAGTTAGAGGTGTGGGAGCACCCCTCTCCTTCAGGGCGCTCAGGCATCTCAGGGCCGAGGCCCACGCCGCGGCCCAGCCACTCCTGGGGCCCAGAATGAGCCCCTTAGGCACCCTGATCACCCGGCGCCAAGCTCAAAAGGCCGCCGGGGGAAAGCCCATCTAACAGGCTAGGCCGCATCTCGCGCCGCTCCGGGGCCGATCTCCGTTTTCCCGATGGGAGCGGCGCGGCTCAGATTAAGGCCACTGCCGAAGCGCAGAGCACCCCCAGGCGCTCCACAATTGCTCCACAATTCGGGGGGAGCCTCCAGGCTTCCCCCCGCCGGGCCAAAAGGTGCTTTTGCGGGTCGAGGCGGCGGAGCGCGGACGGGCACGTCCTAGCACGCTTCCATCTTGGACACGCCCCGATGATGATGTTTTAGTAGGAGTGGGCGTACTCCACAGTATGAGAGTAGGGAAGTTGGCGAACTTCATGTGAGTGTGGCGCTTTGTGCTAAAAAATTGTCCACGTGGTTGTTGATGATGTACGGACCCTGCGTGGTCTAAGACTTCGGAGTATATTGATAAGTGTATGAGACACTTGGTTTATGTTGTAATTTGTGCGGTTCAATAGGTCGATAGTGAAGTCGACGAGTCGAGTATGAGTCAAAGTGAGTGAATGAAACTTCGATGGAGATTTGGTGAGTTCTAAAGTGCACTAGAACAATAATCCATTGACAAGTCGAGAGTAGAATTTGCGGGTCAAATTTTGCTTGCGAGTGCGGGATCTGAGAAGGAGAGAGTAGCGGCCAAGGCTAAGCGAAATCTCTGTAAAGTTCTGAAGCGATTGTGTTACCCTTTCCTGTAGTAAACCGGCAAATTTGAGTTTATTTGGTTGGTGCTCGCAATATATTGCATTAGTTTGTGTGAATCGAGATTGGGAAGACAAGCCGCAAGACTTTGTCAGCCGCAGAGTGTGTGAGGGTGAAGTCATTGGAGCCGCACTGGGATAGGTTGGTTAGTGAGAGGGGTTGCGCACAGATTGGCAGCCATCCGTGAGAGGCAATTGGTTGAGAAGGTAGGCGAAGAGAGTTCTGGGAATTAAAGTCACTTCCTGATTTGATTGTGAACAAAATAAAAGACGTAAAGATGAATTTTTTCAAGGTTTTAAAGAGCGCTTTGAGGGGTGACGTATATATTACTGCGAGTGTAGGGGAGGTTACACCACCAGAGGGTACACCGGCTTACATTGTAATGGAGGAAAAGGCTGTCACGCCATGTCTTTGGCTAAAGCAATGGTGCAAAGCCACGGAGAAAGATGGGTGGGGTTAACGTTTCCTGAAAACAGAATGTTCAATTTGAGGGTTTTAGAAAATTTGCAGAGGGTGCTAAATGATCTGAAGCCGCCTCCGGGACCAACACAGTTTGAGGCATTAGCAATTTGGGAACTAATGGCAATACGGCAACAGCAACAGAAGTTTGAGAGGAGGATGAGGAAAGCAGAAAAGACACTAGCGGAGGCTAGGTGGGATAGTGCACAGGGAGTTTGGAGGAGAGAAACAATAGAGGGAGTTAGGCTGTTTCCAGCGATAGCTCAAGAGGGTGAAGAGAAAGAGAGGAAAGCTACTTGTAAGACTACTACTTGTAAGACTGACAAAAGTCCTTCCCAAGACAAAGAAGCCCTGGTGAGAGGTAGATGACTCAGATGATGATGAATTCCTTAATCAGTTACTTAATGATCGACCACCACCATATGCAATAGATGAAAATAGACCGAGTACCAGGGCATGTCCTGCAGGTTTGACACAAGAGAAGGTGACAGTAAATCCGACACAGGATAGTCCTGTCTCGACACAAGTCCCGGTGCAGAGGAGCTTTGGTGTGTCCACTGCCCAGGTTATGCAACCTCAGTTGCAACCGCCACAGGTTCAGAGGCTTTACCCTGATGTACCCATTTTAGAGACTACCACTAATCTGATGGTGCTGACAGAGTCAGTATATGGGAGACCAAAGTTGATAGACTGAGCCAACTCCAGCTTTACTGCCCCAGGTACATCCGGAAATGATTCCGAGATATACTTCGGTCGAAGGACCGCAGTCAGACATGACACAAGTGATGAGCCAGAATATGGGAGTTAGTCTTCCACAGGTTTTGGGAAACAGACAGACACCAGATGCCATATCTTTGCCTATTACGGTTGGTCCACCAGTGCCATTGTATGCGCAGGCGAAGCCTATTGTATGCGACACAAGATATGACGAGAGGGGGGTTCGTAGGAAGCTCCCAAGGAACGACTGCAGTGGAACTGACATTTGAAGGATCTAGGTCCCTGTTAGATTTCAGTCCGATTGGGGCTCCTCCAGAGGCCATGAGACAGACAGGTTTGAGACTGCTGACACCGCAGATCTCGAGTGCGAATGTACCACAGACACCTTTAGTGCAGGATGCGAATATCTCATTGCAAGGTTTAACAGCACAACAGCTGACCGATTGGTTAGTTTAATATTCCACAGACTGCTCCTGTAGCTGCAGGGAGAGCAGAAGGAGAAGAGTACCTGAACCTTGACAGGTTGGGTATGGAAGCCAATGAACTTGTTGAAGGAAGCATGGGTGTGAACAGGCTAAAGTCATACACGGAAGCAGAATTGAGGTACTTGTGTTCAAAGATAACTAAAGAAGTGAGCAGGGTGCACCAGAGGTTGGCAAATTTGGCAGACAAATATGGTGTAGATTTAGAAAATACCAAACATCTGAAGAGGAGTTACAAGTTAGATTTGGAGCCAAAGGATTTTGAACACATGAGGTCTACAGGAATGAAGGCGCACCTCAAGGAGATACTGCAGAGTGCACAAGTTTGGGGAGCCTTAGAAAAATGGGAAGGCAGATGGGCGAAGAAAAGAGACCAGAGGAAGAGTGATTGCATAGAGCAGTCAGCTAAAACATTACCGGATACAGGTACAGTAAAGATGTTACCAATGAGAGAGACTGCCGGAGGGGCTCTCGTCCATGTACCTTGGACTAGAGGGGATATTCTGTCATTCCCAAATGATTTCCCCAGGCTGAGGGAGAAACCAATAGAGTGGTATCAGCAGATGGATAGGTTTGTGAAACTTGCCAAGTGTCTTTGGGAAGACCTGAATACTCTCTTTGAGATCATAGTTCCAGACGATTTCTGGATTGAGTGCAAAAGGAGCGTAGATTGGCCGACTGAGGAACCTGCAAGGGACAGAAACACAGGGGCGCCGTCTCCTGATGTGGAGAAGTATTATTATAAGGTGATTGAGTTTCTGAAAACGAGTGTTTCACCGAAGAATATTGATTGGCAAAGGATTGATCGAACGGCTCAGGAAGTCAAGGAGTCAACACATGCCTATTATGAGAGGTTGTTGAAGGCGTTTAAGTATTTCAGCGGTACAGAGGTTATTGAGGCGAAGGACATGAATCATCTTGTGTTCAGATTCGTGGAAGGGCTGAGGCCTGAGATTGGCCAGATGATTAAGAATCATTTGATTTGCTGGCAGGCAAAGCTGATTGACGAGGTGATGCAGTATGCGAAGTACTGCAGTGACGGGATTGAGTTGAAGCAGAGAAATTTGAAGAAGAAAGCAATGGTGACGCAAATCAAGGCAGCGCAGACAGGAATGCAGGGAGGTTTTCTACAGCAGGTGGTGCAGCAGGCGCAGGGAAACAGGATGTTTCAGGCGCAAGTGAGAGGTAGAGGTCGAGGAGGTTTTGTGAACCGTAGTCCAGACTTGAACACTATAGTAGTTCAAAACGATGCACAGGGAATGAAGAAGATGTTACCTTGTCATGCTTGTGGGGTTGTTGGACACTGGAAGCAGGAGTGCCCAATGATGGTGCAGGATGGTGCTACTCAACAAAGCAATGATGTCAGTTCATTTCAGAACATGAGAGGGCCAAGATTGAGAGGTCCAAATACAAACTTTCAGAATAATGTGAATCACATGCAGGGTTTTCAATCTATGCAGCAGGTGCAGATGCCACGTATACAGCCAATGCAGTTACAACAAGCACAACAGCAGGTCCCCATGGTACCTAGACAGCAAATGCAAGTGCCTCTAGCCCCAATGGAACAGCAACAGGTGATGCTTCCTCAACAGGTCACAGGTCAAAGAGTGAGTCAGAATTACACAGTGCAACAGTACCCATTGCGTGGTGAGAATGGAATAAACGATGAATGGTCGGTTGAGAGTTCAGACGGTGAGGAGTGTAGGCTTGCAGCGCCCTTAGAGGTAGATCAGAGAGGACCCTATGTTCAGGGGAAGGTAATGGGTCACAAGGTTTCATTCTTGGTTGACACAGGAGCTACACGCGCCACAGTCAGAAGTGCAGAGGTTCCGAAACTGCCCCTTTCGGGACGGACTGTTAAGGTAGTTGGAGTAGAAAACAAACTCCTGACTAACCCGATCACAGATCCGGTTCAGGTTGAGCTTGGCACTTTCCAAGGATTGCACAGATTTGAGGTTTGCGATTCAAGTCCTGTATCTTTACTGGGAAGGGGCTTATTGTGTAAGACGAGGTGTTCAATCACCTGTTCCAATGAGGGAATTGAGGTCCAGACAAACAGTGATGATGAAGGGGAGGAACAGGGTTCAGAGCCTGAAACTGAGACAACAGATGAGGAATATCCACTGATTCACTTCTTTCCGATGTTCACCGTGGCTGATCTCCGGCAGACATACAGGGAACAGTTCAAGAAAAGGTGTGGGACTCGACAGGGAAAGAAGTAGGGTTGATAAAAGGAGTATAGACAGTCAAAGCCAATGTGAAGCCTAACGCTGCGTTCCCCCAGATACCGCAGTATCATATGGTGGAAGATGTCCTTATAAAGGTTGCACAAATCATTGCAGATTTTGTGAAACAGGGAGTCCCGAAAGAGGTGTTGAGTAGTCTGTGTAATTCACCTATAATGGGACTAAGAAAGCCTTGTGGGAAGGTTCGGATTGTTCAAGATTTGAGGAAGATAAATTACATAGTAGTGAAATGTTGCCCAGTGGTGCCAAATCCAGCTGTGATTATGTTTCAGACTCCATGCGATGCAGAATGGTTCACAGTAATTGATCTGTCCCAAGCATTCTTTTCTGTGCCTCTTCATGAGGACAGGCAATTTCTCTTCAGTTTTAAATTCTTGGACAAATTCTAAAGTTGGTGTCAAATTCCGCAAGGGTTTTCGGAATCACCTTTCATATTCAATCAGATACTGAAGAAGAAACTGCCTTTCCAATCCACTCTAGTGCAGTACATTGATGATTTGTTGATCGCATCTAAAACAAAGGACGAGTGCAAGTACGATTCGATTGCCTTACTGAATCACCTAGGAAAGAATGGGCACAAGGTGTCCCCGAAGAAATTGCAATATTGTCAGAAAGAGGTGAAGTATTTGGGTCATCAGATAGAGAAAGGGTCAAGGAAGTTATCCAGAGAAAGAATAACTGCAGTGTTACAGATGAATCCCCCAACGACACAGAGAGATGTCAGGATGTTTCTAGGAATGGTGGGTTACTGTCGCCATTGGATCTCAAATTTCTCAGTCATTTCCAAGCCGTTGCAGAGGCTGACGGTCAAGGAGAACCAGGATGCCATAGTTTTGGGAGAGAAGGAAATGAGGGCATTCACTGAGTTGAGAGAGAGCATGTGTAGGGCTCCAGCTTTGGGTATGCCTGATTACACAAAGTCTTTTGTTCTGTTTTGTCATGAGCATGATGCATGTTCTTTGTCTTGACACAGGTCTATGGAGGTGCAAACCGACCAGTAGCATATTTTTCAGCTACTTTGGACCCAGTTGCAGCAGCCTTACCGGTTTGTCTGCGTGCAGCAGCAGCAGTTGGGCAAAGCCTCAAACAGTGTGAAGGCATAGTGATGGGACACTCTCTAACAGTCATGGTCCCTCACTCAGTTGAGATCCTCCTAACCCGAATGAAAACGCAGCACATGACAAATGCAAGGTTGACAAAATATGAAACGATTATATCGGGGGTCACCAAATGTAAAGAGATGTACAGTGTTGAACCCAGCAACTTTGCTTCCAAGTGAAAATACAGAGGTTGAAAACATGGAAGATGTAGAACATGATTGTCTTGAGGTAACAGAAATGTGCACCAAACCAAGACCTGATATTAAACATCCCCAATTGGAGGAAAATGACCAAATTATCTTTGTCAATGGCTCATGTTTGAGAGACTCAGTAGGCGTGCTGAGAGCTGGATATGCTGTATGCACAATTTCTGGTATCCTGGAAGCGTCCTGGCTTCAAGGAGTGTATTCCGCTCAGGTAGCTGAACTGGTAGCTCTTACCAGAGCTTGCCACGTCTCTGCTCAGATGAGAGTGACTATCTATACCGATAGTCGGTATGGATTTGGAATTGTTCACGATTTTGGCCAACTATGGTCACAAAGGGGTTATTTGACCTCTTCTTGCTCGCCAGTGAAAAATGGTGAAAGAATTAAGGAATTGTTGCATGCGATTCAGTTACCTCTTGAAATTGCTGTGGTGAAATGCAGTGCACACCTGAAGTCACAAGACTTTGTTTCAATGGGAAATTGATATGCGGATCAAGTCGCAAGGTTTTGTGCATTGAACTGTATATCGTTTAAGGATCAATGGGAATTGTTTCCTGAAAAAGAAAATGAGACATTTACAGGTTATGCATTGAGGGTGATTGACACGTTAGAAGAGCTGAAATTGTTGCAGGGTCGTGCCAGCAAAGATGAGAAGCATTCTTGTGTTAGAATGCAATGCGTACAAAGACCAGATGATTTGTGGGTTTCAGACGAAGGAAAAATGGTCTTGCCGAACAGTCTCTTGTCACAATTTGCAAGGTTTTATCATGGCCAAGAACACATTGGGAGGGATGCCATGATCAGGCTGTTCAAGGTTGATTGGTTTAATCCAAAATTTAGACAAGCTGCGGCGGTGATATGCCATCATTGTATCATCAGCCAACAGATGAACGAGGGGAAAGAGACAGTGGTGCATTTGAGCCACATTGGGAGAGCTGGAGGTCCATTTAGCAGAATGCAACTGGATTTCATTGAAATGCCTGTGTGTGGAGGTTTGAGATATGTGTTGGTGATTGTGTATGTCTGTAGTCATTGGATTGAAGCTTACCCTACACGTAGGAATGACAGTCTCACAATAGCGAAGTTGTTGCTTAGGGAATTGATACCGCGTTTCAGTTTTCCGATCTCTTTAGAATCAGATAAGGGAAGTCACTTCAACAATGAGGTGGTTAGGTTGCTATGTGCAGCATTGAACATTGAGCAGAAGTTGCATTGTAGCTACCGCCCTGAAGCATCAGGACTAGTGGAACAGATGAATGGTACCCTGAAATCGAGAATAGCGAAAATGTGTGCAGCCACGAATTTGAAATGGCCCGACGCATTACCTTTAGTGTGAATGTCAATGAGAAATACACCTAACAAGAAGATGGGACTGTCTCTGTATGAGATTCTCATGGGTCGAGCTATGAGTCTGCCCCCAGTGCCTGTAAATGCTCTTGTGAATATCACGGATGATATAGTGTCGGACTACTGCAAGGGTCTGGCTGAGGTGGTCCGCTCTTTTTTTCACAAGGTGGAAGCTACCACCCTGCCACTGATTCATGATCCAGGACACAACCTGAAAGCTGGTGACTGGGTTGTCATCAAGAAACACGTAAGGAAGACGTGCTTGGAGCTGTGTTGGAAGGAACCTTACCAATTGATACTAACGACTACCACTGCTGTGAAGTGTGCAGGAGTTCCGAACTGGATCCATGCCAGTCATACGAAAAAGGTGACGTCCAACTGATGAGGAAGTTGAGTTGTTGAAAGTACCAACAACAGACAAGGAAGTCTCAGGGCCGGAGAATGATCGAAGGGGAACTGAGATTGAAGGAGAGCCCGTTGAGGACGGCTTGGTCAGTCCAGTAAGAGACGAAGGAGAAGAGATCCAGAGGGGTGACGGTGAGACTTTGTCAACTGGGGCAACAGGGGAGCCTAGGCGAGGAGAGATCCTCCCAGAAGTAGACGATTATGAGAATGAGCCAGAGCACTTGACAGACCCAGAAGGCGAAGGAGTTGAGGCGGAAGAGAGTCAGAGGGTCCAGACTCCTCCTGAGCAGATTGCAGGTCCATCGAGTGAAAATACCCTAGAGCAAAGAGAGGAAGAAGGGTTGCCACAGGAAAGATCAAAGACTAAAGAGATACAGCAAGGTGACAAGTGGCCAGAGTTACAAGTGAAGAGAGGAGAAGTGGTTGTCGAAGATGCAATAGAGGAAGAAGTAGATACAACAAGGAGAGAAGATCTAAGTGAAGGAGAAAAGGAAGAGAGTAGCAAATAGAAGGTACGCAGGTCCTGAAAGGGCATGTGCAACAACAGCTGAATGGCAACAGGAATTCCTGGCGTTCTGTTTTGACCAAGAAATCCCAGGTAAATACTTTGGCACTTGAGTTTGGCGACAGGATCTGAAAGGGTGTAAAGATTTGAGCTAAGATCAAACTTGATAAAAGAGACTGAGAAATTACCGGATGAGACTCTGAGAACCTGAGTTGACTTTTGAAAAATGATTTTGACAAGCTGCTAACCTGAATTGACAAGGAATCCTCGGAACGAAATAGAAAGCTGTAAATAAAACGCTGAGAGAAGATTTTGCTTGTTTTAACTTTTGCTGCAGGAGAGAATTACTAACCATCCTCTGTTGTTGTTGTTTTGAATTCACTATCCTTCACTTTCGGATTCTTTACAGATCATGGTTAATATTAGGCAGGGGAATGTAGGGAGTAGGCGTTGTAAATACTTGGGTGTTAGTTTAGGTATTGTGTGTGTGATATTCATTGTAGTTGTGATTGTGATTATGAAACTAATGGATAAGAGGGGGACTAACAATGCTACAGTTCCTGAGACTACTACCGCACTAACAGCTTGGGGGAGGTTTGAGCTGGATGAGAGATATTTGCATGAGGGAACTGATGCAAAAGGGGAACTTTCTGTTAACGTTTTCTATTGCTTGCTGAGTGAGTATGTTGAGACAATGGAAGCGAAGGATTGCTTTGTGTGCTCACAGATTCCTGTTTCGGTACAAGAGGGGGTTACCTACCATAGCTTGCCGTTAACTTATGGGATAAGATGTAGTCTGCTACTAACAAGATTATATAACCAGGAGGAGATCCAATATTTCTATTCTAATCATGATTTAGGGGGTTATTCCAACTTTGGAGTAGGTGTTAATCCGTCCCAAAAGTGACGGAAAAGTGACGGATTTACCACCAGCCGTATTACGAGTCCATTATATTCTATGGAACTCGTAATACGGCTGGTGGTATATCCGTCACTTTACTGTCACTTTTGGGACGGATTAACACCTCCTCCAAAGTTGGAATAACCCCCTTAGTGTTTTAGTATGTACCTATAATAGAGGATTTGAGTGATGTATCTAGATACTAAAGTATAAAGTTAGTTAAAGGATTCTTTGAGCCGACATTGACAATTAGTACATCTTATGCACATCGCAATAATTTGACATGCTTGCTTACACCTGTAGAGAAAAGCTTTTTAGATCACATGGAGGATAGAAGGAGGGCATTAAAGGGCAAATTAGAAAAAGGATTACAGCAGCAAGCTTTTGCTAGTAGTGAAAATTATGATGTAATTAGGGAGCAAGGGAAGCTAGCTTTAGGTGCATTACACATAGGGAAGCTTTGTATATCTAGGCCGAAATCTTATTATGACAATGTGTTTGTGGGAAGGAGTGAATGTAAGCATGTGTTTTTGTTTCAGAGTAAATGGACGTTCATGTTAAGTGGGCAGGATCCAGAGATCCCAGGTATCTATTACATATGTGGGCTTAATGCTCATTACTGTCTTCCAAAGAGATGGTATGGGAGATGTTACTTGGGGATAGTTTTCCCAAAGATATACCAACTTGACGATTTGAAAAGGTTTCCAAAATTGGCTGAATTACATCGTACTAGACAAAAGAAAAACTGCTGCTGGCGTAGTGGGAGACATATTTGGGGTGATAATTCCTTCAGTGGGAGTTATCTTGAATTCCATAAAGATTTGAAAGTTGTCTACTATTGTGGATAACATGCTGATAAATTATGCGGGAGCTATACTCGTAATGGATACTGAACTTGCTGCGGAGAGGGCGATGACTCTTCAAAACAGGCTTGCTTTAGACATTCTTTTAGCAAAAAAATGGTGGAGTTTTTAGGATGCTTAATGAGCGTCATTGTTGTGCATATATACCAGATAATAGTCCTGAGATTAGAAGTATGCTTACTAACTTGACTAGGGATAGTACAGATTTGAAAGAACTGAAAGAACTTGGTGTTTGGGAAAAGGTTGGAAGGGGCTTTGCTTCAGTGGGGGATTGGCTTAGCAACATTTGGCATGGGATATTGTCTAAAATAATACAGGGAATATTGATTGTTATAGTTTGTCTATTTGGATTATGGGTGGCATGTAAAATTAGCAAAAGGATAAAATTGAATAAGGCAAAAAATAATAATAGGAGGGAAGAAAAAGAAAGGGAAAAATTGTTTAGGGAAAAATTAAAGGGGAAGCCAATAATAAATTGAAATGAAAGAGTTTTGACTAATGTAAAATTAGTGGGGAAGGTTTTGTGTGATAACAAGTGTCATCAGAGGAGGGATTGTTGGAGTATGTCTTTTTAAAATCAATATTAATATGAAAAACTTGCAATATATTGTGTGTTGAAGCTGCATAGAAAATATGTTAACATAGAAAATAATGCACGCGTTTGAAATGTGCCCACGGGGAGTGGCTACCAATGTATACGAAGACTAATGAAAAGGCTTATTAATTCTGAATTATTATGCAATAATGTTTGAATTTGTATTAGTATATCATAATTAGAGTTATGTGTTTAGAGGTTGCTTTATTAAACCAGAGGGCCTTAGCTTAGCGAGGGTTTGGGCCTAGCTGCCTGGCCTCATATTGAATTGTATTTTCTAACATGTAATGTGCTGTTTTCCTGAAGGATACAAAGCTGTATTTTTCCAGGAGTTATGTGTGTGTGGAGCCGTAGTAAATTCTTTCTCATGAGAACCGACTTGCTCAAGGCGACGTTCTTGCTAGATGCAACAGTATAATTTGTAACAGGTGCAAGGTTAACCATACTAGGAGAACACAATGAAGACACTGACTGGAGCACAAAGTGTAACATTCTCTACCTGACATTCCAACCGTTGAAGACGTCAATAACATGGACCAATCCGCGACATGAGAACTGCAAATTGTGGAAAATTCTAGTAAGGTGCTTACCGAATTATTGGATAGAGATAATAATGCACCAAACTTCATCCAATGAGGAATTAGGGAATAGTTAGACAGTTTTGATTTAACGGCTTGACCTAAGAAGAAACAAACTCACTTCACTCCAATTCACTCCATTTCGCCATCTCCATGTGTCATTCCTATTGCTCTAGCATTTTCCTGAGTTTATTCTGAGCACTTTGAAACTATCCTCTACCCCATTCTTGCCTGATGCTCACTTCTCCTCTATCTCAGGGAAGTATTCCGTTCTGTAGCTATGCTATTTTGAGACTCTGTCCCGTCCTATCTCTGCTGATGGTGAATCGACTGGTGTCCTGAGGATGAAGACTGACGCTGTTTGCTGATCTGTTGGATTGGTAACTATCCGATGCAAATTGTAATTGTCTGACGGCCTTTCCTTTCTAGGTACCAACTGCTATTTTGATTGAGGCCTTAGTTTAGATGTTTTCTAAATTCGTGTTCACTAAAATGTTTTGCAAGAAGCCCAACATGCTAATGCTAATTTGAGGTTAGTTAAGGCGTTCACCGATATCTTGTGCAAGTAGAAAAATGACTGAGTTCTTGCTTTGTTGATTCATGTACTAATGAGACTCTGCTAAGTTGATTCATATAAATGATGTGCCTAAATGCTGAATGAATATAGCTGATGCATTGATTAAGTCGCGCTTTGATTACTGATTGGATTGTTTTGGCGTGGTTTATTGCTAATGAGATTAACAGACATGATGCTAGATTGTAACCAATAGGGAAATAAATATCTTACCATTTGACTAAACTGGTGTGGTTATTCGTGACTGCGAAGTCAATGGTGTGCTCGAAAATTAATTCTTATTAAATGTTTATTGATTAATTTTTATTGATTGTTTATTGATCTATTGATTGGTGATGCCAAGAAAATATTTTGTACTGGGAAGTTCCCAAACGTGGTCCAAAGGTTTGTCGACCTAAACGCGTCTCCTGGTAAGTTTACTTATCAAGGCTCTGACGCGCTAACAGCAGCAGTAGCAAATATAGGAGGCCTTTCAGAGGTCTTCCTATTTCACCACTGGTACTAAGCTAAAGAGGTTGGGTGTGGTCTTCCTCAAAAGATAACTGAATACGGTCTTGTCCAATCAAACCCCTTTCGTTCAAAGTCATATCATATTCGCGAATGTCAATGTCATCGTGAATAACGTTGTTGCGCATACAAGAAAAGAAATGAAGTGTTTTACAAAAAAATTACTCACACAAACACTAGTTTATGCATCATATTAGTAAAACATTAAACTCAAACATTAACTACAACATGTGCATATATATATATATTTCACACTTTTACAAACAAGCACCAAATTCGCGAATAATCATGACACGGGAATATATATCATGTTAGATTTCACAACAAATTCATAAATATTTGAAAAAAATAGACTAAGCACACCGTAAAGTGCTCAATAGAACATTTATCATCTTTAAGCATTTCACAATCTACATTGAACATACTAATTTCTGTTTTTTGCATGCCTGTTCTTTCACCTTACCTCATTCTCGCTACTCTGATCTTGATTTATGCATCTTTTTATTCTGCCAGTTTGTTGCCCTTCACTCCTCATTGTTTTTTTTTCTTCTACCCCCTTATTATGTGTGGCTACTACATGCCTTTCCCTCCTTTTCACTTCTACCTTGTTAATAGTAGACCCATTCTGTACATTCCTACTGTATCCCTTTCCCTTCATCAACACTTTGATTCACAGCACTATCGTAAAATCTACAATAAACAAAGAAATATTCCATAAGTACTTTACCCTAGGCTATGTGATATGGCCAATGGCCCGCACTGCATGAAACCCATATTTCACATGACAAAAGGCCATGCATGAGGTGGACTGAAGTCATTATAAATTGTTGGCCACAGGCCCTGTGGGTAACCACCGCAGCACACGGCCAAAGGCAGTGCATTGCGATGGTTGGATTAACATAAAGTTATTAAACTTACTTTACTCTGAAAAAACTTTCAGGAAATTCACTGAAAAAAAGAAAAGGTTACAGGGACATCATAGTTAGAGAATAGAATTTAAAAAACTGCTGAATTTTTATGGTTTTGTGCGAGTAAATTCAATACCCTACTATAACATCCTTGTAACCTTTGTTTTTTTATGGAATATGTATAAAATCAGCACTTAATGGTTTGCCTCTTCCACTTCAGAGCCAATGGATAGGCCTATCACTTACAGCCTTTTGTCCTGGTTGGGGATTTGTCTCTTCCACACAGCACACACGAGTGACTCTCTTGCATTCCAGAGGGCATAAGTAGAGTTTGTCTTTTCTATCTTTTTGTCCATGGTAAGACAGTGCATTTTTTCAAGTTAAAATTGTGAATGTCTTTGATTCTAGAGTGTATGTAGTCACTCTTCTTCAATTCAAATTTCAATATCATTACCACTCACATCATTAATTCTCAACTGATGATTTCATCTCCACAATTTCAGCTTTTTAAATATCTATCATACCCACCATTATTAAAAGGAAGATAATCAATGACATCATCTTATCTTTACTGCTCTAAATACAAATACAATCCTTATAAATTTAAAACAGTCACTGGCTATTTACATTTTCATCATCTTTTTTCTTTCAAATACCATTAAGTGCACAGCATATCTATAAAAATATTTCAAAAAGTGAAATACTATTCCAGGCACCCCTTCTCATTTACACATATCTACTAAATAAGTCCTGGCAAGGGGAGCCAAAAAACACCAAGCAATATGAATTTCATTCAGTATTCCTCTCTCCTTTTCAGACACTTTATCAACAATTATCTACTTTGTACACAACGTTTTGGCTCATTTGCTGCTTTCATCTGCCGCAGCGGCTGCCGCATAACTTAAGGGGAGAGGTGCGGGGGCAGAGACAAGGTAAAAATAAAAAAATAATAAAACGCACTTACCTTGCCTCCGTCCCTGCCGCCTCGCTCCTTTTCTGGTGTCCCAGCATTCAGTGCTGGGACACCAGCACAGGCTCTCCACAGTCCTGTCGCTGCTTTCATGCTAAAGTTAGCATGAAAGCAGTGCCAGGTTTGGTCTGAGCGGCTCAGACTGCTGTTCAGCAGGATATGTATGGATTATGGTCAATAGACAAGAGGGCACTCAGAGATATGAAGGGGGGAACATGGAATAATGGAGATTGCTCAACTTCGAGTTTCGAGGGAATAATGGAATTTTCAATCCTGACTAGTGTTACTGGCCATACTAGCAATATAAAGCTTTCTTTACCATAATGTTCTCCTAAAGGTATCCTAAAATATCCCCTTCATGCCAAGAAAATAGATACTTTACAAATGTTGCAACTTGCAAATGTGGGCCACTTTTTTTTGGGTGCCCGGGCCAATATTTGGAGCCAATCTGACCCCTCGATTACCCCCCCCCACGCTAGCTGTGCGCGGCATGCCTACGACACCTACACCATCTGCACTCACGTAGTACTTCTGACACCCAACTGTTGCCACGCTGAACTCCAAAATCCCACTCTAAAAATGCAGGAATTTAATAGGCTTCCTGCTCCGGCCAGGCATGACCATTTCAGTTTTTTACTACTCCACAATACCGATCATGTAAAAGAGTAGCATCTTATCAAACTATGATGGACACAGACCATACAGGATTATGGTACCCCCACCCAGCCAAGCAGGATTCAAGTGTCCAAGCCAAATACAGACATCTGTTTTCAAATGTAATGCGCATACCTCCTTCTCCAACCATTCAGAACACTCGCAAACTCTAACATTGCTGGATATGAACTGCTTTACACATGCAGTTTACGCTTACACACCCCTGTGCAGCATTGTGGGACATACACACACTTTTGCTAATTAGTTTTTGATATGTAGTGTTTGGTGAAAACTTGTTCCTGTTTGGTACAACTTCATAATTCTGGGATTGTGATGAGGAGGGGCATGCCAATTAAATTACTTCTAGTGTATATAACAATATTGCAAGTTCCCACAGAGTCCTGTGACCACTTAGAACAAGGTGGAAAACACAGCTCCTTTATAACTTTATTGAGTTTTTATCATAGAAACACTGAATTTAACAGGCAGCACTTAGTACACAGCTGTTACTTTTAATTGCAAGAATATGCAACTTAGCCATCGAATAACAAATATGGTAACACCAGGTAGCCCACCCCCTCTGTCAGCAGATAGAGTCTTTGAGAATTTGTCCCAATCATTTTCCCCACACTTGCCAATGCTTATGGAGGCAACCCCTGGCCTCATAGACCAATCTCTCCTGCTGGGCACACCAATCAACTTCTTGGCGCCACTGTGAGAGAGTGGGAGGGGCATGGGCTTTACAGTGAGCAGCGATAGCCCGCTTAGCAACCAGGAGAGCCATACCCAGAAATGCCCGGTCGGCTTTTGCTCCTCCAGTGCCTTCTTGACCGCCAGCAAGATCACCAGGGGAAATAGTACCTCAGTAAGTTCACCCACTAGAGCGGACCAGTAATTTTGCATCTGAGGATATACCCAAACCATATGGTACAAATTGCCCAGGGTAGCGCCACAGCAGGGACAATCGGGCTCTGGAAGGAGGCACTCTCGATGGAGTCTTAGCAGGGAGAGGTAAGCACTATGTAGATAGTAAGACTGGATCTGTTGCAAGCGGGAGTAAATAGTAAGAGTTCTTGGTGCCATTAGAGTGTCTCTCCAGTCATCATCCTCAAAGGGGCCTATCCAGCCGTCCCATCAAGTTCTGAGTTGGTTTACATCACTCAGCGTATTTAGAAGTGTTAAGTACATTTGAGCTATCCTTCCTTTTTCTTGTGCCCCCAAATCGCAGTATCCACGGGGCTGTAGATTATGTTTCACAAATTCAGTGTTTCCATATATAAGGGGGAGTCCTAGGACCTTGCTGAGGGTGTTCGCAGGTGGGCCACTGCCGCCATTTCGACCAACAGGTTACTCCAGGTCCCCAAGAGAGGAATTGATTCGTTCCAGAAGTCTGGTTGTCAAAGGTTTAAACTTGGTCCCTTTTCCAAAAGCAGGTAAAGGCTGGATGCACCCACTCCATTCACCACCGCCATGGCTGGTCCACAGTTCTGCCCACACCTGTGTTGTGTAGCAGCAAAGGAGCGGGCCAAGGTACTTTTAGAAAATGTCCCCTGATTTGCCTCTCAGGGGACCCCCTCACCATCATGTGGCAGCCCTGGCTCCCTGCGTTCTGTAAAGTACTCAAGGATCTGGCAGGAGCTCAGTCAAGGTCCTCACACAGTGTAGGGCCGCTACACCTTCTTCCTTGTAGCAGGCTTAGGGCCTCAGATATTCTGTGGGAGGTACTTGTGAGGTAGCCAGGGGGTGGACTCTACTAACACGGCTAGAAGGCATTCAGCAGGTCAGTGAATAATGCAGTGGTTTCCAGTGCCTCCCGTAACCCCTCGCAAGGTGCAGTCATGGGCCGCACTCACTAGTGGAGAGCTCCCAGCCCGATCCGTAAGCTTGAGAGCAGCGGGTGGAGCCGCGCGAAGGCAGCATGTGGGGAGAAGATCCTCTGGGTGGCCACAATTTCAGAGGCCTTTGTAGAGTCCAAGTTCTCCCGCTAGGTTCGCCACAGTCTCCTTCCACGGGGGTTCCCCACGATGTAGAGGAGCCATCAGATCACACCAGGCGCCATGTTGACACAGCTGCACTTCCCTCCAAAGGAAGCCAGCAAATGGGGCTGCATCATTGGCAAAGGTCTGCTGCAGCATAGGGCAAGAGAGGAAAAAAGCATGGGGGACTGAATGGGGCACAAAAGAGGCATAAATGGCTGCGAGCATGGATGGATGATGGTGAGGTCCCAGAGCTCTTTTAGAGTGCGGCTGCCATCGTGACGGCCATGGCCACGCCCCCCAGCAGTCAGTATGGTCACACCACCACCCTTCACAAGAAACAACTTAATCTTTGGTGTCTTGCTCTTTCACGTTTCATGTTCATTGCAGATTAGAAGAATAAAAGCAGAAACTGTACTGCAAATTAAACACAACAAAAAGCAGTTGATCATTTTTGCAAAAGGGTATTCAAATCACTTTAATGTAACTCATATTAAAAACTGCTGTTGCTCGGATTGTGTGGAAACCTGCAGAGATGTTATCTTTCATGTAATAACTTGTAGTGTAAAACAAAAAAAAGAGGTAGCATAAACATCTCCTTTCTGCTGATCACTTTTTCTATTCGGAAGAAGAAAAAGCCAGTTCTTGTTTAGTTTGTTTAAAATGCAGCTGTAATTATGCTACATGACTTGCCTTTCACCCTGGCTGCTGGCAGCAGGCATTGCAACTGCTTGTGCAGGGGTTGCGCTACTGGAGGCCCCAAAAGCTTTACACTGTCAAACATAGCGCAGGGTGCAGCAGCTTGAAGGTGGTGAGTAGCAATTGCGGCTCTGAGGGTTAGCGGCTGGGCATCCGTGGTGCTTTCTATGTTGAGAGGGTAGCTTCCTTTGCTCCTACTCACTGGTGGGAATACAATTGCTTAGGTTCCGATCCTAAGTGAGGGCTTGGGCATGTTCAGGTCACCACGGCGTCCTCTCAAGACGGCAGAACCAGTCAGCGTCCCTTGTTCTCCACTGTGGCTTCCTCTGGCATATGGGTCACGGACCTTATTCCGCACACGAGCTACAGCCCAGTCAGCATTGCAATATCCAACTCATGACAGCAGCCCTCTCTGGCACACGAGGTTGCCAACTTCTCTATGCACATGAGATAAGGCCAGACGGGCACAGTAGTCCTGCAATCTTCATGATGACCCCCACGCTTTTACTTTATTTCCTTTCTCTTCCACAGGTTTGCCCAGCAGAACAACGATACTCC
Organism: Pleurodeles waltl; assembly: GCF_031143425.1. Classification (NCBI taxonomy): domain Eukaryota; kingdom Metazoa; phylum Chordata; class Amphibia; order Caudata; family Salamandridae; genus Pleurodeles; species Pleurodeles waltl. The sequence continues at coordinate 1,322,765,927 of NC_090444.1, forward strand.
GAAAAATGTAGACCACCTAGGAGGGAAGGTACATAATATACCCACCCTCCCAACACCCCTTTTTAACCATACCACCCCTGTGAGACATTTTAAATTGGTAATATCATCCAGAGGGTAGTATTTTTAACTCACTAAGACCCCACCACTCCTATCCCTTTCTAGTATTCACATTGTTGAAACCAACAGTGATCCCACGTATTCCGTCGGTCGCAGCACGCCTCGTTCTTCAGCAGAACAGGAGGAAAACCAATGATGAAGCGGTAACCCTGGTGGGTGAGGGTTTTTCAAACAAATAATTTTTTCTCCCTGTGGAAGTTTCCTTTTCCGTGCTGGGTCTTTATGTACGTTTACTGAAGCCTTCAGGAGGATAGACCCAGCTCCTTTAAACCCTCCTTCTCCCCTTAAGTTAGTGTCATCTTTTGATGCACATATTACTGTGGCTGATATCTAAGTGTGACTCTCTAGTCACTCCTTTAGCCGGTGCTGTGGGGCTATCCAATTTGTAGTTGTTCCAGCTGTGGCACTCTACTTTCTAGAGGAAGGGAACATAGGAGTGGACACTTCAAAAGGAAGTAGACTAGCAACACAAACTTCAAAGATTCACACCTTAAATCACTTTTGGTGCATGGAAAAGAGCTGTAAGAATGGGAGCTCAAGGCACCAAAATTGTCAACTCTCAAGCAGTCAGTTGGGCTGTAGATCAAGGAGGAGAAGCTCTGCACTTCTGCCTGTGACAAGAACCAAGGTCTAAGGTCTGCCAGTCTCCCAGCTGGGTAAAGGGACACCACCCAAGTTATTCCAAAATCACCTCCCCTGCAGCCTTTTTTTAAGGGATGGAGGTGAGGGGTTTGAGTATTTTTTTAAGGTGGGGTTTGGGCTTTTTTTTGTTTTTTAGGGGTAGGAGTGAGGGGGTTTGGGTATCGGGAGAGGAAGCTGTGAGGTAAGTGAGGTTGGGTCAGGATTGGTGGGTACTTTTTAGTGGTGGGGTAGATTTAGGGCTTGTTTAGTTTTTAGGGGCAGGGGTGGGGGGTCATGGTAGTTTTTTTTAAGGGCTAAAGGCAGGTGGTGGGGTTGGGGTAAGTTAGTTTTTAGGGGCGGGGTGGGGGGTCGGGATAGGTTTTGTTTAGGTTTTAGGGTGGGTGGGGGTCGGGGTAGTTTAATTATTAGGGAGAAGGTTTTAGGGATCAGGGTGGGGGGTGTTGGGGTAGTTTAGTTTTTAGGGGCAGGGGTGGGGGGCTCGGGGTTGGTTTTTTTAGGGCTCAGGGCGGGTGGGTGGTCAGGGTAGTTCAGTTTTTATGGGCAGGGGTTGGGGGTCGGGATATTCTTTTTTTTTAGGGCTCAGGGCGGGTGGGGGGCATCAGGGTAGTTTAATTTAAACAATAGTTTGAGGGGACCTTGCCATTTGAAGTGCACAATTATAAAGCAGGGTCAGTGTCCTTGCCCAATCTGTCAGGGCACATTTAAACAGGAGTGCCAGTAGTTCATTGGAGCCAGGACCCTATCCTTCCTTGAATGTTTAATAATTTTTTCAACCATCATGGAGGTTATATGATCTTGATCTATGTGTACCAATTTGTCGGATGCAACTCAAGCCCAGAGACTGCTCTCTTCTTTGTCCATCCTACTACTTCCCCAATAGGCACTTCAATTGGGGGGGGGGAGTAAGATTGGTTATCATCTCATTCCACTGACAGGTATATAGAGTTGTAACAGGGCTGACCCAGGCAGCCTCTGGGACCCCATTCCCCCTTGATTCATTGAGGCTCTTTAATTTATTAATGTGCTCCTAGAAGCGCTCATGGCTAGGATCTTTCAGCAATTGAAATTTCCCATTCTTTTTGATCCCTTGCCACGTTGCGTTGCTAGATTATTTTCTTCAGAATTCATCTTTTATGTTTGTTCACAGCCACAGTGTTGGTTGTGGGTTTTTGTGGATGCGCTCACTGTGCGATGTGAAGGGCCCTTCTTGCTCTGATGATGGTTTTATCATATTGTGGTGTTGGTTTTCTGACCATTCCTTTTAGGAAGGATATGAGGCCCTAGACAATCTTCTACCACTGCTTGAGGATCGAGACCTGCAGCTTCAAATTTATTATGGGGCCTACTTTTTTAGCCAAGTTGCTACACATGCTGAGCATTCAGGCCTCTATTTTATTCTTGTTGCTAAGTGTACCTTCTCTATGCCTGTTGAGGTACCCACTGGTGTGCTCTTCACAAACGGTTGTACATGAAGATCGATGATACATTTTTAAGGTTTGTGATTGCTTTCTGGCCTCTCTGTAATTTCGAAGTGCACTAGCCGCCTGGCCAAATGCTCTGAAGGAAACACAGTTAATAGTTGAGCCTCTTTTGAAGGTGGGGTAGAAGAAACAATCCTTTTCTTTTAGCAGTGTCTCACATTGTGCAGATACTGGTCTATAAGATGCCAAGAAGTCCTGGGCGATTTGTCACCCTCTTTCATGGGAGATTACGCCCGCTGGTCCTCCTAGGCCACTGATATTAAAATCACCCGGCAATATGATTTAATTGCCAGCGTGATTGAGAATGAGTGATTCTAATCTGTCCAGCAAGCCCTGGATCATAGCTAACTTTGATTTGTTCACAGCATTTATGTAGCAGTTAATCATAAAAACATGAATCTGATACTGGTTAAGTCTCAGGCCTCTAATTGAAACTGCTTGGGCGACACTACGGTGAATAGAAAGTTTGCAGGCCTCAGGATTAGCTGAGTGCTTGATAAAAGTTGACAGGCCCCCTGACGGACAACCGAGATGCTTGGACATGTTGCTGGTGTGAAAATCCCGCAGAAACCATGCAACATCGAGGGTGCAGGCTCCCATGTTTCCTGAAAGCAGAGAATGTAATTTGTGTCTAGGTAGACCAGGGTTTCCAAATGTTCTAATACTTCTGAGACCTGCCACGTTGCACAAGAGTATTGATAGTGTTTTAATTGGGCTAAGGGACGGGGGACAGGGCCTCCCACGAGGCTAGGACCTGTATCTCTGTACGACTGGTGCGCCATGCACCGGCTCCCCCCACCTGCTGTGTATAACTTTTTGAATGTCCGAATGCACCTCTCCCTGGTTGTGTGTGCAAAAAATAGTTAAAGCCTGTGAACCCTCTGGATATGAAGCCCAGCCTCAATTGCCCCCACTTGTTCTCTTTAACACACTTATAGGGGTTTCTCTGGGAATTGAGGTTAAAAGGACACATGGATATTTTACTGGCAGATGTATATATAAGTCAAGGCCCCACTTCACAAAGGCTGTTCTTTCTGCCCATACTGCGCCTCTCTGTGCCCTTCTCTTCCAGATTGTCTTAGTAACCTCCCCAGTTGAACTTAGGTGAGGAGGCTCAAATCTTACCCAGTCCCTATCCGCTGAGGTTATGTGTCTTAGTTCTGGTACATGCCTGAAAAGCTGCAGTAGGTTCCCTCTATTTAGGGTACCCATTGGACCTTTTGCTGAGTATCGAGGGATGAAGAATAATTTGGGACGGCCATGCCAAGCTACTTTGCTTGGTGACTGCCTGAGAGTCTGCTAGGGCACAATCTGAGTGGCAAGGGAACCTCTGCTAAGAGACCCAACATATGTGGGGTCATCCGACTGAGGGGAACTACTGTTTTCTGGCCAGGTTGTAAGTCCGTTGGGCACCTCCCTACAGCTGGTGTCAAGTTGCGGCCTTATAGTCTCAGTAGGTTGTGCTGCTCTCGTGCTGCATGGACTTGAATGCTCAGTTGTGCACCTACGACTTGCAGGTGCTGTTGCCGATTTCGACTGACAGACAACTAACTTCACTTCCGGGGGGTCCCAGTCAGATTGTGTCCCTTGGTCCAGAAGTATTCTCTGAGGTCCAAGGGGCCCCACAGTGGTTGTTACTTCCCTGATAAGTGTAGCGAGTAAGGCGGCTTAACCGGCAGCTTGACATACTGCTATCAAGGAAGCTTAAGATGATACGGTGTTCAGGTCTTGGGAGGTTTTAGCATTGGTAGAGGCACAAAAATCAAAAATAGCTTGACTGGATTGGTGCCCACCTGCTCTTCTGGAGATTTAGGCCCTCATTACGACCCTGGCGGTATAGAACCGCCAGGGCCGCGGCACGCGGGAGCACCGCCGACAGGCTGGCGGTGCCCCGCAGGGCATTCTGACCGCGGCGGTAACGCCGCGGTCAGAACAGGAAAACTGGCGGTCTCCCGCCAGTTTCCCGTGGCCCGTTTGAATCCTCCAAGGCGGCGCAGCTTGCTGCGCCGCCCATGGGATTCTGACAAGCCATACCGCCATCCTGTTCCTGGCGGTTCGGCCGCCAGGAACAGGATGGCGGTATGGCTTGTCGTGGGGCCCCTGGGGGCCCCTGCAGTGCCCATGCCAATGGCATGGGCACTGCAGGGGCCCCCATAAGAGGGCCCCACTTTGTATTTCACTGTCTGCATTGCAGACAGTGAAATACGCGACGGGTGCCACTGCACCCGTCGCACCTTCCCACTCCGCCGGCTCGATTCCGAGCCGGCGTCCTCGTGGGAAGGTTGTTTCCCGCTGGGCTGGCGGGCGGCCTTAAGGCGGCCGCCCGCCCGCCCAGCGGGAAACTCAGAATGCCGGCCGCGGTCTTCAGACCGCGGTGCGGTATTCCTGCGGCGCAACTTTGGCGGGCGGCCTCCGCCGCCCGTCAAAGTTGTAATGAGGGCCTTAGTCTTTAAGCTTTATTGCAGTTCTTCTTAAGAGTCGCTGTTTCTTGGATTGCTTCCTTAGCCTCATTTTTGCCCTTCTTGATAGGCTAGTTATTGATACTTGAGAAGCCTTAGTTGGAATTTTGCTAGTGTCCGCCTTTGCTCCATCTTTTTCGGATGATTCTTTAGAGGGTGAATAAGGCATTCTCCCGTGGGGACACTTCTTTTCTCTCAGTGCATTGGTTGATGGTCTGCAGTCACCCTGTATTATGTGGGTCTGTGGTTGCCTAGCACGGGTTGCTTGGGGTGGGGTGCGGCTGAGTTATCTGTACCTGGAACGATTGGACCGTGAGCCTCAGGGGAGGGATGGGGAGGCTGTCTGCTGAATAATATGTACCTGTGATGATTGGGGTGTGGGCCACAAGGGAGAAAGAGGTAGCTCTCACTATCTGATGCTCAGATCTCTTTGTAGATGCCCTGACTGCTCCAACTAAATATCCAAGCATCTCTGGTAAGGAGCTTAACTTTTTAATGATTAGGGAACATGGGCACTGTTTGGCCTTCTCAGTTAGTTTTAAATTGACCTCCAAATGTTTTAGCTTAGACCCAAGTTCAACTAAGTGTGTGGCCAGTGACTGTATGAGGTCCCGCTGTAGCTCCATTCTGTTTGACTGCCAAAGGAGAGTCCTTGCAATAGTGTCCTGCCAGGCTCTAATTGCCACTAGCTCTTGTGAGTCAGATCTATTTCTCTATCTCTCCCCCCCTCCCGCCACCCCCTCTACTACCTATCTCCCTATCCTCTCACTCTACCTCTCTCCCTCACCCACCTCTACAACCCCCCCTCACCTATCTTCACAACCCTACTCCTATCTCTCTCCCTAATCTCCAAACCTCCTAACACTCACCCTCCTCCACCCTAAACCCCCTCCCCCAGCTCCTCTCACTCTACCTGTCCCCCCCCTCCCTCGCGCTTTCCCGCCGCGACCTCCTGCACGCCCCCGCCCCCCAGCTCCCATTCGCCCCCAGCTGACCCCTCCCCCCCCTCCTACCTCTTATGGCGCCCGTCCGCGCCTGGCCCGCGCCCAGCGCCACGACCCCTGGTCCCCAGCTCCCCCAAGCCCCGCTGATCCGCTACGACCCCACCACCCTCCACGCCCTCAACCCAGGGCGCTCCAAAACCTGCTTCCTAGCTCACCCCAAACGCACCCATGGACCCTTCGCCTGCAACTCCTGCAAACGCATCTTCCACCACGCAACTACCACGACCACAAGCCCACGCGCCATCAACCACCTCAAGTGCATCCTGATCAACGCTCGTTCCGTCCACAAGCACGCCGTTGAACTTTGGGACCTCCTGGACTCCACAGCCCCGGACGTCGCCTTCATCACGGAGACATGGATGAACGCCTCCTCTGCTCCAGACATCGCTACCGCCATCCCCGAAGGCTACAAGATCTCCAGAAAAGACCGCACCAACCAAGTAGGAGGAGGTGTCGCCATCATCTTCAAAGACTCCATCAGCGTCACCACCTCCACCGAAGACCCCCCCCTCGCCGCTGAACACCTGCATTTTCAGATTCGCACCGACCCAAGGACCACCCTCAGAGGATCCCTCGTCTACCGTCCTCCCGGACCTCGCGCCTCTTTCAGCGACGCCATCGCCGACTTCATCTCCCCGCACGCCCTCGCCTCACCGGACTACATCCTCCTAGGCGACCTCAACTTCCATCTGGAACAAAACAACGACCCCAACACCACCACCCTGCTCGACAACCTCGCCAACCTCGGCCTCAAACAACTGGTGAACACCGCCACCCACATCGCCGGACACACGCTCGACCCTATCTTCTCCGCCAGCAAACACGTCTTCTTCAGCCACACCTCTGCCCTACACTGGACCGACCACAGCTGCGTCCACTTCACATTCCGACGCGAGACCTCCCACCTCCGCACTCAACCCATCCCTCATCAACAGTGGAACAAGATCCCGGAAGAGCAACTCTTCTCCGCTCTCGCCGCCAACCAACCCACCCTCACCACCGACCCCAACGACACAGCTCTCAACCTCACAAACTGGATCTCCAACTGCGCTGACAACCTTGCTCCCCTCAAACGCACGCATCGACAGACCAACACCAAAAAACCTCTCTGGTTCTCTGACACCCTCAAAGAATCAAAGAAAACTTGTCGTGCCCTTGAGAAGGCCTGGCGCAAGGACCACACCGCTGACAACATGACCGCCCTCAAGAACGCTACACGCGAACACCACCACCTGATCCGCACTGCCAAAAGGAACTTTTTCACCGACAGACTAGACAAAAACAGCCACAACAGCAGAGAACTCTTCAGCATCGTCAAAGAGTTCTCCAACCCCACCACCAGCGCCAACGCCGTCACGCCCTCACAGGATTTGTGCGAATCCCTCGCCACTTTCTTCCATCGCAAGATCAGCGACCTCCACGACAGCTTCGGACACCAGACCCAACCATACACCACTGAACCCGCTTCCCCGGACATCACCCTCAACAACTGGACCCACATCAACACGGAAGAAACCAAATCCATCATGAACTCTATCCACTCCGGCGCCCCTTCGGACCCCTGCCCGCACTTCGTCTTTAACAAAGCCGACAACATCATCGCCCCGCACCTCCAGACCGTCATCAACTCTTCTTTTTCTTCTGCTACCTTCCCCGAATGCTGGAAGCACGCTGAAGTCAACGCCCTACTAAAGAAACCTACGGCTGACCCAAGCGACCTGAAAAACTTCCGCCCCATCTCTCTTCTACCTTTCCCAGCCAAGGTAATAGAAAAGACCATCAACAAACAGCTGACCACCTTCCTGGAAGACAACAACCTGCTCGACCCTTCACAAACCGGATTCCGAACCAACCACAGCACGGAAACCGCCCTCATCTCAGTCACAGACGACATCAGAACCCTGATGGACAACGGTGAAACAGTCGCCCTCATTCTCCTCGACCTCTCGGCTGCCTTTGACACCGTCTGTCACCGCACCCTAATCACCCGCCTACGCTCCACCGGGATCCAAGGCCAGGCCCTGGACTGGATCGCCTCCTTCCTCGCTAACCGCTCCCAAAGAGTTTACCTCCCTCCGTTTCGCTCAGAACCCACCAAGATCATCTGCGGCGTACCTCAAGGCTCATCGCTCAGCCCGACACTCTTCAATGTCTACATGAGCCCCCTCGCCGACATCGTACGCAAGCACGACATCATCATCACCTCCTACGCCGACGACACCCAACTTGTACTCTCCCTCACCAAGGACCCCGCCAGCGCCAAGACCAACCTACAAGAGGGTATGAAGGACGTCGCAGATTGGATGAGGCTCAGCAGCCTAAAGCTGAACTCTGAAAAAACGGAAGTCCTCATCCTCGGCAACACCCCGTCCGCCTGGGACGACTCCTGGTGGCCCACGGCCCTCGGCACCGCACCGACCCCCGCAGACCACGCCCGCAACCTCGGCTTCATCTTGGACCCTCTTCTCACCATGACCAAGCAAGTCAACGCCGTGTCCTCCGCCTGCTTCCTCACTCTCCGCATGCTCCGTAAGATCTTCCGCTGGATCCCCGCCGACACCAGAAAAACCGTGACCCACGCCCTCGTCACGAGCCGCCTGGACTACGGCAACACCCTCTACGCCGGGACCACAGCCAAACTCCAAAACCGCCTGCAACGCATCCAAAACGCCTCGGCCCGCCTCATCCTCGACGTACCCCGCAACAGCCACATCTCCGCACACCTGAGACACCTGCATTGGCTCCCAGTCAGCAAAAGGATCACCTTCCGTCTTCTCACCCACGCACACAAAGCCCTCCACAACAAGGGACCGGAATACCTCAACAGACGCCTCAGCTTCTACGTCCCCACCCGCCCCCTCCGCTCCGCTGGCCTTGCACTTGCTGCCGTCCCTCGCACCCGCCGCTCCACGGCGGGTGGGAGATCTTTCTCCTTCCTGGCGGCCAAGACCTGGAACTCCCTCCCCACCAGCCTCAGGACCACCCAGGACCACTCCGCTTTCCGGAGACTCCTAAAGACTTGGCTGTTCGAGCAGCGATAACCCCCCCTTCCCCCCCTAGCGCCTTGAGACCCGCACGGGTGAGTAGCGCGCTTTATAAATGTTAATGATTTGATTTGATGTAGATGACCTCCTGGGTGCTGCACCAGCTCCTTATTTTCCAGCTTCCCTTCCACCTGACGGGTTTGGCTGAATGTTTCGTCAATCTGTTTTTCTATATTGTTAAGGAAACGTTCTGACAGAACCCCCAGTTCTGGTCTGTGAAGCTCGCCCTTCTTGGGTTGGTAAAATCGTTTGTGAATCTGGTGAATAGCCATTGGTGCTGTGTTTTGGACAGCGAACATCCCCGCTCTGGGGACCACTCCAGTTCTCGAATGACTCGGACGGCGATAGTCATCAGATTTGTGCTTGGTTCGGGCCCCAATGAGGGAGTGATGGTGGAGGATGGAATGGGGTGCATGCTACTTTTATCAGTAGTTGTGCTGTTGTCACCATTAGTAGGAACAGGAGTTGTTGTGCACAATTGTATTGTTGGCTCAGTTAAGTAATCGCTTTCTGATAGGCTAGGACAGGAGAAGGTCTTTGTGCTCAAGTTCCCCCGTGATTTCAACACTGGGTGCAGAGAGCTGTGTATCGCTGAGAGCTACTGACCAGACATCTGGGTCATCCTTCTGAGCCCCTCACTTCATGAGATCCTTCTTCTCCACAATCTGCAACCAATTCCATGGTTTTTCAAAGGAACCACCTAATTGAGTTTTTCGGTAGGGGAGACTCCAGAGACAGTGAGAGACTGCATCTCCAGCTTGTCATTGGACTCCAAAGCGCCCAGGGTGAGACTCTGCTGGATTCTTCTGGTTGCAGGGATATATAGGACTTGTAGGTTCATCAAGAACTCTAGGTACCCAGAGCCAATAAATGAGCTGCACCCTGCAGTGGGTTTTCATTCTATACCAGGTATACAGCAATTCATTTGCTGAAATATAAAGATTAAAAAATAGCTATCAAGAAAACCTTTGTATTTCCAAAATGGGCACAAGATAAGGTGTTGAGGAGCAATGGTTATTTGCACATCTCTGAATTCCGGGGTGCCCATACTAGCATGTGAATTACAGGGCATTTCTCAAATAGACATCTTTTTTACACACTCTCTTATATTTGGAAGGAAAAAATGTAGAGAAAGAGAAGGGACAATAACACTTGTTTTGCTATTCTATGTTCTCCCAAGTCTCCCTATAAAAATGGTACCTCCCTTGAGTGGGTAGGCCTATCGCCCGTGACAGGAAATGCCCCAAAACACAACGTGGACACATCCCATTTTTTCACAGAAACCAGAGGTGTTTTTTGCAAAGTGCCCACCTGTAGATTTTGGCTTCTGGCTCAGCCGGCACCTAGGGAAACCTACCAAACCTGTGCATTTTTTTTAAACTAGAGACCTAGGGGAATCCAAGATGGGGTGACTTGTGGGGCTCTGACCAGGTTATGTTACCCAGAATCCTTTGCAAACCTCAAAATTTGGCTAAAAAAAAAATAAAAACATTTTCCTTACATTTCGGTGACAGAAAGTTCTGGAATCTGAGAGGAGCCACAAATGTCCTTCCACCCAGCGTTCTCCCAAGTCTCCCGATAAAAATGGTACCTCACTTGTGTGGGTGGGCCTAGCGCCCATGAAAGGAAATGTCCCAAAACACAACGTGGACACATCAAATTTTTCACTGAAAACAGAGGTGTTTTTTGCAAAGTGCCTACCTGTGGATTATGGCCTCTAGCTCAGCCGGCCCGGGGGGGACAGAAATGGCCTAAAATAAATGTGCCCCCCCAATTCCCCCGGGGAGCAACCCTTGCCTACGGGGTCGCTCCCCTTGCGTGAAGGCGCAAAAATAAAAAGATCCCTGGTGCCTAGTGGTTTCTGACTCCCTTGGGGGCAGATTGACCTAAAATCGGCCGATTTGCCCCCGGGGGGGGCCGAAATGGTCTAAATACAATTTGCCCTTCCAGGGGAGCGACCCTTGCCTAAGGGGTCGCTCCTCATCTCTAAAAAAAACAAACAAACAAAAACACAACAAAAAAAATTAGCCCTGGCGCCTAGAGGTTTCTGACCCCCCGGGGGCAGATCGCCTAACAACAATAGGCCGATCTGCCCCCAGTGGGGGCAGAAATGGCCTAAAATAAATTTGCCCCCCCAGCCCCTGGGGAGCGACCCTTGCCTACGGAGTCGCTCCCCTTGCGTGACGGCGCAAAAAAAAAAGATCCCTGGTGCCTAGTGGTTTCTGCCCCCCTTGGGGGGCAGATTGACCTAAAATCGGCCGATCTGCCTCCAAAGCGGGCAGAAATTACCTAAATACAATTTGCCCCTCCAGGGGAGCGACCCTTGCCTAAGGGGTCGCTCCCCATCTCTTAAAAAAACAAAACAAAAAAAAACAAAAAAAAAACACAAAAAAAAAATTTGCCCTGGCGCCTAGAGGTTTCTGACCCCCCCGGGGGCAGATCAGCCTAATAACAATAGGCCGATCTGCCCCCAGTGGGGGCAGAAATGGCCTAAAATAAATTTGCCCCCTGGGGAGCGACCCTTGCCAACGGGGTCGCTCCCCTTGCGTGAAATTCACAAACAAAACAAAAAAAACTCCCTGGTATCTAGTGGTTTCTGTCCCCCTTGGGGGCAGATTGGCCTCATAAAAATAGGCCAATCTGCCCCCAAGGGGGGCAGAAATGGCTTAAATGTAATTTGCCCCCTATGGGAGCGACCCTTGCCTAAGGGGGTCACTCCCCACCTCTAAAACAAAAAAACAAAACAAAAACAAAAAAAACAAAAAAATAATTATCCCTGGTGCCTAGAGGGGGGCAGATCAGGCTAATAATAGGCAGAAAAGGCCTTAAAAAATAAATGCCCCCCCTGGGAGCGACCCTTGCCCAAGGGGTCGCTCCCTCATGCCAGTTTCATTTTTGATAAAACATCCCTAGTGTCTAGTGGCCGTTTTGACAGCCGGATTGCTTTCAATCCGGCTGCCAAAACGCAGAGAGAGACTTCAAAGGGAAGGAAATAACTTTCCTTCCCTTTGAAGCCTCTCTCGGCCTCCCCCACGTGATCGGAAGAGAAATGCAAAGCATTTCTCTTCCGATCGCGCTGGAAGCTGAGCTTCCAGCGCGAAGGGAGGAGGCTCTGTGACAATCAGCGCGTGCTGACGTTAGGGGGTGAGGGGGGTTGGGGTGGAAGGGGAAGGGCTTCCCCTTCCATCCCTGACTTGGGGGGGTGGGAGGGAACCCCACAGAGGGAGCGCTAGCGCTCCCTCTGGGCTGTGTGCCCAGGACGTAATGGTTACGTCCTGGGCACAGCAGCACTGTGCCTCAGGACGTAACCATTACGTCCTGGGCACAGAAGGGGTTAAAATGGGGAGCTTATTTTGGGGAGAAATTTTATGTTTTCAAAGTTTCAAAGGCCAGTAGCATCCTCAGAGACTGGAAACACCATTATTCCAATACAGATCACACACGTGTCATCTAACACTTTTAGGTCAGTGGTTTCCAACCTTTTGACTTCTGTGGACCCCCATTGTATCAATACTGGAGCCCGGGGACCCCCAATGAATCATTATTGGAACACGGGGACCCCCAAGGAGTCATTACTGATAGCTGGGACCTAATATTATTAAATTTTTTAAGCAGCCGCGGACCCCCTGAGGAGGCTTCGCGGACCCCCAGGGGTCCCCGGCCCACAGGTTGGGAACCACTGTTTTAGGTCATTAAGGGGGTCATTACGACCCTGGCGGTCATGGCGGAGGGCAGCGGAAGCACCGCCAACAGGCTGGCGGTGCTTCCTGGGCGATTCTGACCGCGGCGGTAAAGCCGCGGTCAGAAAAGGGGAGCCGGCGGTTTCCCGCCGGTTTCCCGCTGGCCCAGGGAATCCGCCATGGCGGCGCTGCTTGCAGCACCGCCATGGGGATTCCGACCCCCTTCCCGCCAGCCTGTTTCTGGCGGTGTCCACTGCCAGAACCAGGATGGCGGGAACGGGTGCCGTGGAAAGCAGACAGTGAAAATCGCGACGGGTGCCACTGCACCCGTCGCACACCTTCAACTCCGCCGGCTCCATTCGGAGCCGGCTTCATTGTTGAAGGGGCTTTCCTGCTGGGCCGGCCGGCAGTCTTATGGCGGTCGCCCGCCGGCCCAGCGGGAAAGCCGGAATGGCCGCCGCGGTCTTTTGACCGCGGAGCGGTCTTTCGGCGGGAACCGCTTGGCGGGCGGCGACCGCCGACCGCCGCGGTCAGAATGACCGCCTAAATCTCTCAACATTGGGTCACTGAACATGTTCCTCTCTCTTAGATTCCCAAGCCCTTACTCACCATCAGATCTCTCAATCCCCTGTCAGGAACTAAAACTCCTGGTCATCCTTAGGGATTCTCAGTCACTTCTATCGAACATGGCCCCAGAGGTTCACACTCATCCTCAAGTCTTCTGCTCACCTCAAGGACCCATGGGTTCTGCGCATCCTAAGGACTTGAGGGTCTTACTCCCTATCAGTTGGTAGATACTGCTCAGATGTCCAAGGCTCCAGCTCACTGTCGGGTGCCTATGGATTCTAGCTCATCTTCCTCACCCATTAAACTGTACTCACCTGACAGGAAGACAACTCTAGTGTCTGGGAGTAAGTCAGGCACTGACAAGAATGTCAAGGCCAGGGGGCAATACTAGTATCACTCCCCCCCAGCCAACATGCTGTACCCTGATACAAAAACACCCTTACCCTCTACTAACCCATGGAACTGTACTCACCTGACAAGAGAACTACTCTACAGTGTGTGTGATACAGAGAGAGAAATGGCTAGAACTCATAAGAGGACCCTTTAGTCTTACTCCAAGCAACGGTCCACTGTACACCTGGCAAAATACCTTTTCCTGGGAATACACATATGAGGTTGTGGTAGGCTGGGTTAAAGGACAACACAAAGCCATGTAGTAAAGTACGAATGTGATTTATTGCTGAATATAGTAGAGTATGAACAGGCTTTTTTCTGTGTTTCTGGTAGTGTTTTCTTGGACAGCTTTGGTCTTGTTGATCCGGATCTTTACGTCTTCTTTGCTCTTTTCTTCTCTTTTAGGGCTCCCAGGAAGCACATGCATGGAGAAGGAGAAGAAAAGTACTGGTAAGTGGTTTTATTCTATACCTGTTTTTCTATTTCTATACCTCTTCTTTTTCCTTGCTCCTCTATCTTGCACCCGTCTTGCTTCCTTTCTTTCTTCCTTTTTTTTTTCCTGCTTTTCGTTCTTGGGACCTTTTCTCTCTCACTCTTTCCTTTCTATGAGTCTGAGCCTCTTTTCTTCTGACACTCTTGTCTGCGGTCGTCTTTCTCTTCCTGCACATATCTTGTTTTATTTTCTTACTGCCTTTCTATCTTTCCTGTGTTCCTGTCCCTTGTAGCACCTGTCCCTCTCCTTTACTCTGCTATTGGGTGGTTTCACTCGTGGTACCTTAATACCTGGGGGGGTAAATATTACAACACTGTGCCTTCCTATTTTTGGGGTTGTGCCCCAAAAGTGCCCGGATTCCTTCTCCTTATGTTCATCCCCACTGCCCACTCCCCCTTGATTACTATCCCCGCTCCTCCCTTCCTCCCGTCCCCTTAATTAGGCTGAATGCGGCATGGACACGCACCTGATTGTGCCACGCTTCTCCAGAAGCGTGGTGGGATTCTTTGCTCTGCCTCCTGGGGCCACCGCGACGTTCTGTCCTCCGTCCGCTCGCCTGCTTTTCCCCTGCTGGGGAAAAACTGCTCTCCAATGCCTCCGTTCTCCTCTTCCTCCTCGCTGCCACTCTCCTCGTCTTTCTCGGACGCCGGAGTTTTCTCTCCTCCTCCTTCCGGATTTCTGACTCAGCCACACGACGTCACAGCCACTGCAGACCGCTCATTGGCTCCTGCCCCAGGCTCTTCCTGAGCACCAGGGGCAGAGTCAGCACCAGTTAGGTTTGTGAACGGGCTGTCTCCGACCAGCCCGTCACAGAGGTGCACACAGCTGGGTGAGTCACAGTGAGCAACTGCATGTGGTACAGGGATTCACATGACTGCAAAGGCCAGGAGGCTCTGTCTACCCAATCCAAAGACCCAGCCCACTCTGATTATGTTCAAATAACCTTGTTGGTATACTTGCTATGGAAGCCAACTTACCACAGATGACAGACAATGTGAACTGTGAGCTGTGATGTGAGTAATGTCACTACAAAACCCAGGAGGGCCAGGCCATGCAACCCCAAACACCAGTACAGTGTCCATATGACATTGTGCCACTGTCTGTGAACCCATTAATGAACTTGACACGCCTGGGAGGGACAAGGATACAAGTCACGGTATACCCTTTGGTGTGGCCACACACCCAGATCCATCTTGAGATGCTATGTCAAGATAAAAATAGTGTAGACAGGAAGCAAAACTCAAAATGTCTGAAAAGAACACCTAAGAAAGATCTAAGGCCCCAAGATGGGTCATCTGTATGGCATTGGCACTAGTTACATCTATAATGCACTGACCACAGGACGACAAATATCACTTTTAATCCAAGGTTCTGCCAATTCCTGTATGAGAGGCAACTAAATTTCAAGATGACTCAAGTAACATCCTGCCCAGCCACTGTTCTGCCTGCACTGCTGGAAAGATATGAGCCCATTACCATCCCTCCAACAGCTAATACTTCCAGGCAGTCTGAGGCTAGCTCACTGAACTGGAATTGGTATTTAACTCCAATGTCAGGTTATTACAAATGAGAAGATGTGTAGCTGTCACATTAGGGAATTCAGCAGGTCCAATGTGAACATGGCCCTAGCCCAGTGTCACTGTCAACTATTGGAGGTAGATGTCACAATACAACCACTAACATTGTCTCCCTCACATTAACAGGTTGAGCTGTCACTGCAGCTACCAACACCACTGAGGAGACTGCCACTACTCCCATGGACGTGGCCCTCAGTGAGGACACCACTCCTGGACCGCTGGATGTTGAGGACAGTCCTGGCACATCCGGGCAACCTGGTCAGATGACACCTGTCAGCCTCAGCCTGACCACATCGACTACTCCCAGCCCCTGGGCCTCTACATCACAGGCAGCCAGTCGCCCCCAAACCTGTGTCCCTAGGACATTCACCAACATCTTGTGCCCCGCAGTCCAGGGTACTGAGTCACAGCCAGTCAACTCCACCAATGAAGGACCTGGAACCAGTGGAAGAGGGCAGGCTGCACCAAGGGTGCAGGCACGTGAAGGTAAGGTACATGGGGGTAGGGTGCGTGGGGAGGGGGCACAGCGGCAAGAGGCTGCTGGTGATGCCCCTGGCCAGGATACCATCAGCCAGGTCTTGGGAGCCTACCAACATTCCCAAGGCGTGATGGGCCAGGTACTAACCGAACTCAGGGAAATCAATGAGCTACAGAGGGATTTCCATTGGGAAATGTGTAAATAGTGGGAGGTCGACAATACCAATATGGACTCCCTAACAGGGGTGCTGAGGGTCATCAACACTACCCTGAGTAGTGATCGACGACAACATCCCACCCCTTCCTTTGGCGCATCTACACCAGGCCCTTCATCGGTGCCAGCCCCTGGAAGAGAGACCCTGCCAGGGGAAGCAACTGCCTCAGACACCCCTGCCACTGTAGTTACTAAACCCCCCGCAAGCAGGTACGTCCAGCTAAGCATCCAGGTGGTGCAGATGGCAAGACACCAACCACTTCCAGCAAGTAACCACTCCCTGATTTCACTTCTTTGTGTGCCACAGATTCACTCTGTTGACTGTTTCTTAACCTCTTTACATTTTCCATGCTAGTAGGACAATGGACTTTGGACTTTAAATGTTGTTGTCTCTACTCTATTGATTGCATCCAGCAGGACTGATCCCTTCACCTTCTTCTTTTTTTAATTCTAGTATTACTATTGATTTCTGTAGTAATGTAAACAAACGCACTCATCACTAAACCACTGCCTACTACCTCTCTTTTTTAACTGTCTGAAATGTTGAATGCTAATCATATGTGAAGCACATGAGTAAGACATAAGAAGGTAATGGATGGCAGGAGATGTCTCAGGTAGTGTCATGCTGAGGATGACTAGCAAAACAATGTCACAAGTATATGGTCAAACATTCTATTGTACGTTATTGCACACAGGCTGTTAACATGTCTGAACAGTCATAGCCAAGAACGTCTTAGCCATTTTGAGTCAGGTCAGATATCCAAAATGTACCGTCCCCCAGATCACACAAGAAAGGGCTTTGTCAGACCTTGTCCCGTAGATTAGGCTACAGAGTGTGGGAATTTGCACCAGTTTGACCCTTATCACATACAAAAACTAGGTCTGCCAACTTAACATACGCCATGGCACAGACAGAGGGCAGTACAACATACCCTAAGCCCAGGTCCTTCCCATTACAATGAGCAAGCATCTGTTGAAATGTCACAAATCTGTTTCAGTGGTGTGGCACAGGCACACTGGCCTGCAATGAAGAAACTCATTGTCAGCCACTAACAGATCATACAGGATCAATGTCAACACAAAGTGAAGGTAGGAGGCATGGATTGCACAAGATGAATGTTACAAGGCCACATGATCACACACATGAGACCACTGGCTCCACACACCACAGCTAACAAGTCTATTGTGTATCTCAGATTCCTGCTCACCCACTATCCAGGCAGTTTGGACATAGGACTCCTACACCCCAAATCTGTGACCAACATTACCTGGATCAATCCATGTCCACTTCACATGTCAGACCAGCAATAGCTACCTGCCAATGATGCAACTCTGAAATGCTCACATGAGGATGGCATGATGACAGCTGGAAGAAGGAATTATATACAAGGTGTTTAGGCAGCTAAAGGCATACATAAGACCCGAACCTGATTTAAAAATACAGTTTATCCACTGAGTGCAATGTGACTGACCCAAACAAAGAAGATCAACAAGAGAGTCACATTTTCAAGTCTGACTTAGCCAGCACACTTGGCTGTCTGATCCATAGCATGAGATGCCTTGTCACTTGAAAACAGAGATACCCTTCTCAACACATCCTGACCCCTACAGTTCCCCATATAGTCACAGTAATTACATAACATCACATATTTACACTCAAGTGAAGTAGTGATTGATGAGATCTGCCCGCACATCTCCACCTTCATCCTCATCACTGCCATCCTACCTAGGCATTTCATGTGGCTCACCCGATGGCACTCTTAGCTCCCCCTCATCTGGAATAAATGGGATATTTCTCCTCAGGGCAATGTTGTGGAGTATGCATTAGGCCACAATCATCTTACACACTTTCCCGGGTGAGCAGAGGAGGGCTCCACCTGTCTTGTCAATGCTATGAAAACTGGCTTTCAGGAGCCCAAAAGCCTGCTCCCCAACACGCTGTGTCCTTCCATGAGCCTTGTTGAAGCACACTTTCCCTGGCGTAATTTGGTTACTCATCAGTGTCAACAACCATGGAGTGTTTGGGTATGCGGAGTCCCCGCAACATATGTGCAACCATGAGTCCCAAGCATCATCTCATTAGCAGCAGACATAGCATACAAACGCACATGACATATGTGTCTTACCAACCAGCCAGGCCCTCTCTGGATACATTTGTGTTCTGCATGATGAAGTCATCATGGACTGAACCCAGTTAACAGGGCCAAACCTGGGAAATGTAAAGGTCCGCCAAATGAACAATTTGAACATTGATGGAATGGAAGTTCTTCCTCTTCTGATAGACTTGTTCATTGCCATGCGGTGGAACCAAGGCTACATGTGTACCATCAATGGCTCCCTCCACATGTGGGATGTGTGCCAACCCATATAACTCAGCCTTCACATGTGCAAAATCCTCACGCTGAGGAAACTGGATGTAGCTGTCCAGGTGTTTCAACATTGCTGAGAATACCTTGTTCAAGACCAGGACTGAATATGGGCTGGGACATCCCGACAGACAAGGCCACTGTGTTTTAGAAGGACCCAGTGGCCAGGAAGTTCAACATTGTCATGACTTGTACAATGGGTAGTATGGTATTTGGATCACTGATCGCTGGCATCAGATCTGACTCCAACTGACAACAAAGATCCATGATTGTTTGCCTATCCAGGCGATAGATCTGGATGATATGTCTGTCCTCCATGGCCTGAAGATCTGCCAGTGGACAGTACACAGGAGGTTGTCAGATCCTTCCCTTCCCAGTGTAACCATGTGGGACAAAAGGAGTGTATAGCTGTCATTCAATGTGTCTCTTCCAAGATACATGATACATGTCATTTACAAACAGTGACATGGCATGTGAGTAGCAGAGACATGATATATAGTGCACATCACCACTAGATGTAAGTTACACATTTCCCCCTTGCTTTTCCACATATGTGTACATATCCTATGTCTGAACAGCAACAATATGTGCGTATAACTTGCCACTCTGACTGTGTTTCAATGCCCCAAATCCTAAATTGCCCGGGTAGGGAGTGTGGGCTGTGCACCTACCTATGTTGTCACATGTGCTTGGCGTTATACCAATAGGATAACAAAATCGATTGACCTACATGACAGGACAAGGCCAGCACTCATGAATAGACTGAACAACATATTTGGAACTGTGACACATCAAAAACAGCAATTAATAGCATTGTTTGTCTCTAAAATGTGGGCCCCTGTCCTACTCCACTGCACATTAGGAACCGCCCACGACTGCTGGCGGAATTTGTCACGGCGGTAGGCGGATGTTACCGTGGCGGCCTCAGTCATAGGTCAACATTGCTGCCTGTGGCAGTCATGGGCCATTGTCTGTGGCTGCCGGCAGTGACGGCCGCGTACGTGACCGCCACCTTCTGCTGAATTCCTCACTTGACTCCTGACATTGCTGCTAGCAATACTTCCTCTACCTGAGCTGCTGTATACCACCTCTGGTAGCAATAATGCAACGTCCAACAGGTGATAGGGCCCCTGCCTTCTCAACAGAGGAGTTAGAGAAGCTAATGGAAACTCATGGAGGAGGTCCTACCCCTGTATCGACAGCTCTATGGTGCAGCACAGGAGCACCCTCTGCACACTTTTCTCAGTACTTTGACATATCTTACCTATAGATAGCCTAGAGTTTGGCCCAGTTTGTAGAAGCCCTGTAGGTGCTGTCAATGTGCATCAATGGGAGAGTCAGTGGGCATGTTTCTGTGTCAAGTGACAGGTATTGAGTCCTGAGACAGTGTGGTGAGAGTGTATTGAGTGTTCCCTGACCCAGCTTCTGTTGGATTCACATGACTAGGTGAAATGTCATAACAGTCATCCCCAGGCAACTCTTGCCAGACATTTTTATCACTGAGTGGTCACATGTGATTGCATGACAGCAGAAGGGGTGAATGCATGTTGTGTGTGTCGATTGTTTGTAAGTTGAGCTCTGTCTATGTTGGCACTGTAATCTCAGGCACAACTGGCCTTGTTGGACTGTGTTCTGAAGCCAGGTAATGAGTCACTGTGCCCCTCAGCTCTGCACAAAGACCCCTCATGTAACTTGGCTGTAGGCTAGATGATGCACTGTTATACATGTAAGTATTGAATATGGTTTTTCATGTAAGTTTGTCTGCTCAGCCTGCAGAGACTGGGGCCTGCCTATTGTTTCTCACAGTAGCAGTTGATATCTGGGCTGGTATGGATTCCCTTTTACTATGCAAGTGTGACACTGTGCCCACCCTCAGTATCCCTGCACAGCATGTCATGCCAATTCATGCCTCAGTGCCAATATGCAGCGTCTAGAGTCTCTGTCCACTGATTAGAATGGTAAAGGTATTAGGGGCAGTCTGGTGATCTGTGACTGATGTGTTCTTATCATCTTTGACAATGTGTGTTACATAGCGTTGACAGCTCCCTTGATCCCATGGCCCTGTTATCTCTTTCATCCAGCTCAAATGTGTCCTGTGTGGGGTCCTTGCATTTTGGCCATTTCATTAGAGCAAATAGTGTGTTGTTCACTTTAGATGTGTGTTGTTCACTGATGAACCACAATATCGGACTCTGTTGATTGGGCATATAGCGGGACATGCACAATGCATGCCCATGTTTTTCAGAAGGTACTCTAGGTTTAGGGGACACACGTGTGGAAGTGTGTATTGTGATGTTGATAAGGCACCAAGATCCCCCACCCCCTGAAGTGGCATGTGCCTGCATCTGTCTCTGCACATGTCCAGACATGGACAGGCTTGACTCTTTGTGCGTCCAACATGTCACTCCCTTCATTGTGAGCCAAGTGTGATGGGGCAGTTTGAAGGCTGGCTGTGGACTGTAGGGACTGTATGCAGTGGGTGATATTCAGAGGTAGTGGGGGTTTGTGTGCATTCTTGGCTGAGGGGTTTACCTGTCAGTTGCCACGTTGTGTGATGTGTTCCATAGTGTTTCTGATCAATGTCAGGTTGCTAACTCATGTCCCACAAAAGTCACAGATTGCCTACCTAGTCACTGCAGGGCCAGAGCTGGGTGGTGTATAGGGCAGCCTATTGGGGGGGGGTATGTAGTCATTTCCCTGTGTCCAATGGCTGCTATGTGCCACAGGTAGGCAGGATGGTCAAGACAGGATATTCTTAGCTTGGCACACTGACAAGTATGTGACTCAGCCAGTTTGCATGGGACATGTGATCATGATTTCCTGTCTTGTCTTTTGCATCCATGCACATCCACGCCCATCAGAAGAAGGGGATTTGGAGAGCCATCACAAAGAAGGTGCGGACTCGAGGGGTCCACAGTCGGCGAAGCACCCACTGTTGGAAGAGGTGCGAGGACCTGAGACGCGGGGCCCGGACGATCGCAGAGAGCCAGTTGGGGCTGTCCTTCCAACGTGGACGGGGTGCCAGTTGGACAATGACACCCCTAACAGCCTGCATTTTGGCAGTGGCCTACCTGGAGTTGTATGGGTGTTTGAGGACAGCACAGCAGCCACAAGAGGGTGAGTACACAGAACATTCCTGCTTGACCTTTTGTCAGATGATTGAGTGAGGGAAGGACTCTCAGCGATTGTAAAAGGCAACTTCTCTAACTTCTATATATGAAGCATGGTGAAACTGGCTTCTCTTTTAGCCATTGTCCTTTGTTCCCTGGATAAATTAAAGGCAGTGAACAATTCACTACCGTTAATGTATCTTCATGGGATACGGCCATTCTTCAATGTTTGTAGCGTCCAACCAAGCTGCATAATGGAACACAGCTGACTTTGTCCATGGTATAAACGGGACATGTCTGTATGAATGATATCTATCGTAGACAACATTATGGCCCTCATTACAATATTGGCGGTAAATCCTGCTTACAGCTGTGCAGAAGACCGCCAACACACCGCCACGGCTGTGGAATTCCACTACAGCTATTACGACCCACAGCTCGGAATCTGCCAAAATCGAGACACCCACACAAGTCCGCCACACCAAAGGTCAGTGATAAACTGGCGATAACAAAACCTACACCGTCATCACGCCAACAGGAATACGCCCACACTATCACGACCCACGAATCCACGCGGCGGTCTTTCAACCGCGGTAAACCATTGGCGGTACACACCGCCGCGCTCAAAATACACTCACATTTACAAAACACAACCACATTGGACAATTAGAAATACACATACACACACCACTCCCACACACCCAATACAATATAAAACACACACCCACATTACCCACAAACCATTACAACGAAAAATTTAGAAGAAGCAGAGAGACAGAAAAGCAAAGACCACACCAGCATACAGAGATACACAACACCATCACTCACACACATCCACGCACAAAACACCACACACCCCAAAACATCACCCCACACATCACAACAGACACCACCTCACACATCACCCACACCACCCCATGGCTCAGCAAAGACACCCCAGGTTTTCTGAGGAGGAGCTCAGGGTCAAGGTGGAGGAAATAATTCGGGTAGAGCCACAGATATTCGGATCACAGGTGCAGCACACCTCCATAGCTAGGAAGATGGAGCTATGGCACAGAATCGTGGATAGGGTCAACGCAGTGGGACAGCATCCAAGAACACAGGATGACATCAGGAAGAGGTGGAACGACCTACGGGGAAGGTGCGTTCCGTGGTCTCAGAACACCACATTGCAGTTCAGAGGACTGGTGGCGGACCCCCACAACTAACTACATGGGAGGAGCAGGTCTTGGCTATACTGCATCCTGAGGGCCTCGCAGGAGTAGCTGGAGGAATGGACTCTGGTAAGGAAAATCTTTAACTACCATATCCCCCACCCTACCTGCATGCCAACACATACCCCCACCCTCGCCCTCACCCCCATCACTCCAACTCCTTACATATGTCCTATTATCACAAACCACATATCCCAACACTGCGCCCTGCATGGAACAACAAAGCATGGACACCCATCGTCAAAGCATGTCCACTACACATACCCACACAGACCCCATAACAATTATCACATAAGGTCCTACACGGGGGAGGAGCCAAAATGGCAGCCGGGATGGACGCCTGAGTGAGCGCTCCGTCCAGGGGCAGCCTGAAAATATCCTTTAGGGCGCCCCCCTGGGCTACCACACCCGGACTATGCGGGGCGGACCGCTCCGGGAACACCAAGGCGTCCAGTGGGGGCATTGCGCTGGCCGCATGTAGGCTGCAGCGCCAGCACCCAACCGGGAGCGGGGAGGCCACGAGGCGGAGTCCATTGCCCGGCCGGAGCTGCGAGGAGGCGTTGGCGCGCCGGCTGCACGAATCTTGGAGGCACGCATCCGTACCTGTTGTTTCGCCCCCTTTTCTTGGTCGCCTGAGCGCGCCGGGGGCGTGGGCTTCTGCCCGTCGATTGTCGGCCGGGACTTGCCGCGCGGCCGCAGCGACCTGGGAGCAGCGCTCGGCACTCCCGATTCAAGAGAGGCACCAGCAGGACAGGACACCGGGGGCCCAGTCGGGGCCCGAGACGCAGGGCCGCTCCGATCAGCGACAAAGAAGCAACACGTGAGCAAGCAGCCAGACAGGGCTGCTCGTGGGTGGATGACCCACGCTGCGGTGTTCGAGCCGAGGGGGAGCCCAGGCAAGGGGCTCAGACTACCACCGAGCATTAAAGAGGTGAGGGGGAGAGCTTTTGGGCAAGACATTGCTTAAGAGGGGGGGAGCCACGATTAACTCCCCCTCCATCCCCCCTCCTTCTTCATACTCCTTCGGCAGCCGATGCGCGGCTTAAAAATGGCGCTGGAAGCCGCCTGAAACAAGGGGTTACCCCGGGTCCGACGACCAAAGCAAAGACACAACTGCCAACACCCTATAAGGCTGATTTACACCGGAGGAGGGACCGCACCAAGGGCAGAGGACACCTATCTTGGCCCACAAGGCATAACTATACAAAGTGTGTGCAGCTGTCTCTTGCTCTTTTAGAGCATTGCTAGCGACTATAAAGGGGCACCCGGAACCCGCCCAGAAGCCAAACATTTGCTTTTTCCTTGGTGGTTCGCCCGGCCCTACATCCCGTTTCTTGCTGCGCCCCCCCCCACATCTCTCCCTGCGCAATAATATTCCACTAGTCTACCCCTAATCAGTCATAATGGCTGGCAGGGCTAAGTCATCCAAGAACTTGGACCGCAGTACTCTCGGAACAACACCCAATGACCAGCAGACAAACCAGTCTCTACAGTCCTTGGAGAATACCCTCACATCACACTCAGCACAGTTTGAGAAAGTCTTACAGGCGATCATGGACACTAAGGGGGTCATTCCAACCCAGGCGGCCGGTGATAAAGTGGCGGCCAACCCGCCAACAGGCAGGCGGTAAAAAAAATGGAATTCTGACCCTGGCGGAAACCGGCAACAGAGACCGCCACTTTAACACTCCGACCGCCACGGCGGGACAAACAAACAGCGCGGCGGTCACCGCCAACAGACAGACGGGAGACAATGTACCGCCCACCCTATCACAAACCACCAATCCGCCACCTTTTCCGGGGCGCTAGCCCCGCCGATAAAAACACAGCGGAAACAGACATTACGAACGGAAAACGCTCACCTCTACACACTCCAAGAGGAATCTGGACAGCATGGAACCCGAACTACACATCCTACCAGCTATTGTCTTCCTGCTCCTCTACCAGGAGCACGAACGCCGGCGCATAAGACAACGGTGAGTACTGCACCTATGACACAGGGGAGGTAAAAAATTACGGGGACACACATACGCGACACACCCACCCTCACCCTCACCCACAACTACATACACATCAATGCAGAGCAACAACTCAGAGTGACACCCCCAAACCCCCCGGAAGAATGCAAAGACAAAAAAAAATGATCATGAAATTTGAAGTATATTGTACGGCTAAGTAAAAAAATATATCAAACATCTATAACTATATATACATATGTAAATTGTCCTGTCCAAATTGGGTATCAGCCATTGTTCATGGGCCAATGGGCCTAAACACATGGGCAAAGCCCACACAGGATACCCGGCTCCAATGGAGAGAACACTGCAGGGGCATCAGATAGCAAAACTACAGGCACCTCAGGGGGAAGGGAAGGGGGGGCACCTCAGCCAGATGAGTCCACGACGCCAGATCCACGAGGGGCCTCCATGGCCACTATGCCATCCTGGGGAGTGCAAAGCCACAGTCTCACAAGTCTCTACAGTGGGTGGATTGCCCACTGTGCCATCCTGGGGAGTGCAAAGCCACAGTCTCACAAGTC
This sequence comes from Pleurodeles waltl, assembly GCF_031143425.1. Taxonomy (NCBI): domain Eukaryota; kingdom Metazoa; phylum Chordata; class Amphibia; order Caudata; family Salamandridae; genus Pleurodeles; species Pleurodeles waltl. The sequence continues at coordinate 1,322,791,304 of NC_090444.1, forward strand.
TCTACAGTGGGTGGGTTGCACACTCTTCAATCCTGGGGAGTGCAAAGCCACAGTCTCACAAGTCTCTACAGTGGGTGGATTGCCCACTGTCCAATCCTGGGAGTGCAAAGCCACAGTCTCTCAAGTCTCTACAGTGGGTGGATTGCCCACTGTTACATCCTGGGGAGTGCAAAGCCACAGTCTCACAAGTCTCTACAGTGGGTGGATTGCCCACTGTGCCATCCTGGGGAGTGCAAAGCCACAGTCTCACAAGTCTCTACAGTGGGTGGGTTGCCCACTCTTCAATCCTGGGGAGTGCAAAGCCACAGTCTCACAAGTCTCTACAGTGGGTGGATTGCCCACTGTCCAATCCTGGGGAGTGCAAAGCCACAGTCTCTCAAGTCTCTACAGTGGGTGGATTGCCCACTGTTACATCCTGGGGAGTGCAAAGCCACAGTCTCACAAGTCTCTACAGTGGGTGGATTGCCCACTGTCCAATCCTGGGGAGTGCAAAGCCACAGTCTCTCAAGTCTCTACAGTGGGTGGATTGCCCACTGTCCAATCCTGGGGAGTGCAAAGCCACAGTCTCTCAAGTCTCTACAGTGGGTGGATTGCCCACTGTCCAATCCTGGGGAGTGCAAAGCCACAGTCTCTCAAGTCTCTACAGTGGGTGGATTGCCCACTGTTACTTCCTGGGGAGTGCAAAGCCACAGTCTCACAAGTCTCTACAGTGGGTGGATTGCCCACTGTGCCATCCTGGGGAGTGCAAAGCCACAGTCTCACAAGTCTCTACAGTGGGTGGGTTGCCCACTCTTCAATCCTGGGGAGTGCAAAGCCACAGTCTCACAAGTCTCTACAGTGGGTGGATTGCCCACTGTCCAATCCTGGGGAGTGCAAAGCCACAGTCTCTCAAGTCTCTACAGTGGGTGGATTGCCCACTGTTACATCCTGGGGAGTGCAAAGCCACAGTCTCACAAGTCTCTACAGTGGGTGGATTGCCCACTGTGCCATCCTGGGGAGTGCAAAGCCACAGTCTCACAAGTCTCTACAGTGGGTGGGTTGCCCACTCTTCAATCCTGGGGAGTGCAAAGCCACAGTCTCACAAGTCTCTACTGTGGGTGGATTGCCCACTGTTACATCCTGGGGAGTGCAAAGCCACAGTCTCACAAGTGGATTATAGACTCCACTGGTTCTGGAGGAGGCATGGTGCCCAGAGTGCTTCGTGCAGCCCTGCCCGACACAGATGCGGGCCTGCCCCTTCTGCCAATGGGCCAGCGGTGCTTGAGACGACGGTGCCCAGCGGAGCGGTGCTTGAGATGAAGGGCCCAGCGGAGCGGTGCAGAGACGGCGGTGCCCAGCGGAGCGGTGCTTGAGTTGAAGGGCCCAGCGGAGCGGTGCTTGAGTTGAAGGGCCCAGCGGAGCAGTGCTTGAGATGAAGGGCCCAGCGAAGCGGTGCTTGAGATGAAGGGCCCAGCGAAGCGGTGCTTGAGATGAAGGGCCCAGCGAAGCAGTGCAGAGACGGCGGTGCCCAGCGGAGTGGTGCTTGAGATGAAGGGCCCAGCGGAGCGGTGCTTGAGTTGAAGGGCCCAGCGGAGAGGTGCTTGAGTTGAAGGGCCCAGCGGAGCGGTGCTTGAGATGAAGGGCCCAGCGGAGCGGTGCTTGAGATGAAGGGACCAGCGGAGCGGTGCTTGAGATGAAGGGCCAAGCGGAGCGGTGCAGAGACGGCGGTGCCCAGAGGAGCGGTGCTTGAGATGAAGGGCCCAGCGGAGCGGTGCTTGAGTTGAAGGGCCCAGCGGAGCGGTGCTTGAGTTGAAGGGCCCAGCGGAGCGGTGCTTGAGATGAAGGGCCCAGCGGAGCGGTGCTTGAGATGAAGGGCCCAGCGGAGCGGTGCAGAGACGGCGGTGCCCAGCGGAGCGGTGCTTGAGATGAAGGGCCCAGCGGAGCGGTGCTTGAGATGAAGGGCCCAGCGGAGCGGTGCAGAGACGGCGGTGCCCAGCGGAGCGGTGCTTGAGATGAAGGGCCCAGCGGAGCGGTGCTTGAGTTGAAGGGCCCAGCGGAGCGGTGCTGGAGTTGAAGGGCCCAGCGGAGCGGTGCTTGAGATGAAGGGCCCAGCGGAGCGGTGCTTGAGATGAAGGGCCCAGCGGAGCGGTGCAGAGACGGCGGTGCCCAGCGGAGCGGTGCTTGAGTTGAAGGGCCCAGCGGAGCGATGCTTGAGTTGAAGGGCCCAGCGGAGCGGTGCTTGAGATGAAGGGCCCAGCGAAGCGGTGCTGGAGTTGAAGGGCCCAGCGGAGCGGTGCTTGAGTTGAAGGGCCCAGCGGAGCGGTGCTTGAGATGAAGGGCCCAGCGGAGCGGTGCTTGAGATGAAGGGCCCAGCGGAGCGGTGCAGAGACGGCGGTGCCCAGCGGAGCGGTGCTGGAGTTGAAGGGCCCAGCGGAGCGGTGCTTGAGTTGAAGGGCCCAGCGGAGCGGTGCTTGAGATGAAGGGCCCAGCGGAGCGGTGCTTGAGATGAAGGGCCCAGCGGAGCGGTGCTTGAGATGAAGGGCCCAGCGGAGCGGTGCAGAGACGGCGGTGCCCAGCGGAGCGGTGCTTGAGTTGAAGGGCCCAGCGGAGCGATGCTTGAGATGAAGGACCCAGCGAAGCAGTGCTTGAGATGAAGGGCCCAGCGGAGCGGTTCTTGACTTGAAGGGCCCCGTTCAGCGGTTCTTGACTTGATGGGCCCTGTTCCGCGGTTCTTGAGATGGCGGTGCCCTGTTCAGCGGTTCTTGACTTGAAGGGCCCGTTCAGCGGTTCTTAACTTGAAGGGCCCTGTTCAGCGGTTCTTGAGATGGCAGTGCCCTGTTCAGCGGTTCTTGACTTGAAAGGTCCCGTTCAGCGGTTCTTGAGATGGCGGTGCCCAGTTCAGCGGTTCTTGACTTGAAGGGCCCCGTTCAGCGGTTCTTGAGATGGCGGTGCCCTGTTCAGCAGTTCTTGACGTGAAGGGCCCCGTTCAGCGGTTCTTGACTTGAAGGGCCCCGTTCAGCAGTTCTTGAGATGGTGGTGCCCTGTTCAGCGGTTCTTGACTTGAAGGGCCCCGTTCAGCGGTTCCTGAGATGGCGGTGCCCTGTTCATCGGTTCTTGACTTGAAGGGCCCCGTTCAGCGGTTCTTGACTTGAAGGGCCCCGTTCAGCGGTTCTTGAGATGGCGGTGCCCTGTTCAGCGGTGCTTGCCTTGGCAGTCCTTGCCATGTTCAGCGTTGCTTGAGTTGGCGCTCCTTCATTGCCCAGCTGGGCTGTGGCTGGCGCTCCTTCATTGCCCAGCTGGGCTGTAGCTGGCGGGGCCCTCCTGGGCAGCTGGGCTGGGGCTGGCGGGGCCCTCCTGGGCAGCTGGGCTGGGGCTGGCGGGGCCCTCCTCGGCAGCTGGGCTGGGGCTGGCGGGGCCCTCCTGTGCAGCTGGGCTGGGGCTGGCGGGGCCCTCCTGTGCAGCTGGGCTGGGGCTGGCGGGGCCCTCCTGTGCAGCTGGGCTGGGGCTGGTGGGGCCCTAATGGGCAGCTCGCCTGCTGCCGGACTTGTCGGGCGTGCTGCCCTTGCCAACCTTCCCTGCTCGTCTGTGGCCCTTTCCTCCCTTTGCCGGTGTGCCAGGTGGCACCCCACTCCCTGACGGTGCCAGGGTAGTGCTCTTGGAGCCTGATGTCTTTGGCCTCTCGTGCCGGGCACTGGCTTTCTTGGCTTTTTTTGCAGGGGGTGGGCTGGCCGTCTCTTTACTCCTACGCGAAGTAGCTGGGCTTGAAGGTGGTGGACTCCAAAATCCTTGGACTACTGTTTTTGTAGGTCCAGGTTTTGTGGTGGCTGAGGTGCTGATTGGAGCCTTATGAGATGGAGGGGGTGGGTCAGTTGATGGAAAGAGGTCAAGGTTGGAAAGGAAAAGCAATTTAGTAAGACAGGGACGGGTAGTTGTAGTGGGTATGGGAGTGGAGGAAGAGGAGGTGGTTGTAGGAGGTGTCACTTTAGGTGTTTTGGGTGCAGGTGCAGGTACTGGAGGCTGTCGTGAGGTGGATGGCTTTTGGGTGGGTGGCTGCCTGCGTTTGTGTGGTTTGGAAGAGGGGGTGACAGACACACTGGGAGAGGACACAGGGGACTTGTAAATGGTAGTGGGGGTGGTGACTGCACGTGTGCGGAGTGTTCTGGTGGGTGTGCTGGTGATGGACGTAGTGGCTGAAGATGTTGTGCATGCAAGTGTGAGTGGAGACGTCACAGGGAGGGAGGAGGGAGACGAGGAGGAGGGGGACACAGAGGAGGCAGTGGCTGTTGGCATGTGGATGTTGCTTGTGTGATGTGTGGTGCTTATGTCTGGATGAGCTGCCCTTGGGTGTTGAGGTGTGTGCAGGCTGGTCTGATGGTGTGTCTGGGATAGGCAGAGGTACAGGGGAGTGGGACTGGGTTGAGGAAGTTGGAGGAGGGAGGCAGGAGACAGGGACAATGGCTGCCGTCAGTGCTGAGGCCAGAGCGTTGAACGATCGCTGATGGGCAGCCTGACCCAAATGAATGCCCTCGAGGTATGCATTACTCCGGTGCACCTCCCTTTCTACACCCTGGATGGCATTCAAAAGGGTAGACTGCCCAACAATGATGGTCCTCAGGAGGTCAATGACCTCCTCACTGAGGGCAGCAGGGGTAACTGGGGCAGGGCCTGAGGTGCCTGGGGCGAAGGAGATGCCCACCTTCCTGGGTGAGCGGGCACGGGGCGAAGGCTGAGGGGCTGCTGGGAGGGCGGAGCTGGTGCGCTGGGTGGCGGCTGTACCTGTTGTTGCGGTGGGCACGGATGTTGCTGCCACCACAAGGGAGCTCCCTTCCGAGGGCGTGTCTGTGTCGCTGGTGTCACCACGTGTCCCGCTGTGGAGCTCCCCTCGCCCTCCGTCTCACTGGTGAAATCCGAGTCAGTTTCATGGCCCTCCATGGCCATGTGAGATGCAGCTCCCTCGTGCTCCGATGCCACTTCTCCTCCGCCTGATGATGCTAATGCACACATGAACAGGAAGACCACAAAAAAAGGGGGGGGGTGGAGAAACAAAGACATGTTGAGTGCATGCATTGGCGACACCGTTGGCGGAGAGGACAGACACAGAAGCCCCCTGCACTACGCCGCGCACTTGGGGTACACTACTCAATCCGTGGGACATGGCCTACAAGCCTATGGACGACAACTCCACACATAGGTGACACAGGGCCATGATTAGCTGTATTAGGCAACCTACAGAGGTGGGGGGCGGGAGTACAGGGCCATGCCTAACGGAGGGGCCTAGCCTACAGAAAACGCCCTGGCCTAGGGATACCCACAGCCCTCCTCCCCCACCCAGACACCTCCAATGTGCGCAAAATCAGCAGAATGTGCTTGTACTCACCCCCTTGTGTATGCTGTGATGTCCTCACGCGCCCATCCAAATCGGGGTAGGCCACCGCCAGGATCCGGGACATCAGGGGGGTCAAAGTACGACTGGCACCCCTCCTACGTTGGGAGGCCATCCCCAGCAGAGCCTCTGCGGTCTTCCTGCTCCCGCGGCGGATGTCCTCCCACCTCTTCCGGCAGTGGGTGCCCCGTCTGTTGTGGACCCCCAGGGTCCGGACGTCCTTGGCGATGGCACGCCAAATGTCGATTTTCTGATGGGCGCTGACCTATGTGACATGTGCAGGGGGAGAAAAAAAAAACCATCACCTTCTACATGCTCGATGTGAGTGGCCCCCCCATCCCCTCCCTTGCCATGTGGCACATGCTCTCATCTTTCGTTTGATGCATGCCTCATTCACTCCCCTCCCCACCATCTTTCATTCACCCCACTCAACCCAGGCATTGGCCACAAAGCATGGTCCAGTGTACTTACCTGTTGGTCTGGAGGACCGTAGAGTAGCGCATACTGGGGGAGGACCCCATCCACGAGTTTCTCCAATTCTTCAGAAGTGAAGGCAGGGGCCCTTTCCCCAGTCGCAGCAGCCATTGTCTCTTCCAGACCGAGTTCACAGCAGCACTTGCAGTATAGGTCCTCTCCTGTGGATGATCAGGTATCGAGTGAATAAGCAGATAGAAAATGGCGGTCACGCCCGCGGCGGTGCGTACCGCGACCGCCGGCGCACATCGTCATTGGCTCCTGAAACCCATAGGGTTCAATGTTAACCAATGCGGCTTTGCGCCGCGGTCTTCGACCGCCTACCGACACGGTGTGCCACGCCAGCGCATTGACCTCACATCCCACTGTCGCACTTCACAGGTCAGGCAGCCGCCATTTCAAGGGCCCCCATATCTTAATTTCTACTGCGTCACACATACCTAGGCCTTGCATCAACACTCATACAAGCCATTCAATGCATTGAGAATCGTGTACTGTGCAAGCTATGGGAACGTACCTGTGGGTTTATTGACTCTGTGCTCCATGTTGTCCTTCCTAGGCACCGTCCGCTGGGACTTGCGAGGAGATGGAGGAATCTTCCTGTGTACAGACCGCTGGTGGACCTGTCGACAATGGAAGAAAGACATGTCATACTGACATACAGGCTTGACAGAGCCACTATACAGGAACTGTGTGCCCAGCTGGAGCCAGACCTGATGTCACCCATCCGCCAACCCACAGGGATCCCCCTCTAGTGCAGGTGCTGTCAGTACTCCATTTTTTGGCAAGTGGGTCATTTCAAACAACAGTGGCCATTTCATCAGGGATGTCTCAGCCTATGTTTTCCAAGGTGTTGTCCAGAGTGTTGTCTGCCCTGCTGAAATACATGCGGAGCTACATTGTTTTCCCTGAGGTGGGTGATTTGGCTACAGTGAAGGGTGATTTCTATGCGCTTGGACATATTCCCAACATCATTGGTGCAATTGATGGGACACATGTTGCTTTGGTCCCCCCCAGCACGAGTGAACAGGTGTACAGGAACAGAAAAAGTTATCATTCCATGAATGTCCAGGTGGTCTGTTTGGCTGACCAGTACATCTCCCATGTAAATGCCAAGTTCCCTGGGTCAGTGCATGACGCGTACATCATGCGAAATAGCAGCATCCCCTACGTGATGGAACTACTTCAGAGACACCGTGTGTGGCTAATTGGTGACTCTGGTTACCCCAACCTGTCCTGGCTACTGACCCCAGTGAGGAATCCCAGGAAAAAGGGCAGAGGAACGGTACAATGAGGCCCATGGGCGTACTAGGAGGGTGATCGAGCGGACCTTCGGCCTCCTGAAGGCCAGGTTTAGGTGCCTCCATATGACAGGTGGATCCCTAATGTACTCGCCAAAGAAGGTGTGCCATATCATCGTGGCCTGCTGTATGCTTCACAACCTGGATTTGTGATGCCAGGTGCCTTTCCTGCAGGAGGATGGTCCAGATGGTGGTGTTGTGGCAGCTGTGGAGCCTGCGGAGAGTGAAGAGGAGGAAGACGAAGAGGACGACACAGACAACAGGGACACAGTAATACAGCAGTATTTTCAATGACATACAGGTAAGAATCAACACCGGCATTTTACATTTACTTAAAGTCTCCTGCCTCTCTACTGTCTGAGTTTCCCCCCAGTGTATGTTGACTGAGTTGTGACTTCCCCTTCCAATTTCAGAGATGTGGGCCCCACTCCGTGACCTCTGCTTTGTTTCCCCATGGACTACAGCTGTGTGACAGTGGTATGTTGTCATCACAATGTAACTGGACATTTAGGCACAGTTCTGTGTAATACATTTTTTCAAAAATACAGGCAGACTCCAGATTATTTATGTGCAATATGTGTGTTTATTAAAGTGTTCAATTTTGGGAAATGGTTGCAATTCGGTGATGGGTGATGGTGGAGGAATGTCCATGGCAGAGTCCAGATTTTCAGTCTCACAGGTGCATTGTCCATATGCCTGTGGAAGGTGGAGCAAGGGCAGTTTAAGGTTGGACAGGGTGACAGTGTGGGACAGTGGGATGACAATCAGGGGGTATCCTTTCCTGGCGGGGGTCTTGGCATCCTACTCTGTCTTCTTCCTAGATCTCAGGGCTCCTTCTGCAGGGGGTGGGGTTCTGGTGGCCTGTTGTTCTTGTGTCGGGGCCTCCTGTCCACTAGCGCCGGCGGAGGTGGTAGCCTGTTCTTGGTCCATGCTAGTGACAGGGGTCCTTAGTAGTGCCACATGGTCCCGCAATGTGCTGACAATCTGATTGAGAGCCACAACGATGGTGCCCATTGCGGAACTGATGTTTCTGAGTTCTTCCCTGAACCCCATAAACTGTTCCTCCTGCAGTACCTGGATCTCCTGGAACCTGGCCAGGACCGTCGCCATCGTCTCCTGGGAGTGGTGGTATGCTCCCATGATGGAGGATAGGGCCTCGTGGAGAGTGGGTTCCCTGGGCCTGTCCCCCCCCCTGTCGCACAGCAGCCCTCCCAGTTCCCCTGTTTCCCTGGGCCTCTGTCCCCTGGACCGTGTGCCCACTACCACTGCCCCCAGGTCCCTGTTGTTGTTGGGGTGGTGGGTCAACCTGGGTGCCCTGTAGTGGTGGACACACCGCTGCTTGACGTGTCCTGGAGACAGAGGCATGGGCCCGGTGGGTGGGTGCTGTGCTGGTGTTCCCAGAGGGGGGTAGGTCTGCTGTGGCCTGTGGCTGTCTGAGGGGAACCGACTGTCCCGAGGTCCCCGATGGGCCGGGCTGGTCATCTGGGTCCAGGGAGACAGAGCTGCTGTCATCACTGTGGGCCTCTTCTGGGGGTGGAATGGACATTTCTGGACCCTCCTGGGCGGTGTCGTGGCGTTCGGGTCCTGCAGGGGTATAAGAGTATGGTTATTGCTTCTGTGTGTGCCATAGCGTGCAATGGGTGGGTGCCCGTGTACCCCAGTGATGGGTATGTGCAGTGGGCATGCTTAGGTGATGGGTGTCCATGGTTTGTGGTCGCATGCAGGGCTTGGTGTTGGGATGGGTGGGTTGTGATGGTGAGACATTAGCAAGGAGGATGTGTGATGGGGTGGGGGGTGAGGGTGGGGGTATGATTTGGCATGCCGGTGGGTGGGGGGGATGAAGTATTTGAGATTAGACTTACCAGAGTCCATTCCTCCGCCTACTCCTGCGAGGCCCTCAGGATGCAGGATCGCCAAGACCTGTTCCTCCCATGTTGTAAATTCTGGGGGTTGAGGTGGGGGTCCGCCGCCAGTCTTGTGCACCGCGATGTTGTGTCTGGATACCATGGAACGCACCTTCCCCGTAGGTCGTTCCACCGCTTCCTGATGTCGTCCCGATTTCGTGGATGCTGACCCACAGCGCTGACCCTGTCCACTATTCTTTGCCATAGCTCCATCTTCCTGGCAATGGTGGTGTTCTGCATCTGTGTCCCGAAGAGCTGGGGCTCTACCCGAACTATTTCCTCCACCATGACCCTGAGTTCAGCGTCTAAAAACCTGGGGTGTCTTTGGGGTGCCATGGGGTGGTGTGGATGAGGTGTGGGGTGGCGTTTGTGGTGATGAGTGTAGTGGTGTGTGGTGTTTTGTGCGTGGATGTTGTGTGAGTGATGGTGTTATGTGCCTGTGAATGCTATGTACTAGCTGGTGGTGTCTCTCTCTGGCCTTAGTCAATAAATGGTGGTCGTGGGGGTTTGTGGGTGATGTGGGTGTGTGTTTTATATTGTGTTGGGTGTGTGGGAGTGGTGTTTGTATGTGTATCAGGTGTGTGTGTTTCAAAATGTCCAATGTGGCAGTGTTTTGGAGCTGTGTGTGTATTTTGACCGCGGCGGTGTGTACCGCCAATGGAATACCGCGGTTGAAAGACCGCCGCGTGGATTCGTGGGTCGGAATGGAATGGGCGTATTTCTGTTGGCGTGACGGTGGAGGTTTGGTCATTGCCAGTTTTTCACTGGCCGTTGGTGTGGCGGACTTTTGTGGATGTCGGGTTTTTGGCGGTTTGCCTGTTGCGGGTCAGAATGACCGTGGCGGTTTCCAGCGGCCGCAGCGGTGTTATGGCGGTCTTCTGACCAGCGGTAAGCGCCTTTTACCGCCGAGGTCAGAATGACCCCCTAAGTCCTCATTGGAAAATAGGATAGATGCAGTCTCACAAGACTTGAATCTCCTACGAGTGGACCATCGCAGCCTAGTGGATAGAGTGAAAACCACTGAGGAAGGACTGTCCGATCTAACCGCCATGGCTCAAGAGAACCGAAAGCAAATTCAGCACATGGATGCAGAAATGAGAGTGCTCTGGAGGAGATCGGAGGAGATGGAGAGTAGAGCGCGTCGCAACAACGTGCGTTTTCTAGGGTTCCCGGAAACCATGCGACAACCCGACTCGGAAATTGCTCTGGAACAATGGCTCATCAAAGAGGTGTTGAATGGAACCCCAACCAAGTTTTTCTCTGTAGAGTGGGCGTATAGGGTACCGGGCAGACCGCCGGACCCAGGCCAATCACCTAGACCTTTAATTGCCAGATTTCTTAATTACAGGGATCGAGACGCAATATTACAACAGTTCCGCAACAAAGGCCCATACAAATACGAGGATTCGACTATTAATGCCTACCCTGACTTTACACAGGAGGTGCAGAACCAACGGAACTCATTTGCCAAAATTAAATTACGCCTGCGAGAACACAATATAAAGTACGTGTTGCTATTCCCTGCAAAACTAAGGGTGATATCGGAGGACCGCACCCATGTTTTCACCACACCGGAGGACGCTTGGACCTGGCTGCAGGCCAAGGGCCTTGCCCGCCCAAGGGAAGACGCGGAAGGGGATGAGGAATGGCAAACATCTACCTCGAGAAAGCGGACCAAGAGGCGCGCAAGAGGTCAACCCAACGTCCAACAAGTAGCAGAAGATAGAGCAAGAGTACTAAAAGAGACTCCCCTACTCATGCAGATCAATTTCGCGCTGGTTAGGAAGATACCTGAGATGGGCACGGAATCGGACACGGCCAGCTCCGTATCCACAATAACGGGCGAGCTAAGTGGGCCGAAGATTAGCACCAGAGCTGCGGACGAACTTTAATCGAACTCACCCGCTCCCATGGACTAATGCCACTAATATTAGCAGATAAATGGAGATACAGGGGATTCTGAGGTGGTGGCAGGAGTCTAGGCGAATGCACCACCAGCAAAGTGTATCCTAGGTGCAAATGAACAATTAACCACGGCGGGGTGTCATGGAGGGAGACACGCGGGGGAGGGGTCGGGGCTTAGAACGTACATAATGCTGGTGGGGGTGCCCAAACAGCATTGGCAGATTCAGTCTGCGGAAAGATGTGAGCCCTGCAAAAGAGCCACATCTGGTAGATATGATCACTCCACCATCGAAATCCAACCGGATACGGGTTTGTTTCCACTTTTATAGTTTTAGTAGTTGTGCACTAGTTGTTAGGGGGGTTGGGGATCCACTTGGGGGGGCTGGGGTTAGTAGATTAGTAAATTCACACACACCGGAATCACTCAAAGCACAGTGGAAATTACTACACATGCCCCATCTAACAAATAGCTATGCCAAAGGGGCAATGACCAAGCGGGCCAAAATCAGGGACCGGGACCCAAGCACAGTAGGACACCCCAAATACTCTAATGGCGCCACACAGGAGGAATAATGTAAATCAGTTTACCATACTGACATGGAATGTGAGGGGACTGGGTACATCGAGTAAATGGGCCAGAGTACATGCACGCCTCAGGCGTATAGGAGCACACATTGCCATCCTGCAAGAAACACATATAGTAGAGGCGGACCTAAGGGAGCTGCGCGCAAGATGGGGTGGCCAGATTATAGGCACTACATACTCGGCCTTCGCGAGGGGGGTGCTGATCTGGATCGCAGCTGGGGTCCCATTTTTCCTGTCAGCTCACAAGATAGACCAAGGAGGAAGATACGTGATAGTGGAAGGCCGACTGGATGGCAGACAGCTGGCTGTAGTCGAAGTATAAACTCCAAACACTGGGATCGTAGGATTTCTGGGCTCTCTCACACCTACACTATTGACAAACCCTATGGCTCCGGCCCTCTGGGGCGGAGACTTTAATAGCACCCCAATTGCAACGCAGGATAGATCTCACGCTCAAACGTGCTCGGGGGCAAATAGGAAAAACACAGTCACAGGCCACCACAGAGCCTCCCACCCCAGGAAACACCAGCACAGCACCCACCTAGCGGGCCCATACCACTGTCCCCAGGACACATCAAGCAGCAGTGTGTCCACCACTACAGGGGACCTTGGGTTTTCCCCACGTCCCTGCAAACCCAAGAACAGCAGGGACCTGGGGGCAGTGGCAGTGGGCACACGGTTCAAGGGACAGAGACCCAGGAAAACCGGGGAACTGGGAGGTCTGCTGTGCGACAGGGGGAGGACAGGGCCAGGGAACCCACTCTCCATGAGACCCTCTCCAACATCCTGGGAGCGTACCATCATTCCCAGGAGATGATGTCAACGGTACTGGCCAAGTTTCAGGAGACCCAGCGGCTGCAGGAGGAACAGTATTTTGGGTTCAGGGAGGAACTCAAGTCCATCAATACCACCCTGGGCACCATTGTAGGGGTGCTGAAGGACCTTGTGAACACCAGGAGGGACACTGTGGCACAACAAGGGGCCCCTGACACTACCCTGGACGATGAACTGCCCACCAGCTCCGCCGGCGCTAGTGGACAGGAGGCACCGCCACAGGACCACAACACCAGCACCCCACCCCCTGCAGGTGGAGAACCACCCTGCAAACGGTCCCTGAGATCCAGGACAAAGACGGAGAACAATGCCAAGACCCCGCCAAGAAATGAGACCACCCTGAATGTCATCCTTCTGTCCCACTTTGTCACCCTGTTCATCCTTAAACTGCCCTAGCTCCACTTCCTATGCCCCTCTGGACAATGCCCCTGGGAGACTAATAACTGGACTCTGCCATGGACATTCCTCCACCATCACCCTTGACCATTTTACAACCCCCTCCACTATTTTGCACTTAAATAAACACCCTTGAATCACAAAACAATCTGGAGTCAGTCTGTGCTTTCACAAATGTGTATTTGCAATAACTGAGGAAAATAGCAATGTCCATTCTATTGTCAACATACCTATGTCACACAGCTCCAGTCCATGAGGTAACATAGCAGAGGTCACACAGTGGGAGCCACATCTGTGAAATGGAGAGGCAAAGTGACAATTCAAGGTCCATACACTGGGTGAAAGTGACAGACAGATGATAGGTCTAACAATTTTATCAGATGTAGGAGGCAGTGATGTCTTCTTACCTGTGTCTCACTGGAAGTATTGGTGGATCACGTTGCTTCTGTTGTCTATGTCCTCTTCTTCTGCCTCCTCTTCTTCACTGTCCACAGGCTCCACAGCTGCCACAAGACCTCCTTCTGGACCATCCTTCTGCAGATGCAGAAAAGGCACCTGTCATCGCAAAGCCAAGTTGTGCAGCATACAGCAGGCCACGATGATCTGGCACACCTTCTTTGGTGAGTAGTGCAGAGAACCACCTGTCATATGGAGGCACCAGAACCTGGCTTTCAGGAGGCCGAAGGTTCTTTCTATAATCCTCCTAGTTCGCCCATGTGCCTCATTGTAGCGTCCCTCTGTCCCTGTCCTGGGATTTCTCACTGCGGTCAGTAGCCATGACAGGTTGGGGTGCCCAGAGTCACCTGCAAATGTCGAGGGACAACTGTTAGACACACACTAACCCTTAGGGACAACCCCAGACAACTATTCACAGGGTATAGGGTCATTTTCCTCACCTATTAGCCACACAAGGTGCCTCTGGAGTTGCTCCATCACATAAGGGATGCTGCTATTCCTCAAAATGTAAGCGTCATGCACTGAGTCAGGAAACTTGGCATTCACATGGGAGATGTACTGGTCGGCCAAACACACCATCTGCACATTCATGGAATGGTAGCTCTTCCTGTTTCTGCAGACCTGTTCACTCCTGCGGGGGGGTACCAAGGCCATATGTCGGGGCTGGGACATCCCTGATGCTATGGCCACTGTTGTTTGAAAGGATCCACTTGCCAGGAAATGGAGTACTGATAGGTCCTGCACTAGAGGGGGGATTCCTGTGGGATGGCAGATAGCTAATATCATGTCTGGCTCCAACTGGGCACACAGTTCCTGGATTGTGGCATGATCAAGTCTGTAGGTGACTATTACATGTCTCTCTTCCATTGTCGACTGGTCCACCAGAGGTCTGTACACCGGAGCATGCAGCCATCTCCTCACCTGCCCCAGCGGACGTGCCCTATGGATGAGAACAGCGAGCACAGAGTCAGCCAACACTGAGGTAGTAAGACAATAATTTTATTGCACACATTTGTCAATACGCTATGTGCCTGTCTCTGTGTATATGCAAGGCCTATATATGTGTGACGCATTAAAAATTTATGCTAATTGGCCCCCTGAAATGGCGGCTGCCTGGCCTGTAATGTGGGACAAGGGGATATGAGGTAACTGCGCTGGCGTTGTACACCGTCGCGGTAGGCGGTCAAAGACCGCAGCGCAATCCTGCATTGGTTAACATTGGGCCCTATGGGTTCCAGGAGCCAATGACTATGTACGCCGGCGGTGACGGTATGCACCGCCACGGACGTGACCGTCATTTTCTCTCTGTTCACTCACTTGATACCTGACCTTCGACAGGAGAGGACCTAAACTGCAAGTGCTGCTGTGACCTCAGTCTGGAAGCGACGATAGCTCATGTGTCTGGGGAAAGGGCCCCTTCCTTCACATCGGAGGAGTTGGATAAACTAGTGGATGGGGTCCTCCCCCAGTACACGCTACTCTCCGGTCCTCCAGACAAACAGGTGAGTACATTGTGAGCATGCTGTATGTGCAATGCCTGTTTGGAGTGGTGTGGATGGAAGATACGGGGTGGGGGTTGATGAGGCCTGCATGATCGGACGCTGAGTGTATGTGCGTCAGGGCAAGGGTGGGAACGTGGGACAATGACTGTGAGTGTCCGGACAGTAAAAGTTTTACATTTTCCCCTGTACTATTCCTGTAGGTCAGCTCCCACCAGAAGAAGGATATTTGGCCTGCCATCACCAAGGACGTCCGGACCCTGGGGATCCACCACAGACGGAGCACCCACTGCCGGAAAAGATGGGAGGACATTTGCTGCTGGAGCAAGAAGATGGCAGAGGCCCAGCTGGGGATGGCCTCCCAACGTGGGAGGGGTGCCCGTCGCACCATGACCCCCCTGATGTTCCGGATCCTGGCGGTGGCGTATCCGGAGTTGGATGGGTGATTGAAGGCATCACAGCAGCCACAAGGGGGTGAGTACACTCATTCAGCTGACTCTGCGCGCATTGGAGGTGTCTGGGTGGGGGAGGTGGGCAGGAGGTTCCCCTAGGCTAAGGCGAGCTTTTAGGCAAGGACCCTTTGTGAGGCAGGCTAAGTGGCACCCCATCCCCACCAGTGGTAAGAGCCATCTACACCTAGTCAGGCTCCTGTGACTTCCATGTGTGCAGCAATCGGGCATAGGCCATGTACCCCATGTCCCTGTGATTAATTAGGGAACTCAAAGTGCATGGTGTAGTGCAGAGGGCTGCTGTGTCTGTAGTATCCACCGACGGTAGCGGTGTTGTATGCACTGAACATGTCTATCTTCTTTCTCCCCCCCCCCTTTTTGTGGTCTCCCTGTTCTTGTGTGCATTAGCATCATCAGGCGGAGGAGCTGTGCCACCGGAGCAGGAGGGAGCTGCATCCCACATGGCCCTGGAGGGCGAGACAACGTAGTCTGAATTCACCAGTGGGACAGAGGGCGAGGGGAGCTCCACGGCCGGAACAGGAGCGGAGACCAGTGACACAGACTCTTCCTCTGATGGGAGCTCCCTTGTGGTGGCAGGCCCCTCTGTGCCCACCACATCTACAGGTACAGCCGTCACCCCCCTACCAGCACCGCCCTCCCAGCAGCCCCTCAGCTTGTGTCCCGTGGCCGCTCACCCAGGAGGGTGGGCATCTCCTTCACCCCAGGCACTTCAGGCCCTGCCCCAGTCAGCCCTGCTGCCCTCAGTGAGGAGGCTATTCACCTCCTGAGATCCCTCACTGTTGGGCAGTCTACCGTTCTGAATCCCATCCAGGGTGTAGAGAGGCAGGTGCAACAGACAAATGCATACCTGGATGGCATTCATTCTGGCCAGGCAGCCCAACAGCGAGCATTTCAGGCTCTGGCCTCTGCACTGATGGCAGCCATTGTCCCTGTGTCCAGCCTCCCCCCTCCAACTTCCTCCACCCAGACCCAATCCCCAGTACCTCAGCCTATCCCAAGCACACCATCAGACCAGCAGGCACACACCTCAACACACAAGGGTGGCTCTGGCAAACATAAGCACCACACATCCCACAGGCACTCACACAAGCATTATACCCATGCACACATACCAACATCCACTGCCTCCACTGTCCCCCTCCTCCACGTCTCCCTCCTCCCTCCCTGTCACGTCTCCACTCACCCCTGCATGCACTACATCTTCAGCCACTATCTCCATCACCACACACCGCTCACGTGCACTCACCACCCCCACTACCATTCACACATCCCCTGTGTCCTCTACCAGTATGTCTGTGAGCCCTCCTCCCAAAGTACACAAACGCAGTCACACACCCACCTAACAGCCATCCACCTCATGACAGCCTCAAGCCCATGCACCTCCACCCAAAGTCAGCAAACAAACACCTCCTACAACCACTACCTCTTCCTCCACTCCCAAACCCCCTCCATCTACCCGTCCCAGTGTGTCTAAAAAACGTTTGCTCTTAAATGTTGACCTCTTCCCTACACCTCACCCCTCCGTCCGTCCCCTAGGGCCCACCTTTCCAGGTCCCAACCCAGCACCTCAGCCACCACATCACCGGGCACAGTGGGGCCAGCAATAAACGGATTTTGGAGTGCACCAAGCAACAGGGCGGCCAGTGTCCCAAGGAGCGAGGCCAAGGACATTCCCCCACCTCCAAAACAGAAAAAGTTGCCCACATCCCAGAGGGAGAAGACCAAAACACCTGCCACCAAGGGCTCAGGAAAGACAATTGTGGGGAGTGGCAAGACAGATGATTTATCATCACAATGTCACATGTCTTACAGGAGATTCAGCAATTTTGTGATGATGATGATAAATCATTTACCAGTGCTGCCACCTTAGGAATAAGGGATATACCAACAACTTCCACTGGCTGGATTCCTAGAGATGGGGATCTGGTTCGTGAAAAGATTTCTGTGAAGAAGGAATTCAGTCCATCCTACAGAGCACCGGTCTTAGTCCTGGGAATACAAGGTACCAGAACTGTTATCTTGCCACCGTTGCCTGGATCCAGATGAAACCGATTAATTTCCATTGACAGTGTCAAACTTCACCATGTGGCCGATCCTGCACAGTAGACCCAGAGGTCCTTTGGGTAGTTCCTGATCCCCTCTCACTACTCAACAGGACATACCTCTTCAGAACAGAATGAACAACAGGATGTGAGATGTTCATTTATATCAAAAGGTGTTTCTGCTGCCACCATACTCGAGCCATCAAGATCTGGGACATGCATAGGTATCCCAAAGAGAACCTCATAGGGAGTGCGTCCCCCCAAGGACCGTCTTGGCAGTTTATTCAGTGCTCTCTGGACCCTATATAGGTGATGAAGCCAACTGCGGCCAGACCCTAATTCTCTAGCTGTTAAGGACTGCTTTAGATCATGGTTCCTGAGAAGGTACTCGCGCTTTGCATGGCGTTATGTGCCTCTATACTGCGATATTATTTTAAAAGCTATCTTTATAACTATTTGTGTTCTTTTTTTAGTTGTTTATTGTCCTGATTTTATAGGACTTATTGTAACCCCCTTACCTGCACTCTAATCGGTTCTCCCACCGCTGTTTGGCGGGTCCGGTCTCTGGGGTATTGATTTTGGGCGCCATCTTGGAGTGGTGATCACTCTGGGTGGGGTTGCTGACGAGCGGTCTAGCGCTCCGGCTGAGTGGAGGGACGCCTATTTAAGGCGACCTGCCCTGGGGGCTGTCCTGAGAAGGTACTCGCGCTTTGCATCGCGTTATGCGACTCTATACTGCGATATTATTTTAAAAGCTATCTTTATAACTATTTGTGTTCTTTTTTTAGTTGTTTATTGTCCTGATTTTATAGGACTTATTGTAACCCCCTTACCTGCACTCTAATCGGTTCTCCCACCGCTGTTTGGCGGGTCCGGTGTGTGGGGTATTGATTTTGGGCGCCATCTTGGAGTGGTGATCACTCTGGGTGGGGTTGCTGACGAGCGGTCTAGCGCTCCAGCGGAGTGGAGGGACGCCTATTTAAAGCTCCCCCACCTTGCAGCGGATACGCGCAGCGGGCGTGCCTTCGCTGTGTCGGAGTCGTGCCAGAGTCCTGCCCGTCTGCGCCCGTCCGCGCTAAGGAAGCGCGGCTCGTGGCAGAACTCTGGACCTGGTAATCATGACTGTTCATTTGAGAACCTATAGTAGGTCCGATTTACTGGCCCTTCGGGGTCAATGTACACGTTGCGAGTGTTCGCCTGTAGGCCCGTTGTGTGGCCCATATCACTGTAGGTGCGGTGTATGGTCATTGGAACCCCCTTCCCTTATACGCTCCTTAGGGCCTGCTGTAAAGAGGATAGGACAACGGGACTTGAGTATCTGGAGCTTAAACGTCAGATCTGTGGTAAAGCACTATCAGGAGATTTACGACCTTCTTGCTGATGGTTCGCCGGATGTGCTTTTTCTGACGGAAACGTGGCTCCAGGACTCTGACTCCTCGATAACTAACTTAGCTTTTCCCCCAGAATATGCTATTTTTACTTTAAATCGTACGACTAGAGGTGGAGGTATTGCGATGGTCACCAAACGGTGTTATCCCTGTCAGTGGAAAGCCGCTGAACTTCTGGGGTGTGAGGGTGCCCTATTTAAAATAGCGTTTAGTCATCAGTTTACCCTCTCTGGGTTATTAATTTACCGGCCTCCGGGCTGTGATTCTGTTTTTAGGGCTGCTCTTCCTGAGTATATTAGCATAGAGGCACTAGGATGCGCAAATTTTAATGTTGTGGGAGATCTTAATCTCCATTTGGACTATCCTTCCTTACCTACTATTAGGAGCTTTTTGGCAGATCTTGAGGCTTTACAGCTCCCGCAGATGATTTCCTTCCCCACACATAAAGGTGGTCATATTCTTGACCCGTTCTTCACAAATTTAGAAGGTCTCAGAGTTCTTGGGTCCTCTCAGTTGGTCTGGACAGACCACATGCTGGTGAAAATGGCATGCTCTCTGTCTGACTCTCCTTTTGTATCTCAGGATAGATTTGTTCTTAAACGACATTGGAACAAATTAAGTCTGGAGGATTTTTATCATCAGCTCGAGAAGGCTCCTTTAGGTCCGCTCACCGAGGTCGATTGTGGATACGACTCCTTCTGTGAGTGGATTTCTGGTGCCCTCAATTCTCTGATTCCTATGTGTTGGTCTAAGTGTCACCGGAAGGAGCCGAGCCCTTGGTATGACACTTCCTTGGCATCTCTTAAGAGGGTCTGTAGACAGGCCGAAAGATTATGGAGGAAGTCATATGACTCTGATCTGAAAATATGTTATCTTGCTAAAATCAAGATTTATCACAGGGCAGTGTGTCAAACTCGTGCCTCCTTTTATGCTCAACAGTTTCAGAATTCTACCAATCCATCGAAACTTATTTTTAAAGTATTAAAGGACCTGATGGCGAAGAGAGTAATTGCAGGGGAATTATGCTCGGATTCACATTGTGAGGGTTTGGCCTCTTTCTTTTATGAAAAAGTGCAAGCCATCTATCGCACTTTCCCAACGGGTTCCCTGATGCTAGAGCAGGTTGGTCGCACCTTAGGTGAGGGGGAATGTCTTTCCATCTTACCCCCCTTATCTCTGGAGATGTTTGACTATCTCAGCGCCAAAATTAAGTCTGGCTCTCCGGCTGACCCGTTGAAACCGGCCCAACTTAAGACTCTGGCACCGGTTTGCCGCTCCCCGGTACTGTCCTTGATCAACCTGTCTCTTTCTTCTGGAGTGGTTCCCGCTAGATGGAAGCAGGCAGTAGTTACGCCAATTCTGAAGAAGGCGACCCTTGACCCCCTTAAACCTGAAAGCTACCGCCCTATCTCCCTTCTTCCTTGGGCCACGAAAATAGCAGAGGCCCATGTGAATGCCACTCTTACAGACCACCTTGGTAGGGTTAACATTCTTGATCCTACCCAGAACGGGTTCCGCGCGGGTCATAGTACGGAGACGGCCCTCCTCTCGATGGTCGAGCATCTGCGCTCCGTGATGGATTCCGGTCGGACGGCGGCACTGTTGTTATTAGATCTTAGTGCCGCCTTCGACACGGTCTCGCACGGAATTCTGGTTCGGCGTCTTGAGGAGGTGGGCGTTTCTGGCTCCGCCTTGCACTGGTTACGTTCCTTCCTTACGGATAGGTCATTCCAGGTGGCGATCCCGCCAGGTAAGTCGTCATTCTACCCGTTAGACCAGGGAGTCCCACAGGGGTCTTCACTGAGTCCCACCCTTTTCAATCTGTATGTGAGACCGTTGGCTGCGGTCGTCAAGCGGTGGGGCCTAACTATGGTGTCCTATGCAGATGATACGCAGCTGGCGGTCACACTGAGTGGGGACTCAGACCTGGAGGCTCCCAGGTTTTGTGAGGGTCTGCGGGAAGTGGCTAACTGGATGAAATCCAACTGTCTCCAGTTAAACACCAAAAAAACTGAGATTATGGTGGTTGGTAAACAGGTGGTTTTGTGGGATGATAAATGGTGGCCTTCGGAGTTGGGTGTGACTCCCCTCCCAGCGGTAGAGATAAAAAACTTGGGGGTATGGTTTGATTCTTCTCTGAGTTTCATCTGTCATACCAAGAAGGTGGCGGCTTCCTGCTATGGCATCATCAGAGGACTTCGACCTATCCTCAAATTCTTTGATGCACCTACAAGACAGCTGGTGGTTCAAGCATCAGTGCTGTCTAGGTTGGACTATGCCAACTCCCTATTGGCGGGGATTAACCAGTCAGAATTTCGGCGGCTCCAGCGGGTTCAAAACGCTGCGGCCCGACTGGTGACTGGTCTCCCCAGGCGATGTTCGGTGTCCAATACTCTGTGCTCTCTCCACTGGCTCCCTGTGCAACAGAGGATTAGATTTAAGGTTCTCTGTTTTGCATTTAAAATCTTAAAGGGTACTTCCCCGCAAATCATGGAGAAATTGCTGATTCCTTATGTTCCCTCTCGCACTCTTAGATCGTTAGGCCAGAACTTAGCTGTGGTTCCGCGCTTTAAGCTGAGCCGAATTGGGGGTCGCTCCTTTCGAGTCCTGGCAGCGTGTTGGTGGAATTCTCTTCCTCCACAAATCCGGGCCATTGATGAGCTTCTTCAGTTTAGGCGGGCTATTAAGACCTTTTTATTTGTCTAAGTTTATTTGTTGTGTTTTGTCTTCTTTTGCCCGCTTTTAGTGCTGTGTTGTGTTTTCCTTCTCAAAGCGCCGGGACGCCCCTTTGCTGGGGCAGCTGTGCGCAGTACAAATAAAAATAACATAACATAACATAACATAACGTTCCGCCTCTCCACGACCGAACTTCCCTCAGGATGGTATGGTGAGGAGTAATGGAGTTCAACACCCATCTTCCCCATGGTGTCCCTGAATGTCTTAGAGGCAAATGCAGGGCCCTGGTCCGAATGGAATGCTGCAACAGCATATGTACCAATAAAGATCAGCAACTCTTTTATAACAGTTCGAGGGTCAGCCGACCGCTGCGCCCATACACACAGGAATCTAGAACAAGAATTTACAGCAACTAAGATGTATCTGTATGCACCATCAGGTTGGAGTGGACCACAATGGTCCACGCATACACATTGTAATGGCCTGCTGGACACTAAGAGGGATGTCTGTGGAGCAACCCTTGACCTGTTTTTGAGGTCAGGAGAAGCTCCCCACACCGCACAGCTTCACCTGTCTGTGCCCGTTTCCCCGCCCTCCCTGCTGCTGCGAGTTTGAGGCCCTCCTCCACCCACAGGCTCCCACCTGTGCCTCATCCCTGGTGGCCAGTGGTGAGCCGTAAGTACTTTTGTGTACTTTGTGTCTGCCTTGTATCTGTTTTTGCCTCTTCTGCCTCTTTACTGTTCTTTTCTGGGTTTTTTTCACCTTTCGCTCGGCTTTTTGCCCTTTTGTGCTCTCTCTCTCTGCTCCCCCTTCATTATTCCCGCCGCTGCGTCCCCTGCGTCCCTGCCCCCCTCGCGCGCACATTTGCGCTTCGCTCCCGCCTCCCAGCTGTTCCTCCCTCCCACCTCCCCTTCTTAATGGCGGCCGCTGCGCGGTGAGGAGAGCGACCCTTGACCTGTTTTTAAGGTCAGGAGAAGCTCCCCATGCTGCACAGCTCCACCTGTCCGTTTCCTCACCCTCGCTGCAAGTTCGAAGCCCTCCTCCACCCACAGACTCCGGCCTGCGCCTCATTCCTGGTGGCCAATGGTGAGCCATAAGTACTTTTGTGTTATTTGTGTCTACCTTGTGTCTGTTTTTTCCCTTTTTGCCTCTTTACTGTTCTTTTCTCTGTTTTTTTTCACCTTTCTCTCGGCTTTTTGCCCTTTCACGCTCTCTCTCTGTGCTCCCCCTTCGTTATTCCTGCCGCTGCATCCCACGCGGCCCTGCCCCCCTCGCACACCCATTCACACTTCGCTCCCGCCTCCCAGCTGCTCCTCCCTCCCACCTCCCCTTCTTAATGGTGGCTGCTGTGCAGCCGTGCCGCTGGCATGCCAGAGGCAAGCCCGCCTGCACCTAGCGCCAGACTCCCTGGCCCCTGTGACTGCCACGTAGCCTGTCGCTGCTATGACACTCTCTACGCCCTTAACGCCGGCCGATCAGCCACCTGCTTCCAGGCCTCACCAAAGCTCAACCACGGACACTTCTCCAGCCGGAGCTGCAGCTTCACCAGCCCCCGAGCAGATGGATCCTTCTCAACACCCGCTCAGTCCACAAGCACAACATCGAACTCTGGGACCTCCTCGACTCATCCTCCCCGGACATCGCCTTCCTGACGGAGACCTGGATGAACCCTTCCTCAGCATCCGACATCGCCATAGCCATCCCGGAAGGCTACAAGATCACCTGCAGAGACCGCACCAACAGACCGGGAGGAGGGATCGCCATTGTCCACAGGAACACCATCAAAATCTCAACCAACACCGAAGACACCCTCAGCACCGCCGAACACATGCACTTCCAAATCCACATAGATCCCAAGACCACCATCATCTACAGACCCCCTGGACCTCGACCACAGTTCAGTGACTCCATTGCCGACGTCGTCAGCACCCAAGCTCTTGCTTCTACAGACTACACCGCCCTGCTTGACAACCTCGCCAACCTCAGACTCAAACAGCTCGTCACCCACCCACTCCGCCAGACACATGCTCAACCCCATCTTCTCCGCCAGCAGCCACGTCACTTTCAGCCACACCACCGAACTCCACTGGACCGACCACCATTGCATCCACTTCACCTTCAAGAAACCCACCACGCACCACCACCAGCAAGGGATTCCCAGCCGCAGCTGGAACAAGGTCACCAACAACCAGCTGATCTCCGCCCTCGCCCGAGGCCCCACCAGCTAACACCACCAACACCGATGCAGCTGCCCGCAACCTCAGACAATGGATCAACAACTGCGCCAACGCTCTCGCCCGATCAAGAAACCCTCCTACAACCACACCGTCAGAAAGGCCTTCTAGTTCACTGCCGACCTCCAACAGACTTGCCGAAAACTCGAGAAGAAGTGGTGCCAAGAACAGACTCCGGCCACCCACACGGCCCTCAAGAACGTGACCTGCAGGCACCACCAGCTCATCCAGACTGCCAAGAGATCCTCCTTCAAGTAACACATCGACAACAACGCGCACAACAGCAAAGAGCTCTTCAACATCGTGAAGGAACTCTCCAACCCCAGCTCCAGCACCGACATCCCACCTTTGCAAGACCTCTGCAACTCCCTAGCCACCTTCTTTCACCGCAAGATCGCAGACATCCACAACAGCTTCAACACCGGAAGTCGCCAACACCTCAGACCCACCGCCCCTCAGCCACACCAACCTCCTGCTCTTTTGGACCCACGTCAGCGACGATGACACCACCAAAGTCATGAACACCATTCACTCCAGCTCACCGTCCGACCCCTGCCCACACCACATCTTCAACAAAGCGAGCTCCATCATCGCCCCCCAACTCCAGATGATCATCAACAGCTCCTTCGAGACTGCCACCTTCCCGGAAAGCTGGAAGCACGCCGATATTAACGCCTTACTCAAGAAACCCAAGGCGGACCCAAAGGACCTCAAAAACTACCGCTCCATCTCCCTGCTCCCCGTTCCCAGCAAAGGCCATTGAGAAGATTGTCAACAGGCAACTGACCCACCTCCTTGAGGAAAACAACATTCTGGACTCATCACAATCCGGTTTTCGCAGCAACCACAGCACAGAGACCGCACTCATCGCCGCCACTGATGACATCAGGACCCTGCTGGACAAAGGTGAAACCAAGGCCCACATCCTCCTGGACCTCTCAACCGCCTTTGACCCCGTCTGCCACCACACCCTATGCACACACCTCCACAACGCAAGGATCCGCAACAAAGCCCTGGACTGGATCACCTCCTTCCTCACCGGCAGAACCCAGAGAGTCTGCCTCCCTCCTTTCTGATCTGAAGCCACCAAGACCATATGCGGTGTACCCCAAGGATCTTCCCTCAGCCCGACCCTCTTCAACGTCTACATGGCACCGCCAACATCGTCCGATCTCACAACCTCAACATCGTCTCATACGCCAACGACACTCAGCTGATCCTTTCCCTCACCAAGGACCCCGCCACTGCCAAAACCAACCTCCATGAAGGAATGAAGGCTGTCGTCAACTGGATGGAGAACAGTCACCTAAAACTGAACTCAGACAAGACGGAGGTCCTCATCCTCGGCCCCACCCCCTCCGCCTGGGACAACTCCTGGTGGCCGACCAAACTGGGAGCCACACCGACACCCACCAACCACGCACGCAACCTGGGTTTCATCCTAGACTCATCGCTCTCCATGACCCAACAAGTCAACACCGTCTCTTCCTCCTGGTTTAACACCCTCCGCATGATCAACAGGTGGATCCCCAGCGAAACCAGAAGGACGGTCACCCAGGCCCTCGTCAGCAGCAGACTAGACTACGGCAACGCTCTCTACGCGGGAACCACAGCCAATCTCCAGAAAAGACTACAACGCATACAGAACGCCTCCGCACGCCTCATCTTCGACATCCCTAGCCGCAGCCACATCACAGCCAACCTGAGAGACCTACACTGGCTCCCCGTCAACAAGAGGATCACCTTCAAGCTCTTCACCCACCCCCACAAAGCACTCCACAACGCCCGACCAGCATACTTCAATGAACGGCTCACCTTCTACACACCGAACCGACAGCTCCGCTCCGCAGACCTCGCCCTCGCCACCGTTCCACACATCCACAGGACAACAACCAGCGGCAGATCATTCTCCTACCTCGCCGCCAAGACCTGGAACACCCTCCCCATCCACCTACTGCAGACCAAGGACCTGCTGACCTTCAGGAGACACCTCAAGACCTGGCTGTTCGAGCAGTAGCAGCTCCCTCTCCCTCACTCTCTCCCCCCCCCCCGAAGCACCTTGAGACCCTTGCGGGTGAGTAGCGCGCTCTACAAATGGATTGATTGATTGGTGGGCGTTTGATATTGGAGCCCTTTATTTGCTGGCAAATGTCACAACAAAGGACGTATTCCTTTGCCTGTTTATATAAACCTGGCCACCAGAATCTTTTCTGCAAGAGTGTTACTGTGGCTGAAATACCAGCATGAGCAGAAGCGACACCCTCATGCGCTGCTTTCACTAAATCTAATCTCTGGTCTGTGCACTGATGTGGTAAGAATATTTTGTAGGGTATACTTTCGGGAGAGACTTGTCATCAGCCGAAGCTTTTACGGCAGTCAGAATTTCATTATTCTATCTCGTATGAGAACGAGTCACCGCAGCCCCAGAAGCCATAGCTACTGCAGATTTGGCTGTTTCGTCAGCCAAAATATTGCCGATAACGTGCACTCCTACACGTTGGTGGCCCAATGTATGTACTACATGGACACACAGTAGCTTATCCTTAAGATCAGCCACTCTACCCCACAATGTCTTGTGTTTTATGGTGTTGCCTTTAGAATCTCTAAACCCGTTCAGCTTCCAATGATTTGGATAATCATTGTAGGACTTAACACAGTAATCTGAGTCACAGACTATTAAAGTTAATCTTCCTGTCTCTGTGTGTTCTAGCGCTAAAATAAGGGCTTTAAGTTCAGCCAACTGAGCCGTACAGTCCCCAAGGGTCTGCGTGTAGGTATTGTGAGGGTGGAAGTCTCCATCCTTCATTACTCTACTCATGGCTGCACAAGCAGCTGAGTATTGATGTTTGGTACCTACAGCTGGTTGAGCTGAACCATCAGTATAAATGACAGTATGGTAGCTGTGTGAAGGCAAAAGATGTAGAAGAGCGGGCACTCTTGTTCGTATTGGAGAAATTCTTTGATCTGGAACTCCAGACACAAGATTTAATCAACATCAGTAGCGGTCAAAGAAGTTGCCCACTGAATCCAACGTGGTGTAATGATTTAGCGTTAGGAACGCTTGCTTTGGTGATGACCTCTAAGGCTGGCACCGCGTTTCCCTTGGGCAAGTGGCCTCTCCTTTATGACAGCCATCTAAACTGCAGTTAGAATATTTTCATTGGAGTATAAATGTAATTTATATGCTATGGGCACTGTGTCATCCTCATTGAAGGTGACATAAGTAAACCCAATGGCACCAGCAATTATTCTGATGACCAAATTTGTTTTATTGTGACGTGTGTAAATGTTTACCTTCCAGCATGTCCTGTTGTAATTCCCAAAATGCGTGTGTGTTCAACTGTCCAGTGTCTGCTAGAAAATTCTGAATGTATTAAGTCATAAAGTGGCTTGATATGTGGTGCATAGTCAGGAATGTATGTTCTGCCAAAATTGAAGAAACCAGGTAGACTGTAGTTTCTTTAGAGTGTTAGGTGGGTGCAGTTGTGCACACTTTTCTACAAAGTGCAGGGCCAGGCTCTTCCCCTCGTTCGATAGCTCGTATCCCAGGAATAATACACTGAGAAAGGCAATCCTACTTTTCTTAAAGTTGAATTTATAACAGACTTCTGCAAACCCCAAAATTATTCTATCGACCCTTACAAGATGAATGTTCAGGTTGTCGTCTGTGAGATAAATGTCATCCACATAGGATAACGCCTCAGGATCAATATCATGTAATATTGATGTTACTTGGGCTGAGAAGAGCCCTGGACTATTCTTATAGCCCTGGGGTAAACGGCAAAAGCTTTTTTGTGAGCCACATGAGAATGCACTAAGGTCCCTACTTTCTTCCGCTAAATTCTGGCAGAAGAACCCGTTGGAAATATCCAATGTTGTTTTATATTTTTTGTTCACTATATTGTTTATTAGTGCCGTGCTATGTGAATTTTGTGTAGCATATGTACATGTATGGTTGTTTAAATGTCTGTAATCTAAGACTATTCTATAGGAATGGTCTGGCCTCGCAACCAAGAATAACAGGTTATTAATTGCAGAGGCACAGGGCTCAATCACCCCCTGATACTCTAGCTGAGTGAGGATCTCTCTCACTGGAGCTTTAGCCTCGTGTTTAACAAGATATTGTGTCGGAGGTTGGGGTGTAGACCTCATAGGTATTACATGACATGGAGAATCCCTGTCCCAACCTACATGATTGTGGTATAACGCAGGTGCCTGTGCTAGATCCTATTTGACAGCGTAGGCATCTTTTTCCACTTCTGGAACAAGATTAGAGAAAGAAGGCAAAATTACATTTTTCCCATGTGGGAGCTTTCGGAGTTCTCCGGATGTGGAGAGTCTGCTCTCTGCTTCTGTCTGTCTTTAAATTGTCTTGGCTTATCCCAGCGCTTTTTAGAACCCTCCTGCGTCTGTTTCGTACCTTCCTTAGGGGTGGTACCCTGTACTTCTAGCTTCTTTGACTTGGCTCCCAAACTATTCCATCCTATACTAGTATAGGTATTGGAAATAATTTTTGGTAGCTGTCTCTCCTGTTCCAGATGTGGAGTTTCTCTGAGACACTGGCGTATAGTCACGTCGAAGTTACGCATTAATTTCATCCCCAAATCTAGGGCAGGTGCTGCCCCATGCTCATTCTGTATTTTTAACACTTCTGGTAAATTGGCAAGTGTCGGGGTACTATGTGTGGTAGTATAAATTGCAGCAAAGACTGTACCCCACCCATGTGGCACAGTCATCCAACGAGGGAACCATCCCAAAGGGCAAGCACATTGTTAGAATTCTATGTTTCTCCTGTGGTCCCGTATATGGAAACACAGCTTCCAGCTGATTTGTTTTCTGGGCAATCCAGTATGGTATTTTCTCCCATTCTGTGGGTACTTTACCCATGATAGTATGCACGGTTTGTGGATTAACCCTAGTAGCCAATGGGTATCAAGTAGGTGCTGGTGGGGCTGGACGCACTGGTGTTGTGTTCAAAGTCCGCATTACGAACTGAACAAGCCGTCTGTATAGTGTTACTATCTCATTGTATAAGTCTCGCAGATCCGCTCCTTGCAAATTTTGTATACCCGGGTAAAGTGTGTATGTAGCAAACATAGGCCACGTAGGTCCATCATTACTTAAAGGACCTAACCTCAGACGTTGTATTACACGTGGTAGGGCGCCTTGAAACCAGTTCTGATGCTCTTGATAAGTGAGCGGAATTTCATAATACTGGTATGCTTGATCCCAATGTGGTATATTAGCAATTGTATATGTGTGAAATGTGACTGTTCTGCAGTCTTCCTCCAGAAAAGTGACCCAAGAGTAAAATGTTTCTGTTTAGTAAGCTTCACTAGCTTCTACTATGAAAGTGACATCCTCACCCTCTTCTGTATTCCCATGCGCTACTAGGTGTAATGTTAATGTTTGTCTAGCATCCTCAGGAATGTCTATGGCGTTAGCCATATTTGAAAATATGGATAAAAGAGATGGAACACCAAATGGGGAGTATAGTCCTTTTTATGAGTTTGCACTTGAACAACCTACGGCCTAATTAGGTGTTCCCTGTTCAGCTGAGGAGGATCTTCCCAAAGACCACAGATGTCTCTGTATAATGGTACTTAGGGTACTTGTTGTCTGTGAGACAGTGATAGGCAGGGTACCCATAAATTAGTGCCTAAACACAATCGTTGGTGGCGCCATGTCGTAGTTGGACTCTTGCTCTAGGCAAGACTACTGGTTTAATGATGACAGTACTTATGTTTGTAGGTGACTATGGGGGTCATTCTGACCCTGGCGGTAATTACCGCCATGGCGGAGGTCGGCGGTAGCACCGCCAACAGGCTGGCGGTGCACCGCTGGGCATTCTGACCGCGGCGGTTCAGCCGCGGCCAGAAACGGAAAGTCGGCGGTGTCCCGCCGACTTTCCGCTGCCCTTGAGAATCCTCCATGGCGGCGGAGCGCGCTCCGCCGCCATGGGGATTCTGACACCCCCTACCGCCATCCAGTTCCTGGCGGTTCTCCCGCCGGGAACAGGATGGCGGTAGGGGGTGCCGCGGGGCCCCTGGGGGCCCCTGCAGTGCCCATGCCAATGGCATGGGCACTGCAGGGGCCCCCGTAAGAGGGCCCCAAAAAGAATTTCAGTGTCTGCCTAGCAGACACTGAAATTCACGACGGGTGCAACTGCACCCGTCGCACCTTCCCACACCGCCGGCTCAATTCTGAGCCGGCGTCCTCGTGGGAAGGGTGTTTCCCGCTGGGCTGGCGGGCGGACTTTCGGCGGTCGCCCGCCAGCCCAGTGGGAAAGCCAGAATGACCGCCGCGGTCTTTCGGCGGGAACCGCGTGGCGGGCGGCGACCGCCGTCCGCCGCGGTCAGAATCACCCCCTATGTCTATCCTACAACAAGTCGCAACTGTAGTCTCAACCCTTCCAGCTTACTAGCCGTACCTCACCAAAAACCCAAACAGTTAAAGGTGATTTGTGGCAGCCTTTATGCATGGACTCAAAAGTATGACATCTCAGGGAGTGTCGTGGTTAAACAGAGATTACCCCTTTCTCACAGATACATCTTGTCTCAACCAAACACAGGCAATAACGAAGATGTAGTCTGGTTTCAATAGTTTTTATTTAACACAATCTGCAATCTGTGGTAGATTGCATGGGCTGCAATAATTAGGATAATGAACAAGAGTGCAAGAGACAGAATGGTAAAAACAAGATTCATGATTATAAAAACCCCCACCATCTTGCAATAACATGGAAAGACATAGAGTGCGTAATATGTCCTAATACCCTATCATAATGGGCCTAACCTTCTACCTAAAGGAGAGCTGGGTATGTTAAACCTAATATGACAATGCCATATCCCTGGAAGGAGCCCCCAACCCTTGTTACCTTGGAATGAAGTCTCTAGCTCAGACTCCGTAGGAACACGAAGTCCGGGTCAGCGTCAAGGCGGCGTGCAGCATCGATGGCAGCGATGGTATCTGGTCGGAATCCCTCTGATTATCTGTCTAAAGTGAGGTGTATTTATACAGATCTACTTGGACCCCTGACGTAGGTTGTTCCCAAACAATAGATAACACAGCATGCTCGGTACGGTAATTAATATAAACAATTCCCTCAAAAACATGAAGTGGGAAAGTACCTAATGTGAACACCTACAGTTTGTTTGTCTTTGTCGCTTGATTTGACGCCTTAGCGCGTTGGCACTGATAACATAAACTAAAACAAATGGCCTAACTATAAACAAGGCAGCCATCTTAGAAGAATTAATTAAATAAATTGTGTAGCTGTGCGTGACAATTGCTTGTCCCTGAGATACATGTAGGGCTGTTTCCTATGCGCATGTGGTTTGAGGGCCCTGTTCAATGTGATATGTGTCCCACTGCAGTCTCCTTCCACGAATGGTCCTAATGCTCCCATCCCATCTGGGCAGGTTTTGTTGTCATGGTGCGCTTTGTATATTTTGGCCATTTGTCTCTTCGTGTATTGTGCATGCCATTGTGCTTCCATTGTGGTGTGATGTGTTTGTCCATTGCAGGGTTGTTTCATAGTGGTGTTGTATGTGTGCCATGGCATGTCGATCAATGTGTGTGTTGTATGTGTGGACAGTCCCTGGCCAGTGTTAGGTGTGAGTGTGTGTATGTTATTTGTCATGTGCAGTAGTTGTGTTGTTTCTGTGTGTGAGAATGTTGTGTGGCCTTCCGTGTTCCTGTGCCTGAGATGAGTGGAATTGTGTAGTGTTCCCGTGCAGTGTGTGTGTGCTGGCCGAAGTGTGTGCATTGTGTGTGCGTCGGTGTCCGTGTTGTTATATGTCAGTTAATTTATGTTGTATGAAGCATGTAGCTGCGGTGTCCCCCCATGATGTGTTTGCCGACGCAGCATGCTATTTTTAAAGGGTTAATGTTACAGGTAGGAGTGTGTACTTATGGCTGCTGTCGTCCACGGCAGCGTTGATTTTGTTGCTTTTGTTGCTTTTGGAAAGCAGCGGCATGGCGTTTTCAAAGGGCTCCAAGGAGGCTCCAGACCTGTGTAACTGTCTGCAGGTGAGTGTCTCCCTTTATTGTGTCTGTTTCCACCAGTTTCTACGTGGTAGTGGGACCACCATGGTCACATTGGCGGTGTCCAACCTCGTAATGAGGCCGGCGGAAACATGGTCTCTACCGGCCTGTTTGTGCTGCCGGGGGACCGTGGTCGTCTGTGCTGCCTGGCGGTGGCGGACCGGTGACGGTCTTCTGTTTCTACGACCGCCAAATGTGTAATACCGTGGTGTGCTCCGCTCCGCCAGGCCGTTGGTGGTCAGACCGCCAACACTGCAGTCCTTGGACCTCTAAACTCATAATCAACTCCTCAGTCTATTAAATTAAATACGTTTTTTGTACAGCAGAAATGCTGAACTTGCATATTATTCAATTTACTAAACCTGTAAGGCCTAGTAACATTTTAATGATTTTTCCAGGCCTGTGAAGGTTTGCAAGCTCATTCCAACAGATCTAAAGCTGCGACCACTGCGTTAGCATGTGGAGTTCTGTTACTGGAGCTCTGCCAGGCAGCAACATGGACTTTCCTGCATACTTTTACCAAACACTACTGCCTTGTAGGCCAGGTCCATAAGGATGGGTATTTTTCCCATTCAGTCCTGCAGGATTTCCTCCTTTGAAATTAGTTTGCAGACACACCACCGGGGATGGTATTGCTTGAGTATTGATTCTAAGGTTAGGAATCTGAGGTTAGCATAATCCTCACCTCTGGTCTTGACATAGAATATAACATTTCCTAACTTTAATAACAGAAAGTTTCAATTCTATTAAGGACATGGAGGTGAGGATTATCACCTCCCACAGCAAGATGCTTCTCCTCTCCAGATGACAAAGGGGATGAAGGATACAATTGGGACTTTCCTATGGTATAAGTATGACTATTTTGCCATTATCATGCGTTTGAAGACATTGCTATGTGATTTATTTGCTTGCCCTCCACTTGAACATCATATTGGTCCTGGATGGAAGAATTACGAGATGCAAGACTGAGCTTTGTTTGCAGGAGACGGAAAGCGCCCGGGACATCTTGTTTGGGGTCAAGGGCAACAAGTTTTTATGTTTACTTTGTCCATGGGACAAGTAGGCCCAACCCTCTGCAGCACAAACCCTTTAGCTACCTGTTTACTGCAGTTGAGGTAATGTGTTTCCAAAAGGTAATGCTGTTCGAACTTGTATTTATGGTTCATTATTTGAAAACCTTCATTATTATGGTGAGTGCTGTAAATAAATGTTTTAAGGTCACACTTCACTACTGACGTTGGTTCCAGTACAAAAAAAAAAAAAAAAGTGTATACACATGTTTGAAAAGTTTAGGCTATGAGGCTAAGTATAATGCTCCCAGAATGCTCTCTGATTAGATGCAAATGAAGTGTCATTTAATAAAATGTTTTGATGCATGCTAGTATTTCCCAAAAATATTTCTAATGGAAAATCAGTGTAACCATTTTCAACACGATTATGGCAAGCATGAAAATAAACAAACAATGACAAAGCCAACTGATCTGACATCTTTTTATAAGTCCTTTAGTTTCATCAATGAGTGTCTTGTTTTGACATGGCTTTTGTAACACTTTATTGTTGTGGGAGCTACCAGGCCTTCAACATTGTAACAAACACTGGCAAAAAAAAAAAAAAACGTTTTTGAACTCTAAAAGCACACGTTGCCACCAGTGGCATAACAAAGGCCCCGCAGCCGCTCTCCAGTCTGGAGAGGGTGCTCCTCCATGTTCTTTGCAAAGGGGCACCCTCCAGTTTCGTTATGTCACTGATTGCTACTGTAGTTCCTGACACTGAACAAAACTACTTTGTGTGCCAATATGCTCCTTGTGGAAGAGCAGAATGCGATCACTCACAGTAAAGCCATCCGAAAGAGAGAGAAATAGAAGTTTAATAAAAACAAAATGTCTTTGTTAACACCAGACCTAATTAGGGACCAAGACCCACATGTAGGTAGCTTTTTGCATGTTGCAGACAGCGACTTTCGCTGTTTGCGACGTGCAAAAAACACATTGCAATGCACAAACCCAGTTTTGCGTTTCGGTAACCTGGTTACCGAATCGCAAAACGGGTTTGTGACTCACAATTAGGAAGGGGTGTTCCCTTCCTAATTGCGACTCGCAGTGCAATGTAGGATTGTTTTGCGAATGCGGGTGCAAACCAATCGCAGTTTGCACCCATTTCAAATGGGTGCTAACACTTTCGCAAAAGGGAAGGGGTCCCCATGGGACCCCTTCCCCATTGTGAATGTCACTGTAAAAAAAATTTCAGAGCAGGCAGTGGTCCTGCGGACCACTGCCCGCTCTGAAAAAGTGAAACGAAAACGTTTCATTTTTCGTTTTTGTAATGCATCTCGTTTTCCTTTAAGGAAAACGGGCTGCATTACAAAAAAAAAACTGCTTTATTGAAAAGCAGTCACAGACATGGTGGTCTGCTGTCTCCAGCAGGCCACCAGCCCTGTGAGGGCCGCCATTCGCAAGGGGGTCGCAAATTGCGACCCACCTCATGATTATTCATGAGGTGGGCATTTGCGAAGCCCTTGCGAATCACAGATGGTGTCAGGGACACCATCCTACATTCGGATTTGCGAATCGCAATTTGCAGGTCGCAAATCTGAACCTACCTACATGTGGCCCCAAATTCTTAAAGAAAGTCACAAAAGTGCACCCATGGTATATGTCGTACCCCTATAAAATATTTGTGAACTGTATTTTAGCATGGGTAAATACGCATGTGTAGATTTGCTCATGTGAAAATCTATTGAGCATTTGCAAGTTCATTTTCCCTCCAGCCACTTTCTTCCCAACCCTGGAAGAAGTTCTAATTCTGCCATTGTCAGGAGTAAATGTCCAACCTTTCTTATTATGGGAAAATATTAGAGAGAAGCTGGTGAAAATCTTTAAAACATGCAGGTTAGTAGGTTTGCAGACTCAAAGGCATTCCAGCCCTGGAACTATTGCTTACTGCTTCCTCCAGCCCCAGTATGCAGATCTGCAGAAAGGTGGCAAAATAAGGAAATTGCTACAGTAGGGATTGAAACTGCAAGTATTCAAGCCCTACTATGGTAGTAGCCCTGGCATAATCAGAGAGGCTATTATCAGAGCTCTTACATAATGAGATTGCTGCCATAATTTGGCGCCACACTACATGGCACCAAAGGGACAAGTAGATCTTTTTACAGGACAAGTAGATTTGAGAAGCAACCTGTCCCCTGGACAAGTAGATATTTTAATAAATTCCACACCCCTGCAATAATTATCAAAAGTAAATGTGCTTTGCCAATGTGTCCCTAATTAGTGCTGACCTATCTTTAGTATTTTTTAGTGCAGGCTAAGTACCCAAGTGCAGCTTCAATAAAAAAAAATCACCAATTTGCACGGCATTTTTAATATCACAGGCTTACATACGACACATCTACAAAAGTTACAATAACATTAGTAGAATCAGTTATACCACTGCATAGACATTAATAACATAGAATCACAACAGTATCAGCAGGAGTCCTTGGTTCAGTCCTCACAAACAAGAACAAACAGCAACATTAGAAAAAACAAGTCATGTGGTGGTGTTAACTCACATTATGAGTGCTACATAATCTTCCCATCACTGGCAATTACTGCAAACATTGATAATTAACAGTGACATCCATAGAACTTGAATGGCCACATGGAAGCTACACAGGGGACATCAGAGGGTGTGATAGAAGGGTGTTGTCACTTACCCATGGATGGACTGGAAGGGGTTATGACAGATAGGAGTGGGGATGGGGAGGGAAAAGGGCTATTGGGGGTGGTTATGTCTCTGCCAGGGTTGGTATTAGTGACGGGCGCCCAATTCTTCTTTGTATATGTGCAAGTAATAGTGCTTCCCAGTCTGCAGTTCTGAGGTATTTGCGCAGTCCTTATGTTTCTTCCCTCCTAAGCACCACTGCCTCTGTCAGCTTCGACTTAAGCATCGCCGCACACCAGTGGGCTATATGGCAAAACCTGGGCTTTCCAATGCATGGCAATTAGTCTGCACGCTATCAGCAATCCTTTATCTATGAATTGGTTGGACGTTTTATCTGTTTTTAAGCACCTGAACAGTGCAACTTCCATCGTGCATACATCCATATGACCAGTCACCTCTCTCAGCAAGTTGGACACTGCCACCCATGAGGTTACAGCCTCTGAGCAGCTCCAGGACATGTGGATCATGCCAGCACCTGCTTGTTGGCATCTCAGACAACCAAAGGAGGACCCAAATATTTGGGACAGAGCTGCAGGTGAGGTAAGCTCTATGCAATATATTATGCTGGATGTACTGGAACTTGGTATCCCACAACAACTTCCTGGGGTATGTAAGTACTGTTTCCTACTCTTTCCTGGTCAACTCGCAACCTAAGCCCCTCTCCCACTCCCTACAGACTACATTCAACAGGTCGTGTGTGGTGAATGCTAGTGCACGAACAAACCAGGTGAAAAGACAACGGCCTCCATCCATTATGTACAGTGAATTTATGAGAGGGGGCTGATGGGGTGGCCAAGGAGCTAAAGATGGCGGACACAGAGTAACTTCACTCCGGGGCCTGAACATCACAATCAACATTAATCCTGCAGTAATCAGGGATCCAGGAGGCTCCCTCACCTCTTTCCCTAACACAGCTGCATAGAGGGGAGCTGCAGAGCTGAGGAGGCAGCCCACCCTCCAACTGATTGGGGACGCCCAGACTGCAACAACAGCATGAGCTAGCCTACCGCATGTCCGCTCTCCACACCCCTCTTCCGAGCGGGAACGCCTCATTGCTATGATCCATGGAGAGTGGTCAGTCAACAGGGCTGACTACTGGGCTGCACTGATCCCGGAGGTGGAGGCAAGAGACTTTGGTGCCATTGCACCATACCAGGGTGTAAGCAGTATGAAGACTGCCTCGCCTTCATAGGCCAGCAGTGCAGGCCTGCCGCATCGCCTCACTCAGCACCTGACCCTTGTGAGGGGGGTCACACAGCCATGACAAGCCCTGATATTGGCAGAAGTTAGCATGAATTGACGAAAATACCAGGCCAGACCCGGACTGAGAGATGAGGAGCCCCAGCGCTTCGGCGCAACCCTGGCGAGCAGGCTGCAGGAAAATAGCATCTTTCTGGCATAGATGTCCCCACTTTTTGCCTGGTGTCAGTACCTTTAGACTGTAGCACACTGGGATCCTACTAACCAGTGTCAGTATTCTCTTCCCTAAATTTAGTTCCATAGTAACTTTTACACCGAACAATTGGCATACTGGTGCCCCCAAATAGGTCTCTAGTATATGGTACTAAGATACCCAGGGAATTAGTACACCATGGGTACCCCATGGAATGCAGCATGTATTGTGCCGCCCATGTAAAATGGGAATACAGGCTTGCCATTGCAGCCTGTGTGAAATGGTGCATGCACCTTTCACCCTAGATATACATTATATCATGGTCACTGCACGCTCACCCTATAAGACACCCCTAAGTTTGGCTCTTCAGCCCAAGGGCAGGGTGCATGGTTCTCTGTGTGAGGGCACACCTGCATGAGCAGAGGTGCCCCTACAAATCCCAGACTCCATTTACTGGGCTTTGTATGTGTTGTGAAGCCATCCTAAGGTATGTAGTGTACACTGGTCAACTCGAGATGTACAACTACATAATGGCATTATCAAACATAGGCATGTTTGGTATCAAACATGTTGGAATCATGCAACTACAGCGATTTCAGTGTTAGTTGCCTGATCCCATGCATTTTAGGGGTTCGCTAGGGGATCCCCCATACCAGCCTGTACAGCCTTGCAGGCTCTGCATGCCAGCCCGTGCTGCTGCAGAACCCAGACACTGTTCTGCCGTCTTGCAGCTGAGCTTAACTCTGGCAGGGGAAGGCAGAACAAAGGATTTCCTGTAAAAGAAAGGTGTAACCACCTCTCCTTTAGAAATAGGTGTCACTGGGCTGGGGGTGCCCTTGAGCACCACCAGACTGCTTTGAAGGGCAAATTATTGCATAAACTGGTTTTCACCAGTGCAGGAACACCCCGAGTTCCTGCTCTGCCGCGAAACCACACAAAGGACAGGGGAGTGACCGCCCTGCTGTCCAGCTCCTCCTCTAGGGAGGTGCACAGAGTTCTGCCAGGTGGCCACTTGATTCTGCCACATCTTGGAAATAAGATGAGCAGTGGCCCCTGTTAATCTCCCTTGGAGTGAAGGAGTCACTCCCCTGCATCCGCAGGCACCTCAATGATGATTACCAGACACTGTTCTGCCGTCTTGCAGCTGAGCTTAACTCTGGCAGGGGAAGGCAGAACAAAGGATTTCCTGTAAAAGAAAGGTGTAACCACCTCTCCTTTAGAAATAGGTGTCACTGGGCTGGGGGTGCCCTTGAGCACCACCAGACTGCTTTGAAGGGCAAATTATTGCATAAACTGGTTTTCACCAGTGCAGGAACACCCCGAGTTCCTGCTCTGCCGCGAAACCACACAAAGGACAGGGGAGTGACCGCCCTGCTGTCCAGCTCCTCCTCTAGGGAGGTGCACAGAGTTCTGCCAGGTGGCCACTTGATTCTGCCACATCTTGGAAATAAGATGAGCAGTGGCCCCTGTTAATCTCCCTTGGAGTGAAGGAGTCACTCCCCTGCATCCGCAGGCACCTCAATGATGATTACCGGTTTGTGGATCCTGCAGTCCCACAGACTCTTCAACGCTCTACAACACAGATGGTGGTTCTGTAACTTTCCAGAGGTCTGACCTATCTTCCTTACAACTGGGAAGTCTATGGTCCCTCGCTGGAGCTGCTTGGCTGGAACCCCTGTGCACAGAGGTCCGTTTGTCATTGGCAATGCTTGTTGGCTCTTCAGTCCAAAGACCCCCTGGCTCCAAGAAGCCCCAGCCTCCAGCACTTTCCAGCTCCAAGAATGACATCCTCTCTGCAACTCCTGCGATGTAGGAACACCTCTTTGGTGTGCTGCTGAGGCCTCCATGCGACTCCCTGTGCCTGCTACCAGAGGGTCCTGCTGGGGGTGCCATCAATTCCTGCTGGCTCTCCTCTGTGTTGAGGGCTGGCCCTGACCCACCATCCAAGGTTGGGTCACCTGGACCTTGCTGGTCCCCACAAAACCTGCAACCTCCTTGCAACGCTTCCCTGCATTTTCCAAGGCTTGTTTGTGATTTCACTGACCTCTGACCCCTCTGTAATTCGACAACTGTCATGGGACAGCTCATGGATGACTCCTGGAATCTTCCTGCACCGCCTGGATTCCACAGCTGCACTTCTTCGTTCAACAGGAAAGCATCTCTGAGAAGGGTGGGCATTGCCCTGCTGCACTGCCTAGGCACCTCTGGGTGGTCTGAACTCTGTCCCCTCTTTCCTTGGGTCCTCTTTTTCAGGAATCCATGCCTGGGTTCCACCGACCTGGTCCACGGGTCACGACAGCAGCTGGGAAACCAAGGTACCCATTGACTTCAACAGGAGGTTCTGACACAATTTCACCCCATGCACCTGGGCTCCCTGGTGTAGGTACTCCACTGTTTTAGGTATCCACAGGTGGGGGTCCTAAAATGTGAAACCTCCAACCACGACTTCCCCATGTTATCCTGTGGACACTGACCCTGGATTACAACTCTGAACATGGGCGACTAGGGAATCCTACCCACTTACGTTTGCAGATTTAGTACTATTCCAGTCCTAAGGGTCCTTGGGTGGTAGTGTGCATTGGCAGTGATTTTCATTCAATTTTTTTAGTATATGGTTTGGCCCTCCCCCCATAGGGGCCCATGTTATTTTATGCCTTTACTTATGTGTTGCTGAGTATGTTTTTTTATGTTCATATCTCCAGTTAAGAGATATACCAAAGTTAGTTCTACAGTGTGTGTTACAATATATATAACATCTTTCTCACACTGGAGTGGTTATTTCCTGTGTGTACATCACTGACTGACCTGTGTGGCATTTGCAACCACTTTACACCCTCCTAGGTAAGCCTTAGCTGCTCTCCACAGCTACCCCTCTGAAAGCTCTGGTTAGCTAAAACCTCCTACACTATCACTAAGGGTTGCCTGGACTCATTGCAGGGTGCCTCAGCTATAGGTGTACACCATATACTGAGCCAGTCTACAACATAGGCCGCTGGGGGACTTAGGGAGGCCTGCGACCTGATTTCCTACCAGGACAGTAGACTTGCCCTGGTGCTCAGCCTGACGAGTGAAAGTAGTGGCACAGCACTATTGACGGCAGGCAGTGGACGGACCCTGAGCCCCCCCCTCGACTTTACCCCGCCCCTTTGCAGGGCAGCTCCAGAGGACACCTGCACCAGGGAAGCCATGTGGAGGGCGTACTGACCGCTCTTCAACATCAGCTCACCTTCATCGACAATGGCAGCTGTGGGCCTGGGTAGCCCTGCTTGGTGGCACCGCGGGCTTAGAGGTGTTCAGTCAGGCGTCATCCAAGCTTTCCCACTGCACAGATGTGCTCATCTCACCCCCCTCATCTCCCAAAGCTAGCCTTCAGAAAAGGGCTGGCAGCAAAGCAGGTGCATAGGAATCAGGATCATCCAGTGCACAATGGTAGCACAACACCCTCCCTCTGCTCCTAGACAGACTGGGGGGACCTGCAGGCAAGGGCAATTGATGTCAGTCCATACTCACCCCAGGGGAGAGTAGAAATACTGGCAGGGATTAAGAGAGTGCTGCATCGGGTCATCAACTAGGCAGATCCAACCCTGCATACCGTACCAGGGCAAGCACAGCACCCGGGGGAGAGGGCCGCTGGCAACAAAGCTCACAACTGACACTGGCAGACTCTTATCCCATGGACAATGGCTGGAGTCATCCCACATACAGTGGCCCGGCAACTTACTGGCTGGGCTGATCAGGAAGACCATGGTTAGACAGAAATCAACTAAACCTCACTCTGGCCCATCTTCTTCCACACTCCATCATGAGGAGGACCCTGGACACAGGACAAGGACCTCCAGGCCTCCACAGGACTCAGATGAAAAACCAGACACCATCCTGCTCGCCAGTGAATCGTCTCGCTCATCAGTAGAAGTGCGCATAGATCAGATACGCATGGAATTTGGTCTCCTTCGCAAGGATCAGCAAAACCTGGCTTCCCGGGTCACCGACTTGGAACATCATATCTCAGAGATGGCATCACAGTTGAAGACCTAGGAACGGACCACCCAAGACCTTCTGGACAAAGTGCAATGGTTAGAATTATGTGCTGAGGATGCCAACAGTAGAGTTCACGCAACAAAATCCGTGATGTGGGTCTCCCGGAGGGTGCAGAAGGTACCCAGTTAATGATAGACTTCTTTGAGGACTGGGTAAAATTGTTCAGGTCCACCAATGCCCTAACCCTCCATTCCATTTCACCATGAAAGAGCACACTGGGTCCCAGCATGCAGGCCTCCACCAGGGTAGTCCCCACGCCCAGTGGTAGTCCAGTTACTCCACTACAAAGACTGAGATGTGATTTACAGGCCGCCAGACTTGTGGCACCACTGTTCTATGAAAATAGCCAGGTGTCTGTGTTCTCAGACTATGCTGCAAACCCAACAAAAATCACTTGTTTCTGGCAGTCAAACGCAGACTCTGGAAGCTGCTTGTCCAGTACTCGCTGCTATTCCTGGCGAAGCTCAAAATCCTGCATGACAACCGAGCATCCTTCTTTCCAGAACCTGCCTCTGCCTGGGTGTAGGAGGCTATCCTGGTTCGTAGCGGGTACCAAAGCTACTTACATCTTATACCAGGTTCGGCTATCCCTTATTAGTGAAATGTAGGCAGTGTCTAGAAGCCAGGCTCTCTAGGGTAGCTGTAGCTGAGCAGCCAAGGCTTTTCTAGGAGACATGCAAAGCTCATGCAATACAACTGTAGTCAGACAATAATCACACACATGAAAGAAAATATTCAGTGTTAAAAAAATAAAGGCACTATATTTTGGTGACACAAATGACAAAAATACCTTAGAGACTATACTCCCTTAGGCGGTAATTAATATACACAGTATATAGAGTAAAATGCAGAAATAACTGTAAAAACAGTTAGAAAACAGTGCAAATAGTGAAAATCACAATAGTTAGAAATGGGCCTGGGGGAACACAAACCATGTACTAAAATAGTGGAATGCGAACGTTAGTTTCCCACCTAGGCAAGTGTGGTGTATAGAGGGGCGCTGGAAGTATTAGAAAACCCCAAAGGTAAGTAATAGAACCCACCCCAGAGCCCAGGAAAGCAGGAGTAAATCACAGTGACTTTCTTAGAACACACAAGAACACATGATAGAAGATTTTGCAAGAACCAGAAGAGACTGCAAGACACCAACGATGGATTCCTGGACCTGACGACCTGTGGAAGAAGGGGACTAAGTCCAAGAAGCACTGAAGAGTACAGGGAAAACAGGAGCCCCTGCTAACCCGGCTGAAGGAGCAAAAGAAGAACCAACAGTACTGCACCCAAGAAGAAGGATACAGGTTCCTGGTTGGTGCAGATGATGTCCCACACTGGATGACTGACTGCAGTCTGGTTTGCGTTGCTGGATTCCGTCAACAAGCCTTGGCAGACACAAAGCTTGCAGTTAGCGAGAAATGGTACTGCCCGGGACCAGGAGGGACCTGGTGGCCTCTGCCCAGGTGGAGGAGACAGAGGGAGGTCCCAGCAACTCCAAAATCCCTCAGAAGGCCAGGCAGCAGGTACAGGAGTCCCACAGCATGGGGACAAAGAAGGTGCAAAAGGAGGCCCATGCAGGGCTACAACAAAGGGTCCCAAGCCACCAGAGTACCACGCAGGAAGCTGTGCGTCGCAGGAAGGAGTGCTGGGGGCTGGAGCTGCACGGTGCATGAAGAACTTCGTGGAAGGATGCCAACAAGCTTTGGCAACTGGAAAACACACAGTGCAATGGGGTACTGTCATGTGTGGGGAGGCAAGCTCTTACGTCCACCAAAATCTGGACCAGTGCAGTCCACCACCCATGATGCAGGATCCTCGCAGCTCACCAGGAGAGGGGCCCCTCACAACCGGTCATCATTGCAGAGAGGTGCCTGCTGAAGCAGAGGAGTGACTCCCTCACTCCAAGGGAGATTCCTTCGTTCTTCTGGTGCAGGCTGAAGACAGGCTGACCTCTGAGGATACCTGACCAGGAAACAGTTGCAGTTGCTGGCAGGACCTGAAGATACATTGTTGCAGAAGTCCTCTTTGCTTCTTTGTTGCAGTTTGTAGAGTTCCTGAAGGGTCCAGATGCAGTTTCTTCGGTGAGAAGGTGAAGTAAAGGATGCAGAGGATTCCTGCTGGAGTCTTGCAATCCGAATCTGAAGAACCACCCAAGAGAGAGACCCTAAAGAGCCCTGAAAGGGGGACTGGTCAGCTAAACAGGTAAGCACCTATCGGGGGAGGGCTCTGACATCACCTGCTGGCACTGGCCACTCAGATGCTCCCAGAGTGCACTGCCAACTTGGAATCCAAGACGGCAAAACCCAGGGACCCTCTGGGGTGGTGATAGACAGGGGAGTGGTCACTCCCCTTTCATTTGTCCAGTTTCATGCCAGAGCAGAGACTGGGGATCCCTGAACCGGTGTAGACTGGATTATGCAAGCAGGGTACCAAATGTGCCCTTCAAAGCATTTCCAGTGGCTTGGGGAGGCTACCCCTCATAAGCCAGTAACATCTATTGCCAAAGGGAGAGGGTGTAACACCCCTCTCCCAAAGGAAATCCTTTGTTCTCCCTTCCTGGGCTTGAGCTGCTCAAGCAACAGGAGGGCAGAAACCTGTCTGTGAGGTGGCAGCAGCTGGGGCTGCCTGGAAAACCTCGGAAGGCTAGAATGGCAATACTGGGGGTCCTCATAGGGGCCCCCAGAGTGCATGGAATCATACAACCAATGCTTGTAAAAACATTGGGGTATGATTCCAACATGTTTGATACAACATCCCTATGTTCAGAGTTACCATTATGTAGTTGGACATAGGTTGTGACCTATGTACAGTACACGTGTAAAATGGCGTCCCTGCACTCACAAAGTCCATGAAAATGGTCCTGGAGTCGTGGTGGTGCCTCTGCTAGTGCAAGGGTGACCTCACACACAGGTACTCTGCACCCTGCACTCAGGGCTGGAGGGCCAGCTATAGGGGTGACCTATAAGTGACCTGGTGCAGTGTAAATGGCAGTGAAAGGGTGCATGCACCTTTTCACGCAGGCTGCAATGGCAGTCCTGCAGAAGCCTTTGCATGGGCTCCCTATGGGTGGCAAAAGAAATGCTGCAGTTCATAGGGATTCCCTGTAGCCCCAATGCCCTGGGTATTTAGGTACCATATACTAGGGACTTATAAGGGGGTACCAGTATGCCAATTTTAGGTGTAATACTGGGTTACCAGTATGCAGTGACAACATTTAGAGGAAAGAGAGCATAATCACTGTGGTCCTGGTTAGCAGGATCCCAGTGAACACAGTCAAGTACACTGACATCAGGCAGAAAATGATAGTAAACAAGGCAAAAAGAGGGTACTTTCCAACTCCCTCCGGGTCAATTTTGGTTCTTGTGAGCCTGGAGGGAACCCTGGCCTAACCCAGATTAGTGTGTTTGCATTAGAGGTCAGTGCAAGGGGGAAAGTAACCTAGACTTCCGCGGCACACAAAAGACTTAAGAAATTCTCTGTGTACCATAAATGGGATATCAAAAAGAAATGTATTCCTTCATATAATACTTTGATCATATTAATCCGTTTTTACAAGTGAATATTGATTGAACATGTAATTTTGTTCATGAGAGAGTATATATTATATTTTCACATTCGTCTCAATAGGTGCTCCTAATAAAAACAGTGAAAGTGCTGAAGTGCAGGTAAGTGAAGGTGATATATACAGTCAGTGCAGAGTGTGGTTTTAAGAAAATTATGAACTTCGAGTGGCTCCTTCAGTCCAGGAAGCC
The DNA here is from genome assembly GCF_031143425.1 of Pleurodeles waltl. Lineage (NCBI taxonomy): Eukaryota > Metazoa > Chordata > Amphibia > Caudata > Salamandridae > Pleurodeles > Pleurodeles waltl. Next base: position 1,322,835,758 of record NC_090444.1, read on the forward strand.
CTGAAGTTTCACAAAATGTCTTTGCATTTGTCTCAACCACTCTTTGGAGTTATGTCGACGTTTCGACCCCGTAATAAGGTGAGTCAAGAAAGGGTCATCATCAGGACAAGGATAATCCAATTGGTAGCACCTATGGGTGGTATAAATCACTGTATTACTAGAGTTTTTCTTAAAACCACTCTCTGCACTGACTGTATATATCACCTTCACTTACCTTCTGTATCCCGCGGAAGTCTAGGTTACTTCCCCCTTGCACTGACCTCTAATGCAAACACATTTATTACCCTGGTCATAAGGGTTAGAGGGTATTGGCCTCATTGGTTTACTAACCCAGATTAGGGCTCCACAAGTGAAGCCAGAGTATGTGGGTCAAAAACGTTGCCCTCTCTAGCGCTTTTGAAGCCGGGCATTCTCGCCTCCCATGATCCGAGTCTCTTGTGGCAGTGCAATTTATGCACCCCTCCACCTAAGATACTGTTGAACAGCATGTCTCTTCTGCGCAGTGCCCATACCATGGACATTCCACATGATTATGCTAAGCTTAGTCATGCCAGTGTCCTAACTGGAGGAGTGAGCCCTGAAGCAGATCATAAGCCACATCATCAGAGTTATACAACCAAATATGAATGTTGCACTTCCTAAAAAGGATACATTAATACACCACATAAATCTACAAACTGTAAAAACATAACCCCCAACTCCCTACCCAGGGAACCCTCAAACATTACGATCGGCCAACAGTTGACGAAATGTCCCATGGATGTGATGCTCCTGCATGTGTACCGGCATGCATAATGTCTGCCCTCGAGCTAGGCAACGGGGATAGCGAGCCTGTCTCTGGTTTTCACAGCGTGTAAGCAATCTGCAGCTCTGCTCACTCTGGGTCAGTTGGGAGAACCCATTACTACATTATCATGGTGTTGGACCTGGCCCTTTTGACAGGGTCATCCCCAAACTTTTTGCCTCCTTCCTCCTATTTTTTCTGACCTGTTGTTGTTGGCTTTTGAACTCTGAGCACTTTACCTCTGCTAACCAGTGCTAAAGTGCATATGCTCTCTGTGTAAATTGTACTGTTGATTGATTTATCCATGATTGGCATATTTAATTTACTTATAAGTCCCTAGTAATGTGCACTGTATGTGCCTAGGGCCTGTAAATTAAATGCTACTAGTGGGCCTGCTGCACTGGTTGTGCCACCCACTTTAGTAGCCCCTTTACCTTGTCTCAGGCCTGCCATTGCAAGGCCTGTGTGTGCAGTTTCACTGCCACTTCGACTTGGCATTTAAAAGTACTTGCCAAGCCTAAAACTCCCCTTTTTCTACATATAAGTCACCTCTAATGTGTGCCCTAGGTAACCTCTAGAGCAGGGTGCTGTGTGGGTAAAAGGCAGGACATGTACCTGTGTAGTTTACATGTCCTGGTAGTGTAAAACTCCTAAATTCGTTTTTACACTACTGTGAGGCCTGCTCCCTTCATAGGCTAACATTGGGGCTGCCCTCATACATTATTGAAGTGGTAGCTGCTGATCTGAAAGGAGTAGGAAGGTCATATTTAGTATGGCCAGAATGGTAATACAAAATCCTGCTGACTGGTGAAGTTGGATTTAATATTACTATTCTAGAAATGCCACTTTTAGAAAGTGAGCATTTCTTTGCACTTAAATCTTTCTGTGCCTTACAATCCACGTCTGGCTGGGTTTAGTTGACAGCTCCTTGTGCATTCACTCAGACACACCCCAAACACAGGGTACTCAGCCTCACTTGCATACATCTGCATTTTGAATGGGTGTTCCTGGGCTGGGAGGGTGGAGGGCCTGCTCTCACACAAAGGACTGCCACACCCCCTACTGGGACCCTGGCAGACAGGACTGAACTGAAAGGGGACCTGGTGCACTTCTAAGCCACTCTTTGAAGTCTCCCCCACTTCAAAGGCACATTTGGGTATAAAACAGGGAATCTGCCCTATCACCTCAGACACTTCCTGGAGAAGAAACCTGAACCAGAACCTGCACCCTGACAAGAAGAACTGCCTGGCTGCCCAAAGGACTCACCTGACTGCTTTCTACAGAGGACTGCTGCCTTGCTGTTGCCCTGCTGCCTTGCTGAACTCTTGCCTTGCTGCAGAAGTGCTCTCCAAGTGCTTGGATAGAGCTTGCCTCCTGTTCCCTAAAGTCTCAGGACCAAAAAGACTTCTCTCTTTCAACTGGACTACTTGTGCGGTGAAAAATTTGACGCACAGCTTGCTCCGCAGTGAGAAATTCACTGCACGCCGAACCGGAAAGACGGCGCTCAACTTTGCGAGAAAAAGATCGATGCGGCGCCTGCGTGCGACCGGAACTTTGACGCACGGCCGGCCTGGACAATGCCGCCCGACTTCCAGAGAGGAAATCGACGCAGTGCCTGCCGTGAGGGAGAAAATTCCACGCACAGCCCACCAGAATGACACGCAGCCGGACAACAAGCCCAGGATTCCATGCACAGACCCCAGGGCGTCTGAAAACCCCGCGACCCACCAAAGGAGACCTGTCCGCGCTCCGGATATCGATGCAACATCTTCCCCACATGAAAAATAACGAGGCAAGTCTGTGTGTGAAGGGGCGAAACCGACGCACAAACCATTTTCCACGCATCTCCTCCTCTGCGGCCCTTTGCAGAGATTTTTCACTCCAAACCAGGAACTTTGTGCTTGAAAGAGACTTTGTTTGCTTTTTAAAGACTTATGACACTTTATATAACTTTCCAGTGATATCTTTACAATCTCTTATTGCATCTTTTATTGTTTTGCCCTGCAAATATCCAGATAAATATTATATATTTTTCTAAACACTGTGTGGTGTATTTTTGTGGTGCTATATTGTGTTATTGTATGATTTATTGTACAAATACTTTACACATTGCCTTCTAAGTTAAGCCTGACTGCTCAGTGCCAAGCTACCAGAGGATGGGCACAGGATAATTTAGATTGTGTGTGACTTACCCTGACTAGAGTGAGGGTCCTTGCTTGGACAGGGGGTAACCTGACTGCCAACCAAAGACCCCATTTCTAACACATGGGTATAGATCTCAAAGGGGTATTATTTCTGCCTGAGGTTCTTGTTGTCATGTAAGCTCATCCACCGTTTGCGGTGCCACCTCCGACAATGTTTCCGAGACCATGTTACTGGAAGTGCGAGTGGATTGCCATTGTCCGAACTGTGAGCAGGGGGTGAACGCTTGTCTGCCCACAACGTAACCACCATCGTCAGAGCCTGGGCCTGTTCTTCCTTTGCCTATTCTGGAGTGGATGTCCCTTGGATTCCAGCACCACTATTTTTGCATGTCCTGAGCTTCCGGTGATGTGATGCTTGTGCCTCATGTTGTCAGCATGGCAGTGACGGGGAAGCGGACATTTCATAGCGTCAAAGTTCAACCCAGTTCCAGGCATCCTCTGGCTCGGTAAAGAAGTAACTTTTATTCCCAACCACGACCTTGAGTTTTGATGGAAAAAGGAAGGAATAGTGGTGGCCAACCTGCCTCAATTTGTGCTTCACCACCAAAAAAGGTAGCCCTGCGGCGCTACTCAGACATGCTGAATTCTGGGAAGATAAATACTCTGCCATTTTCATAATGGGACAGCTTGGCTGTTCTAGCTGCCTGTAATAGGGCTTCTTTGTCTCTGTAGTTCATTATGCAGGCCACTACAGGTTGAGAAGTTGCCCCCATCGGTGGCCACTGTGCTGGGACACGATGGGTGCGCTCTATGAGGAAGTGTGCGGATAGTTATTCCGGTGCTCTCTCTCTCAACAGCCAGGCGACAAAGAACGTCACAGGATCCACTCCCTCCGGCCCCTCCGGGAAGCCTACTATGTGAAGATTATTTTGGCGCAAGCAACTCTCAGAATCTTCCGCCCGGGCTTTGGGTTTTCAGACCTTATTGGTAAGACAGCAAACGAGTCCTTCCAGGTCATGCAGAGTCAGGGGGATCTCTGTCATCTCATGTTCAGTGCGGGTGATGCAGTCCTTTAGTTTACATCGGTCATCTCGGCACAGTTTCAGTTCAATTGCAAATGTGTCAACTTCGGCTGTCTTGTATCCATAATGGCCATAAGTAGCTTGTCCAAATAGTTCTCTGTGCTTGGTGCTTATAATGTCATATCTACTGGGGTGTCCGATTCCAAGTGGACCATAGTACCGCCACTCTACTGCCTCCGCTGTTGAGGGCCAGCAACGCCTCTGGGAACCATTATTCTATCATGCTTCCAGTGCTGTAGGGCTCCCACACACAGACCCTTCCATGCCAGAAAGAGCTACTAGGTTGGTAAAGTGTTGCCTTGACTCGCCAGGCCCCCAAGCCTCCTACAGTTTAATCACTGGGGTGGCACAACAAGTCCAGTGTAGGAGTGAGGCCCTGATAATGGTGGAGGTCTCCCAGAGAGACAGGGCACATAACCAGTGTATTGACCCCGGCTCTGAGCCTGTGCACACCATTCAACCTGCAGCAATCTGCCAGCCCCTCCTGCAATCTCCACCCAGTAATGTTCATCTGCACTTCTTAGTCAAGTCCGCAGTGGGGCTATTGGTCAAAGTTCGGACCCACTGGATTCAGGCCTACTAACTGGCATCAACCTGAGTCTGTTCACTGATATGTGGTGCAGCCTCCTACGCTCTGACAGAGCTATGTGAGGGGCTCAGTGAGGCCACCTATGCCCCGGACTCCCCCGGTATCGGTCCTTGCTGGGGTCAATGATTATGAGATGAAGGGGGGGGGGGGGGTCGCAAAAGGGAAGCAGCCTGCTCGGTTGGTTAGCATGACTTCAGCACAATCTGATCCCCATACATTCCATTTCCTGCTAAGGACTCAACAGTAGTCCATAGTGGATGTGGCAAGAAACCCCTTTTACTGGTCCACACTGCCAGCAGAGGGAAGATGTGGAGGGATATATGGTGGAGAGGTAAGCCAGTGTATAATACCATTGAAACATCATCTTATAAGCTATTTCCCTGTTGGATAATTTCCGTTACGTTTTAGGTATGTCTCGCTAAAGGGGTTCCCATTGCTTGGACGAAATGCCCTCTGTAGTGATAGTCTGCCAGAAAGTTTGATATGTGTGGGTTTGAGGGGGTGTGGAGTGTTCAATGGTCCAGTATGTATTGCGCGATTAGTCCCTTAGACCTGTCATATGGTCTCACCAATTTTTCGAAGGGAGTATAGGGTCTGGTAGCCCCAGAATAATTGGAGGGGTGCAACGCCCAATGACACAGCTGACAGCATTGTAGCCTCATCATTTCAGGGAGATTTATGGAGGCTCCCACAAAGAGGTCTCTTAATTTCATACAGCCCTCGGCCTCCCAGCTAGGAAATGATTGGGGCAGTAACGCAAGAGTGAAATCAAGGTTACGTGCAATGGGAGTGTTGGAGGAGGAGAAGGTAGTAAGCCCCCTCCTGATTCACAATCTGTCTCATATGTCGAGTACCGCCCTAATGGGGGTAGCTATATAGGTACTTCACAATTGAGCATGCTTGGGTAGCCAGGCTAGAACACAGAGGGGCCAGCAGGCCACTGACAGATCCATGTGGAACGTGTTCCTCACTCTCCCAGACCAATCACTGAGAGATGTATCATAATTGGGTGGCCCAATAGTACTCAAGGATATTAGGGCAGGCCAGTCCACCACTTTCACTTCAGTAAAGAGTTACAGATCCTATTCAGCTTGCCATTCTGGATAAAGGAGTGAAGGTCCCGCTGTAAGAGAGTGATATCATCTTGGGGGATCGGAGTAGGCAGGGACTGGAAAAGGTACAGGCCCTGTGGGAGGGCATTCATTTTTTATGAAATTGATGCAATCCAGCCAAGAGACAATGATGGGTTTTCAGTGTCTGAGATCTGCTAGGATGAACCTCAGGGTTGTGGCCAATTGGTATGCGTCCAAAATGGCAGTGTGGGAGTTCGGTTAAGACCCCAATATCTAATTGTGTTGAGGGCCCATTGGAAAGGCATTAATGCTTGCAGAGAAGGCAGTCCTGCCTGGGTATAGTTAAACTGAGCATTATTCCATGTAGGTGCCGGTGCATGGATCCATCCTATCTCCCGATGTGCGAGACTCCACGTTTTCATCATTTACTCAATGATGGGTTATCCACTATTCCCACCATGCCCTTGGTGGAGTGAAACATGTCTAGTGCAGGGTTTCTTAGCAAGATAAAAGACTCTAGTTGTCTGCACATAGAAGGGTTAATTTTCCCCTCCGATCAGTGTACCATCTAGAACAGATGATGAGCCCTACAATAAAAAAAATACTCAGGAGATGCAGGCCTTCTGCCTGTGTTAGCATACAGTTTAGTCCTCCAGATCCTAGGCTTAGTCGACTCCCGTACAAATTTTTGAATCAGTCTTTCAACAATCATCTTTAAAGATTTCAATTGTAAGCGGGAGCATTTAGAGGACATAATTAAACCTTGGTGGAATGGTAATTCTAATACTATTTCCATTACCTGTTCTTTTTGGGGGGGGAATCTTGGTTAGTCTTTGCCATGTTCTAGCTGCAGGGCATGAAAAACTCTGCCTCGGCCTTCCCTGTCAGAGAGTCTATGTAATGTTAGGCGATAGGACTCTTGAATATTGCTGATTTAGAATTTCAGCAGGCTCATAGAGTAAGGCTCAGTAATATACCCTGGTAGTCAGACTCCCCGAAGACCAAAATAGCCGCCTGACACAACATCATCATGTCAGAACTATTTTACAGATTGCCAAAAAAAACTAGGCCCATTTATATAGGATGGACATACTATGTATATCTCCATGGACTTCCAAATCTGTTACTTTCGACTGTAATCTGGTGATATCTGTACCCGAATCAGGTGGTTGGTCATAAACCTGATATATTTAATCTCCCCTTTTATTAGTGTTATCTGTGCGGTGATGAATGAAAGTCAAGTATAATATCAAGGATTTAACATTGTGTGCCCTGTCTAATATAGTAGTGAGAAAGGTTGAGATCTTTGTAGTTATGGAAGTAACGTCCTAAAGAATCATGGAAAGTGTGTCCATTTCTGCCCCCGAAGACTGTGGATCACCTTCAGCCATATTTCCCACCCCGGTAGTGATGTATGTTAGCTTTCAGACAACTTCTGATCTAACATATATACTTGCTCCACAACAAGTCTCAGCGTCAGTCACTACGAATACGGTTGACTATCATATTAGGGGATTACTCACAGTCCAACCGTCATGAGCGGGGAGGTGGTGTTAAAAAACGATGACACTCAAAGATGTATTTTGAAAAAAAAGAAGAAAATATGTTTGCGGACAGCCCGCCTCAGACCACACTTCCCACCCCTTGAACTCTAATGTTCTTTTTCACCCACCCGCTGGAAAGATTGGAGGATTTGCCCTCTTTATACCTCCAGGGAACAAAAAGCCTACTGGATGCCAAGGATGTTGCAAAACAAGCATTAGCAAAACCAATAGGTCTCACTTATGTGAAATATATTGGCTTAGAAGGAGTGGAGTGGCAGTGCATGGCACTGTGTGGAGTGGAGAGGAGTCAAATTGTGTTAAGTGGAGTTATGTTCTGTTACATGAAGTAGAGTGCCACTTAATGAAGTGGAGTGCCTTTGCGTGGGGTGGAGTGTCATTTTGTGACATGGAGTGTAGTGTGTTGGTATTTAGTAGACTGGCATGGTCTGAAGTGACATTGTGCAACATGGAATGGAGTGGCATTAAGTGGTGTGGAGTTGCATTTAGAGGAGTGGAGTACAGTGACATTGTGTAGAGCAGGGGTCTTTAAACTGGGGGGGGTGCGGGTGGGTTCCTCTGGGGCCTCAAATGATCCCAGGGAGGTGGGGGCGCCAGGCTGTGGCCAAGAGAAGCATTATGCGGATAACAGAATAGTATGGTTGACATCATGTATTTGACTGCCTTTTTTGAAACAGTATCAGATGTTATCTGCAATGTTTAAAAAAAAGTCTAGACCTATTTAAACATTGCCAATTCAATAAAATAATTGTGAAAAATTCAGAGGGGGGGTGATCATTTTTTTTCACAGAGGGAGGGAGGAGCTGGCTTTAAAAAGTTTAAAGACCACTGGTGTAGGGTGTAGTAGCTTTGTGCTGGTGAAGTGGAGTTGGTATTGTGTGGTGTGTTATGGAGAGGAGTGGAATTGTGTGACATGGGGTGGTATTGTGTGGCTTGGAGTGAAGTGGCATAGAGTGGAGACATTATGTGGTGTGAGGTGTGGAGTAGTGTGGCATTGAGTATAGTGGAGTGGCATTGTGTGGCTTGGAATTCATTTAGTGGAGTGTAGACATAATGGAACATTCAGATATACATAAAGATGTAGTGAGAAAATTTGAATAATGTACTTATCAGGAATAGCAATATTCTGGCCATAGAGGTACAGTGGAGACATTATGTGGTGTGAGGAGTAGTGTGGCATTGAGTATAGTGGAGTGGCATTGTGTGGCTTGGAATTCATTTAGTGGAGTGTAGACATAATGGAACATTCAGATATACATAAAGATGTAGTGAGAAAATTTGAATAATGTACTTACCAGGAATAGCAATATTCTGGCCATAGAGGTAGAGGAATACACCATGTAAGAAAGAGGACTACATGTTGGAATTTGAATAGGACACTACCACATCAATGCACTAGCAGCAGGAGAATAATAGGTTACACGCAGGGAGTCGTGCAAATCAGCATTTTCCTTTCAGTACTGCAAATCTCGTCTAACTATAACGTTCCTATAACCGTCAGTTTTTTTTAAAGAGAATTATAATTATATTAATAATAATAGAGATATATAATTATATATATAATTATTATATATCATATGTTATAATAATTCAAACAAACGCGAATCTTGATGGACAAATGAGGTTTGAATGACAGCTTAATGGAATATTTCCATGTGTAATTTTACAGTATACAAATATATTTAAAGATATTGCTTGAAACAGTATTGCTGTGCCTTTCCACGCATTGCATAACATCGCGTTCGGAGAGGCATAGACAGACGCACAGGCGCAAACAACTTACGGGGAGCAGCAGTATTTTTGAACTTCCCTCTGAAATTGAGAGGTACGCTCCTCCCCACCTTCTCGTCACTTCCCGAACTTTAAACTACAGCGCACGCGCATTGGAAGGTTGCGTCAGTTGCGGGAGAGCGGTACGGAACGGGCTCGAGGCCGCCATTTAAATTTGTGAGAGCTACTCACATCGTTGGAGGGACATAATGGTGACAGTGTTATTATCATCGCACACAATGAAAGGAAGTCGGAGCTACGGAGGTGGGTGTACCGGTGTGGTCCCCTTCCCTCCGAGGCCCCGCCATTTCTTCTTCTCACGACTTGATTCGTTGCTAGGGCCCCGCTTCGCTGGGAATGACTTTATCCGATGCCAGGGCGCCCGCTTCGCTGGGATTGTGTGTGCCGGCCTCTCTGCTTCACTGCGTGAGTCTGGTCAGAGAAATAGTTATGTATTGTCCGGGCCGTGCCGGCGGCGTGGCTTGAGCTGCATGGGTGCTATACATAGAGGATCTTTTTCGAAGAAAGTCCGATAGTGCCATGTAATGGGGGCGGAGGATGTTTGGGGTAGGGAGCTCTGCTTTTTTCTCAATTGCGGGGGAGAGCGCGGCATGGAAGGCTTTCGGGTAGGTATCGGCTTTGCACCCTATATGAGTGCGGGACTGTCTTAGTCAGTTTCACTATTCGCCCCCATGAGAGGGACCGCATGGCTTTTGTTGCAATGCTTGTCCTCTAGGGTCCAAAACCGACCTGTTTTGTCGACAGCACCGCTACTTAAGATAGGTGAATTATAGCTTCTTTTGTTGCCCTCCTCCCCCCTTTACTAACTTACCAAACACATTGTTAAACTGCCTCGTGTTGGCAGTGAATTGTGAAAAGCGAGACGAAGACCAAAAAAAAAGCCGTTGATTTACGACAAGAGGGCACTAGCATTCAGTTTATGTGCCCCTGGTCTGAAGCTTCTTCTCTGGTCTGTTTTCCTTATTTACTGTTAGGGTGTTTAGAATGTTTAAGGTGATATTGAAAACATCCACTGACCTTTGGAGGGTAACCAAAGGGTTTCACTGCGCGTGTCTTCTCGAAATAAACATCGACCCCGTGTCACCTCTTCCTGTATTTGATTTTCATTTATTTCATCCTCTTAGCTGCAAGGCAGCGTTCATGGTCCAAAATGCGATTTGTTGCACCTCGTCTTAGAGATTTGTGAGCCAACACACTTAACAGGGCGAGCCAAGTGTCTGACTTCTCTTAAGAGCCGAGCTCGACGGGTGTTTTCTGAGTAAATCATAGGGCAAACCACATACAATTTAGAATTCCCAAAGTTTTTTTTTTAATTTAACAAGTTGAATACATTACATCAATGCACTGCGGCGTACACGTCACTTGGAGAAATACACCCCCCTCCTTTTTTATTTTATAAATCTCACGTTAGCACGTGTCAGTCCTGTTTGTGAGAGATTTTTTTTTTTATAGACCCAGCAACATTATAGTCTTCAAAATCCAACACGACAGGTTTTTATGCATCTGACATTCTACACGCACTTATTTGAAGGTGCTTTTATATGCAATCGCGAAGAAAAAACAGGATTGGTAAAATAAAATATTTGCCTAAAACAACACAATTTAGTTAAGTTCCTATTAGGTGAGATTTTTTTTTCTCCATTTTGTACAAATCAGTTGCCAAGTGGGTATTTGTGTCTCCCTTTTGCCTTAGATGTGTATGCTTTGTTTTTACGCATGAAAGTAGAGCCAGGGTGGCTGGAAGAAGCCACATGAAAGCTCAGTACGTTATGGCTTGAGGTTCCAGCGTGACCTCGAGCTGAGTCGGATCCAGGCTTCAGGCTGGAGCTCTCAGCGGCTCGCTCGCCTCTGCTTTGTGTGAACTAGACCTTAACAGCACGATTTATATTTCTGACCTGGTAAATGTTCTCCACAACTAAAACTGCTTTGCTAATTGTCGATTATCTACAGACCGGCCCATGAGAGAGTCGGGTTCTTAAATGATGCAGTTAGTCCACCGTAAAGCCCTTCTATTCGGTGCCATTTGAAAGAGCCACAATAGTAGCTAATCGTAAATGTTGATGTATTGTTCTGCTAAATTGATCTCCAAATTAGATAAATATGCTCTCAAAACTGAAACCTGCTATGTTCTATGAGAACTAACCCTGTTCTGTTAAGTACTTTTCGTTTTTGATTTCTGAGCAATTAAAGGTACGGAAGTGGTGAGAAAGTAAAGACTGGGTGATTGATGTGCTCGTTCACACTGAAACTGCTAGAACAGCTCATCGTGCCCGGAAAATCTTAGATGACTTGTTAGCTTCATGTCCATGGCTGGGCACTATTGGGTATTGTAGCTGTTTCCAGTTCCGACCTGCTTGTATTTTTTTTAATGACTAACTTTCTAAGACGCCCTTTTCTGTATTGAATGTTGCCGTTTATTACATTTCGACAGTAATCTGGCAACGTGGCTTCAGAAGATGTCAATGGGAATGGCACCGAAGATGCCTTGAATTCTATGAGTAACCATTCAGAACGTTTCCAGACATTGTTCGATGCGGGTTTTCACAGAAAGTAGCTGAACAGCTATATGGAATTTACAGTACAGGTGAGACCATTGAACTTAAACCCTCTTGCCTTAAAACACAACGTTCTCTGATTTGCCTTAGCAGTGTGTGACTTATAAGAACTTGAGACTGTATACTGTGGTGTCGTTGTGCAACCTCACCGTGTGATAAAGTCGCAAATCCGTCTTGCGTCCAGTCAGGCTTGTTTACAAAACCTTCGGTCCACCTTGGGTAACTGTCTTCAAGCAGTCATGCTTTGTCAAAGGAATAAGTGTCAAGTATTTAGAAGTACCACACATGGACACAGCCTAGTTCGCACCCCAACGGGGTGCGCAGTTTTTTGTTGGTTCACAGTTGGGAATGGGATCCAGTTGGGGAGGGTGGGAGGGTAATTACTAGTTCGTGCACCGTGGATCTGCGCATAACACAGGACACATGGTTGGGGGCGGGAAACAGGGTCGACGAGGTGAAGGGGAGGGAGGAAACTGCTCGGATCCTACTAGGGAGCAGAATGTTAGTTGCATCACTACAAAATAAACATGGCCCAACATACAGCCTATAACGCACGCAAATATGACATGGTCACCTGGAATGTCAGGGGCCTCGGGAATCATAGCAAAAGGACCAGGGTGCACGCAAGACTCAAACGCCAGGGCATACACATTGCAATCCTACAAGAAACCCACCTGTGGGATCCAGACCTACAAGAACTGCGGAACAAATGGGGAGGACAGATTGTAGGTACATCTTATTCAACCTTCGCGAGGGGGGTCCTCATATGGATAGCAGGGAGTGTCCCATTTCTTCAAACATCACACAGGATAGATCAGGGGGTAGGTACGTAATAGTGGAGGGTAAATTAGACGGCAAACAACTATCACTTATAGGAATATACGCCCCTAACACTGCGCTACCTGAGTTCCTGAACACGCTTACCCCAGCATTATTGGCGAACCCGCAACATCCGCAATATGGGGGGGAGACTTTAACAATATGCCGGACCCGACATTGGATAGGTCTAGCCCCCCCACACACCTAGTGGCTAATAGACACCCCAGGCACCCACTGGCAACATGGGCCAACAACATGGGCCTCTGATTTGTGGCGTATGAAGCATCCACACCACAGAGAATATTCATTTTATTCTATACCACACAAGGTGCACACCAGGATAGATCTACTATGGGGCACCCAGGACATTTGCACAGTAACTAACGGGATTGAATACTTAGCTAAAACACTATCAGACCACTCGCCACTCAAAATAACTCTAGACTGGGGCAGGAGGCGTCAAGTGATCCCAACCTGGAGACTACAAGTGGAAGCACTGCAGGACCCTGCATTCACAGACGCCCTGAAAACAGCGCTCAAACAGTACTGAGAATTGAACGCTGACACCACAAACTTAAGAGCAACGGAGTGGGACGCACACAAAATAGTGACTCGTGGGCATTGTATTTCCACTACATGGGGGGTAAGACGCAAGCTCCATGCAGAAGTTAGCAAGCTGGAGAAGAAATTAAGAGCACTAGAAAATGCAGTGGCCCGCAGCGAAACACCATACACGTCATTAAAAGATGCACGCGCAGAATACGCAGCCGCCGACGCCACATTACGCCTTCATGACTACAAATATAACTTGACCAGATTACAAGCGGAAGGCGACAGATCGGGCAGGCTGCTCGCATGGCTCCTGCGGGAGGAACGGCAATGCCCTCCAATTGGGGCAATAGGGTTAGGTGCAGGCGCACTAGCAACCACACAGGAAGAAATAAATGATGCGTTCAGGGAATACTACACACAATTATACACTTCACGCACATCATGCACCCCCCAACAACTCGAGTCTTTTTTGGCGGACTCCTCCCTGCCCCAACTCACACACGCTGACAAGGAGTCACTAGAGGCCCCTATTACACTAGGCGAACTTAACAAGGCTCTAGAACAACTACCTAGAAACAAAGCTCCAGGGACAGATGGCCTGCCATCAGAATATTACTCTACCTTTGCGTCACACCTTACTGCACGTCTCCTAAAAGTTATTGAAGAAGCGGAGGTTAACGGAATTCTCCCCCCCCCACAATGAGAGAGGCAATGATAGTGGTCCTCCCGAAACGGGGACGAGACCACACCGACGTTGGGTCCTACAGACCTCTGTCCCTGCTAAATCTAGATTGCAAACTACTTGGCAAAATACTAGCCAACAGGCTAGCTCCACACATGCACACTTTGATACACGAAGACCAAAATGGATTCATTCCAAAACGCAACACCTTCCTCAACATTCGCAGGTTACTGAGCGTAATGGGCGACACCCCCCGAGTGCATTTGAGGAAGCAGTGATTTCGCTAGACATCGAAAAAGCATTTGACACACTGGAATGGGACTTCCTGTTTACCACCATGCAGCGAATGGGCATAGGCCCAAAATTTATAAGATGGGTACGCATTCTGTACACGAACCCACAGGCCAGGGTGAAGACAGGGGGTGTCATATCAGAGAGCTTCCAGATTAGCAGGGGAACAAGGCAGGGGTGCCCCCTATCCCCCTCGGCGATGGAACCACTGGCCGGCCGAGTCCGAGCAAAAACGGAAGACTGGGGGGTGGTAAGGAACGGCACCTCCCACGTCATATCATTGTACGCAGACGATGCCTTGATATATATACGCAGCGCAGAGGAGGTGCTCCCACCAGTGATGTCATTGCTGTGCGAGTTTGGAGAGATCTCGGGATTGATCGTGAATTGGGGGAAATCCTGCATATTCCCGTTTGTCGGCTGGTCCCCAGCGTGACGTGAGAATACCCCATCAGGCCAATTAAAATGGTGCTTTGACACATTTAAATATTTAGGGGTCAACGTCTACCACAGTGCGGTAGACCTCAGGGATGGCAACCTGGGGAGAGCGGTGACATCTATGAAGAGCTCATTGTGTTTCTGGAATAAACTACCGCTTTCACCACTGGGAAAGGTAGCCATAGCCAACATGCTAGTACTGCCCAGGCTGCTGTATTACTTCGCTGCCCTGCCGATCACAATCCCTAAAAGCTTTTTCAACAGTTTAAATTCTGCACTGGTGCAGCTTGTGTGGGGTGATGGTAGAAGGCGGGTCGCACTCAACACACTACACCACCCGGTGGCGGCGGGTGGGCTGGGAGCCCCTAACTTTGAGCTCTATTCTGCAGCAGCACAGCTGCAGTGGATATTAAATTGGATCCATAATCCTGGTGCAGCGGAGGCCACCTGGCTGACAACCCGACTCCGGGGAGTCCCTCTGCTTGAGTGGCTCATGAACAGGCAAACCAAAACCACATGCGTAAATCCACTGATGACAGCAGCTCATGCATACTGGAAGAAGTACATTAAAAAAGAAGCCTAAAAACTTCCCTACTCACCTCTCCTACCACTAGAACGAATCCCCGGATGGGTGACAACTGGATCTCACTCGTCCGTAACCTGGATAGATGCGGGCATAAGCACGGTGGGAGAATGCTTCGAGGAAGGAAAACTAATGTCCTTCGAAGCCATACAGGCCCTCACAGAGATCAGCTCGGGGCAATTTCTGACATACCACGCTATATGCCATGCCATTATAAGCACATGGGAGTCTGGGAACGCTGAGCCAATCATCTCGGCTAACCTGCACCATATGCTGAGCTACGACGCTCGTGAAAAAGTAGTATCAAACACGTATAAACTTCTGAATAAGCCCCCGGAGGCTAGCCTGCAAAAAGCTCGGGAGAGGTGGAATGCCGCACTGCCTGCCCCGATTTCAGAGACAGAATGGCCGAAAGCCCTGAGTCACACACGCGAGGTCTCAAGGAACCCCAGATTCCGATACACACAGTTTAATTACTTACATCAGACATATTTAGCGCCAGCCAGGATAAAACGCATGTTCCCTGGATCGGACCCAACTTGCCCCAGATGCAAAACCCCAGCAGCACAGTTTTATCATATGGTCTGGGAGTGCCCGCGGGTGCAGGGGGAGTGGGCCGTGCTGACCACTGTACTGTCGGAAATGACTGGCCTGGGCCTAGACGCGAATCCCAAATCCTGTCTCCTTGGCCTTAGGGCAAGAACCAAAAGAAGCAAACACATGCATAGATTCGTAGACCTGGCTTATGCAATGTACAAAAGACTAATAGCCATGAACTGGAAGGCCCCCGACCATGGTGCCTGGCTCACTCTCACGCTTCGCTTGGCACGAGCTGAATATCAAGTACTAACGAAACTGGCGCGGGGTGGACTGCGACACTCGGGCTGTGAAACCTGGGGTACACTGGTCTCCAAATTAGAAGCAAAGAACGACGAAAAACCCCCTTGAACCGCAGATAGCCGCGACTATACAGTTAATCATGGGCTTCGCCCTGGCTGTAAAGCGGCAGTAAATCAGGAGAAGCGCACACGCCTACCTCACCACACCTCGGCACTGATATCAATACACCACACCCTTAAGCGCATACAAGACAAATAGCACGCACAGACCATCATGCCCAATTAGGGGATACAGGCTCTACAGAAGCCAAGCCACCCCCCCCCCTTCCATAGGGGGTGCCCTCATCTAGAACCCTAACCGGTAATTAAAACCTCACACGAAAGAAAGCTTTAAATGCGCGTGCCGGCATTGCCTGAAAGTCTAGACATAAATGCGCGGATCTAGCGGTGCACGGAAGTTATTAGTTGTTTGTTAAGTTTAATAACAAGCGCCCAGCAAATTACTGTAACTGACAATATCCTTGTATTGCTGTTAACTGAGCGCATTGAAATGTATGTCACAATTGAAAAATCAATAAAAATATGTTTTTAAAAAAAAATAAAAAAAAGTATTTAGAAGTACCAAAACTGTCAAAGAAACACAACACAAAAGAAATCTGACACCAATGTTTAAAAATACATCTTGTTTTTATGAATTTTTAAACACCAAAATGCACAAAATCCACGGGAGGGTTCCGGGGATGTAAATTACTAAGCAGACAATAAATCACTGCTTTTCATTCAAATCGCATGCAGGCTTTGGCAACAACTGATATTAGTGGTTACTTTGAAAACGTTTGTAAAGTTGTAAACTGCAACTCCAGCCTGCTTTGTGCCACTAACTGGCAGGGAGCGAGTCAGAGGCCAGTACGGCTTGTGTAGGAACGTACCCTTTTTTTAGCCTGGTTACCCCCCACTTTTTGCCTGTCTGTGTTTTGACTGTGTTCACTGGGATCCTGCTAACCAGGACCCCAATGACTGTGCTCTCTCTCTCAATTTAGTTGTTCCTGACTTAGTGCACCCCACAGTTTGCATACTGGTGCCCCCATGTAAGTCCCTAGTATATGGTACCCAGGGCATTGGGGCACCAAGGGTTTGCCCATAGGCTGCAGCATGTATTATGCCACCCATGGGAGCCCATGCCGTTGCAGCCTGCGTGGAAAGGTGCATGCACCCTTTCACTACAGGTCACCGCACCAAGTCACTGTGTGGCACACCATATGGCAGGCCCTCCGAGCCCAGAGGGCAGGGTGCAATTACCTGTGTGGGGGCACCCCTGCATGAGCAGAGGTGCCCCTACGAGCTCCAGCTCAATTTTCCTGGACTTTGTAAGTGCGGGGAAGCCATTTTAGCTGTGCACAGGCCACTACCTCTATCCAGCTACATAATGGTAACTCCGAACCTGGGCATGTTTGTTATCAAACATGTCGGAATCATACCCCAATACTGTTGCCAGTATTGGTTGTATGATTCTATTCACTCTGGGGGACCCCCAGTTTTGCTTCTACTAGTTTGCAGGGTTTTCTCGGGCAGCCCGAGCTGCCGCCATCCTACAAACAGGTTGCTGTCCTTCTGCTGCTTGACTGGCTCAAGCTCAGGAAGGCTGAACAAAGGTTTTTTTGGGGGGAGTGGGAGGCAACACCCTTTCTCTTTAGGAAATATGTATTACTTGGCTTGGGAGGGGTAGCCTCCCCAAGCCACTGGTATACTTTGAAGGGCACATTTGGTGCCCTCCTTGCATAAACTGGTTTGCCCCAGTACAGGGACCCCTGTTCCCTGCTCTGGCACGAAACTGAACCATGGAAAAGGGGAGTAACTTGCTGGACCCAGGAGAGCTGTTGGGACTGCAGTTTAGTTGCCCAAGTTAGGAGTTGCCACCAGTTAAATGGACCAGCTGGTTTTGCAGTAACTGGAGACAAGTTTCAACTGGACTCCAAGGGACATCGACCCCTGTAGCCAAAGTTGCCCCATTGTAATTGTGGACCGAGGAGAAGCCCCATGAAGACCCCGATCACTGGATCTGCATCTTGCGTACTGTGCAACAGTACAACTTCATCAGTCAATGGCAGTACACCCACAGAACCTGGGTGATTGTTTGACTGAGCGTTAAGTGCCCAAGCAAGCTGTAGGAAGCTGGCCTGGTGTGTGGTGAGCACCTATGGTGTTATAACCTGATTCCAGGTGTTCCTTAATAGTGAGGTGTAGTCTGTGTCTAGGAAGCCAGGCTCTCTAGAGGTAGTTGTGGATGAGCAGCCAAGACTTATATAGGAGACATGCAAAGCTTATGCAATACCACTGTAGTCACACAGCACTTACACACATGAAAGAACCACACAGTATTACAAAAACCTGCAAAGGAAGGGGACCAAGTCCAGTTCGAGTTGGACTGTCCGGTGGTGGCAGGAGCCACTACCCACCCGTCTGTTGATGCAGGTCCAGGTCGACGGAGAGCGAAGACAGTCAGCAGTGCAGCGCCGGAGCAGCTGAAGAGTTCCTGAAGTGATGCAGTTGACGTCCCATGCCGGAAGGATTCAGTCAGTCAGTGGTGTGGAAAAACCACCAACAAGCCTTGGCAAAGGCAAATCTTGTGAAAGAAGAAACGTGGAGCTGCTGAGGACCAACAAGGTCCGGGAGGACTCAACCTACGGAGGCTATTCCCGGGTGATCCTCTGCAGTGAGGAGAGTCACAGGAAGAGGAGGCAGCCCCCACAGACGGTAAGTATAGGAGTCGTGGTGAGGCCCACGCAGAGGGCTTTGATTCGCAGGGAACAGTGCTGGGCGCTGGGGCTACATCAAGCCTGAAGATCCCTTGGATGAGATGTCAACAAGCCTTGGTAGCTGCAAGAGACACAGTGCACGGGGGTACTGTCCTGTGTGGGAAGGCAAAGGCTTACCTCCACCAGAATTGGACAGCTGGCAGAGAGGACCACCACCCGCGATGCAGGATTGGGGATCCACACAGCTGGTCGTCGCTTGTTGCAGGGACCTGCGGATGCAGGGTAGTGACTCCTTCATTCCAAGGGAGATTCCTTCTTGCTTCTCGTGCAGACTGAAGACTTGTCGTCCTCAGAGGATGTACAGCTGGGGAAATGTTGCAGTTGCTGGAAGGAGCCGTGGAAACAATGTTGCAGGCAGAGTCATCGCTGTGGATGCAGATTGTCGATTCCTGGAGGGTCCAGTTGCAGTTCCATTAGCCAGAAGATGAAGTAAACGATGCAGAGGAGGCCTGCTGGAATCTTGCATGCCGAATCAGAGGACCTGTAGGAAGTTGGCTCTGTATGTGCTATTTCAAAGTAAGGAATAGCATGCACAGAGTCCAAGGGTTCCCCTTAGAGGTAAGATAGTGGCAAAAAGAGATAATACTAATGCTCTATTTTGTGGTAGTGTGGTCGAGCAGTAGGCTTATCCAAGGAGTAGTGTTAAGCATTTGTTGTACATACACATAGACAATAAATGAGGTACACACACTCAGAGACAAATCCAGCCAATAGGTTTTTATATAGAAAAATATCTTTTCTTAGTTTATTTTAAGAACCACAGGTTCAAATTCTACATGTAATATCTCATTCGAAAGGTATTGCAGGTAAGTACTTTAGGAACTTCAAATCATCAAAATTGCATGTATACTTTTCAAGTTATTCACAAATAGCTGTTTTAAAAGTGGACACTTAGTGCAATTTTCACAGTTCCTAGGGGAGGTAAGTATTTGTTAGGTTAACCAGGTAAGTAAGACACTTACAGGGCTTAGTTCTTGGTCCAAGGTAGCCCACCGTTGGGGGTTCAGAGCAACCCCAAAGTCACCACACCAGCAGCTCAGGGCCGGTCAGGTGCAGAGTTCAAAGTGGTGCCCAAAACACATAGGCTAGAATGGAGAGAAGGGGGTGCCCCGGTTCCGGTCTGCTTGCAGGTAAGTACCCGCGTCTTCGGAGGGCAGACCAGGGGGGTTTTGTAGGGCACCGGGGGGGACACAAGTCCACACAGAAATTTCACCCTCAGCAGCGCGGGGGCGGCCGGGTGCAGTGTAGGAACAGGCGTCGGGTTCGCAATGTTAGTCTATGAGAGATCTCGGGATCTCTTCAGCGCTGCAGGCAGGCAAGGGGGGGATTCCTCGGGGAAACCTCCACTTGGGCAAGGGAGAGGGACTCCTGGGGGTCACTTCTCCAGTGAAAGTCCGGTCCTTCAGGTCCTGGGGGCTGCGGGTGCAGGGTCTCTCCCAGGCGTCGGGACTTTAGGTTCAAAGAGTCGCGGTCAGGGGAAGCCTCGGGATTCCCTCTGCAGGCGGCGCTGTGGGGGCTCAGGGGGGACAGGTTTTTGTACTCACAGTCTTAGAGTAGTCCTGGGGTCCCTCCTGAGGTGTTGGATCGCCACCAGCCGAGTCGGGGTCTCCGGGTGCAGTGTTGCAAGTCTCACGCTTCTTGCGGGGAGCTTGCAGGGTTCTTTAAAGCTGCTGGAAACAAAGTTGCAGCTTTTCTTGGAGCAGGTCCGCTGTCCTCGGGAGTTTCTTGTCTTTTCGAAGCAGGGGCAGTCCTCAGAGGATGTCGAGGTCGCTGGTCCCTTTGGAAGGCGTCGCTGGAGCAGGATCTTTGGAAGGCAGGAGACAGGCCGGTGAGTTTCTGGAGCCAAGGCAGTTGTCGTCTTCTGGTCTTCCGCTGCAGGGGTTTTCAGCTGGGCAGTCCTTCTTCTTGTAGTTGCAGGAATCTAATTTTCTAGGGTTCAGGGCAGCCCTTAAATACTAAATTTAAGGGCGTGTTTAGGTCTGGGGGGTTAGTAGCCAATGGCTACTAGCCCTGAGGGTGGGTACACCCTCTTTGTGCCTCCTCCCAAGGGGAGGGGGTCACAATCCTAACCCTATTGGGGGAATCCTCCATCTGCAAGATGGAGGATTTCTAAAAGTTAGAGTCACTTCAGCTCAGGACACCTTAGGGGCTGTCCTGACTGGCCAGTGACTCCTCCTTGTTGCTTTCTTTGTTCCCTCCAGCCTTGCCGCCAAAAGTGGGGGCCGTGGCCGGAGGGGGCGGGCAACTCCACTAAGCTGGAGTGCCCTGCTGGGCTGTGACAAAGGGGTGAGCCTTTGAGGCTCACCGCCAGGTGTTACAGCTCCTGCCTGGGGGAGGTGTTAGCATCTCCACCCAGTGCAGGCTTTGTTACTGGCCTCAGAGTGACAAAGGCACTCTCCCCATGGGGCCAGCAACATGTCTCTGGTGTGGCAGGCTGCTGGAACTAGTCAGCCTACACAGACAGTCGGTTAAGTTTCAGGGGGCACCTCTAAGGTGCCCTCTGGGGTGTATTTTGCAATAAAATGTACACTGGCATCAGTGTGCATTTATTGTGCTGAGAAGTTTGATACCAAACTTCCCAGTTTTCAGTGTAGCCATTATGGTGCTGTGGAGTTCGTGTTTGACAAACTCCCAGACCATATACTCTTATGGCTACCCTGCACTTACAATGTCTAAGGTTTTGTTTAGACACTGTAGGGGTACCATGCTCATGCACTGGTACCCTCACCTATGGTATAGTGCACCCTGCCTTAGGGCTGTAAGGCCTGCTAGAGGGGTGACTGACCTATACTTGCATAGGCAGTGAGAGGCTGGCATGGCACCCTGAGGGGAGTGCCATGTCGACTTACTCGTTTTGTTCTCACTAGCACACACAAGCTGGCAAGCAGTGTGTCTGTGCTGAGTGAGAGGTCTCCAGGGTGGCATAAGACATGCTGCAGCCCTTAGAGACCTTCCTTGGCATCAGAGCCCTTGGTACTAGAAGTACCAGTTACAAGGGACTTATCTGGATGCCAGGGTCTGCCAATTGTGGATACAAAAGTACAGGTTAGGGAAAGAACACTGGTGCTGGGGCATGGTTAGCAGGCCTCAGCACACTTTCAATTGTAAACATAGCATCAGCAAAGGCAAAAAGTCAGGGGGCAACCATGCCAAGGAGGCATTTCCTTACAGGACCCATCTGCAAGAGAGTCCCTAAATAGCCCAAAAGGGGGCTTGGTCACGTTGCAAGGTGACCACCTATCAGAGGGGGCAGTGACGTCACCCTCCTGACCTGGCCACTCAGATGCTCCCAGTGGCCTCCGCCCACCTTGGATTCAAGATGTCAGAATCAATTGGCCACCTGGAGGAGCTCTGGGCACCACCCCTTGGGTGGTGATGGACAGGGGAGTGGTTACTTCCCTTTCCATTGTCCAGTTTTGAACCAGAGCAGGGACCGGTGGTCCCTGGACTGGTGCAAACCAGTTTATGCAAGGAGGGCACCAAATGTGCCCTGTAAAGCATACCTGTGGCTTGGGGAGGCTACCCTTCCCAAGCCATGTAACATCTATTTCGAAAGGGCGAGGGTGTTGCCTGCCTTTCCCAAAGTAAATCCTTTATCCTGCCTCCCTCTGCTTGAACTGGTCAAGCAGCAGGAGGGCAGAAACATGTCTGTGGGGTGGCAGCAGTGCAGGCTGCCCAGAAGACTGGTAGGAGCAAAATGGGGGGGGGTTTAGGAGCCCCCAGAGTGCATGTAATCATGCAACCGATACCTGCAACAGTATTGGGGTAGGATTCCGACATGTTTGATACCAAACATGCCGAGGTTCGGAGTTATCATTATTTAGCTGGACACAGGTAGTGACCTGCGTCCAGTGCACAGGTAAAATGGCTTCCCTGCAGTTACAAAGTCTAGGAAAATTGAGCTGGGGTTTGTAGGGGCACCTCTGTTCATGCAGGGGTGCCACAACCCCCCCCCCCCCCCCCCAGTACTTGCACCCTGCTCTCTGGGCTGGGAGGGCCTGCCATATGGGGTGACTTGGTGCAGTGACCTGTAGTGAAAGGGTGCATGCAGGCTACAATGGCAGGCCTGCAGACACATTTTGCATGGGCTCCAATGGGTGGCACAATACATGCTGCAGCCCATGGGGAAACCCTGGTGCCCCAATGCCATGGGTACCCAAGTACCATATACTAGGGGCTTACATGGGGGCACCAGTATGCCAATTGTGAGGTGGAGAACACAGTCACTGGGTCCTGGTTAGCAGGATCCCAGTGAACACAGTCGACACACACTGACAGTAGGTGCAAAGTGGGGTAACTATGCCAAAAAAGGGTACTTTCCTACATAACCCCCCAAAACGAAGGACAATAAGACCCTCCCTGTCCAGTTGAGTCTTCATTGTCTAAGTGGACATATCTGGAGAGTTCATCTGCATTAGAGTGGTTACTCCCAGGTCTATGTTCCACTGTACAGTCCATTTTCTGTAGGGATATGGACCACCTCAAGAGTTTGGGATTTTCACCTTCCATCTGTTTTAACCACGGTGGGGGCTTGTGGTCTGTTTGAACAAGGAATTAAGTGCCAGATAAGTATGGCTTCAGCTTCTTCAAAGCCCTAACCACAGCAAAGGCCTCCCTCTCTGACTGACCAACGCTTTTCCCTAGGAGCAACCTCCTGCTAATGAAAGCTACAGGTTGATCCTGGCCCACTTCGTTTAGTTGAGATAGTGCTGCCCCTATCCCTACCTCAGAAGCATCTGTCTGCACAATACATTGCTTGTAGTAGTCAGGGCTTCTTAATATATGAGCAGAACACATGGCATGTTTAAGATCATCAAAAGCTTTTTGGCAGCTAGCTGTCCACAAAACCTTCTTGGGCATCCATTTAGAGGAGAGGTCATTTAGAGGGGCTACAATGGAGCCATAGTTCTTCATGAACCTCCTGTAATATCCTGTCAGGCTCTGACATGGGTTTGTGTGGTAGGAGCAGTCCAATCCAGAAGGTCTGGATTTTGCCCTTTAGTGGTTGGATCTGGCCTCCACCGACTAGGTGACCCAGATAAACCAATTTTCCCTGTCCTCTGCCACTTTGAGGCCTTGATAGTAAGTAAGGCTTGCCTTCCGCAGTGCCTCCAATACATTCCCACGGTGTAACAGGTAGTCCTCCCAGGTGGAGCTAAGGATAGCTATGTTGTCTAGATAAGCTGCACTGAAGCTTTCCAGGCCTTGGAGAACTTTATTCACCAGCCTTTGGAATGTGACAGCTGCATTCTTAAGTCCAGAGTGCACCGCAGTAAAGTGATAGTGCCCACTAGGAGTGGAGAATGCAGTTTTGGGTTTGGCATCCTCTGACAACTTGATCTGCCAGCAGTCATGTCAAAGGTGCTCCGATACTTACAAGAAGTCAGTGTGTCTATGAGCTCATCTGCCCTAGGGATGGGATGAGCATCTGTTTTAGTAACAGTATTGAGACCTCTGTAGTCTACACAAAACAAACCTAATTTCTTTTGTCATTCTGAGTGTGGGGTTTTGTGACGAGCACTACAGGACCAGCCCAGGGGCCGTCTGAAGGCCCACTGACTCATAGGTCTAGCATCTTCTGAACTTCAGATTTGCACTCCCTGACATGATCGGCTGCCTGTAAATTTAGTTTTTAACAGGCAAGCTGTCACGTGTCAATGGTGTGTTCACACCATGTACTCTGGTCACGTGTCAGGGAGAACAGTTCAGAGAACTCTCCCAGGAGGTTTCTGCAGTCATAATTGTGTGACTCAGTGAGGCAGTCTGCAAGTTCAACCCCATCTACTGAGCAATCTGTTGTATTGTGAGAGAAGAGGTCAGGGAGAGGGTCACTCTCTTCTTTCGGTCTCTCATCAGTTGCCGTGAGCAAGGTCATGTCAGACCTGTCATAGTAGGGCTTTAGGGGATTCACATGCAGCACAGTGTGGGGTCTTCTTGGAGTGCCTAGGTCAACCATGTAAGTGACCTCACCCTTTCTCTCTGCAATAGTGGGGCCCACTCATTTTGTCTTGGAGTGCCCTGGGAGCCACAGGCTCCAGGACCCACACCTTCTGTCCTGACTGGTAAACAGCCAGCACAGCCTTCTGATCATGCCATTGTTTCTGCAACTCTTGGCTGGCCTGAAGGTTCTTAGTGGCCCTCTTCATGTACTCAGCCATCCTTGATCTGTGGCCAAGTACATAGTCCACAGTGTCTTGTTTGGGAGGCTTCGGAGGTTGCTCCCAGCCTTCTCTAGCAAGAGGACCCCTAACAGGGTGCCAAAACAGAAGTTCAAAGGGGCTGTAGCGCACTCCCTTCTGAGGAAACTCCCTATAGCTGAAGAGGATGCAAGGTAACAGGAAATCCCACCACCTTCTCAGTTTCTCTGATAGTCCCATTATCATACCCTTAAGAGTTTGTTAAACCTCTCAAGTGAATCATTTGAGGGTGGTAAGGGATGGTGAACTTGTAAGTAACACCACATTCCTTCCACATGGCTTTAAGGTAAGCAGACATGAAGTTAGCACCCCTGTCTGATACCACCTCTTTAGGAAAACCCACCCTAGAGAAAATTCCCACATGGGATTTGGCCGCTGCAGGAGCTGTAGTGGTCCTAAGAAGAATGACCTCTGGGTATCTGGTGGCATGGACACTACCACAAGGTTGAATCTATTACCAGAGGCTGTTGAAGGGTCGAGGGGGCCAACAATATCCACCTCAACCCTCTCCAAGGTCACTTCAACCACTGGTAGTGGGATTAAAGGGGCTTTTGGAGTGCCACATGTCTTGCCACTGGCTTGACAAGTGTCACAGGAGTGACAAAACTCCTTGGTGTCTTCTGACATATGGGGCCAGTGAAAGTGAGGGAGAAGTCTGTCACAGGTCTTGCTTTGTCCCAAGTGGCCTGCAAGGGGGATATCATGAGCTAGAGTTAACAGGAACTCCCTAAACTTTAGAGGGATTACCAGTCTCCTGGTGACACCAGGTTTAGGGTCCCTTGCTTCTGAGTATAGGAGACTGTTATCCTAGTACACTCAGTGGGTTCCCTGATTTCTTCTGCCCCTTGTGCCGCAGCTTGCTGCCTTAAGCCCTCTGGTGTGGGACAGGTTTGCACCCAAGAGCTCAGCTGTGTAAGCTTGCAGTTCCAGTGATGTAGGTTCCACCCAAGGAGTGGATTGTTCCCACTCTGGAGTTGGATCCTGACTGGATGCTGGAGCGGGGGGGGGGGTACCCTTTCTACTCTTTGGTTTAGGAATCTCCTGGGCCATTGTTCCTTGTTCTTTTTGTTTCTTAGCCTGTGCCTAAGTGAGGGCAAAGATATGCCCAGCATTACTCATGGGTCTCCAATTCCACTTCAGCCCAAGCTCTAGTCTCCAAGTCGTTACCTGGCAGACACTCTAGAGGTAGATCAGAGGACATGAGCCTTTTTAGGGCCAGTAACACCTCCCCAGCTGAAATTGATAACTGCCATGGGGTGGCACAAAGTGTTATCATCAGTCATTTGGTACATGTGACCAAGTAGGCGTGGCTCAGGAGACACCAGTTTCAGTCACAATAGTGACACTGGCACCTGTGTTCCTGTTGGCCTCAGCACAATTGATTAGGGGATGCTGCCTGTACTTATCCATATTAAGGGGACAGGCAGCTAGGGTTGCAAAGTCAGTGCCCCCATCAGAGACCAACACAGCTTCAGTGGTCTCTCTAACTAGCCCAGATGCCAGTACAGCCCCCAAGGTGAGCCCAGCTACACTTTGTGACTGCGAATTTCTTGCTAAAGTAGTGTAGGTGTGCCTAACTACTCTAACAACTAGGCTCCCAGAAAAGTTTGGAGCAAGGGCTATGCTAGACTCCTAGCTTACCCAAACTTAGGAGGCTAGAATCCCAACAACTAAGTGTAGTGTGTACCTAGCAGCTAGTAATGGTCTTTCCTATGGAAAGCAACCAGAGACAGAGTGGTAAGGCATTTGCAAGTGTCTTATCACACCGCCGCACCACCAATGTAGGAAGCTGGCCTGGTGTTGTGAGCACCTATGGTGTTATCACCTTATCTCAGGTATACCCTATTAGTGAGGTGTAGATAGTGTCTAGGAAACCACAGCTCTCTAGAGTTAGCTGTGGATGAGCAGCCAAGACTTATTTAGGAGAGATGCAAAGCTTATGCAGTCCCACTACAGTCACACAGCACGTACACACATGAAAGAACCACACAGTGTTACAAAAATAAAGGTACTTTATTATGGTAACACAAATACTAAAATACTGTATAGGTGATACTCCACTAGGAGGTGAGTAAACAAGTATGGCCTCAGCTTCTTTGAGGCCCAGACCACAGCAAATGCCTCCCTCTCAGTGGCTGACCAACTCTTCTCTCTGTGGGTCAACCTTCTACTTATAAAAGCAATAGATTGATTCTGGTCCTCTTCATTAAGTTGTGAAAGTACTGCCCCTATCCCCACACCTGAAGCATCTGCCTGGTCAATGAATTGTTTTGAGTAGTCAGGGCTTCTGAGAATTGGTGTAGAGCACATAGCCTGTTTCAGGGCATGAAAGGCCTTCTGGCAGCTAGCTGTCCACAAAACTTTCTTGGGCATCTTTTTTTGATGTGAGCTAATTTAAGGTGGGTGCATTGGATCCATGCCCTTTAATGAACCTCCTGTAGAACCCAGTCAGGCCTAAGAAGGCCCTGACTTGGGTTTGAATAGCAAGGACAACCCAATCCATTATGGTTTGTATTTTGCCCTTGAGAGGCTGAATTTGGCCTCCACCTACTATAGGTGCCCCTATCTGGCATTTTGAAGCTTTGATAGTGAGGCCTGCCTTTTTCAGGGTGTATGAAAGTAGCCTCTTCTAGCATGGTATACAGGTACCCACGGGATTCGGGTACCATGGAATCTCCATGGGCTGTAGCATGTATTATGCCACCCATTGCAGCCTGCGTGAAAGGGTGCATGCACCCTTTTTCACCATAGATTATTGCATCAGATCACTATAAGCCACCCCTATGGCAGGCCCTCTTAGCCCAGAGGGCAGGGTGCACATACCCGTGTGTGAGGGCACCCTTCCGCTAGCAGAGATGCCCCCACTAACTCCAGTGCCATCTTCATGGACGTCATGAGCGCTGGGATGCATCTTATGCATGTACTGGACATAGGTCACTACCTATGTCCAGCTACATAATGGTAACTCCGAACCTGGGCATGTTTGGTATCAAACATGTTGGAATCAATCCCCAATACAGTTGCAAGCATTGGAAGTATGATTCCATGCACTCAGGGGGCTCCTTAGAAGACCCCCAGCATTGCTACCACCAGTCTTACAGGGTTTTCTGGACAGCCCAGCTGTTGCCACCCCTCAGACAGGTTTCTGCCCTCCTGCTGCTTGATCTGATCAGGCCAAGGAAGGCAGGACAAAGGATTTCCTTTGGGAGAGGGCGGTAACACCCTTTCCCTTTGGAAATAGGTGCGACTGGCTTGGGAGCGGTAGCCTCCCCAAGCCACTGGTTTGCTTTGAAGGGCACATTTGATGCCCTCCGTGCATAAACCAGTCCACATCAGTTCAGGGACCCCCAGTTCCTGCTCTGGCGTGAAACTGAACAATGTAAAAGGGAGTGACCACTACCCTGTAATTTTGCTTTTGCTGGTTACGTGGATAATTGCACTTTTGCAGATGGGTTTCACTGCAAGCAAACTTTTATTTCCCTTTGTGTGTCTGCTTTGCGCTGATGGCGGCCATCGGCTTGCTTATGTGAAACTTTTACTTTTCAGTTAATATGGCAAGAAAAGTCTGGTGAAACTGTTTTACTTTTCAATTTATGGGGCAAGAAAAGTACGGTAAGGAGTTTACGATGCTAATAGCTCTAACGCGAGCAAACTTGAGACCCATTGCATTGCCAATGCTTGTTTTAGTATATGGTTTGGGCTCCCCCATGGGTCACGATTGGTTATTGCTATTTGCACTGTTTTCTAACCTTTTCTGTGCCTATTACTGTTTACTGGTGTATATAATCAGTGTATTACTTACCTCTTATTGGAGGGTTGCCTCTCTAGTATTTTGTGGTGTTATTGATCAAAAATAAAGTACCCTTTGTAAGGAAATGCCTCCTTGGCATGGTTACCCCCTAACTTTTTGCCTTTGCTGATGCTGAGTTATGATTTGAAAGTGTGCTGGGACCCGGCTAACCAGGCCCCCAGCACCAGTGTTCTTTCCCCAAACTGTACCTTTGTCTCCACAATTGGCACAACCCTGGCTTTCAGGTAAGTCCCTTCTAACTGGTACCCCTGGTACCAAGGGCCCTGATGCCAGGGAAGGTCTCTAAGGGCTGCAGCATGTCTTATGCCACCCTAGGGAGCCCTCACTCAGCACATGCACACTGCTTCACAGCTTGTGTGTGCTGGTGGGGAAAAAATGACTAGGTCGACATGGCACTCCCATCAGAGTGCCATGCCAACCTCACACTGCCTGTGGCATAGGTAAGTCACCCCTTACAGCCCTAAGGCAGGGTGCACTTTACCACAGGTGGGGCATATGTGCATGAGCAATATGCCCCTACAGTGTCTAAGTCTATTCTTAGACATTGTAAGTACAGCGTGGCCATATTAAGTATATGGTCTGGGAGTTTGTCAAAACGAACCCCACAGTTCCATAATGGCTACACTGAAAACTGGGAGGTTTGGTATCAAACTTCTCAGCGCAATAAATGCACACTAATGCCAGTGTGCAATTTATTGTAACATACACCCAGAGGGCATCTTAGAGATGCCCCCTGAATACCTACCCGACCTCCAGTGTAGGCTGACCAGTGTCTGCCAGCCTGCCACACACCAGACATGTTGCTGGCCACACGTGGAGAGTGCCTTTGTCACTCTATGGACAGGAACAAAGCCTGTACTGGGTGGAGGTGCTGCTCACCTGGCCCTGCAGGAACTGTAACACCTGGCAGTGAGCCTCAAAGGCTCACCCCTTTTGTTACAGCGCCCCAGGGCAACCGTGCTAGCGGAGATGCCCGCCCCTCCTGCCACTGCCCCCACGTTTGGCGTCAAGGCTGGAGGAGATAATGAGAAAAACAAGGAGGAGTCACCAACCAGTCAGGACAGCCCCTAAGGTGTCCTGAGCTGAGGTGACCCCTGCCTTGAGAAATCCTGCATCTTGAGTTTGGAGGTTTCCCCCAATAGGATTAGGGATGTGCCCCCTCCCCACAGGGAAGAAGCACAAAGAGGGTGTAGCCACCCTCAAGGACAGTAGCCATTGGCTACTGCCCCCCCAGACCTAAACACACCCCTAAATTCAGTATTTAGGGGCACCCCAGATCCCGGGAAATCAGATTCCTGCAACCTGAAGAAAGAAGGACTGCTGACCTACAAGCCTGCAGAGAAGGAGGAAGACGACAGCTGATTTGGCCCCAGCCCTACCGGCCTGTCTCCAACTTCGAAAACCTGCTTCAGCGACGCATCCGATAGGGACCAGCGACCTCTGAAGCCTCAGAGGACTGCCCTGGACTACAGGACCAAGAAACTTCTGTGAACAGCGGCCCTGTTCAAAACCAGCTATATCTTTGCAAGAAAGAAGCAACTTCCAAGGATTTCATATTTCCCGCCGGAAGCGTGAGACTTCACACACTGCACCCGACGCCCCCTGCTCGACCTGCAGAAAACCAACACCTCAGGGAGGGCTCCCCGGCGACTGCGAGCCCGTGAGTAACCAGAGACGACCCCCCTGAGCCTCCACAGCGACACCTGCAGAGAGAATCCAGAGGCCCCCCCTGACCGCCTGTAACAAGGTACCCAACGCCTGGAACCAACACTGCACCCGCAACCCCCAGGACCTGAAGGAACCGAACTTCGACGCAGTGATCCCCAGGCGGCCCTCTGCCTTGCCCAGGTGGTGGCTGTCCTGAGAAACCCCCTCCTGTGCCTGCCTGCACCGCTAGCGTGACCCCCAGGTCCCTCCATTGAAACCTATACAAAACCCAGCACCTGCTTTGCACACTGTACCCAGCTGCCCCTGTGCCGCTGAGGGTGTGTTTGGTGTGCCTACTTGTGTCCCCCCCAGTGCTCTACAAAACCCCCCTGGTCTGCCTCCGAGGACGCAGGTACTTACCTGCTGGCATACTGGAACCGGAGCACCCCTGTTCTCCATAGGCGCCTATGTGTTTTGGGTACCTCTTTGACCTCTGCACCTGACCGTCCCTGAGCTGCTGGTGTGGTAACTTTGGGGTTGCCTTGAACCCCCAACGGTAGGCTGCCTATGCCCCAGGACTGAGACTTGTAAGTGTTTTACTTACCTCCTAATCTAACCTTTACTTACCTCCCCTTGGAGCTGTTGATTTTTGCACTGTGTCCACTTTGAAAATAGATTATTGCCATTTTTACAAAGACTGTACATTATATTGTTTTCTTTCAAAGTTCCTAAAGTATCTAAGTGAAGTACCTTACATTTAAAGTATTAACTGTAAATCTTGAACCTGTGGTTCTTAAAATAAACTAAGAAAATATATTTTTCAATATAAAAACCCATTGGCCTGGAGTAAGTCTTTGAGTGTGTTCCTCATTTATTGCCTGTATGTATACAACAAATACTAAACACTACCATCTGATAAGCCTACTGCTCGACCACACTACCACAAAATAGAGCATTAGAATTATCTACTTTTGCTACTATCTTACCTCTAAGGGGAACCCTTGGACTCTGTGCACACTATTTCTTACTTTGAAGTGGTATATACAGAGCCAACTTCCTATACCTTTATTTTTTGTACAACTGAGTGTTTACTTTTATGTGTGTAAGTGCTGCGTGATTACAGTGGTTTTGCATTTCTCCTAGATAAGCCTTGGCTGCTCATCCACAGCTACTTCTTAAGAGCCTAGCTTCTAGACACTGCCTACACTTCACTAATAGGGGATACTTAACCTGGTATAGTGAAGGCCTCGAAAAATCATCAAAATGTTAGTAGACCTGCAGGTCTTGTAGTTTGAATAATCTACTCAACTTAACTGTAGTGTACTTGACTCAGAAACGGGTCTCAAATTATGTGATCCTAGGCAAATATTGTGTTTTACAGTCGCCTTTTTCTTTATTCTCACATGAGTGCACCTTCAAATATAGGAGTTCAGCATTTCTGCTATAAAAAAATCCTCTTTTGTTTGATTAAATGCATTAAACGTTTGCTCCATGTATAATAAATCTAGCCCACAAATAGGGTACACATGATCCATACATGACATGCCTCTTAGTTTACTGATAACTTTGCCATTGGGGCAGGAGTATTTCTCAGTTTATGTTTAAACACTCACTTTTCATAAATATATTACTAAAGCATGATGTGGCTGCGCATTATCATGTAAACGATAGTAAATTCCAAGAAATGTCCAAAAACCTTCCCACTAACTTGCAGCTTTACTGATAAAACTATGTAGTGTATTAACAATAATCAGTGAAAATGGAGTTTCAGAAAACATTTATCATTTACACATCACCAAGTAAAGTGTTCTGACTTTTTTCATCCTATTAAAATATTTTTTTACAAAAAAATAGTCTTTCACAGCTTCTGAAATACATTTTGAAATGTTTGTAAAGTTGACTTAGTTATATAAATGTTGTGTGTTAGGAAAAAACTTGATACCAAAAGCCTTTCATTTCACATAGGTCAGACTTCTCACCTTACAAAATCCTAGAACTGTTGTAAAGAAATGGCTCCCTGTTGCAGTTACCCCCCACTTTTTGCCTGATACTGATGCTGACTTGACTGAGAAGTGTGCTGGGACCCTGCTAACCAGGCCCCAGCACCAGTGTTCTTTCACCTAGAATGTACCATTGTTTCCACAATTGGCACAACCCTGGCACCTAGGTAAGTCCCTTGTAACTGGTACCCCTGGTACCAAGGGCCCTGATGCCAGGGAAGGTCTCCAAGGGCTGCAGCATGTCTTATGCCACCCTAGGGACCCCTCACTCAGCACAGACACACTGCTTGCCAGCTTGTGTGTGCTGGTGGGGAGAAAATGACTAAGTCGACATGGCACTCCCCTCAGGGTGCCATGCCAACCTGCCACTGCCTGTGGCATAGCTAAGTCACCCCTCTAGTAGGCCTTACAGCCCTAAGGCAGGGTGCACTATACCACAGGTGAGGGCATATGTGCATGAGCACTATGCCCCTACAGTGTCTAAGCAAAACCTTAGACATTGTAAGTGCAGGGTAGCCATAAGAGTATATGGGCTGGGAGTCTGTCAAAAACGAACTCCACAGCTCCATAATGGCTACACTGAATACTGGGAAGTTTAGTATCAAACTTCTCAGAATAATAAACCCACACTGATGCCAGTGTTGGATTTATTAAAAAATGCACACAGAGGGCATCTTAGAGATACCCCCTGTATTTTACCCAATTGTTCAGTGCAGGACTGACTGGTCTCTGCCAGCAAGCTGCTGAGAGACGAGTTTCTGACCCCATGCGGTGAGAGCCTTTGTGCTCTCTGAGGACAGAAACAAAGCCTGCTCTGGGTGGAGGTGCTTCACACCTCCCCCCTGCAGGAACTGTAACACCTAGCAGTGAGCTTCAAAGGCTCAATCTTCGTGTTACAATGCCCCAGGGCACTCCAGCTAGTGGAGATGCCCGCCTCCTGGACCCAGCCCCCACTTTTGGCGGCAAGTCCAGGAGCGATAATGAGAAAAACAAGGAGGAGTCACTGGCCAGTCAGGACAGCCCCTAAGGTGTCCTGAGCTGAGGTGACTCTGACTTTTAGAAATCCTCCATCTTGTAGAAGGAGGATTCCCCCAATAGGGATAGGAATGTGACCCTCTCCCCTTGGGAGGAGGCACAAAGAGGGTGTACCCACCCTCAGGGCTAGTAGCCATTGGCTACTAACCCCCCAGACCTAAACACGCCCTTAAATTTAGTATTTAAGGGCTCCCCTGAACCTAAGAATTTAGATTCCTGAAACTACAAGAAGAAGAGGACTGCTGAGCTGAAAAACCCCTGCAGAGGAAGAACAGAAGACACCAACTGCTTTGGCCCCAGACTTACCGGCCTGTCTCCTGCCTTCCAAAGAAACCTGCTCCAGTGACGCTTTCCAAGGGACCAGCGACCTCTGAATCCTCTGAGGACTGCCCTGCTTATAGATTGACATAAAATTCCAGAGGACTGCGGCCCTGCTCCAAAAGAACTGCAACTTTGTTTCAAGTAGCAGATTTAAAGACCCCTGCAACTCCCTGCAAGAAGCGTGAGACTTGCAACACTGCACCCGGCGACCCCGACTCGACTGGTGGAGAACCAACACCTCAGGGAGGACCCTCCGGCGACTCCAAGACTGTGAGTAACCAAAGTTGTCCCCCCTGAGCCCCCACAGCGACGCCTGCAGAGGGAATCCCGAGGCTCCCCCTGACCGCGACTGCCTGAACTCCATTTCCCGACGGCTGGAAAAGACCCTGCACCCGCAGCCCCCAGCACCTAAAGGAACGGAACTCCTGTGCAGGAGTGACCCCCAGGAGGCCCTCTCCCTTGCCCAGGTGGTGGCTACCCCGAGGAGCCCCCCCCCCCCCCTTGCCTGCCTGCAACGCTGAAGAGATCCCTTGATCTCTCATAGGAAACCATTGAAAACCCGACGCGTGTTTGCACACTGCACCCGGCCGCCCCCGCGCTGCTGAGGGTGTACTTTTTGTGCTGCCTTGTGTCCCCCCCGGTGCCCTACAAAACCCCCCTGGTCTGCCCTCCGAAGACGCGGGTACTTACCTGCTGGCAGACTGGAACCGGGGCACCCCCTTCTCTCCATTGAAGCCTATGTGTTTTGGGCACCTCTTTGACCTTTGCACCTGACCGGCCCTGAGCTGCTGGTGTGGTAACTTTGGGGTTGCTCTGAACCCCCAACGGTGGGCTACCTTGGACCCAAACCTGAGACTTGTAAGTGATTTACTTACCTGACAAAACTAACAAAAACTTACCTCCCCCAGGAACTGTGAAAATTGCAGTGTCCACTTTTAAAACAGCTTATTGTGTTTTATGTAAAAAGTATACATGCTAATGAAATGATTCAAAGTTCCTAAAGTACTTACCTGCAATACCTTTCAAATGAGATATTACATGTAGAATTTGAACCTGTAGTTCTTAAAATAAACTAAGAAAAGATATTTTTCTATAACAAAACCTATTGGCTGGATTTGTCTCTGTGTGTTCCTCATTTATTGCCCGTGTGTATGTACAACAAATGCTTAACACTACTCCTTTGATAAGCCTACTGCTCGACCACAAAATAGAGCATTAGTATTATCTCTTTTTGCCACTATCTTACCTCTAAGGGGAACCCTTGGACTCTGTGCATGCTATTCCTTACTTTGAAATAGCACATACAGAGCCAACTTCCTACAACTGTGCAGTCACAAGGAAAAGTATTTGCATTGGAAGAAGACAAACTGACTTTTGACCTAAGTCTTGAACACAGAGCAAATGTGACAAAAATAAGATTTAAAGGCATCTTAATTGCTAATTCATTTTCTGACTGAACAGGAGGAGTGGAATCTAAAAATAGCTCTACCTCATAAAATAAAACTGCCATAGCAAGTGGTCGAGTAGATTTGTTGAGCTCTGTAAGGTGTTCACACACACCAGGCCAGCTTCCTACACAGGTACTCAAGTACATTTCCAAGGTGGACCAGGTGATCCTCCAGGTGTAAAGACAGCTATATCATTTGATAAGCAGCACTGAAGCTTTTCAGGCCTTGGAGACCTTTGTTCACCAACCTTTAAAATGCCGAAGGGGTAGTCTTCAAACCACAAGGCATCACTGTAAGATGATAATACCGACTAGCTGTTTTAGGTTTTGGCATCTTCTGATAATTTGATCTGCAAATATCCAGCAGTCAAATCAAATGTACTGAGATACTTTAAGGCAGCCAGAGTATCTATCAGCTCATCTGCCCTAGGACATCTGCCCTGGAGATTGAGTCTTTGGTACCAAGACTACAGGACTAGCCCAAGGGCTGTCTGAAGGCTCAATGACTCCTAAGTGAAGCAACTTTTGCACTTCTGATAGTTTACTTTTTACTGGCAGAATGGCACCAATGTCAATGGTGTGTTCACGCCAGGTGGTTTGGCCAGGGATCAAGGAAAGCAGTTCGGAGAACTGACCCAGAAGATTTTTACACTCATCCATTTGCTGGTCAGAGAGACAGCAAGAACTACTCTCTCCACTGAGCCATCTACTGGGCTGTGGGAGAAGAGGTCAGAGAGAGGGTCACTCTCTTCTTCTTGACCTTCACCAGTGGCCGTGAGTTAAGTCATGTCAGCCCTGTCATAGTAAGGTTCAGGCGATTCACAAGAATCACCCTGTGGGTGCTTCTGGGAGTGCCTAGGTCAACTGAGTAGGTGATCTCACCTTTGTTCTCCACAATAGTGTAAGGATCATTCCACTTATCTTGGGGTGCCCAGGGAGCCAAAGGCTCCAGGACCCACACTTTCTGTTCTGGCTGGTAGACAGCACATCCTTTTGATCATGCCCCTGCTTTTGCATTTCTTGGCTGGCCTCAGGTGTTTTTTTTTTTATATACTCTCTTCATGCCATTCTGGATCTTAGACCTGGTACATGTTTGTGTCCTGTTTGGGTATTTTCAGAGGGTGCTCCCTACCCTCTCTCACAAGGGCAAGTGGACCCCTATTAGAATGGGCAAACAAAAGCTCAAAGGCGTAATAGCCCACTTCCTTCTCTGGAACATCCCTGTAGGGGAAGAGGTGGCAAGAGGAGGCAAGGCAATAAGACATCCCATCTCCTCCTGAGTTTTTCTGAGAGTCCCATGATAATGCAGTTGAGAGTTTGGTTGAATCTCTCAACTAACCCATGTGTTGGTGAATGATAAGGGGTGGTGAATTTATGTTACTCCACACTCCTTCCACATGGCTTCAAGGTATGCAGACATGAAGTTGGCACCTCTGTCTGATACCACCTCCTTAGGAAAACCCACCTTGGAAAAGATTTCCAGGAGGGCCTTGGCCACTGCAGGAGCTGTAGTGGTCCTAAGGGGAATTACCTCTGGGTACCTAATGGCATGGCCCACCGCCACCAGTATAAACCTGTTTCC
Source organism: Pleurodeles waltl (assembly GCF_031143425.1). Taxonomy (NCBI): domain Eukaryota; kingdom Metazoa; phylum Chordata; class Amphibia; order Caudata; family Salamandridae; genus Pleurodeles; species Pleurodeles waltl. The sequence continues at coordinate 1,322,872,398 of NC_090444.1, forward strand.
AGATGCAGTTAGAGGGTCCAGGGGCCCAAAAATAATGTCCACCCCCTACCCTCTTAAAGGGTACCCTGCCACTGGTAGTGGAATATGGGCAGCCTTTGGGGTGTCACCTGTCTTGCTACTGGCTTGACAGGTAACACAGGAGTGACAAAACCCCTTTGTATCCTCAGATATGTGAGGCCAGTGAAAGCGAGGGACAAGTCTGTCCCAAGTCTTGCTTTGCCCCAAATGGCCTGTGTAGGAAGTTGGCTCTGTATGCACTATTTCAAAGTAAGGAATAGTATGCACAGAGTCCAAGGGTTCCCCTTAGAGGTAAGATAGTGGCAAAAAGAGATAATACTAATGCTCTATTTTGTGGTAGTGTGGTCGAGCAGTAGGGTTATCAAAGGAGTAGTGTTAAGCATTTGTTGTACATACACACAGGCAATAAATGAGAAAACACACACTCAGAGACAATTCCAGCCAATAGGTTTTTGTATAGAAAAATATATTTTCTTAGTTCATTTTAAGAACCACAGGTTCAAATTCTACATGTAATATCTCGTTTGAAAGGTATTGCAGGTAAGTACTCTAGGAACTTTGAATAATTACAATAGCATATATACTTTTTACATAAAACACATTTAGCTGTTTTAAAAGTGGACACTTAGTGCAATTTTCACAGTTCCTGGGGGAGATAAAGTATTGTTAGGCTTTGCAGGTAAGTACACCACCTACGGGGTTAAGATTGGGGTCCAAGGTAGCCCACCGTTGAGGGTTCAGAGCAACCCCAAAGTCACCACACCAGCAGCTCAGGGCCGGTCAGGTGCAGAGTTCAAAGTGGTGCCCAAAACACATAGGCTTCAATGGAGAGAAGGGGGTGCCCCGGTTCCGGTCTGCCAGCAGGTAAGTACCCGCGTCTTCGGAGGGCAGACCAGGGGGGTTTTGTAGGGTACCGGGGGGGACACAAGTCCACACAAAAAGTACACCCTCAGCAGCGCGGGGGCGGCCGGGTGCAGTGTGCAAACAGGCGTCGGGTTTCCAATGGGAGTCAATGGGAGCAAGGGGTCTCTTCAGCGGTGCAGGCAGGCAAGGGGGGGGGCTCCTCGGGGTAGCCACCACCTGGGCAAGGGAGAGGGCCTCCTGGGGGTCACTCCTGCACTGGAGTTCCGATCCTTCATGTGCTGGGGGCTGCGGGTGCAGGGTCTTTTCCAGCCGTCTGGATTTTAGAGTCAGGCAGTCGCGGTCAGGGGGAGCCTCGGGATTCCCTCTGCAGGCGTCGCTGCGGGGGCTCAGGGGGGACAACTTTGGTTACTCACGGTCTTGGAGTCGCCGGAGGGTCCTCCCTGTAGCGTTTTCTCCACCAGTCAAGTCGGGGTCGCCGGGTGCAGTGTTGCAAGTCTCACGCTTCTTGCGGGGATTGCAGGGGTCTTTAAATCTGCTCCTCTGTAACAAAGTTGCAGTCTTTTTGGAACAGGGCCGCTGTCCTCTGGAGTTTCTTGTTCCTCTTGAAGCAGGGCAGTCCTCTGAGGATTCAGAGGTCGCTGGTCCTGGGGAAAGCGTCGCTGGAGCAGGTTTCTTTAGAAGGCAGGAGACAGGCCGGTAGGACTGGGGCCAAAGCAGTTGGTGTCTTCTTTTCTTCTTCTGCAGGGGTTTTCAGCTCAGCAGTCCTTCTTCGGTAAGTTGCAGGAATCTAAATTCTTAGGTTCAGGGGAGCCCTTAAATACTAAATTTAAGGGCGTGTTTAGGTCTGGGGGGTTCGTAGCCAATGGCTACTAGCCCTGAGGGTGGGTACACCCTCTTTGTGCCTCCTCCCAAGGGGGGGGGGTCACATTCCTATCCCTATTGGGGGAATCCTCCATCTGCAAGATGGAGGATTTCTAAAAGTCAGAGTCACCTCAGCTCAGGATACCTTAGGCGCTGTCCTGACTGGCCAGTGACTCCTCCTTGTTTTTCTCATTATCTCTCCTGGACTTGCCGCCAAAAGTGGGGGCTGGGTCCAGGGGGCGGGCATCTCCACTAGCTGGAGTGCCCTGGGGCATTGTAACACGAAGCCTGAGCCTTTTAGGCTCACTGCTAGGTGTTACAGTTCCTGCAGGGGGGAGGTGTGAAGCATCTCCACCCAGAGCAGGCTTTTGTTTCTGTCCCCAGAGAGCACAAAGGCCCTCACCACATGGGGTCAGAAACTCGTCTCTCAGCAGCAGGCTGGCACAGACCAGTCAGTCCTGCACTGAACAATTGGGTAAAATACAGGGGGCATCTCTAAGGTGCCCTCTGTGTGCATTTCTTAATAAATCCAACACTGGCATCAGTGTGGGTTTATTATTCTGAGAAGTTTGGTACCAAACTTCCCAGTATTCAGTGTAGCCATTATGGAGCTGTGGAGTTCGTTTTTGACAGACTCCCAGACCATATTCTCTTATGGCTACCCTGTACTTACAATGTCTAAGGTTTTGCTTAGACACTGTAGGGGCATAGTGCTCATGCACCTATGCCCTCACCTGTGGTATAGTGCACCCTGCCTTAGGGCTGTAAGGCCTGCTAGAGGGGTGACTTACCTATGCCACAGGCAGTGTGAGGTTGGCATGGCACCCTGAGGGGAGTGCCATGTCGACTTAGTCATTTTCTGACCACCACCACACACAAGCTGGCAAGCAGTGTGTCTGTGCTGAGTGAGGGGTCCCTAGGGTGGCATAAGACATGCTGCAGCCCTTAGAGACCTTCCCTGGCATCAGGGCCCTTGGTACCAGGGGTACCAGTTACAAGGGACTTACCTAGGTGCCAGGGGTGTGCCAATTGTGGAAACAATGGTACATTTTAGGTGAAAGAACACGGGTGCTGGGGCCTGGTTAGCAGGGTCCCAGCACACTTCTCAGTCAAGTCAGCATCAGTATCAGGCAAAAAGTGGGGGGTAACTGCAACAGGGAGCCATTTCTTTACAGCCTGCAACGGGAATATAGTGTACCATGGTGATTAAAAACTCCCTAAGCTTTTGAGGAATGACCAACCTCCTGGTGGCACCAGGTTTGGGGCCCCTTGTCTCGGAAGAAAGGTGGTTATTGTCCCAGTAGGCCCTATGGGTCCCGCTGACATCCACTGCTTCCTGAGGTGTAGCTTGCTGCCTCAGACTTTCTGTGGTAGGCTAGGACTTCTTTTCTAGGCTAACTTTCTCCCTGATGGGTCCTCCTGCACCTACAACCTCATCTGTATCAGCTTTAAGCTCCTATGGAGAAGGTACCACCCAATTGGAAGGTTCCTATCAATCAGGAGTGGGACCCTCATCAGAAGCCTGAACAGGAGGTAACTCTTTCCCCAAGCTAAGGTCAGCAACAGCCATGGGGTGGCACTTATTGAGCGTCAATGACTTGGTAAGTGTGACCAAGTAGGTGCTGTTCAGGTGACACACGTTTTTCAGTCACCATTATGACACTGGCCCCTGTATCCCTGTAGTCCTGAGCCTCAAAACCATTGAGAAACAGATGCTGCCTGTACTTACGTATATTAGGGGGACAAGCAGTTAGGGTGGCAAGGTCAATGCCTCCCTCTGAGACCAAAACTACCTAAGTGGTCTCTAACCTAGAGCCCACAATGGTTCCCAGAGCGAGCCCAACTACACTCTTGGGTTGACTAATATTATTGTTTTTGCCACTGCTAGGGGCACTGGGGATAGAAGTGGTAGTAGCAGGGTTGGTGCTCTTTTTGGGACTGGTGCTGTCACCAGCCCTGTGGCCCTTTGCCTACAGATGTAGCACCAAGGTTTCTTGTGGGAAGAGGATTTAGACCCACCTCCAGAAGTGTTTTGTGGGTCTAATGAAGACTCTTACTCTTTCTTGTCCTTAGATTTGTTCTCACCTTCGTCTTGATTCTTGGACGAATCCTTCTTCTTTTGGTCACCGCCTGTTGGTGTGTTTCTACCCACCCTGGTGCAAAACCATTTATCTGTCATCTTTCCCAGTTCTTGGAAAGAGGCCAGATCTGACTCCATCAGGTACTGATGCAGCTTAGCAGATATGCAATTATTAAGAATGCTCTCTCTCACAAGAAGATTGTACACGCCCTGATAATCGTGCTCATTGTTTCCATGGAACCAGTCTTTCAGGTGCTTGACAGAGCTGTCCACAAAATCTACCAAATCCCGGGAGGACTTCTTCCAAGTCTCCCTGAATTTGATTCTATATTCCTCTGTTGTTAATCCAAATCAATTAAGGAGTGCATTCTTAAGTGCTTGATAATTGTCTGCATCTTCCTCCCTGACAGTGAGGAGTTTGTCCCTGCCTTTGTCAGAAAAGGAAAGCCAGAAGATGGCTGCCCTCTGTCTTTGATGGTCCATTTGTACCTTGCTGGCCCTCTCCAAGGATTGAACCACTGAATTTCATCCCCAGCCTTGTAAGGTGGTGACAATTTTACTCAGATTTTTGGAGTCATAGGAGTCCTCCCTGACCCTAGTTTCTCTAAAGCTGTTGCTGCCACCATGGGGTAGCAACCCCAAATTCTGCCTTTCCCTCTCCACTGCCAAGGCCTCCCTAACTGTTGCTGCTGCAGCCTCAGTCTGGCCTCCTATAGCCTCAGTTTGCTGAAATCCCTATCTAGGGACTCTCCCTCTGAGCTAGAGGGGTTAGTCTAATCGGGTGCTGCTGAGATAAGGGTGTGGACAGATGAGGATCTACCCTCGCCCCCCTTCTTGGAGACCTTTTGCCCCAACCCCTCTGGTAGTAAAAGTGGACCTACTGGCATGTCCCCCCGCCCTTCTCACTGCCATGAGTGCTCCGTACAGGACTGATGTTCCCCAGTGTGCACCTACCTACTCTAAGGTGTTAGACACCCTAAAAAGTTAGAAAAGGGCTGTGCTAGACCCAATTTACCTAAACTAGAAGTCTAAAAAAGCCTAACTACCAAGTGTAGTGTACCCTATAGACTAGTGGTGGACTTTCCTGCCCAGTGACAGAGTGGTAAGGCAATTGAAAGTGTCTTATCCCACTGCTGCACCACCAGTGTAGGAAGGCTGGTCTGGTGTGTGGTGGATACCTATGCTGTTTGCACCTTATACCAGTACCAGGTCCAGACAACACCTTATTAGTTAGTGAACAGTGTCTAGGAAGCCAGGGCTCTCTAGTGGTTGCTGTGGTGAGCAGCCAAGACTTATCCAGGAGGAGAGTAAAGCATCTGCAATACCACAGTAGTCACACAGTAACATATCTCAAATGAAAGGAACCACACAGTGTTGCAAAAATAAAGATACTTTTTTACAGTAACACTGAACCTAGATTACTACAGGCAGACCACAAACTGGAGGTTAGAATACACTATATATACATGGTAAGTAGTAGAAATTAGCATAGAAAAACAACAAGCATTGGTAGAAAATAGCTGGACCCTATAGGCGGGCCAAACCATATACTAAAATAGTAGAATGCGAAGTTAGGTCCCCCACCCAGGGACGTGGAGTAGTTAGTAGGCAGCTGGGAGAACTCTGAACCCCAAGAGCTGAATACCTAGATGACCCCCAGCAACCAGGAGAGCAGAGGCAAGTTACCTGGTGTTCCCATAGACTAATAAGGGGGTTTGGAAAATGAAGTTTGGAAGAACGGGATAAGCGCAGTCGGACCCAATGGTGAATTCCAGATGAGGAGGTCCTGCAAAAGAAGGGGACAGAGTCCAGTCCATACAGGAGTGTCCAAGTGGGGCAGAAGCCTCAACCCACCCTTGTGTGGGAGAAAATCCAGGTTGATGTTGGAAGTTGAAGGTCAACTGTGGAGCCCAGGAGCTGCGGAGGAGTCCTTGAAGTTGTGTAGAAGCTGTCCTGCGCCGGTTGCTGGGTCACAGATCGGTCAGTTGTCAGGATGGCCACCAACAAGCAAATGCAAGAGGAGCTGTTGGGCGTTTTGCAGAGCTGTGGAGAACCAGCAAAGTCCTGGGGACTGGACCCTTGGAGGGAAGTCCGGGCTGACCCTCAAAAGGCAGGAGAGCCAGCAGAAGCAGTCATAGCCCCCACAAGCAAAACCACTAAACTGCAGACTAAATCCCCTCTAGTCACTGGGATGAATTTTATGATTTTGAGCTTTCCTCCTCTGCCAGTGCCACACTTATCAACCTTTTGATGCAAAAGTAAATACTGTACCACATCTCCATTGGATTGTGCTGCACCAAAGTCCATACCAGGGAGCCAGACCACTGACTTGGTGGGAATGGAAATGTGAAGAATTTAAAAGAATACACCCTTATTTCCACACCTGCACCAGACCTTTTTGAGGCATGAAGGCTACAAGGCCCACCATGGTGCCCCCATGTAACCCCCCTGGCCAGTGCGCCATGCCCTCTCTTTTATCTGGCTGATGGTCCAGCCAGATCCCACACTCAACCCCTTCAGAAGAGCAAAAAGAGCAAGAGGCAAAATTCCACAACCAGCATTCGTCGTCATATGTGGCTGATTTGTGTTGCAGTTGAAGCTAAAACATGTACAGAGAAAACACAGTTTTGAACAGCGAGGAGTGATTGGCTGTCAGCACGTGCATGGAGCTTCCCTTAAATGTTGTGATCTCTATAGTTGTTTATTGACTGGTCAACTTCACGACTTGTCTGTTTTTTTGCTTGTAAAACCACCATGTGCTCTGCTCCATCTTTCACTGATAGTTAGATTGCAGTTAGTCGCAGTGTGTGTAAAGTAATTGAGAGTGAGTTTTCATATTTCAAACTTGTAAGCTATATTTTTCAGATGTACCGCCTCTTAGTTTGGCTCTTTCCTCTTCCAGGGGAATAGTCATCAAAGTCATAAGCACTGAATATTTCCGCCCCGGAGCGCATATAAACACACACATGTAAATAACATAAATGTATATGTAAAAGTAAAAATTGTTTAGACAATTTTGGTACATATATATCATATACATGTGTAAGCAATCATGGAGTCAATGTTGACAAACAGGCTAAAAATGCCCTATTTTTGTAAAGTTTTTCTTTAATGAAACTCTTGAACTAGAGTTAAAACGTAACTGTAATCATAGAAGAGAGCATAGAAAGTGCTAGCAACCTCCTATAGAGAGAAAACTGCAATGAAAATACAAAGGCATTATTACCCAATAGGCTCCATCCAAATTAACATAGCAGAACCAAGAAAACTAGCGACGTCCCTTTAAGGCCCTGACAACCTCCAGTATCCCACTATGCCTCAGAGGTGAGAGCGAGGTGACAGTTGGGCTACAGTTAGGTCAGTACTTTTTTCGGTGATGAGAGGAGTAGGATAGAAGATTAAATATTCTTTACCTCCAGAATTACGTCCGGGGATGCGGGCGGGTTGCATATGACTTTGATGAGGAGTCCCCTGGAAGAAAACTAGGATTTCCACATATATGTACCAAAATTCTCTACACAATTTTTACTTATACATTTAAGGTATATTCTTGTGTGTTTATATGTGCTAAGGGGGCCCGCACATCGGCAAGAATATTTAGTGCTTATGACTTTGATGGGGATTCCCCTGGAAGAGAACTAGGATTTACAGGTAAGTAACTTATCCTTATCCAGTAAGATTTTTGTCCTAGCATGTACTCATAAACCCTGAGCTCGACAGAGGCCCGTACAGCATATTGCAGATACCTAGAAGCGACTATTGGCTTTTTTGCAATTAGTGCTTCCTGAGTGGGGCAAAAGGAGAGACGTTTGTGCTCTTCTCCTCTTTTAGGCTGGTCAGATTTGCTGTAGTTTCCAGCACCAGTGAGGTAGGGATTTGTGCTAGTGATGGCTACTTACTGTTTCTTTCAGCTTTCCTACTAAATGGTGCCTAAAATACTGTCTTCTCATTTAAGAATGATGGCCCAAAGAATGCTGCTGATGCCTTAGCTACTCTTCCGAAAGGTTGAGCAACCATTTCAAGCTGGCCATTTAGTTTTTGTTGCTTAAATGTATTTTTTGTGCTACGTGTTGTGCTACGTGTTGTGCTTCTCACATAGCCTTAATGAGGCTTGGATCTCTATGCTTTGGGAACTATATGTGTGCCACAGCTTAACTCTTTATTTTGGGGGAACTTTTCTGGTCAGTATTTTTTGGGTCATGCTCCTTATTAAAAAGACTGATTTGTCTATACTGCGTTTAGGAAGCACAGGTTCACTGTAAGGAAATGCCTCCTTGGCATGGTTGCCCCCTGACTTTTTGCCTTTGCTGATGCTATGTTTACAATTGAAAGTGTGCTGAGGCCTGCTAACCAGGCCCCAGCACCAGTGTTCTTTCCCTAACCTGTACTTTTGTATCCACAATTGGCAGACCCTGGCATCCAGATAAGTCCCTTGTAACTGGTACTTCAAGTACCAAGGGCCCTGATGCCAAGGAAGGTCTCTAAGGGCTGCAGCATGTCTTATGCCACCCTGGAGACCTCTCACTCAGCACAGACACACTGCTTGCCAGCTTGTGTGTGCTAGTGAGGACAAAACGAGTAAGTCGACATGGCACTCCCCTCAGGGTGCCATGCCAGCCTCTCACTGCCTATGCAGTATAGGTAAGACACCCCTCTAGCAGGCCTTACAGCCCTAAGGCAGGGTGCACTATACCATAGGTGAGGGTACCAGTGCATGAGCATGATACCCCTACAGTGTCTAAATAAAACCTTAGACATTGTAAGTGCAGGGTAGCCATAAGAGTATATGGTCTGGGAGTCTGTCAAACACGAACTCCACAGCACCATAATGGCTACACTGAAAACTGGGAAGTTTGGTATCAAACTTCTCAGCACAATAAATGCACACTGATGCCAGTGTACATTTTATTGTAAAATACACCACAGAGGGCACCTTAGAGGTGCCCCCTGAAACTTAACCGACTATCTGTGTAGGCTGACTAGTTTTAGCAGCCTGCCACAAACCGAGACATGTTGCTGGCCCCATGGGGAGAGTGCCTTTGTCACTCTGAGGCCAGTAACAAAGCCTGCACTGGGTGGAGATGCTAACACCTCTCCCAGGCAGGAATTGTCACACCTGGCGGTGAGCCTCAAAGGCTCACCTCCTTTGTGCCAACCCAGCAGGACACTCCAGCTAGTGGAGTTGCCCGCCCCCTCCGGCCAGGCCCCACTTTTGGCGGCAAGGCCGGAGAAAATAATGAGAATAACAAGGAGGAGTCACTGGCCAGTCAGGACAGCCCCTAAGGTGTCCTGAGCTGAGGTGACTCTAACTTTTAGAAATCCTCCATCTTGCAGATGGAGGATTCCCCCAATAGGGTTAGGATTGTGACCCCCTCCCCTTGGGAGGAGGCACAAAGAGGGTGTACCCACCCTCAGGGCTAGTAGCCATTGGCTACTAACCCCCCAGACCTAAACACGCCCTTAAATTTAGTATTTAAGGGCTACCCTGAACCCTAGAAAATTAGATTCCTGCAACTACAAGAAGAAGGACTGCCTAGCTGAAACCCCTGCAGCGGAAGACCAGAAGACGACAACTGCCTTGGCTCCAGAAACTCACCGGCCTGTCTCCTGCCTTCCAAAGATCCTGCTCCAGCGACGCCTTCCAAAGGGACCAGCGACCTCGACATCCTCTGAGGACTGCCCCTGCTTCGAAAAGACAAGAAACTCCCGAGGACAGCGGACCTGCTCCAAGAAAAGCTGCAACTTTGTTTCCAGCAGCTTTAAAGAACTCTGCAAGCTCCCCGCAAGAAGCGTGAGACTTGCAACACTGCACCCGGCGACCCCGACTCGGCTGGTGGCGATCCAACCCCTCAGGAGGGACCCCAGGACTACTCTGATACTGTGAGTACCAAAACCTGTCCCCCCTGAGCCCCCACAGCGCCGCCTGCAGAGGGAATCCCGAGGCTTCCCCTGACCGCGACTCTTTGAATCTAAAGTCCCGACGCCTGGGAGAGACCCTGCACCCGCAGCCCCCAGGACCTGAAGGACCGGACTTTCACTGGAGAAGCGACCCCCAGGAGTCCCTCTCCCTTGCCCAAGTGGAGGTTTCCCCGAGGAACCCCCCCCTTGCCTGCCTGCAGCGCTGAAGAGATCCCGAGATCTCTCATAGACTAACATTGCGAACCCGACGCTTGTTTCTACACTGCACCCGGCCGCCCCCGCGCCGCTGAGGGTGAAATTTCTGTGTGGACTTGTGTCCCCCCCGGTGCCCTACAAAACCCCCCTGGTCTGCCCTCCGAAGACGCGGGTACTTACCTGCAAGCAGACCGGAACCGGGGCACCCCCTTCTCTCCATTCTAGCCTAGGTGTTTTGGGCACCACTTTGAACTCTGCACCTGACCGGCCCTGAGCTGCTGGTGTGGTGACTTTGGGGTTGCTCTGAACCCCCAACGGTGGGCTACCTTGGACCAAGAACTGAACCCTGTAAGTGTCTTACTTACCTGGTAAAACTAACAAATACTTACCTCCCCTAGGAACTGTGAAAATTGCACTAAGTGTCCACTTTTAAAACAGCTATTTGTGAATAACTTGAAAAGTATACATGCAATTTTGATGATTTGAAGTTCCTAAAGTACTTACCTGCAATACCTTTCGAATGAGCTATTACATGTAGAATTTGAACCTGTGGTTCTTAAAATAAACTAAGAAAAGATATTTTTCTATATAAAAACCTATTGGCTGGATTTGTCTCTGAGTGTGTGTACCTCATTTATTGTCTATGTGTATGTACAACAAATGCTTAACACTACTCCTTGGATAAGCCTACTGCTCGACCACACTACCACAAAATAGAGCATTAGTATTATCTATTTTTACCACTATTTTACCTCTAAGGGGAACCCTTGGACTCTGTGCATGCTATTCCTTACTTTGAAATAGCACATACAGAGCCAACTTCCTACATTGGTGGATCAGCGGTGGGGTACAAGACTTTGCATTTGCTGGACTACTCGGCCAATACCTGATCACACGACAAATTCCAAAATTGTCATTAGAAATTGATTTTTGCAATTTGAAAAGTTTTCTAAATTCTTAAAAGACCTGCTAGGGCCTTGTGTTAGATCCTGTTTAGCATTTCTTTTAGAGTTTAAAAGTTTGTTAAAAGTTTGAATTAGATTCTAGAATCAGTTTTAGTTTCTTAAAAAGTATTCCAACTTTTAGAAGCATAATGTCTAGCACAGATGTGAATGTGGTGGAACTCGACACCACACCTTACCTCCATCTACAGATGAGAGAGCTAAGGTCACTCTGTAAACTAAAGAAAATAACAATGGGCCCCAAACCTACCAAAATACAGCTCCAAGAGCTTTTGGCAGAGTTTGAAAAGGCCAACCCCTCTGAGGGTGGCAACTCAGAGGAAGAGGATAGTGACTTGGAGGACAATTCCCCCCTACCAGTCCTATCTAGGGAGAACAGGGTCCCTCAAACCCTGACTCCTAAAATAATAGTCAGAGATGCTGGTTCCCTCACAGGAGAGACCAACACCTCTGAAATCACTGAGGATAGCCCCAGTGAAGAGGACATCCAGTTAGCCAGGATGGCCAAAAGATTGGCTTTGGAAAGACAGATCCTAGCCATAGAGAGGGAAAGACAAGAGATGGGCCTAGGACCCATCAATGGTGGCAGCAACATAAATAGGGTCAGAGATTCTCCTGACATGTTGAAAATCCCCAAAGGGATTGTAACTAAATATGAAGATGGTGATGACATCACCAAATGGTTCACAGCTTTTGAGAGGGCTTGTGTAACCAGAAAAGTGAACAGATCTCACTGGGGTGCTCTCCTTTGGGAAATGTTCACAGGAAAGTGTAGGGATAGACTCCTCACACTCTCTGGACAAGATGCAGAATCTTATGACCTCATGAAGGGTACCCTGATTGAGGGCTTTGGATTCTCCACTGAGGAGTACAGGATTAGGTTCAGGGGGGCTCAAAAATCCTCGAGCCAGACCTGGGTTGACTTTGTTGACTACTCAGTGAAAACACTAGATGGTTGGATTCAAGGCAGTGGTGTAAGTAATTATGATGGGCTGTACAATTTATTTGTGAAAGAACACCTGTTAAGTAATTGTTTCAATGATAAACTGCATCAGCATCTGGTAGACCTAGGACCAATTTCTCCCCAAGAATTGGGAAAGAAGGCGGACCATTGGGTCAAGACAAGGGTGTCCAAGACTTCAACAGGGGGTGACCAAAAGAAAGGGGTCACAAAGACTCCCCAGCAGAAGGGTGATGAGACAACCAAAACTAAAAATAGTAAAGAGTCTTCTACAGGCCCCCAAAAACCTGCACAGGAGGGTGGGCCCAGAGCCTCTTCACAAAACAATGGGTACAAGGGTAAAAACTTTGATCCCAAAAAGGCCTGGTGTCATAGCTGTAAACAGCATGGACACCAAACTGGAGACAAGGCCTGTCCCAAGAAAGGTTCCACTCCAAACTCCCATCCAGGTAACACTGGTATGGCTAGTCTCCAAGTGGGATCAACAGTGTGCCCAGAGCAAATCAGGGTCCACACTGAAGCTACTCTAGTTTCTGAGGGTGGGGTGGATTTAGCCACACTAGCTGTCTGGCCGCCTAACATGCAAAAATACAGACAGCAACTCTTAATTAATGGGACTAGAATAGAGGGCCTGAGGGATACAGGTGCCAGTGTCACCATGGTGACAGAGAAACTGGTTTCCCCTGGCCAATACCTGACTGGAAAAACTTACACAGTCACCAACGCTGACAATCAGAGAAAAGTACATCCCATGGCAATGGTTACTTTAGAATGGGGAGGGGTCAATGGCCTGAAGCAGGTGGTGGTCTCCTCAAATATCCCAGTGGACTGTCTGCTTGGAAATGACCTGGAGTCCTCAGCATGGGCTGAGGTAGAGCTAAAAACCCATGCAGCAATGCTGGGTATCCCTGAACTGGTGTGTGTGAAAACGAGAGCACAATGCAAGGCACAGGGTGAAAAAGTAGAGCTGGAGTCTGGAAAAATGGCCCAGCCTACCAAGAGAACAGGAAAGTCAGTTGGGAAACCAACTGCAACACAGCAAAAGAAAGGGAACCTCTCTTCTCAGGAAGAAGTTCTGCCCTCTGAGGGAACTGAGCCTTTGGAGCTTGAACCTTATCAGGTTGAGCTCTTAGGCCCAGGGGGACCCTCAAGGGAGGAGCTGTGTAAGGGACAAGAAACCTGTCCCTCTCTTGAAGGCCTTAGGCAGCAAGCTGCTGAAGAGTCCAAAGGCAAGAAAAATGGAACACATAGGGTCTATTGGGAAGATGGGCTCCTGTACACTGAGGCCAGAGACCCCAAACCTGGTGCCACTAGGAGAGTGGTAGTGCCTCAGCTGTTCAGAGAGTTCATCCTAACATTGGCCCATGACATTCCCCTTGCTGGACATTTGGGACAAACCAAGACGTGGGAGAGGTTAGTCAACCACTTCTACTGGCCCAATATGTCCAACATGGTTAAGGAGTTTTGCCTCTCCTGCCCCACCTGTCAAGCCAGTGGTAAGACAGGTGGGCACCCAAAGGCCCCCCTCATTCCACTTCCAGTGGTGGGGGTGCCCTTTGAAAGAGTGGGTGTGGACATAGTTGGTCCACTGGAACCTCCCACAGCCTCAGGAAATATGTATATCCTGGTAGTAGTGGATCATGCTACCAGGTATCCTGAAGCTATTCCCCTTAGGTCGACTACTGCCCCTGCAGTAGCCAAGGCCCTCATTGGTATCTTTACCAGAGTGGGTTTCCCTAAGGAGGTGGTGTCTGACAGAGGTACCAACTTCATGTCAGCATACCTAAAACACATGTGGAATGAGTGTGGAGTGACTTATAAATTCACTACACCTTACCATCCACAAACTAATGGCTTAGTTGAGAGATTCAACAAGACATTAAAGGGCATGATCATGGGGCTCCCAGAAAAACTCAAAAGGAGATGGGATGTCCTCCTGCCATGTCTGCTTTTCGCTTACAGGGAGGTACCACAGAAGGGAGTAGGGTTCTCACCCTTTGAACTTCTGTTTGGTCATCCTGTAAGGGGACCACTTGCCCTTGTTAAAGAAGGCTGGGAGAGACCTCTCCATGAGCCTAAACAGGACATAGTGGACTATGTACTTGGCCTTCGCTCTAGAATGGCAGAGTACATGGAAAAGGCAACCAAAAACCTTGAGGCCAGCCAACAACTCCAGAAGTTTTGGTATGACCAAAAGGCTGCACTGGTTGAGTTCCAACCAGGGCAGAAAGTCTGGGTTCTGGAGCCTGTGGCTCCCAGGGCACTCCAGGACAAATGGAGTGGCCCTTACCCAGTGCTAGAGAGGAAGAGTCAGGTCACCTACCTGGTGGACCTGGGCACAAGCAGGAGCCCCAAGAGGGTGATCCATGTAAACCGCCTTAAGCTCTTCCACGACAGGGCTGATGTCAATCTGTTGATGGTAACAGATGAGGATCAGGAGGCAGAGAGTGAACCTCTCCCTGATCTTCTGTCATCAGACCCAAAAGATGGTACAGTAGATGGAGTGATCTACTCAGACACCCTCTCTGGCCAACAGCAAGCTGATTGTAGGAGAGTCCTACAACAGTTTCCTGAACTCTTCTCCTTAACCCCTGGTCAGACACACCTGTGTACCCATGATGTGGACACAGGAGACAGCATGCCTGTCAAAAACAAAATCTTTAGACAGTCTGACCATGTTAAGGAAAGCATCAAGGTGGAAGTCCACAAGATGCTGGAATTGGGAGTCATTGAGCGCTCTGACAGCCCCTGGGCTAGCCCAGTGGTCTTAGTCCCCAAACCTCACACCACAGATGGAAAGAAAGAGATGAGGTTTTGTGTGGACTACAGAGGGCTCAATTCTGTCACCAAGACAGATGCTCATCCAATTCCAAGAGCTGATGAGCTCATTGATAAATTAGGTGCTGCCAAATTTCTAAGTACCTTTGACTTGACAGCAGGGTACTGGCAAATAAAAATGGCACCTGGAGCAAAAGAAAAGACAGCATTCTCCACACCTGATGGGCATTATCAGTTTACTGTTATGCCCTTTGGTTTAAAGAATGCCCCTGCCACCTTCCAAAGGTTGGTGAATCAAGTCCTTGCTGGCTTGGAGTCCTTTAGCACAGCTTATCTTGATGATATTGCTGTCTTTAGCTCCACCTGGCAGGATCACCTGGTCCACCTGAGGAAGGTTTTGAAGGCTCTGCAATCTGCAGGCCTCTCTATCAAGGCATCCAAATGCCAGATAGGGCAGGGAACTGTGGTTTACTTGGGACACCTTGTAGGTGGAGGCCAAGTTCAACCACTCCAACCCAAGATCCAGACTATTCTGGACTGGGTAGCTCCAAAAACCCAGACTCAAGTCAGGGCATTCCTTGGCTTGACTGGGTACTACAGGAGGTTTGTGAAGGGGTATGGATCCATTGTGACAGCCCTCACTGAGCTCACCTCCAAGAAAATGCCCAAGAAAGTGAACTGGACTGTGGACTGCCAACAGGCCTTTGACACCCTGAAACAGGCAATGTGCTCAGCACCAGTTCTCAAAGCTCCAGATTATTCTAAGCAGTTCATTGTGCAGACTGATGCCTCTGAACATGGGATAGGGGCAGTTTTGTCCCAAACAAATGATGATGGCCTTGACCAGCCTGTTGCTTTCATTAGCAGGAGGTTACTCCCCAGGGAGCAGCGTTGGAGTGCCATTGAGAGGGAGGCCTTTGCTGTGGTCTGGTCCCTGAAGAAGCTGAGACCATACCTCTTTGGGACTCACTTCCTAGTTCAAACTGACCACAGACCTCTCAAATGGCTGATGCAAATGAAAGGTGAAAATCCTAAACTGTTGAGGTGGTCCATCTCCCTACAGGGAATGGACTTTATAGTGGAACACAGACCTGGGACTGCCCATGCCAATGCAGATGGCCTTTCCAGGTTCTTCCACTTAGAAAATGAAGACTCTCTTGGGAAAGGTTAGTCTCATCCTCTTTCGTTTGGGGGGGGGTTGTGTAAGGAAATGCCTCCTTGGCATGGTTGCCCCCTGACTTTTTGCCTTTGCTGATGCTATGTTTACAATTGAAAGTGTGCTGAGGCCTGCTAACCAGGCCCCAGCACCAGTGTTCTTTCCCTAACCTGTACTTTTGTATCCACAATTGGCAGACCCTGGCATCCAGATAAGTCCCTTGTAACTGGTACTTCAAGTACCAAGGGCCCTGATGCCAAGGAAGGTCTCTAAGGGCTGCAGCATGTCTTATGCCACCCTGGAGACCTCTCACTCAGCACAGACACACTGCTTGCCAGCTTGTGTGTGCTAGTGAGGACAAAACGAGTAAGTCGACATGGCACTCCCCTCAGGGTGCCATGCCAGCCTCTCACTGCCTATGCAGTATAGGTAAGACACCCCTCTAGCAGGCCTTACAGCCCTAAGGCAGGGTGCACTATACCATAGGTGAGGGTACCAGTGCATGAGCATGATACCCCTACAGTGTCTAAATAAAACCTTAGACATTGTAAGTGCAGGGTAGCCATAAGAGTATATGGTCTGGGAGTCTGTCAAACACGAACTCCACAGCACCATAATGGCTACACTGAAAACTGGGAAGTTTGGTATCAAACTTCTCAGCACAATAAATGCACACTGATGCCAGTGTACATTTTATTGTAAAATACACCACAGAGGGCACCTTAGAGGTGCCCCCTGAAACTTAACCGACTATCTGTGTAGGCTGACTAGTTTTAGCAGCCTGCCACAAACCGAGACATGTTGCTGGCCCCATGGGGAGAGTGCCTTTGTCACTCTGAGGCCAGTAACAAAGCCTGCACTGGGTGGAGATGCTAACACCTCTCCCAGGCAGGAATTGTCACACCTGGCGGTGAGCCTCAAAGGCTCACCTCCTTTGTGCCAACCCAGCAGGACACTCCAGCTAGTGGAGTTGCCCGCCCCCTCCGGCCAGGCCCCACTTTTGGCGGCAAGGCCGGAGAAAATAATGAGAATAACAAGGAGGAGTCACTGGCCAGTCAGGACAGCCCCTAAGGTGTCCTGAGCTGAGGTGACTCTAACTTTTAGAAATCCTCCATCTTGCAGATGGAGGATTCCCCCAATAGGGTTAGGATTGTGACCCCCTCCCCTTGGGAGGAGGCACAAAGAGGGTGTACCCACCCTCAGGGCTAGTAGCCATTGGCTACTAACCCCCCAGACCTAAACACGCCCTTAAATTTAGTATTTAAGGGCTACCCTGAACCCTAGAAAATTAGATTCCTGCAACTACAAGAAGAAGGACTGCCTAGCTGAAACCCCTGCAGCGGAAGACCAGAAGACGACAACTGCCTTGGCTCCAGAAACTCACCGGCCTGTCTCCTGCCTTCCAAAGATCCTGCTCCAGCGACGCCTTCCAAAGGGACCAGCGACCTCGACATCCTCTGAGGACTGCCCCTGCTTCGAAAAGACAAGAAACTCCCGAGGACAGCGGACCTGCTCCAAGAAAAGCTGCAACTTTGTTTCCAGCAGCTTTAAAGAACTCTGCAAGCTCCCCGCAAGAAGCGTGAGACTTGCAACACTGCACCCGGCGACCCCGACTCGGCTGGTGGCGATCCAACCCCTCAGGAGGGACCCCAGGACTACTCTGATACTGTGAGTACCAAAACCTGTCCCCCCTGAGCCCCCACAGCGCCGCCTGCAGAGGGAATCCCGAGGCTTCCCCTGACCGCGACTCTTTGAATCTAAAGTCCCGACGCCTGGGAGAGACCCTGCACCCGCAGCCCCCAGGACCTGAAGGACCGGACTTTCACTGGAGAAGCGACCCCCAGGAGTCCCTCTCCCTTGCCCAAGTGGAGGTTTCCCCGAGGAACCCCCCCCTTGCCTGCCTGCAGCGCTGAAGAGATCCCGAGATCTCTCATAGACTAACATTGCGAACCCGACGCTTGTTTCTACACTGCACCCGGCCGCCCCCGCGCCGCTGAGGGTGAAATTTCTGTGTGGACTTGTGTCCCCCCCGGTGCCCTACAAAACCCCCCTGGTCTGCCCTCCGAAGACGCGGGTACTTACCTGCAAGCAGACCGGAACCGGGGCACCCCCTTCTCTCCATTCTAGCCTAGGTGTTTTGGGCACCACTTTGAACTCTGCACCTGACCGGCCCTGAGCTGCTGGTGTGGTGACTTTGGGGTTGCTCTGAACCCCCAACGGTGGGCTACCTTGGACCAAGAACTGAACCCTGTAAGTGTCTTACTTACCTGGTAAAACTAACAAATACTTACCTCCCCTAGGAACTGTGAAAATTGCACTAAGTGTCCACTTTTAAAACAGCTATTTGTGAATAACTTGAAAAGTATACATGCAATTTTGATGATTTGAAGTTCCTAAAGTACTTACCTGCAATACCTTTCGAATGAGCTATTACATGTAGAATTTGAACCTGTGGTTCTTAAAATAAACTAAGAAAAGATATTTTTCTATATAAAAACCTATTGGCTGGATTTGTCTCTGAGTGTGTGTACCTCATTTATTGTCTATGTGTATGTACAACAAATGCTTAACACTACTCCTTGGATAAGCCTACTGCTCGACCACACTACCACAAAATAGAGCATTAGTATTATCTATTTTTACCACTATTTTACCTCTAAGGGGAACCCTTGGACTCTGTGCATGCTATTCCTTACTTTGAAATAGCACATACAGAGCCAACTTCCTACATTCACTGTCTGATCGAAAAAGGTGGACTACGCTCCTGTACATGTGGTGTAAAAGCTAGCGTCAGTCTGAGTAATGATGAGACAATCCCGAAGCTGACTTCATGAGGAGAATTCATACAGATCTGTCTCCTGAAATCTGTTTGGCTTTGCACACATGGCTATTGCTTACCGATTGCAACTAAATGGAGTTCTCATAAAGATCAGTTATGGTGGTTCTTGTGAATAGGGCAGTGATTAGACCTAAAGTGTGCTTTTAAAGGTTGACACACTTTATGCAGCAACAATTGCTACAATGTTCCTTTTGTATTGACCACATGTAGAAGCTTATTGATTATCAAATGGCCCCTGTTGTTTTATATGCCAAGCTCATATACTTATGGTAGTTAACTCAAGCATTTGTCCCAAATTTCAAATCATAGACAATCATTCCTGAGAAATATTCAGTTGATCTATGTCAGCCGTACAAGCTGCGTCAGGTAATGCTGTCATCAAACCGCCAAATCTAATGGCCAAAATGCTCCTAGTAAGACGTCTTGCCGCAGTCATACAACTATCTTTCAGCACCCGAAGCACTCTTCTAACATCTTGTTGTATTCCTCTGCACTTTTGGCATGAATTCAGTTATCGTCCTGAATGCTTTTACTGGCTGGAGATTTTAAATTGGCTGCAGTATTAGCTTTTGAAAAATAATAATCACAAATTTGACTCAGAATAATATATGCAAATATTTATAAGCACCAAATGGTGTAATAAAGGTAGTCAAGTTTTGAGAATTGGCTTCAAGTGTCTCTTGATGATGTGCTGCATTAATATATGTATTGTTGTAAAATACCTGGCATCACTTACCGTGTCTAACATTTCCGGTATTTTGGAAAGTGGATGAGATAAGTAACACTATTCTTCTTTAGTGAGTACCAATTAACCCACTCCTCTTTTCACCTTCACTAAGGCAGCAGAAATCATCTGTGATACAGCAACAGACTTCATAATCTCTTGTTCACACATCACCCAAAAGCTCCCTCGACTCACCCTTAAGATTAAGTTGCACATCTTTTGTGTTAGACAGGATAGCACCTTTCTGCAAAATGTGTGCTCAAAACCTTTTATACAACCAACGTTGACATAGAAAACATCTCCAAAACATTTCAAAATATATTTCACTGCCAGAGGCATCTATCTGCTCCACCAGCAACACTTTGTTTCTGTACGTGGTGTCAGTGTGGTCCCTAATCAAACCACCTAATTAGGTGTGTGTTGTTAGATCCATTTTTGTGTAACTGCCCCTGTCCCTAATCTCCTAAGTGGTCTTCATATTAGCCCTAAATATTGATGTAGTACTCAGAAAGGGCTACACACTTGAGATAGGCGGTCTTCAACTGCACATTCATCAGAAATTCTTTGAACATGCATTGAGATAAAATAGTTGACGGTAAAGCTGAATCAGTAATACCTCTTTATCTGCTGCTAACATCCATCGTGATACTCCTTTATTCACATCATTTATTTTCTCCTTTCTGTGACTTAATCTCACTGTGCTATCATGTTCCCTAAACGCACTTTTAAAAGTGGCCAATATTTTGCACTCCTTTCCCACTGCTGGACAATCAGAATAGCTTACCTCATGTCCTTGAACCACATTTTAAACAGATAGCTCCCTTTCTCCCTTCCATTGCATAAGACCTTATTTCCCTTTACACACAACATTGACAGTAGCGTGAATCAATTATGCTCTTTCTTGCGAAAGCCCGAGCAGGTTACCTTAACTTCTCGAACTGCTTGGCTGTTGTAATATTTTCTTCAGGTTTGGATTTTGGCCGCAGAGCAATCTTTCATGAACATTTTTCGAATGAGCATTAGTCTTAATTTGGCCTCTGACATATCGGTCTATGCAGATTCCAGTTTCACTGTGTATCAGCTGGAAATCCTTAGTGCAGCCATATATTTGTCATTAGATTCATACTTCCCTTGTTTTTACTTAAAGCTGTGAACTGTTACTTTGAAACTTGGTCCTATTAAATTGCTATTTCTTTTGATTCACAGCTCCAGTGTACTCCTGCCACTTGTCAAATTCAGCTGATTTTGGCTCAAATTCCAGTAAGTGATCATATTTCTTTGTCCCTCAGCACCCAGGGAATTAAACCGTGCTTCAAATCGCTTTCCATCAATGGCTACCAAGAGATGTTTGAAAGCTCTGTGCTATTGTTTTCGCTTAGTTTTTTTTTTGCCTGCATGGTGGAAATTTCCACTAGGTGGTTCCGCACTCTGCAGCGCTGCCATGGTTAAGCCCCACAGTTTCTCTTTAGCTTTTCATTGCACTTTGTGAAAATAACTGACACTAGTTTGCAACTTCCACAAAACTAGTCCCAGTGGTATTCATTTATTGTGTCCCCATAGCATTTAATTCAGTAAGCCGTAATTGCATGCTAGTCTTGTTGTGCCAGTATAAGTTATCACTCGTCTTTTAGAACATTGGACGTTTTTGTGTCTACGATTTAGCGTGTAAACAAAAAAGGACCACTGAATTTTCTGACCTTGCTTCTTGGTGCAACTGCATACTTTGTATTGTAGGTCAGCCCCAATGTTCGCATGCTGTGATGTGTGTGCCTGACCTCGACTGATCAGCACTTTATTGCTCTGGCTGTCCTCACTCGAGCAGTATGTTAGATATCCACAGCCTTCCTGCCTGTGACGCTCCCCTCTGTTGGACTGCAGGTGTCCTGTCTGCCGCCCGCTGCACTTGATGTACTTTTTCTCGTTCTCTGGAACTGGTTCTTCGGTTGGCCACTTTTCTCCCAACTTTACACAACAGGCTCAAATCCGCTGATATTCATCGCAGAAAGGATGTGGTGATTTACACCTACAAGCAAATCGATTATTCAGAAAGAAATCTTGAACAGTTTTGTGATGGGTGTGTGAAGTAGTTTGCTTGTAATTGTCAAGAGCCTGTGCGAATACTGCCACCAGTTGGGATCCAGGCTGCAACTAATGGCCCCAGCCGGAATCTATAACATACTCATCTTTTAGGAAGTGAGAAGTTCTGGGATTCCGACGAGCACATCAATGCAAACTCCAAAAGTAAATGGTAACCTGTAAAGCCATACTACCGCCACAGAAGAATACAATAATTTGCTCTTGTTCAACAAAACTGTTTGCAGACAAGGGGAAATATGCTCACTAAACTGCAGACTCAATCCCCTCTAGGCAGTAGGATGAATTGTGTGATTTAGAGCTTTCCTCTTCTGCTAATACCTCACTAACGAGTATCAGCCTTTCGACGCAAAACTAAATACTGTTTTACGTCTCCATTGAATTGTGCTGCACCAAAGTCCATACCAGGGAATCAGATCACTGACTTGGTAGGAAAGACAGAGTGAAGAATGTAAGGAATGCACCCTTATTTCCACCCCTGCACCAGACCCTTTTTCGGCATGGAGGCTACAAGGCCTACCATGGGGCTCCCATGTAACCCCTGCGACATAACCTCTCTGTTATCTGGCTCATGGTCCAGCCAGATTCCATACACCACCCCTTTAGAAGGGGGAGAAGACTAAGAGGCAAAATGCCACACCCAGGATCGTCGCCGTATGTGGCTGGTTTGTGTCGCAGTTGAAGATAAAACTTGTAGAAAGAAAACATAATTTTGAACCTCGAGCAGTGATTGGCTGTCCGCACGGGCATGGGGCATCCCTTAATATTGTGGTCTCTCTAGTTGTTTGACTGGTCGACTTAATGACCTGTCCGTTTTTTTGCATATAAAACCATCAGGTGCTCTGCTCCATCTTTCACTGATGATACTTTTAGATTGCAGTCAGTCGCAGAGTGTGCACAGTAATTGTGAGTTTTCATGTTTAACTTGTAGGTTATATTTTTCAAATGTACCGCCTCTAAGTTGTGCTCTTTTATCTAGTAAGCTTTCTGTTCCTCTCCTTAATTCTTCACTCTGCTATTCCTTTCCCCCAGCCTTCGCGCCCTCAGGCAAATGAGTAGTGTGACTTAACTATTTGTCAGTGCCCCCTATATTTATTCTTACTTTGCTCGTTGCGTCTACCTTTCAGTTGTTCCTTTGTGACTTACAGGATTGAAGTGGCAATGTCTTAAGCCATGCCCATTCATGTTTCTCGGTCATGTGTTGTGCTCCTCCATCCTCGTTCCCTATCACCCATTGATTGCTGCCACTATGGGCCCGTCTGGCGATGATGATACACTTGCCCTCACTGAGAGCGAATGTTCGATAATGAGAAACCTACCATGTACTCAATGACCCTGAGCTGGACAGGGGCCCGTACAACATATTGCAGGTATACCTAGAAGCTACTATAGGTGTATTTGCAAGTAGAGCTTCCTGAGTGGGGCAAAAGGAGAGACGTTTGTGCTCTTCTCCTCTTTCAGTCTGTTCAGATTTGCTTTAGTTTCCAGCGCCAGTGAGGTAGGGATTTGCAAGGGTGATGAGTATTTACTGTTTCTTTCAACTCATCTACTAAATGGTGCCTAAAATACTGTCTTCTCATTTAGAAATGATGGCCCAAAGAAGGCTGCTGTTGTCTTAGCTACTTTTCCGAAAGGTAAGCAACCTTTTCAAGCTGGCCATTTATATTTTGTTGCTTAAATGTATTTTATTGTGCAATGTGGTGTGCTTCTCACATAGCTTTCGTAAGGCTTGGATCTCCATGCTTTGGAAACTATATGTGTGCCATAGCTTAACTCTTTATTTTGGGGGAACTTTTCTGGTCAGTATTTTGTTGGATATGCTCCGTATTTGAAAGACTGATTTGTCTATACTGCTTTTAGGAAGCACAGGTTCACTGTCTGATCGAAAAAGGTGGACTACGCTCCTGTACATGTGGTGTAAAAGCTAGCGTCAGTCTGAGTAAAGATGAGGCAATCCCGAAGCTGACTTCATGAGGAGAATTCATACAGATCTGACTCCTGAAATCTGTTTGGCTTTGCACACATGGCTATTGCTTACCGATTGCAACTAAGTGGAGTTCTCATAAAGATCAGATATGGTGGTTCTTGTGACTAGGGCAGTGATTAGACCTAAAGTGTGCTTTTAAAGGTTGACGCACTTTATGCAGCAACAATTGCTACAGCGTTCCGTTTGTATTGACCACATGTAGAAGCTTATTGATTATCAAATGGCTCTTGTTGTTTCATTTGCCAAGCTCGTATACTGTGGTGGTTAACCCAAACATTTGTCCCAAATCTCAAATCATAGACATTAATTCCTAAGAACAATTCCGTTGATCTTTGTCAGACGTACAAGATGCGTCAGTTAATGCTATCACCAAACCACCAAATCTAATGGCCAAAATGCCCCTAGTAAGACCTCAAGAACTTGCAGTTCTGTCTTGTCACAGTCATACTACTATCTTTCAGCACCCCATGCACTCTTGCTAATATTCTATTGTATTCCTCTGCCCTTTTGGCATGAATTCAGTTATGGTCCTGAAAGCTTTTACTGGGTGGAGATTTTAAATTGGCTGCAGTATTAACTTTTGAAAAATAGTAATCTCGAATGTGATTCAGAATGATATATGCAAATATTTATAAGCACCAAATGGTGTAACAAAGGTAGTCAAGTTTTGAGAATTGGCGTCAAGTGTCTCTGAATGATGTGCTGCATTAATACGTGTATTGTTGTAACATACCTGGCATCACTCATCGTGTCTAACATTTCTGGTATTTTGGAAAGTGGATGATGATAACTACACTATTCTTGTTCAGTGAGTGCCAGTGAACCCACTCCTCTTTTCGCCTTCACTAAGGCAGCAGAAATCAACTGTGATACAGCAACAGGCTTAATAATCTCTTGGTCACACATCACCCAAAAGCTCCCTCATTTCACCCCTAAGATTGAGTTGCACATCTCTTGTGTTCAACAGGATGGCACCTTTCTGCAAAATGTGTGCTCAAAACCTTTTATACAAAGAACTTTGTCATAGAAAACATCTCCAAAACATTTCAAAATATATTTCACTGGCAGAGGCATTTATCTGCTCCACCAGCAACACTTTGTTTCTGTACGTGGTGTCAGTGTGGTCCCTAATCAACCCACGTAATTAGGTGTGTGTTGTCAGATACATTATTGTGTAACTGCCCCTGTCCTTAATCTCCTAAGTGGTCTTCATACTAGCCCTAAATATTGATGTAGTACTCAGCAAACGCTACACACTTAATATAGGCGGTCTTCAATGGCACATTCATCAGAAATTCTTTAAACATGCATTGAGATAAAATAGTTGACGGTAAAGCTGAATCAGTTATACCTCTTTATCTGCTGCTAACATCCATTGTGATACTCCTTTATTCACATCATTTATTTTCTCCTTTCTGTGACTTAATCTCACTGTGCTATCATGTTCCCTAAACACACTTTTAAAAGTGGCCAGTATTTTGCACTCCTTTCCCACTGCTGGACAATCAGAATAGCTTACCTCATGTCCTTGAACCACATTTTAAACAGATAGCTCCCTTTCTCCCTTCCATTGCATAAGACCTTATTTCTCTTTACACACAACATTGACAGTAGCGTGAATCAATTATGCTTTTTCTTGCGAACCCCCGAGCAGGTTACATTAACTTCTCGAACCGCTTGGCTGTTGTAATATTTTTCTTCAGGTTTGGATTTTGGCCACAGAGCGATCTTTCATGAACATTTTTTGATTGAGCATTAGTCTCAATTTGGCCTCTGACATATCGGTCTATGCAGATTCCAGTTTCACTGTGTATCAGCTGGAAATCCTTAGTACAGCCATATATTTGTCATTAGATTCCTGCTTCCCTTGTTTCTACTAGAAGCTGTGGGCTATTACTTTGAAACGTGGTCCTATTTAAATTGCTATTTCTCTTGATTCACAGCTCCAGTGTACTCCTGCCACTTGCCAAATTCAGCTGATTTTGGCTCAATTTCCAGTAAGTGATTGCATTTCTTTGTCCCTCAGAACCCAGGGAATTAAACGGTACTTCAAATCGCTTTCTATCAATGTCTACCAAGTGATGTTTGAAAGCTCTGTGCTATTGTTTTCGCTTATTTTGTTTTGTCTGCATGGTGGAAAATTGCACTAGGTGGTTGCGCACTCCGCAGCGCTGCCATGGTTAAGCCCCACAGTTTCTCTTTAGCTTTTCATTGCACTTTGTGAAAATAACTCTGACACCAGTTTGCAACTTCCACAAAACTAGTCCCAGTGCTCTTCATTTCTTGGGTCCCCATAGCATTTAATTCAGTAAGCTGTAATTGCATGCTAGTCTTGTTGTACCAGTATAAGTTATCACTCGTCTTTTAGAACATTGGACGTTTTTGTGTCTACGATTTAGCGTGTAAACAAAAAAGGACCACTGAATTTTCTGACCTTGCTTCTAGGTGCAACTGCATACTTTGTATTGTAGGTCAGCCCCAATGTTCGCATGCTGTGATGTGTGTGCCTGACCTCGACTGATCAGCACTTTATTGCTCTGGCTGTCCTCACTCGAGCAGTATGTTAGATATCCACAGCCTTCCTGCCTGTGACGCTCCCCTCTGTTGCACTGCAGGTGTCCTGTCTGCCGCCCGCTGCACTTGATGTACTTTTTCTCGTTCTCTGGAACTGGTTCTTCGGTTGGCCACTTTTCTCCCAACTTTACACAACAGGCTCAAATCCGCTGATATTCATCGCAGAAAGGATGTGGTGATTTATACCTACAAGCAAATCGATTATTCAGAAAGAAATCTTGAACAGTTTTGTGATGGGTGTGTGAAGTAGTTTGCTTTTAATTGTCAAGAGCCTGTCTGAATACTGCCACCAGTTGGGATCCAGGCTGCAACTAATGGCCCCAGCCGGAATCTATAACATACTCATCTTTTAGGAAGTGAGAAGTTCTGGGCTTCCGACGAGCACATCAATGCAAACTCCAAAAGTAAATGGTAACCTGTAAAGCCATACTACCACCACAGAAGAATACAATAATTTGCTCTTGTTCAACAAAACTGTTTGCAGACAAGGGGAAATATGCTCACTAAACTGCAGACTCAATCCCCTCTAGGCAGTAGGATGAATTGTGTGATTTAGAGCTTTCCTCTTTCCTCTGCTCTTGTTCAACAAAACTGCAGACAAGGGGAATTATGCTCACTAAACTGCAGACTCAATCCCCTCTAGGCAGTAGGATGAATTGTGTGATTTAGAGCTTTCCTCTTCCGCTAATAGCCCACTAACGAGTATCAGCCGTTCGACGCAAAACTAAATACTGTGTTACGTCTCCATTGAATTGTGCTGCACCAAAGTCCATACCAGGGAACCAGATCACTGACTGGGTAGGAAAGACAGAGTGAAGAATGTAAGGAATGCACCCTTATTTCCACCCCTGCACCAGACCCTTTTTCGGCATGGAGGCTACAAGGCCTACCATGGGGCTCCCATGTAACCCCTGCGACATAACCTCTCTGTTATCTGGCTCATGGTCCAGCCAGATTCCATACACCACCCCTTTAGAAGGGGGAGAAGACTAAGAGGCAAAATGCCACACCCAGGATCGTCGCCGTATGTGGCTGGTTTGTGTCGCAGTTGAAGATAAAACTTGTAGAAAGAAAACATAATTTTGAACCTCGAGCAGTGATTGGCTGTCCGCACGGGCATGGGGCTTCCCTTAATATTGTGATCTCTCTAGTTGTTTGACTGGTCGACTTAATGACCTGTCCGTTTTTTTGCATATAAAACCATCAGGTGCTCTGCTCCATCTTTCACTGATGATACTTTTAGATTGCAGTCAGTCGCAGAGTGTGCACAGTAATTGTGAGTTTTCATGTTTAACTTGTAGGCTATATTTTTCAAATGTACCGCCTCTAAGTTGTGCTCTTTTATCTAGTAAGCTTTCTGTTCCTCTCCTTAATTCTTCACTCTGCTATTCCTTTCCCCCAGCCTTCGCGCCCTCAGGCAAATGAGTAGTGTGACTTAACTATTTGTCAGTGCCCCCTATATTTATTCTTACTTTGCTCGTTGCGTCTACCTTTCAGTTGTTCCTTTGTGACTTACAGGATTGAAGTGGCAATGTCTTAAGCCATGCCCATTCATGTTTCTCGGTCATGTGTTGTGCTCCTCCATCCTCGTTCCCTATCACCCATTGATTGCTGCCACTATGGGCCCGTCTGGCGATGATGATACACTTGCCCTCACTGAGAGCGAATGTTCGATAATGAGAAACCTACCATGTACTCAATGACCCTGAGCTGGACAGGGGCCCGTACAACATATTGCAGGTATACCTAGAAGCTACTATAGGTGTATTTGCAAGTAGAGCTTCCTGAGTGGGGCAAAAGGAGAGACGTTTGTGCTCTTCTCCTCTTTCAGTCTGTTCAGATTTGCTTTAGTTTCCAGCGCCAGTGAGGTAGGGATTTGCAAGGGTGATGAGTATTTACTGTTTCTTTCAACTCATCTACTAAATGGTGCCTAAAATACTGTCTTCTCATTTAGGAATGATGGCCCAAAGAAGGCTGCTGTTGTCTTAGCTACTTTTCCGAAAGGTAAGCAACCTTTTCAAGCTGGCCATTTATATTTTGTTGCTTAAATGTATTTTATTGTGCAATGTGGTGTGCTTCTCACATAGCTTTCTTAAGGCTTGGATCTCCATGCTTTGGAAACTATATGTGTGCCATAGCTTAACTCTTTATTTTGGGGGAACTTTTCTGGTCAGTATTTTGTTGGATATGCTCCGTATTTGAAAGACTGATTTGTCTATACTGCTTTTAGGAAGCACAGGTTCACTGTCTGATCGAAAAAGGTGGACTACGCTCCTGTACATGTGGTGTAAAGGCTAGCGTCAGTCTGAGTAAAGATGAGGCAATCCCGAAGCTGACTTCATGAGGAGAATTCATACAGATCTGACTCCTGAAATCTGTTTGGCTTTGCACACATGGCTATTGCTTACCGATTGCAACTAAGTGGAGTTCTCATAAAGATCAGATATGGTGGTTCTTGTGACTAGGGCAGTGATTAGACCTAAAGTGTGCTTTTAAAGGTTGACGCACTTTATGCAGCAACAATTGCTACAGCGTTCCGTTTGTATTGACCACATGTAGAAGCTTATTGATTATCAAATGGCTCTTGTTGTTTCATTTGCCAAGCTCGTATACTGTGGTGGTTAACCCAAACATTTGTCCCAAATCTCAAATCATAGACATTAATTCCTAAGAACAATTCCGTTGATCTTTGTCAGACGTACAAGATGCGTCAGTTAATGCTATCACCAAACCACCAAATCTAATGGCCAAAATGCCCCTAGTAAGACCTCAAGAACTTGCAGTTCTGTCTTGTCACAGTCATACTACTATCTTTCAGCACCCCATCTATTGTATTCCTCTGCCCTTTTGGCATGAATTCAGTTATGGTCCTGAAAGCTTTTACTGGGTGCAGATTTTAAATTGGCTGCAGTATTAACTTTTGAAAAATAGTAATCTCGAATTTGACTCAGAATGATATATGCAAATATTTATAAGCACCAAATGGTGTAACCAAGGTAGTCAAGTTTTGAGAATTGGCGTCAAGTGTCTCTGAATGATGTGCTGCATTAATACGTGTATTGTTGTAACATACCTGGCATCACTCATCGTGTCTAACATTTCTGGTATTTTGGAAAGTGGATGATGATAAGTACACTTTCTCCAGCATTGGATCTTTCATAGATTCACATGCTTGAATCATCCCCGTCGTCGAGGTGGGAGCCCCACGGTAAATTTAAATATATAAAAAGCAGTAAGTCAGTAAAAATAAAACCAGTAGGCCCAAGTAGGCCTCATAAGGTATTTTACAGTCTATCCACTTTGTTTTGTGAAAAGACCCAAACTTGAGTATCAACCAATCAGGATTCAGCCCCTCCCAAACACTCCCAACAGAGGCTGAATTCCCTCAGATTTTCTACCGCACGTCGTGTGAAGGGAGTCTCCCTGAGCTCTGCTCAGTTTTTTTCCTATTTTCTGACTGAAGATTGTTTTTTCTCTCAGGAAACTAGTTACAACTTTACTATGTCTGAAAAGGCAAAGAAGGGTCTGTTCAGAGACTGTGACAACTGTGGGAAGAAGAGACTACATATTGATGACCCCCACAAGAAGTGTATTTACTGCCTTCATCCAGACCATAAGGTGAGAGACTGCAAAATCTGTCGCACCTTTAGTCAAAAAACCCTCAAAGACCGAGAGGGTAGACTTCTCTTATGGCTGCAAAAACAGAAAGCCTTAGAGCATCCTTCATCAGACAGCGAAGAGTCACCACAAACTTCTCGCCCTCAGAAAAGAACAGGTGAGAGAGATAGAGGTGCGAATGAACCACCAACAAAAATGCACAAAAAGACTAAACAAGTCTTAACTGAAGAGGCAGTTAAACATGGACCAAAAAAGGTTCATTCAGAACCTACTACGCCGTTACACCGGAAAAGCACCTCAAAGAAACCATCCCTGTCTCTGTCACCACAAAAAGAGTCAGAAAAACTCTTTTTGGTGAAAAAACAACCGTCGACGACCGCCCCGTCGACGACAGTGTCGACGGTAACAGCGACCACGGTATCGTCGACGTTCACAACACCATCCTCACCGATGATTATGACGTCGTCGCCTTTGTCATCGACGACGATTATTACTGCAAAAATCTTCAAAAGAGCTTCGTCGGCAACCACATCGTCGACAGCGGAGGCCTCCTGGGTTCACAAATCATCCAGGGCACTCCCATCTACGCAAACTACGTCGGCGAAGTGACCGTCGTCGCTAAAATACCCGTCGACGAAGGGACCGTCGACTAAGGAAAAGACGCAGTCATGGACGGAAGCGTCGACGAGAGACCCGTCGACGAGAGACCCGTCGACGACAGTACAGTTGACGACAGTACCGTCGACGAGGGAGCCGTCGACGAGGGAGCCGTCGACGAGGGAACCGTCGACGAGGGAACCGTCGACGATGGATCCTACGATCACCACAGCATTAACAGTTTACAAACCTTTGGACATTTCACCAGCTCATTCCTCATACCATCATGAGGACTCCACCAGATTCTTACCCCTTTCCCTTATTAATATAGGGGACAAGCCATCTGACATTTTGCCGATGCATACATCACCAAGTAAGGTGCTGCCATACCCACCGCAACATCTTTTAGACGATGAGGATGATGACGTTCAAGGCATGTTCGGGGCAGCTAGTAGCCCGTCCCAACTAAATGTCAAATGTCAAGAGTTTGATGAAGAAGAGGATCAACATTACCAGCATAGTTATGCTTCAACATCTTATCCACAGGCAAACCAACCATCGCCTCTAGCTATGCCTAGCATATTAGTGACAGATTTACAACATATGTTGAAGGACTACTATAAAAGGTTCCCACCGTCAACTCAGTCCACGCCACCTAGACCTCAGAGTTACCAGCAAGCTCAAACTACTAATGTTTCCGAAACGCCACAGGCTAGTAGACCTGTAACTAGCCAAGCTCCGGAAGCTTACCTCTCGTCGGACGACGAAAGGGAAGAGGGCGAGCTAGCAGATTCAGCGGCTAGTGAATGGGACGACTATCTCGTTCCCACACCATCTCCACCTCCAGCAGCTCCAGTGGATTCTCCTCCAGAAGACATAGGAGGTTTCCATAATATCATAGAGAGAGCGGCGAAACGTTTTGGTCTGGAAATTGTTTCCCATGAAACTGAGTGTTTTTTGTATGACTTTAAAGAGCCATCAAAGAGATCTGTAAGAGCCATACCTATTGTGGATTTCTTGTGGCAGGAGGGTTTGAAGGCTATGAAAAACCCGGCAACAGTGCCTTCACAAATGCCAAGGCTAGAGAAAAAATACAAGGCCCCAGATGATTCTCCGGCCTGTTTAGTCTCACAACCGAAACCTGACTCGGTTATATCACAGGCGGCTCAACGACGATCCAAAAACCCCTCTACACCTATTGCGTCTCCCCCAGACAAAGAGGGAAGGAGACTAGACAATATCGGTAAGAAATTCTCCTCGGTTGCTGCAGTAACGGTCAAGGCGGCAAATTCCCTCGCCATCCTGGGAAGGTACGATCGGCAGATGTGGGCAGACATGTCCGTTTTTGTAGATTCACTGCCAGAAGATATCAAGGTGGAAGCTAAAAAGGTCTTGCAGGAGGGAGAAAGGGTTTCCGCAGAGATAATAGACAGTGCAATAGATATTTCCCTCACTGGCTTTCGACAATTAGCTGGAGCAGCAGTCCTGCGCAGACAAGGGTGGCTTAAAGCTACTTCATTCAGACCAGAAGTCCAGACTCGTGTTCTCGACATGCCCTTCGATGGAGAGAGTTTGTTTGGCAAACATGTCGATGATATGCTGCAGGCTATCAAGACGGATACCGATACGGCAAAATCCCTAGGTACCCTGCAATATAAAAAACTACCTTTTCGTGGAGCAAGGGGTAGAGGTAATTACTCATTTCGAGGTGGATACCAACAATACAGGTCACAATATACATCTTCCTCCACAGGACCAGGACATCAGCACCATCAACAACAGCAGCATTATCGATTACCACCAGCCGCAGCTTACAAACATCCGGCTAGAGGAAGAGGAGCTGCCCGAGCAAGAGATAGAGGCAGAAAGCAATGACCAGCGGATAATCTCAACACCTCCCCAATCAATATTGAAGGTCGGAGGTCGCATCAATTCTTATTTCCCCAAGTGGAAGGCTATAACATCGGACAGATGGGTACTAGATGTGGTGACCAGAGGTCATACTCTGGAATTCATCCAAACACCACCGAGTGTCCCTCCATCGGGTACACCGCCTCTGAGGTTGAGCCAACTTCTCAGGGAAGTAAGGATAATGCTAACAAAAGGAGCAATAGAACCAGTCCCTTTATCTCAAAGGAACAAGGGATTCTATTCCCGGTTTTTCCTTCTCAAGAAACCCTCAGGAGACTGGCGCCCCATCCTGGACTTGAGAGCACTAAACAAGTTTCTAAAGAAACAATCGTTCAGGATGGTAACGTTGCAGGATGTCCTGCGTCTCTTAAACACGGGCGATTGGATGGCATCCCTAGACCTCCAGGATGCTTATTTTCATATCCCCATATATCGCAACCATCGCAAATTTTTAAGGTTCAGGGTAGGAAGTATGCACCTCCAATTCCGGGTTCTACCATTCGGTCTCAAATCAGCCCCCAGAATCTTCACAAAAATGCTAGCTCCAGTAGCAGCACATCTTCGCCAGGCAGGTATCCAGGTCTTCCCTTACCTGGACGACTGGCTTATAAAGGCACCCTCAAAATACCAAGTAACAAATCATATTTCCTATTGCCTTCATTTGTTACACAGCCTGGGGTTTGTAGTCAACTACCAGAAATCTCAGTGTAAAGAAATGGCTCCCTGTTGCAGTTACCCCCCACTTTTTGCCTGATACTGATGCTGACTTGACTGAGAAGTGTGCTGGGACCCTGCTAACCAGGCCCCAGCACCAGTGTTCCTTCACCTAAAATGTACCATTGTATCCACAATTGGCACACCCTGGCATTCAGATAAGTCCCTTGTAACTGGTACTTCTAGTACCAAGGGCCCTGATGCCAAGAAAGGTCTCTAAGGGCTGCAGCATGTCTTATGCCACCCTAGAGACCCCTCACTCAGCACAGACACACTGCTTACAAGCCTGTGTGTGCTAGTGAGAACAAAATGAGTAAGTCGACATGGCACTCCCCTCAGGGTGCCATGCCAGCCTCTCACTGCCTATGCAGTATAGGTAAGACACCCCTCTAGCAGGCCTTACAGCCCTAAGGCAGGGTGCACTATACCATAGGTGAGGGTACCAGTGCATGAGCATGGTACCCCTACAGTGTCTAAACAAAACCTTAGACATTGTAAGTGCAGGGTAGCCATAAGAGTATATGGTCTGGGAGTCTGTCAAACACGAACTCCACAGCACCATAATGGCTACACTGAAAACTGGGAAGTTTGGTATCAAACTTCTCAGCACAATAAATGCACACTGATGCCAGTGTACATTTTATTGCAAAATACACCCCAGAGGGCACCTTAGAGGTGCCCCCTGAAACTTAACCGACTATCTGTGTAGGCTGACTAGTTCCAGCAGCCTGCCACACTAGAGACATGTTGCTGGCCCCATGGGGAGAGTGCCTTTGTCACTCTGAGGCCAGTAACAAAGCCTGCACTGGGTGGAGATGCTAACACCTCCCCCAGGCAGGAGCTGTAACACCTGGCGGTGAGCCTCAAAGGCTCACCCCTTTGTCACAGCCCAGCAGGGCACTCCAGCTTAGTGGAGTTGCCCGCCCCCTCCGGCCACGGCCCCCACTTTTGGCGGCAAGGCTGGAGGGAACAAAGAAAGCAACAAGGAGGAGTCACTGGCCAGTCAGGACAGCCCCTAAGGTGTCCTGAGCTGAAGTGACTCTAACTTTTAGAAATCCTCCATCTTGCAGATGGAGGATTCCCCCAATAGGGTTAGGATTGTGACCCCCTCCCCTTGGGAGGAGGCACAAAGAGGGTGTACCCACCCTCAGGGCTAGTAGCCATTGGCTACTAACCCCCCAGACCTAAACACGCCCTTAAATTTTGTATTTAAGGGCTACCCTGAACCCTAGAAAATTAGATTCCTGCAACTACAAGAAGAAGGACTGCCCAGCTGAAAACCCCTGCAGCGGAAGACCAGAAGACGACAACTGCCTTGGCTCCAGAAACTCACCGGCCTGTCTCCTGCCTTCCAAAGATCCTGCTCCAGCGACGCCTTCCAAAGGGACCAGCGACCTCGACATCCTCTGAGGACTGCCCCTGCTTCGAAAAGACAAGAAACTCCCGAGGACAGCGGACCTGCTCCAAGAAAAGCTGCAACTTTGTTTCCAGCAGCTTTAAAGAACCCTGCAAGCTCCCCGCAAGAAGCGTGAGACTTGCAACACTGCACCCGGCGACCCCGACTCGGCTGGTGGCGATCCAACACCTCAGGAGGGACCCCAGGACTACTCTAAGACTGTGAGTACAAAAACCTGTCCCCCCTGAGCCCCCACAGCGCCGCCTGCAGAGGGAATCCCGAGGCTTCCCCTGACCGCGACTCTTTGAAACCAAAGTCCCGACACCTGGGAGAGACCCTGCACCCGCAGCCCCCAGGACCTGAAGGACCGGACTTTCACTGGAGGAGTGACCCCCAGGAGTCCCTCTCCCTTGCCCAAGTGGAGGTTTCCCCGAGGAACCCCCCCCTTGCCTGCCTGCAGCGCTGAAGAGATCCCTAGATCTCCCATTGACTTCCATTACAAACCCGACGCTTGTTTCTACACTGCACCCGGCCGCCCCCGCGCTGCTGAGGGTGAAATTTCTGTGTGGACTTGTGTCCCCCCCGGTGCCCTACAAAACCCCCCTGGTCTGCCCTCCGAAGACGCGGGTACCCACCTGCAAGCAGACCGGAACCGGGGCACCCCCTTCTCTCCATTCTAGCCTATGTGTTTTGGGCACCACTTTGAACTCTGCACCTGACCGGCCCTGAGCTGCTGGTGTGGTGACTTTGGGGTTGCTCTGAACCCCCAACGGTGGGCTACCTTGGACCAAGAACTAAGCCCTGTAAGTGCCTAACTTACCTGGTAAAACTAACAAATACTTACCTCCCCTAGGAACTGTGAAAATTGCACTAAGTGTCCACTTTTAAAACAGCTATTTGTGAATAACTTGAAAAGTATACATGCAATTTTGATGATTTGAAGTTCCTAAAGTACTTACCTGCAATACCTTTCGAATGAGATATTACATGTAGAATTTGAACCTGTGGTTCTTAAAATAAACTAAGAAAAGATATTTTTCTATATAAAAACCTATTGGCTGGATTTGTCTCTGAGTGTGTGTACCTCATTTATTGTCTATGTGTATGTACAACAAATGCTTAACACTACTCCTTGGATAAGCCTACTGCTCGACCACACTACCACAAAATAGAGCATTAGTATTATCTATTTTTACCACTATTTTACCTCTAAGGGGAACCCTTGGACTCTGTGCATGCTATTCCTTACTTTGAAATAGCACATACAGAGCCAACTTCCTACATTGGTGGATCAGCGGTGGGGTACAAGACTTTGCATTTGCTGGACTACTCAGCCAATACCTGATCACACGACAAATTCCAAAATTGTCATTAGAAATTGATTTTTGCAATTTGAAAAGTTTTCTAAATTCTTAAAAGACCTGCTAGGGCCTTGTGTTAGATCCTGTTTAGCATTTCTTTTAGAGTTTAAAAGTTTGGTAAAAGTTTGAATTAGAACCTAGAACTAGTTGTAGATTCTTAAAAAATATTCCAACTTTTAGAAGCAAAATGTCTAGCACAGATGTGACTGTGGTGGAACTCGACACCACACCTTACCTCCATCTTAAGATGAGGGAGCTAAGGTCACTCTGTAAAATAAAGAAAATAACAATGGGCCCCAAACCTACCAAAATACAGCTCCAGGAGCTTTTGGCAGAGTTTGAAAAGGCCAACCCCTCTGAGGGTGGCAACTCAGAGGAAGAGGATAGTGACTTGGAGGAAAATTCCCCCCTACCAGTCCTATCTAGGGAGAACAGGGTCCCTCAAACCCTGACTCCAAAAATAATAGTCAGAGATGCTGGTTCCCTCACAGGAGAGACCAACCCCTCTGAAATCACTGAGGATAACTCCAGTGAAGATGACCCCCTGTTAGCCAGGATGGTCAAAAGATTGGCTTTGGAAAAGCAGCTCCTAGCCATAGAAAGGGAAAGAAAAGAGATGGGCCTAGGTCCCATCGATGGTGGCAGCAACTTAAATAGGGTCAGAGATTCTCCTGACATCCTAAAAATCCCCAAAGGGATTGTAACAAAATATGAAGATGGTGATGACATCACCAAATGGTTCACAGCTTTTGAGAGGGCTTGTGTAACCAGAAAAGTAAACAGATCTCACTGGGGTGCTCTCCTTTGGGAAATGTTCACTGGAAAGTGTAGGGATAGACTCCTCACACTCTCTGGAAAAGATGCAGAATCTTATGACCTCATGAAGGGTACCCTGATTGAGGGCTTTGGATTCTCCACTGAGGAGTATAGAATTAGATTCAGGGGGGCTCAAAAATCCTCGAGCCAGACCTGGGTTGATTTTGTAGACTACTCAGTAAAAACACTAGATGGTTGGTTAACTGGAAATGAAGTGTGTGACTATGTTGGGCTTTATAATTTGTTTATGAAAGAACACATTTTAAGTAACTGCTTCAATGATAAGTTGCATCAGTATCTGGTAGACCTAGGTCCAATTTCTCCCCAAGAATTGGGAAAGAAGGCAGACCACTGGGTCAAGACTAGGGTAACCAAAACTTCCACTGGGGGTGACCAAAAGAAAGGGGTTACAAAAACTCCCCAGGAGAAAGTGGGTGACACTAGAAACAAAGAAAAAGAGTCCTCTGTAGGCCCCCAAAAACCAGAACAGGTGGGTGGGCCCCAAGACACAACCCAAAACAAAGGTGGGTACCAGGGTAAGAACTGGGATGCCACTAAGGCATGGTGCCACAACTGTAAACAGTTTGGGCACCACACCAAGGACACTTCTTGTCCCAAAAACAAACCCCAGAACAAAATTCCAGGGGTAACCAGTGTAGCCATGGGAGATGACTCCTCAGATGAGGAGGTCTTCATAGCCTTCAACTGGAAACAGGGCCCAACAGGTGAGTTGGAGATTCCAGAGGGAAGTAGACACTTCCACCACCTACTGGTGAATGGAATCCCAACCACTGCCCTGAGAGACACTTGTGCCAGTCACACTATTGTGCATGACAGGCTGGTGCTCTCAAACCAGTACATCTCAGGTGAGACTGCCAGGGTAAGAGTTAGCCTAGACAGGGTCACTAAGAGGCCTGTGGCTTTAGTGCCCATAGAAGTGGGTGGCACTCTTAGCTGGAGAAGGGTAGTAGTCAGTACAGACCTCCCCCTTGATTGTCTCCTTGGAAATGACTACCCAGAGGTTAGTCAGAGCCCAAGAGAGAAACTGGTCCAGTGCCAGTCCTCTCCCAAGGATTCTGGAAGTCCTGCCTCTGCAGTAAATGCAAGCAGGCCCCAGAAGAAGAAGAAAAGAAAACAGAGTAGGAAGGGTGGACAACCTTTAGCCAAGGTTACAGCAAGCCAAGGAGATTCTGCTCCAGTAGGGGAGAACTCCAAAAATGGCCCTGATAAAGTCCAACCTGACCCACAAGAAGTCCTGGCTAGTCAGGCAACTGTTAAACCTGAGTGGGTGGCTCCTCAGCTAACAGAAGAAAGAGTGGAAGAAGGGTGTTTACTACAAGATGTGGTAACCCCCCACTCTAATACAGCAGACAGGCAACCTGAACCCAAAGAAGCCTGTAACTTAGCCCCTTCCCTTTTAGGTGAAGCGCTAAAGGTGTGGTTCTGGGCACTGACAGCTGTCAGTGGCCTCTG
This sequence comes from Pleurodeles waltl, assembly GCF_031143425.1. Taxonomy (NCBI): domain Eukaryota; kingdom Metazoa; phylum Chordata; class Amphibia; order Caudata; family Salamandridae; genus Pleurodeles; species Pleurodeles waltl. Next base: position 1,322,910,296 of record NC_090444.1, read on the forward strand.
CTGGGTGTTAGCCTTTATGGCTGCACTATCCTTAGCATGGTGGTCTGACCCCATGCCAAATAGCAAGTTAGGCCCCCTGACCCTATTGGTCATGGTGGGGTTACTCCAGCTCTGGGTAACCTCTCTGGGTAAGCTAGGGGTAACCCTGGACAAGATAAGGTTAGCAGAGGTGGATACCTCTAAGACCAAAATAGAAAGAATGGGTGGAGACATTGAAGAGGCAGACAAGAGGCAATTCAGACTAGGTCCTATCACTGTGGAAGTAGGTCAGTTCCCCAAAGGGAATGACCTGAACAGAAGGATGTAAGGCAGAGTAGGCCCTGCAACTAACCAGCCTATTTCTCCTACTCTTCCTCGCCTGACAGACTAGGAAGACTCTCCCTGCTTGGGCTGAGTCTCCTGGCCTGTGGGCTGGGGGGGGCTTGTGTAAAGAAATGGCTCCCTGTTGCAGTTACCCCCCACTTTTTGCCTGATACTGATGCTGACTTGACTGAGAAGTGTGCTGGGACCCTGCTAACCAGGCCCCAGCACCAGTGTTCCTTCACCTAAAATGTACCATTGTATCCACAATTGGCACACCCTGGCATTCAGATAAGTCCCTTGTAACTGGTACTTCTAGTACCAAGGGCCCTGATGCCAAGAAAGGTCTCTAAGGGCTGCAGCATGTCTTATGCCACCCTAGAGACCCCTCACTCAGCACAGACACACTGCTTACAAGCCTGTGTGTGCTAGTGAGAACAAAATGAGTAAGTCGACATGGCACTCCCCTCAGGGTGCCATGCCAGCCTCTCACTGCCTATGCAGTATAGGTAAGACACCCCTCTAGCAGGCCTTACAGCCCTAAGGCAGGGTGCACTATACCATAGGTGAGGGTACCAGTGCATGAGCATGGTACCCCTACAGTGTCTAAACAAAACCTTAGACATTGTAAGTGCAGGGTAGCCATAAGAGTATATGGTCTGGGAGTCTGTCAAACACGAACTCCACAGCACCATAATGGCTACACTGAAAACTGGGAAGTTTGGTATCAAACTTCTCAGCACAATAAATGCACACTGATGCCAGTGTACATTTTATTGCAAAATACACCCCAGAGGGCACCTTAGAGGTGCCCCCTGAAACTTAACCGACTATCTGTGTAGGCTGACTAGTTCCAGCAGCCTGCCACACTAGAGACATGTTGCTGGCCCCATGGGGAGAGTGCCTTTGTCACTCTGAGGCCAGTAACAAAGCCTGCACTGGGTGGAGATGCTAACACCTCCCCCAGGCAGGAGCTGTAACACCTGGCGGTGAGCCTCAAAGGCTCACCCCTTTGTCACAGCCCAGCAGGGCACTCCAGCTTAGTGGAGTTGCCCGCCCCCTCCGGCCACGGCCCCCACTTTTGGCGGCAAGGCTGGAGGGAACAAAGAAAGCAACAAGGAGGAGTCACTGGCCAGTCAGGACAGCCCCTAAGGTGTCCTGAGCTGAAGTGACTCTAACTTTTAGAAATCCTCCATCTTGCAGATGGAGGATTCCCCCAATAGGGTTAGGATTGTGACCCCCTCCCCTTGGGAGGAGGCACAAAGAGGGTGTACCCACCCTCAGGGCTAGTAGCCATTGGCTACTAACCCCCCAGACCTAAACACGCCCTTAAATTTTGTATTTAAGGGCTACCCTGAACCCTAGAAAATTAGATTCCTGCAACTACAAGAAGAAGGACTGCCCAGCTGAAAACCCCTGCAGCGGAAGACCAGAAGACGACAACTGCCTTGGCTCCAGAAACTCACCGGCCTGTCTCCTGCCTTCCAAAGATCCTGCTCCAGCGACGCCTTCCAAAGGGACCAGCGACCTCGACATCCTCTGAGGACTGCCCCTGCTTCGAAAAGACAAGAAACTCCCGAGGACAGCGGACCTGCTCCAAGAAAAGCTGCAACTTTGTTTCCAGCAGCTTTAAAGAACCCTGCAAGCTCCCCGCAAGAAGCGTGAGACTTGCAACACTGCACCCGGCGACCCCGACTCGGCTGGTGGCGATCCAACACCTCAGGAGGGACCCCAGGACTACTCTAAGACTGTGAGTACAAAAACCTGTCCCCCCTGAGCCCCCACAGCGCCGCCTGCAGAGGGAATCCCGAGGCTTCCCCTGACCGCGACTCTTTGAAACCAAAGTCCCGACACCTGGGAGAGACCCTGCACCCGCAGCCCCCAGGACCTGAAGGACCGGACTTTCACTGGAGGAGTGACCCCCAGGAGTCCCTCTCCCTTGCCCAAGTGGAGGTTTCCCCGAGGAACCCCCCCCTTGCCTGCCTGCAGCGCTGAAGAGATCCCTAGATCTCCCATTGACTTCCATTACAAACCCGACGCTTGTTTCTACACTGCACCCGGCCGCCCCCGCGCTGCTGAGGGTGAAATTTCTGTGTGGACTTGTGTCCCCCCCGGTGCCCTACAAAACCCCCCTGGTCTGCCCTCCGAAGACGCGGGTACCCACCTGCAAGCAGACCGGAACCGGGGCACCCCCTTCTCTCCATTCTAGCCTATGTGTTTTGGGCACCACTTTGAACTCTGCACCTGACCGGCCCTGAGCTGCTGGTGTGGTGACTTTGGGGTTGCTCTGAACCCCCAACGGTGGGCTACCTTGGACCAAGAACTAAGCCCTGTAAGTGCCTAACTTACCTGGTAAAACTAACAAATACTTACCTCCCCTAGGAACTGTGAAAATTGCACTAAGTGTCCACTTTTAAAACAGCTATTTGTGAATAACTTGAAAAGTATACATGCAATTTTGATGATTTGAAGTTCCTAAAGTACTTACCTGCAATACCTTTCGAATGAGATATTACATGTAGAATTTGAACCTGTGGTTCTTAAAATAAACTAAGAAAAGATATTTTTCTATATAAAAACCTATTGGCTGGATTTGTCTCTGAGTGTGTGTACCTCATTTATTGTCTATGTGTATGTACAACAAATGCTTAACACTACTCCTTGGATAAGCCTACTGCTCGACCACACTACCACAAAATAGAGCATTAGTATTATCTATTTTTACCACTATTTTACCTCTAAGGGGAACCCTTGGACTCTGTGCATGCTATTCCTTACTTTGAAATAGCACATACAGAGCCAACTTCCTACACTCAGATATACCCCAAACAAGAATTGAGTTTCTTGGGAGCAATTTTGGACACAGTACGCAGCAAAGCGTACCCATCACACGAGAGGAAACAAAAGTTGACCTCGTTGGCAAACAACCTATCCAGAAAAAAGTTCGTTTCAGTCCGCATCTACAAATCATTGCTCGGAATGATATCATCGTGCATTCCGCTAGTCCCAGATTGCAGGCTCCATATGCGACCCCTACAAGAGCAATTGGACATACAATGGACACAGGTCCTCGGCTCCTTCGAAGACAAGATTCGCATAACGCCTCTAATGAAGAACACTATGAGGTGGTGGGCGACTCCAACCAATTTCTCAAAAGGGCTGTCTTTTCTTCTTCAAACACCAAGTTACATAGTAACAACGGATGCCTCTCTCGAAGGATGGGGTGCACATTGCCAGGACCTGCAAATCAGCGGAATCTGGAATCAGCAAGAGAGCCAGCTCCACATCAATTATCTAGAACTCAAAGCAATACACTTAGCTCTAAAAGCTTTCTTGCCAAAGATACAATGTTCAAGCGTCTTAATCCGGACGGACAACATGACCAGCATGTTTTATCTAAACAAGCAAGGAGGCACAAGGTCCCTACAACTCTCGCAGCTAGCCCAACAAATTTGGACATGGGCCATCAAACACAATATTTCACTAAAAGCGGAGCATGTGCCAGGACAGATCAATGTTCTAGCAGACACCTTGAGCAGGACAGTAATTCCTTATCACGAGTGGGAGCTAGACCAGAAAACTCTCAATGGCCTGTTTCTATTATGGGGCAAACCAAACTTAGACCTATTTGCCACTCTCGAGAACAAGAAATGCCAGTTCTACGCAAGTTGGCTTCCCCAAAAAGATTCGTGGGGGAATGCGTTTTCGATGAGATGGTCAGGAGTTTATGCCTACGCTTTTCCTCCGATCCCGCTCATTCCGAGAGTCATCAGAAAAATGAAGACGGAGGGGTGTCGACTTCTACTCATAGCTCCCAGATGGCCCAGACAAATATGGTATACGGAGCTCCTCATGCTCTCCGAACGACCACATCTACCACTCAGACAGAGTCCGACTCTTTTAACGATGCACCAGGGACAAGTCACACACCCACATCCGTCGTCTCTTCATTTGTCGGCTTGGCTCCTGAACACAATGAATACTTAAATCTCAAAATCTCCCCAGAGTGTAGAGACATCTTAGCAAAAGCTAGAGCTGACACTACCAACAAAACCTATAGACTTAAATGGAAACGGTTTTGTGTTTGGTGTGCAGCGGAAAATATACATCCTTTATCTTCTACTCCGGAACAGATACTTCCATATCTCCTGCTCCTGGCAAAATCAGGACTTGCATATTCTTCCATACGGGTACATCTGGCAGCAATCTCCAGATACCGCAGATCACCAGATAGACTCTCTTTGTGTTCCACAAGAATTGTCAAACAATTTATGAAGGGCCTTTTTCGGGTCTTCCCGCCAATTAGGAAACCCCCGCCTCTATGGTCATTGAATGTTGTGTTGATGCAACTCATGAAAGCTCCTTTTGAGCCGATCCACAAGGCTGACCTAAAATTCCTGGCATGGAAAACAGCGTTACTGTTAGCTCTTACTTCGGCAAAGAGAGTCAGTGACATTCAGGCTTTCACCATCAAACAGCCGTTCCTCCAGTTTACAAACTCAGGTGTCATCCTGCGGACAAATCCTAAATTCATTCCGAAAGTTCCCTCAACATTTCATTTAAATGAACCAGTCATCTTAAAAACCTTTTTTCCAAATCCGCAAACAGTGGCGGAAAGAACATTACATTCTCTCGATATTAAAAGATGTTTAAAGTTTTATCTACAGAAAACTCACGCCATCCGCCAGTCGGATCAATTATTTGTAGCGTTCGGCGGAACAAAGAAGGGACACGCGGTGTCCAAACAAACTTTAGCAAGATGGATTGGCCTGGCGATTCAATTCTGCCATTCAAAAGCAGGAAAGCCGCTCCACACCAAGGTGAGAGCCCACTCTACAAGATCGGTAGCCACTTCAGCGGCACTCTTTGCAGGTGTACCACTACATAGCATCTGTAGAGCAGCAACATGGTCCAGCCAACACACATTTACAAGACATTACTGTTTAGAGGAGACAAACCAGGTCGATACAGCAGTGGGACATGCAGTGCTGAGGCATCTATTTCGTTAAGGTGAGCCTCTTACACATCCCACCACCACACTCGAGGTATGGTCATTAATGGTTCATTTTCTTCTACTGTTTAACGTGTCGTATTCTCCATAATAATAGCATAAACTGTGTCAGGATTTCTTGCCATACACATTTTATTGCTTTTATATTCGTATGTTTGTGAATATAAATATAATTATATGTAAGTGCACATTTAAAACTGAACTAATGTGAATCACATCACGTATAGAATTACGATGGAATTACAGTCAATGTAATTCAGTAAGTAAGAAAACATTACTGCTCGTTACTCGGATTCAAGCATGTGAATCTATGAAAGATCCAATGCTGGAGAAGAAAATTAGTTACTTACCTGTAACTGCAGTTCTCCAGTATTGGTATCTTTCATAGATTCACATGCGGCCCACCCTCCTCCCCTCAGAGGCTCCCCTATTATACGGATATTAAACTTCACACTCCTAATAGAAAATCTGAGGGAATTCAGCCTCTGTTGGGAGTGTTTGGGAGGGGCTGAATCCTGATTGGTTGATACTCAAGTTTGGGTCTTTTCACAAAACAAAGTGGATAGACTGTAAAATACCTTATGAGGCCTACTTGGGCCTACTGGTTTTATTTTTACTGACTTACTGCTTTTTATATATTTAAATTTACCGTGGGGCTCCCACCTCGACGACGGGGATGATTCAAGCATGTGAATCTATGAAAGATACCAATACTGGAGAACTGCAGTTACAGGTAAGTAACTAATTTTCATTCTTGTTCAGTGAGTGCCAGTGAACCCACTCCTCTTTTCGCCTTCACTAAGGCAGCAGAAATCAACTGTGATAGAGCAACAGGCTTAATAATCTCTTGGTCACACATCACCCAAAAGCTCCCTCATTTCACCCCTAAGATTGAGTTGCACATCTCTTGTGTTCAACAGGATGGCACCTTTCTGCAAAATGTGTGCTCAAAACCTTTTATACAAAGAACGTTGTCATAGAAAACATCTCCAAAACATTTCAAAATATATTTCACTGGCAGAGGCATTTATCTGCTCCACCAGCAACACTTTGTTTCTGTACGTGGTGTCAGTGTGGTCCCTAATCAACCCACGTAATTAGGTGTGTGTGGTCAGATACATTATTGTGTAACTGCCCCTGTCCTTAATCTCCTAAGTGGTCTTCATACTAGCCCTAAATATTGATGTAGTACTCAGCAAACGCTACACACTTAATATAGGCGGTCTTCAATGGCACATTCATCAGAAATTCTTTAAACATGCATTGAGATAAAATAGTTGACGGTAAAGCTGAATCAGTTATACCTCTTTATCTGCTGCTAACATCCATTGTGATACTCCTTTATTCACATCATTTATTTTCTCCTTTCTGTGACTTAATCTCACTGTGCTATCATGTTCCCTAAACACACTTTTAAAAGTGGCCAGTATTTTGCACTCCTTTCCCACTGCTGGACAATCGGAATAGCTTACCTCATGTCCTTGAACCACATTTTAAACAGATAGCTCCCTTTCTCCCTTCCATTGCATAAGACCTTATTTCTCTTTACACACAACATTGACAGTAGCGTGAATCAATTATGCTTTTTCTTGCGAACCCCCGAGCAGGTTACATTAACTTCTCGAACCGCTTGGCTGTTGTAATATTTTTCTTCAGGTTTGGATTTTGGCCACAGAGCGATCTTTCATGAACATTTTTTGATTGAGCATTAGTCTCAATTTGGCCTCTGACATATCGGTCTATGCAGATTCCAGTTTCACTGTGTATCAGCTGGAAATCCTTAGTACAGCCATATATTTGTCATTAGATTCCTGCTTCCCTTGTTTCTACTAGAAGCTGTGGGCTATTACTTTGAAACGTGGTCCTATTTAAATTGCTATTTCTCTTGATTCACAGCTCCAGTGTACTCCTGCCACTTGCCAAATTCAGCTGATTTTGGCTCAATTTCCAGTAAGTGATTGCATTTCTTTGTCCCTCAGAACCCAGGGAATTAAACGGTACTTCAAATCGCTTTCTATCAATGTCTACCAAGTGATGTTTGAAAGCTCTGTGCTATTGTTTTCGCTTATTTTGTTTTGTCTGCATGGTGGAAAATTGCACTAGATGGTTGCGCACTCCGCAGCGCTGCCATGGTTAAGCCCCACAGTTTCTCTTTAGCTTTTCATTGCACTTTGTGAAAATAACTCTGACACCAGTTTGCAACTTCCACAAAACTAGTCCCAGTGCTCTTCATTTCTTGGGTCCCCATAGCATTTAATTCAGTAAGCTGTAATTGCATGCTAGTCTTGTTGTACCAGTATAAGTTATCACTCGTCTTTTAGAACATTGGACGTTTTTGTGTCTACGATTTAGCGTGTAAACAAAAAAGGACCACTGAATTTTCTGACCTTGCTTCTAGGTGCAACTGCATACTTTGTATTGTAGGTCAGCCCCAATGTTCGCATGCTGTGATGTGTGTGCCTGACCTCGACTGATCAGCACTTTATTGCTCTGGCTGTCCTCACTCGAGCAGTATGTTAGATATCCACAGCCTTCCTGCCTGTGACGCTCCCCTCTGTTGCACTGCAGGTGTCCTGTCTGCCGCCCGCTGCACTTGATGTACTTTTTCTCGTTCTCTGGAACTGGTTCTTCGGTTGGCCACTTTTCTCCCAACTTTACACAACAGGCTCAAATCCGCTGATATTCATCGCAGAAAGGATGTGGTGATTTATACCTACAAGCAAATCGATTATTCAGAAAGAAATCTTGAACAGTTTTGTGATGGGTGTGTGAAGTAGTTTGCTTTTAATTGTCAAGAGCCTGTCTGAATACTGCCACCAGTTGGGATCCAGGCTGCAACTAATGGCCCCAGCCGGAATCTATAACATACTCATCTTTTAGGAAGTGAGAAGTTCTGGGCTTCCGACGAGCACATCAATGCAAACTCCAAAAGTAAATGGTAACCTGTAAAGCCATACTACCACCACAGAAGAATACAATAATTTGCTCTTGTTCAACAAAACTGTTTGCAGACAAGGGGAAATATGCTCACTAAACTGCAGACTCAATCCCCTCTAGGCAGTAGGATGAATTGTGTGATTTAGAGCTTTCCTCTTTCCTCTGCTCTTGTTCAACAAAACTGCAGACAAGGGGAATTATGCTCACTAAACTGCAGACTCAATCCCCTCTAGGCAGTAGGATGAATTGTGTGATTTAGAGCTTTCCTCTTCCGCTAATAGCCCACTAACGAGTATCAGCCGTTCGACGCAAAACTAAATACTGTGTTACGTCTCCATTGAATTGTGCTGCACCAAAGTCCATACCAGGGAACCAGATCACTGACTGGGTAGGAAAGACAGAGTGAAGAATGTAAGGAATGCACCCTTATTTCCACCCCTGCACCAGACCCTTTTTCGGCATGGAGGCTACAAGGCCTACCATGGGGCTCCCATGTAACCCCTGCGACATAACCTCTCTGTTATCTGGCTCATGGTCCAGCCAGATTCCATACACCACCCCTTTAGAAGGGGGAGAAGACTAAGAGGCAAAATGCCACACCCAGGATCGTCGCCGTATGTGGCTGGTTTGTGTCGCAGTTGAAGATAAAACTTGTAGAAAGAAAACATAATTTTGAACCTCGAGCAGTGATTGGCTGTCCGCACGGGCATGGGGCTTCCCTTAATATTGTGATCTCTCTAGTTGTTTGACTGGTCGACTTAATAACCTGTCCGTTTTTTTGCATATAAAACCATCAGGTGCTCTGCTCCATCTTTCACTGATGATACTTTTAGATTGCAGTCAGTCGCAGAGTGTGCACAGTAATTGTGAGTTTTCATGTTTAACTTGTAGGCTATATTTTTCAAATGTACCGCCTCTAAGTTGTGCTCTTTTATCTAGTAAGCTTTCTGTTCCTCTCCTTAATTCTTCACTCTGCTATTCCTTTCCCCCAGCCTTCGCGCCCTCAGGCAAATGAGTAGTGTGACTTAACTATTTGTCAGTGCCCCCTATATTTATTCTTACTTTGCTCGTTGCGTCTACCTTTCAGTTGTTCCTTTGTGACTTACAGGATTGAAGTGGCAATGTCTTAATCCATGCCCATTCATGTTTCTCGGTCATGTGTTGTGCTCCTCCATCCTCGTTCCCTATCACCCATTGATTGCTGCCACTATGGGCCCGTCTGGCGATGATGATACACTTGCCCTCACTGAGAGCGAATGTTCGATAATGAGAAACCTACCATGTACTCAATGACCCTGAGCTGGACAGGGGCCCGTACAACATATTGCAGGTATACCTAGAAGCTACTATAGGTGTATTTGCAAGTAGAGCTTCCTGAGTGGGGCAAAAGGAGAGACGTTTGTGCTCTTCTCCTCTTTCAGTCTGTTCAGATTTGCTTTAGTTTCCAGCGCCAGTGAGGTAGGGATTTGCAAGGGTGATGAGTATTTACTGTTTCTTTCAACTCATCTACTAAATGGTGCCTAAAATACTGTCTTCTCATTTAGGAATGATGGCCCAAAGAAGGCTGCTGTTGTCTTAGCTACTTTTCCGAAAGGTAAGCAACCTTTTCAAGCTGGCCATTTATATTTTGTTGCTTAAATGTATTGTTCGATGGCATCTGTCGCTGTAGATACACATGGTATGCATGAGCTCGCCATCTGGTGTTGGGTCGGAGTGTTACAAGTTGTTTTTCTTCGAAGAAGTGTTTTCGAGTCACGGGACCGAGTGACTCCACCTTCTGTGCTCATTGCGCATGGGCGTCGACTCCATCTTCGATTGTTTTCTTTCCGCCATCGGGTTCGGACGTGTTCATGTCGCTCCGAGTTTCGGAACGGAAAGATAGCTGAAGACGGAAGATTTTCGACGGTATCGTTGCGATCCGGTTAGAGATAGACACATACGACGACGCGTTGAACATCGAAGCGCTTCGGTGCCCTTCGGGGTAGATTTCGGCACCCCGTCGGGGCCTAGTCGGCCCGACCGCGTGGAGGACAACGCCGATGGATCGGACCCCGTTTCGATTCTGCCCCGAATGCCACAACAAATATCCTTATACGGACCTGCACTCGGTCTGTAATCTGTGCCTGTCACCCGAGCACAGTGAAGAATCCTGCGAGGCCTGTCGGGCGTTCCGGTCCCGAAAAACTCTGCGCGACCGTCGAGCGAGAAGACTGCAGATGGCGTCCACGCCAAAAGAGCGTCGACAGTTCGAGACAGAAGAAGAACAGGAGGAATCCTTTTCCATCCAGGATTCAGACTCCGACGAGCTACACTCTACAAGAACTGTGAGTAAGACGTCGAGATCAAACCTTAAAAAAGGAAAGAAGGCCCAGGGGACGCCACTGCCAACCGGCCATGGCTCCACCCAAATTCTCGGTGACCAACAATCGGCACCGAAAAAGGCCCATTCAGTGTCGAGATCGTCCGACTTCGGTCGAGACACCGGCACGCAGCCTCCTCGGGACCGAGAGAGTGCTAAACAGAAGCATCGACACCGAGAGTTCGGTGTCGACACCGATCGACGCCGAGACAGTGGCGCCGAAGACCATAGAGGCCAAGAATTTTCGGCACAGAAAAAGAGGAAGGTTACCTCGGAGCCGAAAAAACAATCGACAGGGCTTTCGGAGCCGAAAAAAGCAACATCAGACCCTGTTTCTGGCTCCTATACCGAAGAGCATTCTATGTCTTCTCAAATGAAGAAACATAGATTTGAACAAGAACTGCAATCCACTGACGTGGATCACACGCAAAAGCGTATCTTTATTCAGCAGGGGACTGGGAAGATCAGTACCCTTCCACCTGTCAAACGAAAGAGAACACTTCAGTTTACTCCTCAGCAAGAAACAACACAAAAGGTAACACCTCCTCCCTCGCCTCCACCTGTAACTCCGGCTTCGCCAACTTACACCCCGTCACATTCGCCAGCTCACACCGCCATGAGCCACGACGACCAAGATCAGGATGCGTGGGACTTGTACGACGCACCAGTGTCTGATAACAGCCCAGACACATACCCAACTAGGCCATCACCACCGGAAGACAGCACAGCCTACTCACAAGTGGTGGCTAGAGCAGCTCTATTCCATAATGTGGAACTACACTCGGAACAAGTAGAGGATGATTTTTTATTTAACACCCTCTCCTCAACCCACAGCTCCTACCAAAGCCTGCCGATGCTCCCAGGCATGCTACGCCATGCAAAGGACATTTTCAAGGAGCCAGTTAAAAGTAGGGCAGTGACGCCTAGGGTGGACAAAAAGTATAAGGCGCCTCCTACGGACCCTGTCTTCATCACCTCTCAGCTGCCACCAGACTCTGTGGTGGTAGGGGCTGCCAGAAAACGGGCAAACTCACACACTTCTGGGGATGCACCTCCCCCAGATAAAGAAAGTAGGAAGTTCGATGCAGCCGGGAAGAGGGTTGCTGTCCAAGCAGCAAACCAGTGGCGCATCGCAAATTCACAAGCGCTGCTAGCGCGATACGACAGAGCCCACTGGGATGAGATGCAGCATCTCATTGAACATCTCCCAAAAGATCTGCAAAAAAGAGCAAAACAGGTTGTTGAGGAGGGTCAAAACATTTCCAACAATCAAATACGCTCCTCCATGGATGCAGCAGACACGGCCGCAAGAACCATTAATACGTCGGTTACCATCCGTAGGCACGCATGGCTCAGAACGTCTGGATTCAAGCCAGAAATTCAGCAGGCAGTGCTTAACATGCCAGTAAACGAGAAACTTCTGTTCGGTCCGGAGGTCGACACAGCTATAGAAAAGCTCAAGAAGGACACTGACACTGCCAAGGCCATGGGCGCACTCTACTCCCCGCAGAGCAGAGGATCTTATAACACCTTCCGCAAAACACCTTTTAGAGGAGGGTTTCGGGGTCAGGCCACACAAGCTAGCACCTCACAGTCCGCACCGCCCACCTACCAGGGACAGTACAGGGGAGGTTTTCGGGGCCAGTATAGAGGGGGGCAATTTCCTAGGAATAGAGGAAGATTTCAAAGCCCCAAAACCACTACCAACAAGCAGTGACTCACACGTCACTCACCCCTCCCACACAACACCAGTGGGGGGGAGGATACATCAATATTACGAAGCATGGGACAAGATAACTACAGATACATGGGTCCTAGCAATTATCCAACATGGTTATTGCATAGAATTCATGCAATTCCCTCCAGACATACCACCAAAATCACAAAATTTATCAAAATACCATTCACAACTTCTAGAGATAGAAGTTCAAGCACTACTGCAAAAAAATGCAATAGAATTAGTACCAAGCACACAAATAAACACAGGAGTTTATTCACTGTACTTCTTGATACCAAAAAAGGACGAAACACTGAGACCAATTCTAGACCTCAGGGTAGTAAACACATTCATCAAATCAGACCACTTTCACATGGTCACACTACAAGAAGTGTTACCATTGCTCAGAAAACACGACTACATGACAACCCTAGACCTCAAGGACGCATATTTCCATATACCAATCCATCAATCACACAGGAAATATCTAAGGTTTGTATTCAAAGGAATACATTACCAATTCAAAGTATTGCCTTTTGGTTTAACAACCGCTCCAAGAGTATTCACAAAGTGCCTAGCAGTAGTCGCTGCACACATCAGAAGGCAGCAAATACATGTGTTCCCGTATCTAGACGACTGGCTAATCAAAACCAGTTCGCTCACACAATGCTCAAACCACACAAATCAAGTCATACAAACCCTCTACAATTTAGGGTTCACCGTCAACTTTGCAAAATCAAACATTCTGCCAAGCAAAGTACAGCAATATCTAGGAGCCATAATAGACACGACAAAAGGAGTAGCAACGCCAACTCCACAAAGGATCCACAATTTCAACAGGGTCATTCAACACATGTCTCCAAACAAAACAATACAAGCAAGAACAATACTACAGCTCCTAGGCATGATGTCCTCATGCATAGCCATTGTCCCAAACGCAAGACTGCACATGAGGCCCTTACAACAGTGCCTAGCCTCACAGTGGTCTCAAGCACAGGGTCACCTTCTAGATCTGGTGTTGCTAGACCGCCAAACTTACCTATCGCTTCTATGGTGGAACAGTATAAATTTAAACATAGGGCGGCCTTTCCAAGACCCAGTGCCACAGTACGTAATAACAACAGATGCTTCCATGACAGGGTGGGGAGCACATCTCAATCAACACAACATAAGAGGACAATGGAACATACATCAAACAAAACTGCATATAAATCATCTAGAATTATTAGCAGTTTTTCAAGCACTAAAAGCTTTCCAACCAATCATAACCCACAAATACATCCTTGTCAAAACAGACAACATGACAACGATGTATTATCTAAACAAACAAGGAGGAACACATTCAACGCAGTTAAGCTTGTTAGCTCAAAAAATATGGAAGTGGGCAATCCACCATCAAATTGGTCTAATAGCACAGTTTATTCCGGGGATCCAGAATCAGCTGGCAGACAATCTCTCTCGAGATCACCAGCAAGTCCACGAATGGGAAATCCACCCACAAATTCTGAACACCTACTTCACACTCTGGGGAACACCACAAATAGACTTATTTGCAACAAAAGAGAACGCAAAATGCCAAAACTTCGCGTCCAGATACCCACACAAGCAATCCCAAGGCAATGCCCTATGGATGAACTGGTCAGGAATATTTGCTTACGCTTTTCCTCCTCTCCCTCTCCTTCCTTACCTAGTAAACAAATTGAGTCAAAACAAACTCAAACTCATTTTAATAGCACCAACGTGGGCAAGACAACCCTGGTACACAACACTGCTAGATCTGTCTGTAGTACCACACATCAAACTGCCCAACAAACCAGATCTGTTAACGCAACACAACCAACAGATCAGACACCCGGACCCAGCATCGCTGAATCTAGCAATCTGGCTCCTGAAATCCTAGAATTCGGACACTTACAACTTAGCCAAGAGTGTATGGAAGTCATAAAGCAGGCCAGAAGGCCATCCACTAGACACTGCTACGCAAGTAAGTGGAAAAGATTTGTTTGGTACTGCCATCATAATCAGATACAACCACTAGAGGCAACTCCAAAACATATAGTAAATTACTTGCTCAATTTACAAAAAGCAAAGCTAGCCTTCTCTTCTATTAAAATACACCTTGCAGCAATATCTGCATACCTGCAAACTACATATTCAACTTCCTTGTATAGGATACCAGTTATCAAAGCATTCATAGAAGGGCTTAAAAGAATTATACCACCAAGAACACCACCTGTTCCTTCATGGAACCTAAACGTGGTTCTAACAAGACTCATGGGCCCACCCTTCGAACCCATGCACTCTTGCGGAATACAATTCCTCACCTGGAAAGTTGCCTTTCTCATCGCCATTACATCTCTAAGAAGAGTAAGTGAAATTCAAGCGTTCACAACACAAGAGCCTTTTATACAAATACATAAAAATAAGGTCGTCCTACGACCTAATCCAAAATTTTTACCAAAAGTTATTTCTCCATTCCATCTAAATCAAACGGTAGAATTACCAGTATTCTTCCCACAGCCAGATTCTGTGGCTGAAAGAGCACTACATACATTAGATGTCAAAAGAGCATTAATGTACTACATTGACAGAACGAAGAACATCAGAAAAACTAAACAGCTATTTATTGCATTCCAAAAACCTCATGCAGGTAACCCAATATCAAAACAAGGTATAGCCAGATGGATAGTTAAATGCATCCAAATCTGCTACCTTAAAGCAAAAAGACAACTGCCCATTACTCCCAGGGCACATTCAACAAGGAAAAAAGGTGCTTCAATGGCCTTTTTAGGAAACATCCCAATGCAAGAAATATGTAAGGCAGCCACTTGGTCTACGCCTCACACATTCACCAAACACTACTGTATAGATGTGCTATCCGCACAACAAGCTACAGTAGGTCAAGCTGTATTAAGAACTCTATTTCAGACAACTTCTACTCCTACAGGCTAAACCACCGCTTATGGGGAACTAACTGCTTACTAGTCTATGCATACCATGTGTATCTACAGCGACAGATGCCATCGAACTGAAAATGTCACTTACCCAGTGTACATCTGTTCGTGGCATCAGTCGCTGAGATTCACATGGACCCACCCACCTCCCCGGAAGCCTGTAGCAGTTCAGAAGTTACCTTCAATTTTGTACATTTGTATATATATTACTTAATCCTTTAATAGGTACATACTTACATTTTTCATTGCGCGGGCACTATTACTATAGTACAACTCCTACCTCACCCTCTGCGGGGAAAACAATCGAAGATGGAGTCGACGCCCATGCGCAATGAGCACAGAAGGTGGAGTCACTCGGTCCCGTGACTCGAAAACACTTCTTCGAAGAAAAACAACTTGTAACACTCCGACCCAACACCAGATGGCGAGCTCATGCATACCATGTGAATCTCAGCGACTGATGCCACGAACAGATGTACACTGGGTAAGTGACATTTTCATTATTGTGCAATGTGGTGTGCTTCTCACATAGCTTTCTTAAGGCTTGGATCTCCATGCTTTGGAAACTATATGTGTGCCATAGCTTAACTCTTTATTTTGGGGGAACTTTTCTGGTCAGTATTTTGTTGGATATGCTCCGTATTTGAAAGACTGATTTGTCTATACTGCTTTTAGGAAGCACAGGTTCACTGTCTGATCGAAAAAGGTGGACTACGCTCCTGTACATGTGGTGTAAAAGCTAGCGTCAGTCTGAGTAAAGATGAGGCAATCCCGAAGCTGACTTCATGAGGAGAATTCATACAGATCTGACTCCTGAAATCTGTTTGGCTTTGCACACATGGCTATTGCTTACCGATTGCAACTAAGTGGAGTTCTCATAAAGATCAGATATGGTGGTTCTTGTGACTAGGGCAGTGATTAGACCTAAAGTGTGCTTTTAAAGGTTGACGCACTTTATGCAGCAACAATTGCTACAGCGTTCCGTTTGTATTGACCACATGTAGAAGCTTATTGATTATCAAATGGCTCTTGTTGTTTCATTTGCCAAGCTCGTATACTGTGGTGGTTAACCCAAACATTTGTCCCAAATCTCAAATCATAGACATTAATTCCTAAGAACAATTCCGTTGATCTTTGTCAGACGTACAAGATGCGTCAGTTAATGCTATCACCAAACCACCAAATCTAATGGCCAAAATGCCCCTAGTAAGACCTCAAGAACTTGCAGTTCTGTCTTGTCACAGTCATACTACTATCTTTCAGCACCTCATGCACTCTTGCTAATATTCTATTGTATTCCTCTGCCCTTTTGGCATAAATTCAGTTATGGTCCTGAAAGCTTTTACTGGGTGCAGATTTTAAATTGGCTGCAGTATTAACTTTTGAAAAATAGTAATCTCGAATGTGACTCAGAATGATATATGCAAATATTTATAAGCACCAAATGGTGTAACCAAGGTAGTCAAGTTTTCAGAATTGGCGTCAAGTGTCTCTGAATGATGTGCTGCATTAATACGTGTATTGTTGTAACATACCTGGCATCACTCATCGTGTCTAACATTTCTGGTATTTTGGAAAGTGGATGATAAGTACACTATTCTTGTTCAGTGAGTGCCAGTGAACCCACTCCTCTTTTCGCCTTCACTAAGGCAGCAGAAATCAACTGTGATAGAGCAACAGGCTTAATAATCTCTTGGTCACACATCACCCAAAAGCTCCCTCATTTCACCCCTAAGATTGAGTTGCACATCTCTTGTGTTCAACAGGATGGCACCTTTCTGCAAAATGTGTGCTCAAAACCTTTTATACAAAGAACTTTGTCATAGAAAACATCTCCAAAACATTTCAAAATATATTTCACTGGCAGAGGCATTTATCTGCTCCACCAGCAACACTTTGTTTCTGTACGTGGTGTCAGTGTGGTCCCTAATCAACCCACGTAATTAGGTGTGTGTTGTCAGATACATTATTGTGTAACTGCCCCTGTCCTTAATCTCCTAAGTGGTCTTCATACTAGCCCTAAATATTGATGTAGTACTCAGCAAACGCTACACACTTAATATAGGCGGTCTTCAATGGCACATTCATCAGAAATTCTTTAAACATGCATTGAGATAAAATAGTTGACGGTAAAGCTGAATCAGTTATACCTCTTTATCTGCTGCTAACATCCATTGTGATACTCCTTTATTCACATCATTTATTTTCTCCTTTCTGTGACTTAATCTCACTGTGCTATCATGTTCCCTAAACACACTTTTAAAAGTGGCCAGTATTTTGCACTCCTTTCCCACTGCTGGACAATCAGAATAGCTTACCTCATGTCCTTGAACCACATTTTAAACAGATAGCTCCCTTTCTCCCTTCCATTGCATAAGACCTTATTTCTCTTTACACACAACATTGACAGTAGCGTGAATCAATTATGCTTTTTCTTGCGAACCCCCGAGCAGGTTACATTAACTTCTCGAACCGCTTGGCTGTTGTAATATTTTTCTTCAGGTTTGGATTTTGGCCACAGAGCGATCTTTCATGAACATTTTTTGAATGAGCATTAGTCTCAATTTGGCCTCTGACATATCGGTCTATGCAGATTCCAGTTTCACTGTGTATCAGCTGGAAATCCTTAGTACAGCCATATATTTGTCATTAGATTCCTGCTTCCCTTGTTTCTACTAGAAGCTGTGGGCTATTACTTTGAAACGTGGTCCTATTTAAATTGCTATTTCTCTTGATTCACAGCTCCAGTGTACTCCTGCCACTTGCCAAATTCAGCTGATTTTGGCTCAATTTCCAGTAAGTGATTGCATTTCTTTGTCCCTCAGCACCCAGGGAATTAAACGGTACTTCAAATCGCTTTCTATCAATGTCTACCAAGTGATGTTTGAAAGCTCTGTGCTATTGTTTTCGCTTATTTTGTTTTGTCTGCATGGTGGAAAATTGCACTAGGTGGTTGCGCACTCCGCAGCGCTGCCATGGTTAAGCCCCACAGTTTCTCTTTAGCTTTTCATTGCACTTTGTGAAAATAACTCTGACACCAGTTTGCAACTTCCACAAAACTAGTCCCAGTGCTCTTCATTTCTTGGGTCCCCATAGCATTTAATTCAGTAAGCTGTAATTGCATGCTAGTCTTGTTGTACCAGTATAAGTTATCACTCGTCTTTTAGAACATTGGACGTTTTTGTGTCTACGATTTAGCGTGTAAACAAAAAAGGACCACTGAATTTTCTGACCTTGCTTCTAGGTGCAACTGCATACTTTGTATTGTAGGTCAGCCCCAATGTTCGCATGCTGTGATGTGTGTGCCTGACCTCGACTGATCAGCACTTTATTGCTCTGGCTGTCCTCACTCGAGCAGTGTGTTAGATATCCACAGCCTTCCTGCCTGTGACGCTCCCCTCTGTTGCACTGCAGGTGTCCTGTCTGCCGCCCGCTGCACTTGATGTACTTTTTCTCGTTCTCTGGAACTGGTTCTTCGGTTGGCCACTTTTCTCCCAACTTTACACAACAGGCTCAAATCCGCTGATATTCATCGCAGAAAGGATGTGGTGATTTATACCTACAAGCAAATCGATTATTCAGAAAGAAATCTTGAACAGTTTTGTGATGGGTGTGTGAAGTAGTTTGCTTTTAATTGTCAAGAGCCTGTCTGAATACTGCCACCAGTTGGGATCCAGGCTGCAACTAATGGCCCCAGCCGGAATCTATAACATACTCATCTTTTAGGAAGTGAGAAGTTCTGGGCTTCCGACGAGCACATCAATGCAAACTCCAAAAGTAAATGGTAACCTGTAAAGCCATACTACCACCACAGAAGAATACAATAATTTGCTCTTGTTCAACAAAACTGTTTGCAGACAAGGGGAAATATGCTCACTAAACTGCAGACTCAATCCCCTCTAGGCAGTAGGATGAATTGTGTGATTTAGAGCTTTCCTCTTTCCTCTGCTCTTGTTCAACAAAACTGCAGACAAGGGGAATTATGCTCACTAAACTGCAGACTCAATCCCCTCTAGGCAGTAGGATGAATTGCGTGATTTAGAGCTTTCCTCTTCCGCTAATAGCCCACTAACGAGTATCAGCCTTTCGACGCAAAACTAAATACTGTGTAACGTCTCCATTGAATTGTGCTGCACCAAAGTCCATACCAGGGAACCAGATCACTGACTGGGTAGGAAAGACAGAGTGAAGAATGTAAGGAATGCACCCTTATTTCCACCCCTGCACCAGACCCTTTTTCGGCATGGAGGCTACAAGGCCTACCATGGGGCTCCCATGTAACCCCTGCGACATAACCTCTCTGTTATCTGGCTCATGGTCCAGCCAGATTCCATACACCACCCCTTTAGAAGGGGGAGAAGACTAAGAGGCAAAATGCCTGTAAAGAAATGGCTCCCTGTTGCAGTTACCCCCCACTTTTTGCCTGATACTGATGCTGACTTGACTGAGAAGTGTGCTGGGACCCTGCTAACCAGGCCCCAGCACCAGTGTTCCTTCACCTAAAAGGTACCATTGTATCCACAATTGGCACACCCTGGCATTCAGATAAGTCCCTTGTATCTGGTACTTCTAGTACCAAGGGCCCTGATGCCAAGAAAGGTCTCTAAGGGCTGCAGCATGTCTTATGCCACCCTAGAGACCCCTCACTCAGCACAGACACACTGCTTACAAGCCTGTGTGTGCTAGTGAGAACAAAATGAGTAAGACGACATGGCACTCCCCTCAGGGTGCCATGCCAGCCTCTCACTGCCTATGCAGTATAGGTAAGACACCCCTCTAGCAGGCCTTACAGCCCTAAGGCAGGGTGCACTATACCATAGGTGAGGGTACCAGTGCATGAGCACTGTGCCCCTACAGTGTCTAAACAAAACCTTAGACATTGTAAGTGCAGGGTAGCCATAAGAGTATATGGTCTGGGAGTCTATTTTACACGAACTCCACAGCACCATAATGGCTACACTGAAAACTGGGAAGTTTGGTATCAAACTTCTCAGCACAATAAATGCACACTGATGCCAGTGTACATTTTATTGTAAAATACACCACAGAGGGCACCTTAGAGGTGCCCCCTGAAACTTAACCAACTATCTGTGTAGGCTGACTGGTTCCAGCAGCCTGCCACACTAGAGACATGTTGCTGGCCCCATGGGGAGAGTGCCTTTGTCACTCTGAGGCCAGTAACAAAGCCTGCACTGGGTGGAGATGCTAACACCTCCCCCAGGCAGGAGCTGACACACCTGGCGGTGAGCCTCAAAGGCTCACCCCTTTGTCACAGCCCAGCAGGGCACTCCAGCTTAGTGGAGTTGCCCGCCCCCTCCGGCCACGGCCCCCACTTTTGGCGGCAAGGCTGGAGGGAACAAAGAAAGCAACAAGGAGGAGTCTCTGGCCAGTCAGGACAGCCCCTAAGGTGTCCTGAGCTGAAGTGACTCTAACTTTTAGAAATCCTCCATCTTGCAGATGGAGGATTCCCCCAATAGGGTTAGGATTGTGACCCCCTCCCCTTGGGAGGAGGCACAAAGAGGGTGTACCCACCCTCAGGGCTAGTAGCCATTGGCTACTAACCCCCCAGACCTAAACACGCCCTTAAATTTAGTATTTAAGGGCTACCCTGAACCCTAGAAAATCAGATTCCTGCGACAACAAGAAGAAGGACTGCCCAGCTGAAAACCCCTGCAGAGGAAGACCAGAAGACAACAACTGCCTTGGCTCCAGAAACTCACCGGCCTGTCTCCTGCCTTCCAAAGAACTCTGCTCCAGCGACGCCTTCCAAAGGGACCAGCGACCTCTGAATCCTCTGAGGACTGCCCTGCTTCGACGACGACAAGAAACTCCCGAGGACAGCGGACCTGCTCCAAAAAGACTGCAACTTTGTTTCAAGAAGCAGCTTTAAAGAACCCTGCAACTCCCCGCAAGAAGCGTGAGACTTGCAACACTGCACCCGGCGACCCCGACTCGGCTGGTGGAGAACCAACACCTCAGGGAGGACCCCCGGACTACTCTCCGACTGTGAGTACCAAAACTTGTCCCCCCTGAGCCCCCACAGCGCCGCCTGCAGAGGGAATCCCGAGTGTAGGAAGTTGGCTCTGTATGTGCTATTTCAAAGTAAGGAATAGCATGCACAGAGTCCAAGGGTTCCCCTTAGAGGTAAAATAGTGGTAAAAATAGATAATACTAATGCTCTATTTTGTGGTAGTGTGGTCGAGCAGTAGGCTTATCCAAGGAGTAGTGTTAAGCATTTGTTGTACATACACATAGACAATAAATGAGGTACACACACTCAGAGACAAATCCAGCCAATAGGTTTTTATATAGAAAAATATCTTTTCTTAGTTTATTTTAAGAACCACAGGTTCAAATTCTACATGTAATATCTCATTCGAAAGGTATTGCAGGTAAGTACTTTTGGAACTTCAAATCATCAAAATTGCATGTATACTTTTCAAGTTATTCGCAAATAGCTGTTTTAAAAGTGGACACTTAGTGCAATTTTCACAGTTCCTAGGGGAGGTAAGTAGTTGTTAGGTTAACCAGGTAAGTAAGACACTTACAGGGCTTAGTTCTTGGTCCAAGGTAGCCCACCGTTGGGGGTTCAGAGCAACCCCAAAGTCACCACACCAGCAGCTCAGGGCCGGTCAGGTGCAGAGTTCAAAGTGGTCCCCAAAACACATAGGCTAGAATGGAGAGAAGGGGGTACCCCGGTTCCGGTCCACTTGCAGGTAAGTACCCGCGTCTTCGGAGGGCAGACCAGGGGGGTTTTGTAGGGCACCGGGGGGGACACAGGTCCACACAGAAATTTCACCCTCAGCAGCTCGGGGGCGGCCGGGTGCAGTGTGGGAACAGGCGTCGGGTTCGCAGTGTTAGTCTATGAGAGATCTCGGGATCTCTTCAGCGCTGCAGGCAGGCAAGGGGGGGGGTTCCTCTGGGAAACCTCCACTTGGGCAAGGGAGAGGGACTCCTGGGGGTCACTTCTCCAGTGAAAGTCCGGTCCTTCAGGTCCTGGGGGCTGCGGGTGCAGGGTCTCTCCCAGGCGTCGGGACTTTAGGTTCAAAGAGTCGCGGTCAGGGGAAGCCTCGGGATTCCCTCTGCAGGCGGCGCTGTGGGGGCTCAGGGGGGACAGGTTTTGGTACTCACAGTATCAGAGTAGTCCTGGGGTCCCTCCTGAGGTGTTGGATCGCCACCAGCCGAGTCGGGGTCGCCGGGTGCAGTGTTGCAAGTCTCACGCTTCTTGCGGGGAGCTTGCAGGGTTCTTTAAAGCTGCTGGAAACAAAGTTGCAGCTTTTCTTGGAGCAGGTCCGCTGTCCTCGGGAGTTTCTTGTCTTTTCGAAGCAGGGGCAGTCCTCAGAGGATGTCGAGGTCGCTGGTCCCTTTGGAAGGCGTCGCTGGCGCAGGATCTTTGGAAGGCAGGAGACAGGCCGGTGAGTTTCTGGAGCCAAGGCAGTTGTCGTCTTCTGGTCTTCCGCTGCAGGGGTTTTCAGCTAGGCAGTCCTTCTTCTTGTAGTTGCAGGAATCTAATTTTCTAGGGTTCAGGGTAGCCCTTAAATACTAAATTTAAGGGCGTGTTTAGGTCTGGGGGGTTAGTAGCCAATGGCTACTAGCCCTGAGGGTGGGTACGCCCTCTTTGTGCCTCCTCCCAAGGGGAGGGGGTCACAATCCTAACCCTATTGGGGGAATCCTCCATCTGCAAGATGGAGGATTTCTAAAAGTTAGAGTCACCTCAGCTCAGGACACCTTAGGGGCTGTCCTGACTGGCCAGTGACTCCTCCTTGTTATTCTCATTATTTTCTCCGGCCTTGCCGCCAAAAGTGGGGCCTGGCCGGAGGGGGCGGGCAACTCCACTAGCTGGAGTGTCCTGCTGGGTTGGCACAAAGGAGGTGAGCCTTTGAGGCTCACCGCCAGGTGTGACAATTCCTGCCTGGGAGAGGTGTTAGCATCTCCACCCAGTGCAGGCTTTGTTACTGGCCTCAGAGTGACAAAGGCACTCTCCCCATGGGGCCAGCAACATGTCTCGGTTTGTGGCAGGCTGCTAAAACTAGTCAGCCTACACAGATAGTCGGTTAAGTTTCAGGGGGCACCTCTAAGGTGCCCTCTGTGGTGTATTTTACAATAAAATGTACACTGGCATCAGTGTGCATTTATTGTGCTGAGAAGTTTGATACCAAACTTCCCAGTTTTCAGTGTAGCCATTATGGTGCTGTGGAGTTCGTGTTTGACAGACTCCCAGACCATATACTCTTATGGCTACCCTGTACTTACAATGTCTAAGGTTTTGTTTAGACACTGTAGGGGTACCATGCTCATGCACTGGTACCCTCACCTATGGTATAGTGCACCCTGCCTTAGGGCTGTAAGGCCTGCTAGAGGGGTGTCTTACCTATACTGCATAGGCAGTGAGAGGCTGGCATGGCACCCTGAGGGGAGTGCCATGTCGACTTACTCGTTTTGTCCTCACTAGCACACACAAGCTGGCAAGCAGTGTGTCTGTGCTGAGTGAGAGGTCTCCAGGGTGGCATAAGACATGCTGCAGCCCTTAGAGACCTTCCTTGGCATCAGGGCCCTTGGTACTAGAGGTACCAGTTACAAGGGACTTATCTGGATGCCAGGGTCTGCCAATTGTGGATACAAAAGTACAGGTTAGGGAAAGAACACTGGTGCTGGGGCCTGGTTAGCTGGCCTCAGCACACTTTCAATTGTAAACATAGCATCAGCAAAGGCAAAAAGTCAGGGGGCAACCATGCCAAGGAGGCATTTCCTTACACAACCCCCCCCCCCAAACGAAAGAGGATGAGACTAACCTTTCCCAAGAGAGTCTTCATTTTCTAAGTGGAAGAACCTGGAAAGGCCATCTGCATTGGCATGGGCAGTCCCAGGTCTGTGTTCCACTATAAAGTCCATTCCCTGTAGGGAGATGGACCACCTCAACAGTTTAGGATTTTCACCTTTCATTTGCATCAGCCATTTGAGAGGTCTGTGGTCAGTTTGAACTAGGAAGTGAGTCCCAAAGAGGTATGGTCTCAGCTTCTTCAGGGACCAAACCACAGCAAAGGCCTCCCTCTCAATGGCACTCCAACGCTGCTCCCTGGGGAGTAACCTCCTGCTAATGAAAGCAACAGGCTGGTCAAGGCCATCATCATTTGTTTGGGACAAAACTGCCCCTATCCCATGTTCAGAGGCATCAGTCTGCACAATGAACTGCTTAGAATAATCTGGAGCTTTGAGAACTGGTGCTGAGCACATTGCCTGTTTCAGGGTGTCAAAGGCCTGTTGGCAGTCCACAGTCCAGTTTACTTTCTTGGGCATTTTCTTGGAGGTGAGTTCAGTGAGGGCTGTCACAATGGATCCATATCCCTTCACAAACCTCCTGTAATACCCAGTCAAGCCAAGGAATGCCCTGACTTGAGTCTGGGTTTTTGGAGCTACCCAGTCCAGAATAGTCTGGATCTTGGGTTGGAGTGGCTGAACTTGGCCTCCACCTACAAGGTGTCCCAAGTAAACCACAGTTCCCTGCCCTATCTGGCATTTGGATGCCTTGATAGAGAGGCCTGCAGATTGCAGAGCCTTCAAAACCTTCCTCAGGTGGACCAGGTGATCCTGCCAGGTGGAGCTAAAGACAGCAATATCATCAAGATAAGCTGTGCTAAAGGACTCCAAGCCAGCAAGGACTTGATTCACCAACCTTTGGAAGGTGGCAGGGGCATTCTTTAAACCAAAGGGCATAACAGTAAACTGATAATGCCCATCAGGTGTGGAGAATGCTGTCTTTTCTTTTGCTCCAGGTGCCATTTTTATTTGCCAGTACCCTGCTGTCAAGTCAAAGGTACTTAGAAATTTGGCAGCACCTAATTTATCAATGAGCTCATCAGCTCTTGGAATTGGATGAGCATCTGTCTTGGTGACAGAATTGAGCCCTCTGTAGTCCACACAAAACCTCATCTCTTTCTTTCCATCTTTGGTGTGAGGTTTGGGGACTAAGACCACTGGGCTAGCCCAGGGGCTGTCAGAGCGCTCAATTACTCCCAATTCCAGCATCTTGTGGACTTCCACCTTGATGCTTTCTTTAACATGGTCAGATTGTCTAAAGATTTTGTTCTTGACAGGCATGCTGTCTCCTGTGTCCACATCATGGGTACACAGGTGTGTCTGACCAGGGGTTAAGGAGAAGAGTTCAGGAAACTGTTGTAGGACTCTCCTACAATCAGCTTGCTGTTGGCCAGAGAGGGTGTCTGAGTAGATCACTCCATCTACTGTACCATCTTTTGGGTCTGATGACAGAAGATCAGGGAGAGGTTCACTCTCTGCCTCCTGATCCTCATCTGTTACCATCAACAGATTGACATCAGCCCTGTCGTGGAAGAGCTTAAGGCGGTTTACATGGATCACCCTCTTGGGGCTCCTGCTTGTGCCCAGGTCCACCAAGTAGGTGACCTGACTCTTCCTCTCTAGTACTGGGTAAGGGCCACTCCATTTGTCCTGGAGTGCCCTGGGAGCCACAGGCTCCAGAACCCAGACTTTCTGCCCTGGTTGGAACTCAACCAGTGCAGCCTTTTGGTCATACCAAAACTTCTGGAGCTGTTGGCTGGCCTCAAGGTTTTTGGTTGCCTTTTCCATGTACTCTGCCATTCTAGAGCGAAGGCCAAGTACATAGTCCACTATGTCTTGTTTTGGCTCATGGAGAGGTCTCTCCCAGCCTTCTTTAACAAGAGCAAGTGGTCCCCTTACAGGATGACCAAACAGAAGTTCAAAGGGTGAGAATCCTACTCCCTTCTGTGGCACCTCTCTGTAAGCGAAAAGCAGACATGGCAAGAGGACATCCCATCTCCTTTTGAGCTTTTCTGGGAGCCCCATGATCATGCCTTTTAATGTCTTGTTGAATCTCTCAACCAAGCCATTAGTTTGTGGGTGGTATGGTGTAGTGAATTTATAAGTCACTCCACACTCATTCCACATGTGCTTTAGGTATGCTGACATGAAGTTGGTACCCCTGTCAGACACCACCTCCTTAGGGAAACCCACTCTGGTAAAGATACCAATGAGGGCCTTGGCTACTGCAGGGGCAGTAGTCGACCTAAGGGGAATAGCTTCAGGATACCTGGTAGCATGATCCACTACTACCAGGATATACATATTTCCTGAGGCTGTGGGAGGTTCCAGTGGACCAACTATGTCCACACCCACTCTTTCAAAGGGAACCCCCACCACTGGAAGTGGAATGAGGGGGGCCTTTGGATGCCCACCTGTCTTACCACTGGCTTGACAGGTGGGGCAGGAGAGGCAAAACTCCTTAACCATGTTGGACATATTGGGCCAGTAGAAGTGGTTGACTAACCTCTCCCACGTCTTGGTTTGTCCCAAATGTCCAGCAAGGGGAATGTCATGGGCCAATGTTAGGATGAACTCTCTGAACAGCTGAGGCACTACCACTCTCCTAGTGGCACCAGGTTTGGGGTCTCTGGCCTCAGTGTACAGGAGTCCATCTTCCCAATAGACCCTATGCGTTCCATTTTTCTTGCCTTTGGACTCTTCAGCAGCTTGCTGCCTAAGGCCTTCAAGAGAGGGACAGGTTTCTTGTCCCTTACACAGCTCCTCCCTTGAGGGTCCCCCTGGGCCTAAGAGCTCAACCTGGTAAGGTTCAAGCTCCAAAGGCTCAGTTCCCTCAGAGGGCAGAACTTCTTCCTGAGAAGAGAGGTTCCCTTTCTTTTGCTGTGTTGCAGTTGGTTTCCCAACTGACTTTCCTGTTCTCTTGGTAGGCTGGGCCATTCTTCCAGACTCCAGCTCTACTTGTTCACCCTGTGCCTTGCACTGTGCTCTTGTTTTCACACACACCAGTTCAGGGATACCCAGCATTGCTGCATGGGTTTTTAGTTCTACCTCAGCCCATGCTGAGGACTCCAGGTCATTTCCAAGCAGACAGTCCACTGGGATATTTGAGGAGACCACCACCTGTTTCAGGCCATTGACCCCTCCCCATTCTAAAGTAACCATTGCCATGGGATGTACTTTTCTCTGATTGTCAGCGTTGGTGACTGTGTAAGTTTTTCCAGTCAGGTATTGGCCAGGGGTAACCAGTTTCTCTGTCACCATGGTGACACTGGCACCTGTATCCCTCAGGCCCTCTATTCTAGTCCCATTAATTAAGAGTTGCTGTCTGTATTTTTGCATGTTAGGCGGCCAGACAGCTAGTGTGGCTAAATCCACCCCACCCTCAGAAACTAGAGTAGCTTCAGTGTGGACCCTGATTTGCTCTGGGCACACTGTTGATCCCACTTGGAGACTAGCCATACCAGTGTTACCTGGATGGGAGTTTGGAGTGGAATCTTTCTTGGGACAGGCCTTGTCTCCAGTTTGGTGTCCATGCTGTTTACAGCTATGACACCAGGCCTTTTTGGGATCAAAGTTTTTACCCTTGTACCCATTGTTTTGTGAAGAGGCTCTGGGCCCACCCTCCTGTGCAGGTTTTTGGGGGCCTGTAGAAGACTCTTTACTATTTTTAGTTTTGGTTGTCTCATCACCCTTCCCCTGGGGAGTCTTTGTGACCCCTTTCTTTTGGTCACCCCCTGTTGAAGTCTTGGACACCCTTGTCTTGACCCAATGGTCCGCCTTCTTTCCCAATTCTTGGGGAGAAATTGGTCCTAGGTCTACCAGATGCTGATGCAGTTTATCATTGAAACAATTACTTAACAGGTGTTCTTTCACAAATAAATTGTACAGCCCATCATAATTATTTACATCACTGCCTTGAATCCAACCATCTAGTGTTTTCACTGAGTAGTCTACAAAGTCAACCCAGGTCTGGCTCGAGGATTTTTGAGCCCCCCTGAATCTAATCCTATACTCCTCAGTGGAGAATCCAAAGCCCTCAATCAGGGTACCCTTCATGAGGTCATAAGATTCTGCATCTTGTCCAGAGAGTGTGAGGAGTCTATCCCTACACTTTCCTGTGAACATTTCCCAAAGGAGAGCACCCCAGTGAGATCTGTTCACTTTTCTGGTTACACAAGCCCTCTCAAAAGCTGTGAACCATTTGGTGATGTCATCACCATCTTCGTATTTAGTTACAATCCCTTTAGGGATTTTCAACATGTCAGGAGAATCTCTGACCCTATTTATGTTGCTGCCACCATTGATGGGTCCTAGGCCCATCTCTTGTCTTTCCCTCTCTATGGCTAGGATCTGTCTTTCCAAAGCCAATCTTTTGGCCATCCTGGCTAACTGGATGTCCTCTTCACTGGGGCTATCCTCAGTGATTTCAGAGGTGTTGGTCTCTCCTGTGAGGGAACCAGCATCTCTGACTATTATTTTAGGAGTCAGGGTTTGAGGGACCCTGTTCTCCCTAGATAGGACTGGTAGGGGGGAATTGTCCTCCAAGTCACTATCCTCTTCCTCTGAGTTGCCACCCTCAGAGGGGTTGGCCTTTTCAAACTCTGCCAAAAGCTCCTGGAGCTGTATTTTGGTAGGTTTGGGGCCCATTGTTATTTTCTTTATTTTACAGAGTGACCTTAGCTCCCTCATCTTAAGATGGAGGTAAGGTGTGGTGTCGAGTTCCACCACAGTCACATCTGTGCTAGACATTTTGCTTCTAAAAGTTGGAATACTTTTTAAGAATCTACAACTGGTTCTAGAATCTAATTCAAACTTTTACAAACTTTTAAACTCTAAAAGAAATGCTAAACAGGATCTAACACAAGGCCCTAGCAGGTCTTTTAAGAATTTAGAAAACTTTTCAAATTGCAAAAATCAATTTCTAATGACAATTTTGGAATTTGTCGTGTGATCAGGTATTGGCTGAGTAGTCCAGCAAATGCAAAGTCTTGTACCCCACCGCTGATCCACCAATGTAGGAAGTTGGCTCTGTATGTGCTATTTCAAAGTAAGGAATAGCATGCACAGAGTCCAAGGGTTCCCCTTAGAGGTAAAATAGTGGTAAAAATAGATAATACTAATGCTCTATTTTGTGGTAGTGTGGTCGAGCAGTAGGCTTATCCAAGGAGTAGTGTTAAGCATTTGTTGTACATACACATAGACAATAAATGAGGTACACACACTCAGAGACAAATCCAGCCAATAGGTTTTTATATAGAAAAATATCTTTTCTTAGTTTATTTTAAGAACCACAGGTTCAAATTCTACATGTAATATCTCATTCGAAAGGTATTGCAGGTAAGTACTTTTGGAACTTCAAATCATCAAAATTGCATGTATACTTTTCAAGTTATTCGCAAATAGCTGTTTTAAAAGTGGACACTTAGTGCAATTTTCACAGTTCCTAGGGGAGGTAAGTAGTTGTTAGGTTAACCAGGTAAGTAAGACACTTACAGGGCTTAGTTCTTGGTCCAAGGTAGCCCACCGTTGGGGGTTCAGAGCAACCCCAAAGTCACCACACCAGCAGCTCAGGGCCGGTCAGGTGCAGAGTTCAAAGTGGTGCCCAAAACACATAGGCTAGAATGGAGAGAAGGGGGTGCCCCGGTTCCGGTCCACTTGCAGGTAAGTACCCGCGTCTTCGGAGGGCAGACCAGGGGGGTTTTGTAGGGCACCGGGGGGGACACAGGTCCACACAGAAATTTCACCCTCAGCAGCTCGGGGGCGGCCGGGTGCAGTGTGGGAACAGGCGTCGGGTTCGCAGTGTTAGTCTATGAGAGATCTCGGGATCTCTTCAGCGCTGCAGGCAGGCAAGGGGGGGGTTCCTCTGGGAAACCTCCACTTGGGCAAGGGAGAGGGACTCCTGGGGGTCACTTCTCCAGTGAAAGTCCGGTCCTTCAGGTCCTGGGGGCTGCGGGTGCAGGGTCTCTCCCAGGCGTCGGGACTTTAGGTTCAAAGAGTCGCGGTCAGGGGAAGCCTCGGGATTCCCTCTGCAGGCGGCGCTGTGGGGGCTCAGGGGGGACAGGTTTTGGTACTCACAGTATCAGAGTAGTCCTGGGGTCCCTCCTGAGGTGTTGGATCGCCACCAGCCGAGTCGGGGTCGCCGGGTGCAGTGTTGCAAGTCTCACGCTTCTTGCGGGGAGCTTGCAGGGTTCTTTAAAGCTGCTGGAAACAAAGTTGCAGCTTTTCTTGGAGCAGGTCCGCTGTCCTCGGGAGTTTCTTGTCTTTTCGAAGCAGGGGCAGTCCTCAGAGGATGTCGAGGTCGCTGGTCCCTTTGGAAGGCGTCGCTGGCGCAGGATCTTTGGAAGGCAGGAGACAGGCCGGTGAGTTTCTGGAGCCAAGGCAGTTGTCGTCTTCTGGTCTTCCGCTGCAGGGGTTTTCAGCTAGGCAGTCCTTCTTCTTGTAGTTGCAGGAATCTAATTTTCTAGGGTTCAGGGTAGCCCTTAAATACTAAATTTAAGGGCGTGTTTAGGTCTGGGGGGTTAGTAGCCAATGGCTACTAGCCCTGAGGGTGGGTACGCCCTCTTTGTGCCTCCTCCCAAGGGGAGGGGGTCACAATCCTAACCCTATTGGGGGAATCCTCCATCTGCAAGATGGAGGATTTCTAAAAGTTAGAGTCACCTCAGCTCAGGACACCTTAGGGGCTGTCCTGACTGGCCAGTGACTCCTCCTTGTTATTCTCATTATTTTCTCCGGCCTTGCCGCCAAAAGTGGGGCCTGGCCGGAGGGGGCGGGCAACTCCACTAGCTGGAGTGTCCTGCTGGGTTGGCACAAAGGAGGTGAGCCTTTGAGGCTCACCGCCAGGTGTGACAATTCCTGCCTGGGGGAGGTGTTAGCATCTCCACCCAGTGCAGGCTTTGTTACTGGCCTCAGAGTGACAAAGGCACTCTCCCCATGGGGCCAGCAACATGTCTCGGTTTGTGGCAGGCTGCTAAAACTAGTCAGCCTACACAGATAGTCGGTTAAGTTTCAGGGGGCACCTCTAAGGTGCCCTCTGTGGTGTATTTTACAATAAAATGTACACTGGCATCAGTGTGCATTTATTGTGCTGAGAAGTTTGATACCAAACTTCCCAGTTTTCAGTGTAGCCATTATGGTGCTGTGGAGTTCGTGTTTGACAGACTCCCAGACCATATACTCTTATGGCTACCCTGTACTTACAATGTCTAAGGTTTTGTTTAGACACTGTAGGGGTACCATGCTCATGCACTGGTACCCTCACCTATGGTATAGTGCATGTAGGAAGTTGGCTCTGTATGTGCTATTTCAAAGTAAGGAATAGCATGCACAGAGTCCAAGGGTTCCCCTTAGAGGTAAAATAGTGGTAAAAATAGATAATACTAATGCTCTATTTTGTGGTAGTGTGGTCGAGCAATAGGCTTATCCAAGGAGTAGTGTTAAGCATTTGTTGTACAGACACATAGACAATAAATGAGGTACACACACTCAGAGACAAATCCAGCCAATAGGTTTTTATATAGAAAAATATCTTTTCTTAGTTTATTTTAAGAACCACAGGTTCAAATTCTACATGTAATAACTCATTCGAAAGGTATTGCAGGTAAGTACTTTAGGAACTTCAAATCATCAAAATTGCATGTATACTTTTCAAGTTATTCACAAATAGCTGTTTTAAAAGTGGACACTTAGTGCAATTTTCACAGTTCCTAGGGGAGGTAAGTATTTGTTAGGTTAACCAGGTAAGTAAGGCACTTACAGGGCTTAGTTCTTGGTCCAAGGTAGCCCACCGTTGGGGGTTCAGAGCAACCCCAAAGTCACCACACCAGCAGCTCAGGGCCGGTCAGGTGCAGAGTTCAAAGTGGTGCCCAAAACACATAGGCTAGAATGGAGAGAAGGGGGTGCCCCGGTTCCGGTCTGCTTGCAGGTAAGTACCCGCGTCTTCGGAGGGCAGACCAGGGGGGTTTTGTAGGGCACCGGGGGGGACACAAGCCCACACAGAAATTTCACCCTCAGCAGCGCGGGGGCGGCCGGGTGCAGTGTAGAAACAAGCGTCGGGTTTGTAATGGAAGTCAATGGGAGATCTAGGGATCTCTTCAGCGCTGCAGGCAGGCAAGGGGGGGATTCCTCGGGGAAACCTCCACTTGGGCAAGGGAGAGGGACTCCTGGGGGTCACTTTGTGAGAAGGTAGCCTCTTTCTAGCCTTGTTACCCCCACTTTTGGCCTGTTTGTGAGTGTATGTCAGGGTGTTTGTCACTGTTTTCACTGTCTCACTGGGATCCTGATAGCCAGGCCTCAGTGCTCATAGTGAAAACACCATGTTTTCAGTATGGTTGTTATGTGTCACTGGGATCCTGCTAGTCAGGACCCCAGTGCTCATAGGTTTGTGGCCTATATGTATGTGTCACTGGGACCCTGTCACACAGGGCCCCAGTGCTCATAGGTGTGCATGTATATGTTCCCTGTGTAGTGCCTAACTGTCTCACTGAGGCTCTGCTAACCAGAACCTCAGTGGTTATGCTCTCTCATTACTTTCAAATTGTCACTAACAGGCTAGTGACCATTTTTACCAATTTACATTGGCTTACTGGAACACCCTTATAATTCCCTAGTATATGGTACTGAGGTACCCAGGGTATTGGGGTTCCAGGAGATCCCTATGGGCTGCAGCATTTCTTTTGCCACCCATAGGGAGCTCTGACAATTCTTACACAGGCCTGCCACTGCAGCCTGAGTGAAATAACGTCCACGTTATTTCACAGCCATTTTACACTGCACTTAAGTAACTTATAAGTCACCTATATGTCTAACCTTTACCTGGTAAAGGTTAGGTGCAAAGTTACTTAGTGTGAGGGCACCCTGGCACTAGCCAAGGTGCCCCCACATTGTTCAGAGCCAATTCACTGAACTTTGTGAGTGCAGGGACACCATTACACGCGTGCACTACATATAGGTCACTACCTATATGTAGCTTCACCATGGTAACTCCGAATATGGCCATGTAACATGTCTATGATCATGGAATTGCCCCCTCTATGCCATCCTGGCATTGTTGGTACAATTCCATGATCCCAGTGGTCTGTAGCACAGACCCTGGTACTGCCAGACTGCCCTTCCTGGGGTTTCACTGCAGCTGCTGCTGCTGCCAACCCCTCAGACAGGCAGCTGCCCTCCTGGGGTCCAGCCAGGCCTGGCCCAGGATGGCAGAACAAAGAACTTCCTCTGAGAGAGGGTGTGACACCCTCTCCCTTTGGAAAATGGTGTGAAGGCAGGGGAGGAGTAGCCTCCCCCAGCCTCTGGAAATGCTTTGTTGGGCACAGAGGTGCCCAATTCTGCATAAGCCAGTCTACACCGGTTCAGGGACCCCTTAGCCCCTGCTCTGGCGCGAAACTGGACAAAGGAAAGGGGAGTGACCACTCCCCTGACCTGCACCTCCCCTGGGAGGTGTCCAGAGCTCCTCCAGTGTGCTCCAGACCTCTGCCATCTTGGAAACAGAGGTGCTGCTGGCACACTGGACTGCTCTGAGTGGCCAGTGCCACCAGGTGACGTCAGAGACTCCTTGTGATAGGCTCCTTCAGGTGTTAGTAGCCTTTCCTCTCTCCTAGGTAGCCAAACCCTCTTTTCTGGCTATTTAGGGTCTCTGTCTCTGGGGAAACTTCAGATAACGAATGCATGAGCTCAGCCGAGTTCCTCTGCATCTCCCTCTTCACCTTCTGATAAGGAATCGACCGCTGACCGCGCTGGAAGCCTGCAAACCTGCAACATAGTAGCAAAGACGACTACTGCAACTCTGTAACGCTGATCCTGCCGCCTTCTCGACTGTTTTCCTGCTTGTGCATGCTGTGGGGGTAGTCTGCCTCCTCTCTGCACCAGAAGCTCCGAAGAAATCTCCCGTGGGTCGACGGAATCTCCCCCCTGCAACCGCAGGCACCAAAAAGCTGCATTTCCGGTCCCTTGGGTCTCCTCTCAGCACGACGAGCGAGGTCCCTCGAATCCGGCGACACTGTCCAAGTGACCGCCACAGTCCAGTGACTCTTCAGCCCAAGTTTGGTGGAGGTAAGTCCTTGCCTCACCTCGCTGGGCTGCATTGCTGGGAACCGCGACTTTGCAAGCTTCTCCGGCCCCTGTGCACTTCCGGCGGAAATCCTTCGTGCACAGCCAAGCCTGGGTCCACGGCACTCTAACCTGCATTGCACGACTTTCTAAGTTGGTCTCCGGCGACGTGGGACTCCTTTGTGCAACTTCGGCGAGCACCGTTTCACGCATCCTCGTAGTGCCTGTTTCTGGCACTTCTCCGGGTGCTACCTGCTTCAGTGAGGGCTCCTTGTCTTGCTCGACGTCCCCTCTCTCTGCAGGTCCAATTTGCGACCTCCTGGTCCCTCCTGGGCCCCAGCAGCGTCCAAAAACGCCAAACGCACGATTTGCGTGTAGCAAGGCTTGTTGGCGTCCATCCGGCGGGAAAACACTTCTGCACGACTCTCCAAGGCGTGGGGGATCCATCCTCCAAAGGGGAAGTCTCTAGCCCTTGTCGTTCCTGCAGTATTCACAGTTCTTCAGCCTAGTAAGAGCTTCTTTGCACCAACCGCTGGCATTTCTTGGGCATCTGCCCATCTCCGAGCTGCTTGTGACTTTTGGACTTGGTCCCCTTGTTCCACAGGTACCTTCAGACAGGAATCCATCGTTGTTGCATTGCTGATTTGTGTTTTCCTTGCATTCTCCCTCTAACACGACTATTTTGTCCTTAGGGGAACTTTGGTGCACTTTGCACTCACTTTTCAGGGTCTTGGGGAGGGTTATTTTTCTAACTCTCACTATTTTCTGATAGTCCCAGCGACCCTCTACAAGGTCACATAGGTTTGGGGTCCATTCGTGGTTCACATTCCACTTTTGGAGTATATGGTTTGTGTTGCCCCTATCCCTATGTTTCCCCATTGCATCCTATTGTAACTATACATTGTTTGCACTGTTTTCTAAGACTATACTGCATATTTTTGCTATTGTGTATATATATCTTGTGTATATTTCCTATCCTCTCACTGAGGGTACACTCTAAGATACTTTGGCATATTGTCATAAAAATAAAGTACCTTTATTTTTAGTATAACTGTGTATTGTGTTTTCTTATGATATTGTGCATATGACACTAAGTGGTACTGTGGTAGCTTCACACGTCTCCTAGTTCAGCCTAAGCTGCTCTGCTAAGCTACCATTATCTATCAGCCTAAGCTGCTAGACACCCTATACACTAATAAGGGATAACTGGGCCTGGTGCAAGGTGCAAGTACCCCTTGGTACTCACTACAAGCCAGTCCAGCCTCCTACATTGGTTGTGCAGTGGTGGGATAAGTGCTTGAGACTACTTACCACTCTTGTCATTGTACTTTTCATAAGAGAAAAATATACAAAACAAGGTCAGTGTATATACACATAGCCAAAAAGTTTTGCATTTCCTCTTTTCACTCTTTTCTAAGTGCTGAAAAGTACTTCTAAACTTTCAAAAAGTTCTTAAAAGTTAAAAAAGTTTTTTCTGTCTTTCCAAAAAGTTCTGAAAACTTTTTTTCTCTTTTGTCTATCACTTTAACTCTCTCTAAAAATGTCTGGCACAGGCCAAAAAGTTGAACTGTCCAAACTTGCATATGATCACCTTAGCTGGAAAGGAGCAAGGAGTCTCTGCATAGAGAGAGGTTTGAGTGTAGGGAAGAATCCTTCCTTAGAACTGTTAATTAATATGCTTAGAGTACAGGATAAGGCCATAAGTGCCCAATCTGTAGAAAAAGTAGCTAATGGTTCTCAATCTGATCCAGGGACTCCCCCAGGAAAAGGTTCAGGAAAGAAACTTCTCAGCCTGCCCATTACTAGACAGTCTAGCATAGTTGGTACAGAGGTTGAATCACATCATACTGATGATGTGCTCTCACATTATACTGGTAGCCAAGCTGTTAGGGTGCCCTCTGTAAGGGACAGGTCTCCTTCTGTTCATTCCCATCATACCTCTGTATCTAGAAATGTCCCTCCCACCCACCCTGATGACAGATTGTTGGAAAGGGAGCTCAATAGATTGAGAGTGGAGCAAACCAGACTGAAGCTCAAGAAGCAACAGCTGGATTTGGATAGACAGTCTTTAGAAATAGAGAGGGAAAGACAGAAGTTGGGTTTAGATACCCATGGTGGCAGCAGCAGTATTCCCCATAGTCATCCTGCAAAAGAGCATGATTCCAGGAATCTGCACAAGATAGTTCCCCCTTATAAGGAGGGGGATGACATTAACAAGTGGTTTGCTGCACTTGAGAGGGCCTGTGCTGTACAGGATGTCCCTCAAAAGCAGTGGGTTGCTATCCTATGGCTATCATTTAGTGGAAAGGGTAGGGATAGACTCCTTACTGTGAAAGAAAGTGATGCCAATAATTTTACAGTTCTTAAGAATGCACTCCTGGATGGTTATGGCTTAACCACTGAACAGTACAGGATAAAGTTCAGAGAGACCAAAAAGGAGTCTTCACAAGACTGGGTTGATTTCATTGACCATTCAGTGAAGGCCTTGGAGGGGTGGTTACATGGCAGTAAAGTTACTGATTATGAAAGCCTGTATAACACAATCCTGAGAGAGCATATACTTAATAATTGTGTGTCTGATTTGTTGCACCAGTACCTGGTAGACTCTGATCTGACCTCTCCCCAAGAATTGGGAAAGAAGGCAGACAAATGGGTCAGAACAAGGGTGAACAGAAAAGTTCATACAGGGGGTGACAAAGATGGCAATAAGAAGAAAGATGGTGAAAAATCTCAAGATAAGCATGGGGATAAGGGTAAAACCAAAGATCCCACTTCAAATCTTAAACACTCTTCAGAGGGTGGGGATAAAACAAATTCTTCCTCTTCTTCCCAACCTGCACACATTAAAAAGCCTTGGTGCTTTGTGTGTAAAAATAGAGGCCATAGGCCAGGGGATAAGTCCTGTCCAGGTAAACCCCCTGAGCCTACCACCACTAATACATCAAGCTCTAGTGCCCCTAGCAGTAGTGGTACTAGTGGTGGGACTGCTGGCAACAGTCAAGCAAAGGGTGTAGTTGGGTTCACTTATGGGTCCATAGTGGAAACTGATGTAATCAGTCCCAAGACAGTTTCTGTCACACCTAGTGGCATTGGCCTTGCCACACTGGCTGCTTGTCCCCTTACAATGGATAAGTACAGGCAGACAGTTTCAATAAATGGTGTTGAGGCCTTGGCCTACAGGGACACAGGTGCCAGTTTCACTTTGGTGACTGAAAACCTAGTGCCTCCTGAACAACACATCATTGGACAACAGTATAAGATTATTGATGTCCATAACTCCACTAAGTTTCTTCCCTTAGCTATAATTCAGTTTAGTTGGGGTGGAGTTACTGGCCCTAAGCAGGTGGTGGTATCACCTAGCTTACCTGTAGACTGTCTCTTAGGTAATGACCTAGAGGCCTCAGGTTGGGCTGATGTAGAGTTTTATGCCCATGCAGCCATGCTGGGCATCCCTGAGGAATTGTTCCCTCTCATTTCAAGTGAAATGAAAAAGCAAAGGAGAGAAGGCCT
Source organism: Pleurodeles waltl (assembly GCF_031143425.1). NCBI lineage: Eukaryota > Metazoa > Chordata > Amphibia > Caudata > Salamandridae > Pleurodeles > Pleurodeles waltl. The sequence goes on from NC_090444.1 coordinate 1,322,947,948, forward strand.
GAAAACTCAGGATCCCTCTCCATCAACAGGTAAAAAGGGTATCACAGTATCCCCTAACCACCCTACCATTCAGGATACTATTCCTGTGGTGGGAGAAACCTCTCCTGGGGTGGCACCTGTTCCAAGGGAATCATCAGCTGGCAAAGCTAGACTCCCTGAGGTGGAAGTACCTCTCTGTGGGATAACTAACATTGGTGAGAAAAACAGCACCATTTTAGTTAACATGGAGCATCCCTCCAACCCTCCCAGAGAAACTTTAGTGCAGAAACCCTGCACTACCTCACAACACTTAGGACAGCATCCCTGCCCTAGTGTGGAGCTCATAGGACAGCATCCCTGCCCTGCTCCAACTCAAGAGAAACAGCATCCCTGTTCTCTCTTCCAGCCAGATGGACAAAGTTTTTGCCCAGCTATGGCTTTTCTGAGACAGCATCCCTGTCTGGCATTTCCATCACTACAAATAGGTTCAGTGGACAATTCCCACTGCTCTAAACTAAAACTTACTGATAGAAACTCTGAAAATACATCTTCACATTGTTGCTTAGCTAAAAAAACTTCAAACAGGGTGGTTTACATCCCCACAGGGAAGTAACCATATAGTGGATGATAAAGGGAGTAACCAGTCTATTGCAGAGCTACTCTCTACTTATCACCACTTAGACAATAAAGTCTCAACTGGCCAAGGTTAGCCTTATTGTCCTTCGTTTGGGGGGGGGTTGTGTGAGAAGGTAGCCTCTTTCTAGCCTTGTTACCCCCACTTTTGGCCTGTTTGTGAGTGTATGTCAGGGTGTTTGTCACTGTTTTCACTGTCTCACTGGGATCCTGATAGCCAGGCCTCAGTGCTCATAGTGAAAACACCATGTTTTCAGTATGGTTGTTATGTGTCACTGGGATCCTGCTAGTCAGGACCCCAGTGCTCATAGGTTTGTGGCCTATATGTATGTGTCACTGGGACCCTGTCACACAGGGCCCCAGTGCTCATAGGTGTGCATGTATATGTTCCCTGTGTAGTGCCTAACTGTCTCACTGAGGCTCTGCTAACCAGAACCTCAGTGGTTATGCTCTCTCATTACTTTCAAATTGTCACTAACAGGCTAGTGACCATTTTTACCAATTTACATTGGCTTACTGGAACACCCTTATAATTCCCTAGTATATGGTACTGAGGTACCCAGGGTATTGGGGTTCCAGGAGATCCCTATGGGCTGCAGCATTTCTTTTGCCACCCATAGGGAGCTCTGACAATTCTTACACAGGCCTGCCACTGCAGCCTGAGTGAAATAACGTCCACGTTATTTCACAGCCATTTTACACTGCACTTAAGTAACTTATAAGTCACCTATATGTCTAACCTTTACCTGGTAAAGGTTAGGTGCAAAGTTACTTAGTGTGAGGGCACCCTGGCACTAGCCAAGGTGCCCCCACATTGTTCAGAGCCAATTCACTGAACTTTGTGAGTGCAGGGACACCATTACACGCGTGCACTACATATAGGTCACTACCTATATGTAGCTTCACCATGGTAACTCCGAATATGGCCATGTAACATGTCTATGATCATGGAATTGCCCCCTCTATGCCATCCTGGCATTGTTGGTACAATTCCATGATCCCAGTGGTCTGTAGCACAGACCCTGGTACTGCCAGACTGCCCTTCCTGGGGTTTCACTGCAGCTGCTGCTGCTGCCAACCCCTCAGACAGGCAGCTGCCCTCCTGGGGTCCAGCCAGGCCTGGCCCAGGATGGCAGAACAAAGAACTTCCTCTGAGAGAGGGTGTGACACCCTCTCCCTTTGGAAAATGGTGTGAAGGCAGGGGAGGAGTAGCCTCCCCCAGCCTCTGGAAATGCTTTGTTGGGCACAGAGGTGCCCAATTCTGCATAAGCCAGTCTACACCGGTTCAGGGACCCCTTAGCCCCTGCTCTGGCGCGAAACTGGACAAAGGAAAGGGGAGTGACCACTCCCCTGACCTGCACCTCCCCTGGGAGGTGTCCAGAGCTCCTCCAGTGTGCTCCAGACCTCTGCCATCTTGGAAACAGAGGTGCTGCTGGCACACTGGACTGCTCTGAGTGGCCAGTGCCACCAGGTGACGTCAGAGACTCCTTGTGATAGGCTCCTTCAGGTGTTAGTAGCCTTTCCTCTCTCCTAGGTAGCCAAACCCTCTTTTCTGGCTATTTAGGGTCTCTGTCTCTGGGGAAACTTCAGATAACGAATGCATGAGCTCAGCCGAGTTCCTCTGCATCTCCCTCTTCACCTTCTGATAAGGAATCGACCGCTGACCGCGCTGGAAGCCTGCAAACCTGCAACATAGTAGCAAAGACGACTACTGCAACTCTGTAACGCTGATCCTGCCGCCTTCTCGACTGTTTTCCTGCTTGTGCATGCTGTGGGGGTAGTCTGCCTCCTCTCTGCACCAGAAGCTCCGAAGAAATCTCCCGTGGGTCGACGGAATCTCCCCCCTGCAACCGCAGGCACCAAAAAGCTGCATTTCCGGTCCCTTGGGTCTCCTCTCAGCACGACGAGCGAGGTCCCTCGAATCCGGCGACACTGTCCAAGTGACCGCCACAGTCCAGTGACTCTTCAGCCCAAGTTTGGTGGAGGTAAGTCCTTGCCTCACCTCGCTGGGCTGCATTGCTGGGAACCGCGACTTTGCAAGCTTCTCCGGCCCCTGTGCACTTCCGGCGGAAATCCTTCGTGCACAGCCAAGCCTGGGTCCACGGCACTCTAACCTGCATTGCACGACTTTCTAAGTTGGTCTCCGGCGACGTGGGACTCCTTTGTGCAACTTCGGCGAGCACCGTTTCACGCATCCTCGTAGTGCCTGTTTCTGGCACTTCTCCGGGTGCTACCTGCTTCAGTGAGGGCTCCTTGTCTTGCTCGACGTCCCCTCTCTCTGCAGGTCCAATTTGCGACCTCCTGGTCCCTCCTGGGCCCCAGCAGCGTCCAAAAACGCCAAACGCACGATTTGCGTGTAGCAAGGCTTGTTGGCGTCCATCCGGCGGGAAAACACTTCTGCACGACTCTCCAAGGCGTGGGGGATCCATCCTCCAAAGGGGAAGTCTCTAGCCCTTGTCGTTCCTGCAGTATTCACAGTTCTTCAGCCTAGTAAGAGCTTCTTTGCACCAACCGCTGGCATTTCTTGGGCATCTGCCCATCTCCGAGCTGCTTGTGACTTTTGGACTTGGTCCCCTTGTTCCACAGGTACCTTCAGACAGGAATCCATCGTTGTTGCATTGCTGATTTGTGTTTTCCTTGCATTCTCCCTCTAACACGACTATTTTGTCCTTAGGGGAACTTTGGTGCACTTTGCACTCACTTTTCAGGGTCTTGGGGAGGGTTATTTTTCTAACTCTCACTATTTTCTGATAGTCCCAGCGACCCTCTACAAGGTCACATAGGTTTGGGGTCCATTCGTGGTTCACATTCCACTTTTGGAGTATATGGTTTGTGTTGCCCCTATCCCTATGTTTCCCCATTGCATCCTATTGTAACTATACATTGTTTGCACTGTTTTCTAAGACTATACTGCATATTTTTGCTATTGTGTATATATATCTTGTGTATATTTCCTATCCTCTCACTGAGGGTACACTCTAAGATACTTTGGCATATTGTCATAAAAATAAAGTACCTTTATTTTTAGTATAACTGTGTATTGTGTTTTCTTATGATATTGTGCATATGACACTAAGTGGTACTGTGGTAGCTTCACACGTCTCCTAGTTCAGCCTAAGCTGCTCTGCTAAGCTACCATTATCTATCAGCCTAAGCTGCTAGACACCCTATACACTAATAAGGGATAACTGGGCCTGGTGCAAGGTGCAAGTACCCCTTGGTACTCACTACAAGCCAGTCCAGCCTCCTACACACTTCTCCAGTGAAAGTCCGGTCCTTCAGGTCCTGGGGGCTGCGGGTGCAGGGTCTCTCCCAGGCGTCGGGACTTTAGGTTCAAAGAGTCGCGGTCAGGGGAAGCCTCGGGATTCCCTCTGCAGGCGGCGCTGTGGGGGCTCAGGGGGGACAGGTTTTGGTACTCACAGTATCAGAGTAGTCCTGGGGTCCCTCCTGAGGTGTCGGGTCTCCACCAGCCGAGTCAGGGTCGCCGGGTGCAGTGTTGCAAGTCTCACGCTTCTTGCGGGGAGCTTGCAGGGTTCTTTAAAGCTGCTGGAAACAAAGTTGCAGCCTTTCTTGGAGCAGGTCCGCTGTCCTCGGGAGTTTCTTGTCTTTTCGAAGCAGGGGCAGTCCTCAGAGGATGTCGAGGTCGCTGGTCCCTTTGGAAGGCGTCGCTGGAGCAGGATCTTTGGAAGGCAGGAGACAGGCCGGTGAGTTTCTGGAGCCAAGGCAGTTGTCGTCTTCTGGTCTTCCGCTGCAGGGGTTTTCAGCTGGGCAGTCCTTCTTCTTGTAGTTGCAGGAATCTAATTTTCTAGGGTTCAGGGTAGCCCTTAAATACTAAATTTAAGGGCGTGTGTAGGTCTGGGGGGTTAGTAGCCAATGGCTACTAGCCCTGAGGGTGGGTACACCCTCTTTGTGCCTCCTCCCAAGGGGAGGGGGTCACAATCCTAACCCTATTGGGGGAATCCTCCATCTGCAAGATGGAGGATTTCTAAAAGTTAGAGTCACCTCAGCTCAGGACACCTTAGGGGCTGTCCTGACTGGCCAGTGACTCCTCCTTGTTATTCTCATTATTTTCTCCGGCCTTGCCGCCAAAAGTGGGGCCTGGCCGGAGGGGGCGGGCAACTCCACTAGCTGGAGTGTCCTGCTGGGTTGGCACAAAGGAGGTGAGCCTTTGAGGCTCACCGCCAGGTGTGACAATTCCTGCCTGGGGGAGGTGTTAGCATCTCCACCCAGTGCAGGCTTTGTTACTGGCCTCAGAGTGACAAAGGCACTCTCCCCATGGGGCCAGCAACATGTCTCGGTTTGTGGCAGGCTGCTAAAACTAGTCAGCCTACACAGATAGTCGGTTACGTTTCAGGGGGCACCTCTAAGGTGCCCTCTGTGGTGTATTTTACAATAAAATGTACACTGGCATCAGTGTGCATTTATTGTGCTGAGAAGTTTGATACCAAACTTCCCAGTTTTCAGTGTAGCCATTATGGTGCTGTGGAGTTCGTGTTTGACAGACTCCCAGACCATATACTCTTATGGCTACCCTGTACTTACAATGTCTAAGGTTTTGTTTAGACACTGTAGGGGTACCATGCTCATGCACTGGTACCCTCACCTATGGTATAGTGCACCCTGCCTTAGGGCTGTAAGGCCTGCTAGAGGGGTGTCTTACCTATACTGCATAGGCAGTGAGAGGCTGGCATGGCACCCTGAGGGGAGTGCCATGTCGACTTACTCGTTTTGTCCTCACTAGCACACACAAGCTGGCAAGCAGTGTGTCTGTGCTGAGTGAGAGGTCTCCAGGGTGGCATAAGACATGCTGCAGCCCTTAGAGACCTTCCTTGGCATCAGGGCCCTTGGTACTAGAAGTACCAGTTACAAGGGACTTATCTGGATGCCAGGGTCTGCCAATTGTGGATACAAAAGTACAGGTTAGGGAAAGAACACTGGTGCTGGGGCCTGGTTAGCAGGCCTCAGCACACTTTCAATTGTAAACATAGCATCAGCAAAGGCAAAAAGACAGGGGGCAACCATGCCAAGGAGGCATTTCCTTACACAACCCCCCCCCCAAACGAAAGAGGATGAGACTAACCTTTCCCAAGAGAGTCTTCATTTTCTAAGTGGAAGAACCTGGAAAGGCCATCTGCATTGGCATGGGCAGTCCCAGGTCTGTGTTCCACTATAAAGTCCATTCCCTGTAGGGAGATGGACCACCTCAACAGTTTAGGATTTTCACCTTTCATTTGCATTAGCCATTTGAGAGGTCTGTGGTCAGTTTGAACTAGGAAGTGAGTCCCAAAGAGGTATGGTCTCAGCTTCTTCAGGGACCAAACCACAGCAAAGGCCTCCCTCTCAATGGCACTCCAACGCTGCTCCCTGGGGAGTAACCTCCTGCTAATGAAAGCAACAGGCTGGTCAAGGCCATCATCATTTGTTTGGGACAAAACTGCCCCTATCCCATGTTCAGAGGCATCAGTCTGCACAATGAACTGCTTAGAATAATCTGGAGCTTTGAGAACTGGTGCTGAGCACATTGCCTGTTTCAGGGTGTCAAAGGCCTGTTGGCAGTCCACAGTCCAGTTTACTTTCTTGGGCATTTTCTTGGAGGTGAGTTCAGTGAGGGCTGTCACAATGGATCCATATCCCTTCACAAACCTCCTGTAATACCCAGTCAAGCCAAGGAATGCCCTGACCTGAGTCTGGGTTTTTGGAGCTACCCAGTCCAGAATAGTCTGGATCTTGGGTTGGAGTGGCTGAACTTGGCCTCCACCTACAAGGTGTCCCAAGTAAACCACAGTTCCCTGCCCTATCTGGCATTTGGATGCCTTGATAGAGAGGCCTGCAGATTGCAGAGCCTTCAAAACCTTCCTCAGGTGGACCAGGTGATCCTGCCAGGTGGAGCTAAAGACAGCAATATCATCAAGATAAGCTGTGCTAAAGGACTCCAAGCCAGCAAGGACTTGATTCACCAACCTTTGGAAGGTGGCAGGGGCATTCTTTAAACCAAAGGGCATAACAGTAAACTGATAATGCCCATCAGGTGTGGAGAATGCCGTCTTTTCTTTTGCTCCAGGTGCCATTTTTATTTGCCAGTACCCTGCTGTCAAGTCAAAGGTACTTAGAAATTTGGCAGCACCTAATTTATCAATGAGCTCATCAGCTCTTGGAATTGGATGAGCATCTGTCTTGGTGACAGAATTGAGCCCTCTGTAGTCCACACAAAACCTCATCTCTTTCTTTCCATCTTTGGTGTGAGGTTTGGGGACTAAGACCACTGGGCTAGCCCAGGGGCTGTCAGAGCGCTCAATTACTCCCAATTCCAGCATCTTGTGGACTTCCACCTTGATGCTTTCTTTAACATGGTCAGATTGTCTAAAGATTTTGTTCTTGACAGGCATGCTGTCTCCTGTGTCCACATCATGGGTACACAGGTGTGTCTGACCAGGGGTTAAGGAGAAGAGTTCAGGAAACTGTTGTAGGACTCTCCTACAATCAGCTTGCTGTTGGCCAGAGAGGGTGTCTGAGTAGATCACTCCATCTACTGTACCATCTTTTGGGTCTGATGACAGAAGATCAGGGAGAGGTTCACTCTCTGCCTCCTGATCCTCATCTGTTACCATCAACAGATTGACATCAGCCCTGTCGTGGAAGAGCTTAAGGCGGTTTACATGGATCACCCTCTTGGGGCTCCTGCTTGTGCCCAGGTCCACCAAGTAGGTGACCTGACTCTTCCTCTCTAGTACTGGGTAAGGGCCACTCCATTTGTCCTGGAGTGCCCTGGGAGCCACAGGCTCCAGAACCCAGACTTTCTGCCCTGGTTGGAACTCAACCAGTGCAGCCTTTTGGTCATACCAAAACTTCTGGAGCTGTTGGCTGGCCTCAAGGTTTTTGGTTGCCTTTTCCATGTACTCTGCCATTCTAGAGCGAAGGCCAAGTACATAGTCCACTATGTCCTGTTTAGGCTCATGGAGAGGTCTCTCCCAGCCTTCTTTAACAAGGGCAAGTGGTCCCCTTACAGGATGACCAAACAGAAGTTCAAAGGGTGAGAATCCTACTCCCTTCTGTGGCACCTCTCTGTAAGCGAAAAGCAGACATGGCAAGAGGACATCCCATCTCCTTTTGAGCTTTTCTGGGAGCCCCATGATCATGCCTTTTAATGTCTTGTTGAATCTCTCAACCAAGCCATTAGTTTGTGGATGGTATGGTGTAGTGAATTTATAAGTCACTCCACACTCATTCCACATGTGCTTTAGGTATGCTGACATGAAGTTGGTACCTCTGTCAGACACCACCTCCTTAGGGAAACCCACTCTGGTAAAGATACCAATGAGGGCCTTGGCTACTGCAGGGGCAGTAGTCGACCTAAGGGGAATAGCTTCAGGATACCTGGTAGCATGATCCACTACTACCAGGATATACATATTTCCTGAGGCTGTGGGAGGTTCCAGTGGACCAACTATGTCCACACCCACTCTTTCAAAGGGAACCCCCACCACTGGAAGTGGAATGAGGGGGGCCTTTGGATGCCCACCTGTCTTACCACTGGCTTGACAGGTGGGGCAGGAGAGGCAAAACTCCTTAACCATGTTGGACATATTGGGCCAGTAGAAGTGGTTGACTAACCTCTCCCACGTCTTGGTTTGTCCCAAATGTCCAGCAAGGGGAATGTCATGGGCCAATGTTAGGATGAACTCTCTGAACAGCTGAGGCACTACCACTCTCCTAGTGGCACCAGGTTTGGGGTCTCTGGCCTCAGTGTACAGGAGTCCATCTTCCCAATAGACCCTATGCGTTCCATTTTTCTTGCCTTTGGACTCTTCAGCAGCTTGCTGCCTAAGGCCTTCAAGAGAGGGACAGGTTTCTTGTCCCTTACACAGCTCCTCCCTTGAGGGTCCCCCTGGGCCTAAGAGCTCAACCTGGTAAGGTTCAAGCTCCAAAGGCTCAGTGTAGGAAGTTGGCTCTGTATGTGCTATTTCAAAGTAAGGAATAGCATGCACAGAGTCCAAGGGTTCCCCTTAGAGGTAAAATAGTGGTAAAAATAGATAATACTAATGCTCTATTTTGTGGTAGTGTGGTCGAGCAGTAGGCTTATCCAAGGAGTAGTGTTAAGCATTTGTTGTACATACACATAGACAATAAATGAGGTACACACACTCAGAGACAAATCCAGCCAATAGGTTTTTATATAGAAAAATATCTTTTCTTAGTTTATTTTAAGAACCACAGGTTCAAATTCTACATATAATATCTCATTCGAAAGGTATTGCAGGTAAGTACTTTAGGAACTTCAAATCATCAAAATTGCATGTATACTTTTCAAGTTATTGACAAATAGCTGTTTTAAAAGTGGACACTTAGTGCAATTTTCACAGTTCCTAGGGGAGGTAAGTTTTGATTAGTTTTACCAGGTAAGTAAGACACTTACAGGGTTCAGTTCTTGGTCCAAGGTAGCCCACCGTTGGGGGTTCAGAGCAACCCCAAAGTCACCACACCAGCAGCTCCGGGCCGGTCAGGTGCAGAGTTCAAAGTGGTGCCCAAAACACATAGGCTAGAATGGAGAGAAGGGGGTGCCCCGGTTCCGGTCTGCTTGCAGGTAAGTACCCGCGTCTTCGGAGGGCAGACCAGGGGGGTTTTGTAGGGCACCGGGGGGGACACGAGTCCACACAGAAATTTCACCCTCAGCGGCGCGGGGGCGGCCGGGTGCAGTGTAGAAACAAGCGTCGGGTTCGCAATGTTAGTCTATGAGAGATCTCGGGATCTCTTCAGCGCTGCAGGCAGGCAAGGGGGGGATTCCTCGGGGAAACCTCCACTTGGGCAAGGGAGAGGGACTCCTGGGGGTCACTTCTCCAGTGAAAGTCCGGTCCTTCAGGTCCTGGGGGCTGCGGGTGCAGGGTCTCTCCCAGGCGTCGGGACTTTAGGTTCAAAGAGTCGCGGTCAGGGGAAGCCTCGGGATTCCCTCTGCAGGCGGCGCTGTGGGGGCTCAGGGGGGACAGGTTTTGGTACTCACAGTATCAGAGTAGTCCTGGGGTCCCTCCTGAGGTGTTGGATCGCCACCAGCCGAGTCGGGGTCGCCGGGTGCAGTGTTGCAAGTCTCACGCTTCTTGCGGGGAACTTGCAGGGTTCTTTAAAGCTGCTGGAAACAAAGTTGCAGCTTTTCTTGGAGCAGGTCCGCTGTCCTCGGGAGTTTCTTGTCTTTTCGAAGCAGGGGCAGTCCTCAGAGGATGTCGAGGTCGCTGGTCCCTTTGGAAGGCGTCGCTGGAGCAGGATCTTTGGAAGGCAGGAGACAGGCCGGTGAGTTTCTGGAGCCAAGGCAGTTGTCGTCTTCTGGTCTTCCGCTGCAGGGGTTTTCAGCTAGGCAGTCCTTCTTCTTGTAGTTGCAGGAATCTAATTTTCTAGGGTTCAGGGTAGCCCTTAAATACTAAATTTAAGGGCGTGTTTAGGTCTGGGGGGGTTAGTAGCCAATGGCTACTAGCCCTGAGGGTGGGTACACCCTCTTTGTGCCTCCTCCCAAGGGGAGGGGGTCACAATCCTAACCCTATTGGGGGAATCCTCCATCTGCAAGATGGAGGATTTCTAAAAGTTAGAGTCACCTCAGCTCAGGACACCTTAGGGGCTGTCCTGACTGGCCAGTGACTCCTCCTTGTTATTCTCATTATTTTCTCCGGCCTTGCCGCCAAAAGTGGGGCCTGGCCGGAGGGGGCGGGCAACTCCACTAGCTGGAGTGTCCTGCTGGGTTGGCACAAAGGAGGTGAGCCTTTGAGGCTCACCGCCAGGTGTGACAATTCCTGCCTGGGAGAGGTGTTAGCATCTCCACCCAGTGCAGGCTTTGTTACTGGCCTCAGAGTGACAAAGGCACTCTCCCCATGGGGCCAGCAACATGTCTCGGTTTGTGGCAGGCTGCTAAAACTAGTCAGCCTACACAGATAGTCGGTTAAGTTTCAGGGGGCACCTCTAAGGTGCCCTCTGTGGTGTATTTTACAATAAAATGTACACTGGCATCAGTGTGCATTTATTGTGCTGAGAAGTTTGATACCAAACTTCCCAGTTTTCAGTGTAGCCATTATGGTGCTGTGGAGTTCGTGTTTGACAGACTCCCAGACCATATACTCTTATGGCTACCCTGCACTTACAATGTCTAAGGTTTTGTTTAGACACTGTAGGGGTACCATGCTCATGCACTGGTACCCTCACCTATGGTATAGTGCACCCTGCCTTAGGGCTGTAAGGCCTGCTAGAGGGGTGTCTTACCTATACTGCATAGGCAGTGAGAGGCTGGCATGGCACCCTGAGGGGAGTGCCATGTCGACTTACTCGTTTTGTCCTCACTAGCACACACAAGCTGGTAAGCAGTGTGTCTGTGCTGAGTGAGAGGTCTCCAGGGTGGCATAAGACATGCTGCAGCCCTTAGAGACCTTCCTTGGCATCAGGGCCCTTGGTACTAGAAGTACCAGTTACAAGGGACTTATCTGGATGCCAGGGTCTGCCAATTGTGGATACAAAAGTACAGGTTAGGGAAAGAACACTGGTGCTGGGGCCTGGTTAGCAGGCCTCAGCACACTTTCAATTGTAAACATAGCATCAGCAAAGGCAAAAAGTCAGGGGGCAACCATGCCAAGGAGGCATTTCCTTACACAACCCCCCCCCAAACGAAAGAGGATGAGACTAACCTTTCCCAAGAGAGTCTTCATTTTCTAAGTGGAAGAACCTGGAAAGGCCATCTGCATTGGCATGGGCAGTCCCAGGTCTGTGTTCCACTATAAAGTCCATTCCCTGTAGGGAGATGGACCACCTCAACAGTTTAGGATTTTCACCTTTCATTTGCATCAGCCATTTGAGAGGTCTGTGGTCAGTTTGAACTAGGAAGTGAGTCCCAAAGAGGTATGGTCTCAGCTTCTTCAGGGACCAGACCACAGCAAAGGCCTCCCTCTCAATGGCACTCCAACGCTGCTCCCTGGGGAGTAACCTCCTGCTAATGAAAGCAACAGGCTGGTCAAGGCCATCATCATTTGTTTGGGACAAAACTGCCCCTATCCCATGTTCAGAGGCATCAGTCTGCACAATGAACTGCTTAGAATAATCTGGAGCTTTGAGAACTGGTGCTGAGCACATTGCCTGTTTCAGGGTGTCAAAGGCCTGTTGGCAGTCCACAGTCCAGTTCACTTTCTTGGGCATTTTCTTGGAGGTGAGCTCAGTGAGGGCTGTCACAATGGATCCATATCCCTTCACAAACCTCCTGTAGTACCCAGTCAAGCCAAGGAATGCCCTGACTTGAGTCTGGGTTTTTGGAGCTACCCAGTCCAGAATAGTCTGGATCTTGGGTTGGAGTGGCTGAACTTGGCCTCCACCTACAAGGTGTCCCAAGTAAACCACAGTTCCCTGCCCTATCTGGCATTTGGATGCCTTGATAGAGAGGCCTGCAGATTGCAGAGCCTTCAAAACCTTCCTCAGGTGGACCAGGTGATCCTGCCAGGTGGAGCTAAAGACAGCAATATCATCAAGATAAGCTGTGCTAAAGGACTCCAAGCCAGCAAGGACTTGATTCACCAACCTTTGGAAGGTGGCAGGGGCATTCTTTAAACCAAAGGGCATAACAGTAAACTGATAATGCCCATCAGGTGTGGAGAATGCTGTCTTTTCTTTTGCTCCAGGTGCCATTTTTATTTGCCAGTACCCTGCTGTCAAGTCAAAGGTACTTAGGAATTTGGCAGCACCTAATTTATCAATGAGCTCATCAGCTCTTGGAATTGGATGAGCATCTGTCTTGGTGACAGAATTGAGCCCTCTGTAGTCCACACAAAACCTCATCTCTTTCTTTCCATCTGTGGTGTGAGGTTTGGGGACTAAGACCACTGGGCTAGCCCAGGGGCTGTCAGAGCGCTCAATGACTCCCAATTCCAGCATCTTGTGGACTTCCACCTTGATGCTTTCCTTAACATGGTCAGACTGTCTAAAGATTTTGTTCTTGACAGGCATGCTGTCTCCTGTGTCCACATCATGGGTACACAGGTGTGTCTGACCAGGGGTTAAGGAGAAGAGTTCAGGAAACTGTTGTAGGACTCTCCTACAATCAGCTTGCTGTTGGCCAGAGAGGGTGTCTGAGTAGATCACTCCATCTACTGTACCATCTTTTGGGTCTGATGACAGAAGATCAGGGAGAGGTTCACTCTCTGCCTCCTGATCCTCATCTGTTACCATCAACAGATTGACATCAGCCCTGTCGTGGAAGAGCTTAAGGCGGTTTACATGGATCACCCTTTTGGGGCTCCTGCTTGTGCCCAGGTCCACCAAGTAGGTGACCTGACTCTTCCTCTCTAGTACTGGGTAAGGGCCACTCCATTTGTCCTGGAGTGCCCTGGGAGCCACAGGCTCCAGAACCCAGACTTTCTGCCCTGGTTGGAACTCAACCAGTGCAGCCTTTTGGTCATACCAAAACTTCTGGAGCTGTTGGCTGGCCTCAAGGTTTTTGGTTGCCTTTTCCATGTACTCTGCCATTCTAGAGCGAAGGCCAAGTACATAGTCCACTATGTCCTGTTTAGGCTCATGGAGAGGTCTCTCCCAGCCTTCTTTAACAAGGGCAAGTGGTCCCCTTACAGGATGACCAAACAGAAGTTCAAAGGGTGAGAACCCTACTCCCTTCTGTGGTACCTCCCTGTAAGCGAAAAGCAGACATGGCAGGAGGACATCCCATCTCCTTTTGAGTTTTTCTGGGAGCCCCATGATCATGCCTTTTAATGTCTTGTTGAATCTCTCAACTAAGCCATTAGTTTGTGGATGGTAAGGTGTAGTGAATTTATAAGTCACTCCACACTCATTCCACATGTGCTTTAGGTATGCTGACATGAAGTTGGTACCTCTGTCAGACACCACCTCCTTAGGGAAACCCACTCTGGTAAAGATACCAATGAGGGCCTTGGCTACTGCAGGGGCAGTAGTCGACCTAAGGGGAATAGCTTCAGGATACCTGGTAGCATGATCCACTACTACCAGGATATACATATTTCCTGAGGCTGTGGGAGGTTCCAGTGGACCAACTATGTCCACACCCACTCTTTCAAAGGGCACCCCCACCACTGGAAGTGGAATGAGGGGGGCCTTTGGGTGCCCACCTGTCTTACCACTGGCTTGACAGGTGGGGCAGGAGAGGCAAAACTCCTTAACCATGTTGGACATATTGGGCCAGTAGAAGTGGTTGACTAACCTCTCCCACGTCTTGGTTTGTCCCAAATGTCCAGCAAGGGGAATGTCATGGGCCAATGTTAGGATGAACTCTCTGAACAGCTGAGGCACTACCACTCTCCTAGTGGCACCAGGTTTGGGGTCTCTGGCCTCAGTGTACAGGAGCCCATCTTCCCAATAGACCCTATGTGTTCCATTTTTCTTGCCTTTGGACTCTTCAGCAGCTTGCTGCCTAAGGCCCTCAAGAGAGGGACAGGTTTCTTGTCCCTTACACAGCTCTTCCCTTGAGGGTCCCCCTGGGCCTAAGAGCTCAACCTGATAAGGTTCAAGTTCCAAAGGCTCAGTTCCCTCAGAGGGCAGAACTTCTTCCTGAGAAGAGAGGTTCCCTTTCTTTTGCTGTGTTGCAGTTGGTTTCCCAACTGACTTTCCTGTTCTCTTGGTAGGCTGGGCCATTTTTCCAGACTCCAGCTCTACTTTTTCACCCTGTGCCTTGCATTGTGCTCTTGTTTTCACACACACCAGTTCAGGGATACCCAGCATGGCTGCATGGGTTTTTAGCTCTACCTCAGCCCATGCTGAGGACTCCAGGTCATTTCCAAGCAGACAGTCCACTGGGATATTTGAGGAGACCACCACCTGTTTCAGGCCATTGACCCCTCCCCATTCTAAAGTAACCATTGCCATGGGATGTACTTTTCTCTGATTGTCAGCGTTGGTGACTGTGTAAGTTTTTCCAGTCAGGTATTGGCCAGGGGAAACCAGTTTCTCTGTCACCATGGTGACACTGGCACCTGTATCCCTCAGGCCCTCTATTCTAGTCCCATTAATTAAGAGTTGCTGTCTGTATTTTTGCATGTTAGGCGGCCAGACAGCTAGTGTGGCTAAATCCACCCCACCCTCAGAAACTAGAGTAGCTTCAGTGTGGACCCTGATTTGCTCTGGGCACACTGTTGATCCCACTTGGAGACTAGCCATACCAGTGTTACCTGGATGGGAGTTTGGAGTGGAACCTTTCTTGGGACAGGCCTTGTCTCCAGTTTGGTGTCCATGCTGTTTACAGCTATGACACCAGGCCTTTTTGGGATCAAAGTTTTTACCCTTGTACCCATTGTTTTGTGAAGAGGCTCTGGGCCCACCCTCCTGTGCAGGTTTTTGGGGGCCTGTAGAAGACTCTTTACTATTTTTAGTTTTGGTTGTCTCATCACCCTTCTGCTGGGGAGTCTTTGTGACCCCTTTCTTTTGGTCACCCCCTGTTGAAGTCTTGGACACCCTTGTCTTGACCCAATGGTCCGCCTTCTTTCCCAATTCTTGGGGAGAAATTGGTCCTAGGTCTACCAGATGCTGATGCAGTTTATCATTGAAACAATTACTTAACAGGTGTTCTTTCACAAATAAATTGTACAGCCCATCATAATTACTTACACCACTGCCTTGAATCCAACCATCTAGTGTTTTCACTGAGTAGTCAACAAAGTCAACCCAGGTCTGGCTCGAGGATTTTTGAGCCCCCCTGAACCTAATCCTGTACTCCTCAGTGGAGAATCCAAAGCCCTCAATCAGGGTACCCTTCATGAGGTCATAAGATTCTGCATCTTGTCCAGAGAGTGTGAGGAGTCTATCCCTACACTTTCCTGTGAACATTTCCCAAAGGAGAGCACCCCAGTGAGATCTGTTCACTTTTCTGGTTACACAAGCCCTCTCAAAAGCTGTGAACCATTTGGTGATGTCATCACCATCTTCATATTTAGTTACAATCCCTTTGGGGATTTTCAACATGTCAGGAGAATCTCTGACCCTATTTATGTTGCTGCCACCATTGATGGGTCCTAGGCCCATCTCTTGTCTTTCCCTCTCTATGGCTAGGATCTGTCTTTCCAAAGCCAATCTTTTGGCCATCCTGGCTAACTGGATGTCCTCTTCACTGGAGTTATCCTCAGTGATTTCAGAGTTGTTGGTCCCTCCTGTGAGGGAACCAGCATCTCTGACTATTATTTGTGGAGTCAGGGCTTGAGAAGCCCTGCTCTCCCTAAGTAGGACTGGAGGGGGGGAATTTCCCTCCAAGTCACTATCTTCATCCTCTGAGTTGCCATCCTCAGAGGGGTTGGCCTTTTCAAACTCTGCCAAAAGCTCCTGGAGCTGTACTTTGGTAGGTTTGGGGCCCATTGCTATTTTCTTTAGTTTACAGAGTGACCTTAGCTCTCTCATCTGTAGATGGAGGTAAGGTGTGGTGTCGAGTTCCACCACATTCACATCTGTGCTAGACATTATGCTTCTAAAAGTTGGAATACTTTTTAAGAAACTAAAACTGGTTCTAGAATCTAGTTCAAACTTTTACAAACTTTTAAACTCTAAAAGAAATGCTAAACAGGATCTAACACAAGGCCCTAGCAGGTCTTTTAAGAATTTAGAAAACTTTTCAAATTGCAAAAATCAATTTCTAATGACAATTTTGGAATTTGTCGTGTGATCAGGTATTGGCTGAGTAGTCCAGCAAATGCAAAGTCTTGTACCCCACCGCTGATCCACCAATGTAGGAAGTTGGCTCTGTATGTGCTATTTCAAAGTAAGGAATAGCATGCACAGAGTCCAAGGGTTCCCCTTAGAGGTAAAATAGTGGTAAAAATAGATAATACTAATGCTCTATTTTGTGGTAGTGTGGTCGAGCAGTAGGCTTATCCAAGGAGTAGTGTTAAGCATTTGTTGTACATACACATAGACAATAAATGAGGTACACACACTCAGAGACAAATCCAGCCAATAGGTTTTTATATAGAAAAATATCTTTTCTTAGTTTATTTTAAGAACCACAGGTTCAAATTCTACATATAATATCTCATTCGAAAGGTATTGCAGGTAAGTACTTTAGGAACTTCAAATCATCAAAATTGCATGTATACTTTTCAAGTTATTGACAAATAGCTGTTTTAAAAGTGGACACTTAGTGCAATTTTCACAGTTCCTAGGGGAGGTAAGTTTTGATTAGTTTTACCAGGTAAGTAAGACACTTACAGGGTTCAGTTCTTGGTCCAAGGTAGCCCACCGTTGGGGGTTCAGAGCAACCCCAAAGTCACCACACCAGCAGCTCCGGGCCGGTCAGGTGCAGAGTTCAAAGTGGTGCCCAAAACACATAGGCTAGAATGGAGAGAAGGGGGTGCCCCGGTTCCGGTCTGCTTGCAGGTAAGTACCCGCGTCTTCGGAGGGCAGACCAGGGGGGTTTTGTAGGGCACCGGGGGGGACACGAGTCCACACAGAAATTTCACCCTCAGCGGCGCGGGGGCGGCCGGGTGCAGTGTAGAAACAAGCGTCGGGTTCGCAATGTTAGTCTATGAGAGATCTCGGGATCTCTTCAGCGCTGCAGGCAGGCAAGGGGGGGATTCCTCGGGGAAACCTCCACTTGGGCAAGGGAGAGGGACTCCTGGGGGTCACTTCTCCAGTGAAAGTCCGGTCCTTCAGGTCCTGGGGGCTGCGGGTGCAGGGTCTCTCCCAGGCGTCGGGACTTTAGGTTCAAAGAGTCGCGGTCAGGGGAAGCCTCGGGATTCCCTCTGCAGGCGGCGCTGTGGGGGCTCAGGGGGGACAGGTTTTGGTACTCACAGTATCAGAGTAGTCCTGGGGTCCCTCCTGAGGTGTTGGATCGCCACCAGCCGAGTCGGGGTCGCCGGGTGCAGTGTTGCAAGTCTCACGCTTCTTGCGGGGAACTTGCAGGGTTCTTTAAAGCTGCTGGAAACAAAGTTGCAGCTTTTCTTGGAGCAGGTCCGCTGTCCTCGGGAGTTTCTTGTCTTTTCGAAGCAGGGGCAGTCCTCAGAGGATGTCGAGGTCGCTGGTCCCTTTGGAAGGCGTCGCTGGAGCAGGATCTTTGGAAGGCAGGAGACAGGCCGGTGAGTTTCTGGAGCCAAGGCAGTTGTCGTCTTCTGGTCTTCCGCTGCAGGGGTTTTCAGCTAGGCAGTCCTTCTTCTTGTAGTTGCAGGAATCTAATTTTCTAGGGTTCAGGGTAGCCCTTAAATACTAAATTTAAGGGCGTGTTTAGGTCTGGGGGGGTTAGTAGCCAATGGCTACTAGCCCTGAGGGTGGGTACACCCTCTTTGTGCCTCCTCCCAAGGGGAGGGGGTCACAATCCTAACCCTATTGGGGGAATCCTCCATCTGCAAGATGGAGGATTTCTAAAAGTTAGAGTCACCTCAGCTCAGGACACCTTAGGGGCTGTCCTGACTGGCCAGTGACTCCTCCTTGTTATTCTCATTATTTTCTCCGGCCTTGCCGCCAAAAGTGGGGCCTGGCCGGAGGGGGCGGGCAACTCCACTAGCTGGAGTGTCCTGCTGGGTTGGCACAAAGGAGGTGAGCCTTTGAGGCTCACCGCCAGGTGTGACAATTCCTGCCTGGGAGAGGTGTTAGCATCTCCACCCAGTGCAGGCTTTGTTACTGGCCTCAGAGTGACAAAGGCACTCTCCCCATGGGGCCAGCAACATGTCTCGGTTTGTGGCAGGCTGCTAAAACTAGTCAGCCTACACAGATAGTCGGTTAAGTTTCAGGGGGCACCTCTAAGGTGCCCTCTGTGGTGTATTTTACAATAAAATGTACACTGGCATCAGTGTGCATTTATTGTGCTGAGAAGTTTGATACCAAACTTCCCAGTTTTCAGTGTAGCCATTATGGTGCTGTGGAGTTCGTGTTTGACAGACTCCCAGACCATATACTCTTATGGCTACCCTGCACTTACAATGTCTAAGGTTTTGTTTAGACACTGTAGGGGTACCATGCTCATGCACTGGTACCCTCACCTATGGTATAGTGCACCCTGCCTTAGGGCTGTAAGGCCTGCTAGAGGGGTGTCTTACCTATACTGCATAGGCAGTGAGAGGCTGGCATGGCACCCTGAGGGGAGTGCCATGTCGACTTACTCGTTTTGTCCTCACTAGCACACACAAGCTGGTAAGCAGTGTGTCTGTGCTGAGTGAGAGGTCTCCAGGGTGGCATAAGACATGCTGCAGCCCTTAGAGACCTTCCTTGGCATCAGGGCCCTTGGTACTAGAAGTACCAGTTACAAGGGACTTATCTGGATGCCAGGGTCTGCCAATTGTGGATACAAAAGTACAGGTTAGGGAAAGAACACTGGTGCTGGGGCCTGGTTAGCAGGCCTCAGCACACTTTCAATTGTAAACATAGCATCAGCAAAGGCAAAAAGTCAGGGGGCAACCATGCCAAGGAGGCATTTCCTTACACTCAGTTCCCTCAGAGGGCAGAACTTCTTCCTGAGAAGAGAGGTTCCCTTTCTTTTGCTGTGTTGCAGTTGGTTTCCCAACTGACTTTCCTGTTCTCTTGGTAGGCTGGGCCATTCTTCCAGACTCCAGCTCTACTTGTTCACCCTGTGCCTTGCACTGTGCTCTTGTTTTCACACACACCAGTTCAGGGATACCCAGCATTGCTACATGGGTTTTTAGTTCTACCTCAGCCCATGCTGAGGACTCCAGGTCATTTCCAAGCAGACAGTCCACTGGGATATTTGAGGAGACCACCACCTGTTTCAGGACATTGACCCCTCCCCATTCTAAAGTAACCATTGCCATGGGATGTACTTTTCTCTGATTGTCAGCGTTGGTGACTGTGTAAGTTTTTCCAGTCAGGTATTGGCCAGGGGAAACCAGTTTCTCTGTCACCATGGTGACACTGGCACCTGTATCCCTCAGGCCCTCTATTCTAGTCCCATTAATTAAGAGTTGCTGTCTGTATTTTTGCATGTTAGGCGGCCAGACAGCTAGTGTGGCTAAATCCACCCCACCCTCAGAAACTAGAGTAGCTTCAGTGTGGACCCTGATTTGCTCTGGGCACACTGTTGATCCCACTTGGAGACTAGCCATGCCAGTGTTACCTGGATGGGAGTTTGGAGTGGAACCTTTCTTGGGACAGGCCTTGTCTCCAGTTTGGTGTCCATGCTGTTTACAGCTATGACACCAGGCCTTTTTGGGATCAAAGTTTTTACCCTTGTACCCATTGTTTTGTGAAGAGGCTCTGGGCCCACCCTCCTGTGCAGGTTTTTGGGGGCCTGTAGAAGACTCTTGACTATTTTTAGTTTTGGTTGTCTCATCACCCTTCCCCTGGGGAGTCTTTGTGACCCCTTTCTTTTGGTCACCCCCTGTTGAAGTCTTGGACACCCTTGTCTTGACCCAATGGTCCGCCTTCTTCCCCAATTCTTGGGGAGAAATTGGTCCTAGGTCTACCAGATGCAGATGCAGTTTATCATTGAAACAATTACTTAACAGGTGTTCTTTCACAAATAAATTGTACAGCCCATCATAATTACTTACACCACTGCCTTGAATCCAACCATCTAGTGTTTTCACTGAGTAGTCTACAAAGTCAACCCAGGTCTGGCTCGAGGATTTTTGAGCCCCCCTGAATCTAATCCTATACTCCTCAGTGGAGAATCCAAAGCCCTCAATCAGGGTACCCTTCATGAGGTCATAAGATTCTGCATCTTGTCCAGAGAGTGTGAGGAGTCTATCCCTACACTTTCCTGTGAACATTTCCCAAAGGAGAGCACCCCAGTGAGATCTGTTCACTTTTCTGGTTACACAAGCCCTCTCAAAAGCTGTGAACCATTTGGTGATGTCATCACCATCTTCATATTTAGTTACAATCCCTTTAGGGATTTTCAACATGTCAGGAGAATCTCTGACCCTATTTATATTGCTGCCACCATTGATGGGTCCTAGGCCCATCTCTTGTCTTTCCCTCTCTATGGCTAGGATCTGTCTTTCCAAAGCCAATCTTTTGGCCATCCTGGCTAACTGGATGTCCTCTTCACTGGGGCTATCCTCAGTGATTTCAGAGGTGTTGGTCTCTCCTGTGAGGGAACCAGCATCTCTGACTATTATTTTTGGAGTCAGGGTTTGAGGGACCCTGTTCTCCCTAGATAGGACTGGTAGGGGGGAATTGTCCTCCAAGTCACTATCCTCTTCCTCTGAGTTGCCACCCTCAGAGGGGTTGGCCTTTTCAAACTCTGCCAAAAGCTCCTGGAGCTGTATTTTGGTAGGTTTGGGGCCCATTGTTATTTTCTTTATTTTACAGAGTGACCTTAGCTCCCTCATCTTAAGATGGAGGTAAGGTGTGGTGTCGAGTTCCACCACAGTCACATCTGTGCTAGACATTTTGCTTCTAAAAGTTGGAATACTTTTTAAGAATCTACAACTGGTTCTAGAATCTAATTCAAACTTTTACAAACTTTTAAACTCTAAAAGAAATGCTAAACAGGGACTTAACACACAAGGCCCTAGCAGGACTTTTAAGAATTTAGAAAACTTTTCAAATTGCAAAAATCAATTTCTAATGACAATTTTGGAATTTGTCGTGTGATCAGGTATTGGCTGAGTAGTCCAGCAAATGCAAAGTCTTGTACCCCACCGCTGATCCACCAATGTAGGAAGTTGGCTCTGTATGTGCTATTTCAAAGTAAGGAATAGCATGCACAGAGTCCAAGGGTTCCCCTTAGAGGTAAAATAGTGGTAAAAATAGATAATACTAATGCTCTATTTTGTGGTAGTGTGGTCGAGCAATAGGCTTATCCAAGGAGTAGTGTTAAGCATTTGTTGTACAGACACATAGACAATAAATGAGGTACACACACTCAGAGACAAATCCAGCCAATAGGTTTTTATATAGAAAAATATCTTTTCTTAGTTTATTTTAAGAACCACAGGTTCAAATTCTACATGTAATATCTCATTCGAAAGGTATTGCAGGTAAGTACTTTAGGAACTTCAAATCATCAAAATTGCATGTATACTTTTCAAGTTATTCACAAATAGCTGTTTTAAAAGTGGACACTTAGTGCAATTTTCACAGTTCCTAGGGGAGGTAAGTATTTGTTAGGTTAACCAGGTAAGTAAGGCACTTACAGGGCTTAGTTCTTGGTCCAAGGTAGCCCACCGTTGGGGGTTCAGAGCAACCCCAAAGTCACCACACCAGCAGCTCAGGGCCGGTCAGGTGCAGAGTTCAAAGTGGTGCCCAAAACACATAGGCTAGAATGGAGAGAAGGGGGTGCCCCGGTTCCGGTCTGCTTGCAGGTAAGTACCCGCGTCTTCGGAGGGCAGACCAGGGGGGTTTTGTAGGGCACCGGGGGGGACACAAGCCCACACAGAAATTTCACCCTCAGCAGCGCGGGGGCGGCCGGGTGCAGTGTAGAAACAAGCGTCGGGTTTGTAATGGAAGTCAATGGGAGATCTAGGGATCTCTTCAGCGCTGCAGGCAGGCAAGGGGGGGATTCCTCGGGGAAACCTCCACTTGGGCAAGGGAGAGGGACTCCTGGGGGTCACTTCTCCAGTGAAAGTCCGGTCCTTCAGGTCCTGGGGGCTGCGGGTGCAGGGTCTCTCCCAGGCGTCGGGACTTTAGGTTCAAAGAGTCGCGGTCAGGGGAAGCCTCGGGATTCCCTCTGCAGGCGGCGCTGTGGGGGCTCAGGGGGGACAGGTTTTGGTACTCACAGTATCAGAGTAGTCCTGGGGTCCCTCCTGAGGTGTCGGGTCTCCACCAGCCGAGTCAGGGTCGCCGGGTGCAGTGTTGCAAGTCTCACGCTTCTTGCGGGGAGCTTGCAGGGTTCTTTAAAGCTGCTGGAAACAAAGTTGCAGCCTTTCTTGGAGCAGGTCCGCTGTCCTCGGGAGTTTCTTGTCTTTTCGAAGCAGGGGCAGTCCTCAGAGGATGTCGAGGTCGCTGGTCCCTTTGGAAGGCGTCGCTGGAGCAGGATCTTTGGAAGGCAGGAGACAGGCCGGTGAGTTTCTGGAGCCAAGGCAGTTGTCGTCTTCTGGTCTTCCGCTGCAGGGGTTTTCAGCTGGGCAGTCCTTCTTCTTGTAGTTGCAGGAATCTAATTTTCTAGGGTTCAGGGTAGCCCTTAAATACTAAATTTAAGGGCGTGTGTAGGTCTGGGGGGTTAGTAGCCAATGGCTACTAGCCCTGAGGGTGGGTACACCCTCTTTGTGCCTCCTCCCAAGGGGAGGGGGTCACAATCCTAACCCTATTGGGGGAATCCTCCATCTGCAAGATGGAGGATTTCTAAAAGTTAGAGTCACCTCAGCTCAGGACACCTTAGGGGCTGTCCTGACTGGCCAGTGACTCCTCCTTGTTATTCTCATTATTTTCTCCGGCCTTGCCGCCAAAAGTGGGGCCTGGCCGGAGGGGGCGGGCAACTCCACTAGCTGGAGTGTCCTGCTGGGTTGGCACAAAGGAGGTGAGCCTTTGAGGCTCACCGCCAGGTGTGACAATTCCTGCCTGGGGGAGGTGTTAGCATCTCCACCCAGTGCAGGCTTTGTTACTGGCCTCAGAGTGACAAAGGCACTCTCCCCATGGGGCCAGCAACATGTCTCGGTTTGTGGCAGGCTGCTAAAACTAGTCAGCCTACACAGATAGTCGGTTACGTTTCAGGGGGCACCTCTAAGGTGCCCTCTGTGGTGTATTTTACAATAAAATGTACACTGGCATCAGTGTGCATTTATTGTGCTGAGAAGTTTGATACCAAACTTCCCAGTTTTCAGTGTAGCCATTATGGTGCTGTGGAGTTCGTGTTTGACAGACTCCCAGACCATATACTCTTATGGCTACCCTGTACTTACAATGTCTAAGGTTTTGTTTAGACACTGTAGGGGTACCATGCTCATGCACTGGTACCCTCACCTATGGTATAGTGCACCCTGCCTTAGGGCTGTAAGGCCTGCTAGAGGGGTGTCTTACCTATACTGCATAGGCAGTGAGAGGCTGGCATGGCACCCTGAGGGGAGTGCCATGTCGACTTACTCGTTTTGTCCTCACTAGCACACACAAGCTGGCAAGCAGTGTGTCTGTGCTGAGTGAGAGGTCTCCAGGGTGGCATAAGACATGCTGCAGCCCTTAGAGACCTTCCTTGGCATCAGGGCCCTTGGTACTAGAAGTACCAGTTACAAGGGACTTATCTGGATGCCAGGGTCTGCCAATTGTGGATACAAAAGTACAGGTTAGGGAAAGAACACTGGTGCTGGGGCCTGGTTAGCAGGCCTCAGCACACTTTCAATTGTAAACATAGCATCAGCAAAGGCAAAAAGTCAGGGGGCAACCATGCCAAGGAGGCATTTCCTTACAGTGCACCCTGCCTTAGGGCTGTAAGGCCTGCTAGAGGGGTGTCTTACCTATACTGCATAGGCAGTGAGAGGCTGGCATGGCACCCTGAGGGGAGTGCCATGTCGACTTACTCGTTTTGTCCTCACTAGCACACACAAGCTGGCAAGCAGTGTGTCTGTGCTGAGTGAGAGGTCTCCAGGGTGGCATAAGACATGCTGCAGCCCTTAGAGACCTTCCTTGGCATCAGGGCCCTTGGTACTAGAGGTACCAGTTACAAGGGACTTATCTGGATGCCAGGGTCTGCCAATTGTGGATACAAAAGTACAGGTTAGGGAAAGAACACTGGTGCTGGGGCCTGGTTAGCAGGCCTCAGCACACTTTCAATTGTAAACATAGCATCAGCAAAGGCAAAAAGTCAGGGGGCAACCATGCCAAGGAGGCATTTCCTTACACCGAGGCTTCCCCTGACCGCGACTCTCTGAATCCTAAGTCCCGACACCTGGGAGAGACCCTGCACCCGCAGCCCCCAGGACCTGAAGGACCGGACTTTCACTGGAGGAGTGACCCCCAGGAGTCCCTCTCCCTTGATCAAGTGGAGGTTTCCCCGAGGAACCCCCCCCTTGCCTGCCTGCAGCGCTGAAGGGATCCCGAGATCTCTCATAGACTAACATTGCGAACCCGACGCTTGTTTCTACACTGCACCCGGCCGCCCCCGCGCCGCTGAGGGTGAAATTTCTGTGTGGGCTTGTGTCCCCCCCGGTGCCCTACAAAACCCCCCTGGTCTGCCCTCCGAAGACGCGGGTACTTACCTGCAAGCAGACCGGAACCGGGGCACCCCCTTCTCTCCATTCTAGCCTATGTGTTTTGGGCACCACTTTGAACTCTGCACCTGACCGGCCCTGAGCTGCTGGTGTGGTGACTTTGGGGTTGCTCTGAACCCCCAACGGTGGGCTACCTTGGACCAAGAACTAAGCCCTGTAAGTGTCTTACTTACCTGGTTAACCTAACAAATACTTACCTCCCCTAGGAACTGTGAAAATTGCACTAAGTGTCCACTTTTAAAACAGCTATTTGTGAATAACTTGAAAAGTATACATGCAATTTTGATGAGTTGAAGTTCCTAAAGTACTTACCTGCAATACCTTTCGAATGAGATATTACATGTAGAATTTGAACCTGTGGTTCTTAAAATAAACTAAGAAAAGATATTTTTCTATATAAAAACCTATTGGCTGGATTTGTCTCGGAGTGTGTGTACCTCCTTTATTGTCTATGTGTATGTACAACAAATGCTTAACACTACTCCTTGGATAAGCCTACTGCTCGACCACACTACCACAAAATAGAGCATTAGTATTATCTCTTTTTGCCACTATCTTACCTCTAAGGGGAACCCTTGGACTCTGTGCATGCTATTCCTTACTTTGAAATAGCACATACAGAGCCAACTTCCTACATTGGTGGATCAGCGGTGGGGTACAAGACTTTGCATTTGCTGGACTACTCAGCCAATACCTGATCACACGACAAATTCCAAAATTGTCATTAGAGATTGATTTTTGCAATTTGAAATTTTTCTAAATTCTTAAAAGTCCTGCTAGGGCCTTGTGTTAGATCCTGTTTAGCATTTCTTTTTAGAGTTTAAAAGTTTGTTAAAAGTTTGAAATTAGATTCTAGAAACAGTTTTAGATTCTTTAAAAAGCCTTCCAACTTTTAGCAAAATAATGTCTGATACAGAGATGAATGTGGTGGAACTCGACACCACACCTTACCTCCATCTTAAGATGAGGGAGCTAAGGTCTCTCTGTAATATAAAGAAAATAACCATTGGCTCCAGACCTACCAAAATTCAGCTCCAGGAGCTGTTGGCAGAGTTTGAAAAAGCCAACCCCTCTGAGGATGACTTCACAGAGGAAGAAATTAGTGACTTGGAGGGCAATTCCCCCCTTCCAGTCCTAAATAGGGAGACCAGGGCCTCTCAAGCCCTGTCTCCAAAAATGATAGTCAGAAATGTTGCTTCCCTCACAGGAGGGTCCAGCATTTCTGAAATCACTGAGGATGCTCTCAGTGAAGATGACCCCCTGTTAGCCAGGATGGTCAAAAGATTGGCTTTGGAAAAGCAGCTCCTAGCCATAGAAAGGGAAAGAAAAGAGATGGGCCTAGGTCCCATCGATGGTGGCAGCAACTTAAATAGGGTCAGAGATTCTCCTGACATCCTAAAAATCCCCAAAGGGATTGTAACAAAATATGAAGCTGGTGATGACATCACCAAATGGTTCACAGCTTTTGAGAGGGCTTGTGTAACCAGAAAAGTGAACAGATCTCACTGGGGTGCTCTCCTTTGGGAAATGTTCACTGGAAAGTGTAGGGATAGACTCCTCACACTCTCTGGAAAAGATGCAGAATCTTATGACCTCATGAAGGGTACCCTGATTGAGGGCTTTGGATTCTCCACTGAGGAGTATAGAATTAGATTCAGGGGGGCTCAAAAATCCTCGAGCCAGACCTGGGTTGATTTTGTAGACTACTCAGTAAAAACACTAGATGGTTGGTTAACTGGAAATGAAGTGTGTGACTATGTTGGGCTTTATAATTTGTTTATGAAAGAACACATTTTAAGTAACTGCTTCAATGACAAGTTGCATCAGTATCTGGTAGACCTAGGTCCAATTTCTCCCCAAGAATTGGGAAAGAAGGCAGACCACTGGGTCAAGACTAGGGTAACCAAAACTCCCCAGGAGAAAGTGGGTGACACTAGAAACAAAGAAAAAGAGTCCTCTGTAGGCCCCCAAAAACCAGAACAGGTGGGTGGGCCCCAAGACACAACCCAAAACAAAGGTGGGTACCAGGGTAAGAACTGGGATGCCACTAAGGCCTGGTGCCACAACTGTAAACAGTCTGGGCACCACACCAAGGACACTTCTTGTCCCAAAAACAAACCCCAGAACAAAATTCCTGGGGTAACCAGTGTAGCCATGGGAGATGACTCCTCAGATGAGGAGGTCTTCCTAGCCTTCAACTGGAAACAGGGCCCAACAGGTGAGTTGGAGATTCCAGAGGGAAGTAGACACTTCCACCACCTACTGGTGAATGGAATCCCAACCACTGCCCTGAGAGACACTTGTGCCAGTCACACTATTGTGCATGACAGGCTGGTGCTCTCAAACCAGTACATCCCAGGTGAGACTGCCAGGGTAAGAGTTAGCCTAGACAGGGTCACTAAGAGGCCTGTGGCTTTAGTGCCCATAGAAGTGGGTGGCACTCTTAGCTGGAGAAGGGTAGTAGTCAGTACAGACCTCCCCCTTGATTGTCTCCTTGGAAATGACTACCCAGAGGTTAGTCAGAGCCCAAGAGAGGAACTGGTTCAGTGCCAGTCCTCTCCCAAGGATTCTGGAAGTCCTGCCTCTGCAGTAAATGCAAGCAGGCCCCAGAAGAAGAAGAAAAGAAAACAGAGTAGGAAGGGTGGACAACCTTTAGCCAAGGTTACAGCAAGCCAAGGAGATTCTGCTCCAGTAGGGGAGAACTCCAAAAATGGCCCTGATAAAGTCCAACCTGACCCACAAGAAGTCCTGGCTAGTCAGGCAACTGTTAAACCTGAGTGGGTGGCTCCTCAGCTAACAGAAGAAAGAGTGGAAGAAGGGTGTTTACTACAAGATGTGGTAACCCCCCACTCCAATACAGCAGACAGGCAACCTGAACCCAAAGAAGCCTGTAACTTAGCCCCTTCCCTTTTAGGTGAAGAGCTAAAGGTGTGGTTCTGGGCACTGACAGCTGTCAGTGGCCTCTGCTGGGTGTTAGCCTTTATGGCTGCACTATCCTTAGCATGGTGGTCTGACCCCATGCCAAATAGCAAGTTAGGCCCCCTGACCCTATTGGTCATGGTGGGGTTACTCCAGCTCTGGGTAACCTCTCTGGGTAAGCTAGGGGTGACCCTGGCCAAGATAAGGTTAGCAGAGGTGGACACCTCTAAGACCAAAATAGAAAGAATGGGTGGAGACATTGAAGAGGCAGACAAGAGGCAATTCAGACTAGGTCCTATTACTGTGGAAGTGGGTCAGTTCCCCAAAGGGAATGACCTGAACAGAAGGATGTAAGTCAGAGTAGGCCCTGCAACTAACCAGCCTATTTCTCCTACTCTTCCTCGCCTGGCAGACTAGGAAGACTCTCCCAGCTTGGGCTGAGTCTCCTGGCCTGTAGGCTGGGGGGGGCTTGTGTAAAGAAATGGCTCCCTGTTGCAGTTACCCCCCACTTTTTGCCTGATACTGATGCTGACTTGACTGAGAAGTGTGCTGGGACCCTGCTAACCAGGCCCCAGCACCAGTGTTCCTTCACCTAAAAGGTACCATTGTATCCACAATTGGCACACCCTGGCATTCAGATAAGTCCCTTGTATCTGGTACTTCTAGTACCAAGGGCCCTGATGCCAAGAAAGGTCTCTAAGGGCTGCAGCATGTCTTATGCCACCCTAGAGACCCCTCACTCAGCACAGACACACTGCTTACAAGCCTGTGTGTGCTAGTGAGAACAAAATGAGTAAGACGACATGGCACTCCCCTCAGGGTGCCATGCCAGCCTCTCACTGCCTATGCAGTATAGGTAAGACACCCCTCTAGCAGGCCTTACAGCCCTAAGGCAGGGTGCACTATACCATAGGTGAGGGTACCAGTGCATGAGCACTGTGCCCCTACAGTGTCTAAACAAAACCTTAGACATTGTAAGTGCAGGGTAGCCATAAGAGTATATGGTCTGGGAGTCTGTTTTACACGAACTCCACAGCACCATAATGGCTACACTGAAAACTGGGAAGTTTGGTATCAAACTTCTCAGCACAATAAATGCACACTGATGCCAGTGTACATTTTATTGTAAAATACACCACAGAGGGCACCTTAGAGGTGCCCCCTGAAACTTAACCAACTATCTGTGTAGGCTGACTGGTTCCAGCAGCCTGCCACACTAGAGACATGTTGCTGGCCCCATGGGGAGAGTGCCTTTGTCACTCTGAGGCCAGTAACAAAGCCTGCACTGGGTGGAGATGCTAACACCTCCCCCAAGCAGGAGCTGTGACACCTGGCGGTGAGCCTCAAAGGCTCACCCCTTTGTCACAGCCCAGCAGGGCACTCCAGCTTAGTGGAGTTGCCCGCCCCCTCCGGCCACGGCCCCCACTTTTGGCGGCAAGGCTGGAGGGAACAAAGAAAGCAACAAGGAGGAGTCACTGGCCAGTCAGGACAGCCCCTAAGGTGTCCTGAGCTGAAGTGACTCTAACTTTTAGAAATCCTCCATCTTGCAGATGGAGGATTCCCCCAATAGGGTTAGGATTGTGACCCCCTCCCCTTGGGAGGAGGCACAAAGAGGGTGTACCCACCCTCAGGGCTAGTAGCCATTGGCTACTAACCCCCCAGACCTAAACACGCCCTTAAATTTAGTATTTAAGGGCTACCCTGAACCCTAGAAAATCAGATTCCTGCGACAACAAGAAGAAGGACTGCCCAGCTGAAAACCCCTGCAGAGGAAGACCAGAAGACAACAACTGCCTTGGCTCCAGAAACTCACCGGCCTGTCTCCTGCCTTCCAAAGAACTCTGCTCCAGCGACGCCTTCCAAAGGGACCAGCGACCTCTGAATCCTCTGAGGACTGCCCTGCTTCGACGACGACAAGAAACTCCCGAGGACAGCGGACCTGCTCCAAAAAGACTGCAACTTTGTTTCAAGAAGCAGCTTTAAAGAACCCTGCAACTCCCCGCAAGAAGCGTGAGACTTGCAACACTGCACCCGGCGACCCCGACTCGGCTGGTGGAGAACCAACACCTCAGGGAGGACCCCCGGACTACTCTCCGACTGTGAGTACCAAAACTTGTCCCCCCTGAGCCCCCACAGCGCCGCCTGCAGAGGGAATCCCGAGGCTTCCCCTGACCGCGACTCTCTGAATCCTAAGTCCCGACACCTGGGAGAGACCCTGCACCCGCAGCCCCCAGGACCTGAAGGACCGGACTTTCACTGGAGGAGTGACCCCCAGGAGTCCCTCTCCCTTGATCAAGTGGAGGTTTCCCCGAGGAACCCCCCCCTTGCCTGCCTGCAGCGCTGAAGGGATCCCGAGATCTCTCATAGACTAACATTGCGAACCCGACGCTTGTTTCTACACTGCACCCGGCCGCCCCCGCGCCGCTGAGGGTGAAATTTCTGTGTGGGCTTGTGTCCCCCCCGGTGCCCTACAAAACCCCCCTGGTCTGCCCTCCGAAGACGCGGGTACTTACCTGCAAGCAGACCAGAACCGGGGCACCCCCTTCTCTCCATTCTAGCCTATGTGTTTTGGGCACCACTTTGAACTCTGCACCTGACCGGCCCTGAGCTGCTGGTGTGGTGACTTTGGGGTTGCTCTGAACCCCCAACGGTGGGCTACCTTGGACCAAGAACTAAGCCCTGTAAGTGTCTTACTTACCTGGTTAACCTAACAAATACTTACCTCCCCTAGGAACTGTGAAAATTGCACTAAGTGTCCACTTTTAAAACAGCTATTTGTGAATAACTTGAAAAGTATACATGCAATTTTGATGAGTTGAAGTTCCTAAAGTACTTACCTGCAATACCTTTCGAATGAGATATTACATGTAGAATTTGAACCTGTGGTTCTTAAAA
Organism: Pleurodeles waltl; assembly: GCF_031143425.1. Classification (NCBI taxonomy): domain Eukaryota; kingdom Metazoa; phylum Chordata; class Amphibia; order Caudata; family Salamandridae; genus Pleurodeles; species Pleurodeles waltl. Next base: position 1,322,978,433 of record NC_090444.1, read on the forward strand.
TAAACTAAGAAAAGATATTTTTCTATATAAAAACCTATTGGCTGGATTTGTCTCTGAGTGTGTGTACCTCCTTTATTGTCTATGTGTATGTACAACAAATGCTTAACACTACTCCTTGGATAAGCCTACTGCTCGACCACACTACCACAAAATAGAGCATTAGTATTATCTCTTTTTGCCACTATCTTACCTCTAAGGGGAACCCTTGGACTCTGTGCATGCTATTCCTTACTTTGAAATAGCACATACAGAGCCAACTTCCTACAATGCCACACCCAGGATCGTCGCCGTATGTGGCTGGTTTGTGTCGCAGTTGAAGATAAAACTTGTAGAAAGAAAACATAATTTTGAACCTCGAGCAGTGATTGGCTGTCCGCACGGGCATGGGGCTTCCCTTAATATTGTGATCTCTCTAGTTGTTTGACTGGTCGACTTAATGACCTGTCCGTTTTTTTGCATATAAAACCATCAGGTGCTCTGCTCCATCTTTCACTGATGATACTTTTAGATTGCAGTCAGTCGCAGAGTGTGCACAGTAATTGTGAGTTTTCATGTTTAACTTGTAGGCTATATTTTTCAAATGTACCGCCTCTAAGTTGTGCTCTTTTATCTAGTAAGCTTTCTGTTCCTCTCCTTAATTCTTCACTCTGCTATTCCTTTCCCCCAGCCTTCGCGCCCTCAGGCAAATGAGTAGTGTGACTTAACTATTTGTCAGTGCCCCCTATATTTATTCTTACTTTGCTCGTTGCGTCTACCTTTCAGTTGTTCCTTTGTGACTTACAGGATTGAAGTGGCAATGTCTTAAGCCATGCCCATTCATGTTTCTCGGTCATGTGTTGTGCTCCTCCATCCTCGTTCCCTATCACCCATTGATTGCTGCCACTATGGGCCCGTCTGGCGATGATGATACACTTGCCCTCACTGAGAGCGAATGTTCGATAATGAGAAACCTACCATGTACTCAATGACCCTGAGCTGGACAGGGGCCCGTACAACATATTGCAGGTATACCTAGAAGCTACTATAGGTGTATTTGCAAGTAGAGCTTCCTGAGTGGGGCAAAAGGAGAGACGTTTGTGCTCTTCTCCTCTTTCAGTCTGTTCAGATTTGCTTTAGTTTCCAGCGCCAGTGAGGTAGGGATTTGCAAGGGTGATGAGTATTTACTGTTTCTTTCAACTCATCTACTAAATGGTGCCTAAAATACTGTCTTCTCATTTAGGAATGATGGCCCAAAGAAGGCTGCTGTTGTCTTAGCTACTTTTCCGAAAGGTAAGCAACCTTTTCAAGCTGGCCATTTATATTTTGTTGCTTAAATGTATTTTATTGTGCAATGTGGTGTGCTTCTCACATAGCTTTCTTAAGGCTTGGATCTCCATGCTTTGGAAACTATATGTGTGCCATAGCTTAACTCTTTATTTTGGGGGAACTTTTCTGGTCAGTATTTTGTTGGATATGCTCCGTATTTGAAAGACTGATTTGTCTATACTGCTTTTAGGAAGCACAGGTTCACTGTTTGATCGAAAAAGGTGGACTACGCTCCTGTACATGTGGTGTAAAAGCTAGCGTCAGTCTGAGTAAAGATGAGGCAATCCCGAAGCTGACTTCATGAGGAGAATTCATACAGATCTGACTCCTGAAATCTGTTTGGCTTTGCACACATGGCTATTGCTTACCGATTGCAACTAAGTGGAGTTCTCATAAAGATCAGATATGGTGGTTCTTGTGACTAGGGCAGTGATTAGACCTAAAGTGTGCTTTTAAAGGTTGACGCACTTTATGCAGCAACAATTGCTACAGCGTTCCGTTTGTATTGACCACATGTAGAAGCTTATTGATTATCAAATGGCTCTTGTTGTTTCATTTGCCAAGCTCGTATACTGTGGTGGTTAACCCAAACATTTGTCCCAAATCTCAAATCATAGACATTAATTCCTAAGAACAATTCCGTTGATCTTTGTCAGACGTACAAGATGCGTCAGTTAATGCTATCACCAAACCACCAAATCTAATGGCCAAAATGCCCCTAGTAAGACCTCAAGAACTTGCAGTTCTGTCTTGTCACAGTCATACTACTATCTTTCAGCACCCCATGCACTCTTGCTAATATTCTATTGTATTCCTCTGCCCTTTTGGCATGAATTCAGTTATGGTCCTGAAAGCTTTTACTGGGTGCAGATTTTAAATTGGCTGCAGTATTAACTTTTGAAAAATAGTAATCTCGAATGTGACTCAGAATGATATATGCAAATATTTATAAGCACCAAATGGTGTAACAAAGGTAGTCAAGTTTTGAGAATTGGCGTCAAGTGTCTCTGAATGATGTGCTGCATTAATACGTGTATTGTTGTAACATACCTGGCATCACTCATCGTGTCTAACATTTCTGGTATTTTGGAAAGTGGATGATAAGTACACTATTCTTGTTCAGTGAGTGCCAGTGAACCCACTCCTCTTTTCGCCTTCACTAAGGCAGCAGAAATCAACTGTGATACAGCAACAGGCTTAATAATCTCTTGGTCACACATCACCCAAAAGCTCCCTCATTTCACCCCTAAGATTGAGTTGCACATCTCTTGTGTTCAACAGGATGGCACCTTTCTGCAAAATGTGTGCTCAAAACCTTTTATACAAAGAACTTTGTCATAGAAAACATCTCCAAAACATTTGAAAATATATTTCACTGGCAGAGGCATTTATCTGCTCCACCAGCAACACTTTGTTTCTGTACGTGGTGTCAGTGTGGTCCCTAATCAACCCACGTAATTAGGTGTGTGTTGTCAGATACATTATTGTGTAACTGCCCCTGTCCTTAATCTTCTAAGTGGTCTTCATACTAGCCCTAAATATTGATGTAGTACTCAGCAAACGCTACACACTTAATATAGGCGGTCTTCAATGGCACATTCATCAGAAATTCTTTAAACATGCATTGAGATAAAATAGTTGACGGTAAAGCTGAATCAGTTATACCTCTTTATCTGCTGCTAACATCCATTGTGATACTCCTTTATTCACATCATTTATTTTCTCCTTTCTGTGACTTAATCTCACTGTGCTATCATGTTCCCTAAACACACTTTTAAAAGTGGCCAGTATTTTGCACTCCTTTCCCACTGCTGGACAATCAGAATAGCTTACCTCATGTCCTTGAACCACATTTTAAACAGATAGCTCCCTTTCTCCCTTCCATTGCATAAGACCTTATTTCTCTTTACACACAACATTGACGGTAGCGTGAATCAATTATGCTTTTTCTTGCGAACCCCCGAGCAGGTTACATTAACTTCTCGAACCGCTTGGCTGTTGTAATATTTTTCTTCAGGTTTGGATTTTGGCCACAGAGCGATCTTTCATGAACATTTTTTGAATGAGCATTAGTCTCAATTTGGCCTCTGACATATCGGTCTATGCAGATTCCAGTTTCACTGTGTATCAGCTGGAAATCCTTAGTACAGCCATATATTTGTCATTAGATTCCTGCTTCCCTTGTTTCTACTAGAAGCTGTGGGCTATTACTTTGAAACGTGGTCCTATTTAAATTGCTATTTCTCTTGATTCACAGCTCCAGTGTACTCCTGCCACTTGCCAAATTCAGCTGATTTTGGCTCAATTTCCAGTAAGTGATTGCATTTCTTTGTCCCTCAGCACCCAGGGAATTAAACGGTACTTCAAATCGCTTTCTATCAATGTCTACCAAGTGATGTTTGAAAGCTCTGTGCTATTGTTTTCGCTTATTTTGTTTTGTCTGCATGGTGGAAAATTGCACTAGGTGGTTGCGCACTCCGCAGCGCTGCCATGGTTAAGCCCCACAGTTTCTCTTTAGCTTTTCATTGCACTTTGTGAAAATAACTCTGACACCAGTTTGCAACTTCCACAAAACTAGTCCCAGTGCTCTTCATTTCTTGGGTCCCCATAGCATTTAATTCAGTAAGCTGTAATTGCATGCTAGTCTTGTTGTACCAGTATAAGTTATCACTCGTCTTTTAGAACATTGGACGTTTTTGTGTCTACGATTTAGCGTGTAAACAAAAAAGGACCACTGAATTTTCTGACCTTGCTTCTAGGTGCAACTGCATACTTTGTATTGTAGGTCAGCCCCAATGTTCGCATGCTGTGATGTGTGTGCCTGACCTCGACTGATCAGCACTTTATTGCTCTGGCTGTCCTCACTCGAGCAGTATGTTAGATATCCACAGCCTTCCTGCCTGTGACGCTCCCCTCTGTTGCACTGCAGGTGTCCTGTCTGCCGCCCGCTGCACTTGATGTACTTTTTCTCGTTCTCTGGAACTGGTTCTTCGGTTGGCCACTTTTCTCCCAACTTTACACAACAGGCTCAAATCCGCTGATATTCATCGCAGAAAGGATGTGGTGATTTATACCTACAAGCAAATCGATTATTCAGAAAGAAATCTTGAACAGTTTTGTGATGGGTGTGTGAAGTAGTTTGCTTTTAATTGTCAAGAGCCTGTCTGAATACTGCCACCAGTTGGGATCCAGGCTGCAACTAATGGCCCCAGCCGGAATCTATAACATACTCATCTTTTAGGAAGTGAGAAGTTCTGGGCTTCCGACGAGCACATCAATGCAAACTCCAAAAGTAAATGGTAACCTGTAAAGCCATACTACCACCACAGAAGAATACAATAATTTGCTCTTGTTCAACAAAACTGTTTGCAGACAAGGGGAAATATGCTCACTAAACTGCAGACTCAATCCCCTCTAGGCAGTAGGATGAATTGTGTGATTTAGAGCTTTCCTCTTTCCTCTGCTCTTGTTCAACAAAACTGCAGACAAGGGGAATTATGCTCACTAAACTGCAGACTCAATCCCCTCTAGGCAGTAGGATGAATTGTGTGATTTAGAGCTTTCCTCTTCCGCTAATAGCCCACTAACGAGTATCAGCCTTTCGACGCAAAACTAAATACTGTGTTACGTCTCCATTGAATTGTGCTGCACCAAAGTCCATACCAGGGAACCAGATCACTGACTGGGTAGGAAAGACAGAATGAAGAATGTAAGGAATGCACCCTTATTTCCACCCCTGCACCAGACCCTTTTTCGGCATGGAGGCTACAAGGCCTACCATGGGGCTCCCATGTAACCCCTGCGACATAACCTCTCTGTTATCTGGCTCATGGTCCAGCCAGATTCCATACACCACCCCTTTAGAAGGGGGAGAAGACTAAGAGGCAAAATGCCACACCCAGGATCGTCGCCGTATGTGGCTGGTTTGTGTCGCAGTTGAAGATAAAACTTGTAGAAAGAAAACATAATTTTGAACCTCGAGCAGTGATTGGCTGTCCGCACGGGCATGGGGCTTCCCTTAATATTGTGATCTCTCTAGTTGTTTGACTGGTCGACTTAATGACCTGTCCGTTTTTTTGCATATAAAACCATCAGGTGCTCTGCTCCATCTTTCACTGATGATACTTTTAGATTGCAGTCAGTCGCAGAGTGTGCACAGTAATTGTGAGTTTTCATGTTTAACTTGTAGGCTATATTTTTCAAATGTACCGCCTCTAAGTTGTGCTCTTTTATCTAGTAAGCTTTCTGTTCCTCTCCTTAATTCTTCACTCTGCTATTCCTTTCCCCCAGCCTTCGCGCCCTCAGGCAAATGAGTAGTGTGACTTAACTATTTGTCAGTGCCCCCTATATTTATTCTTACTTTGCTCGTTGCGTCTACCTTTCAGTTGTTCCTTTGTGACTTACAGGATTGAAGTGGCAATGTCTTAAGCCATGCCCATTCATGTTTCTCGGTCATGTGTTGTGCTCCTCCATCCTCGTTCCCTATCACCCATTGATTGCTGCCACTATGGGCCCGTCTGGCGATGATGATACACTTGCCCTCACTGAGAGCGAATGTTCGATAATGAGAAACCTACCATGTACTCAATGACCCTGAGCTGGACAGCGGCCCGTACAACATATTGCAGGTATACCTAGAAGCTACTATAGGTGTATTTGCAAGTAGAGCTTCCTGAGTGGGGCAAAAGGAGAGACGTTTGTGCTCTTCTCCTCTTTCAGTCTGTTCAGATTTGCTTTAGTTTCCAGCGCCAGTGAGGTAGGGATTTGCAAGGGTGATGAGTATTTACTGTTTCTTTCAACTCATCTACTAAATGGTGCCTAAAATACTGTCTTCTCATTTAGAAATGATGGCCCAAAGAAGGCTGCTGTTGTCTTAGCTACTTTTCCGAAAGGTAAGCAACCTTTTCAAGCTGGCCATTTATATTTTGTTGCTTAAATGTATTTTATTGTGCAATGTGGTGTGCTTCTCACATAGCTTTCTTAAGGCTTGGATCTCCATGCTTTGGAAACTATATGTGTGCCATAGCTTAACTCTTTATTTTGGGGGAACTTTTCTGGTCAGTATTTTGTTGGATATGCTCCGTATTTGAAAGACTGATTTGTCTATACTGCTTTTAGGAAGCACAGGTTCACTGTCTGATCGAAAAAGGTGGACTACGCTCCTGTACATGTGGTGTAAAGGCTAGCGTCAGTCTGAGTAAAGATGAGGCAATCCCGAAGCTGACTTCATGAGGAGAATTCATACAGATCTGACTCCTGAAATCTGTTTGGCTTTGCACACATGGCTATTGCTTACCGATTGCAACTAAGTGGAGTTCTCATAAAGATCAGATATGGTGGTTCTTGTGACTAGGGCAGTGATTAGACCTAAAGTGTGCTTTTAAAGGTTGACGCACTTTATGCAGCAACAATTGCTACAGCGTTCCGTTTGTATTGACCACATGTAGAAGCTTATTGATTATCAAATGGCTCTTGTTGTTTCATTTGCCATGCTCGTATACTGTGGTGGTTAACCCAAACATTTGTCCCAAATCTCAAATCATAGACATTAATTCCTAAGAACAATTCCGTTGATCTTTGTCAGACGTACAAGATGCGTCAGTTAATGCTATCACCAAACCACCAAATCTAATGGCCAAAATGCCCCTAGTAAGACCTCAAGAACTTGCAGTTCTGTCTTGTCACAGTCATACTACTATCTTTCAGCACCCCATGCACTCTTGCTAATATTCTATTGTATTCCTCTGCCCTTTTGGCATGAATTCAGTTATGGTCCTGAAAGCTTTTACTGGGTGCAGATTTTAAATTGGCTGCAGTATTAACTTTTGAAAAATAGTAATCTCGAATGTGACTCAGAATGATATATGCAAATATTTATAAGCACCAAATGGTGTAACCAAGGTAGTCAAGTTTTGAGAATTGGCGTCAAGTGTCTCTGAATGATGTGCTGCATTAATACGTGTATTGTTGTAACATACCTGGCATCACTCATCGTGTCTAACATTTCTGGTATTTTGGAAAGTGGATGATGATAAGTACACTATTCTTGTTCAGTGAGTGCCAGTGAACCCACTCCTCTTTTCGCCTTCACTAAGGCAGCAGAAATCAACTGTGATAGAGCAACAGGCTTAATAATCTCTTGGTCACACATCACCCAAAAGCTCCCTCATTTCACCCCTAAGATTGAGTTGCACATCTCTTGTGTTCAACAGGATGGCACCTTTCTGCAAAATGTGTGCTCAAAACCTTTTATACAAAGAACTTTGTCATAGAAAACATCTCCAAAACATTTCAAAATATATTTCACTGGCAGAGGCATTTATCTGCTCCACCAGCAACACTTTGTTTCTGTACGTGGTGTCAGTGTGGTCCCTAATCAACCCACGTAATTAGGTGTGTGTGGTCAGATACATTATTGTGTAACTGCCCCTGTCCTTAATCTCCTCAGTGGTCTTCATACTAGCCCTAAATATTGATGTAGTACTCAGCAAACGCTACACACTTAATATAGGCGGTCTTCAATGGCACATTCATCAGAAATTCTTTAAACATGCATTGAGATAAAATAGTTGACGGTAAAGCTGAATCAGTTATACCTCTTTATCTGCTGCTAACATCCATTGTGATACTCCTTTATTCACATCATTTATTTTCTCCTTTCTGTGACTTAATCTCACTGTGCTATCATGTTCCCTAAACACACTTTTAAAAGTGGCCAGTATTTTGCACTCCTTTCCCACTGCTGGACAATCGGAATAGCTTACCTCATGTCCTTGAACCACATTTTAAACAGATAGCTCCCTTTCTCCCTTCCATTGCATAAGACCTTATTTCTCTTTACACACAACATTGACAGTAGCGTGAATCAATTATGCTTTTTCTTGCGAACCCCCGAGCAGGTTACATTAACTTCTCGAACCGCTTGGCTGTTGTAATATTTTTCTTCAGGTTTGGATTTTGGCCACAGAGCGATCTTTCATGAACATTTTTTGATTGAGCATTAGTCTCAATTTGGCCTCTGACATATCGGTCTATGCAGATTCCAGTTTCACTGTGTATCAGCTGGAAATCCTTAGTACAGCCATATATCTGTCATTAGATTCCTGCTTCCCTTGTTTCTACTAGAAGCTGTGGGCTATTACTTTGAAACGTGGTCCTATTTAAATTGCTATTTCTCTTGATTCACAGCTCCAGTGTACTCCTGCCACTTGCCAAATTCAGCTGATTTTGGCTCAATTTCCAGTAAGTGATTGCATTTCTTTGTCCCTCAGAACCCAGGGAATTAAACGGTACTTCAAATCGCTTTCTATCAATGTCTACCAAGTGATGTTTGAAAGCTCTGTGCTATTGTTTTCGCTTATTTTGTTTTGTCTGCATGGTGGAAAATTGCACTAGGTGGTTGCGCACTCCGCAGCGCTGCCATGGTTAAGCCCCACAGTTTCTCTATAGCTTTTCATTGCACTTTGTGAAAATAACTCTGACACCAGTTTGCAACTTCCACAAAACTAGTCCCAGTGCTCTTCATTTCTTGGGTCCCCATAGCATTTAATTCAGTAAGCTGTAATTGCATGCTAGTCTTGTTGTACCAGTATAAGTTATCACTCGTCTTTTAGAACATTGGACGTTTTTGTGTCTACGATTTAGCGTGTAAACAAAAAAGGACCACTGAATTTTCTGACCTTGCTTCTAGGTGCAACTGCATACTTTGTATTGTAGGTCAGCCCCAATGTTCGCATGCTGTGATGTGTGTGCCTGACCTCGACTGATCAGCACTTTATTGCTCTGGCTGTCCTCACTCGAGCAGTATGTTAGATATCCACAGCCTTCCTGCCTGTGACGCTCCCCTCTGTTGCACTGCAGGTGTCCTGTCTGCCGCCCGCTGCACTTGATGTACTTTTTCTCGTTCTCTGGAACTGGTTCTTCGGTTGGCCACTTTTCTCCCAACTTTACACAACAGGCTCAAATCCGCTGATATTCATCGCAGAAAGGATGTGGTGATTTATACCTACAAGCAAATCGATTATTCAGAAAGAAATCTTGAACAGTTTTGTGATGGGTGTGTGAAGTAGTTTGCTTTTAATTGTCAAGAGCCTGTCTGAATACTGCCACCAGTTGGGATCCAGGCTGCAACTAATGGCCCCAGCCGGAATCTATAACATACTCATCTTTTAGGAAGTGAGAAGTTCTGGGCTTCCGACGAGCACATCAATGCAAACTCCAAAAGTAAATGGTAACCTGTAAAGCCATACTACCACCACAGAAGAATACAATAATTTGCTCTTGTTCAACAAAACTGTTTGCAGACAAGGGGAAATATGCTCACTAAACTGCAGACTCAATCCCCTCTAGGCAGTAGGATGAATTGTGTGATTTAGAGCTTTCCTCTTTCCTCTGCTCTTGTTCAACAAAACTGCAGACAAGGGGAATTATGCTCACTAAACTGCAGACTCAATCCCCTCTAGGCAGTAGGATGAATTGCGTGATTTAGAGCTTTCCTCTTCCGCTAATAGCCCACTAACGAGTATCAGCCTTTCGACGCAAAACTAAATACTGTGTAACGTCTCCATTGAATTGTGCTGCACCAAAGTCCATACCAGGGAACCAGATCACTGACTGGGTAGGAAAGACAGAGTGAAGAATGTAAGGAATGCACCCTTATTTCCACCCCTGCACCAGACCCTTTTTCGGCATGGAGGCTACAAGGCCTACCATGGGGCTCCCATGTAACCCCTGCGACATAACCTCTCTGTTATCTGGCTCATGGTCCAGCCAGATTCCATACACCACCCCTTTAGAAGGGGGAGAAGACTAAGAGGCAAAATGCCTGTAAAGAAATGGCTCCCTGTTGCAGTTACCCCCCACTTTTTGCCTGATACTGATGCTGACTTGACTGAGAAGTGTGCTGGGACCCTGCTAACCAGGCCCCAGCACCAGTGTTCCTTCACCTAAAAGGTACCATTGTATCCACAATTGGCACACCCTGGCATTCAGATAAGTCCCTTGTATCTGGTACTTCTAGTACCAAGGGCCCTGATGCCAAGAAAGGTCTCTAAGGGCTGCAGCATGTCTTATGCCACCCTAGAGACCCCTCACTCAGCACAGACACACTGCTTACAAGCCTGTGTGTGCTAGTGAGAACAAAATGAGTAAGACGACATGGCACTCCCCTCAGGGTGCCATGCCAGCCTCTCACTGCCTATGCAGTATAGGTAAGACACCCCTCTAGCAGGCCTTACAGCCCTAAGGCAGGGTGCACTATACCATAGGTGAGGGTACCAGTGCATGAGCACTGTGCCCCTACAGTGTCTAAACAAAACCTTAGACATTGTAAGTGCAGGGTAGCCATAAGAGTATATGGTCTGGGAGTCTATTTTACACGAACTCCACAGCACCATAATGGCTACACTGAAAACTGGGAAGTTTGGTATCAAACTTCTCAGCACAATAAATGCACACTGATGCCAGTGTACATTTTATTGTAAAATACACCACAGAGGGCACCTTAGAGGTGCCCCCTGAAACTTAACCAACTATCTGTGTAGGCTGACTGGTTCCAGCAGCCTGCCACACTAGAGACATGTTGCTGGCCCCATGGGGAGAGTGCCTTTGTCACTCTGAGGCCAGTAACAAAGCCTGCACTGGGTGGAGATGCTAACACCTCCCCCAGGCAGGAGCTGTGACACCTGGCGGTGAGCCTCAAAGGCTCACCCCTTTGTCACAGCCCAGCAGGGCACTCCAGCTTAGTGGAGTTGCCCGCCCCCTCCGGCCACGGCCCCCACTTTTGGCGGCAAGGCTGGAGGGAACAAAGAAAGCAACAAGGAGGAGTCACTGGCCAGTCAGGACAGCCCCTAAGGTGTCCTGAGCTGAAGTGACTCTAACTTTTAGAAATCCTCCATCTTGCAGATGGAGGATTCCCCCAATAGGGTTAGGATTGTGACCCCCTCCCCTTGGGAGGAGGCACAAAGAGGGTGTACCCACCCTCAGGGCTAGTAGCCATTGGCTACTAACCCCCCAGACCTAAACACGCCCTTAAATTTAGTATTTAAGGGCTACCCTGAACCCTAGAAAATCAGATTCCTGCGACAAGAAGAAGAAGGACTGCCCAGCTGAAAACCCCTGCAGAGGAAGACCAGAAGACAACAACTGCCTTGGCTCCAGAAACTCACCGGCCTGTCTCCTGCCTTCCAAAGAACTCTGCCCCAGCGACGCCTTCCAAAGGGACCAGCGACCTCTGAATCCTCTGAGGACTGCCCTGCTTCGACGACGACAAGAAACTCCCGAGGACAGCGGACCTGCTCCAAAAAGACTGCAACTTTGTTTCAAGAAGCAGCTTTAAAGAACCCTGCAACTCCCCGCAAGAAGCGTGAGACTTGCAACACTGCACCCGGCGACCCCGACTCGGCTGGTGGAGAACCAACACCTCAGGGAGGACCCCCGGACTACTCTCCGACTGTGAGTACCAAAACTTGTCCCCCCTGAGCCCCCACAGCGCCGCCTGCAGAGGGAATCCCGAGGCTTCCCCTGACCGCGACTCTCTGAATCCTAAGTCCCGACACCTGGGAGAGACCCTGCACCCGCAGCCCCCAGGACCTGAAGGACCGGACTTTCACTGGAGGAGTGACCCCCAGGAGTCCCTCTCCCTTGATCAAGTGGAGGTTTCCCCGAGGAACCCCCCCCTTGCCTGCCTGCAGCGCTGAAGGGATCCCGAGATCTCTCATAGACTAACATTGCGAACCCGACGCTTGTTTCTACACTGCACCCGGCCGCCCCCGCGCCGCTGAGGGTGAAATTTCTGTGTGGGCTTGTGTCCCCCCCGGTGCCCTACAAAACCCCCCTGGTCTGCCCTCCGAAGACGCGGGTACTTACCTGCAAGCAGACCGGAACCGGGGCACCCCCTTCTCTCCATTCTAGCCTATGTGTTTTGGGCACCTGTAAGGAAATGCCTCCTTGGCATGGTTGCCCCCTGACTTTTTGCCTTTGCTGATGCTATGTTTACAATTGAAAGTGTGCTGAGGCCTGCTAACCAGGCCCCAGCACCAGTGTTCTTTCCCTAACCTGTACTTTTGTATCCACAATTGGCAGACCCTGGCATCCAGATAAGTCCCTTGTAACTGGTACTTCTAGTACCAAGGGCCCTGATGCCAAGGAAGGTCTCTAAGGGCTGCAGCATGTCTTATGCCACCCTGGAGACCTCTCACTCTGCACAGACACACTGCTTGCCAGCTTGTGTGTGCTAGTGAGGACAAAACGAGTAAGTCGACATGGCACTCCCCTCAGGGTGCCATGCCAGCCTCTCACTGCCTATGCAGTATAGGTAAGACACCCCTCTAGCAGGCCTTACAGCCCTAAGGCAGGGTGCACTATACCATAGGTGAGGGTACCAGTGCATGAGCATGGTACCCCTACAGTGTCTAAATAAAACCTTAGACATTGTAAGTGCAGGGTGGCCATAAGAGTATATGGTCTGGGAGCCTGTCAAACACGAACTCCACAGCACCATAATGGCTACACTGAAAACTGGGAAGTTTGGTATCAAACTTCTCAGCACAATAAATGCACACTGATGCCAGTGTACATTTTATTGTAAAATACACCACAGAGGGCACCTTAGAGGTGCCCCCTGAAACTTAACCGACTATCTGTGTAGGCTGACTAGTTTTAGCAGCCTGCCACAAACCGAGACATGTTGCTGGCCCCATGGGGAGAGTGCCTTTGTCACTCTGAGGCCAGTAACAAAGCCTGCACTGGGTGGAGATGCTAACACCTCTCCCAGGCAGGAATTGTCACACCTGGCGGTGAGCCTCAAAGGCTCACCTCCTTTGTGCCAACCCAGCAGGACACTCCAGCTAGTGGAGTTGCCCGCCCCCTCCGGCCAGGCCCCACTTTTGGCGGCAAGGCCGGAGAAAATAATGAGAATAACAAGGAGGAGTCACTGGCCAGTCAGGACAGCCCCTAAGGTGTCCTGAGCTGAGGTGACTCTAACTTTTAGAAATCCTCCATCTTGCAGATGGAGGATTCCCCCAATAGGGTTAGGATTGTGACCCCCTCCCCTTGGGAGGAGGCACAAAGAGGGTGTACCCACCCTCAGGGCTAGTAGCCATTGGCTACTAACCCCCCAGACCTAAACACGCCCTTAAATTTAGTATTTAAGGGCTACCCTGAACCCTAGAAAATTAGATTCCTGCAACTACAAGAAGAAGGACTGCCCAGCTGAAAACCCCTGCAGCGGAAGACCAGAAGACGACAACTGCCTTGGCTCCAGAAACTCACCGGCCTGTCTCCTGCCTTCCAAAGATCCTGCTCCAGCGACGCCTTCCAAAGGGACCAGCGACCTCGACATCCTCTGAGGACTGCCCCTGCTTCGAAAAAACAAGAAACTCCCGAGGACAGCGGACCTGCTCCAAGAAAAGCTGCAACTTTGTTTCCAGCAGCTTTAAAGAACCCTGCAAGCTCCCCGCAAGAAGCGTGAGACTTGCAACACTGCACCCGGCGACCCCGACTCGGCTGGTGGCGATCCAACACCTCAGGAGGGACCCCAGGACTACTCTGATACTGTGAGTACCAAAACCTGTCCCCCCTGAGCCCCCACAGCGCCGCCTGCAGAGGGAATCCCGAGGCTTCCCCTGACCGCGACTCTTTGAACCTAAAGTCCCGACGCCTGGGAGAGACCCTGCACCCGCAGCCCCCAGGACCTGAAGGACCGGACTTTCACTGGAGGAGTGACCCCCAGGAGTCCCTCTCCCTCGCCCAAGTGGAGGTTTCCCCGAGGAATCCCCCCCTTGCCTGCCTGCAGCGCTGAAGAGATCCCTAGATCTCCCATTGACTTCCATTACAAACCCGACGCTTGTTTCTACACTGCACCCGGCCGCCCCCGCGCTGCTGAGGGTGAAATTTCTGTGTCAACTTGTGTCCCCCCCGGTGCCCTACAAAACCCCCCTGGTCTGCCCTCCGAAGACGCGGGTACTTACCTGCAAGCAGACCGGAACCGGGGCACCCCCTTCTCTCCATTCTAGCCTATGTGTTTTGGGCACCGCTTTGAACTCTGCACCTGACCGGCCCTGAGCTGCTGGTGTGGGGACTTTGGGGTTGCTCTGAACCCCCAACGGTGGGCTACCTTGGACCAAGAACTGAACCCTGTAAGTGTCTTACTTACCTGGTAAAACTAATCAAAACTTACCTCCCCTAGGAACTGTGAAAATTGCACTAAGTGTCCACTTTTAAAACAGCTATTTGTCAATAACTTGAAAAGTATACATGCAATTTTGATGATTTGAAGTTCCTAAAGTACTTACCTGCAATACCTTTCGAACAAGATATTACATGTTAAATTTGAACCTGTGGTTCTTAAAATAAACTAAGAAAAGATATTTTTCTATATAAAAACCTATTGGCTGGATTTGTCTCTGAGTGTGTGTACCTCATTTATTGTCTATGTGTATGTACAACAAATGCTTAACACTACTCCTTGGATAAGCCTACTGCTCGACCACACTACCACAAAATAGAGCATTAGTATTATCTATTTTTACCACTATTTTACCTCTAAGGGGAACCCTTGGACTCTGTGCATGCTATTCCTTACTTTGAAATAGCACATACAGAGCCAACTTCCTACATTGGTGGATCAGCGGTGGGGTACAAGACTTTGCATTTGCTGGACTACTCAGCCAATACCTGATCACACGACAAATTCCAAAATTGTCATTAGAAATTGATTTTTGCAATTTGAAAAGTTTTCTAAATTCTTAAAAGACCTGCTAGGGCCTTGTGTTAGATCCTGTTTAGCATTTCTTTTAGAGTTTAAAAGTTTGTAAAAGTTTGAATTAGAACCTAGAACTAGTTGTAGATTCTTAAAAAGTATCCCAACTTTTAGAAGCAAAATGTCTAGCACAGATGTGAATGTGGTGGAACTCGACACCACACCTTACCTCCATCTACAGATGAGAGAGCTAAGGTCACTCTGTAAACTAAAGAAAATAACAATGGGCCCCAAACCTACCAAAATACAGCTCCAGGAGCTTTTGGCAGAGTTTGAAAAGGCCAACCCCTCTGAGGGTGGCAACTCAGAGGAAGAGGATAGTGACTTGGAGGACAATTCCCCCCTACCAGTCCTATCTAGGGAGAACAGGGTCCCTCAAACCCTGACTCCTAAAATAATAGTCAGAGATGCTGGTTCCCTCACAGGAGAGACCAACACCTCTGAAATCACTGAGGATAGCCCCAGTGAAGAGGACATCCAGTTAGCCAGGATGGCCAAAAGATTGGCTTTGGAAAGACAGATCCTAGCCATAGAGAGGGAAAGACAAGAGATGGGCCTAGGACCCATCAATGGTGGCAGCAACATAAATAGGGTCAGAGATTCTCCTGACATGTTGAAAATCCCCAAAGGGATTGTAACTAAATATGAAGATGGTGATGACATCACCAAATGGTTCACAGCTTTTGAGAGGGCTTGTGTAACCAGAAAAGTGAACAGATCTCACTGGGGTGCTCTCCTTTGGGAAATGTTCACAGGAAAGTGTAGGGATAGACTCCTCACACTCTCTGGACAAGATGCAGAATCTTATGACCTCATGAAGGGTACCCTGATTGAGGGCTTTGGATTCTCCACTGAGGAGTACAGGATTAGGTTCAGGGGGGCTCAAAAATCCTCGAGCCAGACCTGGGTTGACTTTGTTGACTACTCAGTGAAAACACTAGATGGTTGGATTCAAGGCAGTGGTGTAAGTAATTATGATGGGCTGTACAATTTATTTGTGAAAGAACACCTGTTAAGTAATTGTTTCAATGATAAACTGCATCAGCATCTGGTAGACCTAGGACCAATTTCTCCCCAAGAATTGGGAAAGAAGGCGGACCATTGGGTCAAGACAAGGGTGTCCAAGACTTCAACAGGGGGTGACCAAAAGAAAGGGGTCACAAAGACTCCCCAGCAGAAGGGTGATGAGACAACCAAAACTAAAAATAGTAAAGAGTCTTCTACAGGCCCCCAAAAACCTGCACAGGAGGGTGGGCCCAGAGCCTCTTCACAAAACAATGGGTACAAGGGTAAAAACTTTGATCCCAAAAAGGCCTGGTGTCATAGCTGTAAACAGCATGGACACCAAACTGGAGACAAGGCCTGTCCCAAGAAAGGTTCCACTCCAAACTCCCATCCAGGTAACACTGGTATGGCTAGTCTCCAAGTGGGATCAACAGTGTGCCCAGAGCAAATCAGGGTCCACACTGAAGCTACTCTAGTTTCTGAGGGTGGGGTGGATTTAGCCACACTAGCTGTCTGGCCGCCTAACATGCAAAAATACAGACAGCAACTCTTAATTAATGGGACTAGAATAGAGGGCCTGAGGGATACAGGTGCCAGTGTCACCATGGTGACAGAGAAACTGGTTTCCCCTGGCCAATACCTGACTGGAAAAACTTACACAGTCACCAACGCTGACAATCAGAGAAAAGTACATCCCATGGCAATGGTTACTTTAGAATGGGGAGGGGTCAATGGCCTGAAACAGGTGGTGGTCTCCTCAAATATCCCAGTGGACTGTCTGCTTGGAAATGACCTGGAGTCCTCAGCATGGGCTGAGGTAGAACTAAAAACCCATGCAGCAATGCTGGGTATCCCTGAACTGGTGTGTGTGAAAACAAGAGCACAATGCAAGGCACAGGGTGAACAAGTAGAGCTGGAGTCTGGAAGAATGGCCCAGCCTACCAAGAGGAAAGGAAAGTCAGTTGGGAAACCAACTGCAACACAGCAAAAGAAAGGGAACCTCTCTTCTCAGGAAGATGTTCTGCCCTCTGAGGGAACTGAGCCTTTGGAGCTTGAACCTTACCAGGTTGAGCTCTTAGGCCCAGGGGGACCCTCAAGGGAAGAGCTGTGTAAGGGACAAGAAACCTGTCCCTCTCTTGAAGGCCTTAGGCAGCAAGCTGCTGAAGAGTCCAAAGGCAAGAAAAATGGAACACATAGGGTCTATTGGGAAGATGGGCTCCTGTACACTGAGGCCAGAGACCCCAAACCTGGTGCCACTAGGAGAGTGGTAGTGCCTCAGCTGTTCAGAGAGTTCATCCTAACATTGGCCCATGACATTCCCCTTGCTGGACATTTGGGACAAACCAAGACGTGGGAGAGGTTAGTCAACCACTTCTACTGGCCCAATATGTCCAACATGGTTAAGGAGTTTTGCCTCTCCTGCCCCACCTGTCAAGCCAGTGGTAAGACAGGTGGGCATCCAAAGGCCCCCCTCATTCCACTTCCAGTGGTGGGGGTGCCCTTTGAAAGAGTGGGTGTGGACATAGTTGGTCCACTGGAACCTCCCACAGCCTCAGGAAATATGTATATCCTGGTAGTAGTGGATCATGCTACCAGGTATCCTGAAGCTATTCCCCTTAGGTCGACTACTGCCCCTGCAGTAGCCAAGGCCCTCATTGGTATCTTTACCAGAGTGGGTTTCCCTAAGGAGGTGGTGTCTGACAGAGGTACCAACTTCATGTCAGCATACCTAAAGCACATGTGGAATGAGTGTGGAGTGACTTATAAATTCACTACACCATACCATCCACAAACTAATGGCTTGGTTGAGAGATTCAACAAGACATTAAAAGGCATGATCATGGGGCTCCCAGAAAAACTCAAAAGGAGATGGGATGTCCTCCTGCCATGTCTGCTTTTCGCTTACAGGGAGGTACCACAGAAGGGAGTAGGGTTCTCACCCTTTGAACTTCTGTTTGGTCATCCTGTAAGGGGACCACTTGCCCTTGTTAAAGAAGGCTGGGAGAGACCTCTCCATGAGCCTAAACAGGACATAGTGGACTATGTACTTGGCCTTCGCTCTAGAATGGCAGAGTACATGGAAAAGGCAACCAAAAACCTTGAGGCCAGCCAACAGCTCCAGAAGTTTTGGTATGACCAAAAGGCTGCACTGGTTGAGTTCCAACCAGGGCAGAAAGTCTGGGTTCTGGAGCCTGTGGCTCCCAGGGCACTCCAGGACAAATGGAGTGGCCCTTACCCAGTACTAGAGAGGAAGAGTCAGGTCACCTACTTGGTGGACCTGGGCACAAGCAGGAGCCCCAAGAGGGTGATCCATGTAAACCGCCTTAAGCTCTTCCACGACAGGGCTGATGTCAATCTGTTGATGGTAACAGATGAGGATCAGGAGGCAGAGAGTGAACCTCTCCCTGATCTTCTGTCATCAGACCCAAAAGATGGCACAGTAGATGGAGTGATCTACTCAGACACCCTCTCTGGCCAACAGCAAGCTGATTGTAGGAGAGTCCTACAACAGTTTCCTGAACTCTTCTCCTTAACCCCTGGTCAGACACACCTGTGTACCCATGAGGTGGACACAGGAGACAGCATGCCTGTCAAGAACAAAATCTTTAGACAGTCTGACCATGTTAAGGAAAGCATCAAGGTGGAAGTCCACAAGATGCTGGAATTGGGAGTCATTGAGCGCTCTGACAGCCCCTGGGCTAGCCCAGTGGTCTTAGTCCCCAAACCTCACACCACAGATGGAAAGAAAGAGATGAGGTTTTGTGTGGACTACAGAGGGCTCAATTCTGTCACCAAGACAGATGCTCATCCAATTCCAAGAGCTGATGAGCTCATTGATAAATTAGGTGCTGCCAAATTTCTAAGTACCTTTGACTTGACAGCAGGGTACTGGCAAATAAAAATGGCACCTGGAGCAAAAGAAAAGACAGCATTCTCCACACCTGATGGGCATTATCAGTTTACTGTTATGCCCTTTGGTTTAAAGAATGCCCCTGCCACCTTCCAAAGGTTGGTGAATCAAGTCCTTGCTGGCTTGGAGTCCTTTAGCACAGCTTATCTTGATGATATTGCTGTCTTTAGCTCCACCTGGCAGGATCACCTGGTCCACCTGAGGAAGGTTTTGAAGGCTCTGCAATCTGCAGGCCTCTCTATCAAGGCATCCAAATGCCAGATAGGGCAGGGAACTGTGGTTTACTTGGGACACCTTGTAGGTGGAGGCCAAGTTCAGCCACTCCAACCCAAGATCCAGACTATTCTGGACTGGGTAGCTCCAAAAACCCAGACTCAAGTCAGGGCATTCCTTGGCTTGACTGGGTATTACAGGAGGTTTGTGAAGGGATATGGATCCATTGTGACAGCCCTCACTGAACTCACCTCCAAGAAAATGCCCAAGAAAGTAAACTGGACTGTGGAATGCCAACAGGCCTTTGACACCCTGAAACAGGCAATGTGCTCAGCACCAGTTCTCAAAGCTCCAGATTATTCTAAGCAGTTCATTGTGCAGACTGATGCCTCTGAACATGGGATAGGGGCAGTTTTGTCCCAAACCAATGATGATGGCCTTGACCAACCTGTTGCTTTCATTAGCAGGAGGTTACTCCCCAGGGAGCAGCGTTGGAGTGCCATTGAGAGGGAGGCCTTTGCTGTGGTTTGGTCCCTGAAGAAGCTGAGACCATACCTCTTTGGGACTCACTTCCTAGTTCAAACTGACCACAGACCTCTCAAATGGCTGATGCAAATGAAAGGTGAAAATCCTAAACTGTTGAGGTGGTCCATCTCCCTACAGGGAATGGACTTTATAGTGGAACACAGACCTGGGACTGCCCATGCCAATGCAGATGGCCTTTCCAGGTTCTTCCACTTAGAAAATGAAGACTCTCTTGGGAAAGGTTAGTCTCATCCTCTTTCGTTTGGGGGGGGGTTGTGTAAGGAAATGCCTCCTTGGCATGGTTGCCCCCTGACTTTTTGCCTTTGCTGATGCTATGTTTACAATTGAAAGTGTGCTGAGGCCTGCTAACCAGGCCCCAGCACCAGTGTTCTTTCCCTAACCTGTACTTTTGTATCCACAATTGGCAGACCCTGGCATCCAGATAAGTCCCTTGTAACTGGTACTTCTAGTACCAAGGGCCCTGATGCCAAGGAAGGTCTCTAAGGGCTGCAGCATGTCTTATGCCACCCTGGAGACCTCTCACTCTGCACAGACACACTGCTTGCCAGCTTGTGTGTGCTAGTGAGGACAAAACGAGTAAGTCGACATGGCACTCCCCTCAGGGTGCCATGCCAGCCTCTCACTGCCTATGCAGTATAGGTAAGACACCCCTCTAGCAGGCCTTACAGCCCTAAGGCAGGGTGCACTATACCATAGGTGAGGGTACCAGTGCATGAGCATGGTACCCCTACAGTGTCTAAATAAAACCTTAGACATTGTAAGTGCAGGGTGGCCATAAGAGTATATGGTCTGGGAGCCTGTCAAACACGAACTCCACAGCACCATAATGGCTACACTGAAAACTGGGAAGTTTGGTATCAAACTTCTCAGCACAATAAATGCACACTGATGCCAGTGTACATTTTATTGTAAAATACACCACAGAGGGCACCTTAGAGGTGCCCCCTGAAACTTAACCGACTATCTGTGTAGGCTGACTAGTTTTAGCAGCCTGCCACAAACCGAGACATGTTGCTGGCCCCATGGGGAGAGTGCCTTTGTCACTCTGAGGCCAGTAACAAAGCCTGCACTGGGTGGAGATGCTAACACCTCTCCCAGGCAGGAATTGTCACACCTGGCGGTGAGCCTCAAAGGCTCACCTCCTTTGTGCCAACCCAGCAGGACACTCCAGCTAGTGGAGTTGCCCGCCCCCTCCGGCCAGGCCCCACTTTTGGCGGCAAGGCCGGAGAAAATAATGAGAATAACAAGGAGGAGTCACTGGCCAGTCAGGACAGCCCCTAAGGTGTCCTGAGCTGAGGTGACTCTAACTTTTAGAAATCCTCCATCTTGCAGATGGAGGATTCCCCCAATAGGGTTAGGATTGTGACCCCCTCCCCTTGGGAGGAGGCACAAAGAGGGTGTACCCACCCTCAGGGCTAGTAGCCATTGGCTACTAACCCCCCAGACCTAAACACGCCCTTAAATTTAGTATTTAAGGGCTACCCTGAACCCTAGAAAATTAGATTCCTGCAACTACAAGAAGAAGGACTGCCCAGCTGAAAACCCCTGCAGCGGAAGACCAGAAGACGACAACTGCCTTGGCTCCAGAAACTCACCGGCCTGTCTCCTGCCTTCCAAAGATCCTGCTCCAGCGACGCCTTCCAAAGGGACCAGCGACCTCGACATCCTCTGAGGACTGCCCCTGCTTCGAAAAAACAAGAAACTCCCGAGGACAGCGGACCTGCTCCAAGAAAAGCTGCAACTTTGTTTCCAGCAGCTTTAAAGAACCCTGCAAGCTCCCCGCAAGAAGCGTGAGACTTGCAACACTGCACCCGGCGACCCCGACTCGGCTGGTGGCGATCCAACACCTCAGGAGGGACCCCAGGACTACTCTGATACTGTGAGTACCAAAACCTGTCCCCCCTGAGCCCCCACAGCGCCGCCTGCAGAGGGAATCCCGAGGCTTCCCCTGACCGCGACTCTTTGAACCTAAAGTCCCGACGCCTGGGAGAGACCCTGCACCCGCAGCCCCCAGGACCTGAAGGACCGGACTTTCACTGGAGGAGTGACCCCCAGGAGTCCCTCTCCCTCGCCCAAGTGGAGGTTTCCCCGAGGAATCCCCCCCTTGCCTGCCTGCAGCGCTGAAGAGATCCCTAGATCTCCCATTGACTTCCATTACAAACCCGACGCTTGTTTCTACACTGCACCCGGCCGCCCCCGCGCTGCTGAGGGTGAAATTTCTGTGTCAACTTGTGTCCCCCCCGGTGCCCTACAAAACCCCCCTGGTCTGCCCTCCGAAGACGCGGGTACTTACCTGCAAGCAGACCGGAACCGGGGCACCCCCTTCTCTCCATTCTAGCCTATGTGTTTTGGGCACCGCTTTGAACTCTGCACCTGACCGGCCCTGAGCTGCTGGTGTGGGGACTTTGGGGTTGCTCTGAACCCCCAACGGTGGGCTACCTTGGACCAAGAACTGAACCCTGTAAGTGTCTTACTTACCTGGTAAAACTAATCAAAACTTACCTCCCCTAGGAACTGTGAAAATTGCACTAAGTGTCCACTTTTAAAACAGCTATTTGTCAATAACTTGAAAAGTATACATGCAATTTTGATGATTTGAAGTTCCTAAAGTACTTACCTGCAATACCTTTCGAACAAGATATTACATGTTAAATTTGAACCTGTGGTTCTTAAAATAAACTAAGAAAAGATATTTTTCTATATAAAAACCTATTGGCTGGATTTGTCTCTGAGTGTGTGTACCTCATTTATTGTCTATGTGTATGTACAACAAATGCTTAACACTACTCCTTGGATAAGCCTACTGCTCGACCACACTACCACAAAATAGAGCATTAGTATTATCTATTTTTACCACTATTTTACCTCTAAGGGGAACCCTTGGACTCTGTGCATGCTATTCCTTACTTTGAAATAGCACATACAGAGCCAACTTCCTACAGCACCACTTTGAACTCTGCACCTGACCGGCCCTGAGCTGCTGGTGTGGTGACTTTGGGGTTGCTCTGAACCCCCAACGGTGGGCTACCTTGGACCAAGAACTAAGCCCTGTAAGTGTCTTACTTACCTGGTTAACCTAACAAATACTTACCTCCCCTAGGAACTGTGAAAATTGCACTAAGTGTCCACTTTTAAAACAGCTATTTGTGAATAACTTGAAAAGTATACATGCAATTTTGATGAGTTGAAGTTCCTAAAGTACTTACCTGCAATACCTTTCGAATGAGATATTACATGTAGAATTTGAACCTGTGGTTCTTAAAATAAACTAAGAAAATATATTTTTCTATATAAAAACCTATTGGCTGGATTTGTCTCTGAGTGTGTGTACCTCCTTTATTGTCTATGTGTATGTACAACAAATGCTTAACACTACTCCTTGGATAAGCCTACTGCTCGACCACACTACCACAAAATAGAGCATTAGTATTATCTCTTTTTGCCACTATCTTACCTCTAAGGGGAACCCTTGGACTCTGTGCATGCTATTCCTTACTTTGAAATAGCACATACAGAGCCAACTTCCTACAATGCCACACCCAGGATCGTCGCCGTATGTGGCTGGTTTGTGTCGCAGTTGAAGATAAAACTTGTAGAAAGAAAACATAATTTTGAACCTCGAGGAGTGATTGGCTGTCCGCACGGGCATGGGGCTTCCCTTAATATTGTGATCTCTCTAGTTGTTTGACTGGTCGACTTAATGACCTGTCCGTTTTTTTGCATATAAAACCATCAGGTGCTCTGCTCCATCTTTCACTGATGATAC
Source organism: Pleurodeles waltl (assembly GCF_031143425.1). Lineage (NCBI taxonomy): Eukaryota > Metazoa > Chordata > Amphibia > Caudata > Salamandridae > Pleurodeles > Pleurodeles waltl. The sequence continues at coordinate 1,323,001,938 of NC_090444.1, forward strand.
TTTTAGATTGCAGTCAGTCGCAGAGTGTGCACAGTAATTGTGAGTTTTCATGTTTAACTTGTAGGCTATATTTTTCAAATGTACCGCCTCTAAGTTGTGCTCTTTTATCTAGTAAGCTTTCTGTTCCTCTCCTTAATTCTTCACTCTGCTATTCCTTTCCCCCAGCCTTCGCGCCCTCAGGCAAATGAGTAGTGTGACTTAACTATTTGTCAGTGCCCCCTATATTTATTCTTACTTTGCTCGTTGCGTCTACCTTTCAGTTGTTCCTTTGTGACTTACAGGATTGAAGTGGCAATGTCTTAAGCCATGCCCATTCATGTTTCTCGGTCATGTGTTGTGCTCCTCCATCCTCGTTCCCTATCACCCATTGATTGCTGCCACTATGGGCCCGTCTGGCGATGATGATACACTTGCCCTCACTGAGAGCGAATGTTCGATAATGAGAAACCTACCATGTACTCAATGACCCTGAGCTGGACAGGGGCCCGTACAACATATTGCAGGTATACCTAGAAGCTACTATAGGTGTATTTGCAAGTAGAGCTTCCTGAGTGGGGCAAAAGGAGAGACGTTTGTGCTCTTCTCCTCTTTCAGTCTGTTCAGATTTGCTTTAGTTTCCAGCGCCAGTGAGGTAGGGATTTGCAAGGGTGATGAGTATTTACTGTTTCTTTCAACTCATCTACTAAATGGTGCCTAAAATACTGTCTTCTCATTTAGGAATGATGGCCCAAAGAAGGCTGCTGTTGTCTTAGCTACTTTTCCGAAAGGTAAGCAACCTTTTCAAGCTGGCCATTTATATTTTGTTGCTTAAATGTATTTTATTGTGCAATGTGGTGTGCTTCTCACATAGCTTTCTTAAGGCTTGGATCTCCATGCTTTGGAAACTATATGTGTGCCATAGCTTAACTCTTTATTTTGGGGGAACTTTTCTGGTCAGTATTTTGTTGGATATGCTCCGTATTTGAAAGACTGATTTGTCTATACTGCTTTTAGGAAGCACAGGTTCACTGTTTGATCGAAAAAGGTGGACTACGCTCCTGTACATGTGGTGTAAAAGCTAGCGTCAGTCTGAGTAAAGATGAGGCAATCCCGAAGCTGACTTCATGAGGAGAATTCATACAGATCTGACTCCTGAAATCTGTTTGGCTTTGCACACATGGCTATTGCTTACCGATTGCAACTAAGTGGAGTTCTCATAAAGATCAGATATGGTGGTTCTTGTGACTAGGGCAGTGATTAGACCTAAAGTGTGCTTTTAAAGGTTGACGCACTTTATGCAGCAACAATTGCTACAGCGTTCCGTTTGTATTGACCACATGTAGAAGCTTATTGATTATCAAATGGCTCTTGTTGTTTCATTTGCCAAGCTCGTATACTGTGGTGGTTAACCCAAACATTTGTCCCAAATCTCAAATCATAGACATTAATTCCTAAGAACAATTCCGTTGATCTTTGTCAGACGTACAAGATGCGTCAGTTAATGCTATCACCAAACCACCAAATCTAATGGCCAAAATGCCCCTAGTAAGACCTCAAGAACTTGCAGTTCTGTCTTGTCACAGTCATACTACTATCTTTCAGCACCCCATGCACTCTTGCTAATATTCTATTGTATTCCTCTGCCCTTTTGGCATGAATTCAGTTATGGTCCTGAAAGCTTTTACTGGGTGCAGATTTTAAATTGGCTGCAGTATTAACTTTTGAAAAATAGTAATCTCGAATGTGACTCAGAATGATATATGCAAATATTTATAAGCACCAAATGGTGTAACAAAGGTAGTCAAGTTTTGAGAATTGGCGTCAAGTGTCTCTGAATGATGTGCTGCATTAATACGTGTATTGTTGTAACATACCTGGCATCACTCATCGTGTCTAACATTTCTGGTATTTTGGAAAGTGGATGATAAGTACACTATTCTTGTTCAGTGAGTGCCAGTGAACCCACTCCTCTTTTCGCCTTCACTAAGGCAGCAGAAATCAACTGTGATAGAGCAACAGGCTTAATAATCTCTTGGTCACACATCACCCAAAAGCTCCCTCATTTCACCCCTAAGATTGAGTTGCACATCTCTTGTGTTCAACAGGATGGCACCTTTCTGCAAAATGTGTGCTCAAAACCTTTTATACAAAGAACTTTGTCATAGAAAACATCTCCAAAACATTTCAAAATATATTTCACTGGCAGAGGCATTTATCTGCTCCACCAGCAACACTTTGTTTCTGTACGTGGTGTCAGTGTGGTCCCTAATCAACCCACGTAATTAGGTGTGTGTTGTCAGATACATTATTGTGTAACTGCCCCTGTCCTTAATCTCCTAAGTGGTCTTCATACTAGCCCTAAATATTGATGTAGTACTCAGCAAACGCTACACACTTAATATAGGCGGTCTTCAATGGCACATTCATCAGAAATTCTTTAAACATGCATTGAGATAAAATAGTTGACGGTAAAGCTGAATCAGTTATACCTCTTTATCTGCTGCTAACATCCATTGTGATACTCCTTTATTCACATCATTTATTTTCTCCTTTCTGTGACTTAATCTCACTGTGCTATCATGTTCCCTAAACACACTTTTAAAAGTGGCCAGTATTTTGCACTCCTTTCCCACTGCTGGACAATCAGAATAGCTTACCTCATGTCCTTGAACCACATTTTAAACAGATAGCTCCCTTTCTCCCTTCCATTGCATAAGACCTTATTTCTCTTTACACACAACATTGACAGTAGCGTGAATCAATTATGCTTTTTCTTGCGAACCCCCGAGCAGGTTACATTAACTTCTCGAACCGCTTGGCTGTTGTAATATTTTTCTTCAGGTTTGGATTTTGGCCACAGAGCGATCTTTCATGAACATTTTTTGAATGAGCATTAGTCTCAATTTGGCCTCTGACATATCGGTCTATGCAGATTCCAGTTTCACTGTGTATCAGCTGGAAATCCTTAGTACAGCCATATATTTGTCATTAGATTCCTGCTTCCCTTGTTTCTACTAGAAGCTGTGGGCTATTACTTTGAAACGTGGTCCTATTTAAATTGCTATTTCTCTTGATTCACAGCTCCAGTGTACTCCTGCCACTTGCCAAATTCAGCTGATTTTGGCTCAATTTCCAGTAAGTGATTGCATTTCTTTGTCCCTCAGCACCCAGGGAATTAAACGGTACTTCAAATCGCTTTCTATCAATGTCTACCAAGTGATGTTTGAAAGCTCTGTGCTATTGTTTTCGCTTATTTTGTTTTGTCTGCATGGTGGAAAATTGCACTAGGTGGTTGCGCACTCCGCAGCGCTGCCATGGTTAAGCCCCACAGTTTCTCTTTAGCTTTTCATTGCACTTTGTGAAAATAACTCTGACACCAGTTTGCAACTTCCACAAAACTAGTCCCAGTGCTCTTCATTTCTTGGGTCCCCATAGCATTTAATTCAGTAAGCTGTAATTGCATGCTAGTCTTGTTGTACCAGTATAAGTTATCACTCGTCTTTTAGAACATTGGACGTTTTTGTGTCTACGATTTAGCGTGTAAACAAAAAAGGACCACTGAATTTTCTGACCTTGCTTCTAGGTGCAACTGCATACTTTGTATTGTAGGTCAGCCCCAATGTTCGCATGCTGTGATGTGTGTGCCTGACCTCGACTGATCAGCACTTTATTGCTCTGGCTGTCCTCACTCGAGCAGTATGTTAGATATCCACAGCCTTCCTGCCTGTGACGCTCCCCTCTGTTGCACTGCAGGTGTCCTGTCTGCCGCCCGCTGCACTTGATGTACTTTTTCTCGTTCTCTGGAACTGGTTCTTCGGTTGGCCACTTTTCTCCCAACTTTACACAACAGGCTCAAATCCGCTGATATTCATCGCAGAAAGGATGTGGTGATTTATACCTACAAGCAAATCGATTATTCAGAAAGAAATCTTGAACAGTTTTGTGATGGGTGTGTGAAGTAGTTTGCTTTTAATTGTCAAGAGCCTGTCTGAATACTGCCACCAGTTGGGATCCAGGCTGCAACTAATGGCCCCAGCCGGAATCTATAACATACTCATCTTTTAGGAAGTGAGAAGTTCTGGGCTTCCGACGAGCACATCAATGCAAACTCCAAAAGTAAATGGTAACCTGTAAAGCCATACTACCACCACAGAAGAATACAATAATTTGCTCTTGTTCAACAAAACTGTTTGCAGACAAGGGGAAATATGCTCACTAAACTGCAGACTCAATCCCCTCTAGGCAGTAGGATGAATTGTGTGATTTAGAGCTTTCCTCTTTCCTCTGCTCTTGTTCAACAAAACTGCAGACAAGGGGAATTATGCTCACTAAACTGCAGACTCAATCCCCTCTAGGCAGTAGGATGAATTGCGTGATTTAGAGCTTTCCTCTTCCGCTAATAGCCCACTAACGAGTATCAGCCTTTCGACGCAAAACTAAATACTGTGTAACGTCTCCATTGAATTGTGCTGCACCAAAGTCCATACCAGGGAACCAGATCACTGACTGGGTAGGAAAGACAGAGTGAAGAATGTAAGGAATGCACCCTTATTTCCACCCCTGCACCAGACCCTTTTTCGGCATGGAGGCTACAAGGCCTACCATGGGGCTCCCATGTAACCCCTGCGACATAACCTCTCTGTTATCTGGCTCATGGTCCAGCCAGATTCCATACACCACCCCTTTAGAAGGGGGAGAAGACTAAGAGGCAAAATGCCACACCCAGGATCGTCGCCGTATGTGGCTGGTTTGTGTCGCAGTTGAAGATAAAACTTGTAGAAAGAAAACATAATTTTGAACCTCGAGCAGTGATTGGCTGTCCGCACGGGCATGGGGCTTCCCTTAATATTGTGATCTCTCTAGTTGTTTGACTGGTCGACTTAATGACCTGTCCGTTTTTTTGCATATAAAACCATCAGGTGCTCTGCTCCATCTTTCACTGATGATACTTTTAGATTGCAGTCAGTCGCAGAGTGTGCACAGTAATTGTGAGTTTTCATGTTTAACTTGTAGGCTATATTTTTCAAATGTACCGCCTCTAAGTTGTGCTCTTTTATCTAGTAAGCTTTCTGTTCCTCTCCTTAATTCTTCACTCTGCTATTCCTTTCCCCCAGCCTTCGCGCCCTCAGGCAAATGAGTAGTGTGACTTAACTATTTGTCAGTGCCCCCTATATTTATTCTTACTTTGCTCGTTGCGTCTACCTTTCAGTTGTTCCTTTGTGACTTACAGGATTGAAGTGGCAATGTCTTAAGCCATGCCCATTCATGTTTCTCGGTCATGTGTTGTGCTCCTCCATCCTCGTTCCCTATCACCCATTGATTGCTGCCACTATGGGCCCGTCTGGCGATGATGATACACTTGCCCTCACTGAGAGCGAATGTTCGATAATGAGAAACCTACCATGTACTCAATGACCCTGAGCTGGACAGGGGCCCGTACAACATATTGCAGGTATACCTAGAAGCTACTATAGGTGTATTTGCAAGTAGAGCTTCCTGAGTGGGGCAAAAGGAGAGACGTTTGTGCTCTTCTCCTCTTTCAGTCTGTTCAGATTTGCTTTAGTTTCCAGCGCCAGTGAGGTAGGGATTTGCAAGGGTGATGAGTATTTACTGTTTCTTTCAACTCATCTACTAAATGGTGCCTAAAATACTGTCTTCTCATTTAGGAATGATGGCCCAAAGAAGGCTGCTGTTGTCTTAGCTACTTTTCCGAAAGGTAAGCAACCTTTTCAAGCTGGCCATTTATATTTTGTTGCTTAAATGTATTTTATTGTGCAATGTGGTGTGCTTCTCACATAGCTTTCTTAAGGCTTGGATCTCCATGCTTTGGAAACTATATGTGTGCCATAGCTTAACTCTTTATTTTGGGGGAACTTTTCTGGTCAGTATTTTGTTGGATATGCTCCGTATTTGAAAGACTGATTTGTCTATACTGCTTTTAGGAAGCACAGGTTCACTGTTTGATCGAAAAAGGTGGACTACGCTCCTGTACATGTGGTGTAAAAGCTAGCGTCAGTCTGAGTAAAGATGAGGCAATCCCGAAGCTGACTTCATGAGGAGAATTCATACAGATCTGACTCCTGAAATCTGTTTGGCTTTGCACACATGGCTATTGCTTACCGATTGCAACTAAGTGGAGTTCTCATAAAGATCAGATATGGTGGTTCTTGTGACTAGGGCAGTGATTAGACCTAAAGTGTGCTTTTAAAGGTTGACGCACTTTATGCAGCAACAATTGCTACAGCGTTCCGTTTGTATTGACCACATGTAGAAGCTTATTGATTATCAAATGGCTCTTGTTGTTTCATTTGCCAAGCTCGTATACTGTGGTGGTTAACCCAAACATTTGTCCCAAATCTCAAATCATAGACATTAATTCCTAAGAACAATTCCGTTGATCTTTGTCAGACGTACAAGATGCGTCAGTTAATGCTATCACCAAACCACCAAATCTAATGGCCAAAATGCCCCTAGTAAGACCTCAAGAACTTGCAGTTCTGTCTTGTCACAGTCATACTACTATCTTTCAGCACCCCATGCACTCTTGCTAATATTCTATTGTATTCCTCTGCCCTTTTGGCATGAATTCAGTTATGGTCCTGAAAGCTTTTACTGGGTGGAGATTTTAAATTGGCTGCAGTATTAACTTTTGAAAAATAGTAATCTCGAATGTGACTCAGAATGATATATGCAAATATTTATAAGCACCAAATGGTGTAACAAAGGTAGTCAAGTTTTGAGAATTGGCGTCAAGTGTCTCTGAATGATGTGCTGCATTAATACGTGTATTGTTGTAACATACCTGGCATCACTCATCGTGTCTAACATTTCTGGTATTTTGGAAAGTGGATGATAAGTACACATTCTTGTTCAGTGAGTGCCAGTGAACCCACTCCTCTTTTCGCCTTCACTAAGGCAGCAGAAATCAACTGTGATACAGCAACAGGCTTAATAATCTCTTGGTCACACATCACCCAAAAGCTCCCTCATTTCACCCCTAAGATTGAGTTGCACATTGTAGGAAGTTGGCTCTGTATGTGCTATTTCAAAGTAAGGAATAGCATGCACAGAGTCCAAGGGTTCCCCTTAGAGGTAAAATAGTGGTAAAAATAGATAATACTAATGCTCTATTTTGTGGTAGTGTGGTCGAGCAGTAGGCTTATCCAAGGAGTAGTGTTAAGCATTTGTTGTACATACACATAGACAATAAATGAGGTACACACACTCAGAGACAAATCCAGCCAATAGGTTTTTATATAGAAAAATATATTTTCTTAGTTTATTTTAAGAACCACAGGTTCAAATTCTACATGTAATATCTCATTCGAAAGGTATTGCAGGTAAGTACTTTAGGAACTTCAAATCATCAAAATTGCATGTATACTTTTCAAGTTATTGACAAATAGCTGTTTTAAAAGTGGACACTTAGTGCAATTTTCACAGTTCCTGGGGGAGGTAAGTTTTTGTTAGTTTTACCAGGTAAGTAGGACACTTACAGGGTTCAGTTCTTGGTCCAAGGTAGCCCACCGTTGGGGGTTCAGAGCAACCCAAAGTCACCACACCAGCAGCTCAGGGCCGGTCAGGTGCAGAGTTCAAAGTGGTGCCCAAAACACATAGGCTAGAATGGAGAGAAGGGGGTGCCCCGGTTCCGGTCTGCTTGCAGGTAAGTACCCGCGTCTTCGGAGGGCAGACCAGGGGGGTTTTGTAGGGCACCGGGGGGGACACAAGTCCACACAGAAATTTCACCCTCAGCAGCGCGGGGGCGGCCGGGTGCAGTGTAGAAACAAGCGTCGGGTTTTCAATGTTAGTCTATGAGAGATCTCGGGATCTCTTCAGCGCTGCAGGCAGGCAAGGGGGGGATTCCTCGGGGAAACCTCCACTTGGGCGAGGGAGAGGGACTCCTGGGGGTCACTTCTCCAGTGAAAGTCCGGTCCTTCAGGTCCTGGGGGCTGCGGGTGCAGGGTCTCTCCCAGGCGTCGGGACTTTAGGTTCAAAGAGTCGCGGTCAGGGGAAGCCTCGGGATTCCCTCTGCAGGCGGCGCTGTGGGGGCTCAGGGGGGACAGGTTTTGGTACTCACAGTATCAGAGTAGTCCTGGGGTCCCTCCTGAGGTGTTGGATCGCCACCAGCCGAGTCGGGGTCGCCGGGTGCAGTGTGGCAAGTCTCACGCTTCTTGCGGGGAGCTTGCAGGGTTCTTTAAAGCTGCTGGAAACAAAGTTGCAGCTTTTCTTGGAGCAGGTCCGCTGTCCTCGGGAGTTTCTTGTCTTTTCGAAGCAGGGGCAGTCCTCAGAGGATGTCGAGGTCGCTGGTCCCTTTGGAAGGCGTCGCTGGAGCAGGATCTTTGGAAGGCAGGAGACAGGCCGGTGAGTTTCTGGAGCCAAGGCAGTTGTCGTCTTCTGGTCTTCCGCTGCAGGGGTTTTCAGCTGGGCAGTCCTTCTTCTTGTAGTTGCAGGAATCTAATTTTCTAGGGTTCAGGGTAGCCCTTAAATACTAAATTTAAGGGCGTGTTTAGGTCTGGGGGGTTAGTAGCCAATGGCTACTAGCCCTGAGGGTGGGTACACCCTCTTTGTGCCTCCTCCCAAGGGGAGGGGGTCACATTCCTAACCCTATTGGGGGAATCCTCCATCTGCAAGATGGAGGATTTCTAAAAGTTAGAGTCACCTCAGCTCAGGACACCTTAGGGGCTGTCCTGACTGGTCAGTGACTCCTCCTTGTTTTTCTCATTATCTTCTCCGGCCTTGCTGCCAAAAAGTGGGGCCTGGCCGGAGGGGGCGGGCAACTCCACTAGCTGGAGTGTCCTGCTGGGTTGGCACAAAGGAGGTGAGCCTTTGAGGCTCACCGCCAGGTGTGACAATTCCTGCCTGGGGGAGGTGTTAGCATCTCCACCCAGTGCAGGCTTTGTTACTGGCCTCAGAGTGACAAAGGCACTCTCCCCATGGGGCCAGCAACATGTCTCGGTTTGTGGCAGGCTGCTAAAACTAGTCAGCCTACACAGATAGTCGGTTAAGTTTCAGGGGGCACCTCTAAGGTGCCCTCTGTGGTGTATTTTACAATAAAATGTACACTGGCATCAGTGTGCATTTATTGTGCTGAGAAGTTTGATACCAAACTTCCCAGCTTTCAGTGTAGCCATTATGGTGCTGGGGAGTTCGTGTTTGACAGACTCCCAGACCATATACTCTTATGGCTACCCTGCACTTACAATGTCTAAGGTTTTGTTTAGACACTGTAGGGGTACCATGCTCATGCACTGGTACCCTCACCTATGGTATAGTGCACCCTGCCTTAGGGCTGTAAGGCCTGCTAGAGGGGTGTCTTACCTATACTGCATAGGCAGTGAGAGGCTGGCATGGCACCCTGAGGGGAGTGCCATGTCGACTTACTCGTTTTGTTCTCACTAGCACACACAAGCTGGCAAGCAGTGTGTCTGTGCTGAGTGAGAGGTCTCCAGGGTGGCATAGGACATGCTGCAGCCCTTAGAGACCTTCCTTGGCATCAGGGCCCTTGGTACTAGAAGTACCAGTTACAAGGGACTTATCTGGATGCCAGGGTCTGCCAATTGTGGATACAAAAGTACAGGTTAGGGAAAGAACACTGGTGCTGGGGCCTGGTTAGCAGGCCTCAGCACACTTTCAATTGTAAACATAGCATCAGCAAAGGCAAAAAGTCAGGGGGCAACCATGCCAAGGAGGCATTTCCTTACACAACCCCCCCCCAAACGAAAGAGGATGAGACTAACCTTTCCCAAGAGAGTCTTCATTTTCTAAGTGGAAGAACCTGGAAAGGCCATCTGCATTGGCATGGGCAGTCCCAGGTCTGTGTTCCACTATAAAGTCCATTCCCTGTAGGGAGATGGACCACCTCAACAGTTTAGGATTTTCACCTTTCATTTGCATCAGCCATTTGAGAGGTCTGTGGTCAGTTTGAACTAGGAAGTGAGTCCCAAAGAGGTATGGTCTCAGCTTCTTCAGGGACCAAACCACAGCAAAGGCCTCCCTCTCAATGGCACTCCAACGCTGCTCCCTGGGGAGTAACCTCCTGCTAATGAAAGCAACAGGCTGGTCAAGGCCATCATCATTTGTTTGGGACAAAACTGCCCCTATCCCATGTTCAGAGGCATCAGTCTGCACAATGAACTGCTTAGAATAATCTGGAGCTTTTAGAACTGGTGCTGAGCACATTGCTTGTTTCAGGGTGTCAAAGGCCTGTTGGCATTCCACAGTCCAGTTCACTTTCTTGGGCATTTTCTTGGAGGTGAGTTCAGTGAGGGCTGTCACAATGGATCCATATCCCTTCACAAACCTCCTGTAATACCCAGTCAAGCCAAGGAATGCCCTGACTTGAGTCTGGGTTTTTGGAGCTACCCAGTCCAGAATAGTCTGGATCTTGGGTTGGAGTGGCTGAACTTGGCCTCCACCTACAAGGTGTCCCAAGTAAACCACAGTTCCCTGCCCTATCTGGCATTTGGATGCCTTGATAGAGAGGCCTGCAGATTGCAGAGCCTTCAAAACCTTCCTCAGGTGGACCAGGTGATCCTGCCAGGTGGAGCTAAAGACAGCAATATCATCAAGATAAGCTGTGCTAAAGGACTCCAAGCCAGCAAGGACTTGATTCACCAACCTTTGGAAGGTGGCAGGGGCATTCTTTAAACCAAAGGGCATAACAGTAAACTGATAATGCCCATCAGGTGTGGAGAATGCTGTCTTTTCTTTTGCTCCAGGTGCCATTTTTATTTGCCAGTACCCTGCTGTCAAGTCAAAGGTACTTAGAAATTTGGCAGCACCTAATTTATCAATGAGCTCATCAGCTCTTGGAATTGGATGGGCATCTGTCTTGGTGACAGAATTGAGCCCTCTGTAGTCCACACAAAACCTCATCTCTTTCTTTCCGTCTTTGGTGTGAGGTTTGGGGACTAAGACCACTGGGCTAGCCCAGGGGCTGTCAGAGCGCTCAATTACTCCCAATTCCAGCATCTTGTGGACTTCCATCTTGATGCTTTCTTTAACATGGTCAGATTGTCTAAAGATTTTGTTCTTGACAGGCATGCTGTCTCCTGTGTCCACATCATGGGTACACAGGTGTGTCTGACCAGGGGTTAAGGAGAAGAGTTCAGGAAACTGTTGTAGGACTCTCCTACAATCAGCTTGCTGTTGGCCAGAGAGGGTGTCTGAGTAGATCACTCCATCTACTGTACCATCTTTTGGGTCTGATGACAGAAGATCAGGGAGAGGTTCACTCTCTGCCTCCTGATCCTCATCTGTTACCATCAACAGATTGACATCAGCCCTGTCGTGGAAGAGCTTAAGGCGGTTTACATGGATCACCCTCTTGGGGCTCCTGCTTGTGCCCAGGTCCACCAAGTAGGTGACCTGACTCTTCCTCTCCAGTACTGGGTAAGGGCCACTCCATTTGTCCTGGAGTGCCCTGGGAGCCACAGGCTCCAGAACCCAGACTTTCTGCCCTGGTTGGAACTCAACCAGTGCAGCCTTTTGGTCATACCAAAACTTCTGGAGCTGTTGGCTGGCCTCAAGGTTTTTGGTTGCCTTTTCCATGTACTCTGCCATCCTAGAGCGAAGGCCAAGTACATAGTCCACTATGTCTTGTTTTGGCTCATGGAGAGGTCTCTCCCAGCCTTCTTTAGCAAGAGCAAGGGGTCCCCTTACAGGATGACCAAACAGAAGTTCAAAGGGTGAGAATCCTACTCCCTTCTGTGGCACCTCTCTGTAAGCGAAAAGCAGACATGGCAAGAGGACATCCCATCTCCTTTTGAGCTTTTCTGGGAGCCCCATGATCATGCCTTTTAATGTCTTGTTGAATCTCTCAACCAAGCCATTAGTTTGTGGATGGTATGGTGTAGTGAATTTATAAGTCACTCCACACTCATTCCACATGTGCTTTAGGTATGCTGACATGAAGTTGGTACCTCTGTCAGACACCACCTCCTTAGGGAAACCCACTCTGGTAAAGATACCAATGAGGGCCTTGGCTACTGCAGGGGCAGTAGTCGACCTAAGGGGAATAGCTTCAGGATACCTGGTAGCATGATCCACTACTACCAGGATATACATATTTCCTGAGGCTGTGGGAGGTTCTAGTGGACCAACTATGTCCACACCCACTCTTTCAAAGGGAACCCCCACCACTGGAAGTGGAATGAGGGGGGCCTTTGGATGTCCACCTGTCTTACCACTGGCTTGACAGGTGGGGCAGGAGAGGCAAAACTCCTTAACCATGTTGGACATATTGGGCCAGTAGAAGTGGTTGACTAACCTCTCCCACGTCTTGGTTTGTCCCAAATGTCCAGCAAGGGGAATGTCATGGGCCAATGTTAGGATGAACTCTCTGAACAGCTGAGGCACTACCACTCTCCTAGTGGCACCAGGTTTGGGGTCTCTGGCCTCAGTGTACAGGAGTCCATCTTCCCAATAGACCCTATGCGTTCCATTTTTCTTGCCTTTGGACTCTTCAGCAGCTTGCTGCCTAAGGCCTTCAAGGGAGGGACAGGTTTCTTGTCCCTTACACAGCTCCTCCCTTGAGGGTCCCCCTGGGCCTAAGAGCTCAACCTGATAAGGTTCAAGCTCCAAAGGCTCAGTTCCCTCAGAGGGCAGAACTTCTTCCTGAGAAGAGAGGTTCCCTTTCTTTTGCTGTGTTGCAGTTGGTTTCCCAACTGACTTTCCTGTTCTCTTGGTAGGCTGGGCCATTCTTCCAGACTCCAGCTCTATTTGTTCACCCTGTGCCTTGCACTGTGCTCTTGTTTTCACACACACTAGTTCAGGGATACCCAGCATTGCTGCATGGGTTTTTAGTTCTACCTCAGCCCATGCTGAGGACTCCAGGTCATTTCCAAGCAGACAGTCCACTGGGATATTTGAGGAGACCACCACCTGTTTCAGGCCATTGACCCCTCCCCATTCTAAAGTAACCATTGCCATGGGATGTACTTTTCTCTGATTGTCAGCGTTGGTGACTGTGTAAGTTTTTCCAGTCAGGTATTGGCCAGGGGAAACCAGTTTCTCTGTCACCATGGTGACACTGGCACCTGTATCCCTCAGGCCCTCTATTCTAGTCCCATTAATTAAGAGTTGCTGTCTGTATTTTTGCATGTTAGGCGGCCAGACAGCTAGTGTGGCTAAATCCACCCCACCCTCAGAAACTAGAATAGCTTCAGTGTGGACCCTGATTTGCTCTGGGCACACTGTTGATCCCACTTGGAGACTAGCCATACCAGTGTTACCTGGATGGGAGTTTGGAGTGGAACCTTTCTTGGGACAGGCCTTGTCTCCAGTTTGGTGTCCATGCTGTTTACAGCTATGACACCAGGCCTTTTTGGGATCAAAGTTTTTACCCTTGTACCCATTGTTTTGTGAAGAGGCTCTGGGCCCACCCTCCTGTGCAGGTTTTTGGGGGCCTGTAGAAGACTCTTTACTATTTTTAGTTTTGGTTGTCTCATCACCCTTCCCCTGGGGAGTCTTTGTGACCCCTTTCTTTTGGTCACCCCCTGTTGAAGTCTTGGACACCCTTGTCTTGACCCAATGGTCCGCCTTCTTTCCCAATTCTTGGGGAGAAATTGGTCCTAGGTCTACCAGATGCTGATGCAGTTTATCATTGAAACAATTACTTAACAGGTGTTCTTTCACAAATAAATTGTACAGCCCATCATAATTACTTACACCACTGCCTTGAATCCAACCATCTAGTGTTTTCACTGAGTAGTCAACAAAGTCAACCCAGGTCTGGCTCGAGGATTTTTGAGCCCCCCTGAACCTAATCCTGTACTCCTCAGTGGAGAATCCAAAGCCCTCAATCAGGGTACCCTTCATGAGGTCATAAGATTCTGCATCTTGTCCAGAGAGTGTGAGGAGTCTATCCCTACACTTTCCTGTGAACATTTCCCAAAGGAGAGCACCCCAGTGAGATCTGTTCACTTTTCTGGTTACACAAGCCCTCTCAAAAGCTGTGAACCATTTGGTGATGTCATCACCATCTTCATATTTAGTTACAATCCCTTTAGGGATTTTCAACATGTCAGGAGAATCTCTGACCCTATTTATGTTGCTGCCACCATTGATGGGTCCTAGGCCCATCTCTTGTCTTTCCCTCTCTATGGCTAGGATCTGTCTTTCCAAAGCCAATCTTTTGGCCATCCTGGCTAACTGGATGTCCTCTTCACTGGGGCTATCCTCAGTGATTTCAGAGGTGTTGGTCTCTCCTGTGAGGGAACCAGCATCTCTGACTATTATTTTAGGAGTCAGGGTTTGAGGGACCCTGTTCTCCCTAGATAGGACTGGTAGGGGGGAATTGTCCTCCAAGTCACTATCCTCTTCCTCTGAGTTGCCACCCTCAGAGGGGTTGGCCTTTTCAAACTCTGCCAAAAGCTCCTGGAGCTGTATTTTGGTAGGTTTGGGGCCCATTGTTATTTTCTTTATTTTACAGAGTGACCTTAGCTCCCTCATCTTAAGATGGAGGTAAGGTGTGGTGTCGAGTTCCACCACAGTCACATCTGTGCTAGACATTTTGCTTCTAAAAGTTGGAATATTTTTTAAGAATCTACAACTGGTTCTAGAATCTAATTCAAACTTTTACAAACTTTTAAACTCTAAAAGAAATGCTAAACAGGATCTAACACAAGGCCCTAGCAGGTCTTTTAAGAATTTAGAAAACTTTTCAAATTGCAAAAATCAATTTCTAATGACAATTTTGGAATTTGTCGTGTGATCAGGTATTGGCTGAGTAGTCCAGCAAATGCAAAGTCTTGTACCCCACCGCTGATCCACCAATGTAGGAAGTTGGCTCTGTATGTGCTATTTCAAAGTAAGGAATAGCATGCACAGAGTCCAAGGGTTCCCCTTAGAGGTAAAATAGTGGTAAAAATAGATAATACTAATGCTCTATTTTGTGGTAGTGTGGTCGAGCAGTAGGCTTATCCAAGGAGTAGTGTTAAGCATTTGTTGTACATACACATAGACACTAAATGAGGTACACACACTCAGAGACAAATCCAGCCAATAGGTTTTTATATAGAAAAATATCTTTTCTTAGTTTATTTTAAGAACCACAGGTTCAAATTCTACATGTAATATCTCATTCGAAAGGTATTGCAGGTAAGTACTTTAGGAACTTCAAATCATCAAAATTGCATGTATACTTTTCAAGTTATTGACAAATAGCTGTTTTAAAAGTGGACACTTAGTGCAATTTTCACAGTTCCTGGGGGAGGTAAGTTTTTGTTAGTTTTACCAGGTAAGTAGGACACTTACAGGGTTCAGTTCTTGGTCCAAGGTAGCCCACCGTTGGGGGTTCAGAGCAACCCCAAAGTCACCACACCAGCAGCTCAGGGCCGGTCAGGTGCAGAGTTCAAAGTGGTGCCCAAAACACATAGGCTAGAATGGAGAGAAGGGGGTGCCCCGGTTCCGGTCTGCTTGCAGGTAAGTACCCGCGTCTTCGGAGGGCAGACCAGGGGGGTTTTGTAGGGCACCGGGGGGGACACAAGTCCACACAGAAATTTCACCCTCAGCAGCGCGGGGGCGGCCGGGTGCAGTGTAGAAACAAGCGTCGGGTTTTCAATGTTAGTCTATGAGAGATCTCGGGATCTCTTCAGCGCTGCAGGCAGGCAAGGGGGGGATTCCTCGGGGAAACCTCCACTTGGGCGAGGGAGAGGGACTCCTGGGGGTCACTTCTCCAGTGAAAGTCCGGTCCTTCAGGTCCTGGGGGCTGCGGGTGCAGGGTCTCTCCCAGGCGTCGGGACTTTAGGTTCAAAGAGTCGCGGTCAGGGGAAGCCTCGGGATTCCCTCTGCAGGCGGCGCTGTGGGGGCTCAGGGGGGACAGGTTTTGGTACTCACAGTATCAGAGTAGTCCTGGGGTCCCTCCTGAGGTGTTGGATCGCCACCAGCCGAGTCGGGGTCGCCGGGTGCAGTGTGGCAAGTCTCACGCTTCTTGCGGGGAGCTTGCAGGGTTCTTTAAAGCTGCTGGAAACAAAGTTGCAGCTTTTCTTGGAGCAGGTCCGCTGTCCTCGGGAGTTTCTTGTCTTTTCGAAGCAGGGGCAGTCCTCAGAGGATGTCGAGGTCGCTGGTCCCTTTGGAAGGCGTCGCTGGAGCAGGATCTTTGGAAGGCAGGAGACAGGCCGGTGAGTTTCTGGAGCCAAGGCAGTTGTCGTCTTCTGGTCTTCCGCTGCAGGGGTTTTCAGCTGGGCAGTCCTTCTTCTTGTAGTTGCAGGAATCTAATTTTCTAGGGTTCAGGGTAGCCCTTAAATACTAAATTTAAGGGCGTGTTTAGGTCTGGGGGGTTAGTAGCCAATGGCTACTAGCCCTGAGGGTGGGTACACCCTCTTTGTGCCTCCTCCCAAGGGGAGGGGGTCACATTCCTAACCCTATTGGGGGAATCCTCCATCTGCAAGATGGAGGATTTCTAAAAGTTAGAGTCACCTCAGCTCAGGACACCTTGGGGGCTGTCCTGACTGGTCAGTGACTCCTCCTTGTTTTTCTCATTATCTTCTCCGGCCTTGCCGCCAAAAAGTGGGGCCTGGCCGGAGGGGGCGGGCAACTCCACTAGCTGGAGTGTCCTGCTGGGTTGGCACAAAGGAGGTGAGCCTTTGAGGCTCACCGCCAGGTGTGACAATTCCTGCCTGGGGGAGGTGTTAGCATCTCCACCCAGTGCAGGCTTTGTTACTGGCCTCAGAGTGACAAAGGCACTCTCCCCATGGGGCCAGCAACATGTCTCGGTTTGTGGCAGGCTGCTAAAACTAGTCAGCCTACACAGATAGTCGGTTAAGTTTCAGGGGGCACCTCTAAGGTGCCCTCTGGGGTGTATTTTACAATAAAATGTACACTGGCATCAGTGTGCATTTATTGTGCTGAGAAGTTTGATACCAAACTTCCCAGCTTTCAGTGTAGCCATTATGGTGCTGGGGAGTTCGTGTTTGACAGACTCCCAGACCATATACTCTTATGGCTACCCTGCACTTACAATGTCTAAGGTTTTGTTTAGACACTGTAGGGGTACCATGCTCATGCACTGGTACCCTCACCTATGGTATAGTGCACCCTGCCTTAGGGCTGTAAGGCCTGCTAGAGGGGTGTCTTACCTATACTGCATAGGCAGTGAGAGGCTGGCATGGCACCCTGAGGGGAGTGCCATGTCGACTTACTCGTTTTGTTCTCACTAGCACACACAAGCTGGCAAGCAGTGTGTCTGTGCTGAGTGAGAGGTCTCCAGGGTGGCATAAGACATGCTGCAGCCCTTAGAGACCTTCCTTGGCATCAGGGCCCTTGGTACTAGAAGTACCAGTTACAAGGGACTTATCTGGATGCCAGGGTCTGCCAATTGTGGATACAAAAGTACAGGTTAGGGAAAGAACACTGGTGCTGGGGCCTGGTTAGCAGGCCTCAGCACACTTTCAATTGTAAACATAGCATCAGCAAAGGCAAAAAGTCAGGGGGCAACCATGCCAAGGAGGCATTTCCTTACACACATCTCTTGTGTTCAACAGGATGGCACCTTTCTGCAAAATGTGTGCTCAAAACCTTTTATACAAAGAACTTTGTCATAGAAAACATCTCCAAAACATTTCAAAATATATTTCACTGGCAGAGGCATTTATCTGCTCCACCAGCAACACTTTGTTTCTGTACGTGGTGTCAGTGTGGTCCCTAATCAACCCACGTAATTAGGTGTGTGTGGTCAGATACATTATTGTGTAACTGCCCCTGTCCTTAATCTCCTAAGTGGTCTTCATACTAGCCCTAAATATTGATGTAGTACTCAGCAAACGCTACACACTTAATATAGGCGGTCTTCAATGGCACATTCATCAGAAATTCTTTAAACATGCATTGAGATAAAATAGTTGACGGTAAAGCTGAATCAGTTATACCTCTTTATCTGCTGCTAACATCCATTGTGATACTCCTTTATTCACATCATTTATTTTCTCCTTTCTGTGACTTAATCTCACTGTGCTATCATGTTCCCTAAACACACTTTTAAAAGTGGCCAGTATTTTGCACTCCTTTCCCACTGCTGGACAATCGGAATAGCTTACCTCATGTCCTTGAACCACATTTTAAACAGATAGCTCCCTTTCTCCCTTCCATTGCATAAGACCTTATTTCTCTTTACACACAACATTGACAGTAGCGTGAATCAATTATGCTTTTTCTTGCGAACCCCCGAGCAGGTTACATTAACTTCTCGAACCGCTTGGCTGTTGTAATATTTTTCTTCAGGTTTGGATTTTGGCCACAGAGCGATCTTTCATGAACATTTTTTGATTGAGCATTAGTCTCAATTTGGCCTCTGACATATCGGTCTATGCAGATTCCAGTTTCACTGTGTATCAGCTGGAAATCCTTAGTACAGCCATATATCTGTCATTAGATTCCTGCTTCCCTTGTTTCTACTAGAAGCTGTGGGCTATTACTTTGAAACGTGGTCCTATTTAAATTGCTATTTCTCTTGATTCACAGCTCCAGTGTACTCCTGCCACTTGCCAAATTCAGCTGATTTTGGCTCAATTTCCAGTAAGTGATTGCATTTCTTTGTCCCTCAGAACCCAGGGAATTAAACGGTACTTCAAATCGCTTTCTATCAATGTCTACCAAGTGATGTTTGAAAGCTCTGTGCTATTGTTTTCGCTTATTTTGTTTTGTCTGCATGGTGGAAAATTGCACTAGGTGGTTGCGCACTCCGCAGCGCTGCCATGGTTAAGCCCCACAGTTTCTCTATAGCTTTTCATTGCACTTTGTGAAAATAACTCTGACACCAGTTTGCAACTTCCACAAAACTAGTCCCAGTGCTCTTCATTTCTTGGGTCCCCATAGCATTTAATTCAGTAAGCTGTAATTGCATGCTAGTCTTGTTGTACCAGTATAAGTTATCACTCGTCTTTTAGAACATTGGACGTTTTTGTGTCTACGATTTAGCGTGTAAACAAAAAAGGACCACTGAATTTTCTGACCTTGCTTCTAGGTGCAACTGCATACTTTGTATTGTAGGTCAGCCCCAATGTTCGCATGCTGTGATGTGTGTGCCTGACCTCGACTGATCAGCACTTTATTGCTCTGGCTGTCCTCACTCGAGCAGTATGTTAGATATCCACAGCCTTCCTGCCTGTGACGCTCCCCTCTGTTGCACTGCAGGTGTCCTGTCTGCCGCCCGCTGCACTTGATGTACTTTTTCTCGTTCTCTGGAACTGGTTCTTCGGTTGGCCACTTTTCTCCCAACTTTACACAACAGGCTCAAATCCGCTGATATTCATCGCAGAAAGGATGTGGTGATTTATACCTACAAGCAAATCGATTATTCAGAAAGAAATCTTGAACAGTTTTGTGATGGGTGTGTGAAGTAGTTTGCTTTTAATTGTCAAGAGCCTGTCTGAATACTGCCACCAGTTGGGATCCAGGCTGCAACTAATGGCCCCAGCCGGAATCTATAACATACTCATCTTTTAGGAAGTGAGAAGTTCTGGGCTTCCGACGAGCACATCAATGCAAACTCCAAAAGTAAATGGTAACCTGTAAAGCCATACTACCACCACAGAAGAATACAATAATTTGCTCTTGTTCAACAAAACTGTTTGCAGACAAGGGGAAATATGCTCACTAAACTGCAGACTCAATCCCCTCTAGGCAGTAGGATGAATTGTGTGATTTAGAGCTTTCCTCTTTCCTCTGCTCTTGTTCAACAAAACTGCAGACAAGGGGAATTATGCTCACTAAACTGCAGACTCAATCCCCTCTAGGCAGTAGGATGAATTGCGTGATTTAGAGCTTTCCTCTTCCGCTAATAGCCCACTAACGAGTATCAGCCTTTCGACGCAAAACTAAATACTGTGTAACGTCTCCATTGAATTGTGCTGCACCAAAGTCCATACCAGGGAACCAGATCACTGACTGGGTAGGAAAGACAGAGTGAAGAATGTAAGGAATGCACCCTTATTTCCACCCCTGCACCAGACCCTTTTTCGGCATGGAGGCTACAAGGCCTACCATGGGGCTCCCATGTAACCCCTGCGACATAACCTCTCTGTTATCTGGCTCATGGTCCAGCCAGATTCCATACACCACCCCTTTAGAAGGGGGAGAAGACTAAGAGGCAAAATGCCTGTAAAGAAATGGCTCCCTGTTGCAGTTACCCCCCACTTTTTGCCTGATACTGATGCTGACTTGACTGAGAAGTGTGCTGGGACCCTGCTAACCAGGCCCCAGCACCAGTGTTCCTTCACCTAAAAGGTACCATTGTATCCACAATTGGCACACCCTGGCATTCAGATAAGTCCCTTGTATCTGGTACTTCTAGTACCAAGGGCCCTGATGCCAAGAAAGGTCTCTAAGGGCTGCAGCATGTCTTATGCCACCCTAGAGACCCCTCACTCAGCACAGACACACTGCTTACAAGCCTGTGTGTGCTAGTGAGAACAAAATGAGTAAGACGACATGGCACTCCCCTCAGGGTGCCATGCCAGCCTCTCACTGCCTATGCAGTATAGGTAAGACACCCCTCTAGCAGGCCTTACAGCCCTAAGGCAGGGTGCACTATACCATAGGTGAGGGTACCAGTGCATGAGCACTGTGCCCCTACAGTGTCTAAACAAAACCTTAGACATTGTAAGTGCAGGGTAGCCATAAGAGTATATGGTCTGGGAGTCTATTTTACACGAACTCCACAGCACCATAATGGCTACACTGAAAACTGGGAAGTTTGGTATCAAACTTCTCAGCACAATAAATGCACACTGATGCCAGTGTACATTTTATTGTAAAATACACCACAGAGGGCACCTTAGAGGTGCCCCCTGAAACTTAACCAACTATCTGTGTAGGCTGACTGGTTCCAGCAGCCTGCCACACTAGAGACATGTTGCTGGCCCCATGGGGAGAGTGCCTTTGTCACTCTGAGGCCAGTAACAAAGCCTGCACTGGGTGGAGATGCTAACACCTCCCCCAGGCAGGAGCTGTGACACCTGGCGGTGAGCCTCAAAGGCTCACCCCTTTGTCACAGCCCAGCAGGGCACTCCAGCTTAGTGGAGTTGCCCGCCCCCTCCGGCCACGGCCCCCACTTTTGGCGGCAAGGCTGGAGGGAACAAAGAAAGCAACAAGGAGGAGTCACTGGCCAGTCAGGACAGCCCCTAAGGTGTCCTGAGCTGAAGTGACTCTAACTTTTAGAAATCCTCCATCTTGCAGATGGAGGATTCCCCCAATAGGGTTAGGATTGTGACCCCCTCCCCTTGGGAGGAGGCACAAAGAGGGTGTACCCACCCTCAGGGCTAGTAGCCATTGGCTACTAACCCCCCAGACCTAAACACGCCCTTAAATTTAGTATTTAAGGGCTACCCTGAACCCTAGAAAATCAGATTCCTGCGACAACAAGAAGAAGGACTGCCCAGCTGAAAACCCCTGCAGAGGAAGACCAGAAGACAACAACTGCCTTGGCTCCAGAAACTCACCGGCCTGTCTCCTGCCTTCCAAAGAACTCTGCCCCAGCGACGCCTTCCAAAGGGACCAGCGACCTCTGAATCCTCTGAGGACTGCCCTGCTTCAACGACGACAAGAAACTCCCGAGGACAGCGGACCTGCTCCAAAAAGACTGCAACTTTGTTTCAAGAAGCAGCTTTAAAGAACCCTGCAACTCCCCGCAAGAAGCGTGAGACTTGCAACACTGCACCCGGCGACCCCGACTCGGCTGGTGGAGAACCAACACCTCAGGGAGGACCCCCGGACTACTCTCCGACTGTGAGTACCAAAACTTGTCCCCCCTGAGCCCCCACAGCGCCGCCTGCAGAGGGAATCCCGAGGCTTCCCCTGACCGCGACTCTCTGAATCCTAAGTCCCGACACCTGGGAGAGACCCTGCACCCGCAGCCCCCAGGACCTGAAGGACCGGACTTTCACTGGAGGAGTGACCCCCAGGAGTCCCTCTCCCTTGATCAAGTGGAGGTTTCCCCGAGGAACCCCCCCCTTGCCTGCCTGCAGCGCTGAAGGGATCCCGAGATCTCTCATAGACTAACATTGCGAACCCGACGCTTGTTTCTACACTGCACCCGGCCGCCCCCGCGCCGCTGAGGGTGAAATTTCTGTGTGGGCTTGTGTCCCCCCCGGTGCCCTACAAAACCCCCCTGGTCTGCCCTCCGAAGACGCGGGTACTTACCTGCAAGCAGACCGGAACCGGGGCACCCCCTTCTCTCCATTCTAGCCTATGTGTTTTGGGCACCACTTTGAACTCTGCACCTGACCGGCCCTGAGCTGCTGGTGTGGTGACTTTGGGGTTGCTCTGAACCCCCAACGGTGGGCTACCTTGGACCAAGAACTAAGCCCTGTAAGTGTCTTACTTACCTGGTTAACCTAACAAATACTTACCTCCCCTAGGAACTGTGAAAATTGCACTGTGTCCACTTTTAAAACAGCTATTTGTGAATAACTTGAAAAGTATACATGCAATTTTGATGAGTTGAAGTTCCTAAAGTACTTACCTGCAATACCTTTCGAATGAGATATTACATGTAGAATTTGAACCTGTGGTTCTTAAAATAAACTAAGAAAAGATATTTTTCTATATAAAAACCTATTGGCTGGATTTGTCTCTGAGTGTGTGTACCTCCTTTATTGTCTATGTGTATGTACAACAAATGCTTAACACTACTCCTTGGATAAGCCTACTGCTCGACCACACTACCACAAAATAGAGCATTAGTATTATCTCTTTTTGCCACTATCTTACCTCTAAGGGGAACCCTTGGACTCTGTGCATGCTATTCCTTACTTTGAAATAGCACATACAGAGCCAACTTCCTACATTGGTGGATCAGCGGTGGGGTACAAGACTTTGCATTTGCTGGACTACTCAGCCAATACCTGATCACACGACAAATTCCAAAATTGTCATTAGAGATTGATTTTTGCAATTTGAAATTTTTCTAAATTCTTAAAAGTCCTGCTAGGGCCTTGTGTTAGATCCTGTTTAGCATTTCTTTTTAGAGTTTAAACGTTTGTTAAAAGTTTGAAATTAGATTCTAGAAACAGTTTTAGATTCTTTAAAAAGCCTTCCAACTTTTAGCAAAATAATGTCTGATACAGAGATGAATGTGGTGGAACTCGACACCACACCTTACCTCCATCTTAAGATGAGGGAGCTAAGGTCTCTCTGTAATATAAAGAAAATAACCATTGGCTCCAGACCTACCAAAATTCAGCTCCAGGAGCTGTTGGCAGAGTTTGAAAAAGCCAACCCCTCTGAGGATGACTTCACAGAGGAAGAAATTAGTGACTTGGAGGGCAATTCCCCCCTTCCAGTCCTAAATAGGGAGACCAGGGCCTCTCAAGCCCTGTCTCCAAAAATGATAGTCAGAAATGTTGCTTCCCTCACAGGAGGGTCCAGCATTTCTGAAATCACTGAGGATGCTCTCAGTGAAGATGACCCCCTGTTAGCCAGGATGGTCAAAAGATTGGCTTTGGAAAAGCAGCTCCTAGCCATAGAAAGGGAAAGAAAAGAGATGGGCCTAGGTCCCATCGATGGTGGCAGCAACTTAAATAGGGTCAGAGATTCTCCTGACATCCTAAAAATCCCCAAAGGGATTGTAACAAAATATGAAGCTGGTGATGACATCACCAAATGGTTCACAGCTTTTGAGAGGGCTTGTGTAACCAGAAAAGTGAACAGATCTCACTGGGGTGCTCTCCTTTGGGAAATGTTCACTGGAAAGTGTAGGGATAGACTCCTCACACTCTCTGGAAAAGATGCAGAATCTTATGACCTCATGAAGGGTACCCTGATTGAGGGCTTTGGATTCTCCACTGAGGAGTATAGAATTAGATTCAGGGGGGCTCAAAAATCCTCGAGCCAGACCTGGGTTGATTTTGTAGACTACTCAGTAAAAACACTAGATGGTTGGTTAACTGGAAATGAAGTGTGTGACTATGTTGGGCTTTATAATTTGTTTATGAAAGAACACATTTTAAGTAACTGCTTCAATGACAAGTTGCATCAGTATCTGGTAGACCTAGGTCCAATTTCTCCCCAAGAATTGGGAAAGAAGGCAGACCACTGGGTCAAGACTAGGGTAACCAAAACTCCCCAGGAGAAAGTGGGTGACACTAGAAACAAAGAAAAAGAGTCCTCTGTAGGCCCCCAAAAACCAGAACAGGTGGGTGGGCCCCAAGACACAACCCAAAACAAAGGTGGGTACCAGGGTAAGAACTGGGATGCCACTAAGGCCTGGTGCCACAACTGTAAACAGTCTGGGCACCACACCAAGGACACTTCTTGTCCCAAAAACAAACCCCAGAACAAAATTCCTGGGGTAACCAGTGTAGCCATGGGAGATGACTCCTCAGATGAGGAGGTCTTCCTAGCCTTCAACTGGAAACAGGGCCCAACAGGTGAGTTGGAGATTCCAGAGGGAAGTAGACACTTCCACCACCTACTGGTGAATGGAATCCCAACCACTGCCCTGAGAGACACTTGTGCCAGTCACACTATTGTGCATGACAGGCTGGTGCTCTCAAACCAGTACATCCCAGGTGAGACTGCCAGGGTAAGAGTTAGCCTAGACAGGGTCACTAAGAGGCCTGTGGCTTTAGTGCCCATAGAAGTGGGTGGCACTCTTAGCTGGAGAAGGGTAGTAGTCAGTACAGACCTCCCCCTTGATTGTCTCCTTGGAAATGACTACCCAGAGGTTAGTCAGAGCCCAAGAGAGGAACTGGTTCAGTGCCAGTCCTCTCCCAAGGATTCTGGAAGTCCTGCCTCTGCAGTAAATGCAAGCAGGCCCCAGAAGAAGAAGAAAAGAAAACAGAGTAGGAAGGGTGGACAACCTTTAGCCAAGGTTACAGCAAGCCAAGGAGATTCTGCTCCAGTAGGGGAGAACTCCAAAAATGGCCCTGATAAAGTCCAACCTGACCCACAAGAAGTCCTGGCTAGTCAGGCAACTGTTAAACCTGAGTGGGTGGCTCCTCAGCTAACAGAAGAAAGAGTGGAAGAAGGGTGTTTACTACAAGATGTGGTAACCCCCCACTCCAATACAGCAGACAGGCAACCTGAACCCAAAGAAGCCTGTAACTTAGCCCCTTCCCTTTTAGGTGAAGAGCTAAAGGTGTGGTTCTGGGCACTGACAGCTGTCAGTGGCCTCTGCTGGGTGTTAGCCTTTATGGCTGCACTATCCTTAGCATGGTGGTCTGACCCCATGCCAAATAGCAAGTTAGGCCCCCTGACCCTATTGGTCATGGTGGGGTTACTCCAGCTCTGGGTAACTGTAAGGAAATGCCTCCTTGGCATGGTTGCCCCCTGACTTTTTGCCTTTGCTGATGCTATGTTTACAATTGAAAGTGTGCTGAGGCCTGCTAACCAGGCCCCAGCGCCAGTGTTCTTTCCCTAACCTGTACTTTTGTATCCACAATTGGCAGACCCTGGCATCCAGATAAGTCCCTTGTAACTGGTACTTCAAGTACCAAGGGCCCTGATGCCAAGGAAGGTCTCTAAGGGCTGCAGCATGTCTTATGCCACCCTGGAGACCTCTCACTCAGCACAGACACACTGCTTGCCAGCTTGTGTGTGCTAGTGAGGACAAAACGAGTAAGTCGACATGGCACTCCCCTCAGGGTGCCATGCCAGCCTCTCACTGCCTATGCAGTATAGGTAAGACACCCCTCTAGCAGGCCTTACAGCCCTAAGGCAGGGTGCACTATACCATAGGTGAGGGTACCAGTGCATGAGCATGGTACCCCTACAGTGTCTAAACCAAACCTTAGACATTGCAAGTGCAGGGTAGCCATAAGAGTATATGGTCTGGGAGTCTGTCAAACACGAACTCCACAGCACCATAATGGCTACACTGAAAACTGGGAAGTTTGGTATCAAACTTCTCAGCACAATAAATGATGCCAGTGTACATTTTATTGTAAAATACACCACAGAGGGCACCTTAGAGGTGCCCCCTGAAACT
This sequence comes from Pleurodeles waltl, assembly GCF_031143425.1. Classification (NCBI taxonomy): domain Eukaryota; kingdom Metazoa; phylum Chordata; class Amphibia; order Caudata; family Salamandridae; genus Pleurodeles; species Pleurodeles waltl. Next base: position 1,323,027,841 of record NC_090444.1, read on the forward strand.
TAACCGACTATCTGTGTAGGCTGACTAGTTTTAGCAGCCTGCCACAAACCGAGACATGTTGCTGGCCCCATGGGGAGAGTGCCTTTGTCACTCTGAGGCCAGTAACAAAGCCTGCACTGGGTGGAGATGCTAACACCTCTCCCAGGCAAGAATTGTCACACCTGGCGGTGAGCCTCAAAGGCTCACCTCCTTTGTGCCAACCCAGCAGGACACTCCAGCTAGTGGAGTTGCCCGCCCCCTCCGGCCAGGCCCCACTTTTGGCGGCAAGGCCGGAGAAAATAATGAGAATAACAAGGAGGAGTCACTGGCCAGTCAGGACAGCCCCTAAGGTGTCCTGAGCTGAGGTGACTCTAACTTTTAGAAATCCTCCATCTTGCAGATGGAGGATTCCCCCAATAGGGTTAGGATTGTGACCCCCTCCCCTTGGGAGGAGGCACAAAGAGGGTGTACCCACCCTCAGGGCTAGTAGCCATTAGCTACTAACCCCCCAGACCTAAACACGCCCTTAAATTTAGTATTTAAGGGCTACCCTGAACCCTAGAAAATTAGATTCCTGCAACTACAAGAAGAAGGACTGCCTAGCTGAAAACCCCTGCAGCGGAAGACCAGAAGACGACAACTGCCTTGGCTCCAGAAACTCACCGGCCTGTCTCCTGCCTTCCAAAGATCCTGCTCCAGCGACGCCTTCCAAAGGGACCAGCGACCTCGACATCCTCTGAGGACTGCCCCTGCTTCGAAAAGACAAGAAACTCCCGAGGACAGCGGACCTGCTCCAAGAAAAGCTGCAACTTTGTTTCCAGCAGCTTTAAAGAACCCTGCAAGCTCCCCGCAAGAAGCGTGAGACTTGCAACACTGCACCCGGCGACCCCGACTCGGCTGGTGGCGATCCAACACCTCAGGAGGGACCCCAGGACTACTCTGATACTGTGAGTACCAAAACCTGTCCCCCCTGAGCCCCCACAGCGCCGCCTGCAGAGGGAATCCCGAGGCTTCCCCTGACCGCGACTCTTTGAACCTAAAGTCCCGACGCCTGGGAGAGACCCTGCACCCGCAGCCCCCAGGACCTGAAGGACCGGACTTTCACTGGAGAAGTGACCCCCAGGAGTCCCTCTCCCTTGCCCAAGTGGAGGTTTCCCCGAGGAATCCCCCCCTTGCCTGCCTGCAGCGCTGAAGAGATCCCGAGATCTCTCATAGACTAACATTGCGAACCCGACGCTTGTTTCTACACTGCACCCGGCCGCCCCCGCGCCGCTGAGGGTGAAATTTCTGTGTGGACCTGTGTCCCCCCCGGTGCCCTACAAAACCCCCCTGGTCTGCCCTCCGAAGACGCGGGTACTTACCTGCAAGCAGACCGGAACCGGGGCACCCCCTTCTCTCCATTCTAGCCTATGTGTTTTGGGCACCACTTTGAACTCTGCACCTGACCGGCCCTGAGCTGCTGGTGTGGTGACTTTGGGGTTGCTCTGAACCCCCAACGGTGGGCTACCTTGGACCAAGAACTGAACCCTGTAAGTGTCCTACTTACCTGGTAAAACTAACAAAAACTTACCTCCCCCAGGAACTGTGAAAATTGCACTAAGTGTCCACTTTTGAAATAGCTATTTGTGAATAACTTGAAAAGTATACAAGCAATTTTGATGATTTGAAGTTCCTAAAGTACTTACCTGCAATACCTTTCGAATGAGATATTCCATGTAGAATTTGAACCTGTGGTTCTTAAAATAAACTAAGAAAAGATATTTTTCTATATAAAAACCTATTGGCTGGATTTGTCTCTGAGTGTGTGTACCTCATTTATTGTCTTGTGTATGTGCAACAAATGCTTAACACTACTCCTTGGATAAGCCTACTGCTCGACCACACTACCACAAAATAGAGCATTAGTATTATCTATTTTTTACCACTATTTTACCTCTAAGGGGAACCCTTGGATTCTGTGCATGCTATTCCTTACTTTGAAATAGCACATACAGAGCCAACTTCCTACATTGGTGGATCAGCGGTGGGGTACAAGACTTTGCATTTGCTGGACTGCTCAGCCAATACCTGATCACACGACAAATTCCAAAATTGTCATTAGAAATTGATTTTTGCAATTTGAAAAGTTTTCTAAATTCTTAAAAGTCCTGCTAGGGCCTTGTGTTAGATCCTGTTTAGCATTTCTTTTAGAGTTTAAAAAGTTGTAAAAGTTTGAATTAGATTCTAGAACCAGTTGTAGATTCTTAAAAAGTATTCCAACTTTTAGAAGCATAATGTCTAGCACAGATGTGAATGTGGTGGAACTCGACACCACACCTTACCTCCATCTACAGATGAGAGAGCTAAGGTCACTCTGTAAACTAAAGAAAATAACAATGGGCCCCAAACCTACCAAAATACAGCTCCAGGAGCTTTTGGCAGAGTTTGAAAAGGCCAACCCCTCTGAGGGTGGCAACTCAGAGGAAGAGGATAGTGACTTGGAGGACAATTCCCCCCTACCAGTCCTATCTAGGGAGAACAGGGTCCCTCAAACCCTGACTCCTAAAATAATAGTCAGAGATGCTGGTTCCCTCACAGGAGAGACCAACACCTCTGAAATCACTGAGGATAGCCCCAGTGAAGAGGACATCCAGTTAGCCAGGATGGCCAAAAGATTGGCTTTGGAAAGACAGATCCTAGCCATAGAGAGGGAAAGACAAGAGATGGGCCTAGGACCCATCAATGGTGGCAGCAACATAAATAGGGTCAGAGATTCTCCTGACATGTTGAAAATCCCCAAAGGGATTGTAACTAAATATGAAGATGGTGATGACATCACCAAATGGTTCACAGCTTTTGAGAGGGCTTGTGTAACCAGAAAAGTGAACAGATCTCACTGGGGTGCTCTCCTTTGGGAAATGTTCACAGGAAAGTGTAGGGATAGACTCCTCACACTCTCTGGACAAGATGCAGAATCTTATGACCTCATGAAGGGTACCCTGATTGAGGGCTTTGGATTCTCCACTGAGGAGTACAGGATTAGGTTCAGGGGGGCTCAAAAATCCTCGAGCCAGACCTGGGTTGACTTTGTTGACTACTCAGTGAAAACACTAGATGGTTGGATTCAAGGCAGTGGTGTAAATAATTATGATGGGCTGTACAATTTATTTGTGAAAGAACACCTATTGAGTAATTGTTTCAATGATAAACTGCATCAGCATCTGGTAGACCTAGGACCAATTTCTCCCCAAGAATTGGGAAAGAAGGCGGACCATTGGGTCAAGACAAGGGTGTCCAAGACTTCAACAGGGGGTGACCAAAAGAAAGGGGTCACAAAGACTCCCCAGGGGAAGGGTGATGAGACAACCAAAACTAAAAATAGTAAAGAGTCTTCTACAGGCCCCCAAAAACCTGCACAGGAGGGTGGGCCCAGAGCCTCTTCACAAAACAATGGGTACAAGGGTAAAAACTTTGATCCCAAAAAGGCCTGGTGTCATAGCTGTAAACAGCATGGACACCAAACTGGAGACAAGGCCTGTCCCAAGAAAGGTTCCACTCCAAACTCCCATCCAGGTAACACTGGTATGGCTAGTCTCCAAGTGGGATCAACAGTGTGCCCAGAGCAAATCAGGGTCCACACTGAAGCTACTCTAGTTTCTGAGGGTGGGGTGGATTTAGCCACACTAGCTGTCTGGCCGCCTAACATGCAAAAATACAGACAGCAACTCTTAATTAATGGGACTAGAATAGAGGGCCTGAGGGATACAGGTGCCAGTGTCACCATGGTGACAGAGAAACTGGTTTCCCCTGGCCAATACCTGACTGGAAAAACTTACACAGTCACCAACGCTGACAATCAGAGAAAAGTACATCCCATGGCAATGGTTACTTTAGAATGGGGAGGGGTCAATGGCCTGAAACAGGTGGTGGTCTCCTCAAATATCCCAGTGGACTGTCTGCTTGGAAATGACCTGGAGTCCTCAGCATGGGCTGAGGTAGAACTAAAAACCCATGCAGCAATGCTGGGTATCCCTGAACTGGTGTGTGTGAAAACAAGAGCACAGTGCAAGGCACAGGGTGAACAAGTAGAGCTGGAGTCTGGAAGAATGGCCCCGCCTACCAAGAGAACAGGAAAGTCAGTTGGGAAACCAACTGCAACACAGCAAAAGAAAGGGAACCTCTCTTCTCAGGAAGAAGTTCTGCCCTCTGAGGGAACTGAGCCTTTGGAGCTTGAACCTTACCAGGTTGAGCTCTTAGGCCCAGGGGGACCCTCAAGGGAGGAGCTGTGTAAGGGACAAGAAACCTGTCCCTCTCTTGAAGGCCTTAGGCAGCAAGCTGCTGAAGAGTCCAAAGGCAAGAAAAATGGAACGCATAGGGTCTATTGGGAAGATGGACTCCTGTACACTGAGGCCAGAGACCCCAAACCTGGTGCCACTAGGAGAGTGGTAGTGCCTCAGCTGTTCAGAGAGTTCATCCTAACATTGGCCCATGACATTCCCCTTGCTGGACATTTGGGACAAACCAAGACGTGGGAGAGGTTAGTCAACCACTTCTACTGGCCCAATATGTCCAACATGGTTAAGGAGTTTTGCCTCTCCTGCCCCACCTGTCAAGCCAGTGGTAAGACAGGTGGGCATCCAAAGGCCCCCCTCATTCCACTTCCAGTGGTGGGGGTTCCCTTTGAAAGAGTGGGTGTGGACATAGTTGGTCCACTGGAACCTCCCACAGCCTCAGGAAATATGTATATCCTGGTAGTAGTGGATCATGCTACCAGGTATCCTGAAGCTATTCCCCTTAGGTCGACTACTGCCCCTGCAGTAGCCAAGGCCCTCATTGGTATCTTTACCAGAGTGGGTTTCCCTAAGGAGGTGGTGTCTGACAGAGGTACCAACTTCATGTCAGCATACCTAAAGCACATGTGGAATGAGTGTGGGGTGACTTATACATTCACTACACCATACCATCCACAAACTAATGGCTTAGTTGAGAGATTCAACAAGACATTAAAGGGCATGATCATGGGGCTCCCAGAAAAACTCAAAAGGAGATGGGATGTCCTCTTGCCATGCCTGCTTTTCGCTTACAGAGAGGTGCCACAGAAGGGAGTAGGATTCTCACCCTTTGAACTTCTGTTTGGTCATCCTGTAAGGGGACCACTTGCCCTTGTTAAAGAAGGCTGGGAGAGACCTCTCCACGAGCCTAAACAGGACATAGTGGACTATGTACTTGGCCTTCGCTCTAGAATGGCAGAGTACATGGAAAAGGCAACCAAAAACCTTGAGGCCAGCCAACAGCTCCAGAAGTTTTGGTATGACCAAAAGGCTGCACTGGTTGAGTTCCAACCAGGGCAGAAAGTCTGGGTTCTGGAGCCTGTGGCTCCCAGGGCACTCCAGGACAAATGGAGTGGCCCTTACCCAGTACTAGAGAGGAAGAGTCAGGTCACCTACTTGGTGGACCTGGGCACAAGCAGGAGCCCCAAGAGGGTGATCCATGTAAACCGCCTTAAGCTCTTCCACGACAGGGCTGATGTCAATCTGTTGATGGTAACAGATGAGGATCAGGAGGCAGAGAGTGAACCTCTCCCTGATCTTCTGTCATCAGACCCAAAAGATGGTACAGTAGATGGAGTGATCTACTCAGACACCCTCTCTGGCCAACAGCAAGCTGATTGTAGGAGAGTCCTACAACAGTTTCCTGAACTCTTCTCCTTAACCCCTGGTCAGACACACCTGTGTACCCATGATGTGGACACAGGAGACAGCATGCCTGTCAAGAACAAAATCTTTAGACAATCTGACCATGTTAAAGAAAGCATCAAGGTGGAGGTCCACAAGATGCTGGAATTGGGAGTAATTGAGCGCTCTGACAGCCCCTGGGCTAGCCCAGTGGTCTTAGTCCCCAAACCTCACACCAAAGATGGAAAGAAAGAGATGAGGTTTTGTGTGGACTACAGAGGGCTCAATTCTGTCACCAAGACAGATGCTCATCCAATTCCAAGAGCTGATGAGCTCATTGATAAATTAGGTGCTGCCAAATTTCTAAGTACCTTTGACTTGACAGCGGGGTACTGGCAAATAAAAATGGCACCTGGAGCAAAAGAAAAGACAGCATTCTCCACACCTGATGGGCATTATCAGTTTACTGTTATGCCCTTTGGTTTAAAGAATGCCCCTGCCACCTTCCAAAGGTTGGTGAATCACGTCCTTGCTGGCTTGGAGTCCTTTAGCACAGCTTATCTTGATGATATTGCTGTCTTGAGCTCCACCTGGCAGGATCACCTGGTCCACCTGAGGAAGGTTTTGAAGGCTCTGCAATCTGCAGGCCTCTCTATCAAGGCATCCAAATGCCAGATAGGGCAGGGAACTGTGGTTTACTTGGGACACCTTGTAGGTGGAGGCCAAGTTCAGCCACTCCAACCCAAGATCCAGACTATTCTGGACTGGGTAGCTCCAAAAACCCAGACTCAGGTCAGGGCATTCCTTGGCTTGACTGGGTATTACAGGAGGTTTGTGAAGGGATATGGATCCATTGTGACAGCCCTCACTGAACTCACCTCCAAGAAAATGCCCAAGAAAGTAAACTGGACTGTGGACTGCCAACAGGCCTTTGACACCCTGAAACAGGCAATGTGCTCAGCACCAGTTCTCAAAGCTCCAGATTATTCTAAGCAGTTCATTGTGCAGACTGATGCCTCTGAACATGGGATAGGGGCAGTTTTGTCCCAAACAAATGATGATGGCCTTGACCAGCCTGTTGCTTTCATTAGCAGGAGGTTACTCCCCAGGGAGCAGTGTTGGAGTGCCATTGAGAGGGAGGCCTTTGCTGTGGTTTGGTCCCTGAAGAAGCTGAGACCATACCTCTTTGGGACTCACTTCCTAGTTCAAACTGACCACAGACCTCTCAAATGGCTAATGCAAATGAAAGGTGAAAATCCTAAACTGTTGAGGTGGTCCATCTCCCTACAGGGAATGGACTTTATAGTGGAACACAGACCTGGGACTGCCCATGCCAATGCAGATGGCCTTTCCAGGTTCTTCCACTTAGAAAATGAAGACTCTCTTGGGAAAGGTTAGTCTCATCCTCTTTCGTTTGGGGGGGGGTTGTGTAAGGAAATGCCTCCTTGGCATGGTTGCCCCCTGACTTTTTGCCTTTGCTGATGCTATGTTTACAATTGAAAGTGTGCTGAGGCCTGCTAACCAGGCCCCAGCGCCAGTGTTCTTTCCCTAACCTGTACTTTTGTATCCACAATTGGCAGACCCTGGCATCCAGATAAGTCCCTTGTAACTGGTACTTCAAGTACCAAGGGCCCTGATGCCAAGGAAGGTCTCTAAGGGCTGCAGCATGTCTTATGCCACCCTGGAGACCTCTCACTCAGCACAGACACACTGCTTGCCAGCTTGTGTGTGCTAGTGAGGACAAAACGAGTAAGTCGACATGGCACTCCCCTCAGGGTGCCATGCCAGCCTCTCACTGCCTATGCAGTATAGGTAAGACACCCCTCTAGCAGGCCTTACAGCCCTAAGGCAGGGTGCACTATACCATAGGTGAGGGTACCAGTGCATGAGCATGGTACCCCTACAGTGTCTAAACCAAACCTTAGACATTGCAAGTGCAGGGTAGCCATAAGAGTATATGGTCTGGGAGTCTGTCAAACACGAACTCCACAGCACCATAATGGCTACACTGAAAACTGGGAAGTTTGGTATCAAACTTCTCAGCACAATAAATGCACACTGATGCCAGTGTACATTTTATTGTAAAATACACCACAGAGGGCACCTTAGAGGTGCCCCCTGAAACTTAACCGACTATCTGTGTAGGCTGACTAGTTTTAGCAGCCTGCCACAAACCGAGACATGTTGCTGGCCCCATGGGGAGAGTGCCTTTGTCACTCTGAGGCCAGTAACAAAGCCTGCACTGGGTGGAGATGCTAACACCTCTCCCAGGCAAGAATTGTCACACCTGGCGGTGAGCCTCAAAGGCTCACCTCCTTTGTGCCAACCCAGCAGGACACTCCAGCTAGTGGAGTTGCCCGCCCCCTCCGGCCAGGCCCCACTTTTGGCGGCAAGGCCGGAGAAAATAATGAGAATAACAAGGAGGAGTCACTGGCCAGTCAGGACAGCCCCTAAGGTGTCCTGAGCTGAGGTGACTCTAACTTTTAGAAATCCTCCATCTTGCAGATGGAGGATTCCCCCAATAGGGTTAGGATTGTGACCCCCTCCCCTTGGGAGGAGGCACAAAGAGGGTGTACCCACCCTCAGGGCTAGTAGCCATTGGCTACTAACCCCCCAGACCTAAACACGCCCTTAAATTTAGTATTTAAGGGCTACCCTGAACCCTAGAAAATTAGATTCCTGCAACTACAAGAAGAAGGACTGCCTAGCTGAAAACCCCTGCAGCGGAAGACCAGAAGACGACAACTGCCTTGGCTCCAGAAACTCACCGGCCTGTCTCCTGCCTTCCAAAGATCCTGCTCCAGCGACGCCTTCCAAAGGGACCAGCGACCTCGACATCCTCTGAGGACTGCCCCTGCTTCGAAAAGACAAGAAACTCCCGAGGACAGCGGACCTGCTCCAAGAAAAGCTGCAACTTTGTTTCCAGCAGCTTTAAAGAACCCTGCAAGCTCCCCGCAAGAAGCGTGAGACTTGCAACACTGCACCCCGGCGACCCCGACTCGGCTGGTGGCGATCCAACACCTCAGGAGGGACCCCAGGACTACTCTGATACTGTGAGTACCAAAACCTGTCCCCCCTGAGCCCCCACAGCGCCGCCTGCAGAGGGAATCCCGAGGCTTCCCCTGACCGCGACTCTTTGAACCTAAAGTCCCGACGCCTGGGAGAGACCCTGCACCCGCAGCCCCCAGGACCTGAAGGACCGGACTTTCACTGGAGAAGTGACCCCCAGGAGTCCCTCTCCCTTGCCCAAGTGGAGGTTTCCCCGAGGAATCCCCCCCTTGCCTGCCTGCAGCGCTGAAGAGATCCCGAGATCTCTCATAGACTAACATTGCGAACCCGACGCTTGTTTCTACACTGCACCCGGCCGCCCCCGCGCCGCTGAGGGTGAAATTTCTGTGTGGACCTGTGTCCCCCCCGGTGCCCTACAAAACCCCCCTGGTCTGCCCTCCGAAGACGCGGGTACTTACCTGCAAGCAGACCGGAACCGGGGCACCCCCTTCTCTCCATTCTAGCCTATGTGTTTTGGGCACCACTTTGAACTCTGCACCTGACCGGCCCTGAGCTGCTGGTGTGGTGACTTTGGGGTTGCTCTGAACCCCCAACGGTGGGCTACCTTGGACCAAGAACTGAACCCTGTAAGTGTCCTACTTACCTGGTAAAACTAACAAAAACTTACCTCCCCCAGGAACTGTGAAAATTGCACTAAGTGTCCACTTTTGAAATAGCTATTTGTGAATAACTTGAAAAGTATACAAGCAATTTTGATGATTTGAAGTTCCTAAAGTACTTACCTGCAATACCTTTCGAATGAGATATTCCATGTAGAATTTGAACCTGTGGTTCTTAAAATAAACTAAGAAAAGATATTTTTCTATATAAAAACCTATTGGCTGGATTTGTCTCTGAGTGTGTGTACCTCATTTATTGTCTTGTGTATGTGCAACAAATGCTTAACACTACTCCTTGGATAAGCCTACTGCTCGACCACACTACCACAAAATAGAGCATTAGTATTATCTATTTTTTACCACTATTTTACCTCTAAGGGGAACCCTTGGATTCTGTGCATGCTATTCCTTACTTTGAAATAGCACATACAGAGCCAACTTCCTACAGTAACCTCTCTGGGTAAGCTAGGGGTGACCCTGGCCAAGATAAGGTTAGCAGAGGTGGACACCTCTAAGACCAAAATAGAAAGAATGGGTGGAGACATTGAAGAGGCAGACAAGAGGCAATTCAGACTAGGTCCTATTACTGTGGAAGTGGGTCAGTTCCCCAAAGGGAATGACCTGAACAGAAGGATGTAAGGCAGAGTAGGCCCTGCAACTAACCAGCCTATTTCTCCTACTCTTCCTCGCCTGGCAGACTAGGAAGACTCTCCCAGCTTGGGCTGAGTCTCCTGGCCTGTAGGCTGGGGGGGGGGCTTGTGTAAAGAAATGGCTCCCTGTTGCAGTTACCCCCCACTTTTTGCCTGATACTGATGCTGACTTGACTGAGAAGTGTGCTGGGACCCTGCTAACCAGGCCCCAGCACCAGTGTTCCTTCACCTAAAAGGTACCATTGTATCCACAATTGGCACACCCTGGCATTCAGATAAGTCCCTTGTATCTGGTACTTCTAGTACCAAGGGCCCTGATGCCAAGAAAGGTCTCTAAGGGCTGCAGCATGTCTTATGCCACCCTAGAGACCCCTCACTCAGCACAGACACACTGCTTACAAGCCTGTGTGTGCTAGTGAGAACAAAATGAGTAAGACGACATGGCACTCCCCTCAGGGTGCCATGCCAGCCTCTCACTGCCTATGCAGTATAGGTAAGACACCCCTCTAGCAGGCCTTACAGCCCTAAGGCAGGGTGCACTATACCATAGGTGAGGGTACCAGTGCATGAGCACTGTGCCCCTACAGTGTCTAAACAAAACCTTAGACATTGTAAGTGCAGGGTAGCCATAAGAGTATATGGTCTGGGAGTCTGTTTTACACGAACTCCACAGCACCATAATGGCTACACTGAAAACTGGGAAGTTTGGTATCAAACTTCTCAGCACAATAAATGCACACTGATGCCAGTGTACATTTTATTGTAAAATACACCACAGAGGGCACCTTAGAGGTGCCCCCTGAAACTTAACCAACTATCTGTGTAGGCTGACTGGTTCCAGCAGCCTGCCACACTAGAGACATGTTGCTGGCCCCATGGGGAGAGTGCCTTTGTCACTCTGAGGCCAGTAACAAAGCCTGCACTGGGTGGAGATGCTAACACCTCCCCCAGGCAGGAGCTGTGACACCTGGCGGTGAGCCTCAAAGGCTCACCCCTTTGTCACAGCCCAGCAGGGCACTCCAGCTTAGTGGAGTTGCCCGCCCCCTCCGGCCACGGCCCCCACTTTTGGCGGCAAGGCTGGAGGGAACAAAGAAAGCAACAAGGAGGAGTCACTGGCCAGTCAGGACAGCCCCTAAGGTGTCCTGAGCTGAAGTGACTCTAACTTTTAGAAATCCTCCATCTTGCAGATGGAGGATTCCCCCAATAGGGTTAGGATTGTGACCCCCTCCCCTTGGGAGGAGGCACAAAGAGGGTGTACCCACCCTCAGGGCTAGTAGCCATTGGCTACTAACCCCCCAGACCTAAACACGCCCTTAAATTTAGTATTTAAGGGCTACCCTGAACCCTAGAAAATCAGATTCCTGCGACAACAAGAAGAAGGACTGCCCAGCTGAAAACCCCTGCAGAGGAAGACCAGAAGACAACAACTGCCTTGGCTCCAGAAACTCACCGGCCTGTCTCCTGCCTTCCAAAGAACTCTGCTCCAGCGACGCCTTCCAAAGGGACCAGCGACCTCTGAATCCTCTGAGGACTGCCCTGCTTCGACGACGACAAGAAACTCCCGAGGACAGCGGACCTGCTCCAAAAAGACTGCAACTTTGTTTCAAGAAGCAGCTTTAAAGAACCCTGCAACTCCCTGCAAGAAGCGTGAGACTTGCAACACTGCACCCGGCGACCCCGACTCGGCTGGTGGAGAACCAACACTTCAGGGAGGACCCCCGGACTACTCTCCGACTGTGAGTACCAAAACTTGTCCCCCCTGAGCCCCCACAGCGCCGCCTGCAGAGGGAATCCCGAGGCTTCCCCTGACCGCGACTCTCTGAATCCTAAGTCCCGACACCTGGGAGAGACCCTGCACCCGCAGCCCCCAGGACCTGAAGGACCGGACTTTCACTGGAGGAGTGACCCCCAGGAGTCCCTCTCCCTTGATCAAGTGGAGGTTTCCCCGAGGAACCCCCCCCTTGCCTGCCTGCAGCGCTGAAGGGATCCCGAGATCTCTCATAGACTAACATTGCGAACCCGACGCTTGTTTCTACACTGCACCCGGCCGCCCCCGCGCTGCTGAGGGTGAAATTTCTGTGTGGGCTTGTGTCCCCCCCGGTGCCCTACAAAACCCCCCTGGTCTGCCCTCCGAAGACGCGGGTACTTACCTGCAAGCAGACCGGAACCGGGGCACCCCCTTCTCTCCATTCTAGCCTATGTGTTTTGGGCACCACTTTGAACTCTGCACCTGACCGGCCCTGAGCTGCTGGTGTGGTGACTTTGGGGTTGCTCTGAACCCCCAACGGTGGGCTACCTTGGACCAAGAACTAAGCCCTGTAAGTGTCTTACTTACCTGGTTAACCTAACAAATACTTACCTCCCCTAGGAACTGTGAAAATTGCACTAAGTGTCCACTTTTAAAACAGCTATTTGTGAATAACTTGAAAAGTATACATGCAATTTTGATGAGTTGAAGTTCCTAAAGTACTTACCTGCAATACCTTTCGAATGAGATATTACATGTAGAATTTGAACCTGTGGTTCTTAAAATAAACTAAGAAAAGATATTTTTCTATATAAAAACCTATTGGCTGGATTTGTCTCTGAGTGTGTGTACCTCCTTTATTGTCTATGTGTATGTACAACAAATGCTTAACACTACTCCTTGGATAAGCCTACTGCTCGACCACACTACCACAAAATAGAGCATTAGTATTATCTCTTTTTGCCACGATCTTACCTCTAAGGGGAACCCTTGGACTCTGTGCATGCTATTCCTTACTTTGAAATAGCACATACAGAGCCAACTTCCTACAATGCCACACCCAGGATCGTCGCCGTATGTGGCTGGTTTGTGTCGCAGTTGAAGATAAAACTTGTAGAAAGAAAACATAAGTTCGATGGCATCTGTCGCTGTAGATACACATGGTATGCATGAGCTCGCCATCTGGTGTTGGGTCGGAGTGTTACAAGTTGTTTTTCTTCGAAGAAGTGTTTTCGAGTCACGGGACCGAGTGACTCCACCTTCTGTGCTCATTGCGCATGGGCGTCGACTCCATCTTCGATTGTTTTCTTTCCGCCATCGGGTTCGGACGTGTTCCTGTCGCTCCGAGTTTCGGAACGGAAAGATAGCTGAAGACGGAAGATTTTCGACGGTATCGTTGCGATCCGGTTAGAGATAGACACATACGACGACGCGTTGAACATCGAAGCGCTTCGGTGCCCTTCGGGGTAGATTTCGGCACCCCGTCGGGGCCTAGTCGGCCCGACCGCGTGGAGGACAACGCCGATGGAACGGACCCCGTTTCGATTCTGCCCCGAATGCCACAACAAATATCCTTATACGGACCTACACTCGGTCTGTAATCTGTGCCTGTCACCCGAGCACAGCGAAGAATCCTGTGAGGCCTGTCGGGCGTTCCGGTCCCGAAAAACTCTGCGCGACCGTCGAGCGAGAAGACTGCAGATGGCGTCCACGCCAAAAGAGCGTCGACAGTTCGAGACAGAAGAGGAACAGGAGGAATCCTTTTCCATCCAGGATTCAGACTCCGACGAGCTACACTCTACAAGAACTGTGAGTAAGACGTCGAGATCAAACCTTAAAAAAGGAAAGAAGGCCCAGGGGACGCCACTGCCAACCGGCCATGGCTCCACCCAAATTCTCGGTGACCAACAATCGGCACCGAAAAAGGCCCATTCAGTGTCGAGATCGTCCGACTCCGGTCGAGACACCGGCACGCAGCCTCCTCGAGACCGAGAGACTGCTAAACAGAAGCATCGACACCGAGAGTTCGGTGTCGACACGGATCGACGCCGAGACAGTGGCGCCGAAGACCATAGAGGCCCAGAATTTTCGGCACAGAAAAAGAGGAAGGTTACCTCGGAGCCGAAAAAACAATCGACAGGGTTTTCGGAGCCGAAAAAAGCGACATCAGACCCTGTTTCTGGCTCCTACACTGAAGAGCATTCTATGTCTTCTCAAATGAAGAAACATAGATTTGAACAAGAACTGCAATCCACTGACGTGGATCACACGCAAAAGCGTATCTTTATTCAGCAGGGGACTGGGAAGATCAGTACCCTTCCACCTGTCAAACGAAAGAGAACGCTTCAGTTTACTCCTCAGCAACAAACAGCACAAAAGGTAACACCTCCTCCCTCGCCTCCACCTGTAACTCCGGCTTCGCCAACTTACACCCCGTCACATTCGCCAGCTCACACCGCCATGAGCCACGATGACCAAGATCAGGATGCGTGGGACTTGTATGACGCACCAGTGTCTGATAACAGCCCAGACACATACCCAACTAGGCCATCACCACCGGAAGACAGCACAGCCTACTCACAAGTGGTGGCTAGAGCAGCATTATTCCATAATGTGGAACTACACTCGGAACAAGTAGAGGATGATTTTTTATTTAACACCCTCTCCTCAACCCACAGCTCCTACCAAAGCCTGCCGATGCTCCCAGGCATGCTACGCCATGCAAAGGACATTTTCAAGGAGCCAGTTAAAAGTAGGGCAGTGACGCCTAGGGTGGACAAAAAGTATAAGGCGCCTCCTACGGACCCTGTATTCATCACCTCTCAGCTGCCACCAGACTCTGTGGTGGTAGGGGCTGCCAGAAAACGGGCAAACTCACACACTTCTGGGGATGCACCTCCCCCAGATAAAGAAAGTAGGAAGTTCGATGCAGCCGGGAAGAGGGTTGCTGTCCAAGCAGCAAACCAGTGGCGCATCGCAAATTCACAAGCGCTGCTAGCGCGATACGACAGAGCCCACTGGGATGAGATGCAGCATCTCATTGAACATCTCCCAAAAGATCTGCAAAAAAGAGCAAAACAGGTTGTTGAGGAGGGTCAAAACATTTCCAACAATCAAATACGCTCCTCCATGGATGCAGCAGACACAGCCGCAAGAACCATTAATACGTCGGTTACCATCCGTAGGCACGCATGGCTCAGAACGTCTGGATTCAAGCCAGAAATTCAGCAGGCAGTGCTTAACATGCCAGTAAACGAGAAACTTCTGTTCGGTCCGGAGGTCGACACAGCCATAGAAAAGCTCAAGAAGGACACTGACACTGCCAAGGCCATGGGCGCACTCTACTCCCCGCAGAGCAGAGGATCTTATAACACCTTCCGCAAAACACCTTTTAGAGGAGGGTTTCGGGGTCAGGCCACACAAGCTAGCACCTCACAGTCCGCACCGCCCACCTACCAGGGACAGTACAGGGGAGGTTTTCGGGGCCAGTATAGAGGGGGGCAATTTCCTAGGAATAGAGGAAGATTTCAAAGCCCCAAAACCACTACCAACAAGCAGTGACTCACACGTCACTCACCCCTCCCACACAACACCAGTGGGGGGGAGGATACATCAATATTACGAAGCATGGGACAAAATAACTACAGACACATGGGTCCTAGCAATTATCCAACATGGTTATTGCATAGAATTCATGCAATTCCCTCCAGACATACCACCAAAATCACAAAATTTATCAAAATACCATTCACAGCTTCTAGAGATAGAAGTTCAAGCACTACTGCAAAAAAATGCAATAGAATTAGTACCAAGCACACAAATAAACACAGGAGTTTATTCACTGTACTTCTTGATACCAAAAAAGGACGAAACACTGAGACCAATTCTAGACCTCAGGGTAGTAAACACATTCATCAAATCAGACCACTTTCACATGGTCACACTACAAGAAGTGTTACCATTGCTCAGAAAACACGACTACATGACAACCCTAGACCTCAAGGACGCATATTTCCATATACCAATACATCAATCACACAGGAAATATCTAAGGTTTGTATTCAAAGGAATACATTACCAATTCAAAGTATTGCCTTTTGGTTTAACAACCGCTCCAAGAGTATTCACAAAGTGCCTAGCAGTAGTCGCTGCACACATCAGAAGGCAGCAAATACATGTGTTCCCGTATCTAGACGACTGGCTAATCAAAACCAGTTCGCTCACACAATGCTCAAACCACACAAATCAAGTCATACAAACCCTCTACAATCTAGGGTTCACCGTCAACTTTGCAAAATCAAACATTCTGCCAAGCAAAGTACAGCAATATCTAGGAGCCATAATAGACACGACAAAAGGAGTAGCAACGCCAACTCCACAAAGGATCCACAATTTCAACAGGGTCATTCAACACATGTCTCCAAACCAAACAATACAAGCAAGAACAATACTACAGCTCCTAGGCATGATGTCCTCATGCATAGCCATTGTCCCAAACGCAAGACTGCACATGAGGCCCTTACAACAGTGCCTAGCCTCACAGTGGTCTCAAGCACAGGGTCACCTTCTAGATCTGGTGTTGCTAGACCGCCAAACTTACCTATCGCTTCTATGGTGGAACAGTATAAATTTAAACAGAGGGCGGCCTTTCCAAGACCCAGTGCCACAGTACGTAATAACAACAGATGCTTCCATGACAGGGTGGGGAGCACATCTCAATCAACACAACATAAGAGGACAATGGAACATACATCAAACAAAACTGCATATAAATCATCTAGAATTATTAGCAGTTTTTCAAGCACTAAAAGCTTTCCAACCAATCATAACCCACAAATACATCCTTGTCAAAACAGACAACATGACAACGATGTATTATCTAAACAAACAAGGAGGAACACATTCAATGCAGTTAAGCTTGTTAGCTCAAAAAATATGGAAGTGGGCAATCCACCATCAAATTGGTCTAATAGCACAGTTTATTCCGGGGATCCAGAATCAGCTGGCAGACAATCTCTCTCGAGATCACCAGCAAGTCCACGAATGGGAAATCCACCCACAAATTCTGAACACCTACTTCACACTCTGGGGAACACCACAAATAGACTTATTTGCAACAAAAGAGAACGCAAAATGCCAAAACTTCGCGTCCAGATACCCACACAAGCAATCCCAAGGCAATGCCCTATGGATGAACTGGTCAGGAATATTTGCTTACGCTTTTCCTCCTCTCCCTCTCCTTCCTTACCTAGTAAACAAATTGAGTCAAAACAAACTCAAACTCATTTTAATAGCACCAACGTGGGCAAGACAACCCTGGTACACAACACTGCTAGATCTGTCTGTAGTACCACACATCAAACTGCCCAACAAACCAGATCTGTTAACGCAACACAACCAACAGATCAGACACCCGGACCCAGCATCGCTGAATCTAGCAATCTGGCTCCTGAAATCCTAGAATTCGGACACTTACAACTTAGCCAAGAGTGTATGGAAGTCATAAAGCAGGCCAGAAGGCCATCCACTAGACACTGCTACGCAAGTAAGTGGAAAAGATTTGTTTGGTACTGCCATCATAATCAGATACAACCACTAGAGGCAACTCCAAAACATATAGTCAATTACTTGCTCCATTTACAAAAAGCAAAGCTAGCCTTCTCTTCTATTAAAATACATCTTGCAGCAATATCTGCATACCTGCAAACTACATATTCAACTTCCTTGTATAGGATACCAGTTATCAAAGCATTCATAGAAGGGCTTAAAAGAATTATACCACCAAGAACACCACCTGTTCCTTCATGGAACCTAAACGTGGTTCTAACAAGACTCATGGGCCCACCTTTCGAACCCATGCACTCTTGCGGAATACAATTCCTCACCTGGAAAGTTGCCTTTCTCATCGCCATTACATCTCTAAGAAGAGTAAGTGAAATTCAAGCGTTCACAACACAAGAGCCTTTTATACAAATACATAAAAATAAGGTCGTCCTACGACCTAATCCAAAATTTTTACCAAAAGTTATTTCTCCATTCCATCTAAATCAAACGGTAGAACTACCAGTATTCTTCCCACAGCCAGATTCTGTGGCTGAAAGAGCACTACATACATTAGATGTCAAAAGAGCATTAATGTACTACATTGACAGAACGAAGAACATCAGAAAAACTAAACAGCTATTTATTGCATTCCAAAAACCTCATGCAGGTAACCCAATATCAAAACAAGGTATAGCCAGATGGATAGTTAAATGCATCCAAATCTGCTACCTTAAAGCAAAAAGACAACTGCCCATTACTCCCAGGGCACATTCAACAAGGAAAAAAGGTGCTTCAATGGCCTTTTTAGGAAACATCCCAATGCAAGAAATATGTAAGGCAGCCACTTGGTCTACGCCTCACACATTCACCAAACACTACTGTATAGATGTGCTATCCGCACAACAAGCTACAGTAGGTCAAGCTGTATTAAGAACTCTATTTCAGACAACTTCTACTCCTACAGGCTAAACCACCGCTTATGGGGAACTAACTGCTTACTAGTCTATGCATACCATGTGTATCTACAGCGACAGATGCCATCGAACTGAAAATGTCACTTACCCAGTGTACATCTGTTCGTGGCATCAGTCGCTGAGATTCACATGGACCCACCCACCTCCCCGGAAGCCTGTAGCAGTTCAGAAGTTACCTTCAATTTTGTACATTTGTATATATATTACTTAATCCTTTAATAGGTACATACTTACATTTTTCATTGCGCGGGCACTATTACTATAGTACAACTCCTACCTCACCCTCTGCGGGGAAAACAATCGAAGATGGAGTCGACGCCCATGCGCAATGAGCACAGAAGGTGGAGTCACTCGGTCCCGTGACTCGAAAACACTTCTTCGAAGAAAAACAACTTGTAACACTCCGACCCAACACCAGATGGCGAGCTCATGCATACCATGTGAATCTCAGCGACTGATGCCACGAACAGATGTACACTGGGTAAGTGACATTTTCATTTTGAACCTCGAGCAGTGATTGGCTGTCCGCACGGGCATGGGGCTTCCCTTAATATTGTGATCTCTCTAGTTGTTTGACTGGTCGACTTAATGACCTGTCCGTTTTTTTGCATATAAAACCATCAGGTGCTCTGCTCCATCTTTCACTGATGATACTTTTAGATTGCAGTCAGTCGCAGAGTGTGCACAGTAATTGTGAGTTTTCATGTTTAACTTGTAGGCTATATTTTTCAAATGTACCGCCTCTAAGTTGTGCTCTTTTATCTAGTAAGCTTTCTGTTCCTCTCCTTAATTCTTCACTCTGCTATTCCTTTCCCCCAGCCTTCGCGCCCTCAGGCAAATGAGTAGTGTGACTTAACTATTTGTCAGTGCCCCCTATATTTATTCTTACTTTGCTCGTTGCGTCTACCTTTCAGTTGTTCCTTTGTGACTTACAGGATTGAAGTGGCAATGTCTTAAGCCATGCCCATTCATGTTTCTCGGTCATGTGTTGTGCTCCTCCATCCTCGTTCCCTATCACCCATTGATTGCTGCCACTATGGGCCCGTCTGGCGATGATGATACACTTGCCCTCACTGAGAGCGAATGTTCGATAATGAGAAACCTACCATGTACTCAATGACCCTGAGCTGGACAGGGGCCCGTACAACATATTGCAGGTATACCTAGAAGCTACTATAGGTGTATTTGCAAGTAGAGCTTCCTGAGTGGGGCAAAAGGAGAGACGTTTGTGCTCTTCTCCTCTTTCAGTCTGTTCAGATTTGCTTTAGTTTCCAGCGCCAGTGAGGTAGGGATTTGCAAGGGTGATGAGTATTTACTGTTTCTTTCAACTCATCTACTAAATGGTGCCTAAAATACTGTCTTCTCATTTAGGAATGATGGCCCAAAGAAGGCTGCTGTTGTCTTAGCTACTTTTCCGAAAGGTAAGCAACCTTTTCAAGCTGGCCATTTATATTTTGTTGCTTAAATGTATTTTATTGTGCAATGTGGTGTGCTTCTCACATAGCTTTCTTAAGGCTTGGATCTCCATGCTTTGGAAACTATATGTGTGCCATAGCTTAACTCTTTATTTTGGGGGAACTTTTCTGGTCAGTATTTTGTTGGATATGCTCCGTATTTGAAAGACTGATTTGTCTATACTGCTTTTAGGAAGCACAGGTTCACTGTCTGATCGAAAAAGGTGGACTACGCTCCTGTACATGTGGTGTAAAAGCTAGCGTCAGTCTGAGTAAAGATGAGGCAATCCCGAAGCTGACTTCATGAGGAGAATTCATACAGATCTGACTCCTGAAATCTGTTTGGCTTTGCACACATGGCTATTGCTTACCGATTGCAACTAAGTGGAGTTCTCATAAAGATCAGATATGGTGGTTCTTGTGACTAGGGCAGTGATTAGACCTAAAGTGTGCTTTTAAAGGTTGACGCACTTTATGCAGCAACAGCTTGGATCTCCATGCTTTGGAAACTATATGTGTGCCATAGCTTAACTCTTTATTTTGGGGGAACTTTTCTGGTCAGTATTTTGTTGGATATGCTCCGTATTTGAAAGACTGATTTGTCTATACTGCTTTTAGGAAGCACAGGTTCACTGTCTGATCGAAAAAGGTGGACTACGCTCCTGTACATGTGGTGTAAAAGCTAGCGTCAGTCTGAGTAAAGATGAGGCAATCCCGAAGCTGACTTCATGAGGAGAATTCATACAGATCTGACTCCTGAAATCTGTTTGGCTTTGCACACATGGCTATTGCTTACCGATTGCAACTAAGTGGAGTTCTCATAAAGATCAGATATGGTGGTTCTTGTGACTAGGGCAGTGATTAGACCTAAAGTGTGCTTTTAAAGGTTGACGCACTTTATGCAGCAACAATTGCTACAGCGTTCCGTTTGTATTGACCACATGTAGAAGCTTATTGATTATCAAATGGCTCTTGTTGTTTCATTTGCCAAGCTCGTATACTGTGGTGGTTAACCCAAACATTTGTCCCAAATCTCAAATCATAGACATTAATTCCTAAGAACAATTCCGTTGATCTTTGTCAGACGTACAAGATGCGTCAGTTAATGCTATCACCAAACCACCAAATCTAATGGCCAAAATGCCCCTAGTAAGACCTCAAGAACTTGCAGTTCTGTCTTGTCACAGTCATACTACTATCTTTCAGCACCCCATGCACTCTTGCTAATATTCTATTGTATTCCTCTGCCCTTTTGGCATGAATTCAGTTATGGTCCTGAAAGCTTTTACTGGGTGCAGATTTTAAATTGGCTGCAGTATTAACTTTTGAAAAATAGTAATCTCGAATGTGACTCAGAATGATATATGCAAATATTTATAAGCACCAAATGGTGTAACCAAGGTAGTCAAGTTTTGAGAATTGGCGTCAAGTGTCTCTGAATGATGTGCTGCATTAATACGTGTATTGTTGTAACATACCTGGCATCACTCATCGTGTCTAACATTTCTGGTATTTTGGAAAGTGGATGATGATAAGTACACTATTCTTGTTCAGTGAGTGCCAGTGAACCCACTCCTCTTTTCGCCTTCACTAAGGCAGCAGAAATCAACTGTGATAGAGCAACAGGCTTAATAATCTCTTGGTCACACATCACCCAAAAGCTCCCTCATTTCACCCCTAAGATTGAGTTGCACATCTCTTGTGTTCAACAGGATGGCACCTTTCTGCAAAATGTGTGCTCAAAACCTTTTATACAAAGAACTTTGTCATAGAAAACATCTCCAAAACATTTCAAAATATATTTCACTGGCAGAGGCATTTATCTGCTCCACCAGCAACACTTTGTTTCTGTACGTGGTGTCAGTGTGGTCCCTAATCAACCCACGTAATTAGGTGTGTGTTGTCAGATACATTATTGTGTAACTGCCCCTGTCCTTAATCTCCTAAGTGGTCTTCATACTAGCCCTAAATATTGATGTAGTACTCAGCAAACGCTACACACTTAATATAGGCGGTCTTCAATGGCACATTCATCAGAAATTCTTTAAACATGCATTGAGATAAAATAGTTGACGGTAAAGCTGAATCAGTTATACCTCTTTATCTGCTGCTAACATCCATTGTGATACTCCTTTATTCACATCATTTATTTTCTCCTTTCTGTGACTTAATCTCACTGTGCTATCATGTTCCCTAAACACACTTTTAAAAGTGGCCAGTATTTTGCACTCCTTTCCCACTGCTGGACAATCAGAATAGCTTACCTCATGTCCTTGAACCACATTTTAAACAGATAGCTCCCTTTCTCCCTTCCATTGCATAAGACCTTATTTCTCTTTACACACAACATTGACAGTAGCGTGAATCAATTATGCTTTTTCTTGCGAACCCCCGAGCAGGTTACATTAACTTCTCGAACCGCTTGGCTGTTGTAATATTTTTCTTCAGGTTTGGATTTTGGCCACAGAGCGATCTTTCATGAACATTTTTTGAATGAGCATTAGTCTCAATTTGGCCTCTGACATATCGGTCTATGCAGATTCCAGTTTCACTGTGTATCAGCTGGAAATCCTTAGTACAGCCATATATTTGTCATTAGATTCCTGCTTCCCTTGTTTCTACTAGAAGCTGTGGGCTATTACTTTGAAACGTGGTCCTATTTAAATTGCTATTTCTCTTGATTCACAGCTCCAGTGTACTCCTGCCACTTGCCAAATTCAGCTGATTTTGGCTCAATTTCCAGTAAGTGATTGCATTTCTTTGTCCCTCAGCACCCAGGGAATTAAACGGTACTTCAAATCGCTTTCTATCAATGTCTACCAAGTGATGTTTGAAAGCTCTGTGCTATTGTTTTCGCTTATTTTGTTTTGTCTGCATGGTGGAAAATTGCACTAGGTGGTTGCGCACTCCGCAGCGCTGCCATGGTTAAGCCCCACAGTTTCTCTTTAGCTTTTCATTGCACTTTGTGAAAATAACTCTGACACCAGTTTGCAACTTCCACAAAACTAGTCCCAGTGCTCTTCATTTCTTGGGTCCCCATAGCATTTAATTCAGTAAGCTGTAATTGCATGCTAGTCTTGTTGTACCAGTATAAGTTATCACTCGTCTTTTAGAACATTGGACGTTTTTGTGTCTACGATTTAGCGTGTAAACAAAAAAGGACCACTGAATTTTCTGACCTTGCTTCTAGGTGCAACTGCATACTTTGTATTGTAGGTCAGCCCCAATGTTCGCATGCTGTGATGTGTGTGCCTGACCTCGACTGATCAGCACTTTATTGCTCTGGCTGTCCTCACTCGAGCAGTATGTTAGATATCCACAGCCTTCCTGCCTGTGACGCTCCCCTCTGTTGCACTGCAGGTGTCCTGTCTGCCGCCTGCTGCACTTGATGTACTTTTTCTCGTTCTCTGGAACTGGTTCTTCGGTTGGCCACTTTTCTCCCAACTTTACACAACAGGCTCAAATCCGCTGATATTCATCGCAGAAAGGATGTGGTGATTTATACCTACAAGCAAATCGATTATTCAGAAATAAATCTTGAACAGTTTTGTGATGGGTGTGTGAAGTAGTTTGCTTTTAATTGTCAAGAGCCTGTCTGAATACTGCCACCAGTTGGGATCCAGGCTGCAACTAATGGCCCCAGCCGGAATCTATAACATACTTGTAAGGAAATGCCTCCTTGGCATGGTTGCCCCCTGACTTTTTGCCTTTGCTGATGCTATGTTTACAATTGAAAGTGTGCTGAGGCCTGCTAACCAGGCCCCAGCACCAGTGTTCTTTCCCTAACCTGTACTTTTGTATCCACAATTGGCAGACCCTGGCATCCAGATAAGTCCCTTGTAACTGGTACTTCTAGTACCAAGGGCCCTGATGCCAAGGAAGGTCTCTAAGGGCTGCAGCATGTCTTATGCCACCCTGGAGACCCCTCACTCAGCACAGACACACTGCTTGCCAGCTTGTGTGTGCTAGTGAGGACAAAACGAGTAAGTCGACATGGCACTCCCCTCAGGGTGCCATGCCAGCCTCTCACTGCCTATGCAGTATAGGTAAGACACCCCTCTAGCAGGCCTTACAGCCCTAAGGCAGGGTGCACTATACCATAGGTGAGGGTACCAGTGCATGAGCATGGTACCCCTACAGTGTCTAAACAAAACCTTAGACATTGTAAGTGCAGGGTAGCCATAAGAGTATATGGTCTGGGAGTCTGTCAAACACGAACTCCACAGCACCATAATGGCTACACTGAAAACTGGGAAGTTTGGTATCAAACTTCTCAGCACAATAAATGCACACTGATGCCAGTGTACATTTTATTGTAAAATACACCACAGAGGGCACCTTAGAGGTGCCCCCTGAAACTTAACCGACTATCTGTGTAGGCTGACTAGTTTTAGCAGCCTGCCACAAACCGAGACATGTTGCTGGCCCCATGGGGAGAGTGCCTTTGTCACTCTGAGGCCAGTAACAAAGCCTGCACTGGGTGGAGATGCTAACACCTCTCCCAGGCAGGAATTGTCACACCTGGCGGTGAGCCTCAAAGGCTCACCTCCTTTGTGCCAACCCAGCAGGACACTCCAGCTAGTGGAGTTGCCCGCCCCCTCCGGCCAGGCCCCACTTTTGGCGGCAAGGCCGGAGAAAATAATGAGAATAACAAGGAGGAGTCACTGGCCAGTCAGGACAGCCCCTAAGGTGTCCTGAGCTGAGGTGACTCTAACTTTTAGAAATCCTCCATCTTGCAGATGGAGGATTCCCCCAATAGGATTAGGGATGTGACCCCCTCCCCTTGGGAGGAGGCACAAAGAGGGTGTACCCACCCTCAGGGCTAGTGGCCATTGGCTACTAACCCCCCAGACCTAAACACGCCCTTAAATTTAGTATTTAAGGGCTACCCTGAACCCTAGAAAATTAGATTCCTGCAACTACAAGAAGAAGGACTGCCTAGCTGAAAACCCCTGCAGCGGAAGACCAGAAGACGACAACTGCCTTGGCTCCAGAAACTCACCGGCCTGTCTCCTGCCTTCCAAAGATCCTGCTCCAGCGACGCCTTCCAAAGGGACCAGCGACCTCGACATCCTCTGAGGACTGCCCCTACTTCGAAAAGACAAGAAACTCCCGAGGACAGCGGACCTGCTCCAAGAAAAGCTGCAACTTTGTTTCCAGCAGCTTTAAAGAACCCTGCAAGCTCCCCGCAAAAGGCGTGAGACTTGCAACACTGCACCCGGCGACCCCGACTCGGCTGGTGGCGATCCAACACCTCAGGAGGGACCCCAGGACTACTCTAAGACTGTGAGTACAAAAACCTGTCCCCCCTGAGCCCCCACAGCGCCGCCTGCAGAGGGAATCCCGAGGATCTCCTCTGACCGCGACTCTTTGAATCCAAAGTCCCGACACCTGGGAGAGACCCTGCACCCGCAGCCCCCAGGACCTGAAGGACCGGACTTTCACTGGAGGAGTGACCCCCAGGAGTCCCTCTCCCTTGCCCAAGTGGAGGTTTCCCCGAGGAACCCCCCCCTGGCCTGCCTGCAGCGCTGAAGAGATCCCTAGATCTCCCATTGACTTCCATTACAAACCCGACGCTTGTTTCTACACTGCACCCGGCCGCCCCCGCGCTGCTGAGAGTGAAATTTCTGTGTGGGCTTGTGTCCCCCCCGGTGCCCTACAAAACCCCCCTGGTCTGCCCTCCGAAGACGCGGGTACTTACCTGCAAGCAGACCGGAACCGGGGCACCCCCTTCTCTCCATTCTAGCCTATGTGTTTTGGGCACCACTTTGAACTCTGCACCTGACCGGCCCTGAGCTGCTGGTGTGGTGACTTTGGGGTTGCTCTGAACCCCCAACGGTGGGCTACCTTGGACCAAGAACTGAACCCTGTAAGTGTCTTACTTACCTGGTAAAACTAACAAATACTTACCTCCCCTAGGAACTGTGAAAATTGCACTAAGTGTCCACTTTTAAAACAGCTATTTGTGAATAACTTGAAAAGTATACATGCAATTTTGATGATTTGAAGTTCCTAAAGTACTTACCTGCAATACCTTTCGAATGAGCTATTACATGTAGAATTTGAACCTGTGGTTCTTAAAATAAACTAAGAAAAGATATTTTTCTATATAAAAACCTATTGGCTGGATTTGTCTCTGAGTGTGTGTACCTCATTTATTGTCTATGTGTATGTACAACAAATGCTTAACACTACTCCTTGGATAAGCCTACTGCTCGACCACACTACCACAAAATAGAGCATTAGTATTATCTATTTTTACCACTATTTTACCTCTAAGGGGAACCCTTGGACTCTGTGCATGCTATTCCTTACTTTGAAATAGCACATACAGAGCCAACTTCCTACATTGGTGGATCAGCGGTGGGGTACAAGACTTTGCATTTTCTGGACTACTCAGCCAATACCTGATCACACGACAAATTCCAAAATTGTCATTAGAAATTGATTTTTGCAATTTGAAAAGTTTTCTAAATTCTTAAAAGACCTGCTAGGGCCTTGTGTTAGATCCTGTTTAGCATTTCTTTTAGAGTTTAAAAGTTTGTTAAAAGTTTGAATTAGATTCTAGAATCAGTTTTAGTTTCTTAAAAAGTATTCCAACTTTTAGAAGCATAATGTCTAGCACAGATGTGAATGTGGTGGAACTCGACACCACACCTTACCTCCATCTACAGATGAGAGAGCTAAGGTCACTCTGTAAACTAAAGAAAATAACAATGGGCCCCAAACCTACCAAAATACAGCTCCAGGAGCTTTTGGCAGAGTTTGAAAAGGCCAACCCCTCTGAGGGTGGCAACTCAGAGGAAGAGGATAGTGACTTGGAGGACAATTCCCCCCTACCAGTCCTATCTAGGGAGAACAGGGTCCCTCAAACCCTGACTCCTAAAATAATAGTCAGAGATGCTGGTTCCCTCACAGGAGAGACCAACACCTCTGAAATCACTGAGGATAGCCCCAGTGAAGAGGACATCCAGTTAGCCAGGATGGCCAAAAGATTGGCTTTGGAAAGACAGATCCTAGCCATAGAGAGGGAAAGACAAGAGATGGGCCTAGGACCCATCAATGGTGGCAGCAACATAAATAGGGTCAGAGATTCTCCTGACATGTTGAAAATCCCCAAAGGGATTGTAACTAAATATGAAGATGGTGATGACATCACCAAATGGTTCACAGCTTTTGAGAGGGCTTGTGTAACCAGAAAAGTGAACAGATCTCACTGGGGTGCTCTCCTTTGGGAAATGTTCACAGGAAAGTGTAGGGATAGACTCCTCACACTCTCTGGACAAGATGCAGAATCTTATGACCTCATGAAGGGTACCCTGATTGAGGGCTTTGGATTCTCCACTGAGGAGTACAGGATTAGGTTCAGGGGGGCTCAAAAATCCTCGAGCCAGACCTGGGTTGACTTTGTTGACTACTCAGTGAAAACACTAGATGGTTGGATTCAAGGCAGTGGTGTAAGTAATTATGATGGGCTGTACAATTTATTTGTGAAAGAACACCTGTTAAGTAATTGTTTCAATGATAAACTGCATCAGCATCTGGTAGACCTAGGACCAATTTCTCCCCAAGAATTGGGAAAGAAGGCGGACCATTGGGTCAAGACAAGGGTGTCCAAGACTTCAACAGGGGGTGACCAAAAGAAAGGGGTCACAAAGACTCCCCAGCAGAAGGGTGATGAGACAACCAAAACTAAAAATAGTAAAGAGTCTTCTACAGGCCCCCAAAAACCTGCACAGGAGGGTGGGCCCAGAGCCTCTTCACAAAACAATGGGTACAAGGGTAAAAACTTTGATCCCAAAAAGGCCTGGTGTCATAGCTGTAAACAGCATGGACACCAAACTGGAGACAAGGCCTGTCCCAAGAAAGGTTCCACTCCAAACTCCCATCCAGGTAACACTGGTATGGCTAGTCTCCAAGTGGGATCAACAGTGTGCCCAGAGCAAATCAGGGTTCACACTGAAGCTACTCTAGTTTCTGAGGGTGGGGTGGATTTAGCCACACTAGCTGTCTGGCCGCCTAACATGCAAAAATACAGACAACAACTCTTAATTAATGGGACTAGAATAGAGGGCCTGAGGGATACAGGTGCCAGTGTCACCATGGTGACAGAGAAACTGGTTTCCCCTGGCCAATACCTGACTGGAAAAACTTACACAGTCACCAACGCTGACAATCAGAGAAAAGTACATCCCATGGCAATGGTTACTTTAGAATGGGGAGGGGTCAATGGCCTGAAACAGGTGGTGGTCTCCTCAAATATCCCAGTGGACTGTCTGCTTGGAAATGACCTGGAGTCCTCAGCATGGGCTGAGGTAGAGCTAAAAACCCATGCAGCAATGCTGGGTATCCCTGAACTGGTGTGTGTGAAAACAAGAGCACAATGCAAGGCACAGGGTGAAAAAGTAGAGCTGGAGTCTGGAAAAATGGCCCAGCCTACCAAGAGAACAGGAAAGTCAGTTGGGAAACCAACTGCAACACAGCAAAAGAAAGGGAACCTCTCTTCTCAGGAAGAAGTTCTGCCCTCTGAGGGAACTGAGCCTTTGGAGCTTGAACCTTATCAGGTTGAGCTCTTAGGCCCAGGGGGACCCTCAAGGGAAGAGCTGTGTAAGGGACAAGAAACCTGTCCCTCTCTTGAAGGCCTTAGGCAGCAAGCTGCTGAAGAGTCCAAAGGCAAGAAAAATGGAACACATAGGGTCTATTGGGAAGATGGGCTCCTGTACACTGAGGCCAGAGACCCCAAACCTGGTGCCACTAGGAGAGTGGTAGTGCCTCAACTGTTCAGAGAGTTCATCCTAACATTGGCCCATGACATTCCCCTTGCTGGACATTTGGGACAAACCAAGACGTGGGAGAGGTTAGTCAACCACTTCTACTGGCCCAATATGTCCAACATGGTTAAGGAGTTTTGCCTCTCCTGCCCCACCTGTCAAGCCAGTGGTAAGACAGGTGGGCATCCAAAGGCCCCCCTCATTCCACTTCCAGTGGTGGGGGTGCCCTTTGAAAGAGTGGGTGTGGACATAGTTGGTCCACTGGAACCTCCCACAGCCTCAGGAAATATGTATATCTTGGTAGTAGTGGATCATGCTACCAGGTATCCTGAAGCTATTCCCCTTAGGTCGACTACTGCCCCTGCAGTAGCCAAGGCCCTCATTGGTATCTTTACCAGAGTGGGTTTCCCTAAGGAGGTGGTGTCTGACAGAGGTACCAACTTCATGTCAGCATACCTAAAGCACATGTGGAATGAGTGTGGAGTGACTTATAAATTCACTACACCATACCATCCACAAACTAATGGCTTGGTTGAGAGATTCAACAAGACATTAAAAGGCATGATCATGGGGCTCCCAGAAAAGCTCAAAAGGAGATGGGATGTCCTCTTGCCATGTCTGCTTTTCGCTTACAGAGAGGTGCCACAGAAGGGAGTAGGATTCTCACCCTTTGAACTTCTGTTTGGTCATCCTGTAAGGGGACCACTTGCCCTTGTTAAAGAAGGCTGGGAGAGACCTCTCCACGAGCCTAAACAGGACATAGTGGACTATGTACTTGGCCTTCGCTCTAGAATGGCAGAGTACATGGAAAAGGCAACCAAAAACCTTGAGGCCAGCCAACAGCTCCAGAAGTTTTGGTATGACCAAAAGGCTGCACTGGTTGAGTTCCAACCAGGGCAGAAAGTCTGGGTTCTGGAGCCTGTGGCTCCCAGGGCACTCCAGGACAAATGGAGTGGCCCTTACCCAGTACTAGAAAGGAAGAGTCAGGTCACCTACTTGGTGGACCTGGGCACAAGCAGGAGCCCCAAGAGGGTGATCCATGTAAACCGCCTTAAGCTCTTCCACGACAGGGCTGATGTCAATCTGTTGATGGTAACAGATGAGGATCAGGAGGCAGAGAGTGAACCTCTCCCTGATCTTCTGTCATCAGACCCAAAAGATGGTACAGTAGATGGAGTGATCTACTCAGACACCCTCTCTGGCCAACAGCAAGCTGATTGTAGGAGAGTCCTACAACAGTTTCCTGAGCTTTTCTCCCTAACCCCTGGTCAGACACCCCTGTGTACCCATGATGTGGACACAGGAGACAGCATGCCTGTCAAAAACAAAATCTTCAGACAGTCTGACCATGTTAAGGAAAGCATCAAGGTGGAAGTCCACAAGATGCTGGAATTGGGAGTAATTGAGCGCTCTGACAGCCCCTGGGCCAGCCCAGTGGTCTTAGTCCCCAAACCTCACACCAAAGATGGAAAGAAAGAGATGAGGTTTTGTGTGGACTACAGAGGGCTCAATTCTGTCACCAAGACAGATGCCCATCCAATTCCAAGAGCTGATGAGCTCATTGATAAATTAGGTGCTGCCAAATTTCTAAGTACCTTTGACTTGACAGCAGGGTACTGGCAAATAAAAATGGCACCTGGAGCAAAAGAAAAGACAGCATTCTCCACACCTGATGGGCATTATCAGTTTACTGTTATGCCCTTTGGTTTAAAGAATGCCCCTGCCACCTTCCAAAGGTTGGTGAATCAAGTCCTTGCTGGCTTGGAGTCCTTTAGCACAGCTTATCTTGATGATATTGCTGTCTTTAGCTCCACCTGGCAGGATCACCTGGTCCACCTGAGGAAGGTTTTGAAGGCTCTGCAATCTGCAGGCCTCTCTATCAAGGCATCCAAATGCCAGATAGGGCAGGGAACTGTGGTTTACTTGGGCCACCTTGTAGGTGGAGGCCAAGTTCAGCCACTCCAACCCAAGATCCAGACCATTCTGGACTGGGTAGCTCCAAAAACCCAGACTCAAGTCAGGGCATTCCTTGGCTTGACTGGGTACTACAGGAGGTTTGTGAAGGGATATGGATCCATTGTGACAGCCCTCACTGAGCTCACCTCCAAGAAAATGCCCAAGAAAGTGAACTGGACTGTGGACTGCCAACAGGCCTTTGACACCCTGAAACAAGCAATGTGCTCAGCACCAGTTCTCAAAGCTCCAGATTATTCTAAGCAGTTCATTGTGCAGACTGATGCCTCTGAACATGGGATAGGGGCAGTTTTGTCCCAAACAAATGATGATGGCCTTGACCAGCCTGTTGCTTTCATTAGCAGGAGGTTACTCCCCAGGGAGCAGCGTTGGAGTGCCATTGAGAGGGAGGCCTTTGCTGTGGTTTGGTCCCTGAAGAAGCTGAGACCATACCTCTTTGGGACTCACTTCCTAGTTCAAACTGACCACAGACCTCTCAAATGGCTGATGCAAATGAAAGGTGAAAATCCTAAACTGTTGAGGTGGTCCATCTCCCTACAGGGAATGGACTTTATAGTGGAACACAGACCTGGGACTGCCCATGCCAATGCAGATGGCCTTTCCAGGTTCTTCCACTTAGAAAATGAAGACTCTCTTGGGAAAGGTTAATCTCATCCTCTTTCGTTTGGGGGGGGGTTGTGTAAGGAAATGCCTCCTTGGCATGGTTGCCCCCTGACTTTTTGCCTTTGCTGATGCTATGTTTACAATTGAAAGTGTGCTGAGGCCTGCTAACCAGGCCCCAGCACCAGTGTTCTTTCCCTAACCTGTACTTTTGTATCCACAATTGGCAGACCCTGGCATCCAGATAAGTCCCTTGTAACTGGTACTTCTAGTACCAAGGGCCCTGATGCCAAGGAAGGTCTCTAAGGGCTGCAGCATGTCTTATGCCACCCTGGAGACCCCTCACTCAGCACAGACACACTGCTTGCCAGCTTGTGTGTGCTAGTGAGGACAAAACGAGTAAGTCGACATGGCACTCCCTTCAGGGTGCCATGCCAGCCTCTCACTGCCTATGCAGTATAGGTAAGACACCCCTCTAGCAGGCCTTACAGCCCTAAGGCAGGGTGCACTATACCATAGGTGAGGGTACCAGTGCATGAGCATGGTACCCCTACAGTGTCTAAACAAAACCTTAGACATTGTAAGTGCAGGGTAGCCATAAGAGTATATGGTCTGGGAGTCTGTCAAACACGAACTCCACAGCACCATAATGGCTACACTGAAAACTGGGAAGTTTGGTATCAAACTTCTCAGCACAATAAATGCACACTGATGCCAGTGTACATTTTATTGTAAAATACACCACAGAGGGCACCTTAGAGGTGCCCCCTGAAACTTAACCGACTATCTGTGTAGGCTGACTAGTTTTAGCAGCCTGCCACAAACCGAGACATGTTGCTGGCCCCATGGGGAGAGTGCCTTTGTCACTCTGAGGCCAGTAACAAAGCCTGCACTGGGTGGAGATGCTAACACCTCTCCCAGGCAGGAATTGTCACACCTGGCGGTGAGCCTCAAAGGCTCACCTCCTTTGTGCCAACCCAGCAGGACACTCCAGCTAGTGGAGTTGCCCGCCCCCTCCGGCCAGGCCCCACTTTTGGCGGCAAGGCCGGAGAAAATAATGAGAATAACAAGGAGGAGTCACTGGCCAGTCAGGACAGCCCCTAAGGTGTCCTGAGCTGAGGTGACTCTAACTTTTAGAAATCCTCCATCTTGCAGATGGAGGATTCCCCCAATAGGATTAGGGATGTGACCCCCTCCCCTTGGGAGGAGGCACAAAGAGGGTGTACCCACCCTCAGGGCTAGTGGCCATTGGCTACTAACCCCCCAGACCTAAACACGCCCTTAAATTTAGTATTTAAGGGCTACCCTGAACCCTAGAAAATTAGATTCCTGCAACTACAAGAAGAAGGACTGCCTAGCTGAAAACCCCTGCAGCGGAAGACCAGAAGACGACAACTGCCTTGGCTCCAGAAACTCACCGGCCTGTCTCCTGCCTTCCAAAGATCCTGCTCCAGCGACGCCTTCCAAAGGGACCAGCGACCTCGACATCCTCTGAGGACTGCCCCTACTTCGAAAAGACAAGAAACTCCCGAGGACAGCGGACCTGCTCCAAGAAAAGCTGCAACTTTGTTTCCAGCAGCTTTAAAGAACCCTGCAAGCTCCCCGCAAAAGGCGTGAGACTTGCAACACTGCACCCGGCGACCCCGACTCGGCTGGTGGCGATCCAACACCTCAGGAGGGACCCCAGGACTACTCTAAGACTGTGAGTACAAAAACCTGTCCCCCCTGAGCCCCCACAGCGCCGCCTGCAGAGGGAATCCCGAGGCTTCCCCTGACCGCGACTCTTTGAATCC
The DNA here is from genome assembly GCF_031143425.1 of Pleurodeles waltl. Lineage (NCBI taxonomy): Eukaryota > Metazoa > Chordata > Amphibia > Caudata > Salamandridae > Pleurodeles > Pleurodeles waltl. Next base: position 1,323,060,649 of record NC_090444.1, read on the forward strand.
AAAGTCCCGACACCTGGGAGAGACCCTGCACCCGCAGCCCCCAGGACCTGAAGGACCGGACTTTCACTGGAGGAGTGACCCCCAGGAGTCCCTCTCCCTTGCCCAAGTGGAGGTTTCCCCGAGGAACCCCCCCCTGGCCTGCCTGCAGCGCTGAAGAGATCCCTAGATCTCCCATTGACTTCCATTACAAACCCGACGCTTGTTTCTACACTGCACCCGGCCGCCCCCGCGCTGCTGAGAGTGAAATTTCTGTGTGGGCTTGTGTCCCCCCCGGTGCCCTACAAAACCCCCCTGGTCTGCCCTCCGAAGACGCGGGTACTTACCTGCAAGCAGACCGGAACCGGGGCACCCCCTTCTCTCCATTCTAGCCTATGTGTTTTGGGCACCACTTTGAACTCTGCACCTGACCGGCCCTGAGCTGCTGGTGTGGTGACTTTGGGGTTGCTCTGAACCCCCAACGGTGGGCTACCTTGGACCAAGAACTGAACCCTGTAAGTGTCTTACTTACCTGGTAAAACTAACAAATACTTACCTCCCCTAGGAACTGTGAAAATTGCACTAAGTGTCCACTTTTAAAACAGCTATTTGTGAATAACTTGAAAAGTATACATGCAATTTTGATGATTTGAAGTTCCTAAAGTACTTACCTGCAATACCTTTCGAATGAGCTATTACATGTAGAATTTGAACCTGTGGTTCTTAAAATAAACTAAGAAAAGATATTTTTCTATATAAAAACCTATTGGCTGGATTTGTCTCTGAGTGTGTGTACCTCATTTATTGTCTATGTGTATGTACAACAAATGCTTAACACTACTCCTTGGATAAGCCTACTGCTCGACCACACTACCACAAAATAGAGCATTAGTATTATCTATTTTTACCACTATTTTACCTCTAAGGGGAACCCTTGGACTCTGTGCATGCTATTCCTTACTTTGAAATAGCACATACAGAGCCAACTTCCTACAATACTCATCTTTTAGGAAGTGAGAAGTTCTGGGCTTCCGACAAGCACATCAATGCAAACTCCAAAAGTAAATGGTAACCTGTAAAGCCATACTACCACCACAGAAGAATACAATAATTTGCTCTTGTTCAACAAAACTGTTTGCAGACAAGGGGAAATATGCTCACTAAACTGCAGACTCAATCCCCTCTAGGCAGTAGGATGAATTGTGTGATTTAGAGCTTTCCTCTTTCCTCTGCTCTTGTTCAACAAAACTGCAGACAAGGGGAATTATGCTCACTAAACTGCAGACTCAATCCCCTCTAGGCAGTAGGATGAATTGTGTGATTTAGAGCTTTCCTCTTCCGCTAATAGCCCACTAACGAGTATCAGCCTTTCGACGCAAAACTAAATACTGTGTAACGTCTCCATTGAATTGTGCTGCACCAAAGTCCATACCAGGGAACCAGATCACTGACTGGGTAGGAAAGACAGAGTGAAGAATGTAAGGAATGCACCCTTATTTCCACCCCTGCACCAGACCCTTTTTCGGCATGGAGGCTACAAGGCCTACCATGGGGCTCCCATGTAACCCCTGCGACATAACCTCTCTGTTATCTGGCTCATGGTCCAGCCAGATTCCATACACCACCCCTTTAGAAGGGGGAGAAGACTAAGAGGCAAAATGCCACACCCAGGATCGTCGCCGTATGTGGCTGGTTTGTGTCGCAGTTGAAGATAAAACTTGTAGAAAGAAAACATAATTTTGAACCTCGAGCAGTGATTGGCTGTCCGCACGGGCATGGGGCTTCCCTTAATATTGTGATCTCTCTAGTTGTTTGACTGGTCGACTTAATGACCTGTCCGTTTTTTTGCATATAAAACCATCAGGTGCTCTGCTCCATCTTTCACTGATGATACTTTTAGATTGCAGTCAGTCGCAGAGTGTGCACAGTAATTGTGAGTTTTCATGTTTAACTTGTAGGCTATATTTTTCAAATGTACCGCCTCTAAGTTGTGCTCTTTTATCTAGTAAGCTTTCTGTTCCTCTCCTTAATTCTTCACTCTGCTATTCCTTTCCCCCAGCCTTCGCGCCCTCAGGCAAATGAGTAGTGTGACTTAACTATTTGTCAGTGCCCCCTATATTTATTCTTACTTTGCTCGTTGCGTCTACCTTTCAGTTGTTCCTTTGTGACTTACAGGATTGAAGTGGCAATGTCTTAAGCCATGCCCATTCATGTTTCTCGGTCATGTGTTGTGCTCCTCCATCCTCGTTCCCTATCACCCATTGATTGCTGCCACTATGGGCCCGTCTGGCGATGATGATACACTTGCCCTCACTGAGAGCGAATGTTCGATAATGAGAAACCTACCATGTACTCAATGACCCTGAGCTGGACAGGGGCCCGTACAACATATTGCAGGTATACCTAGAAGCTACTATAGGTGTATTTGCAAGTAGAGCTTCCTGAGTGGGGCAAAAGGAGAGACGTTTGTGCTCTTCTCCTCTTTCAGTCTGTTCAGATTTGCTTTAGTTTCCAGCGCCAGTGAGGTAGGGATTTGCAAGGGTGATGAGTATTTACTGTTTCTTTCAACTCATCTACTAAATGGTGCCTAAAATACTGTCTTCTCATTTAGGAATGATGGCCCAAAGAAGGCTGCTGTTGTCTTAGCTACTTTTCCGAAAGGTAAGCAACCTTTTCAAGCTGGCCATTTATATTTTGTTGCTTAAATGTATTTTATTGTGCAATGTGGTGTGCTTCTCACATAGCTTTCTTAAGGCTTGGATCTCCATGCTTTGGAAACTATATGTGTGCCATAGCTTAACTCTTTATTTTGGGGGAACTTTTCTGGTCAGTATTTTGTTGGATATGCTCCGTATTTGAAAGACTGATTTGTCTATACTGCTTTTAGGAAGCACAGGTTCACTGTCTGATCGAAAAAGGTGGACTACGCTCCTGTACATGTGGTGTAAAAGCTAGCGTCAGTCTGAGTAAAGATGAGGCAATCCCGAAGCTGACTTCATGAGGAGAATTCATACAGATCTGACTCCTGAAATCTGTTTGGCTTTGCACACATGGCTATTGCTTACCGATTGCAACTAAGTGGAGTTCTCATAAAGATCAGATATGGTGGTTCTTGTGACTAGGGCAGTGATTAGACCTAAAGTGTGCTTTTAAAGGTTGACGCACTTTATGCAGCAACAATTGCTACAGCGTTCCGTTTGTATTGACCACATGTAGAAGCTTATTGATTATCAAATGGCTCTTGTTGTTTCATTTGCCAAGCTCGTATACTGTGGTGGTTAACCCAAACATTTGTCCCAAATCTCAAATCATAGACATTAATTCCTAAGAACAATTCCGTTGATCTTTGTCAGACGTACAAGATGCGTCAGTTAATGCTATCACCAAACCACCAAATCTAATGGCCAAAATGCCCCTAGTAAGACCTCAAGAACTTGCAGTTCTGTCTTGTCACAGTCATACTACTATCTTTCAGCACCCCATGCACTCTTGCTAATATTCTATTGTATTCCTCTGCCCTTTTGGCATGAATTCAGTTATGGTCCTGAAAGCTTTTACTGGGTGCAGATTTTAAATTGGCTGCAGTATTAACTTTTGAAAAATAGTAATCTCGAATGTGACTCAGAATGATATATGCAAATATTTATAAGCACCAAATGGTGTAACCAAGGTAGTCAAGTTTTGAGAATTGGCGTCAAGTGTCTCTGAATGATGTGCTGCATTAATACGTGTATTGTTGTAACATACCTGGCATCACTCATCGTGTCTAACATTTCTGGTATTTTGGAAAGTGGATGATGATAAGTACACTATTCTTGTTCAGTGAGTGCCAGTGAACCCACTCCTCTTTTCGCCTTCACTAAGGTAGCAGAAATCAACTGTGATAGAGCAACAGGCTTAATAATCTCTTGGTCACACATCACCCAAAAGCTCCCTCATTTCACCCCTAAGATTGAGTTGCACATCTCTTGTGTTCAACAGGATGGCACCTTTCTGCAAAATGTGTGCTCAAAACCTTTTATACAAAGAACGTTGTCATAGAAAACATCTCCAAAACATTTCAAAATATATTTCACTGGCAGAGGCATTTATCTGCTCCACCAGCAACACTTTGTTTCTGTACGTGGTGTCAGTGTGGTCCCTAATCAACCCACGTAATTAGGTGTGTGTTGTCAGATACATTATTGTGTAACTGCCCCTGTCCTTAATCTCCTAAGTGGTCTTCATACTAGCCCTAAATATTGATGTAGTACTCAGCAAACGCTACACACTTAATATAGGAGGTCTTCAATGGCACATTCATCAGAAATTCTTTAAACATGCACTGAGATAAAATAGTTGACGGTAAAGCTGAATCAGTTATACCTCTTTATCTGCTGCTAACATCCATTGTGATACTCCTTTATTCACATCATTTATTTTCTCCTTTCTGTGACTTAATCTCACTGTGCTATCATGTTCCCTAAACACACTTTTAAAAGTGGCCAGTATTTTGCACTCCTTTCCCACTGCTGGACAATCAGAATAGCTTACCTCATGTCCTTGAACCACATTTTAAACAGATAGCTCCCTTTCTCCCTTCCATTGCATAAGACCTTATTTCTCTTTACACACAACATTGACAGTAGCGTGAATCAATTATGCTTTTTCTTGCGAACCCCCGAGCAGGTTACATTAACTTCTCGAACCGCTTGGCTGTTGTAATATTTTTCTTCAGGTTTGGATTTTGGCCACAGAGCGATCTTTCATGAACATTTTTTGATTGAGCATTAGTCTCAATTTGGCCTCTGACATATCGGTCTATGCAGATTCCAGTTTCACTGTGTATCAGCTGGAAATCCTTAGTACAGCCATATATTTGTCATTAGATTCCTGCTTCCCTTGTTTCTACTAGAAGCTGTGGGCTATTACTTTGAAACGTGGTCCTATTTAAATTGCTATTTCTCTTGATTCACAGCTCCAGTGTACTCCTGCCACTTGCCAAATTCAGCTGATTTTGGCTCAATTTCCAGTAAGTGATTGCATTTCTTTGTCCCTCAGCACCCAGGGAATTAAACAGTACTTCAAATCGCTTTCTATCAATGTCTACCAAGTGATGTTTGAAAGCTCTGTGCTATTGTTTTCGCTTATTTTGTTTTGTCTTCATGGTGGAAAATTGCACTAGGTGGTTGCGCACTCCGCAGCGCTGCCATGGTTAAGCCCCACAGTTTCTCTTTAGCTTTTCATTGCACTTTGTGAAAATAACTCTGACACCAGTTTGCAACTTCCACAAAACTAGTCCCAGTGCTCTTCATTTCTTGGGTCCCCATAGCATTTAATTCAGTAAGCTGTAATTGCATGCTAGTCTTGTTGTACCAGTATAAGTTATCACTCGTCTTTTAGAACATTGGACGTTTTTGTGTCTACGATTTAGCGTGTAAACAAAAAAGGACCACTGAATTTTCTGACCTTGCTTCTAGGTGCAACTGCATACTTTGTATTGTAGGTCAGCCCCAATGTTCGCATGCTGTGATGTGTGTGCCTGACCTCGACTGATCAGCACTTTATTGCTCTGGCTGTCCTCACTCGAGCAGTATGTTAGATATCCACAGCCTTCCTGCCTGTGACGCTCCCCTCTGTTGCACTGCAGGTGTCCTGTCTGCCGCCCGCTGCACTTGATGTACTTTTTCTCGTTCTCTGGAACTGGTTCTTCGGTTGGCACTTTTCTCCCAACTTTACACAACAGGCTCAAATCCGCTGATATTCATCGCAGAAAGGATGTGGTGATTTATACCTACAAGCAAATCGATTATTCAGAAATAAATCTTGAACAGTTTTGTGATGGGTGTGTGAAGTAGTTTGCTTTTAATTGTCAAGAGCCTGTCTGAATACTGCCACCAGTTGGGATCCAGGCTGCAACTAATGGCCCCAGCCGGAATCTATAACATACTCATCTTTTAGGAAGTGAGAAGTTCTGGGCTTCCGACAAGCACATCAATGCAAACTCCAAAAGTAAATGGTAACCTGTAAAGCCATACTACCACCACAGAAGAATACAATAATTTGCTCTTGTTCAACAAAACTGTTTGCAGACAAGGGGAAATATGCTCACTAAACTGCAGACTCAATCCCCTCTAGGCAGTAGGATGAATTGTGTGATTTAGAGCTTTCCTCTTTCCTCTGCTCTTGTTCAACAAAACTGCAGACAAGGGGAATTATGCTCACTAAACTGCAGACTCAATCCCCTCTAGGCAGTAGGATGAATTGTGTGATTTAGAGCTTTCCTCTTCCGCTAATAGCCCACTAACGAGTATCAGCCGTTCGACGCAAAACTAAATACTGTGTTACGTCTCCATTGAATTGTGCTGCACCAAAGTCCATACCAGGGAACCAGATCACTGACTGGGTAGGAAAGACAGAGTGAAGAATGTAAGGAATGCACCCTTATTTCCACCCCTGCACCAGACCCTTTTTCGGCATGGAGGCTACAAGGCCTACCATGGGGCTCCCATGTAACCCCTGCGACATAACCTCTCTGTTATCTGGCTCATGGTCCAGCCAGATTCCATACACCACCCCTTTAGAAGGGGGAGAAGACTAAGAGGCAAAATGCCACACCCAGGATCGTCGCCGTATGTGGCTGGTTTGTGTCGCAGTTGAAGATAAAACTTGTAGAAAGAAAACATAATTTTGAACCTCGAGCAGTGATTGGCTGTCCGCACGGGCATGGGGCTTCCCTTAATATTGTGATCTCTCTAGTTGTTTGACTGGTCGACTTAATGACCTGTCCGTTTTTTTGCATATAAAACCATCAGGTGCTCTGCTCCATCTTTCACTGATGATACTTTTAGATTGCAGTCAGTCGCAGAGTGTGCACAGTAATTGTGAGTTTTCATGTTTAACTTGTAGGCTATATTTTTCAAATGTACCGCCTCTAAGTTGTGCTCTTTTATCTAGTAAGCTTTCTGTTCCTCTCCTTAATTCTTCACTCTGCTATTCCTTTCCCCCAGCCTTCGCGCCCTCAGGCAAATGAGTAGTGTGACTTAACTATTTGTCAGTGCCCCCTATATTTATTCTTACTTTGCTCGTTGCGTCTACCTTTCAGTTGTTCCTTTGTGACTTACAGGATTGAAGTGGCAATGTCTTAAGCCATGCCCATTCATGTTTCTCGGTCATGTGTTGTGCTCCTCCATCCTCGTTCCCTATCACCCATTGATTGCTGCCACTATGGGCCCGTCTGGCGATGATGATACACTTGCCCTCACTGAGAGCGAATGTTCGATAATGAGAAACCTACCATGTACTCAATGACCCTGAGCTGGACAGGGGCCCGTACAACATATTGCAGGTATACCTAGAAGCTAATATAGGTGTATTTGCAAGTAGAGCTTCCTGAGTGGGGCAAAAGGAGAGACGTTTGTGCTCTTCTCCTCTTTCAGTCTGTTCAGATTTGCTTTAGTTTCCAGCGCCAGTGAGGTAGGGATTTGCAAGGGTGATGAGTATTTACTGTTTCTTTCAACTCATCTACTAAATGGTGCCTAAAATACTGTCTTCTCATTTAGGAATGATGGCCCAAAGAAGGCTGCTGTTGTCTTAGCTACTTTTCCGAAAGGTAAGCAACCTTTTCAAGCTGGCCATTTATATTTTGTTGCTTAAATGTATTTTATTGTGCAATGTGGTGTGCTTCTCACATAGCTTTCTTAAGGCTTGGATCTCCATGCTTTGGAAACTATATGTGTGCCATAGCTTAACTCTTTATTTTGGGGGAACTTTTCTGGTCAGTATTTTGTTGGATATGCTCCGTATTTGAAAGACTGATTTGTCTATACTGCTTTTAGGAAGCACAGGTTCACTGTCTGATCGAAAAAGGTGGACTACGCTCCTGTACATGTGGTGTAAAAGCTAGCGTCAGTCTGAGTAAAGATGAGGCAATCCCGAAGCTGACTTCATGAGGAGAATTCATACAGATCTGACTCCTGAAATCTGTTTGGCTTTGCACACATGGCTATTGCTTACCGATTGCAACTAAGTGGAGTTCTCATAAAGATCAGATATGGTGGTTCTTGTGACTAGGGCAGTGATTAGACCTAAAGTGTGCTTTTAAAGGTTGACGCACTTTATGCAGCAACAATTGCTACAGCGTTCCGTTTGTATTGACCACATGTAGAAGCTTATTGATTATCAAATGGCTCTTGTTGTTTCATTTGCCAAGCTCGTATACTGTGGTGGTTAACCCAAACATTTGTCCCAAATCTCAAATCATAGACATTAATTCCTAAGAACAATTCCGTTGATCTTTGTCAGACGTACAAAATGCGTCAGTTAATGCTATCACCAAACCACCAAATCTAATGGCCAAAATGCCCCTAGTAAGACCTCAAGAACTTGCAGTTCTGTCTTGTCACAGTCATACTACTATCTTTCAGCACCCCATGCACTCTTGCTAATATTCTATTGTATTCCTCTGCCCTTTTGGCATGAATTCAGTTATGGTCCTGAAAGCTTTTACTGGGTGCAGATTTTAAATTGGCTGCAGTATTAACTTTTGAAAAATAGTAATCTTGAATGTGACTCAGAATGATATATGCAAATATTTATAAGCACCAAATGGTGTAACAAAGGTAGTCAAGTTTTGAGAATTGGCGTCAAGTGTCTCTGAATGATGTGCTGCATTAATACGTGTATTGTTGTAACATACCTGGCACCACTCATCGTGTCTAACATTTCTGGTATTTTGGAAAGTGGATGATAAGTACACTATTCTTGTTCAGTGAGTGCCAGTGAACCCACTCCTCTTTTCGCCTTCACTAAGGCAGCAGAAATCAACTGTGATAGAGCAACAGGCTTAATAATCTCTTGGTCACACATCACCCAAAAGCTCCCTCATTTCACCCCTAAGATTGAGTTGCACATCTCTTGTGTTCAACAGGATGGCACCTTTCTGCAAAATGTGTGCTCAAAACCTTTTATACAAAGAACTTTGTCATAGAAAACATCTCCAAAACATTTCAAAATATATTTCACTGGCAGAGGCATTTATCTGCTCCACCAGCAACACTTTGTTTCTGTACGTGGTGTCAGTGTGGTCCCTAATCAACCCACGTAATTAGGTGTGTGTTGTCAGATACATTATTGTGTAACTGCCCCTGTCCTTAATCTCCTAAGTGGTCTTCATACTAGCCCTAAATATTGATGTAGTACTCAGCAAACGCTACACACTTAATATAGGCGGTCTTCAATGGCACATTCATCAGAAATTCTTTAAACATGCATTGAGATAAAATAGTTGACGGTAAAGCTGAATCAGTTATACCTCTTTATCTGCTGCTAACATCCATTGTGATACTCCTTTATTCACATCATTTATTTTCTCCTTTCTGTGACTTAATCTCACTGTGCTATCATGTTCCCTAAACACACTTTTAAAAGTGGCCAGTATTTTGCACTCCTTTCCCACTGCTGGACAATCAGAATAGCTTACCTCATGTCCTTGAACCACATTTTAAACAGATAGCTCCCTTTCTCCCTTCCATTGCATAAGACCTTATTTCTCTTTACACACAACATTGACAGTAGCGTGAATCAATTATGCTTTTTCTTGCGAACCCCCGAGCAGGTTACATTAACTTCTCGAACCGCTTGGCTGTTGTAATATTTTTCTTCAGGTTTGGATTTTGGCCACAGAGCGATCTTTCATGAACATTTTTTGATTGAGCATTAGTCTCAATTTGGCCTCTGACATATCGGTCTATGCAGATTCCAGTTTCACTGTGTATCAGCTGGAAATCCTTAGTACAGCCATATATTTGTCATTAGATTCCTGCTTCCCTTGTTTCTACTAGAAGCTGTGGGCTATTACTTTGAAACGTGGTCCTATTTCAATTGCTATTTCTCTTGATTCACAGCTCCAGTGTACTCCTGCCACTTGCCAAATTCAGCTGATTTTGGCTCAATTTCCAGTAAGTGATTGCATTTCTTTGTCCCTCAGCACCCAGGGAATTAAACCGTGCTTCAAATCGCTTTCCATCAATGGCTACCAAGTGATGTTTGAAAGCTCTGTGCTATTGTTTTCGCTTATTTTGTTTTGTCTGCATGGTGGAAAATTGCACTAGGTGGTTGCGCACTCCGCAGCGCTGCCATGGTTAAGCCCCACAGTTTCTCTTTAGCTTTTCATTGCACTTTGTGAAAATAACTCTGACACCAGTTTGCAACTTCCACAAAACTAGTCCCAGTGCTCTTCATTTCTTGGGACCCCATAGCATTTAATTCAGTAAGCTGTAATTGCATGCTAGTCTTGTTGTACCAGTATAAGTTATCACTCGTCTTTTAGAACATTGGACGTTTTTGTGTCTACGATTTAGCGTGTAAACAAAAAAGGACCACTGAATTTTCTGACCTTGCTTCTAGGTGCAACTGCATACTTTGTATTGTAGGTCAGCCCCAATGTTCGCATGCTGTGATGTGTGTGCCTGACCTCGACTGATCAGCACTTTATTGCTCTGGCTGTCCTCACTCGAGCAGTATGTTAGATATCCACAGCCTTCCTGCCTGTGACGCTCCCCTCTGTTGCACTGCAGGTGTCCTGTCTGCCGCCCGCTGCACTTGATGTACTTTTTCTCGTTCTCTGGAACTGGTTCTTCGGTTGGCCACTTTTCTCCCAACTTTACACAACAGGCTCAAATCCGCTGATATTCATCGCAGAAAGGATGTGGTGATTTATACCTACAAGCAAATCGATTATTCAGAAAGAAATCTTGAACAGTTTTGTGATGGGTGTGTGAAGTAGTTTGCTTTTAATTGTCAAGAGCCTGTCTGAATACTGCCACCAGTTGGGATCCAGGCTGCAACTAATGGCCCCAGCCGGAATCTATAACATACTCATCTTTTAGGAAGTGAGAAGTTCTGGGCTTCCGACGAGCACATCAATGCAAACTCCAAAAGTAAATGGTAACCTGTAAAGCCATACTACCACCACAGAAGAATACAATAATTTGCTCTTGTTCAACAAAACTGTTTGCAGACAAGGGGAAATATGCTCACTAAACTGCAGACTCAATCCCCTCTAGGCAGTAGGATGAATTGTGTGATTTAGAGCTTTCCTCTTTCCTCTGCTCTTGTTCAACAAAACTGCAGACAAGGGGAATTATGCTCACTAAACTGCAGACTCAATCCCCTCTAGGCAGTAGGATGAATTGTGTGATTTAGAGCTTTCCTCTTCCGCTAATAGCCCACTAACGAGTATCAGCCTTCCGACGCAAAACTAAATACTGTGTTACGTCTCCATTGAATTGTGCTGCACCAAAGTCCATACCAGGGAACCAGATCACTGACTGGGTAGGAAAGACAGAGTGAAAAATGTAAGGAATGCACCCTTATTTCCACCCCTGCACCAGACCCTTTTTCGGCATGGAGGCTACAAGGCCTACCATGGGGCTCCCATGTAACCCCTGCAACATAACCTCTCTGTTATCTGGCTCATGGTCCAGCCAGATTCCATACACCACCCCTTTAGAAGGGGGAGAAGACTAAGAGGCAAAATGCCACACCCAGGATCGTCGCCGTATGTGGCTGGTTTGTGTCGCAGTTGAAGATAAAACTTGTAGAAAGAAAACATAATTTTGAACCTCGAGCAGTGATTGGCTGTCCGCACGGGCATGGGGCTTCCCTTAATATTGTGATCTCTCTAGTTGTTTGACTGGTCGACTTAATGACCTGTCCGTTTTTTTGCATATAAAACCATCAGGTGCTCTGCTCCATCTTTCACTGATGATACTTTTAGATTGCAGTCAGTCGCAGAGTGTGCACAGTAATTGTGAGTTTTCATGTTTAACTTGTAGGCTATATTTTTCAAATGTACCGCCTCTAAGTTGTGCTCTTTTATCTAGTAAGCTTTCTGTTCCTCTCCTTAATTCTTCACTCTGCTATTCCTTTCCCCCAGCCTTCGCGCCCTCAGGCAAATGAGTAGTGTGACTTAACTATTTGTCAGTGCCCCCTATATTTATTCTTACTTTGCTCGTTGCGTCTACCTTTCAGTTGTTCCTTTGTGACTTACAGGATTGGAGTGGCAATGTCTTAAGCCATGCCCATTCATGTTTCTCGGTCATGTGTTGTGCTCCTCCATCCTCGTTCCCTATCACCCATTGATTGCTGCCACTATGGGCCCGTCTGGCGATGATGATACACTTGCCCTCACTGAGAGCGAATGTTCGATAATGAGAAACCTACCATGTACTCAATGACCCTGAGCTGGACAGGGGCCCGTACAACATATTGCAGGTATACCTAGAAGCTACTATAGGTGTATTTGCAAGTAGAGCTTCCTGAGTGGGGCAAAAGGAGAGACGTTTGTGCTCTTCTCCTCTTTCAGTCTGTTCAGATTTGCTTTAGTTTCCAGCACCAGTGAGGTAGGGATTTGCAAGGGTGATGATTATTTACTGTTTCTTTCAACTCATCTACTAAATGGTGCCTAAAATACTGTCTTCTCATTTAGGAATGATGGCCGAAAGAAGGCTGCTGTTGTCTTAGCTACTTTTCCGAAAGGTAAGCAACCTTTTCAAGCTGGCCATTTATATTTTGTTGCTTAAATGTATTTTATTGTGCAATGTGGTGTGCTTCTCACATAGCTTTCTTAAGGCTTGGATCTCCATGCTTTGGAAACTATATGTGTGCCATAGCTTAACTCTTTATTTTGGGGGAACTTTTCTGGTCAGTATTTTGTTGGATATTGTAGGAAGTTGGCTCTGTATGTGCTATTTCAAAGTAAGGAATAGCATGCACAGAGTCCAAGGGTTCCCCTTAGAGGTAAAATAGTGGTAAAAATAGATAATACTAATGCTCTATTTTGTGGTAGTGTGGTCGAGCAGTAGGCTTATCCAAGGAGTAGTGTTAAGCATTTGTTGTACATACACATAGACAATAAATGAGGTACACACACTCAGAGACAAATCCAGCCAATAGGTTTTGTTATAGAAAAATATCTTTTCTTAGTTTATTTTAAGAACCACAGGTTCAAATTTAACATGTAATATCTTGTTTGAAAGGTATTGCAGGTAAGTACATTAGGAACTTTGAATCATTTCAATTGCATGTATACTTTTCAAGTTATTCACAAATAGCTATTTCAAAAGTGGACACTTAGTGCAATTTTCACAGTTCCTGGGGGAGGTAAGTTTTTGTTAGTTTTACCAGGTAAGTAAGACACTTACAGGGTTCAGTTCTTGGTCCAAGGTAGCCCACCGTTGGGGGTTCAGAGCAACCCCAAAGTCACCACACCAGCAGCTCAGGGCCGGTCAGGTGCAGAGTTCAAAGTGGTGCCCAAAACGCATAGGCTAGAATGGAGAGAAGGGGGTGCCCCGGTTCCGGTCTGCTTGCAGGTAAGTACCCGCGTCTTTGGAGGGCAGACCAGGGGGGTTTTGTAGGGCACCGGGGGGGACACAAGCCCACACAGAAATTTCACCCTCAGCAGCGCGGGGGCGGCCGGGTGCAGTGTAGAAACAAGCGTCGGGTTTGCAATGTTAGTCTATGAGAGATCAACGGATCTCTTCAGCGCTGCAGGCAGGCAAGGGGGGGCTTCCTCGGGGAAACCTCCACTTGGGCAAGGGAGAGGGACTCCTGGGGGTCACTTCTCCAGTGAAAGTCCGGTCCTTCAGGTCCTGGGGGCTGCGGGTGCAGGGTCTTTTCCAGGCGTCGGGACTTAGGTTTCAGAGAGTCGCGGTCAGGGGAAGCCTCGGGATTCCCTCTGCAGGCGGCGCTGTGGGGGCTCAGGGGGGACAGGTTTTGGTACTCACAGTCGGAGAGTAGTCCGGGGGTCCTCCCTGAGGTGTTGGTTCTCCACCAGCCGAGTCGGGGTCGCCGGGTGCAGTGTTGCAAGTCTCACGCTTCTTGCGGGGAGTTGCAGGGGTCTTTAAAGCTGCTCCTTGAAACAAAGTTGCAGTCTTTTTGGAGCAGGTCCGCTGTCCTCGGGAGTTTCTGGTCGTCGTCGAAGCAGGGCAGTCCTCAGGATTCAGAGGTCGCTGGTCCCTTTGGAAGGCGTCGCTGGAGCAGAGTTCTTTGGAAGGCAGGAGACAGGCCGGTGAGTTTCTGGAGCCAAGGCAGTTGTTGTCTTCTGGTCTTCCTCTGCAGGGGTTTTCAGCTGGGCAGTCCTTCTTCTTGTTGTCGCAGGAATCTAATTTTCTAGGGTTCAGGGTAGCCCTTAAATACTAAATTTAAGGGCGTGTTTAGGTCTGGGGGGTTAGTAGCCAATGGCTACTAGCCCTGAGGGTGGGTACACCCTCTTTGTGCCTCCTCCCAAGGGGAGGGGGTCACAATCCTAACCCTATTGGGGGAATCCTCCATCTGCAAGATGGAGGATTTCTAAAAGTTAGAGTCACCTCAGCTCAGGACACCTTAGGGGTTGTCCTGACTGGCCAGTGACTCCTCCTTGTTATTCTCATTATTTTCTCCGGCCTTGCCGCCAAAAGTGGGGGCCGGGCCGGAGGGGGCGGGCAACTCCACTAGCTGGAGTGTCCTGCGGTGCTGTGACAAAGGGGTGAGCCTTTGAGGCTCACCGCCAGGTGTTACAGCTCCTGCCTGGGGGCGGTGTTAGCATCTCCACCCAGTGCAGGCTTTGTTACTGGCCTCAGAGTGACAAAGGCACTCTCCCCATGGGGCCAGCAACATGTCTCTAGTGTGGCAGGCTGCTGGAACTAGTCAGCCTACACAGATAGTCGGTTAAGTTTCAGGGGGCACCTCTAAGGTGCCCTCTGGGGTGTATTTTGCAATAAAATGTACACTGGCATCAGTGTGCATTTATTGTGCTGAGAAGTTTGATACCAAACTTCCCAGTTTTCAGTGTAGCCATTATGGTGCTGTGGAGTTCGTGTTTGACAGACTCCCCGACCATATACTCTTATGGCTACCCTGCACTTACAATGTCTAAGGTTTTGTTTAGACACTGTAGGGGTACCATGCTCATGCACTGGTACCCTCACCTATGGTATAGTGCACCCTGCCTTAGGGCTGTAAGGCCTGCTAGAGGGGTGACTGACCTATACTTGCATAGGCAGTGAGAGGCTGGCATGGCACCCTGAGGGGAGTGCCATGTCGACTTACTCGTTTTGTTCTCACTAGCACACACAAGCTGGTAAGCAGTGTGTCTGTGCTGAGTGAGAGGTCTCCAGGGTGGCATAAGACATGCTGCAGCCCTTAGAGACCTTCCTTGGCATCAGGGCCCTTGGTACTAGAAGTACCAGTTACAAGGGACTTATCTGGATGCCAGGGTCTGCCAATTGTGGATACAAAAGTACAGGTTAGGGAAAGAACACTGGTGCTGGGGCCTGGTTAGCAGGCCTCAGCACACTTTCAATTGTAAACATAGCATCAGCAAAGGCAAAAAGTCAGGGGGCAACCATGCCAAGGAGGCATTTCCTTACAGATATGCTCCGTATTTGAAAGACTGATTTGTCTATACTGCTTTTAGGAAGCACAGGTTCACTGTCTGATCGAAAAAGGTGGACTACGCTCCTGTACATGTGGTGTAAAAGCTAGCGTCAGTCTGAGTAAAGATGAGGCAATCCCGAAGCTGACTTCATGAGGAGAATTCATACAGATCTGACTCCTGAAATCTGTTTGGCTTTGCACACATGGCTATTGCTTACCGATTGCAACTAAGTGGAGTTCTCATAAAGATCAGATATGGTGGTTCTTGTGACTAGGGCAGTGATTAGACCTAAAGTGTGCTTTTAAAGGTTGACGCACTTTATGCAGCAACAATTGCTACAGCGTTCCGTTTGTATTGACCACATGTAGAAGCTTATTGATTATCAAATGGCTCTTGTTGTTTCATTTGCCAAGCTCGTATACTGTGGTGGTTAACCCAAACATTTGTCCCAAATCTCAAATCATAGACATTAATTCCTAAGAACAATTCCGTTGATCTTTGTCAGACGTACAAGATGCGTCAGTTAATGCTATCACCAAACCACCAAATCTAATGGCCAAAATGCCCCTAGTAAGACCTCAAGAACTTGCAGTTCTGTCTTGTCACAGTCATACTACTATCTTTCAGCACCCCATGCACTCTTGCTAATATTCTATTGTATTCCTCTGCCCTTTTGGCATGAATTCAGTTATGGTCCTGAAAGCTTTTACTGGGTGGAGATTTTAAATTGGCTGCAGTATTAACTTTTGAAAAATAGTAATCTCGAATGTGACTCAGAATGATATATGCAAATATTTATAACCACCAAATGGTGTAACAAAGGTAGTCAAGTTTTGAGAATTGGCGTCAAGTGTCTCTGAATGATGTGCTGCATTAATACGTGTATTGTTGTAACATACCTGGCATCACTCATCGTGTCTAAAATTTCTGGTATTTTGGAAAGTGGATGATAAGTACACTATTCTTGTTCAGTGAGTGCCAGTGAACCCACTCCTCTTTTCGCCTTCACTAAGGCAGCAGAAATCAACTGTGATACAGCAACAGGCTTAATAATCTCTTGGTCACACATCACCCAAAAGCTCCCTCATTTCACCCCTAAGATTGAGTTGCACATCTCTTCTGTTCAACAGGATGGCACCTTTCTGCAAAATGTGTGCTCAAAACCTTTTATACAAAGAACTTTGTCATAGAAAACATCTCCAAAACATTTCAAAATATATTTCACTGGCAGAGGCATTTATCTGCTCCACCAGCAACACTTTGTTTCTGTACGTGGTGTCAGTGTGGTCCCTAATCAACCCACGTAATTAGGTGTGTGTTGTCAGATACATTATTGTGTAACTGCCCCTGTCCTTAATCTCCTAAGTGGTCTTCATACTAGCCCTAAATATTGATGTAGTACTCAGCAAACGCTACACACTTAAGATAGGCGGTCTTCAATGGCACATTCATCAGAAATTCTTTAAACATGCATTGAGATAAAATAGTTGACGGTAAAGCTGAATCAGTTATACCTCTTTATCTGCTGCTAACATCCATTGTGATACTCCTTTATTCACATCATTTATTTTCTCCTTTCTGTGACTTAATCTCACTGTGCTATCATGTTCCCTAAACACACTTTTAAAAGTGGCCAGTATTTTGCACTCCTTTCCCACTGCTGGACAATCAGAATAGCTTACCTCATGTCCTTGAACCACATTTTAAACAGATAGCTCCCTTTCTCCCTTCCATTGCATAAGACCTTATTTCTCTTTACACACAACATTGACAGTAGCGTGAATCAATTATGCTTTTTCTTGCGAACCCCCGAGCAGGTTACATTAACTTCTCGCACCGCTTGGCTGTTGTAATATTTTTCTTCAGGTTTGGATTTTTACCACAGAGCGATCTTTCATGAACATTTTTTGATTGAGCATTAGTCTCAATTTGGCCTCTGACATATCGGTCTATGCAGATTCCAGTTTCACTGTGTATCAGCTGGAAATCCTTAGTACAGCCATATATTTGTCATTAGATTCCTGCTTCCGTTGTTTCTACTAGAAGCTGTGGGCTATTACTTTGAAACGTGGTCCTATTTAAATTGCTATTTCTCTTGATTCACAGCTCCAGTGTACTCCTGCCACTTGCCAAATTCAGCTGATTTTGGCTCAATTTCCAGTAAGTGATTGCATTTCTTTGTCCCTCAGCACCCAGGGAATTAAACGGTACTTCAAATCGCTTTCTATCAATGTCTACCAAGTGATGTTTGAAAGCTCTGTGCTATTGTTTTTGCTTATTTTGTTTTGTCTGCATGGTGGAAAATTGCACTAGGTGGTTGCGCACTCCGCAGCGCTGCCATGGTTAAGCCCCACAGTTTCTCTTTAGCTTTTCATTGCACTTTGTGAAAATAACTCTGACACCAGTTTGCAATTTCCACAAAACTAGTCCCAGTGCTCTTCATTTCTTGGGTCCCCATAGCATTTAATTCAGTAAGCTGTAATTGCATGCTAGTCTTGTTGTACCAGTATAAGTTATCACTCGTCTTTTAGAACATTGGACGTTTTTGTGTCTACGATTTAGCGTGTAAACAAAAAAGGACCACTGAATTTTCTGACCTTGCTTCTAGGTGCAACTGCATACTTTGTATTGTAGGTCAGCCCCAATGTTCGCATGCTGTGATGTGTGTGCCTGACCTCGACTGATCAGCACTTTATTGCTCTTGCTGTCCTCACTCGAGCAGTATGTTAGATATCCACAGCCTTCCTGCCTGTGACGCTCCCCTCTGTTGCACTGCAGGTGTCCTGTCTGCCGCCCGCTGCACTTGATGTACTTTTTCTTGTTCTCTGGAACTGGTTCTTCGGTTGGCCACTTTTCTCCCAACTTTACACAACAGGCTCAAATCCGCTGATATTCATCGCAGAAAGGATGTGGTGATTTATACCTACAAGCAAATCGATTATTCAGAAAGAAATCTTGAACAGTTTTGTGATGGGTGTGTGAAGTAGTTTGCTTTTAATTGTCAAGAGCCTGTCTGAATACTGCCACCAGTTGGGATCCAGGCTGCAACTAATGGCCCCAGCCGGAATCTATAACATACTCATCTTTTAGGAAGTGAGAAGTTCTGGGCTTCCGACGAGCACATCAATGCAAACTCCAAAAGTAAATGGTAACCTGTAAAGCCATACTACCACCACAGAAGAATACAATAATTTTCTCTTGTTCAACTAAACTGTTTGCAGACAAGGGGAAATATGCTCACTAAACTGCAGACTCAATCCCCTCTAGGCAGTAGGATGAATTGTGTGATTTAGAGCTTTCCTCTTTCCTCTGCTCTTGTTCAACAAAACTGCAGACAAGGGGAATTATGCTCTCTAAACTGCAGACTCAATCCCCTCTAGGCAGTAGGATGAATTGTGTGATTTAGAGCTTTCCTCTTCCGCTAATAGCCCACTAACGAGTATCAGCCTTTCGACGCAAAACTAAATACTGTGTTACGTCTCCATTGAATTGTGCTGCACCAAAGTCCATACCAGGGAACCAGATCACTGACTGGGTAGGAAAGACAGAGTGAAGAATGTAAGGAATGCACCCTTATTTCCACCCCTGCACCAGACCCTTTTTCGGCATGGAGGCTACAAGGCCTACCATGGGGCTCCCATGTAACCCCTGCGACATAACCTCTCTGTTATCTGGCTCATGGTCTAGCCAGATTCCATACACCACCCCTTTAGAAGGGGGAGAAGACTAAGAGGCAAAATGCCACACCCAGGATCGTCGCCGTATGTGGCTGGTTTGTGTCGCAGTTGAAGATAAAACTTGTAGAAAGAAAACATAAGTTCGATGGCATCTGTCGCTGTAGATACACATGGTATGCATGAGCTCGCCATCTGGTGTTGGGTCGGAGTGTTACAAGTTGTTTTTCTTCGAAGAAGTGTTTTCGAGTCACGGGACCGAGTGACTCCTCCTTCTGTGCTCATTGCGCATGGGCGTCGACTCCATCTTCGATTGTTTTCTTTCCGCCATCGGGTTCGGACGTGTTCCTGTCGCTCCGAGTTTCGGAACGGAAAGATAGCTGAAAACGGAAGATTTTCGACGGTATCGTTGCGATCCGGTTCGAGATAGACACATACGACGACGCGTTGAACATCGAAGCGCTTCGGTGCCCTTCGGGGTAGATTTCGGCACCCCGTCGGGGCCTAGTCGGCCCGACCGCGTGGAGAACAACGCCGATGGAACGGACCCCGTTTCGATCCTGCCCCGAATGCCACAACAAATATCCTTATACGGACCTACACTCGGTCTGTAACCTGTGCCTGTCACCCGAGCACAGCGAAGAATCCTGTGAGGCCTGTCGGGCGTTCCGGTCCCGAAAAACTCTGCGCGACCGTCGAGCGAGAAGACTGCAGATGGCGTCCACGCCAAAGGAGCGTCGACAGTTCGAGACAGAAGAGGAACAGGAGGAATCCTTTTCCATCCAGGATTCAGACTCCGACGAGCTAGACTCTACAAAAACTGTGAGTAAGACGTCGAGATCAGAACTTAAAAAAGGAAAGAAGGCCCAGGGGACGCCACTGCCAACCGGCCATGGCTCCACCCAAATTCTCGGTGACCAACAATCGGCACCGAAAAAGGCCCATTCAGTGTCGAGATCGTCCGACTTCGGTCGAGACACCGGCACGCAGCCTCCTCGGGACCGAGAGAGTGCTAAACAGAAGCATCGACACCGAGAGTTCGGTGTCGACACGGATCGACGCCGAGACAGTGGCGCCGAAGACCATAGAGGCCAAGAATTTTCGGCACAGAAAAAGAGGAAGGTTACCTCGGAGCCGAAAAAACAATCAACAGGGTTTTCGGAGCCGAAAAAAGCGACATCAGACCCTGTTTCAGGCTCCTATACTGAAGAGCATTCTATGTCTTCACAAATGAAGAAACATAGATTTGAACAAGAACTGCAATCCACTGACGTGGATCACACGCAAAAGCGTATCTTTATTCAGCAGGGGACTGGGAAGATCAGTACCCTTCCACCTGTCAAACGAAAGAGAACGCTTCAGTTTACTCCTCAGCAACAAACAGCACAAAAGGTAACACCTCCTCCCTCGCCTCCACCTGTAACTCCGGCTTCGCCAACTTACACCCCGTCACATTCGCCAGCTCACACCGCCATGAGCCACGATGACCAAGATCAGGATGCGTGGGACTTGTACGACGCACCAGTGTCTGATAACAGCCCAGACACATACCCAACTAGGCCATCACCACCGGAAGACAGCACAGCCTACTCACAAGTGGTGGCTAGAGCAGCACTATTCCATAATGTGGAACTACACTCGGAACAAGTAGAGGATGATTTTTTATTTAACACCCTCTTTTCAACCCACAGCTCCTACCAAAGCCTGCCGATGCTCCCAGGCATGCTACGCCATGCAAAGGACATTTTCAAGGAGCCAGTTAAAAGTAGGGCAGTGACGCCTAGGGTGGACAAAAAGTATAAGGCGCCTCCTACGGACCCTGTATTCATCACCTCTCAGCTGCCACCAGATTCTGTGGTGGTAGGGGCTGCCAGAAAACGGGCAAATTCACACACTTCTGGGGATGCACCTCCCCCAGATAAAGAAAGCAGGAAGTTCGATGCAGCCGGGAAGAGGGTTGCTGTCCAAGCAGCAAACCAGTGGCGCATCGCAAATTCACAAGCGCTGCTAGCGCGATACGACAGAGCCCACTGGGATGAGATGCAGCATCTCATTGAACATCTCCCAAAAGATCTGCAAAAAAGAGCAAAACAGGTTGTTGAGGAGGGTCAAAACATTTCCAACAATCAAATACGCTCCTCCATGGATGCAGCAGACACGGCCGCAAGGACCATTAATACGTCGGTTACCATCCGTAGGCACGCATGGCTCAGAACGTCTGGATTCAAGCCAGAAATTCAGCAGGCAGTGCTTAACATGCCAGTAAACGAAAAACTTCTGTTCGGTCCGGAGGTCGACACAGCCATAGAAAAGCTCAAGAAGGACACTGACACTGCCAAGGCCATGGGGGCACTCTACTCCCCGCAGAGCAGAGGATCTTATAACACCTTCCGCAAAACACCTTTTAGAGGAGGGTTTCGGGGTCAGGCCACACAAGCTAGCACCTCACAGTCCGCACCGCCCACCTACCAGGGACAGTACAGGGGAGGTTTTCGGGGCCAGTATAGAGGGGGGCAATTCCCTAGGAATAGAGGAAGATTTCAAAGCCCCAAAACCACTACCAACAAGCAGTGACTCACACGTCACTCACCCCTCCCACACAACACCAGTGGGGGGGAGTATACGTCAATATTACGAAGCATGGGACAAAATAACTACAGACACATGGGTCCTAGCAATTATCCAACATGGTTATTGCATAGAATTCCTGCAATTCCCCCCAGACATACCACCAAAAACACAAAATTTATCAAAATACCATTCACAGCTTCTAGAGATAGAAGTTCAAGCACTACTGCAAAAAAATGCAATAGAATTAGTACCAAGCACACAAATAAACACAGGAGTTTATTCACTGTACTTCTTGATACCAAAAAAGGACGAAACACTGAGACCAATTCTAGACCTCAGAGTAGTAAACACATTCATCAAATCAGACCACTTTCACATGGTCACACTACAAGAAGTGTTACCATTGCTCAAAAAACACAACTACATGACAACCCTAGACCTCAAGGACGCATATTTCCATATACCAATACATCAATCACACAGGAAATATCTAAGGTTTGTATTCAAAGGAATACATTACCAATTCAAAGTATTGCCTTTTGGTTTAACAACCGCTCCAAGAGTATTCACAAAATGCCTAGCAGTAGTCGCTGCACACATCAGAAGGCAGCAAATACATGTGTTCCCGTATCTAGACGACTGGCTAATCAAAACCAGTTCGCTCACACAATGCTCAAACCACACAAATCAAGTCATACAAACCCTCTACAAACTAGGGTTCACCGTCAACTTTGCAAAATCAAACATTCTGCCAAGCAAAGTACAGCAATATCTAGGAGCCATAATAGACACGACAAAAGGAGTAGCAACGCCAACTCCACAAAGGATCCACAATTTCAACAGAGTCATTCAACACATGTCTCCAAACCAAACAATACAAGCAAGAACAATACTACAGCTCCTAGGCATGATGTCCTCATGCATAGCCATTGTCCCAAACGCAAGACTGCACATGAGGCCCTTACAACAGTGCCTAGCCTCACAGTGGTCTCAAGCACAGGGTCACCTTCTAGATCTGGTGTTGCTAGACCGCCAAACTTACCTCTCGCTTCTATGGTGGAACAGTATAAATTTAAACATAGGGCGGCCTTTCCAAGACCCAGTGCCACAGTACGTAATAACAACAGATGCTTCCATGACAGGGTGGGGAGCACATCTCAATCAACAACAACATAAGAGGACAATGGAACATACATCAAACAAAACTGCATATAAATCATCTAGAATTATTAGCAGTTTTTCAAGCACTAAAAGCTTTCCAACCAATCATAACCCACAAATACATCCTTGTCAAAACAGACAACATGACAACGATGTATTATCTAAACAAACAAGGAGGAACACATTCAACGCAGTTAAGCTTGTTAGCTCAAAAAATATGGAAGTGGACAATCCACCATCAAATTGGTCTAATAGCACAGTTTATTCCGGGGATCCAGAATCAGCTGGCAGACAATCTCTCTCGAGATCACCAGCAAGTCCACGAATGGGAAATCCACCCACAGATTCTGAACACCTACTTCACACTCTGGGGAACACCACAAATAGACTTATTTGCAACAAAAGAGAACGCAAAATGCCAAAACTTCGCGTCCAGATACCCACACAAGCAATCCCAAGGCAATGCCCTATGGATGAACTGGTCAGGAATATTTGCTTACGCTTTTCCTCCTCTCCCTCTCCTTCCTTACCTAGTAAACAAATTGAGTCAAAACAAACTCAAACTCATTTTAATAGCACCAACGTGGGCAAGACAACCCTGGTACACAACACTGCTAGATCTGTCTGTAGTACCACACATCAAACTGCCCAACAAACCAGATCTGTTAACGCAACACAACCAACAGATCAGACACCCGGACCCAGCATCGCTGAATCTAGCAATCTGGCTCCTGAAATCCTAGAATTCGGGCACTTACAACTTAGCCAAGAGTGTATGGAAGTCATAAAGCAGGCCAGAAGGCCATCCACTAGACACTGCTACGCAAGTAAGTGGAAAAGATTTGTTTGGTACTGCCATCATAATCAGATACAACCACTAGACGCAACTCCAAAACATATAGTAAATTACTTGCTCCATTTACAAAAAGCAAAGCTAGCCTTCTCTTCTATTAAAATACACCTTGCAGCAATATCTGCATACCTGCAAACTACCTATTCAACTTCCTTGTATAGGATACCAGTTATCAAAGCATTCATAGAAGGGCTTAAAAGAATTATACCACCAAGAACACCACCTGTTCCTTCATGGAACCTAAACGTGGTTCTAACAAGACTCATGGGCCCACCTTTCGAACCCATGCACTCTTGCGGAATACAATTCCTAACCTGGAAAGTTGCCTTTCTCATCGCCATTACATCTCTAAGAAGAGTAAGTGAAATTCAAGTGTTCACAACACAAGAGCCTTTTATACAAATACATAAAAATAAGGTCGTCCTACGACCTAATCCAAAATTTTTACCAAAAGTTATTTCACCATTCCATCTAAATCAAACGGTAGAACTACCAGTTTTTTTCCCACAGCCAGATTCTGTGGCTGAAAGAGCACTACATACATTAGATGTCAAAAGAGCATTAATGTACTACATTGACAGAACAAAAAACATCAGAAAAACTAAACAGCTATTTCTCTTCCAGGGGATCCTCATCAATAGTCATAAACATTGAATATTCCCGCCCTTGTGCGGGGACCCCGGAGCATATATAAAATATATACACATTATACATGTGTAACAAACAGTCATGCAGGCTATCATGTTAAAAACAGGCTAAAATGCTTTAT
Source organism: Pleurodeles waltl (assembly GCF_031143425.1). Lineage (NCBI taxonomy): Eukaryota > Metazoa > Chordata > Amphibia > Caudata > Salamandridae > Pleurodeles > Pleurodeles waltl. Next base: position 1,323,085,050 of record NC_090444.1, read on the forward strand.
TTCTATGAAGTTTTTTTTTTTTTTTTTTTAAGTACTACAATAGAGCATAAATAAGTAGCCAAGCTCCTAAAACTAGGCTTGGGGAAGTAAGCAGTAGCAAACTCTAGTGAAAAAATAGAGAAAACTGCATTGAAAAACAATGAAGCATTCTTAGCCAATAGGCTGCATGTAGGTTAACACAGGAGAACCATAAAAACTTTGTGTAAGGAAATGCCTCCTTGGCATGGTTGCCCCCTGACTTTTTGCCTTTGCTGATGCTATGTTTACAATTGAAAGTGTGCTGAGGCCTGCTAACCAGGCCCCAGCACCAGTGTTCTTTCCCTAACCTGTACTTTTGTATCCACAATTGGCAGACCCTGGCATCCAGATAAGTCCCTTGTAACTGGTACTCCTAGTACCAAGGGCCCTGATGCCAAGGAAGGTCTCTAAGGGCTGCAGCATGTCTTATGCCACCCTGGAGACCTCTCACTCAGCACAGACACACTGCTTACCAGCTTGTGTGTGCTAGTGAGGACAAAACAAGTAAGTCGACATGGCACTCCCCTCAGGGTGCCATGCCAGCCTCTCACTGCCTATGCAGTATAGGTAAGACACCCCTCTAGCAGGCCTTACAGCCCTAAGGCAGGGTGCACTATACCATAGGTGAGGGTACCAGTGCATGAGCATGGTACCCCTACAGTGTCTAAATAAAACCTTAGACATTGTAAAGTGCAGGGTAGCCATAAGAGTATATGGTCTGGGAGTCTGTCAAACACGAACTCCACAGCACCATAATGGCTACACTGAAAACTGGGAAGTTTGGTATCAAACTTCTCAGTACAATAAATGCACACTGATGCCAGTGTACATTTTATTGTAAAATACACCACAGAGGGCACCTTAGAGGTGCCCCCTGAAACTTAACCGACTATCTGTGTAGGCTGACTAGTTTTAGCAGCCTGCCACAAACCGAGACATGTTGCTGGCCCCATGGGGAGAGTGCCTTTGTCACTCTGAGGCCAGTAACAAAGCCTGCACTGGGTGGAGATGCTAACACCTCCCCCAGGCAGGAATTGTCACACCTGGCGGTGAGCCTCAAAGGCTCACCTCCTTTGTGCCAACCCAGCAGGACACTCCAGCTAGTGGAGTTGCCCGCCCCCTCCGGCCAGGCCCCACTTTTTGGCGGCAAGGCCGGAGAAGATAATGAGAAAAACAAGGAGGAGTCACTGACCAGTCAGGACAGCCCCTAAGGTGTCCTGAGCTGAGGTGACTCTAACTTTTAGAAATCCTCCATCTTGCAGATGGAGGATTCCCCCAATAGGGTTAGGAATGTGACCCCCTCCCCTTGGGAGGAGGCACAAAGAGGGTGTACCCACCCTCAGGGCTAGTAGCCATTGGCTACTAACCCCCCAGACCTAAACACGCCCTTAAATTTAGTATTTAAGGGCTACCCTGAACCCTAGAAGATTAGATTCCTGCAACTACAAGAAGAAGGACTGCCCAGCTGAAAACCCCTGCAGCGGAAGACCAGAAGACGACAACTGCCTTGGCTCCAGAAACTCACCGGCCTGTCTCCTGCCTTCCAAAGATCCTGCTCCAGCGACGCCTTCCAAAGGGACCAGCGACCTCGACATCCTCTGAGGACTGCCCCTGCTTCGAAAAGACAAGAAACTCCCGAGGACAGCGGACCTGCTCCAAGAAAAGCTGCAACTTTGTTTCCAGCAGCTTTAAAGAACCCTGCAAGCTCCCCGCAAGAAGCGTGAGACTTGCAACACTGCACCCGGCGACCCCGACTCGGCTGGTGGCGATCCAACACCTCAGGAGGGACCCCAGGACTACTCTGATACTGTGAGTACCAAAACCTGTCCCCCCTGAGCCCCCACAGCGCCGCCTGCAGAGGGAATCCCGAGGCTTCCCCTGACCGCGACTCCTTGAACCTAAAGTCCCGACGCCTGGGAGAGACCCTGCATCCGCAGCCCCCAGGACCCGAAGGACCGGACTTTCACCGGAGAAGTGACCCCCAGGAGTCCCTCTCCCTTACCCAAGTGGAGGTTTCCCCGAGGAATCCCCCCCTTGCCTGCCTGCAGCGCTGAAGAGATCCCGAGGTCTCTCATAGACTAACATTGAAAACCCGACGCTTGCTTCTACACTGCACCCGGCCGCCCCCGCGCTGCTGAGGGTGAAATTTCTGTGTGGACGTGTGTCCCCCCCGGTGCCCTACAAAACCCCCCTGGTCTGCCCTCCGAAGACGCGCGTTCCTACCGGCAAGCAGACCGGAACCGGGGCACCCCCTTCTCTCCATTCTAGCCTATGTGTTTTGGGCACCACTTGGAACTCTGCACCTGACCGGCCCTGAGCTGCTGGTGTGGTGACTTTGGGGTTGCTCTGAACCCCCAACGGTGGGCTACCTTGGACCAAGAACTAAGCCCTGTAAGTGTCTTACTTACCTGGTTAACCTAACAAATACTTACCTCCCCCAGGAACTGTGAAAATTGCACTAAGTGTCCACTTTTAAAACAGCTATTTGTCAATAACTTGAAAAGTATACATGCAATTTTGATGATTTGAAGTTCCTAAAGTACTTACCTGCAATACCTTTCGAATGAGATATTACATGTAGAATTTGAACCTGTGGTTCTTAAAATAAACTAAGAAAAGATATTTTTCTATATAAAAACCTATTGGCTGGATTTGTCTCTGAGTGTGTGTACCTCATTTATTGTCTTGTGTATGTACAACAAATGCTTAACACTACTCCTTGGATAAGCCTACTGCTCGACCACACTACCACAAAATAGAGCATTAGTATTATCTATTTCTACCACTATTTTACCTCTAAGGGGAACCCTTGGACTCTGTGCATGCTATTCCTTACTTTGAAATAGCACATACAGAGCCAACTTCCTACACTTTGGCACTGTGCCTTTAAGACCCTGAGCACCTCCAGTATCCCACCATGCCTCAGGGGTGAAGGAAAGGTGACAGTTGGTTCACAGTTAGGTCAGTTCTTTTTTCCGGCTTCTTCTGAGAGGATCCTGGAGCATTGAGCTCTCAGTTTTTCTGAGTTTTCCTCAGAGAAATTATTTAAAAAAGCGTTTTTTTTCACTTTTCACTCGACAAGTAACATCTTTGTCTGAGCTAGGAAGGTTTTTTCTGACAGAAAAATGCCTTCTCTTTTTGTCAAATGCCCTGCTTGTGGGAAGAAGAAGGCCCAGTCAGATCCCCACTCTCTGTGCATAGTATGCCTGCCTCAGAGTCACTGCCCTGACACTTGTAAGTACTGTAAGAACATGTCTAGGAGGACTCTGAAAGACAGAGAGAAGATCCGACTTCATGGGCTTCAGGAGAGGAAAAGAACATCGTCCTCCTCACTCCCCAGGCATCCAGAACGCCATTCTCAGGAGAGAATGGCCCGGTCGACGTCGACAGGTAGGAAAATACCTGTTTGTTCACCGTCGACGTCGTCGCTACCACCGTCCCACCGGCATAGATCGCCGTCGACGGCGACGCACCCGACGTCGAAGGGAACGGCGTCGAGGGAACATCAGAGCAGGGGCAGGTCTCCGTCGACGGCAGCCCGCCGATCGACGTCGAGCCACCGCCGGCATGCCCGGTCGCCGCCAAAGGCTGTGCGCCCCCCGACGTCAGGACACACGACGTCGAGATCTCCACGACGGCACGAGAAACATCCGCCGTCAACCTCCCATCGCTCCACGTCGAGGCACACGACGGCGAGCAGGTCGAGGTCCAAGGAACGCCGTTCGACGTCAAGGCACTCAACGTCGAGGCAATCAACGTCGAGGCAGGACCAACCGACTGGGCGTCCTTCGACGTCGAAACAGCCATCGACGTCGACGCAGGTTTTACCGGTCCAACAGGGAGCAGAACATCGCCCCTCGCCAGACAAGGCTCAGTCTCCAGTGGTCTCCATACCGAGCGACTCTTCTCGGTCAAGAGCATCTCCTGGGCATGTCTCGCCCATCAACCTATCTCCGAGATGGCTGGAGAGCCTCAACAGACCAGCGGCCTCCCCAGATTCGCAATATTCGCGAATGTATTCACCCACTGCCTCCCCGCCAAGAACGCCATCGCCGACAGCCGGGGCAGAACGGGCTCGTTCAGCTCCTCGACAGCCGACCGCGAGGCCTAGGCGCTCGGCTACAGCGTCCCGCAGCAGATCTCGCTCTCAACGGAGATCCAGGTCGCGCTCAAGAAGATCACCCTCTTGGTCTTCATCAGGTTCTTCTGTCGGGCGTTACTCACCTACTCTTACAGATTCACCACCTGCTAGAGTCTCTCCAGTGGATGACATAACCACTTTCAACGAGGTGTTGCTAAGAGGAGCGCAGAAACTCAATATAGAGGTTCCAGAACCGTCTACCTCCTCATCAATCATCTTTGAGACGCTACAACAGAGATCAGCGTCGAAAAAGTTGCTGCCTCTAGTGCCTGGTTTGTTGCAGCCGACCATGGACACTTTTCTGGCCCCAGCCTCGCTTAAGTCTGCCCCGGCTCGGATTCTTAAAAAGTACAAGGCTCCAGAGCAAGACCCTTTATTCCTTAGGAAGGATCCGCCACCAGACTCCGTGATCATAGCTGCCGCCCGAAAGACCCACTCGGTGGCATCTTCATCCACGGTACCCCCGGATAAAGAGAGCAGGCATTTAGACTCTCTGGGAAGAAAGATGTGCGGGACAGCGGCTTCAGCAATGAAGGTCTCTAGTGCGTCTGCGCTCCTGGGCAGGTACGATCGTTCTCTGTGGGATTCCCTCAGTAGATTTACAGAAAAACTGCCCAGAGAAGACAGGCAAGATTTCCAAGAGATTCTACAGGAAGGATGCCTGGTATCTAACCAAGTTATCAGCGCAGCAGCGGATGGGGCGGATTTGGCGGCTCATGGGTACGCACATGGTATCTGTGCGAGGAGATCTTCCTGGCTGAGGCTCACTGGCTTGAAACAGGAGGCACAACAACGTATCCTGAATCTCCCATTTGCCGGGAATTCTCTATTCGGTGCCCATGCAGACGAAGAGATGGCCCGCATGAAGACCGAGGTGGATACCATGAAGGCGGTAGGCCTCGAAAGAAGGAAAGATTTCAGGCGGAGGTACAGACCGTACGATAGACGCCCTTTCCAACAGAGGGTTCAAACCCCTCATTGGTCGCAAAGGTCTCAGCAACGACAGGGACGCCCTCTGTTTCAGCGAAGAAACACAAGGGAGCGAGGGTCAAGTAGACCTCAACAGTCCACTCCAAAAGCACCCACTAAGCAATGAAGTCTCGCTTCCCTCGACACTGTACACCACTCCGGTGGGGGGAAGTATTATTGTTCATCTTCACGAGTGGCACTCTATCACAAGAGACAAATGGGTGCTCAATATTGTCGAACATGGCTATTCTCTCCTTTTCAAGCAGCCTCCACCACACTTGCCACCAACCAAACACAATCCGGCTCATCTCACCTTGCTACGCAAGGAGGCTCTCGCCCTCCTAAGAAAGAATGCCATAGAAAGGGTTCCACCTGCCCACAGAGGAAAGGGGGTCTACTCCCGTTACTTTCTAGTAGCAAAGAAGGATCAAGAGGGCGTTTTCAGGCCAATCCTGGATCTAAGACTGCTGAACAAATACATAAGAAAGCAGAAGTTCAGAATGCTAGCGCTTCACCAAATTTTCCCTCAACTGCATCAGGGAGACTGGATGTGCTCCATCGACCTGCAGGATGCGTATTTCCACATCCCAATAGCTCCAAAGCATCGAAAATTCCTGCGCTTTCGAGTAGCGTTACAGCATTACCAGTTCAGGGTTCTACCCTTTGGCCTGAAGTCTGCTCCAAGAGTTTTCTCGAAATGTATGGCAGTGGTGGCGGCGCATCTACGAAGACAAAGGATATACATATATCCATACCTAGACGACTGGCTACTAAAGGCTTCTTCTCCGGAGCAGGCGAGAAGCCATCGGGACATTGTACTAGGAGTTTGCGAAGCTCTAGGTCTTCAGGTCAATTACCAGAAGTCAACCTTGACTCCAACGCAGAGTCTTCACTACCTAGGAGCTATCATAAACACAGAACTACAAAAAGTGTATCCTTCGGAGGAACGACTGTCCTCAATAAACATGAAGTGCCAGGACCTGTTGAGAGCCAGCGCACCTACGGCACGTCAGGTGACATCACTACTGGGCTCCATGGCATCTTGCATCTTTATTGTCCCAAATGCCAGACTCCACATGAGACCCCTCCAAGAGGCATTGGAGGCCAATTGGAGCCAAAGAACAGGTCGCTGGGAAGACACAATGCGGCTACCGGAGGTAGCACTGCAGTCATTGAGATGGTGGATGCACAGACCTCACCTGTCAGTGGGCGCTCCGTTTCACCAGGTACTTCCATCCGACACTCTGGTAACGGATGCGTCTCTTCAGGGATGGGGGGCTCATCTGGGTCCTTTTCAAGCGCAGGGTCTGTGGTCAGACAAGGAGAAGCAGTACCACATCAATCTGCTAGAACTCAGAGCGGTCCATCTGGCTCTCAAGTCTTTCACACCGCTAATTCAGGGGAAAACTCTATTGATACAGACGGACAATACAACCACGATGTATTACTTGAACAAACAAGGGGGAACGAGATCCCTACCCCTTTCACGAGAGTCCCAAGCGATATGGCATTGGCTCCTGGCCAGAGGAATGTCAATCACAGCAGTTCACCTGCCAGGTCAGCAGAACGTAGAAGCAGACTTTCTAAGCAGACACCTGGAGGACGTTCACGATTGGGTCCTGCACGACGAAGTCGCAGAATACATCTTCGCGCAATGGGGTCGGCCTCAACTGGACCTCTTCGCAGACGATGTAAACAGGAAATGCCCAGACTTCGCATCCAGGTTCTACCGTCCAGGATCTCGAGGGAATGCCCTGTTGATCGACTGGTCAGGGACATTTCTTTACGCTTTTCCTCCGATTCCCCTCATTCCGGCAGTGATCAGCAAACTTTACGGATCCAGGACCAGAATGATTCTTATAGCGCCACAATGGCCTCGACAATTCTGGTACACGGATCTCCTCAACCTGTCGGAAAAACCTCACAGGAGGCTGCCGTGCAGACCGGATCTTCTGAGCAGAATGGAGGGCAGGATTCTGCATCCCAACCTACCCTCTCTGAGCTTAACAGCATGGCTCCTGAATTCCTGCAGTATGGGCACCTAGGACTCTCGCAGGAGTGCATGAACATCTTGAAAGAGTCCAAACGGCCTTCCACGCGGCGTTCCTACGCTTTTAAGTGGAAGAGATTCTACATATGGTGCTGTCAGCAAGGCCATAATCCCATACGGGCGCAGGAGGACGTCATACTGTCCTATTTGCTTCACCTAGCGAAATCCGGTCTGCAGGTATCATCTATTAAGGTACATTTGTCTGCTATTACTGCCTATCGCAAGTCACCTTCTCAGGAATCCTTCTTTACGAAACCTGTAGTCAAGGATTTCTTAGAAGGTTTGAAGAAAGTTTTTCCGCCAATTCGGAGGCCTTCTCCTCCGTGGGAACTGAACATAGTCCTAGCAAAACTTATGGGCCCTCCTTTCGAGCCTATCCATAAGGCCTCCTTACAACACCTTACGTGGAAAACGGCTTTTCTGGTGGCCATTACTTCAGCGAGGAGGGTCAGTGAGATCCAGGCCTTGTCTGCAAAAGAACCGTACACGGTTTTTCATGACAATAGAGTAGTTCTACGAACTCACCCATCTTTCCTTCCGAAGGTGGTGTCAGAATTCCATATTAATCAGACCATAACTTTACCGACGTTCTTTCCCAATCCGGAAACTCCGGCTGAGAAAGCATTGCACTCATTAGACTTGAAAAGAGTGCTGAAATTTTATCTGGACAAGACAAAATCAATTAGACACTCTAACCGCTTGTTTGTGAACTATGGTCATTTAAGGACAGGAGAAGCAGCATCTAAGCGAACAATATCAAGATGGATAGTCTCTTGTATTGTTAATACTTACCAGCTAGCTAATAGACAATTGATAGCGCGGCCTAGAGCGCATTCCACAAGGGGAAAAGCGGCTACTGCTGCTCTCCTTAACAATGTTCCTATATCTGAGATTTGTAAGGCTGCTACATGGAAGTCTGTCCATACTTTTACAAGACATTATTGTTTAGACTCAGATGCAAGAGCGGATGCCCAAGTGGGGCAGGCCTCTCTAAGGAATTTATTTGCGTAAGACATGTCTATTCCTGCACTTCTATCGGACAGTCCGCTGGGTTTAGGGATGGGCTTGCTAATCTATTCAATGTTTATGACTATTGATGAGGATCCCCTGGAAGAGAAGGATAAGTTACTTACCTGTAAATCCTAGTTCTCTTCCAGGGGTATCCTCATCAAAGTCATAAACAACCCACCCTCCTCCCCGGACACACGTCTACTGGAAGTGCAGGACAGACAGTATTTTGATTCAATTATACAAATTGTCACCGTAAAAAGAACTGACCTAACTGTGAACCAACTGTCACCTTTCCTTCACCCCTGAGGCATGGTGGGATACTGGAGGTGCTCAGGGTCTTAAAGGCACAGTGCCAAAGTTTTTATGGTTCTCCTGTGTTAACCTACATGCAGCCTATTGGCTAAGAATGCTTCATTGTTTTTCAATGCAGTTTTCTCTATTTTTTCACTAGAGTTTGCTACTGCTTACTTCCCCAAGCCTAGTTTTAGGAGCTTGGCTACTTATTTATGCTCTATTGTAGTATTTAAAAAAAAAAAAAAAAAAACTTCATAGAAATAAAGCATTTTAGCCTGTTTTTAACATGATAGCCTGCATGACTGTTTGTTACACATGTATAATGTGTATATATTTTATATATGCTCCGGGGTCCCCGCACAAGGGCGGGAATATTCAATGTTTATGACTTTGATGAGGATACCCCTGGAAGAGAACTAGGATTTACAGGTAAGTAACTTATCCTTATTGCATTCCAAAAACCTCATGCAGGTAACCCAATATCAAAACAAGGTATAGCCAGATGGATAGTTAAATGCATCCAAATCTGCTACCTTAAAGCAAAAAGACAACTGCCCATTACTCCCAGGGCACATTCAACAAGGAAAAAAGGTGCTTCAATGGCCTTTTTAGGAAACATCCCAATGCAGGAAATATGTAAGGCAGCCACTTGGTCTACGCCTCACACAATCACCAAACACTACTGTATAGATGTGCTATCCGCACAACAAGCTACAGTAGGTCAAGCTGTATTAAGAACTCTATTTCAGACAACTTCTACTCCTACAGGCTAAACCACCGCTTATGGAGAACTAACTGCTTACTAGTCTATGCATACCATGTGTATCTACAGCGACAGATGCCATCGAACTGAAAATGTCACTTACCCAGTGTACATCTGTTCGTGGCATCAGTCGCTGAGATTCACATGGACCCACCCACCTCCCCGGAAGCCTGTAGCAGTTCAGAAGTTACCTTCAATTTTGTACATTTGTATATATATTACTTAATCCTTTAATAGGTACATACTTAAATTTTTCATTGCGCAGGCACTATTACTATAGTACAACTCCTACCTCACCCTCTGCGGGGAAAACAATCGAAGATGGAGTCGACGCCCATGCGCAATGAGCACAGAAGGAGGAGTCACTCGGTCCCGTGACTCGAAAACACTTCTTCGAAGAAAAACAACTTGTAACACTCCGACCCAACACCAGATGGCGAGCTCATGCATACCATGTGAATCTCAGCGACTGATGCCACGAACAGATGTACACTGGGTAAGTGACATTTTCATTTTGAACCTCGAGCAGTGATTGGCTGTCCGCACGGGCATGGGGCTTCCCTTAATATTGTGATCTCTCTAGTTGTTTGACTGGTCGACTTAATGACCTGTCCGTTTTTTTGCATATAAAACCATCAGGTGCTCTGCTCCATCTTTCACTGATGATACTTTTAGATTGCAGTCAGTCGCAGAGTGTGCACAGTAATTGTGAGTTTTCATGTTTAACTTGTAGGCTATATTTTTCAAATGTACCGCCTCTAAGTTGTGCTCTTTTATCTAGTAAGCTTTCTGTTCCTCTCCTTAATTCTTCACTCTGCTATTCCTTTCTCCCAGCCTTCGCGCCCTCAGGCAAATGAGTAGTGTGACTTAACTATTTGTCAGTGCCCCCTATATTTATTCTTACTTTGCTCGTTGCGTCTACCTTTCAGTTGTTCCTTTGTGACTTACAGGATTGAAGTGGCAATGTCTTAAGCCATGCCCATTCATGTTTCTCGGTCATGTGTTGTGCTCCTCCATCCTCGTTCCCTATCACCCATTGATTGCTGCCACTATGGGCCCGTCTGGCGATGATGATACACTTGCCCTCACTGAGAGCGAATGTTCGATAATGAGAAACCTACCATGTACTCAATGACCCTGAGCTGGACAGGGGCCCGTACAACATATTGCAGGTATACCTAGAAGCTACTATAGGTGTATTTGCAAGTAGAGCTTCCTGAGTGGGGCAAAAGGAGAGACGTTTGTGCTCTTCTCCTCTTTCAGTCTGTTCAGATTTGCTTTAGTTTCCAGCGCCAGTGAGGTAGGGATTTGCAAGGGTGATGAGTATTTACTGTTTCTTTCAACTCATCTACTAAATGGTGCCTAAAATACTGTCTTCTCATTTAGGAATGATGGCCCAAAGAAGGCTGCTGTTGTCTTAGCTACTTTTCCGAAAGGTAAGCAACCTTTTCAAGCTGGCCATTTATATTTTGTTGCTTAAATGTATTTTATTGTGCAATGTGGTGTGCTTCTCACATAGCTTTCTTAAGGCTTGGATCTCCATGCTTTGGAAACTATATGTGTGCCATAGCTTAACTCTTTATTTTGGGGGAACTTTTCTGGTCAGTATTTTGTTGGATATGCTCCGTATTTGAAAGACTGATTTGTCTATACTGCTTTTAGGAAGCACAGGTTCACTGTCTGATCGAAAAAGGTGGACTACGCTCCTGTACATGTGGTGTAAAAGCTAGCGTCAGTCTGAGTAAAGATGAGGCAATCCCAAAGCTGACTTCATGAGGAGAATTCATACAGATCTGACTCCAGAAATCTGTTTGGCTTTGCACACATGGCTATTGCTTACCGATTGCAACTAAGTGGAGTTCTCATAAAGATCAGATATGGTGGTTCTTGTGACTAGGGCAGTGATTAGACCTAAAGTGTGCTTTTAAAGGTTGACGCACTTTATGCAGCAACAATTGCTACAGCGTTCCGTTTGTATTGACCACATGTAGAAGCTTATTGATTATCAAATGGCTCTTGTTGTTTCATTTGCCAAGCTCGTATACTGTGGTGGTTAACCCAAACATTTGTCCCAAATCTCAAATCATAGACATTAATTCCTAAGAACAATTCCGTTGATCTTTGTCAGACGTACAAGATGCGTCAGTTAATGCTATCACCAAACCACCAAATCTAATGGCCAAAATGCCCCTAGTAAGACCTCAAGAACTTGCAGTTCTGTCTTGTCACAGTCATACTACTATCTTTCAGCACCCCATGCACTCTTGCTAATATTCTATTGTATTCCTCTGCCCTTTTGGCATGAATTCAGTTATGGTCCTGAAAGCTTTTACTGGGTGGAGATTTTAAATTGGCTGCAGTATTAACTTTTGAAAAATAGTAATCTCGAATGTGACTCAGAATGATATATGCAAATATTTATAAGCACCAAATGGTGTAACAAAGGTAGTCAAGTTTTGAGAATTGGCGTCAAGTGTCTCTGAATGATGTGCTGCATTAATACGTGTATTGTTGTAACATACCTGGCATCACTCATCGTGTCTAACATTTCTGGTATTTTGGAAAGTGGATGATAAGTACACTATTCTTGTTCAGTGAGTGCCAGTGAACCCACTCCTCTTTTCGCCTTCACTAAGGCAGCAGAAATCAACTGTGATAGAGCAACAGGCTTAATAATCTCTTGGTCACACATCACCCAAAAGCTCCCTCATTTCACCCCTAAGATTGAGTTGCACATCTCTTGTGTTCAACAGGATGGCACCTTTCTGCAAAATGTGTGCTCAAAACCTTTTATACAAAGAACTTTGTCATAGAAAACATCTCCAAAACATTTCAAAATATATTTCACTGGCAGAGGCATTTATCTGCTCCACCAGCAACACTTTGTTTCTGTACGTGGTGTCAGTGTGGTCCCTAATCAACCCACGTAATTAGGTGTGTGTTGTCAGATACATTATTGTGTAACTGCCTGTAGGAAGTTGGCTCTGTATGTGCTATTTCAAAGTAAGGAATAGCATGCACAGAGTCCAAGGGTTCCCCTTAGAGGTAAAATAGTGGTAAAATAGATAATACTAATGCTCTATTTTGTGGTAGTGTGGTCGAGCAGTAGGCTTATCCAAGGAGTAGTGTTAAGCATTTGTTGTACATACACATAGACAATAAATGAGATACACACACTCAGAGACAAATCCAGCCAATAGGTTTTTATATAGAAAAATATCTTTTCTTAGTTTATTTTAAGAACCACAGGTTCAAATTCTACATGTAATATCTCATTCGAAAGGTATTGCAGGTAAGTACTTTAGGAACTTCAAATCATAAAAATTGCATGTATACTTTTCAAGTTATTCACAAATAGCTGTTTTAAAAGTGGACACTTAGTGCAATTTTCACAGTTCCTAGGGGAGGTAAGTATTTGTTAGGTTAACCAGGTAAGTTACAGGGCTTAGTTCTTGGTCCAAGGTAGCCCACCGTTGGGGGTTCAGAGCAACCCCAAAGTCACCACACCAGCAGCTCAGGGCCGGTCAGGTGCAGAGTTCAAAGTGGTGCCCAAAACGCATAGGCTAGAATGGAGAGAAGGGGGTGCCCCGGTTCCGGTCTGTTTGCAGGTAAGTACCCGCGTCTTCGGAGGGCAGACCAGGGGGGTTTTGTAGGGCACCGGGGGGGACACAAGTCCACACAGAAATTTCACCCTCAGCGGCGCGGGGGCGGCCGGGTGCAGTGTAGAAACAAGCGTCGGGTTCGCAATGTTAGTCTATGAGAGATCTCGGGATCTCTTCAGCGCTGCAGGCAGGCAAGGGGGGGGTTCCTCGGGGAAACCTCCACTTGGGCAAGGGAGAGGGACTCCTGGGGGTCACTTCTCCAGTGAAAGTCCGGTCCTTCAGGTCCTGGGGGCTGCGGGTGCAGGGTCTCTCCCAGGCGTCGGGACTTTAGGTTCAAAGAGTCGCGGTCAGGGGAAGCCTCGGGATTCCCTCTGCAGGCGGCGCTGTGGGGGCTCAGGGGGGACAGGTTTTGGTACTCACAGTATCAGAGTAGTCCTGGGGTCCCTCTTGAGGTGTTGGATCGCCACCAGCCGAGTCGGGGTCGCCGGGTGCAGTGTTGCAAGTCTCACGCTTCTTGCGGGGAGCTTGCAGGGTTCTTTAAAGCTGCTGGAAACAAAGTTGCAGCTTTTCTTGGAGCAGGTCCGCTGTCCTCGGGAGTTTCTTGTCTTTTCGAAGCAGGGGCAGTCCTCAGAGGATGGCGAGGTCGCTGGTCCCTTTGGAAGGCGTCGCTGGAGCAGGATCTTTGGAAGGCAGGAGACAGGCCGGTGAGTTTCTGGAGCCAAGGCAGTTGTCGTCTTCTGGTCTTCCTCTGCAGGGGTTTTCAGCTAGGCAGTCCTTCTTCTTGTAGTTGCAGGAATCTAATTTTCTAGGGTTCAGGGTAGCCCTTAAATACTAAATTTAAGGGCGTGTTTAGGTCTGGGGGGTTAGTAGCCAATGGCTACTAGCCCTGAGGGTGGGTACACCCTCTTTGTGCCTCCTCCCAAGGGGAGGGGGTCACAATCCTAACCCTATTGGGGGAATCCTCCATCTGCAAGATGGAGGATTTCTAAAAGTCAGAGTCACCTCAGCTCAGGACACCTTAGGGGCTGTCCTGACTGGCCAGTGACTCCTCCTTGTTTTTCTCATTATTTTCTCCGGCCTTGCCGCCAAAAGTGGGGCCTGGCCGGAGGGGGCGGGCACCTCCACTAGCTGGAGTGTCCTGCTGGGTTGGCACAAAGGAGGTGAGCCTTTGAGGCTCACCGCCAGGTGTGACAATTCCTGCCTGGGGGAGGTGTTAGCATCTCCACCCAGTGCAGGCTTTGTTACTGGCCTCAGAGTGACAAAGGCACTCTCCCCATGGGGCCAGCAACATGTCTCGGTTTGTGGCAGGCTGCTAAAACTAGTCAGCCTACACAGATAGTCGGTTAAGTTTCAGGGGGCACCTCTAAGGTGCCCTCTGGGGTGTATTTTACAATAAAATGTACACTGGCATCAGTGTGCATTTATTGTGCTGAGAAGTTTGATACCAAACTTCCCAGTTTTCAGTGTAGCCATTATGGTGCTGTGGAGTTCGTGTTTGACAAACTCCCAGACCATATACTCTTATGGCTACCCTGCACTTACAATGTCTAAGGTTTTGTTTAGACACTGTAGGGGTACCATGCTCATGCACTGGTACCCTCACCTATGGTATAGTGCACCCTGCCTTAGGGCTGTAAGGCCTGCTAGAGGGGTGTCTTACCTACACTGCATAGGCAGTGAGAGGCTGGCATGGCACCCTGAGGGGAGTGCCATGTCGACTTACTCGTTTTGTCCTCACTAGCACACACAAGCTGGCAAGCAGGGTGTCTGTGCTGAGTGAGAGGTCTCCAGGGTGGCATAAGACATGCTGCAGCCCTTAGAGACCTTCCTTGGCATCAGGGCCCTTGGTACTAGAAGTACCAGTTACAAGGGACTTATCTGGATGCCAGGGTCTGCCAATTGTGGATACAAAAGTACAGGTTAGGGAAAGAACACTGGTGCTGGGGCCTGGTTAGCAGGCCTCAGCACACTTTCAATTGTAAACATAGCATCAGCAAAGGCAAAAAGTCAGGGGGCAACCATGCCAAGGAGGCATTTCCTTACACTGCCCCTGTCCTTAATCTCCTAAGTGGTCTTCATACTAGCCCTAAATATTGATGTAGTACTCAGCAAACGCTACACACTTAAGATAGGCGGTCTTCAATGGCACATTCATCAGAAATTCTTTAAACATGCATTGAGATAAAATAGTTGACGGTAAAGCTGAATCAGTTATACCTCTTTATCTGCTGCTAACATCCATTGTGATACTCCTTTATTCACATCATTTATTTTCTCCTTTCTGTGACTTAATCTCACTGTGCTATCATGTTCCCTAAACGCACTTTTAAAAGTGGCCAGTATTTTGCACTCCTTTCCCACTGCTGGACAATCAGAATAGCTTACCTCATGTCCTTGAACCACATTTTAAACAGATAGCTCCCTTTCTCCCTTCCATTGCATAAGACCTTATTTCTCTTTACACACAACATTGACAGTAGCGTGAATCAATTATGCTTTTTCTTGCGAACCCCCGAGCAGGTTACATTAACTTCTCGCTCCGCTTGGCTGTTGTAATATTTTTCTTCAGGTTTGGATTTTGACCACAGAGCGATCTTTCATGAACATTTTTTGAATGAGCATTAGTCTCAATTTGGCCTCTGACATATCGGTCTATGCAGATTCCAGTTTCACTGTGTATCAGCTGGAAATCCTTAGTACAGCCATATATTTGTCATTAGATTCCTGCTTCCCTTGTTTCTACTAGAAGCTGTGGGCTATTACTTTGAAACGTGGTCCTATTTAAATTGCTATTTCTCTTGATTCACAGCTCCAGTGTACTCCTGCCACTTGCCAAATTCAGCTGATTTTGGCTCAATTTCCAGTAAGTGATTGCATTTCTTTGTCCCTCAGCACCCAGGGAATTCAACCGTACTTCAAATCGCTTTCTATCAATGTCTACCAAGTGATGTTTAAAAGCTCTGTGCTATTGTTTTCGCTTATTTTGTTTTGTCTGCATGGTGGAAAATTGCACTAGGTGGTTGCGCACTCCGCAGCGCTGCCATGGTTAAGCCCCACAGTTTCTCTTTAGCTTTTCATTGCACTTTGTGAAAATAACTCTGACACCAGTTTGCAACTTCCACAAAACTAGTCCCAGTGCTCTTCATTTCTTGTGTCCCCATAGCATTTAATTCAGTAAGCTGTAATTGCATGCTAGTCTTGTTGTACCAGTATAAGTTATCACTCGTGTTTTAGAACATTGGACGTTTTTGTGTCTACGATTTAGCGTGTAAACAAAAAAGGACCACTGAATTTTCTGACCTTGCTTCTAGGTGCAACTGCATACTTTGTATTGTAGGTCAGCCACAATGTTCGCATGCTGTGTTGTGTGTGCCTGACCTCGACTGATCAGCACTTTATTGCTCTGGCTGTCCTCACTCGAGCAGTATGTTAGATATCCACAGCCTTCCTGCCTGTGACGCTCCCCTCTGTTGGACTGCAGGTGTCCTGTCTGCCGCCCGCTGCACTTGATGTACTTTTTCTCGTTCTCTGGAACTGGTTCTTCGGTTGGCCACTTTTCTCCCAACTTTACACAACAGGCTCAAATCCACTGATATTCATCGCAGAAAGGATGTGGTGATTTACACCTACAAGCAAATCGATTATTCAGAACGAAATCTTGAACAGTTTTGTGATGGGTGTGTGAAGTAGTTTGCTTGTAATTGTCAAGAGCCTGTGCGAATACTGCCACCAGTTGGGATCCAGGCTGCAACTAATGGCCCCAGCCGGAATCTATAACATACTCATCTTTTAGGAAGTGAGAAGTTCTGGGCTTCCGATGAGCACATCAATGCTGTAGGAAGTTGGCTCTGTATGTGCTATTTCAAAGTAAGGAATAGCATGCACAGAGTCCAAGGGTTCCCCTTAGAGGTAAAATAGTGGTAAAAATAGATAATACTAATGCTCTATTTTGTGGTAGTGTAGTCGAGCAGTAGGCTTATCCAAGGAGTAGTGTTAAGCATTTGTTGTACATACACATAGACAATAAATGAGGTACACACACTCAGAGACAAATCCAGCCAATAGGTTTTTATATAGAAAAATATCTTTTCTTAGTTTATTTTAAGAACCACAGGTTCAAATTCTACATGTAATATCTCATTCGAAAGGTATTGCAGGTAAGTACTTTAGGAACTTCAAATCATCAAAATTGCATGTATACTTTTCAAGTTATTGACAAATAGCTGTTTTAAAAGTGGACACTTAGTGCAATTTTCACAGTTCCTAGGGGAGATAAGTTTTGGTTAGTTTTACCAGGTAAGTAAGACACTTACAGGGTTCAGTTCTTGGTCCAAGGTAGCCCACCGTTGGGGGTTCAGAGAAACCCCAAAGTCACCACACCAGCAGCTCAGGGCCGGTCAGGTGCAGAGTTCAAAGTGGTGCCCAAAACACATAGGCTAGAATGGAGAGAAGGGGGTGCCCCGGTTCCGGTCTGCTTGCAGGTAAGTACCCGCGTCTTCGGAGGGCAGACCAGGGGGGTTTTGTAGGGCACCGGGGGGGACACAAGCCCACACAGAAATTTCACCCTCAGCGGCGCGGGGGCGGCCGGGTGCAGTGTAGAAACAAGCGTCGGGTTCGCAATGTTAGTCTATGAGAGATCTCGGGATCTCTTCAGCGCTGCAGGCAGGCAAGGGGGGGGTTCCTCGGGGAAACCTCCACTTGATCAAGGGAGAGGGACTCCTGGGGGTCACTCCTCCAGTGAAAGTCCGGTCCTTCAGGTCCTGGGGGCTGCGGGTGCAGGGTCTCTCCCAGGTGTCGGGACTTTGGATTCAAAGAGTCGCGGTCAGGGGAAGCCTCGGGATTCCCTCTGCAGGCGGCGCTGTGGGGGCTCAGGGGGGACAGGTTTTTGTACTCAGTCTTAGAGTAGTCCTGGGGTCCCTCCTGAGGTGTTGGATCGCCACCAGCCGAGTCGGGGTCGCCGGGTGCACTGTTGCAAGTCTCACGCTTCTTGCGGGGAACTTGCAGGGATCTTTAAAGCTGCTGGAAACAAAGTTGCAGCTTTTCTTGGAGCAGGTCCGCTGTCCTCGGGAGTTTCTTGTCTTTTCGAAGCAGGGGCAGTCCTCAGAGGATGTCGAGGTCGCTGGTCCCTTTGGAAGGCGTCGCTGGAGCAGGATCTTTGGAAGGCAGGAGACAGGCCGGTGAGTTTCTGGAGCCAAGGCAGTTGTCGTCTTCTGGTCTTCCTCTGCAGGGGTTTTCAGCTAGGCAGTCCTCCTTCTTGTAGTTGCAGGAATCTGATTTTCTAGGGTTCAGGGTAGCCCTTAAATACTAAATTTAAGGGCGTGTTTAGGTCTGGGGGGTTAGTAGCCAATGGCTACTAGCCCTGAGGGTGGGTACACCCTCTTTGTGCCTCCTCCCAAGGGGAGGGGGTCACAATCCTAACCCTATTGGGGGAATCCTCCATCTGCAAGATGGAGGATTTCTAAAAGTTAGAGTCACTTCAGCTCAGGACACCTTAGGGGCTGTCCTGACTGGCCAGTGACTCCTCCTTGTTTTTCTCATTATTTTCTCCGGCCTTGCCGCCAAAAAGTGGGGCCTGGCCGGAGGGGGCGGGCAACTCCACTAGCTGGAGTGTCCTGCTGGGTTGGCACAAAGGAGGTGAGCCTTTGAGGCTCACCGCCAGGTGTGACAATTCCTGCCTGGGGGAGGTGTTAGCATCTCCACCCAGTGCAGGCTTTGTTACTGGCCTCAGAGTGACAAAGGCACTCTCCCCATGGGGCCAGCAACATGTCTCGGTTTGTGGCAGGCTGCTAAAACTAGTCAGCCTACACAGATAGTCGGTTAAGTTTCAGGGGGCACCTCTAAGGTGCCCTCTGTGGTGTATTTTACAATAAAATGTACACTGGCATCAGTGTGCATTTATTGTGCTGAGAAGTTTGATACCAAACTTCCCAGTTTTCAGTGTAGCCATTATGGTGCTGTGGAGTTCGTGTTTGACAAACTCCCAGACCATATACTCTTATGGCTACCCTGCACTTACAATGTCTAAGGTTTTGTTTAGACACTGTAGGGGTACCATGCTCATGCACTGGTACCCTCACCTATGGTATAGTGCACCCTGCCTTAGGGCTGTAAGGCCTGCTAGAGGGGTGTCTTACCTATACTGCATAGGCAGTGAGAGGCTGGCATGGCACCCTGAGGGGAGTGCCATGTCGACTTACTCGTTTTGTCCTCACTAACACACACAAGCTGGCAAGCAGTGTGTCTGTGCTGAGTGAGAGGTCTCCAGGGTGGCATAAGACATGCTGCAGCCCTTAGAGACCTTCCTTGGCATCAGGGCCCTTGGTACTAGAAGTACCAGTTACAAGGGACTTATCTGGATGCCAGGGTCTGCCAATTGTGGATACAAAAGTACAGGTTAGGGAAAGGACACTGGTGCTGGGGCCTGGTTAGCAGGCCTCAGCACACTTTCAATTGTAAACATAGCATCAGCAAAGGCAAAAAGTCAGGGGGCAACCATGCCAAGGAGGCATTTCCTTACACAACCCCCCCCCCAAACGAAAGAGGATGAGACTAACCTTTCCCAAGAGAGTCTTCATTTTCTAAGTGGAAGAACCTGGAAAGGCCATCTGCATTGGCATGGGCAGTCCCAGGTCTGTGTTCCACTATAAAGTCCATTCCCTGTAGGGAGATGGACCACCTCAACAGTTTAGGATTTCCACCTTTCATTTGCATCAGCCATTTGAGAGGTCTGTGGTCAGTTTGAACTAGGAAGTGAGTCCCAAAGAGGTATTGTAAGGAAATGCCTCCTTGGCATGGTTGCCCCCTGACTTTTTGCCTTTGCTGATGCTATGTTTACAATTGAAAGTGTGCTGAGGCCTGCTAACCAGGCCCCAGCACCAGTGTCCTTTCCCTAACCTGTACTTTTGTATCCACAATTGGCAGACCCTGGCATCCAGATAAGTCCCTTGTAACTGGTACTTCTAGTACCAAGGGCCCTGATGCCAAGGAAGGTCTCTAAGGGCTGCAGCATGTCTTATGCCACCCTGGAGACCTCTCACTCAGCACAGACACACTGCTTGCCAGCTTGTGTGTGCTAGTGAGGACAAAACGAGTAAGTCGACATGGCACTCCCCTCAGGGTGCCATGCCAGCCTCTCACTGCCTATGCAGTATAGGTAAGCCACCCCTCTAGCAGGCCTTACAGCCCTAAGGCAGGGTGCACTATACCATAGGTGAGGGTACCAGTGCATGAGCATGGTACCCCTACAGTGTCTAAACAAAACCTTAGACATTGTAAGTGCAGGGTAGCCATAAGAGTATATGGTCTGGGAGTCTGTCAAACACGAACTCCACAGCACCCTAATGGCTACACTGAAAACTGGGAAGTTTGGTATCAAACTTCTCAGCACAATAAATGCACACTGATGCCAGTGTACATTTTATTGTAAAATACACCACCGAGGGCACCTTAGAGGTGCCCCCTGAAACTTAACCGACTGTCTGTGTAGGCTGACTAGTTCCAGCAGCCTGCCACACCAGAGACATGTTGCTGGCCCCATGGGGAGAGTGCCTTTGTCACTCTGAGGCCAGTAACAAAGCCTGCACTGGGTGGAGATGCTAACACCTCCCCCAGGCAGGAGCTGTAACACCTGGCGGTGAGCCTCAAAGGCTCACCCCTTTGTCACAGCCCAGCAGGGCACTCCAGCTTAGTGGAGTTGCCCGCCCCCTCCGGCCACGGCCCCCACTTTTGGCGGCAAGGCTGGAGGGAACAAAGAAAGCAACAAGGAGGAGTCACTGGCCAGTCAGGACAGCCCCTAAGGTGTCCTGAGCTGAAGTGACTCTAACTTTTAGAAATCCTCTATCTTGCAGATGGAGGATTCCCCCAATAGGGTTAGGATTGTGACCCCCTCCCCTTGGGAGGAGGCACAAAGAGGGTGTACCCACCCTCAGGGCTAGTAGCCATTGGCTACTAACCCCCCAGACCTAAACACGCCCTTAAATTTAGTATTTAAGGGCTACCCTGAACCCTAGAAAATTAGATTCCTGCAACTACAAGAAGAAGGACTGCCCAGCTGAAAACCCCTGCAGCGGAAGACCAGAAGACGACAACTGCCTTGGCTCCAGAAACTCACCGGCCTGTCTCCTGCCTTCCAAAGATCCTGCTCCAGCGACGCCTTCCAAAGGGACCAGCGACCTCGCCATCCTCTGAGGACTGCCCCTGCTTCGAAAAGACAAGAAACTCCCGAGGACAGCGGACCTGCTCCAAGAAAAGCTGCAACTTTGTTTCCAGCAGCTTTAAAGAACCCTGCAAGCTCCCCGCAAGAAGCGTGAGACTTGCAACACTGCACCCGGCGACCCCGACTCGGCTGGTGGCGATCCAACACCTCAGGAGGGACCCCAGGACTACTCTAAGACTGTGAGTACAAAAACCTGTCCCCCCTGAGCCCCCACAGCGCCGCCTGCAGAGGGAATCCCGAGGCTTCCCCTGACCGCGACTCTTTGAACCTAAAGTCCCGACGCCTGGGAGAGACCCTGCACCCGCAGCCCCCAGGACCTGAAGGACCGGACTTTCACTGGAGAAGTGACCCCCAGGAGTCCCTCTCCCTTGCCCAAGTGGAGGTTTCCCCGAGGAATCCCCCCCTTGCCTGCCTGCAGCGCTGAAGAGATCCCGAGATCTCTCATAGACTAACATTGCGAACCCGACGCCTGTTCCTACACTGCACCCGGCCGCCCCCGCGCTGCTGAGGGTGAAATTTCTGTGTGGACTTGTGTCCCCCCCGGTGCCCTACAAAACCCCCCTGGTCTGCCCTCCGAAGACGCGGGTACTTACCTGCAAGCAGACCGGAACCGGGGCACCCCCTTCTCTCCATTCTAGCCTATGTGTTTTGGGCACCACTTTGAACTCTGCACCTGACCGGCCCTGAGCTGCTGGTGTGGTGACTTTGGGGTTGCTCTGAACCCCCAACGGTGGGCTACCTTGGACCAAGAACTAAGCCCTGTAAGTGTCTTACTTACCTGGTTAACCTAACAAATACTTACCTCCCCTAGGAACTGTGAAAATTGCACTTAGTGTCCACTTTTAAAACAGCTATTTGTGAATAACTTGAAAAGTATACATGCAATTTTGATGATTTGAAGTTCCTAAAGTACTTACCTGCAATACCTTTCGAATGAGATATTACATGTAGAATTTGAACCTGTGGTTCTTAAAATAAACTAAGAAAAGATATTTTTCTATATAAAAACCTATTGGCTGGATTTGTCTCTGAGTGTGTGTACCTCATTTATTGTCTATGTGTATGTACAACAAGTGCTTAACACTACTCCTTGGATAAGCCTACTGCTCGACCACACTACCACAAAATAGAGCATTAGTATTATCTCTTTTTGCCACTATCTTACCTCTAAGGGGAACCCTTGGACTCTGTGCATGCTATTCCTTACTTTGAAATAGCACATACAGAGCCAACTTCCTACATTGGTGGATCAGCGGTGGGGTACAAGACTTTGCATTTGCTGGACTACTCAGCCAATACCTGATCACACGACAAATTCCAAAATTGTCATTAGAAATTGATTTTTGCAATTTGAAAAGTTTTCTAAATTCTTAAAAGACCTGCTAGGGCCTTGTGTTAGATCCTGTTTAGCATTTCTTTTAGAGTTTAAAAGTTTGAATTAGAACCTAGAACTAGTTGTAGATTCTTAAAAAGTATTCCAACTTTTAGAAGCAAAATGTCTAGCACAGATGTGACTGTGGTGGAACTCGACACCACACCTTACCTCCATCTTAAGATGAGGGAGCTAAGGTCACTCTGTAAAATAAAGAAAATAACAATGGGCCCCAAACCTACCAAAATACAGCTCCAGGAGCTTTTGGCAGAGTTTGAAAAGGCCAACCCCTCTGAGGGTGGCAACTCAGAGGAAGAGGATAGTGACTTGGAGGACAATTCCCCCCTACCAGTCCTATCTAGGGAGAACAGGGTCCCTCAAACCCTGACTCCTAAAATAATAGTCAGAGATGCTGGTTCCCTCACAGGAGAGACCAACACCTCTGAAATCACTGAGGATAGCCCCAGTGAAGAGGACATCCAGTTAGCCAGGATGGCCAAAAGATTGGTGTAAAGAAATGGCTCCCTGTTGCAGTTACCCCCCACTTTTTGCCTGATACTGATGCTGACTTGACTGAGAAGTGTGCTGGGACCCTGCTAACCAGGCCCCAGCACCAGTGTTCCTTCACCTAAAATGTACCATTGTATCCACAATTGGCACACCCTGGCATTCAGATAAGTCCCTTGTAACTGGTACTTCTAGTACCAAGGGCCCTGATGCCAAGAAAGGTCTCTAAGGGCTGCAGCATGTCTTATGCCACCCTAGAGACCCCTCACTCAGCACAGACACACTGCTTACAAGCCTGTGTGTGCTGGTGAGAACAAAATGAGTAAGTCGACATGGCACTCCCCTCAGGGTGCCATGCCAGCCTCTCACTGCCTATGCAGTATAGGTAAGACACCCCTCTAGCAGGCCTTACAGCCCTAAGGCAGGGTGCACTATACCATAGGTGAGGGTACCAGTGCATGAGCACTGTGCCCCTACAGTGTCTAAGCAAAACCTTAGACATTGTAAGTGCAGGGTAGCCATAAGAGTATATGGTCTGGGAGTCTGTTTTACACGAACTCCACAGCACCATAATGGCTACACTGAAAACTGGGAATTTTGGTATCAAACTTCTCAGCACAATAAATGCACACTGATGCCAGTGTACATCTTATTGTAAAATACACCCCAGAGGGCACCTTAGAGGTGCCCCCTGAAACTTAACCGACTATCTGTGTAGGCTGACTAGTTTTAGCAGCCTGCCACAAACCGAGACATGTTGCTGGCCCCATGGGGAGAGTGCCTTTGTCACTCTGAGGCCAGTAACAAAGCCTGCACTGGGTGGAGATGCTAACACCTCTCCCAGGCAGGAATTGTCACACCTGGCGGTGAGCCTCAAAGGCTCACCTCCTTTGTGCCAACCCAGCAGGACACTCCAGCTAGTGGAGTTGCCCGCCCCCTCCGGCCAGGCCCCACTTTTGGCGGCAAGGCCGGAGAAAATAATGAGAAAAACAAGGAGGAGTCACTGGCCAGGCAGGACAGCCCCTAAGGTGTCCTGAGCTGAAGTGACTCTAACTTTTAGAAATCCTCCATCTTGCAGATGGGGGATTCCCCCAATAGGGTTAGGATTGTGTCCCCCTCCCCTTGGGAGGAGGCACAAAGAGGGTGTACCCACCCTCAGGGCTAGTAGCCATTGGCTACTAACCCCCCAGACCTAAACACGCCCTTAAATTTAGTATTTAAGGGCTACCCTGAACCCTAGAAAATTAGATTCCTGCAACTACAAGAAGAAGGACTGCCTAGCTGAAAACCCCTGCAGAGGAAGACCAGAAGACGACAACTGCCTTGGCTCCAGAAACTCACCGGCCTGTCTCCTGCCTTCCAAAGATCCTGCTCCAGCGACGCCTTCCAAAGGGACCAGCGACCTCGACATCCTCTGAGGACTGCCCCTGCTTCGAAAAGACAAGAAACTCCCGAGGACAGCGGACCTGCTCCAAGAAAGGCTGCAACTTTGTTTCCAGCAGCCTTGAAAGAACCCTGCAAGCTCCCCGCAAGAAGCGTGAGACTTGCAACACTGCACCCGGCGACCCCGACTCGGCTGGTGGAGATCCGACACCTCAGGAGGGACCCCAGGACTACTCTGATACTGTGAGTACCAAAACCTGTCCCCCCTGAGCCCCCACAGCGCCGCCTGCAGAGGGAATCCCGAGGCTTCCCCTGACCGCGACTCTTTGAACCTAAAGTCCCGACGCCTGGGAGAGACCCTGCACCCGCAGCCCCCAGGACCTGAAGGACCGGACTTTCACTGGAGAAGTGACCCCCAGGAGTCCCTCTCCCTTGCCCAAGTGGAGGTTTCCCCGAGGAATCCCCCCCTTGCCTGCCTGCAGCGCTGAAGAGATCCCGAGATCTCTCATAGACTAACATTGAAAACCCGACGCTTGTTTCTACACTGCACCCGGCCGCCCCCGCGCTGCTGAGGGTGAAATTTCTGTGTGGACTTGTGTCCCCCCCCGGTGCCCTACAAAACCCCCCTGGTCTGCCCTCCGAAGACGCGGGTACTTACCTGCAAGCGGACCGGAACCGGGGCACCCCCTTCTCTCCATTCTAGCCCATGTGTTTTGGGCACCACTTTGAACTCTGCACCTGACCGGCCCTGAGCTGCTGGTGTGGTGACTTTGGGGTTGCTCTGAACCCCCAACGGTGGGCTACCTTGGACCAAGAACTGAACCCTGTAGGTGTCCTACTTACCTGGTAAAACTAACAAAAACTTACCTCCCCCAGGAACTGTGAAAATTGCACTAAGTGTCCACTTTTAAAACAGCTATTTGTCAATAACTTGAAAAGTATACATGCAATTTTGATGATTTGAAGTTCCTAAAGTACTTACCTGCAATACCTTTCGAATGAGATATTACATGTAGAATTTGAACCTGTGGTTCTTAAAATAAACTAAGAAAAGATATTTTTCTATATAAAAACCTATTGGCTGGATTTGTCTCTGAGTGTGTGTACCTCATTTATTGTCTTGTGTATGTACAACAAATGCTTAACACTACTCCTTGGATAAGCCTACTGCTCGACCACACTACCACAAAATAGAGCATTAGTATTATCTATTTTTACCACTATTTTACCTCTAAGGGGAACCCTTGGACTCTGTGCATGCTATTCCTTACTTTGAAATAGCACATACAGAGCCAACTTCCTACAATTGGCTTTGGAAAGACAGATCCTAGCCATAGAGAGGGAAAGACAAGAGATGGGCCTAGGACCCATCAATGGTGGCAGCAACATAAATAGGGTCAGAGATTCTCCTGACATGTTGAAAATCCCTAAAGGGATTGTAACTAAATATGAAGATGGTGATGACATCACCAAATGGTTCACAGCTTTTGAGAGGGCTTGTGTAACCAGAAAAGTGAACAGATCTCACTGGGGTGCTCTCCTTTGGGAAATGTTCACAGGAAAGTGTAGGGATAGACTCCTCACACTCTCTGGAAAAGATGCAGAATCTTATGACCTCATGAAGGGTACCCTGATTGAGGGCTTTGGATTCTCCACTGAGGAGTACAGGATTAGGTTCAGGGGGGCTCAAAAATCCTCGAGCCAGACCTGGGTTGACTTTGTTGACTACTCAGTGAAAACACTAGATGGTTGGATTCAAGGCAGTGGTGTAAGTAATTATGATGGGCTGTACAATTTATTTATGAAAGAACACCTGTTAAGTAATTGTTTCAATGATAAACTGCATCAGCATCTGGTAGACCTAGGACCAATTTCTCCCCAAGAATTGGGAAAGAAGGCGGACCATTGGGTCAAGACAAGGGTGTCCAAGACTTCAACAGGGGGTGACCAAAAGAAAGGGGTCACAAAGACTCCCCAGGGGAAGGGTGATGAGACAACCAAAACTAAAAATAGTAAAGAGTCTTCTACAGGCCCCCAAAAACCTGCACAGGAGGGTGGGCCCAGAGCCTCTTCACAAAACAATGGGTACAAGGGTAAAAACTTTGATCCCAAAAAGGCCTGGTGTCATAGCTGTAAACAGCATGGACACCAAACTGGAGACAAGGCCTGTCCCAAGAAAGGTTCCACTCCAAACTCCCATCCAGGTAACACTGGTATGGCTAGTCTCCAAGTGGGATCAACAGTGTGCCCAGAGCAAATCAGGGTCCACACTGAAGCTACTCTAGTTTCTGAGGGTGGGGTGGATTTAGCCACACTAGCTGTCTGGCCGCCTAACATGCAAAAATACAGACAGCAACTCTTAATTAATGGGACTAGAATAGAGGGCCTGAGGGATACAGGTGCCAGTGTCACCATGGTGACAGAGAAACTGGTTTCCCCTGGCCAATACCTGACTGGAAAAACTTACACAGTCACCAACGCTGACAATCAGAGAAAAGTACATCCCATGGCAATGGTTACTTTAGAATGGGGAGGGGTCAATGGCCTGAAACAGGTGGTGGTCTCCTCAAATATCCCAGTGGACTGTCTGCTTGGAAATGACCTGGAGTCCTCAGCATGGGCTGAGGTGGAACTAAAAACCCATGCAGCAATGCTGGGTATCCCTGAACTGGTGTGTGTGAAAACAAGAGCACAGTGCAAGGCACAGGGTGAACAAGTAGAGCTGGAGTCTGGAAAAATGGCCCAGCCTACCAAGAGAACAGGAAAGTCAGTTGGGAAACCAACTGCAACACAGCAAAAGAAAGGGAACCTCTCTTCTCAGGAAGAAGTTCTGCCCTCTGAGGGAACTGAGCCTTTGGAGCTTGAACCTTATCAGGTTGAGCTCTTGGGCCCAGGGGGACCCTCAAGGGAGGAGCTGTGTAAGGGACAAGAAACCTGTCCCTCTCTTGAAGGCCTTAGGCAGCAAGCTGCTGAAGAGTCCAAAGGCAAGAAAAATGGAACGCATAGGGTCTATTGGGAAGATGGACTCCTGTACACTGAGGCCAGAGACCCCAAACCTGGTGCCACTAGGAGAGTGGTAGTGCCTCAGCTGTTCAGGAAGTTCATCCTAACATTGGCCCATGACATTCCCCTTGCTGGACATTTGGGACAAACCAAGACGTGGGAGAGGTTAGTCAACCACTTCTACTGGCCCAATATGTCCAACATGGTTAAGGAGTTTTGCCTCTCCTGCCCCACCTGTCAAGCCAGTGGTAAGACAGGTGGGCATCCAAAGGCCCCCCTCATTCCACTTCCTGTGGTGGGGGTGCCCTTTGAAAGAGTGGGTGTGGACATAGTTGGTCCACTAGAACCTCCCACAGCCTCAGGAAATATGTATATCCTGGTAGTAGTGGATCATGCTACCAGGTATCCTGAAGCTATTCCCCTTAGGTCGACTACTGCCCCTGCAGTAGCCAAGGCCCTCATTGGTATCTTTACCAGAGTGGGTTTCCCTAAGGAGGTGGTGTCTGACAGAGGTACCAACTTCATGTCAGCATACCTAAAGCACATGTGGAATGAGTGTGGGGTGACTTATAAATTCACTACACCATACCATCCACAAACTAATGGCTTAGTTGAGAGATTCAACAAGACATTAAAGGGCATGATCATGGGGCTCCCAGAAAAACTCAAAAGGAGATGGGATGTCCTCTTGCCATGTCTGCTTTTCGCTTACAGAGAGGTGCCACAGAAGGGAGTAGGATTCTCACCCTTTGAACTTCTGTTTGGTCATCCTGTAAGGGGACCACTTGCCCTTGTTAAAGAAGGCTGGGAGAGACCTCTCCATGAGCCTAAACAGGACATAGTGGACTATGTACTTGGCCTTCGCTCTAGAATGGCAGAGTACATGGAAAAGGCAACCAAAAACCTTGAGGCCAGCCAACAGCTCCAGAAGTTTTGGTATGACCAAAAGGCTGCACTGGTTGAGTTCCAACCAGGGCAGAAAGTCTGGGTTCTGGAGCCTGTGGCTCCCAGGGCACTCCAGGACAAATGGAGTGGCCCTTACCCAGTGCTAGAAAGGAAGAGTCAGGTCACCTACCTGGTGGACCTGGGCACAAGCAGGAGCCCCAAGAGGGTGATCCATGTGAACCGCCTTAAGCTCTTCCATGACAGGGCTGATGTGAATCTGTTGATGGTAACAGATGAGGATCAGGAGGCAGAGAGTGAACCTCTCCCTGATCTTCTGTCATCAGACCCAAAAGATGGCACAGTAGATGGAGTGATCTACTCAGACACCCTCTCTGGCCAACAGCAAGCTGATTGTAGGAGAGTCCTACAACAGTTTCCTGAACTCTTCTCCTTAACCCCTGGTCAGACACACCTGTGTACCCATGATGTGGACACAGGAGACAGCATGCCTGTCAAGAACAAAATCTTTAGACAGTCTGACCATGTTAAGGAAAGCATCAAGGTGGAAGTCCACAAGATGCTGGAATTGGGAGTGATTGAGCGCTCTGACAGCCCCTGGGCTAGCCCAGTGGTCTTAGTCCCCAAACCTCACACCAAAGATGGAAAGAAAGAGATGAGGTTTTGTGTGGACTACAGAGGGCTCAATTCTGTCACCAAGACAGATGCTCATCCAATTCCAAGAGCTGATGAGCTCATAGACAAATTAGGTGCTGCCAAATTCCTAAGTACCTTTGACTTGACAGCAGGGTACTGGCAAATAAAAATGGCACCTGGAGCAAAAGAGAAAACAGCATTCTCCACACCTGATGGGCATTATCAGTTTACTGTTATGCCCTTTGGTTTAAAGAATGCCCCTGCCACCTTCCAAAGGTTGGTGAATCAAGTCCTTGCTGGCTTGGAGTCCTTTAGCACAGCTTATCTTGATGATATTGCTGTCTTTAGCTCCACCTGGCAGGATCACCTGGTCCACCTGAGGAAGGTTTTGAAGGCTCTGCAATCTGCAGGCCTCTCTATCAAGGCATCCAAATGCCAGATAGGGCAGGGAACTGTGGTTTACTTGGGACACCTTGTAGGTGGAGGCCAAGTTCAGCCACTCCAACCCAAGATCCAGACTATTCTGGACTGGGTAGCTCCAAAAACCCAGACTCAAGTCAGGGCATTCCTTGGCTTGACTGGGTATTACAGGAGGTTTGTGAAGGGATATGGATCCATTGTGACAGCCCTCACTGAACTCACCTCCAAGAAAATGCCCAAGAAAGTGAACTGGACTGTGGAATGCCAACAGGCCTTTGACACCCTGAAACAAGCAATGTGCTCAGCACCAGTTCTAAAAGCTCCAGATTATTCTAAGCAGTTCATTGTGCAGACTGATGCCTCTGAACATGGGATAGGGGCAGTTTTGTCCCAAACAAATGATGATGGCCTTGACCAGCCTGTTGCTTTCATTAGCAGGAGGTTACTCCCCAGGGAGCAGCGTTGGAGTGCCATTGAGAGGGAGGCCTTTGCTGTGGTTTGGTCCCTGAAGAAGCTGAGACCATACCTCTTTGGGACTCACTTCCTAGTTCAAACTGACCACAGACCTCTCAAATGGCTGATGCAAATGAAAGGTGAAAATCCTAAACTGTTGAGGTGGTCCATCTCCCTACAGGGAATGGACTTTATAGTGGAACACAGACCTGGGACTGCCCATGCCAATGCAGATGGCCTTTCCAGGTTCTTCCACTTAGAAAATGAAGACTCTCTTGGGAAAGGTTAGTCTCATCCTCTTTCGTTTGGGGGGGGGTTGTGTAAGGAAATGCCTCCTTGGCATGGTTGCCCCCTGACTTTTTGCCTTTTGTAAGGAAATGCCTCCTTGGCATGGTTGCCCCCTGACTTTTTGCCTTTGCTGATGCTATGTTTACAATTGAAAGTGTGCTGAGGCCTGCTAACCAGGCCCCAGCACCAGTGTTCTTTCCCTAACCTGTACTTTTGTATCCACAATTGGCAGACCCTGGCATCCAGATAAGTCCCTTGTAACTGGTACTTCTAGTACCAAGGGCCCTGATGCCAAGGAAGGTCTCTAAGGGCTGCAGCATGTCTTATGCCACCCTGGAGACCTCTCACTCAGCACAGACACACTGCTTGCCAGCTTGTGTGTGCTAGTGAGGACAAAACGAGTAAGTCGACATGGCACTCCCCTCAGGGTGCCATGCCAGCCTCTCACTACCTATGCAGTATAGGTAAGCCACCCCTCTAGCAGGCCTTACAGCCCTAAGGCAGGGTGCACTATACCATAGGTGAGGGTACCAGTGCATGAGCATGGTACCCCTACAGTGTCTAAACAAAACCTTAGACATTGTAAGTGCAGGGTAGCCATAAGAGTATATGGTCTGGGAGTTTGTCAAACACGAACTCCACAGCACCATAATGGCTACACTGAAAACTGGGAAGTTTGGTATCAAACTTCTCAGCACAATAAATGCACACTGATGCCAGTGTACATTTTATTGCCAAATACACCCCAGAGGGCACCTTAGAGGTGCCCCCTGAAACTTAACCGACTATCTGTGTAGGCTGACTAGTTTTAGCAGCCTGCCACAAACCGAGACATGTTGCTGGCCCCATGGGGAGAGTGCCTTTGTCACTCTGAGGCCAGTAACAAAGCCTGCACTGGGTGGAGATGCTAACACCTCTCCCAGGCAGGAATTGTCACACCTGGCGGTGAGCCTCAAAGGCTCACCTCCTTTGTGCCAACCCAGCAGGACACTCCAGCTA
This sequence comes from Pleurodeles waltl, assembly GCF_031143425.1. Taxonomy (NCBI): domain Eukaryota; kingdom Metazoa; phylum Chordata; class Amphibia; order Caudata; family Salamandridae; genus Pleurodeles; species Pleurodeles waltl. Next base: position 1,323,116,077 of record NC_090444.1, read on the forward strand.
GTGGAGTTGCCCGCCCCCTCCGGCCAGGCCCCACTTTTGGCGGCAAGGCCGGAGAAAATAATGAGAAAAACAAGGAGGAGTCACTGGCCAGTCAGGACAGCCCCTAAGGTGTCCTGAGCTGAAGTGACTCTAACTTTTAGAAATCCTCCATCTTGCAGATGGAGGATTCCCCCAATAGGGTTAGGATTGTGACCCCCTCCCCTTGGGAGGAGGCACAAAAAGGGTGTACCCACCCTCAGGGCTAGTAGCCATTGGCTACTAACCCCCCAGACCTAAACACGCCCTTAAATTTAGTATTTAAGGGCTACCCTGAACCCTAGAAAATTAGATTCCTGCAACTACAAGAAGGACTGCCTAGCTGAAAACCCCTGCAGCGGAAGACCAGAAGACGACAACTGCCTTGGCTCCAGAAACTCACCGGCCTGTCTCCTGCCTTCCAAAGATCCTGCTCCAGCGACGCCTTCCAAAGGGACCAGCGACCTCGACATCCTCTGAGGACTGCCCCTGCTTCGAAAAGACAAGAAACTCCCGAGGACAGCGGACCTGCTCCAAGAAAAGCTGCAACTTTGTTTCCAGCAGCTTTAAAGAACCCTGCAAGCTCCCCGCAAGAAGCGTGAGACTTGCAACACTGCACCCGGCGACCCCGACTCGGCTGGTGGCGATCCAACACCTCAGGAGGGACCCCAGGACTACTCTGATACTGTGAGTACCAAAACCTGTCCCCCCTGAGCCCCCACAGCGCCGCCTGCAGAGGGAATCCCGAGGCTTCCCCTGACCGCGACTCTTTGAACCTAAAGTCCCGACGCCTGGGAGAGACCCTGCACCCGCAGCCCCCAGGACCTGAAGGACCGGACTTTCACTGGAGAAGTGACCCCCAGGAGTCCCTCTCCCTTGCCCAAGTGGAGGTTTCCCCGAGGAACCCCCCCCTTGCCTGCCTGCAGCGCTGAAGAGACCCCGAGATCTCTCATAGACTAACATTGCGAACCCGACGCTTGTTTCTACACTGCACCCGGCCGCCCCCGCGCCGCTGAGGGTGAAATTTCTGTGTGGACTTGTGTCCCCCCCCGGTGCCCTACAAAACCCCCCTGGTCTACCCTCCGAAGACGCGGGTACTTACCTGCAAGCAGACCGGAACCGGGGCACCCCCTTCTCTCCATTCTAGCCTATGTGTTTTGGGCACCACTTTGAACTCTGCACCTGACCGGCCCTGAGCTACTGGTGTGGTGACTTTGGGGTTGCTCTGAACCCCCAACGGTGGGCTACCTTGGACCAAGAACTGAACCCTGTAAGTGACTTACTTACCTGGTAAAACTAACAAAAACTTACCTCCCCCAGGAACTGTGAAAATTGCACTAAGTGTCCACTTTTAAAACAGCTATTTGTCAATAACTTGAAAAGTATACATGCAATTTTGATGATTTGAAGTTCCTAAAGTACTTACCTGCAATACCTTTCGAATGAGATATTACATGTAGAATTTGAACCTGTGGTTCTTAAAATAAACTAAGAAAAGATATTTTTCTATATAAAAACCTATTGGCTGGATTTGTCTCTGAGTGTGTGTACCTCATTTATTGTCTATGTGTATGTACAACAAATGCTTAACACTACTCCTTGGATAAGCCTATTGCTCGACCACACTACCACAAAATAGAGCATTAGTATTATCTATTTTTACCACTATTTTACCTCTAAGGGGAACCCTTGGACTCTGTGCATGCTATTCCTTACTTTGAAATAGCACATACAGAGCCAACTTCCTACATTGGTGGATCAGCGGTGGGGTACAAGACTTTGCATTTGCTGGACTACTCAGCCAATACCTGATCACACGACAAATTCCAAAATTGTCATTAGAAATTGATTTTTGCAATTTGAAAAGTTTTCTAAATTCTTAAAAGACCTGCTAGGGCCTTGTGTTAGATCCTGTTTAGCATTTCTTTTAGAGTGTAAAAGTTTGTAAAAGTTTGAATTAGATTCTAGAACCAGTTTTAGATTCTTAAAAAGTATTCCAACTTTTAGAAGCAAAATGTCTAGCACAGATGTGACTGTGGTGGAACTCGACACCACACCTTACCTCCATCTACAGATGAGAGAACTAAGGTCACTCTGTAAACTAAAGAAAATAGCAATGGGCCCCAAACCTACCAAAGTACAGCTCCAGGAGCTTTTGGCAGAGTTTGAAAAGGCCAACCCCTCTGAGGATGGCAACTCAGAGGATGAAGATAGTGACTTGGAGGGAAATTCCCCCCCTCCAGTCCTACTTAGGGAGAGCAGGGCTTCTCAAGCCCTGACTCCACAAATAATAGTCAGAGATGCTGGTTCCCTCACAGGAGGGACCAACAACTCTGAAATCACTGAGGATAACTCCAGTGAAGAGGACATCCAGTTAGCCAGGATGGCCAAAAGATTGGCTTTGGAAAGGCAGATCCTAGCCATAGAGAGGGAAAGACAAGAGATGGGCCTAGGACCCATCAATGGTGGCAGCAACATAAATAGGGTCAGAGATTCTCCTGACATGTTGAAAATCCCTAAAGGGATTGTAACTAAATATGAAGATGGTGATGACATCACCAAATGGTTCACAGCTTTTGAGAGGGCTTGTGTAACCAGAAAAGTGAACAGATCTCACTGGGGTGCTCTCCTTTGGGAAATGTTCACAGGAAAGTGTAGGGATAGACTCCTCACACTCTCTGGACAAGATGCAGAATCTTATGACCTCATGAAGGGTACCCTGATTGAGGGCTTTGGATTCTCCACTGAGGAGTACAGGATTAGGTTCAGGGGGGCTCAAAAATCCTCGAGCCAGACCTGGGTTGACTTTGTTGACTACTCAGTGAAAACACTAGATGGTTGGATTCAAGGCAGTGGTGTAAGTAATTATGATGGGCTGTACAATTTATTTGTGAAAGAACACCTGTTAAGTAATTGTTTCAATGATAAACTGCATCAGCATCTGGTAGACCTAGGACCAATTTCTCCCCAAGAATTGGGAAAGAAGGCGGACCATTGGGTCAAGACAAGGGTGTCCAAGACTTCAACAGGGGGTGACCAAAAGAAAGGGGTCACAAAGACTCCCCAGCAGAAGGGTGATGAGACAACCAAAACTAAAAATAGTAAAGAGTCTTCTACAGGCCCCCAAAAACCTGCACAGGAGGGTGGGCCCAGAGCCTCTTCACAAAACAATGGGTACAAGGGTAAAAACTTTGATCCCAAAAAGGCCTGGTGTCATAGCTGTAAACAGCATGGACACCAAACTGGAGACAAGGCCTGTCCCAAGAAAGGTTCCACTCCAAACTCCCATCCAGGTAACACTGGTATGGCTAGTCTCCAAGTGGGATCAACAGTGTGCCCAGAGCAAATCAGGGTCCACACTGAAGCTACTCTAGTTTCTGAGGGTGGGGTGGACTTAGCCACACTAGCTGTCTGGCCGCCTAACATGCAAAAATACAGACAGCAACTCTTAATTAATGGGACTAGAATAGAGGGCCTGAGGGATACAGGTGCCAGTGTCACCATGGTGACAGAGAAACTGGTTTCCCCTGGCCAATACCTGACCGGAAAAACTTACACAGTCACCAACGCTGACAATCAGAGAAAAGTACATCCCATGGCAATGGTTACTTTAGAATGGGGAGGGGTCAATGGCCTGAAACAGGTGGTGGTCTCCTCAAATATCCCAGTGGACTGTCTGCTTGGAAATGACCTGGAGTCCTCAGCATGGGCTGAGGTAGAGCTAAAAACCCATGCAGCAATGCTGGGTATCCCTGAACTGGTGTGTGTGAAAACAAGAGCACAATGCAAGGCACAGGGTGAAAAAGTAGAGCTGGAGTCTGGAAAAATGGCCCAGCCTACCAAGAGAAAAGGAAAGTCAGTTGGGAAACCAACTGCAACACAGCAAAAGAAAGGGAACCTCTCTTCTCAGGAAGAAGTTCTGCCCTCTGAGGGAACTGAGCCTTTGGAGCTTGAACCTTATCAGGTTGAGCTCTTAGGCCCAGGGGGACCCTCAAGGGAAGAGCTGTGTAAGGGACAAGAAACCTGTCCCTCTCTTGAAGGCCTTAGGCAGCAAGCTGCTGAAGAGTCCAAAGGCAAGAAAAATGGAACACATAGGGTCTATTGGGAAGATGGGCTCCTGTACACTGAGGCCAGAGACCCCAAACCTGGTGCCACTAGGAGAGTGGTAGTGCCTCAGCTGTTCAGAGAGTTCATCCTAACCTTGGCCCATGACATTCCCCTTGCTGGACATTTGGGACAAACCAAGACGTGGGAGAGGTTAGTCAACCACTTCTACTGGCCCAATATGTCCAACATGGTTAAGGAGTTTTGCCTCTCCTGCCCCACCTGTCAAGCCAGTGGTAAGACAGGTGGGCATCCAAAGGCCCCCCTCATTCCACTTCCAGTGGTGGGGGTGCCCTTTGAAAGAGTGGGTGTGGACATAGTTGGTCCACTGGAACCTCCCACAGCCTCAGGAAATATGTATATCCTGGTAGTAGTGGATCATGCTACCAGGTATCCTGAAGCTATTCCCCTTAGGTCGACTACTGCCCCTGCAGTAGCCAAGGCCCTCATTGGTATCTTTACCAGAGTGGGTTTCCCTAAGGAGGTGGTGTCTGACAGAGGTACCAACTTCATGTCAGCATACCTAAAGCACATGTGGAATGAGTGTGGAGTGACTTATAAATTCACTACACCATACCATCCACAAACTAATGGCTTGGTTGAGAGATTCAACAAGACATTAAAAGGCATGATCATGGGGCTCCCAGAAAAGCTCAAAAGGAGATGGGATGTCCTCTTGCCATGTCTGCTTTTCGCTTACAGAGAGGTGCCACAGAAGGGAGTAGGATTCTCACCCTTTGAACTTCTGTTTGGTCATCCTGTAAGGCGACCACTTGCCCTTGTTAAAGAAGGCTGGGAGAGACCTCTCCATGAGCCTAAACAGGACATAGTGGACTATGTACTTGGCCTTCGCTCTAGAATGGCAGAGTACATGGAAAAGGCAACCAAAAACCTTGAGGCCAGCCAACAGCTCCAGAAGTTTTGGTATGACCAAAAGGCTGCACTGGTTGAGTTCCAACCAGGGCAGAAAGTCTGGGTTCTGGAGCCTGTGGCTCCCAGGGCACTCCAGGACAAATGGAGTGGCCCTTACCCAGTACTAGAAAGAAAGAGTCAGGTCACCTACCTGGTGGACCTGGGCACAAGCAGGAGCCCCAAGAGGGTGATCCATGTGAACCGCCTTAAGCTCTTCCATGACAGGGCTGATGTCAATCTGTTGATGGTAACAGATGAGGATCAGGAGGCAGAGAGTGAACCTCTCCCTGATCTTCTGTCATCAGACCCAAAAGATGGCACAGTAGATGGAGTGATCTACTCAGACACCCTCTCTGGCCAACAGCAAGCTGATTGTAGGAGAGTCCTACAACAGTTTCCTGAACTCTTCTCCTTAACCCCTGGTCAGACCCACCTGTGTACCCATGATGTGGACACAGGAGACAGCATGCCTGTCAAGAACAAAATCTTTAGGCAGTCTGACCATGTTAAGGAAAGCATCAAGGTGGAAGTCCACAAGATGCTGGAATTGGGAGTAATTGAGCGCTCTGACAGCCCCTGGGCTAGCCCAGTGGTCTTAGTCCCCAAACCTCACACCAAAGATGGAAAGAAAGAGATGAGGTTTTGTGTGGACTACAGAGGGCTCAATTCTGTCACCAAGACAGATGCTCATCCAATTCCAAGAGCTGATGAGCTCATAGACAAATTAGGTGCTGCCAAATTTCTAAGTACCTTTGACTTGACAGCAGGGTACTGGCAAATAAAAATGGCACCTGGAGCAAAAGAAAAGACAGCATTCTCCACACCTGATGGGCATTATCAGTTTACTGTTATGCCCTTTGGTTTAAAGAATGCCCCTGCCACCTTCCAAAGGTTGGTGAATCAAGTCCTTGCTGGCTTGGAGTCCTTTAGCACAGCTTATCTTGATGATATTGCTGTCTTTAGCTCCACCTGGCAGGATCACCTGGTCCACCTGAGGAAGGTTTTGAAGGCTCTGCAATCTGCAGGCCTCTCTATCAAGGCATCCAAATGCCAGATAGGGCAGGGAACTGTGGTTTACTTGGGCCACCTTGTAGGTGGAGGCCAAGTTCAGCCACTCCAACCCAAGATCCAGACTATTCTGGACTGGGTAGCTCCAAAAACCCAGACTCAAGTCAGGGCATTCCTTGGCTTAACTGGGTATTACAGGAGGTTTGTGAAAGGATATGGATCCATTGTGACAGCCCTCACTGAACTCACCTCCAAGAAAATGCCCAAGAAAGTGAACTGGACTGTGGAATGCCAACAGGCCTTTGACACCCTGAAACAGGCAATGTGCTCAGCACCAGTTCTAAAAGCTCCAGATTATTCTAAGCAGTTCATTGTGCAGACTGATGCCTCTGAACATGGGATAGGGGCAGTTTTGTCCCAAACAAATGATGATGGCCTTGACCAGCCTGTTGCTTTCATTAGCAGGAGGTTACTCCCCAGGGAGCAGCGTTGGAGTGCCATTGAGAGGGAGGCCTTTGCTGTGGTTTGGTCCCTGAAGAAGCTGAGACCATACCTCTTTGGGACTCACTTCCTAGTTCAAACTGACCACAGACCTCTCAAATGGCTGATGCAAATGAAAGGTGAAAATCCTAAACTGTTGAGGTGGTCCATCTCCCTACAGGGAATGGACTTTATAGTGGAACACAGACCTGGGACTGCCCATGCCAATGCAGATGGCCTTTCCAGGTTCTTCCACTTAGAAAATGAAGACTCTCTTGGGAAAGGTTAGTCTCATCCTCTTTCGTTTGGGGGGGGGTTGTGTAAGGAAATGCCTCCTTGGCATGGTTGCCCCCTGACTTTTTGCCTTTGCTGATGCTATGTTTACAATTGAAAGTGTGCTGAGGCCTGCTAACCAGGCCCCAGCACCAGTGTTCTTTCCCTAACCTGTACTTTTGTATCCACAATTGGCAGACCCTGGCATCCAGATAAGTCCCTTGTAACTGGTACTTCTAGTACCAAGGGCCCTGATGCCAAGGAAGGTCTCTAAGGGCTGCAGCATGTCTTATGCCACCCTGGAGACCTCTCACTCAGCACAGACACACTGCTTGCCAGCTTGTGTGTGCTAGTGAGGACAAAACGAGTAAGTCGACATGGCACTCCCCTCAGGGTGCCATGCCAGCCTCTCACTACCTATGCAGTATAGGTAAGCCACCCCTCTAGCAGGCCTTACAGCCCTAAGGCAGGGTGCACTATACCATAGGTGAGGGTACCAGTGCATGAGCATGGTACCCCTACAGTGTCTAAACAAAACCTTAGACATTGTAAGTGCAGGGTAGCCATAAGAGTATATGGTCTGGGAGTTTGTCAAACACGAACTCCACAGCACCATAATGGCTACACTGAAAACTGGGAAGTTTGGTATCAAACTTCTCAGCACAATAAATGCACACTGATGCCAGTGTACATTTTATTGCCAAATACACCCCAGAGGGCACCTTAGAGGTGCCCCCTGAAACTTAACCGACTATCTGTGTAGGCTGACTAGTTTTAGCAGCCTGCCACAAACCGAGACATGTTGCTGGCCCCATGGGGAGAGTGCCTTTGTCACTCTGAGGCCAGTAACAAAGCCTGCACTGGGTGGAGATGCTAACACCTCTCCCAGGCAGGAATTGTCACACCTGGCGGTGAGCCTCAAAGGCTCACCTCCTTTGTGCCAACCCAGCAGGACACTCCAGCTAGTGGAGTTGCCCGCCCCCTCCGGCCAGGCCCCACTTTTGGCGGCAAGGCCGGAGAAAATAATGAGAAAAACAAGGAGGAGTCACTGGCCAGTCAGGACAGCCCCTAAGGTGTCCTGAGCTGAAGTGACTCTAACTTTTAGAAATCCTCCATCTTGCAGATGGAGGATTCCCCCAATAGGGTTAGGATTGTGACCCCCTCCCCTTGGGAGGAGGCACAAAAAGGGTGTACCCACCCTCAGGGCTAGTAGCCATTGGCTACTAACCCCCCAGACCTAAACACGCCCTTAAATTTAGTATTTAAGGGCTACCCTGAACACTAGAAAATTAGATTCCTGCAACTACAAGAAGAAGGACTGCCTAGCTGAAAACCCCTGCAGCGGAAGACCAGAAGACGACAACTGCCTTGGCTCCAGAAACTCACCGGCCTGTCTCCTGCCTTCCAAAGATCCTGCTCCAGCGACGCCTTCCAAAGGGACCAGCGACCTCGACATCCTCTGAGGACTGCCCCTGCTTCGAAAAGACAAGAAACTCCCGAGGACAGCGGACCTGCTCCAAGAAAAGCTGCAACTTTGTTTCCAGCAGCTTTAAAGAACCCTGCAAGCTCCCCGCAAGAAGCGTGAGACTTGCAACACTGCACCCGGCGACCCCGACTCGGCTGGTGGCGATCCAACACCTCAGGAGGGACCCCAGGACTACTCTGATACTGTGAGTACCAAAACCTGTCCCCCCTGAGCCCCCACAGCGCCGCCTGCAGAGGGAATCCCGAGGCTTCCCCTGACCGCGACTCTTTGAACCTAAAGTCCCGACGCCTGGGAGAGACCCTGCACCCGCAGCCCCCAGGACCTGAAGGACCGGACTTTCACTGGAGAAGTGACCCCCAGGAGTCCCTCTCCCTTGCCCAAGTGGAGGTTTCCCCGAGGAACCCCCCCCTTGCCTGCCTGCAGCGCTGAAGAGACCCCGAGATCTCTCATAGACTAACATTGCGAACCCGACGCTTGTTTCTACACTGCACCCGGCCGCCCCCGCGCCGCTGAGGGTGAAATTTCTGTGTGGACTTGTGTCCCCCCCCCCGGTGCCCTACAAAACCCCCCTGGTCTACCCTCCGAAGACGCGGGTACTTACCTGCAAGCAGACCGGAACCGGGGCACCCCCTTCTCTCCATTCTAGCCTATGTGTTTTGGGCACCACTTTGAACTCTGCACCTGACCGGCCCTGAGCTACTGGTGTGGTGACTTTGGGGTTGCTCTGAACCCCCAACGGTGGGCTACCTTGGACCAAGAACTGAACCCTGTAAGTGACTTACTTACCTGGTAAAACTAACAAAAACTTACCTCCCCCAGGAACTGTGAAAATTGCACTAAGTGTCCACTTTTAAAACAGCTATTTGTCAATAACTTGAAAAGTATACATGCAATTTTGATGATTTGAAGTTCCTAAAGTACTTACCTGCAATACCTTTCGAATGAGATATTACATGTAGAATTTGAACCTGTGGTTCTTAAAATAAACTAAGAAAAGATATTTTTCTATATAAAAACCTATTGGCTGGATTTGTCTCTGAGTGTGTGTACCTCATTTATTGTCTATGTGTATGTACAACAAATGCTTAACACTACTCCTTGGATAAGCCTATTGCTCGACCACACTACCACAAAATAGAGCATTAGTATTATCTATTTTTACCACTATTTTACCTCTAAGGGGAACCCTTGGACTCTGTGCATGCTATTCCTTACTTTGAAATAGCACATACAGAGCCAACTTCCTACACCTTTGCTGATGCTATGTTTACAATTGAAAGTGTGCTGAGGCCTGCTAACCAGGCCCCAGCACCAGTGTTCTTTCCCTAACCTGTACTTTTGTATCCACAATTGGCAGACCCTGGCATCCAGATAAGTCCCTTGTAACTGGTACTTCTAGTACCAAGGGCCCTGATGCCAAGGAAGGTCTCTAAGGGCTGCAGCATGTCTTATGCCACCCTGGAGACCTCTCACTCAGCACAGACACACTGCTTGCCAGCTTGTGTGTGCTAGTGAGGACAAAACGAGTAAGTCGACATGGCACTCCCCTCAGGGTGCCATGCCAGCCTCTCACTGCCTATGCAGTATAGGTAAGCCACCCCTCTAGCAGGCCTTACAGCCCTAAGGCAGGGTGCACTATACCATAGGTGAGGGTACCAGTGCATGAGCATGGTACCCCTACAGTGTCTAAACAAAACCTTAGACATTGTAAGTGCAGGGTAGCCATAAGAGTATATGGTCTGGGAGTCTGTCAAACACGAACTCCACAGCACCCTAATGGCTACACTGAAAACTGGGAAGTTTGGTATCAAACTTCTCAGCACAATAAATGCACACTGATGCCAGTGTACATTTTATTGTAAAATACACCACAGAGGGCACCTTAGAGGTGCCCCCTGAAACTTAACCGACTGTCTGTGTAGGCTGACTAGTTCCAGCAGCCTGCCACACCAGAGACATGTTGCTGGCCCCATGGGGAGAGTGCCTTTGTCACTCTGAGGCCAGTAACAAAGCCTGCACTGGGTGGAGATGCTAACACCTCCCCCAGGCAGGAGCTGTAACACCTGGCGGTGAGCCTCAAAGGCTCACCCCTTTGTCACAGCCCAGCAGGGCACTCCAGCTTAGTGGAGTTGCCCGCCCCCTCCGGCCACGGCCCCCACTTTTGGCGGCAAGGCTGGAGGGAACAAAGAAAGCAACAAGGAGGAGTCACTGGCCAGTCAGGACAGCCCCTAAGGTGTCCTGAGCTGAAGTGACTCTAACTTTTAGAAATCCTCCATCTTGCAGATGGAGGATTCCCCCAATAGGGTTAGGATTGTGACCCCCTCCCCTTGGGAGGAGGCACAAAGAGGGTGTACCCACCCTCAGGGCTAGTAGCCATTGGCTACTAACCCCCCAGACCTAAACACGCCCTTAAATTTAGTATTTAAGGGCTACCCTGAACCCTAGAAAATTAGATTCCTGCAACTACAAGAAGAAGGACTGCCCAGCTGAAAACCCCTGCAGCGGAAGACCAGAAGACGACAACTGCCTTGGCTCCAGAAACTCACCGGCCTGTCTCCTGCCTTCCAAAGATCCTGCTCCAGCGACGCCTTCCAAAGGGACCAGCGACCTCGACATCCTCTGAGGACTGCCCCTGCTTCGAAAAGACAAGAAACTCCCGAGGACAGCGGACCTGCTCCAAGAAAAGCTGCAACTTTGTTTCCAGCAGCTTTAAAGAACCCTGCAAGCTCCCCGCAAGAAGCGTGAGACTTGCAACACTGCACCCGGCGACCCCGACTCAGCTGGTGGCGATCCAACACCTCAGGAGGGACCCCAGGACTACTCTAAGACTGTGAGTACAAAAACCTGTCCCCCCTGAGCCCCCACAGCGCCGCCTGCAGAGGGAATCCCGAGGCTTCCCCTGACCGCGACTCTTTGAACCTAAAGTCCCGACGCCTGGGAGAGACCCTGCACCCGCAGCCCCCAGGACCTGAAGGACCGGACTTTCACTGGAGAAGTGACCCCCAGGAGTCCCTCTCCCTTGCCCAAGTGGAGGTTTCCCCGAGGAATCCCCCCCTTGCCTGCCTGCAGCGCTGAAGAGATCCCGAGATCTCTCATAGACTAACATTGCGAACCCGACGCCTGTTCCTACACTGCACCCGGCCGCCCCCGCGCTGCTGAGGGTGAAATTTCTGTGTGGACTTGTGTCCCCCCCGGTGCCCTACAAAACCCCCCTGGTCTGCCCTCCGAAGACGCGGGTACTTACCTGCAAGCAGACCGGAACCGGGGCACCCCCTTCTCTCCATTCTAGCCTATGTGTTTTGGGCACCACTTTGAACTCTGCACCTGACCGGCCCTGAGCTGCTGGTGTGGTGACTTTGGGGTTGCTCTGAACCCCCAACGGTGGGCTACCTTGGACCAAGAACTAAGCCCTGTAAGTGTCTTACTTACCTGGTTAACCTAACAAATACTTACCTCCCCTAGGAACTGTGAAAATTGCACTTAGTGTCCACTTTTAAAACAGCTATTTGTGAATAACTTGAAAAGTATACATGCAATTTTGATGATTTGAAGTTCCTAAAGTACTTACCTGCAATACCTTTCGAATGAGATATTACATGTAGAATTTGAACCTGTGGTTCTTAAAATAAACTAAGAAAAGATATTTTTCTATATAAAAACCTATTGGCTGGATTTGTCTCTGAGTGTGTGTACCTCATTTATTGTCTATGTGTATGTACAACAAGTGCTTAACACTACTCCTTGGATAAGCCTACTGCTCGACCACACTACCACAAAATAGAGCATTAGTATTATCTCTTTTTGCCACTATCTTACCTCTAAGGGGAACCCTTGGACTCTGTGCATGCTATTCCTTACTTTGAAATAGCACATACAGAGCCAACTTCCTACAGGTATGGTCTCAGCTTCTTCAGGGACCAAACCACAGCAAAGGCCTCCCTCTCAATGGCACTCCAACGCTGCTCCCTGGGGAGTAACCTCCTGCTAATGAAAGCAACAGGCTGGTCAAGGCCATCATCATTTGTTTGGGACAAAACTGCCCCTATCCCATGTTCAGAGGCATCAGTCTGCACAATGAACTGCTTAGAATAATCTGGAGCTTTGAGAACTGGTGCTGAGCACATTGCTTGTTTCAGGGTGTCAAAGGCCTGTTGGCATTCCACAGTCCAGTTCACTTTCTTGGGCATTTTCTTGGAGGTGAGTTCAGTGAGGGCTGTCACAATGGATCCATATCCCTTCACAAACCTCCTGTAATACCCAGTCAAGCCAAGGAATGCCCTGACTTGAGTCTGGGTTTTTGGAGCTACCCAGTCCAGAATAGTCTGGATCTTGGGTTGGAGTGGCTGAACTTGGCCTCCACCTACAAGGTGTCCCAAGTAAACCACAGGTTCGATGGCATCTGTCGCTGTAGATACGCATGTTCTGCAATAGCTCGCCATCTGGTGTTGGGCCGGAGTGTTACAAGTTGTTTTTCTTCGAAGAAGTCTTTCGAGTCACGGGACCGAGTGACTCCTCCTTTTGTCTCCATTGCGCATGGGCGTCGACTCCATCTTCGATTGTTTTTTTTCCGCCATCGGGTTCGGACGTGTTCCTGTCGCTCCGAGTTTCGGAACGGAAAATTAGCTAATTTCGGAAGATTTTCGTCGGTATTGTTGCGTTCGGGATCGGCGTACTTAGATTCCACACCGCATCGAAGATCGAAGAGCTCCGGTGCCCTTCGGGGTAGTTTTTTCGATCCTCCGTCGGGGCCTGGTCGGCCCGACCGCGTGCTGAAGAACGCCGATGGAACGGACCCCGTTCCGTTTCTGCCCCAAATGCCACAATAAATACCCCTACACAGACCAACACTTGGTCTGCAACCTGTGCCTGTCACCTGAGCACAGCGAAGACACCTGCGAGGCCTGTCGTGCGTTCCGGTCCCGAAAAACACTCCGAGACCGTCGAGCCAGAAGACTTCAAATGGCGTCCGCACCGACAGCCCAACGGGAGTTCGAGGAACAGGAAGAAGAAGGTACCTTCTCGATCCAAGACTCAGACTCCGAAGGATTCGACGACACACAAACCGTGAGTAAGACGTCGAAAACCACACAAAGAAACATTTACAAGGCCCAGGGGACGCCACTGCCACCAGGCCATGGCTCGACCCATAAATTCGGTGACCGACCGTCGGCACCGAAAAAGGCCCAAACAGTGCCGAGATCGTCCGACTCCGGTCGAGACACCGGCACGCAGCCTTCTCGGGACCGAGAAAGTGCTGGAGACAAGCCTCGACACCGAGATGCCGGTGTGGACACGGCTCGACGCCGAGACAGCGGCACCGAAACAGATCGACGCCGAGAGGTTTCGGCCCCGAAAAGGAAAAAAGTCACCTCGGAGCCGAAAAAACACGCAGACAAAGTTTCGATGCCGAAACAAACTGCAAGCGACCCAGCTTCAGGCTCTTATACAGAAGAGCACTCGCTAACCTCCCAAATGCAAAAGCATAGGTTTGAGGAAGAGCTACAAGCAACTGATGTGGACCATACGCAAAAGCGTATCTTCATTCAGCAGGGGACAGGAAAAATAAGCACCCTTCCCCCCATTAGGAGAAAGAGAAGGTTGGAGTTCCAGACGGAACAAGCACCACAACCAAAAGTGGTGAAAAGAGTTACACCACCACCCTCTCCTCCGCCCGTGATTAACGTTTCACCAGCACAAACTCCATCACACTCCCCAGCTCACACCACCATGAGCCAGGGTGACCAAGATCAGGACGCATGGGACCTATACGACGCCCCAGTGTCAGATAACAGCCCGGAGGCATACCCTACAAAGCCATCTCCACCAGAAGACAGCACCGCGTACTCTCAGGTGGTGGCTAGAGCAGCACATTTTCACAACGTAAGCCTCCACTCAGAACAGGTCGAGGATGATTTCTTGTTCAACACACTCTCCTCCACCCACAGCTCATACCAAAGCTTGCCTATGCTCCCTGGTATGCTCCGGCACGCAAAAGACATATTTAAGGAGCCGGTCAAAAGTAGGGCAATCACACCAAGGGTGGAAAAAAAGTATAAGCCGCCTCCTACGGACCCAGTTTTCATCACTACACAGCTGCCACCAGACTCTGTTGTTGTAGGAGCAGCTAGGAAAAGGGCCAACTCTCACACATCTGGAGATGCACCACCCCCAGATAAAGAAAGCCGCAAGTTCGATGCAGCTGGTAAAAGAGTCGCAGCACAAGCTGCAAACCAGTGGCGCATCGCGAACTCCCAGGCACTACTTGCGCGCTATGACAGAGCCCACTGGGACGAGATGCAACATCTCATTGAACATCTGCCCAAGGACTTCCAAAATAGGGCAAAACAAGTGGTTGAGGAGGGACAGACCATCTCCAACAACCAGATACGTTCCTCCATGGACGCTGCAGATACAGCTGCACGGACAATTAATACATCTGTAACTATCAGAAGGCATGCATGGCTCCGAACGTCTGGATTTAAACCAGAGATTCAACAAGCAGTTCTCAATATGCCTTTTAATGAAAAAGAACTGTTCGGTCCAGAAGTGGACACAGCGATTGAGAAACTCAAAAAAGATACGGACACTGCCAAAGCCATGGGCGCACTCTACTCCCCGCAGAGCAGAGGGAATTACAGCACATTCCGTAAAACGCCCTTTCGAGGGGGGTTTCGGGGTCAAAGCACACAAGCCAGCACCTCACAAGCAACACCGTCCAGTTACCAGGGACAGTATAGAGGAGGTTTTCGGGGACAATATAGAGGAGGGCAATTCCCTAGAAACAGAGGGAGATTTCAAAGCCCCAAAACCCCTACTACTAAACAATGACTCACATGTCACTCACCCCCTCCACACAACACCAGTGGGGGGAAGAATAGGTCATTATTACAAAGCATGGGAGGAAATTACTACAGACACTTGGGTTCTAGCAATTATCCAACATGGTTATTGCATAGAATTTCTACAATTCCCTCCAAACATACCACCAAAAGCACAAAATTTAACAACACACCATTCCAATCTCCTGGAGATAGAAGTGCAGGCACTGTTGCAAAAGAATGCAATCGAATTAGTGCCAAACACACAAATAAACACAGGAGTTTACTCACTGTACTTTCTGATACCAAAGAAGGACAAAACGCTGAGACCAATCCTAGACCTCAGAGTAGTGAACACTTTCATCAAATCAGACCACTTCCACATGGTCACACTACAAGAAGTATTGCCATTGCTAAAACTACACGACTACATGGCAACTTTAGACCTCAAGGATGCTTATTTCCATATACCAATACACCCATCGCACAGGAAATACCTAAGGTTTGTATTCAAAGGAATACATTACCAATTCAAGGTACTGCCTTTCGGATTAACAACCGCACCAAGAGTCTTTACCAAATGTCTAGCGGTAGTCGCTGCACACATAAGAAGGCAGCAAATACATGTGTTCCCATATTTGGACGACTGGCTAATCAAGGCCCATTCGTTCATACAGTGCTCAAATCACACAAATCAGATCATACAAACCCTCTTCAAACTCGGGTTCACCGTCAACTTTACAAAATCCAACATTCTGCCGCGCAAGGTACAACAATACCTAGGAGCCATAATAGACACATCAAAGGGAGTAGCCACTCCAAGTCCACAAAGAATTCTAAATTTCAACACCATCATACAACGCATGTATCCAACACAAAAGATACAGGCAAAGATGGTATTACAACTCCTAGGCATGATGTCATCATGCATAGCCATTGTCCCAAACGCAAGACTGCACATGAGGCCCTTACAACAATGCCTAGGATCACAGTGGTCTCAAGCACAGGGTCACCTTCTAGATCTGGTGTTAATAGACCGCCAAACTTACCTCTCGCTTCTGTGGTGGAACAACATAAATTTAAACAAGGGGCGGCCTTTCCAAGACCCAGTGCCACAATACGTAATAACAACAGATGCTTCCATGACAGGGTGGGGAGCACACCTCGATCAACACAGCATACAAGGACAATGGAACGTACATCAAACAAAACTGCATATCAATCACCTAGAACTTCTAGCAGTTTTTCAAGCACTAAAAGCTTTCCAACCAATAATAGTTCACAAATACATTCTCGTCAAAACAGACAACATGACAACAATTGTAGGAAGTTGGCTCTGTATGTGCTATTTCAAAGTAAGGAATAGCATGCACAGAGTCCAAGGGTTCCCCTTAGAGGTAAAATAGTGGTAAAAAGAGATAATACTAATGCTCTATTTTGTGGTAGTGTGGTCGAGCAGTAGGCTTATCCAAGGAGTAGTGTTAAGCATTTGTTGTACATACACATAGACAATAAATGAGGTACACACACTCAGAGACAAATCCAGCCAATAGGTTTTTATATAGAAAAATATCTTTTCTTAGTTTATTTTAAGAACCACAGGTTCAAATTCTACATGTAATAGCTCATTCGAAAGGTATTGCAGGTAAGTACTTTAGGAACTTCAAATCATCAAAATTGCATGTATACTTTTCAAGTTATTGACAAATAGCTGTTTTAAAAGTGGACACGTAGTGCAATTTTCACAGTTCCTAGGGGAGGTAAGTATTTGTTAGTTTTACCAGGTAAGTAAGACACTTACAGGGTTCAGTTCTTGGTCCAAGGTAGCCCACCGTTGGGGGTTCAGAGCAACCCCAAAGTCACCACACCAGCAGCTCAGGGCCGGTCAGGTGCAGAGTTCAAAGTGGTGCCCAAAACACATAGGCTAGAATGGAGAGAAGGGGGTGCCCCGGTTCCGGTCTGCTTGCAGGTAAGTACCCGCGTCTTCGGAGGGCAGACCAGGGGGGTTTTGTAGGGCACCGGGGGGGACACAAGTCCACACAGAAATTTCACCCTCAGCGGCGCGGGGGCGGCCGGGTGCAGTGTAGAAACAAGCGTCGGGTTCGCAATGTTAGTCTATGAGAGATCTCGGGATCTCTTCAGCGCTGCAGGCAGGCAAGGGGGGGGTTCCTCGGGGAAACCTCCACTTGGGTAAGGGAGAGGGACTCCTGGGGGTCACTTCTCCAGTGAAAGTCCGGTCCTTCAGGTCCTGGGGGCTGCGGGTGCAGGGTCTCTCCCAGGCGTCGGGACTTTAGGTTCAAAGAGTCGCGGTCAGGGGAAGCCTCGGGATTCCCTCTGCAGGCGGCGCTGTGGGGGTTCAGGGGGGACAGGTTTTGGTACTCACAGTATCAGAGTAGTCCTGGGGTCCCTCCTGAGGTGTTGGATCGCCACCAGCCGAGTCGGGGTCGCCGGGTGCAGTATTGCAAGTCTCACGCTTCTTGCGGGGAGCTTGCAGGGTTCTTTAAAGCTGCTGGAAACAAAGTTGCAGCTTTTCTTGGAGCAGGTCCGCTGTCCTCGGGAGTTTCTTGTCTTTTCGAAGCAGGGGCAGTCCTCAGAGGATGTCGAGGTCGCTGGTCCCTTTGGAAGGCGTCGCTGGAGCAGGATCTTTGGAAGGCAGGAGACAGGCCGGTGAGTTTCTGGAGCCAAGGCAGTTGTCGTCTTCTGGTCTTCCGCTGCAGGGGTTTTTCAGCTGGGCAGTCCTTCTTCTTGTAGTTGCAGGAATCTAATTTTCTAGGGTTCAGGGTAGCCCTTAAATACTAAATTTAAGGGCGTGTTTAGGTCTGGGGGGTTAGTAGCCAATGGCTACTAGCCCTGAGGGTGGGTACACCCTCCTTGTGCCTCCTCCCAAGGGGAGGGGGTCACAATCCTAACCCTATTGGGGGAATCCTCCATCTGCAAGATGGAGGATTTCTAAAAGTTAGAGTCACCTCAGCTCAGGACACCTTAGGGGCTGTCCTGACTGGCCAGTGACTCCTCCTTGTTATTCTCATTATTTTCTCCGGCCTTGCCGCCAAAAGTGGGGCCTGGCCGGAGGGGGCGGGCAACTCCACTAGCTGGAGTGTCCTGCTGGGTTGGCACAAAGGAGGTGAGCCTTTGAGGCTCACCGCCAGGTGTGACAATTCCTGCCTGGGAGAGGTGTTAGCATCTCCACCCAGTGCAGGCTTTGTTACTGGCCTCAGAGTGACAAAGGCACTCTCCCCATGGGGCCAGCAACATGTCTCGGTTTGTGGCAGGCTGCTAGAACTAGTCAGCCTACACAGATAGTCGGTTAAGTTTCAGGGGGCACCTCTAAGGTGCCCTCTGTGGTGTATTTTACAATAAAATGTACACTGGCATCAGTGTGCATTTATTGTGCTGAGAAGTTTGATACCAAACTTCCCAGTTTTCAGTGTAGCCATTATGGTGTTGTGGAGTTCGTGTTTGACAGACTCCCAGACCATATACTCTTATGGCTACCCTGCACTTACAATGTCTAAGGTTTTGTTTAGACACTGTAGGGGTACCATGCTCATGCACTGGTACCCTCACCTATGGTATAGTGCACCCTGCCTTAGGGCTGTAAGGCCTGCTAGAGGGGTGTCTTACCTATACTGCATAGGCAGTGAGAGGCTGGCATGGCACCCTGAGGGGAGTGCCATGTCGACTTACTCGTTTTGTCCTTACTAGCACACACAAGCTGGCAAGCAGTGTGTCTGTGCTGAGTGAGAGGTCTCCAGGGTGGCATAAGACATGCTGCATCCCTTAGAGACCTTCCTTGGCATCAGGGCCCTTGGTACTAGAAGTACCAGTTACAAGGGACTTATCTGGATGCCAGGGTCTGCCAATTGTGGATACAAAAGTACAGGTTAGGGAAAGAACACTGGTGCTGGGGCCTGGTTAGCAGGCCTCAGCACACTTTCAATTGTAAACATAGCATCAGCAAAGGCAAAAAGTCAGGGGGCAACCATGCCAAGGAGGCATTTCCTTACACAACCCCCCCCCAAACGAAAGAGGATGAGACTAACCTTTCCCAAGAGAGTCTTCATTTTCTAAGTGGAAGAACCTGGAAAGGCCATCTGCATTGGCATGGGCAGTCCCAGGTCTGTGTTCCACTATAAAGTCCATTCCCTGTAGGGAGATGGACCACCTCAACAGTTTAGGATTTTCACCTTTCATTTGCATCAGCCATTTGAGAGGTCTGTGGTCGGTTTGAACTAGGAAGTGAGTCCCAAAGAGGTATGGTCTCAGCTTCTTCAGGGACCAAACCACAGCAAAGGCCTCCCTCTCAATGGCACTCCAACGCTGCTCCCTGGGGAGTAACCTCCTGCTAATGAAAGCAACAGGCTGGTCAAGGCCATCATCATTTGTTTGGGACAAAACTGCCCCTATCCCATGTTCAGAGGCATCAGTCTGCACAATGAACTGCTTAGAATAATCTGGAGCTTTGAGAACTGGTGCTGAGCACATTGCCTGTTTCAGGGTGTCAAAGGCCTGTTGGCAGTCCACAGTCCAGTTTACTTTCTTGGGCATTTTCTTGGAGGTGAGTTCAGTGAGGGCTGTCACAATGGATCCATATCCCTTCACAAACCTCCTGTAATACCCAGTCAAGCCAAGGAATGCCCTGACTTGAGTCTGGGTTTTTGGAGCTACCCAGTCCAGAATAGTCTGGATCTTGGGTTGGAGTGGCTGAACTTGGCCTCCACCTACAAGGTGTCCCAAGTAAACCACAGTTCCCTGCCCTATCTGGCATTTGGATGCCTTGATAGAGAGGCCTGCAGATTGCAGAGCCTTCAAAACCTTCCTCAGGTGGACCAGGTGATCCTGCCAGGTGGAGCTAAAGACAGCAATATCATCAAGATAAGCTGTGCTAAAGGACTCCAAGCCAGCAAGGACTTGATTCACCAACCTTTGGAAGGTGGCAGGGGCATTCTTTAAACCAAAGGGCATAACAGTAAACTGATAATGCCCATCAGGTGTGGAGAATGCTGTCTTTTCTTTTGCTCCAGGTGCCATTTTTATTTGCCAGTACCCTGCTGTCAAGTCAAAGGTACTTAGAAATTTGGCAGCACCTAATTTATCAATGAGCTCATCAGCTCTTGGAATTGGATGGGCATCTGTCTTGGTGACAGAATTGAGCCCTCTGTAGTCCACACAAAACCTCATCTCTTTCTTTCCATCTTTGGTGTGAGGTTTGGGGACTAAGACCACTGGGCTAGCCCAGGGGCTGTCAGAGCGCTCAATGACTCCCAATTCCAGCATCTTGTGGACTTCCACCTTGATGCTTTCTTTAACATGGTCAGATTGTCTAAAGATTTTGTTCTTGACAGGCATGCTGTCTCCTGTGTCCACATCATGGGTACACAGGTGTGTCTGACCAGGGGTTAAGGAGAAGAGTTCAGGAAACTGTTGTAGGACTCTCCTACAATCAGCTTGCTGTTGGCCAGAGAGGGTGTCTGAGTAGATCACTCCATCTACTGTACCATCTTTTGGGTCTGATGACAGAAGATCAGGGAGAGGTTCACTCTCTGCCTCCTGATCCTCATCTGTTACCATCAACAGATTGACATCAGCCCTGTCGTGGAAGAGCTTAAGGCGGTTTACATGGATCACCCTTTTGGGGCTCCTGCTTGTGCCCAGGTCCACCAAGTAGGTGACCTGACTCTTCCTCTCTAGTACTGGGTAAGGGCCACTCCATTTGTCCTGGAGTGCCCTGGGAGCCACAGGCTCCAGAACCCAGACCTTCTGCCCTGGTTGGAACTCAACCAGTGCAGCCTTTTGGTCATACCAAAACTTCTGGAGCTGTTGGCTGGCCTCAAGGTTTTTGGTTGCCTTTTCCATGTACTCTGCCATTCTAGAGCGAAGGCCAAGTACATAGTCTACTATGTCCTGTTTAGGCTCATGGAGAGGTCTCTCCCAGCCTTCTTTAACAAGGGCAAGTGGTCCCCTTACAGGATGACCAAACAGAAGTTCAAAGGGTGAGAACCCTACTCCCTTCTGTGGTACCTCCCTGTAAGCGAAAAGCAGACATGGCAGGAGGACATCCCATCTCCTTTTGAGTTTTTCTGGGAGCCCCATGATCATGCCCTTTAATGTCTTGTTGAATCTCTCAACTAAGCCATTAGTTTGTGGATGGTAAGGTGTAGTGAATTTATAAGTCACTCCACACTCATTCCACATGTGCTTTAGGTATGCTGACATGAAGTTGGTACCTCTGTCAGACACCACCTCCTTAGGGAAACCCACTCTGGTAAAGATACCAATGAGGGCCTTGGCTACTGCAGGGGCAGTAGTCGACCTAAGGGGAATAGCTTCAGGATACCTGGTAGCATGATCCACTACTACCAGGATATACATATGTTCGATGGCATCTGTCGCTGTAGATACACATGGTATGCATGAGCGCTCGCCATCTGGTGTTGGGTCGGAGTGTTACAAGTTGTTTTTCTTCGAAGAAGTGTTTTCGAGTCACGGGACCGAGTGACTCCACCTTCTGTGCTCATTGCGCATGGGTGTCGACTCCATCTTCGATTGTTTTCTTTCCGCCATCGGGTTCGGACGTGTTCATGTCGCTCCGAGTTTCGGAACGGAAAGATAGCTGAAGACGGAAGATTTTCGACGGTATCGTTGCGATCCGGTTAGAGATAGACACATACGACGACGCGTTGAACATCGAAGCGCTTCGGTGCCCTTCGGGGTAGATTTCGGCACCCCGTCGGGGCCTAGTCGGCCCGACCGCGTGGAGGACAACGCCGATGGATCGGACCCCGTTTCGATTCTGCCCCGAATGCCACAACAAATATCCTTATACGGACCTGCACTCGGTCTGTAATCTGTGCCTGTCACCCGAGCACAGTGAAGAATCCTGCGAGGCCTGTCGGGCGTTCCGGTCCCGAAAAACTCTGCGCGACCGTCGAGCGAGAAGACTGCAGATGGCGTCCACGCCAAAAGAGCGTCGACAGTTCGAGACAGAAGAAGAACAGGAGGAATCCTTTTCCATCCAGGATTCAGACTCCGACGAGCTACACTCTACAAGAACTGTGAGTAAGACGTCGAGATCAAACCTTAAAAAAGGAAAGAAGGCCCAGGGGACGCCACTGCCAACCGGCCATGGCTCCACCCAAATTCTCGGTGACCAACAATCGGCACCGAAAAAGGCCCATTCAGTGTCGAGATCGTCCGACTTCGGTCGAGACACCGGCACGCAGCCTCCTCGGGACCGAGAGAGTGCTAAACAGAAGCATCGACACCGAGAGTTCGGTGTCGACACCGATCGACGCCGAGACAGTGGCGCCGAAGACCATAGAGGCCAAGAATTTTCGGCACAGAAAAAGAGGAAGGTTACCTCGGAGCCGAAAAAACAATCGACAGGGCTTTCGGAGCCGAAAAAAGCGACACCAGACCCTGTTTCCGGCTCCTATACCGAAGAGCATTCTATGTCTTCTCAAATGAAGAAACATAGATTTGAACAAGAACTGCAATCCACTGACGTGGATCACACGCAAAAGCGTATCTTTATTCAGCAGGGGACTGGGAAGATCAGTACCCTTCCACCTGTCAAACGAAAGAGAACGCTTCAGTTTACTCCTCAGCAACAAACAACACAAAAGGTAACACCTCCTCCCTCGCCTCCACCTGTAACTCCGGCTTCGCCAACTTACACCCCATCACATTCGCCAGCTCACACCGCCATGAGCCACGACGACCAAGATCAGGATGCGTGGGACTTGTACGACGCACCAGTGTCTGATAACAGCCCAGACACATACCCAACTAGGCCATCACCACCGGAAGACAGCACAGCCTACTCACAAGTGGTGGCTAGAGCAGCTCTATTCCATAATGTGGAACTACACTCGGAACAAGTAGAGGATGATTTTTTATTTAACACCCTCTCCTCAACCCACAGCTCCTACCAAAGCCTGCCGATGCTCCCAGGCATGCTACGCCATGCAAAGGACATTTTCAAGGAGCCAGTTAAAAGTAGGGCAGTGACGCCTAGGGTGGACAAAAAGTATAAGGCGCCTCCTACGGACCCTGTCTTCATCACCTCTCAGCTGCCACCAGACTCTGTGGTGGTAGGGGCTGCCAGAAAACGGGCAAACTCACACACTTCTGGGGATGCACCTCCCCCAGATAAAGAAAGTAGGAAGTTCGATGCAGCCGGGAAGAGGGTTGCTGTCCAAGCAGCAAACCAGTGGCGCATCGCAAATTCACAAGCGCTGCTAGCGCGATACGACAGAGCCCACTGGGATGAGATGCAGCATCTCATTGAACATCTCCCAAAAGATCTGCAAAAAAGAGCAAAACAGGTTGTTGAGGAGGGTCAAAACATTTCCAACAATCAAATACGCTCCTCCATGGATGCAGCAGACACGGCCGCAAGAACCATTAATACGTCGGTTACCATCCGTAGGCACGCATGGCTCAGAACGTCTGGATTCAAGCCAGAAATTCAGCAGGCAGTGCTTAACATGCCAGTAAACGAGAAACTTCTGTTCGGTCCGGAGGTCGACACAGCTATAGAAAAGCTCAAGAAGGACACTGACACTGCCAAGGCCATGGGCGCACTCTACTCCCCGCAGAGCAGAGGATCTTATAACACCTTCCGCAAAACACCTTTTAGAGGAGGGTTTCGGGGTCAGGCCACACAAGCTAGCACCTCACAGTCCGCACCGCCCACCTACCAGGGACAGTACAGGGGAGGTTTTCGGGGCCAGTATAGAGGGGGGCAATTTCCTAGGAATAGAGGAAGATTTCAAAGCCCCAAAACCACTACCAACAAGCAGTGACTCACACGTCACTCACCCCTCCCACACAACACCAGTGGGGGGGAGGATACATCAATATTACGAAGCATGGGACGAAATAACTACAGATACATGGGTCCTAGCAATTATCCAACATGGTTATTGCATAGAATTCATGCAATTCCCTCCAGACATACCACCAAAATCACAAAATTTATCAAAATACCATTCACAACTTCTAGAGATAGAAGTTCAAGCACTACTGCAAAAAAATGCAATAGAATTAGTACCAAGCACACAAATAAACACAGGAGTTTATTCACTGTACTTCTTGATACCAAAAAAGGACGAAACACTGAGACCAATTCTAGACCTCAGGGTAGTAAACACATTCATCAAATCAGACCACTTTCACATGGTCACACTACAAGAAGTGTTACCATTGCTCAGAAAACACGACTACATGACAACCCTAGACCTCAAGGACGCATATTTCCATATACCAATCCATCAATCACACAGGAAATATCTAAGGTTTGTATTCAAAGGAATACATTACCAATTCAAAGTATTGCCTTTTGGTTTAACAACCGCTCCAAGAGTATTCACAAAGTGCCTAGCAGTAGTCGCTGCACACATCAGAAGGCAGCAAATACATGTGTTCCCGTATCTAGACGACTGGCTAATCAAAACCAGTTCGCTCACACAATGCTCAAACCACACAAATCAAGTCATACAAACCCTCTACAATTTAGGGTTCACCGTCAACTTTGCAAAATCAAACATTCTGCCAAGCAAAGTACAGCAATATCTAGGAGCCATAATAGACACGACAAAAGGAGTAGCAACGCCAACTCCACAAAGGATCCACAATTTCAACAGGGTCATTCAACACATGTCTCCAAACCAAACAATACAAGCAAGAACAATACTACAGCTCCTAGGCATGATGTCCTCATGCATAGCCATTGTCCCAAACGCAAGACTGCACATGAGGCCCTTACAACAGTGCCTAGCCTCACAGTGGTCTCAAGCACAGGGTCACCTTCTAGATCTGGTGTTGCTAGACCGCCAAACTTACCTATCGCTTCTATGGTGGAACAGTATAAATTTAAACATAGGGCGGCCTTTCCAAGACCCAGTGCCACAGTACGTAATAACAACAGATGCTTCCATGACAGGGTGGGGAGCACATCTCAATCAACACAACATAAGAGGACAATGGAACATACATCAAACAAAACTGCATATAAATCATCTAGAATTATTAGCAGTTTTTCAAGCACTAAAAGCTTTCCAACCAATCATAACCCACAAATACATCCTTGTCAAAACAGACAACATGACAACGATGTATTATCTAAACAAACAAGGAGGAACACATTCAACGCAGTTAAGCTTGTTAGCTCAAAAAATATGGAAGTGGGCAGTCCACCATCAAATTGGTCTAATAGCACAGTTTATTCCGGGGATCCAGAATCAGCTGGCAGACAATCTCTCTCGAGATCACCAGCAAGTCCACGAATGGGAAATCCACCCACAAATTCTGAACACCTACTTCACACTCTGGGGAACACCACAAATAGACTTATTTGCAACAAAAGAGAACGCAAAATGCCAAAACTTCGCGTCCAGATACCCACACAAGCAATCCCAAGGCAATGCCCTATGTATGAACTGGTCAGGAATATTTGCTTACGCTTTTCCTCCTCTCCCTCTCCTTCCTTACCTAGTAAACAAATTGAGTCAAAACAAACTCAAACTCATTTTAATAGCACCAACGTGGGCAAGACAACCCTGGTACACAACACTGCTAGATCTGTCTGTAGTACCACACATCAAACTGCCCAACAAACCAGATCTGTTAACGCAACACAACCAACAGATCAGACACCCGGACCCAGCATCGCTGAATCTAGCAATCTGGCTCCTGAAATCCTAGAATTCGGACACTTACAACTTAGCCAAGAGTGTATGGAAGTCATAAAGCAGGCCAGAAGGCCATCCACTAGACACTGCTACGCAAGTAAGTGGAAAAGATTTGTTTGGTACTGCCATCATAATCAGATACAACCACTAGAGGCAACTCCAAAACATATAGTAAATTACTTGCTCCATTTACAAAAAGCAAAGCTAGCCTTCTCTTCTATTAAAATACACCTTGCAGCAATATCTGCATACCTGCAAACTACATATTCAACTTCCTTGTATAGGATACCAGTTATCAAAGCATTCATAGAAGGGCTTAAAAGAATTATACCACCAAGAACACCACCTGTTACTTCATGGAACCTAAACGTGGTTCTAACAAGACTCATGGGCCCACCCTTCGAACCCATGCACTCTTGCGGAATACAATTCCTCACCTGGAAAGTTGCCTTTCTCATCGCCATTACATCTCTAAGAAGAGTAAGTGAAATTCAAGCGTTCACAACACAAGAGCCTTTTATACAAATACATAAAAATAAGGTCGTCCTACGACCTAATCCAAAATTTTTACCAAAAGTTATTTCTCCATTCCATCTAAATCAAACGGTAGAATTACCAGTATTCTTCCCACAGCCAGATTCTGTGGCTGAAAGAGCACTACATACATTAGATGTCAAAAGAGCATTAATGTACTACATTGACAGAACGAAGAACATCAGAAAAACTAAACAGCTATTTATTGCATTCCAAAAACCTCATGCAGGTAACCCAATATCAAAACAAGGTATAGCCAGATGGATAGTTAAATGCATCCAAATCTGCTACCTTAAAGCAAAAAGACAACTGCCCATTACTCCCAGGGCACATTCAACAAGGAAAAAAGGTGCTTCAATGGCCTTTTTAGGAAACATCCCAATGCAAGAAATATGTAAGGCAGCCACTTGGTCTACGCCTCACACATTCACCAAACACTACTGTATAGATGTGCTATCCGCACAACAAGCTACAGTAGGTCAAGCTGTATTAAGAACTCTATTTCAGACAACTTCTACTCCTACAGGCTAAACCACCGCTTATGGGGAACTAACTGCTTACTAGTCTATGCATACCATGTGTATCTACAGCGACAGATGCCATCGAACTGAAAATGTCACTTACCCAGTGTACATCTGTTCGTGGCATCAGTCGCTGAGATTCACATGGACCCACCCACCTCCCCGGAAGCCTGTAGCAGTTCAGAAGTTACCTTCAATTTTGTACATTTGTATATATATTACTTAATCCTTTAATAGGTACATACTTACATTTTTCATTGCGCGGGCACTATTACTATAGTACAACTCCTACCTCACCCTCTGCGGGGAAAACAATCGAAGATGGAGTCGACACCCATGCGCAATGAGCACAGAAGGTGGAGTCACTCGGTCCCGTGACTCGAAAACACTTCTTCGAAGAAAAACAACTTGTAACACTCCGACCCAACACCAGATGGCGAGCGCTCATGCATACCATGTGAATCTCAGCGACTGATGCCACGAACAGATGTACACTGGGTAAGTGACATTTTCATTCCTGAGGCTGTGGGAGGTTCCAGTGGACCAACTATGTCCACACCCACTCTTTCAAAGGGCACCCCCACCACTGGAAGTGGAATGAGGGGGGCCTTTGGATGCCCACCTGTCTTACCACTGGCTTGACAGGTGGGGCAGGAGAGGCAAAACTCCTTAACCATGTTGGACATATTGGGCCAGTAGAAGTGGTTGACTAACCTCTCCCACGTCTTGGTTTGTCCCAAATGTCCAGCAAGGGGAATGTCATGGGCCAATGTTAGGATGAACTCTCTGAACAGCTGAGGCACTACCACTCTCCTAGTGGCACCAGGTTTGGGGTCTCTGGCCTCAGTGTACAGGAGCCCATCTTCCCAATAGACCCTATGTGTTCCATTTTTCTTGCCTTTGGACTCTTCAGCAGCTTGCTGCCTAAGGCCTTCAAGAGAGGGACAGGTTTCTTGTCCCTTACACAGCTCTTCCCTTGAGGGTCCCCCTGGGCCTAAGAGCTCAACCTGATAAGGTTCAAGCTCCAAAGGCTCAGTTCCCTCAGAGGGCAGAACTTCTTCCTGAGAAGAGAGGTTCCCTTTCTTTTGCTGTGTTGCAGTTGGTTTCCCAACTGACTTTCCTGTTCTCTTGGTAGGCTGGGCCATTTTTCCAGACTCCAGCTCTACTTTTTCACCCTGTGCCTTGCATTGTGCTCTTGTTTTCACACACACCAGTTCAGGGATACCCAGCATTGCTGCATGGGTTTTTAGCTCTACCTCAGCCCATGCTGAGGACTCCAGGTCATTTCCAAGCAGACAGTCCACTGGGATATTTGAGGAGACCACCACCTGTTTCAGGCCATTGACCCCTCCCCATTCTAAAGTAACCATTGCCATGGGATGTACTTTTCTCTGATTGTCAGCGTTGGTGACTGTGTAAGTTTTTCCAGTCAGGTATTGGCCAGGGGAAACCAGTTTCTCTGTCACCATGGTGACACTGGCACCTGTATCCCTCAGGCCCTCTATTCTAGTCCCATTAATTAAGAGTTGCTGTCTGTATTTTTGCATGTTAGGCGGCCAGACAGCTAGTGTGGCTAAATCCACCCCACCCTCAGAAACTAGAGTAGCTTCAGTGTGGACCCTGATTTGCTCTGGGCACACTGTTGATCCCACTTGGAGACTAGCCATACCAGTGTTACCTGGATGGGAGTTTGGAGTGGAACCTTTCTTGGGACAGGCCTTGTCTCCAGTTTGGTGTCCATGCTGTTTACAGCTATGACACCAGGCCTTTTTGGGATCAAAGTTTTTACCCTTGTACCCATTGTTTTGTGAAGAGGCTCTGGGCCCACCCTCCTGTGCAGGTTTTTGGGGGCCTGTAGAAGACTCTTTACTATTTTTAGTTTTGGTTGTCTCATCACCCTTCTGCTGGGGAGTCTTTGTGACCCCTTTCTTTTGGTCACCCCCTGTTGAAGTCTTGGACACCCTTGTCTTGACCCAATGGTCCGCCTTCTTTCCCAATTCTTGGGGAGAAATTGGTCCTAGGTCTACCAGATGCTGATGCAGTTTATCATTGAAACAATTACTTAACAGGTGTTCTTTCACAAATAAATTGTACAGCCCATCATAATTACTTACACCACTGCCTTGAATCCAACCATCTAGTGTTTTCACTGAGTAGTCAACAAAGTCAACCCAGGTCTGGCTCGAGGATTTTTGAGCCCCCCTGAACCTAATCCTGTACTCCTCAGTGGAGAATCCAAAGCCCTCAATCAGGGTACCCTTCATGAGGTCATAAGATTCTGCATCTTGTCCAGAGAGTGTGAGGAGTCTATCCCTACACTTTCCTGTGAACATTTCCCAAAGGAGAGCACCCCAGTGAGATCTGTTCACTTTTCTGGTTACACAAGCCCTCTCAAAAGCTGTGAACCATTTGGTGATGTCATCACCATCTTCATATTTAGTTACAATCCCTTTGGGGATTTTCAACATGTCAGGAGAATCTCTGACCCTATTTATGTTGCTGCCACCATTGATGGGTCCTAGGCCCATCTCTTGTCTTTCCCTCTCTATGGCTAGGATCTGTCTTTCCAAAGCCAATCTTTTGGCCATCCTGGCTAACTGGATGTCCTCTTCACTGGAGTTATCCTCAGTGATTTCAGAGTTGTTGGTCCCTCCTGTGAGGGAACCAGCATCTCTGACTATTATTTGTGGAGTCAGGGCTTGAGAAGCCCTGTTCTCTCTAAGTAGGACTGGAGGGGGGGAATTTCCCTCCAAGTCACTATCTTCATCCTCTGAGTTGCCATCCTCAGAGGGGTTGGCCTTTTCAAACTCTGCCAAAAGCTCCTGGAGCTGTACTTTGGTAGGTTTGGGGCCCATTGCTATTTTCTTTATTTTACAGAGTGACCTTAGCTCTCTCATCTGTAGATGGAGGTAAGGTGTGGTGTCGAGTTCCACCACATTCACATCTGTGCTAGACATTATGCTTCTAAAAGTTGGAATACTTTTTAAGAAACTAAAACTGGTTCTAGAATCTAATTCAAACTTTTACAAACTTTTAAACTCTAAAAGAAATGCTAAACAGGGACTTAACACACAAGGCCCTAGCAGGACTTTTAAGAATTTAGAAAACTTTTCAAATTGCAAAAATCAATTTCTAATGACAATTTTGGAATTTGTCGTGTGATCAGGTATTGGCTGAGTAGTCCAGCAAATGCAAAGTCTTGTACCCCACCGCTGATCCACCAATGTAGGAAGTTGGCTCTGTATGTGCTATTTCAAAGTAAGGAATAGCATGCACAGAGTCCAAGGGTTCCCCTTAGAGGTAAAATAGTGGTAAAAAGAGATAATACTAATGCTCTATTTTGTGGTAGTGTGGTCGAGCAGTAGGCTTATCCAAGGAGTAGTGTTAAGCATTTGTTGTACATACACATAGACAATAAATGAGGTACACACACTCAGAGACAAATCCAGCCAATAGGTTTTTATATAGAAAAATATCTTTTCTTAGTTTATTTTAAGAACCACAGGTTCAAATTCTACATGTAATAGCTCATTCGAAAGGTATTGCAGGTAAGTACTTTAGGAACTTCAAATCATCAAAATTGCATGTATACTTTTCAAGTTATTGACAAATAGCTGTTTTAAAAGTGGACACGTAGTGCAATTTTCACAGTTCCTAGGGGAGGTAAGTATTTGTTAGTTTTACCAGGTAAGTAAGACACTTACAGGGTTCAGTTCTTGGTCCAAGGTAGCCCACCGTTGGGGGTTCAGAGCAACCCCAAAGTCACCACACCAGCAGCTCAGGGCCGGTCAGGTGCAGAGTTCAAAGTGGTGCCCAAAACACATAGGCTAGAATGGAGAGAAGGGGGTGCCCCGGTTCCGGTCTGCTTGCAGGTAAGTACCCGCGTCTTCGGAGGGCAGACCAGGGGGGTTTTGTAGGGCACCGGGGGGGACACAAGTCCACACAGAAATTTCACCCTCAGCGGCGCGGGGGCGGCCGGGTGCAGTGTAGAAACAAGCGTCGGGTTCGCAATGTTAGTCTATGAGAGATCTCGGGATCTCTTCAGCGCTGCAGGCAGGCAAGGGGGGGGTTCCTCGGGGAAACCTCCACTTGGGTAAGGGAGAGGGACTCCTGGGGGTCACTTCTCCAGTGAAAGTCCGGTCCTTCAGGTCCTGGGGGCTGCGGGTGCAGGGTCTCTCCCAGGCGTCGGGACTTTAGGTTCAAAGAGTCGCGGTCAGGGGAAGCCTCGGGATTCCCTCTGCAGGCGGCGCTGTGGGGGTTCAGGGGGGACAGGTTTTGGTACTCACAGTATCAGAGTAGTCCTGGGGTCCCTCCTGAGGTGTTGGATCGCCACCAGCCGAGTCGGGGTCGCCGGGTGCAGTATTGCAAGTCTCACGCTTCTTGCGGGGAGCTTGCAGGGTTCTTTAAAGCTGCTGGAAACAAAGTTGCAGCTTTTCTTGGAGCAGGTCCGCTGTCCTCGGGAGTTTCTTGTCTTTTCGAAGCAGGGGCAGTCCTCAGAGGATGTCGAGGTCGCTGGTCCCTTTGGAAGGCGTCGCTGGAGCAGGATCTTTGGAAGGCAGGAGACAGGCCGGTGAGTTTCTGGAGCCAAGGCAGTTGTCGTCTTCTGGTCTTCCGCTGCAGGGGTTTTTCAGCTGGGCAGTCCTTCTTCTTGTAGTTGCAGGAATCTAATTTTCTAGGGTTCAGGGTAGCCCTTAAATACTAAATTTAAGGGCGTGTTTAGGTCTGGGGGGTTAGTAGCCAATGGCTACTAGCCCTGAGGGTGGGTACACCCTCCTTGTGCCTCCTCCCAAGGGGAGGGGGTCACAATCCTAACCCTATTGGGGGAATCCTCCATCTGCAAGATGGAGGATTTCTAAAAGTTAGAGTCACCTCAGCTCAGGACACCTTAGGGGCTGTCCTGACTGGCCAGTGACTCCTCCTTGTTATTCTCATTATTTTCTCCGGCCTTGCCGCCAAAAGTGGGGCCTGGCCGGAGGGGGCGGGCAACTCCACTAGCTGGAGTGTCCTGCTGGGTTGGCACAAAGGAGGTGAGCCTTTGAGGCTCACCGCCAGGTGTGACAATTCCTGCCTGGGAGAGGTGTTAGCATCTCCACCCAGTGCAGGCTTTGTTACTGGCCTCAGAGTGACAAAGGCACTCTCCCCATGGGGCCAGCAACATGTCTCGGTTTGTGGCAGGCTGCTAGAACTAGTCAGCCTACACAGATAGTCGGTTAAGTTTCAGGGGGCACCTCTAAGGTGCCCTCTGTGGTGTATTTTACAATAAAATGTACACTGGCATCAGTGTGCATTTATTGTGCTGAGAAGTTTGATACCAAACTTCCCAGTTTTCAGTGTAGCCATTATGGTGTTGTGGAGTTCGTGTTTGACAGACTCCCAGACCATATACTCTTATGGCTACCCTGCACTTACAATGTCTAAGGTTTTGTTTAGACACTGTAGGGGTACCATGCTCATGCACTGGTACCCTCACCTATGGTATAGTGCACCCTGCCTTAGGGCTGTAAGGCCTGCTAGAGGGGTGTCTTACCTATACTGCATAGGCAGTGAGAGGCTGGCATGGCACCCTGAGGGGAGTGCCATGTCGACTTACTCGTTTTGTCCTTACTAGCACACACAAGCTGGCAAGCAGTGTGTCTGTGCTGAGTGAGAGGTCTCCAGGGTGGCATAAGACATGCTGCATCCCTTAGAGACCTTCCTTGGCATCAGGGCCCTTGGTACTAGAAGTACCAGTTACAAGGGACTTATCTGGATGCCAGGGTCTGCCAATTGTGGATACAAAAGTACAGGTTAGGGAAAGAACACTGGTGCTGGGGCCTGGTTAGCAGGCCTCAGCACACTTTCAATTGTAAACATAGCATCAGCAAAGGCAAAAAGTCAGGGGGCAACCATGCCAAGGAGGCATTTCCTTACAACAATGTATTATCTAAACAAGCAGGGAGGGACGCACTCCACGCAGTTAAGCCTGCTAGCACAGAAAATTTGGCATTGGGCAATTCACAACCAAATTCGCCTAATTGCACAGTTTATACCAGGGATCCAAAATCAACTCGCAGACAATCTCTCTCGAGATCACCAACAGGTCCACGAATGGGAAATTCACCCCCAAATTCTGAACACTTATTTCAAACTCTGGGGAACACCTCAGATAGACTTGTTTGCGACAAGGGAGAACGCAAAATGCCAAAACTTCGCATCCAGATACCCACACAAACAATCCCAAGGCAATGCCCTATGGATGAACTGGTCAGGGATATTTGCTTACGCTTTTCCTCCTCTCCCTCTCCTTCCTTACCTGGTAAACAAACTCAGTCAAAGCAAACTCAAACTCATATTGATAGCACCAACTTGGGCAAGGCAACCCTGGTACACAACGCTGCTAGACCTATCAGTGGTACCCTGCATCAAATTGCCCAACAGGCCAGATCTGTTGACACAGCACAACCAAAAGATCAGACACCCAGATCCAGCATCGCTGAATCTAGCAATCTGGCTCCTGAAATCCTAGAATTCGGGCACTTACAACTTACCCAAGAATGTATGGAAGTCCTAAAACAAGCCAGAAGGCCATCCACCAGGCACTGCTATGCAAGTAAATGGAAGAGGTTTGTTTGCTACTGCCATATTAATCAAATACAACCATTACACACAACTCCAGAACATGTAGTGGGTTACTTGCTTCACTTACAAAAATCTAACCTAGCTTTCTCTTCCATCAAGATTCACCTTGCAGCAATATCTGCATACCTGCAGACTACCTATTCAACTTCCCTATATAAGATACCAGTCATTAAAGCATTCATGGAGGGCCTTAGGAGAATTATACCACCAAGAACACTACCTGTTCCTTCATGGAACCTAAATGTTGTCCTAACTAGACTTATGGGTCCACCTTTTGAACCCATGCACTCCTGCGAAATACAGTTCCTAACCTGGAAGGTGGCATTTCTCATCGCCATTACTTCCCTAAGAAGAGTAAGCGAGATTCAGGCGTTTACAATACAGGAACCTTTTATACAACTACACAAAAATAAAGTCGTCCTAAGGACCAATCCTAAATTTTTGCCAAAGGTTATTTCACCGTTCCATCTAAATCAAACAGTGGAACTTCCAGTGTTCTTTCCACAGCCAGATACCGTAGCTGAAAGGGCACTACATACATTAGATGTCAAAAGAGCATTGATGTATTACATTGACAGAACAAAAAACATCAGAAAGACTAAACAACTCTTTATTGCCTTTCAAAAACCTCACGCAGGAAACCCAATTTCAAAACAAGGTATAGCCAGATGGATAGTTAAATGCATCCAAATCTGCTACCTTAAAGCTAAACGACAGCTGCCCATTACACCAAGGGCACACTCAACCAGAAAGAAAGGTGCTACCATGGCCTTTCTAGGAAACATCCCAATGCAAGAAATATGTAAGGCAGCCACATGGTCTACGCCTCACACATTCACCAAGCACTACTGTGTAGACGTGTTATCCGCACAACAAGCCACAGTAGGTCAAGCCGTATTAAGGACATTATTTCAGACTACTTCCACTCCTACAGGCTGATCCACCGCTTTTTGGGAAATAACTGCTTACTAGTCTATGCAGAACATGCGTATCTACAGCGACAGATGCCATCGAACTGAAAATGTCACTTACCCAGTGTACATCTGTTCGTGGCATCAGTCGCAGTAGATTCGCATGTGCCCACCCGCCTCCCCGGGAGCCTGTAGCAGTTTGGAAGTTACCTTCAATTATTTATATATGTATCATCTCAACCTTAAATAGGTGCATACTTAGTCACTCCATTGCATGGGCACTATTACTACAATTCAACTCCTACCTTACCCTCTGCGGGGAAAAACAATCGAAGATGGAGTCGACGCCCATGCGCAATGGAGACAAAAGGAGGAGTCACTCGGTCCCGTGACTCGAAAGACTTCTTCGAAGAAAAACAACTTGTAACACTCCGGCCCAACACCAGATGGCGAGCTATTGCAGAACATGCGAATCTACTGCGACTGATGCCACGAACAGATGTACACTGGGTAAGTGACATTTTCATTCCCTGCCCTATCTGGCATTTGGATGCCTTGATAGAGAGGCCTGCAGATTGCAGAGCCTTCAAAACCTTCTTCAGGTGGACCAGGTGATCCTGCCAGGTGGAGCTAAAGACAGCAATATCATCAAGATAAGCTGTGCTAAAGGACTCCAAGCCAGCAAGGACTTGATTCACCAACCTTTGGAAGGTGGCAGGGGCATTCTTTAAACCAAAGGGCATAACAGTAAACTGATAATGCCCATCAGGTGTGGAGAATGCTGTTTTCTCTTTTGCTCCAGGTGCCATTTTTATTTGCCAGTACCCTGCTGTCAAGTCAAAGGTACTTAAGAATTTGGCAGCACCTAATTTGTCTATGAGCTCATCAGCTCTTGGAATTGGATGAGCATCTGTCTTGGTGACAGAATTGAGCCCTCTGTAGTCCACACAAAACCTCATCTCTTTCTTTCCATCTTTGGTGTGAGGTTTGGGGACTAAGACCACTGGGCTAGCCCAGGGGCTGTCAGAGCGCTCAATTACTCCCAATTCCAGCATCTTGTGGACTTCCACCTTGATGCTTTCCTTAACATGGTCAGACTGTCTAAAGATTTTGTTCTTGACAGGCATGCTGTCTCCTGTGTCCACATCATGGGTACACAGGTGTGTCTGACCAGGGGTTAAGGAGAAGAGTTCAGGAAACTGTTGTAGGACTCTCCTACAATCAGCTTGCTGTTGGCCAGAGAGGGTGTCTGAGTAGATCACTCCATCTACTGTGCCATCTTTTGGGTCTGATGACAGAAGATCAGGGAGAGGTTCACTCTCTGCCTCCTGATCCTCATCTGTTACCATCAACAGATTGACATCAGCCCTGTCATGGAAGAGCTTAAGGCGGTTCACATGGATCACCCTCTTGGGGCTCCTGCTTGTGCCCAGGTCCACCAGGTAGGTGACCTGACTCTTCCTTTCTAGTACTGGGTAAGGGCCACTCCATTTGTCCTGGAGTGCCCTGGGAGCCACAGGCTCCAGAACCCAGACTTTCTGCCCTGGTTGGAACTCAACCAGTGCAGCCTTTTGGTCATACCAAAACTTCTGGAGCTGTTGGCTGGCCTCAAGGTTTTTGGTTGCCTTTTCCATGTACTCTGCCATTCTAGAGCGAAGGCCAAGTACATAGTCCACTATGTCCTGTTTAGGCCCATGGAGAGGTCTCTCCCAGCCTTCTTTGACAAGGGCAAGTGGTCCCCTTACAGGATGACCAAACAGAAGTTCAAAGGGTGAGAATCCTACTCCCTTCTGTGGCACCTCTCTGTAAGCGAAAAGCAGACATGGCAAGAGGACATCCCATCTCCTTTTGAGCTTTTCTGGGAGCCCCATGATCATGCCTTTTAATGTCTTGTTGAATCTCTCAACCAAGCCATTAGTTTGTGGATGGTATGGTGTAGTGAATTTATAAGTCACTCCACACTCAATCCACATGTGCTTTAGGTATGCTGACATGAAGTTGGTACCTCTGTCAGACACCACCTCCTTAGGGAAACCCACTCTGGTAAAGATACCAATGAGGGCCTTGGCTACTGCAGGGGCAGTAGTCGACCTAAGGGGAATAGCTTCAGGATACCTGGTAGCATGATCCACTACTACCAGGATATACATATTTCCTGAGGCTGTGGGAGGTTCTAGTGGACCAACTATGTCCACACCCACTCTTTCAAAGGGAACCCCCACCACTGGAAGTGGAATGAGGGGGGCCTTTGGATGTCCACCTGTCTTACCACTGGCTTGACAGGTGGGGCAGGAGAGGCAAAACTCCTTAACCATGTTGGACATATTGGGCCAGTAGAAGTGGTTGACTAACCTCTCCCACGTCTTGGTTTGTCCCAAATGTCCAGCAAGGGGAATGTCATGGGCCAATGTTAGGATGAACTTCCTGAACAGCTGAGGCACTACCACTCTCCTAGTGGCACCAGGTTTGGGGTCTCTGGCCTCAGTGTACAGGAGTTCATCTTCCCAATAGACCCTATGCGTTCCATTTTTCTTGCCTTTGGACTCTTCAGCAGCTTGCTGCCTAAGGCCTTCAAGAGAGGGACAGGTTTCTTGTCCCTTACACAGCTCCTCCCTTGAGGGTCCCCCTGGTTCAAGCTCCAAAGGCTCAGTTCCCTCAGAGGGCAGAACTTCTTCCTGAGAAGAGAGGTTCCCTTTCTTTTGCTGTGTTGTAGTTGGTTTCCCAACTGACTTTCCTGTTCTCTTGGTAGGCTGGGCCATTCTTCCAGACTCCAGCTCTACTTGTTCACCCTGTGCCTTGCATTGTGCTCTTGTTTTCACACACACCAGTTCAGGGATGCCCAGCATTGCTGCATGGGTTTTTAGTTCTACCTCAGCCCATGCTGAGGACTCCAGGTCATTTCCAAGCAGACAGTCCACTGGGATATTTGAGGAGACCACCACCTGTTTCAGGCCATTGACCCCTCCCCATTCTAAAGTAACCATTGCCATGGGATGTACTTTTCTCTGATTGTCAGCGTTGGTGACTGTGTAAGTTTTTCCAGTCAGGTATTGGCCAGGGGAAACCAGTTTCTCTGTCACCATGGTGACACTGGCACCTGTATCCCTCAGGCCCTCTATTCTAGTCCCATTAATTAAGAGTTGCTGTCTGTATTTTTGCATGTTAGGCGGCCAGACAGCTAGTGTGGCTAAATCCACCCCACCCTCAGAAACTAGAGTAGCTTCAGTGTGGACCCTGATTTGCTCTGGGCACACTGTTGATCCCACTTGGAGACTAGCCATACCAGTGTTACCTGGATGGGAGTTTGGAGTGGAACCTTTCTTGGGACAGGCCTTGTCTCCAGTTTGGTGTCCATGCTGTTTACAGCTATGACACCAGGCCTTTTTGGGATCAAAGTTTTTACCCTTGTACCCATTGTTTTGTGAAGAGGCTCTGGGCCCACCCTCCTGTGCAGGTTTTTGGGGGCCTGTAGAAGACTCTTTACTATTTTTAGTTTTGGTTGTCTCATCACCCTTCCCCTGGGGAGTCTTTGTGACCCCTTTCTTTTGGTCACCCCCTGTTGAAGTCTTGGACACCCTTGTCTTGACCCAATGGTCCGCCTTCTTTCCCAATTCTTGGGGAGAAATTGGTCCTAGGTCTACCAGATGCTGATGCAGTTTATCATTGAAACAATTACTTAACAGGTGTTCTTTCACAAATAAATTGTACAGCCCATCATAATTACTTACTCCACTGCCTTGAATCCAACCATCTAGTGTTTTCACTGAGTAGTCAACAAAGTCAACCCAGGTCTGGCTCGAGGATTTTTGAGCCCCCCTGAACCTAATCCTGTACTCCTCAGTGGAGAATCCAAAGCCCTCAATCAGGGTACCCTTCATGAGGTCATAAGATTCTGCATCTTTTCCAGAGAGTGTGAGGAGTCTATCCCTACACTTTCCAGTGAACATTTCCCAAAGGAGAGCACCCCAGTGAGATCTGTTCACTTTTCTGGTTACACAAGCCCTCTCAAAAGCTGTGAACCACTTGGTGATGTCATCACCATCTTCAAATTTTGTCACAATCCCTTTGGGGATTTTTAACATGTCAGGAGAATCTCTGACCCTATTTATATTGCTGCCACCATTGATGGGTCCTAGGCCCATCTCTTGTCTTTCCCTTTCTATGGCTAGGAGCTGTCTCTCTAAAGCCAATCTTTTGGCCATCCTGGCTAACAGGAGGTCATCTTCACTGAGAGCATCCTCAGTGATTTCAGAAATGTGGGACCCTCCTGTGAGGGACTCACTATTTCTGACTAACACAGTTGGAGACAGGACTTGAGGGGTCCTGTTCTCCCTATTTAGGACTGGAGGAGGGACATTGGCCTCCAAGTCACTAATTTCTTCCTCTGTGAGGTCATCATCAGAGGGGTTGGCTTTTTCAAACTCTGCCAACAGCTCCTGGAGCTGAATTTTGGTAGGTCTGGAGCCAATGGTTATTTTTTTGATATTACAGAGAGACCTTAGCTCCCTCATCTTAAGATGGAGGTAAGGTGTGGTGTCGAGTTCCACCACATTCATCTCTGTATCAGACATTATTTTGCTAAAAGTTGGAAGACTTTTTAAAGAATCTAAAACTGTTTCTAGAATCTAATTTCAAACTTTTAACAAACTTTTAAACTCTAAAAGACAATGCT
The DNA here is from genome assembly GCF_031143425.1 of Pleurodeles waltl. Classification (NCBI taxonomy): domain Eukaryota; kingdom Metazoa; phylum Chordata; class Amphibia; order Caudata; family Salamandridae; genus Pleurodeles; species Pleurodeles waltl. Next base: position 1,323,155,123 of record NC_090444.1, read on the forward strand.
AAACCGGGACTTAACACACAAGGCCCTAGCAGGACTTTTAAGAATTTAGAAAAATTTCAAATTGCAAAAATGAATTTCTAATGACAATTTTGGAATTTGTCGTGTGATCAGGTATTGGCTGAGTAGTCCAGCAAATGCAAAGTCTTGTACCCCACCGCTGATCCACCAATGTAGGAAGTTGGCTCTGTATGTGCTATTTCAAAGTAAGGAATAGCATGCACAGAGTCCAAGGGTTCCCCTTAGAGGTAAAATAGTGGTAAAAATAGATAATACTAATGCTCTATTTTGTGGTAGTGTAGTCGAGCAGTAGGCTTATCCAAGGAGTAGTGTTAAGCATTTGTTGTACATACACATAGACAATAAATGAGGTACACACACTCAGAGACAAATCCAGCCAATAGGTTTTTATATAGAAAAATATCTTTTCTTAGTTTATTTTAAGAACCACAGGTTCAAATTCTACATGTAATATCTCATTCGAAAGGTATTGCAGGTAAGTACTTTAGGAACTTCCAATCATCAAAATTGCATGTATACTTTTCAAGTTATTGACAAATAGCTGTTTTAAAAGTGGACACTTAGTGCAATTTTCACAGTTCCTAGGGGAGGTAAGTTTTGGTTAGTTTTACCAGGTAAGTAAGACACTTACAGGGTTCAGTTCTTGGTCCAAGGTAGCCCACCGTTGGGGGTTCAGAGCAACCCCAAAGTCACCACACCAGCAGCTCAGGGCCGGTCAGGTGCAGAGTTCAAAGTGGTGCCCAAAACACATAGGCTAGAATGGAGAGAAGGGGGTGCCCCGGTTCCGGTCTGCTTGCAGGTAAGTACCCGCGTCTTCGGAGGGCAGACCAGGGGGGTTTTGTAGGGCACCGGGGGGGACACAAGCCCACACAGAAATTTCACCCTCAGCGGCGCGGGGGCGGCCGGGTGCAGTGTAGAAACAAGCGTCGGGTTCGCAATGTTAGTCTATGAGAGATCTCGGGATCTCTTCAGCGCTGCAGGCAGGCAAGGGGGGGGTTCCTCGGGGAAACCTCCACTTGATCAAGGGAGAGGGACTCCTGGGGGTCACTCCTCCAGTGAAAGTCCGGTCCTTCAGGTCCTGGGGGCTGCGGGTGCAGGGTCTCTCCCAGGTGTCGGGACTTTGGATTCAAAGAGTCGCGGTCAGGGGAAGCCTCGGGATTCCCTCTGCAGGCGGCGCTGTGGGGGCTCAGGGGGGACAGGTTTTTGTACTCACAGTCTTAGAGTAGTCCTGAGGTCCCTCCTGAGGTGTTGGATCGCCACCAGCCGAGTCGGGGTCGCCGGGTGCAGTGTTGCAAGTCTCACGCTTCTTGCGGGGAACTTGCAGGGATCTTTAAAGCTGCTGGAAACAAAGTTGCAGCTTTTCTTGGAGCAGGTCCGCTGTCCTCGGGAGTTTCTTGTCTTTTCGAAGCAGGGGCAGTCCTCAGAGGATGTCGAGGTCGCTGGTCCCTTTGGAAGGCGTCGCTGGAGCAGGATCTTTGGAAGGCAGGAGACAGGCCGGTGAGTTTCTGGAGCCAAGGCAGTTGTCGTCTTCTGGTCTTCCTCTGCAGGGGTTTTCAGCTAGGCAGTCCTTCGTCTTGTAGTTGCAGGAATCTGATTTTCTAGGGTTCAGGGTAGCCCTTAAATACTAAATTTAAGGGCGTGTTTAGGTCTGGGGGGTTAGTAGCCAATGGCTACTAGCCCTGAGGGTGGGTACACCCTCTTTGTGCCTCCTCCCAAGGGGAGGGGGTCACAATCCTAACCCTATTGGGGGAATCCTCCATCTGCAAGATGGAGGATTTCTAAAAGTTAGAGTCACTTCAGCTCAGGACACCTTAGGGGCTGTCCTGACTGGCCAGTGACTCCTCCTTGTTTTTCTCATTATTTTCTCCGGCCTTGCCGCCAAAAAGTGGGGCCTGGCCGGAGGGGGCGGGCAACTCCACTAGCTGGAGTGTCCTGCTGGGTTGGCAAAAGGAGGTGAGCCTTTGAGGCTCACCGCCAGGTGTGACAATTCCTGCCTGGGGGAGGTGTTAGCATCTCCACCCAGTGCAGGCTTTGTTACTGGCCTCAGAGTGACAAAGGCACTCTCCCCATGGGGCCAGCAACATGTCTCGGTTTGTGGCAGGCTGCTAAAACTAGTCAGCCTACACAGATAGTCGGTTAAGTTTCAGGGGGCACCTCTAAGGTGCCCTCTGGGGTGTATTTTACAATAAAATGTACACTGGCATCAGTGTGCATTTATTGTGCTGAGAAGTTTGATACCAAACTTCCCAGTTTTCAGTGTAGCCATTATGGTGCTGTGGAGTTCGTGTTTGACAAACTCCCAGACCATATACTCTTATGGCTACCCTGCACTTACAATGTCTAAGGTTTTGTTTAGACACTGTAGGGGTACCATGCTCATGCACTGGTACCCTCACCTATGGTATAGTGCACCCTGCCTTAGGGCTGTAAGGCCTGCTAGAGGGGTGTCTTACCTATACTGCATAGGCAGTGAGAGGCTGGCATGGCACCCTGAGGGGAGTGCCATGTCGACTTACTCGTTTTGTCCTCACTAACACACACAAGCTGGCAAGCAGTGTGTCTGTGCTGAGTGAGAGGTCTCCAGGGTGGCATAAGACATGCTGCAGCCCTTAGAGACCTTCCTTGGCATCAGGGCCCTTGGTACTAGAAGTACCAGTTACAAGGGACTTATCTGGATGCCAGGGTCTGCCAATTGTGGATACAAAAGTACAGGTTAGGGAAAGGACACTGGTGCTGGGGCCTGGTTAGCAGGCCTCAGCACACTTTCAATTGTAAACATAGCATCAGCAAAGGCAAAAAGTCAGGGGGCAACCATGCCAAGGAGGCTTTTCCTTACAAATGCAAACTCCAAAAGTAAATGGTAACCTGTAAAGCCATACTACCACAATAATTTGCTCTTGTTCAACAAAACTGTTTGCAGACAAGGGGAAATATGCTCACTAAACTGCAGACTCAATCCCCTCTAGGCAGTAGGATGAATTTTGTGATTTAGAGCTTTCCTCTTTCCTCTGCTCTTGTTCAACAAAACTGCAGACAAGGGGAATTATGCTCACTAAACTGCAGACTCAATCCCCTCTAGGCAGTAGGATGAATTGTGTGATTTAGAGCTTTCCTCTTCCGCTAATAGCCCACTAACGAGTATCAGCCTTTCGACGCAAAACTAAATACTGTGTTACGTCTCCATTGAATTGTGCTGCACCAAAGTCCATACCAGGGAACCAGATCACTGACTGGGTAGGAAAGACAGAGTGAAGAATGTAAGGAATGCACCCTTATTTCCACCCCTGCACCAGACCCTTTTTCGGCATGGAGGCTACAAGGCCTACCATGGGGCTCCCATGTAACCCCTGCGACATAACCTCTCTGTTATCTGGCTCATGGTCCAGCCAGATTCCATACACCACCCCTTTAGAAGGGGGAGAAGACTAAGAGGCAAAATGCCACACCCAGGATCGTCGCCGTATGTGGCTGGTTTGTGTCGCAGTTGAAGATAAAACTTGTAGAAAGAAAACATAATTTTGAACCTCGAGCAGTGATTGGCTGTCCGCACGGGCATGGGGCTTCCCTTAATATTGTGATCTCTCTAGTTGTTTGACTGGTCGACTTAATGACCTGTCCGTTTTTTTGCATATAAAACCATCAGGTGCTCTGCTCCATCTTTCACTGATGATACTTTTAGATTGCAGTCAGTTGCAGAGTGTGCACAGTAATTGTGAGTTTTCATGTTTAACTTGTAGGCTATATTTTTCAAATGTACCGCCTCTAAGTTGTGCTCTTTTATCTAGTAAGCTTTCTGTTCCTCTCCTTAATTCTTCACTCTGCTATTCCTTTCCCCCAGCCTTCGCGCCCTCAGGCAAATGAGTAGTGTGACTTAACTATTTGTCAGTGCCCCCTATATTTATTCTTACTTTGCTCGTTGCGTCTACCTTTCAGTTGTTCCTTTGTGACTTACAGGATTGAAGTGGCAATGTCTTAAGCCATGCCCATTCATGTTTCTCGGTCATGTGTTGTGCTCCTCCATCCTCGTTCCCTATCACCCATTGATTGCTGCCACTATGGGCCCGTCTGGCGATGATGATACACTTGCCCTCACTGAGAGCGAATGTTCGATAATGAGAAACCTACCATGTACTCAATGACCCTGAGCTGGACAGCGGCCCGTACAACATATTGCAGGTATACCTAGAAGCTACTATAGGTGTATTTGCAAGTAGAGCTTCCTGAGTGGGGCAAAAGGAGAGACGTTTGTGCTCTTCTCCTCTTTCAGTCTGTTCAGATTTGCTTTAGTTTCCAGCGCCAGTGAGGTAGGGATTTGCAAGGGTGATGAGTATTTACTGTTTCTTTCAACTCATCTACTAAATGGTGCCTAAAATACTGTCTTCTCATTTAGGAATGATGGCCCAAAGAAGGCTGCTGTTGTCTTAGCTACTTTTCCGAAAGGTAAGCAACCTTTTCAAGCTGGCCATTTATATTTTGTTGCTTAAATGTATTTTATTGTGCAATGTGGTGTGCTTCTCACATAGCTTTCTTAAGGCTTGGATCTCCATGCTTTGGAAACTATATGTGTGCCATAGCTTAACTCTTTATTTTGGGGGAACTTTTCTGGTCAGTATTTTGTTGGATATGCTCCGTATTTGAAAGACTGATTTGTCTATACTGCTTTTAGGAAGCACAGGTTCACTGTCTGATCGAAAAAGGTGGACTACGCTCCTGTACATGTGGTGTAAAAGCTAGCGTCAGTCTGAGTAAAGATGAGGCAATCCCGAAGCTGACTTCATGAGGAGAATTCATACAGATCTGACTCCTGAAATCTGTTTGGCTTTGCACACATGGCTATTGCTTACCGATTGCAACTAAGTGGAGTTCTCATAAAGATCAGATATGGTGGTTCTTGTGAATAGGGCAGTGATTAGACCTAAAGTGTGCTTTTAAAGGTTGACGCACTTTATGCAGCAACAATTGCTACAGCGTTCCGTTTGTATTGACCACATGTAGAAGCTTATTGATTATCAAATGGCTCTTGTTGTTTTATTTGCCAAGCTAGTATACTGTGGTGGTTAACCTAAACATTTGTCCCAAATCTCAAATCATAGACATTAATTCCTAAGAACAATTCCGTTGATCTTTGTCAGACGTACAAGATGCGTCAGTTAATGCTATCACCAAATCTAATGGCCAAAATGCCCATAGTAAGACCTCAAGAACTTGCAGTTCTGTCTTGTCACAGTCATACTACTATCTTTCAGCACCCCATGCACTCTTGCTAATATTCTATTGTATTCCTCTGCCCTTTTGGCATGAATTCAGTTATGGTCCTGAAAGCTTTTACTGGCTGGAGATTTTAAATTGGCTGCAGTATTAACTTTTGAAAAATAGTAATCTCGAATGTGACTCAGAATGATATATGCAAATATTTATAAGCACCAAATGGTGTAACAAAGGTAGTCAAGTTTTGAGAATTGGCGTCAAGTGTCTCTGAATGATGTGCTGCATTAAGACGTGTATTGTTGTAACATACCTGGCATCACTCATCGTGTCTAACATTTCTGGTATTTTGGAAAGTGGATGATGATAAGTACACTATTCTTGTTCAGTGAGTGCCAGTGAACCCACTCCTCTTTTCGCCTTCACTAAGGCAGCAGAAATCAACTGTGATACAGCAACAGGCTTAATAATCTCTTGGTCACACATCACCCAAAAGCTCCCTCATTTCACCCCTAAGATTGAGTTGCACATCTCTTGTGTTCAACAGGATGGCACCTTTCTGCAAAATGTGTGCTCAAAACCTTTTATACAAAGAACTTTGTCATAGAAAACATCTCCAAAACATTTCAAAATATATTTCACTGGCAGAGGCATTTATCTGCTCCACCAGCAACACTTTGTTTCTGTACGTGGTGTCAGTGTGGTCCCTAATCAACCCACGTAATTAGGTGTGTGTTGTCAGATACATTATTGTGTAACTGCCCCTGTCCTTAATCTCCTAAGTGGTCTTCATACTAGCCCTAAATATTGATGTAGTACTCAGCAAACGCTACACACTTAAGATAGGCGGTCTTCAATGGCACATTCATCAGAAATTCTTTAAACATGCATTGAGATAAAATAGTTGACGGTAAAGCTGAATCAGTTATACCTCTTTATCTGCTGCTAACATCCATTGTGATACTCCTTTATTCACATCATTTATTTTCTCCTTTCTGTGACTTAATCTCACTGTGCTATCATGTTCCCTAAACGCACTTTTAAAAGTGGCCAGTATTTTGCACTCCTTTCCCACTGCTGGACAATCAGAATAGCTTACCTCATGTCCTTGAACCACATTTTAAACAGATAGCTCCCTTTCTCCCTTCCATTGCATAAGACCTTATTTCTCTTTACACACAACATTGACAGTAGCGTGAATCAATTATGCTTTTTCTTGCGAACCCCCGAGCAGGTTACATTAACTTCTCGCACCGCTTGGCTGTTGTAATATTTTTCTTCAGGTTTGGATTTTGACCACAGAGCGATCTTTCATGAACATTTTTTGAATGAGCATTGGTCTCAATTTGGCCTCTGACATATCGGTCTATGCAGATTCCAGTTTCACTGTGTATCAGCTGGAAATCCTTAGTACAGCCATATATTTGTCATTAGATTCCTGCTTCCCTTGTTTCTACTAGAAGCTGTGGGCTATTACTTTGAAACGTGGTCCTATTTAAATTGCTATTTCTCTTGATTCACAGCTCCAGTGTACTCCTGCCACTTGCCAAATTCAGCTGATTTTGGCTCAATTTCCAGTAAGTGATTGCATTTCTTTGTCCCTCAGCACCCAGGGAATTCAACCGTACTTCAAATCGCTTTCTATCGATGTCTACCAAGTGATGTTTGAAAGCTCTGTGCTATTGTTTTCGCTTATTTTGTTTTGTCTGCATGGTGGAAAATTGCACTAGGTGGTTGCGCACTCCGCAGCGCTGCCATGGTTAAGCCCCACAGTTTCTCTTCAGCTTTTCATTGCACTTTGTGAAAATAACTCTGACACCAGTTTGCAACTTCCACAAAACTAGTCCCAGTGCTCTTCATTTCTTGGGTCCCCATAGCATTTAATTCAGTAAGTTGTAATTGCATGCTAGTCTTGTACCAGTATAAGTTATCACTCGTCTTTTAGAACATTGGACGTTTTTGTGTCTACGATTTAGCGTGTAAACAAAAAAGGACCACTGAATTTTCTGACCTTGCTTCTAGGTGCAACTGCATACTTTGTATTGTAGGTCAGCCACAATGTTCGCATGCTGTGATGTGTGTGCCTGATCTCGACTGATCAGCACTTTATTGCTCTGGCTGTCCTCACTCGAGCAGTATGTTAGATATCCACAGCCTTCCTGCCTGTGACGCTCCCCTCTGTTGGACTGCAAGTGTCCTGTCTGCCGCCCGCTGCACTTGATGTACTTTTTCTCGTTCTCTGGAACTGGTTCTTCGGTTGGCCACTTTTCTCCCAACTTTACACAACAGGCTCAAATCCGCTGATATTCATCGCAGAAAGGATGTGGTGATTTACACCTACAAGCAAATCGATTATTCAGAAAGAAATCTTGAACAGTTTTGTGATGGGTGTGTGAAGTAGTTTGCTTGTAATTGTCAAGAGCCTGTGCGAATACTGCCACCAGTTGGGATCCAGGCTGCAACTAATGGCCCCAGCCGGAATCCATAACATACTCATCTTTTAGGAAGTGAGAAGTTTTGGGCTTCCGACGAGCACATCAATGCAAACTCCAAAAGTAAATTGTAACCTGTAAAGCCATACTACCACCACAGAAGAATACAATAATTTGCTCTTGTTCAACAAAACTGTTTGCAGACAAGGGGAAATATGCTCACTAATCTGCAGACTCAATCCCCTCTAGGCAGTAGGATGAATTGTGTGATTTAGAGCTTTCCTCTTTCCTCTGCTCTTGTTCAACAAAACTGCAGACAAGGGGAATTATGCTCACTAAACTGCAGACTCGATCCCCTCTAGGCAGTAGGATGAATTGTGTGATTTAGAGCTTTCCTCTTCCGCTAATACCCCACTAACGAGTATCAGCCTTTCGACGCAAAACTAAATACTGTGTTACGTCTCCATTGAATTGTGCTGCACCAAAGTCCATACCAGGGAACCAGATCACTGACTGGGTAGGAAAGACAGAGTGAAGAATGTAAGGAATGCACCCTTATTTCCACACCTGCACCAGACCCTTTTTCGGCATGGAGGCTACAAGGCCTACCATGGGGCTCCCATGTAACCCCTGCAACATAACCTCTCTGTTATCTGGCTCATGGTCCAGACAGATTCCATACACCACCCCTTTAGAAGGGGGAGAAGACTAAGAGGCAAAATGCCACACCCAGGATCGTCGCCGTATGTGGCTGGTTTGTGTCGCAGTTGAAGATAAAACTTGTAGAAAGAAAACATAATTTTGAACCTCGAGAAGTGATTGGCTGTCCGCACGGGCATGGGGCTTCCCTTAATACTGTGATCTCTCTAGTTGTTTGACTGGTCGACTTAATGACCTGTCCGTTTTTTTGCATATAAAACCATCAGGTGCTCTGCTCCATCTTTCACTGATGATACTTTTAGATTGCAGTCAGTCGCAGTGTGTGCACAGTAATTGTGAGTTTTCATGTTTAACTTGTAGGCTATATTTTTCAAATGTACCGCCTCTAAGTTGTTGTAGGAAGTTGGCTCTGTATGTGCTATTTCAAAGTAAGGAATAGCATGCACAGAGTCCAAAGGTTCCCCTTAGAGGCGAAATAGTGGTAAAAATAGATAATACTAATGCTCTATTTTGTGGTAGTGTGGTCGAGCAGTAGGCTTATCCAAGGAGTAGTGTTAAGCATTTGTTGTACATACACATAGACAATAAATGAGGTACACACACTCAGAGACAAATCCAGCCAATAGGTTTTTATATAGAAAAATATCTTTTCTTACTTTATTTTAAGAACCACAGGTTCAAATTCTACATGTAATATCTCATTCGAAAGGTATTGCAGATAAGTACTTTAGGAACTTTAAAGCATAAAAATTGCATGTATACTTTACAAGTTATTCAAAAATAGCTGTTTTAAAAGTGGACACTTAGTGCAATTTTCACAGTTCCTAGGGGAGGTAAGTATTTGTTAGGTTAACCAGGTAAGTAAGACACTTACAGGGCTTAGTTCTTGGTCCAAGGTAGCCCACCGTTGGGGGTTCAGAGCAACCCCAAAGTCACCACACCAGCAGCTCAGGGCCGGTCAGGTGCAGAGTTCAAAGTGGTGCCCAAAACACATAGGCTAGAATGGAGAGGAGGGGGTGCCCCGGTTCCGGTCTGCTTGCAGGTAAGTACCCGCGTCTTCGGAGGGCAGACCAGGGGGGTTTTGTAGGGCACCGGGGGGGACACAAGCCCACACAGAAATTTCACCCTCAGCAGCGCGGGGGCGGCCGGGTGCAGTGTAGAAACAAGCGTCGGGTTTGCAATGTTAGTCTATGAGAGATCTCGGGATCTCTTCAGCGCTGCAGGCAGGCAAGGGGGGGATTCCTCGGGGAAACCTCCACTTGGGTAAGGGAGAGGGACTCCTGGGGGTCACTTCTCCAGTGAAAGTCCGGTCCTTCGGGTCCTGGGGGCTGCGGATGCAGGGTCTCTCCCAGGCGTCGGGACTTTAGGTTCAAGGAGTCGCGGTCAGGGGAAGCCTCGGGATTCCCTCTGCAGGCGGCGCTGTGGGGGCTCAGGGGGGACAGGTTTTGGTACTCACAGTATCAGAGTAGTCCTGGGGTCCCTCCTGAGGCGTCGGATCTCCACCAGCCGAGTCGGGGTCGCCGGGTGCAGTGTTGCAAGTCTCACGCTTCTTGCGGGGAGCTTGCAGGGTTCTTTAAAGCTGCTGGAAACAAAGTTGCAGCTTTTCTTGGAGCAGGTCCGCTGTCCTCGGGAGTTTCTTGTCTTTTCGAAGCAGGGGCAGTCCTCAGAGGATGTCGAGGTCGCTGGTCCCTTTGGAAGGCGTCGCTGGAGCAGGGTCTTTGGAAGGCAGGAGACAGGCCGGTGAGTTTCTGGAGCCAAGGCAGTTGTCGTCTTCTGGTCTTCCGCTGCAGGGGTTTTCAGCTGGGCAGTCCTTCTTCTTGTAGTTGCAGGAATCTAATTTTCTAGGGTTCAGGGTAGCCCTTAAATACTAAATTTAAGGGCGTGTTTAGGTCTGGGGGGTTAGTAGCCAATGGCTACTAGCCCTGAGGGTGGGTACACCCTCTTTGTGCCTCCTCCCAAGGGGAGGGGGTCACAATCCTAACCCTATTGGGGGAATCCTCCATCTGCAAGATGGAGGATTTCTAAAAGTCAGAGTCACCTCAGCTCAGGACACCTTAGGGGCTGTCCTGACTGGCCAGTGACTCCTCCTTGTTTTTCTCATTATTTTCTCCGGCCTTGCCGCCAAAAGTGGGGCTTGGCCGGAGGGGGCGGGCAACTCCACTAGCTGGAGTGTCCTGCTGGGTTGGCACAAAGGAGGTGAGCCTTTGAGGCTCACCGCCAGGTGTGACAATTCCTGCCTGGGGGAGGTGTTAGCATCTCCACCCAGTGCAGGCTTTGTTACTGGCCTCAGAGTGACAAAGGCACTCTCCCCATGGGGCCAGCAACATGTCTCGGTTTGTGGCAGGCTGCTAAAACTAGTCAGCCTACACAGATAGTCGGTTAAGTTTCAGGGGGCACCTCTAAGGTGCCCTCTGGGGTGTATTTTACAATAAAATGTACACTGGCATCAGTGTGCATTTATTGTGCTGAGAAGTTTGATACCAAACTTCCCAGTTTTCAGTGTAGCCATTATGGTGCTGTGGAGTTCGTGTTTGACAAACTCCCAGACCATATACTCTTATGGCTACCCTGCACTTACAATGTCTAAGGTTTTGTTTAGACACTGTAGGGGTACCATGCTCATGCACTGGTACCCTCACCTATGGTATAGTGCACCCTGCCTTAGGGCTGTAAGGCCTGCTAGAGGGGTGTCTTACCTATACTGCATAGGCAGTGAGAGGCTGGCATGGCACCCTGAGGGGAGTGCCATGTCGACTTACTCGTTTTGTCCTCACTAGCACACACAAGCTGGCAAGCAGGGTGTCTGTGCTGAGTGAGAGGTCTCCAGGGTGGCATAAGACATGCTGCAGCCCTTAGAGACCTTCCTTGGCATCAGGGCCCTTGGTACTAGAAGTACCAGTTACAAGGGACTTATCTGGATGCCAGGGTCTGCCAATTGTGGATACAAAAGTACAGGTTAGGGAAAGAACACTGGTGCTGGGGCCTGGTTAGCAGGCCTCAGCACACTTTCAATTGTAAACATAGCATCAGCAAAGGCAAAAAGTCAGGGGGCAACCATGCCAAGGAGGCATTTCCTTGCAGTTGTGCTGTTTTATCTAGTAAGCTTTCTGTTCCTCTCCTTAATTCTTCACTCTGCTATTCCTTTCCCCCAGCCTTCGCGCCCTCAGGCAAATGAGTAGTGTGACTTAACTATTTGTCAGTGCCCCCTATATTTATTCTTACTTTGCTCGTTGCGTCTACCTTTCAGTTGTTCCTTTGTGACTTACAGGATTGAAGTGGCAATGTCTTAAGCCATGCCCATTCATGTTTCTCGGTCATGTGTTGTGCTCCTCCATCCTCGTTCCCTATCACCCATTGATTGCTGCCACTATGGGCCCGTCTGGCGATGATGATACACTTGCCCTCACTGAGAGCGAATGTTCGATAATGAGAAACCTACCATGTACTCAATGACCCTGAGCTGGACAGGGGCCCGTACAACAAATTGCAGGTATACCTAGAAGCTACTATAGGTGTATTTGCAAGTAGAGCTTCCTGAGTGGGGCAAAAGGAGAGACGTTTGTGCTCTTCTCCTCTTTCAGTCTGTTCAGATTTGCTTTAGTTTCCAGCGCCAGTGAGGTAGGGATTTGCAAGGGTGATGAGTATTTACTGTTTCTTTCAACTCATCTACTAAATGGTGCCTAAAATACTGTCTTCTCATTTAGGAATGATGGCCCAAAGAAGGCTGCGGTTGTCTTAGCTACTTTTCCGAAAGGTAAGCAACCTTTTCAAGCTGGCCATTTATATTTTGTTGCTTAAATGTATTTTATTGTGCAATGTGGTGTGCTTCTCACATAGCTTTCTTAAGGCTTGGATCTCCATGCTTTGGAAACTATATGTGTGCCATAGCTTAACTCTTTATTTTGGGGGAACTTTTCTGGTCAGTATTTTGTTGGATATGCTCCTTATTTGAAAGACTGATTTGTCTATACTGCTTTTAGGAAGCACAGGTTCACTGTCTGATCGAAAAAGGTGGACTACGCTCCTGTACATGTGGTGTAAAAGCTAGCGTCAGTCTGAGTAAAGATGAGGCAATCCCGAAGCTGACTTCATGAGGAGAATTCATACAGATCTGACTCCTGAAATCTGTTTGGCTTTGCACACATGGCTAATGCTTACCGATTGCAACTAAGTGGAGTTCTCATAAAGATCAGATAGGGTGGTTCTTGTGAATAGGGCAGTGATTAGACCTAAAGTGTGCTTTTAAAGGTTGACGCACTTTATGCAGCAACAATTGCTACAGCGTTCCGTTTGTATTGACCACATGTAGAAGCTTATTGATTATCAAATGGCTCTTGTTGTTTTATTTGCCAAGCTCGTATACTGTGGTGGTTAACCCAAACATTTGTCCCAAATCTCAAATCATAGACATTAATTCCTAAGAACAATTCCGTTGATCTTTGTCAGACGTACAAGATGCGTCAGTTAATGCTATCACCAAATCTAATGGCCAAAATGCCCATAGTAAGACCTCAAGAACTTGCAGTTCTGTCTTGTCACAGTCATACTACTATCTTTCAGCACCCCATGCACTCTTGCTAATATTCTATTGTATTCCTCTGCCCTTTTGGCATGAATTCAGTTATGGTCCTGAAAGCTTTTACTGGCTGGAGATTTTAAATTGGCTGCAGTATTAACTTTTGAAAAATAGTAATCTCCAATGTGACTCAGAATGATATATGCAAATATTTATAAGCACCAAATGGTGTAACAAAGGTAGTCAAGTTTTGAGAATTGGCGTCAAGTGTCTCTGAATGATGTGCTGCATTAATACGTGTATTGTTGTAACATACCTGGCATCACTCATCGTGTCTACCATTTCTGGTATTTTGGAAAGTGGATGATGATAAGTACACTATTCTTGTTCAGTGAGTGCCAGTGAACCACTCCTCTTTTCGCCTTCACTAAGGCAGCAGAAATCAACTGTGATACAGCAACAGGCTTAATAATCTCTTGGTCACACATCACCCAAAAGCTCCCTCATTTCACCCCTAAGATTGAGTTGCACATCTCTTGTGTTCAACAGGATGGCACCTTTCTGCAAAATGTGTGCTCAAAACCTTTTATACAAAGAACTTTGTCATAGAAAACATCTCCAAAACATTTCAAAATATATTTCACTGGCAGAGGCATTTATCTGCTCCACCAGCAACACTTTGTTTCTGTACGTGGTGTCAGTGTGGTCCCTAATCAACCCACGTAATTAGGTGTGTGTTGTCAGATACATTATTGTGTAACTGCCCCTGTCCTTAATCTCCTAAGTGGTCTTCATACTAGCCCTAAATATTGATGTAGTACTCAGCAAACGCTACACACTTAAGATAGGCGGTCTTCAATGGCACATTCATCAGAAATTCTTTAAACATGCATTGAGATAAAATAGTTGACGGTAAAGCTGAATCAGTTATACCTCTTTATCTGCTGCTAACATCCATTGTGATACTCCTTTATTTACATCATTTATTTTCTCCTTTCTGTGACTTAATCTCACTGTGCTATCATGTTCCCTAAACGCACTTTTAAAAGTGGCCAGTATTTTGCACTCCTTTCCCACTGCTGGACAATCAGAATAGCTTACCTCATGTCCTTGAACCACATTTTAAACAGATAGCTCCCTTTCTCCCTTCCATTGCATAAGACCTTATTTCTCTTTACACACAACATTGACAGTAGCGTGAATCAATTATGCTTTTTCTTGCGAACCCCCGAGCAGGTTACATTAACTTCTCGCACCGCTTGGCTGTTGTAATATTTTTCTTCAGGTTTGGATTTTGGCCACAGAGCGATCTTTCATGAACATTTTTTGAATGAGCATTAGTCTCAATTTGGCCTCTGACATATCGGTCTATGCAGATTCCAGTTTCACTGTGTATCAGCTGGAAATCCTTAGTACAGCCATATATTTGTCATTAGATTCTTGCTTCCCTTGTTTCTACTAGAAGCTGTGGGCTATTACTTTGAAACGTGGTCCTATTTAAATTGCTATTTCTCTTGATTCACAGCTCCAGTGTACTCCTGCCACTTGCCAAATTCAGCTGATTTTGGCTCAATTTCCAGTAAGTGATTGCATTTCTTTGTCCCTCAGCACCCAGGGAATTCAACCGTACTTCAAATCGCTTTCTATCAATGTCTACCAAGTGATGTTTGAAAGCTCTGTGCTATTGTTTTCGCTTATTTTGTTTTGTCTGCATGGTGGAAAATTGCACTAGGTGGTTGCGCACTCCGCAGCGCTGCCATGGTTAAGCCCCACAGTTTCTCTTTAGCTTTTCATTGCACTTTGTGAAAATAACTCTGACACCAGTTTGCAACTTCCACAAAACTAGTCCCAGTGCTCTTCATTTCTTTTGTCCCCATAGCATTTAATTCAGTAAGCTGTAATTGCATGCTAGTCTTGTTGTACCAGTATAAGTTATCACTCGTCTTTTAGAACATTGGACGTTTTTGTGTCTACGATTTAGCGTGTAAACAAAAAAGGACCACTGAATTTTCTGACCTTGCTTCTAGGTGCAACTGCATACTTTGTATTGTAGGTCAGCCACAATGTTCGCATGCTGTGATGTGTGTGCCTGACCTCGACTGATCAGCACTTTATTGCTCTGGCTGTCCTCACTCGAGCAGTATGTTAGATATCCACAGCCTTCCTGCCTGTGACGCTCCCCTCTGTTGGACTGCAGGTGTCCTGTCTGCCGCCCGCTGCACTTGATGTACTTTTTCTCGTTCTCTGGAACTGGTTCTTCGGTTGGCCACTTTTCTCCCAACTTTACACAACAGGCTCAAATCCGCTGATATCCATCGCAGAAAGGATGTGGTGATTTACACCTACAAGCAAATCAATTATTCAGAAAGAAATCTTGAACAGTTTTGTGATGGGTGTGTGAAGTAGTTTGCTTGTAATTGTCAAAAGCCTGTGCGAATACTGCCACCAGTTGGGATCCAGGCTGCAACTAATGGCCCCAGCCGGAATCCATAACATACTCATCTTTTAGGAAGTGAGAAGTTCTGGGCTTCCGACGAGCACATCAATGCAAACTCCAAAAGTAAATGGTAACCTGTAAAGCCATACTACCACCACAGAAGAATACAATAATTTGCTCTTGTTCAACAAAACTGTTTGCAGACAAGGGGAAATATGCTCACTAAACTGCAGACTCAATCCCCTCTAGGCAGTAGGATGAATTGTGTGATTTAGAGCTTTCCTCTTTCCTCTGCTCTTGTTCAACAAAACTGTTTGCAGACAAGGGGAATTATGCTCCCTAAACTGCAGACTCAATCCCCTCTAGGCAGTAGGATGAATTGTGTGATTTAGAGCTTTCCTCTTCCGCTAATACCCCACTAACGAGTATCAGCCTTTCGACGCAAAGCTAAATACTGTGTTACGTCTCCATTGAATTGTGCTGCACCAAAGTCCATACCAGGGAACCAGATCACTGACTGGGTAGGAAAGACAGAGTGAAGAATGTAAGGAATGCACCCTTATTTCCACCCCTGCACCAGACCCTTTTTCGGCATGGAGGCTACAAGGCCTACCATGGGGCTCCCATGTAACCCCTGCGACATAACCTCTCTGTTATCTGGCTCATGGTCCAGCCAGATTCCATACACCACCCCTTTAAAAGGGGGAGAAGACTAAGAGGCAAAATGCCACACCCAGGATCGTCGCCGTATGTGGCTGGTTTGTGTCGCAGTTGAAGATAAAACTTGTAGAAAGAAAACATAATGTTCGATGGCATATGTTGCTGCAGATACACATGTTTTGCACAGTCCGCTGCCTGGTGTTGGGCTCGGAGTATTACAAGTTGTTTTTCTTCGAAGAAGTCTTTTTTGGTCACGGGACCGAAGGTCTCCTCCCTCTTCGGCTCCATTGCGCATGGGCGTCGACTCCATCTTAGATTGTTTTTTTCCGCTGTCGGGTTCGGACGTATTCCTTTTCGCTCCGTGTTTCGGTTCGGAAAGTTAGTCAGAATCTCGGAAGAAAGCGTCGGTATTGTTCCGTTCGGTATCGGGATAGTTAGGTACATCGACACCGATCATCAGAAGACTTTGGGGTAGCTTCGATTCCCCCATCGGGGCCTGGTCGGCCCGACCGCGTGCGACATCGAAGCCGATGGAACGGACCCCGTTTCGTTTCTGCCCAAAATGTCACAGTAAGTATCCTTATACAGATCAGCACTTGGTCTGTAACTTGTGCTTGTCCCCCGAGCACAAGGAGGATACCTGTGAGGCCTGTTGAGCCTTCCAGTCCAGAAAAACACTCCGGGACCGAAGAGCCAGGCGTCTACAAATGGCGTCCACGCCAACAAAACAACGTTTCGACGACGAAGAAGAAACATTCTCGGTTCCGGAATCAGAATCCGGAGACTCCGACGTCGAACAACAGCAACAAACAGTGAGTAAGACGTCGAAAATTAAAACCATCGAGAAGACAAAAGCCCAGGGGACGCCACTGCCAACAGGCCATGGCTCGACCCATAAAACCGGCGACCCGTCGAAGGCGCCGAAAAAGGGCACGCCCATAGCGAAGACACCCGACTCCGGTCGAGGGACCGCCATGGAGCAACCTCGGAGCCGAGAGAGCGGCTCCGAGAGGCAAAAACAAGATGCCGGCACCGAAAAACATCGGCACCGAGACACACTGCCGAAAGCCACAAAAATTCTGTTGGTGCCGAAGCCGAAAAAAGATTCTCTCTCGGCGCCGAAAAGTTCCACACCTTCATCCTACACAGAGGAACAAGGAATAAGTGGCCAGATGCACAGATTTGGACAAGAGCTCCAAAGTGTAGAATCAGACTACACACAAAAGAGACTGTACATCCAGCAAGACACAGGGAAGATATCAACCCTTCCCCCAATAATGAGGAAAAGAAGGATCGGACTTCTCAAGGATGACGCACAACCACAAGCCAAAGTGGTTAAAAAAGTCACGCCTCCGCCCTCTCCACCACAACAGGCATCGCCGGCACAAACACCGCCACAAATGCACTCCCCAGCGCAAACTACCATAAGTCAAGATAATCAGGATCAAGACGCTTGGGACCTATATGACACCCCAGTGCCGGACAATGATCCCGATTCATACCCCACAAAGCCGTCACCGCCAGAGGACAGTACCTCATACTCGCAACTGGTGGCTAGGTGTAAGGAAATGCCTCCTTGGCATGGTTGCCCCCTGACTTTTTGCCTTTGCTGATGCTATGTTTACAATTGAAAGTGTGCTGAGGCCTGCTAACCAGGCCCCAGCACCAGTGTTCTTTCCCTAACCTGTACTTTTGTATCCACAATTGGCAGACCTTGGCATCCAGATAAGTCCCTTGTAACTGGTATGTAGGAAGTTGGCTCTGTATGTGCTACTTCAAAGTAAGGAATAGCATGCACAGAGTCCAAGGGTTCCCCTTAGAGGTAAGATAGTGGTAAAAAGAGATAATACTAATGCTCTATTTTGTGGTAGTGTGGTCGAGCAGTAGGCTTATCTAAGGAGTAGTGTTAAGCATTTGTTGTACATACACATAGACAATAAATGAGGTACACACACTCAGAGACAAATCCAGCCAATAGGTTTTTATATAGAAAAATATCTTTTCTTAGTTTATTTTAAGAACCACAGGTTCAAATTCTACAGGTAATATCTCATTCGAAAGGTATTGCAGGTAAGTACTTTAGGAACTTCAAATCATCAAAATTGCATGTATACTTTTCAAGTTATTCACAAATAGCTGTTTTAAAAGTGGACACTTAGTGCAATTTTCACAGTTCCTAGGGGAGGTAAGTATTTGTTAGGTTAACCAGGTAAGTAAGACACTTACAGGGCTTAGTTCTTGGTCCAAGGTAGCCCACCGTTGGGGGTTCAGAGCAACCCCAAAGTCACCACACCAGCAGCTCAGGGCCGGTCAGGTGCAGAGTTCAAAGTGGTGCCCAAAACACATAGGCTAGAATGGAGAGAAGGGGGTGCCCCGGTTCCGGTCTGCTTGCAGGTAAGTACCCGCGTCTTCGGAGGGCAGACCAGGGGGGTTTTGTAGGGCACCGGGGGGGGGCACAAGCCCACACAGAAATTTCACCCTCAGCAGCGCGGGGGCGGCCGGGTGCAGTGTAGAAACAAGCGTCGGGTTTGTAATGGAAGTCAATGGGAGATCTAGGGATCTCTTCAGCGCTGCAGGCAGGCAAGGGGTGGGTTCCTCGGGGAAACCTCCACTTGGTCCAGGGAGAGGGACTCCTGGGGGTCACTCCTCCAGTGAAAGTCCGGTCCTTCAGGTCCTGGGGGCTGCGGGTGCAGGGTCTCTCCCAGGTGTCGGGACTTAGGATTCAAAGAGTCGCGGTCAGGGGAAGCCTCGGGATTCCCTCTGCAGGCGGCGCTGTGGGGGCTCAGGGGGGACAGGTTTTTGTACTCACAGTCTTAGAGTAGTCCTGGGGTCCCTCCTGAGGTGTTGGGTCGCCACCAGCCGAGTCGGGGTCGCCGGGTGCAGTGTTGCAAGTCTCACGCTTCTTGCGGGGAGCTTGCAGGGTTCTTTAAAGCTGCTGGAAACAAAGTTGCAGCTTTTCTTGGAGCAGGTCCGCTGTCCTCAGGAGTTTCTTGTCTTTTCGAAGCAGGGGCAGTCCTCAGAGGATGTCGAGGTCGCTGGTCCCTTTGGAAGGCGTCGCTGGAGCAGGATCTTTGGAAGGCAGGAGACAGGCCGGTGAGTTTCTGGAGCCAAGGCAGTTGTCGTCTTCTGGTCTTCCTCTGCAGGGGTTTTCAGCTAGGCAGTCCTTCTTCTTGTAGTTGCAGGAATCTGATTTTCTAGGGTTCAGGGTAGCCCTTAAATACTAAATTTAAGGGCGTGTTTAGGTCTGGGGGGTTAGTAGCCAATGGCTACTAGCCCTGAGGGTGGGTACACCCTCTTTGTGCCTCCTCCCAAGGGGAGGGGGTCACAATCCTAACCCTATTGGGGGAATCCTCCATCTGCAAGATGGAGGATTTCTAAAAGTTAGAGTCACCTTAGCTCAGGACACCCTAGGGGCTGTCCTGACTGGCCAGTGACTCCTCCTTGTTTTTCTCATTATTTTCTCCGGCCTTGCCGCCAAAAGTGGGGCCTGGCCGGAGGGGGCGGGCAACTCCACTAGCTGGAGTGTCCTGCTGGGTTGGCACAAAGGAGGTGAGCCTTTGAGGCTCACCGCCAGGTGTGACAATTCCTGCCTGGGGGAGGTGTTAGCATCTCCACCCAGTGCAGGCTTTGTTACTGGCCTCAGAGTGACAAAGGCACTCTCCCCATGGGGCCAGCAATATGTCTCGGTTTGTGGCAGGCTGCTAAAACTAGTCAGCCTACACAGATAGTCGGTTAAGTTTCAGGGGGCACCTCTAAGGTGCCCTCTGTGGTGTATTTTACAATAAAATGTACACTGGCATCAGTGTGCATTTATGGTGCTGAGAAGTTTGATACCAAACTTCCCAGTTTTCAGTGTAGCCATTATGGTGCTGTGGAGTTCGTGTTTGACAAACTCCCAGACCATATACTCTTATGGCTACCCTGCACTTACAATGTCTAAGGTTTTGTTTAGACACTGTAGGGGTACCATGCTCATGCACTGGTACCCTCACCTATGGTATAGTGCACCCTGCCTTAGGGCTGTAAGGCCTGCTAGAGGGGTGACTGACCTATACTTGCATAGGCAGTGAGAGGCTGGCATGGCACCCTGAGGGGAGTGCCATGTCGACTTACTCGTTTTGTTCTCACTAGCACACACAACCTGGCAAGCAGTGTGTCTGTGCTGAGTGAGAGGTCTCCAGGGTGGCATAAGACATGCTGCAGCCCTTAGAGACCTTCCTTGGCATCAGGGCCCTTGGTACTAGAAGTACCAGTTACAAGGGACTTATCTGGATGCCAGGGTCTGCCAATTGTGGATACAAAAGTACAGGTTAGGGAAAGAACACTGGTGCTGGGGCCTGGTTAGCAGGCCTCAGCACACTTTCAATTGTAAACATAGCATCAGCAAAGGCAAAAAGTCAGGGGGCAACCATGCCAAGGAGGCATTTCCTTACATGGTACTTCTAGTACCAAGGGCCCTGATGCCAAGGAAGGTCTCTAAGGGCTGCAGCATGTCTTATGCCACCCTGGAGACCTCTCACTCAGCACAGACACACTGCTTGCCAGCTTGTGTGTGCTAGTGAGGACAAAACGAGTAAGTCGACATGGCACTCCCCTCAGGGTGCCATGCCAGCCTCTCACTGCCTATGCAGTATAGGTAAGACACCCCTCTAGCAGGCCTTACAGCCCTAAGGCAGGGTGCACTATACCATAGGTGAGGGTACCAGTGCATGAGCATGGTACCCCTACAGTGTCTAAACAAAACCTTAGACATTGTAAGTGCAGGGTAGCCATAAGAGTATATGGTCTGGGAGTTTGTCAAACACGAACTCCACAGCACCATAATGGCTACACTGAAAACTGGGAAGTTTGGTATCAAACTTCTCAGCACAATAAATGCACACTGATGCCAGTGTACATTTTATTGCAAAATACACCCCAGAGGGCACCTTAGAGGTGCCCCCTGAAACTTAACCGACTGTCTGTGTAGGCTGACTAGTTCCAGCAGCCTGCCACACTAGAGACATGTTGCTGGCCCCATGGGGAGAGTGCCTTTGTCACTCTGAGGCCAGTAACAAAGCCTGCACTGGGTGGAGATGCTAACACCTCCCCCAGGCAGGAGCTGTAACACCTGGCGGTGAGCCTCAAAGGCTCACCCCTTTGTCACAGCCCAGCAGGGCTCTCCAGCTTAGTGGAGTTGCCCGCCCCCTCCGGCCACGGCCCCCACTTTTGGCGGCAAGGCTGGAGGGAACAAAGAAAGCAACAAGGAGGAGTCACTGGCCAGTCAGGACAGCCCCTAAGGTGTCCTGAGCTGAGGTGACTCTAACTTTTAGAAATCCTCCATCTTGCAGATGGAGGATTCCCCCAATAGGGTTAGGATTGTGACCCTCTCCCCTTGGGAGGAGGCACAAAGAGGGTGTACCCACCCTCAGGGCTAGTAGCCATTGGCTACTAACCCCCCAGACCTAAACACGCCCTTAAATTTAGTATTTAAGGGCTACCCTGAACCCTAGAAAATTAGATTCCTGCGACAACAAGAAGAAGGACTGCCCAGCTGAAAACCCCTGCAGAGGAAGACCAGAAGACGACAACTGCCTTGGCTCCAGAAACTCACCGGCCTGTCTCCTGCCTTCCAAAGAACTCTGCTGCAGCGACGCCTTCCAAAGGGACCAGCGACCTCTGAATCCTCTGAGGACTGCCCTGCTTCGACGACGACCAGAAACTCCAGAGGACAGCGGACCTGCTCCAAAAAGACTGCAACTTTGTTTCAAGGAGCAGCTTTAAAGACCCCTGCAACTCCCCGCAAGAAGCGTGAGACTTGCAGCACTGCACCCAGCGACCCCGACTCGGCTGGTGGAGAACCAACACCTCAGGGAGGACCCCCGGACTACTCTCCGACTGTGAGTACCAAAACCTGTCCCCCCTGAGCCCCCACAGCGCCGCCTGCAGAGGGAATCCCGAGGCTTCCCCTGACCGCGACTCTCTGAAACCTAAGTCCCGACGCCTGGAAAAGACCCTGCACCCGCAGCCCCCAGGACCTGAAGGACCGGACTTTCACTGGAGAAGTGACCCCCAGGAGTCCCTCTCCCTTGCCCAAGTGGAGGTTTCCCCGAGGAAGCCCCCCCTTGCCTGCCTGCAGCGCTGAAGAGATCCGTTGATCTCTCATAGACTAACATTGCAAACCCGACGCTTGTTTCTACACTGCACCCGGCCGCCCCGCGCTGCTGAGGGTGAAATTTCTGTGTGGGCTTGTGTCCCCCCCGGTGCCCTACAAAACCCCCCTGGTCTGCCCTCCGAAGACGCGGGTACTTACCTGCAAGCAGACCGGAACCGGGGCACCCCCTTCTCTCCATTCTAGCCTATGCGTTTTGGGCACCTGTAAGGAAATGCCTCCTTGGCATGGTTGCCCCCTGACTTTTTGCCTTTGCTGATGCTATGTTTACAATTGAAAGTGTGCTGAGGCCTGCTAACCAGGCCCCAGCACCAGTGTTCTTTCCCTAACCTGTACTTTTGTATCCACAATTGGCAGACCCTGGCATCCAGATAAGTCCCTTGTAACTGGTACTTCTAGTACCAAGGGCCCTGATGCCAAGGAAGGTCTCTAAGGGCTGCAGCATGTCTTATGCCACCCTGGAGACCTCTCACTCAGCACAGACACACTGCTTGCCAGCTTGTGTGTGCTAGTGAGGACAAAACGAGTAAGTCGACATGGCACTCCCCTCAGGGTGCCATGCCAGCCTCTCACTGCCTATGCAGTATAGGTAAGACACCCCTCTAGCAGGCCTTACAGCCCTAAGGCAGGGTGCACTATACCATAGGTGAGGGTACCAGTGCATGAGCATGGTACCCCTACAGTGTCTAAACAAAACCTTAGACATTGTAAGTGCAGGGTAGCCATAAGAGTATATGGTCTGGGAGTCTGTCAAACACGAACTCCACAGCACCATAATGGCTACACTGAAAACTGGGAAGTTTGGTATCAAACTTCTCAGCACAATAAATGCACACTGATGCCAGTGTACATTTTATTGTAAAATACACCCCAGAGGGCACCTTAGAGGTGCCCCCTGAAACTTAACCGACTATCTGTGTAGGCTGACTAGTTTTAGCAGCCTGCCACAAACCGAGACATGTTGCTGGCCCCATGGGGAGAGTGCCTTTGTCACTCTGAGGCCAGTAACAAAGCCTGCACTGGGTGGAGATGCTAACACCTCTCCCAGGCAGGAATTGTCACACCTGGCGGTGAGCCTCAAAGGCTCACCTCCTTTGTGCCAACCCAGCAGGACACTCCAGCTAGTGGAGTTGCCCGCCCCCTCCGGCCAGGCCCCACTTTTGGCGGCAAGGCCGGAGAAAATAATGAGAAAAACAAGGAGGAGTCACTGGCCAGTCAGGACAGCCCCTAAGGTGTCCTGAGCTGAAGTGACTCTAACTTTTAGAAATCCTCCATCTTGCAGATGGAGGATTCCCCCAATAGGGTTAGGAATGTGACCCCCTCCCCTTGGGAGGAGGCACAAAGAGGGTGTACCCACCCTCAGGGCTAGTAGCCATTGGCTACTAACCCCCCAGACCTAAACACGCCCTTAAATTTAGTATTTAAGGGCTACCCTGAACCCTAGAAAATTAGATTCCTGCAACTACAAGAAGAAGGACTGCCTAGCTGAAAACCCCTGCAGCGGAAGACCAGAAGACGACAACTGCCTTGGCTCCAGAAACTCACCAGCCTGTCTCCTGCCTTCCAAAGATCCTGCTCCAGCGACGCCTTCCAAAGGGACCAGCGACCTCGACATCCTCTGAGGACTGCCCCTGCTTCGAAAAGACAAGAAACTCCCGAGGACAGCGGACCTGCTCCAAGAAAAGCTGCAACTTTGTTTCCAGCAGCTCCAAAGAACCCTGCAAGCTCCCCGCAAGAAGCGTGAGACTTGCAACACTGCACCCGGCGACCCCGACTCGGCTGGTGGCGATCCAACACCTCAGGAGGGACCCCAGGACTACTCTGATACTGTGAGTACCAAAACCTGTCCCCCCTGAGCCCCCACAGCGCCGCCTGCAGAGGGAATCCCGAGGCTTCCCCTGACCGCGACTCTTTGAACCTAAAGTCCCGACGCCTGGGAGAGACCCTGCACCCGCAGCCCCCAGGACCTGAAGGACCGGACTTTCACGGGAGAAGTGACCCCCAGGAGTCCCTCTCCCTTACCCAAGTGGAGGTTTCCCCGAGGAATCCCCCCCTTGCCTGCCTGCAGCGCTGAAGAGATCCCGAGATCTCTCATAGACTAACATTGCGAACCCGACGCTTGTTCCTGCACTGCACCCGGCCGCCCCCGCGCTGCTGAGGGTGAAATTTCCGTGTGGACTAGTGTCCCCCCCCGGTGCCCTACACAACCCCCCTGGTCTGCCCTCCGAAGACGCGGGTACTTACCTGCAAGCAGACCGGAACCGGGGCACCCCCTTCTCTCCATTCTAGCCTATGTGTTTTGGGCACCACTTTGAACTCTGCACCTGACCGGCCCTGAGCTGCTGGTGTGGTGACTTTGGGGTTGCTCTGAACCCCCAACGGTGGGCTACCTTGGACCAAGAACTGAACCCTGTAAGTGTCCTACTTACCTGGTAAAACCTAACAAATACTTATCTCCCCTAGGAACTGTGAAAATTGCACTAAGTGTCCACTTTTAAAACAGCTATTTGTGAATAACTTGAAAAGTATACATGCAATTTTGATGATTTGAAGTTCCTAAAGTACTTACCTGCAATACCTTTCGAATGAGATATTACATGTAGAATTTGAACCTGTGGTTCTTAAAATAAACTAAGAAAAGATATTTTTCTATATAAAAACCTATTGGCTGGATTTGTCTCTGAGTGTGTGTACCTCATTTATTGTCTATGTGTATGTACAACAAATGCTTAACACTACTCCTTGGATAAGCCTACTGCTCGACCACACTACCACAAAATAGAGCATTAGTATTATCTATTTTTACCACTATTTTACCTCTAAGGGGAACCCTTGGACTCTGTGCATGCTATTCCTTACTTTGAAATAGCACATACAGAGCCAACTTCCTACATTGGTGGATCAGCGGTGGGGTACAAGACTTTGCATTTGCTGGACTACTCAGCCAATACCTGATCACACGACAAATTCCAAAATTGTCATTAGAAATTGATTTTTGCAATTTGAAAAGTTTTCTAAATTCTTAAAAGACCTGCTAGGGCCTTGTGTTAGATCCTGTTTAGCATTTCTTTTAGAGTTTAAAAGTTTGTTAAAAGTTTGAATTAGATTCTAGAACCAGTTTTAGTTTCTTAAAAAGTATTCCAACTTTTAGAAGCATAATGTCTAGCACAGATGTGAATGTGGTGGAACTCGACACCACACCTTACCTCCATCTACAGATGAGAGAGCTAAGGTCACTCTGTAAACTAAAGAAAATAGCAATGGGCCCCAAACCTACCAAAGTACAGCTCCAGGAGCTTTTGGCAGAGTTTGAAAAGGCCAACCCCTCTGAGGATGGCAACTCAGAGGATGAAGATAGTGACTTGGAGGGAAATTCCCCCCCTCCAGTCCTACTTAGGGAGAGCAGGGCTTCTCAAGCCCTGACTCCACAAATAATAGTCAGAGATGCTGGTTCCCTCACAGGAGGGACCAACAACTCTGAAATCACTGAGGATAACTCCAGTGAAGAGGACATCCAGTTAGCCAGGATGGCCAAAAGATTGGCTTTGGAAAGACAGATCCTAGCCATAGAGAGGGAAAGACAAGAGATGGGCCTAGGACCCATCAATGGTGGCAGCAACATAAATAGGGTCAGAGATTCTCCTGACATGTTGAAAATCCCCAAAGGGATTGTAACTAAATATGAAGATGGTGATGACATCACCAAATGGTTCACAGCTTTTGAGAGGGCTTGTGTAACCAGAAAAGTGAACAGATCTCACTGGGGTGCTCTCCTTTGGGAAATGTTCACAGGAAAGTGTAGGGATAGACTCCTCACACTCTCTGGACAAGATGCAGAATCTTATGACCTCATGAAGGGTACCCTGATTGAGGGCTTTGGATTCTCCACTGAGGAGTACAGGATTAGGTTCAGGGGGGCTCAAAAATCCTCGAGCCAGACCTGGGTTGACTTTGTTGACTACTCAGTGAAAACACTAGATGGTTGGATTCAAGGCAGTGGTGTAAGTAATTATGATGGGCTGTACAATTTATTTGTGAAAGAACACCTGTTAAGTAATTGTTTCAATGATAAACTGCATCAGCATCTGGTAGACCTAGGACCAATTTCTCCCCAAGAATTGGGAAAGAAGGCGGACCATTGGGTCAAGACAAGGGTGTCCAAGACTTCAACAGGGGGTGACCAAAAGAAAGGGGTCACAAAGACTCCCCAGCAGAAGGGTGATGAGACAACCAAAACTAAAAATAGTAAAGAGTCTTCTACAGGCCCCCAAAAACCTGCACAGGAGGGTGGGCCCAGAGCCTCTTCACAAAACAATGGGTACAAGGGTAAAAACTTTGATCCCAAAAAGGCCTGGTGTCATAGCTGTAAACAGCATGGACACCAAACTGGAGACAAGGCCTGTCCCAAGAAAGGTTCCACTCCAAACTCCCATCCAGGTAACACTGGTATGGCTAGTCTCCAAGTGGGATCAACAGTGTGCCCAGAGCAAATCAGGGTCCACACTGAAGCTACTCTAGTTTCTGAGGGTGGGGTGGATTTAGCCACACTAGCTGTCTGGCCGCCTAACATGCAAAAATACAGACAGCAACTCTTAATTAATGGGACTAGAATAGAGGGCCTGAGGGATACAGGTGCCAGTGTCACCATGGTGACAGAGAAACTGGTTTCCCCTGGCCAATACCTGACTGGAAAAACTTACACAGTCACCAACGCTGACAATCAGAGAAAAGTACATCCCATGGCAATGGTTACTTTAGAATGGGGAGGGGTCAATGGCCTGAAACAGGTGGTGGTCTCCTCAAATATCCCAGTGGACTGTCTGCTTGGAAATGACCTGGAGTCCTCAGCATGGGCTGAGGTAGAACTAAAAACCCATGCAGCAATGCTGGGTATCCCTGAACTGGTGTGTGTGAAAACAAGAGCACAATGCAAGGCACAGGGTGAACAAGTAGAGCTGGAGTCTGGAAGAATGGCCCAGCCTACCAAGAGGAAAGGAAAGTCAGTTGGGAAACCAACTGCAACACAGCAAAAGAAAGGGAACCTCTCTTCTCAGGAAGATGTTCTGCCCTCTGAGGGAACTGAGCCTTTGGAGCTTGAACCTTACCAGGTTGAGCTCTTAGGCCCAGGGGGACCCTCAAGGGAGGAGCTGTGTAAGGGACAAGAAACCTGTCCCTCTCTTGAAGGCCTTAGGCAGCAAGCTGCTGAAGAGTCCAAAGGCAAGAAAAATGGAACGCATAGGGTCTATTGGGAAGATGGGCTCCTGTACACTGAGGCCAGAGACCCCAAACCTGGTACCACTAGGAGAGTGGTAGTGCCTCAGCTGTTCAGAGAGTTCATCCTAACATTGGCCCATGACATTCCCCTTGCTGGACATTTGGGACAAACCAAGACGTGGGAGAGGTTAGTCAACCACTTCTACTGGCCCAATATGTCCAACATGGTTAAGGAGTTTTGCCTCTCCTGCCCCACCTGTCAAGCCAGTGGTAAGACAGGTGGGCATCCAAAGGCCCCCCTCATTCCACTTCCAGTGGTGGGGGTGCCCTTTGAAAGAGTGGGTGTGGACATAGTTGGTCCACTAGAACCTCCCACAGCCTCAGGAAATATGTATATCCTGGTAGTAGTGGATCATGCTACCAGGTATCCTGAAGCTATTCCCCTTAGGTCGACTACTGCCCCGGCAGTAGCCAAGGCCCTCATTGGTATCTTTACCAGAGTGGGTTTCCCTAAGGAGGTGGTGTCTGACAGGGGTACCAACTTCATGTCAGCATACCTAAAGCACATGTGGAATGAGTGTGGAGTGACTTATAAATTCACTACACCATACCATCCACAAACTAATGGCTTGGTTGAGAGATTCAACAAGACATTAAAAGGCATGATCATGGGGCTCCCAGAAAAGCTCAAAAGGAGATGGGATGTCCTCTTGCCATGTCTGCTTTTCGCTTACAGAGAGGTGCCACAGAAGGGAGTAGGATTCTCACCCTTTGAACTTCTGTTTGGTCATCCTGTAAGGGGACCACTTGCCCTTGTTAAAGAAGGCTGGGAGAGACCTCTCCACGAGCCTAAACAGGACATAGTGGACTATGTACTTGGCCTTCGCTCTAGAATGGCAGAGTACATGGAAAAGGCAACCAAAAACCTTGAGGCCAGCCAACAGCTCCAGAAGTTTTGGTATGACCAAAAGGCTGCACTGGTTGAGTTCCAACCAGGGCAGAAAGTCTGGGTTCTGGAGCCTGTGGCTCCCAGGGCACTCCAGGACAAATGGAGTGGCCCTTACCCAGTACTAGAAAGGAAGAGTCAGGTCACCTACCTGGTGGACCTGGGCACAAGCAGGAGCCCCAAGAGGGTGATCCATGTGAACCGCCTTAAGCTCTTCCATGACAGGGCGGATGTGAATCTGTTGATGGTAACAGATGAGGATCAGGAGGCAGAGAGTGAACCTCTCCCTGATCTTTTGTCATCAGACCCAAAAGATGGCACAGTAGATGGAGTGATCTACTCAGACACCCTCTCTGGCCAACAGCAAGCTGATTGTAGGAGAGTCCTACAACAGTTTCCTGAACTCTTCTCCTTAACCCCTGGTCAGACACACCTGTGTACCCATGATGTGGACACAGGAGACAGCATGCCTGTCAAGAACAAAATCTTTAGACAGTCTGACCATGTTAAGGAAAGCATCAAGGTGGAAGTCCACAAGATGCTGGAATTGGGAGTAATTGAGCGCTCTGACAGCCCCTGGGCTAGCCCAGTGGTCTTAGTCCCCAAACCTCACACCAAAGATGGAAAGAAAGAGATGAGGTTTTGTGTGGACTACAGAGGGCTCAATTCTGTCACCAAGACAGATGCCCATCCAATTCCAAGAGCTGATGATCTCATTGATAAATTAGGTGCTGCCAAATTTCTAAGTACCTTTGACTTGACAGCAGGGTACTGGCAAATAAAAATGGCACCTGGAGCAAAAGAAAAGACAGCATTCTCCACACCTGATGGGCATTATCAGTTTACTGTTATGCCCTTTGGTTTAAAGAATGCCCCTGCCACCTTCCAAAGGTTGGTGAATCAAGTCCTTGCTGGCTTGGAGTCCTTTAGCACAGCTTATCTTGATGATATTGCTGTCTTTAGCTCCACCTGGCAGGATCACCTGGTCCACCTGAGGAAGGTTTTGAAGGCTCTGCAATCTGCAGGCCTCTCTATCAAGGCATCCAAATGCCAGATAGGGCAGGGAACTGTGGTTTACTTGGGACACCTTGTAGGTGGAGGCCAAGTTCAGCCACTCCAACCCAAGATCCAGACTATTCTGGACTGGGTAGCTCCAAAAACCCAGACTCAAGTCAGGGCATTCCTTGGCTTGACTGGGTATTACAGGAGGTTTGTGAAGGGATATGGATCCATTGTGACAGCCCTCACTGAACTCACCTCCAAGAAAATGCCCAAGAAAGTGAACTGGACTGTGGAATGCCAACAGGCCTTTGACACCCTGAAACAAGCAATGTGCTCAGCACCAGTTCTCAAAGCTCCAGATTATTCTAAGCAGTTCATTGTGCAGACTGATGCCTCTGAACATGGGATAGGGGCAGTTTTGTCCCAAACAAATGATGATGGGCTTGACCAGCCTGTTGCTTTCATTAGCAGGAGGTTACTCCCCAGGGAGCAGCGTTGGAGTGCCATTGAGAGGGAGGCCTTTGCTGTGGTTTGGTCCCTGAAGAAGCTGAGACCATACCTCTTTGGGACTCACTTCCTAGTTCAAACTGACCACAGACCTCTCAAATGGCTGATGCAAATGAAAGGTGAAAATCCTAAACTGTTGAGGTGGTCCATCTCCCTACAGGGAATGGACTTTATAGTGGAACACAGACCTGGGACTGCCCATGCCAATGCAGATGGCCTTTCCAGGTTCTTCCACTTAGAAAATGAAGACTCTCTTGGGAAAGGTTAGTCTCATCCTCTTTCGTTTGGGGGGGGGGTTGTGTAAGGAAATGCCTCCTTGGCATGGTTGCCCCCTGACTTTTTGCCTTTGCTGATGCTATGTTTACAATTGAAAGTGTGCTGAGGCCTGCTAACCAGGCCCCAGCACCAGTGTTCTTTCCCTAACCTGTACTTTTGTATCCACAATTGGCAGACCCTGGCATCCAGATAAGTCCCTTGTAACTGGTACTTCTAGTACCAAGGGCCCTGATGCCAAGGAAGGTCTCTAAGGGCTGCAGCATGTCTTATGCCACCCTGGAGACCTCTCACTCAGCACAGACACACTGCTTGCCAGCTTGTGTGTGCTAGTGAGGACAAAACGAGTAAGTCGACATGGCACTCCCCTCAGGGTGCCATGCCAGCCTCTCACTGCCTATGCAGTATAGGTAAGACACCCCTCTAGCAGGCCTTACAGCCCTAAGGCAGGGTGCACTATACCATAGGTGAGGGTACCAGTGCATGAGCATGGTACCCCTACAGTGTCTAAACAAAACCTTAGACATTGTAAGTGCAGGGTAGCCATAAGAGTATATGGTCTGGGAGTCTGTCAAACACGAACTCCACAGCACCATAATGGCTACACTGAAAACTGGGAAGTTTGGTATCAAACTTCTCAGCACAATAAATGCACACTGATGCCAGTGTACATTTTATTGTAAAATACACCCCAGAGGGCACCTTAGAGGTGCCCCCTGAAACTTAACCGACTATCTGTGTAGGCTGACTAGTTTTAGCAGCCTGCCACAAACCGAGACATGTTGCTGGCCCCATGGGGAGAGTGCCTTTGTCACTCTGAGGCCAGTAACAAAGCCTGCACTGGGTGGAGATGCTAACACCTCTCCCAGGCAGGAATTGTCACACCTGGCGGTGAGCCTCAAAGGCTCACCTCCTTTGTGCCAACCCAGCAGGACACTCCAGCTAGTGGAGTTGCCCGCCCCCTCCGGCCAGGCCCCACTTTTGGCGGCAAGGCCGGAGAAAATAATGAGAAAAACAAGGAGGAGTCACTGGCCAGTCAGGACAGCCCCTAAGGTGTCCTGAGCTGAAGTGACTCTAACTTTTAGAAATCCTCCATCTTGCAGATGGAGGATTCCCCCAATAGGGTTAGGAATGTGACCCCCTCCCCTTGGGAGGAGGCACAAAGAGGGTGTACCCACCCTCAGGGCTAGTAGCCATTGGCTACTAACCCCCCAGACCTAAACACGCCCTTAAATTTAGTATTTAAGGGCTACCCTGAACCCTAGAAAATTAGATTCCTGCAACTACAAGAAGAAGGACTGCCTAGCTGAAAACCCCTGCAGCGGAAGACCAGAAGACGACAACTGCCTTGGCTCCAGAAACTCACCAGCCTGTCTCCTGCCTTCCAAAGATCCTGCTCCAGCGACGCCTTCCAAAGGGACCAGCGACCTCGACATCCTCTGAGGACTGCCCCTGCTTCGAAAAGACAAGAAACTCCCGAGGACAGCGGACCTGCTCCAAGAAAAGCTGCAACTTTGTTTCCAGCAGCTCCAAAGAACCCTGCAAGCTCCCCGCAAGAAGCGTGAGACTTGCAACACTGCACCCGGCGACCCCGACTCGGCTGGTGGCGATCCAACACCTCAGGAGGGACCCCAGGACTACTCTGATACTGTGAGTACCAAAACCTGTCCCCCCTGAGCCCCCACAGCGCCGCCTGCAGAGGGAATCCCGAGGCTTCCCCTGACCGCGACTCTTTGAACCTAAAGTCCCGACGCCTGGGAGAGACCCTGCACCCGCAGCCCCCAGGACCTGAAGGACCGGACTTTCACGGGAGAAGTGACCCCCAGGAGTCCCTCTCCCTTACCCAAGTGGAGGTTTCCCCGAGGAATCCCCCCCTTGCCTGCCTGCAGCGCTGAAGAGATCCCGAGATCTCTCATAGACTAACATTGCGAACCCGACGCTTGTTCCTGCACTGCACCCGGCCGCCCCCGCGCTGCTGAGGGTGAAATTTCCGTGTGGACTAGTGTCCCCCCCGGTGCCCTACACAACCCCCCTGGTCTGCCCTCCGAAGACGCGGGTACTTACCTGCAAGCAGACCGGAACCGGGGCACCCCCTTCTCTCCATTCTAGCCTATGTGTTTTGGGCACCACTTTGAACTCTGCACCTGACCGGCCCTGAGCTGCTGGTGTGGTGACTTTGGGGTTGCTCTGAACCCCCAACGGTGGGCTACCTTGGACCAAGAACTGAACCCTGTAAGTGTCCTACTTACCTGGTAAAACCTAACAAATACTTATCTCCCCTAGGAACTGTGAAAATTGCACTAAGTGTCCACTTTTAAAACAGCTATTTGTGAATAACTTGAAAAGTATACATGCAATTTTGATGATTTGAAGTTCCTAAAGTACTTACCTGCAATACCTTTCGAATGAGATATTACATGTAGAATTTGAACCTGTGGTTCTTAAAATAAACTAAGAAAAGATATTTTTCTATAACAAAACCTATTGGCTGGATTTGTCTCTGAGTGTGTGTACCTCATTTATTGTCTATGTGTATGTACAACAAATGCTTAACACTACTCCTTGGATAAGCCTACTGCTCGACCACACTACCACAAAATAGAGCATTAGTATTATCTCTTTTTACCACTATTTTACCTCTAAGGGGAACCCTTGGACTCTGTGCATGCTATTCCTTACTTTGAAATAGCACATACAGAGCCAACTTCCTACAGCACCACTTTGAACTCTGCACCTGACCGGCCCCGAGCTGCTGGTGTGGTAACTTTGGGGTTCCTCTGAACCCCCAACGGTGGGCTACCTTGGACCAAGAACTGAACCCTGTAAGTGTCTTACTTACCTGGTAAAACTAACAAAAACGTACCTCCCCCAGGAACTGTGAAAATGGCACTAAGTGTCCACTTTTAAAGTAGCTATTTGTGAATAACTTGAAAAGTATACATGCAATTGAAATGATTCAAAGTTCCTAATGTACTTACCTGCAATTACTTTCAAACAAGATATTACATGTTAAATTTGAACCTGTGGTTCTTAAAATAAACTAAGAAAAGATATTTTTCTATAACAAAACCTATTGGCTGGATTTGTCTCTGAGTGTGTGTACCTCATTTATTGTCTATGTGTATGTACAACAAATGCTTAACACTACTCCTTGGATAAGCCTACTGCTCGACCACACTACCACAAAATAGAGCATTAGTATTATCTCTTTTTACCACTATTTTACCTCTAAGGGGAACCCTTGGACTCTGTGCATGCTATTCCTTACTTTGAAATAGCACATACAGAGCCAACTTCCTACATTGGTGGATCAGCGGTGGGGTACAAGACTTTGCATTTGCTGGACTACTCAGCCAATACCTGATCACACGACAAATTCCAAAATTGTCATTAGAAATTGATTTTTGCAATTTGAAAAGTTTTCTAAATTCTTAAAAGACCTGCTAGGGCCTTGTGTTAGATCCTGTTTAGCATTTCTTTTAGAGTTTAAAAGTTTGTAAAAGTTTGAATTAGATTCTAGAACCAGTTGTAGATTCTTAAAAAGTATTCCAACTTTTAGAAGCAAAATGTCTAGCACAGATGTGACTGTGGTGGAACTCGACACCACACCTTACCTCCATCTTAAGATGAGGGAGCTAAGGTCACTCTGTAAAATAAAGAAAATAACAATGGGCCCCAAACCTACCAAAATACAGCTCCAGGAGCTTTTGGCAGAGTTTGAAAAGGCCAACCCCTCTGAGGGTGGCAACTCAGAGGAAGAGGATAGTGACTTGGAGGAAAATTCCCCCCTACCAGTCCTATCTAGGGAGAACAGGGTCTCTCAAACCCTGACTCCAAAAATAATAGTCAGAGATGCTGGTTCCCTCACAGGAGAGACCAACACCTCTGAAATCACTGAGGATAACTCCAGTGAAGAGGACATCCAGTTAGCCAGGATGGCCAAAAGATTGGCTTTGGAAAGACAGATCCTAGCCATAGAGAGGGAAAGACAAGAGATGGGCCTAGGACCCATCAATGGTGGCAGCAACATAAATAGGGTCAGAGATTCTCCTGACATGTTGAAAATCCCTAAAGGGATTGTAACTAAATATGAAGATGGTGATGACATCACCAAATGGTTCACAGCTTTTGAGAGGGCTTGTGTAACCAGAAAAGTGAACAGATCTCACTGGGGTGCTCTCCTTTGGGAAATGTTCACAGGAAAGTGTAGGGATAGACTCCTCACACTCTCTGGACAAGATGCAGAATCTTATGACCTCATGAAGGGTACCCTGATTGAGGGCTTTGGATTCTCCACTGAGGAGTATAGGATTAGATTCAGGGGGGCTCAAAAATCCTCGAGCCAGACCTGGGTTGACTTTGTAGACTACTCAGTAAAAACACTAGATGGTTGGATTCAAGGCAGTGGTGTAAGTAATTATGATGGGCTGTACAATTTATTTGTGAAAGAACACCTGTTAAGTAATTGTTTCAATGATAAACTGCATCAGCATCTGGTAGACCTAGGACCAATTTCTCCCCAAGAATTGGGAAAGAAGGCGGACCATTGGGTCAAGACTAGGGTGTCCAAAACTTCCACAGGGGGTGACCAAAAGAAAGGGGTCACAAAACCTCCCCAGGGGAAAGGTGGTGAGACAGCCAAAAATAAAAATAGTCAAGAGTCTTCTAAAGGCCCCCAAAAACCTGCACAGGAGGGTGGGCCCAGAGCCTCTTCACAAAACAATCCTGGGTACAAGGGTAAAAACTTTGATCCCAAAAAGGCCTGGTGTCGAAACTTTAGTCAGTCTGGACACCAAACTGGAGACAAGGCCTGTCCCAAGAAAAGTCCCACTCTAAACTCCAATCCAGGTAACACTGGAATGGCTAGTCTCCAAGTGAGATCAACAGTGTGCCCAGAGCAAATCAGGGTCCACACTGAAGCTACTCTAGTCTCTGAGGGTGGGGTGGATTTAGCCACACTAGCTGCCTGGCCGCCTAACATGCAAAAATACAGGCAGCAGCTCTTTATTAATGGGACAAGTGTAGAGGGCCTGAGGGATACAGGTGCCAGTGTCACCATGGTGACAGAGAAACTGGTTTCCCCTGGCCAATACCTGACTGGAAAAACTTATACAGTCACCAATGCTGACAATCAAACTAAAGCACATCCCATGGCAATGGTAACTTTAGAATGGGGAGGGGTCAATGGCCTGAAACAGGTGGTGGTCTCCTCAAACATCCCAGTAGACTGTCTGCTTGGAAATGACCTGGAGTCCTCAGCATGGGCTGAGGTAGAACTAAAAACCCATGCAGCCATGCTGGGTATCCCTGAACTGGTGTGTGTAAAAACAAGAGCACAATGCAAGGCACAGGGTGAAAAAGTAGAGCTGGAGTCTGGAAAAATGGCCCAGCCTACCAAGAGAAAAGGAAAGTCAGTTGGGAAACCAATTGCAACACAGTCAGAAAAAGAGAACCTCTCTTCTCAGGAAGAAGTTCTGCCCTCTGAGGGAGCTGAGCCTTTGGAGCTTGAACCTTATCAGGTTGAGCTCTTAGGCCCAGGGGGACCCTCAAGGGAGGAGCTGTGTAAGGGACAAGAAACCTGTCCCTCTCTTGAAGGCCTTAGGCAGCAAGCTGCTGAAGAGTCCAAGGGCAAGAAAAATGGAACACATAGGGTCTATTGGGAAGATGGACTCCTGTACACTGAGGCCAGAGACCCCAAACCTGGTGCCACTAGGAGAGTGGTAGTGCCTCAGTCGTTCAGAGAGTTTATTCTGACCTTGGCCCATGATATTCCCCTTGCTGGGCATTTGGGACAAACCAAGACGTGGGAGAGGTTAGTCAACCACTTCTACTGGCCCAATATGTCCCAGAAGGTTAAGGAGTTTTGCCTCTCCTGCCCCACCTGTCAATCCAGTGGTAAGACAGGTGGGCACCCAAAGGCCCCCCTCATTCCACTTCCAGTGGTGTGGGTCCCCTTTGAAAGAGTGGGTGTGGACATAGTTGGTCCACTGGAACCTCCCACAGCCTCAGGAAATATGTATATCCTAGTAGTAGTGGATCATGCTACTAGGTATCCTGAAGCTATTCCCCTTAGGTCGACTACTGCCCCTGCAGTAGCCAAGGCCCTCATTGGTATCTTTACCAGAGTGGGTTTCCCTAAGGAGGTGGTGTCTGACAGAGGTACCAACTTCATGTCAGCATACCTAAAACACATGTGGAATGAGTGTGGAGTGACTTACAAATTCACTACATAATACCATCCACAAACTAATGGCTTAGTTGAGAGATTCAACAAGACATTAAAAGGCATGATCATGGGGCTCCCAGAAAAACTCAAAAGGAGATGGGATGTCCTCTTGCCATGTCTGCTTTTTGCTTACAGAGAGGTGCCACAGAAGGGAGTAGGATTCTCACCCTTTGATCTTCTGTTTGGTCACCCTGTAAGGGGACCACTTGCTCTTGTTAAAGAAGGCTGGGAGAGACCTCTTCATGAGCCTAAACAAGACATAGTGGACTATGTAGTTGGCCTTTGTAAAGAAATGGCTCCATGTTGCAGTTACCCCCCACTTTTTGCCTGATACTGATGCTGACTTGACTGAGAAGTGTGCTGGGACCCTGCTAACCAGGCCCCAGCACCAGTGTTCCTTCACCTAAAATGTACCATTGTATCCACAATTGGCACACCCTGGCATTCAGATAAGTCCCTTGTAACTGGTACTTCTAGTACCAAGGGCCCTGATGCCAAGAAAGGTCTCTAAGGGCTGCAGCATGTCTTATGCCACCCTAGAGACCCCTCACTCAGCACAGACACACTGCTTACAAGCCTGTGTGTGCTGGTGAGAACAAAATGAGTAAGTCGACATGGCACTCCCCTCAGGGTGCCATGCCAGCCTCTCACTGCCTATGCAGTATAGGTAAGACACCCCTCTAGCAGGCCTTACAGCCCTAAGGCAGGGTGCACTATACCATAGGTGAGGGTACCAGTGCATGAGCACTGTGCCCCTACAGTGTCTAAGCAAAACCTTAGACATTGTAAGTGCAGGGTAGCCATAAGAGTATATGGTCTGGGAGTTTGTCAAACCCGAACTCCACAGCACCATAATGGCTACACTGAAAACTGGGAAGTTTGGTATCAAACTTCTCAGCACAATAAATGCACACTGATGCCAGTGTACATTTTATTGTAAAATACACCCCAGAGGGCACCTTAGAGGTGCCCCCTGAAACTTAACCGACTATCTGTGTAGGCTGACTAGTTTTAGCAGCCTGCCACAAACCGAGACATGTTGCTGGCCCCATGGGGAGAGTGCCTTTGTCACTCTGAGGCCAGTAACAAAGCCTGCACTGGGGGGAGATGCTAACACCTCCCCCAGGCAGGAATTGTCACACCTGGCGGTGAGCCTCAAAGGCTCACCTCCTTTGTGCCAACCCAGCAGGACACTCCAGCTAGTGGAGTTGCCCGCCCCCTCCGGCCAGGCCCCACTTTTGGCGGCAAGGCCGGAGAAAATAATGAGAAAAACAAGGAGGAGTCACTGGCCAGTCAGGACAGCCCCTAAGGTGTCCCGAGCTGAGGTGACTCTGACTTTTAGAAATCCTCCATCTTGCAGATGGAGGATTCCCCCAATAGGGTTAGGATTGTGACCCCCTCCCCTTGGGAGGAGGCACAAAGAGGGTGTACCCACCCTCAGGGCTAGTAGCCATTGGCTACTAACCCCCCAGACCTAAACACGCCCTTAAATTTAGTATTTAAGGGCTACCCTGAACCCTAGAAAATTAGATTCCTGCAACTACAAGAAGAAGGACTGCCTAGCTGAAAACCCCTGCAGAGGAAGACCAGAAGACGACAACTGCCTTGGCTCCAGAAACTCACCGGCCTGTCTCCTGCCTTCCAAAGATCCTGCTCCAGCGACGCCTTCCAAAGGGACCAGCGACCTCGACATCCTCTGAGGACTGCCCCTGCTTCGAAAAGACAAGAAACTCCCGAGGACAGCGGACCTGCTCC
Organism: Pleurodeles waltl; assembly: GCF_031143425.1. Classification (NCBI taxonomy): domain Eukaryota; kingdom Metazoa; phylum Chordata; class Amphibia; order Caudata; family Salamandridae; genus Pleurodeles; species Pleurodeles waltl. Next base: position 1,323,193,125 of record NC_090444.1, read on the forward strand.
AAGAAAAGCTGCAACTTTGTTTCCAGCAGCTTTAAAGAACCCTGCAAGCTCCCCGCAAGAAGCGTGAGACTTGCAACACTGCACCCGGCGACCCCGACTCGGCTGGTGGCGATCCAACACCTCAGGAGGGACCCCAGGACTACTCTGATACTGTGAGTACCAAAACCTGTCCCCCCTGAGCCCCCACAGCGCCGCCTGCAGAGGGAATCCCGAGGCTTCCCCTGACCGCGACTCTTTGAACCTAAAGTCCCGACGCCTGGGAGAGACCCTGCACCCGCAGCCCCCAGGACCTGAAGGACCGGACTTTCACTGGAGAAGTGACCCCCAGGAGTCCCTCTCCCTTGCCCAAGTGGAGGTTTCCCCGAGGAATCCCCCCCTTGCCTGCCTGCAGCGCTGAAGAGATCCCGAGATCTCTCATAGACTAACATTGCGAACCCGACGCTTGTTTCTACACTGCACCCGGCCGCCCCCGCGCCGCTGAGGGTGAAATTTCTGTGTGGACCTGTGTCCCCCCCGGTGCCCTACAAAACCCCCCTGGTCTGCCCTCCGAAGACGCGGGTACTTACCTGCAAGCAGACCGGAACCGGGGCACCCCCCTTCTCTCCATTCTAGCCTATGTGTTTTGGGCACCACTTTGAACTCTGCACCTGACCGGCCCTGAGCTGCTGGTGTGGTGACTTTGGGGTTGCTCTGAACCCCCAACGGTGGGCTACCTTGGACCAAGAACTGAACCCTGTAAGTGTCCTACTTACCTGGTAAAACTAACAAAAACTTACCTCCCCCAGGAACTGTGAAAATTGCACTAAGTGTCCACTTTTAAAACAGCTATTTGTCAATAACTTGAAAAGTATACATGCAATTTTGATGATTTGAAGTTCCTAAAGTACTTACCTGCAATACCTTTCGAATGAGATATTACATGTAGAATTTGAACCTGTGGTTCTTAAAATAAACTAAGAAAAGATATTTTTCTATATAAAAACCTATTGGCTGGATTTGTCTCTGAGTGTGTGTACCTCATTTATTGTCTATGTGTATGTACAACAAATGCTTAACACTACTCCTTGGATAAGCCTACTGCTCGACCACACTACCACAAAATAGAGCATTAGTATTATCTATTTTTACCACTACTTTACCTCTAAGGGGAACCCTTGGACTCTGTGCATGCTATTCCTTACTTTGAAATAGCACATACAGAGCCAACTTCCTACAGCCTTCGCTCTAGAATGGCAGAGTACATGGAAAAGGCAACCAAAAACCTTGAGGCCAGCCAACAGCTCCAGAAGTTTTGGTATGACCAAAAGGCTGCACTGGTTGAGTTCCAACCAGGGCAGAAGGTCTGGGTTCTGGAGCCTGTGGCTCCCAGGGCACTCCAGGACAAATGGAGTGGCCCTTACCCAGTGCTAGAAAGGAAGAGTCAGGTCACCTACCTGGTGGACCTGGGCACAAGCAGGAGCCCCAAGAGGGTGATCCATGTGAACCGCCTTAAGCTCTTCCATGACAGGGCTGATGTCAATCTGTTGATGGTAACAGATGAGGATCAGGAGGCAGAGAGTGAACCTCTACCTGATCTTCTGTCATCAGACCCAAAAGATGGCTCAGTAGATGGAGTGATCTACTCAGACACCCTCTCTGACCAACAGCAAGCTGATTGTAGGAGAGTCCTACAACAGTTTCCTGAACTCTTCTCCTTAACCCCTGGTCAGACACACCTGTGTACCCATGATGTGGACACAGGAGACAGCATGCCTGTCAAGAACAAAATTTTTAGACAGTCTGACCATGTTAAGGAAAGCATCAAGGTGGAAGTCCACAAGATGCTGGAATTGGGAGTAATTGAGCGCTCTGACAGCCCCTGGGCTAGCCCAGTGGTCTTAGTCCCCAAACCTCACACCAAAGATGGAAAGAAAGAGATGAGGTTTTGTGTGGATTACAGAGGGCTCAATTCTGTCACCAAGACAGATGCTCATCCAATTCCCAGAGCTGATGAGCTCATAGATAAATTAGGTGCTGCCAAATTCTTAAGTACCTTTGACTTGACAGCAGGGTACTGGCAAATAAAAATGGCACCTGGAGCAAAAGAGAAAACAGCATTCTCCACACCTGATGGGCATTATCAGTTTACTGTTATGCCCTTTGGTTTAAAGAATGCCCCTGCCACCTTCCAAAGGTTGGTGAATCAAGTCCTTGCTGGCTTGGAGTCCTTTAGCACAGCTTATCTTGATGATATTGCTGTCTTTAGCTCCACCTGGCAGGATCACCTGGTCCACCTGAAGAAGGTTTTGAAGGCTCTGCAATCTGCAGGCCTCTCTATCAAGGCATCCAAATGCCAGATAGGGCAGGGAACTGTGGTTTACTTGGGACACCTTGTAGGTGGAGGCCAAGTTCAGCCACTCCAACCCAAGATCCAGACTATTCTGGACTGGGTAGCTCCAAAAACCCAGACTCAAGTCAGGGCATTCCTTGGCTTGACTGGGTATTACAGGAGGTTTGTGAAGGGATATGGATCCATTGTGACAGCCCTCACTGAACTCACCTCCAAGAAAATGCCCAAGAAAGTGAACTGGACTGTGGAATGCCAACAGGCCTTTGACACCCTGAAACAAGCAATGTGCTCAGCACCAGTTCTAAAAGCTCCAGATTATTCTAAGCAGTTCATTGTGCAGACAGATGCCTCTGAACATGGGATAGGGGCAGTTTTGTCCCAAACAAATGATGATGGCCTTGACCAGCCTGTTGCTTTCATTAGCAGGAGGTTACTCCCCAGGGAGCAGCGTTGGAGTGCCATTGAGAGGGAGGCCTTTGCTGTGGTTTGGTCCCTGAAGAAGCTGAGACCATACCTCTTTGGGACTCACTTCCTAGTTCAAACTGACCACAGACCTCTCAAATGGCTGATGCAAATGAAAGGTGAGAATCCTAAACTGTTGAGGTGGTCCATCTCCCTACAGGGAATGGACTTTATAGTGGAACACAGACCTGGGACTGCCCATGCCAATGCAGATGGCCTTTCCAGGTTCTTCCACTTAGAAAATGAAGACTCTCTTGGGAAAGGTTAGTCTCATCCTCTTTCGTTTGGGGGGGGGGGTTGTGTAAGGAAATGCCTCCTTGGCATGGTTGCCCCCTGACTTTTTGCCTTTGCTGATGCTATGTTTACAATTGAAAGTGTGCTGAGGCCTGCTAACCAGGCCCCAGCACCAGTGTTCTTTCCCTAACCTGTACTTTTGTATCCACAATTGGCAGACCTTGGCATCCAGATAAGTCCCTTGTAACTGGTACTTCTAGTACCAAGGGCCCTGATGCCAAGGAAGGTCTCTAAGGGCTGCAGCATGTCTTATGCCACCCTGGAGACCTCTCACTCAGCACAGACACACTGCTTGCCAGCTTGTGTGTGCTAGTGAGGACAAAACGAGTAAGTCGACATGGCACTCCCCTCAGGGTGCCATGCCAGCCTCTCACTGCCTATGCAGTATAGGTAAGACACCCCTCTAGCAGGCCTTACAGCCCTAAGGCAGGGTGCACTATACCATAGGTGAGGGTACCAGTGCATGAGCATGGTACCCCTACAGTGTCTAAACAAAACCTTAGACATTGTAAGTGCAGGGTAGCCATAAGAGTATATGGTCTGGGAGTTTGTCAAACACGAACTCCACAGCACCATAATGGCTACACTGAAAACTGGGAAGTTTGGTATCAAACTTCTCAGCACAATAAATGCACACTGATGCCAGTGTACATTTTATTGCAAAATACACCCCAGAGGGCACCTTAGAGGTGCCCCCTGAAACTTAACCGACTGTCTGTGTAGGCTGACTAGTTCCAGCAGCCTGCCACACTAGAGACATGTTGCTGGCCCCATGGGGAGAGTGCCTTTGTCACTCTGAGGCCAGTAACAAAGCCTGCACTGGGTGGAGATGCTAACACCTCCCCCAGGCAGGAGCTGTAACACCTGGCGGTGAGCCTCAAAGGCTCACCCCTTTGTCACAGCCCAGCAGGGCACTCCAGCTTAGTGGAGTTTCCCGCCCCCTCCGGCCACGGCCCCCACTTTTGGCGGCAAGGCTGGAGGGAACAAAGAAAGCAACAAGGAGGAGTCACTGGCCAGTCAGGACAGCCCCTAAGGTGTCCTGAGCTGAGGTGACTCTAACTTTTAGAAATCCTCCATCTTGCAGATGGAGGATTCCCCCAATAGGGTTAGGATTGTGACCCCCTCCCCTTGGGAGGAGGCACAAAGAGGGTGTACCCACCCTCAGGGCTAGTAGCCATTGGCTACTAACCCCCCAGACCTAAACACGCCCTTAAATTTAGTATTTAAGGGCTACCCTGAACCCTAGAAAATTAGATTCCTGCGACAACAAGAAGAAGGACTGCCCAGCTGAAAACCCCTGCAGAGGAAGATCAGAAGACAACAACTGCCTTGGCTCCAGAAACTCACCGGCCTGTCTCCTGCCTTCCAAAGAACTCTGCTCCAGCGACGCCTTCCAAAGGGACCAGCGACCTCTGAATCCTCTGAGGACTGCCCTGCTTCGACGACGACCAGAAACTCCCGAGGACAGCGGACCTGCTCCAAAAAGACTGCAACTTTGTTTCAAGGAGCAGCTTTAAAGACCCCTGCAACTCCCCGCAAGAAGCGTGAGACTTGCAGCACTGCACCTGGCGACCCCGACTCGGCTGGTGGAGAACCAACACCTCAGGGAGGACCCCCGGACTACTCTCCGACTGTGAGTACCAAAACCTGTCCCCCCTGAGCCCCCACAGCGCCGCCTGCAGAGGGAATCCCGAGGCTTCCCCTGACCGCGACTCTCTGAAACCTAAGTCCCGACGCCTGAAAAAGACCCTGCACCCGCAGCCCCCAGGACCTGAAGGACCGGACTTTCACTGGAGAAGTGACCCCCAGGAGTCCCTCTCCCTTGCCCAAGTGGAGGTTTCCCCAAGGAAGCCCCCCCTTGCCTGCCTGCAGCGCTGAAGAGATCCGTTGATCTCTCATAGACTAACATTGCAAACCCGACGCTTGTTTCTACACTGCACCCGGCCGCCCCCGCGCTGCTGAGGGTGAAATTTCTGTGTGGGCTTGTGTCCCCCCCGGTGCCCTACAAAACCCCCCTGGTCTGCCCTCCGAAGACGCGGGTACTTACCTGCAAGCAGACCGGAACCGGGGCACCCCCTTCTCTCCATTCTAGCCTATGCGTTTTGGGCACCACTTTGAACTCTGCACCTGACCGGCCCGAGCTGCTGGTGTGGTAACTTTGGGGTTGCTCTGAACCCCCAACGGTGGGCTACCTTGGACCAAGAACTGAACCCTGTAAGTGTCTTACTTACCTGGTAAAACTAACAAAAACTTACCTCCCCCAGGAACTGTGAAAATTGCACTGTGTCCACTTTTAAAGTAGCTATTTGTGAATAACTTGAAAAGTATACATGCAATTGAAATGATTCAAAGTTCCTAATGTACTTACCTGCAATACCTTTCAAACAAGATATTACATGTTAGTTTATTTTAAGAACCACAGGTTCAAATTTAAGAAAAGATATTTTTCTATAACAAAACCTATTGGCTGGATTTGTCTCTGAGTGTGTGTACCTCATTTATTGTCTATGTGTATGTACAACAAATGCTTAACACTACTCCTTGGATAAGCCTACTGCTCGACCACACTACCACAAAATAGAGCATTGGTATTATCTCTTTTTAACACTATTTTACCTCTAAGGGGAACCCTTGGACTCTGTGCATGCTATTCCTTACTTTGAAATAGCACATACAGAGCCAACTTCCTACACTAGGGCTGCAGAATTCCACAATGTCCAACTGCATTCCGATCCTATAGAGGATGATTTTTTATTTAACACCCTCTCGGCTACACATAGCCAATATCAATGTCTCCCAATGCTACCAGGGATGTTACGGCACGCAAAACAAATTTTTGAAGAGCCCGTAAAATCAAGAGCCATCACCCCAAGGGTGGATAAGAAATACAAACCACCACCCACAGACCCAGTGTTTATTACTTCACAGTTACCACCTGACTCCGTAGTAGTAGGGGCAGCTCGCAAGAGAGCAAATTCCCATACATCTGGCGACGCCCCACCTCCGGACAAAGAAAGCAGAAAATTTGATGCGGCAGGAAAAAGAGTAGCATCACAGGCAGCCAACCAGTGGCGCATCGCAAATTCTCAAGCGCTGCTGGCCAGATATGACCGCGCACACTGGGATGAGATGCAACTTCTCGTAGACCATCTTCCCCAGGAATACCAAAAAAGGGCGCAGCAAATAGTTGAAGAGGGACAAACAATCTCAAACAATCAAATCCGCTCTTCACTGGACGCAGCCGATACTGCAGCGAGAACAGTCAACACTGCTGTCACCATAAGGAGACACGCTTGGCTCCGCACTTCAGGCTTCAAACCTGAAATCCAGCAGGCTGTCCTTAATATGCCCTTCAACGAGAAACAACTTTTTGGCCCTGAAGTGGACACAGCCATTGAAAAACTCAAAAAGGACACAGACACGGCCAAAGCCATGGGCGCACTCTACTCCCCGCAGAGCAGAGGCTCTTTTAGAAAAACTCCATTTAGAGGGGGGTTTCGTGGCCAACCCACAGACACCACCAGCCAACAAACAAGAACCACACCATATCAGGGTTCATTTCAAAGGGGAGGTTTCAGGGGATATAGAGGGGGTCAATTCCCAAGGAGTAGGGGAAGATTCCAGACTCCAAAAACACCTCCACCAAAACAGTGACTTTCAAGTCACACAACCCCTTCACTCAACACCAGTGGGGGGAAGACTAAGCCAATTCTACCAATCTTGGCAGCAGATTACAACAGACAATTGGGTATTAGCAATAATCCAACATGGCTATTGCATAGAATTCCACAAATTCCCACCAAACATCCCTCCAAAAACACGCAAAATGTCACCACAACATTTAGAACTTTTAGGACTAGAAGTTCAAGCACTACTGCAAAAGGATGCCATAGAGTTAGTACCAGTACAACAAAAAAACACAGGAGTTTACTCCCTGTACTTTCTAATTCCAAAAAAAGACAAAACATTAAGACCAATATTAGATCTCAGGACACTAAATACCTACATCATATCGGACCACTTTCACATGGTCACACTACAAGACATCATTCCACTGCTCAAACAGCAAGATTACATGACCACATGCGTACTTTCATATACCGATACACCCTTCTCACAGAAAGTACCTAAGGTTCGTATTCAAAGGAATACATTACCAATTCAAAGTGTTGCCATTCGGAATAACAACTGCACCAAGAGTGTTCACAAAATGTCTAGCAGTAGTAGCAGCACATATCAGGAGACAACAGATACATGTGTTTCCTTACCTGGACGATTGGCTAATCAAGACCAACACAGTAAAAAAGTGCACAAACGACACCACATATGTCATACAAACCCTTCACAAACTGGGTTTCTCCATCAACTATACAAAATCACACCTCGAACCGTGTCAGACACAACAATATCTAGGAGCAACCATCAACACATCAAAGGGAATTGCCACTCCAAGTCCACAAAGAGTGCAAGCATTCCACAAGGTAATAAGTGCTATGTTTCCAAACCAAAAGATACAAGCAAAATTTGTGCTAAAACTTCTAGGCATGATGTCATCATGCATAGCCATTGTCCCAAACGCAAGACTACACATGCGACCCTTACAACAGTGCCTAGCATCACAATGGTCACAGGCACAGGGTCAACTTCAAAATCTGGTGTTGGTAGACCGCCAAACATACCTCTCGCTTCTATGGTGGAACAGCAACAATTTAAACAAAGGGCGGACATTTCAGGACCCAGTGCCTCAATACGTTATAACAACAGATGCTTCCATGACAGGGTGGGGAGCACACCTCAATCACCACAGCATTCAAGGACAATGGGATGTACACCAAAAAAAAAAATTCATATCAATTACCTAGAACTGTTAGCAGTATTTCTAGCGTTAAAAGCCTTTCAACCCATAATAACACACAAATACATTCTTGTCAAAACAGACAACATGACAACAATGTATTATTTAAACAAACAAGGAGGAACACACTCAGCACAATTGTGCCTCCTAACACAAAAAATATGGCAGTGGGCGATTCACAACAACATTCGCCTAATAGCACAATTTATTCCAGGGATCCAAAACCAACTAGCAGACAACCTTTCGCGAGACCACCAACAAGTCCACGAATGGGAAATTCACCCCCAAGTTCTGAACAAGTACTTTCAAATTTGGGGAACACCCCAGATAGATTTGTTCGCAACAAAAGAAAACGCAAAATGCCAAAACTTCGCATCCAGGTACCCACACCGCGAATCACAAGGCAATGCTCTATGGATGAGTTGGTCAGGGATATTTGCATACGCTTTTCCCCCTCTCCCTCTCCTTCCATATCTAGTAAACAAGTTGAGTCAAAACCAACTCAAACTCATACTGTAGGAAGTTGGCTCTGTATGTGCTATTTCAAAGTAAGGAATAGCATGCACAGAGTCCAAGGGTTCCCCTTAGAGGTAAAATAGTGGTAAAAAGAGATAATACTAATGCTCTATTTTGTGGTAGTGTGGTCGAGCAGTAGGCTTATCCAAGGAGTAGTGTTAAGCATTTGTTGTACATACACATAGACAATAAATGAGGTACACACACTCAGAGACAAATCCAGCCAATAGGTTTTGTTATAGAAAAATATCTTTTCTTAGTTTATTTTAAGAACCACAGGTTCCAATTTAACATGTAATATCTTGTTTGAAAGGTATTGCAGGTAAGTACATTAGGAACTTTGATTCATTTCAATTGCATGTATACTTTTCAAGTTATTCACAAATAGCTATTTCAAAAGTGGACACAGTGCAATTTTCACAGTTCCTGGGGGAGGTAAGTATTTGTTACTTTTACCAGGTAAGTAAGACACTTACAGGGTTCAGTTCTTGGTCCAAGGTAGCCCACCGTTGGGGGTTCAGAGCAACCCCAAAGTTACCACACCAGCAGCTCAGGGCCGGTCAGGTGCAGAGTTCAAAGTGGTGCCCAAAACGCATAGGCTTCAATGGAGAGAAGGGGGTGCCCCGGTTCCAGTCTGCCAGCAGGTAAGTACCCGCGTCTTCGGAGGGCAGACCAGGGGGGTTTTGTAGGGCACCGGGGGGGACACAAGCCCACACAGAAATTTCACCCTCAGCGGCGTGGCGGCGGCCGGGTGCAGTGTTAGAACAAGCGTCGGGTTCGCAATGGAAGTCAATAAGAGATCATGGCATCTCTTCAGCGCTGCAGGCAGGCAAGGGGGGGCTTCCTCGGGGAAACCTCCACTTGGGCAAGGGAGAGGGACTCCTGGGGGTCACTTCTGCAGTGAAAGTCCGGTCCTTCCGGTCCTGGGGGCTGCGGGTGCAGGGTCTTTTCCAGGCGTCGGGACTTAGGTTTCAGAGAGTCGCGGTCAGGGGAAGCCTCGGGATTCCCTCTGCAGGCGGCGCTGTGGGGGCTCAGGGGGGACAGGTTTTGGTACTCACAGTCGTAGAGTAGTCCGGGGGTCCTCCCTGAGGTGTTGGTTCTCCACCAGCCGAGTCGGGGTCGCCGGGTGCAGTGTTGCAAGTCTCACGCTTCTTGCGGGGAGATTGCAGGGGTCTTTAAAGCTGCTCCTTTGGATAAAGTTGCAGTCTCTTTGGAGCAGGTCCGCTGTCCTCGGGAGTTTCTTGTCGTCGTCGAAGCAGGGCAGTCCTCAGAGGATTCAGAGGTCGCTGGTCCCTTTGGAAGGCGTCGCTGGAGCAGAGTTGTTTGGAAGGCAGGAGACAGGCCGGTGAGTTTCTGGAGCCAAGGCAGTTGTTGTCTTCTGGTCTTCCTCTGCAGGGGTTTTCAGCTAGGCAGTCCTTCTTCTTGTAGTTGCAGGAATCTCCTTTTCTAGGGTTCAGGGTAGCCCTTAAATACTAAGTTTAAGGGCGTGTTTAGGTCTGGGGGGTTAGTAGCCAATGGCTACTAGCCCTGAGGGTGGGTACACCCTCTTTGTGCCTCCTCCCAAGGGGAGGGGGTTACAATCCTAACCCTATTGGGGGAATCCTCCATCTGCAAGATGGAGGATTTCTAAAAGTTAGTCACCTCAGCTCAGGACACCTTAGGGGCTGTCCTGACTGGCCAGTGACTCCTCCTTGTTATTCTCATTATTTTCTCCGGCCTTGCCGCCAAAAGTGGGGGCCGGGGCCGGAGGGGGCGGGCAACTCCACTAGCTGGAGTGTCCTGCGGTGCTGTGACAAAGGGGTGAGCCTTTGAGGCTCACCGCCAGGTGTTACAGCTCCTGCCTGGGGGAGGTGTTAGCATCTCCACCCAGTGCAGGCTTTGTTTCTGTCCTCAGAGAGCACAAAGGCTCTCACCGCATGAGGTCAGACACTCGTCTCTCAGCAGCAGGCTGGCACAGACCAGTCAGTCCTGCACTGAACAATTGGGTAAAATACAGGGGGTATCTCTAAGATGCCCTCTGTGTGCATTTTTTAATAAATCCCACACTGGCATCAGTGTTGGTTTATTATTCTGAGAAGTTTGATACTAAACTTCCCAGTATTCAGTGTAGCCATTATGGAGCTGTGGAGATCGTTTTTGACAGACTCCCAGCCCATATACTCTTATGGCTACCCTGCACTTACAATGTCTAAGGTTTTGCTTAGACACTGTAGGGGCATAGTGCTCATGCACATATGCCCTCACCTGTGGTATAGTGCACCCTGCCTTAGGGCTGTAAGGCCTACTAGAGGGGTGACTTACCTATGCCACAGGCAGTGGGAGGTTGGCATGGCACCCTGAGGGGAGTGCCATGTCGACTTAGTCATTTTCTCCCCATCAGCACACACAAGCTGGCAAGCAGTGTGTCTGTGCTGAGTGAGGGGTCCCTAGGGTGGCATAAGACATGCTGCAGCCCTTAGAGACCTTCCCTGGCATCAGGGCCCTTGGTATCAGGGGTACCAGTTACAAGGGACTTACCTAGGTGCCAGGGTTGTGCCAATTGTGGAAACAATGGTACATTTTAGGTGAAAGAACACTGGTGCTGGGGCCTGGTTAGCAGGGTCCCAGCACACTTCTCAGTCAAGTCAGCATCAGTATCAGTCAAAAAGTGGGGGGTAACTGCAACAGGGAGCCATTTCTTTACACATACTGATAGCACCCACATGGGCAAGACAACCTTGGTATACAACTCTACTAGACCTTTCACTAGTACCGCATGTCAAACTACCCAACAGACCAGATCTGTTAACACAACACAAACAACAGATCAGGCATCCAAACCCAGCATCATTGAATCTGGCAATTTGGCTCCTGAAATCCTAGAATTCGGACACTTAGACCTCACACAAGAATGCATGGAGGTCATAAAACAAGCTAGAAAAGCTTCCACTAGACACTGCTATGCATCTAAGTGGAAAAGATTTGTTTGCTACTGCCATACCAATCAAATCCAACCATTGCATGCCTCTACAAAGGACATAGTGGGATACTTACTACATTTGCAAAAAGCGAATCTCGCTTTTTCATCTGTACAAATACACCTCGCAGCAATATCTGCTTACCTACAAACTACTCATTCATCGTCTCTATTTAGAATACCAGTTATTAAAGCATTCATGGAAGGGCTAAAAAGAATTATACCACCAAGAACACCACCAGTTCCTTCATGGAACCTTAACATCGTCTTAACAAGACTCATGGGTCCACCTTTCGAACCCATGCATTCCTGTGAAATGCAATATCTAACCTGGAAAGTCGCATTTCTCATTGCAATCACATCCCTCAGAAGAGTAAGTGAAATACAGGCATTTACCATACAAGAACCTTTTATTCAAATACACAAAAATAAAATAGTTCTAAGAACAAATCCAAAATTTCTACCAAAAGTAATCTCACCATTCCATTTAAATCAAACAGTAGAATTGCCAGTGTTCTTCCCACAACCAGATTCCGTGGCTGAAAGGGCACTACATACATTAGACATCAAAAGAGCACTAATGTACTACATTGACAGAACAAAGCTAATCAGGAAAACAAAACAACTGTTCATAGCTTTTCAAAAACCACACATAGGAAATCCAATCTCTAAACAAGGCATTGCTAGATGGATAGTCAGATGTATTCAAACATGCTATCTTAAAGCCAAAAGAGAATTGCCTATTACACCAAAGGCACACTCAACCAGAAAGAAAGGTGCTACAATGGCCTTTCTAGGAAACATTCCTATGAGCGAAATATGTAAGGCTGCAACCTGGTCTACGCCTCATACATTTACTAAACACTACTGTGTAGACGTACTAAATGCACAACAAGCTACAGTGGGCCAAGCTGTACTAAGAACATTATTCCAAACTACTTCAACTCCTACAGGCTAAACCACCGCTTTTAGGGGAGGTAACTGCTTTATAGTCTATGCAAAACATGTGTATCTGCAGCAACATATGCCATCGAACTGAAAATGTCACTTACCCAGTGTACATCTGTTCGTGGCATTAGTCGCTGCAGATTCACATGTGCCCTCCCGCCTCCCCGGGAAGCCTGTAGCCGTTTAGAAGTAGATCTTAAATCTTAAACATTTGTACATTTGTAAATAATTATTATAAACTTTTTATGTACATACGTATTCACTCCATTGCATGGGCACTATTTATAGCAAACAACTCCATCCTCACCCTCTGCGGGGAAAACAATCTAAGATGGAGTCGACGCCCATGCGCAATGGAGCCGAAGAGGGAGGAGTCCTTCGGTCCCGTGACCAAAAAAGACTTCTTCGAAGAAAAACAACTTGTAATACTCCGAGCCCAACACCAGGCAGCGGACTGTGCAAAACATGTGAATCTGCAGCGACTAATGCCACGAACAGATGTACACTGGGTAAGTGACATTTTCATTTGAACCTCGAGCAGTGATTGGCTGTCCGCACGGGCATGGGGCTTCCCTTAATATTGTGATCTCTCTAGTTGTTTGACTGGTCGACTTAATGACCTGTCCGTTTTTTTGCATATAAAACCATCAGGTGCTCTGCTCCATCTTTCACTGATGATACTTTTAGATTGCAGTCAGTCGCAGAGTGTGCACAGTAATTGTGAGTTTTCATGTTTAACTTGTAGGCTATATTTTTCAAATGTACCGCCTCTAAGTTGTGCTCTTTTATCTAGTAAGCTTTCTGTTCCTCTCCTTAATTCTTCACTCTGCTATTCCTTTCCCCCAGCCTTCGCGCCCTCAGGCAAATGAGTAGTGTGACTTAACTATTTGTCAGTGCCCCCTATATTTATTCTTACTTTGCTCGTTGCGTCTACCTTTCAGTTGTTCCTTTGTGACTTACAGGATTGAAGTGCCAATGTCTTAAGCCATGCCCATTCATGTTTCTCGGTCATGTGTTGTGCTCCTCCATCCTCGTTCCCTATCACCCATTGATTGCTGCCACTATGGGCCCGTCTGGCGATGATGATACACTTGCCCTCACTGAGAGCGAATGTTCGATTATGAGAAACCTACCATGTACTCATTGACCCTGAGCTGGACAGGGGCCCGTACAACATATTGCAGGTATACCTAGAAGCTACTATAGGTGTATTTGCAAGTAGAGCTTCCTGAGTGGGGCAAAAGGAGAGACGTTTGTGCTCTTCTCCTCTCTCAGTCTGTTCAGATTTGCTTTAGTTTCCAGCGCCAGTGAGGTAGGGATTTGCAAGGGTGATGAGTATTTACTGTTTCTTTCAACTCATCTACTAAATGGTGCCTAAAATACTGTCTTCTCATTTAGGAATGATGGCCCAAAGAAGGCTGCTGTTGTCTTAGCTACTTTTCCGAAAGGTAAGCAACCTTTTCAAGCTGGCCATTTATATTTTGTTGCTTAAATGTATTTTATTGTGCAACGTGGTGTGCTTTTCACATAGCCTTCTTAAGGCTTGGATCTCCATGCTTTGGGAACTATATGTGTGCCATAGCTTAACTCTTTATTTTGGGGGAACTTTTCTGGTCAGTATTTTGTTGGATATGCTCCTTATTTGAAAGACTGATTTGTCTATACTGCTTTTAGGAAGCACAGGTTCACTGTCTGATCGAAAAAGGTGGACTACGCTCCTGTACATGTGGTGTAAAAGCTAAAGTCAGTCTGAGTAATGATGAGATAATCCAGAAGCTGACTTCATGAGGAGAATTCATACAGATCTGACTCCTGAAATCTGTTTGGCTTTGTACACATGGCTATTGCTTACCGATTGCAACTAAGTGGAGTTCTCATAAAGATCAGATATGGTGGTTCTTGTGAATAGGGCAGTGATTAGACCTAAAGTGTGCTTTTAAAGGTTGACGCACTTTATGCAGCAACAATTGCTACAATGTTCCGTTTGTATTGACCACATGTAGAAGCTTATTGATTATCAAATGGCTCTTGTTGTTTTATTTGCCAAGCTCGTATACTGTGGTGGTTAACCCAAACATTTGTCCCAAATCTCAAATCATAGACATTAATTCCTAAGAACAATTCCGTTGATCTTTGTCAGACGTACAAGATGCGTCAGTTAATGCTATCACCAAACCACCAAATCTAATGGCCAAAATGCCCCTAGTAAGACCTCAAGAACTTGCAGTTCTGTCTTGTCACAGTCATACTACTATCTTTCAGCACCCCATGCACTCTAGCTAATATTCTATTGTATTCCTCTGCACTTTTGGCATGAATTCAGTTATGGTCCTGAAAGCTTTTACTGGCTGGAGATTTTATATTGGCTGCAGTATTAACATTTGAAAAATAGTAATCTCGAATGTGACTCAGAATGATATATGCAAATATGTATAAGCACCAAATGGTGTAACAAAGGTAGTCAAGTTTTGAGAATTGGCGTCAAGTGTCTCTGAATGATGTGCTGCATTAATACGTGTATTGTTGTAACATACCTGGCATCACTCATTGTGTCTAACATTTCTGGTATTTTGGAAAGTGGATGATGATAAGTACACTATTCTTGTTCAGTGAGTGCCAGTGAACCCACTCCTCTTTTCGCCTTCACTAAGGCAGCAGAAATCAACTGTGATAGAGCAACAGGCTTAATAATCTCTTGGTCACACATCACCCAAAAGCTCCCTCATTTCACCCCTAAGATTAAGTTGCACATCTCTTGTGTTCAACAGGATGGCACCTTTCTGCAAAATGTGTGCTCAAAACCTTTTATACAAAGAACTTTGTCATAGAAAACATCTCCAAAACATTTCAAAATATATTTCACTGGCAGAGGCATTTATCTGCTCCACCAGCAACACTTTGTTTCTGTACGTGATGTCAGTGTGGTCCCTAATCAACCCACGTAATTAGGTGTGTGTTGTCAGATACATTATTGTGTAACTTCCCCTGTCCTTAATCTCCTAATTGGTCTTCATACTAGCCCTAAATATTGATGTAGTACTCAGCAAACGCTACACACTTAAGATAGGCGGTCTTCAACGGCACATTCATCAGAAATTCTTTGAACATGCATTGAGATAAAATAGTTGTTGGTAAAGCTGAATCAGTTATACCTCTTTGTAGGAAGTTGGCTCTGTATGTGCTATTTCAAAGTAAGGAATAGCATGCACAGAGTCCAAGGGTTCCCCTTAGAGGTAAGATAGTGGCAAAAATAGATCATACTAATGCTCTATTTTGTGGTAGTGTGGTCGAGCAGTAGGCTTATCAAAGGAGTAGTGTTAAGCATTTGTTGTACATACACACAGGCAATAAATGAGGAACACACACTCAGAGACAAATCCAGCCAATAGGTTTTTGTTACAAAATAATATCTTTTCTTAGTTTATTTTAAGAACCACAGGTTCAAAATTCTACATGTAATATCTCATTTGAAAGGTATTGCAGGTAAGTACTTTAGGAACTTTGAATAATTACAGTAGCATATATACTTTTCACATAAAACACCAATAGCTGTTTTAAAAGTGGACACTTAGTGCAATTTTCACAGTTCCTGGGGGAGGTAAAGTATTGTTAGTTTTAGCAGGTAAGTAAATTACCTACAGGGTTCAGTTTTGAGTCCAAGGTAGCCCACCGTTGGGGGTTCAGAGCAACCCCAAAGTTACCACACCAGCAGCTCAGGGCCGGTCAGGTGCAGAGGTCAAAGAGGTGCCCAAAACACATAGGCTTCAATGGAGAGAAGGGGGTGCCCCGGTTCCAGTCTGCCAGTAGGTAAGTCCCGCGTCTTCGGAGGGCAGACCAGGGGGGTTTTGTAGGGCACTGGGGGGGGGGGGGGGGGGGCACAAGTCCACACAAAAAGTACACCCTCGCGGGGGAGGCCGGGTGCAGTGTGCAAACAAGCGTTGGGTTCTCTGTAGATTTCAATGGGAGACCAAGGGGTCTCTTCAGCGGTGCAGGCAGGCAAGGGGGGTGCTCCTCGGGGTAGCCACCACCTGGGCAGGGGAGAGGGCCTCCTGGGGGGTCACTCCTGCACAGAAGTTGCGTTCCTTCAGGTGCTGGGGGCTGCGGGTGCAGGGTCTTTTCCAGCCGTCGGGACTTTAGGTTCAGGCAGTCGCGGTCAGGGGGAGCCTCGGGATTTCCTCTGCAGGCGTCGCTGTGGGGGCCCAGGGGGGACAACTTTGGTTACTCACGGTCTCGGAGTCGCCGGAGGGTCCTCCCTGAGGTGTTGGTTCTCCACCAGTCGAGTCGGGGTCGCCGGGTGCAGTGTTGCAAGTCTCACGCTTCTTGCGGGGATTTGCAGGGGTCTTTAAATCTGCTCCTCTGTAACAAAGTTGCAGTTCTTTTGGAACAGTGCCGCTGTCCTCGGGAGTTTCTTGTCTTTCTTGAAGCAGGGCAGTCCTCTGAGGATTCAGGGGTCGCTGGTCCTTGGGAAAGCGTCGCTGGAGCAGGTTTCTTTGGAAGGCAGGAGACAGGCCGGTAGGTCTGGGGCCAAAGCAGTTGGTGTCTTCTTTTCTTCTTCTGCAGGGGTCTTTCAGCTCAGCAGTCCTCTTCTTCTTGTAGTTGCAAGAATCTAAATCTTTAGGTTCAGGGAAGCCCTTAAATACTAAATTTAAGGGCGTGTTTAGGTCTGGGGGGTTAGTAGCCAATGGCTACTAGCCCTGAGGGTGGGTACACCCTCTTTGTGCCTCCTCCCAAGGGGAGGGGGGTCACATCCCTAATCCTATTGGGGGAATCCTCCATCTACAAGATGGAGGATTTCTAAAAGTTAGTCACTTCAGCTCAGGACACCTTAGGGGCTGTCCTGACTGGCCAGTGACTCCTCCTTGTTATTCTCATTATTTCCCCCGGCCTTGCCGCCAAAAGTGGGGCCGTGGCCGGAGGGGGCGGGTAACTCCACTAGCTGGAGTGCCCTGTGGTGCTGGAAAAAAGGGGGTGAGCCTTTGAGGCTCACCGCCAGGTGTTACAGCTCCTGCCTGGGGGAGGTGTTAGCATCTCCACCCAGTGCAGGCTTTGTTACTGGCCTCAGAGTGACAAAGGCACTCTGCCCATGGGGCCAGCAACATGTCTCGGTTGTGGCAGGCTGCTGGAACCAGTCAGCCTACACAGATAGTCGGTTAAGGTTTCAGGGGGCACCCCTAAGGTGCCCTCTGGGGTGTATTTTACAATAAAATGTACACTGGCATCAGTGTGCATTTATTGTGCTGAGAAGTTTGATAGCAAACTTCCCAGTTTTCAGTGTAGCCATTATGGTGCTGTGGAGTTCGTGTAAAACAGGCTCCCAGACCATATACTCTTATGGCTACCCTGCACTTACAATGTCTAAGGTTTTGCTTAGACACTGTAGGGGCACAGTGCTCATGCACTGGTGCCCTCACCTATGGTATAGTGCACCCTGCCTTAGGGCTGTAAGGCCTGCTAGAGGGGTGACTTATCTATACTTGCATAGGCAGTGAGAGGCTGGCATGGCACCCTGAGGGGAGTGCCATGTCGACTTACTCATTTTGTTCTCACCAGCACACACAAGCTGGCAAGCAGTGTGTCTGTGCTGAGTGAGGGGTCTCCAGGGTGGCATAAGACATGCTGCAGCCCTTAGAGACCTTCCTAGGCATCAGGTCCCTTGGTACCAGGGGTACCATTTACAAGGGACTTATCTGGATACCAGGGTGTGCCAATTGTGGATACAAAAGTACAGGTTAGGGAAAGAACACTGGTGCTGGGGCCTGGTTAGCAGGCCTCAGCACACTTTCAATTCAAAACATAGCATCAGCAAAGGCAAAAAGTCAGGGGGTAACCATGCCAAGGAGGCATTGCCTTACTCAATCCCCTGTAGGGAGATGGACCACCTCAACAGTTCTGGATTTTCACCTTTCATTTGCATCAGCCATCTGAGACGTCTGTGGTCAGTTTGAACTAGGAAGTGAGTACCAAAGAGGTATGGTCTCAGCTTCTTCAGGGACCAAACCACGGCAAAGGCCTCCCTCTCAATGGCACTCCAACGCTGCTCCCTGGGGAGTAACCTCCTGCTAATGAAAGCAACAGGCTGGTCAAGGCCATCATCATTTGTTTGGGACAAAACTGCCCCTATCCCATGTTCAGAGGCATCTGTTTGCACAATGAATTGCTTGGAGTAATCTGGAGCTTTTAGAACTGGTGCTGTGCATATAGCTTGCTTCAGGGTGTCTAAGGCCTTTTGGCATTCTACAGTCCAGTTTACTTTCTTGGGCATTTTCTTGGAGGTGAGTTCTGTGAGGGCTGTCACAATGGATCCATACCCCTTCACAAACCTCCTATAGTACCCAGTCAAGCCAAGGAATGCCCTGACTTGAGTCTGGGTTTTTGGAGCTGCCCAGTCCAGAATAGTCTGGATCTTAGGCTGGAGTGACTGAACTTGGCCTCCACCTACAAGGTGTCCCAAGTAAACCACAGTTCCCTGCCCTATCTGGCATTTGGATGCCTTGATAGAGAGGCCTGCTGATTGCAGAGCCTTCAAAACCTTCTTCAGGTGGACCAGGTGATCCTGCCAGTTGGAGCTTAAGACAGCAATATCATGAAGATAAGCTGCACTAAAGGACTCCAAGCCAGCAAGGACTTGATTCACCAACCTTTGGAAGGTGGCAGGGGCATTCTTTAAACCAAAGGGCATAACAGTAAACTGAAAATGCCCATCAGGTGTGGAGAATGCTGTTTTCTCTTTTGCTCCAGGTGCCATTTTGATTTGCCAGTACCCTGCTTTTAAGTCAAAGGTACTTAAGAATTTGGCAGCACCTAATTTGTCAATCAGCTCGTCAGCTCTAGGAATGGGATGGGCATCTGTCTTGGTGACAGAATTAAGACCTCTGTAGTCCACACAAAACCTCATCTCTCTCTTTCCATCTTTGGTGTGAGGTTTGGGGACTAAGACCACTGGGCTAGCCCAGGGGCTGTCAGAGTGCTCAATTACTCTTGTCTTATGCCACCCTAGGGACCCCTCACTCAGCACAGACACACTGCTTGCCAGCTTGTGTGTGCTGGTGGGGAGAAAATGACTAAGTCGACATGGCACTCCCCTCAGGGTGCCATGCCAACCTCACACTGCCTGTGGCATAGGTAAGTCACCCCTCTAGTAGGCCTTACAGCCCTAAGGCAGGGTGCACTATACCACAGGTGAGGGCATATGTGCATGAGCACTATGCCCATACAGTGTCTAAGCAAAACCTTAGACATTTTAAGTGCAGGGTAGCCATAAGAGTGTATGGGCTGGGAGTCTGTCAAAAACGAACTCCACAGCTCCATAATGGCTACACTGAATACTGGGAAGTTTAGTATCAAACTTCTCAGAATAATAAACCCACACTAATGCCAGTGTTGGATTTATTAAAAAATGCACATAGAGGGCATCTTAGAGATGTCCCCTGTATTTTTCCCAATTGTTCAGTGCAGGACTGACTGGTCTCTGCCAGCCTGCTGCTGAGAGACGAGTTTCTGACCCCATGCGGTGAGAGCCTTTGTGCTCTCTGAGGACAGAAACAAAGCCTGCTCTGGGTGGAGGTGCTTCACACCTCCCCCCAGCAGGAACTGTAACACCTAGCAGTGAGCTTCAAAGGCTCAAGCTTCGTGTTACAATGCCCCAGGGCACTCCAGCTAGTGGAGATGCCCGCCTCTTGGACCCAGCCCCCACTTTTGGCGGCAAGTCCAGGAGGAGATAATGAGAAAAACAAGGAGGAGTCACTGGCCAGTCAGGACAGCCCCTAAGGTGTCCTGAGCTGAGGTGACTGACTTTTAGAAATCCTCCATCTTGCAGATAGAGGATTCCCCCAATAGGGATAGGAATGTGACCCCCCTCCCCTTGGGAGGAAGGACAAAGAGGGTGTACCCACCCTCAGGGCTAGTAGCCATTGGCTACTAACCCCCCAGACCTAAACACGCCCTTAAATTTAGTATTTAAGGGCTCCCCTGAACCTAAGAATTTTGATTCCTGAAACTACAAGAAGAAGAGGACTGCTGAGCTGAAAAACCCCTGCAGAAGAAGAACAGAAGACACCAACTGCTTTGGCCCCAGTCTTACCGGCCTGTCTCCTGCCTTCCAAAGAAACCTGCTCCAGCGACGCTTTCCAAAGGACCAGCGACCTCTGAATCCTCAGAGGACTGCCCTGCTTCAAGAAAGACAAGAAACTCCCGAGGACAGCGGCACTGCTCCAAAAGAACTGCAACTTTGTTACAGAGGAGCAGATTTAAAGACCCCTGCAAATCCCCGCAAGAAGTGTGAGACTTCAACACTGCACCCGGCGACCCTGACTCGACTGGTGGAGAACCAACACCTCAGGGAGGACCCTCCGGCGACTCCGAGACCGTGAGTAACCAAAGTTGTCCCCCCCTGAGCCCCCACAGCGACGCCTGCAGAGGCAATCCCGAGGCTCCCCCTGACCGCGACTGCCTGAACCTAAAGTCCCGACGGCTGGAAAAGACCCTGCACCCGCAGCCCCCAGCACCTGAAGGAACGGAACCTCTGTGCAGGAGTGACCCCCAGGAGGCCCTCTCCCTTGCCCAGGTGGTGGCTACCCCGAGGAGCCCCCCCCTTGCCTGCCTGCACCGCTGAAGAGACCCCTTGGTCTCCCATTGAAATCTACAGAGAACCCGACGCTTGTTTGCACACTGCACCCGGCCGCCCCCGCGCTGCTGAGGGTGTATTTTCTGTGTGGACTTGTGTCCCCCCCGGTGCCCTACAAAACCCCCCTGGTCTGCCCTCCGAAGACGCGGGTACTTACCTGCTGGCAGACTGGAACCGGGGCACCCCCTTCTCTCCATTGAAGCCTATGTGTTTTGGGCACCACTTTGACCTCTGCACCTGACCGGCCCTGAGCTGCTGGTGTGGTAACTTTGGGGTTGCTCTGAACCCCCAACGGTGGGCTACCTTGGACCCAAAACTGAGACCCGTAGGTGGTTAACTTACCTGCAAGAACTAACATTACTTTACCTCCCCTAGGAACTGTGAAAATTGCACTGTGTCCACTTTTAAAACAGCTAAATGTGTTTTATGTAAAAAGTATATATGCTATTGTGATTTATTCAAAGTTCCTAAAGTACTTACCTGCAATACCTTTCAAATGAGATATTACATGTAGAATTTGAACCTGTGGTTCTTAAAATAAACCAAGAAAATATATGTTCGATGGCATCTGTCGCTGTAGATACGCATGTTTTGCAATAGCTCGCCATCTGGTGTTGGGCCGGAGTGTTACAAGTTGTTTTTCTTCGAAGAAGTCTTTCGAGTCACGGGACCGAGTGACTCCTCCTTTTGTCTCCATTGCGCATGGGCGTCGACTCCATCTTCGATTGTTTTTTTTCCGCCATCGGGTTCGGACGTGTTCCTGTCGCTCCGAGTTTCGGAACGGAAAGATAGCTAATTTCGGAAGATTTTCGTCGGTATTGTTGCGTTCGGGATCGGCGTAGTTAGATTCAACACCGCATCGAAGATCGAAGAGCTCCGGTGCCCTAAGGGGTAGTTTTTCGATCCCCCGTCGGGGCCTGGTCGGCCCGACCGCGTGCTGAAGAACGCCGATGGAATGGACCCCGTTCCGTTTCTGCCCCAAATGCCACAATAAATACCCCTATACAGACCAACACTTGGTCTGTAACCTGTGCCTGTCACCTGAGCACAGCGAAGACACCTGCGAGGCCTGTCGTGCGTTCCGGTCCCGAAAAACTCTCCGAGACCGTCGAGCCAGAAGACTTCAGATGGCGTCCGCGCCGACAGCCCACCGGGAGTTCGAGGAACAAGAAGAGGAGGGATCCTTTTCGATCCAAGAATCGGACTCCGAAGGATTCGATGATACACAAACCGTGAGTAAGACGTCGAAAACCACACAGAGGAAGATTTACAAGGCCCAGGGGACGCCACTGCCATCAGGCCATGGCTCCACCCATAAATTCGGAGACCGACCGTCGGCACCGAAAAAGGCCCAAACAGTGCCGAGATCGTCCGACTCCGGTCGAGACACCGGCACGCAGCCTTCTCGGGACCGAGAAAGTGCTGGAGACAAGCCTCGACACCGAGATGCCGGTGTGGACACGGCTCAACGCCGAGACAGCGGCACCGAAGAAGATCGACGCCGAGAGGTATCGGCCCCGAAAAAGAAAAAAGTCACCTCGGAGCCGAAAAAACACGCAGACTGGGTTTTGGTCCCGAAACAAACTACAAGCGACCCAGCTTCAGGCTCTTATACAGAAGAGCTCTCGCTAACCTCCCAAATGCAAAAGCATAGGTTTGAGGAAGAGCTACAATCAACTGATGTGGACCATACGCAAAAGCGTATTTTCATACAGCAGGGGACAGGAAAAATAAGCACCCTTCCCCCCATTAGAAGAGAGAGAAGGTTGGAGTTCCAAACTGAACAGACACCACAACCAAAAGTGGTGAAAAGAGTTACCCCACCACCCTCTCCTCCACCCGTGATTAACGTCTCACCAGCACAAACTCCATCACACTCCCCAGCTCACACCACCATAAGCCAGGGTGACCAAGATCAAGACGCATGGGACCTATACGACGCCCCAGTGTCAGATAACAGTCCGGAGGCATACCCTACGAAGCCATCTCCACCAGAGGACAGCACCGCGTATTCTCAAGTGGTGGCTAGAGCAGCACAATTTCACTACGTAAGCCTCCACTCAGAACAGGTCGAGGATGATTTTTTATTCAACACACTCTCCTCCACCCACAGCTCATACCAAAGCCTGCCTATGCTCCCTGGTATGCTCCGGCACGCAAAAGAAATCTTTAAGGAGCCGGTCAAAAGTAGGGCAATCACACCAAGGGTGGAAAAAAAGTATAAGGCGCCTCCTACAGACCCGGTTTTCATCACTACACAGCTGCCACCAGACTCTGTTGTTGTAGGAGCAGCTAGGAAAAGGGCCAACTCCCACACATCTGGAGATGCACCACCCCCAGATAAAGAAAGCCGCAAGTTCGATGCAGCTGGTAAGAGAGTCGCAGCACAAGCTGCAAACCAGTGGCGCATCGCAAACTCCCAGGCACTACTTGCGCGCTATGACAGAGCCCACTGGGACGAGATGCAACATCTCATTGAACACCTGCCCAAAGACTTACAAAATAGGGCAAAACAAGTGGTTGAGGAGGGACAGACCATTTCCAACAACCAGATCCGCTCCTCCATGGACGCTGCAGATACAGCTGCACGGACAATTAATACATCTGTAACTATCAGAAGGCATGCATGGCTCCGAACGTCTGGATTTAAACCAGAGATTCAACAAGCAGTTCTCAATATGCCTTTTAAAGAAAAAGAACTGTTCGGTCCAGAAGTGGACACAGCGATTGAGAAACTCAAAAAAGATACGGACACTGCCAAAGCCATGGGCGCACTCTACTCCCCGCAGAGCAGAGGGAATTACAGCACATTCCGTAAAACACCCTTTCGAGGTGGGTTTCGGGGTCAGAGCACACAAGCCAGCACCTCACAAGCAACACCGTCCAGTTACCAGGGACAGTATAGAGGAGGTTTTCGGGGACAATATACAGGAGGGCAATTCCCTAGGAATAGAGGAAGATTTCAGAGCCCCAAAACCCCTACTACTAAACAGTGACTCACATGTCACTCACCCCCTCCACACAACACCAGTGGGGGGAAGAATAAGTCATTATTACAAAGCATGGGAGGAAATCTCTACAGACACTTGGGTTCTAGCAATTATCCAACATGGTTATTGCATAGAATTTCTACAATTCCCTCCAAACATACCACCAAAAGCACAAAATTTGACAACACACCATTCCAATCTCCTGGAGATAGAAGTGCAGGCACTATTGCAAAAGAATGCAATCGAATTAGTGCCAAACACACAAATAAACACAGGAGTTTACTCACTGTACTTTCTGATACCAAAGAAGGACAAAACGCTGAGACCAATCCTAGACCTCAGAGTAGTGAACACTTTCATCAAATCAGATCACTTTCACATGGTCACACTACAAGAAGTATTGCCATTGCTAAAACTACACGACTACATGGCAACTTTGGACCTCAAGGATGCTTATTTCCATATACCAATACACCCATCGCACAGGAAATACCTAAGGTTTGTATTCAAGGGAATACATTACCAATTCAAGGTACTGCCTTTCGGATTAACAACCGCACCAAGAGTCTTTACCAAATGTCTAGCGGTAGTCGCTGCACACATAAGAAGGCAGCAAATACATGTGTTCCCATATCTAGACGACTGGCTAATCAAGGCCCATTCGTTAATAGAGTGCTCAAATCACACAAATCATATCATACAAACCCTCTTCAAACTAGGGTTCACCGTCAATTTCACAAAATTCTGCCGCGCAAGGTACAACAATACCTGGGAGCCATAATAGACACATCAAAAGGAGTAGCCACTCCAAGTCCACAAAGAATTCAAAATTTCAACACCATCATACAACGCATGTATCCAACACAAAGGATACAAGCAAAGATGGTACTACAACTCCTAGGCATGATGTCTTCATGCATAGCCATTGTCCCAAACGCAAGACTGCACATGAGGCCCTTACAACAGTGCCTAGCATCACAATGGTCACAAGCACAGGGTCACCTTCTAGATCTGGTGTTAATAGACCGCCAAACTTACCTCTCGCTTCTGTGGTGGAACAACATAAATTTAAACAAAGGGCAGCCTTTCCAAGACCCAGTGCCACAATACGTAATAACAACAGATGCTTCCATGACAGGGTGGGGAGCACACCTCGATCAACACAGCATACAAGGACAATGGAACGTACATCAAACAAAACTGCATATAAATCACCTAGAACTTCTAGCAGTTTTTCAAGCACTAAAAGCTTTCCAACCAATAATAGTTCACAAATACATTCTCGTCAAAACAGACAACATGACAACAGTGTATTATCTAAACAAGCAAGGGGGGACGCACTCCACGCAGTTAAGCCTGCTAGCACAAAAGATTTGGCGTTGGGCAATTCACAACCAAATTCGCCTAATAGCACAATTTATACCAGGGATCCAAAATCAACTCGCAGACAATCTCTCTCGAGATCACCAACAGGTCCACGAATGGGAAATTCACCCCCAAATTCTGAACACTTATTTCAAACTCTGGGGAACACCTCAGATAGACTTGTTTGCGACAAAGGAGAACGCAAAATGCCAAAACTTCGCATCCAGATACCCACACAAACAGTCCCAAGGCAATGCCCTATGGATGAACTGGTCAGGGATATTTGCTTACGCTTTTCCTCCTCTCCCTCTCCTTCCTTACCTGGTAAACAAACTCAGTCAAAACAAACTCAAACTCATATTAATAGCACCAACTTGGGCAAGGCAACCCTGGTACACAACGCTGCTAGACCTATCAGTAGTACCCTGCATCAAATTGCCCAACAGGCCAGATCTGTTGACACAACACAACCAAAAGATCAGACACCCAGATCCAGCATCGCTGAATCTAGCAATCTGGCTCCTGAAATCCTAGAATTCGGGCACTTACAACTTACCCAAGATTGTATGGAAGTCATAAAACAAGCCAGAAGGCCATCCACCAGGCACTGCTATGCAAGTAAATGGAAGAGGTTTGTTTGCTACTGCCATATTAATCAAATACAACCATTACACACAACTCCAGAACATGTAGTGGGTTACTTGCTTCACTTACAAAAATCTAACCTGGCTTTCTCTTCCATTAAAATACACCTTGCAGCAATATCTGCATACCTGCAGACTACCTATTCAACTTCCCTATATAAGATACCAGTCATTAAAGCATTCATGGAGGGCCTTAGGAGAATTATACCACCAAGAACACCACCTGTTCCTTCATGGAACCTAAATGTTGTCCTAACTAGACTTATGGGTCCACCTTTTGAACCCATGCACTCCTGCGAAATACAGTTCCTAACCTGGAAGGTGGCATTTCTCATCGCCATTACTTCCCTAAGAAGAGTAAGCGAGATTCAGGCGTTTACAATACAGGAACCTTTTATACAACTACACAAGAATAAGGTCGTCCTAAGGACCAATCCTAAATTTTTGCCAAAGGTTATTTCACCGTTCCATCTAAATCAAACAGTGGAACTTCCAGTGTTCTTTCCACAGCCAGATACCGTAGCTGAAAGGACACTACATACATTAGATGTCAAAAGAGCATTGATGTATTACATTGACAGAACAAAAAACATCAGAAAGACTAAACAACTATTTATTGCATTTCAAAAACCTCATGCAGGAAACCCAATATCAAAACAAGGTATAGCCAGATGGATAGTTAAATGCATCCAAATCTGCTACCTTAAAGCTAAACGACAGCTGCCCATTACACCAAGGGCACACTCAACCAGAAAGAAAGGTGCTACCATGGCCTTTCTAGGAAACATCCCAATGCAAGAAATATGTAAGGCAGCCACATGGTCTACGCCTCACACATTCACCAAGCACTACTGTGTAGACGTGTTATCCGCACAACAAGCCACAGTAGGTCAAGCCGTATTAAGAACATTATTTCAGACTTCCACTCCTACAGGCTGATCCACCGCTTTTGGGGAGATAACTGCTTACTAGTCTATGCAAAACATGCGTATCTACAGCGACAGATGCCAACGAACTGAAAATGTCACTTACCCAGTGTACATCTGTTCGTGGCATCAGTCGCAGTAGATTCGCATGTGCCCACCCGCCTCCCCGGGTGCCTGTAGCAGTTTGGAAGTTACCTTCAACTATTTATATATGTATCATCTCAACCTTAAATAGGTGCATACTTAGTCACTCCATTGCATGGGCACTATTACTACAATTCAACTCCTACCTCACCCTCTGCGGGGAAAAACAATCGAAGATGGAGTCGACGCCCATGCGCAATGGAGACAAAAGGAGGAGTCACTCGGTCCCGTGACTCGAAAGACTTCTTCGAAGAAAAACAACTTGTAACACTCCGGCCCAACACCAGATGGCGAGCTATTGCAAAACATGCGAATCTACTGCGACTGATGCCACGAACAGATGTACACTGGGTAAGTGACATTTTCATTTTCTATAACAAAACCTATTGGCTGGATTTGTCTCTGAGTGTGTGTTCCTCATTTATTGCCTGTGTGTATGTACAACAAATGCTTAACACTACTCCTTTGATAAGCCTACTGCTCGACCACACTACCACAAAATAGAGCATTAGTATTATCTCTTTTTGCCACTGTCTTACCTCTAAGGGGAACCCTTGGACTCTGTGCATACTATTCCTTACTTTGAAATAGTGCATACAGAGCCAACTTCCTACAACATCCTATCTCCTTTTGAGTTTTTCTGGGAGCCCCATGATCATGCCCTTTAATGTCTTGTTGAATCTCTCAACAAGGCCATTAGTTTGTGGATGATATGGTGTAGTGAATTTGTAAGTCACTCCACACTCATTCCACATGTGTTTCAGGTATGCTGACATGAAGTTGGTACCTCTGTCAGACACTACCTCCTTAGGGAAGCCCACTCTGGTAAAGATACCAATGAGGGCCTTGGCTACTGCAGGGGCAGTAGTCGACCTAAGGGAAATAGCTTCAGGATACCTAGTAGCATGATCCACTACTACTAGGATGTACATATTTCCTGAGGCTGTGGGAGGTTCAAGTGGACCCACTATGTCCACACCCACTCTTTCAAAGGGGACCCCCACCACTGGAAGTGGAATGAGGGGGGCCTTTGGGTGTCCACCTGTCTTACCACTGGCTTGACAGGTGGTACAGGAGACACAAAACTCCTTAACCTTCTGGGACATGTTGGGCCAGTAGAAGTGGTTGACTAACCTCTCCCACGTCTTGGTTTGTCCCAAATGCCCAGCAAGGGGAATATCATGCGCTAAGGTCAGATTAAACTCTCTGAACTCCTGAGGCACTACCACTCTCCTAGTGGCACCAGGTTTGGGATCTCTTGCCTCAGTGTACAGGAGTCCATCTTCCCAATAGACCCTATGTGTTCCAGTTTTCTTGCTGTTGGACTCTTCAGCAGCTTGCTGCCTAAGGCCTTCAAGAGAGGGACAGGTTTCTTGTCCCTTACACAACTCTTCCCTTGAGGGTCCCCCTGGGCCCAAGAGCTCAACCTGATAAGGTTCCAGCTCCATAGGCTCAGTTCCCTCAGAGGGCAGAACTTCTTCCTGAGAAGAGAGGTTCTCTTTTTGGTGTTGTGTTGCAGCTGGTTTCCCAGCTGGCTTTCCTTTTCTCTTGGTAGGCTGGGCCCTTTTTCCAGACTCCAGCTCTACTTGTTCACCCTGTGCCTTGCACTGTGCCCTTGTCTTGACACACACCAGTTCAGGGATACCCAGCATGGCTGCATGGGTTTTCAGTTCTACCTCAGCCCATGCTGAGGACTCCAGGTCATTTCCAAGCAAACAGTCTACTGGGATATTTGAGGAGACGACCACCTGTTTCAGGCCATTGGCCCCTCCCCACTCTAAAGTTACCATTGCCATGGGATGCACTTTAGTTTGATTGTCAGCATTGGTGACTGGATAGGTTTTTCCAGTCAGGTATTGGCCAGGGGAAACCAGTTTCTCTGTCACCATAGTGACACTGTGTAAGGAAATGCCTCCTTGGCATGGTTGCCCCCTGACTTTTTGCCTTTGCTGATGCTATGTTTACAATTGAAAGTGTGCTGAGGCCTGCTAACCAGGCCCCAGCACCAGTGTTCTTTCCCTAACCTGTACTTTTGTATCCACAATTGGCAGACCCTGGCATCCAGATAAGTCCCTTGTAACTGGTACTTCTAGTACCAAGGGCCCTGATGCCAAGGAAGGTCTCTAAGGGCTGCAGCATGTCTTATGCCACCCTGGAGAACTCTCACTCAGCACAGACACACTGCTTGCCAGCTTGTGTGTGCTAGTGAGGACAAAACGAGTAAGTCGACATGGCACTCCCCTCAGGGTGCCATGCCAGCCTCTCACTGCCTATGCAGTATAGGTAAGACACCCCTCTAGCAGGCCTTCCAGCCCTAAGGCAGGGTGCACTATACCATAGGTGAGGGTACCAGTGCAGGAGCATGGTACCCCTACAGTGTCTAAACAAAACCTTAGACATTGTAAGTGCAGGGTAGCCATAAGAGTATATGGTCTGGGAGTCTGTCAAACACGAACTCCACAGCACCATAATGGCTACACTGAAAACTGGGAAGTTTGGTATCAAACTTCTCAGCACAATAAATGCACACTGATGCCAGTGTACATTTTATTGTAAAATACACCACAGAGGGCACCTTAGAGGTGCCCCCTGAAACTTAACCGACTATCTGTGTAGGCTGACTAGTTTTAGCAGCCTGCCACAAACCGAGACATGTTGCTGGCCCCATGGGGAGAGTGCCTTTGTCACTCTGAGGCCAGTAACAAAGCCTGCACTGGGTGGAGATGCTAACACCTCTCCCAGGCAGGAATTGTCACACCTGACGGTGAGCCTCAAAGGCTCACCTCCTTTGTGCCAACCCAGCAGGACACTCCAGCTAGTGGAGTTGCCCGCCCCCTCCGGCCAGGCCCCACTTTTGGCGGCAAGGCCGGAGAAAATAATGAGAATAACAAGGAGGAGTCACTGGCCAGTCAGGACAGCCCCTAAGGTGTCCTGAGCTGAGGTGACTCTAACTTTTAGAAATCCTCCATCTTGCAGATGGAGGATTCCCCCAATAGGGTTAGGATTGTGACCCCCTCCCCTTGGGAGGAGGCACAAAGAGGGTGTACCCACCCTCAGGGCTAGTAGCCATTGGCTACTAACCCCCCAGACCTAAACACGCCTGTAGGAAGTTGGCTCTGTATGTGCTATTTCAAAGTAAGGAATAGCATGCACAGAGTCCAAGGGTTCCCCTTAGAGGTAAAATAGTGGTAAAAATAGATAATACTAATGCTCTATTTTGTGGTAGTGTGGTCGAGCAGTAGGCTTATCCAAGGAGTAGTGTTAAGCATTTGTTGTACATACACATAGACAATAAATGAGGTACACACACTCAGAGACAAATCCAGCCAATAGGTTTTTATATAGAAAAATATATTTTCTTAGTTTATTTTAAGAACCACAGGTTCAAATTCTACATGTAATATCTCATTCGAAAGGTATTGCAGGTAAGTACTTTAGGAACTTCCAATCATCAAAATTGCATGTATACTTTTCAAGTTATTGACAAATAGCTGTTTTAAAAGTGGACACTTAGTGCAATTTTCACAGTTCCTGGGGGAGATAAGTTTTTGTTAGTTTTACCAGGTAAGTAGGACACTTACAGGGTTCAGTTCTTGGTCCAAGGTAGCCCACCGTTGGGGGTTCAGAGCAACCCCAAAGTCACCCCACCAGCAGCTCAGGGCCGGTCAGGTGCAGAGTTCAAAGTGGTGCCCAAAACACATAGGCTAGAATGGAGAGAAGGGGGTGCCCCGGTTCCGGTCTGCTTGCAGGTAAGTACCCGCGTCTTCGGAGGGCAGACCAGGGGGGTTTTGTAGGGCACCGGGGGGGACACAAGCCCACACAGAAATTTCACCCTCAGCAGCGCGGGGGCGGCCGGGTGCAGTGTAGAAACAAGCGTCGGGTTCGCAATGTTAGTCTATGAGAGATCTCGGGATCTCTTCAGCGCTGCAGGCAGGCAAGGGGGGGATTCCTCGGGGAAACCTCCACTTGGGCAAGGGAGAGGGACTCCTGGGGGTCACTTCTCCAGTGAAAGTCCGGTCCTTCAGGTCCTGGGGGCTGCGGGTGCAGGGTCTCTCCCAGGCGTCGGGACTTTAGGTTCAAAGAGTCGCGGTCAGGGGAAGCCTCGGGATTCCCTCTGCAGGCGGCGCTGTGGGGGCTCAGGGGGGACAGGTTTTGGTACTCACAGTATCAGAGTAGTCCTGGGGTCCCTCCTGAGGTGTTGGATCGCCACCAGCCGAGTCGGGGTCGCCGGGTGCAGTGTTGCAAGTCTCACGCTTCTTGCGGGGAGCTTGCAGGGTTCTTTAAAGCTGCTGGAAACAAAGTTGCAGCTTTTCTTGGAGCAGGTCCGCTGTCCTCGGGAGTTTCTTGTCTTTTCGAAGCAGGGGCAGTCCTCAGAGGATGTCGAGGTCGCTGGTCCCTTCGGAAGGCGTCGCTGGAGCAGGATCTTTGGAAGGCAGGAGACAGGCCGGTGAGTTTCTGGAGCCAAGGCAGTTGTCGTCTTCTGGTCTATCGCTGCAGGGGTTTTCAGCTGGGCAGTCCTTCTTCTTGTAGTTGCAGGAATCTAATTTTCTAGGGTTCAGGGTAGCCCTTAAATACTAAATTTAAGGGCGTGTTTAGGTCTGGGGGGTTAGTAGCCAATGGCTACTAGCCCTGAGGGTGGGTACACCCTCTTTGTGCCTCCTCCCAAGGGGAGGGGGTCACAATCCTAACCCTATTGGGGGAATCCTCCATCTGCAAGATGGAGGATTTCTAAAAGTTAGAGTCACTTCAGCTCAGGACACCTTAGGGGCTGTCCTGACTGGCCAGTGACTCCTCCTTGTTTTTCTCATTATTTTCTCCGGCCTTGCCGCCAAAAGTGGGGCCTGGCCGGAGGGGGCGGGCAACTCCACTAGCTGGAGTGTCCTGCTGGGTTGGCACAAAGGAGGTGAGCCTTTGAGGCTCACCGCCAGGTGTGACAATTCCTGCCTGGGAGAGGTGTTAGCATCTCCACCCAGTGCAGGCTTTGTTACTGGCCTCAGAGTGACAAAGGCACTCTCCCCATGGGGCCAGCAACATGTCTCGGTTTGTGGCTGGCTGCTAAAACTAGTCAGCCTACACAGATAGTCGGTTAAGTTTCAGGGGGCACCTCTAAGGTGCCCTCTGGGGTGTATTTGGCAATAAAATGTACACTGGCATCAGTGTGCATTTATTGTGCTGAGAAGTTTGATACCAAACTTCCCAGTTTTCAGTGTAGCCATTATGGTGCTGTGGAGTTCGTGTTTGACAAACTCCCAGACCATATACTCTTATGGCTACCCTGCACTTACAATGTCTAAGGTTTTGTTTAGACACTGTAGGGGTACCATGCTCATGCACTGGTACCCTCACCTATGGTATAGTGCACCCTGCCTTAGGGCTGTAAGGCCTGCTAGAGGGGTGGCTTACCTATACTGCATAGGTAGTGAGAGGCTGGCATGGCACCCTGAGGGGAGTGCCATGTCGACTTACTCGTTTTGTCCTCACTAGCACACACAAGCTGGCAAGCAGTGTGTCTGTGCTGAGTGAGAGGTCTCCAGGGTGGCATAAGACATGCTGCAGCCCTTAGAGACCTTCCTTGGCATCAGGGCCCTTGGTACTAGAAGTACCAGTTACAAGGGACTTATCTGGATGCCAGGGTCTGCCAATTGTGGATACAAAAGAACAGGTTAGGGAAAGAACACTGGTGCTGGGGCCTGGTTAGCAGGCCTCAGCACACTTTCAATTGTAAACATAGCATCAGCAAAGGCAAAAAGTCAGGGGGGCAACCATGCCAAGGAGGCATTTCCTTACACAACCCCCCCCCAAACGAAAGAGGATGAGACTAACCTTTCCCAAGAGAGTCTTCATTTTCTAAGTGGAAGAACCTGGAAAGGCCATCTGCATTGGCATGGGCAGTCCCAGGTCTGTGTTCCACTATAAAGTCCATTCCCTGTAGGGAGATGGACCACCTCAACAGTTTAGGATTTTCACCTTTCATTTGCATCAGCCATTTGAGAGGTCTGTGGTCAGTTTGAACTAGGAAGTGAGTCCCAAAGAGGTATGGTCTCAGCTTCTTCAGGGACCAAACCACAGCAAAGGCCTCCCTCTCAATGGCACTCCAACGCTGCTCCCTGGGGAGTAACCTCCTGCTAATGAAAGCAACAGGCTGGTCAAGGCCATCATCATTTGTTTGGGACAAAACTGCCCCTATCCCATGTTCAGAGGCATCAGTCTGCACAATGAACTGCTTAGAATAATCTGGAGCTTTTAGAACTGGTGCTGAGCACATTGCCTGTCTCAGGGTGTCAAAGGCCTGTTGGCATTCCACGGTCCAGTTCACTTTCTTGGGCATTTTCTTGGAGGTGAGTTCAGTGAGGGCTGTCACAATGGATCCATATCCCTTCACAAACCTCCTGTAATACCCAGTTAAGCCAAGGAATGCCCTGACTTGAGTCTGGGTTTTTGGAGCTACCCAGTCCAGAATAGTCTGGATCTTGGGTTGGAGTGGCTGAACTTGGCCTCCACCTACAAGGTGGCCCAAGTAAACCACAGTTCCCTGCCCTATCTGGCATTTGGATGCCTTGATAGAGAGGCCTGCAGATTGCAGAGCCTTCAAAACCTTCCTCAGGTGGACCAGGTGATCCTGCCAGGTGGAGCTAAAGACAGCAATATCATCAAGATAAGCTGTGCTAAAGGACTCCAAGCCAGCAAGGACTTGATTCACCAACCTTTGGAAGGTGGCAGGGGCATTCTTTAAACCAAAGGGCATAACAGTAAACTGATAATGCCCATCAGGTGTGGAGAATGCGGTCTTTTCTTTTGCTCCAGGTGCCATTTTTATTTGCCAGTACCCTGCTGTCAAGTCAAAGGTACTTAGAAATTTGGCAGCACCTAATTTGTCTATGAGCTCATCAGCTCTTGGAATTGGATGAGAATCTGTCTTGGTGACAGAATTGAGCCCTCTGTAGTCCACACAAAACCTCATCTCTTTCTTTCCATCTTTGGTGTGAGGTTTGGGGACTAAGACCACTGGGCTAGCCCAGGGGCTGTCAGAGCGCTCAATTACTCCCAATTCCAGCATCTTGTGGACTTCCACCTTGATGCTTTCCTTAACATGGTCAGACTGCCTAAAGATTTTGTTCTTGACAGGCATGCTGTCTCCTGTGTCCACATCATGGGTACACAGGTGTGTCTGACCAGGGGTTAAGGAGAAGAGTTCAGGAAACTGTTGTAGGACTCTCCTACAATCAGCTTGCTGTTGGCCAGAGAGGGTGTCTGAGTAGATCACTCCATCTACTGTACCATCTTTTGGGTCTGATGACAGAAGATCAGGGAGAGGTTCACTCTCTGCCTCCTGATCCTCATCTGTTACCATCAACAGATTGACATCAGCCCTGTCGTGGAAGAGCTTAAGGCGGTTTACATGGATCACCCTATTGGGGCTCCTGCTTGTGCCCAGGTCCACCAAGTAGGTGACCTGACTCTTCCTCTCCAGTACTGGGTAAGGGCCACTCCATTTGTCCTGGAGTGCCCTGGGAGCCACAGGCTCCAGAACCCAGACTTTCTGCCCTGGTTGGAACTCAACCAGTGCAGCCTTTTGGTCATACCAAAACTTCTGGAGCTGTTGGCTGGCCTCAAGGTTTTTGGTTGCCTTTTCCATGTACTCTGCCATTCTAGAGCGAAGGCCAAGTACATAGTCCACTATGTCTTGTTTTGGCTCATGGAGAGGTCTCTCCCAGCCTTCTTTAACAAGAGCAAGTGGTCCCCTTACAGGATGACCAAACAGAAGTTCAAAGGGTGAGAATCCTACTCCCTTCTGTGGCACCTCTCTGTAAGCGAAAAGCAGACATGGCAAGAGGACATCCCATCTCCTTTTGAGCTTTTCTGGGAGCCCCATGATCATGCCTTTTAATGTCTTGTTGAATCTCTCAACCAAGCCATTAGTTTGTGGATGGTATGGTGTAGTGAATTTATAAGTCACTCCACACTCATTCCACATGTGCTTTAGGTATGCTGACATGAAGTTGGTACCTCTGTCAGACACCACCTCCTTAGGAAAACCCACTCTGGTAAAGATACCAATGAGGGCCTTGGCTACTGCAGGGGCAGTAGTCGACCTAAGGGGAATAGCTTCAGGATACCTGGTAGCATGATCCACTACTACCAGGATATACATATTTCCTGAGGCTGTGGGAGGTTCTAGTGGACCAACTATGTCCACACCCACTCTTTCAAAGGGAACCCCCACCACTGGAAGTGGAATGAGGGGGGCCTTTGGATGCCCACCTGTCTTACCACTGGCTTGACAGGTGGGGCAGGAGAGGCAAAACTCCTTAACCATGTTGGACATATTGGGCCAGTAGAAGTGGTTGACTAACCTCTCCCACGTCTTGGTTTGCCCCAAATGTCCAGCAAGGGGAATGTCATGGGCCAATGTTAGGATGAACTTCCTGAACAGCTGAGGCACTACCACTCTCCTAGTGGCACCAGGTTTGGGGTCTCTGGCCTCAGTGTACAGGAGTCCATCTTCCCAATAGACCCTATGCGTTCCATTTTTCTTGCCTTTGGACTCTTCAGCAGCTTGCTGCCTAAGGCCTTCAAGAGAGGGACAGGTTTCTTGTCCCTTACACAGCTCCTCCCTTGAGGGTCCCCCTGGGCCTAAGAGCTCAACCTGATAAGGCTCAAGCTCCAAAGGCTCAGTTCCCTCAGAGGGCAGAACTTCTTCCTGAGAAGAGAGGTTCCCTTTCTTTTGCTGTGTTGCAGTTGGTTTCCCAACTGACTTTCCTGTTCTCTTGGTAGGCTGGGCCATTTTTCCAGACTCCAGCTCTACTTGTTCACCCTGTGCCTTGCACTGTGCTCTTGTTTTCACACACACCAGTTCAGGGATACCCAGCATTGCTGCATGGGTTTTTAGTTCTACCTCAGCCCATGCTGAGGACTCCAGGTCATTTCCAAGCAGACAGTCCACTGGGATATTTGAGGAGACCACCACCTGTTTCAGGCCATTGACCCCTCCCCATTCTAAAGTAACCATTGCCATGGGATGTACTTTTTTCTGATTGTCAGCGTTGGTGACTGTGTAAGTTTTTCCAGTCAGGTATTGGCCAGGGGAAACCAGTTTCTCTGTCACCATGGTGACACTGGCACCTGTATCCCTCAGGCCCTCTATTCTAGTCCCATTAATTAAGAGTTGCTGTCTGTATTTTTGCATGTTAGGCGGCCAGACAGCTAGTGTGGCTAAATCCACCCCACCCTCAGAAACTAGAGTAGCTTCAGTGTGGACCCTGATTTGCTCTGGGCACACTGTTGATCCCACTTGGAGACTAGCCATACCAGTGTTACCTGGATGGGAGTTTGGAGTGGAACCTTTCTTGGGACAGGCATTGTCTCCAGTTTGGTGTCCATGCTGTTTACAGCTATGACACCAGGCCTTTTTGGGATCAAAGTTTTTACCCTTGTACCCATTGTTTTGTGAAGAGGCTCTGGGCCCACCCTCCTGTGCAGGTTTTTGGGGGCCTGTAGAAGACTCTTTACTATTTTTAGTTTTGGTTGTCTCATCACCCTTCCCCTGGGGAGTCTTTGTGACCCCTTTCTTTTGGTCACCCCCTGTTGAAGTCTTGGACACCCTTGTCTTGACCCAATGGTCCGCCTTCTTTCCCAATTCTTGGGGAGAAATTGGTCCTAGGTCTACCAGATGCTGATGCAGTTTATCATTGAAACAATTACTTAACAGGTGTTCTTTCACAAATAAATTGTACAGCCCATCATAATTACTTACACCACTGCCTTGAATCCAACCATCTAGTGTTTTCACTGAGTAGTCAACAAAGTCAACCCAGGTCTGGCTCGAGGATTTTTGAGCCCCCCTGAACCTAATCCTGTACTCCTCAGTGGAGAATCCAAAGCCCTCAATCAGGGTACCCTTCATGAGGTCATAAGATTCTGCATCTTGTCCAGAGAGTGTGAGGAGTCTATCCCTACACTTTCCTGTGAACATTTCCCAAAGGAGAGCACCCCAGTGAGATCTGTTCACTTTTCTGGTTACACAAGCCCTCTCAAAAGCTGTGAACCATTTGGTGATGTCATCACCATCTTCATATTTAGTTACAATCCCTTTAGGGATTTTCAACATGTCAGGAGAATCTCTGACCCTATTTATGTTGCTGCCACCATTGATGGGTCCTAGGCCCATCTCTTGTCTTTCCCTCTCTATGGCTAGGATCTGCCTTTCCAAAGCCAATCTTTTGGCCATCCTGGCTAACTGGATGTCCTCTTCACTGGAGTTATCCTCAGTGATTTCAGAGTTGTTGGTCCCTCCTGTGAGGGAACCAGCATCTCTGACTATTATTTGTGGAGTCAGGGCTTGAGAAGCCCTGCTCTCCCTAAGTAGGACTGGAGGGGGGGAATTTCCCTCCAAGTCACTATCTTCATCCTCTGAGTTGCCACCCTCAGAGGGGTTGGCCTTTTCAAACTCTGCCAAAAGCTCCTGGAGCTGTACTTTGGTAGGTTTGGGGCCCATTGCTATTTTCTTTAGTTTACAGAGTGACCTTAGTTCTCTCATCTGTAGATGGAGGTAAGGTGTGGTGTCGAGTTCCACCACAGTCACATCTGTGCTAGACATTTTGCTTCTAAAAGTTGGAATACTTTTTAAGAATCTAAAACTGGTTCTAGAATCTAATTCGAACTTTTACAAACTTTTACACTCTAAAAGAAATGCTAAACAGGATCTAACACAAGGCCCTAGCAGGTCTTTTAAGAATTTAGAAAACTTTTCAAATTGCAAAAATCAATTTCTAATGACAATTTTGGAATTTGTCGTGTGATCAGGTATTGGCTGAGTAGTCCAGCAAATGCAAAGTCTTGTACCCCACCGCTGATCCACCAATGTAGGAAGTTGGCTCTGTATGTGCTATTTCAAAGTAAGGAATAGCATGCACAGAGTCCAAGGGTTCCCCTTAGAGGTAAAATAGTGGTAAAAATAGATAATACTAATGCTCTATTTTGTGGTAGTGTGGTCGAGCAGTAGGCTTATCCAAGGAGTAGTGTTAAGCATTTGTTGTACATACACATAGACAATAAATGAGGTACACACACTCAGAGACAAATCCAGCCAATAGGTTTTTATATAGAAAAATATCTTTTCTTAGTTTATTTTAAGAACCACAGGTTCAAATTCTACATGTAATATCTCATTCGAAAGGTATTGCAGGTAAGTACCTTAGGAACTTCCAATCATCAAAATTGCATGTATACTTTTCAAGTTATTGACAAATAGCTGTTTTAAAAGTGGACACTTAGTGCAATTTTCACAGTTCCTGGGGGAGATAAGTTTTTGTTAGTTTTACCAGGTAAGTAGGACACTTACAGCGTTCAGTTCTTGGTCCAAGGTAGCCCACCGTTGGGGGTTCAGAGCAACCCCAAAGTCACCCCACCAGCAGCTCAGGGCCGGTCAGGTGCAGAGTTCAAAGTGGTGCCCAAAACACATAGGCTAGAATGGAGAGAAGGGGGTGCCCCGGTTCCGGTCTGCTTGCAGGTAAGTACCCGCGTCTTCGGAGGGCAGACCAGGGGGGTTTTGTAGGGCACCGGGGGGGACACAAGCCCACACAGAAATTTCACCCTCAGCAGCGCGGGGGCGGCCGGGTGCAGTGTAGAAACAAGCGTCGGGTTCGCAATGTTAGTCTATGAGAGATCTCGGGATCTCTTCAGCGCTGCAGGCAGGCAAGGGGGGGATTCCTCGGGGAAACCTCCACTTGGGCAAGGGAGAGGGACTCCTGGGGGTCACTTCTCCAGTGAAAGTCCGGTCCTTCAGGTCCTGGGGGCTGCGGGTGCAGGGTCTCTCCCAGGCGTCGGGACTTTAGGTTCAAAGAGTCGCGGTCAGGGGAAGCCTCGGGATTCCCTCTGCAGGCGGCGCTGTGGGGGCTCAGGGGGGACAGGTTTTGGTACTCACAGTATCAGAGTAGTCCTGGGGTCCCTCCTGAGGTGTTGGATCGCCACCAGCCGAGTCGGGGTCGCCGGGTGCAGTGTTGCAAGTCTCACGCTTCTTGCGGGGAGTTGCAGGGTTCTTTAAAGCTGCTTCTTGAAACAAAGTTGCAGTCTTTTTGGAGCAGGTCCGCTGTCCTCGGGAGTTTCTTGTCGTCGTCGAAGCAGGGCAGTCCTCAGAGGATTCAGAGGTCGCTGGTCCCTTTGGAAGGCGTCGCTGGAGCAGAGTTCTTTGGAAGGCAGGAGACAGGCCGGTGAGTTTCTGGAGCCAAGGCAGTTGTTGTCTTCTGGTCTTCCTCTGCAGGGGTTTTCAGCTAGGCAGTCCTTCTTCTTGTTGTTGCAGGAATCTAATTTTCTAGGGTTCAGGGTAGCCCTTAAATACTAAATTTAAGGGCGTGTTTAGGTCTGGGGGGTTAGTAGCCAATGGCTACTAGCCCTGAGGGTGGGTACACCCTCTTTGTGCCTCCTCCCAAGGGGAGGGGGTCACAATCCTAACCCTATTGGGGGAATCCTCCATCTGCAAGATGGAGGATTTCTAAAAGTCAGAGTCACCTCAGCTCAGGACACCTTAGGGGCTGTCCTGACTGGCCAGTGACTCCTCCTTGTTGCTTTCTTTGTTCCCTCCAGCCTTGCTGCCAAAAGTGGGGGCCGTGGCCGGAGGGGGCGGGCAACTCCACTAAGCTGGAGTGCCCTGCTGGGCTGTGACAAAGGGGTGAGCCTTTGAGGCTCACCGCCAGGCGTTACAGCTCCTGCCTGGGGGAGGTGTTAGCATCTCCACCCAGTGCAGGCTTTGTTACTGGCCTCAGAGTGACAAAGGCACTCTCCCCATGGGGCCAGCAACATGTCTCTAGTGTGGCAGGCTGCTGGAACTAGTCAGCCTACACAGACAGTCGGTTAAGTTTCAGGGGGCACCTCTAAGGTGCCCTCTGGGGTGTATTTTGCAATAAAATGTACACTGGCATCAGTGTGCATTTATTGTGCTGAGAAGTTTGATACCAAACTTCCCAGTTTTCAGTGCAGCCCTTAGAGACCTTCCTTGGCATCAGGGCCCTTGGTACTAGAAGTACCAGTTACAAGGGACTTATCTGGATGCCAGGGTCTGCCAATTGTGGATACAAAAGTACAGGTTAGGGAAAGAACACTGGTGCTGGGGCCTGGTTAGCAGGCCTCAGCACACTTTCAATTGTAAACATAGCATCAGCAAAGGCAAAAAGTCAGGGGGCAACCATGCCAAGGAGGCATTTCCTTACACTCTGTAACAAAGTTGCAGTTCTTTTGGAGCAGTGCCGCTGTCCTCAGGAGTTTCTTGTCTTTCTTGAAGCAGGGCAGTCCTCTGAGGATTCAGGGGTCGCTGGTCCTTTGGAAAGAGTCGCTGGAGCAGGTTTCTTTGGAAGGCAGGAGACAGGCCGGTAAGACTGGGGCCAAAGCAGTTGGTGTCTTCTGTTCTTCTTCTGCAGGGGTTTTTCAGCTCAGCAGTCCTCCTCTTCTTGTAGTTTCAGGAATCTAAATCCTTCGGTTCAGGGGAGCCCTTAAATACTAAATTTAAGGGCGTGTTTAGGTCTGGGGGGTTAGTAGCCAATGGCTACTAGCCCTGAGGGTGGGTACACCCTCTTTGTGCTTCCTCCCAAGGGGAGGGGGTCACAATCCTATCCCTATTGGGGGAATCCTCCATCTGCAAGATGGAGGATTTCTAAAAGTTAGTCACTTCAGCTCAGGACACCATAGGGGCTGTCCTGACTGGCCAGTGACTCCTCCTGGTTATTCTCATTATTTCCCCTGGCCTTGCCGCCAAAACTGGGGCCGTGGCCGGAGGGGGCAGGCAACTCCACTAGCTGGAGTGCCCTGTGGTGCTTGAACAAAGGGGGTGAGCCTTTGAGGCTCACCGCCAGGTGTTACAGCTCCTGTCTGGGGGAGGTGTTAGCATCTCCACCCAGTGCAGGCTTTGTTACTCGCCTCAGAGTGACAAAGGCACTCTCCCCATGGGGCCAGCAACATGTCTCGGTTGTGGCAGGCTGCTGGAACCAGTCAGCCTACACAGATAGTCGGTTAAGTTTTCAGGGGGCACCTCTAAGGTGCCCTCTGGTGTGTATTTTACAATAAAATGTACACTGGCATCAGTGTGCATTTATTGTGCTGAGAAG
The DNA here is from genome assembly GCF_031143425.1 of Pleurodeles waltl. NCBI lineage: Eukaryota > Metazoa > Chordata > Amphibia > Caudata > Salamandridae > Pleurodeles > Pleurodeles waltl. The sequence continues at coordinate 1,323,234,273 of NC_090444.1, forward strand.
TTTGATACCAAACTTCCCAGTTTTCAGTGTAGCCATTATGGTGCTGTGGAGTTCGTGTAAAACAGACTCCCAGACCATATACCCTTATGGCTACCCTGCACTTACAATGTCTAAGGTTTTGCTTAGACACTGTAGGGGCACAGTGCTCATGCACTGGTGCCCTCACCTATGGTATAGTGCACCCTGCCTTAGGGCTGTAAGGTCTGCTAGAGGGGTGACTTATCTATACCTGCATAGGCAGTGAGAGGCTGGCATGGCACCCTGAGGGGACTGCCATGTCGACTTACTCGTTTTCTTCTCTCCAGCACACACAAGCTGGCAAGCAGTGTGTCTGTGCTGAGTGAGGGGTCTCCAGGGTGGCATAAGACATGCTGCAGCCCTTAGAGACCTTCCTTGGCATCAGGGCCCTTGGTACCAGGGTGTGCCAATTGTGGATACAAAAGTACAGGTTAGGGAAAGAACACTGGTGCTGGGGCCTGGTTAGCAGGCCTCAGCACACTTTCAATTCAAAACATAGCATCAGCAAAGGCAAAAAGTCAGGGGGTAACCATGCCAAGGAGGCATTTCCTTACACCACCTGACAAGGAAAGTCGCAAGTTCGACGCAGCGGGGGAAAGAGTTGCAGCGCAGGCAGCCAATCAATGGCGCATTGCCAATTCACAGGCTTTCCTGTCAAGATATGATAGAGCTCATTGGGACAAAATGCAACACTTCATAGAACATCTGCCCAAGGAGTTCCAAAAGTGTGCACAACAAGTGGTGGAAGAGGGCCAAAGTATCTCGAATAACCAGATACGATCGGCAATGGATGCAACAGACACAGCTGCAAGAACTATAAATACAGCGGTCACTATTCGGAGTCACGCATGGCTACTCACATCAGGATTCAAGCCCAAAATCCAACAGGCAGCAGGTGTTTGAGCCGGAAGTGGACACTGCTATAGAAAAGCTAAAAAAAGGACACAGATACGGCCAAAGCCATGGGTGCGCTCTACTCCCCACAGAGCAGAGGCACATTTCGGAAAACACAATTTAGAGGGGGGTTTTGGGGCCAAACCACAGAACCCTCAACCTCACAAACCAGACCCACATACCAGAGCCAGTATCAGAGAGGAGGCTTTCGGGGACAATACAGAGGTGGACAGTTCCCTAAAACTAGAGGAAAGTTCCAAAGTCCAAAGACCCTTCAAAATAAACAGTGACTTCAGAGTCACAAATCCCTAACACATAACACCAGTGGGGGGGAGACTAACAGATTTTTACCAAAAGTGGGAGGAAATATCAACAGACTCGTGGGTCCTAGCCATTATCCAACATGGTTATTGCATGGAATTCCTACAATTCCCACCAAATGTGCCTCCAAGAACACACAACATGTCCAAACAACACATGGATCTATTACAAATAGAAGTCCAAGCGTTGCTGCAAAAACATGCAATAGAACTAGTACCAAATCATCAGAAAGGAACAGGTGTTTACTCCCTATACTTTCTCATACCCAAAAAGGACAAAACTCTAAGACCCATCTTAGCTCTCAGAACACTAAATCTTTACATCAAATCAGACCACTTTCACATGGTGACACTTCAAGACGTAATCCCCTTGCTCAAACAACAAGACTACATGACGACATTAGATCTCAAGGATGCGTATTTCCATATACCCATACATCCTTCGCACAGAAAATACTTAAGATTTGTAATCCAAGGGGTACATTACCAATTCATAGTGTTGCCATTCGGGATAACAACAGCACCAAGAGTCTTTACAAAATGCCTTGCAGTAGTGGCAGCCAATATCAGAAGACAGCACATACATGTGTACCCGTATCTGGACGATTACACAAGAACGGTGTTCACAACACACAAAATACACAAAATACGTCCTAGAAACCCTTCACAAACTAGGGTTCTCACTGAACTACCAAAAATCACACTTACAGCCGTGTCAAATACAACAGTACTTGGGAGCAACAATCCACACAAAAAAGGGATTGCCACTCCAAGTCCACAAAGGGTACAGCATTCCAAAACTTAATACAAAGCATGCACCCAAACCAAAGGTTCCAGGTAAAATTAGTAATGAAACTACTAGGCATGATGTCCTCATGCATAGCCATTGTCCCAAACGCAAGATTACACATGCGGCCCTTACAACAGTGCCTAGCAACACAATGGTCACAAGCACAGGGTCAACTTCAAGATCTAGTGTTGATAGACCGCCAAACATACACCTCCCTTCAATGGTGGAATACTATAAATGTAAACCAAGGGCGGCCTTTCCAAGACCCAGTGCCTCAATTCGTGATCACAACAGATGCTTCCATGGTAGGGTGGGGAGCACACCTCAAACAATACAGCACACAACACAGCATCCAGGGACAATGGGACACTCAACAGAAACAACTTCATATAAATCAGTTAGAACTACTAGCAGTGTTTCTAGCGTTGAAAGCATTTCAACCAGTAATAGCCCACAAACACATTCTTGTCAAAACAGACAACATGACAACAAAGTATTACCTGAACAAACAGGGAGGGACACACTCCACACAGTTGTGTCTCTTAGCACAAAAGATTTGGCATTGGGCTATTCACAACCACATTTGCCTAATAGCGCAATACATACCGGGAATTCAAAACCAGTTAGCCGACAATCTCAGTCGGGATCACCAACAGATCCACGAATGGGAAATTCATCCCCAAATACTACAAACTTACTTCCAAAGATGGGGAACACCGCACATAGACCTATTCGCAACAAAAGACAACACAAAATGCCAAAACTTTGCATCCAGGTACCCACAGCCTCACTCCCAAGGCAATGCGTAATGGATGAGTTGGTCAGGGATATTTGCATACGCTTTTCCCCCTCCCCCTCTCCCACTCCTTCCGTATCTGGTAAACAAATTGAGTCAAAACAAACTCAAACTAATACTAATAGCACCAACTTGGGCACGACAACCTTGGTACACGACACTACTAGACCTGTCAGTAGTGCATCATATCAAACTGCCAAACATACTAGATCTATTAACTCAAAACGAACAACAGATCAGACACCCGAATCCAGCATCGCTCAATCTAGCAATTTGGCTCCTGAAATCGTAGAATTCGGACATCTAGACCTTACACAAGAATGCATGGAGGTCATCAAACAAGCTAGTAAACCTACTACAAGACATTGCTACGCAAATAAGTGGAAAAGATTTGTTTATTACTGCCATAATAATCAAATCCAACCATTACACGCATCTGCAAAAAACATTGTAAGCTACCTACTACACTTACAGAAGTCCTAGTTAGCTTTTTCATCCATTAAAATACATCTCACAGCAATTTCGGCTTATCTGCAAATTACACATTCTACTTCACTATTCAGAATCCCAGTCATAAAAGCATTAATGGAGGGTCTGAAAAGGATTATTACACCAAGAACACCACCAGTTCTTTCGTGGAACCTCAACATCGTATTAACACGACTCATGGGTCCACCATTTGAACCCATGCACTCCTGTGAGATACAGTACTTAACATGGAAAGTAGCCTTCCTAATAGCTATCACATCTCTCAGAAGAGTAAGTGAAATACAAGCCTTTACCATATAAGAACCCTTTATACAGATACACACACATAAAGTAGTTCTACGCACAAATCCCAAATTCTTGCCAAAAGTCATATCACCGTTCCACTTAAATCAAACAGTGGAACTCCCAGTGTTCTTCCCAGAACCAGATTCTGTAGCTGAGAGAGCATTACATAGATTAGACATAAAAAGAGCACTAATGTACTACATTGATAGAACCAAACAAATTCACAAAACAAAACAATTGTTTATAGCTTTCCAAAAACCTCATACAGGGAATCCAATATCCAAACAAGGCATTGCCAGATGGATAGTTAAATGTATTCAAACCTGTTATATAAAAGCAAACAGAGAACTGCCTATTACACCAAAGGCACACTCTACTAGAAAGAAAGGTGCCACCATGGCATTTCTAGGAAACATACCAATGACAGAAATCTGTAAGGCAGCCACATGGTCTACGCCTCATACATTCACAAAACATTACTGTGTGGATGTGTTAACAACACAACAAGCCACAGTAGGACAGTCAGTATTACGGACATTATTTCAAACAACTTCAACTCCTACAGGCTAAACCACCGCTTTTGGGGCGATAACTGCTTACTAGTCTATGCACAGCATGTGTATCTGCAGCTCCACATGCCATCGAACTGAAAATGTCACTTATCCAGTGTACATCTGTTCGTGGCATGAGACGCTGCAGATTCACATGCGCCCTCCCGCCTCCCCGGGAACCTGTAGCCGTTATAAGTTGATAAAGATAAAACGTACATTTATAAATTTGTAAATATATATCACTTTTAGACATATTATGTACATACATACTTACTCCATTGCATGGGCACTATTACTATATACACAACTCCTACCTCACCCTCTGCAGGGAAAATAATCTAAGATGGAGTCGACGCCCATGCACAATGGAGCCGAAAGGGGAGGAGTCCCTCGATCTTGTGACTCGAAAAGACTTCTTCGAAGAAAAACAACTTGTAACACTCCGAGCCCAGCAGTAGATAGCAGGATAATGCACAGCATGTGAATCTGCAGCGTCTCATGCCACAAACAGATGTACACTGGGTAAGTGACATTTTCCATATATATGCAAGCTACTGCAATGAAAAAAGGCATAAGGCCTTCACTTCAGTAGCCCATCCTAATCATTATGAGCAAAAAGGACCAAAGCAAGGCCCATCCAATAAGGCTTCCCCTACCTCTAGAACCCTGCTGAGAGGAGCTCCCTTCCCTCAGATTTTCTACCACATGTCGTGCTAGGGAGTCTCCATTGAGCTCTGCTCAGTCAATACTTCAGAGAAGTTCATTTTTGCTGTTTTTCCTCAGAAAAAGAATTTCCTACATCGAGTAAGGGGTCTTATTCTTACTTTACTTAAGGAAACTCTATTTTTAGGTAAATTCATCATGTCTGATAAGGAGAAGAAAAGCCCCTTCAGAGCCTGTAAGACCTGTGGGAAGAAGAGGCTCCACTTTGAAGACCCTCACAAAGACTGTACTTACTGCCTCTACCCTGACCATGTGGCCAAAGACTGCAAGGTTTGCAGGACTTTTTCTAACAAAACCCTCAACGACAGGGAGGGTAGGCTACTAATTCGGCTCCAAAAGCTGAAGTCCAGATCTAATCCAGTGTCTGGTTCTGACAGTGAGGAATCTTCAACTTCCTCCAGAAAACCACAGAAAAGAGGCAGATCTCCCCAACCCCACTCAGAAGATCTTCCAAAAAAGGCTCACAAGAAGACTAAAAGTGTACATTCTAAGGCTGGAAGTCCTCCCAGTTCTCCTCACAGGAGTTCAGTTTCTTCTAAAAGGCACTCTAAAGAGAGATCTATATCCTCAGAACGCAGCAAAAGAGCCTTATCTGAGCAACCAAAGCCACCTCCTGTGGTGAAACATGTCTTTAAGAGGCCATCCGAAAAATCTACGACGACGACACCGTCGACGGCGGTGTCCAAAGGTGTCTGTACAGCTTCATCGTTGACTACTACAACCTCTACAGTCTCTACGGTGTTGTCTTCCTCATCGCTGATCATGTTGACGTTCATGGTTGCCTCGCCCATCGCCTCTCCTGCATCGATGCTGCCGCGATTGTCGACATTGATTCTGTCGTCGTCGTTTTTTTCGCCGGCGAGGATTTCTCCAGCGATGTCGACTGTGCCGTCTGCGATGCTGATACCGTCGACGATGCCGTCGGTGATTCCGACGAGTGTGCCAGCTACGTCCCCGTCGACAGGCTAAAAGCACATAAAAAGTCTGCCTTCCTTTCTTCTATGGTGACTTCTCCAGGTACGGTTTCAGCTTTGGTACCTACTCATTTACTGGAGCAAGAGGACTCAGATGACGAGGGACCTTTCGGTATTGCTCATAGCCCATCAGAACTACACGTCAAGTGCCAGGATCTAGCGGAAGACACCCAGCATTATCCACACTCTTACTATCCGCAGACGCACCAGTATCCTTATCAGGAGCAGATGGTTTCTTTACCAGGATCTCTCATAGCCGATCTACAACTCATGTTAGATGACTACAGAAGGCGGTTCCCGACAGCTGATTTGGGAGTTCAGCAGCCTGTTGTGCCCTCTGTGCTTTCTACTCTGGTCCATCCAGGGGTCCAACCATCTTATGTACCTCCGCAGACACCGATTTCCATCCCTACGCAGGATCTGTCCTCCTCGGATGATGATTATGATGATGACAGAGAAGAGGGGGAATTACCGGATGCAATAACGGAATGGAATGACTACCAAATTCCTACTCCCTCCTCGCCTTCTCCGGTTCCTGTTGATTCCCCTCCCGGTGACATCAGCGGCTTCCACAACATGCTGGAAAGAGATGCTAAAAGGTTTGAGTTGCCTATGCACACAAAGCAGATGGACTGCTTTTTTGTATGACTTTAAGGAGCCATTTCAGAAGAGTGTTAAATCTATGCCGATTGTGGACTATATCTGGAATGAGGGCATTAAAGTTATGAAAAACCCGGCCACGGTCATCCCAGTCCTACCTCGCCTTGACAAAAAGTATAAGGCATCTGAAGACTCTCCGGCTTGCCTCACGGGCCATCTCAGACCCGACTCAGTTATTGCCCAAGCAGCACAACGCAGATCTAGGAACCCTTCAGTACCAGTTTCTAGAGGCCGAGGTTAATCATTGTAAGGAAATGGCTCCCTGTTGCAGTTACCCCCCACTTTTTGCCTAATACTGATGCTGACTTGACTGAGAGGTATGCTGGGACCCTGCTAACCAAGCCTCACCACCAGTGTTATTTCACCTAAAATGTACCATTGTTTCCACAGTTGGCACACCCCTGGCACACAGATAAGTCCCTTGTAAAGGGTACCAATGGAACCAAAGGCCCTGTGACCAGGGAAGGTCCCTAAGGGCTGCAGCATATGTTGTGCCACCCTAAGGGACCCCTCACCTAACACATGCACACTGCCATTGCAGAGTGTGTGTGTGTGTGTTGGGGAGAAAAAGGGAAAGTTGACATGGCATCCCCCTCAGGATGCCATGCACACAAAATGCTGCCTGTGGCATGGGTGAGTCACCCCTCTGGCAGGCCTTACAGCCCTAAGGCAGGGTGCACTATACCACAGGCGAGGTCATAAGCTGCATGAGCAATATGCCCCTACAGTGTCTAAGTCTATTCTTAGACATTATCCCTTGTAAAAGGTACCTGTGACCAAGGAAAGTCCATTAGGGCTGCAGCACATGTGGTGCCACCCTAAGGGACCCCTCACCTAACACATGCACACTGCCTGTAAGGAAATGCCTCCTTGGCATGGTTACCCCCTGACTTTTTGCCTTTGCTGATGCTATGTTTTGAATTGAAAGTGTGCTGAGGCCTGCTAACCAGGCCCCAGCACCAGTGTTCTTTCCCTAACCTGTACTTTTGATTCCACAATTGGCACACCCTGGCACCCAGATAAGTCCCTTGTAACTGGTACCTCTGGTACCAAGGGCCCTGATGCCAGGGAAGGTCTCTAAGGGCTGCAGCATGTATTATGCCACCCTAGAGACCCCTCACTCAGCACAGACACACTGCTTACCAGCTTGTGTGTGCTAGTGAGAACAAAATGAGTAAGTCGACATGGCACTCCCCTCAGGGTGCCATGCCAGCCTCTCACTGCCTATGCAGTATAGGTAAGACACCCCTCTAGCAGGCCTTACAGCCCTAAGGCAGGGTGCACTATACCATAGGTGAGGGTACCAGTGCATGAGCACTGTACCCCTACAGTGTCTAAACAAAACCTTAGACATTGTAAGTGCAGGGTAGCCATAAGAGTATATGGTCTGGGAGTTTGTCAAACACGAACTCCACAGCACCATAATGGCTACACTGAAAACTGGGAAGTTTGGTATCAAACTTCTCAGCACAATAAATGCACACTGATGCCAGTGTACATTTTATTGCAAAATACACCCCAGAGGGCACCTTAGAGGTGCCCCCTGAAACTTAACCGACTGTCTGTGTAGGCTGACTAGTTCTAGCAGCCTGCCACACTAGAGACATGTTGCTGGCCCCATGGGGAGAGTGCCTTTGTCACTCTGAGGCCAGTAACAAAGCCTGCACTGGGTGGAGATGCTAACACCTCCCCCAGGCAGGAGCTGTAACACCTGGCGGTGAGCCTCAAAGGCTCACCCCTTTGTCACAGCCCAGCAGGGCACTCCAGCTTAGTGGAGTTGCCCGCCCCCTCCGGCCACGGCCCCCACTTTTGGCGGCAAGGCTCGAGGGAACAAAGAAAGCAACAAGGAGGAGTCACTGGCCAGTCAGGACAGCCCCTAAGGTGTCCTGAGCTGAAGTGACTCTAACTTTTAGAAATCCTCCATCTTGCAGATGGAGGATTCCCCCAATAGGGTTAGGATTGTGACCCCCTCCCCTTGGGAGGAGGCACAAAGAGGGTGTACCCACCCTCAGGGCTAGTAGCCATTGGCTACTAACCCCCCAGACCTAAACACGCCCTTAAATTTAGTATTTAAGGGCTACCCTGAACCCTAGAAAATGAGATTCCTGCAAACAACAAGAAGAAGGACTGCCCAGCTGAAATCCCCTGCAGAGGAAGACCAGAAGACAACAACTGCCTTGGCTCCAGAAACTCACCGGCCTGTCTCCTGCCTTCCAAAGAACTCTGCTCCAGCGACGCCTTCCAAAGGGACCAGCGACCTCTGAATCCTCTGAGGACTGCCCTGCTTCGTCGACGACAAGAAACTCCCGAGGACAGCGGACCTGCTCCAAAAAGACTGCAACTTTGTTTCAAGAAGCAGCTTTAAAGAACCCTGCAACTCCCCGCAAGAAGCGTGAGACTTGCAACACTGCACCCGGCGACCCCGACTCGGCTGGTGGAGAACCAACACCTCAGGGAGGACCCCCGGACTACTCTACGACTGTGAGTACCAAAACCTGTCCCCCCTGAGCCCCCACAGCGCCGCCTGCAGAGGGAATCCCGAGGCTTCCCCTGACCGCGACTCTCTGAAGCCTAAGTCCCGACGCCTGGAAAAGACCCTGCACCCGCAGCCCCCAGGACCTGAAGGACCGGACTTTCACTGCAGAAGTGACCCCCAGGAGTCCCCCTCCCTTGCCCAAGTGGAGGTTTCCCCGAGGAAGCCCCCCCTTGCCTGCCTGCAGCGCTGAAGAGATCCCTTGATCTCTCATAGACTAACATTGAAAACCCGACGCTTGTTTCTACACCGCACCCGGCCGCCCCCGCGCTGCTGAGGGTGAAATTTCTGTGTGGGCTTGTGTCCCCCCCGGTGCCCTACAAAACCCCCCTGGTCTGCCCTCCGAAGACGCGGGTACTTACCTGCAAGCAGACCGGAACCGGGGCACCCCCTTCTCTCCATTCTAGCCTATGCGTTTTGGGCACCACTTTGAACTCTGCACCTGACCGGCCCTGAGCTGCTGGTGTGGTGACTTTGGGGTTGCTCTGAACCCCCAACGGTGGGCTACCTTGGACCAAGAACTGAACCCTGTAAGTGTCTTACTTACCTGGTAAAACTAACAAAAACTTACCTCCCCCAGGAACTGTGAAAATTGCACTAAGTGTCCACTTTTAAAGTAGCTATTTGTCAATAACTTGAAAAGTATACATGCAATTGAAATGATTCAAAGTTCCTAATGTACTTACCTGCAATACCTTTCAAACAAGATATTACATGTTAAATTTGAACCTGTGGTTCTTAAAATAAACTAAGAAAAGATATTTTTCTATAACAAAACCTATTGGCTGGATTTGTCTCTGAGTGTGTGTACCTCATTTATTGTCTATGTGTATGTACAACAAATGCCTAACACTACTCCTTGGATAAGCCTACTGCTCGACCACACTACCACAAAATAGAGCATTAGTATTATCTATTCTTACCACTATTTTACCTCTAAGGGGAACCCTTGGACTCTGTGCATGCTATTCCTTACTTTGAAATAGCACATACAGAGCCAACTTCCTACACTGCCATTGTAGATTGTGTGTGTTGATGGGGAGAAAAAGGCAAAGTCGACATGGCATCCCCCTACAGGATGCCATGCACAGAAAATGCTGCCTGTGGCACCCCTCTAGCAGACCTTACCGCCCTAAGACAGGGTGCACTATACCACAGGTGAGGGCATAGCTGCATGAGCAATATGCCCCTACAGTGTCTAAGTCTATTCTTAGACATTGTAAGTACAGTGTGACCATATTAAGTATATGGATTGGGAGTTTGTCGAAAACGAACTCCACAGCTCCATAATGGCTACACTGATTACTGGGAAGTTTGGTATCAAACTTCTCAGAATAATAAACCCACACTGATGCCAGTGTTGAATTTATTAAAAAATGCACACAGAGGGCGTTTCTAAGATGCCCCCTGTATTTTACCCAGTCCTTCAGTGCAGGACTGACTGGTCTGTGCCAGCCTGCTGCTGAGAGACAAGTTTCTGACCCCCTGGGGTGAGAGCCTTTGTGCTCTCTGAGGACAGAAACAAAAGCCTGCTCTGGGTGGAGGTGCTTAACACCTCCCCCCTGCAGGAACTGTAACACCTAGCAGTGAGCCTCAAAGGCTAGGCTTCGTGTTACAATGTCCCAGGGCACTCCAGCTAGTGGAGATGCCCACCCCCTGGACACAGCCCCCACTTTTGGCTGCAAGTCCAGGGGAGATAATGAGAAAAACAAGGAGGAGTCACCCACCAGTCAGGACAGCCCCTAAGGTGCCCTGAGCTGAGGTGACCCCTGCCTTTAGAAATCCTCCATCTTGGTTTTGGAGGATTCCCCCAATAGGAATAGGGATGTGCCCCCCCTCACCTCAGGTAGGAGGCACAAGGAGGGTGTAGCCACCCTCAAGGACAGTAGCCATTGGCTACTGCCCTCCCAGACCTAAACACACCCCTAAATTCAGTATTTAGGGGCTCCCCAGAACCTAGGAACTCAGATTCCTGCAACTTAAAGAAGGACTGCTGACCTGAAGCCCTGCAGTGAAGACGGAGACTACAACTGCTTTGGCCCCAGCCCTACCGGCCTGTCTCCCAACTTCGAAGAAAACTGCAACAGCGAAGCATCTAACAGGGACCAGCGACCTCTGAAGCCTCAGAGGACTGCCCTACACCCAAAAACCAAGAAACTCCTGTGAACAGCGACTCTGTTCAACCATCTGCAACTTTCTTGCAACAAAGAAACAACTTCAAGGACTTCACGTTTCCCGCCGGAAGCGTGAGACGCTACACTCTGCCCCCGACACCCGGCTCGACCTGCATAAAACCAACACCTCAGGGAGGACTCCCAGGCGACTGCGAGCCCGTGAGTAACCAGAGACGACCCCCCTGAGCCCTCACAGCGACGCCTGCAGAGAGAATGCAGTGTGCAAAGCAGGCGTCGGGTTTCAGATAGAAAACAATGGAGGGACCCGGGGGGTCACTCTAGCGGTGCAGGCAGGCACAGGGGGGCTTCTTGGGACAGCCACCACCTGGGCTAGGCAGAGGGTCGTCTGGGGGTCACTCCTGCACTGAGGTTCGGTTCCTTCAGGTCCTGGGGGCTGCAGGTGCAGTGCTGGTTCTAGGCGGAGGGTCCCTTGTTACAGGCAGTCGCGGTCAGGGGGAGCCTCTGGATTTTCTCTGCAGGCGTCGCTGTGGGAGCTCGGGGGGGTCATCTCGGGTTACTCACGGGCTCGCAGTCGCCGGGGAATCCTCCCTGTGGTGTTTGTTCTCTGGATCTCGAGACGGGGCGTCTGGTGTAGAGTGGGAAGTCTCACGCTTCCGGCGGGAAACGTGAAGGCTTGAAAAGTTGCTTCTTTGTTGCAAAGAAGTTGCTGTTGTTGAGCAGAGCCGCTGCTCATGTCAGTTTCTTGGTCCTTTAGTCCAGGGAAGTCCTTTGAGGCTTCAGAGGTTGCTGCTCCCAGTCGGATGCGTTGCTGGTTGCAGGTTTTCGAAGTTGGAGACAGGCCGGTAGGGCAGAGGCCAAAGCAGTTATCGTCTTCCGTCTTCTCTGCAGGCTTGTAGGTCAGCAGTCCTTCTTGTTTCTTCAGGTTGCAGGATTCTGATTTCCTGGGTTCAGGGTCACCCCTAAATACTCAATTTAGGGGTGTGTTTAGGTCTGGGGTAAGTAGCCAATATCTACCGTTCTTGAAAGTGGCTACACCCTCCTTGTGCCTCCTCCCTGAGTGGAGGCGGGGGCACATACCTATTCCTATTGGCGGAATCTTCCAAAATCAAGATGGAGGATTTCTAAATGCAGGGGTGTAAAGAAATGGCTCCCTGTTGCAGTTACCCCCCACTTTTTGCCTGATACTGATGCTGACTTGACTGAGAAGTGTGCTGGGACCCTGCTAACCAGGCCCCAGCACCAGTGTTCTTTCACCTAAAATGTACCATTGTTTCCACAATTGGCACAACCCTGGCACCTAGGTAAGCCCCTTGTAACTGGTACCCCTGGTACCAAGGGCCCTGATGCCAGGGAAGGTCTCTAAGGACTGCAGCATGTCTTATGCCACCCTAGGGACCCTTCACTCAGCACAGATACACTGCTTGCCAGCTTGTGTGTGCTGGTGGGGAGAAAATGACTAAGTCGACATGGCACTCCCCTCAGGGTGCCATGCCAACCTCACACTGCCTGTGGCATAGGTAAGTCACCCCTCTAGCAGGTCTTACAGCCCTAAGGCAGGGTGCACTATACCACAGGTGAGGGCATATGTGCATGAGCACTATGCCCCTACAGTGTCTAAGCAAAACCTTAGACATTGTAAGTGCAGGGTAGCCATAAGAATATATGGTCTGGGAGTCTGTCAAAAACGAACTCCACATCTCCATAATGGCTACACTGAATACTGGGAAGTTTAGTATCAAACTTCTCAAAATAATAAACCACACTGATGCCAGTGTTGGATTTATTAAAAAATGCACACAGAGGGCATCTTAGCGATACCCCCTGTATTTTACCCAATTGTTCAGTGCAGGACTGACTGGTCTGTGCCAGCCTGCTGCTGAGAGACGAGTTTCTGACCTCATGCGGTGAGAGCCTTTGTGCTCTCTGAGGACAGAAACAAAGCCTGCTCTGGGTGGAGGTGCTTCACACCTCCCCCCTGCAGGAAGTGTAACACCTAGCAGTGAGCTTCAAAGGCTCAAGCTTCGTGTTACAATGCCCCAGGGCACTCCAGCTAGTGGAGATGCCCGCCCCCTGGACACAGCCCCCACTTTTGGCGGCAAGTCCAGGAGAGATAATGAGAAAAACAAGGAGGAGTTACTGGCCAGTCAGGACAGCCCCTAAGGTGTCTTGAGCTGGGGTGACTCTGACTTTTAGAAATCCTCCATCTTGTAGAAGGAGGATTCCCCCAATAGGAATAGGGATGTGCCCCCCTCCCCTCAGGGAGGAGGCACAAAGAGGGTGTACCCACCCTCAAGGACAATAGCCATTGGCTACTGCCCTCCCAGACCTAAACACACCCCTAAATTCAGTATTTAGGGGCTCCCCAGAACCTGGGAAATTAGATTCCTGCAACTTACGAAGAAGAGGACTGCTGAGCTGAAAAACCCCTGCAGAGAAGACGGAGACACCAACTGCTTTGGCCCCAGCCCTGCCGGCCTGTCTCCCTCCTTCAGAAGAAAACTGCTCCAGCAACGTTTTCCCCAGGACCAGAGACCTCTGAATCCTCAGAGGACTTCCCTGCTTCCAAAAGACCAAGAAACTCCCGAGAACAGAGGCCCTGTTCAACAAAGACTGCAACTTTGTGTCCAGAGGAGCAGATTTAAAGACCCCTGCAATCCCCGCAAGAAACGTGAGACTTGCAACACTGCACCCGGCGACCCCGACTCGACTGGTGGAGAAACAATGCTACAGGGAGGACCCCCCGGCGACTCCGAGACTGTGATTAACCAAAGTTGTCCCCCCTGAGCCCCGACAGCGACGCCTGCAGAGGGAATCCCGAGGCTCCCCCTGACCGCGACTGTCTGAATCCAAAATCCCGACGCCTGGAAAAGACCCTGCACCCGCAGCCCCCAGGACCTGAAGGATCGGAACTCCAGTGCAGGAGTGACCCTCAGGAAGCCCTCTCCCTTGCCCAGGTGGTGGCTACCCCGAGGAGCCCCCCCCCCCCCCCCCCTTGCCTGCCTGCATCGCTAGAGAGACCCCTTGTTCTCCCATTGAAACCTATTGAAAACCCGACGCATGTTTGCACACTGCACCCAGCTGCCCCAGTGCCGCTGGGGGTGTACTTTCTGTGCTGACTTGTGTCCCCCCCGGTGCCCTACAAAACCCCCCTGGTTTACCCTCCGAAGACGCGGGTACTTACCTGCTGGCAGACTAGAACCGGGGCACCCCCTTCTCCATTGAAGCCTGTGTGTTTTGGCCACCACTTTGAACTCTGCACCTGACCGGCCCTGAGCTGCTGGTGTGGTGACTTTGGGGTTGCTCTGAACCCCCAACAGTGGGCTACCTTGGACCCCAATTTGAACCCCGTAGGTGGTTTACTTACCTGCAAGAACTAACATTACTTTACCTCCCCCAGGAACTGTGAAAATTGCACTAAGTGTCCACTTTTAAAATAGCTATATGTGTTTTATGTAAAAAGTATATATGCTATTGTGATTATTCAAAGTTCCTAAAGTACTTACCTACAATACCTTTCAAATGAGATATTACATGTAGAATTTGAACCTGTGGTTCTTAAAATAAACTAAGAAAATATATTTTTCTATAACAAAAACCTATTCTCCTGGAATTGTCTCTGAGTGTGTGTTCCTCATTTATTGCATGTGTGTATGTACAACAAATGCTTAACACTACTCCTTTGATAAGCCTATTGCTCGACCACACTACCACAAAATAGAGCATTAGTATTATCTCTTTTTGCCACTATCTTACCTCTAAGGGGAACCCTTGGACTCTGTGCATACTATTCCTTACTTTGAAATAGTGCATACAGAGCCAACTTCCTACATGGGGTAACCTCAGCTCAGGACCCTTAGGGGCTGTCCTGACTGGTGGGTGACTCCTCCTTGTTTTTCTCATTATCTCCCCTGGACTTGCTGCCAAAAGTGGGAGCTGTGTCCAGGGGACAGGTATCTCCACTAGCTGGAATCCCCTGAGGCATTGTAACACGAAGCCTGAGCCTTTGAGGCTCACTGCTAGGTGTTAAAGTTCCTGTAGGGGGGAGGTGTGAAGAACCACCACCCAGAGCAGGCTTTGTTTCTGGCCTCAGAGGGCACAAAGGCCCTCACCCCAGAGGGTCAGAAACCCGACTCTCAGCAGCAGGCTGGCACAGACCAGTCAGTCCTGCACTGAAGGACTGGATAAAATACAGGGGGCATTTCTAAGATGCCCTCTGTGCGCATTTTTTAATAAATCTAACACTTGCATCAGTGTGGGTTTATTATTCTGAGAAGTTTGATACCAAACTTCCCAGTATTCAGTGTAGCCATTGTGGAACTGTGGAGTTCGTTTTTGACAAACTCCCAGACCATATATTTAATATGGCCACACTGTACTTACAATGTCTAAGAATAGACTTAGACACTGTAGGGGCATATTGCTCATGCAGCTATGCCCTCACCTGTGGTATAGTGCACCCTGCCTTAGTGCGGTAAGGCCTGCTAGAGGGGTGCCACAGGCAGCATTTTGTGTGCATGGCATCCTGTAGGGGGATGCCATGTCGACTTTGCCTTTTTCTCCCCATCAACACACACAATCTACAATGGCAGTGTGCATGTGTTAGGTGAGGGGTCCCTTAGGGTGGCACCACATGTGCTGCAGCCCTTAGGGACTTTCCTTGGTCACAGGTACCTTTTACAAGGGACTTATCTGTGTGCCAGAGATGTGTCAATTGTGGAACAATGGTACATTTTTAAGTGAAAGAACAATGGTGCTGGGGCCTGGTTAGCAGGGTCCCAGCACACTTCTCAGTCAAGTCAGCATTAATATCAGGCAAAAAGTGGTGGGGTAACTGCAACAGGGAGCCATGTTCCTACATATTCGCATTCCATTTTTTCATTATTTGATTTGGGCTCCCCCTAGTGTCACTATTGTCTATTGCTATTGCACTGTTTTCTACTGCTTTTTGTGCTTACTTCTGATTACTAGTGTACATACCTAATGTGTTACTTACCTCCTATTGGAGGGTTGCCTCTCTAGTACTTTTTGGTAATTGTCTCACTAAAATAAAGTACCTTTATTTTTGTAACACACAGGACAGTACCCCCAGGCACCACGTCTTTTGCAGCTGCCAAGGCTTGTTTGCATCTCCTCCAAGGGATCTTCAGGCGACGTAGCTCCAGTTTTCAGCACTCCTTCCTGCAACGTACAGCTCTGTGCGTGGTTCTCCTGCGGCGTGTGATCCCTTCCTGTAGTGCTGTGAGGGCTCCTTCTACGACTTCTGTGTTCCCATCCTGTGGGTGCTGCCTAAGCTCCTGTGGACTCTCTGCGACGTGGAGGGTCCCCTGTGACTGCCCCATCTGGGTTGATCATCCTGGGCCTTGATGGTCTCCGGCAGCACCACTCTTACACCAACCGCGAGTTTGCCTTTGCCAAGGCTTGTTGGTGGAATCCCTGCACTGACACCCATTTACAATCTTCACTTCAGTATGGGACATCTGCATCCGTCAGGAAATCTTCTTCAGCTCCAGGGCTGCAGTGCTGACCTGTTCTTCATCACCGTCGACCAACTTCTGCAAGTACAGCTGAGTGGGTTGTAGCTCCTACTCCTCCTGGACTCCACTGTGACTCTTGGATTTGATCCTCCTCTCTCCTCAGGTGGTCTTCTTCAGGAATCCACCCCTGGTTTCTTGCAGTCTTGTCTGGGTAGCTTCACCTTGTTCCTCCTTTTGGGTGGTTTGGGGAAATTCCAGGGATTTACTCCTGCTTTCCTGGTCACGGGTGGGGGGTACTGTGTTACTTACCTTTGTGGTTTTCTAGTACTTCCAGTTCCCCTCTAAACATTCCCCTTACCTAGGCAGTGCTTCTGTGATCTCATTCCATTTTTTTTTTAGTATATGGTTTGTGCTCACTCTAGGGTCACTATTGGTTATTGCTATTTGCACTGTTTTCTAACATTTTATATGCCTATTTCTGATTACTAGTGTATATAGTTAGCTTATTACTTACCTCCTATCGGAGGGTTGCCTTTCTAGTATTTTGTGGTATTGTCTGACCAAAAGTAAAGTACCTTTTATTTTTGCACAACTGAGTGTGTTCTTTCATGTGTGTAAGTGCTGTGTGACTACAGTGGTATTGCATGAGCTTTGCGTGTCTCCTAGATAAGCCTCGTCTGCTCATCCATAGCTACCTCTAGAGAGCCTAGCTTCTAGGCACTGCCCACACTACATTAATAGAGGATACCTGATCTGATATAAGGTGTAAGTACCTTGGGTAACCACCACACACCAGGCCAGCTTCCTACATTGGTGGTGCAGCAGTGGGATAAGCACTTGCCCTTGCCTTACCAGTCTGACACTGAGTACTTTCCAAAGGAAAGACCACTTACTGACTAGGAGTACACACTGTACTTAGTGTCAGAGAGATAGTCTCTTAAGTTTGGGTAAGCTAGGAGGTTAGGCATAGCCCTTGCTCCAAACATCTTTGGAGAGACTAGGAGGTAGGGTAGTTAGGTACAGCTGCAACACTCTAACAACACAACATGTCTTCAGAGCAGAACACATCTCAGGCCATGGACTCACAATATGTGGGCCTCACTTTCCGAGAGTTGAGGGAGATGTGTGCAGAAAGGAACCTTAAGACAGACAGGAACCCTAACAAGAGTCTGCTTCTGGGCCTGCTCCTCCAGGATGACTAGGACCATGCTGGTAGCCAGGAAGAGGAAGATGCAGACTCT
The DNA here is from genome assembly GCF_031143425.1 of Pleurodeles waltl. Lineage (NCBI taxonomy): Eukaryota > Metazoa > Chordata > Amphibia > Caudata > Salamandridae > Pleurodeles > Pleurodeles waltl. The sequence continues at coordinate 1,323,252,156 of NC_090444.1, forward strand.
AGCTCCCAGTTTTAGAACGACAGGATCTTGACACTGAGGAGGGTCCACAGGGTCCCTCAGAGAATCATAGAGTCCCTAGTAAACCCCCTAGCCCAGCTGGGAGCACTTCAAGTAGTGGGAGGGGAAGCCATTCCAGTAGCTCCCCCTCTCTAACCCCGGAGGGTTAGTTGAGAGGGTAACCAAGAATAGGGACAGATCCTCCTCTGCTCACTCATGTCACCCCAGTCTCTGAGGGGACACACTGTTCAGCTCCAAGAGAAGACTCCCTAAATAGGGAATCCAGGCAGCTGAAACTAGAGAAGGCCAAAATGAGGCTGCTGCAGCTAGCCCTAGATAGAGAGGCCTTGGCAGTGGAGAGGAGGAGAGAGCGATGCAGGGTTTGGGGTTAGCACCCCAAGGTGGCAGCAGCTTTAGTTTCAGGGAGCCTAGGGTCAGGGAGGATTCTTGACTCCAGAAACCTCAACAAGGTTGTCCCCCCCCCCCCCTACAAGGTGGGGGGAGACACATACAAGTGGTTCACTCCTCTGGAAAGGGCCCTCAGAGACAATGGGCTGCTATCTTGTGGCTCTCCTTCTCTGACAAGTGGGGTGCTAGACTCCTCACTGTCGGGGAGGAAGATGCAGACAACTAATCAGTTTTAAAATCTGCACTCTTAGATGGGTTTGGTCACCGCTGAACAATACAGAATTAAGTTCAGGGAGACCAGGAAAGAGTCCTCCCTGGAGTGGGTGGATATTGTTGACTGTTCTGTTAAAGCTTTAGAAGGCTGAGTACATGGCAGCAAAGTCAGTGACTGTTAGGGCTTATACAATCTTATCTTAAGAGAGCATATTTTGATAAACTGTGTCTGATTTGTTGCATCAGTATCTGGTGGACTCTGATCTGACGTCTCCCAAAGAATTCAGAACGAAGGCAGACAAGTGGGTCCATACCAGGGTGAGCAGAAAAGCTGATACAGGGGGTGACCACAAGAAAAAGGAAACACATAAGACTCAGGACAAGGGTAGGGACAAAGGTAAAAGTAAGGAGTCTTCATTAGGCCCACAAAACCCTTCTGGGGGTGGGTCTAAAACCTCTTCCTCCAACTTTAAAAGCCCTTGGTGCTATGTTTGTAAAAACATAGGCCAGGAGACAGCTCCTGTCCTAAGAAAGGCACCAAGCCAACCATCACTACCAACTCCACTTCTCCTTCTAGTGCCCCTAGCAGTAGAGGTAAAGGTAGGACTACTAACAGTAGTCAGTCCAAGGGTATAGCTGGGCTCACTTTAGGTACTGTAGTGGGGGCTGATTTAGTCAGAGAAACCACTGAGGCAGTGTTAGTCTCTGATGGGGGCATTGATTTTGCCACCCTTGCTGCTTGTCCCCTCAACATGGCTAAGTACAGGTAGCATCCTCTGATAAATGGTGATGAGGTTCAGGCCTACAGGGACACAGGTGCCAGTGCCACTATGGTGACTAAATAAACGGAGCCCCCTGAGCAGCACCTACTTGGTCACCAGTTCCAAGTGACTGACGCCCATAACAACACTTTGTGCCACCTCATGGCAGTTGTTGATTTCAGCTGGTGGGGGGATGTTACTGGTCCTAAGAAAGTTGTTGTGTCCACAGACCTACTGGTAGAGTGTCTACTAGGGAACGACTGGGAGACTTCAGCTTGGGCTGAACTGGCGTTAGAGGCCCATGCAGCAATGCTGGGCATCCAGGGCATATTTTTGCCTTGACCAGGGCACAGGCAAAGAAACAAAGAGATCAGGGAAGCTTGGAGCCTTGAGCAATGACCCAAGAACTTCTCAAACCTAAGAGTAGTTTTGGACATAAAGCTGCCCCTACCCCCACCTCCATTGAGGATTCAGCCCCAGAAGGGGAAGAATCCAGTCCTTGGCAGAACCTACACCAGTGGCATTGTAGGCTGACAGAGCTGAGCTCTTGGATGCAGGGGAGGCCTGCCAGGGAGAAATTCAGTCGTATGGCACAAAAGATTTGTCCCACACTGGAGGGCTTGAGGCAACAAGCTGTCATTCAACAGGCAGGGGATGTCATTGGCGCTCACAAGGTATATTGGGAAGACAACCTTGTACTCGAGGCCAAGGGAACCCAAAACTGGTGCAACCGGGAAGTTGGTGTTCCCTCTGCAGTACAGATCATTTTTGTTGACCCTTGCAGATCACCCAGGGCAAAGCAAAACTTTGGACAGACTTGTCCCTCACTTTCACTAGCTCCATATGTCAGAAGACACAAAGGAGTTTTGTCACTCCTATATCATCTTTCAAGCCAGTGTCAAGACAGGGGGCACCCCAAAGGCCCCCTAAATTCACTTCCAGTGGTTGGGGTTCCCTTTGAAAGGATTGGGGTGGATATTGTTAGCCCCCTAGACCCTCCCACAGCCTCTGAGAACAGGTTAATTCTGGTGGTGGTGGACCATGCCAACAGGTACCCAGAAGCTATTCCTCTTAGGACCACTACAGCTGCAGTGCAGTCTTTTGGTCATACCACAACTTCTGGAGTTGTTGGCTGGCCCCAAGGTTTTTGGATGCCTTTTCCATGTACTCAGCCACCCTAGAGTGGAGGCCAAGCACATAGTCCACCACATATTGCTTAGGCTCATGGAGAGGTCTCCCCCATCCTTCTCTAACAAGTGCCAGTGGTCCCCTTACACGATGGCCAAACAGAAGCTGAAAGGGGGAAAGCCCTACTCCCTTCAGTGTCACCTCTCTGTAGGTGAAAAGCTGGCATGGTAGGAAGACATCTGTAAGGAAATGCCTCCTTGGCATGGTTACCCCCTGACTTTTTGCCTTTGCTGATGCTATGTTTTGAATTGAAAGTGTGCTGAGGCCTGCTAACCAGGCCCCAGCACCAGTGTTCTTTCCCTAACCTGTACTTTTGATTCCACAGTTGGCACACCCTGGCATCCAGGTAAGTCCCTTGTAACTGGTACCTCTGGTACCAAGGGCTCTGGTGCCAGGGAAGGTCTCTAAGGGCTGCAGCATGTCATGCCACCCTGGAGACCCCTCACTCAGCACAGACACACTGCTTGCCAGCTTGTGTGTGCTGGTGAGAACAAAACGAGTAAGTCGACATGGCACTCCCCTCAGGGTGCCATGCCAGCCTCTCACTGCCTATGCAGCTATAGATAAGTCACCCATCTAGCAGGCCTTACAGCCCTAAGGCAGGGTGCACTATACCATAGGTGAGGGCACCAGTGCATGAGCACTGTGTCCCTACAGTGTCTAAGCAATACCTTAGACATTGTAAGTGCAGGGTAGCCATAAGAGTATATGGTCTGGGAGTCTGTCAAACACGAACTCCACAGCACCATAATGGCTACACTGAAAACTGGGAAGTTTGGTATCAAACTTCTCAGCACAATAAATGCACACTGATGCCAGTGTACATTTTATTGTAAAATACACCCCAGAGGGCACCTTAGAGGTTCCCGCTGAAACCTTAACCGACTATCTGTGTAGGCTGACTGGTTCCAGCAGCCTGCCACAACCGAGACATGTTGCTGGCCCCATGGGGAGAGTGCCTTTGTCACTCTGAGGCCAGTAACAAACCCTGCTCTATGTGGAGATGCTAACACCTTCCCCAGGCAGGAGCTGTCACACCTGGCGGTGAGCCTCAAAGGCTCACCCCTTTGTGCCAGCACCGCAGGACACTCCAGCTAGTGGAGTTGCCCGCCCCCTCCGGCCACGGCCCCCACTTTTGGCGGCAAGGCCGGAGAAAATAATGAGAAAAACAAGGAGGTGTCACTGACCAGTCAGGACAGCCTCTAAGGTGTCCTGAGCTGAAGTGACTCTAACTTTTAGAAATCCTCCATCTTGCAGATGGAGGATTCCCCAATAGGATTAGGGATGTGACCCCCTCCCCTTGGGAGGAGGCACAAAGAGGGTGTACTCACCCTCAGGGCTAGTAGCCATTGGCTACTAACCCCCCAGACCTAAACACGCCCTTAAATTTAGTATTTAAGGGCCTCCCTGAACCTAAAACTTTAGATTCCTGCAACTAACAAGAAGAAGAGGACTGCTGAGCTGAAAGACCCCTGCAGAGGAAGAAAAGAAGACACCAACTGCTTTGGCCCCAGACTTAAAGGCCTGTCTCCTGCCTTCCAAAGAAACCTGCTCCAGCAACGCTTCCCAAGGGACCAGCGACCTCTGAATCCTCAGAGGACTGCCCTGCTTCAAGAAAGACAAGAAACTCCTGAGGACAGCGGCACTGCTCCAAAAGAACTGCAACTTTGTTTCAAAGGAGCAGATTTAAAGACCCCTGCAACTCCCCGCAAGAAGCGTGAGACTTGCAACACTGCACCCGGCGACCCCGACTCGACTGGTGGAGAACCAACACCTCAGGGAGGACCCTCCGGCGACTCCGAGTCCGTGAGCAACCAAAGTTGTCCCCCCTGAGCTCCCACAGCGACGCCTGCAGAGGGAATCCCGAGGCTCCCCCTGACCGTGACTGCCTCAACCTAAAGTCCTGACGGCTGGAAAAAACCCTGCACCCGCAGCCCCCAGCACCTGAAGGAACGGAACTTCTGTGCAGGAGTGACCCCCAGGAGGCCCTCTCCCTTGCCCAGGTGGTGGCTACCCAGAGGAGCCCCCCCCCCTTGCCTGCCTGCACCACTGAAGAGACCCCTTGGTCTCTCATTGAAAACCATTGAAAACCCGACACGTGTTTGCACACTGCACCCGGCCGCCCCCGCGCTGCTGAGGGTGTACTTTTTGTGCTGACTTGTGTCCCCCCCCAGTGCCCTACAAAAACCCCCTGGTCTGCCCTCCGAAGGCGCGGGTACTTACCTGCTGGCAGACTGGAACCGGGGCACCCCCTTCTCTCCATTGAAGCCTATGTGTTTTGGGCACCTCTTTGACCTCTGCACCTGACCGGCCCTGAGCTGCTGGTATGGTAACTTTGGGGTTGCTCTGAACCCCCAACGGTGGGCTACCTTGGTCCCAAAACTGTGACCTGTAAGTGATTTACTTACCTGCTAAAAATAACAATACTTTACCTCCCCCAGGAACTGTGAAAATTGCACTAAGTGTCCACTTTTAAAACAGCTTATTGTGTTTTATGTAAAAAGTATATATGCTACTGTAATAGTCAAAGTTCCTAAAGTACTTACCTGCAATACCTTTCAAATGAGATATTACATGTAGAATTTTAACCTGTGGTTCTTAAAATAAACTAAGAAAATATATTTTTCTATAACAAAACCTATTGGCTGGATTTGTCTCCGAGTGTGTGTTCCTCATTTATTGCCTGTGTGTATGTACAACAAATGCTTAACACTACTCCTTGGATAAGCCTACTGCTCGACCACACTACCACAAAATAGAGCATTAGTATGATCTCTTTTTGCCACTATCTTACCTCTAAGGGGAACCCTTGGACTCTGTGCATGCTATTCCTTACTTTGAAATAGCACATACAGAGCCAACTTCCTACAACATCCCATCTCCTTTTCAGTTTCTCAGGGAGCGCCATAATCATGCCCTTTGATGTCTTGTTGAATCTTTCAACAAGTCCATTGGTTTGTGGATTGTATTGTGTGGTGAATTTATAAGTCACCCTACACTCATTCCTCATGTGTTTTAGGTAAGCTGACATGAAGTTTGTACCTCTGTCAGAAACCACCTCCTTAGGGAAATCCATAGTAAAAATACTAATGAGGGCCTTGGCTACTGCAGGAGCTGTAGTAGACCTAAGGGGAACTGCTTCACACAACACAATTATCAGAAAAAGTTCCTGGGGGAAGAAAAGTTAGATCGATTTGCAGGTCAGTACAACACTTAGTCTCCGGGGTTAGGACATCCACAGATTGGGGCTCAAGTTAACACCAAACACCTACAAGTGGCAACACGTAGCCGGTCGGGTGCAGAGGTCAAAGTGTAGGCAAAATTAACATGGGCTCCTATGGAGACTGGGGGTACTCTGTTTCAGATCTGCAGGCAGGTAAGTACCTGCGTCTTCGGAGGGCAGACCTGGGGGATTTAGAGGAGCACTCAGGAGGCCACAAGTAGGCACTGAACATACACCCTCAGCGGCGCTGGGGCAGCCGGGTGCAGGGTGCAAACAAGATGTCGGGTCTCCAATGATTCTCTATGAGGGGACCCCGGGGTCATTCAGAGGCCACAGGTGAGGTCCAGGGGGTCATCTCAGGCAAACCACAGGTTGTACAGGGAGAAGGGCTGCCTGCTGATCGTTGCTGCACTGTGGGGTGGTTTCTCCAAGGCCTGGGGGCTGCACGTGGAGTGGGTCTTTGGTTATCAGATATCTTTATCCGGAGCTTTCACTGTTACGGGGCCCTCGGGATTCCCTCTGCAGGTGTTATCGTGGACCAGTCAACCCAGGGTGGACACTTACTCGGAATCCCATGGGGATCCTCTCTAGCTGGTTGGGCCACCTGGACACGGGCCGTGGGCGTCGGGTGCAGAGTGGTTAGGACTCAAGCATTCAGAGTGAGGCTGGAGTCCTTAGTTGTTGTTTCTTTTTAGACAGGGCCACTGTCCATGGGGGTTCTTGGTCCTTTTGAGTGTAGGGCAGTCCTCTGGAACTTGGCAGAGGTCGCTGGGCCTGCTAGATGCGTCGCTGTGCTTCTGCGGGAGGGAGGCCGGTAGGGCTGGGGCCAAATCAGTTGTCATCTTCCTTCTTCTCTGCTCGGGGTTTCAGTAATGCAGTCCTCCTTCTTCTTGTCAGGTAGTCAGGAATGTGGTCAGTTGGGTTCAGGGAAGCCCTTAAGTACAAGATTTAGGGGCTTTACAGGAGTCAGAGGGCAGTAGCCAATGGCCACTATCCCTGAGGGTGGGTACACCCTTCCTGTGTCCACTTCCTTTGGGAAGGCGGGGCACAGACCTAACCCTATTGGTCATTGTCCTCCAAGCCAAGATGGAGGATTCTGCAGGGAGTGGGTCACCTAAGCTCTGGACACCTTAGGGGTGGCTTCTGGCTGGGGTGGTCACTCCTCCCTGTTTTCCTTAATTTTCCTCCATGACTTGCCGACAAAAGTGGGGCTTTGTCTTTGGGGGGTAATGGGGGGGGGGGGGTAACTCCGGTAGTTGGAGTGCCCTGGGGTACTGTGACCCGAGGCCTGAGCTTTCGAGGTTCACTGCCAGGTGTTACAGTTCCTGCATGGGGAGAGGTGTGAAGCACCTCCACCCAGGACATGCTTTGTTTCCGACCACCAAGAGAACAAAGGCTTTCACCCCATGTGGTCAGAAACTGGTCTGTGGCAGGCTGACACAGACCAGTCAGTCTTAAACTAGCAGTTTGGCTAACATACAGGGGGCATCTCTAAGATGCTCTCTGTGGGCTTTTTTCAATAAATCCCACACTTGCAAGAGTGGGGGTTTATTGTGCTGAGAAGTTTGACATCAAACTCCCCAGTATTCAGTGAAGCCATTGTGGAGCTGTGGAGTTCGTAATGACAAACCCCCAGATCATATACTCAATATGGCTACAGTGCACTTACAATGTCTAAGAATTGACTTAGACACTGTAGGGGCATATTGCTCATGCAACTATGCCCTCACCTTTGGTATAGTGCACCCTGTCTTAGGGTTGTAAGGCCTGCTAGAGGGGCATCTTATCTATGCCACAGGCAGTGGTTTGTGGACATGGCACCCTGAGAGGGGTGCTATGTCGACTTTGCCTTTTTTCTCCCCACCAGCAGACACAAGCTGCAAAGGCGGTGTACATGTGCTTGGTTAGGGATTGACAAAGGTGACATAATACATGCTGCAGCCCTTGGGGACCTTCCCTTGCCAGAGGGCCCTTGGTACCATGCGTACCTTTTACAAGGGACTTAACTGTGTGCAAGGGGTGTGCCAGTTGTGAAAACAAAGGTACAGATTTTGGGAAAGAACACTGGTGCTGGGGGCTGGTTAGCAGGATCCCACCAGACTTTCCCTCAAAGTTGGCATCAACACAAGGCAAAAAGTTGGGGGGGGTAACCATGCCAACCGTGGCACTTTCCTAGAATGGGACTCTGAAAAACTCAGGAACAGATGGCATGGCCTACTGCCATGTCTCCTCTTCGCCTATCAGGAGGTACCTCAGAAGGGTGTGGGCTCCAGCCCATTTGAACCACTGTTTGGGCACCCTGTTAGGGGTCCACTTGCTCTTGTAAGAGAAGGCTGGGAGCAACCTCTCAAACCTCCCAAGCAAGACACAGTGGACTATTGTAAGGAAATGCCTCCTTGGCATGGTTGCCCCCTGACTTTTTGCCTTTGCTGATGCTATGTTTACAATTGAAAGTGTGCTGAGGCCTGCTAACCAGGCCCCAGCACCAGTGTTCTTTCCCTAACCTGTACTTTTGTATCCACCATTGGCAGACCCTGGCATCCAGATAAGTCCCTTGTAACTGGTACTTCTAGTACCAAGGGCCCTGATGCCAAGGAAGGTCTCTAAAGGCTGCAGCATGTCTTATGCCACCCTGGAGACCTCTCACTCAGCACAGACACCCTGCTTGCCAGCTTGTGTGTGCTAGTGAGGACAAAACGAGTAAGTCGACATGGCACTCCCCTCAGGGTGCCATGCCAGCCTCTCACTGCCTATGCAGTATAGGTAAGACACCCCTCTAGCAGGCCTTACAGCCCTAAGGCAGGGTGCACTATACCATAGGTGAGGGTACCAGTGCATGAGCATGGTACCCCTACAGTGTCTAAACAAAACCTTAGACATTGTAAGTGCAGGGTAGCCATAAGAGTATATGGTCTGGGAGTCTGTCAAACACGAACTCCACAGCACCATAATGGCTACACTGAAAACTGGGAAGTTTGGTATCAAACTTCTCAGCACAATAAATGCACACTGATGCCAGTGTACATTTGATTGTAAAATACACCACAGAGGGCACCTTAGAGGTGCCCCCTGAAACTTAACCGACTATCTGTGTAGGCTGACTAGTTTTAGCAGCCTGCCACAAACCGAGACATGTTGCTGGCCCCATGGGGAGAGTGCCTTTGTCACTCTGAGGCCAGTAACAAAGCCTGCACTGGGTGGAGATGCTAACACCTCTCCCAGGCAGGAATTGTCACACCTGGCGGTGAGCCTCAAAGGCTCACCTCCTTTGTGCCAACCCAGCAGGACACTCCAGCTAGTGGAGTTGCCCGCCCCCTCCGGCCAGGCCCCACTTTTGGCGGCAAGGCCGGAGAAAATAATGAGAAAAACAAGGAGGAGTCACTGGCCAGTCAGGACAGCCCCTAAGGTGTCCTGAGCTGAGGTGACTCTGACTTTTAGAAATCCTCCATCTTGCAGATGGAGGATTCCCCCAATAGGGTTAGGATTGTGACCCCCTCCCCTTGGGAGGAGGCACAAAGAGGGTGTACCCACCCTCAGGGCTAGTAGCCATTGGCTACTAACCCCCCAGACCTAAACACGCCCTTAAATTTAGTATTTAAGGGCTACCCTGAACCCTAGAAAATTAGATTCCTGCAACTACAAGAAGAAGGACTGCCTAGCTGAAAACCCCTGCAGAGGAAGACCAGAAGACGACAACTGCCTTGGCTCCAGAAACTCACCGGCCTGTCTCCTGCCTTCCAAAGATCCTGCTCCAGCGACGCCTTCCAAAGGGACCAGCGACCTCGACATCCTCTGAGGACTGCCCCTGCTTCGAAAAGACAAGAAACTCCCGAGGACAGCGGACCTGCTCCAAGAAAAGCTGCAACTTTGTTTCCAGCAGCTTTAAAGAACCCTGCCAGCTCCCCGCAAGAAGCGTGAGACTTGCAACACTGCACCCGGCGACCCCGACTCGGCTGGTGGAGATCCAACACCTCAGGAGGGACCCCAGGACTACTCTGATACTGTGAGTACCAAAACCTGTCCCCCCTGAGCCCCCACAGCGCCGCCTGCAGAGGGAATCCCGAGGCTTCCCCTGACCGCGACTCTTTGAACCTAAAGTCCCGACGCCTGGGAGAGACCCTGCACCCGCAGCCCCCAGGACCTGAAGGACCGGACTTTCACTGGAGAAGTGACCCCCAGGAGTCCCTCTCCCTTGCCCAAGTGGAGGTTTCCCCGAGGAACCCCCCCCTTGCCTGCCTGCAGCGCTGAAGAGATCCCGAGATCTCTCATAGACTAACATTGCGAACCCGACGCCTGTCTCTACACTGCACCCGGCCGCCCCCGCGCTGCTGAGGGTGAAATTTCTGTGTGGGCTTGTGTCCCCCCCGGTGCCCTACAAAACCCCCCTGGTCTGCCCTCCGAAGACGCGGGTACTTACCTGCAAGCAGACCGGAACCGGGGCACCCCCTTCTCTCCATTCTAGCCTATGTGTTTTGGGCACCACTTTGAACTCTGCACCTGACCGGCCCTGAGCTGCTGGTGTGGTGACTTTGGGGTTGCTCTGAACCCCCAACGGTGGGCTACCTTGGACCAAGAACTAAGCCCTGTAAGTGTCTTACTTACCTGGTTAACCTAACAAATACTTACCTCCCCTAGGAACTGTGAAAATTGCACTAAGTGTCCACTTTTAAAACAGCTATTTGTGAATAACTTGAAAAGTATACATGCAATTTTGATGATTTGAAGTTCCTAAAGTACTTACCTGCAATACCTTTCGAATGAGATATTACATGTAGAATTTGAACCTGTGGTTCTTAAAATAAACTAAGAAAAGATATTTTTCTATACAAAAACCTATTGGCTGGATTTGTCTCTGAGTGTGTGTACCTCATTTATTGTCTATGTGTATGTACAACAAATGCTTAACACTACTCCTTGGATAAGCCTACTGCTCGACCACACTACCACAAAATAGAGCATTAGTATTATCTCTTTTTGCCACTATCTTACCTCTAAGGGGAACCCTTGGACTCTGTGCATGCTATTCCTTACTTTGAAATAGCACATACAGAGCCAACTTCCTACATTGGTGGATCAGCGGTGGGGTACAAGACTTTGCATTTGCTGGACTACTCAGCCAATACCTGATCACACGACAAATTCCAAAATTGTCATTAGAAATTCATTTTTGCAATTTGAAATTTTTCTAAATTCTTAAAAGTCCTGCTAGGGCCTTGTGTGTTAAGTCCCTGTTTAGCATTGTCTTTTAGAGTTTAAAAGTTTGTTAAAAGTTTGAAATTAGATTCTAGAAACAGTTTTAGATTCTTTAAAAAGTCTTCCAACTTTTAGCAAAATAATGTCTGATACAGAGATGAATGTGGTGGAACTCGACACCACACCTTACCTCCATCTTAAGATGAGGGAGCTAAGGTCTCTCTGTAATATCAAAAAAATAACCATTGGCTCCAGACCTACCAAAATTCAGCTCCAGGAGCTGTTGGCAGAGTTTGAAAAAGCCAACCCCTCTGATGATGACCTCACAGAGGAAGAAATTAGTGACTTGGAGGCCAATGTCCCTCCTCCAGTCCTAAATAGGGAGAACAGGACCCCTCAAGTCCTGTCTCCAACTGTGTTAGTCAGAAATAGTGAGTCCCTCACAGGAGGGTCCCACATTTCTGAAATCACTGAGGATGCTCTCAGTGAAGATGACCTCCTGTTAGCCAGGATGGCCAAAAGATTGGCTTTAGAGAGACAGCTCCTAGCCATAGAAAGGGAAAGACAAGAGATGGGCCTAGGACCCATCAATGGTGGCAGCAATATAAATAGGGTCAGAGATTCTCCTGACATGTTAAAAATCCCCAAAGGGATTGTGACAAAATTTGAAGATGGTGATGACATCACCAAGTGGTTCACAGCTTTTGAGAGGGCTTGTGTAACCAGAAAAGTGAACAGATCTCACTGGGGTGCTCTCCTTTGGGAAATGTTCACTGGAAAGTGTAGGGATAGACTCCTCACACTCTCTGGAAAAGATGCAGAATCTTATGACCTCATGAAGGGTACCCTGATTGAGGGCTTTGGATTCTCCACTGAGGAGTACAGGATTAGGTTCAGGGGGGCTCAAAAATCCTCGAGCCAGACCTGGGTTGACTTTGTTGACTACTCAGTGAAAACACTAGATGGTTGGATTCAAGGCAGTGGTGTAAGTAATTATGATGGGCTGTACAATTTATTTGTGAAAGAACACCTGTTAAGTAATTGTTTCAATGATAAACTGCATCAGCATCTGGTAGACCTAGGACCAATTTCTCCCCAAGAATTGGGAAAGAAGGCGGACCATTGGGTCAAGACAAGGGTGTCCAAGACTTCAACAGGGGGTGACCAAAAGAAAGGGGTCACAAAGACTCCCCAGGGGAAGGGTGATGAGACAACCAAAACTAAAAATAGTAAAGAGTCTTCTACAGGCCCCCAAAAACCTGCACAGGAGGGTGGGCCCAGAGCCTCTTCACAAAACAATGGGTACAAGGGTAAAAACTTTGATCCCAAAAAGGCCTGGTGTCATAGCTGTAAACAGCATGGACACCAAACTGGAGACAAGGCCTGTCCCAAGAAAGGTTCCACTCCAAACTCCCATCCAGGTAACACTGGTATGGCTAGTCTCCAAGTGGGATCAACAGTGTGCCCAGAGCAAATCAGGGTCCACACTGAAGCTACTCTAGTTTCTGAGGGTGGGGTGGATTTAGCCACACTAGCTGTCTGGCCGCCTAACATGCAAAAATACAGACAGCAACTCTTGATTAATGGGACTAGAATAGAGGGCCTGAGGGATACAGGTGCCAGTGTCACCATGGTGACAGAGAAACTGGTTTCCCCTGGCCAATACCTGACTGGAAAAACTTACACAGTCACCAACGCTGACAATCAAAGAAAAGTACATCCCATGGCAATGGTTACTTTAGAATGGGGAGGGGTCAATGGCCTGAAACAGGTGGTGGTCTCCTCAAATATCCCAGTGGACTGTCTACTTGGAAATGACCTGGAGTCCTCAGCATGGGCTGAGGTAGAACTAAAAACCCATGCAGCAATGCTGGGTATCCCTGAACTGGTGTGTGTGAAAACAAGAGCACAATGCAAGGCACAGGGTGAACAAGTAGAGCTGGAGTCTGGAAGAATGGCCCAGCCTACCAAGAGAAAAGGAAAGTCAGTTGGGAAACCAACTGCAACACAGCAAAAGAAAGGGAACCTCTCTTCTCAGGAAGAAGTTCTGCCCTGTGAGGGAACTGAGCCTTTGGAGCTTGAACCTTATCAGGTTGAGCTCTTAGGCCCAGGGGGACCCTCAAGGGAGGAGCTGTGTAAGGGACAAGAAACCTGTCACTCTCTTGAAGGCCTTAGGCAGCAAGCTGCTGAAGAGTCCAAAGGCAAGAAAAATGGAACACATAGGGTCTATTGGGAAGATGGACTCCTGTACACTGAGGCCAGAGACCCCAAACCTGGTGCCACTAGGAGAGTGGTAGTGCCTCAGCTGTTCAGGAAGTTCATCCTAACATTGGCCCATGACATTCCCCTTGCTGGACATTTGGGACAAACCAAGACGTGGGAGAGGTTAGTCAACCACTTCTACTGGCCCAATATGTCCAACATGGTTAAGGAGTTTTGCCTCTCCTGCCCCACCTGTCAAGCCAGTGGTAAGACAGGTGGGCACCCAAAGGCCCCCCTCATTCCACTTCCAGTGGTGGGGGTCCCCTTTGAAAGAGTGGGTGTGGACATAGTTGGTCCACTGGAACCTCCCACAGCCTCAGGAAATATGTATATCCTGGTAGTAGTGGATCATGCTACCAGGTATCCTGAAGCTATTCCCCTTAGGTCGACTACTGCCCCTGCAGTAGCCAAGGCCCTCATTGGTATCTTTACCAGAGTGGGTTTCCCTAAGGAGGTGGTGTCTGACAGAGGTACCAACTTCATGTCAGCATACCTAAAGCACATGTGGAATGAGTGTGGGGTGACTTATAAATTCACTACACCATACCATCCACAAACTAATGGCTTAGTTGAGAGATTCAACAAGACATTAAAGGGCATGATCATGGGGCTCCCAGAAAAACTCAAAAGGAGATGGGATGTCCTCTTGCCATGCCTGCTTTTCGCTTACAGAGAGGTGCCACAGAAGGGAGTAGGATTCTCACCCTTTGAACTTCTGTTTGGCCATCCTGTAAGGGGACCACTTGCCCTTGTTAAAGAAGGCTGGGAGAGACCTCTCCATGAGCCTAAACAGGACATAGTGGACTATGTACTTGGCCTTCGCTCTAGAATGGCAGAGTACATGGAAAAGGCAACCAAAAACCTTGAGGCCAGCCAACAGCTCCAGAAGTTTTGGTATGACCAAAAGGCTGCACTGGTTGAGTTCCAACCAGGGCAGAAAGTCTGGGTTCTGGAACCTGTGGCTCCCAGGGCACTCCAGGACAAATGGAGTGGCCCTTACCCAGTACTAGAAAGGAAGAGTCAGGTCACCTACCTGGTGGACCTGGGCACAAGCAGGAGCCCCAAGAGGGTGATCCATGTGAACCGCCTTAAGCTCTTCCATGACAGGGCTGATGTGAATCTGTTGATGGTAACAGATGAGGATCAGGAGGCAGAGAGTGAACCTCTCCCTGATCTTCTGTCATCAGACCCAAAAGATGGCACAGTAGATGGAGTGATCTACTCAGACACCCTCTCTGGCCAACAGCAAGCTGATTGTAGGAGAGTCCTACAACAGTTTCCTGAACTCTTCTCCTTAACCCCTGGTCAGACACACCTGTGTACCCATGATGTGGACACAGGAGACAGCATGCCTGTCAAGAACAAAATCTTTAGACAGTCTGACCATGTTAAGGAAAGCATCAAGGTGGAAGTCCACAAGATGCTGGAATTGGGAGTGATTGAGCGCTCTGACAGCCCCTGGGCTAGCCCAGTGGTCTTAGTCCCCAAACCTCACACCAAAGATGGAAAGAAAGAGATGAGGTTTTGTGTGGACTACAGAGGGCTCAATTCTGTCACCAAGACAGATGCTCATCCAATTCCAAGAGCTGATGAGCTCATAGACAAATTAGGTGCTGCCAAATTCCTAAGTACCTTTGACTTGACAGCAGGGTACTGGCAAATAAAAATGGCACCTGGAGCAAAAGAGAAAACAGCATTCTCCACACCTGATGGGCATTATCAGTTTACTGTTATGCCCTTTGGTTTAAAGAATGCCCCTGCCACCTTCCAAAGGTTGGTGAATCAAGTCCTTGCTGGCTTGGAGTCCTTTAGCACAGCTTATCTTGATGATATTGCTGTCTTTAGCTCCACCTGGCAGGATCACCTGGTCCACCTGAGGAAGGTTTTGAAGGCTCTGCAATCTGCAGGCCTCTCTATCAAGGCATCCAAATGCCAGATAGGGCAGGGAACTGTGGTTTACTTGGGCCACCTTGTAGGTGGAGGCCAAGTTCAGCCACTCCAACCCAAGATCCAGACTATTCTGGACTGGGTAGCTCCAAAAACCCAGACTCAAGTCAGGGCATTCCTTGGCTTGACTGGGTATTACAGGAGGTTTGTGAAGGGATATGGATCCATTGTGACAGCCCTCACTGAACTCACCTCCAAGAAAATGCCCAAGAAAGTGAACTGGACTGTGGAATGCCAACAGGCCTTTGACACCCTGAAACAGGCAATGTGCTCAGCACCAGTTCTAAAAGCTCCAGATTATTCTAAGCAGTTCATTGTGCAGACTGGTGCCTCTGAACATGGGATAGGGGCAGTTTTGTCCCAAACAAATAATGATGGCCTTGACCAGCCTGTTGCTTTCATTAGCAGGAGGTTACTCCCCAGGGAGCAGCGTTGGAGTGCCATTGAGAGGGAGGCCTTTGCTGTGGTTTGGTCCCTGAAGAAGCTGAGACCATACCTCTTTGGGACTCACTTCCTAGTTCAAACTGACCACAGACCTCTCAAATGGCTGATGCAAATGAAAGGTGAAAATCCTAAACTGTTGAGGTGGTCCATCTCCCTACAGGGAATGGACTTTATAGTGGAACACAGACCTGGGACTGCCCATGCCAATGCAGATGGCCTTTCCAGGTTCTTCCACTTAGAAAATGAAGACTCTCTTGGGAAAGGTTAGTGTAAGGAAATGCCTCCTTGGCATGGTTGCCCCCTGACTTTTTGCCTTTGCTGATGCTATGTTTACAATTGAAAGTGTGCTGAGGTCTGCTAACCAGGCCCCAGCACCAGTGTTCTTTCCCTAACCTGTACTTTTGTATCCACAATTGGCAGACCCTGGCATCCAGATAAGTCCCTTGTAACTGGTACTTCTAGTACCAAGGGCCCTGATGCCAAGGAAGGTCTCTAAGGGCTGCAGCATGTCTTATGCCACCCTGGAGACCTCTCACTCAGCACAGACACACTGCTTGCCAGCTTGTGTGTGCTAGTGAGGACAAAACGAGTAAGTCGACATGGCACTCCCCTCAGGGTGCCATGCCAGCCTCTCACTGCCTATGCAGTATAGGTAAGACACCCCTCTAGCAGGCCTTACAGCCCTAAGGCAGGGTGCACTATACCATAGGTGAGGGTACCAGTGCATGAGCATGGTACCCCTACAGTGTCTAAATAAAACCTTAGACATTGTAAGTGCAGGGTAGCCATAAGAGTATATGGTCTGGGAGTCTGTCAAACACGAACTCCACAGCACCATAATGGCTACACTGAAAACTGGGAAGTTTGGTATCAAACTTCTCAGCACAATAAATGCACACTGATGCCAGTGTACATTTTATTGTAAAATACACCACAGAGGGCACCTTAGAGGTGCCCCCTGAAACTTAACCGACTATCTGTGTAGGCTGACTAGTTTTAGCAGCCTGCCACAAACCGAGACATGTTGCTGGCCCCATGGGGAGAGTGCCTTTGTCACTCTGAGGCCAGTAACAAAGCCTGCACTGGGTGGAGATGCTAACACCTCTCCCAGGCAGGAATTGTCACACCTGGCGGTGAGCCTCAAAGGCTCACCTCCTTTGTGCCAACCCAGCAGGACACTCCAGCTAGTGGAGTTGCCCGCCCCCTCCGGCCAGGCCCCACTTTTGGCGGCAAGGCCGGAGAAAATAATGAGAATAACAAGGAGGAGTCACTGGCCAGTCAGGACAGCCCCTAAGGTGTCCTGAGCTGAGGTGACTCTAACTTTTAGAAATCCTCCATCTTGCAGATGGAGGATTCCCCCAATAGGGTTAGGATTGTGACCCCCTCCCCTTGGGAGGAGGCACAAAGAGGGTGTACCCACCCTCAGGGCTAGTAGCCATTGGCTACTAACCCCCCAGACCTAAACACGCCCTTAAATATTAGTATTTAAGGGCTACCCTGAACCCTAGAAAATTAGATTCCTGCAACTACAAGAAGAAGGACTGCCCAGCTGAAAACCCCTGCAGCGGAAGACCAGAAGACGACAACTGCCTTGGCTCCAGAAACTCACCGGCCTGTCTCCTGCCTTCCAAAGATCCTGCTCCAGCGACGCCTTCCAAAGGGACCAGCGACCTCGACATCCTCTGAGGACTGCCCCTGCTTCGAAAAGACAAGAAACTCCCGAGGACAGCGGACCTGCTCCAAGAAAAGCTGCAACTTTGTTTCCAGCAGCTTTAAAGAACCCTGCAAGCTCCCCGCAAGAAGCGTGAGACTTGCAACACTGCACCCGGCGACCCCGACTCGGCTGGTGGCGATCCAACACCTCAGGAGGGACCCCAGGACTACTCTGATACTGTGAGTACCAAAACCTGTCCCCCCTGAGCCCCCACAGCGCCGCCTGCAGAGGGAATCCCGAGGCTTCCCCTGACCGCGACTCTTTGAACCTAAAGTCCCGACGCCTGGGAGAGACCCTGCACCCGCAGCCCCCAGGACCTGAAGGACCGGACTTTCACTGGAGGAGTGACCCCCAGGAGTCCCTCTCCCTCGCCCAAGTGGAGGTTTCCCCGAGGAATCCCCCCCTTGCCTGCCTGCAGCGCTGAAGAGATCCCGAGATCTCTCATAGACTAACATTGCGAACCCGACGCTTGTTTCTACACTGCACCCGGCCGCCCCCGCGCCGCTGAGGGTGAAATTTCTGTGTGGACCTGTGTCCCCCCCGGTGCCCTACAAAACCCCCCTGGTCTGCCCTCCGAAGACGCGGGTACTTACCTGCAAGCAGACCGGAACCGGGGCACCCCCTTCTCTCCATTCTAGCCTATGTGTTTTGGGCACCACTTTGAACTCTGCACCTGACCGGCCCTGAGCTGCTGGTGTGGTGACTTTGGGGTTGCTCTGAACCCCCAACGGTGGGCTACCTTGGACCAAGAACTAAGCCCTGTAAGTGTCTTACTTACCTGGTTAACCTAACAAATACTTACCTCCCCTAGGAACTGTGAAAATTGCACTAAGTGTCCACTTTTAAAACAGCTATTTGTCAATAACTTGTAAAGTATACATGCAATTTTTATGCTTTAAAGTTCCTAAAGTACTTACCTGCAATACCTTTCGAATGAGATATTACATGTAGAATTTGAACCTGTGGTTCTTAAAATAAACTAAGAAAAGATATTTTTCTATACAAAAACCTATTGGCTGGATTTGTCTCTGAGTGTGTGTACCTCATTTATTGTCTATGTGTATGTACAACAAATGCTTAACACTACTCCTTGGATAAGCCTACTGCTCGACCACACTACCACAAAATAGAGCATTAGTATTATCTCTTTTTGCCACTATCTTACCTCTAAGGGGAACCCTTGGACTCTGTGCATGCTATTCCTTACTTTGAAATAGCACATACAGAGCCAACTTCCTACAACTATGTACTTGGCCTCAGATCAAGGATGGCTGAATATATAAAGAAGGCCAATAAAACCCTTCCGGCCAGCCAGGAGCTGCAAAAGTAAAGGCATGACCAGATGTCTGTCCTAACTGTATACCAGCCAGGACAGAACGTGTGGGTCTTGGAGCCTGTGGCTCCTAGGGCACTCCAGGACAAGTGAAGTGGTCCCCATACAATGGTGAGAAAAAGGGTGAGGTTACCTACCTGGTAGACCTGGGCACTCCCAAAAGCTCCCACAGGGTGCTTCATGTGAACCAACTAAAGCCCTTCTATGACAGGGTTGATATGACCCTGCTAATGGCCACTGATGAGGGACAGGAAGAAGACAGTTATCCCACTCCCTGACCTCTTCTTCCACACTGCAGCTGATGGCTCAGTTGATGGGGTAGTCCTTGATGACAGCCTTTCACAGAAAGAAGACTGCAGGAATCTCCTTGGACAGTTCTCAGAACTGTTTTCATTGACACTTGGTCAAACCACTTGGTGTGAACACACCATTAACCGAGGGGAACGATTTCCAGGAAAAAAGTCAAACCTACAACCAACCTGACCATGTCAGAGACTAAATCAAATCTGAACTTCAGAAGATGCTAGACCTGGGAGTAATTGAGCACTCAAACAGCCCCTGGGCTAGCCCAGTAGTCTTGGTCCTAAAACCTCACTCCCAGAATGGGAAGAGAGGAATGAGGTTTTGTGTTGACTAGAGGGCTCAACACTGTTAAAAAAAACAGATGCTTATCCTATCCCTAGAGCAGATGAGCTAAAAGATGCACTGGCATCTGCCAAGTATCTGAGCACATTTGATTTAACTGCTGGCTATTTGGCAGATTCAAATATGAAATGTTACACAGAGTAGGACTCCTACCTCAGGGGAACTGTTGGCGATGTCCGGAGGTCCGCTGTGACTTTCTCCATGTCCTATGTGAATGTCCTTCGATACAGCCCTTGTAGAAAGCAGTGGGATCCACTCTTGGCGCCTCTTTATAGCTCCAGTCGCCGCTCTCCCCTCTCTAATGCTCCTATATGGCACAGGACCTCTCCCCACCCTGTCCTGACCTCAACTGAGGCTGCTCCATTTGGCGCTGGCGTCAGCAAAAGATAAGCATCCTCCGCCACTGGAGGTCGACCGTACCCCCTGCTCTGGAGGAGTGGATAGTGCCAAGGCTCCAGATAGCTGCATACAAACAGGTCATCTACAGCTTACAGAATCAGGCAGCCCTATTTAACCAGATATGGACTCCCTTTCTCACAGAGACACCATAATTTGCTCACTGCCTGTTCTCACCCCTCCCCACCATAAGTCATTACTGGTAAAGCTGCAGCTTCAGCCTTCCTCGCCACCACCCCCTCTCCCCCTACTCCCCTCTCCCTCCTCCTTTTCCGTCCTGAACCTACCTCATCCCACCAGCATTGAATGGGCATTGAGCGGGTGTTGGGTGCTGAACGGCTCTACGGCACTGGATTGATGTACGTACCTCTGACCCCCTCCCTTCCCTTTACCTCAACTAATCAGTCTTAAAATGATTCCTTTTCTCTGTGTTCTCTTGCCTAGTACTTATACGTTATTTCCGCAACTCTCCTTTTGTAGTCTGCACCCTCCTTACCCAATATCCTACTTCCCAAAATATCCCGTAACACAAAGGCCTTTATTATCCTGACTCCACCGTACCTGTCATATCTTCCCAATGAAATGTAACACTAAGTAATAGCTTTATCTCATTCACTATTGGGCCACCTGTCCTTCAAACTAGAAGTAATGATCCGACAGTACACCCCGACGACAGTTTTTATTCTCCACATCCTCTGCACTCTCTTCTGCCCTAAATGTGCTAAAGCGCGACTGCCTACAAGTTTTCTACAGATGGCCTAGTCCACACGCTTTTGTTCAGCCGACATACCATACGATGTTATAAGGGGGCAGCTCACCAGGATTTTCTGGAACCCTGTGGTGGGATAAGGTCTAGGTATTTACTCATCAGCATAGGCAAGCCACTCTCTTAATTCAGTGTAATCATGCTTGTGTCTCCTTCCCCCTCTCTTGAAGGTCCCTTACCCTTCTTGCCCCTCTCTCTTTTTACTTTTGCTTTCTCTCTCCTATATTGAGTCCCACCTCTCCACAAAAAGGTTTAAAATAGTGGTTGCTCCTATTTGTCCTTCACTAACACCATGATGGTGTATTAAAATTTGCTATGTAGCTGTACCTTCTTTTTCTAGGTCTGTAGTAATTCTCTAATAAAAATATATATATATCAAATGATGCTAAGCATTTTCAACCATTGGAGGGCATTATCAGTTTACTGTGATGCCCTATGGTCTGAAAAATGCACCTGCCACATTTCAGAGGCTAGTGAATACAGTCCTCCAAAGATTGGAAGCTTATAGGTGCAACCTATCTGGATGACATAGCTGCCTTTGGCTCCACCTGGGAGGATCCCCTGGTCCACCTGTGGAATGTTTTGGAGGCTCTGCAGAAAGCAGGCCTCACTATCAAGGCCTCTAAGTGCCAGATAGGGCAGAGGAAGGTTGTATATCTGGGCCACCTGGTAGGTGGAGGCCAGATTCAACCACTGCAGGGGAAGATTCAGACCATTTTGGATTGGACTCCCCTACTGCTCAGACCCAGGTTAGAGCCTTTTTAAGCTTCAGTGGGTATTACAGGAGGTTCTTTAAGAACTATGGCTCTATTGTAGCCCCTCGTAATTACCTCACCCCTAAAGAGAATGCCCTAGAAAGTTTTATGGACAGCTTGCTGTCAAAAACCTTTTGAAGATCTCAATCAGGCCATGTGCTGTGCACCTATTTTGAGAAGCCCTGACTACAAGCAATTCATAGTTCAGACAGATGCCTCTTAGGTAGGGGTTGGGGCGGTTTTGTTGCAACTTAACACAGAGGACCATGATCAACCTGTAGCTTTTATAAGCAGAAGGTTGACCCCGAGGGAAAAGTGTTGGTCAGCCATACAAAGGGACGCCTTTGCTGTGGTTTGGGCCTTGAAGAAGCTGAGTTTGGCACTCACTTCCTTGTTCAAACAGACCACAAGCTCCTTCTATGGCTAAAACATATCTAAGGTGAAAATCCCAAATTGTTGAGGTGGTCCATATCCGTACAGAGAATGGACTACACTGTGGAACATAGACCTGGGAGTAACCACTCCAATGCAGATGGACTCTCCAGATACTTCTAATTAGACAATTAAGACTCATCTGGGCAAGGTTAGCCTTGTTATCTTTTGTTTGGGAGTGGGGGGGTTGTGTAGGAAAGTACCCTCTTTCTGTCATGGTTACCCCCCACTTTTTGCCTGATGTCAGTGTGTATGACTGTGTTCACTGGGATCCTGCTAACCAGGCCCCTAGTGACTATGCTCTCTCCCTTTAAAATTGGTTGCTTGGACCACATACACCCACATTTGGCATACTAGTGCCCCCTCATAAGTCCCTAGTATATGGTACCCAAGGCACTGGGCAGCAGGGGTTCCCAATGGGCTGCAGTATGTCTTATGCCACCCATGGGGAACCCATACAAAGTGTATTTGCAGGCCTGCCATTGCAGCCTACATGAAAGGGTGCATACAACAACAGGTCACTGCACCAGGTCACTATAAATCACTCCTATGATAGTCCCCCCTAGCCCAGAGGGCAGGGTGGAAGTATCTATGTGTGAGGGCAACCCTGCATGAGCACAGGTGCCCCCACAAACTCCAGCTCCATTTTCATGGACTTCGTGAGTGCAGGGATGCTATTTTACACGTGTACTGGACATAGGTCACTACCTATGTCCAGCTACATAATGGTAACCCAGAACCTAAGCATGTTTGGTATAAAATATGTTGGAATCATACCCCAATACTGTTGCCAGTACTGGAAGTATGATTCTGTGCACTCTGGGGGCTTCTTAGAGGACCCCCAGCATTGCTCCAAACAGGCCTTCTGAGGTTTTCTGGGCAGCCCAAGCTGCTGCCTCCTCTCAGACATGTTTCTGCCCTCCTACT
The DNA here is from genome assembly GCF_031143425.1 of Pleurodeles waltl. NCBI lineage: Eukaryota > Metazoa > Chordata > Amphibia > Caudata > Salamandridae > Pleurodeles > Pleurodeles waltl. The sequence continues at coordinate 1,323,274,760 of NC_090444.1, forward strand.
GCTTGATTGATCAGCTGGAGCCCAGGAAGGCAGAACAAATGATTTCCTTTGAGAGAGGGGGGTAACACCCTCTCCCTTTGGAAATAGGTGTTGCATGGCTTGGGAGGGGTAACCTCCCCAAGCCACTGGTATGCTTTGAAGGGCACATTTGATTCATAAACCAGTCTACACCAGTTCAGGGACCTACAGTCCCTGCTATGGTGCAAAACTGGACAATGGAAAGGAGAATTACCACTCCCCTGTCCATCACCGCCCCAGGGGTGGTGCCTAGAGCTCCTTCAGAGGGTTCCTTGATTCTGCCATCTTGGATCCAAGGTGGGCAGAGGCCTCTGAGAGCATCTGGATGGCTAGTTCAGGCAGGTGCTGTCAGAGCCCCCTCCTAATAGGGGGTCACTTGGCTAGGTGACCAGTCCCCCTTTCAGGTCTATTTAGGTTTTCCCTCTTGGGTGGGTCCTCAGATTCGTCTTGCAGGACTCCTCTGCAACCTCTACTTTGACTTCTAGCCACTGGAATTGTGACTGGATTCCCCAGGAAATGGCAATCTGCATCCACGAGGAAGTCTTTGCTTGCAACATTGTTTCCATGGCTCTTTCCTGTTTCTGCAACATTTCCCTGGCTGTGCATCCTCGGAGGACGGCAAGTCTTCAGTCTGCATGAGAAGGAAGAAGGAATCTCTGTTAGAGTGAAGGAGTGTTTCCCCTGCATCCGGAGGCACCAACTGCAACGACGACCGACTGAGTGGATCTCCTCTCATCCTGACCTGCGTGGATCCTGCATCACGGGTGGTGGTCTGGAGTGGTCCTCTCTGCCAGCTGTCCAACCTTGGTGGAGGCAAGCCCTTGCCTCTCTTGCAGCTACTAAGGCTTGTCGGCATTTCCTCCAGGGGACCTTCAGGCTCTGTGTAGCCCCAGCACTCTTCCCTGCGACGCACAGCCCTCTGCGTGCTTCTCCTGCGGCATGGGACCCTTCTCCAGCTGTGCTGCATGGGCTCCTCTGCAACTCCTGGTTCCTCGTCCAGTGGGTCTCCTGTCTGTGGGGAACTGTATTTTCTTCTGTGGACTATCTGCCTTGCTGAGGGTACCCCCATGAGCCCCCTCCGTGGGTTGAGTCCTCCTGGACCTTGCTGTTCCCAGGCAGCTCCACTTTTGCTTCACTGCAACTTCTGCCTTTGCCAAGGCTTGTTGGTGGCTTTACCACACCACTGACCGACTGTAATCTTCCATCCGGCATGGGACATCACTTGCATCCTCCAGGAACTCTTCTCCGGCTCCATGGCTGCATTTTTGACCATCTCCTGCAACCACAGATGGGTGGTTTTGGCTCCTGTCACCACCAGACACTCCTGCAACTTCTGGACTTGTTCCTCTTCTTCCACAGGTCTTCTTCTTCAGGAATCTATTGTTGGGTCCTGCATTCGCATTTGTTTTTTTTGTATATGGTTTGGGCTCCCCCTGGGGTCACTATTGTCTATTGCTATTGCACTGTTTTCTACTGCTTTTTATGCCTATTTCTGATTGCTAGTGTAAATATATAGGCCCTCATTACAACCCTGGCGGACGGTGTTAAAGCGGCGGTAAGACCGCCAACAGGCCGGCGGTAAAAAATTAGCAATTACGGCCATGGCGGAAACCGCCAACAAAGACAGCCACTTTAACACTCCGACCGCCACTGCGGTACAAACAAACAGCGCGGCTGTCACCGCCAACAGACAGGCGGAAGACAATGTACCACCCACACTATTATGACAGGCCAATCTGCCACCTTTTCCGGGGCGGATTCACCGCAGATAAAAACACGGCGGAAACAGGAATATCGAAGGGAAAACGCTCACCTCTACACACTCCACGAGGACACCATGGACCCGGAACTCCAAATTCTACCTGCGATAGTCTTCCTGCTCCTCTATCAGGAGTACGAACGCCGGCGGCGAAGACCACGGTGAGTACTGCACCTACGACACAGGGGAGGGGGATGCAAAACACAGGGACACACACACGCAACACCCCCACCCTCACCCACTACAACACACACACTAATACATATCTATACATTATAGTTACACCCCCCCCAAACCCTCCGGAAGAATGCAAAGACCAAAGGAAATGATTGTAACCATTGTAATCTATTAAAATACAGTACTATAAAATATATATACACTATAAACAAATATATACACCAATAATACAAGTCCAGGTATTGCACCATTTATAGTCCGTGGACCACTGGGCCCAAAATGCATGGACGAGGCCCACACTCAATACCAGATCAAAACAGAGAGAACACTGCAGGGGCATCAGATAGAAATACAACAGACACCTCAGGGGGAAGGGAAGGGGGGGCACCTCAGCCGGATGAGTGCACGACGCCAGATCCACAAGGGGGCTCAATGCCCACAGTTCAATCCTGGGGAGTGCAAAGCCACAGTCTCTCAAGTCTCTCCAGTGGGTGGTTTTCCCACTGTTCAATCCTGGGGAGGGCAAAGCCACAGTCTCTCAAGTCTCTATAGTGGGTGCTTTGCCCACTGTTCAATCCTGGGGAGTGCAAAGCCACAGTGTCTCAAGTCTCTCTAGTGGGTGGTTTGCCCACTGTTCAATCCTGGGGAGTACAAAGCTGCAGTCTCTCAAGTCTCTACAGTGGGTGGTTTGCCCACTGTTCAATCCTGGTGAGTGCAAAGCCACAGTCTTTCAAGTCTCTCCAGTGGGTGGTTTGCCCACTGTTCAATCCTGGGGAGGGCAAAGCCACAGTCTCTCAAGTCTCTCCAGTGGGTGGTTTTCCCACTGTTCAATCCTGGGGAGTGCAAAGCCACAGTCTCTAAAGTCTCTACAGTGGGTGGTTTGCCCACTGTTCAATCCTGGGGAGTGCAAAGCCACAGTCTCCACTGTTTCTGGAGGGGGACTGGTGCCCAGAGTGTTTCATCCTGTGAAGGACAGAGGTAGTGGATGGATCTCTCCACTGGTTCTGGAGGGGGACTGGTGCCCATAGTGCATCACTCACCCCATGACGGTCCCAGTTGCGTCAGTGCCCCTGCCGCTCATGGCCTAGTGGTGCTTGATTTGGCAGTGCGGTGCTTGAGTTGGCGGTGCCCTGTTCAGCGGTGCTGGATTTGGCGGTGCCCTGTTCAGCCGTGCTTGAGTTGCCGGTGCCCTGTTCAGCGGAGCTTGATTTGGCGGTGCCCTGTTCAGAGGTGCTTGAGTTGGCGGTGCCCTGTTCAGCGGTGCTTGATTTGGCGGTGCCCTGTTCAGCGGTGCTTGATTTGGCGGTGCCCTGTTCAGCGGTGCTTGAGTTGGCGGGGCCCTGTTCAGCGGGGCTTGTGCTGGCGGTCCTTCATGGCCCAGCGGGTCTTGTGCTGGCGGTCCTTCATGGCCCAGCGGGGCTTGTGCTGGCGGTCCTTCATCACCCAGCGGGGCTTGTGCTGGTGGTGGCCTCCTGGGCAGCTGGGCTGGGGCTGGCGGGGCCCTCCTCGGCAGCTGGGATGGGGGTGGTGGTGGCCTCCTAGGCAGCGGGGATGGGGCTGGCGGTGGCCTCCTGGGCAGCAGGGATGATGACGGTCTTCTCCGCCATGCTGCTCTTCCCAGACTTGGTGGGTTTCTTGTGGCCCTTCCCCACCTTGGGAGGTGTCACAGCTGAGTCCACACTCCCACCGGGACCACTGGGAGCGGCTTTGGTGGCTGGAGTCTTCCCCCTCTCCCGCCAGGCACTGGCCAACTTCTAATGCTTCACAGGGGGGGACTGGCTGTGCTGTGGCTCCGTGCCACACTGGCTGTCCTGGTGGCCGGTGCACTCCACATACCTGTGACTACAGGCACTACTGGTCCCGGAGATGTTGTGGCTGAGGTGCTAGTTCGGGACCTATGAGATGGACGGGGTGGGGGAGGTGTGGGAAAAAGGTCAAGGGTGGAGGGGAAAAGTTTTTTGGACACACTGGGACTGGTAGCTGGAGGGGGTTTGAGGAAGAGGTGGTGGTAGTAGGAGGTGTACGTTTGGTGACTTTGGGTGCAGGTGCATGCGCTGGAGGCTGTTGTGAGGTGGATGGCTGTTGGGTGGGTGTGTGCCTGCGTTTGTGTATCTTCGGAGGGGGCGTCACAGACACTGGGAGAGGACACGGGACGTGTGAATGGTAGTGGGGGTGGTGACTGCACGTGAGCGGGGTGTGCTGGTGAGGGACATAGTGGCTGTAGAAGTAATGCATGCAGGTGTGTGTGTAGACAAGACTGGGAGGGAGGAGGGAGACGACAAGGAGGGGGACACAGTGGAGGCAGTGGATGTTGGTGTGTCTGCATGTCTGTGATGCTTGTGTGAGTGCCTGTGGGATGTGTGGTGCTTATGTTTGCCTGAGCTTCCCTTGTGTGGTGAGGTGTGTGCAGGCTGGTCTGATGGTGTGCTTGGGATAGGCAGAGGTACAGGGGATTGGGTCTGGGTGGAGGAAGTTGGGGGGGGAGGCTAGACACAGGGACAATGGCTGCCATCAGTGCTGAGGCCAGAGTTTGAAAGGCTCGGTGAAGGGCCGCCTGACCAGAATGAATGCCCTCCAGGAATGCATTAGTTTGTTGCAACTGCCTTTCTACACCCTGGATGGCATTCAAAATGGTAGACTGCCCAACAGTGAGGGACCTGAGGAGGTCAATGGCCTCCTCACTGAGGGCAGCAGGGGTGACTGGGGCAGGGCCTGAGGTGCCTGGGGCGAAGGTGATGCCCACCCTCCTGGGTGAGCAGGCACGGGGCGAAGGCTGAGGGGCTACTGGGAGGGCGGTGCTGGTAGGGGGGTGGCGGCTGTACCTGTAGATGCGGGGGGCACAGATGTTGCTGCCACCATAAGGGAGCTCCCATCAGAGGACGAGTCTGTGTCGCTGGTCTCAGCTCCTGTCCCCGCCGTGGAGCTCCCCTTGCCCTCCGTCCCACTGGTGAATTCAGAGTCCGTAGTGTGGCCCTCCATGGCCATGTGGGATGCAGCTCCCTCGTGCTCCAGTGCCACTGCTCCTACCGCCTGATGATGCTAATGCACACAAGAACAGGGAGACCACAAAAAGGGGGGGGAACAGAATAAAGACATGTTGAGTGCATGGACTAGCATTGGCGGACAAGACAGACACAGAAGCCCCCTGCACTACGCCGCGCTCTTGGGCTCTACAGTGCAATTCCTGGGAAATGGCCTACAAGGCTATGGACGACATCTGCACACATAGATGACACAGGGGCATGAATAGCTGTACTTGCCACTCTATAGAGGTGGGGCGGGGGGCCACAGGGCCATGCCTTACAGAGGGGCCTAGCGTACGGAACTCGCCCTGGCCTAGGGAAACCCACAGCCCTCCTCCCCCACCCAGACAACTCCACTGCGCGCAAAGTCAGCTGAATGAGAGTGTACTCACCCCCTTGTGTCTGCTGTGATGCCCTCAAGCGCCCATCCACCTCCGGGTAGGCCACCGCCAGGATCCTGAACATCAGGGGGGTCATGGTTCGACGGGCACCCCTCCCACTTTGGGAGGCCATCCCCAGCTGAGCCTCCGCCGTCTTCTTGCTCCAGCGGCAAATGTCCTCCCATCTTTTCCGGGAGTGGGCTCACTTTAGGTACTGTAGTGGGGGCTGGTTTAGTCAGAGAAACCACTGAGGCAGTGTTAGTCTCTGATGGGGGCATTGATTTTGCCACCCTTGCTGCTTGTCCCCTTAACATGGGTAAGTATAGGTAGCATCCTCTGATAAATGGTGATGAGGTTCAGGCCTACAGGGGCACAGGTGCCAGTGCCACTATGGTGACTAAATAAATGGTGTCCCCTGAGCAGCACCTACTTGGTCACCAGTTCCAAGTGACTGACGCCAATAACAACACTTTGAGCCACCTCATGGCAGTTGTTGATTTCAGCTGGTGGGGGATGTTACTGGTCCTAAGAAAGTTGTTGTGTCCACAGACCTACTGGTAGAGTGTCTACTAGGGAACGACTGGGAGACTTCAGCTTGGGCTGAACTGGCGTTAGAGGCCCATGCAGCAATGCTGGGCACCCAGGGCATATTTTTGCCTTGACCAGGGCACAGGCAAAGAAACAAAGAGATCAGGGAAACTTGGAGCCTTGAGCAATGACCCAAGAACTTCTCAAACCTAAGAGTAGTTTTGGACAAAAAGCTGCCCCTACCCCCACCTCCATTGAGGATTCAGCCCCAGAAGGGGAAGAATCCACTCCTTGGCAGAACCTACACCAGTGGCATTGTAGGCTGACACAGCTGAGCTCTTGGATGCAGGGGACGTCTGCCAGGGAGAAATTCAGTCATATGGCACAAATGATTTGTCCAACACTGAAGGGCTTGAGGCAACAAGCTGTCATTCAAGAGGCAGGGGATGTCAGTGGCACTCACAAGGTATATTGGGAAGACAACCTTGTACTCAGAGCCAAGGGAACCCAACACTGGTGCAACTGGGAGGTTGGTGTTCCCTCTGCAGTACAGATACTTTTTGTTGACCCTTGCAGATCACCCAGGGCAAAGCAAAACTTTGGACAGACTTGTCCCTCACTTTCACTAGCTCCATATGTCAGAAGACACAAAGGAGTTTTGTCACTCCTATATCATCTTTCAAGACAGGGGGCACCCCAAAGGCCCCCTAAACTCACTTCCAGTGGTTGGGGTTCCCTTTGAAAGGGTTGGGGTGGATATTGTTAGCCCCCTAGACCCTCCCACAGCCTCTGAGAACAGATTAATTCTGGTGGTGGTGGACCATGCCACCAGGTACCCAGAAGCTATTCCTCTTAGGACCACTACAGCTGCAGTGCAGTCTTTTGGTCATACCACAACTTCTAGAGTTGTTGGCTGGCCCCAAGGTTTTTGGATGCCTTTTCCATGTACTCAGCCACCCTAGAGTGGAGGCGAAGCACATAGTCCAACACATATTGCTTAGGCTCATGGAGAGGTCTCTCCCATCCTTCTCTAACAAGTGCCAGTGGTCCCCTTACACGATGGCCAAACAGAAGCTGAAAGGGGGAAAGCCCTACTCCCTTCAGTGTCACCTCTCTGTAGGTGAAAAGCTGGCATGGTAGGAAGACATCCCATCTCCTTTTCAGTTTCTCAGGGAGCGCCATAATCATGCCCTTTGATGTCTTGTTGAATCTTTCAACAAGTCCATTGGTTTGTGGATTGTATTGTGTGGTGAATTAATAAGTCACCCTACGCTCATTCCTCATGTGTTTTAGGTAAGCTGATATGAAGTTTGTACCTCTGTCAGAAACCACTTCCTTAGGGAAATCCATAGTAAAAATACTAATGAGGGCCTTGGCTACTGCAGGAGCTGTAGTAGACCTAAGGGGAACTGCTTCACACAACACAATTTTCAGAAAAAGTTCCTGGGGGAAGAAAAGTTAGATCGATTTGCAGGTAACTACAACACTTTAGGGGGTCATTCTGACCCTGGCGGTAAAATCCGCCAGGGCCAACGACCGCGGGAGCACCGCCAACAGGCTGGCGGTGCTCCCTTGGGCTTTCTGACCGCGGCGGTACAGCCGCGGTCAGAAAAGGAAAACAGGCGGTGTACCGCCGGTTTTCCGCTGCCCTGGGGAATCCTCCATGGCGGCGCAGCTTCTTGCGCCGCCATGGGGATTCCGACCCCCATACCGCCATCCTGTTCCTGGCGGTTTTGGCCACCAGGCACAGGATGGCGGTATGGGGTGTCGTGGGGCCCCTGGGGGCCCCTGCAGTGCCCCACAAAGATTTTCAGTGTCTGCCATGCAGACACTGAAAATCGCGACGGGTGCAACTGCACCCGTCGCACCCATTCCACTCCGCCGGCTCCATTCGGAGCCGGCATCCTCATGGAAGGGGGTTTCCCGCTGGGCTGGCGGGCGGCCATCTGGCGATCGCCCGCCATCCCAGCGGGAAACTCAGAATGACCGCGGCGGTCTTTTGACCGCGCAGCGGTATTCTGCCGGCGGGACTTTGGCGGGCGGCCTCCGCCGCCCGCCAAAGTCAGAATGACCCCCTTAGTCTCCAGGGTTAGGACGTCCACAGATTGGGGCTTAAGTTAACCCCAAACACCCACAAGTGGCAACACGTGGCCGGTCGGGTGCAGAGGTCAAAGTGTAGGCAAAATTAACAAGGGCTCCTATGGAGACTGGGGGTACTCTGTTTTAGATCTGCAGGCAGGTAAGTACCCGTGTCTTCGGAGGGCAGACCTGGGGGATTTAGAGGAGTACTTAGAAGGCCACAAGTAGGCACCGAACATACACCCTCAGTGGCGCTGGGGCAGCCGGGTGCAGGGTGCAAACAAGATGTCGGGTCTCCAATGATTCTCTATGAGGGGACCCCGGGGTCATTCAGAGGCCACAGGTGAGGTCCAGGGGGTCATCTCAGGCAAACCACAGGCTGTACAGGGAGGAGGGCTGCCTGCTGATCGTTGCTGCACTGTGGGGTGGTTTCTCCAAGGCCTGGGGGCTGCACGTGGAGTGGGTCTTTGGTTATCAGATATCTTTATCCGGAGCATTCACTGTTAGGGGGCCCTCGGGATTCCCTCTGCAGGTGTTATCGTGGAGCGGTCAACCCAGGGTGGATACTTGCTTGGAATCCCCTGGGGATCCTCTCTAGCTGGTTGGGCCACCTGGACACGGGCCGTGGGCGTCGGGTGCAGAGTGGTTAGGACTCAAGCATTCAGAGTGAGGCTGGAGTCCTTAGTTGTTGTTTCTTTTTAGACAGGGCCACTGTCCATGGGGGTTCTTGGTCCTTTTGAGTGTAGGGCAGTCCTCTGGAACTTGGCAGGTGGGCTGGGGCCAAATCAGTTGTCATCTTCCTTCTTCTCTGCTCGGGGTTTCAGTAATGCAGTCCTCCTTCTTCTAGTCAGGTAGTCAGGAATGTGGTCAGTTGGGTTCAGGGAAGCCCTTAAGTACAAGATTTAGGGGCTTTACAGGAGTCAGAGGGCTGTAGCCAATGGCCACTATCCCTGAGGGTGGGTACACCCTTCCTGTGTCCACTTCCTTTGGGAAGGCAGGGCACAGACCTAACCCTATTGGTCCTTGTCCTCCAAGCCAAGATGGAGGATTCTGCAGGGAGTGGGTCACCTAAGCTCTGGACACCTTAGGGGTGGCTTCTGGCTGGGGTGGTCACTCCTCCCTGCTTTCCTTAATTTTCCTGCATGACTTGCCGACAAAAGTGGGGCTTTGTCTTTGAGGGTGATGGGGGGGCAACTCCGCTAGTTGGAGTGCCCTGGGGTACTGTGACCCGAGGCCTGAGCTTTCAAGGCTCACTGCCAGGTGTTACAGTTACTGCATGGGGGAGGTGTGAAGCACCTCCACCCAGGACATGCTTTGTTTCCGACCACCGAGATCACAAAGGCTTTCACCCCATGTGGTCAGAAACCTGTCTGTGGCAGGCTGACACAGACCAGTCAGTCTTAAACTAGCAGTTTGGCTAACATACAGGGGGCATCTCTAAGATGCTCTCTGTGGGCTTTTTTCAATAAATCCCACACTTGCAAGAGTGGGGGTTTATTGTGCTGAGAAGTTTGACATCAAACTTCCCAGTATTCAGTGAAGCCATTGTGGAGCTGTGGAGTTCGTAATGACAAACTCCCAGATCATATACTCAGTATGGCTACAGTGCACTTACAATGTCTAAGAATTGACTTAGACACTGTAGGGGCATATTGCTCATGCACCTATGCCCTCACCTGTGGTATAGTGCACCCTGTCTTAGGGTTGTAAGGCCTGCTAGAGGGGCATCTTATCTATGCCACAGGCAGTGGTTTGTGGACATGGCACCCTGAGATGGGTGCCATGTCGACTTTGCCTTTTTTCTCCCCACCAGCACACACAAGCTGCAAAGGCGGTGTACATGTGCTTGGTTAGGGATTGCCAAAGGTGACATAATACATGCTGCATTCCTTGGGGACTTTCCCTGGCCAGAGGGCCCTTGGTACCATGCGTACCTTTTACAAGGGACTTAACTGTGTGCAAGGGGTGTGCCAGTTGTGAAAACAAAGGTACAGATTTCGGGAAAGAACACTGGTGCTGGGGGCTGGTTAGCAGGATCCCACCAGACTTTCATTCAAAGTTGGCATCAATACGAGGCAAAAAGTGCGGGGGATAGGGGGGGAGGTAACCATGCCAACAGTGGCACTTTCCTAGAATGGGACTCTGAAAAACTCAGGAACAGATGGCATGGCCTACTGCCATGCCTCCTCTTCGCCTATCGCGAGGTCCCTCAGAAGGGTTTGGGCTCCAGCCCATTTGAACCTCTGTTTGGGCACCCTGTTAGGGTTCCACTTGCTCTTGTAAGAGAAGGCTGGGAGCAACCTCTCAAACCTCCTAAGCAAGACACAGTGGACTATGTACTTGGCCTCAGATCAAGGATGGCTGAATATATAAAGAAGGCCAATAAAACCCTTCTGGCCAGCCAGGAGCTACAAAAGTAAAGGCATGACCAGATGTCTGTCCTAACTGTATACCAGCCAGGACAGAACGTGTGGGTCTTGGAGCCTGTGGCTCCTAGGGCACTCCAGGACAAGTGAAGTGGTCCCCATACAATGGTGAGAAAAAGGGTGAGGTTACCTACCTGGTAGACCTGGGCACTCCCAGAAGCTCCCACAGGGTGCTTCATGTGAACCAACTAAAGCCCTTCCGTGACAGGGTTGATATGACCCTGCTAATGGCCACTGATGAGGGACAGGAAGAAGACAGTTATCCCACTCCCTGACCTCTTCTTCCACACTGCAGCTGATGGCTCAGTTGATGGGGTAGTTCTTGATGACAGCCTTTCACAGAAAGAAGACTGCAGGAATCTCCTGGGACAGTTCTCAGAACTGTTTTCATTGACACTTGGTCAAACCACTTGGTGTGAACACACCATTCACCGAGGGGAACGTTTTCCAGGAAAAAAGTCAAACCTACAACCAACCTGACCATGTCAGAGACTAAATCAAATCTGAACTTCAGAAGATGCTAGACCTGGGAGTAATTGAGCACTCAAACAGCCCCTGGGCTAGCCCAGTAGTCTTGGTCCTAAAACCTCACTCCCAGAATGGGAAGAGAGGAATGAGGTTTTGTGTTGACTAGAGGGCTCAACACTGTTAAAAAAACAGATGCTTATCCTATCCCTAGAGCAGATGAGCTAATAGATGCACTGGCATCTGCCAAGTATCTGAGCACATTTGATTTAACTGCTGGCTATTTGGCAGATTAAAATATGAAATGTTACACAGAGTAGGACTCCTACCTCAGGGGAACTGTTGGCGATGTCCGGAGGTCCGCTGTGACTTTCTCCACGTCTTATGTGAATGTCCTTCGATACAGCCCTTGTAGAAAGCGGTGGGATCCACTCTTGGCGCCTCTTTATAGCCCCAGTCGCCGTTCTCCCCTCTCTAATGCTCCTATATGGCCCAGGACCTCTCCCCACCCTGTCCTGACCTCAACTGAGGCTGATCCATTTGGCGCTGGCGTCAGCAAAAGATGAGCATCCTCCGCCACTGGAGGTCAACCGTACCCCCTGCTCCGGAGGAGTGGCTAGTGGCAGTGGTCCAGATAGCAGCATACAAACAGGTCATCTACAGCTTACAGAATCAGGCAGCCATATTTAACCAGATATGGACTCCCTTTCTCACAGAGACACCATAATTCGCTCACTGCCTGTTGTTCTCACCCCTCCCCACCATAAGTCATTACTGGTAAAGCTGCAGCTTCAGCCTTCCTCGCCACCACCCCCTCTCCCCCTACTCTCCTCTCCCTCCACTCCCCTCTCCCTCCTCCTTTCCCGTCCTGAACCTACCTCATCCCACCAGTATTGAATGGGCATTGAGCGGGTGTTGGGTGCTGAACGGCTCTACGGCACTGGATTGATGTACGTACCTCTGACCCCCTCCCTTCCCTTTACCTCAACTAATCAGTCTTCAAATGATTCCTTTTCTCTGTGTTCTCTTGCCTAGTACTTATACGTTATTTCCGCAACTCTCCTTTTGTAGTCTGCACCCTCCTTACCCAATATCCTACTTCCCAAAATATCCCATAACACAAAGGCCTTTATTATCCTGACTTCACCGTACCTGTCATACCTTCCCAATGAAATGTAACTCTAAGTAATAGCTTTATCTCATTCACTATTGGGCCACCTGTCCTTCAAACTAGAAGTAATGATCCGACAGTACACCCCGACTACAGTTGTTATTCTCCACATCCTCTGCACTCTCTTCTGCCCTATATGTGCTAAAGCGCGACTGCCTACAAGTTTTCTACAGATGGCCTAGTCCACACGCTTTTGTTCAGCCGACATACCATACGATGTTATAAGGGGGCAGCTCACCAGGATTTTCTGGAACCCTATGGTGGGACAAGCTCTAGGTAGTTACTCCTCAGCATAGGCAAGCCACTCTCCCAATTTAATGTAATCATGCTTGTGTCTCCTTCCCCCTCTCTTGAAGGTCCCTTACCCTTCTTGCCCCTCTCTCTTTTTACTTTTGCTTTCTCTCTCCTATATTGAGTCCCACCTCTCCACAAAAAGGTTTAAAATAGTGGTTGCTCCTATTTGTCCTTCACTAAAACCATGATGGTGTATTCAAATTTGCTATGTAGCTGTACCTTCTTTTTCTAGGTCTGTAGTAATTCTCTAATAAAAATATATATATATCAAATGATGCTAAGCCTTTTTAACCACTGGAGGGCATTATCAGTTTACTGTGATGCCCTATGGTCTGAAAAATGCACCTGCCACATTTCAGAGGCTAGTGAATACAGTCCTCCAAGGATTGGAAGCTTATAGGTGCAACCTATCTGGATGACGTAGCTGCCTTTGGCTCCACCTGGGAGGATCCCCTGGTCCACCTGTGGAATGTTTTGGAGGCTCTGCAGAAAGCAGGCCTCACTATCAAGGCCTCTAAGTGCCAGAAAGGGCAGAGGAAGGTTGTATATCTGGGCCACCTGGTAGGTGGAGGCCAGATTCAACCACTGCAGGGGAAGATTCAGACCATTTTGGATTGGACTCCCCTACTGCTCAGACCCAGGTTAGAGCCTTTTTAAGCTTCAGTGGGTATTACAGGAGGTTCTTTAAGAACTATGGCTCTATTGTAGCCCCTCGTAATTACCTCACCCTTAAAGAGAATGCCCTAGAAAGTTTTATGGACAGCTTGCTGTCAAAAGCCTTTTGAAGATCTCAATCAGGCCATGTGCTGTGCACCTATTTTGAGAAGCCCTGACTACAAGCAATTCATAGTTCAGACAGATGCCTCTTAGGTAGGGGTTGGGGCGGTTTTGTTGCAACTTAACACAGAGGACCATGATCAACCTGTAGCATTTATAAGCAGAAGGTTGACCCCGAGGGAAAAGTGTTGGTCAGCCATACAAAGGGACGCCTTTGCTGTGGTTTGGGCCTTGAAGAAGCTGAGTTTGGCACTCACTTCCTTGTTCAAACAGACCACAAGCTCCTTCTATGGCTAAAACATATTTAAGGTGAAAATCCCAAATTGCTGAGGGGGTCCATATCCTTACAGAGAATGGACTACACAGTGGAACATAGACCTGGGAGTAACCACTCCAATGCAAATGGACTCTCCAGATATTTCTAATTAGACAATGAAGACTCATCTGGGCAAGGTTAGCCTTGTTATCTTTCGTTTGGGAGTGGGGGGTGGGGGGGGTTGTGTAGGAAAGTAGGAAAGTACCCTCTTTCTGTCATGGTTACCCCCCCACTTTTTGCCTGATGTCAGTGTGTATGACTGTGTTCACTGGGATCCTGCTAACCAGGCCACTAGTGACTATGCTCTCTCCCTTTAAAATTGGTTGCTTGGACCACATACACCCACATTTGGCATACTAGTGCCCCCTCATAAGTCTCTAGTATATGGTACCCAAGGCACTGGGCAGCAGGGGTTCCCAATAGGCTGCAGTATGTATTATGCCTCCCATGGGGAACCCATACAAAGTGTATTTGCAGGCCTGCCATTGCAGCCTACATGAAAGGGTGCATACAACAACAGGTCACTGCACCAGGTCACTATAAGTCACTCCTATGATAGTCCCCCCTAGCCCAGAGGGCAGGGTGGAAGTACCTCTGTGTGAGGGCAACCCTGCATGAGCACAGGTGCCCCCACAAACTCTAGCTCCATTTTCATGGACTTCGTGAGTGCAGGGATGCCATTTTACACGTGTACTGGACATAGGTCACTACCTATGTCCAGCTACATAACGGTAACCCCAAACCTAAGCATGTTTGGTATAAAATATGTTGGAATCATACCCCAATACTGTTGCCAGTATTGGAAGTATGATTCTGTGCACTCTGGGGGCTTCTTAGAGGACCCCCAGCATTGCTCCAAACAGGCCTTCTGAGGTTTTCTGGGCAGCCCAAGCTGCTGCCACCTCTCAGACATGTTTCTGCCCTCCTACTGCTTGATCAGCTGGAGCCCAGGAAGGCAGAACAAATTATTTCCTTTGAGAGAGGGGGGTAACACCCTCTCCCTTTGGAAATAGGTTTTGCATGGCTTGGGAGGGGTAACCTCCCCAAGCCCCACTGGTATGCTTTAAAGGGCACATTTGATGCATAAACCAGTCTGCACCAGTTCAGGGACCTCCAGTCCCTGCTATGGTGCAAAACTGGACAATGGAAAGGAGAATTACCACTCCCCTGTCCATCACCGCCCCAGGGGTGGTGCCTAGAGCTCCTTCAGAGGGTTCCTTGATTCTGCCATCTTGGATCCAAGGTGGGCTGAGGCCTCTGAGAGCATCTGGGTGGCTAGTTCAGGCAGGTGCTGTCAGAGCCCCCTCCTAATAGGGGGTCACTTGGCTAGGTGACCAGTCCCCCTTTCAAGTCTATTTAGGTTTTCCCTCTTGGGTGGGTCCACACATTCGTCTTGCAGGACTCCTCTGCAACCTCTACTTTGACTTCTAGCCACTGGAATTGTTACTGGATCCCCCAGGAAATGACAATCTACATCCAACAGGAAGTCTCTGCTTGCAACATTGTTTCCATGGCTCCTTCCAGTTTCTGCAACATTTCCCCAGCTGTGCATCCTCGGAGGACGGCAAGTCTTCAGTCTGCATGAGAAGGAAGAAGGAATCTCTGTTAGAGTGAAGGAGTGTTTCCCCTGCATCCGGAGGCACCAACTGCAACGACGACCGACTGAGTGGATCTCCTCTCATCCTGACCTGCGTGGATCCTGCATCACGGGTGGTGGTCTGGAGTGGTCCTCTTGGTCCTCTTGGTCCTCTCTGCCAGCTGTCCAACCTTGGTGGAGGCAAGCCCTTGCCTCTCTTGCAGCTACTAAGGCTTGTCGGCATTTCCTCCAGGGGACCTTCAGGCTCTGTGTAGCCCCAGCACTCTTCCCTGTGACGCACAGCCCTCTGCGTGCTTCTCCTGCGGCATGGGACCCTTCTCCAGTTGTACTGCATGGGCTCCTCTGCTACTCCTGGTTCCTCGTCCAGTGGGTCTCCTGTAGGGAACTGTGTTTTCTTCTGTGGACTATCTGCCTTGCTGATGGTCCCCCCACGAACCTCCTCCGTGGGTTGAGTCCTCCTGGACCTTGCTGGTCCCAGGCAGCTCCACTTTTGCTTCACTGCAGCTTCTGACTTTGCCAAGGCTTGTTGGTGGCTTTACCACACCACTGACCGACTGTAATCTTCCATCCGGCATGGGACATCACTTGCATCCTCCAGGAACTATTCTCCGGCTCCATGGCTGCATTTTTAACCATTTCCTGCAACCACAGATGGGTGGTTTTGGCTCCTGTCACCACCGGACACTCCTGCAACTTCTGGACTTGTTCCTCTTCTTCCACAGGTCTTCTTCTTCAGGAATCTATTGTTGGGTCTGCATTCGCATTTATTTTTTTAGTATATGGTTTGGGCTCCCCCTAGGGTCACTATTGTCTATTGCTATTGCACTGTTTTCTACTGCTTTTTATGCCTATCTCTGATTGGTACTGTAAATATATAGGCCCTCATTACAACCCTGATGGACGGTGTTAAAGCGGCGGTAAGACCGCCAACAGGCCGGTAGTAAAAAATTTGCAATTACGACCATGGCGGAAACCGCCAACAAAGACAGCCACTTTAACACTCCGACCGCCACGGCGGTACAAACAAACAGCGCGGCTGTCACCGCCAACAGACAGGCGTAAGACAATGTACCGCCCACACTATTATGACAGGCCAATCCGAAACCTTTTCCGGGGCGGATTCACCGCAGATAAAAAACACGGCGGAAACAGGAATATCGAAGGGAAAACGCTCACCTCTACACACTCCACGAGGACACCATGGACCCGGAACTCCAAATTCTACCTGCGATAGTCTTCCTGCTCCTCTACCAGGAGTACGAACGCCGGCGGCGAAGACCACGGTGAGTACTGCACCTACGACACAGGTGAGGGGAGGCAAAATACAGGGACACACACACGCAACACCCCCACCCTCACCCACTACAACACACACACTAATACATATCTATACATTATAGTTACACCCCCCCAAACCCTCCGGAAGAATGCAAAGACCAAAGGAAATGATTGTAACCATTGTAATCTATTAAAATACAGTACTATAAAATATATATACACTATAAACAAATATATACACCAATAATACAAGTCCAGGTATTGCACCATTTATAGTCCGTGGACCACTGGGCCCAAAATGCATGGGCGAGGCCCACACTCAATACTAGATCAAAACAGAGAGAACACTGCAGGGGCATCAGATAGAAATACAACAGACACCTCAGGGGAAAGGGAAGGGGGGGCACCTCAGCCGGATGAGTGCACAACGCCAGATCCACCAGGGGGCTCAATGCCCACAGTTCAATCCTGGGGAGTTCAAAGCCACAGTCTCTCAAGTCTCTCCAGTGGGTGGTTTGCCCACTGTTCAATCCTGGGAGGGCAAAGCCACAGTCTCTCAAGTCCCTACAGTGGGTGGTTTGCCCACTGTTCAATCCTGGGGAGTGCAAAGCCACAGTCTCTCAAGTCTCTCCAGTGGGTGGTTTGCCCACTGTTCATTCCTGGGGAGTGCAAAGCCACAGTCTCTCAAGTCTCCACAGTGGGTGGTTTGCCCACTGTTCAATCCTGGGGAGTGCAAAGCCACAGTCTCCACTGGTTCTGGAGGGGGACTGGTGCCCAGAGTGCTTCATCCTGTGAAGGACAGAGGTAGTGGATGGATCTCTCCACTGGTTCTGGAGGGGGACTGGTGCCCAGAGTGCTTCATCCTGTGAAGGACAGAGGTAGTGGATGGATCTCTCCACTGGTTCTGGAGGGGGACTGGTGCCCAGAGTGCATCACTCACCCCGTGACGGTCCCAGTTGCGTCAGTGCCCCTGCCGCTCATGGCCTAGCAGTGCTTGAGTTGGCGGTGCCCTGTTCAGCGGTGCTTGATTTGGCGGTGCCCTGTTCAGCTGTGCTTGAGTTGGTGGTGCCCTGTTCAGCTGTGCTTGAGTTGGTGGTGCCCTGTTCAGCGGTGCTTGATTTGGCGGTGCCCTGATCAGCGGTGCTTGAGTTGGCGGTGCCCTGTTCAGCGGGGCTTGTGCTGGCGGTCCTTCATGGCCCAGCGGGGCTTGTGCTGGCGGTCCTTCATGGCCCAGCGGGGCTTGTGCTGGCGGTGGTCTCCTGGGCAGCTGGGCTGGGGCTGGCGGGGCCCTCCTGGGCAGCTAGGCTGGGGCTGGCGGGACCCTCCTGGGCAGCTGGGCTGGGGCTGGCGGGCCCTCCTGGGCAGCTGGGCTGGGGCTGGCGGGCCCTCCTGGGCAGCTGGGATGGGGGTGGCGGTGGCCTCCTGGGCAGCGGGGATGGGGCTGGCGGTGGCCTCCTGGGCAGCGGGGATGATGGCGGTCTTCTCCGCCGTGCTGCTCTTCCCAGACTTGGCGGGTTTCTTGTGGCCCTTCCCCACCTTGGGAGGTGTCACAGCTGAGTCCACAGTCCCACCGGGACCACTGGGAGCGGCTTTGGTGGCTGGAGTCTTCCCCCTCCCCTGCCGGGCACTGGCCAATTTCTGATGCTTCACAGGGGGGGGACTGGCTGTGCTGTGGCTCCGTTCCACACTGGCTGTCCTGGTGGCCGGTGCACTCCACATACCTGTGACTACAGGCACCACTGGTCCCGGAGATGTTGTGTCTGAGGTGCTAGTTTGGGACCTATGAGATGGAGGGGTGGGTAAAAGGTCAAGGGTGGACAGGAAAAGTTTTTTGGACACAGTGGGACGGGTAGCTGGAGGGGGTTTGGGAGTTGAGGAAGAGGTGGTGGTAGTAGAAGGTTTACGTTTGGTGACTTTGGGTGCAGGTGCATGCGCTGGAGGCTGTCGTGAGGTGGAGGGCTGTTGGGTGGGTGTGTGCCTGCATTTGTGTATCTTGGAAGGGGGCGTCACAGACACTGGGAGAGGACACAGGGGACGTGTGAATGGTAGTGGGGGTGGTGACTGCACGTGAGCGGGGTGTGCTGGTGAGGGACATAGTGGCTGTAGAGGTAGTGCATGCAGGTGTGTGTGTAGACGAGCCTGGAAGGGAGGAGGGAGACGACAAGGACGGGGACACAGTGGAGGCAGTGGATGTTGGTGTGTCTGCATGTGTGTGATGCTTGTGTGAGTCCCTGTGGGATGTGTGGTGCTTATGTTTGCCTGAGCTTCCCTTGTGTGGTGAGGTGTGTGCAGGCTGGTCTGATGGTGTGCTTGGGATAGGCAGAGGTACAGGGGATTGGTTCTGGGTGGAGGAAGTTGGGGGGGGGGGGAGGCTAGACACAGGGACAATGGCTGCCATCAGTGCTGAGGCCAGAGTTTGAAAGGCTCGGTGAAGGGCCGCCTGACCAGCATGAATGCCCTCCAGGAATGCATTAGTTTGTTGCAACTGCCTTTCTACACCCTGTATGGCATTCAAAATGGTAGACTGCCCAACAGTGAGGGACCTGAGGAGGTCAATGGCCTCCTCACTGAGGGCAGCAGGGGTGACTTGGGCAGGGCCTGAGGTGCCTGGGGTGAAGGTGATGCCCACCCTCCTGGGTGAGCAGGCACGGGGCGAAGGCTGAGGGGCTATTGGGAGGGCGGAGCTGGTAGGGGTGGGTGGAGGCTGTACCTGTAGATGCGGGGGGCACAGATGTTGCCACCACCACAAGGGAGCTCCCATCAGAGGACGAGTCCGTGTCGCTGGTCTCAGCTCCTGTCCCCGCCGTGGAGCTCCCCTCGCCCTCCGTCCCACTGGTGAATTCAGAGTCCGTAGTGTGGCCCTCCATGGCCATGTGGGATGCAGCTCCCTCGTGCTCCGGTGCCACTGCTCCTACCGCCTGATGATGCTAATGCACACAAGAACAGGGAGACCACAAAAAGGGGGGGAACAGAATAAAGACATGTTGAGTGCATGGATTAGCGTTGGCGGACAAGACAGACAAAGAAGCCCCTTGCACTACGCCGCGCTCTTGGGCTCTACAGTGCAATTCCTGGGAAATGGCCTACAAGGCTATGGACGACATCTGCACACATAGATGACACAGGGGCATGAATAGCTGTACTTGGCACTCTACAGAGGTGGGTTGGGGGGGCCACAGGGCCATGCCTTACAGAGGGGCCTAGCCTACGGAACTCACCCTGGCCTAGGGAAACCCACAGCCCTCCTCCCCCACCCAGACAACTCCACTGCGTGCAAAGTCAGCTGAATGAGAGTGTACTCACCCCTTGTGTCTGCTGTGATGCCCTCAAGCACCCATCCAACTCCAGGTAGGCCACTGCCAGGATCCTGAACATCAGGGGGGTCATGGTTCAAAAGGCACCCCTCCCACGTTGGGAGGCCATCCCCAGCTGAGCCTCCGCCGTCTGTAGTAGACCCCCAGGGTCCAGACGTCCTTGGCGATGGCACGCCAAATATCTTTCTTCCGGTGGGCGCTGACCTACATGAAATGTACAGGGGAAGAAGAGAAGTCATTACCAACTGCACCGTCAAAGTTAGTGGCCCCCATCCCTACCCTTGCCATGTGGCACATGCACCCACCGTCTTTCATGCACGCAGAACTCTGCCCCCTTCCCTCTTACATCCAGCCCTCTTCACACAGGCATAGCCCATACAACATGCTCCCTGTGTACTTACCTGTTTGTCTGGAGGACCGTAGAGTAGCGTGTACTGGGGGAGGACCCCATCAACGAGCTTCTCTAACTCCTCAGATGTGAATGCAGGGGCCCTTTCCCCAGACTCACAAGCCATTGTCTCTTCCAGACTGAGGTCACAGCAGCACTTGCAGTGTAGGTCCTTTCCTGTTGAAGATCAGGTATCAAGTGATTCAACAGATAGAAAATGGCGGTCACGTCCGCGGCGGTGTGTACCATCACCGCTGGCGTACATCGTCATTGGCTCCTGGGACCCATAGGGTCCAATGTTAACCAATGCAGCATTGCGCCGTGGTCTCTGACCACCTACCGCGACGGTGTACAACGCCAGCGCAGTTACCTCACATCCCATTGTCCCACTTTACAGGTCTGTCAGCCGCCATTTCAGGGGCCCACATAGCCTAATTTCCAACTGCGTCACACATACCTAGGCCTAGTCTCAACACACATACAGGCCACCTTTTGTGTATGATTGGTGTTCTGTGTGAACTGTGGGTACGTACCTTTGAGTTGTTTGACTGTGGTCGCTGTTGTCCTGCATAGGCACCGTCTGCTGGGACATGTGAGGAGATGGCGGCATCCTCCGGTGTACCGACCGCTGGTGGACCTGTCGAAAATGGAGGAAAGACATTTGATAATCACCTATAGGTTTGACCGTGCCACAATCCAGGAACTGTGTACCTAGTTGGAGCCAGACCTGATGTCAGCAATCCGCCATCCCACAGGAAACCTCCCTCAAATGCAGGTGCTATCAGTGCTCCATTTCCTTGCAAGTGGGTCTTTTCAAACAACTGTGGCCATGGCATCAGGGATGTCCCAGCCTATGTTTTCCAACGTATTGTCCAGAGTGTTGTCTGCCCTGCTGAAACACATGCAGAGCTACATCGTTTTCCCTCAGGTGGAGGATTTGCCTACAGTGAAAGGTGACTTCTATGCCCTTGTACATATCCCCAACATCATAGGTGCCATTGATGGGACCCATGTGGCTTTGGTCCCCCTCCACAGGAGTGAACAGGTGTACAGAAACCAGAAGAGTTATCATTCGATGAATGTACAGATGGTATGTTTGGCAGACCAGTACATCTCCCATGTGAATGCCATGTTCCCTGGCTCAGTGCATGATGCCTACATCCTGCGGAATAGCAGCATCCCTTATGTGATGGGTCAACTCCAGAGGCACCGTGTGTGGCTATTAGGTGAGCCCCTGGAAGCAAGACAGTGGGAATGGTTGTCTGGGCTTATCCCTACAGGTTAGTGTGTATCTAACAGTTGTCCCTCGCCATTTGCAGGTGACTCTGGGTACCCCAACCTGTTATGGCTACTGACCCCAGTGAGGAATCCCAGGACCAGGGCAGAGGAACGCTACAATGAGGCCCATGGGCAAACTAGGAGGGTGATCGAGCGGACCTTCGGCCTCCTGAAGGCCAGGTTCAGGTGCCTCCACATGACAGGTGGATCCCTATTCTACTCACCAAAGAAGGTGTGCCAGATCATCGTGGCCTGCTGTATGCTTCACAACTTGGCTTTGCGATGACAGGTGCTTTTTCTGCAGGAGGATGGTCCAGATGGCGGTGTTGTGGCAGCTGTGGAGCCTGTGGACAGTGATGAGGATGAAGCAGAGGAAGAAGACATGCAGAACAGGGACTCAGTGATCCAGCAATATTTCCAGTGAAACACAGATGAGAATACATTCCTGCCTACTACATGTACTTTTACACTACTACCTCTCTACTGTCTGTCGTTTTCACCCAGTGTATAGTCACTGAGTTGTCACTTTCCCTTACGGTTTCACAGATGTGGGTCCCAACGTGTGTCATCTGCAGACTCCAGATCATTTTGTGCTTTAGGTGTGTTTATTTAAATGCAAAATATTGGAGGGGGAAGTTAAATGGTGGGGGGTGATGGCGGAGGAGTGTCCATGGCAGAGTCCAGTCTATTAGTCTCACAGGTGCATTGCCCATATGGGCATAGGAAGTGGAGCTGGGGCAGTTTAATTATTAACAAGGTGACAAAGTGGGATAGTGGGATGACAATCAAGGTGGTCTCATTTCTTGGCGGGGGTCTTGGCATTGTGCTCTGTCTTGTTCCTGGATCTCAGGGACCGTTTGTGGGGTGGTTCTCC
Source organism: Pleurodeles waltl (assembly GCF_031143425.1). Taxonomy (NCBI): domain Eukaryota; kingdom Metazoa; phylum Chordata; class Amphibia; order Caudata; family Salamandridae; genus Pleurodeles; species Pleurodeles waltl. The sequence continues at coordinate 1,323,296,902 of NC_090444.1, forward strand.
CTCTGCAGGGGGTGGGGTGCTGGTGTGGTGGTCCTGTGGCGGGGTGTCCTGTCCAGTAGCGGAGGAGGTGAGCAGTTCATCGTCCATGTAAGTGTCAGGGGCCCCTTGGAGTGCCACAGTGTCCCTCCTGGTGTTAAGTAGTTCCTTCAGCACCCCTACGATGGTGCCCAGAGTGGAGCTGATGGTTCTGAGTTCCTCCCTGAAGCCCACATACTGTTCCTCCTACATGCGCTGGGTCTCCTGAAACTTGGCCAGTACCGTTGCCATCGTCTCCTGGGAGTGGTGGTATGCTCCCATGATGGAGGAGAGGGCCTCGTGGAGAGTGGGTTCCCTTGGCCTGTCCGCCCCCTGTCGCACGGCAGCCCTCCCAGTTCCCCTGTGTTCCTGGGCCTCCGTCCCCTGGACCGTGTGCCCACTGCCACTGCCCCCAGGTCCCTCTTGTTGTTGGGGTGGTGGGTTATCCTGGGTTCCCTGTAGTGGTGGACACACAGCTGATTGACGTGTCCTGGGGACGGAGGTATGGGCCCGCTGGGTGGGTGCTGTGCTGGTGTTTCCAGAGGGGGGGAAGGTCTGTGGTGGCCTGTTCCTGTGTGAGGGGAACCGACTGTCCCGAGGCCCCCGATGGTCCAGGCTGGTCATCTAGATCCAGTTGGACAGAGGTGCTGTCATCACTGTGGGCCTCTTCTGTGGGTGGAGTGGACATGTCTGGACCCTCCTGTCTGGTGACGTTGGGTAGGGGTCCTGGAGTGGTGGAAAGGCATGATTATTGCATCTGTGTGTGGCATGGTGTGCGGTGGGTGACCGTGTACCCCAGTGCTGGCATTCCTGTGTGGGAGCTTGTGTGATGATGGTTTAGGGGGGGTGTATGGCTATGTGCAGTGTGCATGCTTTGGTGATGGGTGTCCATGCTTTGTTGTTGCATGCAGGGTTTGGTGTTGGGATGTGTGGTTTGTGATTCTGGTACATTTGTGAGGAGTTGGAGTGATGGGGTGAGGGCGGGGGTATGTGATAGCATGCAGGTAAGGTGGGGGATGTAATAGTTAAGATTTGACTTACCAGAGTCCATTCCTCCACCTACTCCTGCAAGGGCCTCAGGATGCAGAATCGCCAAGACCTGCTCCTCCCATGTTGTTAGTTGTGGGTGAGGAGGTGGGGGTCCACCGCCAGTCCGCTAAACCGCAAGGTGGTGTCTTGAGACCACGGAACGCACCTTCTCCCGTAGGTCGTTCCACCTTTTCCTGATGTCCTCCCGATTTCTTGGGTGTTGTCCCACTGCGTTGACCCTGTCCACTATTCTTTGCCATAGCTCCATCTTCCTTGCAATTGAGGTGTGCTGCACCTGTGATCCAAATAGCTGTGGCTCTCCTCGGACGATTTCCTCCACCATGACCCTGAGCTCCTCCTCCGAGAACCTGGGGGGGTCTTTGCTGTGCCATGGGGTGGTGTAGGTGATGTTTGAGGTGGTGTGTGTGGTGATAAGTGTGGTGATATGTAGTGGTGTGTTGTGTGATGTGCATGGAAGTGGTGTGGGTGATGGTGTTATGTGCCTGTGGATGCTGTTGTACTTGCTGGTGGTGTCTCTCTCTGTGCTTCGTTCTCAATTTTTGTCGTAGGGGTTTGTGGGTGATGGTGGTGTGTGTTTTATATTGTATTGGGTGTGTGGGAGTGGTGTGTGTATGTGTATCAAGTGTGTGTATTTTGAATTGTCCAATTTGGTTGTGTTTTGTAAGAGTGTGTATTTTGAGCGCGGAGGTGTGTACCTCCAATGGAATACCGCGGTTGAAAGACCGCCGCATGGATTCCAATGTTGTAATGACCGCCATAGTGTGTTACTTACCTCCTATGGAGGGTTCCCTCTCTAGTACTTTTTGGTAATTGTCTCACTAAAATAAAGTACCTTTATTTTCGTAACACTGAGGAGCATATTTATGAGCCCCTAGCGCAACTGGAGCGTCACTTCACATGACACTCCAGTGGCGCCAGTCTCTGCTCCATATTTACAAGGAGGTGTAACACCACTTTTTTGGTGTTACAGCTCCTTGTAAATATGGGCCCCTCCGAAGCAATTATCTGTGTCAGAGGGGTGTGCAATGGGTGTTGCTGTGGGCATGCCACAGCAACACCTATTGCATTTTGATGCTGCCTCAGATTTACAAGATTTCGTAAACCTGTTAACAGAGAAGTGCCAAAGCCCCATTATTGATTGTTTATGTGCAGGAAGGGACACTTTCCTGCACTTAAACAATCACACCCCTCAACACAGACATCCTTGCCCGATGGTGCAAGGATGCCTGCTTTGGCAGCTAAATTTAGTGTCAGCGCAGTGGACAACACAGGGCTGCACCATATTAACTTATATACAGCGCATCCCTGCATTGTGAAAATGACAGAGCGCAGCGCTGCCAATTTTTGCGCTACCTTGCACTGCGTTATTTTCCAGAAATATGGGCCAGAGTGTTTTCTTTAACATGTGTAAGTGCTGTGTGGCTACATTGGTATTGCATGAGCTTTGCATGTCTCCTAAATGTGTCTTGGCTGCTCATCCCCAGCTAGATCTTGAGAGTCTGGCTTCTAGACACTGCCTACACTACACTAACAGGGGATATGTGGACCTGATATAAGATGTAAGTACCGTATGTATCCACCACACACCAGGACAGATTCCTACATGCAGTCTCTCCATGCAGACAGTTTCAGGTTGGAACCGCAACAAGAATCTAAGCATGAGCAGACTGTCATTGCATCAAACAATTGTGCCAGAGTGGACTGAAATTGAAGTACTGTGCCTGAGCATGCCCTGGAGCTGCATCGAAGAACTTTGCCCAAGTAGACTGTGCCACTGCATCAAGAAACTATGCCCAAGGTCGATGGAGCTGCTTCAGAGATTGCTCCCAAGCTGGATCCTGCAGCTGAGATCTAAGACCTCGCAGTCAAATCCCCTTATATCCCTGCCCAGAAGCGGGATCGTGGACTGCCAGAGGCCTGCGTCATCACCAATGCAGCACATGGCTGCAAGGATGCCCTTCAGCAGCCTTTGCTACTGTATGCCCCGGCCTCTGCCTGAACTTGGGAACATACTCCAGTCAGTGTGTCTCATCTCAGAAGAGGGAGCCAGAAGGAAACATATTGTGGGCCTCCACAGGTAACCCGAGGGGGCCTGAAGCAACTAAAGGCATTCTGCAAGTAAGAAAATACAGGAATAATCAGGAGAAGTGGAGGATGAGAGAGGAGAGGAGAGCACCAGGGCATCCGGATGATAAGCTCCAGAGCCTCCCACAACTGTCGCCTCATTTCCATATTGGCAGGAGGGAGGTCGAACGGGTCCATGTACACCAACCACATCCCACTCATCCCCCCTATATATCACTAATCCACACCCTAGGACCCTGCCAAAATAGCCACAAAACTGAGCGATCTGCGACCGCCGCCATACCTCACCCCCCCTTACTCTGCTTGTCGCTCCCCTTATGCCATCCTCCCCAAGAATTCCATGTAGTCAGACCTTTGCGCTGCAGCACCTGGCTGCCAGTCCTGATCGTCAGTCACACAAGCTCCCAGTTGCCTGCCTGTCATTGTCTCCCTCCCCAGGCTCACCTCCCAGACACTCAATCATACTGTTCAAAGCTTCCAGATCCTACTCAGCATGCTCATTTGTCCGGGCCCTCCTGAGTCTGTATTCCTCAGTTGTTGCCCATTCCACTAGATCCGCCATCCATTTGTCAAAGGTCAGAGGAGTTGGGCTGGCCCAATGAATAGCAATGCGCTGCTTCGCCAGTATCAACCCCAGCTGCGCACCCAGCAAGTCATTTTGAGACCTTTTTCTGAGAGAGGCAACAATCCCAGCAATCAGTGCCTCATCGTCATCTCTTATTTTAACTGTTGTGGCAACTTTTAGCACTCACTATCTAACACCAAAATGATTGCAAGGACCTGCAGAGCCATGTGACATGTCCAAAAGTGGCAGGGGAGGTACCGCAGCGCACAGTTGTCAGTGCGTGCCGGAAATATTCTATGCAATCGCTGCAGCATCAGATACGCCCTATGCAGATAATAAAATTGCGCCAGTTTAAATCTGGCATTACTAGACCCTTCCTGCACCAGCGCGCATGCCCTGTTCCATTCCCCTTCCTCCAGTGGTAGCTCTAGATGTGCATCCCACATCTGAGATATCTATTTGTCTATCTCTTTTTAGGGCTGCATACACCCAGGAGAGGAGAACTCAAGACGAGCCTGGATCCAACAACATCTTCATCAAATGGGACTCTGAGGGTTCCTCAGGAAAGGATGTCCAAATCTCTGCAGATGTGCTCGATATACTGCCATAATACAGGAACTGGCTCTGCCCAACTCAAAGTGTGTCACAGCCTCCTCCAAGGTGACAAAAGTACCATTCTGATATAAATCCCCTGCATTGATCAGCCACCTATTCACTAGCTCATGAAGTCTATTGCACACAAAAGGGCGCAGCCACCAAAGTGGTAGCAGGTGCGCATAAGGTGCTTGTTGGATCACCCGGGTGACCGACCGCTCCCATATCCGGGCCACCTGTGAGACCACAAATGGAGCACCTACCGGGAGCCCAGCACCATTCATGAGAAGTGTCTGGAGCTCCGCTATACGCACTGCCTCATCAAGCAGGGTTTTCTCACAATTATGGCTGTCAACGCACCAGAGGGCCTCAGATTGTAACAGACTTGTCATATAATACAAATGGAGATCCGGCACTCCCAGCCCACCATCTACCAGATCTAGTTTCAGTACCCCGAGACGTCTTACCCGCTCAGTGCGCACCCTCGCTCTCAGTGCCACGTTAAGCAGGTGTACCCATGACAGGAAGCTCAGCCCAATCCCCATTCGTCACATCACGTCCCATAAATAATCCTATGACAGGGTGTCAAACACCTTTTCAATGTCCAAGGCTACTAGAGCAGCCCGCATCTCTGAGCCTCTAGTTTCCTGCATCACGTGGGAGAGTCTCCACAGATTCATGTGCGTCCCACTCCCAGGCACAAATCCACATTGGTCTTCGTGCACCAGGTGCGTAATCACTCGGCGCAATCGCATTGCCAGTGCTTTCACAAGTAATTTTACATCAACATTTAACATCGACAACGGTTAGTAGGAACTGGGGTTGGTTGGATCCCTCCAATGCTTTGGTATCATAACTATTGATGCATCTCTCATGTGCAGAGGCAATGCACCCTCTCTATGTGCCTTGCAAAGTGTCTCTAATAGGCTAGGGTGAAGTGCTGCCAAATATGCCTGAAAAAACTCAACCAGGAGACCGTCTGGACCCGGCACTTTACTGCGTGGCATTGCCCGCAGCGCCTCCTGCAATTATCCAATTGTATGTCTCCCTCCAGATCACCAGCCTGCGCCTCCGTCAATCTTGGGATCTGGAGGCTAGCCAAGTACCCATCCACTTGGGAATCATCCACACGTATTGGCGAGGCATATACACCCGTCAGGTGGTCGAGCAGCAGAGAATTGACCCATTTGTGTCTCAGTATCATGTCTCTAGCTAGCTCGCGAAGGGATAAAACTAAAGGTGGAGGCCTCTCACATTTTAGCAGCCACGCTAACATGCGCCCCAACCAGTCACCCTCCCAATGCAACCGCTGTCTGTAATCCCTGCTCACCAAATTATCTAATCTGTTCCACGGAATCTCTATCCGCCTATGCACCGCTAGAAGTCATGGTTTATCCACAGCACCGCCCCCTTCTCGACTCTGCAATAGAGCCAGGGTCTCCTCCTGCTGTGCAAGCTCCCCTTCCAGCTTCCTCTGTGTACCATACACTTTCCCAATGCTCACTCCCCTCACAATTATCTTTTAGGCCTCCCATCCCATTCTGCGTGGCCAAGCCGTGTTCCAGTTCTCTCTAATGTATCCCTGCAGTGCTGCCAGCCCATCTACTGTATATTCGGGGTCTCCGAGTGTCTCAGGACGCAGACTGCACAGGGGGACAGCCGATCTAGAGGTGCGAGTCTCACACTCCAGCACCAATGGGCCATGATCTGACAGAAATCTCACCTGATATGCTGCCCGCCGAACAGTCAGGTAGCCATCATTTGCTAGCAGAATACGGTCCAGCCTACTATATGCTCAATGAGCCAGTGTATAGCAAGAGTATGTTTTGGACACAGGATGGAGCTCCCTCCAATTGTCCACAAAGTGCAGCCTTGTCCTGAAGTCTAGTGGTCATGCGGGGTTTAGTGCCCCGCCTCGGCGGACACCTATCCAATGCGCCATCTACAACTCAATTAAAATCACCAGCCCACAAAATAGGCATTCCAACATCGGGTAATAATTCCTGTTCCAAGGCCCTAAAAAACTCTTCATCTTCTGTGTTAGGGGCATACATATTTAATATACAGCATTCCCGCTCATCTAGATTCACGTGCAAGAAGACATACCGGCCCGCCATGTCTGCCACCTGACCCCGCAGCTGAAGTGGTACCCCCGGGGCCACCCATATCGAAATCTCTCTATCATAAGATGAATACATAGATGAGTAGAGCTGGCCCCTCCATTTTTATGGTAGTTTTTGTGCCTCTGCATCCATCAAATGCATCTCCTGTAGGAGAGCGATATGTACGGCGACTCGTCTGAGGTATGAGTGGATCCTATAACGTTTTACAAATTAGTTCAGACCTCGCACGTTCCACAAAAGAAAGCGCACTAAATCAGTGATTGGGATATATTTCAGTCCGCAATCATAGCAGTCCCCCCGCCATTCCTCCCCTACCCAGACACCCCCATCCTCTGCCCACAAGTCTCACAAGCCTACGTGTACATCACTCCCTCTTCTTACATCTTTGCACCTCTCATTGCGTTAGTGCACCCAATCCACCACTGCTGTAACAAATAACTCCAATGCAACAATGAACAATCCCCACTCAAGCCCATCCCACCCCGGATAAACACCTCTGAACAACTTGTGTTTCCTCACTCCGTGTGTGTACCCTACTCTCCCTTGCAGCCTACACCTCGGCAAGAGGCAGCGTGATAGTGACTCCCACCTTGCCACAAGGAGAGCTTACGGTGTCTTAGGACATCGTGTATCAAGCCCACCACCCATTATCGCCTGATTCACACTCACACTTGTCTCAGGTAACACCCAATACCAAAAATCAGAAGAAAAGGGGGAAGCTAGGAAGGAAGTATTCCTCCTCACAGTGCCAGCCCCCCTTCAGTGTTGCTACCCTGAACCCCACATTCTCTTCATCTGAGACAAGCAAAAAAAAAAAAAACAGAGGAGGAAGAAAAAAGAAGGCAGAATTAAAAAGGGGAAAACCAGAGACGACCTCCCCCGAGTACCGCCCAAGACCAATAATACAGCAATTTTAACCCAAAAGGCAGGGGGACAGCCTGCACACAGCAACAACAGAACATCATTTTTAAAGCCTTTATGCATTGTTCAGACTGCACAACAGTCACCCATGTGCTCCGAGGCACACTCCACCTATCCCATCAAGCTTCGCAAGTGCATCTCCCTTCATGTGCGGATATCTTCCAGGTCTAAAGCTGGGCCCTCTTCTCCCTGTAGAGACCCATTGCACGAGGATGCCGCAGAGATGACCACCTCGACCAACATCCTGACTTCCTCTCGCTCCTGACGCCGCTGCTCCAGACTCAAGGAGCCATCTCTGCTCTTTGGCCTCTGCGCTGTCGATGTGGTCTGCTTTTCCTCCGTGTGGCAGCCATTGAGTCACCAAAACCCCCACCCCACCCCCGACAGAGGGGGTGTGCGAGGCTCCCCCACCTCCTCTGAGTTACAGCCAGTCCCATTCTGCCTCCGACATTTGGAAAAAATGTGAGCGGCCAGTATGCAGAACTTCCAGCTTAGCGGGAAACAGCAACATGTACGTGTACCCCAATGTCTTCAGCTTTTGCTTAACGCCGCTAAATGATTTTTGTTGGAGCTGAACAGTTCTCATGTAGTCGGGGAAGAATTGTGTCGTATGATTCTCAAAAGAGGGGTCACCGTGCTTGCGCACTTCTTAGAAAATAGTGTCCCGATCTTTGTAATTGAGGGTCTTGGCAATAATTGTCCTTGGAGGGCCCCCAGGTGGCGGCCGAGAGGCTAAGGCCCTATGCGCCCACTCAACTACAAACCCAGCCGACAGGGGGGCTGCAGGTAGCACCTTCTTAATCTAGTCCTCTAAAAATACTTCTGGGGCGGCCCCTTCCGGGAAGCCCACAACTCTCAGGTTGCACCTTTGGGACCGTCTCTCCGCATCCTCCACTCTCATCTCCAGCATATACGTCTTGGCCACTAGAAAAGCTACAGTATCCTTCAAGGTGTCTAGCTCTGTTTGTATGGTGCTCACCTGCTTTTCCGTGGCCACGGACCTCTCATCCACAGCTCGCAGGTCTGTCCTCAACAGGTTAACATCTATCGTAATAGCTGCTATCTGTGTCTGCACTGCTTGCCCAGAAGCCTCAATGGTCACCAGGATCTGAGCCCCAGAAGGCTTGCACACTATCCCCCGGCAGTCTGCCAATTTCACAATATGACCCTCCTCCAGGGTGCTGCGCTGTGAACTGGTCCATCTTAGTTTGCTGCGCACCTTTTGCCACTCTATCCTTGCTCATGTTGCTTAAGGCACAACATATCCGTAGTGAGGTGGCACTTCAAAGAACTGCACTATCAAGGGGTAGCCAACTAATGAGAGCCTCACACCTCATGCATATCATCCCCTGCCATGCGTTGCTGGGAACAGGTTAATACACTCGCCAGGCCAGCACCTCCGTCCCGGTCACAGCCCAGTCTTCCCCCAGTTGCAACCGATGGCCTCTGAGCACCAAGGGTGCAAAAGGGAGTGGGGGAGGCAAATGGACCCCGCCCGCAGCAGCTATCTAGCAGCCCTCACATTCGCCTCTGCACTCGCTGTCCGGCACCGTCCCCCTGCAAGTGGACCAACCTCCCGGCTGTAAGTGGCCCCCCGCTGCAAGCCATCCTCAGTTTCCTCATTTGCAGCTGGGCATATGCTGCCCCGTTCCATATTGCTACCCTCACTGCACTATCTCTGGGCACAATGTCTCTGTGCGCTGCACACACTCACTGTGTCCTCTGCACTTAAATCGATGACGAACAATGGGGGAGGCAGGAGTCCAGCCACCTGTCCGCCCTCTTCACAGCCCCCTCCTGTCTCAATCTCAGTCCTCTAATTCAGGCAGCGTTGTCCGTGTCTCCACAGCGCTGCGGTAGGACTCCACTCACCACGACCTCCCCCTCCGCAATGAGCAGGCAGTCGAGTGTTGTGCGACCTTGCAAGTGGCCGCGCACCACCACCCCCGGTGTCTCTGGTGCCCCGATCTCCATGTGCAACCCTCCTCTGCGACCAAGGGGACAGCTTGTGCTCACCAACTCAGCTCCATGCCAGGGCCATCCTCACACTCTGGGCCCACCGCCTCTGCCAGCCGCTCCGGCCATCTTGCGGGTGAGGCCTTAGCCGCTCCTCTATATCAAAGTCGCATCAACAGCTCCGGTTATCGCTCCTCTCTCCTCGGGCCGCACCTCGCCACTCCCGACCTCCGCACGCGTTCTCTCCGGTTTGCAGGGCACTGGGGCAGCAGGATCATGCAGGATTCTGTACTTAGAGGCCAGAGCACTAACTCAGCGCTATCTTGCTGGCCATGCCCCGACTGAAGCCACTCTACTTGGGTGAGAACTAAAACAGGGAATGTTTAAGATAAGTGAGCACACAAAGTATTCAAAAAAGAGGAATTCCGCACAAGGGCATTGGAACCTGCTCTAGAGAATACAAACCCTGAAAGAGGTTGTGGGTCTGTCTAATTACACAAAGGATGGACACCCAGGAGGGTGAGACAAGTACCCAAGGCGCAGTAGCCCAAGCGCCAGTAAAGTAATATTAACTGTAGCCTGTTTGTAAAGTAATGCATTTTACATGTGTATTAAAGTCCCTTTCTCTACCAAAAACAAAGTACTGAGTTGGACAATCAGTTATTGGGCTGCTGGATAATTGTTCTGAGCAAGCACACACTCGCGCTACCTACATGAGACGCCTGTGACTGATCACCGCCACTAAGAGTCATGTGCTAAAGGGGTTGTATTTGGTCCATGTTTAGTATCTATACAAGAACAGACACCTGGATATCAGAAGCAAGCAAACCTAGGTCCCACGACTGAGGCCCAATAGACCCTGCTGGCTCATGGCTCCAGGAGCGGGGACTGACTGTCCCCCAGGAACCATGAAAGGTGTGCCATCTTAAATGGAAGTACTACTAACTTTACTGAAAATGTCACCTGGTCATTATTAGGAGTAGAGGCACCACCCAGAAGGATTGGGGTGTCATCCAGTTGCCCTCAACTAGAATGTCTGATATTTTTTGTCTGATATCACTATCACAAGGCATTGTTCAAATGGAATCTGTGGTCTGAACTAGATCTATGGGCCTCTGGCAAATGGTGAGGCTCCCATGGTAATGATTTGTACTCTCCATCTCCTGTAATTTAACACACTCTGGAGAAGTAAGTTGGCAGTCTTGGATAAAAGCTATGTGTGTTCCTGTACTCTTGAGAAATCAATATATTTTGTGACAAGAAAAAAATATATTTTGATATATAATTTTCAGGAATATTATTGTTTTGAATAGTTTCTTTAATATAGTTATAAAAAATATTGTTTTAATTAATTTAATGTTTGAGTTAATACGTTCATTTTAGGTATTAGGACTCAGCGTCCGTCGTTGTCGATGTGATGACTTCGGGGTCAAATATAGGCACCGACTCGGCGTGGTGACGTCACTTTCTTTTCACAACTTTCCACGCCAAAGCGTGGAGCCATGAAGAACACTGAAGTAGTGCGCCACAGCTAAGTCCCTAAAAAGGGGAATCCATGTCCCTAGAAATCAGTTTGCAAGCGGGGAGGATGGGTGGGTCGGTAAGAAATCTGCAACTAGAATATGTCTCTACCAGATAATTTGTTACCGAAGGTAAGTAACTTGTTCATCTGATAGACTTCTAGTTGCAGATCACTTACCTTAGAATAGATACCCAAGCAATACCATCCTCGGAGGAGGGCTGTGAAACAAAATCATACTAAAAAGTCCTGCAGGACCAAACAACCAAAGTAGCCGTCTCTGCGGATCTAACAGTCCAGGCAGTACTGTTTAGTAAACGTGTGAAATCACACCCACGTTGCTGCCTTACAGATGTCCAGGACAGGAACTCTGCGTGCTAACGATGTGGTTGCAGCAGTTGCTCTTGTTGAGTGAGCACACAAACCTTCTGTAGTTTGCTTCTTTGCCATAGTGTAGCAGATTTAGATGAAGAGAAGCACCCATTGTGAGATGGTACGCTTCTGCACCACCTTCCCTTTCTTCACACCCACATACCCAACAAAGAGTTGAATCTTTAGTTCGATTAAGATAGAACGCCAACTCTCTTTTGGGATTCAGACTGTGGAGTCTCTACTCCTCATGAGAAGGATGTGGGGGGTGTAAAAAGTAGGCAAAGTGATGGATTGACCCAAGTGAAAAGATGTGACAACCTTGGGAAGGAAGGAGGCCCTCATGCGTAGCACTATTTTGTCAGGATGTACAGACAAAAAAGGGGGCTTCAAAGAAAAAGGCTGGAGCTGACTCACTCTGCAAGCAGAGGTGATAGCCACCAGAAAGAGTCTTGCGGGTAAGGAGCCGCAGAGGACAATTGTGTAACGGCTCAAATGGAGCACACATCAAGTAAGTGAGAACAAGATTTAGGTCCCACTGAGGTATAATAAATGGAGTGGGAGGATACAAATGAGTAAGACCTTTGAGGAATCTCTCTATAAAAGGGGATTTGAAAAGAGAAGGTTGATTTGGCAATCTAAGAAAAGTGGAGATAGCTGATAAATAGCCTTTAAGAGTGCCCAAAGCAGAACTCTGATGGGCCAAGGAAAGAATGAACAAAAGAACCTCATAAAGAGAGATAGACAATCAACTGACTTGTCCGTGCACCATGCCACAAATTTACGTTAACGGCAGGCGTATACCGTTTTGGTGGAGGAACGCCAGGCTGCCAAGATAACATCGCAGACTTAGGGTGGAAGGTCAAGCTGTCAACTTCTGCAACTCCATTTCCACGCAAGAAGGCGGAGACTGGACAGGTTTGGGTGAAGAACCGTCCCCTGCTACTGCGACAGAAGATCCTCCTGATGGGGCAGTCTGATCAGAGTATCTGTGGCCATGCACAATAGCTCTGGATACCATTCTCTTGGTGCCCAGTCCGGAGCCACAAGAATGATTTGGGCTCGGTCGTTCTTGATCTTCTTTAGAACTCTGGGAAGAAGTGATATTGGCGGAAAGGCGTACAGGAGGTCTGAGCACCACTCAAGACAAAAAGCGTTGCAGAGCCAGAACTGCTGTGGAAACTCCAATGTGCAAAACTTCTGACATTGTGCGTTCTCTGTGGAGGCGAACAAATCTAACCAGGGCTCTCCGCACTGCTGAAAGAGGACTTGCGCCACCTCCAGATGGAGACGCCATTTGTGATCAACTATGCACTGATGGCTGAGTTAGTCTGCTCTGGCATTCAGAGAGCCCACCAGATGTTGAACTACCAAAGAAATGCCCTGATGTGCCAGCCATGTCCAGAGGCACAGCGCCTCTTGTCAAAGGGTCCAGGACCCCACACAGCCCTGTTTGTTGCAGTACCACATGGCAGTGGTGTTGTCTGTGAACACCTGCACCACTTTCCCCTTGATAGAGGGAAGGAATGCTTTCAACGCAAGTCTCATCACCCGGAGCTCTGGCAGGTTGATGTAAAGTCAGGACTCCGCCGTAGATCAGAGGCCTCGCCTCAGCCCAGAAGTGACACATCTGCCACTATTGTAAATTCAAGTTGAGGAAGGGAGAGGGATCTACCTTTGACCCAGTCCTGAATCGAAAGCCACCACTGCAGATCTTTAGCAGTCCTCTCCGAGATCTGGACCATGTCAGATTCCACTGATGCTGCGCCCACTGGAACTTCAGGTCCCACTGGAGAGCCCACATATGCCATCTGGCATGTGTCGCTAGCAGGATGCAGGAGGCCATGAGGCCCAGTAGCCTCAGAGTCATTCTCACCGAAGCCCAGGATAGAGGCTGAAACATCAGAATCATAGCCTGAATATCCTGTACTCGCAGATCTGGAGGATAGGCCGAAAACTGCACTATGTCCAGAACAGCTCAGATGAAAGGGAACGTCTGAGAGGGAGTCAGGTGTGACGTCGGCATGTTTATAGTGAACCCCAGTGTGTGCAGGAGGTTCACTGTAGTCTGAAGGTGGGAGATAACTTTCTGGTGCGTTTCTGCCTTCCGCAGCCAGTCATCGAGGTAGGGGAAGACTGAAATCCCTGACCTGTGCAGATGAGCTGCAACCACCGCCATCACTTTCATGAACACCCGAGGGGTGCTGGTAAGGCCGAAGGGGAGCACGGTAAACTGAAAGTGCTCGTGACCTACAACAAATCGTAGGTAATGCCTGTGGGCAGGCAAGACAGGGATAAGAAAATAAGCGTCTAGCAAGTCCAACGCCACCATCCAGTCTCCTGGGTCCAAGGCAGAAACGGCCTGCGCCAAGGTGAGCATCTTGAACTTCTCCTTCCTGAGGAAGAGATTGAGGGTTCTGAGGTGGAGGATAGGACGTGAGCCCTTGTCCTTTTTGGGGACCATAAAGTAGCGAGAATAACAACTACAGCCTACTTCTGGTGCAGGAACCATATCTATGGTCCCCTTGGCCAAGAGAGCCGCAACTTCCCCCCGGAGAAGTGTCAAATGATCCTCCATCAGATGGCCAAAAGATGGGGGCATGTCCGGAGGGGACAGACTAAGAAGGTTTGGGTGCTGCAGGAGGCGCGGGGGTGGACTGGGCAGACCTCTGGTTCCCTGTCCCACGAGTCTGTGGGATTACGCATCCCCAGCCATGCAGAGGCTGAACAGCATGCGTAGCACGGTGGCTGGGGAAGGGACGCAACAGGGAGCCTCTCCTATGGCCACAAAAAGGGTGAAAGCTGGACTGTTGAGGACGCTGTGCAGTGGAAAGTCCAGGGGACCGAGCTGTAGCGCGGGAGTCCTTAAATATTTCCAGCGACGAGTCGGCCTTATGTTCAAAAAGGTGAAAGCCATCAAAAGGCATGTCCATGAAGGTCTTCTGGACATCCCCCGAAAAACCAGAAGTTCTCAGACAGGTGTGGTGTTGTAATGCCACTGTCGACGTAACTGATCTACCTAGAGAGTAGGCCATGTCCAGCTCAGATGGAATGGTGAACTTGGCCACGTCTCTCCTATCGGCAACAGCCTGGGAGACGATCACACAGGCCTCATCCGGGATCTGCAGCAGAACTTGCACGACCGTGTCCCACAAAGAGGGGGTATAACGGCCCAAAAGGCATATGGTGTTCACCAATGCACTGCCAGTCTGGAGGAAGAAAACATCTTCTTCCCAAGATGGTCCAGTCTTTTTGATTCCCTATCCAGGGGGAGCAGAAGGGAATGAGCAGGATGACGAAGATGCCTGAATGACCAAGCTTTCAGGTGTGGGGTGTTCGTTCAGGAATTTAGGGTCGTTCAGAGCAGGCCTATGGCTGCAAGCGATTGCACTATTCACAGGCGCTCCTGTGCTGGGTTTGGACCAGGTAGCCAGAAGGACATCACTGCGGCCTTCATTGAATGGAAGGAAAGGCCCTGAAGAAGGCTCTCCAGGCTGAAGCACTTCCGTCAGGAAATTAGTTCTGTAGGCAGTTCAAGGCCAAGGACCTCGGCTGCCCTGCTGACCACCATGGAGTAAGAAGCTCCCTCTTCTGTAGCCATGGTAGGAGGAGACAGCACGCCAGTGTATGGGGAGGAATCAAGACCACTGGCCTCACCCAATTCCTGAGCCCAGTCCATGTTTGAGTATTCTTGCTGGTATTCATAATGGTCCAGAGACCCCTCCAACCCTTCCTCACAATCGTACTCATAGAAAAAAGCATCTGAATCCAACCTGGAGCGGCTAGGCCCAATCGTAGTTGGAAGTGGCATCGGAAGACACCGTTCCTGCTCCTAGTCGTTGAGGATCAGTATTGGGTCAACATCGATTGTGGGTCCAACCGATGTCGGAAGCGTCAATGACTGTCCTAGTGTCGGGGAAGGTCTCAGTGGTGCGACCAGCGCAGATCCGGAGGGACCCTCAGTGGCCGGAGCCTGAGCTGCTGGAGTGAAACCCAAAGGGCCCCCTTCCAGCTCCCCAAGGCCCGAAGGTGCCACAGGTAGGTCAGACTGCCCAAAGATGAGACGCATGGCCCCATAAAATTCCTTCAGTTGGCAAGGAGTCGCTCTGGCTTCCGGAAATTCGGGGAGGTGCGGAGTGAACCCAGTATTAGGCTCCGCAGCCAGAGGCCTAGATCGTCAACACTCTTCCCGCGTTGCATCGTCCGAGCGATGGGGTGAAGTCAAAGATTGCCTGGCCTTCTTCATCTTCTAACCCAAATGTCCCGATGACTTCGAGGACAACAAGTGCGGGTATCTCCACAGCCGGTCTCGACACCTTCCTCTCAAATGAGACCGGGAACGATGAGAATTCGAGCGCCGGGCCGCCACTAGCTTTAGGGACCGCTCCCTCAAAGCCTTCGGGTGCATAGCCTGGCACTTGCAGCACAACTTTGGGTTGTGGTTGCGCTCCAGACACCACAAACAGACCCAATGAGGATCCATCACCAACATCATTCAGTGACAATCCTCGCAAGGCTTAAACACGGTCTTCGGGGACATCCTTTGATACACAACAGTCACCACAAAATTTGGCAAAAGTGTTGAGGCAGGTCAAAAAGTGACCAGGGTAGCTCTTTCCGGATCAGCGTGTGGTGTGGAAAGAAAAGAATTGACGTCGTCAAGGCAGTGCCTATATTAGACCCCGATGTCATCACAGTGAGCATGATGCCAACAAAAGACGCAGAGTCGACTAATATCACCTAATGGCACACAAGGGTACTGCTCGAAGAAAAGTCTCCGGATCCAGTCTGATGCCTGGGGGAAATTCTAAGGTAAGGAATCTGCTACTAGAAGTCTCTATCAGATACTCTAATTTTTAAGGTAGCTTGGTAGAGCAGTTAGGCCAGTCTTGGAGAAGAGCAAAGCATTTCTTGTACTCACAGCATCAGTCTTGCAACTCACCCACTCAAGGGAATAACTCAAGACCAATTTATAAAAATACTTGAGAGTTTTATGTAATTTTGAAGACCAAGTTTATCAAAATAGGTTACGTACTTTTTGAGATATTACATTTTTAAGTTTAATAAAAATAGTCTTTTTGTGCGTAATTACGCACCATAGGAATCAGTGGAAGATCACTTTTAAAAATACATATAAAACCGTACAGTTGGTTTACCAAGTTCTTCTTTGCCGGTGGGCACACTGTGCCAGCTGGAGAAGTTCCAGCAGTAGCAGCGGGAGAAGGTCTCTGGAGCTGGTGCAGGGCCACTGTGGGGGACCTCTTGGAAAAGCACTGCACAGGTAAGTTTAAAGATGGTTCCTTGGGGTCCCCTTGGAGTGTCAAGTTCGCAAGAAATGGGGGACGCTTATCGCACAGCAGGTTCTTCGTTGCAGGGCACTGGGCAGCCGGGTGCAGAGCGAATCAGTGAGCCAGGAGCTGTGCGCAAAGATGCCCTCTGGAGCAGGAGGTAAATTGGTTCAAGTGTTGTTTGCAGGGCAATGGGGGCACTCTGGTGGGAGGTTCGGGTGTTCCTGAATCCCTTGACTGGGGCTTCTTCCTCGTCCTTTTTCAGCTCCAGGCTTCCCTTGCCCTATCTACCACTTCAAGGCCTTGATAGGGAGGCCTGCCCTTTGCAGAGCCTCTAAAACATTCCCTAGATGGACCAGGTGATCCTCCCAGGTGGAGCTAAAGGCAGCTATGTCATCAAGATAAGCTGCACTGATGCTTTCCAAACCTTGGAGGACTTAATTCACCAGCCTCTGGAATGTGGCAGGTGCATTTTTCAACCTAAAGTGCATCACAGTAAAGTGATAGTGCCTACTGGGGGTGGAAAATGCTGTTTTTCATTTAGCATACTCGGATAACTTGATCTGCCAGTAGCCAGCAGTTAGATCAAAAGTGCTCAGATACTTGGCAGATGCCAGTGTATCTATAAGCTCATCTGCTCTAGGGATATGATGAACATCTCTTTTAGTAAGGGTGTTTATACCTTTGTAGTCTACACAAAACCTAATTTCCCCTTTGCCATCCTGGAAATGGGGTTTTGGAACAAACACTACAGGACTAGCCCAAGGGGTGTCTGAGGGCTCAATGACTCCTTGGTCTAGCATCTTCTGGACGTCAGACTTTAGCATTCCCTGACATGATCAGGCTGCCTGTCAATCTTGCTCTTAACAGGCACCCTGTCCCCTGTGTCAATGGTGTGTTCACACCATGTGGTCTGACCAGGTGTCAAGGAGAACAGTTCTCAGAACTGTCCTAGGATGTTTCTGCAGTCCTCTTTTTGGACTCAGAAAGGCAGTCAGCAAGAGCTACCTCATCAACTGAACCATCAACTGCACTATGGGAGAAGAGCTCAGGGAGAGGGTCACTCTCTTCTTCCTGTTCCTCATTAGTTGCCATGAGCTGCGTCATATCAGACCTGTCAAAGTAGGGCTTAAGGCTTTACATGAAGCATCCTCTGTGGGCTTTTGGGGGTGCCAAGGTCTACCAAGTAGGTAACTGAAAGGAAATGACTACCTTTGCATGGTTACCCCCTGACTTTTTAACCTTTTGTTGATGCTAGGTATGATTGAAAGTGTGCTGGGACCCTGCTAACCAGGCCCCAGCATCAGTGTTCTTTACCTAAACTATACCTTTGTTCCCACAATTGGCACAGCCCTGGCAATCTGATAAGTCCCTTGTAAATGGTACCCCTGGTACCAAGGGCCCTGTTACCAGGGAAGGTCTCTAAGGGCTGCAGCATGTCTTATGCCACCCTGGGGACCCCTCCCTCAGCACATGTGCACTGCCTCACAGCTTGTGTGTGCTGGTGGGGAGAAAATGACTAAGTTGACATGGCACTCCCCTCAGAGTGCCATGCCCACCTCTCACTGCCTGTGGCATATTTGTCACCCCTCTAGGAGGCCTTCCAGCCCTAAGGCAGGGTGCACTAGACCATAGGTGAGGGCATAAGTGCATGAGCACTATGCCCCTACAATGCCTAAGCAAAACCTTAGACATTGTAAGTGCAGGGTAGCCATAAAGAGTATATGGTCTGGGAGTTTGTCAAACACGAACTCCACAGTTCCATAACGGCTACACTGAAATCCTCCACAGTTCCATAACGGCTACACTGAAATCTGGGAAATTTGGTATCAACCTTCTCAGCACAATAAATGCACACTGTTGCCAGTGTGGGATTTATTGTAAAATACAACCAAAGGGCATCTTAGAGATGCCCCCTGAATACCAGTCCGACTCCTAGTGCTAGGCTGACCAACTTCTGCCAACCTGCCACAGCCAGACGAGTTTCTGGCCACATGGGGAGAGTGCCTTTGACACTCTGTGGCCATGAACAAAGCATGTACTGGGTGGAGGTGCTTCTCACCTCCCCCTGCAGGAACTGTAACACCTGGAGGTGAGCCTCAAAGGATCATGCCTTTTGTCACAGCACCCCAGGGCATCTCAGCTAGTGGAGATGCCTGCCCCTCCGGCTACTGCCCCCACTTTTGCCAGCAAGGCTGGAGGAGATAATGAGGAAAACAGGGAGGAGCCACCCACCAGTCAGTACAGCCCCTAAGGTGCGCTGAGGGGACTCTTGCCTTTAGAAATCCTCCATCTTGAGATTGGCGGAATCCCCCAATAGAAATAGGGATGTGCCCCTCCTCTCAGGGAGGAGGCACAAAGAGGGTGTAGCCACCCTCAAGGATAGTAGCCATTGGCTACTGCCCCCCTGACCTAAACACACCCTCTAAATGTAGTATTTAGGGGCAACCTGAACCCATGAAATCAGATTCCTGCAACCTGAAGAAAGCAGAAGGACTGCTGACTTGAAACCCCGCAGAGACGACGGAGACAACAACTGACTTCGCCCCAGCCCTACCGGCCAGTCTCCAGGCTCAAAGAACCAGCCCAGAGATGCATCCGACAGGAACCAGCGACCTCTGAGGACTTAGAAGACTGCCCTGAACTCGAAGGACCAAGAAACTCCTGAGAACAGCGGCACTGTTCAAAAACAGCAACAACTTTGCAACTTGTTAGCAACTTTTGAACAACTCTCTCTTCCCGCCGGAAGCGTGAGACTTCACACTCTGCACCCAGCGCCCCCAGTTTGAGCTCCAGAGAACAAACACCGCAGAGAGGACTCCCAGGCCACTACGATGACGTGAGTACCCTGAGTCGGCCCCCCCCTGCACCCTCAACAGTGATGCCTGCAGAGAGGATCCAGAGGCTCCCCATGACTGCGACTGCCTGGTAACAAGGAACCCTACGCCTGGACCAAGCACTGCACCCGCGCCCCCAGGACCAAGACGAACCACCTTCCAGTGCAGGAGTGACCAGCAGGCAGCCCTCTTCCTAGCCCAGTTGGTGGCTGGCCAGAGAAGCCCCCCTGTGCCCTGCCTGCATCGCCTAAGTGACCCCCGAGTCCCTCCATTGCTTTCTATAGCAAACCCGATGCCTACTTTGCACACTGTACCCAGCCGCCCCTGGACCGCTGAGGGCTTGTTTTGTGTGCCTGTGTGTGTGTCCCCCCAGTGCTCTACAAACCCCCCCTAGTCTGCTCACCGTGGACACAGGTACTTACCTGCCAGCAGGCTGGAACCGGGGTACCCCTGTTCTCCATAGGCGCCTATGTGTTTTGGGCCCTCCTTTGACCTCTGCACCTGACCGGCCCTGTGTTGCTGCTGCTGTGACTTGAACCCCCAACGGTGGGCTGCCTATTCCCAGGAGACTGACTGTGTAAGTGCTTTACTTACCTAAGAAACTTAACCAAACTTACCTCCCCCAGGAACTGTTGATGTTTGCACTGT
This sequence comes from Pleurodeles waltl, assembly GCF_031143425.1. Taxonomy (NCBI): domain Eukaryota; kingdom Metazoa; phylum Chordata; class Amphibia; order Caudata; family Salamandridae; genus Pleurodeles; species Pleurodeles waltl. The sequence continues at coordinate 1,323,316,872 of NC_090444.1, forward strand.
GTCCACTTTTAAAATAGCTTATTGCCATTTTAACTAAAACCGTGTGTACTACTGCTTTGAATCAAAGTTATATACTTACCTGTGTGAAGTACCTTGCATTTTATGTACTTACCTCACATTTTTAATCTTATGGTTCTAAAATAAATTAAGAAAATATATTTTTCTATATAAAAACTATTGGCCTGGAGTTAAGTCTTTGAGTGTGTGTTCCTCATTTATTGCCTGTGTGTGTACAAAAAATGCTTAACACTACCCTCTGATAAGCCTACTGCTCGACCACACTACCACAAAATAGAGCATTAGTATTATCGAATTTTGCCACTATTAACCTCTAAGGGGAACCCTTGGACTCTGTGCACACTGTCTCTCACTTTGAGATAGTATATACAGAGCCAACCTCCTACAGTAACCTCATCCTTTTTCTCCACAATGGTGTGGGAACCCCTCCACTTGTCTTGGAGTGCCCTGGGAGCCACAAGCTCCAGGACTCACACGTTCTGTCATGGCTAGTAGACACTTAGGACAGCGTTCTGGTCATGCCATTATTTCTGTCCCTCTGGGCTGCCCTGAAGGTTTTTAGTGGCTCTCTTCGTGTACTCAGCCATCCTTGATCTGAGGCCAAGCACTTAATCCACAATGTTGTGTTTGGGAGGCTTGAGAGGTTGCTCCCAGCCTTCTCTAAAAAGAGCAAGGGAACCCCTAACAGGGTGCCCAAACAGAAGTTCAAGTGGGCTGTAGCCAACACCCTTCAGAGAGACCTCCCTATAGGCAAAGAGGAGGCATGGTAACAGAACGTCCCACCTCCTAAGTTTCTCCGAGAGTCCCATTATCATACCCTTGAGAGTTTTGTTAAACCTCTCAACTAAGCCATTTGTTTGGGGTGGTAAGGAGTGGTGAACTTGTAACTAACAACACATTCCTTCCACATGGCTTTCTGGTAAGCAGACAAGGCGTTTGCACCCCTGTCTGATACAACCTTTTTAGGAAAACCCACCCTTGAAAAGATAGCAAGGAGGGCCTTTGCCACTGCAAGAGCTGTAGCAGTCCTAAGAGGAATGGCCTCTGGGTACCTGGTGGCATGGTCCACTACCACCAGTATGAATCTGTCCCCAAAAGCTGTTGGAGGGTCCAAGAGGCCAACAATGTCCACCTCAACCCTCTCAAAGGGAACCCCAACCACAGAAAATAGAAATAATGGGGCCTTTGGGGTTCCACCTTTCTTGCCACTGGCTTGGCAGGTATCATAGGAGCAACAAAACTTCTTTGTGTCTTCAGACATGTGGGGCCAGTAAAAGTGTGGGACAAGCCTGCCCAAAGTCTTGCTGTGCCCCAAGTGACCTGCCAGGGGAATGTCATGTGCCAAGGTCAACCAGAACTCCCTAAACTTCAGAGGGATTACCATCCTCCTGGTGGCACCAGGTTTGGGATCCTTTGGCTCTCAATATAGGAGACGGTTTTCCCAGTACACGTTATGGGTGCCACTGACATCCCCTGTCTCTTGTGCTGCAGCTTGCTGCTTCAAGCTCTTCAGTTTGGGACAAGTCTGTTGTTCTCTACAGAGCATCTCCCTGGTTCCGCTCCCCCACACTCAAGAGCTCAGCTGTGTCAGCTTCCAGCTCTTCTGGTGTAGGTTCCACCCAAGGAGTGGATTCTTCTCTCTAAGGAGTTGAATCCTTACCGGAGGCTGGAGCAGGGGGGTACCTTTTTACCTCTTCTGTTCTTTGTTTTAGGAATCTCTTGGGCCATTGTTCCATGCTCCAAGGTTCCTTGCTGTTTTTGCTTCTTTACCTGTGCTCTAGTGAGGACAAAGATATGCCCTGGGATGCCCAGCATTGCTGCATGGACCTCCAACTCTACTTCAGCCCAAGCTGAAGTCATCAAATCATTCCCAAGTAGACACTCTATAGGTAGGTCTGAGAATACCACAACTTTTTTTAGGGCCAGTAACACGTTCAACCTCCCCCTGATGAAATCAATAACTGCCATGGGGTGGCACAAAGTGTTATTATGAGCTTCAGTTAGTTGGTACGTGTGAACAAATAGGTGTTGCTCCGGGCCACCAGTGTTTCAATCACATAGTGACACTGGAACTTGTGTTCCTATAGGCCTCAGCCTCAACACCATTGATTAGGGGATGCTACCTGTACGTACCCTTGTTAAAGGGACAGGCAGCAAGGGTGACAAAGTCAATGTCCCCATCAGAGACCAGCACAGCCTCAGTGGTCTCTCTAACTAGCCATTACCCCACTACAGTACCTAAGGTGAGCCCAGCTACACTCTTGGACTGACTACTGTCAATAGTCCCACCACTACTGCTGTTTCTAGGGGCACTAGGAGTAGAAGTGGAGTTGGTAGTGGTGGAAGGCTTGGTGCTTTTCTTAGAACAGGAGCTGCCCCCTGCCCAATGGCCTTTGTTTGTTTGTTTCTGCAAACATAGCACCAAAGCTTTATGAAGCTGGAAGAGGAGGAAGAGGATCTGTTCCTACCCCAGAGGAGTTTTGTGGGCCTGATGAAGACTCTTTGTGTTCATCTTTGTCCCCGCCCTTGTCTTGAGACTTACTTGCTTCCTTCTTTTTGTGGTTACCCTGTGTGAGCCTTCCTACTCACGCTGGTGCGGACCCACATGTCTGCCTTCTTTCCTAGTTCTGAGGGAGAGGTCAGGTCAAAGTCCAACAGGTACTGATGCAGCTGATCAGACACACAGTTGTTTAAAATGTGCTCTCTTAGAATTAGGTTATACAAGCCTTGCTAGTCACTCGCTTTGCTCCCATGCAAACGGTGTAAGGAAATGCCTCCTTGGCATGGTTACCCCCTAACTTTTTGCCTTTGCTGATGCTAAGTTATGATTTGAAAGTGTGCTGGGACCCTGCTAACCAGGCACCAGCACCAGTGTTCTTTCCCTAATTGTACCTTTGTCTCCACAATTGGCACAACCCTGGCACTCAGGTAAGTCCCTTGTAACTGGTACCCCTTGTACCAAGGGCCCTGATGGCAGGGAAGGTTTCTAAGGGCTGCAGAATGTCTTATGGCACCGGGGGACCCCTCATTCAGCACATGCACACTGCCTCTCAGCTTGTGTGTGCTGGTGGGGAGAAAATGACTAAGTTGACATGGCACTCCACTCAGAGTGCCAGGCCAACATCACACTGCCTGTGGCATAGGTAAGGCACCCCTCAAGCAGGCCTTACAGCCCTAAGGCAGGGTGCACTATACCACAGGTGAGGGCATATGTGCATGAGCACTATGCCCCTACAGTGTATAAGCAAAACCTTAGACATTGTAAGTGCAGGGTAGCCATAAGAGTATATGGTCTGGGAGTTTGTCAAACACAAACTCCAAAGTTCCATAATGGCTACACTGAAAACTGGGAGGTTTTTTATCAAACTTCTCAGCACAATAAATGCACACTGATGCCAGTGTGCAATTTATTGTAACATACACCCAGAGGGCACCTTAGAGATGCCCCCTGAATACCTACCCGACTTCTAGTGTAGGCTGACCAGTTCCTGACAGCCTGCCACACACCAGACATGTTGCTGGCCACATGGGGAGAGTGCCTTTGTCACTCTGGGGCCAGGAACAAAGCCTGTACTGGGTGGAGGTGCTTCTCACCTCCCCCTGCAGGAACTGTAACACCTGGCGGTGAGCCTCAAAGGCTCACCTCTTTTGTTACAGCACCCCAGGGCGTCCCAGCTAGAGGAGCTGCCCGCCCCTCCGGCCGCTGCCCCCACTTTTGGCAGCAAGGCTGGAGGAGATAATGAGAAAAACAAGGAGGTGTCACCCACCAGTCAGGACAGCCCTTAAGGTGTCCTGAGCTGAGGTGATCCCTGCCTTGAGAAATCCTCCATGTTGAGTTTGGAAGATTCCCCCAATAGGATTAGGGATGTGCCCCCCTCCCCACAGGGAGGAAGCACAAAGAGGGTGTAGCCACCCTCAAGGACAGTAGCCATTGGCTACTTCCCTCCGAGACCAAAACACACCCCTAAATTCAGTATTTAGGGGCACCCCAGAACCCAGGAAATCAGATTCCTGCAACCTGAAGAAAGAAGAAGGACTGCTGACCTACAAACCTGCAGAGAAAGAGGAAGACGACAACTGATTTGGCCCCAGCCCTACCGGCCTGTCTCCAACTTCGAAAACCTGCTCCAGCGACGCATCTGACAGGGACCAGTGACCTCTGAAGCCTCAGAGGACTGCCCTGGACTACAGGACCAAGAAACTCCCGTAAACAGCGGCCCTGTTCAAAACCAGCTACTTCTTTGTAACAAAGAAGCAACTTCCAAGGACTTCACGTTTCCCGCCGGAAGCGTGAGACTTCACACTCTGCACCCGACGCCCCCTGGCTTCACCTGCAGAAAACCAACACCTCCGGGAGGACTCCCAGGTGACTGCGAGCCCCTGAGTAACCAGAGGCGACCCCCCTGAGCCTCCACAGCGACGCCTACAGAGAGAATCCAGAGGCTCCCCCTGACCGCAACTGCCTGCAACAAGGGACCCGACGTCTGGAACCAACACTGCACCTGCAGCCCCCAGTACCTGAAGGAACCGAACTTCGATGCAGGAGTGACCCCCCACATGACCCTCTGTCTTGCCCAGGTGGTGGCTGTCCCGAGAAGCCCCCGTGCCAGCCTGCACCGCTAGAGTGAACCCCGGGTCCCTCCATTGAAATCTATACAAAACCCGATGCCTGCTTTGCACACTGCACCCGGCTGCCCCTGTGCCGCTGAGGGTGTGTTTTGTGTGCCTACTTGTGTCCCCCCCCCCAGTGCTCTACAAAACCCCCCTGGTCTGCCCCCGAGGACGCAGGTACTTACCTGCTGGCAGACTGGAACCGGAACACCCCTGCTCTCCATATGCGCCTGTGTGTTTTGGGCACCTCTTTGACCTCTACACCTGACTGGCCCTGAGCTGCTGGTGTGGTAACTTTGGTGTTGCCTTAAACCCCCTGCGGTGGGCTGCCTATGCCCCAGGACTGAGACTTATAAGTGTTTTACTTACCTCCTAATCTAACCTGTTGATTTGTACAGTGTCCACTTTGAAAATAGCTGATTGCCATTTTTACAAAGACTGTACATGATATTGTTTCCATTCAAAGTTCCTAAAGTATCTAAGTGAAGTACCTTACATTTAAAGTATTAACTGTAAAGCTTGAACTTGTGGTTCTTAAAATAAATTAAGAAAATATATTTTTCAATATAAAAACCTATTGGCCTGGAGTAAGTCTTTGAGTGTGTGTTCCTCATTTATTGCCTGTGTGTGTACAATAAATGCTTAACACTACCCTCTTATACGCCTACTGCTCGACCACACTACCACAAAATAGAGCTTTAGAATTATCTACTTTTGCCACTATCTTACCTCTAAGGGGAACCTTCGGACTCTGTGCACACTATTTCTTACTTTGAAATAGTATATACAGAGCCAACTTCCTACAACCAGCCTTCGAGAGCTTTCACAGAACAGTCCACAAAATGTACCCAATCTTGGGTAGACACTTTCCTGGTCTCTCTGAACTTGATGCTATACTGTGCAGTAGTCAGACCAAACCCATCTAACCGTGCTGCTTTCAAAACGGTGTAATTTTCTGCATCTTCTTCTCTGATAGTGAGGAGTCTCTACCTTTGTCGTGATAGGAGAGCCACAAAATTGCTGTCTGCTGCTTTTTGGGGACCCTCTGTACCTTACAGGCACTCTCCAAGGCAGTGAACCACTTATAGATATCACCTCCCACCTTGTAAGGTGGGACTACTTTGTTCAAGTTCCCGAGAGTCAAAAGAGTCCTCCTTGACCCTGGTATCCCTGAAACTTAAATGTAAACTGCTGCCACCATGGGGTGTTGACCCCAAACCCTGCCTTTTTCTCTCCACTGTCAATGCTTTTCCTCTCCACTGTCACTGCTGCTGTAGCCTCAGCTTGGCTTCCTCCAACCTCTTTTGCCTAATCTCCCTATCAGGGGATCTTCCCCTGAAGTGGAGTAGTGGGTCCCCTCAGAGACTGAGGAGACATGGGTATGGACAGAGGAGAATCTATCCCTCCTCTTGGGAACCCTCTGAAATAACCCTCTAGGAGTAAAGGTAGGCCCACTGGTATGACACCCCCTTCTCACTACCTGCAGTGCTCCTAATAGGGCTGTGGTGTTCCCCAGGTTCTTCTTGACCCTCCCCAGGGTAGCATAAGTCTACCATTTCTAGGACTGGAGGTTCAGCTTCTACTTTTGTCTTCCTCCTGGCTACCAGCATTGTCCTGGTCAGCCTGGAGGAGTAAGTCAAGAAGCAGACTCTTGTTGGGATTTCTCCCTGTCTTCAGTTTTCTCTCAGCACACATCTCCCCTAACTCTTGGAAAGCTCGCCCCTCATACTGAGAGTCCAGGGTCAGAGAGGTGTGCTCCACTGAAGACATGATGTCTAGCTAGAGTGGTGTAGGAGTCCCTAACTACTTTAACACTAGGCTCCCAGCAAAGTTTCGAGCAAGGCTATCTCAGACCGTAGCTTACTCAAACTCAGGAGACTAGTATTCTAACACTAAGTGCAAAAGTGTACCTATAGTTAGTAAATGTTGTTTTCTGTGGAACGTACCTAGTGACAGAGTGGTAAGGCAATTGCAAGTGTCATATCCCAGTGCTGCAACACCTGTGTAGGAAGCTGGCCTAGTGTGTGATGAGCACCTGAGGTGTTATCACTTTATACCAGGTCCATGTATCCCCTAGTAATGCGGTGTAGGCAGTGTCTAGGAAGCCAGTGCTCTATAGAGGTAGCACTGGATGAGCAGCTAAGACTTATCTAGGAGACATGCAAAGCTTATGCAATACCGCTGTAGTCACACAGCACTTACACACATGAAAGAACCACACAGTGTTACAAAAATAAAGGTACTATATTATGGTAACACACATACTAAAATATTGTATAGGCAATACTCCACTAGCAGGTGAGTAAACACACTATTATATACACATTAGAAGTCAGGAATTGGCGTAGAAAGCAATAGAAAACAGTGAACCAAGGAAATAATGGATTCCATAGGGGGGAGACCAAATCATATACTAAGTAAGTGGAATGCAAAAGTAAGCCTCCCACCCAAGGAAGTAGAATCTGTACAGGGGAGCTGGAGGAACTAGAAAGCCCAAAAGGTAAGTACCAGAGTGCCCCCAGCGACCAGGAGAGAGGAGGTAAGTAACTGTTCTTCCCCTAGCCCACAGGTAAACTTTGGAAAAGGACTTGCAACACCGGAAGAAACCAAAGATAGATCCTGACAAAAGAGGACCTGCAAATGAAGGGGCCCAAGTCCAGTTTGAGTTGGAGTGTCTGGTTGGGGCAGGAACCACTACCCACCCTTCTGGAGATGCAGGACCAAGGCAACGGTGAAGACAAGGAGTCGGCTATGCAGCACATGAGCGGATGAAGAGTTAAAGGAGTGATACAGTTGATGTCCCACGTCAGAAGAAGAGTTGCAGTCAGTCAGTGGTGTGGAAAAACCACCAACAAGCCTTGGCAAAGGCAAGAATTGCAAAAGAAGAGTTGCAGAGCTGCCAGGGACCATGAAGGTCCAGGGGGACTCAACCCAAGGAGGGGAGACCCATCGACACTCAGCAGTGAGGGGAGTCAGAAGTCGAGGATGCAGCCCCCACAGGCAACTCACAGGCAGCAGGCACACTCTGCACACATGGAAAGGAGCCCCACGTTGCTGGAGCAGCAGGCAGGAGACTGTGCTTTGCAGGAAAGGGTGCTGGAGGCCGGGGCTACACGGACCCTGAAGATCCCTTGGAAGAAGATCTGTTGGAAAATGGGTTATTGGTATGGGCAGGTAGGTACCTACACTTAGCAATAGGCCGCTAACCTCCACTAACTTCCAGTTAGGTCTCAGTAAATTAAACCCAGCTCAATCCTTGGTAGCTTGGCAACGAGCGTCAAGGCTTAACTTAGGAGACAGAGTGTAAAGTATTCAAATATCACTATTAAATGAAACACAGGAAAGAGTTTAAAAATCCAAAACCAATTTATGAAAATAGATTATATTTTTATCTTTAAAATGACACAAAAACGAATAAAATCGGATAAGGGGAACCGGATATATGAATTTTTAAAGAATTATTCATTTTTAGCACCTAGAAACAAAAAGCGCCAAACGGGTCATCTGGTTGCACCTCGACCGGGGCAAAGTCAAAGTTTAAGGCCGACCGCGATGGAGCCCTGCTCGGCTACAGGCCGCGGCAGGCCTCGGTTAAAAATTACCTTCACACTTCGTCTCTTTTTCAAAGATTTTCTTCAGCGGGACGAACCTGCCAGTCCAATCCAACCTCCTGGAGCCCTTCTCCGGATACGCGATGCGGGAATCATCGGTGGAGATTTTTACCTTCGGACTTAGTCGTTTTTTCTAGGTGAAAATCCTTTGACCAGGGTAAACCTGGATCTTGATCCGACGTCCCTGGAGCCCTCCTCGGACACGCTGGCTGGGAGGTCCCAGTCAACTTTTTACCTTTAGATTTTCTTTAACGGGACGAACCAGCAAATCAGGCCGGGTCGCGGTTGAGGCAAGCCAGCTAGAGTTGCCGTGGCGGGTCGGTCCCTCTATGGAGCTTTTTTACAAACGTTCTCCAAACTTCTGGGGCTTCTCCCAGATGTCCTTGTAAGGTTCTTTTGAGGTCCACAGCTCACCCCAAGGGTCCAGAAGTTCTGAGATGGTCATTGGGGGTGCGGACTACAACTCCCAGAATGCACCTGGCGTAAACTCCTTTTTGGCCACTGGGCAGTGGCCAGCTGGTTGAGTTCTTCAGGAGTTGGTGCAGGGGACTCTGGATAGCAATTTTTCACCTGTAGCAAACAGGGAGTCCCTCCTTGAACCAGTTGAAGCCAGGCAAAGTCCTTCTTGTGGTGAAGCCCAAGTGTGCAGCTGGTGCAGTCCTTCTGAGTGCAGGTTCCAGGTGCAGGCCAGATGTCCAGCAGAGCAGTCTTTCTTCTCCTTTGGTTCTTCCTTGTTGGAATCTGATGGCGATCTGAGGTGTGGGGGCAGGTCTGCCAGTTTTATCCTTGCTCCTGGGTGAAAAACAGGGGGTCCTGGTTCTCCAATCAGGTGCAGGGTCCTTCCCCCTGTGATGACCACTTCCTGGCAAGTGTGGCAAAAATCAATCCCAGGAGGCAACATTCTCCAAAAACCCATCATGGCTGAATCTGATTTTTGGAGGTTACATCTGGCTGAGCCCACCCACCGGTGTGGCTAAAAATCATAAACACACCCCTCTCCTGCCCTCTCCAAATCTAATCAAGGGGGCACCTAGTTGTCTGGGGTAGAAGGATGTGGGGGTGTTGCTGCTTGCTCCAAATGTCCTTCTCTGCCTTTGAAGACCAGTTTGGCAGCCCTCCCCCTTCCTGCCTCACCGTCTGCTGAGGGGAGATTCCCTCCCACAGGCACATTCCTTTGTGTGAAGCCAGGCCACTTCTCACCTCTCGCCAGGCTGCTAGAGGCTGACCAATCAGAGCACAGCAGCAAAAACAATGCAGGGCTGAAATTGGACACTTTTCAGGTAAAGTTTAAAACTCTTTACCTGAACAAGTTATATTAAATCCCACAACTGGAAGTTGTGGGATTTATTACAACAATTAATTTGATACCAAACTCTAGGTATCCATCATTTAAGGAGACTTTAAAAATTAAAATAAAGTCTCCCCATTCTAGCCTACGAAGGCCATTTACTACAATGAGGGAAAAACGAATTTGGCTGTTTTTACCTCACCAGGGCTTATAAAACTATTTTTATATGGTCCCTGCTTATAGTTACATGGCACCCAGCCCTAGGGGCACATAGGGCACACCTTAGGGGTGACTGATATGTAAAAATAAGGTAGTTTAAGACTTTGGAACTACTTTTAATTTCAAAGTCGAATTTGCATGTAACTTTAATTTAAAAGCAGCCAGCAAGGCAGGCCTGCCTTTAAAATGGCATTGGGCACCCCAGCAGTGCACCTATGGGTGCACTACCTATGCTGTGGTCCCTAAACCTACATGCCCTACCATATACTAGGGACGTATAGGTAGGTTAACTTAGCCAATTATAATTAGCCTAATTTGCATATCCATTTTACTCAGAGCACTGGCCCTGGGACTGGTAAGCAGTACCCAGGGCACAGCCAAGAGTCAGTAACCACCAGTAACTGTCCAAAAAGTGTGGGGGTGACCAGGGCAAAAAGGAGGACTTTCCTACACTGCCCCCCCCCCCCAGATGAAAGGTGATGGGTACTAACCTACACCCTGGTAGTCCTCATCAGCTAAGTGAAAAACCTGGAAAAGCCATCTGCATTGGCATGGGCAGTCCCAGCTCTGTGCTCCACTGTGAAGTCCATCCCCTGTAGGGAAATGGACCACCTTAACAGTTTTGGGTTCTCCCCCCTCATCTGCATCAACCATGTGAGAGGTCTGTGGTCAGTTTGTACACGGAAGTGAGTGCCAAACAAGTATGGCCTCAACTTCTTCAGGGACCAGACCGCAGCAAAGGCCTCCCTCTCAATGTCACTCCATCTTTTCTCTCTGGGGAGTAATCGCCTTTCTTACACTCTGGGGTCCAAATGACCTTCTTGGGCTGTTTCTTGGAGGTAAGCTCAGTCAGAGGGGTCACTAAGGTCCCATAATTCTGAACAAACCTCCTGTAGTACCCAGTCAGGCCAAGAAAGGCCATGACCCGAGTCTGGGTTTTAGGAGCCTTCCAATCCAGGATAGTCTGGATCTTGGGCTGGAGAGGTTGTACATGGCCTCCACCAACAAGGTGGCCCAGGTACACAACTGAGCTTTGCCCTATCTGGCACTTGCTTGCCTTGATAGTCATGCCTGCTTGAAACAGGGCCTGAAGCACTTCCTTCAGGTGGACCAGGTGGTCCTCCTAGGTGGAACTAAATACAGCTATATCATCCAGATAATCTGCACTGAAAGATTCCAACCCAGACAGGACTCTATTCACCAACCGTTGGAAGGTGGCAGGAGCATTTTTCAGGCCAAAGGGCATCACCTTGAACTGAAAGTGGCCCTCTGGTGTGGAAAATGCTGACCTCTCCTCAGCTACTGGACTTAAGGCAATCTGCCAGTATCCTGAGGTCAGACCAAATGCGCTCAGGAATTTGGCAGCCCCCAACCTATCAATGAGCTCATCAAGTCTAGGTATGGGGTGTGCATCAGTACTAGTGACTGCGTTTAGACCTCTGTAGTCCACACAAAATCTCAATTCCTTCTTCCCACCTTGGGGATTAGGTTTGGGCACCAGTACCACTGGACTGGACCAAGGACTGTCAGAGGGCGCAATTACCTTGAGCTCCAACCTCTTAGCCACTTCAGCTTTGATGTTAGCCTTGACCTGGTCAGACAGCCTGTACAGCTTGTTCTTGACAGGCAAGCTGTCACCAGTGTCAACGTCATGGACACACAAATTGGTGAGTCCAGGTGTCAGGGAGAACAGACTAGCAAACTGTTCCAAAACATGTATGCAGTCTTTTTGTTGCCTGGTCTGTCAACTTGGGAGAGAGTACCACTCCCTCCACTGACCCATCTTGTGCATTTGAGGACAGGAGGTCTGGCACAGGTTCACTCTCCTCCTCCTTCCGTTCATCGGTGATCATCAGCATGGTCATGTCTGCCCTGTCCTGGTGGGGTTTCAGCCTGTTAACATGCAGGATCCCATGAGGATTCCTGGGGGTGTCAAGGTCCACCAAGTATGTGACCTCACCCTTTTTCTCCAGAATTGGATAGGGCCCAGTCCATTTGGCCTGAAGTGCCCTAGGAGCCGTGGGCTCCAAAACCCACACCAGCTGTCCTCGGTGATACTCGGGCATGGTAGCCTTCTGATCATGCCAGAGCTTCATGAGCTCCTGGCTGGCCTCCAGGTTTCTGCTTGCCTTTTTCATGTACTCAGCCATGCGTGACCTCAGGCCCAGCACATAATCTAGCACATTCTCCTTGGACTCTCTGAGAGGCTTTTCCCAAGACTCTTTCACCAAGCACAATGGGCCTCTTACAGGGTACCCAAACAGTAACTCAAAGGGGCTGAATCCAACCCCCTTCTGTGGCACCTCTCTATAGGCAAACAGCAGGCATGGGAGGAGAACATCCCATCTCCTCCTGAGTTTGTCAGACAAACCCATGATCATGCCCTTCAGGGTCTTATTAAATCTTTCCACCAGACCATTGGTCTGTGGATGATAGGGGGTGGTGAACTTATAAGTAACACCACACTCATCCCACATGGATTTCAGATAGGCTGACATAACGTTTGTGACCCTATCTGAGACCACCTCCTTTGGGAACCCCACTTTGGTGAACACACCAAGTAGGGCCCTAGCCACTGTGGGAACAGTGACTGTCTGGAGGGGTATTGCCTCAGGGTACCTGGTGGTATGGTCCACAACCACCAAAATGTACCTGTTACCTGAGGCAGTTGGTCGGTCTAGGGGACCAACAATGTCAATCCCCACCCGCTCAAAGGGAGTCCCAACCACTGGCAGTGGTATCAAGGGAGCCTTTGGCTTGCCCCCTGCTTTGCCACTGGCTTGGCAGGTGACACAGGAGCTGCAAAACTCTTTGACTTTTTCTGACATTTGGGGGCCAATAAAAATGGTTGACCAGCCTGTTCCAGGTCTTGGTCTGTCCAAATGTCCAGCTAAGGGGATATCATGGCTTAAGGTAAAGAGGAATTCTCTATACTTCTGGGGGACCACTACTCTCCTGGTGGCCCCTGGTTTGAGGGCCCTTGCCTCAGTGTAGAGAACTCCATCCTCCCAGTAAACCTTGTGGGGGTCCCACTGGTATCCCCTTGTTCTTGCCTGGCAGCAGTCTGCCTCAGGCCCTCAAGAATGGGGCACTCTCTTTGTCCCTGGCACAACACTTCTCTGGTGGGCCCACCTGCCCCTTACAGTTCTGCCAAGTCAGGCAGAGCTTGCAGGGGAAGTGGCCCTCCCCCAGAGGTCAGATCCTCCCCCTCAGGGTTGGATTCCTCCTGACCCTCTGTACTTGTAGGGGCTGGCAAGCCACACCCAGTGCCTTTTCTCTTCTTCTTTGAGGCTTGGCCCATTGTTCCAGGGTCCAAGTGTCCAGCACTTCCCTGTTGTGCTGCCTGTGACCTGGTCACAGCACACACCCATTCAGGGAGGTCCAGCATCTGTGCATGGACCCTTCGCTCCACCTCTGACCATTCAGATGCTTCAAGATAATTTCCCAGCAGACACTCTACTGGGAGGGCAGGAGCTACAGCTACCTTCTTAGGGACAGTCATACCTCCCCATTCCAGGCTCACCATGGCCATGGGATGAAGTTTGGTTCTGCTATCTGCATAAGTCACTTGGTGGAAGACACCAGGTAAGACCTGTTCTGGAGAAACCAGCTTCTCTGTGACAATTGTCACACTGGCTCCCGTATCTCTCAGAGCTTCCACCTCAGTCTCATTGACTTTAGGCCTCTGCCTATACCTCTCCATTCTGGGAGGTAAGGTGGCCATAGTTGCAATGTCCACCCCACCCACGGATACTAAGGTGACCTCTGTGTACCCTGATCCCAGCCCTGGGCCAAATTCCACCCCCAACCCTACACTAGCAATCCCCTGGGATTGCCCACCAGTGGGGGACTTCTTGGAGCAGATAGCAACTCATCTTTTGTGTCCAGGTTGATGACACTCAAAAGACTTGCTGACCTTAGCAAGCTCCTGAAACATTCCTGCTTAAGCAGGATCATAATTCTTTCCCTGATACCCTTTCCCCTTAGAAGTGGAATGGCTCGGGGCTCCCCCACCCTGAGAAGTTTTTGGGGACTCTTGTGAGGACTTCTTGGGCTTTTTATCATCTTTCCCTTGGTTCTTCCCCTGAGAAGAACCATGTCCTCCCTTTTTCTGATCACCCCCTGGGGGTTTCTGGTTAAACCTAGTTCTTAACCAGTCATCTGCTGCCTCCCCCAGCTCTCTAGGGTTGGTCAACTTAGAAGCAACTAGATACTGGCGGAGCTTCTCTTGGACACAGTTGATTAGAAGGTGCTCCCTCATAATCAAATTGTACATCCCCTCAAAGGTACTTACCTTGTTGCCCTGTATCCAGCCCTCTAGTGCTTTTACTGAAATGTCCACAAAGTCCACCCAGGACTGGGTGCTTGTCTTTTTAGTGTCCCTAAACTTGAGCCTATACTGCTCTGGGGTCAGACCAAACTTTTTAGTCAAGCATCTCTTCATACTGGGGTATGAGTCTGCCTCCCCCCCTCAAGGTTAGGAGCCCATCCCTCCCAGAGTTGGGAACCAACTCCCAAAGAAGTGAACCCTAGTACTGAGGCTTGACTCTCCTCATCTGGAGGGCCCTCTCAAAGGCCCCCAGCCACTTATCTATATCATCCCCCTCTACATAGGCAGGAACTACCCCCTTGGGTAATCTGGGGCAAAAACCCCCAACCATGGACACCTCAGCTTCTTTGTCGCTGCCAACATCTCTTTTCTCTTCCCTTGCCCACTTTTAATTTTCTAGGGCCAGCTTTTCTGCCTCCAAAGCTATGAATGCTAGCTGGGCCTCCAGCTCTCTTTCCCTGAGGGACAGGTTCTCTCCTCCTGAAGGGACCCTCTTCCCCCAACTAGCTTTGGGTCTGCCCCTAGTGACTGTATGTAATGAGGACTGGTCTTCCTCATCTTCACTTAGGCTTAGGTGCCCTCCCTCCCCTGAGTGGTTGGAGCTAGCATCCTCCCCTACTTCTCCCTCCTCTGGAGCTTCTTCTGAGTCTACCTCTTGGGCCTCAGCCCATGCTGTCAGGGATTTGATCAGGACATGCTTCCTGAGGTCAGTGGTTGCAGGCAACCCTCTTTTAGTACACAACCCCCTAAGCTGGACTACTGTCAGTGTGGGTAGGCTAGCCAGATCAAGCTCCATGGTTCCCTAGTTTTGTGTCAACAAAAACTTTTTGCAAAAATTGGAAACAAGAATTTAGAAAAATCACAAAAATTCAATAATTGAAATTAATGCAAATTAAAAATTAAAAACAATTTTTGCACTAGGACAATTTAAAGGATTTTTAATTTGTTTTACTTAAAACTGTAACGTGATACTGAACACTAGTACAGGATCCCACCACTGCTCACCAAAAATGTTGGAAAATGGGTTATTGGTAAGGGCAGGTAGGTACCTACACTTAGCAATAGGCCACTAACCTCCACTAAGGTCCAGTTAGGTCTCAGTAAATTAAACCCAGCTCAACCCTTGGTAGCTTGGCAACGAGCGTCAAGGCTTAACTAAGGAGACAGAGTGTAAAGCATTCAAATATCACAAAACAGTAATTAAATAAAACACAGGAAACAGTTTAAAAATCCAAAACCAATTTATAAATATAGAGTATATTTTTATCTTTAAAATTACACAAAAACGAATAAAATCAGATAAGGAGAATCGGAGATATGAATTTTTAAAGAATTATTGTTTTTTAGCGCCTAGAAACAAAAAAGCCCAATCGGGTCATCTGGTTGCACCTCGACTGGTGCAAAGTCAAAGTTTAAGGCCGACCGCGATGGAGCCCTGCTCGGCTACAGGCCGCGGGAGGCCTCGGTTAAAAGTTTACCTTCACCCTTCGTCTCTTTTTCGAAGATTTTCTTCAGCGGGACGAACCTGCCAGTCCAATCCGACCTCCTGGAGCCCTTCTCCGGATACGCGATGCGGGAATCCTCGGTGGAGATTTTTACCTTCGGACTTAGTCGTTTTTTCGAGGTGAAAATCCTTCGACTGGGGTAAACCTGGATCTTGATCCGACATCCTTGGAGCCCTCCTCGGATACGCTGGCTGGGAGGTCCCTGTCAACTTTTTACATTCAGACTTAGTCTCTTTTTGGGAGATTTTCTTTACCGGGACGAACCAGCAAATCAGGCCGGGTCGCGGTTGAGGCAAGCCGGCTAGAGTTGCCGCGGCGGGTCGGTCCCTCTATGGAGCTTTTTTACAAAAGTTCTCCAAAATTCTGGGGCTTCTCCAAGATGTCCTTTTAAGGTTCTTTTGAGGTCCACAGTTCACCCCAAGGGTCCAGAAGTTCTGAGATGGTCCGTGGGGGTGCGGACTACAACTCCCAGAATGCACTTGGCGCAAACTCCTTTTTGGCCACTGGGCAGTGGCCAGCTGGTTGAGTTCTTCAGGAGTTGGTGCAGGGGACTCTGGATAGCAATTTGTCAACTGTAGCAAACAGGGAGTCCCTCCTTGAACCAGTTGAAGCCAGGCAAAGTCCTTCTTGTGGTGAAGCCCAAGAGTGCAGCTGTTGCAGACCTTCTGAGTGCAGGTTCCAGGTGCAGGCCAGGGGTCCAGCAGGGCAGTCCTTCTTCTCCTTTGGTTCTTCCTTGTTGGAATCTGATGGGGATCTGAGGTGTGGGGGCAGGTCTGCCAGTTTTATCCTTGCTCCTGGGTGAAAAGCAGGGGGTCCTGGTTCTCCAATCAGGTGCAGGGTCCTTCCCTCTGCGATGACCACTTCCTGGCAAGTGTGGCAAAAATCAATCCCAGGAGGCAACATTCTCCAAAAATCCATCATGGCTGAATCTGATTTTTTGAGGTTACATCTGGCTGAGCCCACCCACTGGTGTGGCTAAAAATCATAAACACACCCCTCTCCTGCCCTCTCCCAATCTAATCAAGGGGGCACCTAGTTGTCTGGGGTTGCAGGATGTGAGGGTGTTGCTCCAAATGTCCTTCTCTGCCTTTGAAGACCAGTTTGGCAGCCCTCCCCCTTCCTGCCTCACCATCTGCTGAGGGGAGATTCCCTCCCACAGGCACATTCCTTTGTGTGAAGCCAGGCCACTTCACACCTCATCAAGGCTACCTGGCCAGGCTGCTAGAGGCTGGCCAATCAGAGCACAGCAGCAAAAACAATGCAGGGCTCAAATTAGCAACTTTTCAGGTAAAGTTTAAAACTCTTTACCTGAACAAGTTATATCAAATCCAACAACTGGAAGTTGTGGGATTTATTACAACAATTAATTTGATACCAGACTCTTGGTATCCATCCTTTAAGGAGACTTTAAAAATTAAAATAAATTCTCCCCATTCTAGCCTATGAAGGCCATTTACTACAATGAGGGAAAAACGAATTTGGCTGTTTTTACCTCACCAGGGCTTATAAAACTATTTTTATAAGGTCCCTGCTTATAGTTACATGGCACCCAGCCCTAGGGGCAAATAGGGCACACCTTAGGGGTGACTTATATGTAAAAATAAGGTAGTTTAAGTCATTGGAACTACTTTTAATTCCAAAGTCGAATTTGCATATAACTTTAATTTAAGAGCAGCCTGCAAGGCAGGCCTGCCTTTAAAATGATACTGGACACCTCAGCAGTGCACCTATGGGGGCACTACCTATGCTGTGGTCCCTACACCTACATGCCCTACCATATACTAGGGACTTATAGGTAGGTTAACTTAGCCAATTATAATTAGCCTAATTTGCATATCCATTTTACACAGAGCACTGGCCCTGGGACTGGTAAGCAGTACCCAGGGCACAGCCAAGAGTCAGTAACCACCACTACCTGTCCAAAAAGTGTGGGGGTGACCAGGGCAAAAAGGAGGACTTTCCTACAGGATCCAACAAGTGTTGGTAGCTGGAAGAATCTAGGTGCACAGGGGTACTGTCCTGCAAGGAGAGGCAGGGGCTTACCGTCTCCCAAGTTGCACTGCTGGTAGAGAGGACCCACGCAGCTGGTCGTCGTTGCAGTTCGTGCTTGCAGATACAGGGGAGTGACTCCTTCACTCCAACGGAGATTCCTTCTTGCTTCTTGTGCAGGCTCAAGACTCGTCACCCTCAGATGATGCACAGCCAGGGAAATGTTGCAGTTGCTGGTAGGAGTCGGAGAAACAATGTTGCAAAGCAGAGTCATCGCTGGAGTTGCAGATTGTCAGTTCCTGGATGGTCCAGTTGTAGTCCCAGTAGCCAGAAGTTGAAGTAAACAATGCAGTGGAGTCCTGCTGGAATCTAGCACGTGGAATCTGAGGGCCAACCCAAAAGGGAGGTCCTAAATAGCCCAGGAAGTGGGATTGGTCACCTAGCAGGTGACCACCTATCAGGAGGAAGCTGGGATGTTACCCGCCTGACCGGGCCACTCAGATGTTCCCAGGGGCCTCTGCAGACCTTGGATTCAAGATGGCAAAATCAAGTGGCCACCTGGAGGAGCTCTGGGCACCACCCTTGGGTCGTGTTGCACAGAGGAGTGGTCACTCTCATTTCCATTGTCCATTTTCGTGCCAGAGCAGGGACCGGGGGTCCCTGGACTGGTACAAACTGGTTTATGCAAGGAGGGCTTCAAATGTGCCCTTCAAAGCATACCGGTGGCTTGGGGAGGCTACCCCTCCCAAGCCATGTAATACCTATTTCCAAAGGGAGAAGGTGTTTCATCCCACTCCCAAAGGAAATCCTTTGTTCTGTCTTCCAGGGCTTCAGCTTTTCAGGGCAGAAACCTATCTGTAGGATGGCAGCAACGTGGGCTGCCTGGGAAAATCTGCAAACTGGTAGGGCAAAGCTGGGGAACCTCTAAGGAGCCCCCATAGTGTACTGGGAACAGTATTAGGGTATGATTCGGACATGTTGGATAACAAACATGCCCAGGTTTTGAGTTACCCTTATGTAGCTGGACACAGGTACTGAGTGACCTGTGTCCAGTACATACGGGTCAAATGTCTTCTCTGCACTTACGAAGTCCAGTAAAGTGAAGCTGGAGTTCATTGGGGCACTTCTGCTCATGCAGGTGAGCCCTCACACACAGGTACTTGCACCCTGCCCTCTGGGCTAGGAGGGCCTGCGCTAGGGGTGACATACAATGACCTGGTGCAGTGACCTGTAGTGAAAGGGTGCATGCACTTTTTTATGCAGGCTGCAATGGCAGGCCTGCAGACACATTTTGCATGAGCTCCTATGGGTGGCATAATACATGCTGCAGCCCATGGGGAACCTCTGGTACCCCAATGCCCTGGGTACCGTATACTAGGGACTTACGTGGGAGCACCAGTATGCCAATTGTGGGGTGTACTAAGTCAGGAACAAACACATTTAGAGGGAGAGAGCACAGTCACTTGGGTCCTGGTTAGCAGGATCCCAGTGAACACAGTCAAAACACACTGACAGCAGGCAAAAAGTAGGGGTAACATGCCAAAAAGAGTGTACTTTCCTACAACAGCTTTCTGTTCATACCAGAGCTTTTGCAGCTCTTGGCTGTCCTGAAGATTTTTGCTGGCTTTCTCCATGTACTCAGCCATTCTTGAACGTAGGGCAGGAACATAGGCCACAATGTCCTGCTTGGGCTCTTTGAGAGGTTTCTCCCAGCCTTCCATAACAATACTTAGTGGCCCCCTAACAGGGTGCCCAAACAAAAGTTCAAAGGGAGAGAAACCCACTCTGTTTTGTGGCACTTCCCTATAGGCAAACAGCAGGCAAGGAAGAAGGACATCCCATCTCCTTCTGAGTTTTTCAGGGAGTCCTCCAATCATGTCTTTTAGGGTCTAGTTAAATCTCTCACCCAGACCATTTGTTTGAGTATGGAATGGGTGGTGAACTTATAGGTCACCCCACATTCCTTCCACATGCGTTTTCAGTTTGCAGACATGAAGTTTGAACCTCTGTCTGATACTACCTCCTTAGGGAACCATACCCTGGAGGAAGATATCCAGGAGGGCTTTAGCAACTGCTGGTGCAGTAATGGTTCTAAGGGGTATAGCCTCAGAATACCTAGTGTTGTTATCCACTACCACTAGTATGTAGCTGTGTCCTGATGCTGTTTGAGGGTCAAGGGGCCAACAATGTCGACCCCCGTACTCTTTCGCAGGGTATCCCAACAACAGATAGTGCAATTAAGGGGACCTTGAAGGGCCCACCTGCTTTGCCACTGGCCTGGCAGGTGGGGCAGGACTGACAAAACTCCCTCATTTTTTGGGACATTCCTGGCCAATAAAAGTGGTTAACTATCCTACTCCAAGTTTTATTTTGGCCCAGATGCCTAGCTAGGGTAATGTCATGGGCTAGAGTGAGGAGAAATTATCTGAACTTCTGGGGCACTACCATACTCCTGGTTGCACCAGGTTTGAGGTTTCTGGCCTCAGTGTACTGGATCCCCTCCTTCCACTAAACCCTGTAGGTACCACTGACATTCCCTAACTCTTTCTGTGCAGCTTGCTGCCTCAGGCCTTCAAGAGTGTGGCAGGTCCTCCGCCCTTGGCACAGATCTTCCCTGGATGGTCCCCCTGGGCCCAAAAGCTCTGGGTGGTAAGGCCCACACTCTTCAGGCTCAAATCCCTCCAAGAAGGTTGGCTTCTCTTCCTGGGAAAAGGGATCCTGATTTCAAATCTGTTTTGAAGCTTGTCCCCCAGTGTTCTTGCCTTTTCTCTTGGGAGTCTGGTCCACTATTTCAGGATCCATCTCTCCTTTTTCTCTCTGAAGTTTGCTTTGTGCCCTTGTCTTGACACATGCCCACTCAGGGATCCCTAGCATTGCTGCATGAGTCTCCAGTTCTACATCAGCCCAGGAGGAGTGCTCTATGTCATTTCCAACCAGGCAATCTACTGGGATGGATGAGAACACAACCACTTCTTTTTGCCCTAACACCCCCCCAATCAAGGGTTTCCATAGCCATGGGATGGAACTCTGTCTCATTGCCAGCACCAGTGATAGGATAAGACTTCCCTACCAGGAACTGATTTGAGTGAGCCAAGTGCTGAATTATCATGGTAACACTAGCTACTGTGCCTCAGTGATTCCACTTAGTCCCCGGTAATCGAAGGGTGCTGACTGTATTTTTGCATATTACTTGGCCAGGCAGCACAGGATAATTCTACCCCACTCTGTGACTCATGTTGTCTCTGTGGAGTCACTGACATGGTCAGGCCACACCTCCGATCCCATCTGGAGGTTGGCAACTGTTGCACGTTAACTAGAAGCATTCTTTTTGTTTTTACAGCTAGATTCTCCAGTTTGGTGTCCTTTAGTTTTTCAATCATGGCACCAAGCCTTGCTGGGTCAAAGTGGCTACCTTTGTACCCACCCCTAGACTGTGAGGAGTCTCTGGGCCCACCCTCCTGTGCATGTTTTTGGGGCCTTCAGAAGACTGTGTTATTTTTTGCTTTGGCTCCCATCTTTCCCTTGGAAGGGGCTTCTTGGCCTCTTTCTTTTGGTCTCCCCCACCAGAGGTAGTTTTGGTCACCCTTGTTTTGATCCAATGGTCTGCCTTCCTCCCCAGTTCTTGAGGGGAAAGTGGACCTAGGTCTACCAGATATTGATGTAGCCTATCATTGAAACAATTACTCAGCAGATGATCTTTCATGAACAGGTTGTATAGCCCATCATAATCTTGTACCATGTTTTCAGTTATTCAGCCACCCAGCATTTTTACTGAATAGTCCACAAAGTCTACCCAGGTTTGGCTCTGGTTTTTTTTTAGCCTCCCTGAACTTTATTCTGTACTCTTCAGTTGTAAATTTAAAGCCCTCAATCAGGGTACCCTTCATGAGGTTATGGAATTTGGAATCTGCCTCATTCAGTGTTAGGAGCCTATCCAAGCACTAACTCCCACAACAGTGTGCATCAAGGCTTTTTTCTCAATTTCCCATCAAATGCAGGCTCTTTCAAAGACAGAATACCATTTGACTATATCATCCCCTCAGTGAAGGGAGGGACAACTCCTTTTGGGAGTTTAATGTTGAAAGATTTCTCCCTCAACACTTGTATGCTGCCACCAGAGATGGGTCCTAGGCCCAACTCTTCTCTGTTTCTCTATTTCCAAGTGCTTACTCTCTAATGCCATTCTCTTGGTCAGCCTGGCAATGTTGAGGTCTGTTTCTGTGGGTGCTCTAGAACTTCTGGTAAAAGAGTAACCACCCTCATCTCCACTATCCACAGGATCTTCTTCACCCACCACAGATGCATCATCTTCTTCTTCAACTGATGGATTCTCTTTTTTGTGCTGGGCCACCAGGAACTTAAGTTTCTCTGCACTGGGGCTTTTTCCCGTATGAATTTGATACAGCCTGCAGAGTCTCCTTAATTGGTCATAGTTATATGCCTCATAAGGTTCCAGGTCGAGCTCTTGGGTCATGGTCTCTGCATCTGTGATTTTTTTACTTTACTAAAGTTGGGACCTTTTTAAGAATTTGGAAATCCCTTTTTGGATAGGCCAACTAAAGTAAGGACATTTAAAACTTTTTTGCTAGAGTTATAGGGACCTAACCAGGGCCCTACCAATTATTTTAATAAGTTGCAAAAAAATGTTTAGTCAATTAAAAATCGAAAAATAATTAACTAAAGACAATTTGGAGAGTTATCCTTGCTCACAAAATTCACACAGTGGTATCAGCAATTTCAAAGTATTTATTCCCCGCTGCCACCAAATATAGGAGGCTGAACCCCTATGTAGTGTGCAAAGCTAGGCACACTGTGCATGGGTCCAGGCAACCAGACGTTGGTTTAAAGGGGTGAAAAATAAATCACATAATGCTCTAATTGTTAAGGTATCCTGGTGGTGCAGTTAGGCCAATCTTGGAGAAGTGCATCTTGCAACTCACACACTCAAGGGAATAACTTAAGACCCATTTATAAAAGTACTTCAAAGTTTTATGTCATTTTAAGACCAATATTATCAAAATTGGTTAAGTACTTTTTGAGAAATGAATTTTTGAAGTTTAATAAAAAATTTATTTTTGTGCGTAGTTACGCACAATACGAATCAATGGAAAAGCATCTTTAAAAATACAAATAAAATTGTACAGTCGGTTTACTAAGTTCTTTTGAAAGTTGGTCGAGGTCGTCAGTGGGCACACTGTGCCAGCTGGAGAAGTTCGGGTGGCTCCCAGTTCCAACGGGAGAAGGTCTCTGGAGCTGGTGCAGGGCCACTGCGGGAGACCACTTGGAAAAGCACTGCACAGGTAAGTTTAAGGACGGTCTTGGGGTCACCGTGGAGTGTTGAGGTCGACAGGGGTTAGGGACCCTTAGGACACAGCAGGTTCTTCATTGGTGGGCACAAGGTGGCCGGGTGCAGAGCAAATTGGTGAGCCAGGAGCTGTGCGCAAAGATGCCCTTTGGAGCTGCATTTAAGTCGGTGCAAGGGTCGTTTGCACAACAACTGGGTACTCTGGCAGTAAGTCCGGGGTGTTGCTGAAGTCCCTCAACTAGGGCTTCCTCCTAGTCCATTTTCAGCCCCGGGCAGACTGGTTTCTTGGTGTCCGATGTTTGCTGACCAATACCCAGGGTTTGACCACTGGAGGGTGCAGTGCCACCAAACTTGGTACACTTGCAGGGTTTGTTCTCGCTGTTGACACCATGCTGTTTGGTACAGCTGCGACTTCTGGTTTGGGAGTTAGCGGCTGGTCAGTGAAGTGACCCTCACTGGCTTGCTGGTTTCTTGCTGTTGTATAGTTGTACCTCCAATCCGGAGGGAGTTGTATGGCGATTTTCAAAGCCTGGATGTCCTTTGGGGTTCTTTAGTTTTTTCAGTTGTCCATCAGCTCCTCAGTGGTGATTGTCGGGTCCTGGGTGAAGCAAGCAGTGTGTGGTGCCTTTTCTGTTTTTGCAGCAGTTCACAGTTCTTGTGCCTTGGATCTTCTTGGTGCTGGTCTTTTGTCTGTCGAATCCGATTTCCTGATCTAGGGATGACCACTAAATACTGTATTTAGTGAGCATTTTAGGGTTGAACCTGGTAGTGACCAATGGGTCACCCACCTTAGGGTGGCTACACCCACTAAAATGACCACTACCTATGGGAAAGGGAACTTCCCTATCCCTGCTTGGCTATTTTCCTTCCATCCAAGATGGTGAAAAATGAAATGGAGTGCCCACCT
This sequence comes from Pleurodeles waltl, assembly GCF_031143425.1. Taxonomy (NCBI): domain Eukaryota; kingdom Metazoa; phylum Chordata; class Amphibia; order Caudata; family Salamandridae; genus Pleurodeles; species Pleurodeles waltl. The sequence goes on from NC_090444.1 coordinate 1,323,340,655, forward strand.
TGCAGGCAACACCTTAGGGGTGGTACATGCCAGATGGGGCCACTCCTATTCTTTGTGCAGTTCCCCATATTTGCTCCTGCAAAGATGGTGGTCTGCAAAGGGGTTGTCCAACTACTGCTAGCAGCAGGCATGGGGGTCAAGTTTCAAAGGCTGTAAGCCCTTTGACGCTCACAGCCATTGCATTCCTGAGGGAGGGGTGTTAGTACCTCCACCCAGGAGGGGCATTGTTCTATAAACCAGAGAGATGGATCAGTCCCCCAGGGTTTGTAGATTGGGTGTCTGGAGGTGGCAGGCTGGACAGGACCAGTCAGCAACCATGCCAGGGTAGTTAGCTTTTGCAGGGGGCACCTCTAAGGTGACCCCTGGGTGATAAATCCAATCCTGGTACCAGTTTAGATTTGTCATTCTGAGTTGTTTGATACCAAACAACCCAGGATTCAGAGTGGCCATCATGTAGCTGGGAAACTCGTGTTGACCAGTGTTCTGCACATGTATTACATTGGCTGCTCTGTTCACTCACTGTGTCCCAGGTTTGACAAGGACACAGTGGGGGCATATTACTCATGCAGCTATGCTCTCACAGATAATATGGTGCACCCTGCCTTAGGGCTGGAAGGACCTCAAGAGGGATGTCTTATCCATAGTGTGTGCAGTGTAAGGTGGACAGGGTACCCAGACAGTGTGCCATGTAGAATTTGTGTTTTAGGTTTGCACCAGAACACCCAGCCTTCAATGGCAGTGCTTGATGCATCTGGGATCATGGCCCTAGAGGGTGACGCAGTCAGTGCTGCTGCCCGTGGGGGCCTACTCTTAGTACTCCAAGTACCTTTTACTAGGGACTTTAAGTGGTAGCTAGAGGTGTATTCAATTGTGCCAATGCATCAAAACAGGTTTAGGGAAGGAGCTCTGGCCCAAGCAACCTGGTTAGCAGGGGCCCTGGGCACTACAATGTCTACCCTACATCATACATCAGGCAAAACATGGGGGCTAACCATGTCAAAAAGAGCTCTTTTCTCGCAATTGCATCAGTGAACGATGACATTTCTCCACCTGGCTGTCATCAACCTCTCTGAAGCAACAATCAGGTCTAGACAAAATGGCAGGCCTGAGCTACTTCCTCACCTTGCACAACAGAAACTCTATTTCTTCCCTCTACCCTACCATCAAACAAATGGAAGTGATTAGGAAGAACTAATCAGCAGCTGTTTGCCAACAAAGTCCGCATGACATTTTTAGAGGAAGTCCTGTCTCTGTCTTCCTCACTTTAGTGTCTGAATCACCCTTTTCCACTCAGAGGAATGCAGGCCAAACAATCCCATTGTCTGGGAAAGCTGTCCTCATCATTCATTTTGTATTATGCCACACTAGGGGTATCTAAACTGGACCCCCCCCCCCAGGCTTCGTATTCAGACTTACTTACACACAGAGTCCTATTACTACACATGTGCTACATGCAGACTTCACATGCACTCATCATACACAAAGGATGTCAGTAGAAAGTTCAGCAGGCCAAACACTCATTGACACAGATAAAAAGTTCTGGTCATGCTATTAAGTCAAAAACATGGTATGCTGCCACCACTGCTTCATGTGCTACAACCATGACAGGGTAGTCTGCTGTCCACTATGAGGGTCCACTTAGTGCAAACCTCCAAGTCACAGGACAGTTCCTCAAACAGGGAGGCACGAAGGGCAGAGTAATGCCTGTATACCATGCCAGGGACATTCCCATCCCAACAGTCTCAATGCAACATCATCTTTGAATTATACTAAAAGGTACATTTGTGAAGACCAATAGAGTAGTTCTGGCCCCCAATTGTACTGTTTGCTGAGGAGAAAAGGGGTGAGCACCAGCTGGCCAACTGTTTGTCCTTTAGAATGGTTGCCCATACACCCTTGAAGGATGCAGCTCTGGAAAACTAATTTACTGATGCTTTATTAAGAAGACGGCTGGACCCTCTCCTTTTCCCTGTTATAATAGATCCGCTTCATAGCTAGTGTAGGAGGCTGGACTGGCTTGTAGTGAGTACCAAGGGGTACTTACACCTTGCACCAGGCATCCCTTATTAGTGTATAGGGGCGTCTAGCAGCTTAGGCTGATAGAAAATGGTAGCTTAGCAGAGCACCTTAGGCTGAACTAGGAGACGAGTGAAGCTCCTACAGTACCACTAGTGTCACTTGCACAATATCATAAGAAAACACAATACACAGATATACTAAAAATAAAGGCACTTTATTTTTATGACAATATGCCAAAGTATCTCAGTGAGTACCCTCAGTATGAGGATAGCAAATATACACAAGATATATGTACACAATACCAAAATATGCAATAATAGCAATAGAAAACAGTGCAAACAATGTATAGTTACAATAGGATGCAATGGGGGCACATAGGGATAGGGGCAACACAAACCATATACTCCAAAAGTGGAATGCGAACCACAAATGGACCCCAAACCTATGTGACCTTGTAGAGGGTCGCTTGGACTGTAAGAAAACAGTGAGGGTTAGAAAAATAGCCCACCCCAAGACCCTGAAAAGTGAGTGCAAAGTGCACTGAAGTTCCCCAAAGAGCACAGAAGTCGTGATAGGGGAATTCTGCAGGAAAGACCAACACCAGCAATGCAACAACGATGGATTTCCAGACTAGAGTACCTGTGTAACAAGGGGACCAAGTCCAAAAGTCACGATCAAGTCGAGAGTGGGCAGATGCCCAGGAAATGCCAGCTGTGGGTGCAAAGAAGCTGCTACTGGACAGTAGAAGCTGAGGATTCTGCAGGAACGACAAGGGCTAGAAACTTCCCCTTTGGAGGATGGATGTCCCACGTCGTGAAGAGTCGTGCAGAAGTGTTTTCCCGCCGAAAGACCGCCAACAAGCCTTGCTAGCTGCAAAGCTTGCGGTTAGGGTTTTTGGATGCTGCTGTGGCCCAGGAGGGACCAGGATGTCACCAATTGCGTGAGGGGACAGAGGGGGCATCCATCAAGACAAGGAGTCCTCTCAGAAGCAGGCAGCACCCGCAGAAGTGCCAGAACAGGCACTACGAAGTGGAGTGAAACAATGCTCACCCGAAGTTGCACAAGAGAGTCCCACGCCGCTGGAGGACAACTCAGGAGGTCGTGCAATGCAGGTTAGAGTGCCGTGGACCCAGGCTTGGCTGTGCACAAAGGAAATCCTGGAAAAGTGCACAGGAGCCGGAGTAGCTGCAAAACACGCGGTTCCCAGCAATGCAGTCTAGCGTGGGGAGGCAAGGACTTACCTCCACCAAACTTAGACTGAAGAGTCACTGGACTGTGGGAGTCACTTAGACAGAGTTGCTGAGTTCAAGGGACCTCGCTCGTCGTGCTGAGAGGAGACCCAGAGGACCGGTGATGCAGTTCTTTGGTGCCTGCGGTTGCAGGGGGAAGATTCCGTCGACCCACGGGTGATTTCTTCGGAGCTTCTAGTGCAGAGAGGAGGCAGACTACCCCCACAGCATGCACCACCAGGAAAACAGTTGAGAAGGTGGCTGGATCAGCGATACAGTGTCGCAGTAGTCGTCTTTGCTACTTTGTTGCAGTTTTGCAGGCTTCCAGCGCGGTCAGCAGTCGATTCCTTGGCAGAAGGTGAAGAGAGAGATGCAGAGGAACTCTGATGAGCTCTTGCATTCGTTATCTAAGGAATTCCCCAGAGCAGAGACCCTAAATAGCCAGAAAAGAGGGTTTGGCTACTTGGGAGAGAGGATAGGCTAGCAACACCTGAAGGAGCCTATCAGAAGGAGTCTCTGACGTCACCTGCTGGCCCTGGCCACTCAGAGCAGTCCAGTGTGCCAGCAGCACCTCTGTTTCCAAGATGGCAAAGGTCTGGAGCACACTGGAGGAGCTCTGGGCACCTCCCAGGGGAGGTGCAGGTCAGGGGAGTGGTCACTCCCCTTTCCTTTGTCCAGTTTCGTGCCAGAGCAGGGCTGAGGGGTCCCTGAACCGGTGTAGACTGGCTTATGCAGAAATGGGCACCATCTGTGCCCATGAAAGCATTTCCAGAGGCTGGGGAGGCTACTCCTCCCCTGCCTTAACACCTTTTTCCAAAGGGAGAGGGTGTAACACCCTCTCTCTGAGGAAGTCCTTTGTTCTGTTTTCCTGGGCCAAGCCTGGCTGGACCCCAGGAGGGCAGAAACCTGTCTGAGGGGTTGGCAGCAGCTGCAGTAAAACCCCTGAAAAGGCAGTTTGGCAGTACCCGGGTCTGTGCTAGAGACCCGTTTGAGCCAACAATGCCAGGGTGGCATAGAGGGGGCAATTCCATGATCATAGACATGTTACATGGCCATATTCGGAGTTACCATTGTGAAGCTACACATAGGTAGTGACCTATGTGAAGTGCACGTGTGTAATGGTGTCCCCGCACTCACAAAGTCTGGGGAATTTGCCCTGAACGATGTGGGGGCACCTTGGCTAGTGCCAGGGTGCCCACACACTAAGTAACTTAGCACCCAACCTTTACCAGGTAAAGGTTAGACATATAGGTGACTTATAAGTTACTTAAGTGCAGTGGTAAATGGCTGTGAAATAACGTGGACGTTATTTCACTCAGGCTGCAGTGGCAGGCCTGTGTAAAAATTGTCAGAGCTCCATATGGGTGGCAAAAGAAATGCTGCAGCCCATAGGGATCTCCTGGAACCCCAATAACCTGGGTACCTCAGTACCAAATACTAGGGAATTATAAGTGTGTTCCAGTATGCCAATGTAAATTGGTGAAATTGGTCACTAACCTGTTAGTGACAATTTGGAAAGAAATGAGAGAGCATAACCACAGAGGTTCTGGATAGCAGAGCCTCAGTGAGACAGTTAGTCATAACACAGGTAACACACACAGGGCACACTTATGAGCACTGGGGCCCTGGCTGGCAGGGTCCCTGTGACACATACAACTAAAACAACATATATACAGTGAAAAATGGGGGTAACATGCCAGGCAAGATGGTACTTTCCTTCAGCTAGAAACTAGTCTTTAATCTCCCAAGGAATGATCAAAAGCCAAACTAAAGGCTATGGCCATGGTGGATGATTAAATCTTCCTCATAGCTAGAGCCTCACACCCACCCATTCTGATATACTGGTATCTCTTAGGCTGGAACCCTTCACTAAGCTAGAATGTGTGGAGGAAGTAGAGGGGGCAGGCTAGAAAAGACAAGGGCAATCTAGAGAAAGACAGGGCAGATCCAGAGAGCCAATATAGGAAACAAGTAAGGTTCTTGGCACTTAAACAATTAATAACCCCATGGCAAGCCCTAGTAAGAAGAAACCCTGTTTTCATTATTCATCCAGCTGTATTTCACCTACCGCTAGGCTATACTCCCATAATGTTAGGGGAAACACATCAGAAGATAACATTATGGCCCATATGTACGAAAGCGTTTTGCATTTCCTAATGGTGTGAGTTGCAATTTCAGGCTATTAGGAAATGCAAAATGCCATTTCAACATGCACTACAGGCATTTTCTGTGGTGCAATTTACAACTTCCATCATGTAGAAATTGCATTTGGGGAATTCCTAAATAGGAAATCACAAATTTGGATTTCCAAATAGTGAATCGCTAACACTATGTAAACAGGATTTCCTAATTGCGACTAGTCACAAAATGGACATTTAGGAAATGCAACTAGCATCAATGTGTAACAGGTAGTAACAGGTACAAACTATAAAAAGTCACCCAAAATGCATCTGGCGCTTTCAGAATGGCGGTTCTGTGTGTCCTGGAAAGAAGGATGAGGATTTTGGCTGGTAGGCAGAGAGGGAGGAGGAGACAGGAGAGTATATTTAGGTTAAGGGTCACCCTGTTTGAACAGACTGAGGAGATATATGAGAAGTACAGAGTAAGTAGTGAGGTAATTCTGGATTTAATTGCTGAGTTACAACCTCAGCTACAGACCCCAATAGTCAGAAGCAATGCAATCCTACCACATGTGCCGGTATTGTCTAAACCTTTGCCTTCTGGGAGTTACCACAATGTCATAGCAGTGGCAGGGGGCGTGTCACAAAGTGCTTTTTCTAGGTTTTTCAACAGGTTTATGGATATAAATGTTAGCAAAGTGAACCAATAAATTTATTTTCCAAATACTCCCCAATATTGACAAAAGACCAAACTAATGTTTTACTCGGTAGCACAGTTTCCCAACGTAATTGGTTGTATTGATGGCACACATATTGCCATATGTCACCCCCGCAAATGAACTTATTTATAAAAACAGAAAAAGCACACATTTGTGCAATGTACAGGTAGGATGTGATGCCTCATGCATCATAACTGACCTTGTAGCCAGATTCCCAGGCAGCACATATGACTCATTCATGTTCTGCCACGGGCAATACGTAACAGTCTGTCTCAAGATGATTTTGGCTCTGGCTTTTTACTTGGTAAGAAAATTGCAAAATCAATTCATAGTGTCCAATAGTTTGTTTGTAAAATGACCTAATAGTCTATCCTTCTTATACTACTTAAGGAGATACTGCATTTGCCTTGCACCCTTAGATACTGACATTGCCTTTGCATCTAAGAACCAGAAGTTAAAGGCAGCACAACAGGGCACATAAGACAAAGCATTCAATAACTTAACGCACCTTTGGAATACTCAAGTCTCGGTTCAGATGTCTCCACAAAACTGCCCTGGCTATTGAGCCTCTGGCGGCCCAGCTACGGATAGATGGCGTGGGTAGGGGAGTGGAGTGGGGACAGGCTTAACACATTATTTCACTCTATGCTGACGATATTCTAATCTATATCAGAGATGGGGAGTCTGGGCATCCATGGGCCTTGCAAACTCTAGACTATTTCGGAGGTCTCTCAGGACTACGGCTCAATAGGGGCAAAAGACATTTGTCTTCCCAATGACGGCAGGATGTGCCACCCCTTCTCGTGCCCGGGGTACGTGGTATGGGCACCGCACACTTTTAAGTACCTGGGTATACAGGTATTCCATGACATGAAGGACCTCCGTGATGGGAACTTCGGTAGGGCGCTCTGCTCCCTCCGGGCCTCTGTTGAGTTCTGGCGGTCACTGAATCTATCTATAATGGCCAGAATATCATTGTCTAAAATCATTATGTTACCTCGCCTCCTTTATTACTTTGCTAATCTGCCAGTGCTGATCCTCTCGTCGTGGTTCCGGGAGTTGAATACACTGCTCAGGGACATTATATGGGATGGAGGTCGAAGGCGCACAGCACTCTCGATTCTCTGTAGGCTGACCCTTGAGGGAGGACTTGGCGCCCCAGATTTTGAATTCTATTACCTGGCGTGCCAGTTACAGTGGACCTCCAGGTGGTTTGCAGGAAGAGGTCGCCTGGATAGATGTACGGCCTACGGCGGGAAGAGTAGCGACGGGATCATAGCACAAATGATAAACCAGAGGGTGCAACCCCAGGAAAAAAGTACAATGACGAAAGTAGCCTTAGCCTGTTGGAAGAGATGCTCGTGGCGGGTGGGAGTGGGCCTGGCTTACTCCCCTGCCTTACCATTATCGGTACTAACGTTAGATACGGTGGAAGGGAGCCTGACGGCTGCTGGACTAGGAGCATGGACGAAGGCGTGGGTGGAGACAATTGGAGGCCTCTTCCGCGATGGGGTACTGAGACCCTTCGCTGACCTGGTGGATAGTAGCGGGGTTCCGCGTGGACAGTTCCTTTTATATCAGAGGCTGATACACATTTTAAGGGACCATTGGGACACGGTTAATGCAGAGCCCGCCACACACCGGGTCTTGCACCTCCTGCTAACATCGGGAGAAGATACTCATCTAATCACTAAACTGTACAGAGCTCAAACTGAAGGTATCTTAGACCCACTGCAATCCCAGAGGGAGAGATGGGAAAGGACACTGGGCAGGGATCTGTCGGAAACGGAATGGCGGAAGGTGTTAGCATACCCACGGGTGGTTTTGAGGAACACGTGCCTAAGATACATCCAGTACAATTATATCCACAGACGTACCTCACTCCACACCGTTTGACTCTTATATACGGAGGTGTCCCTAAGGTGTGCCCCAAATGTGACGACTTAGATGCTGATTTTGACTACATGGTATGGTGCTGCCGTGAACCCAAGCGGGGCTGGGGGGCGGTGATGATTGACTTGAAGGGCCTGTTAGGCGCGGAAATGACCCTGGCCCGACTGTGTGTCTGTTGGGCCTGAAAGCGGGATTAGCAATTGGGAAGGTAAATTAACGCTTTCTGGATTTAACCCTAGTACTATTCAGGAGATTAATCGCTTTGGGCTGGATGTCACCCAGGTGCCCTTCCTTGACTGAATGGAGATGAGACGTGTCGAGATGGGCTAGGGTTGAACTACAAGTCCTGAAAAGCGAGGAGGCATGGGGCCTAAGCCAGACACCCATCGCCCCGGCGTGGGAGGAAGTATTGACGAAATGGGAGCGCATGGTGAGGGGAGGGGGAGACGCTGGGGAGGAGACGGATTGACATACAAGATAAGGAATGGAGACATCAGAGGTGAGGAGCCTCATTGTATATTATATTGAGCTGCATGGGAGGGAACAAAACCAATATTAAACGAGAGAAGGGGTTAGCTGGCTACCGGTCTGGGATGTAGGTCTCCGAGGAATCTGAACAGAGAGGGGTGGGAGAGTAGTAAAGTATCAAACTGAGTGGCCCCTGACACACAAACGAATTGACGGAGATTGAGCGAGGGGCCAGGCACCTCCTTGGTATAGATGCACTGAGGCATCCCCCAGCAACTAAACTTTACCCGCCCCAAGTGCACCATCATGTTAATATGTTGTTTAGAGTTTGACAAAGACTGTTCTGTGGGTGAGTGAATGATAATATGGTATATGACAGGCGTGATTATGTAGCTCTACACCTATAAGTACAACACCGGGGATGTACAAAAGCGAAGTAATGATATAGTAACAATGTGATGTAAATGCTAGATCAAGGAATATGTCCAGGAGAAGTAATCAATGGCACCCATGGGTGCGATAAGAGTCTGTTAACGCCATAAATTGATTTGAATCTTTACAACAGCAAAATGTTAATAAAAACAATTTAAAAAAAATACAAAAAAGATGTCTCCACAAAACTGGTAGGGCACTACTCTACAAACCAAAGTGCTGTTGTAAAATCATTGCAACGTGTGCCATTCTTCAAACCATAGCCATTAGGAAGGGTGTGCACAACTTCAACATAGAGCCAGAATTAGACTCAGATGACGAACTACCACCACTACAGAATCAGCCGGACGGGACACGTGTAGCAGAGAGTCGAGCTTGATGCACAGAGATTGCAACAACTATTTTTAAAGTAAGAACGATGACCACATCTAAGAAATAGACAACATACAATGGTAATATTTTGTGCATGACCGAAAGTTAACCTTTTATTCTGGTTGTAACAATGTAATTCTTTATCATCAACTGTATCCTTACAGCATTTTTTTTTTTAAACAAAGCAACAAAGGGCCTGATTTAGATCTTGGCGGTACTACTGCCAGCCTGATGCGGTGGTGGGCCCAAGTACTCCATTAAGCTGACGGAGTTCCGACCATCGTATTTAGGTCATATTCAACCTCCGTCTGCGTCGACGGAGTGTACTCCGTTGTGCAAGCGGTATCCTGCAGCCAACAAGGTGGACTCCAGTGATGGTGTATAGCACTCCACCACCGTTGAGATGGCGGGATTGGGCCAACCATATTTAGATAGCACAGTTGTGCTGGCGGTGTACCAATGGGGCTCCAACTACAGCAGGAGTTTGTTGTGGGACCTGTTCAGCATTGTACTGTGGCTGTGGCTACTGAGTGGATGCTAGCAGCCCACACCTGATGTATACTGGACTATGGTGAACACCTTCAAACCACACTATAAAACACACACCATTTGAGACCATGATCCTTTGTCATTCCACTGTAGAACACCATTTTCATTCTCATTTTGCCACTAAGGACACAGATGTTTCTGTTTTTTGTCTCTCTCTGTATTTTGTTTTCCTTACTTTTAATTTCATACTTTTTCCTCAAACTTTTGGGGCACTAGATTTTGTTTTTTGAATTCCTCTATGGCATGGAGGAGGAATCCAAGTTTTACAGAGGGAGAACTGTCAGTCATGGTGGATGAAATTATTAGAGTAGAACCACAATAGTTTGGAGCACAAGTGCAAAATACTACAGTATCTCAGAAAAGGCAAACAAGGGCCACAATAATGGATAGAGTGAATAATGTAACTAACAATCTGCCCACAGAGGAAGAAATCTGTTAGAGGTAGAATGATCTACTGGGAAGACTACATTCCTTGGCCTCCAAGCATCACCTGGAGGCCCAGAGGACTGGTGGTGGTTCTCACAGCTCAGCTACCCATTACAACTATTTCCCTGGGAGGAGAAGGTCTTGTAGATCCTACATCCTGAAATCTTGAAATGAATCCCTGGTGGAGTGGAGACTGGTAAGTTGGACTTAGCAATGTATCACCAATCACAAATGGATCTTTTGCCCGTTACGTTAATTGTACAGAATGTTTGTAGACCCTCACCAAAACATTAGAATATAAGCTTAAATCTTAAAAATATCTTGTTTCTTCCAAATTACTAGGATCATGATTGTATCTTTCTTTTTAACAATGCTCAATATGTTTTGTCAGATTGTGTTCTTCTTCTCCATGGATCATCCCTTGCATTTGCCTTGTCCCTTGCTTTATCTCAATGTATATTGTTGTACTCCAAAAACAGATTCCAAACTCCGTCAATTTGCACGTGAAGGTATGGTGTTTGTAAGAGGTATTTTCATCTATTCACATTCCACGTGTGTACAAAATTTAAATGTGTGTTCATTTTCACTGTAGTTATTTAAATAGGTAAGTGTAACTAACTTTTTAACAAGTATTGTCCATGGTGTTAACAAATTACTACAACTACCATGATGCCCTGTTTTGTCTGCAAAACAATAGCGCAATGTGATATGTTGCTCAACCTCCAATTACTTCCCTATATGCACATATGTCAAAGTGTTGTGCATTTGTCATTCACCATTTCATGCTATATATGAAAATGTCATTTGTTGTGTTGATCCAGCACGCCGGCACCAGTTTTTTTTTTACTCCATTGAATTGATGTAATTGCTTACATAATTCATAGTTTGTTGAATCAAAGATTTGCAATCATGTTATGTGGCATGCAAATATAAGTTTTATTGATACATAATTTACTTTGCAGTGTCCACTGGTGACCAATGCCATTCATTCCAAAAGGTTGTAGTACAGTATTTTTTTTAGCCTGCTAGGCCTTAGTATGGTTTAGTACTCAATTCTCTTCACTAGTGTGTTGGGTTGAATGCCTTGTACATGTAATGTACACCTTATAAGTAACATTTTACGTTACAGCATATATCTTCAACATTATTAAGTTTGCATCTATGAAAATCAGCCTGCATGTGTAAATTAATGAAAATCACACAAAGGCCTGATCATTCTGTTAATCATAATGTACACTTTTAGGTTGCTTCATTTGTAGCTCAAGACACATTTGAGGTACAATCCAGACTTGCAATTTCATATTGCTTGTAATGAATTTTAGGTCCAACACCCAGGGCCAGTGGACCACTGTCTGCAGCTGAAGAGACCTCTACTCCAGACGACGATCAAGCCTTCGGTAAAGACACAACTCCTGCACATCCAGAGGATTTGGAGTGCCTGGTCCATCTGGTCTGTCAGGGCAGACAGCTACATTGAGTTTCACTCGACCCACACCTACACCTCCCACCCCAGATGCAATAACACCTCAGCCAATGGATACCTCCACTTCCTGTGTCCAAAGGTACACCACACCGATCTTGTGCCCACACTCCTGACTGCTGTTGAGCCAACACCACCTCCATTTCTGACAGTACCCAGTGAGAGGGGGCACACTGCCTTAAGGGCACAGAGTAGTGCGAGTCGGGGTCGTGGGAGGAAATCTGTGGGTCAGCAAAATGAGGCCACTTGTATAACTGTCACCCAGACCACCATCAGCCGAGTCTTGGGAGCACTACAGCAGTCCCAAGACATGATGGGCCAGGTCCTAACAGAGCTCCGGGACATTAAGTAGGTGCAGAGGGAGCACAATATTGAGATTCAGAATCTCAACTCCAATTTGTGCTCCTTGACTGGGGTGATGTTTGACATTTATTATCATATGAGCAGCGCTTTTCCTATACCATCTACTCCTGCCAGTTGTACTTCAAAATCTGGGTCACAATACACCTTCCTCAGCCACAGATAGGGAGGCCCTGACGCAATAGGAAACTGCTCCACCCACCCCAGTACCTGCAACTGACCCTCCCTCCCCCCACAAGAGGGAACATTCCTCCAGACCACCAGGAGAGGATGGCAAGACCTCCACCACCACCTCTAAGAGAGACCGATCCTAATTTTCTCCAGTGTGTGTCTATCATTCACTCTGTGGACTATTTCACAGACACATTTACCTTTTTTGTGGACAGTTGTACTTTGTACATTGGACGCCAAACAATTTAAACTCATCATAAATAGTTTCACCCATCCGTCATGGGCATAATTTATTTTTCTTTGATTTTATCTCTCATACATTTATCTGGTTAATTTTTGTCAATAAAATAATTTCACATAATCCAAAGTCAAAGTCTGGCGTGGTAGGTTTTTTAATGTCTTCCTTCCACCATCATTTCTGAAAAATATTGATCAATAAATTGCAAACAAAAATAAGATATAATAATTAGGTTATGTGTTTCCCATTTCTTACAAATATAAAAAATGAAATCTCAGTGTATTGGTGTCATACATTTGTAAGTAAAAAAGGAAATCTCAATGTATTGGTGTCATACATTTGTAAGTAACAATTCTTTGCCCAAATTTTAGAGCAATTTCTACAACCCATGCATACCCCAAATAGTCTGTTACGTTTACGACTGGACATCATGGAAGAGGGGGACATATTCAAAATATACATATTAAATAGGTAAAACCATTCTTAATTCATGTCATCAGCTGGAGCCAGACATCCTGCCTCACAACAGAAGGGAAATTGTTCACTCCCACTCTTATATAGATTCAGTGGAAGCATCTCATAAACACAGCAACTATTTGGGATCATTTTTTCAGCAAAAGATCTTAGACATTTATTTGGCCTTCCCGAGTGGCCCTCACAGTTCCCATACTCTTATTGAGGAAGGTATAATCTGCACAGCAGTGCTCTCACAGTTTCTGCCTCTCTCCTCGGAACTAGTTCCAACATTACTTGACTCCCTCAAATCTGGCTTTCCCCTAGCATCCAGCACCTCATACTATCTTAGCTCTGGGTTCAGCCGTTATAGTTCCGATTCTGACTGATATGTTGAATCTGTCATTGTCCAGCAGTAATATTCCACACCAGTCGAAACATGCTATAGTGAAACCCTTGCTCATGAAAACCAACCTAGATGCGTCCGTCCTTAATAATTACAGGCCCATTTCCTTGCTGCCAGCTTTCTCCAAAATATTGGAAAAACATGTGAATATGCATCTTTCCAATTTTATTGAGGACAATAATATCCTGCATCCTTCCCAGACTGGCTTTAGACCTCTACATAGCACGTAATCAGCGCTAATTGGAGTTACTGAGGAGGTCAGGAAGCGTCTTGATCAGGGGCTGGTGTAAGCGATTATTCTTCTAGATCTCAGTGCCGCTTTTGACACTGTTGATCACAGCATCCTACTTCAAAGAATGAGGGAGACTGGAGTGACAAGCAAGGCTCTGAGCTGGCTCTCCTTTTTTTTTAGAAGAAAGATCATTTCAGGTACTAGACCGTTCGTTCCTCTCCAGCTGCTTTAATAGCAGCTGTGGAGTGCCTCAAGGCTCATCACTTAGCCCTACTTCATTTAACATCTATATGTCACCATTGGCAAAGATAGTTGAGCCATATGGTCTTTCACTAGTGACATATGCGGATGATACCCAGCTGGTAGTCCCCTTCTCAACTGAACAGAATTCATCAGAGACAGCTCTTGCCCCTTGCTTAAGGGCTGTGTCTGAACTGATGTCTGAATGTAAACTCAAGTTAAATAGTGATAAGACAGAGGTCATGATCCTAGGCCATCTTTCTTGGCTAAATTCTATCTCTCCTATGCTTCACTCCTTAGGTGAACTTCCCCCTCCTAAAGAATACATCAAGAGCTTAGGAGTATGGCTTGACTCATGGCTAACTATGGCCCATTAGGCTAAGAAAATTGCTTCCACTTGCTTTGGTATACTAAGACTCCTCAGAAAGGTTTTTAAAATACTTCCACCTATTGCTAAGAGGCATCATCCAGGCTCTCATTATTTCGTGCTTGGATTATGGTATTGCCTTGTACCTCGGTACTCCAAAATATGTCAAAAGGAAGCTACAGGTGGTGCAAAACACTGCTGCTCGCCTTCTTTTTAATATACGTAGACACAAATTTACTAAATTGGCTCTTGTTACTCTGCATTGGCTCCTAGTTGAACAACGGATACAATTTAAATCGCTGTGTTGCATTCACAGAGCCCTTCATAACAAAGGTCCCCCGCTTTTGCGAACTCTTGCTTCCTTCCATAATCCTGCTAGACATCTTAGATCCTCTTCTGCGGCTCTGGCCGTAATCCCTTTAATAAAAAATCTAAATGGGGCGGAAGCTCCATGGCCTCTCTGAGTGCTAAGATGTGGAACTCTCTGCCTATAGGCTTACGACTAACCAGCCACAAATTATCCTTCCGTCGTCTGCTTAAAACTTGGTTATTTTGATCTGTGCCTCAATGTATATTTTGAAGATTTCCGTACAGTGCTGGGAGACCTTTGGGTAGCCATGCTCTACATAAATCCTCATAACATTACATAACATAACAGGAATTCCACATCAGTTACCCCAATAGTGAAAATCATAGCAGTATTACATTGTGTGGCAGTATCCAGAGGCATGTCAGAATCAAATTATAGCGGTGTGCTATAAAATGTTCTTTTTACAATGGTGAAACACATCAACAGCTTCACACATTGAACACAAATTGAAAATTTAGCCAATGTGAAGGGAGTTCAGTATGCTATGGCTTGACATATACATGTGGTTAGAGCAAGTTAAGCACCACAGCCAGCAAGTCAACAACACACCCATCCACTCACACACATACATTAGACACAACACTCACTGGACAACAAATGCCTACACTCACCCAGACACCCAGGAAAATGCACACACATAAACATACACTACATACACCAGCCCCCCAGGCAACTACACCCTCAACAGACACACGTGCATCACCCACTGCTGCTCCCTTTACTTCCCAACCCCTACTTCCTGCCAACCATCCTACCCATTTTCCCAAAGAAGACCTTTTATTTGTCCAGGTGTTGACCCCTTCCACATCCCAAGCCACCCCTCCCAAACATTAACACACACCTTCCAAACCCACCCAACCTAAACCCAACACCCCCTCCCAAGTAAGATAATTGAGGTGCCTGCTCTGTGCCCAATAGATGCCCCTTCTTGATGAGGTTTTAATTGGCAGTGCAAATAGGAGGCAAGTTCTGGGCCGGCAAGCCTACAGCTCGCAAGCTGCACCATGGACTTTATTTCGGACATTTCATTACTCCAAATATGTCTCTGAGAGAGTTATCTCAGAGTAAAAACACAGTTTCTTTTATTCCCAATACCTCTGCACTGGCATTAATTTTTTATTATTAGTAATTGTTTGCTGGTAATATTATTTATGCTGATGTGTGTAACATGCACTTATTCTCATTTCTGACAGTGACAGACCCAGGTTTTTTTTTTTTTTTACATATTTGGTGCATTTATTCATGGTTTACATTTGTGATGCACATGTTAATTTTGGTGTAGCCATTCATCATGTTACTGGACAGTTACACCTAAATTACAAATGTTTCTATTATTGTTACTTCAGAATGCATGTGTGTTTATTTTCATTTGATGTGTTAATAATATACACACAAGCATTACACAGGAAAAATGACACTTTAGAGTTAAATGACACATAGGCCCTCATTACAACATTGGCGGTAAAAGCCGCTTACCGCCGCGCAGAAGACCGCCAACACACTGCCGCGGCCACGGCATTCCGCCACAGCTATTATGACCCACAGCACGGAATCCGCCAAAATACAGACACCCACACAAGTCCGCCACACCAAAGGTCAGTGATAAACTGGCAAAAACAAATCCTCCACCGTCACGCCAACAGAAATACGGCCACACTTTCACAACACATGAATCCACGCAGCGGTCTTTCAACCGCGGTATTCCATTGGCGGTACACACCGCCGCGCTCAAAATACACACACATTTACAAAACACAACCACATTGGACAATTCGAAATACACACACCGGATACACATACACACACCACTCCCACACACCCAATACAATATAAAACACACACCCACATCACCCACAAACCCCTACGACAAAAATTGAGACAAGCACAGAGAGAGACGCTACAAACTACTACAAAGCATCCACAGGCACACCAGACCATCACCCACATAACTTCCACGCACCTCACACAACACACCACTACATATCAGCACATATATCACCACACACACCACCCCACACATCACCCACACCACCCCATGGCACGGCAAAGACACCCCAGGTTCTCGGAGGAGGAGCTCAGGGTCATGGTGGAGGAAATCGTCTGGGTAGAGCCACAACTATTCGGAGCACAGGTGCAGCACACCTCCATAGCTAGGAAGATGGAACTATGGCAAAGAATAGTGGACAGGGTCAACGCAGTGGGACAGCACCCAAGAAATCGGGAGGACATCAGGAAGAGGTGGAACGACCTACGGGGGAAGGTGCGTTCCGTGGTCTCAAGGCACCACCTTGCGGTTCAGCGGACTGGCGGCGGGCCCCTACTTCCTCCCCCACAACTAACACCATGGGAGGAGCAGGTCTTGGCGATTCTGCATCCTGAGGGCCTCGCAGGAGTAGATGGAGGAATGGACTCTGGTAAGTCAAATCTTCACTATTACATCCCCCACCCTACCTGCATGACATCACATACCCCCACCCTCACCCCCATCACTCCACTCCTCACAAATGTCCCAATATCACAAACCACCCATCCCAACACCAAGCCCTGCATGCAACACCAAAGCATGGACACCCATCACTAAAGCATGCCCACTGCACATACCCATACACCCCCTAAACCATCATCACACAAGGTCCCACACAGGAATGCAAGCACTGGGGTACACGGTCACCCACTCATTGCACACCATGGCACACACAGATGTAATAAACATCCTTTTATACCCCTGCTGGACCCCTACCCAACGTCACCGGACAGGAGGGTCCACACCACCAACAGAAGAGGCCCACAGTGATGACAGCACCTCTATCCAACTGGATCTAGATGACCAGCCCGGTCCATCGGGGACCTCTGGACAGTCGGTTCCCATCTCACGGTCACAGGCCACTACAGAGCTTCCACCCTCTGGAAACACCAGCACAGCACCCACGCGGCGGTCCCATACCTCTGTTCCCAGGACACGTCAATCAGCAGTGTGTCCACCACTACAGGGAACCCAGGCTAACCCACCACCCCAACAACAACAGGGACCTGGGGGCAGTGGTAGTGGGCACACAGACCAGGGGACGGAGGCCCAGGAACACTGGGGAACTGGGAGGGCTGCTGTGCGACAAGGGGAGGACAGGCCAAGGGAACCCACTCTCCACGAGGCCCTATCCTCCATCATAGGAGCCTACCACCACTCCCAGGAGACAATGGCAACGGTACTGGCCAAGTTTCAGGAGATCCAGCAGCTGCAGGAGGAACAGTTTTTGGCCTTCAGGGAGGAACTCAGAGCCATCAATTCCACCCTGGGCACCATCGTAGGGGTGCTGAAGGAAGTACTCAACACCAGGAGGGACACTGTGGCACAACAAGGGGCCCATGACACTAGCATGGACGATGAACTGCCCACCACCTCTGCTGGCGCTAGTGGACAGGATGCCCCGCCACAGGACCACCACACCAGCACCCCACCCCCTGCAGAGGGAGAACCACCCCGCAAACAGTCCCTGAGATCCAGGATAAAGACAGAGAACGATGCCAAGACCCCTGCCAAGAAATGAGACCACCCTGAATGTCATCTTTCTGTCCCACTTTGTCACCCTGTCCATCCTCAAACTGCCCCAGCTCCACTTCCTATGCACATTTGGGCAATGCACCTGTGAGACTAATAGACTGGACTCTGCCATGGACATTCCTCAACCATCAGCCCTCACCATTTTACAACACCCTCCAATATTTAGCACTTAAATAAACACCCTTGAACAATCTGGAGTCAGTCTGTGATTTCGAAATTGTGTATTAGCAATTACAGTGACAAAATGCTCTTTCAATTGTAATGTCAACATACCTATGTCACACAGCTCTAGTCCATGAGGAAACAAAGCAGATGTCACACAGTGGGACCCACATCTGTGAAATCGTAAGGGAAAGTGACAACTCAGTGACCATACACTGGGTGAAAACGACAGACAGTACAGAGGTAGTAGTGTCAAAGTAGATGTAGTAGGCAGGTCTGTACTCTTACCTGTGTTTCACTGGAAGTATTGCAGGATCACAGAGTCCCTGTTGTCCATGTCCTCTTCTTCTGCTTCCTCGTCTTCACTGTCCACAGGCTCCACAGCTGCAACACCACCACCATCTGGACCATCCTCCTGCAGAAAAGGCACCTGTCGTCGCAAAGCTAAGTTGTGAAGCATGCAGCAGGCCACGATGATCTGGCACACCTTCTTTGGTGAGTAGAATAGGGATCCACCTATCTTATGGAGGCACCTGAACCTGGCCTTCAGGAGGCCGAAGGTCCGTTCGATAATCTGCAGAGTTCGCCCATGGGCCTCATTGTAGCGTTCCTCTGCCCTTGCCCTGGGATTCCTCACTGGGGTCAGTAGCCATGACAGGTTGGGGTAACCAGAGTCACCTGCAAATGGTGAGGGACAACTGTTAGGCACACACTAACCTGTAGGGATATCCCCAGACCCAGACAACCATTCCCACTGTCTTGCTTCCAGGTGCTCACCTAATAGCCACACACGGTTCCTCTGGTGTTGCCCCATCACATAAGGGATGCTGCTATCCCGCAGGATGTAGGCGTCATGCACTGAGCCAGGGAGCTTGGCATTCACATGGGAGATGTACTGGTCTGCCAAACATACCATCTGCACATTCATCGAATGATAACTCTTCCGGTTTCTGTACACCTGTTCACTCCTGCGGGGGGGACCAAAGCCACATGTGTCCCATCAATGGCACCTATGAATTTGGGGATATGTCTCAGGGTATAGAAATCACCTTTCGCTGTCGGCAAATCCTCCACCTGAGGGAAAACGATGTAACTCCGCATGTGTTTCAGCAGGGCAGACAACACTCTGGACAACATGTTGGAAAACATAGGCTGGGACATCCCCGATGCTATGGCCACTGTTGTTTGAAATGGCCCACTTGCAAGGAAATGGAGCACTGACAGCACCTGCACTTGAGGGGGGATTCCTGTGGGATGGAAGATAGCTGACAGCAGGTCTGGCTCCAGCTGGGTACACAGTTCATGGATTGTAGCACGGTCAAGCCTGTAGGTGATGATCACATGTCTTTCCTCCATTGTCGACAGGTCCACCAGCGGTCTGTACACCATAGGATGCCGCCATCTCCTCACATGTCCCAGTGGACGGTGCCTATGAAGGACAAAAGCGAGCACAGAGTCAACCAACTCAGAGGTACGTACCCACACCTTACACAGAACACGAATCCTAATCCGAAAAGTGGCCTGTATGTGTGTTGAGTCTAGGCCTAGGTATGTGTGACGCAGTTAAAAATTAAGCCATGTGGGCCCTTGAAATGGCAGCTGCCTGACCTTTAAAGTGGAAAAATGGGATGTGAGGTAACTGCGCTGGCGTTGTACACCGTCGCAGTAGGCGGTCGAAGCCCGCGGCGCAATGCTGCCTTGGTTAACATTGGACCCTATGGGTCCCAGGAGCCAATGACGATGTACGCCAGCGATGACGGTACGCACCACCACGGATGTGACCGCCATTTTCTATCTGTTCAATCACTCGATACCTGATCTTCGACAGGAGAGGACCTACACTGCAAGTGCTGCTGTGACCTCGGTCTGGAAGAGACAATGGCTTGAGTGTCTGGGGAAAGGGCCCCTGCCTTCACATCGGAGGAGTTGGAGAAACTCGTGGATGGGGTCCTCCCCCAGTACACGCTACTCTACGGTCCTCCAGACAAACAGGTAAGTACTCTGGGAGCATGCTGTATGGGCTATGCCTGTGTGGAGTGGGTTGGATGAAAGATGGGGGGGGGAGATTGAGGCGTGCATGAAATGACGATGAATGCATGTGCCACATGGCAAGGGTAGGGATGGGGGCCAATGACTGTGACGGTGCAGTTGGTAATAAAATTTCTCTTCCCCCTGTACAATTCATGTAGGTCAGCGCCCACCAGAAAAAAGATATTTTGCGTGCCATCGCCAAGGACGTCCGGACCCTGGGGGTCTACCACAGACAGAGCACCCACTGCCAGAAAACATGGGAGGACATTCGCCGCTGGAGCAAGAAGACGGCGGAGGCTCAGCTGGGGATGGCCTCCCAACGTGGGAGGGGTGCCCGTCGCACCATGACCCCCCTGATGTTCAGGATCCTGGCGGTGGCGCACCCGGATTTGGATGGGCGCTTGAGGGCATCACAGCAGCCACAAGGGGGTAAGTACACTCTCATCCTGCTGATTTTGCGCGCAGTGGAGGTGTCTGGGTGGGGGAGGTGGGCTGTGGGTTTCCCTAGGCCCGGGCGAGTTTAGTAGGCAAGGTCCCTCCGTAAGGCAGGCCATGTGGCACCCCACCCCACCTCTGTAGAGTGCCAAGTACACCTAGTCATGTCCCTGTGTCATACATGTGTGCAGATGTCGTCCATAGCTTTGTAGGCCATTTCCCAGGGATTGAACAGTGGAGCCCAAGAGCGCGGCGTAGTGCAGGGGGCTTCTGTGCCTGTCGTGTCCACCAACGGTAGCGGTAATGCATGCACTCAACATGTCTTTTTTCTGTTGTCCCCCCCCCTCCCCTTTTGTGGTCTCCCTGTTCTTGTGTGCATTAGCGTCATCAGGTGGAGGAGCAGTGGCACCGGAGCACGAGGGAGCTGCATCCCGCATGGTCCTGGAGGGCGACACTACGGACTTGGAGTTCACCAGTGGGGCGGAGTGCGAGGGGAGCTCCACGGCTGGGACAGGAGCTGACACCAGCGACACAGACTCGTCCTCTGATGGGAGCTCCCTTGTGGTGGCGGCAACATCTGTGCCCCCCGCATCTACAGGTACAGCCGCCACCCCCCCCTACCAGCACCGCCCTCCCAGCAGCCCCTCAGCCTTTGCCCCGTGCCCGCTCACCCAGGAGGGTGGGCATCACCTTTGCCCCAGGCACCTCAGGCCTTGCCCCAGTCACCCCTGCTGCCCTCAGTGAGGAGGCCATTGCCCTCCTCAGGTCCCTCACTGTTGGGCAGTCTACCATTTTGAATGCCATCCAGGGTGTAGAAAGGCAGTTGCAACAAACAAATGCATTCCTGGAGGGCATTCATTCTGGTCAGGCGGCCCTTCAGTGAGCTTTTCAGACTCTGGCCTCAGCACTGATGGCAGCCATTGTCCCCGTCTCTAGCCTCCCCCCTCCAACTTCCTCCACCCAGACCCAATCCCCTGTACCCCAGCCTATCCCAAGCACACTGTAGAGAAATGGCTCCCTGTTGCAGTTACCCCCCACTTTTTGCCTGATACTGATGCTGACTTGACTGAGAAGAGTGCTGGGACCCTGCTAACCAGGCCCCAGCACCAGTGTTCCTTCACCTAAAATGTACCATTGTATCCACAATTGGCACACCCTGGCATTCAGATAAGTCCCTTGTAACTGGTACTTCTAGTACCAAGGGCCCTGATGCCAAGGAAGGTCTCTAGGGGCTGCAGCATGTCTTATGCCACCCTAGAGACCCCTCACTCAGCACAGACACACTGCTTACAAGCCTGTGTGTGCTAGTGAGAACAAAATGAGTAAGTCGACATGGCACTCCCCTCAGGGTGCCATGCCAGCCTCTCACTGCCTATGCAGTATAGGTAAGACACCCCTCTAGCAGGCCTTACAGCCCTAAGGCAGGGTGCACTATACCATAGGTGAGGGTACCCGTGCATGAGCACTGTGCCCCTACAGTGTCTAAACAAAACCTTAGACATTGTAAGTGCAGGGTAGCCATAAGAGTATATGGTCTGGGAGTCTGTTTTACACGAACTCCACAGCACCATAATGGCTACACTGAAAACTGGGAAGTTTGGTATCAAACTTCTCAGCACAATAAATGCACACTGATGCCAGTGTACATTTTATTGCAAAACACACCCCAGAGGGCACCTTAGAGGTGCCCCCTGAAACTTAACCGACTGTCTGTGTAGGCTGACTAGTTCCAGCAGCCTGCCACACCAGAGACATGTTGCTGGCCCCATGGGGAGAGTGCCTTTGTCACTCTGAGGCCAGTAACAAAGCCTGCACTGGGTGGAGATGCTAACACCTCCCCCAGGCAGGAGCTGTAACACCTGGCGGTGAGCCTCAAAGGCTCACCCCTTTGTCACAGCCCAGCAGGGCACTCCAGCTTAGTGGAGTTGCCCGCCCCCTCCGGCCACGGCCCCCACTTTTGGCGGCAAGGCTGGAGGGAACAAAGAAAGCAACAAGGAGGAGTCACTGGCCTCACTGGCCAGTCAGGACAGCCCCTAAGGTGTCCTGAGCTGAGGTGACTCTGACTTTTAGAAATCCTCCATCTTGCAGATGGAGGATTCCCCCAATAGGGTTAGGATTGTGACCCCCTCCCCTTGGGAGGAGGCACAAAGAGGGTGTACCCACCCTCAGGGCTAGTAGCCATTGGCTACTAACCCCCCAGACCTAAACACGCCCTTAAATTTAGTATTTAAGGGCTACCCTGAACCCTAGAAGATTAGATTCCTGCAACTACAAGAAGAAGGACTGCCTAGCTGAAAACCCCTGCAGAGGAAGACCAGAAGACGACTACTGCCTTGGCTCCAGAAACTCACCGGCCTGTCTCCTGCCTTCCAAAGATCCTGCTCCAGCGACGCCTTCCAAAGGGACCAGCGACCTCGACATCCTCTGAGGACTGCCCCTGCTTCGAAAAGACAAGAAACTCCCGAGGACAGCGGACCTGCTCCAAGAAAGGCTGCAACTTTGTTTCCAGCAGCTTTAAAGAACCCTGCAAGCTCCCCGCAAAAGGCGTGAGACTTGCAACACTGCACCCGGCGACCCCGACTCGGCTGGTGGCGATCCAACACCTCAGGAGGGACCCCAGGACTACTCTAAGACTGTGAGTACAAAAACCTGTCCCCCCTGAGCCCCCACAGCGCCGCCTGCAGAGGGAATCCCGAGGCTTCCCCTGACCGCGACTCTTTTGAATCCAAAGTCCCGACACCTGGGAGAGACCCTGCACCCGCAGCCCCCAGGACCTGAAGGACCGGACTTTCACTGGAGGAGTGACCCCCAGGAGTCCCTCTCCCTTGCCCAAGTGGAGGTTTCCCCGAGGAACCCCCCCCTTGCCTGCCTGCAGCGCTGAAGAGATCCCTAGATCTCCCATTGACTTCCATTACAAACCCGACGCTTGTTTCTACACTGCACCCGGCCGCCCCCGCGCTGCTGAGGGTGAAATTTCTGTGTGGGCTTGTGTCCCCCCCGGTGCCCTACAAAACCCCCCTGGTCTGCCCTCCGAAGACGCGGGTACTTACCTGCAAGCAGACCGGAACCGGGGCACCCCCTTCTCTCCATTCTAGCCTATGTGTTTTGGGCACCACTTTGAACTCTGCACCTGACCGGCCCTGAGCTGCTGGTGTGGTGACTTTGGGGTTGCTCTGAACCCCCAACGGTGGGCTACCTTGGACCAAGAACTGAACCCTGTAAGTGTCTTACTTACCTGGTAAAACTAACAAATACTTACCTCCCCTAGGAACTGTGAAAATTGCACTAAGTGTCCACTTTTAAAACAGCTATTTGTGAATAACTTGAAAAGTATACAGGCAATTTTGATGATTTGAAGTTCCTAAAGTACTTACCTGCAATACCTTTCGAAGGAGATATTACATGTAGAATTTGAACCTGTGGTTCTTAAAATAAACTAAGAAAAGATATTTTTCTATATAAAAACCTATTGGCTGGATTTGTCTCTGAGTGTGTGTACCTCATTTATTGTCTATGTGTATGTACAACAAATGCTTAACACTACTCCTTGGATAAGCCTACTGCTCGACCACACTACCACAAAATAGAGCATTAGTATTATCTATTTTTACCACTATTTTACCTCTAAGGGGAACCCTTGGACTCTGTGCATGCTATTCCTTACTTTGAAATAGCACATACAGAGCCAACTTCCTACATTGGTGGATCAGCGGTGGGGTACAAGACTTTGCATTTGCTGGACTACTCAGCCAATACCTGATCACACGACAAATTCCAAAATTGTCATTAGAAATTGATTTTTGCAATTTGAAAAGTTTTCTAAATTCTTAAAAGACCTGCTAGGGCCTTGTGTTAGATCCTGTTTAGCATTTCTTTTAGAGTTTAAAAGTTTGTAAAAGTTTGAATTAGATTCTAGAACCAGTTGTAGATTCTTAAAAAGTATTCCAACTTTTAGAAGCAAAATGTCTAGCACAGATGTGACTGTGGTGGAACTCGACACCACACCTTACCTCCATCTTAAGATGAGGGAGCTAAGGTCACTCTGTAAAATAAAGAAAATAACAATGGGCCCCAAACCTACCAAAATACAGCTCCAGGAGCTTTTGGCAGAGTTTGAAAAGGCCAACCCCTCTGAGGGTGGCAACTCAGAGGAAGAGGATAGTGACTTGGAGGAAAATTCCCCCCTACCAGTCCTATCTAGGGAGAACAGGGTCCCTCAAACCCTGACTCCAAAAATAATAGTCAGAGATGCTGGTTCCCTCACAGGAGAGACCAACACCTCTGAAATCACTGAGGATAGCCCCAGTGAAGAGGACATCCAGTTAGCCAGGATGGCCAAAAGATTGGCTTTGGAAAAGCAGCTCCTAGCCATAGAAAGGGAAAGAAAAGAGATGGGCCTAGGTCCCATCGATGGTGGCAGCAACTTAAATAGGGTCAGAGATTCTCCTGACATCCTAAAAATCCCCAAAGGGATTGTAACAAAATATGAAGATGGTGATGACATCACCAAATGGTTCACAGCTTTTGAGAGGGCTTGTGTAACCAGAAAAGTAAACAGATCTCACTGGGGTGCTCTCCTTTGGGAAATGTTCACTGGAAAGTGTAGGGATAGACTCCTCACACTCTCTGGAAAAGATGCAGAATCTTATGACCTCATGAAGGGTACCCTGATTGAGGGCTTTGGATTCTCCACTGAGGAGTATAGAATTAGATTCAGGGGGGCTCAAAAATCCTCGAGCCAGACCTGGGTTGATTTTGTAGACTACTCAGTAAAAACACTAGATGGTTGGTTAACTGGAAATGAAGTGTGTGACTATGTTGGGCTTTATAATTTGTTTATGAAAGAACACATTTTAAGTAACTGCTTCAATGAAAAGTTGCATCAGTATCTGGTAGACCTAGGTCCAATTTCTCCCCAAGAATTGGGAAAGAAGGCAGACCACTGGGTCAAGACTAGGGTAACCAAAACTTCCACTGGGGGTGACCAAAAGAAAGGGGTTACAAAAACTCCCCAGGAGAAAGTGGGTGACACTAGAAACCAAGAAAAAGAGTCCTCTGTAGGCCCCCAAAAACCAGAACAGGTGGGTGGGCCCCAAGACACAACCCAAAACAAAGGTGGGTACCAGGGTAAGAACTGGGATGCCACTAAGGCATGGTGCCACAACTGTAAACAGTCTGGGCACCACACCAAGGACACTTCTTGTCCCAAAAACAAACCCCAGAACAAGATTCCAGGGGTAACCAGTGTAGCCATGGGAGATGACTCCTCAGATGAGGAGGTCTTCATAGCCTTCAACTGGAAACAGGGCCCAACAGGTGAGTTGGAGATTCCAGAGGGAAGTAGACACTTCCACCACCTACTGGTGAATGGGATCCCAACCACTGCCCTGAGAGACACTTGTGCCAGTCACACTATTGTGCATGACAGGCTGGTGCTCTCAAACCAGTACATCCCAGGTGAGACTGCCAGGGTAAGAGTTAGCCTAGACAGGGTCACTAAGAGGCCTGTGGCTTTAGTACCCATAGAAGTGGGTGGCACTCTTAGCTGGAGAAGGGTAGTAGTCAGTACAGACCTCCCCCTTGATTGTCTCCTTGGAAATGACTACCCAGAGGTTAGTCAGAGCCCAAGAGAGGAACTGGTCCAGTGCCAGTCCTCTCCCAAGGATTCTGGAAGTCCTGCCTCTGCAGTAAATGCAAGCAGGCCCCAGAAGAAGAAGAAAAGAAAACAGAGTAGGAAGGGTGGACAACCTTTAGCCAAGGTTACAGCAAGCCAAGGAGATTCTGCTCCAGTAGGGGAGAACTCCAAAAATGGCCCTGATAAAGTCCAACCTGACCCACAAGAAGTCCTGGCTAGTCAGGCAACTGTTAAACCTGAGTGGGTGGCTCCTCAGCTAACAGAAGAAAGAGTGGAAGAAGGGTGTTTACTACAAGATGTGGTAACCCCCCACTCTAATACAGCAGACAGGCAACCTGAACCCAAAGAGGCCTGTAACTTAGCCCCTTCCCCTTTAGGTGAAGAGCTAAAGGTGTGGTTCTGGGCACTGACAGCTGTCAGTGGCCTCTGCTGGGTGTTAGCCTTTATGGCTGCACTATCCTTAGCATGGTGGTCTGACCCCATGCCAAATAGCAAGCTAGGCCCCCTGACCCTATTGGTCATGGTGGGGTTACTCCAGCTCTGGGTAACCTCTCTGGGTAAGCTAGGGGTAACCCTGGCCAAGATAAAGTTAGCAGAGGTGGATACCTCTAAGACCAAAATAGAAAGAATGGGTGGAGACATTGAAGAGGCAGACAAGAGGCAATTCAGACTAGGTCCTATCACTGTGGAAGTAGGTCAGTTCCCCAAAGGGAATGACCTGAACAGAAGGATGTAAGGCAGAGTAGGCCCTGCAACTAACCAGCCTATTTCTCCTACTCTTCCTCGCCTGACAGACTAGGAAGACTCTCCCAGCTTGGGCTGAGTCTCCTGGCCTGTGGGCTGGGGGGGGCTTGTGTAGAGAAATGGCTCCCTGTTGCAGTTACCCCCCACTTTTTGCCTGATACTGATGCTGACTTGACTGAGAAGAGTGCTGGGACCCTGCTAACCAGGCCCCAGCACCAGTGTTCCTTCACCTAAAATGTACCATTGTATCCACAATTGGCACACCCTGGCATTCAGATAAGTCCCTTGTAACTGGTACTTCTAGTACCAAGGGCCCTGATGCCAAGGAAGGTCTCTAGGGGCTGCAGCATGTCTTATGCCACCCTAGAGACCCCTCACTCAGCACAGACACACTGCTTACAAGCCTGTGTGTGCTAGTGAGAACAAAATGAGTAAGTCGACATGGCACTCCCCTCAGGGTGCCATGCCAGCCTCTCACTGCCTATGCAGTATAGGTAAGACACCCCTCTAGCAGGCCTTACAGCCCTAAGGCAGGGTGCACTATACCATAGGTGAGGGTACCCGTGCATGAGCACTGTGCCCCTACAGTGTCTAAACAAAACCTTAGACATTGTAAGTGCAGGGTAGCCATAAGAGTATATGGTCTGGGAGTCTGTTTTACACGAACTCCACAGCACCATAATGGCTACACTGAAAACTGGGAAGTTTGGTATCAAACTTCTCAGCACAATAAATGCACACTGATGCCAGTGTACATTTTATTGCAAAACACACCCCAGAGGGCACCTTAGAGGTGCCCCCTGAAACTTAACCGACTGTCTGTGTAGGCTGACTAGTTCCAGCAGCCTGCCACACCAGAGACATGTTGCTGGCCCCATGGGGAGAGTGCCTTTGTCACTCTGAGGCCAGTAACAAAGCCTGCACTGGGTGGAGATGCTAACACCTCCCCCAGGCAGGAGCTGTAACACCTGGCGGTGAGCCTCAAAGGCTCACCCCTTTGTCACAGCCCAGCAGGGCACTCCAGCTTAGTGGAGTTGCCCGCCCCCTCCGGCCACGGCCCCCACTTTTGGCGGCAAGGCTGGAGGGAACAAAGAAAGCAACAAGGAGGAGTCACTGGCCTCACTGGCCAGTCAGGACAGCCCCTAAGGTGTCCTGAGCTGAGGTGACTCTGACTTTTAGAAATCCTCCATCTTGCAGATGGAGGATTCCCCCAATAGGGTTAGGATTGTGACCCCCTCCCCTTGGGAGGAGGCACAAAGAGGGTGTACCCACCCTCAGGGCTAGTAGCCATTGGCTACTAACCCCCCAGACCTAAACACGCCCTTAAATTTAGTATTTAAGGGCTACCCTGAACCCTAGAAGATTAGATTCCTGCAACTACAAGAAGAAGGACTGCCTAGCTGAAAACCCCTGCAGAGGAAGACCAGAAGACGACTACTGCCTTGGCTCCAGAAACTCACCGGCCTGTCTCCTGCCTTCCAAAGATCCTGCTCCAGCGACGCCTTCCAAAGGGACCAGCGACCTCGACATCCTCTGAGGACTGCCCCTGCTTCGAAAAGACAAGAAACTCCCGAGGACAGCGGACCTGCTCCAAGAAAGGCTGCAACTTTGTTTCCAGCAGCTTTAAAGAACCCTGCAAGCTCCCCGCAAAAGGCGTGAGACTTGCAACACTGCACCCGGCGACCCCGACTCGGCTGGTGGCGATCCAACACCTCAGGAGGGACCCCAGGACTACTCTAAGACTGTGAGTACAAAAACCTGTCCCCCCTGAGCCCCCACAGCGCCGCCTGCAGAGGGAATCCCGAGGCTTCCCCTGACCGCGACTCTTTTGAATCCAAAGTCCCGACACCTGGGAGAGACCCTGCACCCGCAGCCCCCAGGACCTGAAGGACCGGACTTTCACTGGAGGAGTGACCCCCAGGAGTCCCTCTCCCTTGCCCAAGTGGAGGTTTCCCCGAGGAACCCCCCCCTTGCCTGCCTGCAGCGCTGAAGAGATCCCTAGATCTCCCATTGACTTCCATTACAAACCCGACGCTTGTTTCTACACTGCACCCGGCCGCCCCCGCGCTGCTGAGGGTGAAATTTCTGTGTGGGCTTGTGTCCCCCCCGGTGCCCTACAAAACCCCCCTGGTCTGCCCTCCGAAGACGCGGGTACTTACCTGCAAGCAGACCGGAACCGGGGCACCCCCTTCTCTCCATTCTAGCCTATGTGTTTTGGGCACCACTTTGAACTCTGCACCTGACCGGCCCTGAGCTGCTGGTGTGGTGACTTTGGGGTTGCTCTGAACCCCCAACGGTGGGCTACCTTGGACCAAGAACTGAACCCTGTAAGTGTCTTACTTACCTGGTAAAACTAACAAATACTTACCTCCCCTAGGAACTGTGAAAATTGCACTAAGTGTCCACTTTTAAAACAGCTATTTGTGAATAACTTGAAAAGTATACAGGCAATTTTGATGATTTGAAGTTCCTAAAGTACTTACCTGCAATACCTTTCGAAGGAGATATTACATGTAGAATTTGAACCTGTGGTTCTTAAAATAAACTAAGAAAAGATATTTTTCTATATAAAAACCTATTGGCTGGATTTGTCTCTGAGTGTGTGTACCTCATTTATTGTCTATGTGTATGTACAACAAATGCTTAACACTACTCCTTGGATAAGCCTACTGCTCGACCACACTACCACAAAATAGAGCATTAGTATTATCTATTTTTACCACTATTTTACCTCTAAGGGGAACCCTTGGACTCTGTGCATGCTATTCCTTACTTTGAAATAGCACATACAGAGCCAACTTCCTACACACACCTTCAGACCAGCATGCACACACGTCAACACACAAGGAAAGCTCAGGCAAACATAAGCACCACACATCCCACAGGCACTCACGCAAACATCACACACATGCAGACACACCAACATCCACTGCCTCCATTGTGTCCCCCTCCTCCTCGTCTCCCTCCTCCCTCCCAGTTTTGTCTAAACTCACACCTGCATGCACTACATCTACAGCCACTACTGCCATCACCAGCACACACCACCACCCCCATTACCATTCACACATCCCCTGTGTCCTCTCCCAATGTGTCTGTGAGGCAACCTCCCAAGATACACAAACGCAGGCACACACCCACCCAACAGCCATCCACCTCACGACAGCCTCCAGCGCATGCACCTTCACCCAAAGTCACCAAATGAACACCTCCTACAACCACAACCTCTTCCTCCACTCCCAAACCCCCTCCTCCACTCCCAAACCCCCTCCAGCTACCCGTCCCAGTGTCTCCCAAAAACTTTTCCTGTCCAAGCTTGACCTCTTTCCCACACCTCCCCCACCCCGTCCGTCTCCTAGGGCCCGACTCTCCAGGTCCCAACCTAGCACCTCAGCCACAACATCTCCGGGACCAGTGGTGCCTGTAGTCACCGGAATCTGGAGTGCACCGTCCATCAGGGCAGCCAGTGTGGCACGGAGCCACAGCACGGACAGTCCCCCACCTGTCAAGCATCAAAAGTTGGCCAGTGCCCCGGCGGGAGAGAGGGAAGACTCCAGCCACCAAAGCCGCTCCCAGGAGGTCCCGGTGGGAGTGTGGAGTCAGCTGCGACACCTTCCAGGGTGGGGAAGGGCCACAAGAAACCCGGCAAGTCTGGGAAGAGCAGCACGGCGGAGAAGACCGCCATCATCCCGCTGCCCTGGAGGCCACCGCCAGCTCCTGCCCTGCTGCCCAAGAGGCCACCGCCATCATCCCCGCTGCCCAGGACGCCACTGGCAGCACCTGCCCTGCTGCCCAAGAGGCCACCGCCATCATCCCTGCTGCCCAGGAGGCCACCGGGAGCACAAGCCCCGCTGAGCTAGAGAGGACCGCCAGCACCAGCCCCGCTGGGCCAGGAAGGACCGCCAGCACCAGCCCCGCTGGGCTAGCGAGGACTGCCAGCACAAGCCCCGCTGGGCTAGCGAGGACTGCCAGCACAAGCCCCGCTGGGCTAGAGAGGACCACCAGCACAAGCCCCGCTGGGCTAGAGAGGCTGAGTCACTGCAAAGGAGCCCGCCGCCTCAAGCACTGCTGAACAGGGCACCGCCGCCTCAAGCACCGCTAAACAGGGCACCGCTGCTACAAGCACTGCTGAATAGGGCACCGCCACCTCAAGCATCGCTGGCCCATGAGTGCCAAGGGCACTGACGCTACGCTACTGAGTCCGTCACGAGCAGGATGAAGCACTCAGGGCACCATGCCCCCTCCATAACCAGTGGAGACTGTCATCCACTACCTCTGTCCTTAGCAGGATGAAGCACTCTGGGCACCATGCCCCCTCCAGAACCAGTGGAGAAAGACATCCACTACCTCTGTCCTTAGCAGGATGAAGCACTCTGGGCACCATGCCCCCTCCAGAACCAGTGGAGAAAGTCATCCACTACCTCTGTCCTTAGCAGGATGTAGCACTTTGGGCACCATGCTCCCTCCAGAACCAGTGGAGAAAGACATCCACTACCTCTGTCCTTAGCAGGATGAAGCACTATAGGCACCATGCCCCCTCCAGAACCAGTGGAGACTGTTATCCACTTGAGAGACTGTGGCTTTGCACTCCCCAGGATTGTACAGTGGGCAACTCACCCACTGTATAGACTTGAGAGACTGTGGCTTTGCACACTCCAGGATGGAACAGTGGGCAACCCACCCACTGTAGAGACATGAGAGACTGTGGCTTTGCACTCCCCAGGATGGAACAGTGGGCAACCCACCCACTGTAGAGACATGAGAGACTGTGGCTTTGCACTCCCCATGATGGAACAGTGGGCAACCCACCCACTGTATAGACATGAGAGACTGTGACTTTGCACTCCCCAGGATGGAACAGTGGGCAACCCACCCACTGTATAGACTTGAGAGACTGTGGCTTTGCACTCCCCAGGATTGAACAGTGGGCATGTGGCCCTCTCGTGGATTTGGCGTCGTGCACTCAACCGGCTGAGGTGCCCCGCCTCTCCCTCCCCCCTGAGGTGCCTGTTTTCTTGCTCTCTGATGCCCCTGCAGTGTTCTCTCCATCATGGTTGGGGATCTTGTGTGGGCCTCGCCCATATCGTGTGGGCTCAGTGTTCCACAGAATTCATTGGAGCACTACCTGGTCTACTAAGCTTGGTGTATATTTTGTTTATGGTGTATATATATATATTTTTGCATACTTGATTTTAATATATTACAATGGTTACACTCATTTCCTTTTGTTTTTGCATTCTTCCGGAGGGGTTGGGGGGTGTAACTGTAATGTATCATGCTTTATTGGTGTGTGTGTGTTGTAGTGGGTGAGGGTGGGGGTGGGGGTGTTGCGTGTGTGTGTCCCTGTTTTTTCCCTCCCCCCTCCCATGTGTCGTAGGTGCAGTACTCACTGTTGTCTTCGCAGCCGGCGTTCGTGCTCCTGGTAGAGGAGCAAGAAGATAAGGGCTGGCAGGATGTGCAGCTCTGGTTCCATGGTGTCCGGATTCCTCGTGGGGTGTGTAGAGGTGAGCGTATTCCCTTCGAAGTCCTGTTTCCGCCGTGTTTTTGTCTGTGGTGAATCCGCCCCGGAAAAGGTGGCGGATTGGTAGGTTGTGATACTGTGGGCGGTACTTTGTCTTCCGCCTGTCTGTTGGCAGTGACCGCCAAGCTGTTTGTCTGTACCGCCGTGGCGGTCGGAGTGTTAAAGTGGCTGTCTTTGTTGGCGGTTTCCGCCACGGTCGTAATGAATTTTTTTTTACCGCCGGCCTGTTGCCGGTATTCCCGCCGCTTTAACACCGTCCGCCAGGGTTGTAATGACCACCATAATGTTGAACAGTAATTGCACAAGCCAAGGGGACATGTGGCCTTAACACATCTATGATATGTTTTAAGTTCAAAGGTAACACTGGTTGTACATTCTGTGTAAGCCCACTTGTTGCATTGTGTAATGCAATTGCTACATTATGATGGATTAATGTAGTTCCAAAAATGTGTACTGTTTATGTATATGATATGGTAGTTTAGTGAAACATATTACACACACCTGTATGGACACATTTTGATTAGGGATTGATGTGACTCTTTGTGTAGGTGTTCATTAGCATGAAGGCAATTTGTACCAGATTGGTGAGTGTGCATGATATGTTGAGGTGTGTTTTTAAAATTGTTTTCTAACTACAGCATTACACACATATGCATTGCACATCATTGTTTTATTGTGGGCAAGTATTTTTTAAACATGCACTAGTCCAATGCTAATGTACACCAACAATACTGGGGATAACGGGTATAAGAGTGACTTACCTTCAGTTCCGATGATGGCGGGATTGATTTTTGTGTTGGTCCAGTGGCAGCAGAAAAAGTAGGACTTGTCAGGATCATTGCAGCAGGAAACGAGAAAACTTTTTAAAAAGGTAAGTTTTGTGCTCTTTTTCCCTCCCAATCTGCTAACTCACGTGTGGCGATTTAGGTGCCACAGTTACGTCAGCGGGACAGCACATCGTGATTGAGCTGATGGTAAAAATGGCTAGAGCCCCACTGCCAGCCACTTTAGCCTACAGGGGGGTACATTCCTGACGGTGACGGCAGTTTGTTGACAGACTTTTGTCTACAAATCTGCCAGCATCTAAATAGAGCAGGTGGACCACCAAATTGGCGGGCAGGAAATCAGATGGAAAATCGATGGCAGGACCCATTCTGCCAACACTAAATCAGACCCAAAGTTTGAAAACATAAACATAAAGTAGTTTCATACTCCTCGGTGTCTACCAAAGTCACTTTTTATGGTCTCTAGTGTTGGCTGCCTTCTCAGCAGGATTTGGCAGTGGAGGTGGGGATATATCTGTTCCAGATGTGTGTTGGCGTATTCGCCTGGTACAGCATCCATCTAGCACAGATATGGCACTGAGGCTAGAGCCGTCTTCACTTTCACGTGCGGCAAAATGTTGGGGACAGACAGGTTATGTGTCTGTGTGTTTTTCAGAGCTGTGATCACTTACACCACGTGCAATCTCTTTGCAGCAGTGCCCCAGGTGATTTTGGATATTGCGATTCTCCTAGCAAGAGTAGTTGTGCCTACAACCAATCAATTGATAGATTTGTGAAAGCATTATAGCATGCCATGTGCTGTTTTTGCCTGCACCTTTGCAGACGTTGCTCCTCCTCCATGGCAGCAAACCAATGGTCATGTCCTTTCTGCAATTGAAATATTGACCCTGACATGCTTTGCAGATGCCTACTAACATTTTTTATTTGTTTGGCTTCCAGGCACTGTAGAGTGATGATGGATTTTTTCAGGCCACCAAACAATGGAGAACTGTCTGCCATGTCATCTGAAACATAATCATTGTGGACTGTTGATTGTTGGACTCTACCATGTCTGTGAATCCTGCACACAGATGAAGTTGTGTTCCTGGTTTGTGATAGCTCTTCATCACCTTCCTTGAAGTCTGGCATTGGTGACAAGTTTGCTCTAATAGTAATTGTAGTAGGAGTAATGGGCTTAGGACTAACAATTGTGCTGTCCTCCATTTCCATGTGTGTCAATTGCTTCATCAGCCTAAATGGTTTTAGACACTTCATGGGTCTGATCTGTGGAAATGTATTTATATAGTTACTGTAAATAAATGGTTAATACATTTGCATAATATTGCTGACAATGTGATTTATGTGTTTGTGACATGAAGATTATGTAAAGATATGTGTAGTTTTATTATCAGCACATCATTTAACTAAAGATATACTACTACTCACATAATGCATTGGCAAAATACAGCAAACATCTCCACTGAGTTTTGATAGCTAAGATGTTGTACTTTAGGACATAGAAAAATATCTTATGGTAATAAATTAACAGGAAAATGACTTACCTTGGTTGCAACCTGCAGGATTGGAGGTGTCAGTGTCTGACACTCCCACCACACTTCACGTTCAAGTGTCCCCTCAATCAATGATTCCATTGAAGTGGAAGGAGGATGTTTGGGGGATCCACCACCTGTGCCATGAGTCTCAACCATCCTGCTGACAACCTTCTCTTTGGTGTGGGATTTTAGGTTACACGAGCATTTCCTAATCTCTGGTATGGTTCTCAGGGTGACACCAAGTGAGTTGACTTTCTCCAGGATGCTGTTACATATTTATCTTTTCTGGGTCTCAAGAACAGAAAATTATTCTTTCCCATCAAAATCTGGTCCAGGTGTGCCACACATTCTTCTATTAAGAGCTCCAGCTCTTCCTAAGAAAATTTTACTTTGTGCTTCCTGCTGCCAGGCTCCTTATTCCCATCTTCCTTGGACATGTTGTTCTTAAGAAATTAGACTTCCCCTGCCAGACGTCAGACAGGAGCATTCTTTATTCTAGCACCTTCCTAGGCTACCCGGTTGTGGCGACACCCTGTATTCTAAACTTCCTGGTTCTTACTTCATCATTGTATATTCAGAATGGTAGTTCTCCTAATTGTGATTTCTTATTTGGAAATCGTATGTATGCAATTTCCAAATAGGACATTTCCTATTTGCGAATGTGAATTTGTAGAAATCACTGTTAGTGGAATTCTCTGCTATGCACATCTCATTTTATGATTTCCAAATAGCGATTTTTACTAAATCGATATTTGGAAATTGCTATTACTATCTTTCATACATATGGCCCTTGGTATCATTTAGGAGACCATTAAAGATCAAAGAAATGAGAATAGGTTAACAGAAATGGGGTTTAGGCTGTGGTCTTCATACACCAATTCCAGATAAATTATTATATCATCCTGCATGCTCAAAAGACCCAAGCTGAGAAATAGAATTCCTTAAAAAAAGCATTAATGCAATGCACTTTTTCAAACACCGACCCCTTGCTTCAGTTTGAATTCTTTCTAGTGTTTGTGAAAGTCACTAGCTTAGCTCTAAACACATCCTCAATTATTATGAGATGATTCAGTTGTTAATGATACACAGGGCTGTCATGAAAGGAATGTGGGTTTTGAAGACTGGTGTATAATAGAGGTGCATGCAGTGTATCAATTATTTTATTGGCATAAATTAAGTACCAAAAAAGAAATAACAGCAAATTCCATGACATGCAAGTCCAGCATAAATCCATAGTAAGATACAAATGCTGTTTGCAGTACATGCATCAAAACCAAATGATACTAAGATATAAGAAAGGAAGCAAAAAGATGGATAGGAGTGAGAAAATGAGCTGTAGATGGAGAAAAGAAAAGAAAGGAAAAAGAAGGAAGGAAAGACAAAACTACAAAGCTGGGGAGAGAGGGTAGGGAGATTGATGCAAAGCCCAAGTATAGTAATGCTGAGGGGAAGGGGTTCAGTGACAAGACAGAATCGAGAGTCGTGGCGAATTGGGGGCGGTGGGCACCCTGCAGAAAGGAAGACCACGCAAGAAGAAAAATATCTGCTTTGTCCATTAAACTGTAAATTACCTTTTCATAGGACACGGCATTCATCACGCGACAGCAGTTGAGGATAAGGCCAGTGTGGTAGAATACAGATCTTGGCAGCTGTAAGGGCAGTGACAAGCAGATGACGGGCATGGCGGGTCAGTTTAGAAAGGTCCGATGAATCATGGATGGAGATTTAGAGGGTCCAGAAGTAGTGAAGACAGTTCCATGGATTCCCGGAGCGTAGACCCCACTGCTGTTTAGAAGGGATAAATGGCAGGACAATACAGTAATATATGAATGTTATCACAGGATGTGTGATTGCATCACCAGCAGGCAGAGTGAGGGAGCAACCCTGCAAACTTGAAGCTGTGCCTGGGTCCAGTGCCAGCCCTGAAGAATCTTAAATACACTGAACTTCATCAGTACTTTCCTGACTCCCTGTTCCAGGACTTCCAAGAGGTATATCCAGTGCTAAACATATTCCACTGTAGGCGAGTCTTCCAAGTGATCCTGAGGCTAGCCAATTGTGGGTGGGAGGAGAGGTGCTGAATCAGAAGATTGTAGAACCTGGACATCACACCTTTAAACTGACCCCAAGTTAAGGTGAGAGAGCATTGGGAACAGGGGATAGCCAGGGATAAGGACCCAATTTACTCCATTGTTGAGTATGCATCAGGCCAAATTCGCCCTGTAGCATCTAAAAGGACTTTAGTTGACCACCTGAAATCAGGTGCATGACGGTTAAATTCCCAGCTCTGCACAAGGGACCCCGTCAACAATACCAACTTTAAGAACACCTAAATATTGGTCTGCAATAGAGAAATTCTGCACCTGTCCATCCAGACTGAATTTAGTTATTGTGGCTTTTGCCCTTTGAGGTTCATATCCTGGAAAAGGACAACGTTTTGGAGGAATACAGAGGGAACTGGCCATACCCAGTTCAGAAGGCCAGTCAGCAAGCAATGGCTATCCAAGCCTCAATCGAGGGGGCTGAGGTTGTTTGCCTGTTATGTTCAAGACTTGCTTTCCAAACTGGGCCAAGAACAACCACTTTGTAAGGATACTTCTAACTGCAGATTCCTCACCTTGTGAATTCCTCAGTACCAGACTGGATCGGGAGATGTTTTTACCTCAGCAATTCCCTTGAACGCCAGTGGGTGGCATCATGCAGCTCCAAATCAAGTCCATCCTGTCCCAGAAGTGACATCTGGCTGCAAGTCAACATCAGTTCTTTTCTTTCTACACCTTCATCTCCGATGCCACATGACAGAAAATGTTTCCCCCCCCCAAAATTTCAGTGTGCAAATGAATCTCTCCCCCTAAAATGAAAGGACTTAAACCTGTTGAGAACTTCCACAAACAGATGCCAGTGACAGATGCTGACAAGGTCTGTCTTTGGAGTCTGGGTACCTCGCATGATTTGAAATTATGCAGCGACTGCTCTCGGAAGAAGGCCATCTTGGACTGTGAAGATAAACTCTATGTTGCTGAGCATCGTAGGAAGACTCGGAATTCCTGATCTAGGTCAAAGTTAAGGATGTAGAAGCTGTCATCATATTCAAAGTGATCAGGTAAGTTTAAGAAAAAGAATCTTAAGGCTAAACAAAGCTGCCCTCTTCCTACCAATCTCAGCTCGAGGCGTCATGTGGACATCAGGGTACCTTGAAGTTGCGGCCTTTGTCTCTAAGGAACCAGTCCTGTCTTTATTCCCAATCCACCCCGAGTTTATGGGTCCACTGGTGGTGCCACAGTAGATACAAACCTTCAAGAGCCAATGGTGCATATTTTTGGCATTCTATCAATATCTTCTGGTAGGCTTCAGTCCCCCTAGATTCACAGGAGCCTCCAGTCAGGTTACTGCCAGCAGATCAGTCTCTGGCGCCAACTGTACCGCTTGACCCTATTTTGGGGTTCACTCTGACTCCAGGGCTGATGGTTTCACCGACACCACATACAGCACAAAGACTGATGCTAGCCCCCTGTACGCCAATGCTGAAAGAGGAGCTGATATTCCTTTCGGACTCTGAAGTGAATCCAGACCAACCTCATTCAAAGGCGCAAATCTACCCCTATAGTCCAACTTCAATTGGATTCTGATATGCCTTCCTTAAACTACGGTTATACAGAGAAACTGCAAGACAATGGTGATGCCAGTTCCCAGGTATATGATGATGAGAATCATTCTGGATTTACAAGAGTGTAAGACGCTGGTCTGGTGTGTAGTAAGCACCATTGGTGTTATCACGCGAAATCAGGTCATGGTATCCCCTATTAGTGATGTGTAGTCAGTGTATAGGAAGCCAGGCTTTCTAGAGGTAGCTGTGGATGAGCAGCCAAGGCTTATCTAGGAGACATGCAAAGCTCATGCAATACCACTTATACTCACACAGCACTTACACACTTACACACATGAAAGAACCATACAGTGTTACAAAAATAAAGGTATTTTATTTTAGTGACAAATACTAAAATACTATGTAGGCAAGACTCTACCAGCAGGTGAGTAAAGACACTAATATATACACCTTGGTTGCCAGGAATGAGCATTGAAAGTAATAGAAAACAGTGCAATAACAATAGACAATAGTGACCCTGGGGGGAGCCCAAACCATATACTAAAACAATGGAATGCGAATGATGGACCCCCACCCAGGTAGGTGGAATATGTAGAGGGGAGCTAGAGGAACTAGGAACTCCAAAATGTAACTACCAGAGTGCCCCTAGTGACCAGGAGAGGAGAGGTAAGTGTAGGAGGCCAGCCTGATTTTTAGTGGGTACCTATAGTATGTACACGTTATACCAGGTCCAGTTATCTCTTATTAGTGAAATGTAGGCAGTGTCTAGAAGCCAGGCTCTCTAGAGGTAGCTGTAGCTGAGCAGCCAAGTCTTATCTAGGAGACATGCAAAGCTCATGCAATACCACTGTAGTCACACAGTACTCACACACATGAAAAAAAATACTCAATGTTACAAAAATGAAGGTAACTTATTTTAGTGACACAAATGCCAAAAATACTCCCTTAGGAGGTAAGTAATACACAACTGATATACACTAGTATGCAGAAATAGGCATAAAAACAGTTAGAAAACTGCAATTAGTGAAAATCACAATAGTTAGCAATGGGTCTAGTGGGAACACAAACCATATACTAAGGAATGCGAATGTCAGTTTCCCACCTTGAAAGTGCAGTGTGTAGAGGGGTGCTGGGAGTATTAGAAAACACAAAAGGTAAGTAATAGAACCCACCCCAGAGCCCAGGAAAGCAGGAATAAAACACAGTAACTTTCCTAGAACACACAAGAATACTAGAAAGAGGATTATGCGAGAACCAGAAGAGACCGCAAGACACCAACAGTGGATTCCTGGACCTGATGACCTGTGGAAGAGGGGGACCAAGTCCAAGAAGCACAGAAGAGTCCAGGGAGAACAGGAGCCCCTGCTAACCCAGATGAAGGTGCAAAAGAAGAACCACCGGTGAAGAAGAACAGTCCCAAGAAGATGGATTCCTGGTTGGTGTAGATGATGTCCCACGCCGGATGGAAGATTGCAATCTGGTTTGCGTTGCTGGAATGTGCCAACAAGCCTTGGCACACGCAAAGTTCGCAGTTAGTGGAAAATGGCGCTGCCCGGGACTAGGAGGGACCTGGTGGACTCTACCCAGGAGGGAAAATCAGAGGGGCTCTCAGCAACTCTGAGAGCCCACAGAAGACCAATCAGCGTGCATGGGAGTCCCACAGCACAGGGACAAAGGAGGTGCAAAAGGAGGCCCACGCAGCACTACAGCAATGGATCTCACGCCGCTGGAGAACCACTCAGGAAGATGTGCGTCGCAGGATAGAGTACTGGGGGCCGGAGATGCACGGTGCACAGAGAACTTCGTGGAAGGATGCCAACAAGCCTCGGCAACTGCAAAACACACGGTGCACAGGGGTACAGTTTTGTGTGGGGAGGCAAGCTCTTACCTTTACCAAAGTTGGACAGTAGGACTTCAGGACCACTTCAGTCCACCACCCGTGATGCAGGATCTACGCAACTTGTCAGGAGAGGGGATCCACGCAGCTGGTCATCATTGCAGTTGGTGCCTGCAGATGCAGGGGAGTGACTCCTTTACTTCAAGAGAGATTCCTTCTTGCTTCTTAGTGCAGACTGAAGACGTGCCATCCTCAGAGGATGCACAGCTGGGGAAATGTTGCAGTTGCTGGAAGGAGCAGGAGAAACAATGTTGCAGAGCGAAGTCGTCACTGGAGCTGCAGATTGTAGGTTCTTGTGAAGTCCAGTTGTGGTTCCAGTGGCCAGAAGTTGAAGTAAACATTGCAGAGGAGTTGTGCTGGAATCTTGCACGTCAAATCTGAAGACCCACCCAAGAGGTAGACCCGATCGTAGCCAGGGAATGGGGATTGGTCACCTAGCAGGGTGTGACCACCTATCAGGAGGGGGCTGTGACATCACCTGCCTGACCTGGCCACTCAGATGCTCCCAGAGGCCTCTGCCCACCTTGGGTTCAAGATGGCAGAATCCAAGGGCCACGTGGAGGAGCTCTGGGCACCACCCCTGGGGTGGTGAGGGACAGGGAGGCCCCTGAACCGGTGCAGACTTGTTTATGCAAGGAGGGCACCAAATGTGCCCTTCAAAGCATTCTAGTGGCTTGGAGAGGCTACCCCTCCCAAGCCTTGTAACAGCTATTTCCGGGGGGGGGGGGGACCCTCCCTCTTGGGCCTGAGCTATTCAAGCAGCAGGAGGGCAGAAACCTGTCTGTAGGATGGCCGCAGTGTAGGCTGCCTGGGAAAACTCTGCAAACTGGTAGGAGCAAAGCTAGGGGTCCTCTAAAGAGCCCCCTGAGTGCATGGAATCATACAACCAATACTGGCAATAGTATTGGGGTATGATTCTGAAATGTTTGATACCAAACATTCCTAGGTTTGGAGTTACCATTATGTAGCGGGACATAGGTAGTGACCTATGTCCAGTACGCAGTTAAAATGGGTTTCCTGCACTCACAAAGTCCAGTAAAGTGGAGCTGGAGTTTGTGAGAGCCTGCCATAGGAGTGACCTGGTGGAGTGACCTGCAGTGCATGCACCCTTTCATGCAGGCTGCAATGGCAGGCCTGCAGACACACTTTGCATGGGCTCCCAGGGGTGGCATAATACATGCTGCAGCACATGGGGAACCCCTGGTGCCTCAATTCCCTGGGTACCTAGGTACCATATACTAGGGACTTATATAGGGGCACCAGTATCCCAATTGTGGGGTGTAAAAAGTTAGGGACAACCAAATCCGGAAGGAGAGCGCACAGTTACTGGGGTTCTGGTTAGCAGAATCCCAATAAACAGTCAAAACATACTGACATTAGGCAAAAAGTGGAGATAACCATGCCAAAAAGAGGGTACTTTCCTACAAAGAAGCCAGTGGACTAGACACACCACCAGACACTTTGGGCCTCATTATGAGTTTGGCAGTCTCGGGACCGCCATTTTTGCAGAGACGGTCGTACCACCAACCGGCTGGTGGAGAAGACTGCCAAATTATGACCATGGCAGTATTCCCATTAGAATACAGCCAAAGCACTGTTGTCACCCCCACTGCAATCAGACTGAAAGGAACGATGGAAGGCACCTGCACGACGGAGACCCTGTTTCTGCCGGACAGATTACAAGGCAGGACAGCGGCAAGGTTTCTGCCGCTTTCGCACCACCACGGAAACCCAGGCGGAAACGAACTGCATAAAAGGAGACACTCGCCTTCAGGATGCCATACCCACCCGTAGACCAAGGAACCGGAACTGGATGTCATCCTGCTGCTTCTGCTCGCACAAAGACTACAGAATATTTGCCGTCACTAACCATAAGTACACATACTTATCTGTAATTGTTGTGTATTGTCAATGTTTCTACACTCGAACAGTATAGCATCGGGAAGGGGATGTAAGGTCGACAACCACACGCTACTACACACTGATATGCATACTCACATAGAGCCACACATACCCTCATATACACAGTACACACAGTACACAAACTACAGCCAACACACGCACATGTCAAAAACACACACGCACGGAAACACAGTACAGGCCCAGTCATACACAAAACCATAGAACATGACAACAAAACCACAACCACACCTTTGTCAATACGTTGGCAAGCACTCACAGACACTACCCAGGGCCACATACATACAACACAACCCACAACCAACAGGGAACAAACACACACTATCATGCAACCATACAACTTACTAATCGACATACACATCACACACAGCACATCGTATCTATCATACCATGCACTAAACACACACATAGTCAAAGCACACAAAGCCACACAACACAGCAACAAACAAATGTCAACAAAAACACCACTCAATAGCATGACAACAAAATGTTTCAAACAGACACATGCCAATGACACAACACACACCCTTTCACTGTGGGACAAAAGCACTGCACACAACCTCACATACTGCCCAAACAAGACAGGGACCACAAGCACCACACACACACAAAATACTTACACACAACCAATGTCAGCCAAGAACAACTCTACACTAGGAAAAGAAATGCATGCCAAAGATGTAACCATAAAACCAACAACAGGTTGGTTAATATATATTAATAATTTTGTAATGGTAAAGTCAAAGGCCATAGGCAAAATTCTATTTGCACGAAATGCACATATAGGTGCCCTGAACTTGACTCCTGACTGCCATGCAACCTTCACAGGTAGGGGCGTCAAGGGGGCAGGGAGGCACCTCATGGATTATTTAGGCAGGTGGCAGGAGGGGTTGGGCTTAGGTATGGGAGGGGGCCCTTGGTGTGTGGCTTGGGGGAGTTTAGGTTGGCTTTTTTTGGGAGGGGTAGACTTCTTGGTAGGGGGCGGGCATGGTTACTTGCGGGGGAGTAAGGGAGCCTTGGAAGTGGAAGGGATGGACTTGGGAGGGAAACTGAATGTTTAGGGGGAGAGGAGTAGGGAAAAGGGCAAACTCCGAAAGGAAAGGTTTTTTTTAGACACACAGGGACGGGCTTAGCAAAAGGGTTTGGGTGTCGAGGGAGAGGGAGTGATTGTCTGATGTGTTGGTGTGGATGTCTTGAGTGCATGCTTGTGGGAGATATGCTTGTGGGTGCTGGGTGTCTGTTGGATGGGTGAGAGTGCATTTGTGTCTTGAGATGGGGTGGAGGTGCTGAGGGATGTCATGGTGGGTGGTTAACTGTCTGTTGGGGTGGTGACTGCAGGTATGGTGGATGTGCTGCATGTAGGAGTGACAGTGGTTGTGGTGTCTGCGAGTGTGGTGACTGGGGTGGATGTCTGAGGGTCAGCTGTGGTGCTATCTGTGGGTAGGATAGATATAGTGGCTGGATCTATGAATGTCGGTTTGGTGTCTGCAGGTGTGCTGTCTGTGATGCTAGAAGTGGTGGGGGTGTCAGGGCAGGTTGTGACTGTTGCTGTGTGTGCATCTGAATGTTGCTTGTGTGCGTGCGGGTGGTGTGTCTTGTGCTGCTTATGTCTGACTGAGCTACCCTTGGATGTTGAGGT
Organism: Pleurodeles waltl; assembly: GCF_031143425.1. Lineage (NCBI taxonomy): Eukaryota > Metazoa > Chordata > Amphibia > Caudata > Salamandridae > Pleurodeles > Pleurodeles waltl. The sequence goes on from NC_090444.1 coordinate 1,323,384,663, forward strand.
GGATGCATGCCTGCCTGTGTGCTTTGGCTGGCTTGGGGAGCAGGGGTTTGGGATTGAGAAGAGGAAGGTGGAGGAAGGACAGTAGACAAACGGTGACTGAATGCCATCAGTGTGGAGGCCAGAGCCTGAAATGATCTCTGTAGGCCAGCCAGTGCACTGTGAATGCCCTCCAGGAATGCATTACTCTTCTGGATTTGAGTTGCCAGTCCCTGGATGGTATTCATGATGGTAGATGGACCCACTGAGATGGACCTCAGGAGGTCAATAGCCTCCTCACTGAGGGCAGCAGGGCTAACAGGGGCTGGGGTAGAGGTGCCTACGGCAAAGGAGACGCCCACCCTCTTCGATGAGCCAGCACAGCCAACTGGCTGTGCCCCGTCCCTTTCGCCTGCCAATGCTGTTGCTGGAAAACAGAAAGAGAGGTAGGGTCATCATATTCTTTTCAAACACTAACATCACCCTGTACACATCAATCACATTATAACCACTTGTACTACACCCCAAGGTGGAACCAGGTTAGTACCAACATCATGTCACAACTAGATACCATCTACACCCCTATATCACAACAATGCCACACACCTGCTAAGCCACCTATTGCATACCTACTATACCATCATATCAGTAGAGCTATCACAATAACCAGTCCATGACAACCTGGCTTGCAAACATGATTCTGAGTCTCTATCTACATCAACATAGTCAACCACAACCAAACAATGGGAAATAGTGGTGACAGTCATTTCAACATATCACATACACAGAATCCACACATACCTGCATTATTATCTGATGTAATGTACCAGGAAAGGAACCTTATCATATGCCAACCACAAGACAGCATGTTGCATACAAGACAAAACCACTTTGTGTCAGGGTCCACAACCTTCACAATATAGACATTAGCAAACATGCAACAACTATATTTGCCTTTCAAAAATTGGAGTATGATAGAGTCTAAACACATCATCAACACATGTTTCAATAGTCATGTAGGAAAGGATGATACATACTTAGTTGAGCTACTCATCCTAGTCACTCTCCACCTGTAAACGGTCATGTACACTTGTAGGGGGCTACTTTACTTAGTCCACGGGATTTACCCACAGACAACCCCTGGTACCATACCAACAACTTAAGTACAATGGACAACTGTCATGTGCATGAAGCCACATGCTGTACAACTAATCATAATGAGTGGCAACATCAATTGACAACATCAGTAGCCCATTATTTAAATAGCAACATCACTACCCTCACTTCAGCCATTAGTAATCTTACATCTGTATATGAATATTACAATGCCATAACACACTTCTGAGCTTAACATGATAAAGACATACATCTTGAGGCAAGCCAAATGACTGACTACATATACCATTCCACCAACATGTGATGGTGAACTACCACCCCTACAACACAATTAAGTCAGTACAAACAATAGGATTCCATACAAAAGCCTTCAAAACATATCCACAATAGCAAAAGTAAGTATGTTTAAGTTGCATCACAGTGTTGATATATGGCAGAACCTAACAATGTACCCATGATGTTGGCAAAAACTAGTGTAGAACGTACCTATTAATAAGATGTAGTGGCCTATTTAGCATGCCCACAACACACTGGAATAGGAAATTGCTATGTAGCCACTTACCATCCAAAGGACATCTATGTCGTACTAATATTCTGAGCTCTGATATCAATGAAATGGGTTGCACTAGGAGTCTAGTTATACCACCATGGTTTCCTACATGCAGGATGTCCATTCTGATGAAACATCAAGGGTGCCAATGTATGGTCCTCACTTACCAATGGGGACACCTCCTAACAGGTCTGAATAAGTGTAGCAAGTGTGGCATGTGAAATGTCAGATTGAGAACATAGCCTCACAATAAGTTGACACTCATTGGAAACCTCAGGAATAGTAGGATTGTTTTCAACTTGTCAGACTCTGTTACACATAGATATGGATCAAGGGGCATTGGAATGGACAGAGGCCAAATACCAGGACAGCTTACCATTAGGATATTGGGAGAATGAATCAGTAGGTGGCAAGGATCAACTAGCAGGGTATTAAAGCACTATATAGTACACATATGACACAGTAATATGTGCATCATCATATGCTACTTTACAGGAGGGATAATGTAGGTAAGTAATATGTCCCTATACACAATACTATGTGCACAAATATGTACTGATGTTGAGGACTGTACATTTAGGTGTTCCTAGGAGACATTTTACCCTCTTGCACTCCCCACATTTTGCACTCACCACATTGTCACAGCTCAGAGTCTTTCAAGTCATTACTTACCCCCTTGTGGCCCTCAAACGCCCATCCAACTCGGGGTATGCCGCCACCAATATGCATGCCATCGGGGTGGGGGGGGGGTCAAGGTCCAATGGACACCCTTTCTCCTTGGGAGGACATCCCCAGCTGGGCCTCTGCGGTCTTCCAGGCCCAGCTTCTCAGGTCCTCCTATCACTTTCTAGGGGATGGCACACCAAATCCCCTTTTTCTGATGGGCGTTGACCTGCATGGATGACACAGAAAACAGGAGAAAGTCATGTCTACATGCTCCATCTGAAAACAAGTAGGGTGAAAAATCAAGTTGGTGCAAGTAGCCAAACATACCCTTCCTCTGACTTAAATCTTTTAAAGTCACCATCTGCAGTCAGGCCATGTTTGAAGTGGTGTTAGGCATGCAACAGGCATAACCCGTATCAGGTTTTGTCTAGAAACATATGACCATACCACAAGAATGTCTTTAAAATTGTATATCTCTGCAACTATTTGTCACACAAACATTGATGTTAATGCTTTAATGAACATTTGTGGATCAGGGTACATACATCACACACTACCTACTATGTATCAGGGGTAGCAGTCTTTCTATGCACATGTGCACATGTCAATCTACCCACACATGATAGTTCAATCCTTCATTCCTGCAAATTTCATCTACAACATCATACACTCTACCTTTCACCCGTTGGTATTGTATTGGACTCACCTGCTCATCTGGCGCATCATACAGCTGTCTATACAGGAGTAGGAACTTCTCCACAAGCTTGACCAGCTCTTCCAAAGAGAAGGCAGGGGCCCTATCACATGCAGGACGTGGCATAATTGCTCCCAGAGGCAGTACACAGCAGCTCAGGTTGTGGAGATCTTGCTGGCAGCAGTGTCAGGAGTCAAGTTAGGGATTGTGCAGAAGATGGCAGTCACGTCCACCACATACAAGACCGTCACCGCCAGCGGACGTCGCTATTGGCCCAAGTCCGCCAAAGGCAGCAATGTGTTCCAATGGCAATGTCCACCGCAGGTGTAACCGCCTACCGCCATGATGACATCAGCCGGCGGAGTCAGGTCACGTCCTGATGTCCTGTACAGTAGTTAAGGCAGCTGCCATTTTAGGGCTCAAATATATATGACGAAGTAATGAAAGTTGATCATTTACTGAAAATGCATATCTATGATGATGTGTTAAGTTCTGGCCTACTGTTTACAGGTATCAATGTGCATGTCATTACTAGAGCAAGTGAAATGAGGTATTTTGGGTTCTGTACATGAAACAGTGTTGTCACCATAATGATGACAATCAGAAGATAGTATAGGTGCAACAAATATGTGTTACATGTCAACTAGATTGATGTAAGTTTTACTGTCAGTGATATGTATCTCCATTTAGAGAACATGTGAGGGTTTAGGGGATTTGAATACAGAACACTTTCATATTTTGCCCAGCTATGTGCTGAATACCACATATTCACTGTTTCATGTGACAAGATTTAGATATATGTGTGACATTGGTGTGAACATACTTATGATGTATAGCTTGAGTCATTCACATACATTCTGAAGTTGTCCCACATAGTTACCCTGGCCTGAGGAGAGGAAGACAACCTCCAGGGTACCATCCACTAGGAGACCATGGAGGAGCGACATGAAATCCAAATATATCATCTGGATAGGCATAAAATTATGGATTTATGTCATCAGTTGGAGCCAGATCTAAATTTGCAATCCCAATAGCATACCTCCCATCGTTCAAGTCATGTCAGTGCTGTACTTCCTGGCCACAGAGTCCTTTCAGAATACAGTGGCCCTAACTGCAGGGATGTCTCAGCCCAAGTTTAATCTGGTTTTGAAGGCTATACCGTCTACATTGTTAAAACACCTGGACAGCTGCATCAGATTTCCCCAACATGAGGATTTGGCCCATGTTAAGGGAGATTTCTATGCTTTGGGACACATTCCACATGTGGTTGTAGCCATAGATGGCACCCATGTAGTCTTGGTTCCCCCAAGTGCTAATGAACAGGAATGTAGGAACAGGAAAAACTTCCACTCCATAAACGACTAAATGGTCTGTTTGGCTGACCCGTACATTTCACGAGTTTGTGCAAGATATCCAGGATCAGTCCAGGATTGCTTCTTCATGCGGAACAGCAGTATCCCACTGCTGATGACACAACTATACACAGAGAGGGCCTGTCGTGTGTCTGTGCTTTTTTTCCTGCAACCTTAAATGTGGATGTCCAAGATTAAAGTTTGGATTGGTGTAACTATACCTTATAGGGGACTCTGGCTACCCAAACAGTCCTTGGTTATTGACACTAGCTATAAGACATCAGGCCCTTCTACATCTGTGGCTGCTAGTGGAATTTAGGCCCTGCCAGGGGCAGGGAATGCCTCAGACACCCCACCCTCTGTAGCAGAAGAACCCCCCCTCCCGCAAACATGGACATCCACCCAGACATCTAGGAGAAGCAGATGCCAAGACCGAACGCATTGCCAGGAAGTGAACCTCTCCTGATTGGTTCCCCTTGTGTGTCACTGATACACCATGTTGACCTAACTCCATTTTCCTATGGTGTAAGGACACTGGACTTGTATTTCCAAATGGTGTAGCAGCTAACGTGATGATTTCATCCACCATGACTGAACCTGTCACTGTTAACTTTGTGTTATTTCAGTTTCAAATCACTCATTTTGCTGTGCACTCCCCAATAAATACTAATTAACCAGATATCCTGTGTAAGTGGGATGTATGAGCCGTATACAACTGTCATGTTTAATAACTACTGTAGCAAAATGTTACTCTACAATGTTAAACTTTTGTCATGGTCATCACACATGTACTGGATTACCGGAATACATATTGCATTGGGATTGTAACATAGACATGACACAAATCACTTGTATTGTACATCTCCACATATTTATTTGGAGAATGGCAATCAGCACATAGCGAAGTACTGCTGTGGACTTCAGTGTTTCATTCACTACCAACCCACAGAATACAGAAGTTAAGGACATTTCAGTCTCCCAACATCCCAGGAGGCAGACAGATTGGTTTCATGTATCATCAGCTAAAGCCAATGCTTAATTTGTGCTTTTTGTTTCCGGTGCTGAGCACCGGCACTTATTTTTGAGGGCCGGGGCTTATTCTTATGCCTCAAGCATTTGCTGCGAGCAATAGACTTATGGGAACGACGGAAGAAGGAGAAACGAAAAAGCGTCATAAAGGGAGAAAGTAGAAAGCTGCAGGATGAGCTGAAGGGCCAGGGGGTGGCCGCAAATGGATTGAAGAGGTCGGAGATAGCTTCAGGATTACCCTGCCTCAGTATTCACTGCTGGCATATTTCATTACAGCAGCCTCGTGTTTAAGAGGAGGGCTTTGAGCACCAGCACCTTTTCATTTACAAATTAAGCACTGGTTAAAAGCTTATCACATACCCATACCTTAGCTTCCAAATAACCATAACCCATGAAACAGAGGTCAGTGCTAATCTACCCCATCATGGAACCTCACAATTACCATAGGTGTTCTGTTCAGTCAGAAACTGAATTAGCAGTTAAGATGTCTTTAAATCCTATTCTTGTCACATTTTCTCTGTGTTCTCTTCTAGCAATTCAAATACTTTTCCTTGTGACTGCAGAGTTCCAGGATTTTGTAAAGTGAACTGTCTGACCTATGTGAAATGAAAGGCTTTTGGTATCAGGTTTTTCTTAACACACAACATTATATAACTATGTGAATTTTACAAATATTTCAAAATATATTTCAGTAGCTGACAGACCATTTTTTCTACTTTTGTGTGATGAAAAAAATATTTTAATGGAACGAAAAAAAGTCAGAACACTTTAGTTGGTGATGTGCAAATGATAAATGTTTTCTGAAACCCAGTTTCAACAGATCATTGTTAATACACTATATAGTTTTATCAGTAAAGTTGCAAGTTAACGTGAAGGTTTTTGGACATTTCTTGCAAATGTATTGTCTGTAAATGACAGTGCGCCACCACATCACGCTTTAATAATATATTTTTTTTAAAGTGAGTGTTTAAACATAGAGAAACACTCCTGCCCTGATGGCAAAGCTATTAGTAAACTAAGAGGCAAGTCATGCATGGATCATGTGTACCCTATATGTGGGCTAGTTTTATTATGCATGGAACAAACATTTAGTGTAGTTAATCAAACAAAAGAGGATTTTACAGCAGAAATGCTGAACTCACATATTTAAAGGTGTATTCATATGTGAGAATGAAGAAAAAGGCGACTGTAAAATACAATATTTGCCTAGGATCACACAATTTGAGACCCGTTTCCGGGTCAAGTACATTACAGTTAGGTCGAGTAGTTTATTCAAGCTACTCGACCTGCAGGCCTAGCAATATTTTTATAATTGTTTGGGGCCTGGGCATCATTGAGTCAACTAGAAGCTGAACAATGCACAATGGTGTCAGAGCTGGCACACATTATAGGAGTTACAATTAGACCTGGGTCTCTGTTTGAATGTAATGCAAGTGCATCCAGTTTGCCATTCAGTTGTCCCCAGGTGGGTATATTACATTATTAGGGAGCTTTTCTCAGGGTCCAGTTTGGTATGGAACACATCTTTAGCTGTGATTTGCTTGTAATGGTACTGGTAGTGGGCTACTGCATAGCTATCATTGCTGTGAACTGTTGCATGGTGGACCATTCAGGATGGATTACTTTCTTAGTTTCACATGCAAGACATTTCAAACTTAGTGCACTGTTCTGGTTTTCTTAATGATGGAACACTCTTCTGGTAGTTGTAGTGCTGTCAGTTCCCAGTACTTCACATGTCCTTCCCAAACACTGTGGCCCAGGGTTAGTTTACTTGACATGTGGCATGACAGAGAGGGGTATTTGGAGATTTGGACAGAGGGGTGGTGGGTGGTTCGGTCATTGGCATGGGGAAAGGTGACCAGTGAGCATTCAAGGCAAAACTGTTTGGTACCATGAACGTTGTTGTTACTTACCCAACTCCACTCCCCCAGGTATCTCTGACAGGCCCTCAGGATGCAGGATGTCCAAGACCTTTTCCTCCCATGATGTGAACTGTGGGGAGGAGGTGGGGGATCACCGCCAGTCTTGAGGGCCACTAGCTGGTGCCTGGATGCCATGGAACATACCTTACCCCTGAGGTCATTCCACCTCTTTCTGATGCCCTCCTTTGTGCGTGGGTAACTGCCTACAGCTTTCACCCTATCGACTCTCCTTTGCAACAACTCAATTTTCCTGGCTAATGATGTTTGCTGGACCTGTGATCTGAATAGATATGGCTCTACCCTGATAATTTTGTCCACCATGTCCCTCAACTCATCATCAGTGAATCGTGGATGTTTTTGTGGGGCCATGGAAGGGGATGGTAAAGACGGTGAGATAGTGAAAAAAGGCTGAAAAAATGTTAGTGATGAGTTGTGGGTGCTGTGATGTGAGTGGGTTCTGGTTGCAAAGGATTTTGGGCTGTGTAGGGGTGTGTTTTATAGTGTAGTGTGTAGGTGTGTCAGGTGTGTCAATGTGTGTCAGGTGTGGGGTATTCAAACTATCCAATGTGGTGTAGTGTTCTGTCTGATGTGAGATCAGACCGCTGCGTTTCGCAACGGCAACGGTTTTCCGCCATGGAAGAACCGCTCTAGTTATTTGTGGATCATAATTACATTGGCTGATTTTATGTCGGGCTGGCGGTGGTGGTGGTCAAACCGCCTTGTTTCCGTCTGCCAGTGTCCTGGCGGTTTCGGGAAATTGCCTTTTTTTTGGGTGGTCTGAGCTGGGTACCTCTTAATACGGCGGTTGGATGACCGCCAATATGGCGGTCCTTTGGTGGTCGCCACTGCAACGGTCTTACCGTCAGACCACCAAAGTCGTAATGAGGCCCTTAATCTGAACCCTTCTCCTGGTTTTGCCACTGTAGACTCTGCTTCCTTTGCAGTGGTTATCTGGAGAGCAGCAGAAGTACTGGACTTACAACTTCCATCAGTAGAAGTCAAAACAAATGCTCTTACAGAGGTCCCTCAACCATGGCAGACCTCACAGGAACCTCTCCTTCCTTTCAATGAGGCACTGACAAACACACTCCTAGAGAACTGGTTAAAGTCAGGATTTTGCCCATTGGCCCGCCTGACTGCTGCGGCACCCAAAACCTGAGAACCTGGTAATTAAAGCCTTTAGCAACGGAGTCAATCCCAACACATTTCGAACCACCTCACCAGAAAGCAAATCAAAACGCATGGAAGCTTTTGGCAAGCATATGTTTTCATTTGCCAGCCTTTCTCCCAAGTGGCCTCCTTGGATGTTATTTGCAGACTTTATGGGACATGGTGGTATGACTGGTATATTGCCTGGAGTTCCATAGGATCTCCAAGCAACCTTCAGCAGATAATTGAGGATGATCAAGGCATAGAAAAATGTGTGCTCTGGTCAGGCCTGGGCATCACTAACTGCTTAGGCAGGACAGTTGGCACCAACATAGTGCTTCAGTGCCACACTTAAATTCATTCATCAGAAATGTCCTGCAATTGCTGATGAATATGCCATTTGATGGCACCCACCTCTTCAGAGGCAAGTGCCCTACAGTACTTAGTGTATAGCAAAGCAACAGCACATTCTCTTGGCCAAGTACTATCCACACTTTCTCCAACAACCTGCTTTCAGGGCTTCAGATGGAGATTTCAACAGAGTCCATGACAAACATTGATTCCACAGCACCAAACCTCCCAGGACTTTCAAGACAGAGATTGAGCAGTCTGGCTGACCAGCACCCAGGGTTGTACTGACAACAAACTACTCAATTCCTTGCCCCTGCAGTAGCCTAATGAAACCTTAGTGGGCTTCTCTACAAGGTACTGTGAGGTGTCTCAAGCATACAATCACTCCTCCATCTACCATTTTCATGCACCCTACCCACAACAGATTTTCAGTGACACAATTTGTTTCAAGGAGATCAACATATTCTGCATGAAAGGAGACATCAGGGCAGATCAAAAAGTATTTTCGGTGTAACCTCCCCATTGTGTAAATCTACAAGTGCTTTAAAAGTAGAAATTTATGGTGATGTGGTGGGATCTCAGGGAAAAGACATGGGGATTTCATCATATCAAAGATGACAGTGAGCAAAAATACTACCTTTTTTGGTACTGAAAAGTCTATACAGAATGCACCAATGGAGCTTGTTACTCATCCTTTACTGCTCTCACATTTCTCAATTCTATCTTTGTGAGTCTGCCTCGGATCTCTAGCTCTCATACTTTCACCACTCTTTCTGCTTCAAACATATCACCCAGTCTTTCATGTTTCCACCATTTCTATCCCTCACCTGCATAATAAGCCCCCTCTCACTTATACTCCTGTCCTCTACGTCAGTCATTCGATGTCTGTCTTTCTAAGTTTTCCTGCCTCTCTATCCTGTCCTCTTGCCCCTGCCAGTTGCACCCAGACTCAACCTTTGTCCTTCTATTACATCCATTTCTTAAAGTTTCTCATTCACACTCAATTCATTTCTGTCACTCTCACGACATTGGCATCTTCCTTGACATCTCCATTTCTTTATCTCACAAAGGTAACTTACTCTTGAGTACTTCACACTTTTGTGTAAGTTTATTACTTGTGGCTATTCATTGAATCTGAGTGTAAGTTACCACTTAAAACAAAAATAATAGTAAGTCCACCACCATACATGGTCAGCCAGTGTTACTGCAACACTCTTACATAGAAAATAATGGCGGTAGGGAATTAAAATAAAACCTCATAGGAAATAATGAAAAATTAACATAACAATCATGTTCATTAAAAATAATTAACTTAATTTTCTGCATCACATTTATTAAGTATGCATAAAGAATATTATTTTTGTAGGTGAGAATTTATTTTTTAAGTTAAACTTCAGAAAAATAATTGTATTTTAATATATGTTGAATAGTTAAAGATTTAATTCACAATAAAAGTAATGGGGCTGTAGCATTTTTTTTATTGTGTTCTACATTTAAAATCAACATCAAAAATTGATTTTACATCAATATTTATTATAAAAATATTTTTAGTTTTTATTTTTGAGTTAAACAAACGTTTTCATTATTCCTTACAGTTTACTATACTGTCGGTAAAGCACACAGAAAAACAAGAGTGTTTTAACTAAAAAAAAATCTAATATTTTTATGGTGAATGTTAATGTAAAAAAAAGTATATATTTATTTTAAATGTAGGATACTAGAAAAAATGGTACTGCACTATTATCTTTATTTTGAATTTCTTCTTTGATTAATTTACATATGCTAAACTTAATTACAATGTATCTGAAGTTGAAACTAAATAATACATACCCCATAAAAAATACATATTAATATACTTTAATATCTATTAAAAGTGATTTAGAGAATTCATTTTAAGTAATTATACTTAAAAGTTACAATACGTTTTACATGCTAAGACAGTTCTTAAAATATTTTAAAATTAAACAATGTATATATACTATCTTATACACATTTTAATATCATAGTAATGTATTTATATTTTTAACTACTCAAAATTATTTTATTTAATTAACATTATTTCTTATGGGGTTTTATTTAAAGGCCCAACCTCTATTATTGTCTATGGGATAGTGTTGTAGTACCAGCTCCTGGCCATGTGTGAGTTGCTGGACTTACTACTACTTTGGCAGTACTAACACACTCATAAATTTGGTTACACTTTTATTTAGTAACTACACTCAGATTTTGTGAGTAGCCAAAAAGATGTAAGCTGACTCAAAAGTGTAACTTACTCAAACTGTTAATTATCAGGGGTGCTGAATATCAAAGTTGCATAGTCTTGATTCCACCTCATGCCTCTTTAATCCAACATCAGATTACCCTGCCATCTTATCTCAGTCTCCCAGTTTCACTTCTATCCCACCACTCATTCTCTGCTCCATTTCCCATTTGCCTTTGACCTGCACACCTCATGTTCTCTAATTTCTATACATCCACCTCCCTTTCATATTTAATCCTATCTGTGACCACTAAAAGTCACTATTTCTTCAGTTAATTTGTGACTCCCAGCCTTGTTCCTCTCATTCTCTCAATAACATCACTCGCTGTTGCATTTATTACCATCCCTACCTCTGTAATCTTCTTGCTTCTGAAGCCCTAAGTTTCCAACTACCTGCATCTGTACCCCCTTTTTCTTATTTTTATACTCCTATCACATCTATTTCTTTTACTAATCCTATCCCTTACATACCTCTTCCAGCCTCCTGATTTCCCCTTACTTTTATCATTCCCATGTTTCTTTACAGCTCACTCATCCTCCTCCTCCTTCTTAGTTTACTCCCAATTTCAATTCCACATTTTACATGTCACTTCTTTCCCATTCCATACATCTATGACATTTTGTTTGACCTCCATAGTCACTTTGTAATGGATATCTCTCTCCCTTTCTTTTAGTCTCCCACTCTTGCACCATCTCTCACTCAGTCGCCTGCCTGCTCGTGCACACTTTGCCATTCTTCAGCCATTTTTCTTATTCTTTATACCCTTCATGTCCCTCACTTTCTTTTCTTCCCCTCCTTTATTTTCCTGTCAGTTCCTTTCTATGTATGTTTTTTCTAGTGTCTTCCATTTTTTTTTCTTTGCATTTCATGGTTGTAGTAGGCTGGCATGGCTTGTAGTGGGTACCTTGGGTACTTATACCTTATACCAGGTCCAGTTATCCCTTATTAGTGAAGTAGTATTGCTCTAGCAGCTTAGGCCGGTAGAGGTAGCTATAGCAGAGCAGCTTAGGCTGAACTAGGAGACATGCAAAGGTCATGCAATACCACTTATAGTTACACAGTACTTATACACAAGTAAAGGCAATACTCAGTGTTACCAAAAATAAAGGTATTTATTTGGGTGACACAGTACCAAAAATATCTTAGAGGCAACACTCCTTCTGGAGGTAAGTATTATATACAATACTAGACACCAAAATTAGACAAGTAAATAGTCATAGAACAATGCAAACAGTAGGAAATCCTACAGAATGCAATGGGAGAAAATAGATCTAGGGGAAACACAAACCATATACTAAAAAAGTGGAATGTGAATCATGAATTCCCCCCCTAGATATGTGTAGTGTGTGCAGAATCGCTGGGAGAGTTTGAATACAGTAAAGGTAAGTAAAGTACCCCACCCCAGAGCCCAGAAATGCAGGAATAAAATACTGCAACGTTCCTTAGGACACACTACACCTCGTTTTTGGGATTTTGCAGCAGCCAATCAAGTCTGCAAAGAACAACTGCTGGATTATTGGACCTGAAGACCTGCAAAGGAAGACCAAGTCCAGAAGTCTGTAGAAGTTCCAGGAAGGACAGGAGCCCCTGCCAAACCAGAAGAGGGTTTAAAAGAAGAGTCCCTGGTTAGTCGAACAATGCAGGAATGCACCCTAGGAAGATACCAACAGGTTCCTGCATGATGCAAAAGATGTCCCACTGCGTGAAGATCGTTGCAGATGAGATTTTGTGTTGGAAGTCGCCAACAAGCCTTGACTACGACAAAAGTGAATTTTTTGTCAAAATGGCGCTGGATGGACCCAGGAGGGACCTGGGGGCCTCAGTTCTGTGTGATGAGGAAGAGGGGGCTCTCAGCACTTTGGAGAGCCCTCAGGATGCCAGCCAGCACCCCCAGGAGTCGCAGGGTCCAGGTTCAAAGGAGGTGAAAAACACAGTTGATGCAGCACAACAAAAGAAGGTCCCACGCCGCTGGAGAACAACTTAGCGAGTTGAGCATCGCAGGATCGAGTGCTGGGGACCTGGGCCAGGCTGTGCATGAAGGAATTTTGCAAAGAGTGGCCAGAGGTCTCAGGAGGCCAAGAAGACACAGTACACAGGGGTACCGTCGTTCTCGGGGAAGGCAAGGCCTTACCTCCTCCAAATTGCGTCAGCAGGACCTCAGGACAGTCTGTGTCGATGATGTCCAACCTCTGTGTCCTTAGGAGCACTCTCGTCATTGTGAGAGGAGTCCCAGGGTACAGGTCGTCTTGGAAGGTGCCTGCTTGGAGCAGGGAAGTGATTCCATCACTCCACGGGAGATTTCTTTGGTTCTTCTGAATGATGAAGACAGGGAGTCCCTTGAGTGTGCACACCGTGGAAATTGTTGCAGTTGCTGACTTGGAGCTCAGGTTGCTGAAGAAAAGTGTCTGTTGTAGACACTTTGTTGCAGTTACAGCATTTCTTGGAGCAGGCTGCGGTTGATCCGAGGTCAGAAGAGTCTGAAGTTGTTTCAGAGGATTCCTGAAGGAAACTTGCAAGCAGAATCTGAAGAGAACCCACAGGAGAGACCTTAAATAGCCCTGAGAGGAGGATTGGCTACCTTATCAGCTAAGGACCTATCAGGGGGGTCTCTGACATCACCTGCTGGCACTGGCCACTCAGAGCCCTCCAGAGTGCCCCCAAACCTTGCAAAGCAAGATGGCTGAAGTCTGGGACACACTGGAGGAGCTCTGGGCACCACCCCTTTCCTTTGTCCGTTTTCCCGCCAGAGCAGGGGAGAAGGGGTCCCTGAACCGGTGTAGACTGGTTTATGCAAGGAAGGCACCATCTGTGCCCTTCAAAGCATTTCCAGAGGCTGGGGGGTTACCGTTCCCCAGTCTGTAACACCTATTTCCAAAGGGAGAGGGTGTAACACCCTGCTCTCAGAGGAAATTCTTTGTTCTGCCTTCCCGGGACTGGGATGCCCAGACACCAGGAGGGCAGAACCCTGTCTGTGAGGTGGCAGCAGCTGCAGTGCAAGCCTCAGAGAGCTGGTTTGGCAGTACTTGGGGATCCATGGTGGAGCCCCCAGGATGCATGGAATCGGCTCCCCAATACCAGATTTGTAATGGGGGGGGGGGGGCACTTCCATGATCTTAGGCATGTTACATGGCCATATTCAGAGTTACCATTGTGAAGCTACATATAGGTATTGACCTATATGTAGTTCACACGTGTAATGGCGTCCCTGCACTCACAAAGTCCACGGAAATGGCCCTGAACTATGTGGGGGCACCTTTGCTATTGCAAGGGTGCCCTCACACTTAGTAACTTTTCACCTAACTTTCAGCAAGTGAAGGTTAGAGATATAGGTGACTTATAAGTTACTTAAGTGCAGTGAAAATGGCTGAGAAATAACGTTTGCGTTATTTCACATAGGCTGCAATGGCAGGCCTGTGCAATGGTTCATCTGAGCTCCCTATGGATGGCAAAATAAATGCTGCAGCCCATATGGATCTCCTGGAACCCCAATGCCCTGGGTACCTAGGTACCATATACCAGGAACATATAAGGGGGGGTCCAGTATGCCAATTGAAATTGGTAAATGAAGTCACTAGCCTACAGTGACACATTTAAAAGCAGAGAGAGCATAAGCACTGAGGTTCTGATTAGCAGAGCCTCAGTGACACAGTTAGGCACTACACAGGCATACACATTAGGCCACAAACTATGAGCACTGGGATCCTGGCTAGCAGGGTCCCAGTGAGACAGGCAAAACATACTGACGTATAGGTTTTTATCTATGAGCACTGTGTTCCTGGCTAGCAGGATCCCAGTGACACAGTAAAAACACACTGACACACACTCACAAACAGGCCACATGTGGGGGTAACCATGCTATAAAGAGACTACTTTCTCACAATGGTTATTTTCCCCTTTCTGATATACTTTTAATTTTCACTACAAGATCTCCTTTTTCATTCTATCATCTGTAGTCTTTCTCATTCCCCCATTGTAGGAAGCTGGCTCTGTATATACTATATCAAAATGAGATATATTGTGCACAGAGTCCAGGGGTTCCACAAGAGACTTGACAGAGTCAATAATAGATCATTCTAATGCTCTATTTGTGTTAGTGTGGTCGAGCACTTAGGCTTATCAGAGGATAGTGTTAAGCATTTGTTGTACACACACAAGCAATAAGTGAAAACACACACTCAATTACTTAACTCCAGGCCAATAGGTTTTTATATAGAAAAATATTATTTTGTTAATTTATTTTTAGAACCACAAGATTAATTTAGTGGGTAAGTACGTTACATGAAAGGTACTTTGCATAGTAATAGTTGAGACTTTGAAGAGATCCAATATTGTACACAGTTTTCATTAAAATGGCAAAAAGCTATTTTAAAACTGGACGCTGCAATTTTCAACAGCTCCTGGGGGGAGGTAAGTACAGTACAGTTTCAGATGTAAATACCACACTTACGGGTTCAATCTCCGGAGTATAGGTAGTCCACCGTTGGGGGTTCAAGGCAACCCCAAACACCCAGCACCAGCAGCACCGGTCAGGGGCAGAGGTCAAACAGGAGACAAAATAACGTGGGCGCTTATGGAGACAGAGGGTACTCCGGTTCCAGTCTGCTTGCAGGTAAGTCCCCGCCTTGTCAGAGGGCAGACCAGGGGGGTTTGAAGGAGTACTGGAGGGGCCCCAAGAAGTCACAAAAACCACACCCTCAGTGGCATGGGGGTGGCCAGGTGCAGTATGCAAACAGGGCGTCGGGTTCTCAATAGAACTCTATGGAGGGACACAGGGGTCACTTAGGCGCTGCAGGCAGCGCACAGGGGGGGCCTCAAAAGGCAAGCCACTGACTGAGCAAGGGTAAAGGCTGCCTGCTGGTCGTTGCTGCACCAGTGGTCGGTTTCTCACAGGCCTGGGCGCTGCAGGTGCAGTGCTTCTCCAGGCGTCGGATATCTTCGTCCCAGCCAGTCGTGGTCAGGGGGTTCCTCAGGATTTCCTCTGCATGCGTCATCGTGGGGATGCAGAGGGGTCAGCCCAGGATGGACACGTCATCTGAGTCACTTGGGGGTCCTCTTTGGATAGTTGGTTTCTCTGGACACAGGCCGGGGGCGTCAGGTGTAGAGTAGTGGGGACTCCCACTTCTGGAGTGAGGTGGGAGTCCCTTGAAAGATGGATGTCTTTTTTTCTAGTTGGGCAGAGCCGCTGCCCACAGGAGTTCTTGGTCCCCGGTGATGCAGGCAGTCCCCTGGAGGCTTTTCACAGGTCACTGGTCCTGTAGAACGAGTCGCTTTTCGGTTGCAGGGTCTTTGAAGCAGGAGACAGGCAGGTAGGGCAGGGGCCAAGTCAGTTGTTGTCTCCTTTTCTTCTCTGCAGGGTTTTCAGCTCAGCAGTTCTTCTTCTTCTTGTGAGGTCATCAGGAATCTGAAGGGCTGGGTTCAGGGTCACCCCTAAATACTAAATTTAGGGGGGTGTTAGGGTTAGAGGCCAGTAGCCAATGGCTCCTGTCCCTTAGGATAGCTACACCCTCCTTGTGACCACCCCCTCTGGGGAGGGGAGCACATCCCTATCCCTATTGGTCCTAATCCTCCAAAGCAAGATGGAGGATTTCTCAAGGAGGGGGTCACTTCAGCTCTGGTCATCTTAGGGGTGGACCTGGCTGAGGGGGTGACTCCTCCTTGTTTTTCTCATTATCCCTCCGGACTTGAGGACAAAGTGGGGGCTCGCTTGTGGGTGGGCTTTTCTACTAGCTAGAGTGCCCTGGGGCATTGTAACACCAGGCGAGAGCCTTTGAGGCTCACCGCCAGGTGAAGCAGTTCCTGCAGGGGGAGGTGTGAAGCACCTCCACCCAGGACAGGCTTTGTTTCTGACCACAGAGTGCACAAAGGCACTCACCCCAAGTGGTCAGAAACTTGTCTGGAAGTGGCAGGCTGGCACAGACCGGTCAGCCTTGCACTAGCAGTTGGGCTAACATACAGGGGACATCTCTAAGATGCCATCTGTGTGCATTTCTCAATAAATCCCACACTGGCCTCAGTGTGGGTATATTGTGCTGAGAAGTTTGATACCAAACTTCCCAGTATTCAGTGTAGCCATTATGGTGCTGTGGAGTTCGTAATGACAAACTCCCAGACCATATACTCAGTATGGCTACCCTGCACTTTCAATGTCTAAGAATTGACTTGGACACTGTAGGGGCATAGTGCTCATGCCGCTATGTCCTCACCTGTGGTATAGTGCACCATGCCTTAGAGCTGTAAGCCCTGCTAGAGGGGTGACTTACCTATGCCACAGGCAGTGGTCTGTGGGCATGGCACTCTGACGGGAGTGCCATGTCGACTTTGTCTTTTCTCCCCACCAGCACACACAAGCTGCAAAGCAGTGTGCATGCACTGAGTGAGGGGTCCTTGAGGGTGGCATAATACATGCTGCAGCCCTTAGGGACCTTTCCTGGCCACAGAGCCCTTGGTACCAGTGGTTCCTTTTACAAGGGACATAACTGTGTGCCAGGGTTGTGCTGGGGCCTGGTTAGCAGGGTCCCAGCACACTTCCAATCAAAGCTGGCATCAAAACTAGGCAAAAATTGGGGGGTGACCATGCCAACAGTGGCATTTTCCTACACAACCCCCCCACCAAACGAAAGAGGTTGAGACTAACCTTTCCCAAGAGAGTCTTCATTGTCTAAGTGGAAGAACCTGGAAAGGCCATCTGCATTGGCATGGGCAGTCCCATGTCTGTGTTCCACTACAAAGTCCATTCCCTGTAGGGATACGGACCACCTCAAAAGTTTAGGGTTCTCTCCTTTCATTTGCATGAGCCATCTGAGAGGTCTGCGGTCAGTTTGAACTATAAATTGAGTACCAAACAAGTATGGTCTCAACCTTTTCAGTGACCAAACCACTGCAAAGGCGTCCATCTCAATGGCACTCCAACGCTGCTCCCTGGCGAGTAACCTCCTGCTAATGAATGCAACAGGCTGGTCAAGGCCATCAACATTGGTTTGGGATAGAACTGCTCCTAGTCCATGTTCAGAGGCATCTGTCTGCACAATGAATTGCTTAGAATAATCTGGAGCTTTTAGAACTGGTGCTGAGCACACCGCTTCTTTTAGGGTGTCAAAGGCCTTTTGACAGTCTAAGATCCAGTTTACTTTCTTGGGCATTTTCTTGCAGGTAAGTTCTGTGAGGGGAGTCACTATGGATCCATATGCCTTTACAAACCTCCTGTAGTTTCAAGCCAAGGAATGCCCTGACTTGAGTCTGGGTTTTTGGAGCTTCCCAGTCCAGAGTTGTCTGGATCTTGTGTTGTAAAGGTTGCACTTGGCCTCCACCTACAAGGTGGCCCAAGTATACAACTGTTCCCTGCCCTATCTAGCATTTGGATGCCTTGATAGAGAGGCCTGCTGCTTGCAGGACCTGCAAAACCTTCTCCAGGTGGACCAGGTGATCCTGCCAGTTGGAGCTAAAGACAGAAATATCATCTAGATATGCTGCACTAAAGGACTCCAAGCCAGCAAGGACTTGATTTGCCATCCTTTTGAAGGTGACAGGGGCATTCTTTAAGCCAAAGGGCATAACAGTAAACTGATAATGCCCATCAGGTGTTGAGAATGCTGTTTTCTCTTTTGCTCCAGATGCCATCCTAATTTGCTTGTACCCTGCAGTTAAGTCAAAGGTACTCAGAAATGTGGCTGTACCTAACTTGTCAATCGGCTCATCTGCTCTGGGTATGGGGTGGGCATCTGTCTTGGTGAAAGAATTGAGTCCTCTGTAGTCCACACAACACCTAATTTCTCTCTTTCCATCTTTGGTATGAGGTTTGGGGACCTGGGAGCCACAGGTTCCAGAACCCATACTATCTGTCCTGGTTGGAATTCAACCATTGCAGCCTTTGGTCATACCACAACTTCTGCAGTTGTTTGCTGGCCTCAAGGTTTTTGGATGCCTTTTCCATGTACCCAGCCATCCTTGAGCCGAGCCAAGCAGATAGTTCACCACATCTTGTTTAGCCTCATGGAGAGGTCTCACCCAGCCTTTTTACAAGTGCTTGTGGTCCCCTTACAGGATGGCCAAATAGAAGCCCAAAGAGGGAAAACCCTGCTCCCTACTGTGGCACCTCTGTGTAGGCGAAAAGGAGGCATGGCAGGAGGACATCCCATCTCCTTTTTAGTTTTTCAGGGAGCCCCATAATCATGACCTTCAATGTCTTGTTAAACCTTTCAACAAAGCCACTGGTTTGTGGATGATAAGGTGTGGTGAACTTATAAGTCACCCCACACTCATTCCACTTGTGTTTGAGGTGAGCTGACATGAAGTTGGTACCTCTGCCAGAAACCACCTCCTTAGGGAGACCCACTCTGTTAAAGATACCAATTAGGGCCTTGGCTACTGCAGGGGCAGTAGATGACCTAAGGGGAATTGCTTCAGGGTATCTGGTAGCATGATCCACTACTGCCAGTATATATTGGTTCCCTGAGGCTGTGGGAGTTTCCAGTAGACCCTCAATGTCCTCACCAACCCTTTCAAAGTGGACCCCCACCACTGGAAGTGGAAAGAGGGTGGCCTTTGGATGGCCACCTGTCTTGCCACTTGCTTGACAGGTGACACAGGAGCTACAAAACTCCCTTAGTTTCTGGGACATGTTGGGCCAATAGAAATAGTTCACTAATCTGTCCCATGTCTTGGTTTGTCCGAAATGCCAGCTAGGGGGATGTCATGGGCCAAAGTGAGGATAAACTCTCAAAACTCCTGAGGCATTACCACTCTCCTAGTGGCGCCAGGTTTGGGATCTCTTGTCTCAGTATAAAGGAGTCCATCCTCCCAATAGACCCTGTGGGAGCCACTGACATCTCCTTTTTCCTGTTCAGCAGCTTGCTGTCTCAGGCCTTCAAGAGTGGGACAAGTCTTTTGTCCATGGCACAGCTGTTCCCTCGAGGGTCCCCCGGGGCCCAAGAGCTCTACCTGGTAAGGCTCCAGCTCCATTGACTCAGTTCCATCAAGGGATAGGACATTTTCCTGGGAACAGAGGTCCTGTTTCTTTTTGCTGTACATAGGCTGGTCCTCCAGTCCTCTTACCTTTTCTCTTGGAAGGTTGGCCCATTATTCCAGGCTCCAACACTTCTTTTTCACCCTGTGCTCTGCTCTGTGCTCTTGTTTTTACACACACCAGTTCAGGGATACCCAGCATTACTGCATGGGTTTTGAGTTCTACCTCAGCCCATGCTGAGGACTCCAAATCATTACCTAGCAAACATTCTACTGGGATTGCAGAAGAGACCACTACCTGCTTCAGGCCAGTAACCCCTCCCCATTCTAAAGACATTCTTACCATGGGATGGACCTTAGTTTCTTTGTCAGCTTTGGTGACTGGATATGTTTGTCCAGCCAAATACTGTCCTTGGGAAACCAGTTTGTCTGTCACCATGGTGACACTGGCACCTGTATCCCTCAGGGCTTTTACCTTTGTCCCATTTATCAAGAGCTGCTGCCTGTATTTTTGCATGTTAGGTGGCCAGGCAGGTAGTGTGGCTATATCCAACCCACCCTCAGAGACTAAAGTAGCTTCAGTATGAACCCTGATTTGCTCTGGGCACACTGTTAATCCCACTTGGAGACTGGCTATTCCAGTTCTAACCGGAGTAGAAGTTGTGGGACTTTTCTTGGGACAGGCCTTGTCTCCAGTTTGGTGTCCATGCTGTTTACAGATGTGACACCAGGCCTTCTTGGGATCAAAGTTTTTACCCTTATACCCATTTGTGGACTGTGAAGTGGCTTGGGCCTACCCTCCTGAGCAGGCTTTTGGGGCCCTTGAGAAGACTCTTTAGTTTTGTCCTTGGATGTCTCACCACCCTCCCCTGTGGAGGCTTTGTGACCCCTTTCTTTTGATCACCCCCTGTGGAAGTTTCGGTCACCCTTGTCTTGACCCAGTGGTCTGCCTTCTTTCCCAATTATTGGGGTTAAATTGGACCTAGGTCTACCAGATTTTGATGCAACTTGTCATTGAAGCAGTTACTTAAAAGATGTTCTTTCATAAATAAATTATACAGCCCATCATAGTCATGCACTCCACTGCCAGTTATCCAACCATCTAGTGTTTTGACTGAGTAGTCAACAAAATCAACCCAGGACTGGCTCGAGGTTTTGTGAGCCCCACAGAACCTAATTCTGTACTCCTCAGTTGAGAATCCAAAGCCCTCAATCAGGGTAGCCTTCATGCGGTCATAGGATTCTGCATCCTTACCAGAGAGTGTGAGGAGTCTAACCCTAAACTTACCAGTAAACAGTTCCCAAAGGAGAGCTCCCCAGTGAGATCTGTTTAGTTTTCTGGTTGCACAAGCCCTCTCATCAAAGGATGTGAACCATTTGGTGATATCATCACCTTCTTTATATTTTGAAACAATCCATTTGGAGATCTTTAGGATGCCAGTATTCTCTCTGACTCTATTTATGTTGCTGCCACCATTATGAACCCATTTCTGTTCTCTCCCTTTCTATAGCTAGGAGCTGTTTCTCCAAAGCTAATCTTTTGGTCATCCTTGCTAAAAGGATGTCCTCCTCTTTGAGGCTGTCCTCAATGTTCCCAGAGGGACTGGATTCCCCTGTGGAAGGACCAGAATCTCTGAGTCTGATTTGTGGAGACAGGGGTCTTGGAACCCTGGTCTCCCTAGTTAGGGTAGGAAGGGGGAGTTCTACCTCCTGATCCCCAACTTCTTTCTCATCTGAGGGGAGGTCTTCCTGAGCGGGAAAAAATAGTAAAAATTCAAAAATCAATTTTCTAATGACAATTTTGGAATTTAGTCGAGTGATCAGGTATTGGCTGAGTAGTCCAGCAAATGCAAAGTCTTGAACCCCACCACTGATCCACCAATGTATCTTTTTTCTTCCAGTAGGATGCTGGGACCATCTTTGCTGCCCCCAGTGCCAGCCAAAGGATAGATCGATCACCCTGTGCTTGATGTTGCAGTTCGGGAGTGCGCATACCCAATAGAACATGTGCTGGTGATGCCGGAATAGGATAGCCCAAAATCTATTTTAGATGTGACAGAATTTCATTTTAGTATGGCTGAATAACGTGACAATCCCACCAGATTTGCCTAAAATCTTTCAACATCCCACATCCCCGCCAGCACCTATCCGAGACCTGAGGAAAGAGTTTTTTTAAGTTTCTCTGGGTAAAGAGATACCAGTTATAAAGAAGTTTATAATGAGCTTCCCTAATACCCATGGAGTGGTTATATTTGACTATATCTTGGAACAGGCGGGACCAAAGTCCCTCCTCCACTGGAGAGTCCAGCGTCCGCTCCCAAAACTCCAAATGACAAGGAGTATAAGTACTTTGTGCTGATAGCAATAATCTGCATAGTGTGGATATGCTGCCCCGAGCCAGCCCCCCCTGCTGAACTAATCTCTCAATAGGAAGAAGCTCCCTAACGGCCGCCGCTCTCATATGAGGTTGAGTAACCCAATGGAGTAATTGATTATAATGAAAGCGCTCAGAGATGGGTAGATGAAAATCCCTACAGCAATTTTCAAAGATACGTACCTGGTCCCCATGAAAAAGATCAGTAATTGTTAGACACCCCCCCCTCTCCACTTGGTCCTGGTGTGGCTCCTGGGGGGAAGGTCGCGTTATAATGAATTGGGGTATGTGGTGAGGGGAAGGTCGTGAGTTGGAGGGTGCTTGTCACCGTGTCCCACACCTTAAGAGTAGTAGCTGTGGGAGTGCTAAGATAAGCATTGTTCAGGCGGTCAACCCTAGGTTTCCACAACCCATCCCACAATGTCCGCCCCGTCACTGCCCTATCCATCAGCTTATCTGATTCTCGAAGGGACCACTTCACAATAACCCAGAGCTGTGCTGCTCTATAGTATAGAAGAGGTTCCGGGAGAGTCAACCCACCCTTATCACTGGGGCGCATAAGCAATTTGTTGGAGAGCCGGGCTCTTGTGTTCTGGCAAATAAACTGAGTACATACCCTACACAGCTCGGTGAAGCAATCTTGGGGAATGTCAATGGGCAGGCTTTGGAACAAATTTAACAACCGCGGAAGGACCGTCATTTTAATAGTATTAATGTGGCCTAACCAAGAGTGCCAAAGTATGGACCATCTCTTAAAATCAGTTCGCAATGTCTTAAGGACAATTTGCCTTAAATAGGTCGGTCACCCTAGGGGTGAACCGAACTCCCAGGTATAAAATTTCTTTTTTAGCCAGGGCGAATGGAGAAGTGGAGGCCACCACACTCATTTCTGCAGAAGGGACCGTTAGATTGAGGATATAGGATTTCCCTTTATTCACTTTGAAGTCTGCTGCCTGCTCAAAGAGACTCAACTCCAAAACAGCCCAAAGGGTTTTGCGTGGATGAGTGATAAAAAGCAGAATATCATCATCAAACAATGAAATCTTGTGCTGATCGGAGCCGAATTGAATGCCCTCAACATTCGGATCTGCCCTTATCCGGGCCACTAATGGCTCCACGCTTAGTGCAAAAAGCAGGGGAGAAAGAGGACATCCCTGCGTGGATCCCCTGGATAAGTCAAAAAAATCCGATATCACCACATTAACACATATCCGTGACCGGGTGCCTGAGTAGTTGCTCATCACTATAGCTATGAACTGGTCCCCAAACCCAAAGCGCCGGAGGGTTGCCACCAAAAAGGACCATTCCACCTGGTCGAAAGCTTTCTCTGCATCTAGTGCTAATAGCAGAGCTGGGACCTGCTTCTTCCCCACCTTTTCCATCAGATGGATGACCCTTCTAAGATTATCATGGGTTTACCAACCTTTTATAAAACCAGATTGATCCGGATGAACCAAATCCGGCAACACCCCTTCCAGTCTCTGTGCCAGGATTTTGGTGTACAGCTAAGCGTCAAGATTGAGCAGGGCAATGGGCCGATAGGAAGCACAGAGCTGAGGATCCTTCCCCTCCTTGGGAATAAGTGAGATCAGGGGGTAGGGGAGAGTGTGTGCTCGGATTGTATGAAATTGAACAGTGCAGCTAAGTGTGGGACAAGCTCGACCCCAAAGGTCCTGTAGAAATGCGCAGTGAAACCATCAGGACCCGGGGCTTTGTGCAGAGGAAGGGAGTTGATGGCCTCCTGTACTTCATCTAAAGTGAATGGGGCCTCTAAAAACTCACTGGTATCCCTGGAGACCTGCAGAAGCTGAATGTGGCGTAAATAGCTCTCCTGGGCGGCAACACTCGGGTTATCCGTGGTATACAAGCGAGTATAAAATTTCCTGAAAGCACACGCTTTCTCCTCTTCCGAATGGTACTCCCCAGAATCATCCCACACTTGCGCAATGTAACTCTCGGATTGATTAACCCGCAATTGCCTAGCCAAGAGAGAGACAATTTTGTTCTCCCCCATCATAATGGGACCTCTGGAGTCGTAATAGTGCCACCTCTGCCCTATTCATATAGATAGACTGCAGTTTGCCCCTTATGGAGGTTACCTTCCTCTGATTCTGCCAAGTAGGGGAGAGCTTGTGTACCCATTCAGCCTCCTGCAATGCCTTCTCCAAACCTAGTCGCTCTTCAGCCTTTAACCAATGAGGTCGCTAAAGAGATACATGTGCCCCGGATGACAGCTTTGAACGTGTCCCAAGTAGTAGTGAGAGGGGTATCCCCTGGGTGATTATTCTGAAAGAACTCCCTGATAGCTCTCCTCAGCGTATCTCGAGTCGTAGGGTCTCTAGTTAGCACTTGTGGAAAATACCAGTGCCCCCTCCGAGATTTCAGGAGGGTCCACTCTAAACTCACCTCCACCGACGCGTGGTCGGAGATGATTATTAGGTGGATAGTGTCCATTTGGAGAAGCTGCCGCAGGGGCTTGCCTATGAAAATATAATCGATCCGTGAATAGGACCTGTATGAGTGGGAGAAAAAAGTATAGTCTTTTACGGTGGGTTGATACGCACGCCAAGAGTCAAGAAGCCCCAATCTGTGAAATGCCATTTTGACGGATTTGGTAAAGACACTAGTAAGCGGTCGCTGAGGGTGTGTCGTGTCCTGAGCGGTATCCCAAATCAGGTTAAAGTCTCCCAAGAGCACTATCTCACCCTCTGCAAATCCCCCCAACACATCCAGATAGTGCAAGAGAAATTGTGATTGGCCACTATTAGGCGCATAGAGTGTGGCTATCATACCAACCTGTCCACCCAAGGATCCCTTGACCAACATAAATCTGCCCTCCTTAGCTAAATGCGACACCGAAGGCTGAAAATGCATGGATTTATGACACAGCAAGGGTACTCCACAGTGTTTTGTTGTCACAGACACAGTGTAGATCTACGGGTAGTATTTATGCTGCAGTCGAGGGCCGTCACCTTTCTTGAGATGTGTTTCCTGCAATGCCACTATATTGTATTGGTGATCAAAGAATTTCCGCAGATGTGACCGCTTATTAGGTGAATTCAACCCCTTAACATTCCATATTAAAAAGTGTTCCATCATACCAAAGTGGCTTGGAGGTGGTCGCCCATGAGTACTTCTGACCGAGTGCGTCTTCCTGAGCCCCCAGTGCCCCCACCCCCTCCCTTGCCCCTTGTCCTTCCCCTTCCCCCTCCCCCCAACTGTTTTTCCATAAGAAATAGGGACAAAAAACAGTAATCAAACAACAAAATTAATAACCCAAAACATAACATCATAACGACTATAAGTCTTCCACATGGCAACAGAAAACTCTGAGTAGTCTTCATGGTCTGGAGGAGGTAGCCATCCATCTCCACCCCCTTAAAGACCCCTAACAGAAGCACATATAGTGTCTGGTGCAAAGACTTCCTTCATTGCCCTTGGAGGAGTGATTAGAGAACTATCTCAGAAGCGTTCCAGCCACCAGGAGATCGCCAGTCCATCCAGTGCCACCACGCTCTCCCCCGGAAGAAGAATCCAACATAGCCCTTCTCAAAAAGCCTTCATCTCCGCCCCCAGAGCCCCCCCCGCAGGCGGCTGAGAAGTTCACAAACTACTCCTTTGGGACCTTCCTCCCCCTACGCGGCAATCTCTAATGGTCTCCACCAGGAGACACAACAGGTTCCTCCTGATGTCGCGACTCCCCCTGTCTCGCAAGACCATTGTTCACACTTTGTGTTAGAAGTCGCCAACAAGCCTTGACTACGACAAAAGTGATTTTTTTGTCAAAATGGCGCTGGATGGACCCAGGAGGGACCTGGGGGCCTCAGTTCTGTGTGATGAGGAAGAGGGGGCTCTCAGCACTTTGGAGAGCCCTCAGGATGCCAGCCAGCACCCCCAGGAGTCGCAGGGTCCAGGTTCAAAGGAGGTGAAAAACACAGTTGATGCAGCACAACAAAAGAAGGTCCCACGCCGCTGGAGAACAACTTAGCGAGTTGAGCATCGCAGGATCGAGTGCTGGGGACCTGGGCCAGGCTGTGCATGAAGGAATTTTGCAAAGAGTGGCCAGAGGTCTCAGGAGGCCAAGAAGACACAGTACACAGGGGTACCGTCGTTCTCGGGGAAGGCAAGGCCTTACCTCCTCCAAATTGCGTCAGCAGGACCTCAGGACAGTCTGTGTCGATGATGTCCAACCTCTGTGTCCTTAGGAGCACTCTCGTCATTGTGAGAGGAGTCCCAGGGTACAGGTCGTCTTGGAAGGTGCCTGCTTGGAGCAGGGAAGTGATTCCGTCACTCCACGGGAGATTTCTTTGGTTCTTCTGAATGATGAAGACAGGGAGTCCCTTGAGTGTGCACACCGTGGAAATTGTTGCAGTTGCTGACTTGGAGCTCAGGTTGCTGAAGAAAAGTGTCTGTTGTAGACACTTTGTTGCAGTTACAGCATTTCTTGGAGCAGGCTGCGGTTGATCCGAGGTCAGAAGAGTCTGAAGTTGTTTCAGAGGATTCCTGAAGGAAACTTGCAAGCAGAATCTGAAGAGAACCCACAGGAGAGACCTTAAATAGCCCTGAGAGGAGGATTGGCTACCTTATCAGCTAAGGACCTATCAGGGGGGTCTCTGACATCACCTGCTGGCACTGGCCACTCAGAGCCCTCCAGAGTGCCCCCAAACCTTGCAAAGCAAGATGGCTGAAGTCTGGGACACACTGGAGGAGCTCTGGGCACCACCCC
Organism: Pleurodeles waltl; assembly: GCF_031143425.1. Lineage (NCBI taxonomy): Eukaryota > Metazoa > Chordata > Amphibia > Caudata > Salamandridae > Pleurodeles > Pleurodeles waltl. Next base: position 1,323,411,790 of record NC_090444.1, read on the forward strand.
TTTCCTTTGTCCGTTTTCCCGCCAGAGCAGGGGAGAAGGGGTCCCTGAACCGGTGTAGACTGGTTTATGCAAGGAAGGCACCATCTGTGCCCTTCAAAGCATTTCCAGAGGCTGGGGGGTTACCGTTCCCCAGTCTGTAACACCTATTTCCAAAGGGAGAGGGTGTAACACCCTGCTCTCAGAGGAAATTCTTTGTTCTGCCTTCCCGGGACTGGGATGCCCAGACACCAGGAGGGCAGAACCCTGTCTGTGAGGTGGCAGCAGCTGTAGCAGCAGTGCAAGCCTCAGAGAGCTGGTTTGGCAGTACTTGGGGATCCATGGTGGAGCCCCCAGGATGCATGGAATCGGCTCCCCAATACCAGATTTGTAATGGGGGGGGCACTTCCATGATCTTAGGCATGTTACATGGCCATATTCAGAGTTACCATTGTGAAGCTACATATAGGTATTGACCTATATGTAGTTCACACGTGTAATGGCGTCCCTGCACTCACAAAGTCCACGGAAATGGCCCTGAACTATGTGGGGGCACCTTTGCTATTGCAAGGGTGCCCTCACACTTAGTAACTTTTCACCTAACTTTCAGCAAGTGAAGGTTAGAGATATAGGTGACTTATAAGTTACTTAAGTGCAGTGAAAATGGCTGAGAAATAACGTTTGCGTTATTTCACATAGGCTGCAATGGCAGGCCTGTGCAGTGGTTCATCTGAGCTCCCTATGGATGGCAAAATAAATGCTGCAGCCCATATGGATCTCCTGGAACCCCAATGCCCTGGGTACCTAGGTACCATATACCAGGAACATATAAGGGGGGGTCCAGTATGCCAATTGAAATTGGTAAATGAAGTCACTAGCCTACAGTGACACATTTAAAAGCAGAGAGAGCATAAGCACTGAGGTTCTGATTAGCAGAGCCTCAGTGACACAGTTAGGCACTACACAGGCATACACATTAGGCCACAAACTATGAGCACTGGGATCCTGGCTAGCAGGGTCCCAGTGAGACAGGCAAAACATACTGACGTATAGGTTTTTATCTATGAGCACTGTGTTCCTGGTTAGCAGGATCCCAGTGACACAGTAAAAACACACTGACACACACTCACAAACAGGCCACATGTGGGGGTAACCATGCTATAAAGAGACTACTTTCTCACAATGGTTATTTTCCCCTTTCTGATATACTTTTAATTTTCACTACAAGATCTCCTTTTTCATTCTATCATCTGTAGTCTTTCTCATTCCCCCATTGTAGGAAGCTGGCTCTGTATATACTATATCAAAATGAGATATATTGTGCACAGAGTCCAGGGGTTCCACAAGAGACTTGACAGAGTCAATAATAGATCATTCTAATGCTCTATTTGTGTTAGTGTGGTCGAGCAGTTAGGCTTATCAGAGGATAGTGTTAAGCATTTGTTGTACACACACAAGCAATAAGTGAAAACACACACTCAATTACTTAACTCCAGGCCAATAGGTTTTTATATAGAAAAATATTATTTTGTTAATTTATTTTTAGAACCACAAGATTAATTTAGCGGGTAAGTACGTTAAATGAAAGGTACTTTGCATAGTAATAGTTGAGACTTTGAAGAGATCCAATATTGTACACAGTTTTCATTAAAATGGTAAAAAGCTATTTTAAAACTGGACGCTGCAATTTTCAACAGCTCCTGGGGGGAGGTAAGTACAGTACAGTTTCAGATGTAAATACCACACTTACGGGTTCAATCTCCGGAGTATAGGTAGTCCACCGTTGGGGGTTCAAGGCAACCCCAAACACCCAGCACCAGCAGCACCGGTCAGGGGCAGAGGTCAAACAGGAGACAAAATAACGTGGGCGCTTATGGAGACAGAGGGTACTCCGGTTCCAGTCTGCTTGCAGGTAAGTCCCCGCCTTGTCAGAGGGCAGACCAGGGGGGTTTGAAGGAGTACTGGAGGGGCCCCAAGAAGTCACAAAAACCACACCCTCAGTGGCATGGGGGTGGCCAGGTGCAGTATGCAAACAGGGCGTCGGGTTCTCAATAGAACTCTATGGAGGGACACAGGGGTCACTTAGGCGCTGCAGGCAGCGCACAGGGGGGGCCTCAAAAGGCAAGCCACTGACTGAGCAAGGGTAAAGGCTGCCTGCTGGTCGTTGCTGCACCGGTGGTCGGTTTCTCACAGGCCTGGGCGCTGCAGGTGCAGTGCTTCTCCAGGCGTCGGATATCTTCGTCCCAGCCAGTCGTGGTCAGGGGGTTCCTCAGGATTTCCTCTGCATGCGTCATCGTGGGGATGCAGAGGGGTCAGCCCAGGATGGACACGTCATCTGAGTCACTTGGGGGTCCTCTTTGGATAGTTGGTTTCTCTGGACACAGGCCGGGGGCGTCAGGTGTAGAGTAGTGGGGACTCCCACTTCTGGAGTGAGGTGGGAGTCCCTTGAAAGATGGATGTCTTTTTTTCTAGTTGGGCAGAGCCGCTGCCCACAGGAGTTCTTGGTCCCGGTGATGCAGGCAGTCCCCTGGAGGCTTTTCACAGGTCACTGGTCCTGTAGAACGAGTCGCTTTTCGGTTGCAGGGTCTTTGAAGCAGGAGACAGGCAGGTAGGGCAGGGGCCAAGTCAGTTGTTGTCTCCTTTTCTTCTCTGCAGGGTTTTCAGCTCAGCAGTTCTTCTTCTTCTTGTGAGGTCATCAGGAATCTGAAGGGCTGGGTTCAGGGTCACCCCTAAATACTAAATTTAGGGGGGTGTTAGGGTTAGAGGCCAGTAGCCAATGGCTCCTGTCTCTTAGGATAGCTACACCCTCCTTGTGACCACCCCCTCTGGGGAGGGGAGCACATCCCTATCCCTATTGGTCCTAATCCTCCAAAGCAAGATGGAGGATTTCTCAAGGAGGGGGTCACTTCAGCTCTGGTCATCTTAGGGGTGGACCTGGCTGAGGGGGTGACTCCTCCTTGTTTTTCTCATTATCCCTCCGGACTTGCTGACAAAGTGGGGGCTCGCTTGTGGGTGGGCTTTTCTACTAGCTAGAGTGCCCTGGGGCATTGTAACACCAGGCAAGAGCCTTTGAGGCTCACCGCCAGGTGAAGCAGTTCCTGCAGGGGGAGGTGTGAAGCACCTCCACCCAGGACAGGCTTTGTTTCTGACCACAGAGTGCACAAAGGCACTCACCCCAAGTGGTCAGAAACTTGTCTGGAAGTGGCAGGCTGGCACAGACCGGTCAGCCTTGCACTAGCAGTTGGGCTAACATACAGGGGACATCTCTAAGATGCCATCTGTGTGCATTTCTCAATAAATCCCACACTGGCCTCAGTGTGGGTATATTGTGCTGAGAAGTTTGATACCAAACTTCCCAGTATTCAGTGTAGCCATTATGGTGCTGTGGAGTTCGTAATGACAAACTCCTAGACCATATACTCAGTATGGCTACCCTGCACTTTCAATGTCTAAGAATTGACTTGGACACTGTAGGGGCATAGTGCTCATGCCGCTATGTCCTCACCTGTGGTATAGTGCACCATGCCTTAGAGCTGTAAGCCCTGCTAGAGGGGTGACTTACCTATGCCACAGGCAGTGGTCTGTGGGCATGGCACTCTGACGGGAGTGCCATGTCGACTTTGTCTTTTCTCCCCACCAGCACACACAAGCTGCAAAGCAGTGTGCATGCACTGAGTGAGGGGTCTTTGAGGGTGGCATAATACATGCTGCAGCCCTTAGGGACCTTTCCTGGCCACAGAGCCCTTGGTACCAGTGGTTCCTTTTACAAGGGACATAACTGTGTGCCAGGGTTGTGCTGGGGCCTGGTTAGCAGGGTCCCAGCACACTTCCAATCAAAGCTGGCATCAAAACTAGGCAAAAATTGGGGGGTGACCATGCCAACAGTGGCATTTTCCTACACAACCCCCCCACCAAACGAAAGAGGTTGAGACTAACCTTTCCCAAGAGAGTCTTCATTGTCTAAGTGGAAGAACCTGGAAAGGCCATCTGCATTGGCATGGGCAGTCCCATGTCTGTGTTCCACTACAAAGTCCATTCCCTGTAGGGATACGGACCACCTCAAAAGTTTAGGGTTCTCTCCTTTCATTTGCATGAGCCATCTGAGAGGTCTGCGGTCAGTTTGAACTATAAATTGAGTACCAAACAAGTATGGTCTCAACCTTTTCAGTGACCAAACCACTGCAAAGGCGTCCATCTCAATGGCACTCCAACGCTGCTCCCTGGCGAGTAACCTCCTGCTAATGAATGCAACAGGCTGGTCAAGGCCATCAACATTGGTTTGGGATAGAACTGCTCCTAGTCCATGTTCAGAGGCATCTGTCTGCACAATGAATTGCTTAGAATAATCTGGAGCTTTTAGAACTGGTGCTGAGCACACCGCTTCTTTTAGGGTGTCAAAGGCCTTTTGACAGTCTAAGATCCAGTTTACTTTCTTGGGCATTTTCTTGCAGGTAAGTTCTGTGAGGGGAGTCACTATGGATCCATATGCCTTTACAAACCTCCTGTAGTTTCAAGCCAAGGAATGCCCTGACTTGAGTCTGGGTTTTTGGAGCTTCCCAGTCCAGAGTTGTCTGGATCTTGTGTTGTAAAGGTTGCACTTGGCCTCCACCTACAAGGTGGCCCAAGTATACAACTGTTCCCTGCCCTATCTAGAATTTGGATGCCTTGATAGAGAGGCCTGCTGCTTGCAGGACCTGCAAAACCTTCTCCAGGTGGACCAGGTGATCCTGCCAGTTGGAGCTAAAGACAGAAATATCATCTAGATATGCTGCACTAAAGGACTCCAAGCCAGCAAGGACTTGATTTGCCATCCTTTTGAAGGTGACAGGGGCATTCTTTAAGCCAAAGGGCATAACAGTAAACTGATAATGCCCATCAGGTGTTGAGAATGCTGTTTTCTCTTTTGCTCCAGATGCCATCCTAATTTGCTTGTACCCTGCAGTTAAGTCAAAGGTACTCAGAAATGTGGCTGTACCTAACTTGTCAATCGGCTCATCTGCTCTGGGTATGGGGTGGGCATCTGTCTTGGTGAAAGAATTGAGTCCTCTGTAGTCCACACAACACCTAATTTCTCTCTTTCCATCTTTGGTATGAGGTTTGGGGACCTGGGAGCCACAGGTTCCAGAACCCATACTATCTGTCCTGGTTGGAATTCAACCATTGCAGCCTTTGGTCATACCACAACTTCTGCAGTTGTTTGCTGGCCTCAAGGTTTTTGGATGCCTTTTCCATGTACCCAGCCATCCTTGAGCCGAGCCAAGCAGATAGTTCACCACATCTTGTTTAGCCTCATGGAGAGGTCTCACCCAGCCTTTTTACAAGTGCTTGTGGTCCCCTTACAGGATGGCCAAATAGAAGCCCAAAGAGGGAAAACCCTGCTCCCTACTGTGGCACCTCTGTGTAGGCGAAAAGGAGGCATGGCAGGAGGACATCCCATCTCCTTTTTAGTTTTTCAGGGAGCCCCATAATCATGACCTTCAATGTCTTGTTAAACCTTTCAACAAAGCCACTGGTTTGTGGATGATAAGGTGTGGTGAACTTATAAGTCACCCCACACTCATTCCACTTGTGTTTGAGGTGAGCTGACATGAAGTTGGTACCTCTGCCAGAAACCACCTCCTTAGGGAGACCCACTCTGTTAAAGATACCAATTAGGGCCTTGGCTACTGCAGGGGCAGTAGATGACCTAAGGGGAATTGCTTCAGGGTATCTGGTAGCATGATCCACTACTGCCAGTATATATTGGTTCCCTGAGGCTGTGGGAGTTTCCAGTAGACCCTCAATGTCCACACCAACCCTTTCAAAGTGGACCCCCACCACTGGAAGTGGAAAGAGGGTGGCCTTTGGATGGCCACCTGTCTTGCCACTTGCTTGACAGGTGACACAGGAGCTACAAAACTCCCTTAGTTTCTGGGACATGTTGGGCCAATAGAAATAGTTCACTAATCTGTCCCATGTCTTGGTTTGTCCGAAATGCCAGCTAGGGGGATGTCATGGGCCAAAGTGAGGATAAACTCTCAAAACTCCTGAGGCACTACCACTCTCCTAGTGGCGCCAGGTTTGGGATCTCTTGTCTCAGTATAAAGGAGTCCATCCTCCCAATAGACCCTGTGGGAGCCACTGACATCTCCTTTTTCCTGTTCAGCAGCTTGCTGTCTCAGGCCTTCAAGAGTGGGACAAGTCTTTTGTCCATGGCACAGCTGTTCCCTCGAGGGTCCCCCTGGGCCCAAGAGCTCTACCTGGTAAGGCTCCAGCTCCATTGACTCAGTTCCATCAAGGGATAGGACATTTTCCTGGGAACAGAGGTCCTGTTTCTTTTTGCTGTACATAGGCTGGTCCTCCAGTCCTCTTACCTTTTCTCTTGGAAGGTTGGCCCATTATTCCAGGCTCCAACACTTCTTTTTCACCCTGTGCTCTGCTCTGTGCTCTTGTTTTTACACACACCAGTTCAGGGATACCCAGCATTACTGCATGGGTTTTGAGTTCTACCTCAGCCCATGCTGAGGACTCCAAATCATTACCTAGCAAACATTCTACTGGGATTGCAGAAGAGACCACTACCTGCTTCAGGCCAGTAACCCCTCCCCATTCTAAAGACATTATTACCATGGGATGGACCTTAGTTTCTTTGTCAGCTTTGGTGACTGGATATGTTTGTCCAGCCAAATACTGTCCTTGGGAAACCAGTTTGTCTGTCACCATGGTGACACTGGCACCTGTATCCCTCAGGGCTTTTACCTTTGTCCCATTTATCAAGAGCTGCTGCCTGTATTTTTGCATGTTAGGTGGCCAGGCAGGTAGTGTGGCTATATCCAACCCACCCTCAGAGACTAAAGTAGCTTCAGTATGAACCCTGATTTGCTCTGGGCACACTGTTAATCCCACTTGGAGACTGGCTATTCCAGTTCTAACCGGAGTAGAAGTTGTGGGACTTTTCTTGGGACAGGCCTTGTCTCCAGTTTGGTGTCCATGCTGTTTACAGATGTGACACCAGGCCTTCTTGGGATCAAAGTTTTTACCCTTACACCCATTTGTGGACTGTGAAGTGGCTTGGGCCTACCCTCCTGAGCAGGCTTTTGGGGCCCTTGAGAAGACTCTTTAGTTTTGTCCTTGGATGTCTCACCACCCTCCCCTGTGGAGGCTTTGTGACCCCTTTCTTTTGGTCACCCCCTGTGGAAGTTTCGGTCACCCTTGTCTTGACCCAGTGGTCTGCCTTCTTTCCCAATTATTGGGGTTAAATTGGACCTAGGTCTACCAGATTTTGATGCAACTTGTCATTGAAGCAGTTACTTAAAAGATTTTCTTTCATAAATAAATTATACAGCCCATCATAGTCATGCACTCCACTGCCAGTTATCCAACCATCTAGTGTTTTGACTGAGTAGTCAACAAAATCAACCCAGGACTGGCTCGAGGTTTTGTGAGCCCCACAGAACCTAATTCTGTACTCCTCAGTTGAGAATCCAAAGCCCTCAATCAGGGTAGCCTTCATGCGGTCATAGGATTCTGCATCCTTACCAGAGAGTGTGAGGAGTCTAACCCTAAACTTACCAGTAAACAGTTCCCAAAGGAGAGCTCCCCAGTGAGATCTGTTTAGTTTTCTGGTTGCACAAGCCCTCTCATCAAAGGATGTGAACCATTTGGTGATATCATCACCTTCTTGATATTTTGAAACAATCCATTTGGAGATCTTTAGGATGCCAGTATTCTCTCTGACTCTATTTATGTTGCTGCTACCATTATGAACCCATTTCTGTTCTCTCCCTTTCTATAGCTAGGAGCTGTTTCTCCAAAGCTAATCTTTTGGTCATCCTTGCTAAAAGGATGTCCTCCTCTTTGAGGCTGTCCTCAATGTTCCCAGAGGGACTGGATTCCCCTGTGGAAGGACCAGAATCTCTGAGTCTGATTTGTGGAGACAGGGGTCTTGGAACCCTGGTCTCCCTAGTTAGGGTAGGAAGGGGGAGTTCTACCTCCTGATCCCCAACTTCTTTCTCATCTGAGGGGAGGTCTTCCTGAGCGGGAAAAAATAGTAAAAATTCAAAAATCAATTTTCTAATGACAATTTTGGAATTTAGTCGAGTGATCAGGTATTGGCTGAGTAGTCCAGCAAATGCAAAGTCTTGAACCCCACCACTGATCCACCAATGTATCTTTTTTCTTCCAGTAGGATGCTGGGACCATCTTTGCTGCCCCCAGTGCCAGCCAAAGGATAGATCGATCACCCTGTGCTTGATGTTGCAGTTCGGGAGTGCGCATACCCAATAGAACATGTGCTGGTGATGCCGGAATAGGATAGCCCAAAATCTATTTTAGATGTGACAGAATTTCATTTTAGTATGGCTGAATAACGTGACAATCCCACCAGATTTGCCTAAAATCTTTCAACATCCCACATCCCCGCCAGCACCTATCCGAGACCTGAGGAAAGAGTTTTTTAAAGTTTCTCTGGGTAAAGAGATACCAGTTATAAAGAAGTTTATAATGAGCTTCCCTAATACCCATGGAGTGGTTATATTTGACTATATCTTGGAACAGGCGGGACCAAAGTCCCTCCTCCACTGGAGAGTCCAGCGTCCGCTCCCAAAACTCCAAATGACAAGGAGTATAAGTACTTTGTGCTGATAGCAATAATCTGCATAGTGTGGATATGCTGCCCCGAGCCAGCCCCCCCTGCTGAACTAATCTCTCAATAGGAAAAAGCTCCCTAACGGCCGCCGCTCTCATATGAGGTTGAGTAACCCAATGGAGTAATTGATTATAATGAAAGCGCTCAGAGATGGGTAGATGAAAATCCCTACAGCAATTTTCAAAGGTACGTACCTGGTCCCCATGAAAAAGATCAGTAATTGTTAGACACCCCCCCCTCTCCACTTGGTCCTGGTGTGGCTCCTGGGGGGAAGGTCGCGTTATAATGAATTGGGGTATGTGGTGAGGGGAAGGTCGTGAGTTGGAGGGTGCTTGTCACCGTGTCCCACACCTTAAGAGTAGTAGCTGTGGGAGTGCTAAGATAAGCATTGTTCAGGCGGTCAACCCTAGGTTTCCACAACCCATCCCACAATGTCCGCCCCGTCACTGCCCTATCCATCAGCTTATCTGATTCTCAAAGGGACCACTTCACAATAACCCAGAGCTGTGCTGCTCTATAGTATAGAAGAGGTTCCGGGAGAGTCAACCCACCCTTATCACTGGGGCGCATAAGCAATTTGTTGGAGAGCCGGGCTCTTGTGTTCTGGCAAATAAACTGAGTACATACCCTACACAGCTCAGTGAAGCAATCTTGGGGAATGTCAATGGGCAGGCTTTGGAACAAATTTAACAACCGCGGAAGGACCGTCATTTTAATAGTATTAATGTGGCCTAACCAAGAGTGCCAAAGTATGGACCATCTCTTAAAATCAGTTCGCAATGTCTTAAGGACAATTTGCCTTAAATAGGTCGGTCACCCTAGGGGTGAACCGAACTCCCAGGTATAAAATTTCTTTTTTAGCCAGGGCGAATGGAGAAGTGGAGGCCACCACACTCATTTCTGCAGAAGGGACCGTTAGATTGAGGATATAGGATTTCCCTTTATTCACTTTGAAGTCTGCTGCCTGCTCAAAGAGACTCAACTCTAAAACAGCCCGAAGGGTTTTGCGTGGATGAGTGATAAAAAGCAGAATATCATCATCAAACAATGAAATCTTGTGCTGATCGGAGCCGAATTGAATGCCCTCAACATTCGGATCTGCCCTTATCCGGGCCACTAATGGCTCCACGCTTAGTGCAAAAAGCAGGGGAGAAAGAGGACATCCCTGCGTGGATCCCCTGGATAAGTCAAAAAAATCCGATATCACCACATTAACACATATCCGTGACCGGGTGCCTGAGTAGTTGCTCATCACTATAGCTATGAACTGGTCCCCAAACCCAAAGCGCCGGAGGGTTGCCACCAAAAAGGACCATTCCACCTGGTCGAAAGCTTTCTCTGCATCTAGTGCTAATAGCAAAGCTGGGACCTGCTTCTTCCCCACCTTTTCCATCAGATGGATGACCCTTCTAAGATTATCATGGGTTTACCAACCTTTTATAAAACCAGATTGATCCGGATGAACCAAATCCGGCAACACCCCTTCCAGTCTCTGTGCCAGGATTTTGGTGTACAACTAAGCGTCAAGATTGAGCAGGGCAATGGGCCGATAGGAAGCACAGAGCTGAGGATCCTTCCCATCCTTGGGAATAAGTGAGATCAGGGGGTAGGGGAGAGTGTGTGCTCGGATTGTATGAAATTGAACAGTGCAGCTAAGTGTGGGACAAGCTCGACCCCAAAGGTCCTGTAGAAATGCGCAGTGAAACCATCAGGACCCGGGGCTTTGTGCAGAGGAAGGGAGTTGATGGCCTCCTGTACTTCATCTAAAGTGAATGGGGCCTCTAAAAACTCACTGGTATCCCTGGAGACCTGCAGAAGCTGAATGTGGCGTAAATAGCTCTCCTGGGCGGCAACACTCGGGTTATCCGTGGTATACAAGCGAGTATAAAATTTCCTGAAAGCACACGCTTTCTCCTCTTCCGAATGGTACTCCCCAGAATCATCCCACACTTGCGCAATGTAACTCTCGGATTGATTAACCCGCAATTGCCTAGCCAAGAGAGAGACAATTTTGTTCTCCCCCATCATAATGGGACCTCTGGAGTCGTAATAGTGCCACCTCTGCCCTATTCATATAGATAGACTGCAGTTTGCCCCTTATGGAGGTTACCTTCCTCTGATTCTGCCAAGTAGGGGAGAGCTTGTGTACCCATTCAGCCTCCTGCAATGCCTTCTCCAAACCTAGTCGCTCTTCAGCCTTTAACCAATGAGGTCGCTAAAGAGATACATGTGCCCCGGATGACAGCTTTGAACGTGTCCCAAGTAGTAGTGAGAGGGGTATCCCCTGGGTGATTATTCTGAAAGAACTCCCTGATAGCTCTCCTCAGCGTATCTCGAGTCGTAGGGTCTCTAGTTAGCACTTGTGGAAAATACCAGTGCCCCCTCCGAGATTTCAGGAGGGTCCACTCTAAACTCACCTCCACCGACGCGTGGTCGGAGATGATTATTAGGTGGATAGTGTCCATTTGGAGAAGCTGCCGCAGGGGCTTGCCTATGAAAATATAATCGATCCGTGAATAGGACCTGTATGAGTGGGAGAAAAAAGTATAGTCTTTTACGGTGGGTTGATACGCACGCCAAGAGTCAAGAAGCCCCAATCTGTGAAATGCCATTTTGACGGATTTGGTAAAGACACTAGTAAGCGGTCGCTGAGGGTGTGTCGTGTCCTGAGCGGTATCCCAAATCAGGTTAAAGTCTCCCAAGAGCACTATCTCACCCTCTGCAAATCCCCCCAACACATCCAGATAGTGCAAGAGAAATTGTGATTGGCCACTATTAGGCGCATAGAGTGTGGCTATCATACCAACCTGTCCACCCAAGGATCCCTTGACCAACATAAATCTGCCCTCCTTAGCTAAATGCGACACCGAAGGCTGAAAATGCATGGATTTATGACACAGCAAGGGTACTCCACAGTGTTTTGTTGTCACAGACACAGTGTAGATCTGCGGGTAGTATTTATGCTGCAGTCGATGGCCGTCACCTTTCTTGAGATGTGTTTCCTGCAATGCCACTATATTGTATTGGTGATCAAAGAATTTCCGCAGATGTGACCGCTTATTAGGTGAATTCAACCCCTTAACATTCCATATTAAAAAGTGTTCCATCATACCAAAGTGGCTAGGAGGTGGTCGCCCATGAGTACTTCTGACCGAGTGCGTCTTCCTGAGCCCCCAGTGCCCCCACTCCCTCCCTTGCCCCTTGTCCTTCCCCTTCCCCCTCCCCCCAACTGTTTTTCCATAAGAAATAGGGACAAAAAACAGTAATCAAACAACAAAATTAATAACCCAAAACATAACATCATAACGACTATAAGTCTTCCACATGGCAACAGAAAACTCTGAGTAGTCTTCATGGTCTGGAGGAGGTAGCCATCCATCTCCACCCCCTTAAAGACCCCTAACAGAAGCACATATAGGGCCTGATTCTAACTTTGGAGGACGGTGTTAAACCGTCCCAAAAGTGGCGGATATACCACCTACCGTATTACGAGTTCCATAGGATATAATGGACTCGTAATACGGTAGGTGGTATATCCGCCACTTTTGGGACGGTTTAACACCGTCCTCCAAAGTTAGAATCAGGCCCATAGTGTCTGGTGCAAAGACTTCCTTCATTGCCCTTGGAGGAGTGATTAGAGAACTATCTCAGAAGCGTTCCAGCCACCAGGAGATCGCCAGTCCATCCAGTGCCACCACGCTCTCCCCCGGAAGAAGAATCCAACATAGCCCTTCTCAAAAAGCCTTCATCTCCGCCCCCAGAGCCCCCCCGCAGGCGGCTGAGAAGTTCACAAACTACTCCTTTGGGACCTTCCTCCCCCTACGCGGCAATCTCTAATGGTCTCCACCAGGAGACACAACAGGTTCCTCCCGATGTCGCGACTCCCCCTGTCTCGCAAGACCATTGTTCACACTTTGTGTTGGAAGTCGCCAACAAGCCTTGACTACGACAAAAGTGAATTTTTTGTCAAAATGGCGCTGGATGGACCCAGGAGGGGCCTGGGGGCCTCAGTTCTGTGTGATGAGGAAGAGGGGGCTCTCAGCACTTTGGAGAGCCCTCAGGATGCCAGCCAGCACCCCCAGGAGTCGCAGGGTCCAGGTTCAAAGGAGGTGAAAAACACAGTTGATGCAGCACAACAAAAGAAGGTCCCACGCCGCTGGAGAACAACTTAGCGAGTTGAGCATCGCAGGATCGAGTGCTGGGGACCTGGGCCAGGCTGTGCATGAAGGAATTTTGCAAAGAGTGGCCAGAGGTCTCAGGAGGCCAAGAAGACACAGTACACAGGGGTACCGTCGTTCTCGGGGAAGGCAAGGCCTTACCTCCTCCAAATTGCGTCAGCAGGACCTCAGGACAGTCTGTGTCGATGATGTCCAACCTCTGTGTCCTTAGGAGCACTCTCGTCATTGTGAGAGGAGTCCCAGGGTACAGGTCGTCTTGGAAGGTGCCTGCTTGGAGCAGGGAAGTGATTCCGTCACTCCACGGGAGATTTCTTTGGTTCTTCTGAATGATGAAGACAGGGAGTCCCTTGAGTGTGCACACCGTGGAAATTGTTGCAGTTGCTGACTTGGAGCTCAGGTTGCTGAAGAAAAGTGTCTGTTGTAGACACTTTGTTGCAGTTACAGCATTTCTTGGAGCAGGCTGCGGTTGATCCGAGGTCAGAAGAGTCTGAAGTTGTTTCAGAGGATTCCTGAAGGAAACTTGCAAGCAGAATCTGAAGAGAACCCACAGGAGAGACCTTAAATAGCCCTGAGAGGAGGATTGGCTACCTTATCAGCTAAGGACCTATCAGGGGGGTCTCTGACATCACCTGCTGGCACTGGCCACTCAGAGCCCTCCAGAGTGCCCCCAAACCTTGCAAAGCAAGATGGCTGAAGTCTGGGACACACTGGAGGAGCTCTGGGCACCACCCCTTTCCTTTGTCCGTTTTCCCGCCAGAGCAGGGGAGAAGGGGTCCCTGAACCGGTGTAGACTGGTTTATGCAAGGAAGGCACCATCTGTGCCCTTCAAAGCATTTCCAGAGGCTGGGGGGTTACCGTTCCCCAGTCTGTAACACCTATTTCCAAAGGGAGAGGGTGTAACACCCTCCTCTCAGAGGAAATTCTTTGTTCTGCCTTCCCGGGACTGGGATGCCCAGACACCAGGAGGGCAGAACCCTGTCTGTGAGGTGGCAGCAGCTGTAGCTGCAGTGCAAGCCTCAGAGAGCTGGTTTGGCAGTACTTGGGGATCCATGGTGGAGCCCCCAGGATGCATGGAATCGGCTCCCCAATACCAGATTTGTAATGGGGGGGGGCACTTCCATGATCTTAGGCATGTTACATGGCCATATTCAGAGTTACCATTGTGAAGCTACATATAGGTATTGACCTATATGTAGTTCACAAGTGTAATGGCGTCCCTGCACTCACAAAGTCCACGGAAATGGCCCTGAACTATGTGGGGGCACCTTTGCTATTGCAAGGGTGCCCTCACACTTAGTAACTTTTCACCTAACTTTCAGCAAGTGAAGGTTAGAGATATAGGTGACTTATAAGTTACTTAAGTGCAGTGAAAATGGCTGAGAAATAACGTTTGCGTTATTTCACATAGGCTGCAATGGCAGGCCTGTGCAATGGTTCATCTGAGCTCCCTATGGATGGCAAAATAAATGCTGCAGCCCATATGGATCTCCTGGAACCCCAATGCCCTGGGTACCTAGGTACCATATACCAGGGACATATAAGGGGGGGTCCAGTATGCCAATTGAAATTGGTAAATGAAGTCACTAGCCTACAGTGACACATTTAAAAGCAGAGAGAGCATAAGCACTGAGGTTCTGATTAGCAGAGCCTCAGTGACACAGTTAGGCACTACACAGGCATACACATTAGGCCACAAACTATGAGCACTGGGATCCTGGCTAGCAGGGTCCCAGTGAGACAGGCAAAACATACTGACGTATAGGTTTTTATCTATGAGCACTGTGTTCCTGGCTAGCAGGATCCCAGTGACACAGTAAAAACACACTGACACACACTCACAAACAGGCCACATGTGGGGGTAACCATGCTATAAAGAGACTACTTTCTCACAATGGTTATTTTCCCCTTTCTGATATACTTTTAATTTTCACTACAAGATCTCCTTTTTCATTCTATCATCTGTAGTCTTTCTCATTCCCCCATTGTAGGAAGCTGGCTCTGTATATACTATATCAAAATGAGATATATTGTGCACAGAGTCCAGGGGTTCCACAAGAGACTTGACAGAGTCAATAATAGATCATTCTAATGCTCTATTTGTGTTAGTGTGGTCGAGCAGTTAGGCTTATCAGAGGATAGTGTTAAGCATTTGTTGTACACACACAAGCAATAAGTGAAAACACACACTCAATTACTTAACTCCAGGCCAATAGGTTTTTATATAGAAAAATATTATTTTGTTAATTTATTTTTAGAACCACAAGATTAATTTAGCGGGTAAGTACGTTAAATGAAAGGTACTTTGCATAGTAATAGTTGAGACTTTGAAGAGATCCAATATTGTACACAGTTTTCATTAAAATGGCAAAAAGCTATTTTAAAACTGGACGCTGCAATTTTCAACAGCTCCTGGGGGGAGGTAAGTACAGTACAGTTTCAGATGTAAATACCACACTTACGGGTTCAATCTCCGGAGTATAGGTAGTCCACCGTTGGGGGTTCAAGGCAACCCCAAACACCCAGCACCAGCAGCACCGGTCAGGGGCAGAGGTCAAACAGGAGACAAAATAACGTGGGCGCTTATGGAGACAGAGGGTACTCCGGTTCCAGTCTGCTTGCAGGTAAGTCCCCGCCTTGTCAGAGGGCAGACCAGGGGGGTTTGAAGGAGTACTGGAGGGGCCCCAAGAAGTCACAAAAACCACACCCTCAGTGGCATGGGGGTGGCCAGGTGCAGTATGCAAACAGGGCGTCGGGTTCTCAATAGAACTCTATGGAGGGACACAGGGGTCACTTAGGCGCTGCAGGCAGCGCACAGGGGGGACCTCAAAAGGCAAGCCACTGACTGAGCAAGGGTAAAGGCTGCCTGCTGGTCGTTGCTGCACCGGTGGTCGGTTTCTCACAGGCCTGGGCGCTGCAGGTGCAGTGCTTCTCCAGGCGTCGGATATCTTCGTCCCAGCCAGTCGTGGTCAGGGGGTTCCTCAGGATTTCCTCTGCATGCGTCATCGTGGGGATGCAGAGGGGTCAGCCCAGGATGGACACGTCATCTGAGTCACTTGGGGGTCCTCTTTGGATAGTTGGTTTCTCTGGACACAGGCCGGGGGCGTCAGGTGTAGAGTAGTGGGGACTCCCACTTCTGGAGTGAGGTGGGAGTCCCTTGAAAGATGGATGTCTTTTTTTCTAGTTGGGCAGAGCCGCTGCCCACAGGAGTTCTTGGTCCCCGGTGATGCAGGCAGTCCCCTGGAGGCTTTTCACAGGTCACTGGTCCTGTAGAACGAGTCGCTTTTCGGTTGCAGGGTCTTTGAAGCAGGAGACAGGCAGGTAGGGCAGGGGCCAAGTCAGTTGTTGTCTCCTTTTCTTCTCTGCAGGGTTTTCAGCTCAGCAGTTCTTCTTCTTCTTGTGAGGTCATCAGGAATCTGAAGGGCTGGGTTCAGGGTCACCCCTAAATACTAAATTTAGGGGGGTGTTAGGGTTAGAGGCCAGTAGCCAATGGCTCCTGTCCCTTAGGATAGCTACACCCTCCTTGTGACCACCCCCTCTGGGGAGGGGAGCACATCCCTATCCCTATTGGTCCTAATCCTCCAAAGCAAGATGGAGGATTTCTCAAGGAGGGGGTCACTTCAGCTCTGGTCATCTTAGGGGTGGACCTGGCTGAGGGGGTGACTCCTCCTTGTTTTTCTCATTATCCCTCCGGACTTGCTGACAAAGTGGGGGCTCGCTTGTGGGTGGGCTTTTCTACTAGCTAGAGTGCCCTGGGGCATTGTAACACCAGGCGAGAGCCTTTGAGGCTCACCGCCAGGTGAAGCAGTTCCTGCAGGGGGAGGTGTGAAGCACCTCCACCCAGGACAGGCTTTGTTTCTGACCACAGAGTGCACAAAGGCACTCACCCCAAGTGGTCAGAAACTTGTCTGGAAGTGGCAGGCTGGCACAGACCGGTCAGCCTTGCACTAGCAGTTGGGCTAACATACAGGGGACATCTCTAAGATGCCATCTGTGTGCATTTCTCAATAAATCCCACACTGGCCTCAGTGTGGGTATATTGTGCTGAGAAGTTTGATACCAAACTTCCCAGTATTCAGTGTAGCCATTATGGTGCTGTGGAGTTCGTAATGACAAACTCCCAGACCATATACTCAGTATGGCTACCCTGCACTTTCAATGTCTAAGAATTGACTTGGACACTGTAGGGGCATAGTTCTCATGCCGCTATGTCCTCACCTGTGGTATAGTGCACCATGCCTTAGAGCTGTAAGCCCTGCTAGAGGGGTGACTTACCTATGCCACAGGCAGTGGTCTGTGGGCATGGCACTCTGACGGGAGTGCCATGTCGACTTTGTCTTTTCTCCCCACCAGCACACACAAGCTGCAAAGCAGTGTGCATGCACTGAGTGAGGGGTCCTTGAGGGTGGCATAATACATGCTGCAGCCCTTAGGGACCTTTCCTGGCCACAGAGCCCTTGGTACCAGTGGTTCCTTTTACAAGGGACATAACTGTGTGCCAGGGTTGTGCTGGGGCCTGGTTAGCAGGGTCCCAGCACACTTCCAATCAAAGCTGGCATCAAAACTAGGCAAAAATTGGGTGGTGACCATGCCAACAGTGGCATTTTCCTACACAACCCCCCCACCAAACGAAAGAGGTTGAGACTAACCTTTCCCAAGAGAGTCTTCATTGTCTAAGTGGAAGAACCTGGAAAGGCCATCTGCATTGGCATGGGCAGTCCCATGTCTGTGTTCCACTACAAAGTCCATTCCCTGTAGGGATACGGACCACCTCAAAAGTTTAGGGTTCTCTCCTTTCATTTGCATGAGCCATCTGAGAGGTCTGCGGTCAGTTTGAACTATAAATTGAGTACCAAACAAGTATGGTCTCAACCTTTTCAGTGACCAAACCACTGCAAAGGCGTCCATCTCAATGGCACTCCAACGCTGCTCCCTGGCGAGTAACCTCCTGCTAATGAATGCAACAGGCTGGTCAAAGCCATCAACATTGGTTTGGGATAGAACTGCTCCTAGTCCATGTTCAGAGGCATCTGTCTGCACAATGAATTGCTTAGAATAATCTGGAGCTTTTAGAACTGGTGCTGAGCACACCGCTTCTTTTAGGGTGTCAAAGGCCTTTTGACAGTCTAAGATCCAGTTTACTTTCTTGGGCATTTTCTTGCAGGTAAGTTCTGTGAGGGGAGTCACTATGGATCCATATGCCTTTACAAACCTCCTGTAGTTTCAAGCCAAGGAATGCCCTGACTTGAGTCTGGGTTTTTGGAGCTTCCCAGTCCAGAGTTGTCTGGATCTTGTGTTGTAAAGGTTGCACTTGGCCTCCACCTACAAGGTGGCCCAAGTATACAACTGTTCCCTGCCCTATCTAGCATTTGGATGCCTTGATAGAGAGGCCTGCTGCTTGCAGGACCTGCAAAACCTTCTCCAGGTGGACCAGGTGATCCTGCCAGTTGGAGCTAAAGACAGAAATATCATCTAGATATGCTGCACTAAAGGACTCCAAGCCAGCAAAGACTTGATTTGCCATCCTTTTGAAGGTGACAGGGGCATTCTTTAAGCCAAAGGGCATAACAGTAAACTGATAATGCCCATCAGGTGTTGAGAATGCTGTTTTCTCTTTTGCTCCAGATGCCATCCTAATTTGCTTGTACCCTGCAGTTAAGTCAAAGGTACTCAGAAATGTGGCTGTACCTAACTTGTCAATCGGCTCATCTGCTCTGGGTATGGGGTGGGCATCTGTCTTGGTGAAAGAATTGAGTCCTCTGTAGTCCACACAACACCTAATTTCTCTCTTTCCATCTTTGGTATGAGGTTTGGGGACCTGGGAGCCACAGGTTCCAGAACCCATACTATCTGTCCTGGTTGGAATTCAACCATTGCAGCCTTTGGTCATACCACAACTTCTGCAGTTGTTTGCTGGCCTCAAGGTTTTTGGATGCCTTTTCCATGTACCCAGCCATCCTTGAGCCGAGCCAAGCAGATAGTTCACCACATCTTGTTTAGCCTCATGGAGAGGTCTCACCCAGCCTTTTTACAAGTGCTTGTGGTCCCCTTACAGGATGGCCAAATAGAAGCCCAAAGAGGGAAAACCCTGCTCCCTACTGTGGCACCTCTGTGTAGGCGAAAAGGAGGCATGGCAGGAGGACATCCCATCTCCTTTTTAGTTTTTCAGGGAGCCCCATAATCATGACCTTCAATGTCTTGTTAAACCTTTCAACAAAGCCACTGGTTTGTGGATGATAAGGTGTGGTGAACTTATAAGTCACCCCACACTCATTCCACTTGTGTTTGAGGTGAGCTGACATGAAGTTGGTACCTCTGCCAGAAACCACCTCCTTAGGGAGACCCACTCTGTTAAAGATACCAATTAGGGCCTTGGCTACTGCAGGGGCAGTAGATGACCTAAGGGGAATTGCTTCAGGGTATCTGGTAGCATGATCCACTACTGCCAGTATATATTGGTTCCCTGAGGCTGTGGGAGTTTCCAGTAGACCCTCAATGTCCACACCAACCCTTTCAAAGTGGACCCCCACCACTGGAAGTGGAAAGAGGGTGGCCTTTGGATGGCCACCTGTCTTGCCACTTGCTTGACAGGTGACACAGGAGCTACAAAACTCCCTTAGTTTCTGGGACATGTTGGGCCAATAGAAATAGTTCACTAATCTGTCCCATGTCTTGGTTTGTCCGAAATGCCAGCTAGGGGGATGTCATGGGCCAAAGTGAGGATAAACTCTCAAAACTCCTGAGGCACTACCACTCTCCTAGTGGCGCCAGGTTTGGGATCTCTTGTCTCAGTATAAAGGAGTCCATCCTCCCAATAGACCCTGTGGGAGCCACTGACATCTCCTTTTTCCTGTTCAGCAGCTTGCTGTCTCAGGCCTTCAAGAGTGGGACAAGTCTTTTGTCCATGGCACAGCTGTTCCCTCGAGGGTCCCCCTGGGCCCAAGAGCTCTACCTGGTAAGGCTCCAGCTCCATTGACTCAGTTCCATCAAGGGATAGGACATTTTCCTGGGAACAGAGGTCCTGTTTCTTTTTGCTGTACATAGGCTGGTCCTCCAGTCCTCTTACCTTTTCTCTTGGAAGGTTGGCCCATTATTCCAGGCTCCAACACTTCTTTTTCACCCTGTGCTCTGCTCTGTGCTCTTGTTTTTACACACACCAGTTCAGGGATACCCAGCATTACTGCATGGGTTTTGAGTTCTACCTCAGCCCATGCTGAGGACTCCAAATCATTACCTAGCAAACATTCTACTGGTATTGCAGAAGAGACCACTACCTGCTTCAGGCCAGTAACCCCTCCCCATTCTAAAGACATTATTACCATGGGATGGACCTTAGTTTCTTTGTCAGCTTTGGTGACTGGATATGTTTGTCCAGCCAAATACTGTCCTTGGGAAACCAGTTTGTCTGTCACCATGGTGACACTGGCACCTGTATCCCTCAGGGCTTTTACCTTTGTCCCATTTATCAAGAGCTGCTGCCTGTATTTTTGCATGTTAGGTGGCCAGGCAGGTAGTGTGGCTATATCCAACCCACCCTCAGAGACTAAAGTAGCTTCAGTATGAACCCTGATTTGCTCTGGGCACACTGTTAATCCCACTTGGAGACTGGCTATTCCAGTTCTAACCGGAGTAGAAGTTGTGGGACTTTTCTTGGGACAGGCCTTGTCTCCAGTTTGGTGTCCATGCTGTTTACAGATGTGACACCAGGCCTTCTTGGGATCAAAGTTTTTACCCTTATACCCATTTGTGGACTGTGAAGTGGCTTGGGCCTACCCTCCTGAGCAGGCTTTTGGGGCCCTTGAGAAGACTCTTTAGTTTTGTCCTTGGATGTCTCACCACCCTCCCCTGTGGAGGCTTTGTGACCCCTTTCTTTTGGTCACCCCCTGTGGAAGTTTCGGTCACCCTTGTCTTGACCCAGTGGTCTGCCTTCTTTCCCAATTATTGGGGTTAAATTGGACCTAGGTCTACCAGATTTTGATGCAACTTGTCATTGAAGCAGTTACTTAAAACATGTTCTTTCATAAATAAATTATACAGCCCATCATAGTCATGCACTCCACTGCCAGTTATCCAACCATCTAGTGTTTTGACTGAGTAGTCAACAAAATCAACCCAGGACTGGCTCGAGGTTTTGTGAGCCCCACAGAACCTAATTCTGTACTCCTCAGTTGAGAATCCAAAGCCCTCAATCAGGGTAGCCTTCATGCGGTCATAGGATTCTGCATCCTTACCAGAGAGTGTGAGGAGTCTAACCCTAAACTTACCAGTAAACAGTTCCCAAAGGAGAGCTCCCCAGTGAGATCTGTTTAGTTTTCTGGTTGCACAAGCCCTCTCATCAAAGGATGTGAACCATTTGGTGATATCATCACCTTCTTGATATTTTGAAACAATCCATTTGGAGATCTTTAGGATGCCAGTATTCTCTCTGACTCTATTTATGTTGCTGCTACCATTATGAACCCATTTCTGTTCTCTCCCTTTCTATAGCTAGGAGCTGTTTCTCCAAAGCTAATCTTTTGGTCATCCTTGCTAAAAGGATGTCCTCCTCTTTGAGGCTGTCCTCAATGTTCCCAGAGGGACTGGATTCCCCTGTGGAAGGACCAGAATCTCTGAGTCTGATTTGTGGAGACAGGGGTCTTGGAACCCTGGTCTCCCTAGTTAGGGTAGGAAGGGGGAGTTCTACCTCCTGATCCCCAACTTCTTTCTCATCTGAGGGGAGGTCTTCCTGAGCGGGAAAAAATAGTAAAAATTCAAAAATCAATTTTCTAATGACAATTTTGGAATTTAGTCGAGTGATCAGGTATTGGCTGAGTAGTCCAGCAAATGCAAAGTCTTGAACCCCACCACTGATCCACCAATGTATCTTTTTTCTTCCAGTAGGATGCTGGGACCATCTTTGCTGCCCCCAGTGCCAGCCAAAGGATAGATCGATCACCCTGTGCTTGATGTTGCAGTTCGGGAGTGCGCATACCCAATAGAACATGTGCTGGTGATGCCGGAATAGGATAGCCCAAAATCTATTTTAGATGTGACAGAATTTCATTTTAGTATGGCTGAATAACGTGACAATCCCACCAGATTTGCCTAAAATCTTTCAACATCCCACATCCCCGCCAGCACCTATCCGAGACCTGAGGAAAGAGTTTTTTAAAGTTTCTCTGGGTAAAGAGATACCAGTTATAAAGAAGTTTATAATGAGCTTCCCTAATACCCATGGAGTGGTTATATTTGACTATATCTTGGAACAGGCGGGACCAAAGTCCCTCCTCCACTGGAGAGTCCAGCGTCCGCTCCCAAAACTCCAAATGACAAGGAGTATAAGTACTTTGTGCTGATAGCAATAATCTGCATAGTGTGGATATGCTGCCCCGAGCCAGCCCCCCCTGCTGAACTAATCTCTCAATAGGAAAAAGCTCCCTAACGGCCGCCGCTCTCATATGAGGTTGAGTAACCCAATGGAGTAATTGATTATAATGAAAGCGCTCAGAGATGGGTAGATGAAAATCCCTACAGCAATTTTCAAAGGTACGTACCTGGTCCCCATGAAAAAGATCAGTAATTGTTAGACACCCCCCCCTCTCCACTTGGTCCTGGTGTGGCTCCTGGGGGGAAGGTCGCGTTATAATGAATTGGGGTATGTGGTGAGGGGAAGGTCGTGAGTTGGAGGGTGCTTGTCACCGTGTCCCACACCTTAAGAGTAGTAGCTGTGGGAGTGCTAAGATAAGCATTGTTCAGGCGGTCAACCCTAGGTTTCCACAACCCATCCCACAATGTCCGCCCCGTCACTGCCCTATCCATCAGCTTATCTGATTCTCAAAGGGACCACTTCACAATAACCCAGAGCTGTGCTGCTCTATAGTATAGAAGAGGTTCCGGGAGAGTCAACCCACCCTTATCACTGGGGCGCATAAGCAATTTGTTGGAGAGCCGGGCTCTTGTGTTCTGGCAAATAAACTGAGTACATACCCTACACAGCTCGGTGAAGCAATCTTGGGGAATGTCAATGGGCAGGCTTTGGAACAAATTTAACAACCGCGGAAGGACCGTCATTTTAATAGTATTAATGTGGCCTAACCAAGAGTGCCAAAGTATGGACCATCTCTTAAAATCAGTTCGCAATGTCTTAAGGACAATTTGCCTTAAATAGGTCGGTCACCCTAGGGGTGAACCGAACTCCCAAGTATAAAATTTCTTTTTTAGACAGGGCGAATGGAGAAGTGGAGGCCACCACACTCATTTCTGCAGAAGGGACCGTTAGATTGAGGATATAGGATTTCCCTTTATTCACTTTGAAGTCTGCTGCCTGCTCAAAGAGACTCAACTCCAAAACAGCCCGAAGGGTTTTGCGTGGATGAGTGATAAAAAGCAGAATATCATCATCAAACAATGAAATCTTGTGCTGATCGGAGCCGAATTGAATGCCCTCAACATTCGGATCTGCCCTTATCCGGGCCACTAATGGCTCCACGCTTAGTGCAAAAAGCAGGGGAGAAAGAGGACATCCCTGCGTGGATCCCCTGGATAAGTCAAAAAAATCCGATATCACCACATTAACACATATCCGTGACCGGGTGCCTGAGTAGTTGCTCATCACTATAGCTATGAACTGGTCCCCAAACCCAAAGCGCCGGAGGGTTGCCACCAAAAAGGACCATTCCACCTGGTCGAAAGCTTTCTCTGCATCTAGTGCTAATAGCAAAGCTGGGACCTGCTTCTTCCCCACCTTTTCCATCAGATGGATGACCCTTCTAAGATTATCATGGGTTTACCAACCTTTTATAAAACCAGATTGATCCGGATGAACCAAATCCGGCAACACCCCTTCCAGTCTCTGTGCCAGGATTTTGGTGTACAACTAAGCGTCAAGATTGAGCAGGGCAATGGGCCGATAGGAAGCACAGAGCTGAGGATCCTTCCCATCCTTGGGAATAAGTGAGATCAGGGGGTAGGGGAGAGTGTGTGCTCGGATTGTATGAAATTGAACAGTGCAGCTAAGTGTGGGACAAGCTCGACCCCAAAGGTCCTGTAGAAATGCGCAGTGAAACCATCAGGACCCGGGGCTTTGTGCAGAGGAAGGGAGTTGATGGCCTCCTGTACTTCATCTAAAGTGAATGGGGCCTCTAAAAACTCACTGGTATCCCTGGAGACCTGCAGAAGCTGAATGTGGCGTAAATAGCTCTCCTGGGCGGCAACACTCGGGTTATCCGTGGTATACAAGCGAGTATAAAATTTCCTGAAAGCACACGCTTTCTCCTCTTCCGAATGGTACTCCCCAGAATCATCCCACACTTGCGCAATGTAACTCTCGGATTGATTAACCCGCAATTGCCTAGCCAAGAGAGAGACAATTTTGTTCTCCCCCATCATAATGGGACCTCTGGAGTCGTAATAGTGCCACCTCTGCCCTATTCATATAGATAGACTGCAGTTTGCCCCTTATGGAGGTTACCTTCCTCTGATTCTGCCAAGTAGGGGAGAGCTTGTGTACCCATTCAGCCTCCTGCAATGCCTTCTCCAAACCTAGTCGCTCTTCAGCCTTTAACCAATGAGGTCGCTAAAGAGATACATGTGCCCCGGATGACAGCTTTGAACGTGTCCCAAGTAGTAGTGAGAGGGGTATCCCCTGGGTGATTATTCTGAAAGAACTCCCTGATAGCTCTCCTCAGCGTATCTCAAGTCGTAGGGTCTCTAGTTAGCACTTGTGGAAAATACCAGTGCCCCCTCCGAGATTTCAGGAGGGTCCACTCTAAACTCACCTCCACCGACGCGTGGTCGGAGATGATTATTAGGTGGATAGTGTCCATTTGGAGAAGCTGCCGCAGGGGCTTGCCTATGAAAATATAATCGATCCGTGAATAGGACCTGTATGAGTGGGAGAAAAAAGTATAGTCTTTTACGGTGGGTTGATACGCACGCCAAGAGTCAAGAAGCCCCAATCTGTGAAATGCCATTTTGACGGATTTGGTAAAGACACTAGTAAGCGGTCGCTGAGGGTGTGTCGTGTCCTGAGCGGTATCCCAAATCAGGTTAAAGTCTCCCAAGAGCACTATCTCACCCTCTGCAAATCCCCCCAACACATCCAGATAGTGCAAGAGAAATTGTGATTGGCCACTATTAGGCGCATAGAGTGTGGCTATCATACCAACCTGTCCACCCAAGGATCCCTTGACCAACATAAATCTGCCCTCCTTAGCTAAATGCGACACCGAAGGCTGAAAATGCATGGATTTATGACACAGCAAGGGTACTCCACAGTGTTTTGTTGTCACAGACACAGTGTAGATCTGCGGGTAGTATTTATGCTGCAGTCGATGGCCGTCACCTTTCTTGAGATGTGTTTCCTGCAATGCCACTATATTGTATTGGTGATCAAAGAATTTCCGCAGATGTGACCGCTTATTAGGTGAATTCAACCCCTTAACATTCCATATTAAAAAGTGTTCCATCATACCAAAGTGGCTAGGAGGTGGTCGCCCATGAGTACTTCTGACCGAGTGCGTCTTCCTGAGCCCCCAGTGCCCCCACTCCCTCCCTTGCCCCTTGTCCTTCCCCTTCCCCCTCCCCCCAACTGTTTTTCCATAAGAAATAGGGACAAAAAACAGTAATCAAACAACAAAATTAATAACCCAAAACATAACATCATAACGACTATAAGTCTTCCACATGGCAACAGAAAACTCTGAGTAGTCTTCATGGTCTGGAGGAGGTAGCCATCCATCTCCACCCCCTTAAAGACCCCTAACAGAAGCACATATAGGGCCTGATTCTAACTTTGGAGGACGGTGTTAAACCGTCCCAAAAGTGGCGGATATACCACCTACCGTATTACGAGTTCCATAGGATATAATGGACTCGTAATACGGTAGGTGGTATATCCGCCACTTTTGGGACGGTTTAACACCGTCCTCCAAAGTTAGAATCAGGCCCATAGTGTCTGGTGCAAAGACTTCCTTCATTGCCCTTGGAGGAGTGATTAGAGAACTATCTCAGAAGCGTTCCAGCCACCAGGAGATCGCCAGTCCATCCAGTGCCACCACGCTCTCCCCCGGAAGAAGAATCCAACATAGCCCTTCTCAAAAAGCCTTCATCTCCGCCCCCAGAGCCCCCCCGCAGGCGGCTGAGAAGTTCACAAACTACTCCTTTGGGACCTTCCTCCCCCTACGCGGCAATCTCTAATGGTCTCCACCAGGAGACACAACAGGTTCCTCCCGATGTCGCGACTCCCCCTGTCTCGCAAGACCATTGTTCACACTTTGTGTTGGAAGTCGCCAACAAGCCTTGACTACGACAAAAGTGAATTTTTTGTCAAAATGGCGCTGGATGGACCCAGGAGGGGCCTGGGGGCCTCAGTTCTGTGTGATGAGGAAGAGGGGGCTCTCAGCACTTTGGAGAGCCCTCAGGATGCCAGCCAGCACCCCCAGGAGTCGCAGGGTCCAGGTTCAAAGGAGGTGAAAAACACAGTTGATGCAGCACAACAAAAGAAGGTCCCACGCCGCTGGAGAACAACTTAGCGAGTTGAGCATCGCAGGATCGAGTGCTGGGGACCTGGGCCAGGCTGTGCATGAAGGAATTTTGCAAAGAGTGGCCAGAGGTCTCAGGAGGCCAAGAAGACACAGTACACAGGGGTACCGTCGTTCTCGGGGAAGGCAAGGCCTTACCTCCTCCAAATTGCGTCAGCAGGACCTCAGGACAGTCTGTGTCGATGATGTCCAACCTCTGTGTCCTTAGGAGCACTCTCGTCATTGTGAGAGGAGTCCAAGGGTACAGGTCGTCTTGGAAGGTGCCTGCTTGGAGCAGGGAAGTGATTCCGTCACTCCACGGGAGATTTATTTGGTTCTTCTGAATGATGAAGACAGGGAGTCCCTTGAGTGTGCACACCGTGGAAATTGTTGCAGTTGCTGACTTGGAGCTCAGGTTGCTGAAGAAAAGTGTCTGTTGTAGACACTTTGTTGCAGTTACAGCATTTCTTGGAGCAGGCTGCGGTTGATCCGAGGTCAGAAGAGTCTGAAGTTGTTTCAGAGGATTCCTGAAGGAAACTTGCAAGCAGAATCTGAAGAGAACCCACAGGAGAGACCTTAAATAGCCCTGAGAGGAGGATTGGCTACCTTATCAGCTAAGGACCTATCAGGGGGGTCTCTGACATCACCTGCTGGCACTGGCCACTCAGAGCCCCCCAGAGTGCCCCCAAACCTTGCAAAGCAAGATGGCTGAAGTCTGGGACACACTGGAGGAGCTCTGGGCACCACCCCTTTCCTTTGTCCGTTTTCCCGCCAGAGCAGGGGAGAAGGGGTCCCTGAACCGGTGTAGACTGGTTTATGCAAGGAAGGCACCATCTGTGCCCTTCAAAGCATTTCCAGAGGCTGGGGGGTTACCGTTCCCCAGTCTGTAACACCTATTTCCAAAGGGAGAGGGTGTAACACCCTCCTCTCAGAGGAAATTCTTTGTTCTGCCTTCCCGGGACTGGGATGCCCAGACACCAGGAGGGCAGAACCCTGTCTGTGAGGTGGCAGCAGCTGTAGCTGCAGTGCAAGCCTCAGAGAGCTGGTTTGGCAGTACTTGGGGATCCATGGTGGAGCCCCCAGGATGCATGGAATCGGCTCCCCAATACCAGATTTGTAATGGGGGGGGCACTTCCATGATCTTAGGCATGTTACATGGCCATATTCAGAGTTACCATTGTGAAGCTACATATAGGTATTGACCTATATGTAGTTCACAAGTGTAATGGCGTCCCTGCACTCACAAAGTCCACGGAAATGGCCCTGAACTATGTGGGGGCACCTTTGCTATTGCAAGGGTGCCCTCACACTTTGTAACTTTTCACCTAACTTTCAGCAAGTGAAGGTTAGAGATATAGGTGACTTATAAGTTACTTAAGTGCAGTGAAAATGGCTGAGAAATAACGTTTGCGTTATTTCACATAGGCTGCAATGGCAGGCCTGTGCAATGGTTCATCTGAGCTCCCTATGGATGGCAAAATAAATGCTGCAGCCCATATGGATCTCCTGGAACCCCAATGCCCTGGGTACCTAGGTACCATATACCAGGGACATATAAGGGGGGGTCCAGTATGCCAATTGAAATTGGTAAATGAAGTCACTAGCCTACAGTGACACATTTAAAAGCAGAGAGAGCATAAGCACTGAGGTTCTGATTAGCAGAGCCTCAGTGACACAGTTAGGCACTACACAGGCATACACATTAGGCCACAAACTATGAGCACTGGGATCCTGGCTAGCAGGGTCCCAGTGAGACAGGCAAAACATACTGACGTATAGGTTTTTATCTATGAGCACTGTGTTCCTGGCTAGCAGGATCCCAGTGACACAGTAAAAACACACTGACACACACTCACAAACAGGCCACATGTGGGGGTAACCATGCTATAAAGAGACTACTTTCTCACAATGGTTATTTTCCCCTTTCTGATATACTTTTAATTTTCACTACAAGATCTCCTTTTTCATTCTATCATCTGTAGTCTTTCTCATTCCCCCATTGTAGGAAGCTGGCTCTGTATATACTATATCAAAATGAGATATATTGTGCACAGAGTCCAGGGGTTCCACAAGAGACTTGACAGAGTCAATAATAGATCATTCTAATGCTCTATTTGTGTTAGTGTGGTCGAGCAGTTAGGCTTATCAGAGGATAGTGTTAAGCATTTGTTGTACACACACAAGCAATAAGTGAAAACACACACTCAATTACTTAACTCCAGGCCAATAGGTTTTTATATAGAAAAATATTATTTTGTTAATTTATTTTTAGAACCACAAGATTAATTTAGCGGGTAAGTACGTTAAATGAAAGGTACTTTGCATAGTAATAGTTGAGACTTTGAAGAGATCCAATATTGTACACAGTTTTCATTAAAATGGCAAAAAGCTATTTTAAAACTGGACGCTGCAATTTTCAACAGCTCCTGGGGGGAGGTAAGTACAGTACAGTTTCAGATGTAAATACCACACTTACGGGTTCAATCTCCGGAGTATAGGTAGTCCACCGTTGGGGGTTCAAGGCAACCCCAAACACCCAGCACCAGCAGCACCGGTCAGGGGCAGAGGTCAAACAGGAGACAAAATAACGTGGGCGCTTATGGAGACAGAGGGTACTCCGGTTCCAGTCTGCTTGCAGGTAAGTCCCCGCCTTGTCAGAGGGCAGACCAGGGGGGTTTGAAGGAGTCCTGGAGGGGCCCCAAGAAGTCACAAAAACCACACCCTCAGTGGCATGGGGGTGGCCAGGTGCAGTATGCAAACAGGGCGTCGGGTTCTCAATAGAACTCTATGGAGGGACACAGGGGTCACTTAGGCGCTGCAGGCAGCGCACAGGGGGGACCTCAAAAGGCAAGCCACTGACTGAGCAAGGGTAAAGGCTGCCTGCTGGTCGTTGCTGCACCGGTGGTCGGTTTCTCACAGGCCTGGGCGCTGCAGGTGCAGTGCTTCTCCAGGCGTCGGATATCTTCGTCCCAGCCAGTCGTGGTCAGGGGGTTCCTCAGGATTTCCTCTGCATGCGTCATCGTGGGGATGCAGAGGGGTCAGCCCAGGATGGACACGTCATCTGAGTCACTTGGGGGTCCTCTTTGGATAGTTGGTTTCTCTGGACACAGGCCGGGGGCGTCAGGTGTAGAGTAGTGGGGACTCCCACTTCTGGAGTGAGGTGGGAGTCCCTTGAAAGATGGATGTCTTTTTTTCTAGTTGGGCAGAGCCGCTGCCCACAGGAGTTCTTGGTCCCCGGTGATGCAGGCAGTCCCCTGGAGGCTTTTCACAGGTCACTGGTCCTGTAGAACGAGTCGCTTTTCGGTTGCAGGGTCTTTGAAGCAGGAGACAGGCAGGTAGGGCAGGGGCCAAGTCAGTTGTTGTCTCCTTTTCTTCTCTGCAGGGTTTTCAGCTCAGCAGTTCTTCTTCTTCTTGTGAGGTCATCAGGAATCTGAAGGGCTGGGTTCAGGGTCACCCCTAAATACTAAATTTAGGGGGGTGTTAGGGTTAGAGGCCAGTAGCCAATGGCTCCTGTCCCTTAGGATAGCTACACCCTCCTTGTGACCACCCCCTCTGGGGAGGGGAGCACATCCCTATCCCTATTGGTCCTAATCCTCCAAAGCAAGATGGAGGATTTCTCAAGGAGGGGGTCACTTCAGCTCTGGTCATCTTAGGGGTGGACCTGGCTGAGGGGGTGACTCCTCCTTGTTTTTCTCATTATCCCTCCGGACTTGCTGACAAAGTGGGGGCTCGCTTGTGGGTGGGCTTTTCTACTAGCTAGAGTGCCCTGGGGCATTGTAACACCAGGCGAGAGCCTTTGAGGCTCACCGCCAGGTGAAGCAGTTCCTGCAGGGGGAGGTGTGAAGCACCTCCACCCAGGACAGGCTTTGTTTCTGACCACAGAGTGCACAAAGGCACTCACCCCAAGTGGTCAGAAACTTGTCTGGAAGTGGCAGGCTGGCACAGACCGGTCAGCCTTGCACTAGCAGTTGGGCTAACATACAGGGGACATCTCTAAGATGCCATCTGTGTGCATTTCTCAATAAATCCCACACTGGCCTCAGTGTGGGTATATTGTGCTGAGAAGTTTGATACCAAACTTCCCAGTATTCAGTGTAGCCATTATGGTGCTGTGGAGTTCGTAATGACAAACTCCCAGACCATATACTCAGTATGGCTACCCTGCACTTTCAATGTCTAAGAATTGACTTGGACACTGTAGGGGCATAGTTCTCATGCCGCTATGTCCTCACCTGTGGTATAGTGCACCATGCCTTTAGAGCTGTAAGCCCTGCTAGAGGGGTGACTTACCTATGCCACAGGCAGTGGTCTGTGGGCATGGCACTCTGACGGGAGTGCCATGTCGACTTTGTCTTTTCTCCCCACCAGCACACACAAGCTGCAAAGCAGTGTGCATGCACTGAGTGAGGGGTCCTTGAGGGTGGCATAATACATGCTGCAGCCCTTAGGGACCTTTCCTGGCCACAGAGCCCTTGGTACCAGTGGTTCCTTTTACAAGGGACATAACTGTGTGCCAGGGTTGTGCTGGGGCCTGGTTAGCAGGGTCCCAGCACACTTCCAATCAAAGCTGGCATCAAAACTAGGCAAAAATTGGGTGGTGACCATGCCAACAGTGGCATTTTCCTACACAACCCCCCCACCAAACGAAAGAGGTTGAGACTAACCTTTCCCAAGAGAGTCTTCATTGTCTAAGTGGAAGAACCTGGAAAGGCCATCTGCATTGGCATGGGCAGTCCCATGTCTGTGTTCCACTACAAAGTCCATTCCCTGTAGGGATACGGACCACCTCAAAAGTTTAGGGTTCTCTCCTTTCATTTGCATGAGCCATCTGAGAGGTCTGCGGTCAGTTTGAACTATAAATTGAGTACCAAACAAGTATGGTCTCAACCTTTTCAGTGACCAAACCACTGCAAAGGCGTCCATCTCAATGGCACTCCAACGCTGCTCCCTGGCGAGTAACCTCCTGCTAATGAATGCAACAGGCTGGTCAATGCCATCAACATTGGTTTGGGATAGAACTGCTCCTAGTCCATGTTCAGAGGCATCTGTCTGCACAATGAATTGCTTAGAATAATCTGGAGCTTTTAGAACTGGTGCTCAGCACACCGCTTCTTTTAGGGTGTCAAAGGCCTTTTGACAGTCTAAGATCCAGTTTACTTTCTTGGGCATTTTCTTGCAGGTAAGTTCTGTGAGGGGAGTCACTATGGATCCATATGCCTTTACAAACCTCCTGTAGTTTCAAGCCAAGGAATGCCCTGACTTGAGTCTGGGTTTTTGGAGCTTCCCAGTCCAGAGTTGTCTGGATCTTGTGTTGTAAAGGTTGCACTTGGCCTCCACCTACAAGGTGGCCCAAGTATACAACTGTTCCCTGCCCTATCTAGCATTTGGATGCCTTGATAGAGAGGCCTGCTGCTTGCAGGACCTGCAAAACCTTCTCCAGGTGGACCAGGTGATCCTGCCAGTTGGAGCTAAAGACAGAAATATCATCTAGATATGCTGCACTAAAGGACTCCAAGCCAGCAAAGACTTGATTTGCCATCCTTTTGAAGGTGACAGGGGCATTCTTTAAGCCAAAGGGCATAACAGTAAACTGATAATGCCCATCAGGTGTTGAGAATGCTGTTTTCTCTTTTGCTCCAGATGCCATCCTAATTTGCTTGTACCCTGCAGTTAAGTCAAAGGTACTCAGAAATGTGGCTGTACCTAACTTGTCAATCGGCTCATCTGCTCTGGGTATGGGGTGGGCATCTGTCTTGGTGAAAGAATTGAGTCCTCTGTAGTCCACACAACACCTAATTTCTCTCTTTCCATCTTTGGTATGAGGTTTGGGGACCTGGGAGCCACAGGTTCCAGAACCCATACTATCTGTCCTGGTTGGAATTCAACCATTGCAGCCTTTGGTCATACCACAACTTCTGCAGTTGTTTGCTGGCCTCAAGGTTTTTGGATGCCTTTTCCATGTACCCAGCCATCCTTGAGCCGAGCCAAGCAGATAGTTCACCACATCTTGTTTAGCCTCATGGAGAGGTCTCACCCAGCCTTTTTACAAGTGCTTGTGGTCCCCTTACAGGATGGCCAAATAGAAGCCCAAAGAGGGAAAACCCTGCTCCCTACTGTGGCACCTCTGTGTAGGCGAAAAGGAGGCATGGCAGGAGGACATCCCATCTCCTTTTTAGTTTTTCAGGGAGCCCCATAATCATGACCTTCAATGTCTTGTTAAACCTTTCAACAAAGCCACTGGTTTGTGGATGATAAGGTGTGGTGAACTTATAAGTCACCCCACAATCATTCCACTTGTGTTTGAGGTGAGCTGACATGACGTTGGTACCTCTGCCAGAAACCACCTCCTTAGGGAGACCCACTCTGTTAAAGATACCAATTAGGGCCTTGGCTACTGCAGGGGCAGTAGATGACCTAAGGGGAATTGCTTCAGGGTATCTGGTAGCATGATCCACTACTGCCAGTATATATTGGTTCCCTGAGGCTGTGGGAGTTTCCAGTAGACCCTCAATGTCCACACCAACCCTTTCAAAGTGGACCCCTACCACTGGAAGTGGAAAGAGGGTGGCCTTTGGATGGCCACCTGTCTTGCCACTTGCTTGACAGGTGACACAGGAGCTACAAAACTCCCTTAGTTTCTGGGACATGTTGGGCCAATAGAAATAGTTCACTAATCTGTCCCATGTCTTGGTTTGTCCGAAATGCCAGCTAGGGGGATGTCATGGGCCAAACATTTTTAATGAGGATAAACTCTCAAAACTCCTGAGGCACTACCACTCTCCTAGTGGCGCCAGGTTTGGGATCTCTTGTCTCAGTATAAAGGAGTCCATCCTCCCAATAGACCCTGTGGGAGCCACTGACATCTCCTTTTTCCTGTTCAGCAGCTTGCTGTCTCAGGCCTTCAAGAGTGGGACAAGTCTTTTGTCCATGGCACAGCTGTTCCCTCGAGGGTCCCCCTGGGCCCAAGAGCTCTACCTGGTAAGGCTCCAGCTCCATTGACTCAGTTCCATCAAGGGATAGGACATTTTCCTGGCAACAGAGGTCCTGTTTCTTTTTGCTGTACATAGGCTGGTCCTCCAGTCCTCTTACCTTTTCTCTTGGAAGGTTGGCCCATTATTCCAGGCTCCAACACTTCTTTTTCACCCTGTGCTCTGCTCTGTGCTCTTGTTTTTACACACACCAGTTCAGGGATACCCAGCATTACTGCATGGGTTTTGAGTTCTACCTCAGCCCATGCTGAGGACTCCAAATCATTACCTAGCAAACATTCTACTGGGATTGCAGAAGAGACCACTACCTGCTTCAGGCCAGTAACCCCTCCCCATTCTAAAGACATTATTACCATGGGATGGACCTTAGTTTCTTTGTCAGCTTTGGTGACTGGATATGTTTGTCCAACCAAATACTGTCCTTGGGAAACCAGTTTGTCTGTCACCATGGTGACACTGGCACCTGTATCCCTCAGGGCTTTTACCTTTGTCCCATTTATCAAGAGCTGCTGCCTGTATTTTTGCATGTTAGGTGGCCAGGCAGGTAGTGTGGCTATATCCAACCCACCCTCAGAGACAAAAGTAGCTTCAGTATGAACCCTGATTTGCTCTGGGCACACTGTTAATCCCACTTGGAGACTGGCTATTCCAGTTCTAACCGGAGTAGAAGTTGTGGGACTTTTCTTGGGACAGGCCTTGTCTCCAGTTTGGTGTCCATGCTGTTTACAGATGTGACACCAGGCCTTCTTGGGATCAAAGTTTTTACCCTTATACCCATTTGTGGACTGTGAAGTGGCTTGGGCCTACCCTCCTGAGCAGGCTTTTGGGGCCCTTGAGAAGACTCTTTAGTTTTGTCCTTGGATGTCTCACCACCCTCCCCTGTGGAGGCTTTGTGACCCCTTTCTTTTGGTCACCCCCTGTGGAAGTTTCGGTCACCCTTGTCTTGACCCAGTGGTCTGCCTTCTTTCCCAATTATTGGGGTTAAATTGGACCTAGGTCTACCAGATTTTGATGCAACTTGTCATTGAATCAGTTACTTAAAAGATGTTCTTTCATAAATAAATTATACAGCCCATCATAGTCATGCACTCCACTGCCAGTTATCCAACCATCTAGTGTTTTGACTGAGTAGTCAACAAAATCAACCCAGGACTGGCTCGAGGTTTTGTGAGCCCCACAGAACCTAATTCTGTACTCCTCAGTTGAGAATCCAAAGCCCTCAATCAGGGTAGCCTTCATGCGGTCATAGGATTCTGCATCCTTACCAGAGAGTGTGAGGAGTCTAACCCTAAACTTACCAGTAAACAGTTCCCAAAGGAGAGCTCCCCAGTGAGATCTGTTTAGTTTTCTGGTTGCACAAGCCCTCTCATCAAAGGATGTGAACCATTTGGTGATATCATCACCTTCTTTATATTTTGAAACAATCCATTTGGAGATCTTTAGGATGCCAGTATTCTCTCTGACTCTATTTATGTTGCTGCCACCATTATGAACCCATTTCTGTTCTCTCCCTTTCTATAGCTAGGAGCTGTTTCTCCAAAGCTAATCTTTTGGTCATCCTTGCTAAAAGGATGTCCTCCTCTTTGAGGCTGTCCTCAATGTTCCCAGAGGGACTGGATTCCCCAGTGGAAGGACCAGAATCTCTGAGTCTGATTTGTGGAGACAGGGGTCTTGGAACCCTGGTCTCCCTAGTTAGGGTAGGAAGGGGGAGTTCTACCTCCTGATCCCCAACTTCTTTCTCATCTGAGGGGAGGTCTTCCTGAGCGGGAAAAAATAGTAAAAATTCAAAAATCAATTTTCTAATGACAATTTTGGAATTTAGTCGAGTGATCAGGTATTGGCTGAGTAGTCCAGCAAATGCAAAGTCTTGAACCCCACCACTGATCCACCAATGTATCTTTTTTCTTCCAGTAGGATGCTGGGACCATCTTTGCTGCCCCCAGTGCCAGCCAAAGGATAGATCGATCACCCTGTGCTTGATGTTGCAGTTCGGGAGTGCGCATACCCAATAGAACATGTGCTGGTGATGCCGGAATAGGATAGCCCAAAATCTATTTTAGATGTGACAGAATTTCATTTTAGTATGGCTGAATAACGTGACAATCCCACCAGATTTGCCTAAAATCTTTCAACATCCCACATCCCCGCCAGCACCTATCCGAGACCTGAGGAAAGAGTTTTTTTAAGTTTCTCTGGGTAAAGAGATACCAGTTATAAAGAAGTTTATAATGAGCTTCCCTAATACCCATGGAGTGGTTATATTTGACTATATCTTGGAACAGGCGGGACCAAAGTCCCTCCTCCACTGGAGAGTCCAGCGTCCGCTCCCAAAACTCCAAATGACAAGGAGTATAAGTACTTTGTGCTGATAGCAATAATCTGCATAGTGTGGATATGCTGCCCCGAGCCAGCCCCCCCTGCTGAACTAATCTCTCAATAGGAAGAAGCTCCCTAACGGCCGCCGCTCTCATATGAGGTTAAGTAACCCAATGGAGTAATTGATTATAATGAAAGCGCTCAGAGATGGGTAGATGAAAATCCCTACAGCAATTTTCAAAGGTACGTACCTGGTCCCCATGAAAAAGATCAGTAATTGTTAGACACCCCCCCCTCTCCACTTGGTCCTGGTGTGGCTCCTGGGGGGAAGGTCGCGTTATAATGAATTGGGGTATGTGGTGAGGGGAAGGTCGTGAGTTGGAGGGTGCTTGTCACCGTGTCCCACACCTTAAGAGTAGTAGCTGTGGGAGTGCTAAGATAAGCATTGTTCAGGCGGTCAACCCTAGGTTTCCACAACCCATCCCACAATGTCCGCCCCGTCACTGCCCTATCCATCAGCTTATCTGATTCTCGAAGGGACCACTTCACAATAACCCAGAGCTGTGCTGCTCTATAGTATAGAAGAGGTTCCGGGAGAGTCAACCCACCCTTATCACTGGGGCGCATAAGCAATTTGTTGGAGAGCCGGGCTCTTGTGTTCTGGCAAATAAACTGAGTACATACCCTACACAGCTCGGTGAAGCAATCTTGGGGAATGTCAATGGGCAGGCTTTGGAACAAATTTAACAACCGCGGAAGGACCGTCATTTTAATAGTATTAATGTGGCCTAACCAAGAGTGCCAAAGTATGGACCATCTCTTAAAATCAGTTCGCAATGTCTTAAGGACAATTTGCCTTAAATAGGTCGGTCACCCTAGGGGTGAACCGAACTCCCAGGTATAAAATTTCTTTTTTAGCCAGGGCGAATGGAGAAGTGGAGGCCACCACACTCATTTCTGCAGAAGGGACCGTTAGATTGAGGATATAGGATTTCCCTTTATTCACTTTGAAGTCTGCTGCCTGCTCAAAGAGACTCAACTCCAAAACAGCCCGAAGGGTTTTGCGTGGATGAGTGATAAAAAGCAGAATATCATCATCAAACAATGAAATCTTGTGCTGATCGGAGCCGAATTGAATGCCCTCAACCTTCGGATCTGCCCTTATCCGGGCCACTAATGGCTCCACGCTTAGTGCAAAAAGCAGGGGAGAAAGAGGACATCCCTGCGTGGATCCCCTGGATAAGTCAAAAAAATCCGATATCACCACATTAACACATATCCGTGACCGGGTGCCTGAGTAGTTGCTCATCACTATAGCTATGAACTGGTCCCCAAACCCAAAGCGCCGGAGGGTTGCCACCAAAAAGGACCATTCCACCTGGTCGAAAGCTTTCTCTGCATCTAGTGCTAATAGCAGAGCTGGGACCTGCTTCTTCCCCACCTTTTCCATCAGATGGATGACCCTTCTAAGATTATCATGGGTTTACCAACCTTTTATGAAACCAGATTGATCCGGATGAACCAAATCCGGCAACACCCCTTCCAGTCTCTGTGCCAGGATTTTGGTGTACAGCTAAGCGTCAAGATTGAGCAGGGCAATGGGCCGATAGGAAGCACAGAGCTGAGGATCCTTCCCCTCCTTGGGAATAAGTGAGATCAGGGGGTAGGGGAGAGTGTGTGCTCGGATTGTATGAAATTGAACAGTGCAGCTAAGTGTGGGACAAGCTCGACCCCAAAGGTCCTGTAGAAATGCGCAGTGAAACCATCAGGACCCGGGGCTTTGTGCAGAGGAAGGGAGTTGATGGCCTCCTGTACTTCATCTAAAGTGAATGGGGCCTCTAAAAACTCACTGGTATCCCTGGAGACCTGCAGAAGCTGAATGTGGCGTAAATAGCTCTCCTGGGCGGCAACACTCGGGTTATCCGTGGTATACAAGCGAGTATAAAATTTCCTGAAAGCACACGCTTTCTCCTCTTCCGAATGGTACTCCCCAGAATCATCCCACACTTGCGCAATGTAACTCTCGGATTGATTAACCCGCAATTGCCTAGCCAAGAGAGAGACAATTTTGTTCTCCCCCATCATAATGGGACCTCTGGAGTCGTAATAGTGCCACCTCTGCCCTATTCATATAGATAGACTGCAGTTTGCCCCTTATGGAGGTTACCTTCCTCTGATTCTGCCAAGTAGGGGAGAGCTTGTGTACCCATTCAGCCTCCTGCAATGCCTTCTCCAAACCTAGTCGCTCTTCAGCCTTTAACCAATGAGGTCGCTAAAGAGATACATGTGCCCCGGATGACAGCTTTGAACGTGTCCCAAGTAGTAGTGAGAGGGGTATCCCCTGGGTGATTATTCTGAAAGAACTCCCTGATAGCTCTCCTCAGCGTATCTCGAGTCGTAGGGTCTCTAGTTAGCACTTGTGGAAAATACCAGTGCCCCCTCCGAGATTTCAGGAGGGTCCACTCTAAACTCACCTCCACCGACGCGTGGTCGGAGATGATTATTAGGTGGATAGTGTCCATTTGGAGAAGCTGCCGCAGGGGCTTGCCTATGAAAATATAATCGATCCGTGAATAGGACCTGTATGAGTGGGAGAAAAAAGTATAGTCTTTTACGGTGGGTTGATACGCACGCCAAGAGTCAAGAAGCCCCAATCTGTGAAATGCCATTTTGACGGATTTGGTAAAGACACTAGTAAGCGGTCGCTGAGGGTGTGTCGTGTCCTGAGCGGTATCCCAAATCAGGTTAAAGTCTCCCAAGAGCACTATCTCACCCTCTGCAAATCCCCCCAACACATCCAGATAGTGCAAGAGAAATTGTGATTGGCCACTATTAGGCGCATAGAGTGTGGCTATCATACCAACCTGTCCACCCAAGGATCCCTTGACCAACATAAATCTGCCCTCCTTAGCTAAATGCGACACCGAAGGCTGAAAATGCATGGATTTATGACACAGCAAGGGTACTCCACAGTGTTTTGTTGTCACAGACACAGTGTAGATCTGCGGGTAGTATTTATGCTGCAGTCGATGGCCGTCACCTTTCTTGAGATGTGTTTCCTGCAATGCCACTATATTGTATTGGTGATCAAAGAATTTCCGCAGATGTGACCGCTTATTAGGTGAATTCAACCCCTTAACATTCCATATTAAAAAGTGTTCCATCATACCAAAGTGGCTAGGAGGTGGTCGCCCATGAGTACTTCTGACCGAGTGCGTCTTCCTGAGCCCCCAGTGCCCCCACTCCCTCCCTTGCCCCTTGTCCTTCCCCTTCCCCCTCCCCCCAACTGTTTTTCCATAAGAAATAGGGACAAAAAACAGTAATCAAACAACAAAATTAATAACCCAAAACATAACATCATAACGACTATAAGTCTTCCACATGGCAACAGAAAACTCTGAGTAGTCTTCATGGTCTGGAGGAGGTAGCCATCCATCTCCACCCCCTTAAAGACCCCTAACAGAAGCACATATAGTGTCTGGTGCAAAGACTTCCTTCATTGCCCTTGGAGGAGTGATTAGAGAACTATCTCAGAAGCGTTCCAGCCACCAGGAGATCGCCAGTCCATCCAGTGCCACCACGCTCTCCCCCGTAAGAAGAATCCAACATAGCCCTTCTCAAAAAGCCTTCATCTCCGCCCCCAGAGCCCCCCCCGCAGGCGGCGGAGAAGTTCACAAACTACTCCTTTGGGACCTTCCTCCCCCTACGCGGCAATCTCTAATGGTCTCCACCAGGAGACACAACAGGTTCCTCCCGATGTCGCGACTCCCCCTGTCTCGCAAGACCATTGTTCACACTTGTCTCCGGGACGCCCAGCGCAGCCGCCACCTCTCCACACTCTACAAAGTGATACGGCTTATTATTAAGTTCAAAAGCAGTGCCAAATGGAAATGTCCATCTGTACTGAATTTTTCGTGCTTTCAACTCATCCGTAATCAGGCGGAATCGCTGCAGTTGGAGCAGTGTAGCTGGGGC
Source organism: Pleurodeles waltl (assembly GCF_031143425.1). NCBI lineage: Eukaryota > Metazoa > Chordata > Amphibia > Caudata > Salamandridae > Pleurodeles > Pleurodeles waltl. The sequence goes on from NC_090444.1 coordinate 1,323,451,346, forward strand.
AATGGCCTGAAACAACGTACATTGAGTACCTTGAAAAGACACCACATCTTTTCGCCTCGCCTTCAGAAGACGTGCGGTTCCCCACCGATTCCACGTCTGCTTGTAGAGAGGTCATGCGACTTCTAACGTCTGATTGAAGCACCTCCAGCGCCGACCTCAAATCCGCCGTGAGTTCCTCTCGCAGTTCCGCCTTAAAGATGTAGAGGGAGGCTTAAAAGGTCTTCCTTGGTGAGCAGCATGTCTTATGCCACCCTGGAGGCCCCTCACTCAGCACATGCACACTCAGCCTCTCAGCTTGTGTGTGCTGGTGGGGAGAAAATGACTAAGTCGACATGGCACTTCCCTCAGAGTGCCATGCCAACCTCACACTGCCTGTGGCATAGGAAAGTCACCCCTCTAGCAGGCCTTACAGCCCTAAGGCAGGGTGCACTATACCACAGGTGAGGGTATATGTGCATGAGCACTATGCCCCACAGTGTCTAAGCAAAACCTTAGACATTGTAAGTGCAGGGTAGCCATAAGAGTATATGGTCAGGGAGTTTGTCAAACACAAACTCCACAGTTCCATAATGGCTACACTGAAATCTGGGAAGTTTGGTATCAAACTTCTCAGCACAATAAATGCACACTAATGCCAGTGTGCAATTTATTGTATCTTACACCCAGAGGGCATCTTAGAGATGCCCCCTGAATACCTACCCAACTTCTAGTGTAGGCTGACCAGTTCCTGCCAGCCTACCACACACCAGACATGTTGCTGGCTACATGGGGAGAGTGCCTTTGTCACTCTGTGGCTAGGAACAAAGCCTGTACTGGGTGGAGGTGCTTCTCACCTCCCCCTGCAGGAACTGTAACACCTGGCGTTGAGCCTACAAGCCTGCAGAGAAGGAGGAAGACGACAACTGATTTGGCCCCAGCCCTACCGGCCTGTCTCCAACTTCAAAAACCTGCTCCAGCGACGCATCAGACAGGCACCAGCGACCTCTGAAACCTCAGAGGACTGCCCTGGACTACAGGACCAAGAAACTCCTGTGAACAGCAGCCCTGTTCAAAACCAGCTACTTCTTTGCAAGAAAGAAGCAACTTCCAAGGACTTCACGTTTCCCGCCGGAAGCGTGAGACTTCACACTCTGCACCCAACGTCCCCGGCTGACCTGCAGAAAACCAACACTTCAGGGAGGACTCCCCGGCGACTGTGAGCCCGTGAGTAACCAGAGATGACCCCCCCCCAACCCCCACAGCAACGCCTGCAGAGAGAATTCAGAGGCTACCCCTGACCGTGACTGCCTCTAACAAGGGACCCGACACCTAGAACCAACACTGCACCCGCAGCCCCCAGGACCTGAAGGAGCCGAACTTCGACACAGGAGTGACCCTCAGGCGACCCTCTGCCTTGCCCAGGTGGTGGCTGTCCAGAGAAGCCCCCCTGTGCCTGCCTGCACCGCTAGAGTGACCCCCGGGTCCTTCCTTTGAAATCTATACAAAACCCGACGCCTGCTTTGCACACTGCACCCGGCCGCCCCTGTGCCACTGAGGGTGTGTTTTGTGTGCCTACTTGTGTCCCCCCAAGTTCTCTACAAACCCTCCCTGGTCTGCCCCCCGAGGATGCAGGTACTTACCTGCCGGCAGACTGGAACCGGAGCACCCCTGTTCTCCATAGGTGCCTATGTGTTTTGGGCACCTCTTTGACCTCTGCACCTGACCAGCCCTGAGCTGCTGGTGTGGTAACTTTGGGGTTGCCTTGAACCCCCAACGGTGGGCTGCCTTGGCCCCAGAACTGAGACTTGTAAGTGTTTTACTTACCTCCTAATCTAACCTTTACTTACCTCCCCCAGGAACTGTTGATTTTTGCAGTGTCCACTTTGAAAATAGCTTATTGCCATTTTTACAAAGACTGTACATGATATTGTTTCCATTTAAAGTTCCTAAAGTATCTAAGTGAAGTACCTTACATTTAAAGTATTAACTGTACTGTAAAGCTTGAACTTGTGGTTCTTAACATAAACTAAGAAAATATATTTTTCAATATAAAAACCTATTGGCCTGAAGTTAAGTCTTTGAGTGTGTGTTCCTCATTTATTGCCTGTGTGTGTACAACAAATGCTTAACACTACCCTCTGATAAGCCTACTGCTCGACCACACTACCACAAAATAGAGCACTAGAATTATCTACTTTTGCCACTATCTTACCTCTAAGGGGAACCCTTGGACTCTGTGCACACTATTTCTTACTTTGAAATAGTATATACAGAGCCAACGTCCTAGACTCAGCATATACCCTTCTGTTAATCCCCCTTCAGCACTCCATAGGGCTGAAGCACACACTACACGCATATACAAACGTGCACACACAGATACCCATTTCCAAAATCCCGTTTAGGCCCCACTCCAAGTTTCTGGCTAGTCCAATCTCTGTGTTGAGTTATCAATAACCATTTCTCCAGGCATTAATACTGGCCACAGGATCCCTGACACCATGTTGAATGGATTCCCGTAAAATACCTGGAGTCGGCAGGGTAAATGTTTTGGCTGTAGCTTTATTAAAGATGTAATAAAGCCCACCAAGATATGACTCACAGAACTGAAATTCTCTTTTCAGCTGTCTCCAGTCGGACACCCTATCTAAATTCTGGAATCCCAGCAGAATCACTATACATTACCAGACACTTCATTACCACACACTTATTTTCCACGTACTACCTTACCATGTGCTACATGGTACATCTCCTCTCCTTAAACAAAAAAAATAAACAATAAACTACAAAATTAACACACAACAAATAAAAACTATACTAACATAATATGTAAAAGAGAAAACACTCACAACAAATATTCTGAAAAGCACAAGTATAAATTAACATTCATACTCAGTAAGATATTTTGGTTTAACAGACATTCTACCTTGTCTGGTGAAAATAACATTTGCATCATCTTTACATAATAACACAGCACTACCTTGCTTTGAAAGTGCATTAGTATCCTCAGATATATTTGACCCTACTTGTGTAAAAGCTTTCTCAACTTTCTCAGCATCCTGATCTGTCAAGACATCAATAGACTGTTGCTGACATACAATTAATTAACTAATTAATTTCTGCTCTGACTATTCACAGCCTCTTGTCTACCCTCATTTACTGTACGTTTTGTTAATATGGGGCCGATTACGAGTTCGGCGGACAGGAAGACCCGTCTGCCAAAAATCCGATGGGGAGGTTGCCGACAGCCCCACTGTGAAATTCTCACTGGGCTGACGGGTGGAAACCTTGGTTTCCACCCATCAGCCCAGCAGGAAAGTGGCAGCAACATTGTTGCCAGCTCGTAATCAAGCCGGTGGCAATGCTGCCATCTGTAGGGGGCACCAGCACCCTCGTAATGCGCACTGTCAGGAGACAGTGCGCATAGCGAGGGTGCTGGGCAGGGGAACACCTGCACTGCCCATGCCATGGACAGTTCAGGGGCCCCCTGAGACTCCCTGCACCAGTTCTCCACCTGCCTTTTCATGGCAGTGGAACCTCCATGAAAAGGCTGGCCGAGAACCAGGCTGATTCCAACCTGCACTGCCGTCAGCCCATTGGGAACATTGTTCCCAGCGGAGACGGCGGTCGTTTGGCAGTCCGACTGCCAAGCTATTAATTTGGCAGTCGGATCGCCAACCAGTGGTGGTCATGACCGCCACCATGAGTCTGGCGGTCTGTTGACAGCCAGACTCGTAATGAGGCCCCATATCATGACCCCACAACAAGGTATTGCTATCACACAGGTTTCTCTCCAAGACTTCTCTCTGACATTCACTGAAGATAACAGATTCCGTTCTTTCCCATCACCTACCATCAATCAATTTCACCTCTGTGTAAATCTTGTGTTACCTCGAACATACCTAGGAAATTGAAATCTGTTTTCAATCTTTTATTTCTCATATTCTTTAACATTACCCACGAACCAATTTTAATGTTGAATTCTGCAATATTGCATGATCTGTCATGCTGCATGCTCATCTTCTCCTGATTTACCCTTTCTCTCACTTTATACACATCAATTCCCATCATGATTCCTGACACATCTTTCAGTCAACCATCCTGGAACCAACTTGGACTTGGTGCCTCTCTTTCTAAATGACTCTAAAGGCGAAACCCCTGGTACAGTGTGAGGGGTAATATGATACATTCATATTGTTTCTCCCAAGTAGACCCTCAGCATTCATTCCACAAGTCAGGGCAGTCTGAATCCCCTCCTTGAGAATTCTATTTCTCCTTTCCACAGCTCCATTAGTTTGCCCGCTGTACAAAGCTACAGTATAATGTTTCACAATCCTCTCTTCTGAAAATGTCTCAATTTTGTCAGACAATAACTGCACACTATTGTCAGTGACTAATTCAGCTGTTGAACCTTTAATAACAAACACTTTATGGCTGTGCTAGTACACAATTCTTGAACAAATTCAAAATAGTTCAGTTTTGAATAATAGTCTCTTGCCACGATTGTGTACTTGTGATTTTGTTCTACTGCATTAACTGGTCCTACAAAGTCTAGTGCAATTTTTCCCAAGCTCTTATGGGAAAAGGTACGGGAATTAATGGTATATCTTTCATTTTCCAGTGTTTGTTAGAAAAAATACACCCTTTACATGTTTCCATCATAAGATCAACCACTTTGTCCATAGCTGGCCACCAAAAAAGTCTGCCTTAGGATTTTTTTTGTAGAAGTAGCACCCATTTAAATGGCCAGCATGAGCTAAAACAAAACTATTCTTGCTCTTAAAACTACAGTGGTACAAACGTGTATCCTCGTAACAGAATTGCACTTTCAAATGATAACGATAATTTATCTGTCACAAGTGCAAAATTACGACTGTCACCTTTAAGCTGTCTGAAATTTGGCTACCCTTTGTGCAAAAACTCCATCACCTCGGTCATTACCACATCCCGACTACAAGCTGTTAACCACTCCTTCTCTTCAATGACACCATGACAATGTCTGACTACATCTATTGCAGCAACCACACATTCATCTTCACCATCCTCATTCTGTTCAGCACCCCTCACACGGGTAATCCCGAGAAGCAGCTCTTCAACTAATTTGCACTGGAATGTATTGAACTTCAAAATTATACCCTTGTAGTTTAGCTAGAATTCTCAGCAGTCGTGAAGATGCAGATGCCACTCCCTTACTACCCAATAAGTACGTCAGAGACTTGTGATCAGTTCGAAGAACAAATTGCGTACCCCATAAATACGTTTTGAACTTATCTACTGCCCATGCACAGGCTAGAGTCTCCCTTTCTGTAGTGCTGTATTTCCTTTCAGCTTCTTTCACAATTCTCGATGCGAATGCCATTGTATGTTCCTTGTAGGAAGCTGGCCTGGTGTGTAGTGGGCACCTATGGTGTTATCACCTTATACCAGGTCCACGTATCCCCATATTAGTTAGGTGTAGACAGTGTCTAGGAAGTCAGGGCTCTCTAGAGGTAGCTGTGGATGAGCAGCCAAGACTTATCTAGGACACATGCACAGCTTATGCAAAACCACTACAGTCACACAGCACTTACACACATGAAAGAACCACACAGTGTTACAAAAATAAAGCTACTTTATTATGGTAACGCAATTACTAAAATGCTGTATGGGTAATACTCCACTAGAAGGTGAGTAAACACACTATTATTTACATATTAGAAGCCAGGGATTAGCACAATAAACAATAGTAAACAGTAGGATAATAGAAAATATCGGAGACGCTAGGAGGAAACCAAACCATATACTAAGTAAGTGGAATGCAAAAGGCAGTCCCCCACCAAAGGAAGTGGAATTTGTAGAGGGCAACTGGAGGAACTAGGAACTCCAAAAGGTAAGTACCAGGGTGCCTCCCAGCGACCAGGAGAGAAGAGGTAAGTACCTGGTTTTCACCCAACCCACAGGTAAACTTTGGAAAAAGACTGTGCAAGACTCAAGCAAGACTGGGAGAAACTAAAGGTGGACCCTTACAGAAGAGGACCTGCAAAAGAAGGGGACCAAGTCCAGTTTCAGTTGGAGTGTCCAGTTGGGGGAGGAGCCACTACCGACCCTTCTGGAGATGCAGGACCAGGTCGACGGTGAAGACAAGGAGTCAGCCGTGCAGTACTGGAGCAGGAGAAGAGTTCCAGAAGTGATGCAGTCGAGGCCCCACAACAAAAGAAGGGTTGCAGTCAGTCAGTGGTGTTGAAAAACCACCAACAAGCCTTGGCAAAGGCAAGAGTCGCAGATGAAGAGTTGCATAGCTGGAGTTACAGAAAGGAGAATTTGCTTTGCAGTGAAGAGTGCTGGAGGCCAGGGCTACACCGAGCCTGAAGATCCCTTGGAAGAGAAACAAACAAGCCTTGGCAGCTCCAAGTGTCACGGCGCACAGGGGTACTGTCCTGCAAGGACAGGCAAGGACTCACCATCTCCCAAGCTGGAAAGCTGGTAGAGAGGACCGAGCGGACCACTTCAGACCACCACCTGTGTTGCAGGATCCACACGGTTTTGCAGGAGAGGAGATCCACGCAGCCAGATGTCGCTGCTGTTGGTGCCTGCGGATGCAGGGGAGTGACTTCTTCACACCTAGGGAGAATCCTTCTTACTTCTTGTGCGGGCTCAAGACATGTAGCCCTCAGAGGATGCACAGCCAGGGAAATTTTGCAGTTCCCTTGAAGAAGCCGGAGAAACAATGTTGCAAAGTGGAGTGGTCGCTGGAGTTGCAGATTGTCGGTTCTTGGAGGGTCTATTTTCAGTCCCGGTGGCCAGAAGTTGAAATACGCAATGCAGAGGATTACTACTGGAATCTTGCACGTCGAATCTAAAGACCCACTCTGGAGGGAGACCCAAAATAGCCCAGGAAGGGGTATTGGTCACCTAGCAAAACGAGGCTGTGAAGTCACAGGGCTCGAAAAATCCACTCGACCACTCTCATTGGCGAGTCTTATTTGACTAGGTCGAGCTATTTTTAATACTTACTAGTCCCTTCTGGCGAGTTTACACTGAACAGGTGATCTGTTCAGTTGAAAAGTAGAGGGACAATAAAAGATGCCTTTAAATCTTGTTCTTATGTGACATTTGCTCTGTGTTCACAGACAGAGGTCAAAAGTCAGTTTTTCCTACAATTAATTTTCCTTCTGACTGCAGAGTTCTAGGACTTTGTGAGGTGAACTGTGTGATCTGCTGCTTAGAATGTAAAATAAAAGGATATGGGGTGTCAGGTTTTTCCTAACACACAACATTTAGATAACTAAGTCAACTGTGCAAACATTTCAAAATATTTTTCAATAGTTGTGAAAGCCCTTTTTTATATGTTTACTGAAAAGATATTTTAATAGGATGAAAACAAATCAGAATATGTTACGTTACATGTTGATGTGCAAAGGATATGTTTTCTGAAACCCAATTTTCACAAACTGTTAGTACACTATATCGTTTTATCAGTAAAGCTGCAAGTTAGTGGAGACGTTTTTGGACATTTCTTGGAATGTTATTGTGTGTAGATGACAATATGCTACCACATCATGGTTTAGTAATATATTTATTAAAATTGAGTGTTTAAGCAAACTGAGAAACACTCCTGCACGGATAGCAATGTTGTTAGTAAACTAAAAGAAGTCCTAGGTTATGTGGGCTAGACCTCATGGGTATGTGGGCTAGATTCTTGTGATGCATGCAGCAGACTTTAATCTACTTAATCAAACAAAAGAGTTTTTTTTGTACTGCAGAAATGCTGAGCTCACATACTTGAAGGTGCAATCATAAGTGAGAATTAAAAAAGGCGACTCTGTAAACTATTTGCCTAGGATCACACAAATTTGAGACCCGTTTACTGGTCAAGTACATTACAGTTAGGTCGAGTAGATTATTTAAGTTACTCGACCTGCAGGTCGAGTTACATTTTTATGATTTTTCGAGCCCTACGTCGCCTGCCTGACCTGGCCACTCAGATGCTCCCAGGGGTCTCTGCCCACCTTGGATTCACAATGGCAGAATTAAGTGGCCACCTGGAGGAGCTCTGGGCATCATCATTTCTGGGGTGCTGTTGAACAGGGGAGTGCTCACTCCCCTCTCCATTGTCCAGTTTTGTGCCAGAGCAGGGACCGGGGGTCCCTGGACTGGTGTAAACCGGTTTATGCAAGGAGGGCACCAAATGTGCCCTTTAAAGCATACCAGTGGCTTGGGGAGGCTACCCCTCCCAAGCCATGCAACACCTATTTCCAAAGATAGAGGGTTATGCCTCTCTCTTCTGAAGGAAATCCTTTGTTCTGCCTTCCTCTGCCTAAGCTGATCAAGCAGCATGAGGACAGAAACCTGTCTGTGTGGTGGCAGCAGCCCAGGCTGCCCGGAAAACCCCAGAAGATTGGTAGGAGAAATGCTGGTGGTCCTCTAAGGAGCCCCAGAGTACATGGAATCATACAACCAATGCTGACAACACTATTGGGGTATGATTCCAACATGCTTGATACCAAACATGCCCAGATTTGGAAGTACCATTATGTAGCTGGACATAGGTAGTGACATGTGTCCAGTACACAAGTAAAATGGCTTACGAAGTCCAGGGAAATGGAGCTGGCGTTTGTAGGACTCACACACAGGCACTTGCACCCTGCCCTCTGGGCTAGGAGGACCTGCCATAGGGGTGACTTACAGTGACCTGTAGTGAAAGGGTGCATGCACCTTTTTCATGCAGGCTGTAAAAGCAGGCCTGCAGACAAATTTTACATGGGCTCCCATGGGTGGCATAATACATGCTGCAGCCCATGGTGATCCCCTGGTGCCCTAATGCCCTGGGTACCATATACTAGGGACTTACATGGGGGCTCCAGTATGCCAATTGTGGGGTGTGCTAAGTCCCAAGTAACCACCTTTAAAGGTAAAGGGCACAGTCACTCGGGTCTTGATCAGCAGGGTCCCAGTAAACACAGTCAAAACACACTGACAGTACGCAAAAAGTGGGGGGTAACCATGCCAAAAAGAGGGTATTTTCCCATTCCTTTCCACCAGATCTTTGGCATAATACAGCACCAAGTCCTACGGCACTAGCAACACACTACAAAATGTTTTCAGAGCAGGCACGTTTAACATTATATCTGATATCTTGGAAGACTTGCTCCTCATTGTTACTCCATGCAAATTTCTCTTTCTTACAAAGCATTTTTTAAGTGGTTACTGTGGGAAGTTGGCTCTGTATATACTATTTCAAAGTAGGAAATAGTGTGCACAGAGTCCAAGGGTTCCCCTTAGAGGTAAGATAGTGGCAGAAGTAGATAATTCTAATGCTCTATTTTGTGGTAGTGTCATCGAGCAGTAGGCTTATCAGAGGGTAGTGTTAAGCATTTGTTGTACACACACAGGCAATACATGAGGAACACACACTCAGAGACAATTCCAGGCCAATAGGTTTTTATATAGAAAAATATATTTTCTTAGTTTATTTTAAGAACCACAGGTTCAAGATTTGCAGTGAACACTTTAAATGCAAGGTACTTCACTTAGATACTTTAGGAACTTTGAATAAAAACAGTATCATATACAGTCGTTGTAAAAATGGCAATAAGCTATTTTCAAAGTGGACACACTGCAAAAATCAACAGTTCCTGGGGGAGGTAAGTAAAGGTTAGATTAGGAGGTAAGTAAAACACTTACAAGTCTCAGTACTGGGGCATAGGCAGCCCACTGTTGGGGGTTCAACACAACCCCAAAGTTACCACACCAGCAGCTCAGGGCCGGTCAGGTGCAGAGGTCATAGAGGTGCCCAAAACACATAGGTGCCTATTGGGGAAAAGTGGTGCTCCGGTTCCAGTCTGCCAGCAGTACGCGCGTCCTCGGGGGGGCATACCAGGGGGGTTTTATAGAGCACTGGGGGGGGGACACAAAACACACCCTCAGCGACACAGGGGCGGCCGGGTGCAGTGTGCAAAGCAGGCATCGGGTTTTGTATAGAAAACAGTGGCGGGACCCGGGGGTCACTCTAGCGGTGCAGGAAGGCACGGGGGCTTCTCGGGACAGCCACCACCTGGGCTAGGCACAGGGTCGCCTAGGGGTCACTCCTGCACTGAGTTCGGTTCCTTCAGGTCCTGGGGGCTGCGGGTGCAGTGTTGGTTCCAGGCGCCAGGTCCCTTGTTACAGACAGTCGCGGTCAGGAGGAGCCTCTGAATTCTCTCTGCAGGCATCGCTGTGGGGGCTCAGGAGGGTCGTCTCTGGTTCCTCACGGGCTCACAGTCACTGGGCAGTCCTCCCTTAGGTGTTGGTTCTCTGAATCTCGAGCCGGGGGCGTTGGGTGCAGAGTGAGAAGTCTCATGCTTCCAGCGGGAAACGTGCAGTCTTTGGAAGTTGCTTCTTTATTGCAAAGGAGTAGCTGATTTTGAACAGGGCTGCTGCTCACTGGAGTTTCTTGGTCCTTTAGTCCAGGGCAGACCTTTGAGGCTTCAGAGGTCGCTGGTCCCTGTCAGATGCATCGCTGGTTGCAGGTTTTCGAAGTTGGAGACAGGCCGGTAGGGCTGGGGCCAAATCAGTTGTCGTCTTCCTCCTTCTCTACAGGCTTGTAGGTCAGCAGTCCTTCTAGTTTCTTCAGGTTGCAGGAATCTGATTTCCTGAGATCTGGGGTGCCCCTAAATACTGAATTTAGGGGTGTGTTTAGGTCTGGGGGGGCAGTAGCCAATGGCTACTGTCCTTGAGGTTGGCTACACCCTCTTTGTGCCTCCTCCCGGTGGGGAGGGGGGCACATCCCTAATCCTATTGGGGGAATCCTCCATAACTAAGGTGGAGGATTTCTAAAGGCAGTGGTCACCTCAGCTCAGGACACCTTAGGGGCTGTCCTGACTGGTGGGTGACTCCTCCTTGTTTTTCTCATTATCTCCTCCAGCTTTGCCACCAAAAGTGGGGGCAGTGGCTGGAGGGGCGGGCATCTCCACTAGCTGAGATGCCCTGGGGCGTTGTAACAAAAGGGGTGAGCCTTTGAGGCTCACCGCCATGTGTTACAGTTCCTGCAGGGGGGAGGTGTGAAGCACCCCCACCCAGTACAGGCTTTGTTCCTGGCCACAGAGTGACAAGGGCACTCTCTCCACGTGGCCAGCATCATGTCTGGTGTGTGGCAGGCTGGCAGAAACTGGTCACCCTACACTAGAAGTCGGATTGATATTCAGGGTATTCATCTTTAAGATGCCCTCTGGGTGTATGTTACAATAATTTGCACACTGGCATCAGTGTGCATTTATTATGCTGAGAAGTTTGATACCAAACTTCCCAGTTTTCAGTGTAGCCATTATGGAACTGTGGATTCGTGTTTGACAAACTCCCTGACCATATACTCTTATGGCTACCCTGCACTTACAATGTCTAAGGTTTTGCTTAGACACTGTAGGGGCATAGTGCTCATGCACATATGCCCTCACCTGTGGTATAGTGCTCCCTGCCTTAGGGCTGTAAGACCTGCTAGAGGGGTGACTTTTCTATGCCACAGGCAGTGTGAGGTTGGCATGGCACTCTGAGGGGAGTGCCATGTCGACTTAGTCTTTTTCTCCCCACTAGCACACACAAGCTGTGAGGCAGTGTGCATGTGCTGAATGAGGGGTCCCCAGAGTGGCATAAGACATGCTGCAGCCCATAGAGACCTTTCCTGGCATCAGGGCCCTTGGTACCAGTTACAAGGAACTTACCTGAGTGCCAGGGTTGTGCCAATTGTGGAGACAAAGGTACAGTTTAGGGAAAGAACACTGGTGCTGGGGCCTGGTTAGCAGGGTCCCAGCACACTTTCAATCAAAACTTAGCATCAGCAAAGGCAAAAAGTTAAGGAGTACATGGTAAGGTGGTTACAGATGAGGACTGAGCCACACAAACAAAGTTGACTTCAGTATTTTATTCCAGGTAAACTTCTTAAGTAGAAAAAGGAACTCCAACCTCAACTCAAGCATCCAGCACTTCCAGCTGTCCAGCACAGAATGCTGTCACAGCTGAGGAAGAATCTAAATGCCACAGGTGGAGTTGGGAGATACCATACTTCACAAATAAACTCTACATAGTACAAACACCCCAAAGAACATAGAATACAACCCAACATTAAAATAACGCAACAAAACACTACCTACAATATTGTTTAACACTAAATACAATACTACACCACCCCCTCCCCATAAATTATATCACAGCAATTCTATTCAAATTCCAGACACGTCCATCAAGTTTTACAGCTCCTTTAAACACTTTAACAACTTCATGTATCAGACTGAATTGAGAAGTGCTAGACCTGTGCCTGCCAGGCAATTTAACTTCAACTCTATCACCAGCACGTACAGGACACTTTTTCACAGATTTACGAACATCATAGATTTCTTTCCTTTTTCGTTGGTGATATCTATCTTTTTCTTTAGCATTTCTCTTGATGGTATCATCATCCACATTGAAAGAAAGATGTTTTTTAAGCCAAGGAGGATTGATCTTAGTATGTGGCACACGCTTCCTAAACAACACAAAAGGAGTCTGGTCCGTGCTGGAATGTGGAGTGAACCAGTACTCTTCAACCTTTGCCTCCACTAAACTCTCCCAACGAACCCCATTAACTTTAGCCAATTGTATGGTTTCTTTCAGTGTTCTATTGAAGCGTTCTACCATTCCATTGGTTTCTGGATGATAAAGTGCACATTTTTTGTGGACTCTACCCCTAGAGGAAAGGAAATAACTCATATATTTCGAGGAGAAATGAACTCTATTGTCAGACAAAATCACTCCAGGGTTCCCCTCTCTGCTGATAACTTTGGAAAGAAAGTCTAAAACCACCTTCGAAGTTACCTCAGAAACTATCAACACTTCTGGCCAGCGAGAAAGCATATCCATTAGCACGATGACATACTTAGAACATGAACCTGACGAAATGGGTCTCATAATGTCAATAGCAACCTCTTCCCATACTTCATTGGGAATTTCTTTAAGTACTAACGGTTTAGTCCTCACCTTAAGCGCCTTGTCCGCCAAACAGCATTCAATACATTCTCTGACTCTCCTTTCCAAAGCAATGTCCATACCAGGCCACCAATATGACACCCTCATTCTTTCCTTAGTTTTGCTTATACCAAGATGACCTGAATGTGAGAGATCAAGAAGATGTTCACGCAGAGAAGACGTAGGTATGAATTTGTTACCTCTTTTGGCGACGAAGGTGGGATCGAAGGACCCCGCTGCCAAAGGAACTCTAGCCTGCTCTTAGCCTTGGGATTGTTCGTTTCACCTTCATCTTACTTTCTCTGCTCCAAGGTATTTATACAATTTCTTGGTCTACCTCATTTCCTCTTTCTGTTTACTATGGCCCTTCTATCTTTATAAGCATTCCTAGCTATCCTCCTTTCCCATCTACTTCCTCCTTTCCTGTCCTCCATTTCATTTTAACCGGTGCTCGTCCTCGTTTATTTATTTATTTATTTTTACATATATACGCCCTCATTATGACATTGGCGGTAAAAGCCGCTTACCGCCCTGCAGAAGACCGCCAACACACCGCAGCGGCTGTGGAATTCCACCACAGCCATTATGACCCACAATTCGGAATCCGCCAAAATTCAGACACCCACACAAGTCCGCTGCACCAAAGGTCAATGATAAACTGCTGATAACAAAACCTCCACCATCACGCCAACAGAAATACACCCACACTATCACGACACACGAATCCACGCGGCGGTCTTTCAACCGCGGTATTCCATTGGCGGTACACACCACCGCGCTCAAAATACACACACTCTTACAAAACACAGCCACATTGGACAATTCCAAATACACACACCTGATACACATACACACACCACTCCCACACACTCAATACACTATAAAACACCCCCCCACATCACCCACAAACCCTTACGACCACAAATCACGAACGAAAGCCAGAGAGAGACACCACCATCAACAACACTAGCATCCACAGGCACACAACACCATCACCCACATAACTTCCACGCACCTCACACAACACCCCACTACATATCAGCACACACACCACCCCACACACCACCCCACACATCACCTACACCACCCCATGGCACGGCAAAGGCACCCCAGGTTCTCGGAGGAGGACTTCAGGGTCATGGTGGAGGAAGTCGTCCGGGTAGAACCACAGCTATTCGGATCACAGGTCCATTGCAAGGAAGATGGAGCTATGGCGAAGAATAGTGGACAGGGTCAACGCAGTGGGACAGCACCCAAGAAATCGGAAGGACATCAGGAAGAGGTGGAACGACCTACTGGGGAAGGTGCGTTCCGTGGTCTCAAGACACCACCTGGCGGTTCAGCAGACTGGCGGCGGACCCCCACCTCCTCCCCCACAACTAACAACATGAGAGGAGCAGGTCTTGGCGATTCTGCATCCTGAGGGCCTCACAGGAGTTGGCGGAGGAATGGACTCTGGTAAGTCAAATCTTAACTATTACATCCCCCACCCTACCTGCATGCTATCACATACCCCACCCTCACACCCATCACTCCAACACCTCACAAATGTCCCAACATCACAAACCACCCATCCCAACACCAAGCCCTGCATGCAACACCAAAGCATGGACACCCATCACTAAAGCATGCCCACTGCACATACCCATACACCCCCCTAAACCATCATCACACATGGTCCCACACAGGAATGCTAGCACTGGGGTACACGGTCACCCACCCATTTCACACCTTGACACACACAGATGCAATAATCATGCCTTTATACCCCTGCAGGACCGGAGGGTCCACACATGCCCACACCACCATCAGAAGAGGCCCACAGTGATGACAGCACCTCTCTCCAACTGGATCTAGATGACCAGCCCGGCCCATCGGGGACCTCTGGACAGTCGGTTCCCCACACCCAGTCAAAGGCCACTACAGACCTTCCCCCCTCTGGAAACACCAGCACAGCACCCACCCAGCGGGCCCATACCTCCGTCCCCAGGACACGTCAATCAGCAGTGTGTGCACCACTACAGGGAACCCAGGCTAACCCCACACCCTAACAACAACAGGGACCTGGAGGCAGTGGTAGTGGGCACACGGTCCAGGGGACGGAGGCCCAGGAACACAGGGGAACTGGGAGGGCTGCTGTACGACAGGGGGCGGACAGGCCCAGGGAACCCACTCTCCACGAGGCCCTCTCCTCTATCATGGGAGCCTACCACCACTCCCAGGAGACAATGGCAACGGTACTGGCCAAGTTTCAGGAGCCCCAGCGCCTGCAGGAGGAGCAGTATATGGGCTTCAGGGAGGAACTCAGAACCATCAATTCCACCCTGGGCACCATCGTAGGGGTGCTGAAGGAAGTACTCAAAACCAGGAGGGACACTGTGGCACAACAAGGGGCCCCTGACACTAGCCTGGACAATGAACTGCCCACCACCTCCGCCGGCGCTAGTGGACAGGAGGCACCACCACAGGACCATCACACCAGCACCCCACCCCCTGCAGAGGGAGAACCACCTCGCAAAACGGTCCCTGAGATCCAGGAACAAGACAGAGAATGATGCCTAGACCCCCACCAAGAAATGAGACTACCCTGATTGTCATCCTACTGTCCCACTTTGTCACCCTGTTCATCCTTAAACTGCCCCAGCTCCCCTTCCTATGCCCATTTGGGCAATGCACCTGTGAGACTAATAGACTGGACTCTGCCATGGACATTCCTCTGCCATCACCCCTCACCATTTTGCTACCCCCTCCAATTTTGAGCACTAAAATAAACACCCTTAAAGCACAAAACAATCTGGAGTCTGTCTGTGATTTCGGAATACTGTATTAGCAATAACTGTGGCAAAAGCTCTTTCATTTGTAATGTCAACATACCTATGTCACACAGCTCTAGTCCATGAGGAATCAAAGCAGATGTCACACTGTGGGACCCAGATCTGTGAAATCGTAAGGGAAAGTGAAAACTCAGTGACCATACACTTGGTGAAAAAGACAGACAGTAGAGAGGTAGTAGTGTATAAGTACATGTAGTAGGCAGGTTTGTATTCTTACCTGTGTTTCACTGGAAATATTGCTGGATCACTGAGTCCCTGTTGGCCATGTCTTCTTCCTCTGCTTCCTCGTCTTCACTGTCCACAGGCTCCACAGCTGCAACAACACCGCCATCTGGACCATCCTCCTGCAGAAAGGGCACCTGTCGTCGCAAAGCCAAGTTGTGAAGCATACAGCAGGCCACGATGATCTGGCACACCTTCTTTGGTGAGTAGAATAGGGATCCACCTGTCATATGGAGGCACCTGAACCTCGCCTTCAGGAAGCCGAAGGTGCGTTCGATCACCCTCCTAGTTCACCCATGTGCCTCATTGTAGCGTTCCTCTGCCCTTGTCCTGGGATTCCTCACTGGGGTCAGTAGCCATGACAGTTTGGGGTAACCAGAGTCACCTGCAAATGGCGAGGGACAACTGTTAGACACACACTAACCTGGAGGGATATCCCCAGACCCAGACAACCATTTCCACTGACTAGCTTCCAGGTGCTCACCTAATAGCCATACACAGTGCCTCTGGAGTTGACCCATCACATAAGGGATGCTGCTATTCCGCAGGATGTAAGAGTCATGCACTGAGCCAGGGAACATGGCATTCACATGGAAGATGTACTGGTCTGCCAAACATACCATTTGTACATTCATCAAACAATAACTCTTCCGGTTTCTGTACACCTGTTCACTCCTGTGGGGGGGGGGACCAAAGCCACATGTGTCCCATCAATGGCACCTATGATGTTGGTGATATGTCCCAGGGCATAGAAATCACCTTTCACTGTAGGCAAATCCTCCACCTGAGGGAAAACGATGTAGCTCCGCATGTGTTTCAGCAGGGCAGACAACACTCTGGACAACACGTTGGAAAACATAGGCTGGGACATCCCCGATGCTATGGCCACTGTTGTTTGAAATGACCCACTTGCAAGGAAATGGAGCACTGAAAGCACCTGCACTTGAGGGGGGATTCCTGTGGGCCAGGGCGAGTTCCGTAGGCAAGGTCCCTCCGTAAGGCAGGCCCTGTGGCACCCCACCTCTGTAGAGTGCCAACTACACCTAGTCATGCCCCTGTGTCATCTATGTGTGCAGATGTCGTCCATAGCCTTGTAATCCATTTCCCTGGAATTGAACAGTGGAGCCCAAGAGCGCAGCATAGTGCAGGGGGCTTCTGTGTCTCTCGTGTCCGCCAACGGTAGCGGTAATGCATGCACTCAACATGTCTTTCTTCTGTCGTTCCCCCGCCCCCCTTTTTGTGGTCTCCCTGTTCTTGTGTGCATTAGCATCACCAGGCAGAGGAGCAGTGGCACCCGAGCAGGAGGGAGCTGCATCCCATATGGCAATGGAGGGCCACACTACGGACTAGGAGTACACCAGTGGGACGGAGGGCGAGGGGAGCTCCACGGCGGGGACAGGAGCTGAGACCAGTGACACGGACTCGTCCCCTGATGGGAGCTCCTTTGTGGTGGCGGCAACATCTGTGCCCCCCCCATCTACAGGTACAGCTGCCACCCCCCCTTCCAGCCCCGCCCTCCCAGCAGCCCCTCAGCCTTCGCCCCGTGCCCGCTCACCCGGGAGGGTGGGCATCACCTTCGCCCCAGGCACCTCAGGCCCTGCCCCAGTCACCCCTGCTGCCCTCAGTGAGGAGGCCATTGACCTCCTCCGGTCCCTCACTGTTGGGCAGTCTACCATTTTGAATGCCATCCAGGGTGTAGAAAGGCAGTTGCAACAAACAAATGCATTCCTGGAGGGCATTCATTCTGGTCAGGCGGCCCTTCAGCACTGATGGAAGCCATTGTCCCTGTGTCTAGCCTCCCCCCTCCAACTTCCTCCACCCCGACCCAATCCCCTGTACCTCAGCCTATCCCAAGCACACCTACAGACCAGCATGCACACACCTCAACACACAAGGGAAGCTCAGGCAAACGTAAGCACCACACATCCCACAGGCACTCACGCAAGCATCACACACATGCAGACACACCAACATCCACTGCCTCCACTGTGTCCCCCTCCTCCTCGTCTCCCTCCCTGTCTCGTCTACACTCACACCTGCATGCACTACCTCTACAGCCACTACGTCCCTCTCCAGCACACCCACCACCACACCCCGCTCACGTGCAGTCACCACCCCCACTACCATTCACACGTCTCCCAGTGTGTCTGTGACGCCCCCTCCGAAGATACACAAACGCAGGCACACACCCACCCAACAGCCATCCACCTCACGACAGCCTCCAGCGCATGCACCTTCACCCAAAGTCAGCAAACAAACACCTCCTACAACCACAACCCCTTCCTCCACTTCCAAACCCCCTCCAGCTACCCGTCCCAGTGTGTCAAAAAAACATTTCCCGTCCAACCTTGACCTCTTTCCCACACCTCCCCCACCCGTCCGTCTCATAGGTCCCGAACTAGCACCTCAGCCACAACATCTCCGGGACCAGTGGTGCCTGTAGTCACCGGAATCTGGAGTGCACCAGCCACTAGGGCAGCCAGTGTGGCACGGAGCCACAGCACAGACAGTCCCCCACCTGTGAAGCATCAGAAGTTGGCCAGTGCCCGGCGGGAGAGGGGGAAGACTCCAGCCACCAAAGCCGCTCCCAGGGGTCCTGGTGGGAGTGTGGAGTCAGCTGTGACACCTTCCAAGGTGGGGAAGGGCCACAAGAAACCCGCCAAGTCTGGGAAGAGCAGCACGGCGGAGAAGACCGCCATCATCCCCGCTGCCCAGGAGGCCACCGCCAGCACAAGCCCAGCTGCCCAGGAGGCCACCGCCAGCACAAGCCCAGCTGCCCAGGAGGCCACCGCCAGCACAAGCCCAGCTGCCCAGGAGGCCACCGCCAGCACCAGCCCAGCTGCCCAGGAGGCCACCACCAGCACAAGCCCCGCTGGGCCATGAAGGACTGCCAGCACAAGCCCCGCTGGGCCATGAAGGACTGCCACCACAAGCCCCGCTGGGCCATGAAGGACCGCCAGCAAAAGCACCTCTGGGCCATGAAGGACCGCCAGCACAAGCCCCGCTGGGCCATGAAGGACTGCCAGCACAAGCCCAGCTGGGCCATGAAGGACTGCCAGCAAAAGCCCCGGCTGGGCCATAAAGGACCTCCAGCAAAAGCCCCACTGGGCCATGAAGGACCACCAGCAGCAAAAGCCCCGCTGGGCCATGAAGGACTTCCAGCAGCAAAAGCCCCGCTGGGCCATGAAGGACCGCCAGCAAAAGCCCCGCTGGGCCATGAAGGACCACCAGCAAAAGCCCTGCTGGGCAATGAAGGACTGCCAGCACAAGCCCCGCTGAGCCATGAAGGACCGCCAGCAGCTGAGTCCCTGCAATGGAGACCGCTGTCTCAAGCACCGCTGACCAGGGCACCGCCGTCTCAAGCACCGCTGAACAGGGCACCGCCGCCTCAAGCACCGCTGAACAGGGCACCGCCACCTCAAGCACCGCTGAACAGGGCACCGCCGCCTCAAGCACTGCTGAACAGGGCACCGCCGCCTCAAGCACCGCTGAACAGGGCACCGCCGCCTCAAGCACCGCTGAACAGGGCACCGCCGCCTCAAGCACCGCTGGCCCATGAGCGCCAAGGGCACTGACGCTACTGAGTCCATCACGGGCAGAATGAAGCACTCTGGGCACCATGCCCCCTCCAGAACCAGTGGAGAGATCCATCCACTACCTCTGTCCTTAGCAGGATGAAGCACTCTGGGCACCATGCCCCCTCCAGAACCAGTGGAGAGATCCATCCACTACCTCTGTCCTTAGCAGGATGAAGCACTCTGGGCGCAAGGTCCCCTCCAGAACCAGTGGAGACTGTTATCCACTTGAGAGACTGTGGCTTTGCACTCCCCAGGATGGAACAGTGGGCAACCCACCCACTGGACCGCCAGCAAAATCCCCGCTGGGCCATGAAGGACTGCCAGCACAAGCCCCGCTGGGCCATGAAGGACTGCCACCACAAGCCCCGCTGGGCCATGAAGGACCGCCAGCAAAAGCACCTCTGGGCCATGAAGGACCGCCAGCACAAGCCCCGCTGGGCCATGAAGGACTGCCAGCACAAGCCCAGCTGGGCCATGAAGGACTGCCAGCAAAAGCCCCGGCTGGGCCATAAAGGACCTCCAGCAAAAGCCCCACTGGGCCATGAAGGACCACCAGCAGCAAAAGCCCCGCTGGGCCATGAAGGACCGCCAGCAGCAAAAGCCCCGCTGGGCCATGAAGGACCGCCAGCAAAAGCCCCGCTGGGCCATGAAGGACCGCCAGCAAAAGCCCTGCTGGGCAATGAAGGACTGCCAGCACAAGCCCCGCTGAGCCATGAAGGACCGCCAGCAGCTGAGTCCCTGCAATGGAGACCGCTGTCTCAAGCACCGCTGACCAGGGCACCGCCGTCTCAAGCACCGCTGAAAAGAGCACCGCCGCCTCAAGCACCACTGAACAGGGCACCGCCGCCTCAAGCACCGCTGAACAGGGCACCGCCGCCTCAAGCACCGCTGAACAGGGCACCGCCGCCTCAAGCACCGCTGAACAGGGCACCGCCGCCTCAAGCACCGCTGAACAGGGCACCGCCGCCTCAAGCACCGCTGGCCCATGAGCGCCAAGGGCACTGACGCTACTGAGTCCATCACGGGCAGAATGAAGCACTCTGGGCACCATGCCCCCTCCAGAACCAGTGGAGAGATCCATCCACTACCTCTGTCCTTAGCAGGATGAAGCACTCTGGGCACCATGCCCCCTCCAGAACCAGTGGAGAGATCCATCCACTACCTCTGTCCTTAGCAGGATGAAGCACTCTGGGCACAAGGTCCCCTCCAGAACCAGTGGAGACTGTTATCCACTTGAGAGACTGTGGCTTTGCACTCCCCAGGATGGAACAGTGGGCAACCCACCCACTGGACCGCCAGCAAAATCCCCGCTGGGCCATGAAGGACTGCCAGCACAAGCCCCGCTGGGACATTAAGGACCGCCAGCACAAGCCCCGCTGGGCCATTAAGGACCGCCAGCAGAAGCACCTCTTGGCCATGAAGGACCACCAGCAAAAGCCCCGCTGGGCCATGAAGGACTGCCAGCACAAGCCCCGCTGGGCCATGAAGGACCACCAGCAAAAGCCCCGCTGGGCCATAAAGGACCTCCAGCAAAAGCCCCACTGGGCCATGAAGGACCACCAGCAGCAAAAGCCCCGCTGGGCCATGAAGGACTGCCAGCAGCAAAAGCCCCGCTAGGCCATGAAGGACCGCCAGCAAAAGCCCTGCTGGGCCATGAAGGACCGCCAGCAGCTGAGTCCCTGCAATAGAGACCGCCGTCTCAAGCACCGCTGACCAGGCCACCGCCGTTTCAGGCACCGCTGAACAGGGCACTGCCGCCTCAAGCACCGCTGAACAGAGCACCGCTGCCTCAAGCACCGCTGAACAGGGCACCGCCGCCTCAAGCACCGCTGAACAGGGCAACGCCGTCTCAAGCACCGCTGAACAGGGCACCGCCGTCTCAAGCACCGCTGAACAGGGCACCGCCGTCTCAAGCACCGCTGAACAGGGCACCGCCGCCTCAAGCACCGCTGGCCCATGAGCGCCAAGGGCACTGACGCTACTGAGTCCGTCATGGGCAGAATGAAGCACTCTGGGCACCATGCCCCCTCCACAACCAGTGGAGAGATCCATCCACTACCTCTGTCCTTAGCAGGATGAAGCACTCTGGGCACCATGCCCCCTCCAAAACCAGTGGAGAGATCCATCCACTACCTCTGTCCTTAGCAGGATGAAGCACTCTGGGCACAAGGTCCCCTCCAGAACCAGTGGAGACTGTTATCCACTTGAGAGACTGTGGCTTTGCACTCCCCAGGATGGAACAGTGGGCAACCCACCCAGGAGGCCACCACCAGCACAAGCCCCGCTGGGCCATGAAGGACTGCCAGCACAAGCCCCGCTGGGCCATGAAGGACTGCCACCACAAGCCCCGCTGGGCCATGAAGGACCGCCAGCAAAAGCACCTCTGGGCCATGAAGGACCGCCAGCACAAGCCCCGCTGGGCCATGAAGGACTGCCAGCACAAGCCCAGCTGGGCCATGAAGGACTGCCAGCAAAAGCCCCGGCTGGGCCATAAAGGACCTCCAGCAAAAGCCCCACTGGGCCATGAAGGACCACCAGCAGCAAAAGCCCCGCTGGGCCATGAAGGACTTCCAGCAGCAAAAGCCCCGCTGGGCCATGAAGGACCGCCAGCAAAAGCCCCGCTGGGCCATGAAGGACCACCAGCAAAAGCCCTGCTGGGCAATGAAGGACTGCCAGCACAAGCCCCGCTGAGCCATGAAGGACCGCCAGCAGCTGAGTCCCTGCAATGGAGACCGCTGTCTCAAGCACCGCTGACCAGGGCACCGCCGTCTCAAGCACCGCTGAACAGGGCACCGCCGCCTCAAGCACCGCTGAACAGGGCACCGCCACCTCAAGCACCGCTGAACAGGGCACCGCCGCCTCAAGCACTGCTGAACAGGGCACCGCCGCCTCAAGCACCGCTGAACAGGGCACCGCCGCCTCAAGCACCGCTGAACAGGGCACCGCCGCCTCAAGCACCGCTGGCCCATGAGCGCCAAGGGCACTGACGCTACTGAGTCCATCACGGGCAGAATGAAGCACTCTGGGCACCATGCCCCCTCCAGAACCAGTGGAGAGATCCATCCACTACCTCTGTCCTTAGCAGGATGAAGCACTCTGGGCACCATGCCCCCTCCAGAACCAGTGGAGAGATCCATCCACTACCTCTGTCCTTAGCAGGATGAAGCACTCTGGGCGCAAGGTCCCCTCCAGAACCAGTGGAGACTGTTATCCACTTGAGAGACTGTGGCTTTGCACTCCCCAGGATGGAACAGTGGGCAACCCACCCACTGGACCGCCAGCAAAATCCCCGCTGGGCCATGAAGGACTGCCAGCACAAGCCCCGCTGGGCCATGAAGGACTGCCACCACAAGCCCCGCTGGGCCATGAAGGACCGCCAGCAAAAGCACCTCTGGGCCATGAAGGACCGCCAGCACAAGCCCCGCTGGGCCATGAAGGACTGCCAGCACAAGCCCAGCTGGGCCATGAAGGACTGCCAGCAAAAGCCCCGGCTGGGCCATAAAGGACCTCCAGCAAAAGCCCCACTGGGCCATGAAGGACCACCAGCAGCAAAAGCCCCGCTGGGCCATGAAGGACCGCCAGCAGCAAAAGCCCCGCTGGGCCATGAAGGACCGCCAGCAAAAGCCCCGCTGGGCCATGAAGGACCGCCAGCAAAAGCCCTGCTGGGCAATGAAGGACTGCCAGCACAAGCCCCGCTGAGCCATGAAGGACCGCCAGCAGCTGAGTCCCTGCAATGGAGACCGCTGTCTCAAGCACCGCTGACCAGGGCACCGCCGTCTCAAGCACCGCTGAAAAGAGCACCGCCGCCTCAAGCACCACTGAACAGGGCACCGCCGCCTCAAGCACCGCTGAACAGGGCACCGCCGCCTCAAGCACCGCTGAACAGGGCACCGCCGCCTCAAGCACCGCTGAACAGGGCACCGCCGCCTCAAGCACCGCTGAACAGGGCACCGCCGCCTCAAGCACCGCTGGCCCATGAGCGCCAAGGGCACTGACGCTACTGAGTCCATCACGGGCAGAATGAAGCACTCTGGGCACCATGCCCCCTCCAGAACCAGTGGAGAGATCCATCCACTACCTCTGTCCTTAGCAGGATGAAGCACTCTGGGCACCATGCCCCCTCCAGAACCAGTGGAGAGATCCATCCACTACCTCTGTCCTTAGCAGGATGAAGCACTCTGGGCACAAGGTCCCCTCCAGAACCAGTGGAGACTGTTATCCACTTGAGAGACTGTGGCTTTGCACTCCCCAGGATGGAACAGTGGGCAACCCACCCACTGGACCGCCAGCAAAATCCCCGCTGGGCCATGAAGGACTGCCAGCACAAGCCCCGCTGGGACATTAAGGACCGCCAGCACAAGCCCCGCTGGGCCATTAAGGACCGCCAGCAGAAGCACCTCTTGGCCATGAAGGACCACCAGCAAAAGCCCCGCTGGGCCATGAAGGACTGCCAGCACAAGCCCCGCTGGGCCATGAAGGACCACCAGCAAAAGCCCCGCTGGGCCATAAAGGACCTCCAGCAAAAGCCCCACTGGGCCATGAAGGACCACCAGCAGCAAAAGCCCCGCTGGGCCATGAAGGACTGCCAGCAGCAAAAGCCCCGCTAGGCCATGAAGGACCGCCAGCAAAAGCCCTGCTGGGCCATGAAGGACCGCCAGCAGCTGAGTCCCTGCAATAGAGACCGCCGTCTCAAGCACCGCTGACCAGGCCACCGCCGTTTCAGGCACCGCTGAACAGGGCACTGCCGCCTCAAGCACCGCTGAACAGAGCACCGCTGCCTCAAGCACCGCTGAACAGGGCACCGCCGCCTCAAGCACCGCTGAACAGGGCAACGCCGTCTCAAGCACCGCTGAACAGGGCACCGCCGTCTCAAGCACCGCTGAACAGGGCACCGCCGTCTCAAGCACCGCTGAACAGGGCACCGCCGCCTCAAGCACCGCTGGCCCATGAGCGCCAAGGGCACTGACGCTACTGAGTCCGTCATGGGCAGAATGAAGCACTCTGGGCACCATGCCCCCTCCACAACCAGTGGAGAGATCCATCCACTACCTCTGTCCTTAGCAGGATGAAGCACTCTGGGCACCATGCCCCCTCCAAAACCAGTGGAGAGATCCATCCACTACCTCTGTCCTTAGCAGGATGAAGCACTCTGGGCACAAGGTCCCCTCCAGAACCAGTGGAGACTGTTATCCACTTGAGAGACTGTGGCTTTGCACTCCCCAGGATGGAACAGTGGGCAACCCACCCAGGAGGCCACCACCAGCACAAGCCCCGCTGGGCCATGAAGGACTGCCAGCACAAGCCCCGCTGGGCCATGAAGGACTGCCACCACAAGCCCCGCTGGGCCATGAAGGACCGCCAGCAAAAGCACCTCTGGGCCATGAAGGACCGCCAGCACAAGCCCCGCTGGGCCATGAAGGACTGCCAGCACAAGCCCAGCTGGGCCATGAAGGACTGCCAGCAAAAGCCCCGGCTGGGCCATAAAGGACCTCCAGCAAAAGCCCCACTGGGCCATGAAGGACCACCAGCAGCAAAAGCCCCGCTGGGCCATGAAGGACTTCCAGCAGCAAAAGCCCCGCTGGGCCATGAAGGACCGCCAGCAAAAGCCCCGCTGGGCCATGAAGGACCACCAGCAAAAGCCCTGCTGGGCAATGAAGGACTGCCAGCACAAGCCCCGCTGAGCCATGAAGGACCGCCAGCAGCTGAGTCCCTGCAATGGAGACCGCTGTCTCAAGCACCGCTGACCAGGGCACCGCCGTCTCAAGCACCGCTGAACAGGGCACCGCCGCCTCAAGCACCGCTGAACAGGGCACCGCCACCTCAAGCACCGCTGAACAGGGCACCGCCGCCTCAAGCACTGCTGAACAGGGCACCGCCGCCTCAAGCACCGCTGAACAGGGCACCGCCGCCTCAAGCACCGCTGAACAGGGCACCGCCGCCTCAAGCACCGCTGGCCCATGAGCGCCAAGGGCACTGACGCTACTGAGTCCATCACGGGCAGAATGAAGCACTCTGGGCACCATGCCCCCTCCAGAACCAGTGGAGAGATCCATCCACTACCTCTGTCCTTAGCAGGATGAAGCACTCTGGGCACCATGCCCCCTCCAGAACCAGTGGAGAGATCCATCCACTACCTCTGTCCTTAGCAGGATGAAGCACTCTGGGCGCAAGGTCCCCTCCAGAACCAGTGGAGACTGTTATCCACTTGAGAGACTGTGGCTTTGCACTCCCCAGGATGGAACAGTGGGCAACCCACCCACTGGACCGCCAGCAAAATCCCCGCTGGGCCATGAAGGACTGCCAGCACAAGCCCCGCTGGGCCATGAAGGACTGCCACCACAAGCCCCGCTGGGCCATGAAGGACCGCCAGCAAAAGCACCTCTGGGCCATGAAGGACCGCCAGCACAAGCCCCGCTGGGCCATGAAGGACTGCCAGCACAAGCCCAGCTGGGCCATGAAGGACTGCCAGCAAAAGCCCCGGCTGGGCCATAAAGGACCTCCAGCAAAAGCCCCACTGGGCCATGAAGGACCACCAGCAGCAAAAGCCCCGCTGGGCCATGAAGGACCGCCAGCAGCAAAAGCCCCGCTGGGCCATGAAGGACCGCCAGCAAAAGCCCCGCTGGGCCATGAAGGACCGCCAGCAAAAGCCCTGCTGGGCAATGAAGGACTGCCAGCACAAGCCCCGCTGAGCCATGAAGGACCGCCAGCAGCTGAGTCCCTGCAATGGAGACCGCTGTCTCAAGCACCGCTGACCAGGGCACCGCCGTCTCAAGCACCGCTGAAAAGAGCACCGCCGCCTCAAGCACCACTGAACAGGGCACCGCCGCCTCAAGCACCGCTGAACAGGGCACCGCCGCCTCAAGCACCGCTGAACAGGGCACCGCCGCCTCAAGCACCGCTGAACAGGGCACCGCCGCCTCAAGCACCGCTGAACAGGGCACCGCCGCCTCAAGCACCGCTGGCCCATGAGCGCCAAGGGCACTGACGCTACTGAGTCCATCACGGGCAGAATGAAGCACTCTGGGCACCATGCCCCCTCCAGAACCAGTGGAGAGATCCATCCACTACCTCTGTCCTTAGCAGGATGAAGCACTCTGGGCACCATGCCCCCTCCAGAACCAGTGGAGAGATCCATCCACTACCTCTGTCCTTAGCAGGATGAAGCACTCTGGGCACAAGGTCCCCTCCAGAACCAGTGGAGACTGTTATCCACTTGAGAGACTGTGGCTTTGCACTCCCCAGGATGGAACAGTGGGCAACCCACCCACTGGACCGCCAGCAAAATCCCCGCTGGGCCATGAAGGACTGCCAGCACAAGCCCCGCTGGGACATTAAGGACCGCCAGCACAAGCCCCGCTGGGCCATTAAGGACCGCCAGCAGAAGCACCTCTTGGCCATGAAGGACCACCAGCAAAAGCCCCGCTGGGCCATGAAGGACTGCCAGCACAAGCCCCGCTGGGCCATGAAGGACCACCAGCAAAAGCCCCGCTGGGCCATAAAGGACCTCCAGCAAAAGCCCCACTGGGCCATGAAGGACCACCAGCAGCAAAAGCCCCGCTGGGCCATGAAGGACTGCCAGCAGCAAAAGCCCCGCTAGGCCATGAAGGACCGCCAGCAAAAGCCCTGCTGGGCCATGAAGGACCGCCAGCAGCTGAGTCCCTGCAATAGAGACCGCCGTCTCAAGCACCGCTGACCAGGCCACCGCCGTTTCAGGCACCGCTGAACAGGGCACTGCCGCCTCAAGCACCGCTGAACAGAGCACCGCTGCCTCAAGCACCGCTGAACAGGGCACCGCCGCCTCAAGCACCGCTGAACAGGGCAACGCCGTCTCAAGCACCGCTGAACAGGGCACCGCCGTCTCAAGCACCGCTGAACAGGGCACCGCCGTCTCAAGCACCGCTGAACAGGGCACCGCCGCCTCAAGCACCGCTGGCCCATGAGCGCCAAGGGCACTGACGCTACTGAGTCCGTCATGGGCAGAATGAAGCACTCTGGGCACCATGCCCCCTCCACAACCAGTGGAGAGATCCATCCACTACCTCTGTCCTTAGCAGGATGAAGCACTCTGGGCACCATGCCCCCTCCAAAACCAGTGGAGAGATCCATCCACTACCTCTGTCCTTAGCAGGATGAAGCACTCTTGGCACCATGCCCCCTCCAGAACCAGTGGAGAGATCCATCCACTACCTCTGTCCTTAGCAGGATGAAGCACTCTGGGCACAAGGTCCCCTCCAGAACCAGTGGAGACTGTTATCCACTTGAGAGACTGTGGCTTTGCACTCCCCAGGATTGAACAGTGGGCAACCCACCCACTTGACCACCAGCAAAAGCCCCGCTGGGCCATGAAGGACTGCCAGCACAAGCCCCGCTGGGCCATGAAGGACCGCCAGCAAAAGCACCTCTGGGCCATGAAGGACCGCCAGCAAAAGCCCCGCTGGGCCATGAAGGACTGCCAGCACAAGCCCCGCTGGGCCATGAAGGACCGCCAGCAAAAGCCCCGCTGGGCCATAAAGGACCTCCAGCAAAAGCCCCACTGGGCCATGAAGGACCACCAGCAGCAAAAGCCCTGCTGGGCCATGAAGGACTTCCAGCAGCAAAAGCCCCGCTGGGCCATGAAGGACCGCCTGCAAAAGCCCCGCTGGGCCATAAAGGACCGCCAGCAAAAGCCCTGCTGGGCCATGAAGGACTGCCAGCACAAGCCCCGCTGAGCCATGAAGGACCGCCAGCAGCTGAGTCCCTGCAATGGAGACCACCGTCTCAAGCACCGCTGACCAGGCCACCGCCGTTTCAGGCACCGTTGAACAGGGCACCGCCGCCTCAAGCACCGCTGAACAGAGCACCGCCGCCTCAAGCACCGCTGAACAGGGCACCGCTGCCTCAAGCACCGCTGAACAGGGCACTGCCGCCTCAAGCACCGCTGAACAGGGCACTGCCGCCTCAAGCACCGCTGAACAGGGCACCGCCGTCTCAAGCACCGCTGAACAGGGCACCGCCGTCTCAAGCACCGCTGAACAGGGCACCGCCGCCTCCAGCACCGCTGGCCCATGAGCGCCAAGGGCACTGACGCTACTGAGTCCGTCACGGGCAGAATGAAGCACTCTGGGCACCATGCCCCCTCCACAACCAGTGGAGAGATCCATCCACTACCTCTGTCCTTAGCAGGATGAAGCACTCTGGGCACCATGCCCCCTCCAAAACCAGTGGAGAGATCCATCCACTACCTCTGTCCTTAGCAGGATGAAGCACTCTTGGCACCATGCCCCCTCCAGAACCAGTGGAGAAATCCATCCACTACCTCTGTCCTTAGCAGGATGAAGCACTCTGGGCACAAGGTCCCCTCCAGAACCAGTGGAGACTGTTATCCACTTGAGAGACTGTGGCTTTGCACTCCCCAGGATGAAACAGTGGGCAACCCACCCACTGGAGAGACTTGAGAGACTGTGGCTTTGCACTCCCCAGGATGGAACAGTGGGCAACCCACCCACTGTAGAGACTTGAGAGACTGTGGCTTTGCAGTCCCTAGGATGGAACAGTGGGCATTTGGCCCCCTCGTGGATTTGGCGTTGTGCACTTAACCGGCTGAGGTGCCCCCCCCTTCCCTCCCCCTGAGGTGCCTGTTTAGTTGCTGACTGATGCCCCCTCGTGGATTTGGCGTTGTGCACTCAACCGGCTGAGGTGCCCCCCCTTCACTCCCCCTGAGGTGCCTGTTTAGTTGCTGTCTGATGCCCCTGAAGTGTTCTCTCCGTCATGGTCGGGGATCTTGTGTGGGCCTCGCCCATACCGTGTGGGCCCAGTGTTCCACTGACTTAATTGGAGCACTACCTGGACTACTATGCTTGGTATATATTTTGTAAATGGTGCATATAAATATATATATTTTTTTTTGCCTACTTGATTTTAATATATTACAATGGTTACACTGATTTTCTATTGTCTTTGCATTCTTCTGGGGGGTTGGGGGTGTAACTGTGATGTATTAATATGCATTAGTGTGTGTGTTGTAGTGGGTGGGGTGTTGCGTGTGTATGTCCCTGTTTTTTCCCTCCCCCCTCCCCTGTGTCGTAGGTGCAGTACTCACCGTGGTCTTCGCCGCCGGTGTTCGTGCTCCTGGTAGAGGAGCAGGAAGACTATCAAAAGGTGGAATTTGGAGTTCCGGGTCCATTGTGTCCTCGTGGTGTGTGTAGAGGTGAGCGTTTCCCCTTCAGAATTCCTGTTTCCGCCGTGTTTTTATCCGCGGTGAATCCGCCCCAGAAAAGGTGGCGGATTGGCCTGTTGTGATACTGTGGGCGGTACGTTGTCTCCCGCCTGTCTGTTGGCGTTGACCGCCATGCTGTTTGTTTGTACCGCCGTGGCGGTCGGAGTGTTAAAGTGGCTGTCTTTGTTGGCAGTTTCCGCCACGGTAGTAATTGCACATTTTTTACCGCCGGCCTGTTGGAGGTCATACTGCCGCTTTAACACCATCCGCCAGGGTTGTAATGACCACCATAATTTTTCCCCTTCTCCCTTGTTACTTTTCATTATTTCCATATAGGTACAGCGCACACACCTTGTTTCTTTACAGCCGTGCGATCTGCGCGCGCCGTATTACCTTTACATTTGTTTATTTTGAAACTGTTCTTTGCGCGTTTCATCTCGTTGCTTGGCCGACCGCAAGTGCGGTATCCAGGCAACAAGGAACAACACGTTCAACTCTCTGCGCGCTGCGCGCGTTCAACTCTCCGCACGCACTCTGACTCGTGCTGTCAGAGTGAACGCTCCCGTGCGCGCGTCAGTGTGCGCAGCCTCTTTAATCAGAGCAGACGTGTTTCAAGTTCTACACCTCGAGACTTGCTCGTACATTTTTCACACTGTGAACACGCGTTTATTTTCCTTAAGCAAAGGAAATACAATAAAAGTTACCTTTTCGACCAGTTCCATTGGTACACTTTATTTTCAGACAGGTTATACCAGTTCCATTAGAATACATTATATTTACACTTTACTTTCTAAAACAGTACAACATTGTGTTTACTAAAAGTAGACACTATATTGTTCTACTGCACTGCACAGTAACTATTCCATTTAAACAGCATAATTTTTAATAGCTATCTTATTACTATCTTATCAACCATTTTTGTGCACCGCTTTCGTTGCTTTGCTTCTCTTACCTGTGCCCGGTTGGTGCGCATTGCTTTTTTAAATATTTTTTTTTTCTTTTCTCCCCCCCCCCTGATTCTGTCATCTCTATACTTATATTCTAACATCGTCTCCATATTACTTTTCTACATTCTTTTAAGATGCAGAATATCTCTCCTCCTCCTTTCTTCCTGTCTTCTCCTGGTGAACCCACAATCCCTTGGCCAAATGGAAAAAAGTTTTTTTAACCTATTTAAAGGTTTGCGGAAGCAATTTTATCAATTGAAAGAAAAACATTGCTTCTTCAACATTGTTTAGGTGAGGAAGGACAAGAAATATTAGATACCTTACCCGCTGTGTCAAATTTAGATGGAGCTGATGGAGATGCTCCTTTGAATGACTTTGAAGAAACTCTTCTTCGCCTTGACACACATTTCTTGCCTAAAGTAACAAATCTTCTACAAAGATTTTATTTTTGGAAGTTCAAACAGATGGATGAAGAATCAATCGAAGATTATATAACGAAACTTCGTAAACTTACTGCTCTCTGCAATTTTGGAGCTAATATAGAAGAACGCATTTGGGGCCCAATTTATGTTAGAATGCAAAAGTGATAAAATTAGAGAAGCTCTATGGTCCAAGAGTGATCAATCTCTCGATGAAGTATTGAAAGTTGCAAAACAAATTGAACATTCTCAATCCTGCATTGAAACTTTAAAGAATTCTAAAGCTTCTCCTTCCTTAAACAAAATTGATTCAAAGCCTAAGAACTCTATCAACATAAAGAACAAAACTAAAACTATTTGTTTCAGATGTGGTTCACCTTCTCATCTAGCAAACTTGAAAGACTGTCCAGCTATTTATATTGTCTGCAATAGATGCAACAAAAAGGGTCACTTTGCAAAATACTGTAGGTCCGCAAACAAAAGTAATGTAAAAATTAATGAAGTAATCGATGACAACAAAACACTACCTACAATATTGTTTAACACTAAATACAATACTACAGGGTAACCATGCCAAGGAAGCATTTCCTTACAGTTACATTAAAGTGGCATATCCTTGTACAAATCTACAGTAATAATCACTCAGGCCAATGACTGATCGAACTTCGTCCTTATCTTTAGGATTAGGGGCATCTCTTAACGCTTCCAAAAGGTCAGTTTTGGGATGGATACCCTTTGAAAAAAATTCTGTGGCCTACAATTTCTACTGCTTCAGTTAGAAATGTGCACTAATCTAATGAACCCGCCATGCTACGTTCTTTGGGAATGGTGAACACTTTATCCAAAATCATATTATGCTCATTAATGGATTTGGCAAAGACCAGCAGGTCATTCTGAATCCCATCCTCGTCGCCAGTTTGTTGAATGGATGCACAGAAGATACCATGATTCTGCAGGATAAATGTTTCAGCTATAGCTTTCTTAAAGATGTAATAGAGCACACCAAGGTACGAATCGCAGAATTTAAATACTCTCCTCAACTGTCGCCGGTCAGAGACCAGATTCAAACATTGGAATCCCAACAGCATCACAATACATTACCAGGCATTTCATTACCATGCACTTATCAACCACACGCAACATTACCATGCGCTACATGCTAGAACACACCATCCTTTGATGTCAGCCACCCACAACGCGAGCTCTCTGCAGAAACAGATCTTGTCCTCAAGCTTGGACCCCACCTGTCCCTAACCCTTCATTACACTTGATAGCACTTTTGAAAAATAGTTTTTACTTCACAGGAAAGATAAAAAAATAATATGGAATTGTAGATGAATATGTTGAATGAACTTAAGTTTCATACCGTTTCATGCTGACACTATCTATTAGTGACCCTGGGTGCAAAGCCACTCCCTTTTACACAAATAGAGCATCCTATAACCCGCTGAATGTGCTAATACTAAATCTTGGGCCATATGTACGAACACATTTTCCCATTGACACACAATGGGAAAATCCCTTTGCTACATCTGGCCCCTTGTTTTCCCACAATCAAACATTTGTAAAGCAAATATATCTCACGCCTGAGAACTATTACAACATGAAAAGTGCTACAATGAGGCCAGTGCTAATGTATCCTTAGAACCTGCCGAAGCGGGCTCTACCGGCTATTAAAGGCCGCTCCCCGCGTTAAATGCCCGAGCCGAAGGCGAGGGCATTTAACAAGGGAGAGGGACTTTAATAGCCGGTAGAGCCCGCTACGGCGGGTTCCAAGGCTATTAGAACATTCTGCCACTCAGGGCAGAATGATCTATTAAAAAAAAAAAAAATCACGGAGCCCGAGGGGATTAAAATCCCCTCGGGCTCCGTGAGGCTTTGTTCACAGCTGTTGCTGTGAACAAAGCGAACATTGGAATGTTGGCGCTGCGGGCTTTTACCGGCCAGTAAAAGCCCGCAGCACTCGATTGCTTTCAATGGAGCTACCAACATTCCAATGTTCTAATACACGTTAAAAAAGCGCAATAGTGGTGCCGGCATCATAGAAATAGTTTTTTAACCTTTAGCCGTGTGCTCCCCTGAGGCAATACAGGGGGAGTGGCGAAGGACACAGGTGGGTGGAGAAAACAGGCAAGAGGTGACGGGAAGCACAAGGACAATGGAGTGTGAACTGGGGTCAAGCTCAAAGACAATGGACAGTGAGTGGGAGAGGCGCGGGCAAGAATATAGACAATGCTAGGTAGACGAGAGGGGCTGGGGGAAGCATTTAGACAATGAAGGGTGAGAGGGACAAGTGGGGGAAGCACATGGACAGTGCAGCATGGGCTGGAGGGGCTGAGGGGAGAAAATAGACAAGGCCATAGACAACGAAAGGTGGGCAGGAAAGGCTGGTGGAAGCACAAGGACAATGACGTTTTGGGGCACGGACAGACAACAGAGATAGGGTGGGTCACAGGGGACTGGGGAAAAATACAAAGAGGGGAGAAGTACAAGGAGACAGTTGAAAAGCAAACACATTTATAGTGGGTATAAAAAGAAAAAAGTCACCCCTGAAAAGGAAACGGTGGAGGTACACAGTAATGTGTCCATGCTCCTGGGAGGGACAAACACAAGCCAGGCAGGAATCCAACAAATAAGAAGCAAGCAAACGAGAGTGACAATGAACTCAACCAGTGGTAAACAATAGATGGCCTTTAAGCCCCCTGGTAGGTAACAAAAGATCTTGCAAGAGACAGGTCATGCGCTGTGTTAGGCAAGACCTAAAACGTACTCCCTCCCTCCCCTCCGTCCCCACTGGGATAGTCCCCCCCTTTAAAGTTTCACAGGAGATATGTACATGTGAAATTACTGTGTACAATGGATTGCACTACATGGTAGTAGATTTAGTGTGCCATAGAGTCTCTTAGAGTTGGAGATAAGGGGGGTTTCTATCACAGTCTGATGGGTGGGGCTGTTTAGGATGGATATGAGACTGATCAGTAGGTGTGCTTTGGGTAGTGGCTTAGTAAGGGTGCCAGGAGCCCTAAAGCAAGCATGGGAAATTGGTCCCCCATCTCATGATTCGTTAGTAAAATGTTATAAATCACAAACCCTGTGCTCCGGTGCCACATTACCTACTGTACTATTGATTGTTACATTTCTGGATAGTTATGTGCAGGGCTTGAGGTGGAACACATGCTGCATGCAGCACAGACTGCCTGTCATTACTCTTCCTTAATTCCTCTTTGTAGAAACACTGATTTCTTTTAAGTTACCTCTCCAGTCTTGCAGCACTCAGCATTTTCTAATACTCCAGTGCCCCTCTGGCTTCTGGGGTGTATTCATATTCTGTCTATGATCGGTGATGCACGACCTACTGGCATCATCTGCCCAGTACTGTCAATCACACAGAAAGATGGAACGTGCCTAACTGCAACTTGGGAGACCCACATCAAGAAAAACAGCTTACTCATAAAGCAACCCCAGAGATGTTAGGGTGCAATGCGAGCAGAAATGATTTTGCACCTGCTGCTAGTGATTATTTTACCCCCTAGTCATGGCATATAGGCCTCAACCAGCCTCTCTCTCAATGCACCTTTTAAGTTGCTTTTGTAATTAATTTGCAAAAGGTGCTTTGGGGGCCCTTTCTGACAAGAAATATGTGGCCCCGCACCACAGAGGCTAGGGAGGCTTCTGTTACACCCCTGTCATAGGCCAGTATATAGGCCACAATGTCCTCCTTTGGTTCTCTAAGAGGTTTTCCCAAGCTTTTCTCAACAGGATAAAGGTACCTCTAACAGTGTCTCCAAACAACAGTTCAAAGGGGCTGACACCCACTTCTTGGCAAGAGAATAGGACATCCCACTTTCTTCTGAGTTTATCAGAAAAACCCATAATCCAGCCTTTCATTATTTTGTTGAACCTTTCAACTAAACCACTGGTCTAGGAGTGATAAGTGGTGGTATACTTATTGGTTACAGTAATCCCACATAGCCTTATTGGTAACAGTAATCCCACAAAGCCTTCAAGTACACAGACATAGATTTTGTTCCCCATTCCCCATCAAATACCATCTCCTTAGAAAACCCTACTCTGGTGAAGACACCAAGTAAGGCTCTGGTCACTGTGGGTGCAGTCACTGTCCTGAGAGGTATTTGTGGCATGATCAACTACAACTAGGATGAACGTATTGTCAGAAGTAGATGGAGGATCAAGGGGACAAACAATATCAATTCTGACTCTCTCAAAGGCCCCAATCACAGGTAATAGAATTAAGGGAGTTTTAGATTTTCACGTGGGCTAGTAGCTGTAGGAGGCTGGCTCAGTTTATGGTGTATACTTGTGATGTGGCACCCTGTACTGAGTCCACGCAACCCTTAGTAATAGTGTTTTAGTTCACAGATAACCAATGTTTTCTAAGGCTAGCTGTGGAGGGCAGCTTAAGCTTATCAGGCAGGAGTTTAAAGCACTTACAATACCACAGTAGTCAGTCAGTGATGACAAGAAAGAACCACACCAAGTGTTACAAAAAAAGTATTCTTTATTATATTATATTATTAGTACTATCCTAACATTGGTATATCTCCACCTGGAGATATCTACACACAGTAAATATACTTATAGACAAACAGAAAAAGCATAGAATATACTAGGAAAGTGGAATAAGAATGGAGGTTCCCAACCACTGTAAGTTTCTTACTATCTTAGGGGCTGGGGGAGTACGAAATCACCCAAGGTAAGTAATAGAAATCCACGAGGCACCAGTGTGCAGAGGTGTTATCTACCCAGGTATCCCATAGACTAGCACAGGACGGTCGTGGCTGGAAATTTCAGGATTCAGGACCCTTCCCAGGTGACCCCAAGGAAACCAGTTGGCACAAGGAAGGTTCGATAGTGGCCCCGTCCGTGGATACCCAGAAAAGTGGAGTACCTATACCAGGGAGCCCAGGTGAAAACCTTAGTTGGAGTCAATGGGAGCCTCGTTTATCCAGCTGCTGTCGCGACCCATGGACCAGGTGGGTGGAACCCAAGGGCGGATTTCAGACAAGAAGAAGCTGAAAAAAAGGGACAGTGTCCAGACCACTCAGAGATGTCCAGGCAGTGCAGATAGGCAATGCCCACCCTTTGTTGGGGAAATACCTGCAGGTCGGTGAAGGAAGAAGTGCAGCTGTGGAATCCAGGTGATGCAGGAAGATCCTTAAAGTCGCACATGAGCTGTCCCACGTCGGTCACGGGATTGCAGAAGGGTCAGTAGTCACCAGAACTACCAAGAAGCATTTGCAAATACAAGAAGAAGCTGCAGGGAAGTTTGCAGGATTTTGGGAACCAGCAAGGTCCAAACAACTCACCCTTGGAGGGGTGTCAGGGCTGGCCCTCAGCACGCAGGAAAGCCAGGAAGAATCGCTGGAGCTCCCAATGGGACAGGCATAGGGAGTTGCAGGGAGGCCTCAGCAGCATAACAAAGAAGGAGACCAGTGCCGCAGGAGTTGCAGGATGGAGGCTGTTTTTGATGCTGCAGAGCACTGGAGGCTGGGGCTTCTTGGAGCTGGAAGATGTTCTGAAGGAAGAGTCAACAAGTCTTGGCAACAGCAACCGACGTGGTGCATAGGGCTTCTGTCCCAATGGCTACAGCAAGGATCCACCATCTCCCAAGATGGTCAGAAGACAAGCTGGAGCTGTAGAGGGCCACAGAACCACTACCTGTGTAGCGGAACCTTTACAATGTCCGTGGG
This sequence comes from Pleurodeles waltl, assembly GCF_031143425.1. Taxonomy (NCBI): domain Eukaryota; kingdom Metazoa; phylum Chordata; class Amphibia; order Caudata; family Salamandridae; genus Pleurodeles; species Pleurodeles waltl. The sequence goes on from NC_090444.1 coordinate 1,323,488,182, forward strand.
AAAGCAGGACTTACCAGCCAGCCATTGTCGCTGAGGTGCCTGCAGATGCAGAGGACTGACTCCTTCACTCCAAGGGAGATTCCTTCTTGCCTTCTTGATTCCTGATGCAAACAAGAGTCTTTGTGACCCTGGAGGATGCACAGCCACAGAGGTTGCAGAAATCTTGCAGGAGAAACAATGTTGCACTGGGTGCCCTCCCAACTGGATACAGTCTTGTTTCAGTTCCTAAGGCAGGCCAGCAGTGGTTCCGGAGGCCAGGTGGCAGAAGAGTCTTGCAGAGAGTTCCTTGTAGAGTCTTGCTTGAAGAACCTGCGGACCCACACTCAGAGGAGCCCTTACGTAACCCTGAAATGGGGCTGGACACTATCTGCAGTGACCCACCTTTCAGAGGGGGTCAGGGACGGCATCTACCTGGCTTAACCAGTCCGATGCTCCCAGGGATCTGTGTACATCTTGTTTCCAAGATGGCAGAATCAAGTGGCCACCTAGCAGAGCTCTGAGCACCAATCTAGGGGAGAGGCTGGACAGGGGATGGTGACTCCCCTGTCCTTTGTGTGGTTTCACGCCAGATCAGGAACAGTGGGGGTTCCTGCACTGGTGCAAACCGGTTCTGCAAGGAGGGCACCAAATGTGCCCTTCAAAGCAGTCTGGTGGTGCTGAGAGGCCACCCCACCCCACCCCAGCCCAGAGATACCTAGTTCTAACCGAGAATAGGGCACACCTACTCCTACAGGAAACCCTTTGTTCTGCCTTACTCTGCTTGAGTTAGGCTCAGCAGCAGGAGGGCAGAAGAAAGTCTGGGGGTCTGCAGCAGCCCGGGCTGGCAGGCAGACTCTGCAAGGCTGTACAGACAGATATGGGGGATCCTCGAAGGAACCTCCAGAGTACATGGTATCATGCAACTAACACTGGAATTGGTGTAGCTGCATGACTCCAACATGTTTGATACCAAACATGCCTAGGTTCGGAGAAGCCATCATGTAGTTGGACTACTCATGTTGACCAGTGTCCACTACATACCTTAAAATGGGTTCCCGGCACTTATAAAGCCCAGTGAATGGAGTCTGGGGTTTGTAGGGACACCTCTGCTCATGCAGGGGTGCCTTCACACTCAGCACCATGCACCCTGCCCTTGAGCTGAAGGGCCTTCCATAGGGGTGACTTACAGTGTCCAGGTGCAGTGACCGTGATATAAGGCAAGCTTTATATCTAAAGTGAAAGGTGCATGCAGTTTGCATGGGCTCCCATGGGTGGCATATTACATGCTGCAGCCGATGGTGTACCAATGCCCTGGGTACCGAAGTACCATATACTAGGGAGTTACCTGGCTGCACCAGTATGCCAATTGTGGGGTGTAAAAGTTGCCATGTAACCAAATTTAGAGGACAAAGCACAGACACTGGGGTCCTGATTAGCAGGATCCCAATGTGCTACAGTCTGGACACACTGACACCAGGCAAAAGTGGAGGTAACTATGCTAGAAATATGCTACTTTCCTATAGTAGCGACAGAACTCCTTTATCATTTCTGACATCTGTGGCCAATAGAAGTGGCTGAACAACCTATCCTAGGTCTTGGTCTGCCGCAATTGCCCAGAGAAGGGAATGTCATGGACCTGGTGGAGGAGGAATGCCAAGTACTGTTGGGGGGGACCACAAATCTCCTAACCATTCTGTACAAGACACCATCCTGCCAGTATACCCTGTGAGACCACTGACAATCCCTTTTTCATGGATGCCAGCCTGCTGCTGAAAGCCCCCCCTCAAGAGTATAACAGATCCTCTGTCTTTTGCAAAACCACTCCCTGGAGTGTCCTCTGGAAGCTCTAGCAGGTCTCTGGGAGAAGAGGTATGAGGGAAGGTTCCCCTTCAGGCTCCAGGTCCTTTCCTTGCGACTAAGACTCCTTCTGGGGCATGGGTATCTCCGACGTTGGGTTCCAGACTTCTTGCCCTTCCTCTTGCTTGTAGAGGCCTGGGTCGTTATTCAAGACTTCCTTGATTCCACTGACATGCTGTTTCGGCTCTGGTGATCACACACTCCCACTCAGGGAGACCCAGCATCTCTGCATGAGTCTTCATCTCCACATCTGACCAAGCAAAAGCTTCAAGATCATTCCTTAGCACTGTAGCGGACACTCCACTGGGATGGTAAGGTACACAGCTACCTTCTTCATGCCAGTAACCACCAACCCCAACCTAAAGATCATCACTGCGATAGTGCGAAACTTTACTTCATTATCAGCATTCACTACTGCAGTTCTGGGATTATCAGCTCTGGGGATAATAACCTGTTTATCACAGTGGTCATGCTAAGTCCTGTATCCCTAAAAGCCTCTACTTTAGTACGGTTGGCACTTGATCTTTGCCTGTGATTCACCATGCTGGGAGATAAGGCTGCTAGGGTCTCAACATCAACCCCACCCACATATACTAAGGCAGAGGTCTTCAAACTGGGGGGCGGGCCCCCCTAGGGGGGCCTGAAGTGATCCCAGGGGGGCCCCCAGACTCTGGCCAAAATAAATATTATTCAGATAACAGGCCTTTGTTTTAAGCAGAAGCATGTTATTGCAGTTTTAAAAAGGTAACAGTACTTAACTGCAATGTTTAAATAGGTTTAGACATATTTAAACATTGCCTTGTTTATAAAATAATTGTGATAAATTCTGAGGGGGGCCCAATGATTTTTATTTTTCAACTGGGGGGGGGGCGCGGCATTAAAAAGTTTGGAGACCTCTGTACTAAGGGGACTTTAGAATACCTGTTGGTTTCCCCTGTGCAATCTTCAATCCCAACCACTACACTTGAAATCCCCGAGGACTGCCCACCTGTGGGGGTTTATTAGAACAAAGATGGTGTCTTTTCTTGTGCCTGGACTACAGACAGCCATATTTACCTCCAAGCCTTTGAAGGGTCAAACTTCTTTCCCTGGTACCTCCTCTCCTTGAATTCTGATGGGTCATGGGATTCTCTGTTTTTGGCAGACCTTACGACCCTTTAGAGGACTCAATTTTTATTTCGTGCACCCCTTGCTTATCCATTGGGACGCCTTAGGATCACTCCCCTGGAACTTCGTGGGCATTCTGGTGTGTCCCTACTCATCAGCTATCTCACCCATCTCTCTGAGGCTAGACAGCTTAAGAGTCTACTAGATGTTGGTGTCGTTTCTATGATGAAGACTTGGTTAGAATGTGCTCTTTCACAATTAAATTACACAGCCCATCATGTCTTAACTTCACTGCCCGTCAACAATATACTAGTGCCTTCACTGATAGGTTTACAAAATCTGTGCATCTTTGTGGGTGTGGATAATTTTTTGCGGTAATCAATTTATACAGGTGCTCCTTTATGCAGAGGACGCTGTGCTGCTGGCAGGACAGCAGTTGGTCTGCAATGTTTATTGGATGCCTATTCAAAATTTATGAATATGTTGGATCTGACCATACATTTGAACAAGTCCCATACAATGGTTATAGTACCAAAATGTAGAACCCTGAAAAAATAAAATGGTGGAAATTATAAGATATTGAGAGTCGCAAGCTTCTCCTAATTCGGCATCTTGTTTGACGAGAAAGGCTCTTGGGTCCCACTCCAGAAAGCAAAATGAAACGCCTTGGCAAGAGCTGCGGGTGCAGTCCTTGATTTTACATAGAGATTGGAGACCAGACAAATGCAGGCATTGTTGAAAGTTTATAAAGCAAACTGCCTGCCGATAGCCTGCTATGGGAGTGAGATTTTGGGCTAGAAGGATTGTGGAGTTTTACAAACTGTGGAAAACTTTTGTGCAGTCTACTCGTGGTGCCCCAATCAGTAGCCTCTAAAGTTGCTCACGGAGAACTGTTGATGGGGTACCTCTTATACCAGGTGATTTTATCTCCAGTGGTACTTTGGATTAGGATCTGGACGAATCCTGTCATGGAGTTAAACCAGAAAATTGTTAAAGACTGCCTGGCGCTAGAGAAAGCCAGCCGTATTTCTTAGTTTCAGCACATTATATCCTTGACCTAGAAACTGGGGTGCCCCGAGTTGCTAGAGTCCCCATCAGAGCTCACATGAAAGGACCTGACATGGGTAAAACAGCACTTTTTGCGTGTTGTGTCTTCTGAGCAGGAATCTCTACATTTCCACTTAGAAACTTTTTTTTTTCCTTGTTGATGGGCACATTGTCATAGTCCTCTGCAGTTTGAGTCTGGCGCTGGGTTCAACATCAAAAGATACAAACACAGTAAAACACGAACAACTATGTCTTCTCAGAAAGGCGGCTGATTAAAATATAAAAACAACCAAGCTGAAAAGCAAGCTGTGCTAAAATATAATAAAATGAATAAACAAATAAAATTGGTATGTGTGTAAAAGGGCACAGGTTATATAATGGTGCCCAAACTAGATGCTAAAAGGAACCCACAACACTCTCCCCATTGTTGGTAAAAGAGTACAGAGTCCAAAACCTAAAATTAACTACATTAATAGTGGCTAGCTAAAAGCAGGCTAAAACATACATAAAAGAGATAAAAATGCCCAAGTTGACAAGCAGACCATGCCAAATTAAGGAGCCAAATTTATAACAGGTCATTTAAGAATGTAAAAAACTTTCAAATGCCAAATTAACAATAACAGTGATTCCGAAGGAAACCTCCGAGCACATCAAGGGAGACAGGATCCAGGGGAGACCCCACTTCGGCAGATGATAAAACCACCAGCTCGTCAGCCAAAAGGTGGAAGGAGCACACATCATCTGTCATTTCCGCCACAGTTCAGGTCCAGGGAGCAGCGTTTCGTGCTGTGCCAGATGTTGAAGTACTAGGAGCTAGCAAATGCACAAAGGGTGCCTCATTGAAGGCATCCTGCAACAATCGTAATCTCATTGAACAACTCTGGCGATGAGCCCTCATCGAGAACATCATCAGATTTACGTCCAGAGAAGGTACATATTGTAAGGCAAGACAGATCTCCAATGCAGTTCCAAAGGGGCATCATAAGCAGTGAAAGACAGGCTACATGCAGTTAAGAACTGGTCGAAATGACGGTGACCAATTCCTGTCTAGTTCTTCCAACAGTGATGCTCCGAAATACTGCATCATGCGTTCACAACACAGTTGGGCTGGTGGGAGCTCCGTTTCTCTGTTGAGATGGGGCAGCCACTGTGAATCAAAAATAGCAACAGCAAGATACCACCAATTAATGCCAATTTTATTGGGAATCCTCCAAAAATACTCAAAAGAAGTGAGTGGATGGCTGAAGGTACAACTCTGAACAGTCTGGAAAATGCTGGCAAAACCAGAACCTACAGCCTTAAGAAAAGCGCACAATCCCAGCGGTGTTAAACACATTAAAGATGCAACTTACTAATTCACCAAAATGTTTCGGAAAGTTGGCATTTAAAAGGGACTGTATCTCTGCGGACAACCTTGTCACTTGCAAGTCATAGTTTCATGGGCTGATGTGAGGGGCATTCGTTTCTGAAACTAAAGGGCTTTCAGTCTGCTCAGCTTGTCAAAATTTACATTATAAGTAGCAATGTGAAACCACAAATCTGCTACTTTTATCTTGTGTTTGGGAGTTGGGGGGGTACATTCCTGCATCAAGTCACAATTTGAGAGACCCAAATTACATAAGCGACACCTAGTCTAATCCCAGAGCAACCTTGAGTACTCAGCATCAAGTAACTCCCATTTCAAAGTAACTGAAACACTGGGTGAATTAAAGGAATGGAAATACTCTTCAGATAGCAGGCTAAATTTACGACCAGTGCATTGCATGCGCCGTGCAAGGCCATCTGGTTATAAATCATAGAAAGGTTTAAAGAAGTCTCACATTCGCTACTGCTAAGAACTACCTCTTTCTCGCCGTTCAGGCACTTGTAATCAAAGGGCAGCTCCTACACCTCCTGAATGTAACTGTCTCCTAGCTGCTCAAATCTGCCTAAGGGAAAATGTTCTAAACACAAAGTGAACTGGAATGTTGATATAGGCAGAGAGATTGCTCAGTGTATTAACCACACTGACAATGGTATTTTCGCCACAGTAAAAGGCAATTTTTCTAACTGTAAACAATGTTCCGCATGATGTAACTAGCTTCCTTCTTAGCCATTATCTGTTTTTTTTGTGTCATAACAAATGCGGCAAATAACTCCCTAGAATTAATGTGCTCTCAGGGCACACAGCCATTTTTCAGAACTTGTAGCGTCCAACTCAACTGCATCATGGACATATGTTGAGTCTGTCCATGGTGTAAAAGGAACATGCCATTTTGAATGTCAACTGCAGAAGACACGATGTTGTTTAATGTGTAAATGCAGTTGGACAATGTGTTCATACCATTATCATCAACAGCTAGTGCTTTGTCTACTTGCTCCTTATCTATTTGCCTTAATCGGGCAGCAGCTTCCATTTGGGAAAGTTTCCATATTTCATTATATATTGCAAATAAGAAACGTTTTGAGTGTGGTTTTCTGGGACCTAACAAGAAATCTTGTAAGTCTATACCTTCGGAAAGGAGACTAAGGTGTTCTTCTACAGCTGTTAAGGAGGATGTTTTTAATCATAGTTAACAAAGTTTATCCACGATGTATGTGGTGACAATACCAGAGTGTTGGGTGACGATGTAACAAGGGTTAGGTATGCTTGCTCTAAAACTCCGTGTGGAGTTAACAAAACGTGCATGACAACCATTTGTGTCCACTGGCCACAAGAACTACCCGTTGGGACCTGAAAGTGAAGAATTAAAGGTGCCGTTCTGACCCCAACTATTCAGCTGTTCTTCAGTGACATTGAAGATCTTTTGCCAATTATCAAATTCAGCTAGTGAGGGAATACTGGATACATTCATTTCTTTTATTTTTGCTAGTCCAAGGCAAGTTGCTTGTTGTATTGTGTTACTGAGAAATATAGTTTGTAATTGAATAAGGCAAGCTCTAAATATAGTTTCTGTGCCTCATATTTGCCAATCTTTCGTTCCCCAAACACTGTTTTAAGTCGGTTCACTTCTTCCATTGCGCATAGCCTTCTATAGCCAGCTGGGAAACAAGCGAATCCGAGTAAACCAACCAATTTGGTACCAGCTGGCAATATTTTCCTTGCTTTTGAAGGAGGTAATTTGGAGTAATAGGACTCAGCATGTTTAACATCAGTTAACTAAAAAAACTAAGAACATTTTTCTACATATGTTTTAAAACTCTCCACTGGTGGAGTTGGACAATGTTCTTACTGTGTATAATTGTAAGTTATTCATGGGGTATTGTAGGAAGTTGTCTCTGTATGCACTATTTCAAAGTAAGGAATAGTATGCACAGAGTCCAAGGGTTCCCCTTAGAGGTAAGATAGTGGCAAAAAGAGATAATACTAATGCTCTATTTTGTGGTAGGGTGGTCGAGCAGTAGGCTTATCAAAGGAGTAGTGTTAAGCATTTGTTGTACATACACAAGCAATAAATGAGGAACACACTCTCAAGGACAATTCCAGGCCAATAGGTTTTTGTATAGAAAAATATCTTTTCTTAGTTTATTTTAAGAACCACAGGTTCAAATTTTACATGTAATACTTCAAATGAAAGGTATTGCAGGTAAGTACTTTAGGAACTTTGAATAATCACAATAGCATATATACTTTTCAAATAAATCACATATAGCTATTTTAAAACTAGACACAGTGCAATTTTCACAGTTCCTAGGGGGAGTAAGAGTTTGTTAGTTCTTGCAGGTAAGTAAACCACCTACGGGGTTCAAGTTTGGGTCCAAAGTAGCCCACCGTTGGGGGTTCAGAGCAACCCCAAAGTTACCACACCACCAGCTCAGGGCCAGTCAGGTGCAGAGTTCAAAGTGGTGCCCAAAACGCATAGGCTTCAATGGAGAAGGGGGTGCCCCGGTTCCAGTCTGCCAGCAGGTAAGTACCTGCGTCTTCGGAGGGCAGACCAGGGGGGTTTTGTAGGGCACCGGGGGGAGACAAGTCAGCACAGAAAGTACACCCTCAGCAGCACGGGGCGGCCGTGTGCAGTGTGCAAACACGCGTCGGGTTTCCAATAGAAATCAATGGGAGACCAAGGGGTCTCTTCAGCGATGAAGGCAGGCAAGGGGGGGGCTCCTCGGGGTAGCCACCCCCTGGGCAAGGGAGAGGGCCTCCTGGGGGTCACTCCTGCACTGGAGTTCCGATCTGTCAGGTCCTGGGGGCTGCGGGTGCAGAGTCTTTACCAGGCGTCGGGATCTGGGAAGCAGGCAGTCGCGGTCAGGGGGAGCCTCGGGATTCCCTCTGCAGGCGTCGCTGTGGGGACTCAGAGGGGGCAACTCTGGCTACTCACGGTCTCGCAGTCGCCGGGGGTCCTCCCTGAAGTGGTGTTTCTCCACAAGTCGAGCCAGGGGCGTCGGGTGCAGAGTAGCAAGTCTCATGCTTCTGGCTGGAAACGCAGTTGTTTTAAAGTTGCTCCTTTGAAACAAAGTTGCAGTCTTTGGTGAACAGGGCCGCTGTCCTCGGGAGTTTCTTGGTCCTTCTAGAGCAGGGCAGTCCTCTGAGGATTCAGAGGTTGCTGGTCCCTGGGGAAAGCGTCGCTGGAGCAGTGTCTTTAGAAGTGGGGAGACAGGCCGGTAGAGCTGGAGCCAAAGCAGTTGGTGTCTCCGTCTTCTCTGCAGGGTTTTTCTGCTTAGCAGTCCTCTTCTTCTTAGGTTGCAGGAATCTGAGTTCCTAGGTTCAGGGGAGCCCCTAAATACAGAATTTAGGGGTGTGTTTAGGTCTGGGAGGGCAGTAGCCAATGGCTACTAGCCCTGAGGGTGGCTACACCCTCTTTGTGCCTCCTCCCAAGGGGAGGGGGTCACATTCCTATCCTTATTGGGGGAATCCTCCATCTGCAAGATGGAGGATTTCTAAAAGTCAGAGTCATCTCAGCTCAGGTTGCCTTAGGGGCTGTCCTGACTGGCCAGTGACTCCTTCTTGTTTTTCTCATTATCTCCTCCGGCCTTGCCACCAAAAGTGGGGCCGTGGCTGGAGGGGGCGTGCAACTCCACTAGCTGGAATGCCCTGGGGTGCTGTAACAAAGGGGGTGAGCCTTTGAGGCTCACCGCCAGGTGTTACAGTTCCTGCAAGGGGGAAGTGATAAGCATCTCCACCCAGTACAGGCTTTGTTACTAGCCACAGAGTGACAAAGGCATTCTCCCCATGTGGCCAGCAACATGTCTCGAGTGTAGCAGGCTGCTAAAACCAGTCAGCCTACACAGGTAGTTGGTTAAGGTTTCAGGGAGCACCTCTAAGGTGTCCTCTGGGGTGTATGTTACAATAAAATGTACACTGGCATCAGTGTGCATTTATTGTGCTGAGAAGTTTGATACCAAACTTCCCAGTTTTCAGTGTAGCCAGTATGGTGCTGTGGAGTTCGTGCATGACAGACTCCCAGACCATATACTCTTATGGCTACCCTGCACTTACAATGTCTAAGGTTTGGCTTAGACTCTGTAGGGGCACAGTGCTCATGCACCTGTGCCCTCACCTATGGTATAGTGCACCCTGCCTTAGGGCTGTAAGGCCTGCTAGAGGGGTGACCTATCTATACTGCATAGGCAGTGTGAGGTTGGCATGGCACCCTGAGGGAGTGCCATGTCGACTTACTGGTTTTGTCCTCACCAGCACACACAAGCTGTCAAGCAGTGTGTCTGTGCTGAGTGAGGGGTCCCCAGGGTGGCATAAGATATGCTGCAGCCCTTAGAGACCTTCCCTGGCATCAGGGCCCTTGGTACCAGGGGTACCAGTTACAAGGGACTTACCTGGATGCCAGGGTGTGCCAATTGTGTAAACAAAAGTACAGGTTAGGGAAAGAACACTGGTTAGCAGGCCTCAGCACACTTTCAAATCAAAACTTAGCATCAGCAAAGGCAAAAAGTCAGGGGGTAACCATGCCAAGGAGGCATTTCCTTACACAACCCCCCCCCCCAAACGAAAGAGGATGAGACTAACCTTTCCCAAGAGAGTCTTCATTTTCTAAGTGGAAGAACCTGGAAAGGCCATCTGCATTGGCATGGGCAGTCCCAGGTCTGTGTTCCACTATAAAGTCCATTCCCTGTAGGGAGATGGACCACCTCAACAGTTTTGGATTTTCACCTTTCATTTGCATCAGCCATCTGAGAGGTCTGTGGTCAGTTTGAACTACAAAGTGAGTACCAAAGAGATATGGTCTCAGCTTCTTCAGGGACCAAACCACAGCAAAGGCCTCCCTCTCAATGGCACTCCAACTCTGCTCCCTGGGGAGTAAACTCCTGCTAATGAAAGCAACAGGCTGGTCAAGGCCATCATCATTTGTTTGGGACAAAACTGCCCCTATCCCATGTTCAGAGGCATCTGTCTGCACAATGAACTGCTTGGAGTAATCTGGAGCTTTTAGAACTGGTGCTGTGCACATTGCTTGTTTCAGGGTGTCAAAGGCCTGTTGGCATTCTACAGTCCAGTTTACCTTCTTGGGCATTTTCTTGGAGGTGAGTTCTGTGAGGGCTGTCACTATGGATCCATATCCCTTCACAAACCTCCTGTAGTACCCAGTCAAGCCAAGGAATGCCCTGACTTGAGTGTGGGTTTTTGGAGCTGCCCAGTCCAGAATAGTCTGGATCTTAGGCTGGAGTGGCTGAACTTGGCCTCCACCTACAAGGTGTCCCAAGTAAACCACAGTTCCCTGCCCTATCTGGCATTTGGATGCCTTGATAGAGAGGCCTGCTGATTGCAGAGCCTTCAAAACCTTCTTCAGGTGGACCAGGTGATCCTGCCAGTTGGAGCTAAAGACAGCAATATCGTCAAGATGAGCTGCACTAAAGGACTCCAAGCCAGCAAGGACTTGATTCACCAACCTTTGGAAGGTGGCAGGGGCATTCTTTAAACCAAAGGGCATAACAGTAAACTGATAATGCCCATCAGGTGTGGAGAATGCTGTCTTTTCTTTTGCTCCAGGTGCCATTTTGATTTGCCAGTACCCTGCTGTTAAGTCAAAGGTACTCATGAATTTGGCAGCACCTAATTTGTCAATCAGTTCATCAGCCCTTGGAATGGGATGGGCATCTGTCTTGGTGACAGAATTAAGTCCTCTGTAGTCCACACAAAACCTCATCTCTCTCTTTCCATCTTTGGTGTGATGTTTGGGGACTAAGACCACTGGGCTAGCCCAGGGGCTGTCAGAGTGCTCAATGACTCCCAATTCCAGCATCCTGTGGACTTCCACTTTGATGCTTTCCTTAACTTGGTCAGACTGACTGAATATTTTGTTTTTGACAGGCATGCTGTCTCCTGTGTCCACATCATGGGTACACAGGTGTGTCTGACCAGGGGTTAGGGAAAAGAGCTCAGCAAACTGTTGCAGGACCTTCCTACAGTCAGATTGCTGTTGGCTAGAGAGGGTGTCTGATTAGATCACTCCATCAACTGAGCCATCTTTAGGGTTTGATGAGAGTAGATCAGGGAGAGGTTCACTCTCAGCTTCCTGGTCCTCATCTGTTACCATCAACAGATTCACATCAGCCCTGTCATGGAAGAGCTTAAGGCGGTTCATATGGATCACCCTCTTGGGGCTCCTGCTAGTGCCTAGGTCCACCAGGTAGGTAACCTGACTCTTCTTCTCTAGAACTGGGTAAGGGCCACTCCATTTGTCCTGAAGTGCCCTGGGAGCCACAGGCTCCAGAACCCAGACTTTCTGCCCTGGTTGAAATTCAACCATTGCAGCCTTTTGGTCATACCAAAACTTCTGGAGCTGTTGGCTGGCCTCAAGGTTTTTACTTGCCTTTTCCATGTACTCTGCCATCCTTGAACGTACGCCAAGTACATAGTCCACTATGTCTTGTTTAGGCTCATGAAGAGGTCTCTCCCAGCCTTCTTTCACAAGAGCTAGTGGTCCCCTTACAGGGTGGCCAAACAAAAGTTCAAAGGGTGAGAACCCTACTCCCTTCTGAGGCACCTCTCTGTAAGCGAAAAGCAGACATGGCAAGAGGACATCCCATCTCCTTTTGAGTTTTTCAGGAAGCCCCATGATCATGCCTTTTAATGTCTTGTTGAATCTCTCAACAAGGCCATTAGTTTGTGGATGGTAGGGTGTAGTGAATTTATAAGTCACTCCACACTCATTCCACATGTGTTTCAGGTATGCTGACATGAAGTTGGTACCTCTGTCAGACACCACCTCCTTAGGAAAACCCACTCTGGTAAAAATACCAATGAGGGCCTTGGCTACTGCCTGGGCAGTAGTCGACCTAAGGGGAATAGCTTCAGGGTATCTAATAGCACGATCCACTACTACTAGTATGTACATGTTCCCTGAGGCTGTGGGAGGTTCAAGTGGACCCATTATGTCCACACCCACTCTTTCAAAGGGGACCCCCACCACTGGAAGTGGAATGAGGGGGGCCTTTGGGTGTCCACCTGTCTTACCACTGGCTTGACAGGTGGTACAGGAGACACAAAACTCCTTGACTTTCTGGGACATGTTGGGCCAGTAGAAGTGGTTGACTAGGCTCTCCCACGTCTTGGTTTGTCCCAAATGCCCAGCAAGAGGAATATCATGGGCTAAGGTCAGTATGAACTCCCTAAACTCCTGAGGCACTACCACTCTCCTAGTGGCACCAGGTTTGGGATCTCTTGCCTCAGTATAAAGGAGTCCATCTTCCCAATAGACCCTATGTGTTTCAGTTTTCTTGCCATTGGACTCTTCAGCAGCTTGCTGCCTAAGGCCTTCAAGACAGGGACAGGTTTCTTGCCCCTTACACAACTGTTCCCTTGAGGGTCCCCCTGGGCCTAAGAGCTCAACCTGATAAGGTTCTAACTCCATAGGCTCAGTTCCCTCAGAGGGCAGAACTTCTTCCTGAGAAGAGAGGTTCTCTTTTTGTTGTTGTGTTGCAGCTGGTTTCCCAGTTGTCTTTCCTTTTCTCTTGGTAGGCTGGGCCCTTTTTCCAGGCTCCAGCTCTACTTTTTCACCCTGAGCCTTGCACTGTGCCCTTGTCTTGACACACACCAGTTCAGGGATACCCAGCATGGCTGCATGGGTTTTCAGTTCTACCTCAGCGCATGCTGAGGACTCCAGGTCATTTCCAAGCAAACAGTCTACTGGGATATTTGAGGAGACCACCACCTGTTTCAGGCCATTGACCTCTCCCCACTCTAAAGTTACCATAGCCATGGGATGTACTTTAGTTTGATTGTCAGCATTGGTGACTGGATAAGTTTGTCCAGCCAGGTATTGACCAGGGGAAACCAGTTTCTCTGTCACCATGGTGGCACTGGCACCTGTATCCCTCAGGCCTTCTACACTTGTCCCATTAATTAAGAGCTGCTGCCTTTTTATTTTTGCATGCTAGGAGGCAAGGCAGCCAGTGTGGCTAAATCCACCCCACCCTCAGAGACTAATGTAGCTTCAGTGTGACACCTGATTTGCTCTGGGCACACTGTTGATCCCACTTGGAGACTAGCCATTCCAGTGTTAGCTGGAGTGGAGTTAGAAGTGGTACTTTTCTTGGGACAGGCCTTGTCTACAGTTTGGTGTCCAGGCTGATTACAGCTACGACACCAGGCCTTTTTGGGATCAAAGTTTTTACCCTTGTACCCAAAATTGTTTTGTGAAGAGGCTCTGGACCCACCCTCCTGTGCAGGTTTTTGGGGGCCTGTAGAAGACTCTTTACTATTTTTGTTTTTGGATGTCTCAACACTCTTCCCCTGGGGAGGCTTTGTGACCCCTTTCTTTTGGTCACCCCCTGTGTAAGTCTTGGTCACCCTAGTCTTGACCCAATGGTCCGCCTTCTTTCCCAATTCTTGGGGAGAAATTGGTCCTAGGTCCACCAGATGCTGATGCAGTTTATCATTTGAACAATTACTCAATAGGTGTTCTTTCACAAATAAATTGTACAGCCCATCATAATCATTTACACCACTGCCTTGAATCCAACCATCCAGTGTTTTCACTGAGTAGTCCACAAAATCAACCCAGGTCTGGCTCAAGGTTTTTTGAGCCCCCCTGAATCTAATTCTATACTCCTCAGTGGAGAATCCAAAGCCCTCAATCAGGGTACCCTTCATGAGGTCATAAGATTCTGCATCTTTTCCAGAGAGTGTGAGGAGTCTATCCCTACACTTTCCTGTGAACATTTCCCAAAGGAGAGCACCCCAGTGAGATCTGTTCACTTTTCTGGTTGCACAATCCCTCTCAAAAGCTGTGAACCATTTGGTGATGTCATCACCATCTTCATATTTAGTTACAATCCCTTTTGGGATTTTCAACATGTCAGGAGAATCTCTGACCCTATTTAAGTTGCTGCCACCATGGATGGGACCAAAACCCATCTCTTGTCTTTCCCTTTCTATGGCTAGGAGCTGTCTCTCCAAAGCCAATCTTTTGGCCATCCTGGCTAACAAGAGGACATCTTCACTGAGGTTATCCTCAGTGATTTCAGAGGTGCTGGTCCCTCTTGTGAGGGAAGCAGCATCTCTGACTAGTATGTTTGGAGACAGGGCTTGAGAGGCCCTGTTCTCCCTATGTAGGACTGGAGGGGGGAAGTCTCCTCCAAGTCACTATCATCATCCTCTGGGTTGTCATCCTCAGAGGGGTAGGCTTTTTCAAACTCTGCCAAAAGCTCCTGGAGCTGTTGTTTGGAGGGTCTTAAGCCAACTGGGATTTTCTTTATTTTGCAGAGAGACCTTAGCTCCCTCATCTTAAGATGGAGGTAAGGTGTGAGGTCGAGTTCCACCAAATTCTCATCTGCACCAGGAATTATGTTTCTAAAAGTTGGAATACTTTTTAAGAATCTAAAACTATCTCTAGAACTTAATTCAAACTTTCACAAAACTTTTAAACTCTAAAAGAAATGCTAACAGGGACTAACACAAGGCCCTAGCAGGACTTTTAAAAATTTAGACAAATAGCTCAAATTTCAAAAAACAGTTTCTAATGACAATTTTTGGAATTTAGTTGTGTGATCAGGTATTGGCTGAGTAGTCCAGCAAATGCAAAGTCTTGTACCCCACCGCTGATCCACCAATGTAGGAAGTTGGCTCTGTATGCACTATTTCAAAGTAAGGAATAGTATGCACAGAGTCCAAGGGTTCCCCTTAGATGTAAGATAGTGGCAAAAAGAGATAATACTAATGCTCTATTTTGTGGTAGTGTGGTCGAGCAGTAGGCTTATCAAAGGAGTAGTGTTAAGGATTTGTTGTACATACACAAGCAATAAATGAGAAACACACACTCAAAGACAATTCCAGGCCAATAGGTTTTTGTATAGAAAAATATATTTTCTTAGTTTATTTTAAGAACCACAGGTTCATATTTTACATGTAATACTTCAAATGAAAGGTATTGTAGATAAGTACTTTAAGAACTTTCAATAATCACAATAGCATATATACTTTTCAAATAAATCACATATAGCTATTTTAAAACTAGAGACTGCAATTTTCACAGTTCCTAGGGGGAGTAAGAGTTTGTTAGTTCTTGCAGGTAAGTAAACCACCTACGGGGTTCAAGTTTGGGTCCAAAGTAGCCCACCTTTGGGGGTGCAGAGCAACCCCAAAGTTACCACACCAGCAGCTCAGGGCCGGTCAGGTGCAGAGTTCAAAGTGGTGCCCAAAACGCATAGGCTTCAATGGAGAAGGGGGTGCCCCAGTTCCAGTCTGCCAGCAGGTAAGTACCTGCGTCTTCGGAGGGCAGACTAGGTGGGTTTTGTAGGGCACCGGGGGGGACACAAGTCAGCACAGAAAGTACACCCTCAGCAGCACGGGGGCGGCCGGGTGCAGTGTGCAAACATGCGTCGGGTTTCCAATAGAAATCAATGGGAGACCAAGGGGTCTCTTCAGCGATGCAGGCAGGCAAGGGGGGGGCTCCTCGGGGTAGCCACCACCTGGGCAAGGGAGAGGGCCTCCTGGGGGTCACTCCTGCACTGGAGTTCCGATCTGTCAGGTCCTGGGGGCTGCGGGTGCAGAGTCTTTACCAGGCGTCGGGATCTGGGAAGCAGGCAGTCGCGGTCAGGGGGAGCCTCGGGATTCCCTCTGCAGGCGTCGCTGTGGGGGCTCAGGGGGGACAACTTTGGTTACTCACGGACTCGGAGTCGCCGGAGGGTCCTCCCTGAGGTGTTAGTTCTCCACCAGTCGAGTCGGGGTCGCCGGGTGCAGAGTAGCAAGTCTCACGCTTTCGGCGGGAAACGCAGTTGTTTTAAAGTTGCTCTTTTGAGACAAAGTTGCAGTCTTTGGTGAACAGGGCCTCTGTCCTCGGGAGTTTCTTGGTCCTTCTAGAGCAGGGCAGTCCTCTGAGGATTCAGAGGTCGCTGGTCCCTGGGGAAAGCGTCGCTGGAGCAGTGTCTTTAGAAGTGGGGAGACAGGCCGGTAGAGCTGGGGCCAAAGCAGTTGGTGTCTCCGTCTTCTCTGCAGGGTTTTTCAGCTTAGCAGTCCTCTTCTTCTTAGGTTGCAGGAATCTCAGTTCCTAGGTTCAGGGGAGCCCCTAAATACAGAATTTAGGGGTGTGTTTAGGTCTGGGAGGGCAGTAGCCAATGGCTACTAGCCCTGAGGGTGGCTACACCCTCTTTGTGCCTCCTCCCAAGGGGAGGGGGTCACATTCCTATCCCTATTGGGGGAATCCTCCATCTGCAAGATGGAGGATTTCTAAAAGTCAGAGTCATCTCAGCTCAGGTTGCCTTAGGGGCTGTCCTGACTGGCCAGTGACTCCTCCTTGTTTTTCTCATTATCTCCTCTGGCCTTGCCGCCAAAAGTGGGGCCGTGGCCGGAGGGGGCGGGCAACTCCACTAGCTGGAATGCCCTGGGGTGCTGTAACAAAGGGGGTGAGCCTTTGAGGCTCACTGCCAGGTGTTACAGTTCCTGCAAGGGGGAGGTGATAAGCATCTCCACCCAGTACAGGCTCTGTTACTAGCCACAGAGTGACAAAGGCACTCTCCCATGTGGCCAGCAACATGTCTCGAGTGTGGCAGGCTGCTAAAACCAGTCAGCCTACACGGGTAGTTGGTTAAGGTTTCAGGGGGCACCACTAAGGTGCCCTCTGGGGTGTATGTTACAATAAAATGTACACTGGCATAAGTGTGCATTTATTGTGCTGAGAAGTTTGATACCAAACTTCCCAGTTTTCAGTGTAGCCATTATGGTGCTGTGGAGTTCGTGCATGACAGACTCCCAGACCATATACTCTTATGGCTACCCTGCACTTACAATGTCTAAGGTTTGGCTTAGACACTGTAGGGGCACAGTGCTCATGCACTTGTGCCCTCACCTATGGTATAGTGCACCCTGCCTTAAGGCTGTAAGGCCTGCTAGAGGGGTGACCTATCTATACTGCATAGGCAGTGTGAGGTTGGCATGGCACCCTGAGGGGAGTGCCATGTCGACTTACTGGTTTTGTCCTCACCAGCACACACAAGCTGGCAAGCAGTGTGTCTGTGCTGAGTGAGGGGTCCCCAGGGTGGCATAAGATATGTTGCAGCCCTTAGAGACCTTCCCTGGCGTCAGGGCCCTTGGTACCAGGGGTACCAGTTACAAGGGACTTACCTGGATGCCAGGGTGTGCCAATTGTGTAAACAAAAGTACAGGTTAGGGAAAGAACACTGGTGCTGGGGCCTGGTTAGCAGGCCTCAGCACACTTTGAAATCAAAACTTAGCTTCAGCAAAGCCAAACAGTCAGGGGGTAACCATGCCAAGTAGGCATTTCCTTACAGGTACTATCTCAGTGTAGAAAATGGTGTCCATAATGGTGATAACAGAACATTTCCCCATAATTTGCAGTATTCATGTATACATCTTCACTTTCAGATACATTGTAATATTCAAGCTCAGAAAGCATAGAATCAACTGTTTTTATATCCCAGTCATCAGAAACAACTCCAGGTGTAATAATATCATTCATTAAGACTTTATAAACATATGGAATTTGAATCATTTCTGTAGACCCGAAGAGACCAAACAATACTTTATGCCAAACAATACCATCAGGAACTGGAACAGCTGAAATGTTCACAAGGGACAAGTCTCTTTAGACCTTATGCGAGGATAGGGAAGGTTTTAAAACCTCATCCACCAGTTCAACAGCAGAGCGTTAAGGAAGATAATGACCATGTTCAATCTTAAAGAAAACAATGACAAAAAAAAACAAAGAAAAAAGGCAAGCAGAGTCAGAAGTATCTACAGATAATAGCATAGACAAACAAATGATTACATGCTTTTGATAGAGGTGCTGTAGATGTTGCAGAAGAGTTTAAAGAAAAGTTGTCAGTGTTGGAAAAGTAACCAGAAGCAGAACTGGAGCCGATGCAGGTGAAAGGGAACTGGTAGATGTATCCATAGGTGGGTCCTCATAAATGATTCCATCCATCTGTGTTGCGTTAGAAAATTGCACATTTAAATTCTGGACATTTCTTGTCGATGAAGCTGTGACAGAAATCAACAAACGTTCATTCTCTGCCCTCCCCAACCTTGGGGAAATAATTTAAACATTGCTTAGTGCTTGAAGAGATACCTCCTGGAAGGTACTGAGGGGGGGTATGAGAACTAATCAAGAATCTTGTAGTCTACTGTGCAGAATCGGCCACATAATGCAATCGGACATTGTAAATTGAAACAAAATGGTTTTCTGTAGAACCAGGCAGCGGTGGTAAATGACAGTTCTAGTACTGTGTATTCCCAGGACGTGAACTGGTGCTCTTTAGGATGGGCCACACTCCTTCTTCACAGGTATCTTTTCAATGACCACATACCCATCTTTAGGAATCCAGCCTATGGATGGTAGAAAATCCGTAATTTCCAAGTTGGCAGAATGTGCTGATGAATTTTCATTATGGAACTGTTGTAATTCCTACAAGACAGTCGCAAGTTCATTAATGTTAAATGGTGTTTCTGACATGATGGCACCAATGCCATCAGGATCAGAGACATACATGGATATTCCCAACAGGACTTCATAGGGGGTGCGTCCTCCCAAAGACCTTCTAGGCAGATTATTTAGTGCTCTCTGGACCCCATACAGGTGATGGAGCCAACAAATACCTGAAGCTAATACCCTAGCTGTTAAGGATTGCTTTAAGTCTTGCTTTTCCACTCTACAATCAAATTTCTCTCAGGATGATACGGAGACAAGAAATGCACTCCAACACCCATCGTTGCCATTGTGTCCCTGAATGCCTTGGAGGAAAATGCAGGGCCCTGGTCCCAATGGAATGCTGCAACTGCATATGTCCAGATGAAGACTTGCAAATCTTTATTAACAGTTTGAGAGTCAACTGATAGTTGTTGCCACACCCATAGAAATGTGAAGCATTAATCAACAGCAACATGAATATATTAAGAATATATTACATCTGCTTGTAAGGCACCACAATGGTCCAGGTACACACATTGCAATGGTTTGTTGGAAACTAAGAGGGGTGTCTGCGGTGGGCATTTTACGATGGACCCTTTCATTTGTTGGCAAATGTCATAAATAAGGACATACTGCTTGGTCTGTTTGCATAGAACATAGTGTTTCTGCAGAAGTGAGATGGTACCCACCACACGAGCATGGGCAGAAGCAACCCCCTCATGTGTTGCTTTGATGAGATCTAATCTGTGGTCTTGGTTGGGGATTACACAATCACCCACCCCTGGTATTGTTGCAAAGGCGATGCTTTGGGAACTTAAGTGGTAGGAATATTTTGCAGGATATACTATTGGTAAGGGCTTGCCATCAGCAGAGGCTCTGACGGCAGCCAATGTTTCATCATCCAACCTCGTATAAGAGCTTGTATTGCAGCAACAGAAGGCGTAGCTACTGCAGATTTGGCTGCTTCATCAGCCTAAGAGTTTCCTACAATGTGTATCCCAACACACTGGTGGTGCAATGAATGTATGTACTACATCAGCCCGTGACAGCTTGCCTTTGAAATCTACCACCCTCCCTCACAAGAATTTGTGTTTTATGGTATTTCCTTTGGAGTCTCTGAACTCATTAAGGAGTATAAGTATTTAATTAAATGACTGGACGCAATAGTTCAAATCACACACAATCATCCTAAAAATAGGACACTAAGGAAAGCAATCTTTGTTTTCTTAAAATTGAACTTGCAGCCTTGTGCGATGAATCCCAAAATAATGTGATCCACCCTGGCTAGGTGTGTGTTGAGATCGTGATCTGTCAGATAGATGTTGTCTACGTAAGACAACCTCTGAGGATCAATATCATACAGTATTGATGGCACAAGGGCTGAGAACAATATTAAATTGTTCTTAAACCCTAGATGTAAATGAGAAAATCTCTGTTGAGAACCCAATGCGGAGAATGCACTTAGATCCTGGCTTTCAGTCGCTAGATTTTGGCAGAAAATAACTTTGGAAATATTGGAGATTGTTTTGTATTTTCTGCCCACTATATTGTTGATTAGTGCTGTGCTGTACTGTGTGAATTTTGTATGGCAAATGTGCGTGTATGACTGTTTAAATGTCTGTAATCTCAGACTATACTATAAGAATGGTACAACTTAGCTACGGGAAACAAAGGGCTATTCGTAGGGGAAACAATTGCTCCCTGGTACTCAAGCTGTGAAAGAATTTCCCTCATTGGTGCTTTAGCCTCATATTTAATGGAATACTGTGGTTGTATCTGTGGAGTGGATCTTATCGGAATGACATGGTATGGGGAATCCCTATCCCACCCACATGGTTGTGGTACAGCGCTGGAGCCTGTGCCAAAGCCCAATCTCCAGTGTAGGCTTCTTTTACTGTGTCTGGAACAATGAGTGAGAAAGAAGGCAAAATGACATCTTCCCTTTGTGGCAGCATACATACAAATTGTGTCATAACTTAGTGTTATTCAGAAGATCACTTTAATGGTGCACTCAATGTCTCCCTCAATTTGAATTTTTACTTTGTAAACCCTGCTGGGTGGGGGGACGTGCATGTCTACTTTTTCGACTTCAAGGAAGTCTTTAGTTGCTGTCACATCAAGAAGCTCTCAAAGAGTCTGATGAACTATTGTGACCTCTGCCGAGCTATCTACCGGAGTCACTGCCCCCCTCCTGGTCTTTAGTAATGTTCTCAATATGTATGTATGTTTGGACAAAATTGCTGCAACATTTTTCTTTTTGAATTGGGGTTTTTCTTGTGGACGTTTCTCTTCCTTTTTCGTGAAAATCTCCAAATAGCATTGTGACTCCGTTTTAGGTTTACGTATTCGTTTCAATGGTCTAACCACCCTCCTCTTTCACTTCGTTTGTCGGGTGAGTCCTGAAAGGAAAGAGATGAGTGAGTATCAGTATACTGATATCTGCCAGGAGTTTTTAAAGTTTCATGATTTCCAAAATTGTATCAGAATGTAGAGATTCTTCTCTTTGTTTTTGTTTGTCTTTGTTATTTTTCTGCTTATCCCAGCATTTTTTAGAACCCTCTTGTGTGCGCATGGTGGTATCCTTACTGGATTTATCTTGTAATTTTGGTTTACCTGGTCTTGCTCCCAGACTATCTCGACCAATACTAATATGTGTCTCGGAGATAATCTTGGGCAGTTCCCATTCCTGATCATGCAGTGGAATGAACTGGAGCCACTGGCATATAAATATCTACCAAATTATTATCTAAGCAGCGTACATCCGCTACTGGCATATTTAGCAGACTCGTATTTGGTGTATCTGTGGCTACTTCTCGCCATGTTGGCCCATCTGATCTAACATTGTGTTCAACATGTGGGTGGGTGCCTTCAAACCAATTCTGGTGTTCTTGATAATGTTGTAAAGCTACTTTAGCCATGTTGTAGACATGTTATTTTAAGTTAACTAGGCCTGCCGCTGTGCACTTTAACCCTGTTACATTTTAGTCAGTATTGCTTTATTTTTCTGGCAATAGCTACATTTGCTGTGCTGTTTTATTTTCTTTATCTCATTGTACTTTCACCTAGGAAAGCATTACATTCTTAGTAGGACATATATTTCACTTTGTGCTTTCTCCAAGGCTGCAGTCAGATAGGGTTGTCAATAAACGTAGTATGCTGTGTCTCCAACATTCACAGAAACACACACTCATACCTGGGGACTTTTTGTTTGTCCCATACACAATTGAGGGATATTCCAGCCAGATGCCCACAACTGTATGGTGATCGCTGATTGCTTTGCTGCAGTTACTTGCTTAGACGGTGGGACCCATTATCCACATGGGGACGGTGTCTCTCTAGATTACAGGCTTCTTCCTCCAGGTAAGAGGGATGATGTATCCCCAGGGGGAAACCTGAAGGGCAGATTAGGCTTATTAGGCTGTGTTCAAATATAGTATAGTTAGGAAAAATGTATATCACTCCTATTGACAGTATGGTAGGGCTGTTCTTGTGTTTTACTCTGTTAGTCACCTGTTTGTTTTTATAGTGTTGTATCATCCTAGTTATTGCAATACATGCCTTTTTATCTAAGATGTAGTTATTTCAATAAATCCTTATAGAACTATACTCTGCCTCTGTTGTCTTTGCCTGTATGAGACCCTTTAGTAACTGAGAGAAAGGGAAGGGATCTGATCGGCCATGATTCCCCTCAGGAATCTTTCTTGTCATGCGCCCGGTTGGCACAATCATCTTGGGCAAAGATGAGGTGCTGCTAGTTAGCCGGAGAACCCGGATTAGGCCGACAGGCATAATGTGGTGTAGAAACATACTTAGTACCCACAATCCATTTGATTCTGTCTCCCAAAACCAGTAGCCTCATTACCATAATGAGAACCTATGCAACAGGACACCACCAATGTTTGGTCAGGCACTAATATTCGGATCCTTCTAAGCTTCTCTGTCTCATATAAGGCTAAAGATACCTCAAGACTATATACAGAGACGTCCGTGGAATTGAGGATTTCTTCCTCAGCTAAATAGGTAGTGTAGGAAGTTGGCTCTGTATATACTATCTCAAAGTGAGAGATAGTGTGCACAGGGTCCAAGGGTTCCCCTTAGAGGTTGATAGTGGCAAAATTAGATAATACTAATGCTCTATTTTGTGGTAGTGTGGTCGAGCAGTAGGCTTATCAGAGGGTAGTGTTAAGCATTTGTTGTATACACACAGGCAATAAATGAGGAACATACACTCAAAGACTTAACTCCAGGCTAATGGGTTTTTATATAGAAAAATATATTTTCTTAATTTATTTTAGAACCATAAGATTCAAATTTGAGGTAAGTACATCAAATGCAAGGTACCTCACACAGGTAACTATAGAACTTTGATTTAAAACAGTAGTACACACAGTTTTGGTTAAAATGGCAATAAGCTATTTTAAAAGTGGACACAGTGCAACATCAGTTCCTGGGGGAGGTAAGTTTTGGTTAGTTTTTGCAGGTAATTAAAGCACTTACACCGTCAGTCTCCTGGGCATAGGAAGCTCACCGTTGGGAGTTCAAGGCAACCCCAAAGCCACAGCACCAGCAACACAGGGCCGGTCATGTGCAGAGGTCATAGGAGGGCCCAAAACACATAGGCGCCTATGAAGAACAGGGGTGCTCCGGTCCTAGTCTGCTAACAGGTAAGTACCTGCGTCCTCGGGTAGCAGAGCAGGGGGGTTTTGTAGAGCACTGGGGGGGGGACACATAAGCACACAAAACACACACTCAGAGGCACAGGGGCGGCCAGGTGCATTGTGCAAAGTAGGCATCAGGTTTGCTATTGAAAGCAATAGAGGGACCCGGGGATCACTCAGGCGATGCAGGCAGGGCACAGGGGGGCTTTTCGGACCAGCCACTGATTGGGCTAGGATGAGGGCCGCCGGCTGGCCACTCCTGCACTGGTAGGTGGTTCCTCTCAGTCCTGGGGGCTGCGGGTGCAGTGCTTGGTCCAGGCGTCGGGTTCCTTTGTTACCAGGCAGTCGCGGTCAGGGGGAGCCTCTAGATCCTTTATGCAGGCGTCAGTGTGGGGGGTGTAGGGAGGTCAACTCAGGGTGTCCACGTCGTTGAAGTCGCCTGGGAGTCGTCTCTGTGGTGTTTGTTGTCCTGGACTCGAGCCGGGGGCATCGGGTGCAGAGTGTGAAGACTCACACTTCTGGCGGGAAGTGAGAGTCTCTTTAAAAGTTGCTTCTTTGTTGAAAGTTTGTTGCTGTTGCTGAACAGTGCCGCTGTTCTCAGGAGGTTCTTGTTCCTTTAGGTGCAGGGCTGTCCTCTGAGTCCTCAGAGGTCACTGGGCCTGCTGGATGTGTCGCTGTGCAGGTTCTTTGAGGTGGGAGACAGGCCGGTAGGGCTGGGGCCAAGTCAGTTGTTGTCTCTGTCATCTCTGCCATCTCTGCGGGGCTTTCAGGTTACCAGTCCTTCTTCTTTCTTCAGGTTGCAGGAATCTGATTTAATGGGTTCTGGGTCACCCCTAAATACTCAATTTAGGGGTGTGTTTAGGTCTGGGGGCAGTAGCCGATGGCTACTGTCCTTGAGGGTGGCTACACCCTCTTTGTGCCTCCTCCCTGAGGGGAGGGGGGCACATCCTTGTTCTTATTAGGGGACTCCTCCAAACTCAAGATGGAGGATTTCTAAAGGCAGAGGTCACCTTAGCTCACAGCACCTTAGGGGCTGTCCTGGCTGGTAGGTGACTCCTCCTTGTTTTTCTCATTATCTCCTCCGGACCTGCCTCCAAAAGTGGGGGCTGTGTCCGGAGGGGCGGGCATCTCCACTAGCTGGAATGCCCTGGGGCACTGTAACAACAGACATGATCCTTAGAGGCTTACCGCCAGGTGTTACAGTTCCTGCAGGGGGATTTGAGAAGCACCTCCACCCAGTACAGGCTTTGTTCCTGGCCACAGATTGACAAAGGCACTCACCCCGTGTGGACAGAAACTCATCTGGTTGTGACAGGCTGACAGGAACTGGTCAGCCTAACACTAGGAGTTGGATTGGTATGCTGGGGGTATCTCTAAGATGCCCTCTGTGTGCATTTTTCAATAAATCCCACACT
Organism: Pleurodeles waltl; assembly: GCF_031143425.1. NCBI lineage: Eukaryota > Metazoa > Chordata > Amphibia > Caudata > Salamandridae > Pleurodeles > Pleurodeles waltl. Next base: position 1,323,513,043 of record NC_090444.1, read on the forward strand.
AGTATCAGTGTGGATTTATTGTGCTGAGCAGTTTGATACCAAACTTCCCAGATTTCAGTGTAGCCATTATGGAACTATGGAGTTTGTAACTGACAGATTCCCAGACCATATACTCTTTATGGCTACCCTGCACTTACAATGTCTAAGATTTGGCTTAGACACTGTAGGTGTATATTGCTCATGCAACTATGCCCTCACCTGTGGTATAGTGCACCCTGCCTTAGGGCTGTAAGGCCTGCTAGAGGGGTGACTTGTATATGCCAGATGCAGTGAGAGGTGGGCATGGCACCCTGAGGGGAGTGCCATGTCAGCGTAGTCATTTTCTCCCCACCAGCACACACAAGCTGTGAGGCAGTGTGCATGTGCTGAATGAGGGGTCCCCAGGGTGGCATAATACATGCAGATGGAGGATTCCCCCAATAGGATTAGGGATGTGCCCCCATCCCCTCAGGGAGGAGGCATAAAGAGGGTGTAGCCACCCTCAGGGCTAGTAGCCATTGGCTACTAACCCCTAGACCTAAACACACCCCTAAATTGAGTATTTAGGGGCCCCCAGAACCGAGGAAGATAGATTCCTGCAACCTGAAGACGAAGAAGGACTGCTGACCTGAAGCCTTGCAGAGAAGACGGAGACACCAACTGCTTTGGCCCCAGCCCTACTGGCCTGTCTCCCCACTTCAAGAAAAACTGCAACAGCGATGCGTCCCCCAGTGTCCAGTGACCTCTGAAGCCTCAGTCTACCCTGCATCTAAAAGGACCAAGAACTCCTGAGGACAGCGGCCCTGTTCCACAAAGACTGAAACTTGCAACAAAGAAACAACATTTAAAGGACTCCACGTTTCCCGCCGGAAGCGTGATACTTTCCACTCTGCACCCGACGCCCCCGGCTCGACCTGCGGAGAAACAACACTACAGGGAGGACTCCCCGGCGACTGCGAGCCCGTGAGTAGCCAGAGTTGACCCCCCTGACTCCCCACAGCGACGTCTGCAGAGGGAATCCAGAGGCTCCCCCTGACCGCGACTGCCTACTTCAAAGAACCCGACGCCTGGTAAAGACACTGCACCGCAGCCCCCAGGACGTGAAGGATCCGACCTCCAGTGCAGAAACGACCCCCAGGTTGCCCTCTCCCTTGCCCAGGTGGTGGCTACCCCAATTAGCCCCCCCCTTGCCTGCCTGCTTCGCTGAAAAGACCCCTGGGTCTCCCATTGAAACCAATGGCAAACCCGACGCCTGTTTGCACACTGCACCAGGCCGCCCCCGTGCCGCTGAGGGTGTACTTTCTGTGCTGACTTGTGTCCCCCTGGTGCCCTACAAAGCCCCCCTGGTCTGCCCTCCGAAGTCGCGGGTACTTACCTGCTGGCAGACTGGAACCGGGGCACGCCTACTTCCATTGAACCCTATGCGTTTTGGGCACCACTTTGACCTCTGCACCTGACCGGCCCTGAGCTGCTGGTGTGGTAACTTTGGGGTTGCCCTGAACCCCCAACGGTGAGCTACTTTGGACCCAACTTTGAACCCTGTAGGTGTTTTTCTTACCTGCAAAACTAACCAATATTTACTTCCCCCAGGAACTGCTGAAAATTGCACTGTATCTAGTTTTAAAATAGCTTATTGCCATTTTTGCTAAAACTGTACATGATATTGTGTTGATTCAAAGTTCCTAAGATACCTGAGTGAAATACCTTTCATTTGAAGTATTACTTGTAAATCTTGAACCTGTGGTTCTTAAAATAAACTAAGAAAATATATTTTTGTATATAAAAACCTATGGGCCTGGAATTGTCTTTGAGTGTGTGTGTTCCTTATTTATTGCTTGTGTGTGTACAACAAATGCTTAACACTACCCTCTGATAAGCCTACTACTCAACCACACTACCACAAAATAGAGCATTAGAATGATCTCTTTTTGCCACTATTATACCTCTAAGGGGAACCCTTGGACTCTGTGCATGCTATTTCTTACTTTGAAATAGTACATACAGAGCCAACTTCCTACATTGGTGGCAGCGGTGGGATACAAGTCTTTGCATATGCTGGACTACTCAGCCAATACCTGATCACACGACTAAATTCAAAAAATTGTCATTAGAAACTGATTTTTGAAATTTGAGCTATTTTTCTAAATTCTTAAAAATCCCGCTAGGGCCTTGTGTTAGTCCCTGTTAGCATTTCTTTTAGAGTTTAAAAGTTTTGTAAAAGTTTGAATTAAGTTCTAGAGATAGTTTTAGATTCTTAAAAAGTATTCCAACTTTTAGAAACAAAATGTCTACAGAAGAGTTAGTGATGGAACTCAACCTCACCCCTTACCTGCATCTTAGGATGTCAGAGTTAAGGTCTCTCTGTAAAATCAAAAAGATAAAGACTGGCTCAAACCCTACCAAAGTACAGCTCCAGGAGCTCTTGGCAGAGTTTGCTAAAAACAACCCCTCTGATGATGCCCTCACTGAGGGGGACACTAGTGAGTTGGAGGAACTCCCACCTCCAACCCTAGATAAGGAGACCAGGGTTTCTCCAACCCTGACTCCAAATGTGATAGTCAGAGATGCTGCTTCTCTCACAGGAGAGTCCAGCAACTCTGGAAGCATTGGGGACAGCCTCAATGAAGATGACCTCCTGCTAGCCAGGTTGGCCAAAAGGTTGGCTTTGGAAAGACTGATCCTAGCCATAGAAAGGGAAAGACGAGAGATGGTCTTAGGTCCCATCAATGGTGGCAGCAATATAAATAGGGTCAGAGATTCTCCTGACATGCTACAAATCCCTAAAGGGATTGTAACTAAATATGAAGATGGTGATGACATCACCAAATGGTTCACAGCTTTTGAGAGGGCTTGTGCAACCAGAAAAGTAAACAAATCTCACTGGGGTGCTCTTCTTTGGGAAATGTTCACTGGAAAGTGTAGGGATAGACTCCTCACACTCTCTGGAAAAGATGCAGAATCCTATGACCTCATGAAGGCTACCCTGATTGAGGGATTTGGATTCTCCATTGAGGAGTACAGGATTAGGTTCAGGGGGGGCTCAAAAATCCTCGAGCCAGACCTGGGTTGATTTTGTTGACTTCTCAGTCAAAACACTGGATGGTTGGATTAATGGCAGTGGTGTAAATGATGATGATGGGCTGTACAATCTGTTTATGAAAGTCACCTTTTAAGTAATTATTTCAATGATAAACTGCATCAGCATCTGGTAGACCTAGGTCCAACTTCTCCCCAAGAATTGGGAAAGAAGGCAGACCATTGAGTCAAGACTAGGGTGACCAAGACTTCCACAGGGGGTGACCAAAAGAAAGGGGTCACAAAGACTTCCCAGGGGAAGAGTGTCGAGACATCCAAGGGGAAAAAGTAACAAGTCTTCTACAGGGCCCCAAAAACCTGCTCAGGAGGGAGGGTCCAAAGCCTCTTCACAATCCAATTTTGGGTACAAGGGTAAAAACTTCGATCCCAAAAAGGCCTGGTGTTGTAGCTGTAATCAGCAGGGACACCAAACTGGAGACAAGGCCTGTCCCAAGAAAGGTTCCACTTCAAACTCTACTCCAGTTAGCACTGGAATAGCCAGTCTCCAGGTGGGATCAACAGTGTGCCCAGAGCAAATCAGGGTTCACACTGAAGCTACATTAGTTTCTGAGGGTGGGGTGGACTTAGCCACACTGGCTGCCTGGCCCCCTAATATGCAAAAATACAGGCAGCAACTCTTAATTAATGGGACTAGTGTAGAAGGCCTGAGGGATACAGGTGCCAGTGTCGCCATGGTGACAGAAAAACTGGTTTCCCAAGGTCAATACCTGGCTGGACAAACTTATCCAGTCACCAACGCTGACAATCAGACTGAAGTACATCCCATGGCTATGGTAACTTTAGAGTGGGGAGGGGTCAATGGCCTGAAATAGATAGTGGTCTCCTCAAATATCCCTGTAGACTGTTTGCTTGGAAATGACCTGGAGTCCTCAGCATGGGCTGAGGTAGAACTCAAAACCCATACAGCAATGCTGGGTATCCCTGAACTGGTGTGTGTCAAGACAAGGGCACAGTGCAAGGCTCAGGGTGAAAAAGTGGTGTTGGAGCCTGGAATAATGGCCAAACCCTCAAAGAGAAAAGGAGAGAAGGCTGGGGAACAAGCTTCAACACAACAAAAGAAAGGGAACCTCTCTTCCCAGGAAGAAGTTCTGCCCTCTGAGGGAACTGAGTCCATGGAGTTAGAACCTTATCAGGATGACCTCCTAGGCCCAGGGGGACCCACAAGGGAACAGTTGTGTAAGGGGCAAGAAACATGTCCCTCTCTTGAAGGCCTTAGGCAGCAAGCTGCTGAAGAGACCAAAGGAAAAATCACTGGAACACATAGGGGGTCATTCTGACCCTGGCGGTCTACGACCGCCAGGGCCACGAATGACGGAAGCACCGCCAACAGGCTGGCGGTGCTTCCTTGCCCATTCTGACCGCGGCGGTAAAGCCGCGGTCAGAAAACCGGGGCTGGCGGTTTCCCGCCGATTTAGCCCCGGTTGGGCGAATCCGCCATGGGGATTCTGACCCCCTTGCAGATGGAGGATTCCCCCAATAGGGATAGGAATGTGCCCCCCTCCCCTCAGGGAGGAGGCACAAAGAGGGTGTAGCCACCCTCAGGGCTAGTAGCCATTGGCTACTAACCCCCCAGACCTAAACACCCCCCTAAATTCAGTATTTAGGGGCTCCCCAGAACCTAGGAAACTAGATTCCTGCAACCTAAGAAGAAGAGGACTGCTGAACTGAAAACCCTGCAGGGAAGACGGAGACACCAACTGCTTTGGCCCCAGCTCTACCGGCCTGTTTCCCCACTTCTAAAGACACTGCTCCAGCGACGCGTTCCCAGGGTCCAGCAACCTCTGAAGCCTCAGAGGACTACCCTGCATCTAGAAGGACCAAGAACTCCCGAGGACAGCGGCTCTGTTCCCCAAAGACTGCAGCTTTGCAACAAAGAAGCAACTTTGAAACAACACACATTTCCCGCCGGAAGCGTGAGACTTTGCACTCTGCACCCGACGCCACCGGCTCGACTTGTGGAGAACAAACACCACAGGGAGGACTCCTCGGCGACTACGAGACCGTGAGTAGCCAGAGTTGAGCCCCCACAGCGACGCCTGCAGAGGGAATCCCGAGGCTCCCCCTGACCGCTACTGCCTGCTTCAAAGACCCGACGCCTGGTAAAGACTCTGCACCCGCAGCCCCCAGGACCTGAAGGATCCGACCTCCAGTGCAGGAGCGAGCCCCAGGTGGCCCTCTCCCTTGCCCAGGTGGTGGCTACCCCGAGGAGCCCCCCCTTGCCTGCCTGCATCGCTGAAGAGACCCCTTGGTCTCCCATTGATTTCTATTGGAAACCCGACGCGTGTTTGCACACTGCACCCGGCCGCCCCCGTGCTGCTGAGGGTGTACTTTCTGTGCTGACTTGTGTCCCCCCCGGTGCCCTACAAAACCCCCCTGGTCTGCCCTCCGAAGACGCGGGTACTTACCTGCTGGCAGACTGGAACCGGGGCACCCCCTTCTCCATTGAAGCCTATACGTTTTGGTGTGGTAACTTTGGGGTTGCTCTGAACCCCCAACGGTGGGCTACCTTGGACCCAAACTTGAACCCCGTAGGTGGTTTACTTACCTGCAAAAACTAACAAACACTTACCTCCCCCAGGAACTGTTGAAAATTGCACTGTGTCTAGTTTTAAAATAGCTATATGTCATTTATGTGAAAACTGTATATGCTATTTTGCTAATTCAAAGTTCCTAAAGTTCCTAAGTGAAGTACCTTTCATTTAAAGCATTACTTGTAAATCTTGAACCTGTGGTTCTTAAAATAAACTAAGAAAAATATACTTTTCTATACAAAAACCTATTGGCCTGGAATTGTCTATGAGTGTGTGTTCCTCATTTATTGCCTGTGTGTGTACAACAAATGCTTAACACTACCCTCTGATAGGCCTACTGCTCGACCACACTACCACAAAATAGAGCTTTAGAATTATCTCTTTTTGCCGCTATCTTACCTTTAAGGGGAACCCTTGGACTCTGTGCATACTATTCCTTACTTTGAAATAGTGCATACAGAGCCAACTTCCTACACTGCTGAACAATAATGACCTAACTGCTCTCAGAAGCTCGCTGTAGGGTGCTTACCGCTGCTCATACAGCCAAGAACTACCAACATGCCCGGAGAGGATGAGCCTCACAACCAGCAGACAGAACAGAACGTGCAGGGCTATCCAGTGTCAGCAATGGGGAAGGCGATGAGGAAATGTGAACTGAATGCGGGCACTCCAGCCCGAGAGAGAGTGCCCTGGACATGCTGAAAACGCCTCCAAAGGAATCTGCCTCGGGACCCACCCACCATGATATCCTTCAAGACATTACAGCTACCAGAGACACTAGAAACGAAAACAGACACACTAAGCCTCCTGAAAGATAATCATAGAAGATTGACTGAACAAGTTACCACAACAGAAAGCGCAATAGCAGAGCTCCACCCAGGAGTCATAGCAAGGCACGACAGAACGACTGCAATGGAGAGTATGCACACTGGAGAACCAGGCAAAAGATAGCAAAAACAGATTGCGAAGGAATAACATTTGAATTGTTGGGCTTCCAGAGCATGTGGAAGAGAGGAATGCCTTGGCCTACTTAGAGAGATACCTGTGAGAGGAGGTGGCTCCGGAGGGCCTCTCCTCCTACTAGACGCTGGAGAGAGCCCACAGGGCCCGTACCCAACCACCACCACCGGGGGCACCACCATGTCCCATGGTGGCTAGACTTCTCCATTACCAGGTACTGCGACCATATATTGCAGTGTGCCAGAACCAATGACGATATCTGTAGAGAGAACCACAAAGTCATGATCTGTCTGTACTTTTCTAAAGCCATTCAAAAACAGTGAGCGACGATTGTGGATGCTAAAAAATACTTTATCAACTATGCCTGCAATATGCCATGCTGTTTCTTGCTCGATTGCGAGCGATGACCCCGGAAGGTGCACAATTCTTCCACACACCCCAAGAAGTGTGGGACTGACTGGACATGCAGGCGCATGCTGGCCCTAGCAGGGAGGTCCCCAGAGTGCCTCGACCACAAGAGAGAAGGAAGAAACTGCACAAAAGAGTCCCTCTGGGCCCTACTCCATCAGATACAGAAGCCCATAGAGATCAACAGCGGCCAGTGGAGACGGAGGTGGTCATGAGCAAGGGAGTGGGGAGCATGCCTACCTTGATGATAGGGGAAGATGCTTGAGACTCTGCCCCCTCCTGTAATGATAGCTTATCAGGGCTATCAGCCGATAAGCTACCTAGGGTCACACCACATACGGGAGAATTGCCCACTTACTTCTGTAATGGAGGGTGAGGATCCTTTTACCTGCTATACTACTGGCACCCATAACTTTTCATATTGATCACGGGAGCAGGCCTAGCACAACAGTGGGGCTACACTTATATGTGCACTTCCTTTCAATACAGTCAGTGGATAGGGGAGGACCATGTGGGACCTGCCTTGTTGCCGTTGACACCCCCAAATAGACAGGAAGTGGGTACTCCCTCCTATTGTTATTTGTTAACAAGTTGGGGTTCATAGTGTAGGAAAGTACCCTCTTTCTTGGCATGGTTACCACCATTTTCTGCCTGTTGTCTGTGTGTTTGACTGTGTTTACTAGGATCCTGCTAACCAGGACCCCAGGGATTATGCTCTCTCCCTTCTAACTTGGTAACTTGTTTCATTTTCACCCCACATTTGGCATATTGGTGCCCCCATGTAAGACTCTAGTATATGGTACACAGGTACCCTGGGCTTTGGGGTACCAGGGGATCTCCATAGGCTGCAGCATGTATTATGCCACCCATGGGGAGCCCATTCAAAATGTTCTGCAGGCCTGCTATTGCAGCCTGCGTGCAAGGGTGCATGCACCCTTTTTCACGATAGGTCACTGCACCAGGTCATTATAAGTCAACCCTATGACAGGCCCTCCTAGCCCAGAGGGCAGGGTGCAAGTACCTGTGTGTGAGGGCACCCCTGCATTAGCACAGGTGTCCCCACTAACTCCAGTGCCATTCTCATGGACTTCGTGAGTGCAGAGACGCCATTTTATGTATGTAATGGACATAAGTCACTACCTATGTCCAGCTACATAATGGTAACTCCGAACCTAGGCGTGTTTGGTATCAAACATGTCAGGATCATACCCCAATACAGTTGCCAGTATTAGAAGTATGATTCCATGCACTCTGGGGGCTCCTTAGAGGACCCCTAGCATTACTCCTACTAGCCTTCTAAGGTTTTCCAGGCAGCCCAAGCGGCTCCTACCGCTCAGACAGGTTTCTGCCATGCTGCTTGAACAGCTTAAGCCCAGAAAGGCAGAACAAAGGATTTCCTTTGGGAGATTGTAGGAGGCTGGCCAGGCTTATGGTGGGTACCTGATGGTACTTACACCTTGTGCCAGGTCCAGTTATCCCTTATTAGTAGATTAGTAGTGTTCTAGCAGCTTAGGCTGATCGAGGTAGCTATAACAGAGCAGCTTAGGCTGAACTAGGAGACATGCTAAGCTCCATTTTGGGAGCCTCTGTGCATCTCCCCTGTGTCCTGATACAGCCCAGTGTTCAAGGATTGCAAAAAGACCTAGGTAAGGAGCCCAGAGATTTTTCTGGGTAAATAGTATTATTTGTTCAAAATTGTTTGTTTCAGCTACCTGTGTGTGTTTTACTGTGGACTCTCTGTGTTTCAGGCAGCCTGGCCTCTTTTAAAGTGGTATTTATTTGAAAATCGTGACTTGTGTGAATTGCCTTGCTAGTTTGTGGCACTCCTCCCCTCCCCCCCCTTTTTTCTCTCCTAAGTAAAAAGACTACATACATCTTGCAGAGTGTGTATTTTAGGAGACTGTTTTAATCTGTTTGTGTGATTTAAATTGTGCTTAAAAACTGTCTGCCCCCCTGTATTTTTGCCTTTAAAAAAGCCCGATTTTAGAGTGTGCGCCCAGCACTTTTGCAGTGTTTGTCTCTTAAACAATCTCCCCCTTACCTGGAAAGTAGACTCTGCTAGCTTGGAAGTGTGGATTCAGCCTGTCTGTATCCAAGGAGATTCTCAATAGAGCAGCAGTTGCCTTTCCCCCTGACCACAGGGACTGGAGTTCAGTTAACTTGCTCCTTATACAAGTTCCTTTTGGTTGTTGCATATGCTGTTGTGATAGGTTGTTGGGAGACAGTGTTTAATTGGTTGCTGGCTCCAGGGCTGCAGTTATGATTGGTGGATAGGGCTGGGATTCTGATTGGCTGTTGGCTCTAGGTCTGAGATGCTGATTGGCTGTTTGTTCTAGGGCTGTGATTGGTGGATAGGGCTGAGATTTCTGATTGGCTGTTGGTTCTAGGGCTGTGATTGGTGGATAGGGCTGAGATTCTGATTGGCTGTTGGTTCTAGGGCTGTGATTGGTGGATAGGGCTGGGATTCTGATTGGCTGTTGGTTCTAGGGCTGTGATTGGTGGATAGGGCTGGGATTCTGATTGGCTGTTGGTTCTAGGGTTGTGATTGGTGGATAGGGCTGGGATTCTGATTGGTTGCTGGTTTTAGGGCTGGGGCTGTGATTGGTGGTCAGGAATAGGGCTATGATTGGTGATTAGGGCTGGGTCTCCCATCAGTTGGTTGAATCAGGGCTAGAAATTAGATTGGCTAGGGTTAGGACCAGCTTCTTATTGGCCAGTAGGGCTATAAAAGGCTAGGATTCAGGGTGTCTCATCCTGGGCGTCGAGGCAAAGGGCGGAGAGGACAAGGGCAGTTGTCTGTTTGGGCCTGTTCGGGACAGGTAGGGACTAGGGACTAGGGCCAGAAATGCTGCCCAATTCACATATTACCATGAATGGTTTCAGCCCCTACACATCCCTCAACATGCAAACACATATTCTACAAAGGCATCCAAATCATGCATCACAAACTGACCACAGACAGATTGCATTGCACCATCACCCAACACAATACCCTACATACAACACATAATCACATACCCCCCACAACGACTACAGTCAAACACCTTCATTCTCACAGCAAACACTACTCTGTCCACTCCCACTAACACAACCTGCCATCACCCACACAATACAAAACTACAACATACATTTCTCTCAGTTTCAGTCTCCCAGATACACACTCTCTGCTCATACTAACCAACAAAACTATCCACTGTTCGCTCCACGCAGACCACCTGTCATCATAACAATGCCCAAACCCTGCCTTCAAACACATCATCCACAAACACTCTTCCCCTCTCTTCACCAATTACACACAACCATACAATCCCCACATTTCACTCCACCACACATATTACCTCTTCCGGTCATCACAACTAATACTAACTTCCCTGACACACACCCATCACCTCTTACACACCTCATACATTCATATCCAAAACACATCAACACCCCATCTAACACTCAAATTCCACTTAGCAGCACTAACTCACATACAAATCCCTCACCAAAAACAACTACACCAATATCCCCTCTCATTATTCCACAAAAACAATACCGACCACAAACATCAGCACATCAAAGCAACACAAACTTACATTACACTCATCGTCATACCCACTCCCACCCCCAGGACTACACAAAGAATACAAATTCCATCCTATCTCCACCCCTACCCCCCCACTCTTCACAAACACCTACCACAAGCACCCCAACCAAGCAACTTTCATTCACTCGCCTCTCCTCCATTGCACAATTTAGAGCGTTACATCATGATCCACATGCTCCTCCACCACCCCTAACCCATACTCCATCCACACTAAACAAACGCAAACAAAATAAAAACATGCCACTCATAGCAACCTCGCATCCCCTTGTCTGTTACATAATAAAACTACCCTACAAAAAACACTACACTTCTCATGTCTCTCTCAGCCACCAAGTCCACCACCCACACACACAGACCCAACAAAATGCCTCCTTAACCTGCTGGAAGAGGAACACTATGTTGAAAAGCAAGACTATTGTGAGCCTCAAACAGTTATCACAACTAGCAACACTCCTGCTTCAAGCTTACATTACACTACTCACCCTTCTCCTAAACAAAACAACACTACCACTAACACACCTTTTCTAAACTGCCAGCTCATAAATGCTCGATCACTCTAAAAAAACAAGCACCACATCTACGACCTGCTCACAGACACACAACCTGACTTACTATTCACTACTGAATCCTGGTTGGGAGATGACATGGCACCAGTGTTGCACGAAGCCGTTCCTCCGGGCTATCAAACCATCACTCAAAACCGTATAGGCAAGAGAGGAGGTGGACTAGCTATTATATTCAAACAGGCAATGAACCTCAGTAAAACAGACAACATCTCCATACAAGGTTGTGAAGCCCTCCTTACCAGATGCCACCCTACTCCAACTTCCTCCTGTAACTTTCTCCTCCTTTACAGACCTCCACCTAACAACTCCACTTTCCCAGATGCTTTTCTAGACACAGTCTCAACCCTTATTACACTATACTCCAATCTATGCATTCTTGGGGATCTAAACATTTGGTTTGACAAACCCAATATGCCCCATCCAAAAGCTATCACCACTGGCCTACTCGCATTGAACCTACATCAGATTGTACACAATCCCACACACATCGCTGGTCACATCCTAGATGTCATTTTTGCTAAGCTTGAACTAGTTACTATTCTTAGCATCACACCAATCACCTAGTCAGACCACCATATGATAACTTTCCGACATACAACTCCACAAATCAACACACCCCACAACTACTTACATACATACACCTATCGACCATGGAGCAAACTCAATTTGGATCACTTAGAAACACAACTAACAGCAAACACAGATCTAGATACAATTAATTCTGTACCAAAACTTTATGAGTGTCTACAGGAAGCTTTTGATGTCCTAACACCACTCAGAAAAACTAAACACAACAAAAGAAAACCAACACCTTGGAGAAACACATAACTTAAAAAGATAAAGCAACAAATCAGAAAGTTGCAGCGGACCTGGCTCAAAACAAACAACAGTCAAGACAAACTGCAGCTACACAAACTTAACAGGATATACAAATCATCAATCAAAAAAGCTAAAAAAAGATACTTACTACTCAGACAGAATTCAAAATGCTCAATCTACAACCAAGGAATTTTATAAAATTCTCAATGAATTTCGAAAACCTACATGCATGGAAGGAAGTCATCCCACTACTCAAGATTTCACAAACAAATTGGCAACTCACTACACAACCAAGGCAGACACATTGGACTCCTATTTAAAACAGAAGAAAACCATCAGCACCAACCCCTTTCCTAAAATACCCTTTAAGAATAAACCATCCCAACCTCTACAGTCCTTCAAACAAATATCCCAGGGTGAATTTATGGATTTGGTCAAAGCAAGCAGACCTTCTGGTTGCCCTTCTGACCCTTGCCCACCACAAATCTTCAAGAACATTCTTCTATCTACTTATGCTGCCACACCTGTAAGAAGAATCATCAACTCTTTAACTTCAGGAACTTTTCCTGCAGACCTGAAAAAGGCATACATATGACCTTTATTAAAGAAAACAAACCTAGACCCGCAAGACCCCAACAACTACAGACCAATCACAAATGGACCTTTCCTGGGCAAATTGATAGAAAGAGCAGCATTCGCCCAGATGTCACAATTCATTGAAGACAATTCTATACTTTCAGACTTCCAAACTGGATTCCGCCCAGGAAGAAGCACTGAATCAGCACTCATGGCAATCTGGGATGATCTTAAAAACACTGCACTACTTCTCTTGGACCTCTCAGCTGCCTTTGATACGGTTGACCATGACACCCTTACTCAAAGACTCCACGAAGCCGGCATACAAGGGATTGCTCTCGACTGGATTACTTCCTATCTTCAAAAAAGATCGAATATCATCCACTCGCCCCCCTTCTCATCTGAACCCTACCTCACAAAAGCAGGGGTCCCCCAAGGGTCAATCATCTCACCTTTGCTTTTCAGCATCTACATGATATCTTTACCAGAACTGATCAATGATTTCCATCTCACATGCTACAACTATGCAGATGACACACAAATACTACTTAAATTAGAATGCCCCAAAAACATTGAAAACTCACAAATCTTCAGTTGCCTCAGAGCCGTTGATCAGTGGATGACCTGGAGCCATCTCAAACTAAATACCTCCAAAACAGAAATACTCATATGTGGTGACTGGAAACATTATGACCCTCTGTGCGTCTGGCCTGGCGATCTCGGACCACCTCCTCAATTATCCAAGGAAGTTAAAAACCTAGGAATCACCATGGATTCCAAGTTAACTATGAATGCCCAAGTAGACAAATTAGCACGCACAAGCTTCATCACTTTAAAGACTTTACGATGCATCTTCCCCCACCTCGGATTTCCACACAAGGTGCAAGCTACTATCTCGCTTGTATTATCCAAACTGGATTATGCCAATAGCCTCTACCATGGATCATCTCTATCTGTTATGAAAAAACTACAACGTATCCAGAATTCCGCAGCCAGGCTACTATTACATGTAAAGCCGCAAGCCCACATCTCCCCTGCCTTAAGAGCACTACACTGGTTACCCGTTGCCAGAAGATGCACTTTCAAGCTGCTTTGTATCACCCACAAAGCTATACATGGAACAGGACCGCTTTTTATCAGAAAGAAAATTACCAAAAACATCCAACAAAGAACCCTCCGCTCAAGATTGGCACCCCGCCTTAGAACACCACCATACAAGAAAAAGACTATAGGTGGTACATCCGTCTCCGTCCAAGCAGCCAAACTATGGAATTCATTACCCCCAACTATAAGAGCCACAGATAACTTGCTTGTCTTCAAAAAACTACTCAAGAGTTGGCTCTTTCCTTCATAACCACCTTATTCAAACAACTATGAACTGCATATGCCTATGTTGACAAATATTTTTTTCAGATTATATGTATATTTCTATTTATTTATAGTTTCTTTAGAAAATATGTATTGCTACTATGTCATAACAATAAAATACACACACACTCTTTAAACCTGTCTGACTAAGTATTTTTTACCCATGATTCTAATTATGTATTGTATGTGCATATGTGTGTGTATTCATGTGTGTGTGTATATATATATATATATATATATATATATATGTGTATATGTTGTTTCTGTGCTTGGCATGTTCGTGGATTATTGCATGGCTCCTGGGTGGGTTGTTATACTAGATGTCTATGAATTCCTGCTCTCATCTTATCACACTTATCTACTCATCACTCTTATGTCATGTCTCTATCAAACTATCCTCCATTCTCACTCTGACTCATCCCAAATCCCTTCTACCACTTTCATCTCCTAAATATCTCTGCCGAAGCTCTTCCCTCCGCTTCCACATCTAACTCACCAAACCTCACTCTACTACTGTGACCTCCCACACAACCCTACTAAATTCTACTGCATTTATCTCACCCTGCTACTATGCTCTCCCTAACCCTTCCACATACTCTTCCCCCTCCGCCCCCCTTTACTCATCCCAAGCCTTTGGGTTGAGTAAATGAAGGATATACTCCCAATTAACACTTCTGGATTTCTTTCCTCCTCCACCCCTCCATTACTCCAGTCAATCTAACTAACAAACTCTCATATCCGCGGCTCAAATTAACTCATAATAATACTAAAACTGTACTCATTATTTAACAATACTAATCCATCACTAATTCTTGTTGGGTTCCAAAGTAGCGTGCTACTCATCGAAAAGCGCTTCGACACCTCGTCAGGGGTAGTAAGCGCTATATAAATACGATTACAATACAATACAATTCTATACCACTTATATCATATAGCACTATATCATAAGAATCACAATACTCAGAGTTACTAAAAATAAGGGTACTTTATTTTAGTGACAATGTGCCAAAAATATCTCATAGGATATACTCCCTTAGGAGGTAAGTAAAATACACAAAATATACACACAAACCAAAATCAGGTAAGTAAACAGTTAGAAAAGTAGTGCAAACACTGTAGAATACAATAGGATGCAATAAGCCTAGGGGCAACACAAACCATATGCTAAGAAAAGTGGAATGCGAACCACTTAGGGGCCCAAGGCCTAGTGCAGTTTGTAGAGGGTCGCTGGGGGTGTAAGAAAATACAAAGGGTGTCCAAGATACCCCACCCCAGGACCCTGAAAGGTAGGAGTAAAGTTACCCTACTTCCCCAGAAACACACTAAAGTCGTGATAGGAGATTCTGCAAAGACCACAACTGACTACAAAGCACTGAAGTTGGATTCCTGGACCTGAGGACCTGCAAAGGAAGGGGACCAAGTCCAAGAGTCACGAAAGTGTCCGGGGGGGCAGGAGCCCACTAAACCCCGGATGAAGGTGCAAAATGGCTGCCTCCAGGTGGAAGAAGCTGAAGATTCTGCAACAACGTAAGATGCCAGGAACTTCTCTTTTGCACAGAAGATATCCCACAGCGTGCTGGAGGATGCAGAGTTGTTTCCATGCAGAAAAACCTCAAACAAGCCTTGCGAGCTACAAAGGTCGCGGTTGAAGAAAATGGGTGCTGCCCAGGCCCAGGAAGGACCAGGAGGTCGCCCCGTGGAGGAGGAGACAGAGGGAGCGCTCAGCAAGACAGAGAACCCACAGAGAAGCACTTGAACACGCGTTCAAGAAACCTGAGCACGGTGTTCATCTCAACACTATAAAGGAGGGTCCCACGAAGCCGGTGGTCAACTCAGTGAGTTGAGCAATGCAGAACGGAGTGCTGAGGACATAGGCTATGCTGTGCACTAAGGATTCCTTGCAAAAGTGCACAGAAGCCCTAGCAGCTGCAGTTCACGCAGTACACAGGATTACTGTTTGGCGTGGGGAGGCAAGGAATTACCTCCACCAAATTTGGACAGAAGGACCACTGGACTGTCGGGGTCACTTGGTTCCAGTTCCTGTGTTCCAGGGACCATGCGCGTCGAGATGAGAGGGGACCCAGAGGACCGGTAATGCAGATGTTTGGTGCCTGCGTTAGCAGGGGGAAGATTCCTTCGACCCATGGGAGATTTATTCTTGGCTTCCAGTGCAGGGTGGAGGCAGGCAGCCCTCAGAGCATGCACCACCGGGAAAAAGTCAAGAAAGCCGGCAGGATTAGGTGCTACAATGTTGCTGGTAGTCTTCTTGCTACTTTGTTGCAGTTTTGCAGGCATCCTGGAGCAGTCAGCGGTCGATCGCTGGCAAAAGTCGAAGAGGGAGATGCAGAGGAACTCTGGTGAGCTCTTGCATTCGTTCTCTGAAGAGAAACCCACAGGAGAGACCCTAAATAGCCCTCAGAGGAGGATTGGCCGCCTAACCAAGTAAGCACCTATCAGGAGGGGTCTCTGATGTCACCTGCTGGCACTGGCCACTCAGAGGCCTCCATTATGCCCTCACACCTCTGCATTCAAGATGGCAGAGGTCTGGGACACACTGAAGAAGCTCTGGGCACCACCCCTGGGGTGGTGATGGACAGGGGAGTGGTCACTCCCCTTTCCTTTGTCCAGTTTCGCACCAGAGCAGGGGCTGGGGGATGCCTGAACTGGTGTAGACTGGTTTATGCAAGGAGGGCACCATCTGTGCCCTTCAAAGCATTCCCAGAGGCCAGCAGAGGCTGCTCCTCTCAGGCCCTTAACACCTATTTCCAAAGAGAGAGGGTGTAACACCCCCTCTCAGAGGAAATCCTTTGTTCTGCCTTCCTGGGACTGGGCTGCCAAGACCCCAGGAGGGCAGAATCCTGTCAGTGGGTTGGCAGCATCGGTAGCTGCAGTGAAAACCCCAGAGAGGTAGTTTGGCAGTACCTAGGGTCCATGCTGAAGCCCCGGGGATGCATGGGATTGGCACCCCAATACCAGATTTGGTATGGGGGGACAATTCCATGATGTTAGACATGTTACACGGCCATATTCTGAGTTACCATTGTGAAGCTACATGTAGGTATTGACCTATATGTAGTGCACGCGTGTAATGGTGTCCCCGCACTCACAAAGTCCGGGGAAATTGCCCTGAACTATGTGGGAGCACCTTAGCTAGTGCTAAGGTGCCCTCACACTTAGGGCCGTATTTATACTCTGGTTGCGCCGAATTTGCGTCTTTTTTTTCGACGCAAATTCGACGCTAAACTAACGCCAACTAACGCCATATTTATACTATGGCGTTAGACGCTTCGGGCGCCAAAGTGCCCGGAGTGTGCGTCATTTTTTAGCGTGAACCCCTTCCTTGCGTTAATGATATGCAAGGGAGGCGTTCCCGTCTTAAAAAATGACTCCCAGGCCTTTACGTGGTATTTATACTCCCGGGCAAAAATGACGCCCGGGAGTGGACGTGGCCAAAAACGGCGCATTTGCGCCGCTTTTTAACGCCTGGGTCAGGCATGGCGTTAAGGGACAAGTGGGCTCAAAATGAGCCCAGAGTGCCCTCCCCTGCCCCCAGGGACCCCCCCTGCCACCCTTGGCCACCCCAGGAGGACACCCAAGGACGGAGGGACCCATCCCATGGACATTAAGGTAAGTTCAGGTAAGTATATATATATTTTTTTTTTGTGGCATAGGGGGGCCTGATTTGTGCCCCCCTACATGCCACTATGCCCAATGACCATGCCCAGGGGACAGAAGTCCCCTGGGCATGGCCATTGGGCAAGGGGGCATGACTCCTATCTTTACAATGATAGGAGTCATGTTGATGGGGGATGGGCGTCGAAAAAAAATGGCGCAAGTCGGGTTACGACGATTTTTTCGACGTAACCTGACTTGCCCCATTTTAAGACGCCCATGCGCCATTTTCCCCCTACGCCGGCGCTGCCTGGTGTACGTGGTTTTTCTCGCGCACACCAGGCAGCGCCGGTCTGCTTGCGCCGGCTAACGCCATTCAATAAATACGGCGCCCGCATGGTGCTTCAGAATGGCGTTAGCCGGCGCAAAACTTTTTGACGCTAAACTGCGTTAGCGCAGTTTAGCGTCAAAAAGTATAAATATGGGCCTTAGTAACTTTGCACCTAACCTTCACTAAGTGAGGGTTAGACATATAGGTGACTTAAAAGTTACTTAAGTGCAGTGTAAAATGGCTGTGAAATAACTTGGACGTTATTTTACTCAGGCTGCAGTGGCAGTCCTATGTAATATTGGTCTGAGCTCCCTATGGGTGGCAAAAGAAATGCTACAGCCCATAGGGATCTCCTGGAACCCCAATACCCTGGGTACCTAGGTACCATATACTAGGGAATTATAAGGGTGTTCCAGTGTGCCAATCAGAATTGGTGAAAATGGTCACTAGCCTGCAGTGACAATTTTAAAAGCAGAGAGAGCATAAGCACTGAGGTTCTGGTTAGCAGAGCCTCAGTGACACAGTTAGGCACCACAGAGGGGAACACATTTAGGCCACAAACTATGAGCACTGGGGTCCTGGCTAGCAGGATCCCAGTGAGACATATAAAACACACTGACAAATAGGGTTTCCACTATGAGCACTGGGGTCCTGGCTAGCAGGATGCCAGTGAGACAGTAAAAACACCCTGACATATACTCACAAACAGGCCAAAAGTGGGGGTAACAAGGCTAGAAAGAGGCTACCTTCCTACAGAGATGGGGTAACACCCTCTCCCTTTGGATATAGGTTTTACATCGCTTGGGAGGGGTAGACTCCCCAAGCCACTGGTATGGTTTGAAGGGCACATTTAGTGCCCTCTGTACATAAACCAGTCTACACATGTTCAGGGACCTCCAGTCTGTGCTCTGGCTCGAAACTGGACAATGGAAAGGGGAGTGACCACTCTCCTGTCCATCAACACCCCAGGGGTGGTGCACAGAGCTCCTCCAGAGGGTCCCTGAGTTCTGCCATCTTGAACCCAAGGTTGGCAGGGACCCACTGGGAGCATCTGAGTGGCCAGGCCAGGCAGGTGACATCAGAGCCCCCTGCTGATAGGTGGTCACCTGGCTAGGTGACCAGTCCCTCTTTCAGGGCTATTTAGGGTCTCTCACTCTCTTGGGTGGGTCCTAAGATTCGGCTTGCATGATTCCAGCATGACTCCTCTGCAACCTTACTTTGACTTCTAGCCTCTGGAACCGCGACTGGACCCTCCAGGAACAAACAATCTGCATCATTGTTTCCACGGCTCCTTCAAGCTTCTGCAACATTTCCCCGGCTGTGCATCCTTTGAGGGCGGCAAGTCTTCAGCCTGCAGGAGAAGGAAGAAGGAATTTCCCTTGGAGTGAAGAAGTCACTCCCCTGTATCCGCAGGCGCCTACTGCAACGACGACCGGCTGCGTGGATCTCCCCTTATCCTGAGCTGCATTAATCCTGCATAACCGGTGGTGGTCCGGAGTAATCCTCTTGGTCCTCCCTGCCAGCTGTCCAACTTTAGTAGAGGTCAGCCCTTGCTTTCCCACACAGGACATTACCCCCTCACTGCGTCTCTTGCAGCTGCCAAGGCTTGTTTGCATCTCCCCCGAGGGATCTTCAGGCAATGTGTAGCTCTATCCCCCAGCACTCCTTCCTGCGATGCACAGCCCCCTGCGTGGTTCCCCTGTGGCGTGGGCTCTTCTGCGACACCTGTGTCCCTATCCTGTGGGACTCCTGTGGGTGCTGCCTCTGCTCCTGTGGGCTCTCTGTGTCGCTGAGGGTCCCCTCTGACTCACCCTCCTGGGTTGGGTCCTTCTGGGCCTTGCTGGTCCCCGGCAGCTCCACTTTTCGCCAACCGAGACATTTGCCTTTTCCAAGGCTTATTTGGTGGAATCCCTGCACCAGCACCTGACTGCAATTCTTCTTCGAGCGTGGGACGTCGTCTGCATTCCTCAGGAACTCTTCAACGACTCCAGGACTGCAGTGCTCACCTTCTTCACATCACCGTCGGCCAACTCCTGCATCCCCAGCTGGGTGGGTAGTAGCTCCTACTCCTCCTGGACTCTTCTGTGACTTCTGGACATGGTCTCCTTCTTCCACAGGTCTTCCTCATCAGGAATCCACCACTGATTTCTTGCAGTCTTATCTGGGTGTTGCATCTTCCTTTTGGGTAGCTTGGAGAAAATCCACTCACTCCTTTTCTCCTGGTCGCTAGCGGGCACTGTGGTACTTACATTAGGGGTTTCCTAGTACCCCCAGCTCCCCTCTACACATTCCACTTAACCAGGTGGGGGTCCTGTGTTCGCATTCCATTTTTTTAGTATATGGTTTGGGCTTCCCCTTGGGTCACTATTGTCTAATTGCATTAGTACTGTTTTCTATTACTTTCTATGCCTATTGCTGATATCCAGTTTATATATTTAGTGTATTACTTACCTCATATCAGAGGGTCCCCTCTCTAGTACTTTTTGTTATTGTGTCACTAAAATATAGTACCTTTATTTTTGTAACACTGAGTGTTTTCTTTCAAGTGTGTGAGTGCTGTGTGACTACAGTGGTATTGCATGAGCTTTGCATGTCCCCAAGATAAGCCTTGGCTGCTCATCCACCGCTACCTCTAGAAAGCCTGGCTTCTAGACACTGCCTACATTAATGGGGGAGACCTGGTATAAGGTGTAAATACCTTAGGTACCCACCACACACCAGGCCAGATTTCTACACATACGTGTTCTGGGTGGCTGCTCTGAACTGTCATTGAGCAAGAAGGGAATGGATCCAGGGAAATGCCCATCACCATCACATCATCGCACCATGGCAACCCCCATGACATATAAAATGATCACTTGGAAGATCCGAGGGATGCATTCTATGACCAAGAGGTACAAAGTTCACTCATATCTACTGCATAGGGGGGTACAGATAGCACTCCTTCAAGAAATACATTTGACTTCTAAAGAAGGCTTGGAGCTGCAGTGCAGGTGGAGACAATAGTTTTCTTAAATTTGGATTTGAGCAGAAGTCCTCTTCCAGCACACCGGCCATGTGGTTGATCCAGCTAGCCACTACGTGAGTGTAACTGGGAGGCCTGATGGCTGAGACATTATCCTGGGTAGCATATATAGTCCCAATGTAGATCACGCAGATTTGTTTTGCAGAACTATCTAAGATACTTGCCCCTCATTTGATAGGATCTGTCCTCTTGTGTCTGGATTATAATTGTTTAGCAGACTTAGGGGGTCATTCCAACCCTGGCGGTCCATGACCGCCAGGGCCGGGGACCGCGGAAGCACCGCCAACAGGCTGGCGGTGCTTCCTGGGCTATTCTGACCGTGGCGGTAAAGCCGCGGTCAGAAAAGGGGAACCGGCGGTTTCCCGCCGGTTTTCCCCTGGCCCAGGGAATCCTCCACGGAGGCGCTGCTTCCAGCGCCGCCATGGGGATTCCGACCCCCTTACCGCCACCCTGTTTCTGGCGGTTCTTACCGCCAGGAAAAGGATGTCGGGAACGGGTGTCGTGGGGCTCCTGGGGGCCCCTGCACTGCCCATGCCACTGGCATGGGCAGTGCAGGGGCCCCCTAACAGGGCCCCACAAAGATTTTCACTGTCTGCTTAGCAGATAGTGAAAATCGCGACGGGTGCTACTGCACCCGTCGCACCCCTGCAACTCCGCCGGCTCCATTCGGAGCCGGCATCCTTGTTGCAGGGGCTTTCCCGCTGGGCCGGCGGGCCGGCTTTTGGCGGTCGCCCGCCGGCCCAGCGGGAAAGCCAGAATGGCCGCCGCGGTCTCCTGACCGCGGAGCGGTCATTCGGCGGTAACCGCATGGCGGGCGGTGACCGCCGCCCACCGCGGTCAGAATGACCGCCTTAGTCTCCTCTCAACCTTCCCTTTGGGAAGCACTGGTCACACCTGTGGCCCGAGCGTTCGCGAACTGGCAGGTGGAATGGGGGCTGGCCGACTCCTGGAGACTTCATAGTCTGCAAGTCCGTGATTACTCTTTCACAAGCCTCCATGATCTCCACGTGAGAACGGACACCCTTCTCTGCCTGACAGACATCCACACGCTAGCTCACACCACTGAACGTCTATCTTGCACAATCTCTGATCATAATCTCTCCTGATCGGACTAAAGTGGGAGAGAGGGCACCCCAGGATACCGACATGGCAACTGCGCCCAGAGTTCTTGGAGGACCCTGTCTTCAGGGACACAATTGGGAATGACACAACTCAGTATATTAAGGACAATACAGGGACTGCGGATTTCTCTTTGTCAGAATGGGATTCATTTAAGGTGGTGCTCAGAGGGAGGTGCATCTCGGAGACCGTGGGAATCTGAGTGACTCTGCTGTGGGAGACTTTTGGTGCTGAGGAAGCACTAAGGACATGTAAGAGTCACCACCCAAGCCACCCAGAATTGCAGTCGGACCTTCTCGCCGCGAAATAGGATGTGGCTGAAAGAGTCGGACGATTGCATTGTTTTGACTACTGCAACTATATGGTGCGGGCTCACGCAGAGCAAGACCGCACCAGTAGTCCCCTCCTCGCTGACTGGTGAACCCAGCAGAACGATGGTTGGTAATTGTGGAATCAGCCACAGATGACGCTCCAGGGTATTCTGCCAGGCAGATATTAACAACAACTACACTCAGCTATATAGCAAAAGAGCTGAACTCCCTACAGAGCAAATAGCTGCACTGCTGGCCCCTCTGCATCTCCTGACACTCCCTTGAGAAAGTAATGAAACCCTTGGGGGAGTAATTGCCACTCAGGAAGTCAGAGCTGCTATAAAGGCCATGGCCCGGAACAAAATGTCTGGAACTGACGGGCTGCCGTGGAGTTTTATACACATATGTGGCAACAGTAGCCCCCAAATTACTAGGCATGTGTAATATCGCCAAAACTACAGGCTCCTCCCACAGTCCACCCATGAAGCCATGATAATTCCCCGTACTAAAAGCCAGGAAAGAATTGCATGATAAACGGGCCTACCGGTCATTATCAATGTTAAATATGAATGACAAAATACTCAGCAGAATCCTAGCCACACGGCCTTTGCCTCATATGCCTACCCCTACAAATAAGAACCAGGGGGGCTTCATATCAGGGCTTATTACGGCTCATAATGTCCACCGACTAGGGAAGATACTGGAAGCCAGCACTTATGACAGAACAAGAGCGATGATTTTAGTTGTGGACAATGAGAAAGCCTTTGATAGCCTGGAGTGGCCCTTTCTGTATAGCATTATGGAGCGGCTGGGGTTAGGTTGGGACTTTATTTCCTCGACCCGGCTGCTCTATAGATACCCGATGGCTAGGGCCTGCACTGGGCAATCGATCTTCGATAGTTATAGAGTGGAGAGAGGAACCAGACAGGGTTGCTACCTATCCCCCTTGTTGTTCGTTCTAGCTTTGGAGCCCTTGGTGTGCTATGCCTGAACAAGAGGCATGTATCAGGGCCTTGAGACAGGGGGCTATATGTATTATATTGCATTATACACTGCTGATCTACTCTTCTTCCCCCATGATGACCAGGATGACCTGAAGGACGCTCGCACCATGCTGGACCGCTTTGGATCCCTATCCGGCCTGAGGGTTAACTGGTGCAAATCATGCTGTTTCCTGTGCAGGCTTCCAGACACCCTCCAGAGGACTTAGGGACCCTGATATGGGAGCCCAGCTCTCAATATTCAGGGGTCCGCATATACCAAGACTCACTGGACCTAGCTGAGGGCAACATAGGAAGAGCTATTAAGACCCTCAGGGTTAGCACCTTATTTAGGGAGACGCTCCCGCTTTCAATAGCGGGCAGAGTAGTACTGCTGAAGATGGTGGCTCTGCCCCAGCTACTGTACT
Source organism: Pleurodeles waltl (assembly GCF_031143425.1). Taxonomy (NCBI): domain Eukaryota; kingdom Metazoa; phylum Chordata; class Amphibia; order Caudata; family Salamandridae; genus Pleurodeles; species Pleurodeles waltl. The sequence goes on from NC_090444.1 coordinate 1,323,536,741, forward strand.
TTTTCACAATGCTCCCTATCTGGATTCCTAGCTCCTATTTTCAGGATATAGACAAGATAGTCACAAGTTTTATTTGGGGATCGGGCCGAAGAAGAGTAGCCTTAACTGCAATGCAGATCCTAAAGACCGAGGAAGGCGTACGGTCCCTGACTTTGACACTTACCACTTAGTAGCTCAGATGCAAGGGCTCACGCAATGAATGGTGAGTAGACTTTCACCGGGTAGGGATATACCGCTCTCTGCCCCTGGGATGGCCAGGATAGCCAGGGCTATGCTTAGACTTCCAACCCCTGGCACAGGTGACACTGCTGAGTTTCAAGCTATGCAGTGCTGCTGGGTTCGAAGCCTCCGTAAGGTGCCAATTCGGTCCCCATACTCCACGGATATACAAATAGTATTTCTTTAGGAACTACCCCATGGGGGGACCTAGGGCAGATTGGAGACCTGGCGGGAGCGACCACAGTGGGAACACTTTTTGAGGACGGAGTACTCCTTCCATTCGAGGACTTCGCCTTTGATATGACCTATCACAGCCCACTTCCTTTTGCATGGTGCAATCACTGTGGCCATTCGTAAGCATTGGAAGGTCAGCTTGTGGAACCACGAGGAGCAGCTAGCTACCAGTATATCCTGATGGCTTTGGAGACCTATAAGGTGGTCGCCTGTCTATATAGACAGTTACGAGGAGACATTACAGCCCACCTGACTACGCTGAAAGTCTGATGGGGACAAACCTGGACATGGCCGTAGGGGACCGGGACTGGGAAGACATCCTATATAACACAATGAAAGCGGCTAGGAATGCCAGGTTTAAACAAATTAACCTCTTTGTACTAAACAGGGCGTATATTACTTCTGGGAAGGTATATAGGTACTGTCCGCTGGCAGGTGCCAAATACCCAAGGAGTGGAGCAGCAGGAATGGAATTCGATCATGTTTTGGGGATGTCTGGACTATTCACCTTGTAGTGGGGATGAGGGGGTTCATAGAGACAATGACCACCATTATAGAACAGGAGGTTTCATGTACTGCCCAGTACAGTCTCCTGGGCTGGTTTCCCCGCACAGCTAAGAATAAAGTTACTAGTCGTTTGCAAGACCTGACCTTCGTCCTCGGCAAGAGGGAGATAGCTCGAAACTGGAAGAACCCAAGAGGCCCTCGCACATGGAGAAGAGAGGTTAACAAATGGGCAAGCTATGAGGCAGAGGTGCGGCTTTGAGATGCCAAGAGGGGAAGGGGCTCCATCGAGGAGGCTAGAACCTGAGAGGCCCTTGTGGACTCCTTGAGGGACTGCAAAACTGGGCAGCACAGGAGGTCAAATGGCTACACCAGAAAGTCCTGCGCTTGAAGGAGCAACACATCGCGGTCTAAGCTCACGCTCAGAAACTCGAAAATCGTTCCCGGCAGAACAATGTGCGCATCACGGAAGTCCCGACACACGTGGATGGATCTGACCTCAGAATACGTGGGGGCCCTGTTCTGATACATTTTGGGAGTTTCAGAGGAAGTAGATCTAAAACTTGACTGCATCCACGGGGCCTGATGGGACTCTTCACGCCAATTTCATGACCTGTGTCCATGATTTTCATTTGAAAGAAAACATTCTTCACAAGGCTCCGGGGGGGGGGGGGCACATCTGGTTCGCTTCTGGGACCACATTCCTGTGTTGTACCAATACTTGACAGCAATAGCGCTTCAGAAGCACCGAGAATTTCGCCCCGTCAGCCCATTTACATAAAGCCAGAATAGCATACTCCTGGGGCCGCCCTTTCTGGATTATATTCCACCATGATGGGAAATTGCTCCAACTGAGATCACTCAGGGAGGCATGAGCCATACCCGCTGTAGGACGCGGACTCTCTATATAGTGTACAAAAATTAAGTATACTGTGCAGAGTCCAGTGGGTCCCCAAAGATTTACAGAGGAGAAATAGATAGCTCTAGAGCTCTATTTGTGATAGTGTGGACGAGCCGCTAGGCTTATCAAAGAGTTGTGTTAAGCACTTGTACTCATAGACAATAAATGAGACACACACACACCTACATACACAAAGAATAAATCCAAGACCAATTCAGAAAAATAACAGTTGCTTTTATATATGCTTTGAACCAAAGAACTTTGTTTTAAGATAAGCAGTTTTTAAATTAAAAATACTTTGATGTTTCAAAAATCAACAGTACAATTTTCAGAGTCTTCAATGTTAACCTATGGAGGGAAACAAAGGTGCAGTTTCACAGGTAAGTACACGACTTAAAGTCCCAGTCTTCAGGGCTTTGGGCTACCACTAGGAAAAGTTCCAATTGGTCCTTGTAGGAAGCTGTCTCTGTACGTACTATATAAAAATGAGCTATAGTGTGCAAAGGGTCCAGGGTTTCCCCAGAGGCTTAACAGAGGCTGAAAGTGGATAATACTCATGGTCTCTTTTGTGGTAGTGTGATCGAGCAGTTAGTCTTATCAGAGGATAGTGCAAAGCATTTGTTGTACACACACACACACAGACAATAGAAGTACTTGACTTACAGTTCTAGTCTCCGGGGGTTAGGAAGTCCACAAGTGGGGGTTCAAGTTAACCCCAAACACCCAAAACCAGCAACTCGTGGCCAGCTGGGTGCAGAGGTCAAAGTTGAGGCAAATTTAACATGGGCTCCTATGGAGACTGAGGGCACTCGGTTTCAGATCTGCTGGCAGGTAAGTACCCGTGTCTTCAGAGGGCAGACCTGGAAGGTTTAAAGGAGAACTGGGGGGGCACAAGTAGGCATCAAACTCACACCCTCAGTGGGGAAGGGGTGGCCGGGTGCAGGGTGCAAACTAAGCATTGGGCTCCCAATGCTTTTCTATGAGGGGACCCGAGGGTCACTTAGATGCTGCAGGCTGGGTCCAGGGGGTTGGTTCGGGAAAACCACAGGCTGGACAAGTAGAAGGGCTATCTGCTGAATGTTGCTGCACTGGTGTTCGAGTTCTCCAAGGCCTGGGGGCTGCAGGTGCAGTCTACCTTTAGGCGTCAGAGATCTTCGTCCGGAGCTTTCGCGGTCAGGGGTGTCTTCTGGATTCACACTGCAAGCATCATTGTGAGGGGCAGGAGAGGTCAACCCTGGGTTGGCACTTGCTTAGAACCACCTGGGGATCCTCTCTGGTTGGTTTGGCCACATGGACACGGGCCGGGGCATCGATGCAGAGTGGTCAGGACTCGTGGATCCAGGGAGACTCTGGAGTCCTTAGTTGTAGTTTCTTCTTGGACAGGGCCACTGTCCACAGTTCTTGGTCTTTTGTGATGCAGGGCAGCCCTCTGGAGTTAGGCACAGGTCGTTGGTCCCGCAGGATGCGTCACTTTCTTTGTTGCAGGTTCTTTGAAGCAGGAGACAGGCCGTTAGGGTTTGGGCCAAGTCAGTTTGCATCTTCCTTCCTCTGTGCTGGGGGGTTCAGCTTAGTAGTCCTTCTTCTTTCTTACTAGGTTGCCAGGAATCTGCTGATCTGGGTTGAGGGGGGGAGCTTAAATCTTGGATTTAGGAGCATTACATGGGTCAGTAGCCAATGGCTACTGTCCCTGAGGGTGGCTACACCCTTCTTGTGTCCACTCCCTTTGAGGAGAGGGGACACAAACCTATCCCTATTGGTCCCTGTCTTCCAAACTAAGATGGAGGATTTGCAGAGAGGGGGGTCACCTTAGCTCTGGACATCTTAGGGTGGTCCTTGCTGGAGTGGTCACTCCTTCCTGCTTTTCCTAATTTTCCCGCCGGACTTGCCCCCAAAAGTGGGGCTTTGTCCAGAGGGTGGGCAACTCCACTAGCCGGGGTGCCCTGGGGCACTGTAACAAGAGGCTTGAATCTTTGAGGCTCACCGCCAGGTGTTATAGTTCCTGTAGGGGGGAGGTGTGAGGCACCTCCACCTTGGACAGGCTTTGTTTCTGGCCACAGACAGCACAAAGGCTCTCACCCCATGTGGTCAGAAACTCATCTAAAAGATGCAGGCTGGCACAGATCGGTCAGTCCTGCACTCGCCGTTTGGCTAACATACAGGGGGCATCTCTAAGATGCCCTCTAGGTGCAATTTTTCAATAAATCCCATACTGGTATCAGTGTGGGTTTATTGTGCTGAGAAGTTTGATACCAAACTTCCCAGTATTCAGTGGAGTCATTATGGAGCTGTGCAGTTCGGAATGACAAACTCCCAGACCATATAGTCAACATGGCTACAGTGCACTTACAATGTCTAAGAATGGACTTAGACACTGTACGGGCATATTGCTGATGCGGCTAAGCCCTCCCCTGTGCAACCCTGGCTTAGGGCTGTAAAGCCTGCTAGAGGGGTGACTTACCTATGCCACAGGCAGTGGTTTGTGGGCATGGCACCCTGAGAGGTGGGCCATGTCGACTTTGCCTTTTACTTTTCACACACAAGCTGAAAGGGCAGTGTGCATGTGCTTGGTGAGAGGTTCCCCAGGGTGGCATAATACATGCTGTAGCCCTTGAGGACATTCTGTTGCCACAGGGCCTTTGGCACTATGGGTACATTTAAGAAGGGACTTAACTGTGGGCCATGGATGTGCCAATTGTGGAAACAAAGGGACAGATTCTGGGAAAGAACACTGGTGCTGGGGCCTGGTTGGTAGGATCCCAGCACATTCTCAATCAACGTTGGTATTAATATTCGGCAAAAAGTGTGTGTGGGAGGGGGTAACCATGCGAACAAGGGCACTTTCCTACAATACCCAAGGCGTACCCACAGTGGTACGGGGGCGGCTGGGTGCAGAGGTTAAAGTTAAGGTTGTGTCCAATGCTACTCAATGAGTGGGGTGAGGAGTTGACCTGCTGCTCACATGTAAGTACCAGCAGTGGCAGGGGTTGGTTTCTAGGGGTTAAGGTGAGCACACGGGGGACCACAAGTCAGCACCAAACTTACACCCTCAGCGGCACAGGGGCGGCCAGGTGCAGAGTGCCAACACTGTGTCGGACGGGCAATGCTTTCCAATGGAGACAGGGGGTATCTGCAGCAGCGCTGCTCACAGGTGAGTAAAGCAGAGTCAGAGGTTGACGTCCTGGCACTGAGGTAAGTACAAGGGGGGCCACAAGTTAGGACCAGCCTTACAACCTTTGCGGCTCAGGGGCAGACGGGTGCAGAGTGTCAACACAGAGTTGAGGGCCTAGTTTATTTCAATGGGGGAGATGGCTTCCAGAAACGGGCAGCAAGCTCTGACCAGGAGGCCAGGGGGGCTCAACTCACAGCTGCCCAGTTAAGTTGAGATGACAGGGATCATAGGGACAGTCGGTCACCTGTTATATTTCACTCCATATGGATTACCATGTTACAGGGACGTGGCTAAACCAGCAAAGATGGCGGGCACAACTCCATAGGTCTTCGTCGACCAGCAGGCACCTGACATTTGTTCAACCCTGGTACCGGCTGAGGAGGGGTGAAACGACGTGGGAGGTACTTGTCGGGCACTCTGTGACAGGTGACCCCGGGGGGTCTACAGAGCTGGGACTGCCGCAGGGACTGGCACCATGGCAGAGGCCCATCAGCCATAATATAACCAGAGGACGACCCGAGGAACTCTGCAAGAGTGCTACTAAGCGTGGCCCCGATTCACTATTGCCTACACTGCGGTCCTGCCAGAGGGAGAAGGACACTGTGAGCTCCAGAACCTGAGGCCCGCCAGCGGCGGGCACCCTCTCCACAGCCCTGGAGCCATGTGGGGATCTGCACAGGAGACGTTGCCAGATTTAAAATGGCAGTGAGAGGTAGTGCCCCTGTCGGAGGTGGGCTCCTATCTCCCTAGAGCCGAAAGTCGAGGGTCGATGAGGGATCACTTTCTGCTGCTCGGGCGTGCCTGGTCCCGTGCACCCATTGGCGGATGCTGCTGCCTTGACCTTTGTGATGGGATTTAGGACTGCGGCCGTCTTGGTGATTGTGCTCGGAGGCTCCCCCAACCCCAACCCCAACCTAAACCCCCCCCAGGTGAAACAAGAGGATAGAGGAATGCTGCCTGACCACGCATGGGGGAGGGGTATGCTCAGCCCATGGTCGATGCCATTGTGATCGAGGCGCCGATAATTATTTGGGCTGCGGTCTCAGCCCTGAGTGCCAGCCCCATGGGCTCAAGGTGAGCAGGGGCAAGGGTGTGGGCCATGGTTGGCAGTAACTCAGTGGGGCGTGGCCCAGCCCTTACCCCATGGATGCTGCCACGCTCTGCCCTCCTTGGCAGGTCTGCGGGGGACCCTGCTGCAGGAGCGGGGGTGAACACTGCTGGAGAGTGGAGACTCTCTTGTGCCCTGTGGAGCCAATACACACGGATGGGGCATCAGTGCTGGGGTTTCGGCATGCACCTCCCTGACTGCTGGTGCTACCCTGCCTGCAACATCCCCAGGGATTGTCCCCCCTTCCTCCTACCCCATTCCCTGCGGGAGCCCCCCAGCCTTGGCACATTTCTCCTGCCCACTACTCGACATTGGAGACGCGGGCCACCTCTGCCTGGGGCTGCTGCTTTAACCTCTTTGGGCCTGGTTTGTTGCCCCTAGCCTCCATGGGTCCCCTGCACAGAGTCCCAGAGCAGGGTGTTACCTCTGCCTGAGCTTGCACCCTCTATTGGACCAGCAGCGTCCTGGGGGTAAAAGACAGATCCTTCCTTTCGTGGCTCCCCACTTTGGGACATAGACTGTGATGCCAGGCGCTGCTTGTTCATACCAGGGCACCCTCTTCGCCATGGGGAGGCTGTGATCTGCTGCCACGGCTCATCTGCCTCCCCCTGTGGAATCACCAGCTGCCACCACTGGTGCCTTACCGGTCGAGAGCGAGCTGACGCTCACCACATTAGAAAAACTGACAGGGTCCTGGCTGCCATTGAGCATTCCCGGGTCACCTTGGAGGACTGGTTTGGCTCCCTGGCCAGTGATTCACACTCCTTCGGGACGACCAGCGCAAACTGGTGGGTAGAGTCTAAGATGGCAATAAGACCATAGCTGCCTTGCGCCCACTTACCAAACACAATCAATCCGCCATCGAAGAATTCTGGGGCCGAGTCACATATCTGGAAAACAGAGCGGAAGATTTGGAGGGACGCTCCCAGAAAAACAACATATGACTCCTGGGTCTCCCCGGGGGGATTGAGGGGTCAGATCCCTTACTTACTTGGAGAACTGGTTCAAGTCCTTCACCCCCACTTCAGACCTCGCCCCCTTTTAGTCCCTTGAAAGGGCGCACCACCACCCTCCTCATGCTGGTAAAACTGCTCTACTTTAAAGATAAGGATGCCATACTCCATGCTGCCAGGCGGGTGGGTCCTCTTCAAGTAGAGGCTAAAATCGTCATGCTGGTTCCAGATTACACATGGGCTGTGCAGCATCAACAGTCCATTTTCCCGCAGGTTAAATGCTGCCTCCACCAGCAAGCAGTGCAATACTCTCTATTGTTCCCCGCTCGCCTCAAGATAATGTCAGGTGGCACCACTGCATTCTTCACAGATCCCAAGGAGGCCGAACAGCATGGGGGAGACCTGCCAGGGGCATTGGCCAACTGCACAATGGGAGCCCGGGACCTATGGGCCAGACGCCGAAGAAAGAAACGGGGTGGGACTCAGTCGAGACCTTCATTCTGTATCTCACCTACAAGCTCCCACAACCTCGAAAAGATCATCACGGACTGTTGGAAAGCCCTTCAGGCAGCTGCAAGCCTGGGCCCTCCTCCCATTGGGAAGGATGACAAGAAGGGCCCGCACATGTTCTCCACTGAGGAAGACTCTCGTCACTCTGATGACTCCTGCGCCGACTTGCAGCCCCTCACCATGGTGACTCCCCAAACAGCAGACATTCTCATTTAATTGTTGACCCTATGATCTCTGCAACAAACAGTCTCTCAACACCATATTGTCGCCAAACGCCCACTTTGCTGGGGTCAGGGGCTTTAACCCTGGACTTTTATGGGCCTCTGGCAGCAATGTTTGGTATACACGTTCCCTCCCACCACAATACATTAAGGCATAATGAGCATGTTTAGTTTGGGCAAATCGCCATTTGCGATGGGCTCCCAGTATTGGGTTACATTCTTTGTCCAGTTATTGTTCTTTTCCCAGTTATTGTTCTTTTCCCTTCCACTTTTTCCCTTGCACCCTTCACACACTGGTGGACGGATGTGTCCTGGGCTCTGAAGCACAGTGAGAGCGACTCCAACGCTGTCACCCTTCATCCCACACTCAGGTCACGCCCTACCCATCATGGCTCCAACCTCTAGCATTTGATATCTCACCCTTAACATACATGGCATGCACACTGCTCAGAAGCGCTTTGCTGTATATTCCTATATCAAGAGACAGAAGACAGAGATAGCTTTCTTGCAAGAAACCCACGTCACTGCAGGGGAACTAGATCGCATACGGAAGTGCTGGGGAGGTATATTTTGAGCCACAACATACTCAGCATATGGGTTTGCCCGGGGGGGTCCCCTTCCAGGAAATCTGCAGGGAGAGTGACAAAGATGGTCGCTTTGCCCTCGTGGAGGGCCGCCTGGATGAATGACTCATCCTCCTCAGCAGTATTTATGCAGCCAACACCGACCAGAGGACATTCTGGGACCTTCACTCGGCCACAACACCACCATGGGTTCTGGGAGGTGACTACAATTGTGTCTTAGACCTTGCATTAGATTCCACCCACCACTGTCTCGTTTCCCCTCCCACATGCCCAGACGGAATGCTTTTGTACCTGGGTACACCACTGGGCGCTCACTGATGCATGGTGCTCCAATCACCCCACATCCTTGCTATAATCCTTTCACTCGATCCCACACAACCTCTATGTCGGCCTGGACCACGTCCTCTGCTCCCACACACTGGTGCCTTTAATCCAACACACAGATTGTCTGGGTCGGATAATCTTAGACCAGGACGCATATGTTATGGACCTTAGATGGGTGCCCCCCACACCCACTTGGAAGCTACCACGTGGCTGCATCGAGGACCCGGTGTTCCGGAAGAAGCAGGAGGACTGCATTAAACAGTATTTCACTGACAACCATAACATGGCCTCCACTAGGATGCTGGAATGGGGCACCTTCAAGAGGGTAGCTGGAGAAGCATGCATTCAACAGATCGCTGGAGTTCGCCAAGCTCTCAAGAAAGACAGAGAGGGCTAAACAGACCTTGGAGGACCTTAGCAAGGCGGCAAACGCCGACCCCACACTCACCCCACAGTTAGCAGATGCTAAGACCTCTCACGCTGCTCACCTAGAGAATCTACGTTAGAATTTCACAGCATACGCTGCTAGGTTTCACTGAGAAGGTGACAAACCCAGCCGGCTCCTGGCATGGCTGGCTCACCAGGACTCAATTACTCACCCTATCATTGAGGTCACAACACTAGCAGGTGTCACAGTTCGCACACAGACTGACATCCTCCCTTCTATGACTATTACTCATCCCTTTACAGTGCACCTTAGGATTCCCTTCCGGAGTGACCGGATGAGTTCCTGGCTGGCGTCACCATTCCCCAGATCCCAGCCTCCTTGTGGACACCTGTGGATGTTAAGCAGGAGATCCACGATCTCACCCAAAGTAAGGCTCCTGGTGTAGACTGCCTGCCTTGGAGTACTACCATACTTTTACACCCCTTCTATCGCCCAGGTTGGCTGCAATGTATGGAGCAGGGCTAGATGGCGGGTGCAGTAAAGTCCATTCTTTCTGGCATGGTTACCCCCACGTTTTGCCTGATTTCAGTGTGCTTAGACTTTTCACTGGGATCCAGCTAACCAGGACCCCAGTGACTGTGCTCTCTCCTCTAATTTTGGTTGTCTTAGTACTTCTTACATCCCCCTAATGGCATACTGGTGTACCCCTATAAGTCCCTGGTAGATGGTACTAAGGTACCCAGGGTATTGGTACACCATGGGTCCCCTCTCCATGGCCTGCAGCATATATTATGCCACCCATGTGAGCCCATGCAAACTGTGTCTACAGGCCTGCCGTTGCAATCTGCATGAAAAGGTGCATTCACCCTTTCACTACTGGTCACTACACCAGGTCACTGTAAGTCACCCCTATGGTAGGCCCTTTCAGCCCAAAGAGCAGGGTGCAGGTCCTCATGTGTTTGGGCACCTCTTCCCTACATAAGTACAGGTTCCTCCAGTTCTAATTCCCTGAACTTCCTAACTGAGAAGCCATTTTAGCTATGTACTTGCCACTGGTCAACACTACCGTGGTCCAGCTACATAATGGTAACTCGGAACCTAGCCATGTTTGGTATCAAACATGTCGGAATCATACCCCAGTTCTAATTCTAGTATTGATTCCATGCACCCTGGGGGTTCCTTTGAAGATCCCCCAGTTCTGCTTCTACCAGTCTACCACGGTCTGCAGGCATCCTGCGCTGCTGCCACCCCTCAGACACGATTCTGCGCTCCTGCTGCTTGACCAGCTCGAGTAGGGGACAGCAGAACAAAGGATTTCCTGTAGTAGAGGGGTGCAATATCCTCTCCTTTCTAAACAGGTGTCACTGGGCTGGGGAAGGGCAGTCTCCCCATGCGACCAGGCTGCTTTAAAGGGCACATTTGGTGCACTTCTTGCATAATCCGGTTTGCACCAGTCCAGGGACCACTGGTCCCTGCTCTGGCACGAAACACAAAAAGGAAAGGGGAGTGTCCACTCCACCTGTCCAGCTCCACCCCTCGGGTGGTACCCAGAGGTCCTCCAGGTGGCCACTTGGTTCTGCCATCTTGAAGCCAAGATGGGCGGAGGCCTCTAGGAGCATCTGACTGGGTAGGCCAGTTAGGTGACGTCAGATACTCCTCCTGACAGGTGGTCACTCTAGCAGGGACCAAACACCCTTTTTGGGTTATTTAGGGACTCCCTTGAGGGTGGGTCCCAGTTTTGTCATGCAAGACTCCACCAGGACTCCTCCACAAAGACCTCTTCTGCTCTTGGGCTCTGGAATCGCTGCTGGGCAACACAGGAACCGAACAAGATTGCAACGCCTGAGGAGACTTCTCCTTGCAACATTGTTTCTGCGGCTCCTGTCAACAATCTGCAACATTTCCACTGCTGTGCATCCTCTGGGGTAGGCAGGACTTCAGCTGCACCAAAAACGCAAGAAGGAATCTCCCTTTGAGTGAAGGAATCACTCCCTTTCATCCACAGGCACCTAAGGCAAGATTCTCCAACACAGGTGGTGGTTCTGAGGGATCCCCTGGGTCCTCTCTGCCTTCTGTCCAACGTGGGAGAAGGTAAGCCCCTGCGTCTGCCACTGGGACAGAATTGTTGTGCCCCACGACTGTTGCAGCAGCCAAGGCTTGTTCACTCCTGTTCTGAGAGATCTTCAGGCTTCAAGTAGCTCTAGCGCCCTACCACTCCACTCTGCAAGGTTAGTCTACTCTCTGCTGCTCCACCGACATGAGACTCCTCTTCATGTGTGCTGCCTGGGCCTCACTACAATGTACTGTGCCTGCTGCCAGTGGGTTGCTTGTGGGGGCTCTGATTGCTTCTGCTGGCTCTACTGTCTTCTGAGCATCAGTCTAGACTCCCCTGCAATGGTCGAGTTCCCAGGACCTAGCTGGTTCTCCACAGCACTGCAAAACATCCAACAGTTCCTCTTGCATTTGCTTGTGCTTGCTGTCAGCCATCCTGACCACTGACCCATCTGCAATCTGGTGACCATCAAGGGACAGCTTGTAGGTGACTTCAGGAACTCCTCTGCCGCTCCTGGACCCCACAGCTGGACTTCATCCATTACCATTGACCCGGATCTTTAGCTACATGAGGGTGGGTGTTGGCTCCTGCCCCACCTGGAAACTCCTGCGTAAACTGGACTCTGTCCACTTCTTTTGCAGGTCGTCTTCACCCAGAGTCCGCCTTTGGGTTCCACTGGTCCTGTCGTGCTTCTGCAATTTCCAACTGCGATGTCCCCATGTTAGCCTATGGGAAAACTGGGTAACTTTCCTCTCTGCACCCGGCCGCTGGGGATCTGCTACGTACTTACCTTTTGGGGTTCCACTCATTCCGGCACTTGCCTAACAATCCATACACTCTGGTGGGGGACGCCAATTTGCATACCATATTTTTAGTAAATGGTTTGGGCCCCCTACAGGGCCTTTGCTATTTTATGCTTTTCCGAATATCTGTGTATTTCTGGTGTGTTCATATCTCCAAATGGAGGTATTCCAATGATAGAATAGTTTTGTATGCCCGTAATAAAGTACCTGTATTTTTGCAGCAATGTGTGGTTCCTTTCATGTGTGAAAAGTTACTGTGTGACTACTGTGGTATTGCAAGTGTTTCATATGCCTCCTAGATAAGTCTTGGCTGCTCACCACAGCTACCCCAGAGAGCCCTGGCTGTTTAGACACTGTAACACTATCTAATTGGGGTTTGCCTGGACCTAGTAGAAAGTGTAACACCATAGGTGTCTACCACACACTGAGCCAGCTTCCTACAGAGAGGAAATCCCACACTCCCTGCGCAAGTCTCTCTTGGTCTCCATCCCCATGCCAGACAAAGACCCCACTCAGTTAACCACATACAGACCCACTGCAATACTTGGGCCAACTCCAAGATACTGGGCAAGATACAGGCCGACCAATACGCTCAGATCCTTTTGGACTTACTGCATCCTGGCCAGAATGACTTCGGCCCGGGCCGAAGCACCTCCCAGAACCTTTGCTGCCTCTTTCACATGCAAATCAGATAAGAGGGTGATTTCCACAAGCGGCCTGCCTTATACTAGATCTGGAAAAGGCATTTGACACCCTGACCTGGTGCCATCTATTTACTGCGCTGGCCCGCCTGGGGGTAGGTCCCAAACTCTTGGCCTACACCAAACTACTGTACACTAACCCAGTGTCTTGAATCTGTCTGGGCTGCCTTATCTCAGCTCCTTTTGGAGTATACCACGGGACACGACAGGGCTGTCCCTTTTCCCCACTATTATTTGCTCTTTCCATGGAACTGCTGGCCATACAGCTGCGCAGGCAGGGCCTGGGGTGGGGCATCCCTCTAGCGGGCAGGACCCATGCAGTGTCCCTATATGCTGAAGATTTACTACTTTATGCCCATGATATAGTGGGCGATTTAACACCCATTCAGGACACACTGGCAGAGTTTGCCTCCATGGCTGGACTCAGAGTTAACTGAGCAAAATCAGTCATTTACCCACTCCACCCCAGGTAAATATCTTGAGAGGTGCACTTTAGTGCAACTGCTCTTAACTGGCAAGGCCAAGCACCACAGTACTTAGAAGTCCGCATCCACCACACCACCCAAGACCTCTATGAGGGAAACTTCTTTAGAGTCCAGCCGAGTATTTGGTCCTAGATACAATTCTGGTGATCTCTCCCTCTAGGGCCTAATGGCAAGATTATCCTGGTAAAAATGGTGGCTCTACCACGCCTCCTTTTCCACTTTGTGAACCTCCCAATGATACCACCCAACTTCTTCATCAAGGAGTTTGATTTACTCCTCAGCACCCTAGTCTGGGGATCCAGGTACCGACATGTCACCCTATCTAAACTTCAGTTGCCGACAGACCGGGGGAGCCTCAAGTCCCCATCCTTCAAGGCATATTTCCTAGCGGCCTGCCTGCAATGGCTATCTCGCTGGATGTTACCTTGATGAAGCCTCCATGGCCAATGGTCCTGTGCCGGTCCCCGCATTCCATCGCTCTCTCCTCCCAGGAATGCACCCCGCACCTTCCTGTCCCCTCCAGGCAGCACTGCTGAGGTCCTGTATGATCAGGATACACTGCCTCGCTCAGACAGCTCTGCTTTACACCCCTAATTTACCCTTAGTTGGCCTGCCCCACGGTCAGGACTAATACACCTCACATGAACTACGGATCTGGACTGACCATTCTCTCCTCGATATTGGCGACCTCTTTGAGGAGGGCCATCTTCTCCTCTTCAACCAGTTGGCAAAGGAGAGTGGGCTTCTGCCAGAACAGTTTCTTCTACATAGGCATGTGGCACCTCGTGGGATCTCACAGGTGGAGAACCTATGACGCACCCAGTGCTACAGACCATACTGAAAATAGGACCAGGCCGCCATCTTACTTCGCTGTATAGAGCCACCCGGGAACTGATGATCACTCCACTAGACACACTCCACCATAAACAGGAGAATGTAGGGACCCATGGAGAGCAGACACAGTCTAGTCTCTCCACGGGGGCATTCGGGACAGAGGAAGTGACACATCAGGACAGGGATTGGCTGGGGCTCGGTTGGGGGAGGGTCTAAGGGTGGGAGTATATAGGGGAATGGGATTAGGAGAACGGCCTCTTCCGCGACAGCCTGCCACGCTGCTATGAAGTTGGCCGTGGGGGTTTTGTCTAATGTTGGAAAGGTAGGGGGCGGATTGCTGGGTTTGGGGAACTCGTGGTGAGTGGTGGCTGCACCAGCAGTGCCCCGTGATGTCGCCAAGGTCGGCCAGGCAGATTTGCCCAGGCCCGTTGTGCAGGACCGGGCCTCGGGGGAAAGGGTGCGCCCAAAACATGGTGCAGCGCAAGGCGAAGAGGCGGCTGTGGCCGTGTTCCGGCCGCCACATATGCGCGGGGAAAGGTCTTCTTTCTTGGGGGCGGGGACTGCAATGTCCACCCCCACACCTGTTTTTTCACAAATACGGCCCCCGCGGAGGGCCGCACACTGCGTGTTTGTTTTTTCCTGGCCAGGCATGCTGGCCGGGCAGGGTGTTTTTTCATGGCAGGGATAGCACATACACGCGGAGAGGGGCCCAGATGGTGGGAGCGGAGGGGGGGGAGGGAACTGGGAGGGCCCTGCCCAGTCTCAATTTTTGTTGGTGGGGGGGAGTTGGGGAGCTGGGGGGAGAGGTTGCACGTTAATATGCAGGCTGTTAGGGCATTTGGCAGGTAGGGAGGAGAGGCATGGTGGGGGTTGGGTGCCCCCCTCCCCAAAGTGTATCAAAGGAAATGGTTTTGGGTGCTCCCCTGTGCAGGGCTCCCCCTGGCTGAGCATGTCTACGGCCGGGGGAGAGTGCCATGGGGGGGACAGCAGCAACTGTGGTGGTAGGCCCCCCTGGGTGGAGCGAAGGCAATGATCAGCGGAGCTGGCAGGGGACATCGGAGACTGTAGGGAGGTGGGCCCAGATAGTCGGGGATGGCAGGGGGCAAGTGGACAGGACAGGAGAAGGGGGGATGCTGGCGCCTTGGTCAAGAGGGCCTGAGTTTAGTCAGAGTAATAGGTGGGGGTGCCGCAAGAGGATCTCAGGAAGGGGCAGAAGGCTGGAGCGGCATGCGCGGGGAGTGCATTGCGCACACGGCCATGCAAATCGCAGAGAGTCGAAGTCAGCGGTGGAGGCTGGCAGAAAGGTGGTGAAACCAACAGGGTGCAACACGGCCCTTGGATGTTGGCCCGAAGCACTAGAGGGGTTTCCGGCGGCCTTCTCTACAACGTAGGAACGTGGATACCACACATATGGCACACGCCAGGAGGGGTAAGGAGCTGGGGAGTGCGCGATGTGACGTTTTTCTGAAGGTGCTAAGGACACGTGTGTGGAGAAGACAAGGATGTGAGGCATTTCAATTCTGAGGTGGTTTGGAGGTTGTGAGGAAAGGGAGATCCACTTTTTCAGTTAATGTTGTTCAAAATTTCAAGATGGAAACAGGGATTTTTTTTTTTTTTGCAAAGAGAATCGCGATCACAAGTCAATGGTGGACACAGGAGCATGTGCACAGTGGTGCCAGGTATGGTGATTTAGTGGTCCAGTGTGATACGGTGCACTGCATGGCATATTCTTGGAATGGGGGATTACTCCATACACGGAGTGCCCGGTACAGGTGCAACACAGGTGGAGCGCAAGGAGAGGGGTAGTGGCCCAAGAGTCAGAAGATCTGAGTGGGGAGGGAGAGACGATATCGATAAGGGAGACTGAGGGTGAGGAGACAGAGAGGGGGACACAGGATGAAGCTCTTGTGCATGGGTTGGACAAGGCTTTTGGTTTTTCATATTGCGGAGTAAACTAAAGATGAGGATGTTGGGAAGCAGGAAGGCTTTTGATGTTTCATGCTGCTTCCCAAGGACTAATAAAAAAAATGATATATACATATATATATATATATATATATATATATATATATATATATATATATATATATATATATATATATATATAATGAATAAAATTGCTGCATGGGTATGGTCCTGGCGCACTAGCTTGGGGGGGGGTTATCGACATCAGTTTAGTGTGGGTCAATAGGGGCGCGGATGTGGCGCTGGGCTGACAATTTGCTGTCTGCACCAGAAGTGGCAGGTTCGGAGATGACGGAGTGTACAAGGAAGGGTCAAAGGGTAAACTTGGGGAACATGCAATGTGTGGCAGTGGCGTTGTGTGGTTTCCCTCATGAAAAGTGGTATTTCAGCTTTGAACGCACCCGTCATGGATGGGGAAGGCGGTGGGAATGACTTAATCATGTGGGTGGAGATGCAAGTGGTATATACATTAGCGGATGAGGCTAATCGGCTCATTCGGGGTGTGGCAGAGGCGCTGAATGGGCCAAAGGCGACAGTTGAAGCAACGGTCGATTTGATTACTTATATGGAGATACTGTTAAAGTGCTGAGAATTGCTATCCGGGGGGGCAATATAGGGGGCAGGAGTGCTCAGGGAATGTGCAACCCACTGTGCTTTCTCGGCAGCCTTCGGTACATTTCTGATTTGGGTTTCTTTCATGAAGGGAATGGGCACCAGACGGTGCTGCACTGGTCAGATGATTTCTTTTTGAGGGATGACACGGTTTCGGGGTAGTGGGTTTGAGATTTGCAGGTTTTTCGAGCAACTCGCAAAGGGGAGTGGTGTTTCCGTTGGGTCCGTTACAGACAGAGGATACCAGTGGGGTACTGACAATTAAGAATCGAGCTGGACACGGTGGCCTTCACGGCAAGAATGCCACGAGGCATAGGCAGGGATTTCTGGGGACAATGCGGTGGAAGGAATTACTGTGATCAAGTTATATGCCCATGGGGGGGACAGGGTACGTGGCAGCCGGGTGGGATTTGTTGTGATGCCGGATGCATACTTTTAATTTCCTAAGGGGCCGGAAGATGGTGTATACGGGTGTGGAACATGTTTCTAGCATGGTTTCACACAGGGTATCCAGTTTTTTTTGGCAAAGGTGGGTACTGTATGGCAGGTGCTGATATTGTCGGATGTGACAGGGGCTGCTGGGGTTTGGCCATTTTTGGGGATGGACAGTACAGCGCGGCAAGATGGCTGGAGCCAAGTTTGTTAAGACTGAAGTATTGTGTTCTAGAAGTTTTTCCACTGCTCGTGGCTTGGACAGAGTGGGGAGAGAGGTTGGCCACTTGAACCATCAGTTTTCACATGTGTGCAATCTGAAGGTAGTGTTTTTTGTTGAACAGACAGAGGGCAAGGGACTTTAGGGTGCTGCATCTGCGGTGGAATTTTTTCATGCTTCAGTGCTTAGCTCCACAGAAATTTTCAAGGCAGCGCGCGTTTAGCTGCAGATGCCATGGATCGTTGGCAGTGGCAATAATTTTGGCAGCTTGGCTCAAGCAAGAACGAAGGCAGGTCAGGGATTCTGGAGGATTTTTGGGAACAGGGGCGTGATGGTCATTAAGTGGGCCGAGGGGTCGTTAGCTGCACCCACGCAGAGAAGTTTCCCGCTTGACACGGTTGGTTTTCCAGATTTTGTAGGTTTGTGACAGGACAATTTGGTGGCTGGTGAGCTGTACTATGGAAAGGGAGGGTTTATGTGGTTTTGTTTTGGGGTTGGAAGGGTTTTCCCGCCCGTCACAATGATGGACAAGTGGGCAGGTGTGTTTTCTATGGCCATTTTGTTTACAATGCTCTCCCGTTAAGAACGATATTGTGGAAAGGTTGATGGGGTTGGGGGGGAAAGGGGACCTGGGGTAAGGCACAGCGGTGAACAAGGTTTATTGCGTTCATCCGCCGGCTTGAAATCGCACGTATTGCCAGTATGCTAGTTGGGTGCACTTGAAGTGGCACGGTCAGCTTCGGCAGGGTAGATAGGTTTGGAGCTCTCCGGGTGTTTAGGAGTTGACGGTTGGAGGGAAGTCGGTTAGCAGGTGAGGGGGGGGTCAGTTGTGTGGCGGTTGGCGGTAAACCTGTTTTTTTTGGTATATATAAAAAAAAAAAATGGGGGGCCAGGGAAGCGGACATGGTGGAGCACAGGGGGAGTTGCAGCAGCCTGGCTGGTATGTGAATGGGGGACAGTTTCGGGACGCATAGGGTGACGGGAGGGAAGGAAGCTGTTTGTCGCGCAAAAGGGAAATATCTTATGCATTTCCATTTGATGGCAGTCTTGAGGGTGACATTGTCTGGAGTTAGGCGGTAGGCCAATTGCTTGCGCGTTTTTCATTTTTTTTGGGGCAGCCACGGTGGCAGACAGTTTAGGTTGGATCTGGTTTCCTTTCTGTGCGTTGGGGGTGGCGGTAAACTGCAGTGACTGTCGGGTGAGGGCATGAGCTGTGAGAGTCAGGGCAAGAGGTATAAGGGCATGGCAGCTGAAGCAGGAGGGGGGGTTGTGATAGTCTACCATTAAACTATTGTGTTTCTTTGCAGGTTACATCAGTGGCCCCGGGTAAGCAAATGTGGTCCCATTGCGTTTTGAGCATCATCAGTCATGCGCGGGAGGGGATATATGTAGAGGGGCAACTTTACAGATGTTTGCTGGACCTGCTGGGTGGCCATCACAAAACTTTTGTGGGGGGAAAGAGCAGCATGGGGTGGGGTAACTTGCATTTCTGTGATGCCTATGAGGCCAACATGGGGCTGTATGGACAATTTGGTTATACCTGGGGAGAATGGCCTGGTACGGCTCCCTGGGGCTCACCCTACGGCAACACATGCAACGGGACATGGCGTCTGTTGCCCAGAACAGGCATGGAAATTGTGTTGTTTGGACTAAGCGGTGCTCAAAAGAAGATGGTGAGGGGCAAAGAAACATAGTCCTTGGTAGGGGCTTGGAGGAGGATCAATCAGGCTATGAAGGTTTTTGGTTGCGATTCATTACATAAGTGATGGAATGCGAGGGCATTAGGGAGGAAGAAGCGGTGCACTTCAGGGATGACGGGGTGCTTTTTTTTTTAGATGGGGGATGCATATTACATTATGGTACTGTGGTAAAATAAAAATAAATAATAAAAATAAAAAATAAAAAGTGATGAGCAGAACGGCTTAAGGTTGCAGTGTTGCTGTGGGTTCGCTGGTGGGGCAGCAACACGCCCAAAAGGGGTTTGTACTGGGTGGCAGTAGATGGGGGAGGGTGGAGAGCCAGATGCGGGCCTGGCCACCCTTCCAGGGGGAGAAGAAGAAACAGGTGAAGGATGACAGAGTGGGGGATGCCAGAGACAGACAGGGGACGGAAGAAAAAGAGGGATTTGTGGGGGAATGTATGTGGATGCTAGAACGGAGGCAAAATTGGAGGAATGAATTAAAAAGGAAGAATGGGGAGAGTTCAAAGGGAGAGGTTGAAAGGTCGATAAGTTGAAGTTACAGTATATATCAATGTTATGTCATGTTTGCAATCCTGTCCTAATAAATGGCCTTTTACACTAATAAGTGAGTGTCGACTGTTATGTCCCGATGTAGGGACCCGTGGAGAGCAGACACAGTCTAGTCTCTCCACAAGGGCATTTGGGACAGAGGAAGTGACACATCAGGACAGATTGGCTGGGGCTAGGTTGGGGGAGGGTCTACTGGTGGGAGAATATAGGGGGAATGGGGTTAGGGGAACGGCCTCTTCCGCGACAGCCTACCGCGATGTTATGAAGTTGGCCACCCACCCGCCCTACATAGGGAATAAGGTAAAGTGAATTGGTTCTAGGGTGATGGGGCAAGAGCAAAGGGGGGAGGATGCCAGGGTTGGGGCAGTTTTGCACAGTGGTAGCAGTAGATGGGGGAGGGTGGAGAGCCAGATGCAGGCCTGGCCACCCTTCCAGGGGGAGAAGAAGAAACAGGTGAAGGATGACAGAGTGGGGGATGCCCGAGACAGGCAGGGGACGGAAGGAAAAGAGGGATTTGTGGGGGAATGTATGTGGATGCTGGAACGGAGGCAAGATTGGAGGAATGAAGTAAAACGTAAGAATGGGGAGAGTTCAAAGGGGGAGGTTGAAAGGTCGATAAGTTGAAGTTACAGTGTATATCAATGTTATGTCATGTTTGCAATCCTGTCCTAATAAATGGCCTTTTACACTAATAAGTGAATGTCGACTATTATGTCCTGATGAGTTTGGGAGGGTACAGCACAATAAGAAACAGAAACGAGCATCTGAACTCCCACAGAAGGTATTGCGCAACTCACGATTCAAAAACATCCAGTTCTTCATTCTACATAGAGCCTACCTAACCCCTGCCCAGTTACATTGTTACTTTCTAGACACACAATAGCGCGAGACTCCCCGATCTAAACACTTGGGAGGCATGTTCCCTCTGCATATTCAAATCAAAAACCAAAATAAGGTACAGGCGCAGTTCGCAGCTCTGGCTTTACTACTGGCCAAATGCACAATTACACTCCACTGGCGCTCGCCCATGCCCCCGATGGAGGAAAGTGCTACGCAAATGGGAGCTGCAGAGGAAGATGCTCTCCGATATGAGGAGATCCGCCAGATCCGATGACGGCCTATTTCACCCCTGTGGGCTGCTCTCCTCGTGCGCTTCTGACAGCAGGGTGGCAATGACGACTTCCCCCGAAGAAGCTCTCATCCACACCATATACCAAATTAATCTTCACTCACCCCTCACCACTGGGTGTCAGGCACCCCTTGGCACAATATTCCTACCCTCATCCCCTACTCCCTGGCGCGAACACACACCTCCCACCCATACCCGTTAACTCTGGTCTGCCCTCAATTCCTTCCAATCTATAACTTTTAGTGCACCTGAATAGGTCCATCCCCGCACCCATCTGCCTCTCCATGGTTCACCTCCACCCCTCCCCACTCCCGATCACACCCGTCACTGCTCATAGGAACCAGCCATCCGATTGCAGGACAACCCTGGCATAATGCAAAACATTACAAATATCGTTTGTTAAGACAACAGCACATACTTGTATGCCAAACACACTCTTCTCGTGCATATTACTGTGCCATGTGCTGCTGCATTGTTCTATGTGCTTTGTACTTTCTTTTTAAAACAAATTCCAATAAAGATGGTTTACTAAAAAAGGATAACCATGTTACTTCCTTTGTAGCAAATTCAATCACTGAAAGATTATTTATGTGGCATGGTGGCTTAACTGTTCAGGGTGACTTAAAGTTAAAAGCTCGTACACAACATGACACAGTAAGTAACTCTATACCATGTCCATGCTGTTTTTAAGCAAAACAGTTCTTTAAAAAGTAAAAGGAGGAGTCAAAACAAACACACACAAAACAAAATATCTGGATTCCAAAATACAAGGTCTGGAGTCACAGAACAAGCAATTGTGGTTTTTCAGTGTGGCACCCACTGTACCCCCATAATTCAACAATCCCATATGAGAAAATAATGTTAAGGGCAGAGTCAAACAGTGGGTTCAAACTGTTATCTCCAGAACTGTGCAAAATAAGATGGTAGTTCTATGGGATCAGAAATCAACATGACTGCCGACAACAGGGTCCAATTCCACAACACAGGTGTAATAGCCGAAAACCTCTGAGTTCCTGTGAGGCTGCCCGAGACAGATAGAGGCATGGTGCAGACTCCCTGCAGGTGTCAGACGATAGCCATCTTAGCTGCTCCACCACTCTATTTGATGGGTCACTTGAAGCATGGGTGAGACTGATCTACAGGGCTGCAAGCAACTCATGGCTCCAAAACTACTATTATCCCGAGCTGACCACCACAGAGAACTTCAGTCAACTAAGCCTTGCAATGTTCTTTCAAGCTAGGGCTTAACCTTTTTCCCCAGGTCATCCACAACTGCATGGTTTCTTCTAGGATCAAGAGCTTCATAGTGCCAGCAAACGTACAACCTGCTAATTAAAGCACCAATGTAAAGCTAATCTTTGAAGTCCAAACTATGAAAAAGTTACTGAAACATGGACTGCATGAAGGGTAGAAAACATAGGACAACCAAAGTAAAGCTTTGTTTAAAAGTTAAAATAGTACTTCAATCTTAAGAAGTACATGTAGCTGGGTCCAGGTTGACAGATCAACTACCTTAGGAGTCCAAGTGAGCTGAGATTAGGTTGCGGATATATATTAGAAAGGACTGATGCGGCTACAAGTCCAATGTTACTTTGCAGCAGCAAGCAACACAATAAAAATGGAGACGGATGGATTTCCCAAAGCGAAAGGAATACATACTAGGTAAAGACAAAAGATGAAGATTTTCCTACCCACAAGACAACTCCAGTTTTTGAGGAGGAGAACTGAACAGGGGAACAAAGCAGGTTGTCATGCCGATCATAAGCAAAGGAACACCCCATAGAGTAAGCCCCCATCTTGTGCAGCTATGCACATGGTGTCCCATTGATCACCCATCAATGTCAAACATAGTAAATAAAGAAACATAGATAGAAGTGACAACAGTTAGGGGGCTGGACATACCTTAGCAACAGGAGAGCAAGTAGGATGTCTTGTCATAGGTGTTTTAGGTAAAAGGCTTGCACTTTTGCACTAGAATTCCACTGCCATTTACCTTATCAGCTTGTTTAAGTGGGTAGCAGCCATCATTACTCAGGTTGAGGGCTGGGTGTACATATTTTCAGTATAGCCAGACTGAATACATTTGTTGAAAGGGTAGCATATAGCATATGCTCATCAAGTTATGAGGCCCAAATGGCGGAACAGAACTGTGACAAAAATAAGGCAAGAGGGAGAAAAGAAATCATGACAGTGTGACACTGTTTTACAAAGTCTTACAAGATTTTTATCTGGATGAATGTTTTCTTTTTCAAAGTGCTTTAAAATCTAGAAGTACTGGAAGTGAAATAGATAGATATGGAATTCATGAGTCCAGTAATGCTATTCTTCGAGGGAAGAAGAATTTGAGATTTGGTGTTTGGGATTTGTGAGTTAATCTCATTACTCTAAAAATAGACAAGGAGTAATTGGAGGTGTGGAATTCCTATAGCCCGATGCCCACGACATATTGTTTGGGGTCAAGGACAACAAGTTTTCAAGTTTATTTTGTTCTTAGGAAACATAGGCCCAACCCCCTGCAGCACAAACCCTTTGGCTGGAAATTTATAGTACCATATTAAAGAGCAGGGAAGGGAATTGTCTGCAGTTGAGATAATATGTGTCCATATGTTAATGCAGTATGACATTGTATTTAAGGTTCATTAAAGCAAAGCCTTTAATATTGGGGTGGGTGTTCTAAATAAATATTGTGAGTTCGGACTGCACTTTTGACAGTGGTTCCAGTAAAAAAACGTATACACACATTTGCAAAGTTTAAAATATGAGGCTACGCATAATGCGCTGAGAATGTTCTCTGATTAATTGCAAATTTTAGCATAAGATGAATGCAAGATTGGCAATTTTTTGCTTTCAAAATAAAATGTTCACAAAAACTGCAACTAGGAAAAAAACGTTTTGCTAAACTACTGTGAAACTTAGGTACCATTTCCTTGAAGAATCATTTAGTAAAATGTGTTTATGTATACAAAACATATGCATAATGGAAAGTTGGTGTCACCAGTTTCAACAAGACTATGGGAAACATGAATATAAACAAGCACTGGCAAAGCCAATAGGTCAAATATTGGTGGTCAGTCTTTTGGTTTTGTCAATGTGTGTGTTTTGACATGGCTTTTGTAAACCTATATTGTTGTGGGAGCTGCTGGGCCCTCACCATTGTAACAAATATTAGCAAGAAGCAAAAATATTTTTTAGTCGCAATAAGCACACATTACCACAGTATCTCCTGGCACAGAACAAAACCATTTTGTGTGCTGATACGCTCCTTGTCAAAGAGCGTATTGCGATCATTGTAATGTAAGCTGAATTTGTAGAGCATGGAACTTGTCACATGAGTGTATCCAGGTGCTGAGCAGGAGTGGGTTCTGCAAGTAGGATCAGTCACAGTGGAGCCAGCCGCTAGATGGAGATATAATTTTAATAAAACAAAAGGTCTTGGTTAACACCAGACCTAATTAGGGACCCAGTTCTTAAAGAATGTCACAAAAGTGCACCCAAGGTATATGTCTTTGTATTAGTGCAGATTTGCAGATTTCATGAATTCACAAAAAGTTACAGAAGTAGACCAGGAAGTCATAGTCCTAGAACATATTTGTGAACTGTATTACAGCATGAGCAAATATGCAGGTGTAGATTTGCTCATGCGAAAATCTGCTGACCATTTTTAAGTTCACGTTCCCTTTAACCATTTTTTTCCCCAACCCTGGAAGAAGTTTTACTTCTGACCCTTGTCAGGAGTAAATTTCCAACCTTTCTCAGTATGGAAAATGATTACAGAAGAGCTAGTGAAAACCTTTAAAAAATGCAAATTAATATGTTTGCACAGTCTAAAAAAGGCATTCCAACATTGGAACTATTGCTTACTGCTACCCCCACCCCATTATGTAGATCTGCAAAAGTTGCAAAATAAAGAAATTGCTAGTATTCAAGCCCTACTATTGTATGAGCCCTGGTATAATCAGAGAGGCTATAAACAGACCTCTAATATGCGACTGCTGGCATAATTTGTCGCCACACTACATGGCACTAAAGTGACAGGTAGATTTTCTTACAGGGAGGGTAGATTTATGAAGCAACATGTCCCATGGACAAGTAGATATTTTATTAAATTCCACACCCCTGCAGAAATGATGGGTCTCAGTCTGTAAAGCTATACAGTTCAGTAAGCAAAGACTTGAGTCCAGGAGGTCAACAAATTCCACAGATAATATGAAAGAGCTGCTGCGGCAAAGAGAGGGAAAATATTTTGGCTTTTGTCAAGCATATAACACATTAAAGATTTGTCCAATGACAATGTCTGAGTGAAATAAATAAAATAAAATGTGATTGTGTTTAAAAAGCAGCAATAGTTTATCAGAATGGAGCATTCCTAAGGGTTTGACAAGTCAACAAATTGCTACACCACCAAGAGATCGAATAACCCAAAGGTCTCCTCATGAGCTAATTTTCTTAATGTTGTAGTAAAATCTATATTTGGCAACACTATTCATCATACAAGTAAGTAGAGTTGGGGGTGAGTCCGTAAGACATATGAGGATTCTTGGGATGTAACTATCACCCTTTCAAACAAGGCTGATATGACTTGTTGTATCACATTCCTTTTGCCCCATCATAAGGTGATCCTGGCATATGGCTGATTCTTTCAATCAATGGTTTGAAAAACGAGATCCGAATCAGTACTACAAGGTTTTCAGATGCAAATCTGTCATGCAACTGCCCTTATCCTATCAAAGAGGTCTAGCAGAATGAATTCAGACATATGACTGTGAGAAAAGGCCTCTTTTGCCATGCTTAGCCTCCACATTTTGCCAGGTATTTGATGTAGCCTCAAAGTTGTTAATGCCCAGGGCCCTTCTAATCAGGTTACCTGGGCCAGATCTCTTTCCCTAAAACTGTATTGATGCACAACTGGCAGCACCTTTAGCTGCCACTTTAAGTCCCATTTAAATAGTACTTCGATACCCAGGGCATATGATACTAAGGGTAGGCCCTGAGGGCAGCAGCACAGATTGTGCCACCCTCTAGGACCATGCATCCAGAAGCACCCAGCACTGCCATTGCAGGCTAAGTGTTCGGCTGAAATTCTTCCTAAAAGACAAACTCGATATGGCACGGAGCCTATGTGCCCTGGTGACTGCATGCACTATAGGTAAGTCACCCCTTTGGCAGGCCTTTCAGCCCTAAGGCAGGGTGCACTATATTGTATGTGTGGGCATAGATGCAAAAGCAATATGCCCCTACTGTGTCCTTGCCAAACCTGGGACATAGGAAGTGAACAGAGCAGCCATTTTAATACATGTGCTGGACATTGGTCAGTATGAGTTTCACAGCTACATGATGGCTACTCTGAACCCTTCTTCAGGAATGTGCACTGCCCTGCTACTAATCATCAAAGGGGTTACCGCCCTTGAAACTCAACCCTAGCAGCAAGTAGCGCCCCCTGTTGCAAACCCCTGTCGGGAACAAGGGCGGTAAACCACACAAAGGACAGGAGCAGTGGTCAGACCCAGCTTGCACCACTCCTAAGGTGTTGCATGCAAGGTGACCGCTCCTTTTCATTTTCCTCCATCTTGCATGGAAGGAAAATAGTCAATCAGGTGTAGGGATGGGACCTCTGCCCACAGGAAATAGCCACTTAGTGGGTGTAGCCACCCTAAGGTAGATGACCCTTTGGTCACTACTAGGTACTCCCATAAACGCTCACTTAATGCAGTATTTAGTGGGCATCCCTGGGCCAAGAAATCAGATTCCGAGGACAAAAAAAGACTAGCAACAAAGAAGACCCAAGTGCTTGCAAACTGAAGTCCTGCCGCACAAAGAAAATGCGCAAAACCCTGCCTGCTGCACCCAGGACTCGACAATCACCGCTGAGGTGTTGCTTGGACACTGGGTGGACTCTACAAATGCCCAGAGCACTTCCACTCTTCGAAAATCTCCCAAGAGGTCCCTCCAGAGTGAAGGCATCACTCTCTTGCAACCCAGGACCAAAGACCCAATGAAAGCCACTTCACTGACCAACTGCTGACCAAGGAACCAGACGCCGCAGCTGGACCAAACTCCAACCATGAGGACAAACCCTGCAAGTGTGCCATGTTTGGTGGCATTGCGCCCTCCAGTGGACAGACCATGGAATAGCCCTAGGTACTGGTCACCTCACATCGGACACCCAGAAGGACAGTCCATTCCGGACTACAAAAGGACCAGGATGAAAACCCAGTCGAGGCACAGAAACCACAAGCACCTCACATCAGAGTGCCCCTGCTGGCCTGCAAGCGGCCCTCAAAGTGACCTAGCTCCTGCTTCTAAGGGCACTTTTGCACACAGCTGCTGGCTCACGGATTCGCTCTGCACCCGGCCGCCCTGTGCCCTGCACCGAAGATCCAGCTGTGTCCTAAGGTTCCCTCACCCCTTGTGACCTCGACATTCAAAGGGCACCAACCGGACTTACTTTTAAGTCTACCTGTGCAGTGCTTTTCCAAGTGGTCCCCTGCAGTGGCCTGGCACCAGCTCCAATCGAACTTATTATGACATGTACCCAGAGTGCACCTTAGAGGTGCCCCCTGAGCCCCAGTAGTCTCTTAGTGTGTTGGTTGACAGGTCTTTACCAGCCTTCCAACCAGAAAAGTTTCTGCCCCCCCCCGGAGGTGAGAGTCCACGTTCTCAGAGGCCAGAAACAAAGCATGCTCTAGAGGAAGGTGTTATTGTTATTGCCTACTCCAGCAGGATGGCTAGTGAATCTGCATACTAAGGCCAGGGACTTCAAAGGCTCTGCCACCTTTGGTATGCAACCTCGGCTTCCCCAGACCTGGGTGTTGCCACCCCCTGCCATGATGCCCACTTGGCACCAGGACAATTAGCTAGTCAGTAGGCATGTACCACCTTTGGGCTAGCCACACCCCTATGGTGGGCTACCAGAATTGGACACTCGAGGGAGGGCTCCACTACCTGTTTTTGGTGGAACTAGGCCTTATGGGACATGGTTATGCCAGCTTCCCACAGGAAGAGGTCATAGGGGGATATAGTCACCCCAAGGGTAAGTAGCCCATTGGCTACTATTCCACACTCCACTAAATTGAGTATTTAGGTGGCCGCCTGACACCAGAAGAACAAATTTGTCTGACCCAAAGAAAAAAAGGACAAAGAAGACCTGAAGGAACGAGAATTGCGGACGACTGGTGGACTTTTGGCACAAAACCCTGCCTACCTACCTGCTCCTGTCCCAACAACTGTGATGTGTCGACTCGCCCTGCAGCCGTGGGGACTCCAAAAGCCTCAAAAGGTACTCCAGCACTTTGCCAGCCCATCAGAATCTCCCTTGGAGTGGAGGAACCACTACCCTGCTTCCTGCAAGCACCAACCGCAACCTCCGGTTCACAGTTCTGCTGACCACTGGGTCGACCGACGCAGCAGATGGCCAGGGGGGAGGTCACCATGCTCCATACCTGCAAATGCACTTGTGAACATAACAGATGACTTAGTGCTGGATTATTGAAAAGGTCTGGCTGATGTGGTTCGCTCTTTGTCTCATCAGAATGAAGCAGCAACAGTTCAAACAGCCCAAGAACAGTGTCACAGCTTGAAAGCTGGTGGCTTGGTTGCAGTGAAGAAGCACGTGTGGAAGACTTGCTTGGAGCCAAGGTGAAAAGGTACATTCCAAATCATCTTGGTGACAACGACAGCTGTGAAGTGTGCCAGTCTTCCAAACTGTATACAGGCAAGCAACACACACGAAGTTCAGTGTCCTCTTGAAAACACAGAGCCTTACCCTGCAAAAGCAAATGCAGATGAAGGTGTTCGACTTGACCAATCTGTGAGGACAGAACCAGTGACTGAAGCAGAAAAGGTGCAAAGTGTTGAAGGCACAAGTGGTCTGCATGCACATAAAGGCACATATAAAAGCCCAAACAAAGGTGCAAGCAGCCTGCAAACAGACAAAAGTGAAGGAGAACCAAGTCAAAGTCAAAATCAACTGATTCCTGTCAGTGCAGCAAATGTTCTGAAAGCAGTTGCACCCGGAACAGCCGCACATGAACTGGCTGCTGATAAACTCTCATCAGTAACAGAATCAGTTGAGGAGTCAAATCAAAGTGAAGTTGAAGATGGTGCTGTAAGGAGAACAAAAAGGAAAAGACTGTCAATTCGTAGATACTCTTCACCTGAATGGATCTATTTTGCCACGAATGAATGGGAGAATGGGTTTATGGCCTTTTGTTGGACCGTGAGAATTCAGTTGAACATTTTAATAGAATTTATGTTTCAACATCAAAATATTACATTGCACTCTTAAAGGTGTGGTACAATTGCTTTATTATCTGTTTCACAACTGTAAGTCTTCTTGACCTGGATAGCTATTAGCAGTTTTCAAGGATGGTAAAGGCTGTTGCCTGGTCTACTTCCACCCCTCACCCCTTCATCTTATTTTCCTCCATCCACCAACACAATCCCCTCCCACATCATTCCAAAGCACACACTCATGGGTCCCACATTTTATGAAACTTTCCTTTGCATCCTCATAGGTCACTATACACCCAAGCAAGTGTCCAATCCTTTTTGCCATTGCTGTTTTGTTGGTGCAGACTGGGTCCCTGCATGTCTCTTTGTGGGAAACCAAAACTTTGTTGTAGTACCCCCTGCCCCCACACACTTTTTTGCCTGGTTTCTGGATGCAACTTGGACTGGAGTGCACTGGGATCCCGCTACCCAGCAGGTTCTTTCCCTAGAATTGCAAAGGTAATTGGCAACACCTTTAGCTGCCACTATAAGTCCCTAGTAAATCGTATTTAGGTACCCAGGGCATATGGTACTAAGGGTAGGCCCCTGACGCAGCAGCTCTGATTGTGCCACCCTCCAAGGCCATGCACCTAGATGCACCTAGCACTGTCATAGCAGGCTGAGTGTCCTGGTGCAATCCCAAAAGGCAAACTAAACATAGCACACTGCCTGTATGCCCTGTCCACTATACACTGCATACCATAGAGGTAGGTCACCCCTCTGGCAGGCCTTTCAGCCCTAAGGCATAGTCCACTATATGTATGTGTAACCGTGTGGGTGTGGAGGAACCACTCCAGACTGCGTTATAGTCTTAAAAAGAGAAATGTTATTGATGATATTGGATGTGGCATAAAGCAGGTGAGTTTGTTTCAGTCTTGGGTTGCTGGGTCTTGGGTGGTGGGATGTTCTTGAGGTTTGGTCTTTACTCTTCTCTTTCTGTCTCTCTTGTTCACAGGTCATTCCCCGGGAAGCGCATGTGGAGAGAAGAGAATAATATCCGTAAGTGACCGTGATACTTGTATCTCTTTTGTTTCCTTATACTTTCTTTGTTGTCCCTGTCTTACTGTCCTTGTCAAGATTACATTTCTCACATTAGTTCAGGTTAGTACGTGCTTTTTCCATCTGTTTCTTAGTGGTCTAATTCCTATTCTTTCTGTCTTTGTATTTTCCTTCCAGCACTCAACCGTTCCTGTGCTTGGGTCTTGGCTGGCCTATTTAAGGTGACGGTGTTCTAGGGTGCCCGAAGGTAAGTCTTTTTATCTCTCCCTGTCCTTGTTCGTTTCTCTCTCTCACCCCTTCCCCTTTCCCCGGTGCTCGTGCGTTTATGTTTTCCCAGTGTTTGTCCTTCCCCCCCCTTCTCCCCGTGTTACCTTTTTCCCCTTCCCCCCCTCTCACTCCGCTCCTTTATCTCTTTCACTCATTCAGGGACGTAGTCCCACGCACCTGAACGGCCACGCTTCTCCTGAAGCGTGGCGGGATGCTGCGTTTCATTCTCCCGGTCGCCTGGAACAGGGTGGTCTTTCAGTCGTCTTCCGCTTTCTCCTCCGATACCCGGACGGTACCGCTGGCGCTGGTTCTCAGGTGGGCTCCACTCCTTGTCTTCCTCCGCTGGCTGGTTCTCGGCTGTTGTTTTGTCACTCGCTCTCTCCTTCCAACCTCTGAACGCTGCAAGTGATGACAGCGGCACATTTGGCCACTGCGGATCTACCGACCAATCACGGGCAGAGTGACCAGGAAGCTTCGAAGTAACAGGGGCAGAGTCAGCACAAGTGAGAGCCATGTGCAGGCGAACTGGTTCCAGCCCGTCACATACACTTCCCCTAGAGAGCGGCCTGTCGAGGTGCTCCAAAGCCGGATAACGGGAAAGGAAATCCGCAGTCACCATATGTCGCCCTGGCAGATGCTGGATCCGAAAAGAGAATGGCTGTAAGGAAAGGAACCAGCGGAGAACACGGGAATTAGTGTCCTTATGATGGGCAAACCAGGTAAGAGGAGCGTGATCAGTAATCAGGGTTAAGGTCCTGCCAGACAGGTAATATCTGAGAGATTCAATCGCCCATTTAATCGCCAAACACTCCTTCTCTATAGCTGGATAATGTAATTCCCGCGGTAGAAGTTTCCTGCTGATGTATAATACTGGGTGGAGGGAATCATCATCCTGTGGTTGGGATAACACAGCCCTAAGCCCCACGTCGGAGGCATCGGTTAACAATACAAAGGGTTTACCAAAATCAGGACAACATAGCACAGGTTCAGACGTGAGAGCGGTTTTTAGCTGATCAAAACTACGTACTGCATTCACAGAGGGGGGTCCAAGGGTGTTGGGACAGGAGTTTTTGAGCATATTAGTAAGAGGCTCCGCAATGGTGGAGAAATGAGGAATAAAGCACCGATAATAGCCAATCAATCCCAGGAAAGCCCTAATGTCTTTTTTTTTTCTTGGGAAATTCCATTTTAGAGATGGCATCTACTTTTTCTATTTGTGGGCTAATCCGACCGTTCCCCACAATATAGCCCAAATATTTGATACTAGTCTGTCCAAGTCTACATTTTTCAGGATTGGCGGTTAAGTGGGCCTTTCGCAGTGCATGTAATATGGTACCTAGATGTGTCATGTGCTCCTCCCAGGTCTTGCTATAGATAACAATGTCATCGAGCTAGGCAGCAGCATACTGCTGAAAAGGTCGTAAGATTTCGTCCATGAGCCTTTGGAAGGTGGCGGGGGCCCCATGAAGCCCAAAAGGGAGGACAGTAAAGTTATATAATCCCGAAGGGGTAGCGAATGCTGTTTTTTCTTTGTCTTCCCTTCTTAGGGGTATCTGCCAATAACCCTTCGTGAGATCTAGGGTGGATAGGTACTTGGCTTGGCCTAATCTCTCAATCAGTTCGTCGATTCTAGGCATGGGATAGGCATCAAAATAGGTTAAGTTGATGACACCCCTATAGTCTACACAAAACCAAGTACTGCCATCTGGCTTGGGTACCAATACGACTGGCGAGCACCAAGGGCTGGTTGACGGCTCTATGATGCCAGCTGCCAACATGGTTTGGACTTCTTCTTCAATTATCTTTTGTTTTGCTTCGGGGATGCGGTATGGCCGCTGTCGTGAGACAGTATTCGTTTTCAGGCAAATGGGATGTTGGACTAGGGTGGTTCTACCCGGATATTTAGAGAAGACATCTTGATTGTGATGTACTAAACGGGTTAGTTGGTTGTGATACCCTTTAGTAAGATCGGGATTGATCCATGGCTGTACCTGGTTGGACCGGTCCTGGGGAGATATCTTGGGATATGGGATGTCGTCAGTAACCTCTGAGTTGATAAAGTGAACAGAATTGTCTCCTGTGGGTTCTAGCCATTTTTTAAAGTAGATTGATGTGATATATTTGCTCCCTACCACTTCCTTGGGGAATAGCCAGCTTATAGGTGGTGGGGTTGATCTGTGCTATCACTTCAAATGGTCCCTGCCATTTGGCCAATAACTTATTGTCAGTGCTAGGGAGTAAGACTAGAGCTTTGTCTCCTACTGTTAAGGTGCGAACAGTACTTCGGGTATCATATATTTGCTTCTGCTTATTCTGTGCTTCCTGTAGGGCAGTATGGGCTTCTTCCCATACTGTATGAAGATTTTCTCTTAAATCCCTGGTGTAGGTTAAGAGGTCTTTAACTTCCTCTTCTGTGTCCTCCCACTGTTCGGCTAACATATCTAACAGTGTGCGTGGCTGTCGGCCGAACAACATCTCAAAAGGGCTATGGCCTAGGGACGCTTGTACATGGGTACGGATAGCATATAGAACCAATGGTAGTTTCTTTTCCCAGCCTCAGATATACTTTTTCTGAGTAAGGATTTAATGGTTTTGTTGTATCTTTCTACTAGCCCATCTGTTTGCGGATGATATACTGAGGTACGGATCTGTTTCACCCCCAGAAATCGACATACTTCAGCCATTAACCTGGACATAAAAGGAGTCCCTTGGTCAGTCAATATCTCTTTCGGGAAACCCACCCTGGAAAATAACTCTATCATTGCCTGAGAGATAGCTTTAGTGTGTATACTGGGAAGGGGAATGGCCTCAGGATATCGTGTGGCATAGTCCACCAAGACTAGCACATACTGTCTACCCCGAGTGGAAGGGGTAAGGGGACCGATGAGGTCCATTCCAACCCGGGTAAAAGGAATATCAATAATTGGAAGAGGTTGTAGGGGACCGGGTTTTTGTGGAGAGGGTTGGTACAACTGGCATTTGGGACACTCAGAACAATGCTTACATATCTCGCCATAAACCCCTGGCCAATAAAATCGTCTAAGGACCGCTTCTTCCGTTTTCTCCCTTCCCAAGTGCCCTTCCCCATTATCCCCATGTGCTAATTGTAACACTTGTTGACGGTGACTTCTAGGTACTACTAATTGTAGGTCATTTCCTCTTGTGGGCGTGGGATTTCTATATAAGAGGTTATTACGAATCAAGAATCGGGGACCTACCCCTTGTGCTGCCCCGGACTCGGCCTGCTGCCATGCGTGTTTTAAAGTAGGATCCTCATTTTGATTCTGCCGGAAATCCCTGGTGATTGTGCAAACCTTCCCAATACCAATAGGACCATCTTGGGATGGGCAGTTCTGTGTATAGGAACGTCATTGCTCTCTTTTTTTGTCTCCTGCTGAGGGCAATTCATACCCGTTTGGGTTCCTCTGTGACCATTCCACTAGGTGCTTCCGTCCACCAATCCCTCAGAAGGTGCTCTTGTCCGGCTTTCTCTAATAAGGAGGAAAAATCCTCATATACTGTCCCGAGGATTATATCCTCATCGAGGGTGGAGAGCACCCCTACTCGGAGGGTCTCATTTTGTTCTCTCCATTTCAACTTTATCTTAGCCATGGGGTAATACCGTTGATCACCATGTACACAGGTAATGAGGACCTGGGTCTCTGTATCTTCCTGCCCTGGTAATACTAAATCTTCCCTGATCACGCTCTGGCTACATCCAGAATCGATTAGAGCCATCCTTTCCACTTCATTGACGATGATAGGAAGGGTATATTTAGGTTTCTCCCCTCCAGTCCAGAATACTCTTCCCTTGGTCAGGCCTATCTCCATGGGCTCCTCTGCGTCTTTGTTTTTAGGGCAATGCCGGGCAATATGGCCCCACTCTGAACAGTGATAACACTGGGGACCATGGCCTGCGTATCCAGAGGGACCCGGACCAGCTGGTTGTGATCGGTCAGTTCCGGGATTCACTACAGGCCGCAGTAGATGCATTCTAGGTATGGCCGGTCTGGCCGGAGGTGGAGGGACCCGGCTAACAGTAGCCCGGAAGTCCGAGCCTCTATGATAAGCACAGGCAAGCTCTATGGCTGTTTCATTCGTGAGTCCAGGATGTTGTCGTACCCAGTTCCGGGGGGTAGGTGGTAAAGCATCTAAGTACTGTTCTAAGACTATGATGTCAAACATGTCTTCTCTTGTTTTCTCTGTGGGATGTAACCACCTCCCGGCTGCATGTTGGACTCTATAATATAAGGTACGGGGGTTCTCCTGATGCTGCCATTTAATTTGTCTAAACCTGGTGCGATAACTCTCACTATCCAAACCTACTCTTTCTAAAATGGTTTTCTTAAGGACTTTGTATGGAAGATTACCACTCGGGTTAGTAGCTTGGTATGTGGTTTGTAAATGGCCGGTGAGTAGGGGGGCGATATACTGACCCCATTTATCCATTTATCCTCTGGCCAGTTAGCAGTGCTGGCCACTCTTTCAAAGTTTGTGAAGAAAGAGTCGGGGTCTTCCTGCTCCTGATAACGTTGCAACACACTACTTGGTACCGTGGGGTGTACTTTTGTATGAGCAATGGTATCGGTAAGTTTACCCAATGCTGTCTCATGTACCAGTTGGTTATTGGCCATAATCACTGCCTGGCTCTTAAGGGCTGTTTGCAGCGCCTCCCGTTCCTCTTTGGCTTCTTTCATTTGTTGTGCCCATATTAACTGGAGATGCCGTTGCCCTTCTGCCAACTGAGCGATTACATCTGGCATTGTTGCCTTTTCTTCCATGGTGGCGGTGTCTCAACAAATCCCACTTGTGACACCACTTGTAACCGTGTGGGTGTGGAGGAACCACTCCAGACTGCGTTATAGTCTTAAAAAGAGGAATTTTATTGATGATATTGGATGTGGCATAAAGCAGGTGATTTTGTTTCAGTCTTCGGTTGCTGGGTCTTGGGTGGTGGGATGTTCTTGAGGTTTGGTCTTTACTCTTCTCTTTCTGTCTCTCTTGTTCACAGGTCGTTCCCCGGGAAGCGCATGTGGAGAGAAGAGAATAATAACCGTAAGTGACCGTGATACTTGTATCTCTTTTGTTTCCTTATACTTGTCCCTGTCGTACTGTTCTTGTCAAGATTACATTTCTCACATTAGTTCAGGTTAGTACGTGCTTTTTCCATCTGTTTCTTAGTGGTCTAATTCCTATTCTTTCTGTCTTTGTATTTTCCTTCCAGCACTCAACCGTTCCTGCGCTCGGGTCTTGGCTGGCCTATTTAAGGTGACGGTGTTCTAGGGTGCCCGAAGGTAAGTCTTTTTATCTCTCCCTGTCCTTGTTTGTTTCTCTCTCTCACCCCTTCCCTTTTCCCCGGTGCTCGTGCATTTATGTTTTCCCGGTGTTTGTCCTCCCCCCCCCTTCTCCCCGTGTTACCTTTTTCCCCTTCCCCCCCTCTCACTCCGCTCCTTTATCTCTTTCACTCATTCAGGGACGTAGTCCCACGCACCTGAATGGCCACGCTTCTCCTGAAGCGTGGCGGGATGCTGCGTTTCGTCCTCCCGGTCGCCTGGAACAGGGTCGTCTTTCAATCATCTTCCACTTTCTCCTCCAATACCCGGACGGTACCGCTGGTGCTGGTTCTCAGGTGGGCTCCGCTCCTGGTCTTCCTCCGCTGGCTGGTTTTCAGCTGTTGTTTTGTCACTCGCTCTCTCCTTCCAACCTCTGAACGCTGCAAGTGTTGACAGCGGCACATTTGACCTTCTGGCGTCCCGCCACTGCGGATCTACCGACCAATCACGGGCAGAGTAACCAGGAAGCTTCGGAGTAACAGGGGCAGAGTCAGCACAAGTGAGAGCCATGTGCGGGCGAACTGGTTCCAGCCCGCGACAGTATGTGAAGGTATAGATGAATTAGCAAGATGTCCCCACTGTGTCGTTACGAAACCTGGGACATATTGAGTAAACAAACCAGCCCTTTTAAATGCATGTGCTGGACACTTGTCAGTACGAATTTCACAGCTACATGATGGCTACTCTGA
Source organism: Pleurodeles waltl (assembly GCF_031143425.1). Lineage (NCBI taxonomy): Eukaryota > Metazoa > Chordata > Amphibia > Caudata > Salamandridae > Pleurodeles > Pleurodeles waltl. The sequence goes on from NC_090444.1 coordinate 1,323,572,897, forward strand.
ACCCTTGGTTGTTTGGTATCAAACAACTCAGAATGATAAATCCAAACTGGTACCAGTACTGGCTTTATTATCAAATATGCACAGGGGTCACATTAGGGGTGCCCCCTGCAAAAACTAACTACCCTGGCATAGTTGCTGGCCGTTCCCAACCAGCCTGCCACCTTCAGACACAAGCCTGACCCCTGGGGTAAGAGCTCCTGCTCTCTGGGATTCAGAACAATGCCCTACCTTGGTGCAGGTGCTAACACCCGCTCCCTCAGGAATGTACTCTGCCCCGCTGGTGAGCTCCAAAGGGCTAACCACCCTTGAAACTCGACCCACAGGTCTGCTGCTAGCAGCAGATGGCCTCCCCTTTGCAAACACCCACTTTTGGTGGGAGAAAATTTGAGAAACTACACAAAGGGTAGGAGGAGTGGCCTCACCTGGCATGCACCACCCCTAAGGTGTTGCCTACGAGGTGGACACTCCATTTAATTTTCCTCCATCTTAGAGGGAAGGAAAATAGCCAATCAGGGATAGGGAATGGACCTTTCCCAAAGGAAGTGATCACTACAGTGAGTGTAGCCACCCAAAGCTAGGTGTCCCATTAGACACTACCAGGTTCCCCCTAAAACGCCCAATTAATGCAGTATTTAGTGGCATCTCTAGACCAGGTAATCAGATTCGACAGACAAAAAGAAGACCAGCACCAAGAAGATCCAAGGCAGGAGAACTGTGGACCTGCTGCACAAAGAAAAAGCGCCAAACCCTGCTTGCTGCATCCAGGACCCAACAATCACCGCTGAGGAGCTGCTGGACAACTGGAAAACTTTAAAGAACCCCAGAGGACCTCCCAGCTTAGAAAATAACCAAAGAACTCCCTCCAGAGTGGAGGTAGCACTCTGCAACAAGAAGAAACCAGCAAACAAGAGAGGGTCACTTCAATGACCAGCCTCTAACTCCCAAACCGGAAATTGCAGCTGGACCTGATGACACACCAACAACCGCAAGGACAAACCCTGCAAGTGTGCCAAGTGTGGTGACACCGCACCCCCCAGTGTTCAAACCATAGCAATACCCTGGGTATTTGTCAGCTGGTGTCGGACACTAGGAAAATCAGCCTGTCTGGGGCTGAAAAAGGACCGAGGGAAGACCCAGTTGAGGGACTTCAGGAACACCCTGGACCCCCTGCCAGAGTGCCTTGCTGTCCTGCAAACGATCCTTGAACCGACTTACCTCCAGCTCCAAAGGGCATCTTTGCACACAGTTCCTGGCTCACTGATTCGCTCTGCACTCGGCCACCCTGTGCCCTGCAATGAAGAACCTTCTGTGCCCTAAGAGACCTGCACCCCTTGCAACCTTGACACTCCAAGGAGACCCCAAGGAACCACCTCTAAACTTACCAGTGCAGTGCTTTTCCAAGTGGTCCCTCACAGTGGCCCTGCACCAGCTCCAGAGACCTATCACCGCTGCTCCCGCCGGAACCGGGAGCCACCCAAACTTTTCCATCTGGCAGTGTGCCCACCGACGACCTCGACCAACCTGCAAAAGAAGAACTTGGTAAACCAACTGTACGATTTTATATGTATTTTTAAAAGGTGACTTTCCATTGATTCCTATGGTGCGTAATTACGCACAAAAAGACTAGTGTTATTAAACTTTAAAAATCCATATCTCAAAAAGTACTTGACCAATTTTGATAATCCTGTCTTACAAATTACATAAGAATCTGAAGTATTTTTATAAATTGGTCTCAAGTTATTCCTTTGAGTGTGTGTGTTGCAAGATTGATACTGTGAGCACAACAAATGCTTTGCACTTCTCCAAGATTGGCCTAACTGCTTGACCAAGCTACCTTGAAAATTAGAGCATTAGGTGATATAGTTTTTATCTATGTAAACCAACGTGTGGTTGCCTGAACCCCCTGCACAGTGTGCCCAACTTTGAACACTACCTAGAGGGCCAGCCTCCTACACTCTTGATATTTCTTATTCCTTTTCCCCACCATAATAAACCTGAGAGTGCAAAAAATAATTTTGTAAGCAGGTTATCTTTTTGAATTCCAAATATGACTTCTGGGGGTTTAACTCTATGCCTTCAACAACTATCCCTGATGCATGTTTACCTATGGCTTCCCATCAAAGTTTTATATGCCTACACTTCCACATTCCATGCATTTGAGACGTGCTCATAGCAGATAGAACCATTTTATGAAGCAGATGGCAGTGGTAGCATGCCCTATGTAATATATTTAACTGGATTAGTCAAATGGATCCAATTGCCACTTTCCCTGGGTGCCTAAGTGCGTCATTCCATTTGTTATTCTCTCGTTCTCATAAATCTCTTTGCACTCCTTCCTGCAAGTGTGTTAAGATCTGATATCTGACAGATGGAACAAAATATACCTGTGTGATGCAATTGTAGTAGGAAAATCACAAGCTGATGTTTAGACACCATACATGAAATCTTTGAGTGTGTTATATGGAAAATGCCCATTTGATAGAAAATTGTGGATTTGAGAAACTGATATGATGAGATTTCCAAACAAAATGATTGAAAACGCAGATCTTATTTAAGCTACTTTTCAAATGATAGTTCATACTGAGCTATGGAGAGTTATGTCTATTTAGTATTTCCTTTGTGACAGTAGGCATTAGCTGCTCTAGCTGTTATTTCACAAGTCAGTAGAAGTATTTTGTTATGATAAAGCGTTTTCTGACTTTACTGTTAGTAACTCTGTCTTCTGCATTAAGGTAGTTGGTATTTTACCAAAGTATAAAATTTTAAATTTCTCTAACCAAAATAATGTATCCAAAATAGACTTCCTCAATATCACTGAGGTAAGAACATACAAGTATAGTTTTATTTGCAGTCTTAGCTCCAAATGTATTTATCTATTAAGGCATGTATATGTTCAAGGTATGTGGATGTGGAGTTTAGAATAGTAAATGTATATATTTTACGCACTGGCGGTCATCAGTAGGTAGTTAGGAACATGTTTCCATAGAAAAATCATTTTTTGACTTGCCTATATCTTTGACAACATTTGATTAATCTTCACAAAATTTTCACCCAAAAAACATGCACCAATAATTCTTGTTGCGCATGGAAAGTTTCCGGGTGATCCGTCAAGCAGGGGCTGAGAAAAAAAAGGGGGTGGAGGTCAAAAACGTTGTGTTTCCCATGTTAATTCCCATAAGACCTTTGAACATGACTACAGCCCACACCACTGGACGGAATTACAATAAATACGGCAAAAAGCTAGCTTTTGGTACACAAATTGGGCTTTCATTTATTTGGTGTGAATCCATTTAATAGTTTTTGAGAAATTAAAGGGAAAATACATTTGAATATCTCTGGTTGCGACGACTTTGCGAATAATGATAAGTTTGTGCAGGGAAATGCAGAGCTCTGAATGGCTGCCAACTCTTCAACAAGTACATATTGGCAGCCATCTTGGGACTTGGAAGCAGAGTCCCAACAAAAAAATGCAAAAAAAAGAAAAAGAGGCCAGGGCGGAGACACCCTGACCCTTTAGCTGTGGGGCTGTGGTCCCAGAGGGACGCCGCCAGAGCAAAAAGCCACTTGTTTATAAAATAATTATAATAATTTTTTAAAAAGCACGGTCTCCTGTGCTTGTTTTTCATTAAACCACTGGGTGGGCCAGGTCCCGGGGGCATGGAAAATATAAGGAGGGGGGGCTCTCCAGGGCTTATATTTGCACCGGGGACTGCCACCACCCTGGAACTTCTTTCATTTTGCATGCGGGTGGGGGGGGTGGGATATTGTATGTGGGGGGGCTGTGCTGCCCCCCACCCCCATACACCCCTGGCACCACCATCTCCCTGGGGCAAAATGTCTTAAATACAGATCCTCCGCACCTCCCTGGGGCTTTTTTTTTGTATATGCACACCTGCCCGGGAATTCATTTTAAATCTGTGTGGGGAGCGGGAGGCCTTAATATAATGTGATGCAGGGGACCATGTGCACCCCCCACAGCCCCAGGATCCACCACCTCCCTGAGGCTTCAATAAAAGAATAAGGGGGGGTCTGTTTCAGACTCCTGAGCCCTGGAGACCACCACCTCCCCGGGGTCCCCCTCGAGGAGCCATTGATGGCTCTAGGGACCGCCACACCCGCAAGACCGGCTTCTGCTATATCCCGGGGTTCCCACCCCTGGGACATAGTTGTTTGCTTTGTTTGGTCGGAGCTTTAACAGCTCCCATCAAGCAAACAAAGTCCACTTTCTGACAGCGGGAGCTGTCAAACAGTTCCCGCTGTCAGAAAGCGGAGTTTTCATCTGTTTCCTTGCACACATCAGATGAAAACATTGCCGATGTGGGGAGCGGCTAGGACCGTGGGGGCCTTCAGGCTCTCCCCACGGTCCTGTCACTCTCTCTCTCTCTTCCATCCCATAAAGGGATAAAAGAGAGAAAGAGATTGTCATTGCAATGGTCTCTCCATGCAAAGACTTCACAGAGTTAGACTGACAAAATGTTTGGTATGACTATTATAGTTATGTTTGGATGCAGAGCAGAAGACAGTCACTTCTGGCCTAAAAATCAGGGCCTTGCAGTGCCCCTCAGTAGGCTAAAGGTTGAAATCCTAGTATCGCTTGGCTGTGTTTATTTACTAGTGTTTTGACTGTTAAACCTTCCTAGTGATGGAACATTCACGTTTATTTTAAATCACAAGTGTGGGTTGACTGTCATTGGTGTCTGGAAGCATCATAGTAAGCCAGGGGTCTTCAAACTGGGGGGGCGGTGAGGGGGCAGGCCTCAAGTGATCCTGGAGGGCACCAGGCTCTGGCCAAAGGAAGCATTACACAGATAACTATGCTCTGTTTTAAGATGAAAAACAAAATACTGCATTTTCAAAAAGTCAACAGAACTTAACTGAAAATATTTAAACATGCCAACTTGATAGAATAATTGTGAAGAATTCGGAAGGGGGGTGCTATTTGTTTTTTTTCCACAGGGGGGTGCAGCTTTAAAATTGTCGAAAACCACTGCAGTAAGGAGTCACCCATGGCTCAAAGGTTAAGGTCACAGACCCTCACAGTGAAAGCTGAGGGTTCTACTCCAGGTGTGCATGTGGTCGTCTTCTTTCTTAAATTTCTATTAAACGTCAAACATTTACGGTTCATGCTGAAAGGTGATCTCACTCTTTTTAATTGACAAATACCCTTTTGTAGGAAGTTGGCTCTGTATGCACTATTTCAAAGTAAGGAATAGTATGCACAGAGTCCAAGGGTTCCCCTTAGAGGTAAGATAGTGGCAAAAAGAGATAATACTAATGCTCTATTTTGTGGTAGTGTGGTCGAGCAGTAGGCTTATCCAAGGAGTAGTGTTAAGCATTTGTTGTACATACACACAGGCAATAAATGAGGAACAAACACTCAGAGACAAATCCAGGCCAATAGGTTTTGTTATAGAAAAATATATTTTCTTAGTTTATTTTAAGAACCACAGGTTCAAATTCTACATGTAATATCTCATTTGAAAGGTATTGCAGGTAAGTACTTTAGGAACTTTGAATCATTACATTAGCATGTATACTTTTTACATAAAACACAATAAGCTGTTTTAAAAGTGGACACAGTGCAATTTTCACAGTTCCTGGGGGAGGTAAGTTTTTGTTAGTTTTGTCAGGTAAGTAAATCACTTACAAGTCTTAGGTTTGGGTCCAAGGTAGCCCACCGTTGGGGGTTCAGAGCAACCCCAAAGTTACCACACCAGCAGCTCAGGGCCGTTCAGGTGCAGAGGTCAAGGAGGTGGCCAAAACGCATAGGCTTCAATGGAGAGAAGGGGGTGCCCCGGTTCCGGTCTGCCAGCAGGTAAGTACCCGCGTCTTCGGAGGGCAGACCAGGGGGGTTTTGTAGGGCACCGGGGGGGACACAAGTCCACACAAAAAGTACACCCTCAGCGGCACTGGGGCGGCCGGGTGCAGTGTAGAAACAAGCGTCGGGTTTTCAATGGTTTTCAATGAGAGACCAAGGGATCTCTTCAGCGGTGCAGGCAGGCAAGGGGGGGGCTCCTGGGGGTAGCCACCACCTGGGCAAGGGAGAGGGCCTCCTGGGGGTCACTCCTGCACAGAAGTCCCGTTCCTTCAGGTGCTGGGGGCTGCAGGTGCAGGGTCTTTTCCAGCCGTCGGGACTTTAGGTTCAGGCAGTCGCGGTCAGGGGGAGCCTCGGGATTCCCTCTGCAGGCGTCGCTGTGGGGGCTCAGGGGGGACAACTTTGGTTACTCACGGACTCGGAGTCGCCGGAGGGTCCTCCCTGAGGTGTTAGTTCTCCACCAGTCGAGTCGGGGTCGCCGGGTGCAGTGTTGCAAGTCTCACGCTTCTTGCGGGGAGTTGCAGGGGTCTTTAAAGCTGCTCCTTGAAACAAAGTTGCATTTCTTTTGGAGCAGTGCCGCTGTCCTCAGGAGTTTCTTGGTCTCTTCGAAGCAGGGCAGTCCTCTGAGGATTCAGAGGTCGCTGGTCCCGGAGAAAGCGTTGCTGGAGCAGGGTTCTTTAGAAGGCAGGAGACAGGCCGGTAGGACTGGGGCCAAAGCAGTTGGTGTCTTCTTCCTTCTTCTGCAGGGGTTTTCAGCTCAGCAGTCTTCTTCTTCGGTAAGTTGCAGGAATCTAAATTCTTAGGTTCAGGGGAGCCCTTAAATACTAAATTTAAGGGCGTGTTTAGGTCTGGGGGGTTAGTAGCCAATGGCTACTAGCCCTGAGGGTGGGTACACCCTCTTTGTGCCTCCTCCCAAGGGGAGGGGGTCACATCCCTAATCCTATTGGGGGAATTCTCCATCTGCAAGATGGAAGATTTCAAAAAGTTAGAGTCACTTCAGCTCAGGACACCTTAGGGGCTGTCCTGACTGGCCAGTGACTCCTCCTTGTTATTCTCATTATTTTCTCCGGCCTTGCCGCCAAAAGTGGGGGCCGTGGCCGGAGGGGGCGGGCAACTCCACTAGCTGGAGTGTCCTGCGGTGCTGGCACAAAGGGGTGAGCCTTTGAGGCTCACCGCCAGGTGTGACAGCTCCTGCCTGGGGGAGGTGTTAGCATCTCCACCCAGTGCAGGCTTTGTTACTGGCCTCAGAGTGACAAAGGCACTCTCCCCGTGGGGCCAGCAACATGTCTCGGTTGTGGCAGGCTGCTGGAACCAGTCAGCCTACACAGATAGTCGGTTAAGGTTTCAGGGGGCACCTCTAAGGTGCCCTCTGGGGTGTGTTTCATAATAAAATGTACACTGGCATCAGTGTGCATTTATTGTGCTGAGAAGTTTGATACCAAACTTCCCAGTTTTCAGTGTAGCCATTATGGTGCTATGGAGTCCGTGTTTGACAGACTCCCAGACCATATACTCTTATGGCTACCCTGCACTTACAATGTCTAAGGTTTGGCTTAGACACTGTAGGGGCACAGTACTCATGTACTGGTGCCCTCACCTATGGTATAGTGCACCCTGCCTTCGGGCTGTAAGGCCTACTAGAGGGGTGACTTATCTATACTGCATAGGCAGTGTGAGGTTGGCATGGCACCCTGAGGGGAGTGCCATGTCGACTTACTCGTTTTGTTCTCACCAGCACACACAAGCTGTCAAGCAGTGTGTCTGTGCTGAGTGAGGGGTCCCCAGGGTGGCATAAGATATGCTGCAGCCCTTAGAGACCTTCCCTGGCATCAGGGCCCTTGGTACCAGGGGTACCAGTTACAAGGGACTTACCTGGATGCCAGGGGGTGCCAATTGTGGAATCAAAAGTACAGGTTAGGGAAAGAACACTGGTGCTGGGGCCTGGTTAGCAGGCCTCAGCACACTTTCAATTCAAAACATAGCATCAGCAAAGGCAAAAATTCAGGGGGTAACCATGCCAAGGAGGCATTTCCTTACACAACCCCCCCCCAAACGAAAGAGGATGAGACTAACCTTTCCCAAGAGAGTCTTCATTTTCTAAGTGGAAGAACCTGGAAAGGCCGTCTGCATTGGCATGGGCAGTCCCAGGTCTGTGTTCCACTATAAAGTCCATTCCCTGTAGGGAGATGGACCACCTCAACAGTTTTGGATTTTCACCTTTCATTTGCATCAGCCATCTGAGAGGTCTGTGGTCAGTTTGAACTACAAAGTGAGTACCAAAGAGATATGGTCTCAGCTTTTTCAGGGACCAAACCACAGCAAAGGCCTCCCTCTCAATGGCACTCCAACGCTGCTCCCTGGGGAGTAACCTCCTGCTAATGAAAGCAACAGGCTGGTCAAGGCCATCATCATTTGTTTGGGACAAAACTGCCCCTATCCCATGTTCAGAGGCATCTGTTTGCACAATGAATTGCTTGGAGTAATCTGGGGCTTTTAGAACTGGTGCTGTGCACATAGCTTGTTTCAGGGTGTCAAAGGCCTGTTGGCATTCTACAGTCCAGTTTACTTTCTTGGGCATTTTCTTGGAGGTGAGTTCTGTGAGGGCTGTCACAATGGATCCATATCCCTTCACAAACCTCCTATAGTACCCAGTCAAGCCAAGGAATGCCCTGACTTGAGTCTGGGTTTTTGGAGCTACCCAGTCCAGAATAGTCTGGATCTTGGGTTGGAGTGGCTGAACTTGGCCTCCACCTACAAGGTGTCCCAAGTAAACCACAGTTCCCTGCCCTATCTGGCATTTGGATGCCTTGATAGAGAGGCATGCTGATTGCAGAGCCTTCAAAACCTTCTTCAGGTGGACCAGGTGATCCTGCCAGGTGGAGCTGAAGACAGCAATATCATCAAGATAAGCTGCACTAAAGGATTCCAACCCAGCAAGGACTTGATTCACCAACCTTTGGAAGGTGGCAGGGGCATTCTTTAAATCAAAGGGCATAACAGTAAACTGATAATGCCCATCAGGTGTGGAGAATGCTGTTTTCTCTTTTGCTCCAGGTGCCATTTTGATTTGCCAGTACCCTGCTGTTAAGTCAAAGGGACTTAAGAATTTGGCAGCACCTAATTTGTCAATCAGCTCGTCAGCTCTAGGAATGGGATGGGCATCTGTCTTGGTGACAGAATTAAGACCTCTGTAGTCCACACAAAACCTCATCTCTCTCTTTCCTTCTTTGGTGTGAGGTTTGGGGACTAAGACCACTGGGCTAGCCCAGGGGCTGTCAGAGTACTCAATTACTCCCAATTCCAGCATCTTGTGGACTTCCACCTTGATGCTTTCCTTAACTTGGTCAGACTGTCTGAAGATTTTGTTTTTGACAGGCATGCTGTCTCCTGTGTCCACATCATGTGTACACAGGTGTGTCTGACCAGGGGTTAGGGAAAAGAGCTCAGTAAACTGTTGAAGGACCTTCCTACAGTCAGCTTGCAGTTGGTCAGAGAGGGTGTCTGAATAGATCACTCCATCCACTGAGCCATCTTTAGGGTCTGATGAGAGGAGATCAGAGAGAGGCTCACTCTCAGCTTCCTGCTCCTCATCTGTCACCATCAACAGATTCACATCAGCCCTATCATGGAAGAGTTTTAGGCGGTTTACATGGATCACCCTCTTGGGGCTCCTGCTTGTGCCTAGGTCCACCAGGTAGGTGACCTGACTCTTCTTTTCCAGGATTGGGTAAGGGCCACTCCATCTGTCCTGAAGTGCCCTGGGAGCCACAGGCTCCAAAACCCATACTTTCTGCCCTGGTTGAAATTCAACCATTGCAGCCTTTTGGTCATACCAACACTTCTGGAGCTGTTGGCTGGCCTCAAGGTTTTTACTTGCCTTTTCCATGTACTCTGCCATTCTTGAGCGAAGGCCAAGTACATAGTCCACTATGTCTTGTTTAGGCTCATGAAGAGGTCTCTCCCAGCATTCTTTAACAAGAGCAAGTGGTCCCCTTACAGGGTGGCCAAACAGAAGTTCAAAGGGTGAGAACCCTACTCCCTTCTGAGGCACCTCTTTGTAAGCGAAAAGCAGACATGGCAGTAGGACATCCCATCTCCTTTTGAGTTTTTCTGGGAGCCCCATGATCATGCCCTTTAATGTCTTGTTGAATCTCTCAACAAGGCCATTAGTTTGTGGATGATATGGTGTAGTGAACTTATAAGTCACTCCACACTCATTCCACATGTGTTTCAGGTATGCTGACATGAAGTTGGTACCTCTGTCAGACACCACCTCCTTAGGGAAACCCACTCTGGTAAAGATACCAATGAGGGCCTTGGCTACTGCAGGGGCAGTAGTCGACCTAAGGGGAATAGCTTCAGGATACCTAGTAGCATGATCCACTACTACTAGGATGTACATATTTCCTGAGGCTGTGGGAGGTTCAAGTGGACCCACTATGTCCACACCCACTCTTTCAAAGGGGACCCCCACCACTGGAAGTGGAATAAGGGGGGCCTTTGGATGCCCACCTGTCTTACCACTGGCTTGACAGGTGGGGCAGGAGAGGCAAAACTCCTTAACCTTCTGGGACATATTGGGCCAGTAGAAGTGGTTGACTAACCTCTCCCACGTCTTGGTTTGTCCCAAATGCCCAGCAAGGGGAATATCATGGGCTAAGGTCAGAATAAACTCTCTGAAACTCTGAGGCACTACCACTCTCCTAGTGGCACCAGGTTTGGGATCTCTTGCCTCAGTGTACAGGAGTCCATCTTCCCAACAGACCCTATGTGTTCCATTTTTCTTGCCTTTGGACTCTTCAGCAGCTTGCTGCCTAAGGCCTTCAAGAGAGGGACAGGTTTCTTGTCCCTTACACAACTCTTCCCTTGAGGGTCCCCCTGGGCCCAAGAGCTCAACCTGATAAGGTTCCAGTTCCATAGGCTCAGTTCCCTCAGAGGGCAGAACTTTTTCCTGAGAAGAGAGGTTCTCTTTTTCTTGTTGTGTTGCAGCTGGTTTCCCAGCTGACTTTCCTTTTCTCTTGGTAGGCTGGGCCTTTCTTCCAGACTCCAGCTCTACTTTTTCACCCTGTGCCTTGCACTGTGCCCTTGTCTTGACACACACCAGTTCAGGGATACCCAGCATGGCTGCATGGGTTTTCAGTTCTACCTCAGCCCATGCTGAGGACTCCAGGTCATTTCCAAGCAAACAGTCTACTGGGATATTTGAGGAGACCACCACCAGTTTCAGGCCATTGACCCCTCCCCACTCTAAAGTTACCATAGCCATGGGATGTACTTTAGTCTGATTGTCAGCGTTGGTGACTGGATAACTTTGTCCAGCCAGGTATTGGCCAGGGGAAACCAGTTTCTCTGTCACCATAGTGACACTGGCACCTGTATCCCTCAGGCCCTCTACACTTGTCCCATTAATTAAGAGCTGCTGCCTGTATTTTTGCATGTTAGGGGGCCAGGCAGCCAGTGTGGCTAAATTCACCCCACCCTCAGAGACTAATGTAGCTTCAGTGTGACACCTGATTTGCTCTGGGCACACTGTTGATCCCACTTGGAGACTGGCCATTCCAGTTTTAGCTGGAGTGGAGTTAGAAGTGGTATCTTTCTTGGGACAGGCCTTGTCTCCAGTTTGGTGTCCAGGCTGACTACAGCTACGACACCAGGCCTTTTTGGGATCAAAGTTTTTACCCTTGTACCCAGAATTGTTTTGTGAAGAGGCTCTGGGCCCACCCTCCTGTGCAGGTTTTTGGGGGCCTGTAGGAGACTCTTTACTATTTTTGTTTTTGGCTGTCTCACCACCTTTCCCCTGGGGTGGTTTTGTGACCCCTTTCTTTTGGTCACCCCTGTGGAAGTTTTGGACACCCTAGTCTTGACCCAATGGTCCGTCTTCTTTCCCAATTCTTGGGGAGAAATTGGTCCTAGGTCTACCAGATGCTGATTATCATTGAAACAATTACTTAATAGGTGTTCTTTCACAAATAAATTGTACAGCCCATCATAATTACTTACACCACTGCCTTGAATCCAACCATCTAGTGTTTTTACTGAGTAGTCTACAAAGTCAACCCAGGTCTGGCTCGAGGATTTTTGAGCCCCCCTGAATCTAATTCTATACTCCTCAGTGGAGAATCCAAAGCCCTCAATCAGGGTACCGTTCATGAGGTCATAAGATTCTGCATCTTTTCCAGAGAGTGTGAGGAGTCTATCCCTACACTTTCCTGTGAACATTTCCCAAAGGAGAGCACCCCAGTGAGATTTGTTCACTTTTCTGGTTACACAAGCCCTCTCAAAAGCTGTGAACCATTTGGTGATGTCATCACCATCTTCATATTTAGTTACAATCCCTTTAGGGATTTTCAACATGTCAGGAGAATCTCTGACCCTATTTATGTTGCTGCCACCATTGATGGGTCCTAGGCCCATCTCTTGTCTTTCCCTTTCTATGGCTAGGATCTGTCTTTCCAAAGCCAATCTTTTGGCCATCCTGGCTAACTGGATGTCCTCTTCACTGGAGTTATCCTCAGTGATTTCAGAGAGGTTGGTCCCTCCTGTGAGGGAACCAGCATCTCTGACTATGATTTGTGGAGTCAGGGCTTGAGAGGCCCTGTCTTCCCTAGATAGGACTGGTAGGGGGGAATCACCCTCCAAGTCACTATCATCATCCTCTGTGTTGCCATCCTCAGAGGGGTTGGCTCTTTCAAACTCTGCCAAAAGCTCCTGGAGCTGTAGTTTGGAAGGTCTGGGGCCCATTACTATTTTCTTTAGTGTACAGAGTGACCTTAGCTCCCTCATCTTAAGATGGAGGTAAGGTGTGGTGTCGAGTTCCACCACATTCATCTCTGCACTAGACATTATGCTTCTAAAAGTTGGAATACTTTTTAAGAATCTAAAACTAGTTCTAGGTTCTAATTCAAACTTTTACCAAACTTTTAAACTCTAAAAGGAAATGCTAACAGGGACTAACACAAGGCCCTAGCATGACTTTTAAGAATTTAGAAAAATTTCAAATTGCAAAAATCAATTTCTAATGACAATTTTTGGAATTTGTCGTGTGATCAGGTATTGGCTGAGTAGTCCAGCAAATGCAAAGTCTTGTACCCCACCGCTGATCCACCAATGTAGGAAGTTGGCTCTGTATGCACTATTTCAAAGTAAGGAATAGTATGCACAGAATCCAAGGGTTCCCCTTAGAGGTAAGATAGTGACAAAAAGAGATAATACTAATGCTCTATTTTGTGGTAGTGTGGTCGAGCAGTAGGCTTATCCAAGGAGTAGTGTTAAGCATTTGTTGTACATACACACAGGCAATAAATGAGGAACACACACTCAGAGACAAATCCAGGCCAATAGGTTTTGTTATAGAAAAATATATTTTCTTAGTTTATTTTAAGAACCACAGGTTCAAATTCTACATGTAATATCTCATTTGAAAGGTATTGCAGGTAAGTACTTTAGGAACTTTGAATCATTACATTAGCATGTATACTTTTTACATAAAACACAATAAGCTGTTTTAAAAGTGGACACAGTGCAATTTTCACAGTTCCTGGGGGAGGTAAGTTTTTGTTAGTTTTGTCAGGTAAGTAAATCACTTACAAGTCTTAGGTTTGGGTCCAAGGTAGCCCACCGTTGGGGGTTCAGAGCAACCCCAAAGTTACCACACCAGCAGCTCAGGGCCGGTCAGGTGCAGAGGTCAAGGAGGTGCCCAAAACGCATAGGCTTCAATGGAGAGAAGGGGGTGCCCCGGTTCCGGTCTGCCAGCAGGTAAGTACCCGCGTCTTCAGAGGGCAGACCAGGGGGGTTTTGTAGGGCACCGGGGGGGACACAAGTCCACACAAAAAGTACACCCTCAGCGGCACTGGGGCGGCCGGGTGCAGTGTAGAAACAAGCGTCGGGTTTTCAATGGTTTTCAATGAGAGACCAAGGGATCTCTTCAGCGGTGCAGGCTGGCAAGGGGGGGGCTCCTCGGGGTAGCCACCACCTGGGCAAGGGAGAGGGCCTCCTGGGGGTCACTCCTGCACAGAAGTCCCGTTCCTTCAGGTGCTGGGGGCTGCGGGTGCAGGGTCTTTTCCAGCCGTCAGGACTTTAGGTTCAGGCAGTCGCGGTCAGGGGGAGCCTCGGGATTCCCTCTGCAGGCGTCGCTGTGGGGGCTCAGGGGGGACAACTTTGGTTACTCACGGACTCGGAGTCGCCGGAGGGTCCTCCCTGAGGTGTTGGTTCTCCACCAGTCGAGTCGGGGTCGCCGGGTGCAGTGTTGCAAGTCTCACGCTTCTTGCGGGGAGTTGCAGGGGTCTTTAAAGCTGCTCCTTGAAACAAAGTTGCAGTTCTTTTGGAGCAGTGCCGCTGTCCCCGGGAGTTTCTTGGTCTCTTGGAAGCAGGGCAGTCCTCTGAGGATTCAGAGGTCGCTGGTCCTAGAGAAAGCGTCGCTGGAGCAGGGTTCTTTAGAAGGCAGGAGACAGGCCGGTAGGACTGGGGCCAAAGCAGTTGGTGTCTTTTTCCTTCTTCTGCAGGGGTTTTCAGCTCAGCAGTCTTCTTCTTCGGTAAGTTGCAGGAATCTAAATTCTTAGGTTCAGGGGAGCCCTTAAATACTAAATTTAAGGGCGTGTTTAGGTCTGGGGGGTTAGTAGCCAATGGCTACTAGCCCTGAGGGTGGGTACACCCTCTTTGTGCCTCCTCCCAAGGGGAGGGATTCACATCCCTAATCCTATTGGGGGAATTCTCCATCTGCAAGATGGAAGATTTCTAAAAGTTAGAGTCACTTCAGCTCAGGACACCTTAGGGGCTGTCCTGACTGGCCAGTGACTCCTCCTTGTTATTCTCATTATTTTCTCCGGCCTTGCCGCCAAAAGTGGGGGCCGTGGCCGGAGGGGGCGGGCAACTCCACTAGCTGGAGTGTCCTGTGGTGCTGGCACAAAGGGGTGAGCCTTTGAGGCTCACCGCCAGGTGTGACAGCTCCTGCCTGGGGGAGGTGTTAGCATCTCCACCCAGTGCAGGCTTTGTTACTGGCCTCAGAGTGACAAAGGCACTCTCCCCGTGGGGCCAGCAACATGTCTTGGTTGTGGCAGGCTGCTGGAACCAGTCAGCCTACACAGATAGTTGGTTAAGGTTTCAGGGGGCACCTCTAAGGTGCCCTCTGGGGTGTGTTTCACAATAAAATGTACACTGGCATCAGTGTGCATTTATTGTGCTGAGAAGTTTGATACCAAACTTCCCAGTTTTCAGTGTAGCCATTATGGTGCTATGGAGTCCGTGTTTGACAGACTCCCAGACCATATACTCTTATGGCTACCCTGCACTTACAATGTCTAAAGTTTGGCTTAGACACTGTAGGGGCACAGTACTCATGTACTGGTGCCCTCACCTATGGTATAGTGCACCCTGCCTTCGGGCTGTAAGGCCTACTAGAGGGGTGACTTATCTATACTGCATAGGCAGTGTGAGGTTGGCATGGCACCCTGAGGGGAGTGCCATGTCGACTTACTCGTTTTGTTCTCACCAGCACACACAAGCTGTCAAGCAGTGTGTCTGTGCTGAGTGAGGGGTCCCCAGGGTGGCATAAGATATGCTGCAGCCCTTAGAGACCTTCCCTGGCATCAGGGCCCTTGGTACCAGGGGTACCAGTTACAAGGGACTTACCTGGATGCCAGGGGGTGCCAATTGTGGAATCAAAAGTACAGGTTAGGGAAAGAACACTGGTGCTGGGGCCTGGTTAGCAGGCCTCAGCACACTTTCAATTCAAAACATAGCATCAGCAAAGGCAAAAAGTCAGGGGGTAACCATGCCAAGGAGGCATTTCCTTACACCTTTTCTTTCCAATTTGTCCAGAAATATCTCATTTTAAGTAGATCATCCATCAAAGCCTAAAAATCTCTCTCTCCCTCTCACTCTCTTTTTTAATCTTTCTCCCACTTACGCACCCACTCACAGGCCCACCTAGATCCTTGTGCACCCACTCACAGCTGGTCTCAGACTCTCACACACCCACTTATAGACCCACTGAAACCCTCATGAACCCACTCACAGACACTGACGCACCCACTTACAAACCCACTAAGACACTGACACACCCACTAAGACACTGATGCACCCACTATCACACCCATACGGACACTCACAGCCATCTCGCACCCAGATACACCAGGTCACATCTATTCTCACTCCAAGAAAGGCAGGTCGTGGCCAACTCCCGCTGCGTATCACCCAAGGCTGTGTGCAGCGTGAGGTTGGGTGGATAGGGGGGGTTGGTGCACCACCTGGCCTTTGGCCGTGCACAGCACTCGGTTGGGTGGTTATAGGGGTTGGCTGCACTGGCCTGGCCGCAGGCCTGGTCCTGCTGCCTACTGCCACAGCGCACAGCCTGTGGTTGGATTAACGTATAGTAATTAAAATTATTTTACACTAAAAAAAATTAAAAAAATAAAAAAACATATCAATTCACTGGGAAAGAAATCAAAGGTTCCAGAAACATTATAATTAGGCTCAAATTTTAAATAGACAAAACACTATAAATTCACCTGTTAGAGTTATCTCAAGTAACTATAACTTGTGCCCTAAGGAAACTATAATTCAGCCCTTGCCATGCACTGCTAGTTACCCCACAAATTACGGCACTCATGACATCTTTGATGATATCAATGTAGTATTTGCAGTCAAATTTTTGACAAAAATACTGTGCATGGTGGAGAAGCGAGTTATAGTTACCTTAGGGCATGAGTAAGAGTTACTTGGGATAACTCTAACAGGTGAATTTCTGTGGTTTTGTATGGTTAAAATGTGAGCCTAACTATAATGTCCCTGTAACCTTTGTTTTTGTTCAGTGAATATATACTTTCATGATACTACATTGCCAAAATCATGTATATGATATTTTGGCATCACTTGATATTGTGACATAGATCTGGGTAGTCACTACTAGTGGAAGGTCTGGTCACTACTGTCATTGTCTCTGATGTGGTCACTTCTGCAAAAACTTCCAGTTATAAGCAGCTCAAAATATGTTCATCCATAAGCTGGAGTTATTGTTATAGAAGAGGTTGGAGACCCCTGATATCATGTATCTAAAATATATTTCTAGCCACATATTCCTTACCTTAGAATAATCCCTAGAGGTCAGACTAGAATTGGAAATGTTTCGAGCAGTACCTTGTCACGCTGGCAGGTGGTGTAGTTCAGGTCTGCATCTGCAATGCCAGTCGTGACGTGGGGTGCATATTTAGGCGCCACCCCAGCAAGCTGACATCAGTTCTTTTCTTGCTGCACCAGCATATCCGGAGACAGCTACCTTCATTCACTTTTTGACTTGCTTTTCCTTGACATTTTGTTGAAACATTTTTTTTGGAGACTTTGTCTATTGGTGTACTAGGGATGTTTAGCTTAAAAACAAAACAGGTTTCAGATCCTGAGGGGCCTATCTCAGGCAGAAGACTGTGACAGACCCACACCTGGCTGTCTATGGCACTTACAGCATGACCCTGCCTCCAGACCTGTGAGGACTGCTGCACCATGCAGCCAAAGGCAATAAGGGAGCACCCCCTGAAACTCCTTGCCACCAAATGACGGATGACCATGCAATGATCAAGATCCCAGAGGTGTGGAAGGTCCCAGGACCGCTCGTGGAGCCTGGCCCATGGTTTAACCCCAGATCCTGTGTCTGGGTCTGCTCTGCACCTCCCAGAGTTTCCTAGAGCTACCCCGCCTAATTCAAAGAGTTTTATGAGGCTGTGCACCTCACATTTGGGTGGTCCCACCCCTCTGGAGCACCTTCAGGCCCCATAGATTCAAAATGAGCCCCATTGGATTCCAGGTTTGCCATTGACGCCAGTCAGGCCCTTGGATCCATTGTTGGATGCAGAGTGTCTCCGCACACGCGGCTGCGACCTTCCACAAAGCCTGCTCCAGTGCAGTCTTTCCTGGTGCCGCCGACCTCATTGTCATTCCAACTCAGATATGGAGCCGGGTCAGTGCCAGACAGAACCAGGCCCTCCGAGTGAAGGGCTAGGCGAACTGGAGGGGTCGCAGGACACTTTTGGCCACCACAACCCCGTTGATGAACTGGAAGACAACCAGTTTGAGGAAAAGGTAGATGCAAGTGGTTTGGACAACTCACCAGACACTAGCTTGGTCTCTCCTCCCACTGATGCTATGGAGGAAGAGAGCCTCTTTTGCAATGGTGGTGCATAGGGTGGCTGAGACCCTAGACCTTCAGCTACACTCTATGACAGTCAAGACTAATGTCTGACTGAGGTTCTTCAGCCAGGAGTTGCCCCTCCATAACTTTTCCTCCCATAAAATGAAGCCCTTTTCCTGCTTGGGGCCACTGCCATGGCCCCGCTACTGGGGATCCCAGTTTCGTCACAAGCACCCCACATTGGAGAGCATGGTTGTTCAAACCTTAACCTCTATGGTCAACCCTGGTGCATTCTCTTCCATCGGGTAGGGAATCAAAAAGGCTGGAAACCTTTGGCAAGAGGGTGTTCTCTTACTTCAGCCCAGCACTGAGGTTGGAGAAGACTGTGTGCCTTTTGGGCCAATACACCACACTGTTTGGAAAATGGTTGCACAAGTGCTGCCCATGGTCTCGAAGGTGGCCCAATCCATACTGTCAAAAGGATGTATAGTTGTAGCAAAGTTCACCATTTACTGCAGAGTGGACACGACAGACTCACTAGGCAGAGCAATTGCATTGTCTGTGGCACTAAGAGGCCATGCCTGGGTGAGAACCACTGGCTTTTCAAGGTGATGTTCAACTTCTCCTATGACATGCTCTTCGATGGCTCCCACCTTTTTGGGAAAAAGGAAGACCCAGCGCTGGGGCGCTTTAAGGACAGCAAGGCCACTGGCAGGTCCCTGGATGGCCCACTCCTAGCCCCATTCTGCCTTACAACCCTTCTGTGGCTATAGTAGGGAATACCATTCACAATCTTTCACGCCCAGCCACAAAAATCAACAGGCTTCTAAGCCTTTTTGTGGCTGTGAAGGTAGTTCGCACAGAAGTGGAACAACCAGCCAGAGGTTGACTCAGTCTGCCACTCCTCTGGCAGCTGTAACCTCCAAACCCCTTTAGCTTGCCCGCAGATCATCACAGGCACCCAGTGGGTGGCACAATCCGGCATTACCTGCCAACGGGCAGTCCATTACATCGGACAAGTGGGTACTCTAGAAAATCCGGCGGGGTTATTCCATTACCATTCTGGAAACTCTACTACCTATGCCACCTTCTTACGACAGGAAAACACCCTCTCCCTGCTCTGTCAGGAAGTACAAGCTCTTTTTGCCAAAGGAGCCATTGATAGGGTGCCGGCACCAGAAGTAGGTTTTGTTGCTAATTCCTGCTACATTCTGGTGCACAAAAAGGAACGGGACATATGCCTTATTCTAGACCTGCGCCTTCTCAATGTCTTCCTGAAGAAGTTCAAGAGGTTCTCTTTAGCACAGGTCCTGCTACCCTCGACCCAAGGACACTGGATTTTAGCGCTGGACGCATGCTTTCATATTCCCGTCCTGCAGGCGCACAAGTGTTACCTAAGGTTCACTCTGGGCCACGAGCATTATCCGTTCACTGTGCTCCCTTTCGACCTTAATATCTCCCCTATGGTGTTCACCAAGCTTAATCTAATCGCTATTAAATTACAACAGACAACCCTTTCAGCATTAGCTGAAGACATTCGTCTTTCTGGGATAATCTAAATATTCATCTTGTATATTTATGCTCATCATTTCAGCTATTTCCTTATCTAACATGTGTTGTGCTTTCATTTCTGTAATATTTCTTTTGGTAGGCATACAAGCAGTAATACACATGGAGCAGAACATTGGACCACACTGAATACAGATACAGCATGTGAAAGATATTGCAATCATTACACAGAGGATAGTCAGTAGTTTCCAGCCCCAAGCGGAAACAAGAGCCCAACACCACCCAGAAAAAGTCCAAGTACCAGTCTCTGTGTGGATTTCTGCAGCAATTTTATGCAATTTAGATATTGTATCATGTACTGAAGGTGAGTGATCTGGAATAAAAACGCAGCAACTACTACCGATGATGCGACATGCACCACCTCGATCAGCTATTATCACATCTAGTACCATACGATTTTGGAACGCTACAATCCTCGTAATTTGGAGCTCCTCAGTAATATTCCCAAGTGCCAGAGCTGCTTGATTGGTAACAGCTTCCACAACCCTAGTCAATCATCTCACTTTCCTACTGTTTAACCCAGCACCCACAAAGGAGAACAACCCTAATTTAAAGTCAACATATTGTTGCAGGCTAGTGTCCGTTTGGTCTACCTCATTTGTACTTATTGTCCTTTTATATCTATTTTTAATGATGTAATTGAACAGTTTAAAATCTCGGTGATATGATGCAGGGGCCAAAAACACTGGGGGTAATAGAAAAGATACATAACACACACCTGACCACCCAACAGGTAGTTGGTAATATTCATAGTAACCACAAACAAAATATGTATTATGTGATGCTGTAAAACTACTATTATTTACACCCTCAATAGTTAAAATCAAGGTACAATCGCTTATCCCCACTGGAATTCACCCAATGCTACGTATACATAAATCTTCTTTAGTTTTTGTAACAGAAATCACAAATTGTTCTTTCTTGTCAGAGTCTCTTATATTTGTGAAGACATATGGTATTGAAACATTGTCCGGTTGATACTCTTCCCATTCCCATTTAGTTCCTTTGGCTTGGGGATACCCATCTTTGTCTTGGTAGCATACTTTATTAAGGTGAAAAAGAAGTCCGCCTTCTGTACGTTTTCCAGATGCAAACAAAAGCGTATACCAAGCTTGACAAGAACCATTGTGTGAAAAAGGAAGAGGAATGAAAGGTGTTCCTCTTTTCTTTTGATGTGCAGGTATCATTCCACATACCCAACAGTTAGTAGTATTTGTAGCATTATGAGTATGATGCAACATCTGAATTAAAGTATTATTGAAGTACGATTGACGGTGCTTCTGCTCCTGATAGGGAAGTTTAAAGTAATAATGATCCTCTGGTACTGGAGTAGTGGCAACAAAAAACTCACGTGCAGGAGCCTTCTTTTCAACAAACCAGGTGATTATTGCTATAACCACCAAAACAACAACAAACCCCATAGTACTAATGATCAGTTTGTTATTCATTTTAGCAGTGAACAGTGATAATCGACCCTTTCAGAAATAAATTAAAAACAATTGTTGGAGCTCTTATCCCTGGGCAGCCGCTGATTTCTTCACCACGGGCCTAGACGGGTGTCATTACTCTAATGCATGGCTGATCCCCCCCTTGCCACATTGGCTCTCCGTTTCACTAACCCAGGGCGGTAGCTCAACCAGTTTTCTCCAGCACTACGGGGTCTTTCCTCGGTCTCAAATTCTATCGCGACACTCCAGAAATCGTATGGTCCGGGAAGAACTCCACAGATTCGTCAGGTGATATAGCACGGCCTTTCTCCATAGTCAAAAGCAGGTTCCACCAAGATAGGTAGCACTCTCTTGCAGTGAGTACTATGGACACAATTATTTCGGTTCGTCACTCGAACTGCTGTCCTTGTTGCAAGGAGCACCTGCTCTGGGCCTCGCCACCTTGGTTCCAAGCTGCTTGATCTTTCAAAGGACTTAATCATCACCTGGTCACCAGGTCGGAGTTCATGGCCTTCACCTGTAGATCTGTCAGGACGTGCTTCTCGAACCTGTTGATGAATAGAAACCAAATTGTCGGTTAACTGTGCCAAATAATCATTCATCAGGACACAAGGTACATCATATACAGAATTTGGCTTAGGAACTCCCCAAATGTTCATTGGCCTTCCAAACACTATTTCATAGGGAGTAAGGTCTATTCGAGAGTGTGGCACTGACCTTAATAGACAATAATGCCAACGGTAATGCATCCAGCCAAGTTAAGGATGTGGAAGCCTGTATCTTCGCTAACTTCAGCTTCAAAGTAGCATTATACCTTTCCACCAACCCTGCTGATTGTGGGTGGAAAACCGCATGGAACTTCTGTTTGATCCCTAATCCTTTCAGGACATACTTAATAACTTCCCCAACAAAATGAGGTCCGTTATCATTCCATAAGAGTCTGCAAACACCAAATCTAGGGAAAAATTATTTCAAAAGCACCTTCGCTGTGGTAATGGCAGTATTATCCTTTGTGGGGTACGCCTCTATCCATTTACTGAAGGCACATACCACCACCAAGACATACTTTAAATTGTTGCAGCGTTCAAGCTGAATATAATCCATTTGTAGAACTTCGAAAGGTGCAGTTGGTGTAGCAAACCCTGCCGCAGGAGTTCGTGTCCCTTTTCCAGGATTGTATTGTAACCAGATCAAACAAGACTGTACTACTCTCTTAGCTGTACTGGAAATTTCTGGATGCTCCCAAACTTGCGTAAGCAACTTCGTTATTGTTGAAGCTCCAACATGTGCCAGCCCATGTGCCATCTGAACCATATGTTGTACAAAAGCTATAGGCATTTTCCATTTATCCATCTGCTTATTCCGCCAACAGCCTTCATCATCCAATTCTCCTTCTTCAGACAATTGCTCAAGTTCTTTCACAGAGGCAGATTTCTGCATATCTAATACATCTTGTCTAGCATTATGCCAACGTTCAGCTTGTGACTTCACTACATATATAGAAGTAGTACTTCGCTGCATCGCAGTCTCACGTGCTACGCGGTCCGCAAGGGCATTACCTTGCCCTATCTTATCGGTCACTTTCTTTTGTGCACTACATTTCACAATAGCTAGTTTGTTTGGATTTGTCAATGCAGTCAAGAGGTTATGCACTAATTCTCCGTGCATTATCTGCATCCCGTGGGATGTGAGAAAGCCTCTCTCCTTCCAAAGCAAACCAAAATCATGAGCCACTCCAAAAGCATAGCGGCTGTCTGTATAAATGTTCACACATAAGTCAGTACTAAGCTCACATGCTCATGTCAAAGCTATTAGTTCAGCTGCTTGAGCTGTCTCCACTACCCTGTGTATTGTGGTGATTGCATATGCAGCTGAGGTTGTACCGTCTGGCAACTTCAAACAAGACCCATCAACCCACAATTCCCCGTCTACATCTGGAAGGGGTGTATCTTGTAAATCAATACGACCCTTTGTCTGTTCTTCGGTAAGGAATATACAATCATGTGTTTCTTGTGACTGAGGCTGAGTCACCGGATATGGCAACAACGTGGCTGGATTTAGTGTTGCACATCTCTTCAGCGTAATGTGAGGAGCCAGCAATGTCAATTCATATCCTGTCAGGCGAGCGCTAGTTAAATGTTGTGTCTTTGTTTTATTTAAAAGAGCATCAACCGCATGGGGTACTAACACCAACAGCTTATGTGACAAAACTATCCCTTCACTCTGACGTATTGACACAGCTGTTGCAGCAACTGAACGAAAACACCCAGGCAACGCTCGAGCGACAGGATCAAGTACTGCTGAAAAATATGCACAGGGACGCTGCTTATCGCCATGTGTCTGTACTAAAACTGACAATGCACATCCATCTTTCTCATGTACCTACAGTGCAAAAGGCTTTGTGTAATCTGGAGTACCTAACACTGGTGCTGAACAAAGGGCTTGTCGTAGCTGCCGGAAAGCAGTCTCACATTCATCTGTCCATGGGAGGGGCATTGGAGTATCTTTAGTCAAAAGTGCTAGCAAAGGTTTGACAATGTGTGAAAACCCTAATATCCATTGCCTACAAAAAAAAGTAAGACCAAGGAATGCACAAACATCTTTCTGAGTAGAGGGTACTGGTGTGTCTAAAATTGCTTGAATACGATCTGATGTAAGTGCACCGCCCTCCTTAGACAAAAGGTGACCTAAATAGGTTACCTTTTGTCTACAATAACCCCTTCTGTGCCGTGGAAGTAATGGTTACGTCCCGCGGCACAGTGCTCCTGTGCCGAGGATGTAACCATTACGTCCTCGGCACGGAGCCGTGGGGTTCCCCCCCACCTTCAAGGCGGGGATGGAAGGGGAAGACATTCCCCTTCCACCCCCACCCCCCGTAATAACATCAGCGTGCGATTGCGCGCTGACATCATTACCCACTGCCGGTCGCACTGGAAGCCATTTGCTTCCATTGCGAGTACGGAGAAACAGGTAAGTTTCTCCTCCAGCGGGTGGGGGGTTTGGGCCAAAGAGGCTCCGGGGAAAAGGAAAGGCTTTTCCTTTCCCCCGGTGTCTCTTTGAGCATTCCTGCTGCCCGATCGAATTGCCCACTAGACGCCAGGGATTTTTTTATTTTTTATTTGTGAAATGTGTAAGTGTTTGGGAGCGTCCCCTTGGGCAAGAGTCGCTCCCCTTTGGGGGCATGTTTATGTTGGCCATTTCTGCCCCCCTTGGGGGGCAGATCGGCCTAATATTTTTAGGCCGATCTGCCCCCAAGGGGGGCAGAAGCCACTGGATGCCAGGGATTCATTTTATTTGAATATGTTTTAAATTTTTAGCGTTGGGGAGCGGCCCCTTGGGCAAGGGTCGCTCCCTTTTGGTGGCATGTTTATTGAGGCCATTTCTGGCCCCCTTGGGGGCAGATCGGCCTATTATTTTTAGGCCGATCTGCCCCCAATGGGGGCAGAATCCACTAGACGCCAGTGATTTTTTTTTTGTTGTTGTAGAAAATGTTTACGCGTTGGGGAGCGGCCCCTTGGGCAAGAGTCGCTCCCATTTGGGGGCATGTTTGAATGGCCATTTCCGCCCCCCTTGGGGGCAGGTCGGCCTAATATTTTTAGGCCGATCTGCCCCCAACGGGGGCAGAAGCCACTAGACGCCAGATATTTATTTTATTTGTTTATGTTTTAAAAATTTTAGCGTTGGGGAGCGGCCCCTTGGGCAAGTGTGGCTCCCTTTTGGGTGCATGTTTATTGTGGCCATTTCTGCGCACATCGGCCTATTGATTTTAGGCTGATCTGCCCCCAAGGGGAGCAGAAGCCACTTAGACACCAGGGATAGTGTGTGTGTGTGTGTGTTAGTGGAGGGGGAGCAACCCCTTGGGCAAGGGTCGCCCCCCTTTGGGGGCACGTGTACCAAGGCCATTTCTGCCCCCCTTGGGGACAGATCGGCCTATTTCTTTTAGGCTGATCTGCCCCCAAGGGGGGCAGAAACCACTAGAACGCCAGGGATTTTTTTAAATATGTTTATTTATGTGGGGGGCAAGGGGGGTATTGAACTGTTGGCCCATCTGCCTCCTAGGGGGGCAGAAGCCACGTAGGCACCAGGGATAGTGTGTGTGTGGTTTGTTTTTTGTTTGGGGGTGGGTAAAGGTATTTTCTGCCCTCCTTGGGGCAGATAGGCCTATTTTTTAGTAGGCCCATCTGCCCCTATGGCAGAATCCACTTAGGCACCAATTTCTAAATGCTTGATGGTGGGATGTTTGTCAACTGACGAAGTATTTGCATTTGTGATAATTGTTTTCCTCCTTTTTGTTCTAGTTCAAAGCTTTTGCTTTCTTTGCTGTGGCTCCTTGCGGTTTTGGCGGTGGTTGACCTGCGGTTTGCATAGTTGCATGTTTTAGGTAAGTAAAAACAATTTACTCCAAAGGAGTATTGTTGCCATGCATGAATGACATGTTTGTAGGTGGTGTACTAAATTCAGGTTTGTGTGAAATTGTCCTTAGATTTGTGCACAATGATATTTGTGTTGTCTTATTTCTAATTTGCTTTTCTTTCTTTCTTTTTAGTGGGATATCATTGGTGATTGCTGTGTCTGTGCAGAGTAGTTGCTGGTGATTCGAGCTTTTTCAGGCAAGTGAGCGGTATAGTTTTTGAGTTTATAACTCTTACTAATAAAGCTACACTTTATTACTTATTTTACACAGTGCTGGTTGTTGGTGGTGCATTTGTCCAGTTAATTTTCGTAGGAAAGATCATGGCTAGCCACAGGATGACGGCTCAGCAGGTGGTTGGTATGCTTTTTGAGTCATTGTCTGTTCATGATTATGAGACGGACTCATACTCTCATCTGAGGCAGAGGAGGAAGTGAGGGATTCTGGCAGTGAAGTTTCTGCCGGAGAGGAATCTTCTGATGAGGAAGCCACACTCAGTGCAGATGAAGGGCCTGTTTCAGAGGAGGACACCCTGATGTGCCATTAGTGCAGCAACCTGGGGCTGAAAGGTTTCCCGTTAGAAGACCTGAACTCTGGGTTGCCCCAAACATGGAGCTGCCAGAGTTGCCTGCCTTTACTGGTCTCCCGGAGTGTAGAGTCAATACTGAGAACTTTTTCCCTGTCAATTTCTTTGAGTTATTTGTGGATGATGTGTTTTTGGAAGAGATTGTTGAGCAGACTAATTTGTATGGGGAGCAGTATTTGAGGGACAATGCTGCTAGACTTAGGCCGCACTCTAGAGCTGCCCAGTGGATTCCCACAAATTTGGAGGAGATGAAAAGGTTTTTAGGTTTGACTCTTTTGATGGGGTTGATAAGGAAGCTGTCACTGGCTTCTTATTGGTCTACTAGTCCCTTGATGGCAACAGCTATATTTCCTGCAACAATGAGTCGTAATCGGTATTTGCTTCTTCTTAGGATGCTGCATTTTATTGACAATGCATTAGCCTTGCCACGAGATCACCCTGATTCTGACTGTCTTTTTAAGATTAGGCCTGTCCTTGATCATTTTGTAGATCGTTTTTCAGAGGTCTATTTTCCAGGCAAAGAAATAGCTGTGGACGAGTCTTTGGTCCTCTTCAAGGGTCGTTTGGTTTTTAGGCAGTACATTCCTAGCAAGAGGGCACAATGTGGAATTAAATTGTATATGCTGTCTGAAAGTAGTACAGGATATGTGTATAATTTCCGTGTCTACACTGGTAGGGATTCCAGTATTGACCCCCCTGGTTGTCCTCCCACTTTTGGAGTTACTGAGAAAATTGTGTGGGAACTTGGTAGACGACTGTTCAACAAAGGTCACCATTTGTGTGTAGATAACTTTTACACTAGAGTGCAGTTGTTCAAGGAATTGTTTTGAGTGGACCCTGTTGCTTGTGGCACAATTCGTTGTAACTGGAAAGGCTAGCCAAGGGAGCTTGTCTGTAAAAAACTTGAGAGGGGACAGTGCAGTGCCTTGCGGAATGATGAGCTGCTAGCTTTGAAGTTTTCAGACAGGAGGGATGTCTACATGCTAAGCACCATCCATGATGAGAGTACTTCCCCCGTGACTGTTTGGGGCCAGGTTGCTGAAGTGTGCAAACCTGTGTGCATTTTAGATTATAATAAGCACATGGGAGGTGTAGATAGAGTTGATCAGAGGTTGGAACCTTATACTGCTATTCGTAAGTCTTACGTTTGGTATACGAAGTTAGCAATTCACCTCTTACACTTAGC
This sequence comes from Pleurodeles waltl, assembly GCF_031143425.1. NCBI lineage: Eukaryota > Metazoa > Chordata > Amphibia > Caudata > Salamandridae > Pleurodeles > Pleurodeles waltl. The sequence continues at coordinate 1,323,600,030 of NC_090444.1, forward strand.
AACTTTTAATGGTTTTATTGTGTTTAAGGATAGGTCTCCAGAGTCAAAGATGACATTTGTGAAATTTCAGGAGTCAGTGATAGAGAGCCTTATTGTGGTGGAACAGGCCAGAGTTCCTAGAGAAGCAGTGGTGGAGGATGTGGCTAGATTGAAAGATTGCCATTTTGCTGAGCACATTCCTCCCACACCCAAAAAAGACTTTCCAGCTAAGAAATGTAGAGTGTGTTTTCGAAGAGGTATCTGGAGGGAGACTCGAATGTACTGCCCAGATTGTCCTTCAAAGCCTGGGCTGTGTGTGGGTGGTTTTTTTAAGAATTACCACACCCAGAAGAATTACTGGGAACAACCATGAGTGTAAACTCATGTCTGTTTTGTATTTTCATGTGTTCAGTTTCATGGTTAGCATATCTGTCATGTACTTAGTTAGAGCTTTTGTGTTTGTAGTTTTGTAATTATTTCTAATTAGTTAGGGGTTTCCTTGTTTAAAAAAAAAAGTGATGCCATTGTGTGTGGAGTGGGGCTTGGCTGAGGGTGTACATAGTGTACATATTGACTTGCTGTTGACTACTGCAACACACTGCCAGCCAAACACCAGTCCACACACTCCGATCAGCTGGTGTGATTGTTGTATCAGGCATGTGGGCGTATGTAAGTGATGGACCCTTGAGTGGCGCTGTCTGTCGATGCAAGTGTTGTAATGTGCTGGGCCCGTGGCTGCCGGCGTGAATGGTCTTGTGCGTGTCATGTATGAAAGGTGTGTGAATGGACTGTAAAGCGGTTGGTGCCTTGCCGTGGCTTTACAGCTCACGAGCTGTGAGTCATTGGTTCACTTTTTTGGCCTTTCAGTTATTAACAGTACATTTCATTTTTGTGAAATCTCTTGTTAATAAAATTTGATCCACTGAACCATCACTCACCCTCGTGCCAAATCCAACCAGTATGGGTGGTAAAAATGACAAAACCTGCTCCGCTATAACCAGGTGTCGCAGCACACTTGTGACACGCTAGGTGCCTCGGGTGGGACCCCGATGATGAAGCATGCCACCAACTTGGTTGGTGGGTGAGAGGTCTTTTTCACATAACCTAAGTGTGTTTCTTTTCACAATTATAGTGTTTGGCACATCACAGACGTATGTGGACACATCCAAATGATATATTACAAAACTACCTGTGTTTGAGGGGGAGGGGCCACCTATGTTTTTGGTCCTGGGTGAGGCCTTAATCTAGGGAAACCTACCAAACCCAGACATTTTTTAAAACTAGACACCCCAAGGAGTCCAGGGAGGTGTGGCTTGTGTGGATCCCCCAACAATTTCTTACCCAGACTCCTCTGCAAACCTCAAAATTTGCTTAAAAAAGCATATTTTCCTGACTTTCGTTTGTACGATCACCGCTCCAGCACACAATTCCTACTCCCCAGCGTTCCCCTCAGTCTCCCAAGTAAAATGACACCTCACTTGTGTGGGTCCCCAAAGCAGAGTCAGCCTAAACATGTATAAAAGAAGAATATGTCCTTATCAACTCGCTGTGCTATCCCCTCCATCTCTACAAGTTTTGGGCCTTATTCTGTTGCAGGCACCTGGCCCACCCACACAAGTGAGGTATCATGTTTATCGGGAGACTTGGGGGAACGCTGGGTGGAAGGAGATTTGTGGCTCCTCTCAGATTCCAGAACTTTCTGTCACCGAAATGTGAGGAAAATGTGTTTTTTAAGCCAAATTTTGAGGTTTGCAAAGGATTCTGGGTAACAGAACCTGGTCAGAGCCCCACAAGTCACCCCATCTTGGATTCCCCTAGGTCTCTAGTTTTCAAAAAAGCACAGGTTTGGTAGGTTTCCCTAGGTGCCGGCTGAGCTAGAGGCTGAGCTAGAGGCCAATGTTTATGTTTCCGGTTCCACCTGGGAGGTCCGAGAGCCGACGCCACCAAGAGACCTAAGAAAGAGACAGACCAGAGGCATTACACAGGAGAAGAAGTATAAACGAACGGTTCCATCCTCAACCTTCTGTTACGACTCGGTCGTCCCATTTCCAGGGGGCGCTGTAAGGGGACTGTCAGAAGCCTGGGAATCACCTTGAACACCTATCTAGAGTCCCTAGCTGACTCCTGTTTGTTTCTCTTTTCTCCATGTTACACTTGTGTAGGACTACATTTGCTTCTTGGGACTGCAAATCCCATAATGCATAGCTTGGTAGTCAGGAAAACCCGGATTCTGTTTCCCATTGTTTTCAATGGGAGAAATCCAGTTGCTCCTTTTCACTGGATCCTCTCCTCCAGGACTTGCAAGTGTCCAAAACCACACACACCTGAAACCTCTCCTGTGCAGCCCAGCTTGGAACTGCTTATAAGCAGCCATTTCCTCAAGCTCCCCGTCGTGCATCGGACTTCAATTCCTTTGTGTTACAGACCCCTTGTCGGATGGTGTTCCAGTTTTGTTCCTGTTCTGTTCCAGCCTGATTCTGTTTCCTGTTTCTCTGCCCTGCTCCTGATTGTTCCAGCCAGAGTCTGCTCCCTACTTCTTAGCCTTGTACCTGTTTGTTTCTTCCAAAGCCTGCTCCCTGTTTCTCTGCCCTGCTCCTGCCTTGTTTCAGCCTGAACCTTCTCTCTGTTTCCCAGTCCTGTTTACTGCTCATTTCCTACTCCCTGTATTCCAGTCCTGTCCTTGCCTGTTCCAGCCAGAGCCTGTTCTCAGTTTCCCAGTCCTGTCTCTGTCTGTCCCAGACAGAAGTTTGCGCCCTGTTTTCAAGTCCTAGACCCGCCTTTGCTTCAGCCTGAGCCTGTTCCTAGTTCTCGCCTCTGCCTCTTTGTTTGTTCCCTTCTGTTTCTGTTTCTTCTTGGTTCTTTGTGTCTGGTAAGTGTTCTATCAGTCTTCACCAGTGTATACGTGTCCTCCTGTGTACTGGGGTTGGCTCCTGGTTTCCAGGAGGCAATTCCAGCCCCCATCCTTGTCCAGTGTTATACGTTGTATTTCGTGCCTAACAGTGACAGTGTGCTATTGCTGTTTTCTCAGGAATCGCCACTGTGTTTCCAGCTGGACCCACAAGAGCGTGTCCTGTGTATGTAAGTACTATCCTTGTTTGTGCTCTAGGGTCCAGAGACAGAATCACTTCTGCTGCCTCCTTTCTATGGGGCTGGCAGGGTGACTATCTGTAAGAGCAAACTGCACAGAGGCATTGAGATTCCCTGTCACTGTGGGAGGTTCTGCGCCTTACTCTGTGTACAACCCCAGCGTGTTTGTCCACTGGTAATCCGTTTCCTGTTTGTTCACACAAGGGTTGCTCTGCTTTTACTTTCCTGTTTCCTGTGCCTATCCATAGCTGTCCTTTCCGTGTATGCCTTTAGCTGCTCCTCTGCCCCAGTGTACTACCGCTTTAGGATATTCGGTGACCTCAAGGGGTGTCCCAACCAAAGTCCTGATCAGACCCGCCCGAAACCGTGACAGAATGCACGACCCAAACATTTCAAGCTCCCCTGGCAGTAAAGGCACACACAAACCTAAAATGCTTTCCTATCATGTTAAGACACCCCTTTCTAAACCTAGACTTTCTCAGAAGACCTCTAAAAAAGACCTTAGTTTAAAGGATAGACTTGTTAAAGAAAACCATAACTTGCAAGTTCAGTACTATACTGAGTGGCTTGCTAATCTTTCAATGATAGACTATTATGTTATTTGTGGCTATGACCCCCAGTCCCTGTCTGTAGAAGAATTACAAGGACGTAATGAGTTTTTGCAATATCTATTAGCTGAAGCCAGTAAGAATGTTCGTAACCGTGGAAGTGCTTTTGCTACCTCTGCACAAGACACTCACACTCAAGAAAAACTGGTTAATTCCTTGCCTCATGCTAGCGCATCCCAAATTCACTTCCAGCACTCTGCCAAAACAAAGAACCCTGACACTGTTCAAGAAGCCACACTAGGGATTCCCTTGTTTTCTGTTGAGTGCTTCAGCCCATCTAGGCCAGTTTCTCAGAATTCAAAGTGCAGTGCTGACTCTTATAAAGACCTTTCAGTCCCTCAGAGCTTTCAAGTCAGCAGGCTAGACCCTGTATCAAATGGATCAGTAAAGACTGTGGGATTCCTTAGTTCCACTCATAAGGCTTGTGCTCTTCCCAAACTAGATGATAATACACCAGTCTCAATCCCTAAAAGCTCTGCTAAACCCTTTTCTATTCTGAGTGGGTTTGATAACAATATGGACATACACACACTAAAAGAGCAGTTTTGGCAGATTAAAAGGCAGATATTGGACTTCTATGATGAATATGTTATAACATACACTAGAAATCTTGCCCGTGGGCTCTTTTCATCAATGTATATTTCACTGTTGCCAGAACCAGACATTCTGTTTATCTGTAAGGTAGAAGAAGTAACAGAGCAGCTGATGGAAACTACTGCAAGGCAATTTGAAAACCTGAAAAAAGAAAATGATCACCAGCTTTGGCTTAAAGAACAGTATGCTACTTTGTGCGCCTCTCCAAAGACTTCTATAGAGCAGGTTTTCCCTGCTATGAATGAATGTCAAGAGACTGCTCCAGTTATAAATATATCAGCCTCTTCCTCAGACTCTCTCTCAGCCTGTAGTTCTCCAGAGAATATCCCTGTGCAGTTGACTGAATCTCTGACATCTCTGAGAGATTTGACACCTCTTGATTCAAAGGATAGATCAGAGTCTTCAGAAGGAAGTGTCTCAGCCCCTCTATCAGAACAAATAAAGCCAAAGGAAGAAGAGAGTTCTGATGCAGACTCCAATAGCTGCACCTTAAGAAACCAAGATATGACTTTTCTGGAGATTAATGGCAAGTTGTGCAACAGTGTTGAAGAATCTGAATCTAGTGATGACAGTGGTTCCTGCCTTGCCATGAACAAACCTGCAGATAGTAGTGTTCAAATGGCGCACACATCAGAATTTTCAGATTGTGGGGATACTCCTACCCTTTCAAACAATATCATAGAATTTTCAGATAATGAAGAGACAGTTCCTGTTTCAAGTGAACGAATGGATTTTTCTGACCGTGAAGAAATACCCGCAGTTACTAAGAATGTAATGGACTTGTCAGAAAGTTTAAAAATCTCTTCTGTGTCAAAGCAAACCGTGGAGATTTCAGAAAAGGAAGAAAGCCAGCAATCTGAAACTAAACAGCCTGCCATAAGAAAGGAGAGCCTTCTCCTAGACCAGGACACAGTTGCAGCCTCAACCACTGATTCTGAGTTGCTGTTCCCTGCCACTGCGTTTCCTGTTTCCAGTTCAACGGTTAGTGAAGAACAGATCTCTGATCTACCGGTATCTGATTTTGATGTAAAATCAGCCACACCAATGCCACCTGCTGTGTCTCTGAAATTAAAGACTCCTGAAAACCAGCAATCTGAAACCGAAGCTCAAGTACTGAAAGATATAATATGTCCCACTAAAACTAAAGACTTGAATTTGAATCTTGTATTCGAAGATCTGATGATAAGTACTGTTCTTAGTGTTTTATTGCAAGAAACCATCATCAATTCAAAGGCTAGAGCTGAAAATTTAGGTAACAGTGTAAAGGTGATTTCTGAAGAGACTCCAGTTCTATTTCTTTCCAAAGAACAACCTTTCAATGTTAACAGAGTTGAAGATCAACTACCTGTAGTAGAAACACCTTGCAAAGAAACCATTTCTGATACCACGAACACACCACAGAGCACTTGCAATGAAGAAATCCCAGTCTTGTCTGAAGATCACCCTAAAGAATTAGCTTATGGAACTTCTACATTTTCAGATGTTAATCCAGTTTCTAAAGACATGAAAACTCCTGTTGCTCCTGAATTTGATACTTCGAAGTCATCCAAGACGAAAGAAAATTCTGACTTTTTCATGTTTACTTTGAGAACACCAGTTACCCATGTTTCCCAAGTCTCTATGCTTTGCAAGCCTCAGACCACAATCAATGTAAATACTGCTGCAGAAACAGACAAATCCTGCTTGTCAGAAGATGTTACAGACCTTACAGTTACTAATACACCAATCAGCTCCTCCAAAGAGGAAAGTATTGAACAGGAAACTAATGTCATAAAAAATACCGCCCGTAATGCCATTCCAGATCTCCTTGCTCCTGAATCTACTTCACCAGAAACCAACTCCATGCACTCCTCCCATATAAATCGAACAATAGAGAGGAAAGACATCAGAGCCCATATGGGTATTAATACATGCTTTGCTCATTGGATGATTCACCTATGGCAGGACTGTAAACTTATCCACCAAGGTTGGTGTTGGATTTTCTTGCTGTGGCTGTTCCTCTTCAACCTTTTTCAGCCAAAGGATCGCCTTCTCTTCTTGAGCAGACTGGTGGGAGGGGGTATACTGTTACGACTCGGTCGTCCCATTTCCAGGGGGCGCTGTAAGGGGACTGTCAGAAGCCTGGGAATCACCTTGAACACCTATCTAGAGTCCCTAGCTGACTCCTGTTTGTTTCTCTTTTCTCCATGTTACACTTGTGTAGGACTACATTTGCTTCTTGGGACTGCAAATCCCATAATGCATAGCTTGGTAGTCAGGAAAACCCGGATTCTGTTTCCCATTGTTTTCAATGGGAGAAATCCAGTTGCTCCTTTTCACTGGATCCTCTCCTCCAGGACTTGCAAGTGTCCAAAACCACACACACCTGAAACCTCTCCTGTGCAGCCCAGCTTGGAACTGCTTATAAGCAGCCATTTCCTCAAGCTCCCCGTCGTGCATCGGACTTCAATTCCTTTGTGTTACAGACCCCTTGTCGGATGGTGTTCCAGTTTTGTTCCTGTTCTGTTCCAGCCTGATTCTGTTTCCTGTTTCTCTGCCCTGCTCCTGATTGTTCCAGCCAGAGTCTGCTCCCTACTTCTTAGCCTTGTACCTGTTTGTTTCTTCCAAAGCCTGCTCCCTGTTTCTCTGCCCTGCTCCTGCCTTGTTTCAGCCTGAACCTTCTCTCTGTTTCCCAGTCCTGTTTACTGCTCATTTCCTACTCCCTGTATTCCAGTCCTGTCCTTGCCTGTTCCAGCCAGAGCCTGTTCTCAGTTTCCCAGTCCTGTCTCTGTCTGTCCCAGACAGAAGTTTGCGCCCTGTTTTCAAGTCCTAGACCCGCCTTTGCTTCAGCCTGAGCCTGTTCCTAGTTCTCGCCTCTGCCTCTTTGTTTGTTCCCTTCTGTTTCTGTTTCTTCTTGGTTCTTTGTGTCTGGTAAGTGTTCTATCAGTCTTCACCAGTGTATACGTGTCCTCCTGTGTACTGGGGTTGGCTCCTGGTTTCCAGGAGGCAATTCCAGCCCCCATCCTTGTCCAGTGTTATACGTTGTATTTCGTGCCTAACAGTGACAGTGTGCTATTGCTGTTTTCTCAGGAATCGCCACTGTGTTTCCAGCTGGACCCACAAGAGCGTGTCCTGTGTATGTAAGTACTATCCTTGTTTGTGCTCTAGGGTCCAGAGACAGAATCACTTCTGCTGCCTCCTTTCTATGGGGCTGGCAGGGTGACTATCTGTAAGAGCAAACTGCACAGAGGCATTGAGATTCCCTGTCACTGTGGGAGGTTCTGCGCCTTACTCTGTGTACAACCCCAGCGTGTTTGTCCAATGGTAATCCGTTTCCTGTTTGTTCACACAAGGGTTGCTCTGCTTTTACTTTCCTGTTTCCTGTACCTATCCATAGCTGTCCTTTCCGTGTATGCCTTTAGCTGCTCCTCTGCCCCAGTGTACTACCGCTTTAGGATATTCGGTGACCTCAAGGGGTGTCCCAACCAAAGTCCTGATCAGACCCGCCCGAAACCGTGACAGAATGCACGACCCAAACATTTCAAGCTCCCCTGGCAGTAAAGGCACACACAAACCTAAAATGCTTTCCTATCATGTTAAGACACCCCTTTCTAAACCTAGACTTTCTCAGAAGACCTCTAAAAAAGACCTTAGTTTAAAGGATAGACTTGTTAAAGAAAACCATAACTTGCAAGTTCAGTACTATACTGAGTGGCTTGCTAATCTTTCAATGATAGACTATTATGTTATTTGTGGCTATGACCCCCAGTCCCTGTCTGTAGAAGAATTACAAGGACGTAATGAGTTTTTGCAATATCTATTAGCTGAAGCCAGTAAGAATGTTCGTAACCGTGGAAGTGCTTTTGCTACCTCTGCACAAGACACTCACACTCAAGAAAAACTGGTTAATTCCTTGCCTCATGCTAGCGCATCCCAAATTCACTTCCAGCACTCTGCCAAAACAAAGAACCCTGACACTGTTCAAGAAGCCACACTAGGGATTCCCTTGTTTTCTGTTGAGTGCTTCAGCCCATCTAGGCCAGTTTCTCAGAATTCAAAGTGCAGTGCTGACTCTTATAAAGACCTTTCAGTCCCTCAGAGCTTTCAAGTCAGCAGGCTAGACCCTGTATCAAATGGATCAGTAAAGACTGTGGGATTCCTTAGTTCCACTCATAAGGCTTGTGCTCTTCCCAAACTAGATGATAATACACCAGTCTCAATCCCTAAAAGCTCTGCTAAACCCTTTTCTATTCTGAGTGGGTTTGATAACAATATGGACATACACACACTAAAAGAGCAGTTTTGGCAGATTAAAAGGCAGATATTGGACTTCTATGATGAATATGTTATAACATACACTAGAAATCTTGCCCGTGGGCTCTTTTCATCAATGTATATTTCACTGTTGCCAGAACCAGACATTCTGTTTATCTGTAAGGTAGAAGAAGTAACAGAGCAGCTGATGGAAACTACTGCAAGGCAATTTGAAAACCTGAAAAAAGAAAATGATCACCAGCTTTGGCTTAAAGAACAGTATGCTACTTTGTGCGCCTCTCCAAAGACTTCTATAGAGCAGGTTTTCCCTGCTATGAATGAATGTCAAGAGACTGCTCCAGTTATAAATATATCAGCCTCTTCCTCAGACTCTCTCTCAGCCTGTAGTTCTCCAGAGAATATCCCTGTGCAGTTGACTGAATCTCTGACATCTCTGAGAGATTTGACACCTCTTGATTCAAAGGATAGATCAGAGTCTTCAGAAGGAAGTGTCTCAGCCCCTCTATCAGAACAAATAAAGCCAAAGGAAGAAGAGAGTTCTGATGCAGACTCCAATAGCTGCACCTTAAGAAACCAAGATATAACTTTTCTGGAGATTAATGGCAAGTTGTGCAACAGTGTTGAAGAATCTGAATCTAGTGATGACAGTGGTTCCTGCCTTGCCATGAACAAACCTGCAGATAGTAGTGTTCAAATGGCGCACACATCAGAATTTTCAGATTGTGGGGATACTCCTACCCTTTCAAACAATATCATAGAATTTTCAGATAATGAAGAGACAGTTCCTGTTTCAAGTGAACGAATGGATTTTTCTGACCGTGAAGAAATACCCGCAGTTACTAAGAATGTAATGGACTTGTCAGAAAGTTTAAAAATCTCTTCTGTGTCAAAGCAAACCGTGGAGATTTCAGAAAAGGAAGAAAGCCAGCAATCTGAAACTAAACAGCCTGCCATAAGAAAGGAGAGCCTTCTCCTAGACCAGGACACAGTTGCAGCCTCAACCACTGATTCTGAGTTGCTGTTCCCTGCCACTGCGTTTCCTGTTTCCAGTTCAACGGTTAGTGAAGAACAGATCTCTGATCTACCGGTATCTGATTTTGATGTAAAATCAGCCACACCAATGCCACCTGCTGTGTCTCTGAAATTAAAGACTCCTGAAAACCAGCAATCTGAAACCGAAGCTCAAGTACTGAAAGATATAATATGTCCCACTAAAACTAAAGACTTGAATTTGAATCTTGTATTCGAAGATCTGATGATAAGTACTGTTCTTAGTGTTTTATTGCAAGAAACCATCATCAATTCAAAGGCTAGAGCTGAAAATTTAGGTAACAGTGTAAAGGTGATTTCTGAAGAGACTCCAGTTCTATTTCTTTCCAAAGAACAACCTTTCAATGTTAACAGAGTTGAAGATCAACTACCTGTAGTAGAAACACCTTGCAAAGAAACCATTTCTGATACCACGAACACACCACAGAGCACTTGCAATGAAGAAATCCCAGTCTTGTCTGAAGATCACCCTAAAGAATTAGCTTATGGAACTTCTACATTTTCAGATGTTAATCCAGTTTCTAAAGACATGAAAACTCCTGTTGCTCCTGAATTTGATACTTCGAAGTCATCCAAGACGAAAGAAAATTCTGACTTTTTCATGTTTACTTTGAGAACACCAGTTACCCATGTTTCCCAAGTCTCTATGCTTTGCAAGCCTCAGACCACAATCAATGTAAATACTGCTGCAGAAACAGACAAATCCTGCTTGTCAGAAGATGTTACAGACCTTACAGTTACTAATACACCAATCAGCTCCTCCAAAGAGGAAAGTATTGAACAGGAAACTAATGTCATAAAAAATACCGCCCGTAATGCCATTCCAGATCTCCTTGCTCCTGAATCTACTTCACCAGAAACCAACTCCATGCACTCCTCCCATATAAATCGAACAATAGAGAGGAAAGACATCAGAGCCCATATGGGTATTAATACATGCTTTGCTCATTGGATGATTCACCTATGGCAGGACTGTAAACTTATCCACCAAGGTTGGTGTTGGATTTTCTTGCTGTGGCTGTTCCTCTTCAACCTTTTTCAGCCAAAGGATCGCCTTCTCTTCTTGAGCAGACTGGTGGGAGGGGGTATACTGTTACGACTCAGTCGTCCCATTTCCAGGGGGCGCTGTAAGGGGACTGTCAGAAGCCTGGGAATCACCTTGAACACCTATCTAGAGTCCCTAGCTGACTCCTGTTTGTTTCTCTTTTCTCCATGTTACACTTGTGTAGGACTACATTTGCTTCTTGGGACTGCAAATCCCATAATGCATAGCTTGGTAGTCAGGAAAACCCGGATTCTGTTTCCCATTGTTTTCAATGGGAGAAATCCAGTTGCTCCTTTTCACTGGATCCTCTCCTCCAGGACTTGCAAGTGTCCAAAACCACACACACCTGAAACCTCTCCTGTGCAGCCCAGCTTGGAACTGCTTATAAGCAGCCATTTCCTCAAGCTCCCCGTCGTGCATCGGACTTCAATTCCTTTGTGTTACAGACCCCTTGTCGGATGGTGTTCCAGTTTTGTTCCTGTTCTGTTCCAGCCTGATTCTGTTTCCTGTTTCTCTGCCCTGCTCCTGATTGTTCCAGCCAGAGTCTGCTCCCTACTTCTTAGCCTTGTACCTGTTTGTTTCTTCCAAAGCCTGCTCCCTGTTTCTCTGCCCTGCTCCTGCCTTGTTTCAGCCTGAACCTTCTCTCTGTTTCCCAGTCCTGTTTACTGCTCATTTCCTACTCCCTGTATTCCAGTCCTGTCCTTGCCTGTTCCAGCCAGAGCCTGTTCTCAGTTTCCCAGTCCTGTCTCTGTCTGTCCCAGACAGAAGTTTGCGCCCTGTTTTCAAGTCCTAGACCCGCCTTTGCTTCGCCTGAGCCTGTTCCTAGTTCTCGCCTCTGCCTCTTTGTTTGTTCCCTTCTGTTTCTGTTTCTTCTTGGTTCTTTGTGTCTGGTAAGTGTTCTATCAGTCTTCACCAGTGTATACGTGTCCTCCTGTGTACTGGGGTTGGCTCCTGGTTTCCAGGAGGCAATTCCAGCCCCCATCCTTGTCCAGTGTTATACGTTGTATTTCGTGCCTAACAGTGACAGTGTGCTATTGCTGTTTTCTCAGGAATCGCCACTGTGTTTCCAGCTGGACCCACAAGAGCGTGTCCTGTGTATGTAAGTACTATCCTTGTTTGTGCTCTAGGGTCCAGAGACAGAATCACTTCTGCTGCCTCCTTTCTATGGGGCTGGCAGGGTGACTATCTGTAAGAGCAAACTGCACAGAGGCATTGAGATTCCCTGTCACTGTGGGAGGTTCTGCGCCTTACTCTGTGTACAACCCCAGCGTGTTTGTCCACTGGTAATCCGTTTCCTGTTTGTTCACACAAGGGTTGCTCTGCTTTTACTTTCCTGTTTCCTGTGCCTATCCATAGCTGTCCTTTCCGTGTATGCCTTTAGCTGCTCCTCTGCCCCAGTGTACTACCGCTTTAGGATATTCGGTGACCTCAAGGGGTGTCCCAACCAAAGTCCTGATCAGACCCGCCCGAAACCGTGACACCTTCACGTAGTTCTATTCCTACATCAATTTTCATTCCACAATAAACCTCTTTTTGTACTCTATTTTCGTCCCAGAGTCCTCTGTACTGCCGATCCCCCACCACAGTGGTGTCAGAAGTGGGATTTGACAGCCTAGGTGGTACAACGAGGCACACAGGATGGGGGAGAAGCCTACGCTGGAAGATATGATCAAGCAGTTGGCGGAAGGCCAACGACACCTCCAATTGGTATGGGAGGCGCACAAAAGGGAAGCAAAAGAGGACCGGGAGGCTCTTCAAACAACCTTAAAAAGTCAAGCCACCATTATGGCTAACAATCAGCTGGTGCATGAGACTGCGCTCCAGAAATTAACAGACACTATCGCAGCAAGCAAAGTACACCCTAACGTTCCGAGCTCAGTCCTACAAAAATTTCAAGAAGGAGAGGACCCTGATTCCTTCTTCACAAATTTCGAACGTGTGGCCTCTTCAGCCCAATGGCCGGAAGAGCGCTGGGGACAGTATGTTGCCCCACTCCTAAAGGGCATCCTTCAGACAGCCTACCAGGCCGCGAATCCCGGGGGTACCACACCTTACAAAGATATTAAGAGTAGTATTCTGGAAAGAGTGGGTCACGATACGGAATATTATAGGATGAAGTTCCGAAAGGTAAAATGGGGACAGAGTGAGGACCCCCGTACATTCTATTTCAGGGTAAAGGACTTGGGACTAAAATGGCTGGGTCCATTAGGAACCGACCGAGAAGATATTATTAAAGCGGTTATCCTTGAACAATATCTGGATTCCCTCCCAGGCAGTACTAGGAACTGGATAAGACAACACCCCAAGATAGACACAGAACTGGCCGTAGACCTAGCCTGTGCATATCACAGATCCGTTGATGTCAAGACTTTAGGCCCACGAACCATCGTCAAACCTCCCGTGGGTTCCCTTAAATATCCTCTTCGACGATCAGTAGAAGAGCCAGAAACTCCCAGAGCCGTAGAAACAAACCCCATGCAGCAGCCACAATGTTTTAGCTGTGGGGAGTGGGGACACATTGCGAGAATGTGTCCCAGAAAAGGTGACCGGGTAGAACCTATGGAAATAGGGGTCACCCGGGGAAGGGTACTGTGCATTGGGCGAGGGAATCATAAGTTCAAACAGATCATTAAAGTAAATGGAACCCCAGAAGAAGCACTAATTGATTCGGGCTGTAGCCAGTCCGTAATACGTAGCGACCTCGTAAATCAAACTGATCCGACCCGAGTCAATGGGTTACCATCTGTTGTATTCATGGGGATAAGGAAAATTATCCGCTAGCATTGATCAGGGTAGAGTGGGGAGAATTTCATGACTTCCTCCCTGTAGGGGTTATGGACAGATTGGTTGAAGACTGTATCATCGGTACAGATTATATCCAGTTCACTGCTCTTTTAGAAAGAATCAAAACACATGTGCTATCTTCTGATTGGTGGTCGGAAGTGCCCTTTTCCAACAGTCACATAGAGAGCTCCCCAGTTCGCATTAAACTGACAAGAAGGGAGAAAAGACAGGAGAAGCACAAGTACCAGACCTCAAGGACTGAACCATTGCCTGAGAAAGTAGTAGCCAGCAGCGACAATTCCACACCCTCTTTTAGAGCTAGCCAACGAGAGGACCCCACTCTCTGTCACGCGTGGAAAAACGCCAAAACTGAGTCCACAGAAGAGGTGGGTCCTTATTTTCTAATTCATCAGAACCTTTTGTATAGAATCACTTCATCGACCTATGGAGAGAAGAAACGACTAGTGGTACCTGAGCCTTATCGTAATCAGGTTCTATTTTTAGCCCATAATCAGCCAGGGGGTGGACATTACGGTCGTGAAAAGACTGAAGAATATTTGTTAAGACGATTCTATTGGCCAGGGGTGTATGCTCATATTAGAAAATATTGCACAGTGTCCAGGGTGTCAAATAATAGAACCAGGAGCCCTAAGGAAGGCCCCTTTACAACCTTTACCCATTATTGAGGTCCCCTTTAGTCGCGTGGGTATGGATCTAGTAGGACCCTTATTACCATCCTCCAAGGGCCACACCTACATACTAGTTCTGGTAGACTACGCCACCAGATACCCTGAGGCAATCCCCTTGTCCAGTATGACCACTAAGGTAGTGGCCCAAGCCATGATAAATTTCTTCTCCAGGGTCGGATTTCCCCAAGAGATCCTAACAGACCAGGGTACTCCATTTATGTCCTCTCTTATGAAACAGATTTGCAAAATACGAGGGATCACCCGGATAAAGACCTCCGTATACCACCCTCAAACTGATGGTCTAGTAGGACGTTATAACCGCACCATTAAAAATCTACTGAGGAAAACGGTGGAAGACTCCGGTAGGGACTGGGATCAGAAACTCCCTCTGGTACTCTATGCCATCCGAACTCATGAACAATCCTCCACTGGACACAGTCCTTTCGAGTTAGTGTTCGGGAGACAGCCCTGCAATTTGCTTGATATGGCAGCAGAAAGGTGGGAAGAAGAGGGGGAGGAGGAAAAACCTCTGTTAGAGTATGTCAATAAACTGAAAAGTCACCTACAAACGGTCTAGGAAGATGTACGGAAACACCTAGAAAAAGCACAGACAAAGCAAAAAGCTTATTATGACCAGGGAACCAAGTTGCGGTCCTTTGACCCTAATGACCAAGTCCTGATAATGCGACCTACCTCCGAAAATAAATTATTAGCTAGGTGGCAAGGACCCTACAGAGTCATAAAAGCCGTCTCCCCTGTCACCTATCTTATTGAAATAAATCAACACCCAAAACGAACACAAATATACCATGTCAATTTACTTAAAAAATGGGAAACACCGGATGATACTCCCAATATTTCTGCTTCTGGGTTCTTAATCACCCCAACCCCAGTTGGTAGGTTTAGAGATGGACCTATATCCCAACAATACAGAAAACCAATGGGAAAGTCCCTGTATAAATGAGTCCCTCACAGAGCCAGAGAAAACCCAACTATACACCCTGATACATCAACATTCCCTATTGTTTTCTAGTAAACCAGGTAGAACCACATTGATCCAACACTGTATCAGAACACCAGAAGGCAAAACCGTTCGTTTACGACCCTACAGAATTCCCGAAGCACAAAAACACCTTATTGAAGAAGAAATAAAGAAAATGCTAGCCTTAAGGGTTATCGAACCATCCACAAGCCCCTGGTGCTCCCCGGTGGTTCTAGTTCCTAAGCCAGATGGGTCTGTTCGATTTTGCATCGACTTCCGTAAGTTAAATGACTTATCCCTCTTTGACACATATCCCATTCTCCGAGTAGACGATGTGTTGGAGAAACTAGGAAGTGCCCGTTCCATGTCGACCCTAGATTTAACGAAAGGGTACTGGCAAATCCCGCTCGCCGCTGCAGACAAGGAAAAGACAGCCTTTGCAACCCAGTCCGGCCTGTATCAGTTTACTGTCCTTCCCTTCGGTCTCCACAGGGCACCAGCCACATTTCAACGCCTAATGGACAGGCTCTTAAAACCATTCCAAGCATATGCAGCGGCTTACCTAGATGACATTGTGATTTTTAGTAACTCCTGGTCTGAGCATCTTCATCATCTCGAGACTGTGTTCCACGCCTTAGAAGAGGCTGGCCTTACGGCCAACCCAAAAAAATGTATATTAGGAAACACCCAAATCATTTATCTCGGTTACCTTATTGGTAATGGGATTCTGCGACCACAGAAAGATAAAGTCGAGGCCATAATTTAAGTGCCGGTACCCAGAACAAAAAAGGAACTGCGGTCCTTTTTAGGATTAGTGGGGTACTATCGCAGGTTCATTCCTCAATACTCTACGATTGCCTCCCCTCTCACTGACCTCTTAAAAAAACAATACTCCTCGCAACTACCCTTATTCAACAGCTCACAACTCCTCAGCTTTGATCAGTTGAAACGGTCCCTCAAAACCAAACCCGTCCTTAAATGTCCGGACTTTTCCAAGTCCTTCCAGTTATACACAGACGCTTCCAACGTCGGTTTAGGGGCGGTTCTCACGCAACCTGACAGTGAACAACATGAACATCCCATAGTTTTTATAAGTAGAAAACTGCTTCCCAGGGAATGTCACTACCCCGCTATTGAGAAGGAGTGCCAGGCTATTAAGTGGGCTGTGGAAAGTTTGAGGTATTATCTCCTAGGGCGTCCCTTCATCCTCTACACTGATCAATCAATCAATCAATCATTACATTTATAAAGCGCACTATGTACCCGTCAGGGTTTCGAGGCGCTGGGGGGGGGGGGTGGGTGAGCTGTTAGCGGTCGAAAAGCCAGGTCTTGAGGAGTCTCCTGAAGGTGAGGAGGTCCTGGGTCTGGCGTAGTGAGGTGGGGAGAGAGTTCCAGGTCTTGGCGGCGAGGAAGGAGAAGGATCTGCCGCCGGAGGTCTTGCGCTGGATCCTGTGGACGATGGCGAGGGCGAGATTGGCAGAGCGGAGTTGACGAGTGGGGGCGTAAAAGTTGAGTCTGGAGTTGAGGTAGGTAGGTCCGGTGTTGTGTAGAGCCTTGTGAGCGTGGGTGAGGAGTTTAAAGGTGATCCTCTTGTCCACGGGGAGCCAGTGGAGGTCCTTCAGGTGAGGGGAGATGTGACATCGGCGGGGTATGTCGAGGATCAGGCGGGCGGATGCATTTTGGATACGCTGGAGTCGTTTGATGTCTTTTGTTGGGATGCCTGTGTAGAGTGCGTTGCCGTAGTCAAGTCTGCTACTGACGAGGGCTTGGGTCACCGTCTTTCTGATTCCTGTTGGGATCCACTTGAAAATTCTGCGGAGCATTCGAAGGGTGTTGAAGCAGGAAGAGGAGACGGCGCTGACCTGTTTGGACATGGTGAGGGCGGAGTCCAGGATGAAGCCGAGGTTTCTTGCATGGCTGGCTGGGGTGGGTGGGGGACCGAAGTCGGTGGGCCACCAGGAGTCGTTCCAGGCCGAAGGGGTGCGCCCGAGGATGAGGACTTCCGTCTTGTCGGAGTTGAGCTTCAGGCGGCTGTTGTTCATCCACTCGGCAATGGCTTTTAGTCCCTCGTGGAGGTTGGTTTTGGCGGTGAGTGGGTCTTTGGTCAGGGAGAGGACGAGCTGGGTGTCGTCGGCGTAGGAGATGATGCTGAGGTGATGTTGGCGGGCCAGTTTAGCGAGGGGGGCCATGTAGACGTTGAACAACGTAGGGCTGAGGGAGGAGCCTTGGGGGACGCCGCAGATGAGGTTGGTGGCTTTGGAGCGGAAAGGGGAGAGTCGTACTCTCTGGCTTCTGTCGGAGAGGAAGGATGAGATCCAGTTGAGGGCTTTATCTTGGATGCCGGCTTCATGGAGGCGGGTCAGTAGGGTGCAGTGGCAGACTGTGTCAAAAGCGGCAGATAGGTCGAGGAGGATGAGGGCAGAGGTTTCGCCGTTGTCCATTTGAGTTCTGATGTCATCTGTGGCGGCGAGGAGTGCAGTCTCGGTGCTGTGGTTTCGTCTGAAACCGGATTGAGAGGGGTCTAGGATGGAGTTGTCTTCGAGGAAGAGGGCGAGCTGGGTGTTGACGATCTTCTCAATGACTTTTGCTGGAAAAGGGAGGAGAGAGATCGGTCGGAAGTTTTTGAGGTCGTTGGGGTCAGCCTTGGGTTTCTTGAGAAGGGGTTGGATTTCTGCTTGTTTCCAGCTGTCTGGGAAGGTGGCAGAGTCGAAGGAGAGGTTGATGATCTTGCGGAGTTTGGGGGCGATGATGGCGTTGGCTTTGTTGAACACGTGATGTGGGCATGGGTCCGTGGGGGAGCCTGAGTGGATGGTTGTAAAGAAATGGCTCCCTGTTGCAGTTACCCCCCACTTTTTGCCTGATACTGATGCTGACTTGACTGAGAAGAGTGCTGGGACCCTGCTAACCAGGCCCCAGCACCAGTGTTCCTTCACCTAAAATGTACCATTGTATCCACAATTGGCACACCCTGGCATTCAGATAAGTCCCTTGTAACTGGTACTGCTAGTACCAAGGGCCCTGATGCCAAGGAAGGTCTCTAAGGGCTGCAGCATGTCTTATGCCACCCTAGAGACCCCTCACTCAGCACAGACACACTGCTTACAAGCCTGTGTGTGCTAGTGAGAACAAAATGAGTAAGTCGACATGGCACTCCCCTCAGGGTGCCATGCCAGCCTCTCACTGCCTATGCAGTATAGGTAAGACACCCCTCTAGCAGGCCTTACAGCCCTAAGGCAGGGTGCACTATACCATAGGTGAGGGTACCAGTGCATGAGCACTGTGCCCCTACAGTGTCTAAACAAAACCTTAGACATTGTAAGTGCAGGGTAGCCATAGGAGTATATGGTCTGGGAGTCTGTTTTACACGAACTCCACAGCACCATAATGGCTACACTGAAAACTGGGAAGTTTGGTATCAAACTTCTCAGCACAATAAATGCACACTGATGCCAGTGTACATTTTATTGCAAAAAACACCCCAGAGGGCACCTTAGAGGTGCCCCCTGAAACTTAACCGACTGTCTGTGTAGGCTGACTAGTTCCAGCAGCCTGCCACACCAGAGACATGTTGCTGGCCCCATGGGGAGAGTGCCTTTGTCACTCTGAGGCCAGTAACAAAGCCTGCACTGGGTGGAGATGCTAACACCTCCCCCAGGCAGGAGCTGTGACACCTGGCGGTGAGCCTCAAAGGCTCACCCCTTTGTCACAGCCCAGCAGGGCACTCCAGCTTAGTGGAGTTGCCCGCCCCCTCCGGCCACGGCCCCCACTTTTGGCGGCAAGGCTGGAGGGAACAAAGAAAGCAGCAAGGAGGAGTCACTGGCCAGTCAGGACAGCCCCTAAGGTGTCCTGAGCTGAGGTGACTCTGACTTTTAGAAATCCTCCATCTTGCAGATGGAGGATTCCCCCAATAGGGTTAGGATTGTGACCCCCTCCCCTTGGGAGGAGGCACAAAGAGGGTGTACCCACCCTCAGGGCTAGTAGCCATTGGCTACTAACCCCCCAGACCTAAACACGCCCTTAAATTTAGTATTTAAGGGCTACCCTGAACCCTAGAAAATTAGATTCCTGCAACTACAAGAAGAAGGACTGCCTAGCTGAAAACCCCTGCAGAGGAAGACCAGAAGACGACAACTGCCTTGGCTCCAGAAACTCACCGGCCTGTCTCCTGCCTTCCAAAGATCCTGCTCCAGCGACGCCTTCCAAAGGGACCAGCGACCTCGACATCCTCTGAGGACTGCCCCTGCTTCGAAAAGACAAGAAACTCCCGAGGACAGCGGACCTGCTCCAAGAAAAGCTGCAACTTTGTTTCCAGCAGCTTTAAAGAACCCTGCAAGCTCCCCGCAAGAAGCGTGAGACTTGCAACACTGCACCCGGCGACCCCGACTCGGCTGGTGGAGATCCAACACCTCAGGAGGGACCCCAGGACTACTCTGATACTGTGAGTACCAAAACCTGTCCCCCCTGAGCCCCCACAGCGCCGCCTGCAGAGGGAATCCCGAGGCTTCCCCTGACCGCGACTCTTTCAATCCAAAGTCCCGACGCCTGGGAGAGACCCTGCACCCGCAGCCCCCAGGACCTGAAGGACCGGACTTTCACTGGAGAAGTGACCCCCAGGAGTCCCTCTCCCTTGCCCAAGTGGAGGTTTCCCCGAGGAACCCCCCCCTTGCCTGCCTGCAGCGCTGAAGAGATCCCGAGATCTCTCATAGACTAACATTGCGAACCCGACGCTTGTTTCTACACTGCACCCGGCCGCCCCCGCGCTGCTGAGGGTGAAATTTCTGTGTGGGCTTGTGTCCCCCCCGGTGCCCTACAAAACCCCCCTGGTCTGCCCTCCGAAGACGCGGGTACTTACCTGCAAGCAGACCGGAACCGGGGCACCCCCTTCTCTCCATTCTAGCCTATGTGTTTTGGGCACCACTTTGAACTCTGCACCTGACCGGCCCTGAGCTGCTGGTGTGGTGTCTTTGGGGTTGCTCTGAACCCCCAACGGTGGGCTACCTTGGACCAAGAACTAAGCCCTGTAAGTGTCTTACTTACCTGGTTAAACTAACAAATACTTACCTCCCCTAGGAACTGTGAAAATTGCACTGTGTCCACTTTTAAAACAGCTATTTGTGAATAACTTGAAAAGTATACATGCAATTTTGATGATTTGAAGTTCCTAAAGTACTTACCTGCAATACCTTTCGAATGAGATATTACATGTAGAATTTGAACCTGTGGTTCTTAAAATAAACTAAGAAAAGATATTTTTCTATACAAAAACCTATTGGCTGGATTTGTCTCTGAGTGTGTGTACCTCATTTATTGTCTATGTGTATGTACAACAAATGCTTAACACTACTCCTTGGATAAGCCTACTGCTCGACCACACTACCACAAAATAGAGCATTAGTATTATCTATTTTTACCACTATTTTACCTCTAAGGGGAACCCTTGGACTCTGTGCATGCTATTCCTTACTTTGAAATAGCACATACAGAGCCAACTTCCTACATTGGTGGATCAGCGGTGGGGTACAAGACTTTGCATTTGCTGGACTACTCCGCCAATACCTGATCACACGACAAATTCCAAAATTGTCATTAGAAATTCATTTTTGCAATTTGAAATTTTTCTAAATTCTTTAAAGTCCTGCTAGGGCCTTGTGTTAGTCCCTGTTGAGCATTGTCTTTTAGAGTTTAAAAGTTTGTTAAAGGTTTGAAATTAGATTCTAGAAACAGTTTTAGATTCTTTAAAAAGTCTTCCAACTTTTAGCAAAATAATGTCTGATACAGAGATGAATGTGGTGGAACTCGACACCACACCTTACCTCCATCTTAAGATGAGGGAGCTAAGGTCTCTCTGTAATATAAAGAAAATAACCATTGGCTCCAGACCTACCAAAATTCAGCTCCAGGAGCTGTTGGCAGAGTTTGAAAAAGCCAACCCCTCTGAGGATGACTTCACAGAGGAAGAAATTAGTGACTTGGAGGGCAATTCCCCCCTTCCAGTCCTAAATAGGGAGACCAGGGCCTCTCAAGCCCTGTCTCCAAAAATGATAGTCAGAAATGTTGCTTCCCTCACAGGAGGGTCCAGCATTTCTGAAATCACTGAGGATGCTCTCAGTGAAGATGACCCCCTGTTAGCCAGGATGGTCAAAAGATTGGCTTTGGAAAAGCAGCTCCTAGCCATAGAAAGGGAAAGAAAAGAGATGGGCCTAGGTCCCATTGATGGTGGCAGCAACTTAAATAGGGTCAGAGATTCTCCTGACATCCTAAAAATCCCCAAAGGGATTGTAACAAAATATGAAGATGGTGATGACATCACCAAATGGTTCACAGCTTTTGAGAGGGCTTGTGTAACCAGAAAAGTAAACAGATCTCACTGGGGTGCTCTCCTTTGGGAAATGTTCACTGGAAAGTGTAGGGATAGACTCCTCACACTCTCTGGAAAAGATGCAGAATCTTATGACCTCATGAAGGGTACCCTGATTGAGGGCTTTGGATTCTCCACTGAGGAGTATAGAATTAGATTCAGGGGGGCTCAAAAATCCTCGAGCCAGACCTGGGTTGATTTTGTAGACTACTCAGTAAAAACACTAGATGGTTGGTTAACTGGAAATGAAGTATGTGACTATGTTGGGCTTTATAATTTGTTTATGAAAGAACACATTTTAAGTAACTGCTTCAATGAAAAGTTGCATCAGTATCTGGTAGACCTAGGTCCAATTTCTCCCCAAGAATTGGGAAAGAAGGCAGACCACTGGGTCAAGACTAGGGTAACCAAAACTTCCACTGGGGGTGACCAAAAGAAAGGGGTTACAAAAACTCCCCAGGAGAAGGTGGGTGACACTAGAAACAAAGAAAAAGAGTCCTCTGTAGGCCCCAAAAACCAGAACAGGTGGGTGGGCCCCAAGACACAACCCAAAACACAGGTGGGTACCAGGGTAAGAACTGGGATGCCACTAAGGCATGGTGCCACAACTGTAAACAGTCTGGGCACCACACCAAGGACACTTCTTGTCCCAAAAACAAACCCCAGAACAAAATTCCAGGGGTAACCAGTGTAGCCATGGGAGATGACTCCTCAGATGAGGAGGTCTTCATAGCCTTCAACTGGAAACAGGGCCCAACAGGTGAGTTGGAGATTCCAGAGGGAAGTAGACACTTCCACCACCTACTGGTGAATGGAATCCCAACCACTGCCCTGAGAGACACTTGTGCCAGTCACACTATTGTGCATGACAGGCTGGTGCTCTCAAACCAGTACATCCCAGGTGAGACTGCCAGGGTAAGAGTTAGCCTAGACAGGGTCACTAAGAGGCCTGTGGCTTTAGTACCCATAGAAGTGGGTGGCACTCTTAGCTGGAGAAGGGTAGTAGTCAGTACAGACCTCCCCCTTGATTGTCTCCTTGGAAATGACTACCCAGAGGTTAGTCAGAGCCCAAGAGAGGAACTGGTCCAGTGCCAGTCCTCTCCCAAGGATTCTGGAAGTCCTGCCTCTGCAGTAAATGCAAGCAGGCCCCAGAAGAAGAAGAAAAGAAAACAGAGTAGGAAGGGTGGACAACCTTTAGCCAAGGTTACAGCAAGCCAAGGAGATTCTGCTCCAGTAGGGGAGAACTCCAAAAATGGCCCTGATAAAGTCCAACCTGACCCACAAGAAGTCCTGGCTAGTCAGGCAACTGTTAAACCTGAGTGCGTGGCTCCTCAGCTAACAGAAGAAAGAGTGGAAGAAGGGTGTTTACCACAAGATGTGGTAACCCCCCACTCTAATACAGCAGACAGGCAACCTGAACCCAAAGAGGCCTGTAACTTAGCCCCTTCCCTTTTAGGTGAAGAGCTAAAGGTGTGGTTCTGGGCACTGAAAGCTGTCAGTGGCCTCTGCTGGGTGTTAGCCTTTATGGCTGCACTATCCTTAGCATGGTGGTCTGACCCCATGCCAAATAGCAAGTTAGGCCCCCTGACCCTATTGGTCATGGTGGGGTTACTCCAGCTCTGGGTAACCTCTCTGGGTAAGCTAGGGGTAACCCTGGCCAAGATAAGGTTAGCAGAGGTGGATACCTCTAAGACCAAAATAGAAAGAATGGGTGGAGACATTGAAGAGGCAGACAAGAGGCAATTCAGACTAGGCCCTATCACTGTGGAAGTAGGTCAGTTCCCCAAAGGGAATGACCTGAACAGAAGGATGTAAGGCAGAGTAGGCCCTGCAACTAACCAGCCTATTTCTCCTACTCTTCCTCGCCTGACAGACTAGGAAGACTCTCCCAGCTTGGGCTGAGTC
This sequence comes from Pleurodeles waltl, assembly GCF_031143425.1. Classification (NCBI taxonomy): domain Eukaryota; kingdom Metazoa; phylum Chordata; class Amphibia; order Caudata; family Salamandridae; genus Pleurodeles; species Pleurodeles waltl. Next base: position 1,323,623,365 of record NC_090444.1, read on the forward strand.
TCCTGGCCTGTGGGCTGGGGGGGGGCTTGTGTAAAGAAATGGCTCCCTGTTGCAGTTACCCCCCACTTTTTGCCTGATACTGATGCTGACTTGACTGAGAAGAGTGCTGGGACCCTGCTAACCAGGCCCCAGCACCAGTGTTCCTTCACCTAAAATGTACCATTGTATCCACAATTGGCACACCCTGGCATTCAGATAAGTCCCTTGTAACTGGTACTGCTAGTACCAAGGGCCCTGATGCCAAGGAAGGTCTCTAAGGGCTGCAGCATGTCTTATGCCACCCTAGAGACCCCTCACTCAGCACAGACACACTGCTTACAAGCCTGTGTGTGCTAGTGAGAACAAAATGAGTAAGTCGACATGGCACTCCCCTCAGGGTGCCATGCCAGCCTCTCACTGCCTATGCAGTATAGGTAAGACACCCCTCTAGCAGGCCTTACAGCCCTAAGGCAGGGTGCACTATACCATAGGTGAGGGTACCAGTGCATGAGCACTGTGCCCCTACAGTGTCTAAACAAAACCTTAGACATTGTAAGTGCAGGGTAGCCATAGGAGTATATGGTCTGGGAGTCTGTTTTACACGAACTCCACAGCACCATAATGGCTACACTGAAAACTGGGAAGTTTGGTATCAAACTTCTCAGCACAATAAATGCACACTGATGCCAGTGTACATTTTATTGCAAAACACACCCCAGAGGGCACCTTAGAGGTGCCCCCTGAAACTTAACCGACTGTCTGTGTAGGCTGACTAGTTCCAGCAGCCTGCCACACCAGAGACATGTTGCTGGCCCCATGGGGAGAGTGCCTTTGTCACTCTGAGGGCAGTAACAAAGCCTGCACTGGGTGGAGATGCTAACACCTCCCCCAGGCAGGAGCTGTGACACCTGGCGGTGAGCCTCAAAGGCTCACCCCTTTGTCACAGCCCAGCAGGGCACTCCAGCTTAGTGGAGTTGCCCGCCCCCTCCGGCCACGGCCCCCACTTTTGGCGGCAAGGCTGGAGGGAACAAAGAAAGCAGCAAGGAGGAGTCACTGGCCAGTCAGGACAGCCCCTAAGGTGTCCTGAGCTGAGGTGACTCTGACTTTTAGAAATCCTCCATCTTGCAGATGGAGGATTCCCCCAATAGGGTTAGGATTGTGACCCCCTCCCCTTGGGAGGAGGCACAAAGAGGGTGTACCCACCCTCAGGGCTAGTAGCCATTGGCTACTAACCCCCCAGACCTAAACACGCCCTTAAATTTAGTATTTAAGGGCTACCCTGAACCCTAGAAAATTAGATTCCTGCAACTACAAGAAGAAGGACTGCCTAGCTGAAAACCCCTGCAGAGGAAGACCAGAAGACGACAACTGCCTTGGCTCCAGAAACTCACCGGCCTGTCTCCTGCCTTCCAAAGATCCTGCTCCAGCGACGCCTTCCAAAGGGACCAGCGACCTCGACATCCTCTGAGGACTGCCCCTGCTTCGAAAAGACAAGAAACTCCCGAGGACAGCGGACCTGCTCCAAGAAAAGCTGCAACTTTGTTTCCAGCAGCTTTAAAGAACCCTGCAAGCTCCCCGCAAGAAGCGTGAGACTTGCAACACTGCACCCGGCGACCCCGACTCGGCTGGTGGAGATCCAACACCTCAGGAGGGACCCCAGGACTACTCTGATACTGTGAGTACCAAAACCTGTCCCCCCTGAGCCCCCACAGCGCCGCCTGCAGAGGGAATCCCGAGGCTTCCCCTGACCGCGACTCTTTGAATCCAAAGTCCCGACGCCTGGGAGAGACCCTGCACCCGCAGCCCCCAGGACCTGAAGGACCGGACTTTCACTGGAGAAGTGACCCCCAGGAGTCCCTCTCCCTTGCCCAAGTGGAGGTTTCCCCGAGGAACCCCCCCCTTGCCTGCCTGCAGCGCTGAAGAGATCCCGAGATCTCTCATAGACTAACATTGCGAACCCGACGCTTGTTTCTACACTGCACCCGGCCGCCCCCGCGCTGCTGAGGGTGAAATTTCTGTGTGGGCTTGTGTCCCCCCCGGTGCCCTGCAAAACCCCCCTGGTCTGCCCTCCGAAGACGCGGGTACTTACCTGCAAGCAGACCGGAACCGGGGCACCCCCTTCTCTCCATTCTAGCCTATGTGTTTTGGGCACCACTTTGAACTCTGCACCTGACCGGCCCTGAGCTGCTGGTGTGGTGTCTTTGGGGTTGCTCTGAACCCCCAACGGTGGGCTACCTTGGACCAAGAACTAAGCCCTGTAAGTGTCTTACTTACCTGGTTAAACTAACAAATACTTACCTCCCCTACTTGAAAAGTATACATGCAATTTTGATGATTTGAAGTTCCTAAAGTACTTACCTGCAATACCTTTCGAATGAGATATTACATGTAGAATTTGAACCTGTGGTTCTTAAAATAAACTAAGAAAAGATATTTTTCTATACAAAAACCTATTGGCTGGATTTGTCTCTGAGTGTGTGTACCTCATTTATTGTCTATGTGTATGTACAACAAATGCTTAACACTACTCCTTGGATAAGCCTACTGCTCGACCACACTACCACAAAATAGAGCATTAGTATTATCTATTTTTACCACTATTTTACCTCTAAGGGGAACCCTTGGACTCTGTGCATGCTATTCCTTACTTTGAAATAGCACATACAGAGCCAACTTCCTACAATGGTGTTCATGGTTGTCATTGTATCGGTGTCGTCCACGTGGGTCCAGGCGGTGAGGCGGCAGGTGTCTGTGGAGATGTCAGGGGTGGGGTCTGGCGGTGGAGTGGTGTTGAAGCTGTCGTGGATGGTTGTGATTTTCTGGTGGAAGAAGGTGGAGAGGTCGTCGCAGAGTTTCTGGGAGGGCGGGATGTCGTTGGAGTTGGCGTTGGGGTTTGAGAGTTCCTTTACGATGCCGAAGAGTTCTTTGGGATCATGCCCCATTGACCTGGTTGGCCTCCCATAAAGACACGAATTCCAGGGTGTTGCGATGGTTTCTGGAGCTCCAACCTTTTACCTTTCAGGTCCGCCACATTCCTGGTTCCCAGCAGGGCCCTGCTTTCGCGGTTCCCCGATTCTTCGGTCCTCTACCAATCCCGATCATGGGATGGGGAGTATAGACGGGTCTCCTCGACCACGCCTACCACCGCCTCGGGCTGGCGTCTTTCGCGCGCCACAGCCGAAGGACTCACGCGTTCCTATGGAAACATGGGAACGCCTACAGACGCGCGCGAGGAAGATTTCCGGGTTCCCTCACAAAAAGGGAAGACGGACTCGGGAAAAGGGTGGAAGGAGTTCTCTTGGAGGACGCCGCCGGGAGAGGAACAACAGGAGACGCCGCGAAAGGAACATGAGGAGGCAGACGACGCTCAGACAGACCAGGAGAGACGCGCAGAAGGGGCGAGCCAAGACCCGGAGACGAGCGCTTGCCGCCACGACCCTGGAGGGTCGTGGCTTAACAAGGTACGGTCCTTGTTACAAGGACAGGGAAAACATCGTTTACTATATAGAACGCAAGGAGGAGGAGGAGGAGGAACGGAGGGAAGGGCGGAAGGCGGGCATGTGTGAAAGGAGCCACAGAAGGGGGGAAGAACATAAGGAAAGCACTACTTGGGCCAGCACTACCGGGAGATTGCTTGTCACAAATGTTCCTACCCTGACACAACCCACTACCGGGCTATCTATAACCACCTCTAACCCCCCCTTTGCATGACTATATACCAAATACCCCAGAATACCGAAAACCACTTACCTTCTTTTTCCTGCTGTGTTTTATGTTTCCGGTTCTACCTGGGAGGTCCAAGAGCCTACGCCACCAAGAGACCTAAGAAAGAGACAGACCAGAGGCATTACACAGGAGAAGAAGTATAAACGAACGGTTCCATCCTCAACCTTCACGTAGTTCTATTCCTACATCAATTTTCATTCCACAATAAACCTCTTTTTGCACTCTATTTTCGTCCCAGAGTCCTCTGTACCGCCGATCCCCCACCACATGCCCCTTGTCTTTCACTACATTTTTTCCTTCCAAATGTCTTTGCAAAAAAGACATCTATTTGAGAAATGCCCTGTAATTCACATGCTAGTATGGGCACCCCGGAATTCAGAGATGTGCAAATAACCACTGCTCCTCAACACCTTATCTTGTGTCCATTTTGGAAATACAAAGGTTTTCTTGATAGCTATTTTTTACTCTTTATATTTCAGCAAATGAACTGCTGTATACCCAGTATGTAATGAAAACCCACTGCAGGGTGCAGCTCATTTATTGGCTCTGGGTACCTAGAGTTCTTGATGAACCTACAAATCCTATATATCCCCGCAACCAGAAGAGTCCAGCAGACGTAACGGTATATTGCTTTAAAAAATCTGACATTGCAGGAAAAAGTTACAGAGTAAAACGTAGAGAAAAATTGCAGTTTTTTTCACCTCAATTGAATTTCTTTTTTTTCAGTTGTTATTTTCTGTAGGAAACCCTTGTAGGATCTACACAAATTACCCCTTGCTGAATTCAGAATGTTGTCTACTTTTCAGAAATGTTTTGGTTTCTGGGATCCAGCATTGGTTTCACGCCCATTTCTGTCACTGACTGGAAGGAGGCTGAAAGCACAAAAAATCGTAAAAATGGGGTATGTCCCAGTAAAATGCCAAAATTCTGTTTAAAAATTGGGTTTTCTGATTCAAGTCTGCCTGTTCCTGAAAGCTGGGAAGCTGGTGATTTTAGCACTGCAAACCCTTTGTTCATGCCATTTTCAGGGGAAAAACCACAAGCCTTCTTCTGCAGCCCCTTTTTCCCATTTTAAAAAAAATAACTAACTTTTCACTGTATTTTGGCTAATTTCTTGGACTCCTTCAGGGGAACCCACAAAGTCTGGGTACCTCTAGAATCCCTGGGATGTTGGAAAAAAAGGACGCAAATTTGGCATGGGTAGCTTATGTGAACAAAAACTTATGAGGGCCTAGGCGCGAACTGCCCCAAATAGCCAAAAAAAGGCTCGGCACAGGAGGGGGAAAAGGCCTGGCAGCGAAGGGGATATTGCAATTTCTTTCGTGACACTTTATGATGGTGTGAAGCAAGAAAAGAAAGTAAGGACAAAGTGCACTTTTCACATTGCTCAGGGGTATCAGCTGCCAACAAAATATCATCAACATATTGTATGAGAGCCACACCTTCAGGCAAAACAAAAGAATCAAGTTGTCGTTTTAACGCTTGACTACAAATACTAGGACTCTCAGTATAGCCTTGAGGAACCCTGCAAAATCTATATGATCGTTTATTCAAAGTAAAACCAAACAAATATCGGCTGTCAGGATGAATAGGGATCGAAAAGAAAGCATTCTTCAAGTCTATCACAGGGAACGTAGTTGCTGTTGGGGGAACCAAAGTAAGAAGTGTTGTAATGTCAGATACCACAGGATATTGTGGTGCCACAATCTTATTGACTTCTCGTAAATCAATAATGAATCGGTAAATCCTAGTATCAGTATTCTTTTTCAGAATAGGAAGAATCGGACTGTTACAAACATTATAAGGAACTTCCTTAACAACTCCAACTGCAATAAGATCATGCACAATTCGTGTGAGTGCACCTGTGAAATTTTGTATTGAGGCAAATGTGGCAGTATAGCTCCCTCCTTGACACTAATATGTACTGGTGGAATAATCATTTGTCCCACATCAGTATCTGAAGTAGCCCACAAAGTACTAGGGAGTGAAGCTAATGCAATATCCTCTTTAACAAGACAAACTCTTTCCATCACAGGATGATTGTCATTCAAAATAACACGCACCCCTTCAGGAGAGCATCGTATTGTAGCCCTGAAATACTTGAGCATATCAAGACCCACAATATCATCTGGTGTATTTGGAGAAAGCAAAAATGGACATGGAGAAGTAAATTTATCAACATGGAATGCAAGTGTTTGTGACAATGGGCTAGGGGAAGGTGTTCCATCGAAACCTATCGATGTGATGGTTAAGCCAGACAGGGGAGCCCTTGGAATCAATTGTTTAGACAAGGCGCTACGAGTAGCTCCTGTATCAACCAGAAACTGATCAGTAGAACCCAAAACATGTGCTGTAACATACGGACCCCTCTGATCTACTGGAACTTCAACTGATTCCTTACCCCACATCCTAGGCCATCCTATGCATAAGGAGAATCTTGGAAATCAGGCTGCACATAGTTAGACATCTGGTATTGGTTCCGTCTATCAAAAGTGTTAAACCCATCCTGCCCTCGTACATTAGCATCAACCCTAGCATGATCATTCGTGCTTCTTCTAGGCCCTGAATATCCTGAGCGATTTCTCATTTGTCCCCGACCACGTGAACACTGCTGAACACGTAGTGCTGGACAATCGGCAGCCCAATGCCCAAATTTCTTACAATACGCACACTGATCAACAAACAAATACGAACAATTGTAAGAAGAACCATAAGATCCACGTCCACCTCTATCACTACCTCTAAAAGGCGGACCATGAGCTTGAGCCAACATAACCTTCGTCTTTAATTCTTTAATCTTTTTATCCTCGCTACCTTTTGCTTCTAATTCCTGATGTTCATAATACTGAGCCATAGTCAAAAGGGAAACCGGAGTAGAGGTAGTCCATGAACTTTCACTAGCTTTTAGACGACTAGCTATTCCTGGTAACAGATTTGCGACATATTTATCGACAAACAAATGTCTGCCCGTATCATCTGACAATAACTGGCCGCTAAAATCATGAAATGCTTCTTCAAAGCGTGTAAAGAAATCAGAGACCGATTCATCTGCCTTTTGCTTACAAGATGCTAAAATAGTCCAATCTATCTTTTTACGGGGAATAATCGTTTTTAACTTAACTAATATGGCTGCGGGAAGATCTAGAATCAACTGATATGGCTTTTTCGCAGGTTCCCTATCCCCGTCCATCTGAAAAATAAATCATTGTCAGCCAAAGTCATAGCACAAGAACTAATTGCTCCCTCAACTTCCCCATAAAAGGCAGCTGGATTTTTCCCCGGGTCAGGTAATGCTGTTTTAAGTGCCAATACATCTGCCCTATTCCAAGGAGTATACACCCAATTATAAATAAAATAACCCTTAGCATCAACAGAAGTATTATCATCACTTGTACCCAATCCTTTAGGAGGAACATACAAAGGCGCTGCCTCCTGCATTGGTTTCGGCGAACTATCATAGTCTTATCTGTTCCGAAGATGGAAGCTTGCACCCGCTGGTCTGAGATGTCCGTGCAACTACGTCCACGTCCCTTTTCTCCTCTTGCAAACGGACTGCCACAACACATAATTTCATCAAACGCCTGATTGCATCAGCCACCTGGGAGAAAACAAAAAGACCATCACGCATTTGCTTATGATCAGCTGCTACATCATCGGGCTCTAACTCATCAGAATATTTCCTAAATAGTTCAATAACTTCTGAGCCAAATGCCTCAGTAAAATATAGCTGCTCCTTTTCCGTCCACCCTTTCATGTTGTCTAAAAGTCCAGAAGCAGAGACAACGCTACAAAATGTTTTAAGAGCAATAGATCTAAGCTCAGACGCACGGTCAGCAGGCAACATAGAGCGACTGTCTCGTATCTTCTGTTGCTCCGAACCGGAGACCTCAGCTAACTCATGAGGGGCAGAAGGAACGACATACAGAGGTGGAGGGTGATCTAGTAACAAAAAATCATTGTGTGGTTTATTAAGGATAGGATAGAGAGGTTGCCTAACAGTGTATTGGCCAGTTACCTGTAAATTACGTTCTTTCTCTTCTAGCTCCTTTAAGTCATTTCTTTCTTTCTTTTCCATTTCCAATGCTTTCACATATACATTCTTCTGCTGCTCTTTCTCAAGCAAGGCTTGCTCACGCTTCACTCGTCCACACACTTCTTTCTCCCACATTCGTACACAGTCAAACATATCTTGCCTAGACCTTCGCTTACACATACATTGTTCCACATACTCTTTCGCAAATCAACTGACCCATGCATAGGCCAACGTAACTCAGGATCTGCACGAGTGTATTTATTCCATAATGTGCTGTACATTATAGAAGAAAGACCATGTTTAACATACATATCTCTATTGGGCGTCCCCTCTGGGGGTGCCGGTTGCGATTCTTCCAGTCTCAAATTGGTACCATTACAAAAGCAACACATCCTACGAAGTGCGCTAAAAACAGGCATGCCAAAAATAGTGCAGAATATGCAATATTATAATCAAAGTAGCACTTAAGGTGCTGTTCAAATCAAAATTAAATTGGAGAAAATTCTCCTCATTACCTGCCTATATAAATTGCAATTTATATATCAATTCAAAGGACACAAATTGACTAGTCACCCAAAACACGAGAGCCACAGTAAGTGGTGCTAAACTTCATTACCAAACAAAGGCATCAAAACCCACAGCAAGTGCCGTAAAACGGCTCTTACCAATCACAGGGCGTCCAAGTTTCAACTGCCAAGTTCTAAAATCGACCAAATGGTCACTGCATGACGAATGAACAAAAAGGATCTCAGTCGAGGACCGGCGCCACCTGGATGGTCAAATCAGAAAGAAGGGAAAAACGCTGTGGTTGCCAAGACTCGGGTCTCCTCAGGCATTGATCGTCCGCAGCGAGATCTCAGTCCTTTGTTGCGACCAATCCGTCGGGCGTCCGAGTCGCCGATGAGTCCCTGTTTGGGCGCCAATTTGTCGAAGTAAGCCTCAGCAAGGCCTACTAGTGCAAGGGGTTCGCCCTTCTCTGCACAAAGTCCTCAGACCATATAGGAAGAAGTTGGCACAGAAACTGAAATAAAAGACAAAGGGGGTCATTACAACCCTGGCGGACGGTGTTAAAGATGCGGTAATACCGCAAACAGGCTGGCGGAGAAAAAAAGGGAATTATGACCGTGGCGGAAACCGCCAACATAGACAGCCACTTTAACACTCCGACCGCCACAGCGGTACAGACAAGCAGTGCGGCGGTCACCGCCAACAGACAGGCGGGAGACACTGTACCGCCCACACTATTATAACAGGCCAATCCGCCACCTTTTCCGGGGCGGATTCACTGTGGATAAAAACACGGTGGAAACAGCTTTTGCAATGGGAAAACGGTCACCTTAACACACGCCACGAGGAAGGAGGGCACCATGGAGCCTGAACTCCAAATACTCCCTTCGCTTGTCTACCTGCTCTTCTACGAACATCAGCAACGGCGGCGCCGAAGACAACGGTGAGTACTGCACCTACGACATGGGGGGGGAGGCAAAAGTCAGGGGGACACAAACGCAACACCCCCACCCCGAACCTCACCCACTACAACACACACATTAATGCATATCCAAACATCAAAGTAACAACCCACAACCCCCCCGGAAAAATGCAAAGACAAAAGGGAATCATTATAACTATTGTAATGAATAAAAATACAGTAAGCTCATATATACAGAAGTATATACACATTCCAAATATATACATCACGATTACTAGTGAAGGTATGCACAATTCAATGTCCGTGGACCACTGGGCCCAAAATGCATGGGCGAGGCCCACACTAGATACCTGTCCACAAACGGAAAGACCACTGCAGGGGCATCAGATAGTAATACAACAGGCACCTCAGGGGGAAGGGAAGCGGGGGCACCTCAGCCGGATGAGTGCAAAGCCAGATCCACGACGGGGCTCCATACCCATTGATGTATCCTGGGGAGTGCAAAGCCACAGTCTCTCAAGTCTCTACAGTGGGTGTTTTGCCCACTGCTGTATCCTGGGGAGTGCAAAGCCACAGTCTCTCAAGTCTCTACAGTGGGTGGGTTGCCCACTGTTACATCCTGGGAGTGCAAAGCCACAGTCTCTCAAGTCTCTACAGTGGGTGGGTTGCCCACTGTTACATCCTGGGAGTGCAAAGCCACAGTCTCTCAAGTCTCTACAGTGGGTGGTTTGCCCACTGCTGTATCCTGGGGAGTGCAAAGCCACAGTCTCTCAAGTCTTTACAGTGGGTGGGTTGCCCACTGTTACATCCTGGGAAGTGCAAAGCCACAGTCTCACAAGTCTCTACAGTGGGTGGGTTGCCCACTGTTACATCCTGGGGAGTGCAAAGCCACAGTCTCTCAAGTCTCTACGGTGGGTGGTTTTCCCACTGTACCATCCTGGGGAGTGCAAAGCCACAGTCTCTCAAGTCTCTACAGTGGGTGGTTTGCCCACAGCTGTATCCTGGGGAGTGCAAAGCCACAGTCTCTCAAGTCTCTACAGTGGGTGGGTTGCCCACTGTTACATCCTGGGGAGTGCAAAGCCACAGTCTCACAAGTCTCTACAGTGGGTGGGTTGCCCACTCTTACATCCTGGAGAATGCAAAGCCACAGTCTCTCAAGTCTCTACAGTGGGTGGTTTGCCAACTGTACCATCCTGGGGAGTGCAAAGCCACAGTCTCTCAAGTCTCTACAGTGGGTGGTTTGCCCACTGCTGTATCCTGGGGAGTGCAAAGCCACAGTTTCTCAAGTCTCTACAGTGGGTGGGTTGCCCACTGTTACATCCTGGGGAGTACAAAGCCACAGTCTCTCAAGTCTCTACAGTGGGTGGTTTGCCCACTGTACCATCCTGGGGAGTGCTAACCCACAGTCTCTCAAGTGGATGCAGTTCTCCACTGGTTCTGGAGAGGGACTGGTGCCCAGAGTGCTTCATCCTGTGAAGGATTCAGGTAGTGGATGCAGTTCTCCACTGGTTCTGGAGGGGGACTGGTGCCCAGAGTGCATCACGCTCCTCGTGACGGTCCCAGTTCCGTCAATGTCCCAGCCGCACATGGGCTAACGATGCTTGCCATGGCAGTGCTTGCCTTGTTCAGCGGTGCTTGACTTAGCCGTTTCTGACCTGTTCAGCGGTGCTTGACTTAGCCGTTTCTGACCTGTTCAGCGGTGCTTGCCATGGCGGTCTTTGTCCTATTCAGCGGTGCTTGAGTTGGCAGTCTCTGCCCTGTTCAGCGGTGCTTGCCTTGTTCAGCGGTGCTTGCCATGGCGGTCTTTGCCCTTTTCAGCGGTGCTTGACTTTGCTGTCTGTGACCTGTTCAGCGGTGCTTGCCCTGTTCAGCGGAGCCTGCCATTGCGGTCTTTGCCCTGTTCAGCGGTGCTTGAGTTGGCAGTCTCTGCCCTGTTCAGCGGTGTTTGCCTTGTTCAGCGGTGCTTGCCATGGCGGTCTTTGCCCTGTTCAGCGGTGCTTGAGTTGGCAGTCTCTGCCCTGTTCAGCGGTGCTTGCCATGGCGGTCTTTGCCCTGTTCAGCAGTGCTTGCCTTGTTCAGCGGTGCTTGCCATGGCGGTCTTTGCCCTGTTCAGCAGTGCTTGACTTTGCTGTCTGTGACCTGTTCAGCGGTGCTTGCCCTGTTCAGCGGTGCCTGCCATGGCGGTCTTTGCCCTGTTCAGCGGTGCTTGAGTTGGCAGTCTCTACCCTGTTCAGCGGTGCTTGCCTTGTTCAGCGGTGCTTGCCATGGCGGTCTTTGCCCTGTTCAGCAGTGCTTGACTTTGCTCTCTGTGACCTGTGCAACGGTGTGTGACATGACGGTCCCTCAGTATCCAGCGGGGCTGTGGGTGCCGGGGCCCTCCAGGGCACTGGCGCTGGTCTCCGGACCAGTGACGATAGTGCAGCCCTCCAAGGCACTGACTCTGGCGCTGGTCTCCGGACCAGTGATGACGGTGCTGCCCTCCAGGGCACTGACTCTGGCGGTGGTCTCCGGACCAGTGACGACGGTGCTGCCCCCAGGGCACTGACTCTGGCGGTGGTCTCCGGACCAGTGACGACAGTGCTGCCCTCCAGGGCACTAACTCTGGCGGTGGTCTCCGGACCAGTGACGATGGGGCTGGCGGTGGCGTCCTGGCCAGTGGGGAGGATGGCGGCCTTCTCCGCCGTGCTGTTCCTCCCAGACTTTGGAGACTTCTTCTGCCCCTTCACCACCTTGGGAGGGGTCACAGCTGACTCGACACTCCCCCCGGGACCCTTGTGGGCGGCTTTTCTGGCAGGAGTCTTCACCCTCTCCCATCGGGCACTGGCCAACTTCTGGTGCTTTACAGGGGGTGGACTGGCAGTGCTTTGGCTCCGTGTCACACTGGCTGCCCTGGTGGCCGGTGCACTCCACATACCTCTAACACGCACCACTGGTACCGGACTTTTTTTGGCTGAGGTGCTAGTACGGGACCTATGAATTGGAGGGGTGGGGGTGGTGGGACAGAGGTCAAGGTTGCTCAGGAAAAGTTTCTGACGAACACTGGGATGGGTAGCTGGAGGGGGTCTGGGAGTGAAGGAAGAGGAGGTGTAACTTTAGATGATTTGGGTGCAGGTGCAGGTTCTGGAGGCTGTCGTGAGGTGGATTGATGTTGGGTGTGTGGGTGTCCGCGTTTGTGTACTTTGGTAGGGGGCGTCACAGACACACTGGGAGAGGACACAGGGGACGTGTAAATGGTAGTGGGGGTGGTGAGTGCAGATGAGCGGGGTGTGGTGCTGGGTGTTCTGGTGCGAGTCCTAGTGGCTGTAGTGGTAGTGCATGCAGGTGAGAGTGTAGACGATACTGGGAGGGAGACGACGAGGAGGGGGACACAGTGGAGGCAGTGGATGTTGCTGTGTCTGTATGTGGGTGATGCTTGTGTGAGTGCCTGTGGGATGTGTGGTGCCTATGTTTGCCTGAGCTGCCCTTGTGTGTTGAGGTGTGTGCAGGCTGGTCTGATGGTGTGCTTGGGATAGGCTGGGGTACAGGGGATTGGGTCTGGGTGGAGGAAGTTGGAGGGGGGAGGCTAGACACAGGGACAATGGCTGCCATCAGTGCTGAGGCCAGAGATTGCAGGGTTCGATGATGGGCAGCCTGACCAGAATGAATGCCCTCCAGGAATGCATTTGTTTGTTGCAACTCCCTTTCTACACCCTGGATGGCATTCACAATGGTAGACTGCCCAACAGTGAGTGAACTGAGGAGGTGAATGGCCTCCTCACTGAGGGCAGCAGGGGTGACAGGGGGTAGGGGCTGTGGTGCCTGGGGCGAAGGTGATGCCCACCCTCCTGGGTGAGCGGGCACGGGGCGAAGGCTGAGGGGCAGCTGGGAGGGCGGTGCTGGTAGTGGGCTGGCGGCTGTACATGTAGAAGTGGGGGGCACAGATGGTGCCGCCACCACAAGGGAGCTCCCATCGGAGGACGAGTCCGTGTCGCTGGTTGCTGATCAGGTCACCGACGTGAAGCTCCCCTCGCCTTCCGTCCCACTGGTGTATTCTGTGTCCGTGGTGTGGTCCTCCATGGCCATGTGGGACGCAGACCCCTCGTGCTCTGGTGCCACTGTACCTCCGCCTGATGATGCACAACAGAACAGTGAGACCACAAAAAAGGGGTGGGGAAACAGAAGAAAAACAGGTTGAGTGCATGGCTTACCGCTACCGTTGGCGGACAATACAGACACAGCAGCCCACTGCACTACGCCGTACTCTTGGCCTCTACAGATGCAATTCCTGGGATATGGCCTACATGGCTATGAGCGTCATCTACCCATATAGATGACACAGGGGCATGTATACCTGTACTTGGCACTCTACAGAGGTGGGGTGGAGTGGCACTTGACCTGGATTCCGGAGGGGCTTAGCCTACGGAACTCGCCCTGGCCTAGGGAAACCCACAGCCCTCCTCCCCCACCCAGACACCTCCACTGCGTGCAAAGTCATGAGAATGTGAGTGTCCTAACCCCCTTATGTCTGCTGTGATGCCCTCATGCGCCCATCCAACTCAGGGTAGGCCACCGCCAGGATCCGGAACATCAGGGGGGTCATGGTGCGACAGGCACCCCTCCCACATTGGGAGGCCATCCCCAGCTGAGCCTCCGCCGTCTTCTTGCTCCAGCGGCGGATGTCCTCCCATCTTTTACGGCAGTGGGTGCTCCGTCTCTGGTGGACCCCCAGGGTCCGGACGTCCTTGGCGATGGCACACCAAATATCCTTCTTCTGGTGGGCGCTGACCTACATGACATGTACAGGGAAAGAAGAGAAGTCATTAGCAACAGCACTGTCGAAGTGAGTGGCCCACATCCCTGCCCTTGCCATGTGGCACATGCAATCACACTTCTACATGCTCGCAGGACTCTGCCCCCTTCCTACTGACAACCAGCCCTCTCCACCCAGGCATAGCCCATACAACGTGCTCCCTGTGTACTTACCTGTTGGTCTGGAGGACCGTAGAGTAGCGTGTACTGGGGGAGGACCCCGTCCACAAGCTTCTCCAACTCCTGTGCAGTGAAGGCAGGGGCCCTTTCCCCAGACGCACAAGCCATTGTCTCTTCCAGACCGAGGTCACAGCAGCACTTGCAGTGTAGGTCCTCTCCTGTCGAGGATCAGGTATCGAGTGATTGAACAGATAGAAAATGGCGGTCACATCCGCGGCGGTGACGTCCGTGGCGGTGCGTATCATCACCGCCGGCGCACTTAGTCATTGGCTCCTGGGACCCATAGGGTCCAATGTTAACCAATGCAGCATTGCGCCGCGGTCTTTGACCGCCTTCCGCGACGGTGTACAACGCCAGCGCAGTTACCTCACATCCCATTGTCCCACTTTAGATGTCAGGCAGCCGCCATTTCAGGGGCCCACATGGCTTCATTTACAACTGCGTCACACATACCTAGGCCTACACTCAACACATACAAGAAGGATATTGTATTTAGTGTTGTGTCCTGTGTAGCTGTGGGTACATACCTCAGGATTTGTTGACTCTGTGGTTGCAGTTGTCCTTCCTAGGCACCGTCAGCTGGGACATGTGAGGAGATGGCGGAATCCTCCGGTGTACCGACCGCTGGTGGACCTGTAAACAATTTGAGGAGCGACATTTAATCATCACCTACAGGTTTGACCGTGCCACAATCCAGGAACTGTGTACCCAGTTGGAGCCAGACCTGATGTCACCAATCCGCCATTCCACAGGAATCCCCCCTCAAGTGCAGGTGCTGTCAGTGCTCCATTTCCTAGCAAGTGGGTCATTTCAGACAACAGTGGCCATGGCATCAAGGATGTCCCAGCCTATGTTTTCCTACGTGTTGTCCAGAGTGTTGTCTGCCCTGCTGAAACACGTGAGGAGCTACATCGTTTTCCCTCAGGTGGAGGATTTGGCTACAGTTAAAGGTGACTTCTATGCCCTGGGACATATCCCTAACATCATAGGTGCCATTGATGGGACCCATGTGGCTCTGGTCCCCCCCCCACAGGAGTGAACAGGTGTACAGGAACCGGAAGAGTTATCATTCGATGAATGTACAGATGGTAGGTTTGGCAGACCAGTACATCTCCCAGGTAAATGCTATGTTCCCTGGCTCAGTGCATGACGCCTACATCCTGCAGGATAGCAGCATCCCGTATGTGATGGGTCAACTCCAGAGGCACTGTGTGTGGCTATTAGGGGACTCTGGTTACCCCAACCTGTCAAGGCTATTGACCCCAGTGAGGAATCCCAGGACCAGGGCAGAGGAACGCTACAATGAGGCCCATGGGTGGACTAGGAGGGTGATCGAATGCACCTTCAGCCTCCTGAAGGCCAGGTTCAGGTGCCTCCATATGACAGGTGGTTCCCTATTCTACTCACCAAGGAAGGTGTGCCAGATCATCATCGCCTGCTCGATGCTTCACAATCTTGCTTTGCGACGCCAGGTGCCTTTTCTGCAGGAGGATGGTCCAGATGACGGTGTTGTGGCAGCTGTGGAGACTGTGGACAGTGATGAGGAGGAAGCAGAGGAAGAAGAAATTGATAACAGGGACTCTGTCATACAGCAATATTTCCAGTGACACACAGGTGAGAACAATTATTTTACTAATACATTCACTTTCACACTCTACCTCTATCCTGTCTGTCAATTTGAAGTAGTATCTGCTAACTGAGTGATACATATCCATTACGGTTTCACAGGTGTGGTTACCAACGTGTGTCATCTGCTTGCATCCTTCATGGACTTGTGATGTGTGACATAGGTATGTTGACATTACTATTGAGAACGGATTTTGTCACTGTCATAGCTAATACACATTTTCAAAATCACAGACTGACTCCAGATTGTTTTGTGGTTCAAGGGTGTTTATTGAAGTGCTAATTATTGGAGGGGGTGGCAAAATAGTGATGGGTGATGGTGGAGGAATGTCCATGGCAGAGTCCAGTCTATAAGTCTCACAGGTGCATTGCCCATATGGGCATAGGAAGTGGAGCTGGGGCAGTTCCAATCTGGACAGGGTAACAAAGTGGGACAGTGGGATGACAATCAGGGTGGTCTCATTTCTTGGCGGGGGTCTTGGCATCGTGCTCTGTCTTGTTCCTGGATCTCAGGGACTGTTTGAGGGGTGGTTCTCCCTCTGCAGGGGGTGGAGTGCTGGTGTGGTGGTCCTGTGGCAGGGCGTCCTGTCCACTAGAGCCGACAGAGGTGGTGAGCAGTTCATCATCCATGCTAGTGTCAGGGGCCCCTTGGAGTGCCACGGTGTCCCTCATGGTCTTTTGTATGTCCTTCAGCACCCCTACGATGGTGGCCAGGGCGGTGCTGATGGTTCTGAGCTCCTCCATGAACCCCAAATACTGTTCGTCCTGCATGCGCTGGGTCTCCTGAAACTTGGCCAGGATCGTAGCAATCGTCTCCTGGGAGTGGTGGTATGCTCCATGATAGAGGAGAGGGCCTCGTGGAGAGTGGGTTCCCTTGGCCTGTCCGCCCCCTGTCGCACGGCAGCCCTCCCAGTTCCCCTGTGTTCCTGTGCCTCCGTCCCCTGGACCGTGTGCCCACACTGCCCCCAGGTCCCTGTTGTTGTTGGGGTGGTGGGTTATGCTGGGTTCCCTGTAGTGGTGGACACACAGCTGACTGACGTGTCCTGGGTACCGAGGTATGGGCCCGCTGGGTGGGTGCTGTGCTGGTGTTACCAGAGGGTGGAAGGTCAGTGTTGGGCTGTGCCTGTGCGAGGGGAACCAACTGTCCCGAGGCCCACGATGGTCCGGGCTGGTCATCTGGATCCAGTTGGACAGAGCTGCTGTCATCACTGTGGGCCTCTTCTGGGGGTGGAGTGGACATGTCTGGACCCTCCTGTGTGGTGACGTTACATAGTGGTCCTGCAGGGGTATAAAAGCATGATTATTGCATGTGTGTGTGTCATGGTGTGCAATGGGTGGGTGTGCGTGTACCCCAGTGCAAGCATTCCTGTGTGGGGGCTTGTGTGATGATGGTTGGGGGGTGTTATGGGTATGTGCAGTGGGCATGCTTTAGTGATGGGTGTCCATGCTTAGTTGTGTCATGCAGGGCTTGGTGTTGGGATGGGTGGTTTGTGTTATAAGTACATTAGTGAGGAGTTGGAGTGATAGGGGAGGGGGTGAGGGTGGGGGGGTGTGATAGCATGCAGGTAGGGTGGGAGATATGATAGTTAAGATTAGACTTACCAGTGTCCATTCCTCCACCGACTCCTCCAAGGCCCTCAGGATGCATAATGGTCAAGACCTGCTCCTCCCATGTTGTTAGTTGTGGGGGAGGAGGTGGGGGTCCGCCGCCAGTCTGCTGAATCGCGATGTTGTGCCTGGAGACCACTGAACGCACTTTCCCCAGTAGGTTGTTCCACCTCTTCCTGATGTCCTCCCGATTTCTTGGGTGCTGTCCCACAGCGTTTACCCTGTCGACCATTCTTCGCCATAGCTCCATCTTCCTGGCTATGGAGGTGTGCTGCACCTGTGATCCAAATAGCTGTGGCTCTACCCGTACAATTTCCTCCCCCAAGACCCTGAGATCCTCCTCGGAAAACCTGGGGTGTCTTTGGCGTGCCATGGGGTGGTGTAGGTGATGTGTGGGGTGGTGTATGTGGTGATGAGTGTGGTGATCTGTTGTGGTGTGTGGAATTTTGTGTGTGGATGTTGTGCGGGTGATGGTGTTTTGTGCCTCTGTGTGGTGGGGTTCTCTATTGCTGTGCTCTCTCTCTGTCGCCTTCGTCTCTGATTTTTGGTCATAGGGGTTTGTGGGTGATGTGGGTGTGTGTTTTATATTGTGTTGGGTGTGTGGGAGTGTTGTTTGTATGTGTATCAAGTGTGTGTATTTTGAATTGTCCAATGGGGTGGTGTTTTGGAGATGTGTGTGTATTTTGAGCGCAGCGGTGTGTACCGGCAATGGAATACCGTGGTTGAAAGACCGCCGCATGGATTCATGGGTCGTAATAGCATGGGCGTGTTTCTGTTGGCGTGACGGTGTCGGTTTTGTTATCGCCAGTTTATCACTGACCTTTGGTGTGGCGGACTTGTGTGGGTGTCTGAATTTCGGCGGATTCCAAGATGTGGGTCATAATAGCTGTGGCGGATTTCCGCGGCGGTATATTGGCGGTCTTCTGCACGGCGGTAAGCGGCTTTTACCGCCAATGTTGTAATGACCCCCAAAGTTTATTAAACCTCATGAGGTGGTACTACAGTTCAAACAGCACCCTTCGGTAATGTTTGAAGTAGCACACTGAACTAAGAGAGCATGGTCCTTTTATACCCACGCAGGGGCTAAAAGAAGGTGGTACAATTATAGAAGCAAGACTTACATAC
The DNA here is from genome assembly GCF_031143425.1 of Pleurodeles waltl. Lineage (NCBI taxonomy): Eukaryota > Metazoa > Chordata > Amphibia > Caudata > Salamandridae > Pleurodeles > Pleurodeles waltl. The sequence continues at coordinate 1,323,641,859 of NC_090444.1, forward strand.
ATATAAGGTCATATGGAAATGCACAGTCGACAGGTAGGAGGGGCTAACAGTTTTCAAGGACTAGTTGACACATTAATGTCTGTTACTGATTACTAACAGCTGCAGATCTTACTGGGCATGTGTGAAAGTGGGAGATGCTAAATATAACTTGTCACTAGACAGATTTTCAAGAGTAGTTAACAGAAAGGTAGGACAGAGCACATGGCGAGCACATGGCAGCATGTGGCAGAGAAAATGGCTGCCATGAATACAAAATGGATTCCGCGAAATGTTCACAATAGTTGCTAAATACAAGATGTCTTCTGCCAATGCTTAATCTAATCGCTATTAAATTACAACAAAGTCACATGACTCCCTCTTAGACATTTCCTTTTATTGGAGCTATTCAGGACTCAGTGCAGTTTTAGGCCGATCCTCCTGAATGACAGATCAAGGATATTTAAGCTATGATTCTGATGTTTCAGCCTCTATCCTGGATTTTAGTGAGACTCTCTATGAGTCATGCTGAAATTTTGAATCTCGAGCAGAGCTCATGCTTCCTATACGCCTTTCTGCAGATACAACTCCTGCCCAGGGTTTTCAAGAATATCAGGCACGATAGCGCCCAATTCATTCTTCAGCTCCAGATTGGGCACAGCGAGTTTGGTATCCCGAACTCCCTAGCATCAGTCCTCTGAACAGGTTGACTATTGAAGAGGATCTTCTGTCCAGCAGCAGGACAAGTTGTTGCACCTGAACCTCTGCATGCTATCCCTTCATGCTTGGAAATTGTGTGGTGACAGCGGACAGCTTACAACCTTTCTCCTGAAGTTTGCGATGTTATTTTGACAGCCAGGCATCTCTCCACCAAAATAGTGTACGCCTGCTGTTGGGACAAATATGTGACATGGTGTGCATCCAAGAACACGGAACCGTCTTTCTACATCATTATCCCAGGTTTCACTGTTCTTTCTTTCTCTGACCCAGCAGGGCTCTGATTTGGGCACTTTTAAAGGTTACTTGTGGCCATTTTTGCTTTTTTGCGGTTGCTGGGCCAACCTTCTTTGTTCAAGTCACCTGTTGTGACTTGTTTCCTAGATACACTCCAACATCATTTCCACCACGACCATTCATTATGCCCCAAAAGGACCTCAATCTGGTCTTGACATTTCTAATGTTTGTGCCAGTTGGGTCTGCACACAACTGTCCACTCCTCTTGCATGACATCAAAACAGCTTTTCTAGAGGCTATTACATCAGCCAAGAAGGTCTGTGAACTCCAACCACTTTCTGTGCACCCTTCCTACACAACATTCTATCCAGATAAACTGCTTATGAGGCACTGTACATCCTTTCTCCCGAAAGCAGTGACACCTTTTCATGTGGGTCAACATATTATCTTACCTACCTTCTTTGCCCCACCTTACCTTTCAAAAGAAGAAAAGAGACTCCACCGACTGAACCCTAAAAAGAAGAAGGTGGTAACATATTGTCAACTCCATAGAAACGCGTTGAGGTACTTTGTGTGCAGAATCTGCATTAGCATTGTGATATCACAGATGAGAATCTTGATAAATCAGGAATCCTGATCACTGATTACAGCAGATTAGCATCAGCTTAATAGACATAGCCGTGTTGTCTTATCTGTTTTCCTTCTCTATTATTATTATTCTCCTTTTCATATTGTTTGGGTTTTGATTTTGTGACATATTGGGGGTATTTATAAGATATTGCTTGAATCTCTGTGATGCAATTTTTAATTCTTTATGTGAAAAGAAATGTAGATAACAATTGTTGATACACATTAAGGTGGTCATTATGACCCTGGCGGTCAGGTGACCGCCACGTTAGTGATGGCGGTAGTACCGTCGCCAGGCCGGTTGTAATGACTGCCAAATTATGACCATGGTGGTGATTCCTCCCATAGACAGCCAATGTACCACCCCAACCGCCAGTGCAGTACGACCACTGAACACGGCGGTAGCAATCTCCAGGCAGGCGGAAGACAAGGATATGCCCACCATATTATGACATACCACCAGGATTTCTGGGGCGTTAGTAACGCCACCAAAAGCCTGGCAGAAACACATCATATAAAAGGAGACACAGAGGAGTCCGCGGCTGCCACGGAACTAGAACTGCAAGTCTTCCTGATGCTGTACTATGCCATGGCCGTCCTGGAGCAGCAACGATGACGAAGACAACGGCGGTGAGTACAGCTCCCTAGCACTCAAGGGAGGGAGGGGAGAGTGATACACACACACAACACACACAGAACCATCTGCAGAGTTAATCCAGAGTCACAGAACCCAGGAGCAATGAAAGCTAGGACACATACCTCTGGTCCAACCACTGTAATCTTGTTAGATAACGAGCATAAAGCTTAAACATGATGAAGGACATATGTACAAGCAGGCCCATTGGCCAGTCCAAAGTCCACAGAGCAAAGTCCAAGGCTCAAATTGACTCCTGACAACAACAGGACTGCACTGGCCAGGGGCATCATGTCTGAAATGGGCAGGCACCTAAGGGGGGCTTCTTTTTGGAAGCGGGGGTCCTTGGGCTTGGAGGGGGCAGGTCTTTAACTTTTCATTTAGGGGGCAGAGGAGTGGGCTTGGGGCAGGGGGCTGGAGTGCCTCTCTTGGGCCCCTTAGTAGCAGATGAAGTCTTCGGGGGAGGTACAGGGCTCGATTGGGGCTGGAGGTACTGGGCTGGTGGTGAAGGTGGGACTTTCCTCTTATGGGCAGGACGAGGGGAGAAGAGGTCAAGGCGGGAAAGGAAAATCTATTTAGGAACAATGGGGTGGGTTGTGGGAGGAGGTATGGGAGTGGAGGTAGAAGGAGTGGTTGTAGGAAGATGAGGTGTGCTGGACTTGGGTGCAGGTGCATGGACAGTGCGTGTGTGAGGTGGATGGCTGTTGGGAGTCTGAGTGGGAGCATTTGTGTGTCTTTGGGGGGGCAAACAGGGTGGGGGAGGTCAAACAGGATGTGGGGATAGATGTTGTGGTGGTGTCTACAAGTGAGGTGGGTGTGCTGCATGAGGTAGTGATGGTGGTGACTGTGCATATGGTGTGTGGGGTGCATGTATGTGGGTCTGCTGTTGTGGTGACAGTGTGCAAGGATGTGCAGGTGGCAGGTTCTGGGACTGTTGATACAGTGCCTGCAGATATGAGTGCTGATGTGTCTGTGAGGGAGAAGGGGGAGGCAGTGGAGGCAGTGGATGATGGTGTGTGTGCTTGTGGACTGACGTGTGCTGCCCACGTGTGTCTGTGCGAGTCTTGTCTGTTGTTTTGGGTGCATGCTTGTCAGAATGTGTGCGTAGGATTGGCTTGGGGAGAGGAGACAGGGACTAGGAAGTGGTAGTTGGTGGGGGGATGGAAGACACTGGCTGCCGTCAAGAGAGGAGGCCAGAGCCTGAAACGATCTCTGTAGGGTAGCCAAGCTACCGTGAATGACCTCCAGGAAGGCATTGCATTGCTGCATCTGGGATGCCAGCCCCTGGATGGCATTCACTATAGTTGACTGCCCTACAGAGATGGATCTGAGGAGGTCAATAGCGTCCTCACTGAGGGCAGCAGGGCTGACTGGGGCAGGGCCTGAGGTGCCTGGGGCAACAAAGGGGGGCTACAGGGAGGGCGGTGCTGGTAGGGGGGTGGCGGTAGAACCTGTAGTTGGGGTGGTCCCAGAGGGATCCGCCGCCACCAGGGACCTCCCATTGGAGGAGGAATCAGAGCCAGTTGTATCAGCTCCTGTCCCTTCCGTGGTGCTCCCCTCGCCCTCTGTCCCACTGGTCTCTTCTGCATCGGTGGACTCTGCCTCCTGGGTCCCCTGGGCTGCAGCTCCCTCACTCGCTGGTGACCCTGCTCCTTCGGCAGATGATGTTAATGCACACATGGACAGGATGACAAAAAAGAGGGGGGAGGAGAAAGGGAACACAGGGTTAATCACAGCACCAACAGCACAGATGGCATACACAACACTATCACACACGGGGACTAAGAATGGGTAGATTGGACCACACTGGCATACCATTGTCTAGGTACCACAGCAGGTAGGAGCCAAACACTGTCATCTGCACACCAACTGGGAACAACTAAGCCCTGTCTGACATGAAAAGCCAACTACCTAGCTATCTAAAATATGCATTACACCCAAAACACCTAAGCTGGACCAATTAGCAATGTCTAAGATAGCATACTGGGGCATTCACTGACTAGAACCCTGCACCCAAATCCCATGCCATGCAACAAAGGTGGTTGTCACAGACACTGTATTCACCGCCCTTGTGGCTGCTGTGATGCCCTCAAGTGCCCATCCAGCTTTGGGTAGGCCACCGCCAGAATGTGGGTCTTCAGGGAGGGTCAGGTTTCGACGGGCACCCCTCCCTCATTGGGACGCCATCCCCAACTGGGCCTCTGCTGTCTTCCAGGCCCAGCATCTCAGGTCCTCCCACTGTTTCCTGCAGTGGGTGCTCCATTGGCTATGGACCCCCAGGGTCCGCATGTCCTCGGAGATGGCACACCACCATCCCTTCTTCTGATGGGCGTTGACCTGCAGAGGAAACACAGACAGAGGGACACCATGAACCAGACAGTCCAGCCTGTCACACATATGGCTTATATACTGCATTTGCCCCTTATCAGGCACACATGACCCGTACCACTGCATTAACACTGCCACCAGCCATACCCCCTCCCCAATGACACACTGCCAGCACACACACACACAACTACATGCAGCCATGTTGCATGCAACGTACCCATGATGTACTCACCTGTTGGTCTGGAGGCCCGTACATCTGCTCATACAGGGATGGGACCCCATCCACTAGCCTCTCCAACTCCTTTGACGTGAAGGCTGGTGCCCTTTCCCCTGTTGCACGCGCCATGGCAGGTTCCAGACACAGGTCACAGCAGCACATGCAGTGAAGATGTGGTCCTGTGGAACGTAAGGAATCAAGTGAAGCTATAGACAGAAAATGGCAGTCACATCCGTGGCGATGTACTCCGTCACTGCCGGCGTTGACCATCATTGGATTCCTGTACTCCATAGAGCACTGTGTTAGCCAATGAGGAATAGCACGGTGGTGCAGACCGCCTCCGGCCAGGACACCTAACGCCGGCATAGTGAGGTCACTTCCACCTGTCCCTGCATACAGGACAGACAGTTGCCATTTTCTACTGCTAGTACACATTTACTGATTTGAAAGTGTGTCATTAATGTTGAATGTACACATCTAGACAATTCCAGTGTACAACATACAAACATGCTCTGTGTACACTGATGTAGTGTGTCCATAGTTCCTGTTGTCACTCCCTTCATACTTTTGGGTCCCTTAGGTACCAACCACGGCGGAGGAATAGGAGGAGGAGGCAAGCACCCGTGTACAGACCCCTTGTGGGCTTGGCTATATTGGACGACAGGCACACCATACTCACCTATTGTCTGAACAGGACCACAATCACAGAGCTGTGTGCACATTTGGAGCCTGATCTGCTACCTGCTATCCGTTGCACCACAGTAATCCCCCCTCTTGTGCAGGTACTATCAGTGCTCCATTTCCTGGCAACAGACTCTTTCCAGGTGACAGTGGGCTTGGCTGCAAGAATGCCATAGCCAATGTTCTTGATTGTGCTTACAAGGGTTTAAAAACACATGTGCAGCTATATCACATTCCCCCAACTAGATGAATTGCCCACTGTGAAGGCTGGATTCTATGCAAAGGGACATATACCACATGTTATTGGGGCCATTGCCGGAACCCATATTACCTCAGTAAACCCCCCCCCAGACCATCAGGTGTACAGGAATAGGAAGAGTTTCCACTCACTCAATGTCCAGATGGTGTGCCTTGCTGACCACTACATCTCCCATGTCATTGCCAAGTATCCTCGGTCAGTGCATGATGCCTTTGTCCTAAGGAATAGCAGCGTCCCACAGCTGATGGTACAACTACAGAGGCACAGAGTGTGGCTTATAGATGAGCCTGAGTCCCCACCCAATGTATGTCAGTGTATGCCTTCAGGAGTCATACCCCATTCCATTGTGCAAGGCTAATGTGTGTCCCTCACTCCTTGCAGGTGACTCCGGCTACCCAACCCTATCCTGGCTCTTGACCCTCGTTAGGAATCTGAGTACAGGGCCTGAGAATAGGTACAATGATGCTCATGGGCGTACCAGGAGGATTGTTGAAAGGACATTCAGTCTCCTGAAGGCCAGGTTCGGGTGCCTCCATCTGACAGGTGGATCCCTATGCTACTCCCCTGAGAAGGTCTGCATGATTGTTGTTGTGTGCTGCATGTTACACAACTTGGCCCTCAGGCGCCATGTGCTCTATCTGCAGGAGGAGGGTGGTGACAATGCACCTGTGGCAGAAGTGGACACTAAGGACAGTGAGGAGGAGGAAGAGGAGGAGGATGCAGACAACAGGACACATAAGATGCAGTAGTACTTCCAATGATACTCAGGTTAGACTGTTGAACTAAGCATTTCTCCATTTAAGTGTTGTGCTGTGTGGCTGTAGCATAATGCCAGTCACTACCTTTGCATCCCAACTGACTGTCACCTATGCCTTCCCATTTTGCAGTTGTTGGTGTGGTTACAACAGTGTAATGCTGTGACGTGTACAGACTGCTGAGACACATATGTAGGATGGATCAACATATTACTAGACATTTGCACTGGATCATGCAGTTCAATACAGTTCAAAACAAACATTGTAAATGTACTTCATATAAAGCACTATTACTCAAATTGTGTGCAAGGGTGTTTGTTAATTTTTTTGCATACAATGCAAAGTGCAATAGAGTGGAGTGATGGTTGGGAAAAGTCCAGTGTAGTGGCCCAGTCTGTTTGTTGCACAGGTCCAGTATCCAGGGGATAGAGGAAGGGGAGCAATGGCAGTTCAAAGTGGACAAGGTGACACAGTGGAACACAAGGGGGACATTCAGGAGGGGCCCATTTCCTGGTGGTGGTCTTGGCAATTGTCTCTGGCGTCTGTCTGGGTTGCAGGGAACGTTTGCGGGGTAGTTCACCTTCTGCAGGGGGAGGGGTGCTGGTGGCCTGTGAGTCCTGTGGCAGGGCCTCTTGTTCACTAGTGGCAGCAAATGTTGATGGCTGCTAGGTGGAGTGGTTAGTGGTAGTGGCCCGCTGGTGTACTCTGTCCTCCCGCAGGGTGTTGGCCTTGTCACCCAGCACTGCTACAATGGAAAGCATGTTGGCATTTAGGCCCTGCAACTGCTGCATGACCTTTTGGTGGTGTACCCCCTGCAGCCGCTGGTTCTCCCGCATGATGGTGTTCACCTGACTCATCCTGCCCTGGGATTATTGGTATGCCCCCAGGGCATTTGTGAGTACCTCCTGGGCAGTCGGTTCCCTGGGTCTGTCTCCCACTGGCGCACAGCTGTTTGAATGTCCCTGCCCCCCTGTGCTTTTGTCCCTTGAACGGTGTGCCTACTCCCACTGCCACTAGGACCCTCATTGTCTTGCCTGTGTGATGTTGACTCGGGTCCCTGGTCAGGTGGGCACACTACTGACTGACGTGTCCTGGGGACAGAGGTGTGGGGACGTTAGCTGGCTGCTGTGGTGTTAGATTCTGAGGTGGGGCTCTGTGGTGGACTGGCTGTGGGATGGGATGGCGGACTGACCAGTGGTCCCAGGTGGGCCAGGGAGCTCATCTAGATCCTGAGTTGCTGTCATCACTGGCGGCATCTTGTGGTGGGGGACTGGGTAGCCGTGGCACCTCCTCGCCACTGACATTAACTGGGGCACCTGTGGGGATGTAAGTGATGTGTTATGGTACGTCTGTGACATATTTCGCATTCCTAGCTTTCCCAATGACAAAGTTGTTGTCCTCCCACCTATGGTGGTGCGTGTTGATGGATAGTTAGTTCTCCATGCTGTGCATGCATTGGTGGTGGGTGTGCATGCAGGGCTGGAAGGGATGTGCATGCAGTGGGTATGGCATGCAGGGGTTGCCATTTAGGTATGGTAATTGGGGTGGTGCACTGTGTGGGATGGAGTGGGGTGATGGGGGTCAGGGTGAGGGGACCTGGTGGCATGCAGGTATTGGGGGGGAGGGTGTATGTCGTAAATGTTGACTCACCAGTGTCCAATCCTTCGGGTAATCCAGTGAGTCCCTCAGGATGCTGCATTGCCATGACCTGCTCCTCCCATGCTGTCAGCTATGGGGAAGGAAGTGGGGGTCCACCACCAGTCCTCCTGATATCGAGCTTGTGCCTTGCTGCAACTGAACGCACCTTCCCCCTTAGATCATTACACCTCTTCCCTATGTCGTCCCTTATACATGGACGTAGTCCCACAGCGTTCACCCTGTCCATGATTCTCTACCATAGCTCCATCTTCCTGGCAATGGAAATCTGCTGGACCGGTGCTCCAAACAGCTGTGGCTCTACCCAGACAATTTCCTCAATCATGACCCGCAACTCCTCATTGGTGAAACAGGGTGCCTTTGTGGGGACATGGGTGTTGTGTGGTGTATATGTTGTGCAGAGGGTGATGTGTGAAGTAGTGGGGTGTGTGGTGCATGACGGATGAATGGGTAGTTGTGATATGTGTGTGCAGTTTTCTCTAGGATTGGCGTGGCAACGTGTAGTAGTCTTCTCGTGTTTGCAAAGGATTATGGGTGATGTGGGGGTGTTTTATAGTGCTGTTGGTAGGTGGGTGTGTGTGTGTCAGGTGTGGGTTTTTGGTTCTGGCCAATGTTATCTTGTTTTGTATTTGGGCGGCCATTTCCACCACTGCGTGTGCATCGCCGATGGTTTACTTCCATTGAATGTCCGCTGTGGTGATTCGTGGGTCATTATTTGGAGGGCATTGTTTTGGTGATGTAACGGTATGGGTGGTAGTACTGACAGTTTATCACGTTCAGTGGGTCTGGTGGATTTGTGGTTGTGGCTGTTTTCTGACTGTAGGAAGTTGGCTCTGTATGTGCTATTTCAAAGTAAGGAATAGCATGCACAGAGTCCAAGGGTTCCCCTTAGAGGTAAAATAGTGGTAAAAAATAGATAATACTAATGCTCTATTTTGTGGTAGTGTGGTCGAGCAGTAGGCTTATCCAAGGAGTAGTGTTAAGCATTTGTTGTACATACACATAGACAATAAATGAGGTACACACACTCAGAGACAAATCCAGCCAATAGGTTTTTATATAGAAAAATATCTTTTCTTAGTTTATTTTAAGAACCACAGGTTCAAATTTAACATGTAATATCTTGTTCGAAAGGTATTGCAGGTAAGTACTTTAGGAACTTCAAATCATCAAAATTGCATGTATACTTTTCAAGTTATTGTCAAATAGCTGTTTCAAAAGTGGACACTTAGTGCAATTTTCACAGTTCCTAGGGGAGGTAAGTATTTGTTAGTTTTACCAGGTAAGTAAGACACTTACAGGGTTCAGTTCTTGGTCCAAGGTAGCCCACCGTTGGGGGTTCAGAGCAACCCCAAAGTCACCACACCAGCAGCTCAGGGCCGGTCAGGTGCAGAGTTCAAAGTGGTGCCCAAAACACATAGGCTAGAATGGAGAGAAGGGGGTGCCCCGGTTCCGGTCTGCTTGCAGGTAAGTACCCGCGTCTTCGGAGGGCAGACCAGGGGGGTTTTGTAGGGCACCGGGGGGGGACACAAGCCCACACAGAAATTTCACCCTCAGCAGCGCGGGGGCGGCCGGGTGCAGTGTAGAAACAAGCGTCGGGTTTGTAATGGAAGTCAATGGGAGATCTAGGGATCTCTTCAGCGCTGCAGGCAGGCAAGGGGGGGGTTCCTCGGGGAAACCTCCACTTGGGCAAGGGAGAGGGACTCCTGGGGGTCACTCCTCCAGTGAAAGTCCGGTCCTTCAGGTCCTGGGGGCTGCGGGTGCAGGGTCTCTCCCAGGTGTCGGGACTTTGGTTTCAAAGAGTCGCGGTCAGGGGAAGCCTCGGGATTCCCTCTGCAGGCGGCGCTGTGGGGACTCAGGGGGGACAGGTTTTTGTACTCACAGTCTTAGAGTAGTCCGGGGGTCCCTCCTGAGGTGTTGGATCGCCACCAACCGAGTCGGGGTCGCCGGGTGCAGTGTTGCAAGTCTCACGCCTTTTGCGGGGAGCTTGCAGGGTTCTTTAAAGCTGCTGGAAACAAAGTTGCAGCTTTTCTTTGGAGCAGGTCCGCTGTCCTCGGGAGTTTCTTGTCTTTTCGAAGCAGGGGCAGTCCTCAGAGGATGTCGAGGTCGCTGGTCCCTTTGGAAGGCGTCGCTGGAGCAGGATCTTTGGAAGGCAGGAGACAGGCCGGTGAGTTTCTGGAGCCAAGGCAGTTGTCGTCTTCTGGTCTTCCTCTGCAGGGGTTTTTCAGCTAGGCAGTCCTTCTTCTTGTAGTTGCAGGAATCTAATTTTCTAGGGTTCAGGGTAGCCCTTAAATACTAAATTTAAGGGCGTGTTTAGGTCTGGGGGGTTAGTAGCCAATGGCTACTAGCCCTGAGGGTGGGTACACCCTCTTTGTGCCTCCTCCCAAGGGGAGGGGGTCACAATCCTAACCCTATTGGGGGAATCCTCCATCTGCAAGATGGAGGATTTCTAAAAGTTAGAGTCACCTCAGCTCAGGACACCTTAGGGGCTGTCCTGACTGGCCAGTGACTCCTCCTTGTTATTCTCATTATTTTCTCCGGCCTTGCCGCCAAAAGTGGGGCCTGGCCGGAGGGGGCGGGCAACTCCACTAGCTGGAGTGTCCTGCTGGGTTGGCACAAAGGAGGTGAGCCTTTGAGGCTCACCGCCAGGTGTGACAATTCCTGCCTGGGAGAGGTGTTAGCATCTCCACCCAGTGCAGGCTTTGTTACTGGCCTCAGAGTGACAAAGGCACTCTCCCCATGGGGCCAGCAACATGTCTCGGTTTGTGGCAGGCTGCTAAAACTAGTCAGCCTACACAGATAGTCGGTTAAGTTTCAGGGGGCACCTCTAAGGTGCCCTCTGTGGTGTATTTTACAATAAAATGTACACTGGCATCAGTGTGCATTTATTGTGCTGAGAAGTTTGATACCAAACTTCCCAGTTTTCAGTGTAGCCATTATGGTGCTGTGGAGTTCGTGTTTGACAGACTCCCAGACCATATACTCTTATGGCTACCCTGCACTTACAATGTCTAAGGTTTTATTTAGACACTGTAGGGGTATCATGCTCATGCACTGGTACCCTCACCTATGGTATAGTGCACCCTGCCTTAGGGCTGTAAGGCCTGCTAGAGGGGTGTCTTACCTATACTGCATAGGCAGTGAGAGGCTGGCATGGCACCCTGAGGGGAGTGCCATGTCGACTTACTCGTTTTGTCCTCACTAGCACACACAAGCTGGCAAGCAGTGTGTCTGTGCTGCGTGAGAGGTCTCCAGGGTGGCATAAGACATGCTGCAGCCCTTAGAGACCTTCCTTGGCATCAGGGCCCTTGGTACTTGAAGTACCAGTTACAAGGGACTTATCTGGATGCCAGGGTCTGCCAATTGTGGATACAAAAGTACAGGTTAGGGAAAGAACACTGGTGCTGGGGCCTGGTTAGCAGGCCTCAGCACACTTTCAATTGTAAACATAGCATCAGCAAAGGCAAAAAGTCAGGGGGCAACCATGCCAAGGAGGCATTTCCTTACACAACCCCCCCCCAAACGAAAGAGGATGAGACTAACCTTTCCCAAGAGAGTCTTCATTTTCTAAGTGGAAGAACCTGGAAAGGCCATCTGCATTGGCATGGGCAGTCCCAGGTCTGTGTTCCACTATAAAGTCCATTCCCTGTAGGGAGATGGACCACCTCAACAGTTTAGGATTTTCACCTTTCATTTGCATCAGCCATTTGAGAGGTCTGTGGTCAGTTTGAACTAGGAAGTGAGTCCCAAAGAGGTATGGTCTCAGCTTCTTCAGGGACCAGACCACAGCAAAGGCCTCCCTCTCAATGGCACTCCAACGCTGCTCCCTGGGGAGTAACCTCCTGCTAATGAAAGCAACAGGCTGGTCAAGGCCATCATCATTTGTTTGGGACAAAACTGCCCCTATCCCATGTTCAGAGGCATCAGTCTGCACAATGAACTGCTTAGAATAATCTGGAGCTTTGAGAACTGGTGCTGAGCACATTGCCTGTTTCAGGGTGTCAAAGGCCTGTTGGCAGTCCACAGTCCAGTTCACTTTCTTGGGCATTTTCTTGGAGGTGAGCTCAGTGAGGGCTGTCACAATGGATCCATACCCCTTCACAAACCTCCTGTAGTACCCAGTCAAGCCAAGGAATGCCCTGACTTGAGTCTGGGTTTTTGGAGCTACCCAGTCCAGAATAGTCTGGATCTTGGGTTGGAGTGGCTGAACTTGGCCTCCACCTACAAGGTGTCCCAAGTAAACCACAGTTCCCTGCCCTATCTGGCATTTGGATGCCTTGATAGAGAGGCCTGCAGATTGCAGAGCCTTCAAAACCTTCCCCAGGTGGACCAGGTGATCCTGCCAGGTGGAGCTAAAGACAGCAATATCATCAAGATAAGCTGTGCTAAAGGACTCCAAGCCAGCAAGGACTTGATTCACCAACCTTTGGAAGGTGGCAGGGGCATTCTTTAAACCAAAGGGCATAACAGTAAACTGATAATGCCCATCAGGTGTGGAGAATGCTGTCTTTTCTTTTGCTCCAGGTGCCATTTTTATTTGCCAGTACCCTGCTGTCAAGTCAAAGGTACTTAGAAATTTGGCAGCACCTAATTTATCAATGAGCTCATCAGCTCTTGGAATTGGATGAGCATCTGTCTTGGTGACAGAATTGAGCCCTCTGTAGTCCACACAAAACCTCATCTCTTTCTTTCCATCTGTGGTGTGAGGTTTGGGGACTAAGACCACTGGGCTAGCCCAGGGGCTGTCAGAGCGCTCAATGACTCCCAATTCCAGCATCTTGTGGACTTCCACCTTGATGCTTTCCTTAACATGGTCAGACTGTCTAAAGATTTTGTTTTTGACAGGCATGCTGTCTCCTGTGTCCACATCATGGGTACACAGGTGTGTCTGACCAGGGGTTAAGGAGAAGAGTTCAGGAAACTGTTGTAGGACTCTCCTACAATCAGCTTGCTGTTGGCCAGAGAGGGTGTCTGAGTAGATCACTCCATCTACTGTACCATCTTTTGGGTCTGATGACAGAAGATCAGGGAGAGGTTCACTCTCTGCCTCCTGATCCTCATCTGTTACCATCAACAGATTGACATCAGCCCTGTCGTGGAAGAGCTTAAGGCGGTTTACATGGATCACCCTCTTGGGGCTCCTGCTTGTGCCCAGGTCCACCAGGTAGGTGACCTGACTCTTCCTCTCTAGCACTGGGTAAGGGCCACTCCATTTGTCCTGGAGTGCCCTGGGAGCCACAGGCTCCAGAACCCAGACTTTCTGCCCTGGTTGGAACTCAACCAGTGCAGCCTTTTGGTCATACCAAAACTTCTGGAGTTGTTGGCTGGCCTCAAGGTTTTTGGTTGCCTTTTCCATGTACTCTGCCATTCTAGAGCGAAGGCCAAGTACATAGTCCACTATGTCCTGTTTAGGCTCATGGAGAGGTCTCTCCCAGCCTTCTTTAACAAGGGCAAGTGGTCCCCTTACAGGATGACCAAACAGAAGTTCAAAGGGTGAGAACCCTACTCCCTTCTGTGGTACCTCCCTGTAAGCGAAAAGCAGACATGGCAGGAGGACATCCCATCTCCTTTTGAGTTTTTCTGGGAGCCCCATGATCATGCCCTTTAATGTCTTGTTGAATCTCTCAACTAAGCCATTAGTTTGTGGATGGTAAGGTGTAGTGAATTTATAAGTCACTCCACACTCATTCCACATGTGCTTTAGGTATGCTGACATGAAGTTGGTACCTCTGTCAGACACCACCTCCTTAGGGAAACCCACTCTGGTAAAGATACCAATGAGGGCCTTGGCTACTGCAGGGGCAGTAGTCGACCTAAGGGGAATAGCTTCAGGATACCTGGTAGCATGATCCACTACTACCAGGATATACATATTTCCTGAGGCTGTGGGAGGTTCCAGTGGACCAACTATGTCCACACCCACTCTTTCAAAGGGCACCCCCACCACTGGAAGTGGAATGAGGGGGGCCTTTGGGTGCCCACCTGTCTTACCACTGGCTTGACAGGTGGGGCAGGAGAGGCAAAACTCCTTAACCATGTTGGACATATTGGGCCAGTAGAAGTGGTTGACTAACCTCTCCCACGTCTTGGTTTGTCCCAAATGTCCAGCAAGGGGAATGTCATGGGCCAATGTTAGGATGAACTCTCTGAACAGCTGAGGCACTACCACTCTCCTAGTGGCACCAGGTTTGGGGTCTCTGGCCTCAGTGTACAGGAGCCCATCTTCCCAATAGACCCTATGTGTTCCATTTTTCTTGCCTTTGGACTCTTCAGCAGCTTGCTGCCTAAGGCCTTCAAGAGAGGGACAGGTTTCTTGTCCCTTACACAGCTCCTCCCTTGAGGGTCCCCCTGGGCCTAAGAGCTCAACCTGATAAGGTTCAAGCTCCAAAGGCTCAGTTCCCTCAGAGGGCAGAACTTCTTCCTGAGAAGAGAGGTTCCCTTTCTTTTGCTGTGTTGCAGTTGGTTTCCCAACTGACTTTCCTGTTCTCTTGGTAGGCTGGGCCATTTTTCCAGACTCCAGCTCTACTTTTTCACCCTGTGCCTTGCACTGTGCTCTTGTTTTCACACACACCAGTTCAGGGATACCCAGCATTGCTGCATGGGTTTTTAGCTCTACCTCAGCCCATGCTGAGGACTCCAGGTCATTTCCAAGCAGACAGTCCACTGGGATATTTGAGGAGACCACCACCTGCTTCAGGCCATTGACCCCTCCCCATTCTAAAGTAACCATTGCCATGGGATGTACTTTTCTCTGATTGTCAGCGTTGGTGACTGTGTAAGTTTTTCCAGTCAGGTATTGGCCAGGGGAAACCAGTTTCTCTGTCACCATGGTGACACTGGCACCTGTATCCCTCAGGCCCTCTATTCTAGTCCCATTAATTAAGAGTTGCTGTCTGTATTTTTGCATGTTAGGCGGCCAGACAGCTAGTGTGGCTAAATCCACCCCACCCTCAGAAACTAGAGTAGCTTCAGTGTGGACCCTGATTTGCTCTGGGCACACTGTTGATCCCACTTGGAGACTAGCCATACCAGTGTTACCTGGATGGGAGTTTGGAGTGGAACCTTTCTTGGGACAGGCCTTGTCTCCAGTTTGGTGTCCATGCTGTTTACAGCTATGACACCAGGCCTTTTTGGGATCAAAGTTTTTACCCTTGTACCCATTGTTTTGTGAAGAGGCTCTGGGCCCACCCTCCTGTGCAGGTTTTTGGGGGCCTGTAGAAGACTCTTTACTATTTTTAGTTTTGGTTGTCTCATCACCCTTCTGCTGGGGAGTCTTTGTGACCCCTTTCTTTTGGTCACCCCCTGTTGAAGTCTTGGACACCCTTGTCTTGACCCAATGGTCCGCCTTCTTTCCCAATTCTTGGGGAGAAATTGGTCCTAGGTCTACCAGATGCTGATGCAGTTTATCATTGAAACAATTACTTAACAGGTGTTCTTTCACAAATAAATTGTACAGCCCATCATAATTACTTACACCACTGCCTTGAATCCAACCATCTAGTGTTTTCACTGAGTAGTCAACAAAGTCAACCCAGGTCTGGCTCGAGGATTTTTGAGCCCCCCTGAACCTAATCCTGTACTCCTCAGTGGAGAATCCAAAGCCCTCAATCAGGGTACCCTTCATGAGGTCATAAGATTCTGCATCTTGTCCAGAGAGTGTGAGGAGTCTATCCCTACACTTTCCTGTGAACATTTCCCAAAGGAGAGCACCCCAGTGAGATCTGTTCACTTTTCTGGTTACACAAGCCCTCTCAAAAGCTGTGAACCATTTGGTGATGTCATCACCATCTTCATATTTAGTTACAATCCCTTTGGGGATTTTCAACATGTCAGGAGAATCTCTGACCCTATTTATGTTGCTGCCACCATTGATGGGTCCTAGGCCCATCTCTTGTCTTTCCCTCTCTATGGCTAGGATCTGTCTTTCCAAAGCCAATCTTTTGGCCATCCTGGCTAACTGGATGTCCTCTTCACTGGGGTTATCCTCAGTGATTTCAGAGTTGTTGGTCCCTCCTGTGAGGGAACCAGCATCTCTGACTATTATTTGTGGAGTCAGGGCTTGAGAAGCCCTGCTCTCCCTAAGTAGGACTGGAGGGGGGGAATTTCCCTCCAAGTCACTATCTTCATCCTCTGAGTTGCCATCCTCAGAGGGGTTGGCCTTTTCAAACTCTGCCAAAAGCTCCTGGAGCTGTACTTTGGTAGGTTTGGGGCCCATTGCTATTTTCTTTAGTTTACAGAGTGACCTTAGCTCTCTCATCTGTAGATGGAGGTAAGGTGTGGTGTCGAGTTCCACCACATTCACATCTGTGCTAGACATTATGCTTCTAAAAGTTGGAATACTTTTTAAGAAACTAAAACTGGTTCTAGAATCTAATTCAAACTTTTACCAAACTTTTAAACTCTAAAAGAAATGCTAAACAGGATCTAACACAAGGCCCTAGCAGGTCTTTTAAGAATTTAGAAAACTTTTCAAATTGCAAAAATCAATTTCTAATGACAATTTTGGAATTTGTCGTGTGATCAGGTATTGGCTGAGTAGTCCAGCAAATGCAAAGTGTTGTACCCCACCGCTGATCCACCAATGTAGGAAGTTGGCTCTGTATGTGCTATTTCAAAGTAAGGAATAGCATGCACAGAGTCCAAGGGTTCCCCTTAGAGGTAAAATAGTGGTAAAAAATAGATAATACTAATGCTCTATTTTGTGGTAGTGTGGTCGAGCAGTAGGCTTATCCAAGGAGTAGTGTTAAGCATTTGTTGTACATACACATAGACAATAAATGAGGTACACACACTCAGAGACAAATCCAGCCAATAGGTTTTTATATAGAAAAATATCTTTTCTTAGTTTATTTTAAGAACCACAGGTTCAAATTTAACATGTAATATCTTGTTCGAAAGGTATTGCAGGTAAGTACTTTAGGAACTTCAAATCATCAAAATTGCATGTATACTTTTCAAGTTATTGTCAAATAGCTGTTTCAAAAGTGGACACTTAGTGCAATTTTCACAGTTCCTAGGGGAGGTAAGTATTTGTTAGTTTTACCAGGTAAGTAAGACACTTACAGGGTTCAGTTCTTGGTCCAAGGTAGCCCACCGTTGGGGGTTCAGAGCAACCCCAAAGTCACCACACCAGCAGCTCAGGGCCGGTCAGGTGCAGAGTTCAAAGTGGTGCCCAAAACACATAGGCTAGAATGGAGAGAAGGGGGTGCCCCGGTTCCGGTCTGCTTGCAGGTAAGTACCCGCGTCTTCGGAGGGCAGACCAGGGGGGTTTTGTAGGGCACCGGGGGGGGACACAAGCCCACACAGAAATTTCACCCTCAGCAGCGCGGGGGCGGCCGGGTGCAGTGTAGAAACAAGCGTCGGGTTTGTAATGGAAGTCAATGGGAGATCTAGGGATCTCTTCAGCGCTGCAGGCAGGCAAGGGGGGGGTTCCTCGGGGAAACCTCCACTTGGGCAAGGGAGAGGGACTCCTGGGGGTCACTCCTCCAGTGAAAGTCCGGTCCTTCAGGTCCTGGGGGCTGCGGGTGCAGGGTCTCTCCCAGGTGTCGGGACTTTGGTTTCAAAGAGTCGCGGTCAGGGGAAGCCTCGGGATTCCCTCTGCAGGCGGCGCTGTGGGGACTCAGGGGGGACAGGTTTTTGTACTCACAGTCTTAGAGTAGTCCGGGGGTCCCTCCTGAGGTGTTGGATCGCCACCAACCGAGTCGGGGTCGCCGGGTGCAGTGTTGCAAGTCTCACGCCTTTTGCGGGGAGCTTGCAGGGTTCTTTAAAGCTGCTGGAAACAAAGTTGCAGCTTTTCTTTGGAGCAGGTCCGCTGTCCTCGGGAGTTTCTTGTCTTTTCGAAGCAGGGGCAGTCCTCAGAGGATGTCGAGGTCGCTGGTCCCTTTGGAAGGCGTCGCTGGAGCAGGATCTTTGGAAGGCAGGAGACAGGCCGGTGAGTTTCTGGAGCCAAGGCAGTTGTCGTCTTCTGGTCTTCCTCTGCAGGGGTTTTTCAGCTAGGCAGTCCTTCTTCTTGTAGTTGCAGGAATCTAATTTTCTAGGGTTCAGGGTAGCCCTTAAATACTAAATTTAAGGGCGTGTTTAGGTCTGGGGGGTTAGTAGCCAATGGCTACTAGCCCTGAGGGTGGGTACACCCTCTTTGTGCCTCCTCCCAAGGGGAGGGGGTCACAATCCTAACCCTATTGGGGGAATCCTCCATCTGCAAGATGGAGGATTTCTAAAAGTTAGAGTCACCTCAGCTCAGGACACCTTAGGGGCTGTCCTGACTGGCCAGTGACTCCTCCTTGTTATTCTCATTATTTTCTCCGGCCTTGCCGCCAAAAGTGGGGCCTGGCCGGAGGGGGCGGGCAACTCCACTAGCTGGAGTGTCCTGCTGGGTTGGCACAAAGGAGGTGAGCCTTTGAGGCTCACCGCCAGGTGTGACAATTCCTGCCTGGGAGAGGTGTTAGCATCTCCACCCAGTGCAGGCTTTGTTACTGGCCTCAGAGTGACAAAGGCACTCTCCCCATGGGGCCAGCAACATGTCTCGGTTTGTGGCAGGCTGCTAAAACTAGTCAGCCTACACAGATAGTCGGTTAAGTTTCAGGGGGCACCTCTAAGGTGCCCTCTGTGGTGTATTTTACAATAAAATGTACACTGGCATCAGTGTGCATTTATTGTGCTGAGAAGTTTGATACCAAACTTCCCAGTTTTCAGTGTAGCCATTATGGTGCTGTGGAGTTCGTGTTTGACAGACTCCCAGACCATATACTCTTATGGCTACCCTGCACTTACAATGTCTAAGGTTTTATTTAGACACTGTAGGGGTATCATGCTCATGCACTGGTACCCTCACCTATGGTATAGTGCACCCTGCCTTAGGGCTGTAAGGCCTGCTAGAGGGGTGTCTTACCTATACTGCATAGGCAGTGAGAGGCTGGCATGGCACCCTGAGGGGAGTGCCATGTCGACTTACTCGTTTTGTCCTCACTAGCACACACAAGCTGGCAAGCAGTGTGTCTGTGCTGCGTGAGAGGTCTCCAGGGTGGCATAAGACATGCTGCAGCCCTTAGAGACCTTCCTTGGCATCAGGGCCCTTGGTACTTGAAGTACCAGTTACAAGGGACTTATCTGGATGCCAGGGTCTGCCAATTGTGGATACAAAAGTACAGGTTAGGGAAAGAACACTGGTGCTGGGGCCTGGTTAGCAGGCCTCAGCACACTTTCAATTGTAAACATAGCATCAGCAAAGGCAAAAAGTCAGGGGGCAACCATGCCAAGGAGGCATTTCCTTACACTGACGATTTTGTATGTATGTGTCATAATGTAGTGGACAGATGTCCGCCTACGTGGCGGTATGTTGGCGGCAGTCAGCACGGCGGTATTCGGTTTTTACTTCCAATGTCATAATGAGGGCCTAAATGTAGATTATACGCGAATTGGTATGGTGTTTGTTAACGTGTCATCAAAGCTTTGTGCATTTTTATACCTTTGTGATACATGTTTTGGTGATAGAAATCGATCTATAAAGGATGTTTGATGATTGACTGATTTGATATTGTAGGAGGTTGGCTCTGTATGTGCTATTTCAAAGTAAGGAATAGCATGCACAGAGTCCAAGGGTTCCCCTTAGAGGTAAGATAGTGGCAAAAAGAGATAATACTAATGCTCTATTTTGTGGTAGTGTGGTCGAGCAGTAGGCTTATCCAAGGAGTAGTGTTAAGCATTTGTTGTACATACACATAGACAATAAATGAGGTACACACACTCAGAGACAAATCCAGCCAATAGGTTTTTATATAGAAAAATATCTTTTCTTAGTTTATTTTAAGAACCACAGGTTCAAATTCTACATGTAATATCTCATTCGAAAGGTATTGCAGGTAAGTACTTTAGGAACTTCAAATCATCAAAATTGCATGTATACTTTTCAAGTTATTCACAAATAGCTGTTTTAAAAGTGGACACAGTGCAATTTTCACAGTTCCTAGGAGAGGTAAGTATTTGTTAGGTTAACCAGGTAAGTAAGACACTTACAGGGCTTAGTTCTTGGTCCAAGGTAGCCCACCGTTGGGGGTTCAGAGCAACCCCAAAGTCACCACACCAGCAGCTCAGGGCCGGTCAGGTGCAGAGTTCAAAGTGGTGCCCAAAACGCATAGGCTAGAATGGAGAGAAGGGGGTGCCCCGGTTCCGGTCTGCTTGCAGGTAAGTACCCGCGTCTTCGGAGGGCAGACCAGGGGGGTTTTGTAGGGCACCGGGGGGGACACAAGCCCACACAGAAATTTCACCCTCAGCGGCGCGGGGGCGGCCGGGTGCAGTGTAGAAACAAGCATCGGGTTCGCAATGTTAGTCTATGAGAGATCTCGGGATCTCTTCAGCGCTGCAGGCAGGCAAGGGGGGGGTTCCTCGGGGAAACCTCCACTTGGGCAAGGGAGAGGGACTCCTGGGGGTCACTTCTCCAGTGAAAGTCCGGTCCTTCAGGTCCTGGGGGCTGCGGGTGCAGGGTCTCTCCCAGGCGTCGGGACTTTAGGTTCAAAGAGTCGCGGTCAGGGGAAGCCTCGGGATTCCCTCTGCAGGCGGCGCTGTGGGGGCTCAGGGGGGACAGGTTTTGGTACTCACAGTATCAGAGTAGTCCTGGGGTCCCTCCTGAGGTGTCGGATCACCACCAGCCGAGTCGGGGTCGCCGGGTGCAGTGTTGCAAGTCTCACGCTTCTTGCGGGGAGCTTGCAGGGTTCTTTAAAGCTGCTGGAAACAAAGTTGCAGCTTTTCTTGGAGCAGGTCCGCTGTCCTCGGGAGTTTCTTGTCTTTTCGAAGCAGGGGCAGTCCTCAGAGGATGTCGAGGTCGCTGGTCCCTTTGGAAGGCGTCGCTGGAGCAGGATCTTTGGAAGGCAGGAGACAGGCCGGTGAGTTTCTGGAGCCAAGGCAGTTGTCGTCTTCTGGTCTTCCGCTGCAGGGGTTTTCAGCTAGGCAGTCCTTCTTCTTGTAGTTGCAGGAATCTAATTTTCTAGGGTTCAGGGTAGCCCTTAAATAGTAAATTTAAGGGCGTGTTTAGGTCTGGGGGGTTAGTAGCCAATGGCTACTAGCCCTGAGGGTGGGTACACCCTCTTTGTGCCTCCTCCCAAGGGGAGGGGGTCACAATCCTAACCCTATTGGGGGAATCCTCCATCTGCAAGATGGAGGATTTCTAAAAGTTAGAGTCACCTCAGCTCAGGACACCTTAGGGGCTGTCCTGACTGGCCAGTGACTCCTCCTTGTTATTCTCATTATTTTCTCCGGCCTTGCCGCCAAAAGTGGGGCCTGGCCGGAGGGGGCGGGCAACTCCACTAGCTGGAGTGTCCTGCTGGGTTGGCACAAAGGAGGTGAGCCTTTGAGGCTCACCGCCAGGTGTGACAATTCCTGCCTGGGGGAGGTGTTAGCATCTCCACCCAGTGCAGGCTTTGTTACTGGCCTCAGAGTGACAAAGGCACTCTCCCCATGGGGCCAGCAACATGTCTCGGTTTGTGGCAGGCTGCTAAAACTAGTCAGCCTACACAGATAGTCGGTTAAGTTTCATGGGGCACCTCTAAGGTGCCCTCTGGGGTGTATTTTACAATAAAATGTACACTGGCATCAGTGTGCATTTATTGTGCTGAGAAGTTTGATACCAAACTTCCCAGTTTTCAGTGTAGCCATTATGGTGCTGTGGAGTTCGTGTTTGACAGACTCCCAGACCATATACTCTTATGGCTACCCTGCACTTACAATGTCTAAGGTTTTGTTTAGACACTGTAGGGGTACCATGCTCATGCACTGGTACCCTCACCTATGGTATAGTGCACCCTGCCTTAGGGCTGTAAGGCCTGCTAGAGGGGTGTCTTACCTATACTGCATAGGCAGTGAGAGGCTGGCATGGCACCCTGAGGGGAGTGCCATGTCGACTTACTCGTTTTGTCCTCACTAGCACACACAAGCTGGCAAGCAGTGTGTCTGTGCTGAGTGAGAGGTCTCCAGGGTGGCATAAGACATGCTGCAGCCCTTAGAGACCTTCCTTGGCATCAGGGCCCTTGGTACTAGAAGTACCAGTTACAAGGGACTTATCTGGATGCCAGGGTCTGCCAATTGTGGATACAAAAGTACAGGTTAGGGAAAGAACACTGGTGCTGGGGCCTGGTTAGCAGGCCTCAGCACACTTTCAATTGTAAACATAGCATCAGCAAAGGCAAAAAGTCAGGGGGCAACCATGCCAAGGAGGCATTTCCTTACACAACCCCCCCCCAAACGAAAGAGGATGAGACTAACCTTTCCCAAGAGAGTCTTCATTTTCTAAGTGGAAGAACCTGGAAAGGCCATCTGCATTGGCATGGGCAGTCCCAGGTCTGTGTTCCACTATAAAGTCCATTCCCTGTAGGGAGATGGACCACCTCAACAGTTTAGGATTTTCACCTTTCATTTGCATCAGCCATTTGAGAGGTCTGTGGTCAGTTTGAACTAGGAAGTGAGTCCCAAAGAGGTATGGTCTCAGCTTCTTCAGGGACCAAACCACAGCAAAGGCCTCCCTCTCAATGGCACTCCAACGCTGCTCCCTGGGGAGTAACCTCCTGCTAATGAAAGCAACAGGCTGGTCAAGGCCATCATCATTTGTTTGGGACAAAACTGCCCCTATCCCATGTTCAGAGGCATCAGTCTGCACAATGAACTGCTTAGAATAATCTGGAGCTTTTAGAACTGGTGCTGAGCACATTGCCTGTTTCAGGGTGTCAAAGGCCTGTTTGCATTCCACAGTCCAGTTCACTTTCTTGGGCATTTTCTTGGAGGTGAGTTCAGTGAGGGCTGTCACAATGGATCCATATCCCTTCACAAACCTCCTGTAATACCCAGTCAAGCCAAGGAATGCCCTGACTTGAGTCTGGGTTTTTGGAGCTACCCAGTCCAGAATAGTCTGGATCTTGGGTTGGAGTGGCTGAACTTGGCCTCCACCTACAAGGTGTCCCAAGTAAACCACAGTTCCCTGCCCTATCTGGCATTTGGATGCCTTGATAGAGAGGCCTGCAGATTGCAGAGCCTTCAAAACCTTCTTCAGGTGGACCAGGTGATCCTGCCAGGTGGAGCTAAAGACAGCAATATCATCAAGATAAGCTGTGCTAAAGGACTCCAAGCCAGCAAGGACTTGATTCACCAACCTTTGGAAGGTGGCAGGGGCATTCTTTAAACCAAAGGGCATAACAGTAAACTGATAATGCCCATCAGGTGTGGAGAATGCTGTTTTCTCTTTTGCTCCAGGTGCCATTTTTATTTGCCAGTACCCTGCTGTCAAGTCAAAGGTACTTAAGAATTTGGCAGCACCTAATTTGTCTATGAGCTCATCAGCTCTTGGAATTGGATGAGCATCTGTCTTGGTGACAGAATTGAGCCCTCTGTAGTCCACACAAAACCTCATCTCTTTCTTTCCATCGTTGGTGTGAGGTTTGGGGACTAAGACCACTGGGCTAGCCCAGGGGCTGTCAGAGCGCTCAATTACTCCCAATTCCAGCATCTTGTGGACTTCCACCTTGATGCTTTCCTTAACATGGTCAGACTGTCTAAAGATTTTGTTCTTGACAGGCATGCTGTCTCCTGTGTCCACATCATGGGTACACAGGTGTGTCTGACCAGGGGTTAAGGAGAAGAGTTCAGGAAACTGTTGTAGGACTCTCCTACAATCAGCTTGCTGTTGGCCAGAGAGGGTGTCTGAGTAGATCACTCCATCTACTGTACCATCTTTTGGGTCTGATGACAGAAGATCAGGGAGAGGTTCACTCTCTGCCTCCTGATCCTCATCTGTTACCATCAACAGATTGACATCAGCCCTGTCGTGGAAGAGCTTAAGGCGGTTCACATGGATCACCCTCTTGGGGCTCCTGCTTGTGCCCAGGTCCACCAGGTAGGTGACCTGACTCTTCCTTTCTAGTACTGGGTAAGGGCCACTCCATTTGTCCTGGAGTGCCCTGGGAGCCACAGGCTCCAGAACCCAGACTTTCTGCCCTGGTTGGAACTCAACCAGTGCAGCCTTTTGGTCATACCAAAACTTCTGGAGCTGTTGGCTGGCCTCAAGGTTTTTGGTTGCCTTTTCCATGTACTCTGCCATTCTAGAGCGAAGGCCAAGTACATAGTCCACTATGTCCTGTTTAGGCTCATGGAGAGGTCTCTCCCAGCCTTCTTTAACAAGGGCAAGTGGTCCCCTTACAGGATGACCAAACAGAAGTTCAAAGGGTGAGAATCCTACTCCCTTCTGTGGCACCTCTCTGTAAGCGAAAAGCAGGCATGGCAAGAGGACATCCCATCTCCTTTTGAGTTTTTCTGGGAGCCCCATGATCATGCCCTTTAATGTCTTGTTGAATCTCTCAACTAAGCCATTAGTTTGTGGATGGTATGGTGTAGTGAATTTATAAGTCACCCCACACTCATTCCACATGTGCTTTAGGTATGCTGACATGAAGTTGGTACCTCTGTCAGACACCACCTCCTTAGGGAAACCCACTCTGGTAAAGATACCAATGAGGGCCTTGGCTACTGCAGGGGCAGTAGTCGACCTAAGGGGAATAGCTTCAGGATACCTGGTAGCATGATCCACTACTACCAGGATATACATATTTCCTGAGGCTGTGGGAGGTTCTAGTGGACCAACTATGTCCACACCCACTCTTTCAAAGGGAACCCCCACCACTGGAAGTGGAATAAGGGGGGCCTTTGGATGTCCACCTGTCTTACCACTGGCTTGACAGGTGGGGCAGGAGAGGCAAAACTCCTTAACCATGTTGGACATATTGGGCCAATAGAAGTGGTTGACTAACCTTTCCCACGTCTTGGTTTGTCCCAAATGTCCAGCAAGGGGAATGTCATGGGCCAATGTTAGGATGAACTTCCTGAACAGCTGAGGCACTACCACTCTCCTAGTGGCACCAGGTTTGGGGTCTCTGGCCTCAGTGTACAGGAGTCCATCTTCCCAATAGACCCTATGCGTTCCATTTTTCTTGCCTTTGGACTCTTCAGCAGCTTGCTGCCTAAGGCCTTCAAGAGAGGGACAGGTTTCTTGTCCCTTACACAGCTCCTCCCTTGAGGGTCCCCCTGGGCCTAAGAGCTCAACCTGATAAGGTTCAAGCTCCAAAGGCTCAGTTCCCTCAGAGGGCAGAACTTCTTCCTGAGAAGAGAGGTTCCCTTTCTTTTGCTGTGTTGCAGTTGGTTTCCCAACTGACTTTCCTGTTCTCTTGGTAGGCTGGGCCATTCTTCCAGACTCCAGCTCTACTTGTTCACCCTGTGCCTTGCATTGTGCTCTTGTTTTCACACACACCAGTTCAGGGATACCCAGCATTGCTGCATGGGTTTTTAGTTCTACCTCAGCCCATGCTGAGGACTCCAGGTCATTTCCAAGCAGACAGTCCACTGGGATATTTGAGGAGACCACCACCTGTTTCAGGCCATTGACCCCTCCCCATTCTAAAGTAACCATTGCCATGGGATGTACTTTTCTCTGATTGTCAGCGTTGGTGACTGTGTAAGTTTTTCCAGTCAGGTATTGGCCAGGGGAAACCAGTTTCTCTGTCACCATGGTGACACTGGCACCTGTATCCCTCAGGCCCTCTATTCTAGTCCCATTAATTAAGAGTTGCTGTCTGTATTTTTGCATGTTAGGCGGCCAGACAGCTAGTGTGGCTAAATCCACCCCACCCTCAGAAACTAGAATAGCTTCAGTGTGGACCCTGATTTGCTCTGGGCACACTGTTGATCCCACTTGGAGACTAGCCATACCAGTGTTACCTGGATGGGAGTTTGGAGTGGAACCTTTCTTGGGACAGGCCTTGTCTCCAGTTTGGTGTCCATGCTGTTTACAGCTATGACACCAGGCCTTTTTGGGATCAAAGTTTTTACCCTTGTACCCATTGTTTTGTGAAGAGGCTCTGGGCCCACCCTCCTGTGCAGGTTTTTGGGGGCCTGTAGAAGACTCTTTACTAGTTTTAGTTTTGGTTGTCTCATCACCCTTCCCCTGGGGAGTCTTTGTGACCCCTTTCTTTTGGTCACCCCCTGTTGAAGTCTTGGACACCCTTGTCTTGACCCAATGGTCCGCCTTCTTTCCCAATTCTTGGGGAGAAATTGGTCCTAGGTCTACCAGATGCTGATGCAGTTTATCATTGAAACAATTACTTAACAGGTGTTCTTTCACAAATAAATTGTACAGCCCATCATAATTACTTACACCACTGCCTTGAATCCAACCATCTAGTGTTTTCACTGAGTAGTCAACAAAGTCAACCCAGGTCTGGCTCGAGGATTTTTGAGCCCCCCTGAACCTAATCCTGTACTCCTCAGTGGAGAATCCAAAGCCCTCAATCAGGGTACCCTTCATGAGGTCATAAGATTCTGCATCTTTTCCAGAGAGTGTGAGGAGTCTATCCCTACACTTTCCAGTGAACATTTCCCAAAGGAGAGCACCCCAGTGAGATCTGTTCACTTTTCTGGTTACACAAGCCCTCTCAAAAGCTGTGAACCATTTGGTGGTCATCACCATCTTCATATTTTGTCACAATCCCTTTGGGGATTTTTAACATGTCAGGAGAATCTCTGACCCTATTTATATTGCTGCCACCATTGATGGGTCCTAGGCCCATCTCTTGTCTTTCCCTTTCTATGGCTAGGAGCTGTCTCTCTAAAGCCAATCTTTTGGCCATCCTGGCTAACAGGAGGTCATCTTCACTGAGAGCATCCTCAGTGATTTCAGAAATGTGGGACCCTCCTGTGAGGGACTCACTATTTCTGACTAACACAGTTGGAGACAGGACTTGAGGGGTCCTGTTCTCCCTATTTAGGACTGGAGGAGGGACATTGGCCTCCAAGTCACTAATTTCTTCCTCTGTGAGGTCATCATCAGAGGGGTTGGCTTTTTCAAACTCTGCCAACAGCTCCTGGAGCTGAATTTTGGTAGGTCTGGAGCCAATGGTTATTTTTTTGATATTACAGAGAGACCTTAGCTCCCTCATCTTAAGATGGAGGTAAGGTGTGGTGTCGAGTTCCACCACATTCATCTCTGTATCAGACATTATTTTGCTAAAAGTTGGAAGACTTTTTAAAGAATCTAAAACTTTTTCTAGAATCTAATTTCAAACTTTTAACAAACTTTTAAACTCCAAAAGACAATGCTAAACAGGGACTTAACACACAAGGCCCTAGCAGGACTTTTAAGAATTTAGAAAACTTTTCAAATTGCAAAAATGAATTTCTAATGACAATTTTGGAATTTGTCGTGTGATCAGGTATTGGCTGAGTAGTCCAGCAAATGCAAAGTCTTGTACCCCACCGCTGATCCACCAATGTAGGAGGTTGGCTCTGTATGTGCTATTTCAAAGTAAGGAATAGCATGCACAGAGTCCAAGGGTTCCCCTTAGAGGTAAGATAGTGGCAAAAAGAGATAATACTAATGCTCTATTTTGTGGTAGTGTGGTCGAGCAGTAGGCTTATCCAAGGAGTAGTGTTAAGCATTTGTTGTACATACACATAGACAATAAATGAGGTACACACACTCAGAGACAAATCCAGCCAATAGGTTTTTATATAGAAAAATATCTTTTCTTAGTTTATTTTAAGAACCACAGGTTCAAATTCTACATGTAATATCTCATTCGAAAGGTATTGCAGGTAAGTACTTTAGGAACTTCAAATCATCAAAATTGCATGTATACTTTTCAAGTTATTCACAAATAGCTGTTTTAAAAGTGGACACAGTGCAATTTTCACAGTTCCTAGGGGAGGTAAGTATTTGTTAGGTTAACCAGGTAAGTAAGACACTTACAGGGCTTAGTTCTTGGTCCAAGGTAGCCCACCGTTGGGGGTTCAGAGCAACCCCAAAGTCACCACACCAGCAGCTCAGGGCCGGTCAGGTGCAGAGTTCAAAGTGGTGCCCAAAACGCATAGGCTAGAATGGAGAGAAGGGGGTGCCCCGGTTCCGGTCTGCTTGCAGGTAAGTACCCGCGTCTTCGGAGGGCAGACCAGGGGGGTTTTGTAGGGCACCGGGGGGGACACAAGCCCACACAGAAATTTCACCCTCAGCGGCGCGGGGGCGGCCGGGTGCAGTGTAGAAACAAGCGTCGGGTTCGCAATGTTAGTCTATGAGAGATCTCGGGATCTCTTCAGCGCTGCAGGCAGGCAAGGGGGGGGTTCCTCGGGGAAACCTCCACTTGGGCAAGGGAGAGGGACTCCTGGGGGTCACTTCTCCAGTGAAAGTCCGGTCCTTCAGGTCCTGGGGGCTGCGGGTGCAGGGTCTCTCCCAGGCGTCGGGACTTTAGGTTCAAAGAGTCGCGGTCAGGGGAAGCCTCGGGATTCCCTCTGCAGGCGTCGCTGTGGGGGCTCAGGGGGGACAGGTTTTGGTACTCACAGTATCAGAGTAGTCCTGGGGTCCCTCCTGAGGTGTCGGATCTCCACCAGCCGAGTCGGGGTCGCCGGGTGCAGTGTTGCAAGTCTCACGCTTCTTGCGGGGAGCTTGCAGGGTTCTTTAAAGCTGCTGGAAACAAAGTTGCAGCTTTTCTTGGAGCAGGTCCGCTGTCCTCGGGAGTTTCTTGTCTTTTCGAAGCAGGGGCAGTCCTCAGAGGATGTCGAGGTCGCTGGTCCCTTTGGAAGGCGTCGCTGGAGCAGGATCTTTGGAAGGCAGGAGACAGGCCGGTGAGTTTCTGGAGCCAAGGCAGTTGTCGTCTTCTGGTCTTCCGCTGCAGGGGTTTTCAGCTAGGCAGTCCTTCTTCTTGTAGTTGCAGGAATCTAATTTTCTAGGGTTCAGGGTAGCCCTTAAATACTAAATTTAAGGGCGTGTTTAGGTCTGGGGGGTTAGTAGCCAATGGCTACTAGCCCTGAGGGTGGGTACACCCTCTTTGTGCCTCCTCCCAAGGGGAGGGGGTCACAATCCTAACCCTATTGGGGGAATCCTCCATCTGCAAGATGGAGGATTTCTAAAAGTTAGAGTCACCTCAGCTCAGGACACCTTAGGGGCTGTCCTGACTGGCCAGTGACTCCTCCTTGTTATTCTCATTATTTTCTCCGGCCTTGCCGCCAAAAGTGGGGCCTGGCCGGAGGGGGCGGGCAACTCCACTAGCTGGAGTGTCCTGCTGGGTTGGCACAAAGGAGGTGAGCCTTTGAGGCT
The DNA here is from genome assembly GCF_031143425.1 of Pleurodeles waltl. Lineage (NCBI taxonomy): Eukaryota > Metazoa > Chordata > Amphibia > Caudata > Salamandridae > Pleurodeles > Pleurodeles waltl. The sequence continues at coordinate 1,323,671,058 of NC_090444.1, forward strand.
CACCGCCAGGTGTGACAATTCCTGCCTGGGGGAGGTGTTAGCATCTCCACCCAGTGCAGGCTTTGTTACTGGCCTCAGAGTGACAAAGGCACTCTCCCCATGGGGCCAGCAACATGTCTCGGTTTGTGGCAGGCTGCTAAAACTAGTCAGCCTACACAGATAGTCGGTTAAGTTTCAGGGGGCACCTCTAAGGTGCCCTCTGGGGTGTATTTTACAATAAAATGTACACTGGCATCAGTGTGCATTTATTGTGCTGAGAAGTTTGATACCAAACTTCCCAGTTTTCAGTGTAGCCATTATGGTGCTATGGAGTTCGTGTTTGACAGACTCCCAGACCATATACTCTTATGGCTACCCTGCACTTACAATGTCTAAGGTTTTGTTTAGACACTGTAGGGGTACCATGCTCATGCACTGGTACCCTCACCTATGGTATAGTGCACCCTGCCTTAGGGCTGTAAGGCCTGCTAGAGGGGTGTCTTACCTATACTGCATAGGCAGTGAGAGGCTGGCATGGCACCCTGAGGGGAGTGCCATGTCGACTTACTCGTTTTGTCCTCACTAGCACACACAAGCTGGCAAGCAGTGTGTCTGTGCTGAGTGAGAGGTCTCCAGGGTGGCATAAGACATGCTGCAGCCCTTAGAGACCTTCCTTGGCATCAGGGCCCTTGGTACTAGAAGTACCAGTTACAAGGGACTTATCTGGATGCCAGGGTCTGCCAATTGTGGATACAAAAGTACAGGTTAGGGAAAGAACACTGGTGCTGGGGCCTGGTTAGCAGGCCTCAGCACACTTTCAATTGTAAACATAGCATCAGCAAAGGCAAAAAGTCAGGGGGCAACCATGCCAAGGAGGCATTTCCTTACACAACCCCCCCCCCAAACGAAAGAGGATGAGACTAACCTTTCCCAAGAGAGTCTTCATTTTCTAAGTGGAAGAACCTGGAAAGGCCATCTGCATTGGCATGGGCAGTCCCAGGTCTGTGTTCCACTATAAAGTCCATTCCCTGTAGGGAGATGGACCACCTCAACAGTTTAGGATTTTCACCTTTCATTTGCATCAGCCATTTGAGAGGTCTGTGGTCAGTTTGAACTAGGAAGTGAGTCCCAAAGAGGTATGGTCTCAGCTTCTTCAGGGACCAAACCACAGCAAAGGCCTCCCTCTCAATGGCACTCCAACGCTGCTCCCTGGGGAGTAACCTCCTGCTAATGAAAGCAACAGGCTGGTCAAGGCCATCATCATTTGTTTGGGACAAAACTGCCCCTATCCCATGTTCAGAGGCATCAGTCTGCACAATGAACTGCTTAGAATAATCTGGAGCTTTTAGAACTGGTGCTGAGCACATTGCCTGTTTCAGGGTGTCAAAGGCCTGTTGGCATTCCACAGTCCAGTTCACTTTCTTGGGCATTTTCTTGGAGGTGAGTTCAGTGAGGGCTGTCACAATGGATCCATATCCCTTCACAAACCTCCTGTAATACCCAGTCAAGCCAAGGAATGCCCTGACTTGAGTCTGGGTTTTTGGAGCTACCCAGTCCAGAATAGTCTGGATCTTGGGTTGGAGTGGCTGAACTTGGCCTCCACCTACAAGGTGTCCCAAGTAAACCACAGTTCCCTGCCCTATCTGGCATTTGGATGCCTTGATAGAGAGGCCTGCAGATTGCAGAGCCTTCAAAACCTTCTTCAGGTGGACCAGGTGATCCTGCCAGGTGGAGCTAAAGACAGCAATATCATCAAGATAAGCTGTGCTAAAGGACTCCAAGCCAGCAAGGACTTGATTCACCAACCTTTGGAAGGTGGCAGGGGCATTCTTTAAACCAAAGGGCATAACAGTAAACTGATAATGCCCATCAGGTGTGGAGAATGCTGTTTTCTCTTTTGCTCCAGGTGCCATTTTTATTTGCCAGTACCCTGCTGTCAAGTCAAAGGTACTTAAGAATTTGGCAGCACCTAATTTGTCTATGAGCTCATCAGCTCTTGGAATTGGATGAGCATCTGTCTTGGTGACAGAATTGAGCCCTCTGTAGTCCACACAAAACCTCATCTCTTTCTTTCCATCTTTGGTGTGAGGTTTGGGGACTAAGACCACTGGGCTAGCCCAGGGGCTGTCAGAGCGCTCAATTACTCCCAATTCCAGCATCTTGTGGACTTCCACCTTGATGCTTTCCTTAACATGGTCAGACTGTCTAAAGATTTTGTTCTTGACAGGCATGCTGTCTCCTGTGTCCACATCATGGGTACACAGGTGTGTCTGACCAGGGGTTAAGGAGAAGAGTTCAGGAAACTGTTGTAGGACTCTCCTACAATCAGCTTGCTGTTGGCCAGAGAGGGTGTCTGAGTAGATCACTCCATCTACTGTACCATCTTTTGGGTCTGATGACAGAAGATCAGGGAGAGGTTCACTCTCTGCCTCCTGATCCTCATCTGTTACCATCAACAGATTGACATCAGCCCTGTCGTGGAAGAGCTTAAGGCGGTTCACATGGATCACCCTCTTGGGGCTCCTGCTTGTGCCCAGGTCCACCAGGTAGGTGACCTGACTCTTCCTTTCTAGTACTGGGTAAGGGCCACTCCATTTGTCCTGGAGTGCCCTGGGAGCCACAGGCTCCAGAACCCAGACTTTCTGCCCTGGTTGGAACTCAACCAGTGCAGCCTTTTGGTCATACCAAAACTTCTGGAGCTGTTGGCTGGCCTCAAGGTTTTTGGTTGCCTTTTCCATGTACTCTGCCATTCTAGAGCGAAGGCCAAGTACATAGTCCACTATGTCCTGTTTAGGCTCATGGAGAGGTCTCTCCCAGCCTTCTTTAACAAGGGCAAGTGGTCCCCTTACAGGATGACCAAACAGAAGTTCAAAGGGTGAGAATCCTACTCCCTTCTGTGGCACCTCTCTGTAAGCGAAAAGCAGGCATGGCAAGAGGACATCCCATCTCCTTTTGAGTTTTTCTGGGAGCCCCATGATCATGCCCTTTAATGTCTTGTTGAATCTCTCAACTAAGCCATTAGTTTGTGGATGGTATGGTGTAGTGAATTTATAAGTCACCCCACACTCATTCCACATGTGCTTTAGGTATGCTGACATGAAGTTGGTACCTCTGTCAGACACCACCTCCTTAGGGAAACCCACTCTGGTAAAGATACCAATGAGGGCCTTGGCTACTGCAGGGGCAGTAGTCGACCTAAGGGGAATAGCTTCAGGATACCTGGTAGCATGATCCACTACTACCAGGATATACATATTTCCTGAGGCTGTGGGAGGTTCTAGTGGACCAACTATGTCCACACCCACTCTTTCAAAGGGAACCCCCACCACTGGAAGTGGAATAAGGGGGGCCTTTGGATGTCCACCTGTCTTACCACTGGCTTGACAGGTGGGGCAGGAGAGGCAAAACTCCTTAACCATGTTGGACATATTGGGCCAATAGAAGTGGTTGACTAACCTCTCCCACGTCTTGGTTTGTCCCAAATGTCCAGCAAGGGGAATGTCATGGGCCAATGTTAGGATGAACTTCCTGAACAGCTGAGGCACTACCACTCTCCTAGTGGCACCAGGTTTGGGGTCTCTGGCCTCAGTGTACAGGAGTCCATCTTCCCAATAGACCCTATGCGTTCCATTTTTCTTGCCTTTGGACTCTTCAGCAGCTTGCTGCCTAAGGCCTTCAAGAGAGGGACAGGTTTCTTGTCCCTTACACAGCTCCTCCCTTGAGGGTCCCCCTGGGCCTAAGAGCTCAACCTGATAAGGTTCAAGCTCCAAAGGCTCAGTTCCCTCAGAGGGCAGAACTTCTTCCTGAGAAGAGAGGTTCCCTTTCTTTTGCTGTGTTGCAGTTGGTTTCCCAACTGACTTTCCTGTTCTCTTGGTAGGCTGGGCCATTCTTCCAGACTCCAGCTCTACTTGTTCACCCTGTGCCTTGCATTGTGCTCTTGTTTTCACACACACCAGTTCAGGGATACCCAGCATTGCTGCATGGGTTTTTAGTTCTACCTCAGCCCATGCTGAGGACTCCAGGTCATTTCCAAGCAGACAGTCCACTGGGATATTTGAGGAGACCACCACCTGTTTCAGGCCATTGACCCCTCCCCATTCTAAAGTAACCATTGCCATGGGATGTACTTTTCTCTGATTGTCAGCGTTGGTGACTGTGTAAGTTTTTCCAGTCAGGTATTGGCCAGGGGAAACCAGTTTCTCTGTCACCATGGTGACACTGGCACCTGTATCCCTCAGGCCCTCTATTCTAGTCCCATTAATTAAGAGTTGCTGTCTGTATTTTTGCATGTTAGGCGGCCAGACAGCTAGTGTGGCTAAATCCACCCCACCCTCAGAAACTAGAATAGCTTCAGTGTGGACCCTGATTTGCTCTGGGTACACTGTTGATCCCACTTGGAGACTAGCCATACCAGTGTTACCTGGATGGGAGTTTGGAGTGGAACCTTTCTTGGGACAGGCCTTGTCTCCAGTTTGGTGTCCATGCTGTTTACAGCTATGACACCAGGCCTTTTTGGGATCAAAGTTTTTACCCTTGTACCCATTGTTTTGTGAAGAGGCTCTGGGCCCACCCTCCTGTGCAGGTTTTTGGGGGCCTGTAGAAGACTCTTTACTAGTTTTAGTTTTGGTTGTCTCATCACCCTTCCCCTGGGGAGTCTTTGTGACCCCTTTCTTTTGGTCACCCCCTGTTGAAGTCTTGGACACCCTTGTCTTGACCCAATGGTCCGCCTTCTTTCCCAATTCTTGGGGAGAAATTGGTCCTAGGTCTACCAGATGCTGATGCAGTTTATCATTGAAACAATTACTTAACAGGTGTTCTTTCACAAATAAATTGTACAGCCCATCATAATTACTTACACCACTGCCTTGAATCCAACCATCTAGTGTTTTCACTGAGTAGTCAACAAAGTCAACCCAGGTCTGGCTCGAGGATTTTTGAGCCCCCCTGAACCTAATCCTGTACTCCTCAGTGGAGAATCCAAAGCCCTCAATCAGGGTACCCTTCATGAGGTCATAAGATTCTGCATCTTTTCCAGAGAGTGTGAGGAGTCTATCCCTACACTTTCCAGTGAACATTTCCCAAAGGAGAGCACCCCAGTGAGATCTGTTCACTTTTCTGGTTACACAAGCCCTCTCAAAAGCTGTGAACCATTTGGTGATGTCATCACCATCTTCATATTTTGTCACAATCCCTTTGGGGATTTTTAACATGTCAGGAGAATCTCTGACCCTATTTATATTGCTGCCACCATTGATGGGTCCTAGGCCCATCTCTTGTCTTTCCCTTTCTATGGCTAGGAGCTGTCTCTCTAAAGCCAATCTTTTGGCCATCCTGGCTAACAGGAGGTCATCTTCACTGAGAGCATCCTCAGTGATTTCAGAAATGTGGGACCCTCCTGTGAGGGACTCACTATTTCTGACTAACACAGTTGGAGACAGGACTTGAGGGGTCCTGTTCTCCCTATTTAGGACTGGAGGAGAGACATTGGCCTCCAAGTCACTAATTTCTTCCTCTGTGAGGTCATCATCAGAGGGGTTGGCTTTTTCAAACTCTGCCAACAGCTCCTGGAGCTGAATTTTGGTAGGTCTGGAGCCAATGGTTATTTTTTTGATATTACAGAGAGACCTTAGCTCCCTCATCTTAAGATGGAGGTAAGGTGTGGTGTCGAGTTCCACCACATTCATCTCTGTATCAGACATTATTTTGCTAAAAGTTGGAAGACTTTTTAAAGAATCTAAAACTTTTTCTAGAATCTAATTTCAAACTTTTAACAAACTTTTAAACTCCAAAAGACAATGCTAAACAGGGACTTAACACACAAGGCCCTAGCAGGACTTTTAAGAATTTAGAAAACTTTTCAAATTGCAAAAATGAATTTCTAATGACAATTTTGGAATTTGTCGTGTGATCAGGTATTGGCTGAGTAGTCCAGCAAATGCAAAGTCTTGTACCCCACCGCTGATCCACCAATGTAGGAGGTTGGCTCTGTATGTGCTATTTCAAAGTAAGGAATAGCATGCACAGAGTCCAAGGGTTCCCCTTAGAGGTAAGATAGTGGCAAAAAGAGATAATACTAATGCTCTATTTTGTGGTAGTGTGGTCGAGCAGTAGGCTTATCCAAGGAGTAGTGTTAAGCATTTGTTGTACATACACATAGACAATAAATGAGGTACACACACTCAGAGACAAATCCAGCCAATAGGTTTTTATATAGAAAAATATCTTTTCTTAGTTTATTTTAAGAACCACAGGTTCAAATTCTACATGTAATATCTCATTCGAAAGGTATTGCAGGTAAGTACTTTAGGAACTTCAAATCATCAAAATTGCATGTATACTTTTCAAGTTATTCACAAATAGCTGTTTTAAAAGTGGACACAGTGCAATTTTCACAGTTCCTAGGGGAGGTAAGTATTTGTTAGGTTAACCAGGTAAGTAAGACACTTACAGGGCTTAGTTCTTGGTCCAAGGTAGCCCACCGTTGGGGGTTCAGAGCAACCCCAAAGTCACCACACCAGCAGCTCAGGGCCGGTCAGGTGCAGAGTTCAAAGTGGTGCCCAAAACGCATAGGCTAGAATGGAGAGAAGGGGGTGCCCCGGTTCCGGTCTGCTTGCAGGTAAGTACCCGCGTCTTCGGAGGGCAGACCAGGGGGGTTTTGTAGGGCACCGGGGGGGACACAAGCCCACACAGAAATTTCACCCTCAGCGGCGCGGGGGCGGCCGGGTGCAGTGTAGAAACAAGCGTCGGGTTCGCAATGTTAGTCTATGAGAGATCTCGGGATCTCTTCAGCGCTGCAGGCAGGCAAGGGGGGGGTTCCTCGGGGAAACCTCCACTTGGGCAAGGGAGAGGGACTCCTGGGGGTCACTTCTCCAGTGAAAGTCCGGTCCTTCAGGTCCTGGGGGCTGCGGGTGCAGGGTCTCTCCCAGGCGTCGGGACTTTAGGTTCAAAGAGTCGCGGTCAGGGGAAGCCTCGGGATTCCCTCTGCAGGCGGCGCTGTGGGGGCTCAGGGGGGACAGGTTTTGGTACTCACAGTATCAGAGTAGTCCTGGGGTCCCTCCTGAGGTGTCGGATCTCCACCAGCCGAGTCGGGGTCGCCGGGTGCAGTGTTGCAAGTCTCACGCTTCTTGCGGGGAGCTTGCAGGGTTCTTTAAAGCTGCTGGAAACAAAGTTGCAGCTTTTCTTGGAGCAGGTCCGCTGTCCTCGGGAGTTTCTTGTCTTTTCGAAGCAGGGGCAGTCCTCAGAGGATGTCGAGGTCGCTGGTCCCTTTGGAAGGCGTCGCTGGAGCAGGATCTTTGGAAGGCAGGAGACAGGCCGGTGAGTTTCTGGAGCCAAGGCAGTTGTCGTCTTCTGGTCTTCCGCTGCAGGGGTTTTCAGCTAGGCAGTCCTTCTTCTTGTAGTTGCAGGAATCTAATTTTCTAGGGTTCAGGGTAGCCCTTAAATACTAAATTTAAGGGCGTGTTTAGGTCTGGGGGGTTAGTAGCCAATGGCTACTAGCCCTGAGGGTGGGTACACCCTCTTTGTGCCTCCTCCCAAGGGGAGGGGGTCACAATCCTAACCCTATTGGGGGAATCCTCCATCTGCAAGATGGAGGATTTCTAAAAGTTAGAGTCACCTCAGCTCAGGACACCTTAGGGGCTGTCCTGACTGGCCAGTGACTCCTCCTTGTTATTCTCATTATTTTCTCCGGCCTTGCCGCCAAAAGTGGGGCCTGGCCGGAGGGGGCGGGCAACTCCACTAGCTGGAGTGTCCTGCTGGGTTGGCACAAAGGAGGTGAGCCTTTGAGGCTCACCGCCAGGTGTGACAATTCCTGCCTGGGGGAGGTGTTAGCATCTCCACCCAGTGCAGGCTTTGTTACTGGCCTCAGAGTGACAAAGGCACTCTCCCCATGGGGCCAGCAACATGTCTCGGTTTGTGGCAGGCTGCTAAAACTAGTCAGCCTACACAGATAGTCGGTTAAGTTTCAGGGGGCACCTCTAAGGTGCCCTCTGGGGTGTATTTTACAATAAAATGTACACTGGCATCAGTGTGCATTTATTGTGCTGAGAAGTTTGATACCAAACTTCCCAGTTTTCAGTGTAGCCATTATGGTGCTGTGGAGTTCGTGTTTGACAGACTCCCAGACCATATACTCTTATGGCTACCCTGCACTTACAATGTCTAAGGTTTTGTTTAGACACTGTAGGGGTACCATGCTCATGCACTGGTACCCTCACCTATGGTATAGTGCACCCTGCCTTAGGGCTGTAAGGCCTGCTAGAGGGGTGTCTTACCTATACTGCATAGGCAGTGAGAGGCTGGCATGGCACCCTGAGGGGAGTGCCATGTCGACTTACTCGTTTTGTCCTCACTAGCACACACAAGCTGGCAAGCAGTGTGTCTGTGCTGAGTGAGAGGTCTCCAGGGTGGCATAAGACATGCTGCAGCCCTTAGAGACCTTCCTTGGCATCAGGGCCCTTGGTACTAGAAGTACCAGTTACAAGGGACTTATCTGGATGCCAGGGTCTGCCAATTGTGGATACAAAAGTACAGGTTAGGGAAAGAACACTGGTGCTGGGGCCTGGTTAGCAGGCCTCAGCACACTTTCAATTGTAAACATAGCATCAGCAAAGGCAAAAAGTCAGGGGGCAACCATGCCAAGGAGGCATTTCCTTACAGATATGGTTTGTTGAAGTAAATGTATTGTGACATAAAGGCTTCCCAAGGATAGATTTTAAGTTTACTGTCTTAAATAGTGCTGTCCCCTTCTTTATGGGGCCCCTCTCGTTTTTTTGGGAAACACTGCACTCTCTGCCACTTAACTCTATAACATTTCACTCTGAGCCACTGCACTCTACACCACTATACTCCATGCCACTCTACACCAATCCAGTCCACTCTAGTCTCCTGTGCACCACTTCACTCTATGCCTCTCTACTTTGCTCTAACCCACTCCAGTGTACACCGCAGTACCCTTTGCTACTGCACCACTGTAATCTGCACCACTCTATGCCACTGCACTCTACACCACTGCACTTTACTCCGAAACACTCAACTATGCCACTCTAATGCACTCTGTGCCAATGCACTATGCCACTACACCGTACTCTGCATCTCTCCACTCTAATCTATTCTGCGCCACTGCACTTGATACCTCTCTATGCCACTGCACTCTTATCCTGCACCGCTCCACAGCACTTCACTCTTCTCTGGCACCAATGTATTCTACACCACTTTACTCAAAGTAAATGCACTCAATGCCAATCCACTCTGCAGCACTGTATTTATGCTGCTTCACTGTAGTCCACTCAATATACTCTTTGATGTGCTACTCCATTAAACTCTACTCCAATCTAGGCCACTTATTGACTCTACTCCACTCTAGAATGCTCTACGCAACGCCATCTTTGCAACTCCATGTCACTTCACTCCACCCTATTCTACAACTCACTACTTCACACCATGCCACTCCATTTGACTCTACTCACTCTATGCCATTCCACTCTCCTACACTACTCCACTCTATGCCACTCCACAATCTACTCCCCTCTACTCTACAACACCCTACACAACACCCTCTATACCACTCTACTCATCACCCTCCCACTACGACACTCTACTCCCTCCACACTACTTCACTGTATGCTACTCCAGGCCACTCTAAATTCTTTATCCTACTCCATAACACTCCACTCCACGTTACGACACTCTATTCTCCTTTACCCCACTAACTTTTAGCCAAGCGGAACTGCAGCCACGCTGGTGTACAACATGCTAAAACATAATGGTAAAGCCAAGAGCTCTTGCATAGGCAGGCCTATTGGCTTTGCCAATACTTGTAATTAGTTTATTTTGTATGTTATCACACATTTCAATTTTATTAATGGCTAGTATCACCAAACAGTGTTTTCAAAGCTCATATAAACTCAAGGGATGTCAATAACTTTTGTCTTAGGCATAGGGAGATTAAGTGATTTGCCCAGATTCACGAGATGGTGAGCCGATGCAGAGACTCAAACTTGTTTTACCCAATTCCAAAGTCGGCAGCTCTGGCAGTAACACCACCTCCTCTCCCTACAGCACTTCAGATCTGTGCTCAAGGTTCTCCATGAACTGGACTCTGTTCAAATTTAGCTTTTTCTTTCTTTCTTGGGGATGCATTATCTCTCAGTACGCTATCTTGTGATGTAGTTCTTGTTCATGAAAGCTCTTCATGTGGTGACCACAGATGCTGGCAATCCAAAAAAAGGTAAGCCTAATTAACACTCTTGACACAGAATTCCCTCCACTAATACAACCTGAGAGGGGGCATAGCAAGTGCTGCTTTCACAAGTACTGTTATAGCAAGAAGGCAGCATGACAGGCCTAACGTGCTGCAGGAAAGTGTCTGTGAGCAGGATGTGCATTGTTCACATACCTACAGGTCAAGCTCAGATCACTAGTCACTTGATGGCAGCCTTTCAGTGTGGTATTATCAAGATAAATGAAGAGTGACATATAGCTCAGCCAAAATTGATTTCAGCTCAGAAAATATAAACAGTACAAATGAGATCTTAAAAGTCTTTTCACACACTCCTCAAACTGCCTGGATTCCGTCAACAAACGCAGCTACATGCACATAGCCTTGGTGGGGTGTGTGTGTATATAAAGACCTACTGGCAGTCGCCAGTGGGTAGTTATAGTTAGGACCTAGTTTCCATAGAAAAAGCATTTTTTTGTTTTGCTAGTAACTTTGGCGCAGTTTGATGAATCATCATGAAATTTTCAAAACTAGTTTGCTGCTCACTTCAGCTGCTGCCTGGAAAGTGTCCAGGTGATTCATCAAGCAGGGGCTGAGAAAAAGGGGGGTCCCCCATGCAGTTTCCCAAAGGGATTTTAAACATGACTACAGCCCGAACCACTGGACAGAATTACACCAAATTTGGCAGAAAGCTAGATCTTGCTCCAGAAAGATATTGTTTTGTAATTTGGTGTAAATCTATTCAGTAGTTTTTAAGTTATTTAAGAAAACGTTTATATATATCTAGGGACGCAGATCCACTGCTGTGGGTCCCCACATACGTGCACCAACAGCAAAGCTGTGATTGGCTGGCCACCACCTGACAAGAAGGTTATGTCTTCCATTTTCTATATCAGGAGTCGGTCCCGGGAGCAAAAAACAGAGATAAAATTTAATGAAGGGGTCACGGTAGAGGTACCCTGATCCCGTGGGCCTCATAGAGGAGTCGGTAAGGGACTTCTTACAAGGAAGAATTTATGAAAAATGTTTATTTTTTGTGCGTACAGGATCCATGGATCCACCACTGCACTCAGCGCACCCCCTCTGTGTAAGTCTGTGACAGATCCAGAGCCCAATCAAAAAAAAAAAAAACATACACCCAGACTCACACACACTCCCAACGCAACCACTCACACATTCATACACCCACCAAATACTCACACAGCCACTTACAGACCCATATAGTCACTAACACACCCACTCACAGACCCACACATCCACTAACACACCCATGCAGCCACTCACACCCACAGAACCACTAACAGATCCACACACCAATTCTGACACCTACAGCCGCTCACACAGGCACCCACATACAACTGCTCACACAGCCACTCACAGACCCATATAGCCACTCAGAGACCCACACAACTGCACCCATACAGCCACTCACACACCCACAGAAACACTCCCACTCACAGACCCACACAACCACTCACACAGATCCACACAGTCACTCACACACCTACTCTGACACCCATACAGCTGCTCACCCAGCCACCCAATCAGGCTCATATAGCCACTCACACACCCATACAGCTACTCCCACAGCCACTCACAGACCCACACCTACGCACAGACCCATACAGCCACTCACATACCTACTCTCACATCCATACAGTTACTCACCTACCCACAAATCCACTCATACACCCCCACACCTATTCACACTCAAACACCCACTCACATGCCCAGTCACTCACACACCATCATACACTCACAGAGCCACACAGGCACTCACATACCCATTTACAGACACACATAGCCACTCACACCTATTTAACCACTCCCTGACCCCTAAAGCCACCACACACACACCCATTCATATATCCTCTCATAAAACTCAGAGCCACACAGCCACTCAGACTCACCCATTCAAAGACCCTCATAGCCAGTGACACCCACTCATTCACACAAACATGTAGTCACAGACCCACAAAACCATTCATACATCCACTTACAGACCAATACAACCACTCACACGTCCAACGTATTAAATGTGTTGGTGCTTTACTTGAGTGCTTTTGGTTGGGAATGCATCCAAAACAATCTGCCCCATGCCAAATGCAGCACCGCACTCCAAACCACCCCACGCCAACACAACCCCCTCTAGCCCAATTCAAACCACCCCACACCAACCCATTCTTATCCAACATCCACTTCAACTCCCCCAAAAGAATCTATCCCACCCTAATCCACCCCACTCCAAAACAATCTGCCTCACTCTGATCCAAAACAATCTGCCCCAATTCAATCCAAAAACCCCACTCCACTCCATTTAAATGTGACCCAGTCCAATCGAAAACAGTCTGGCCCACTCCAGTCCCAAACAACCCAATCTGCCTCAATCCAAATCGCCACACTCCAAACTAATCCACCTCATCTCACACTACCACAACCTACCCCACTCCAATCCATCCCAGCTTAATCTATCCCACTCCAAACCAATCCACCCCAATCCAATCCATATTAATCCACCCCACTCCACCTTATTCCAATCCACTCTACACCAAACTACTATAAACCACCCCACAACAAAACAATCCATCCTACTACAATCTCACCCGCACCAATCCAATTCACCCCACTACAGTACAATCCACCCCACTCAAATTCATCCCATGCCAATCCACCCATCACATTTCAGTCCACTCCAATCCACCCCACTCTAGCCCAATCCAATCCAATCCAATCCATCCCTTCCCAGTTCAGTGTACAGCACTACTATCCAGTCCATCCAGCCTATGCCACTCCAAACCACCCAATGCCAATCCAATCCATCCACCTCAATGCAATCCACCCCCACGCCAACCAATCCCAATCAACCCCACCCAGTTCAGTCCACCCCAACCCATTTTACTCCAATCTACCCCTCTACTCCAACCAAATCCACCACACCTTAGTCCAACCCACTCCAATCCATCCATCCCAGTCCAATTCAATCCTATCCACCCCACCCCACCGAATCCAATCCATTTAACTCCAATCCGTTCCCCCACTCCAGTGGGATTTATTCCACACCAACGCTGCCCTATCACTCCAATCCACCCATCCCACCCCCTTTCAATCCACCCCACTCTACTCCAGTCCAAACCACCCCACACTATGGCACACTGCCACAGAACTCTACTCTCCCTACTCCACTCCAAATTTACTCTACAACATTCTACACTCCCTACTCCACAAACTTTTAGCCAAACTGCACAGCAGCCATACTGGTGTACAACATGTCAAAAACACATTGACAAAACCAATAGCTCTTGTACAGGGGAGACCTATTGGCTTTGCAAATGCTTGTTTATAATGTAAAAATGAGCCATTATTGGGACATGGCAGTACATTGATAATGCAAAGCGAAGAGGCACCTCTTTGGTTCTATTATTTATGGTGCTTATTATTTAAGGCGTGCTATGCTACTCCACTGTTAACTATGCCACCCCACTCTAGTTCACACCACTACAAGCCACTCCACGCCACTGTAAGCCATTCCATTCCGCGCCACCCTGCTCCAAACCACTCTGCTGCATTCTGGTCTAAACTACACCATACTACTAACTTTTAGGCATGCTAAATGACAGCCACGCTGCTGTAAAACATGTCTAAAAGACATTTCCAAATTGAATAGCTTTCGCATATGTGAAACCTATTAGCTTTCCCAATGTTGATTTTGTGGTTCCACGCCACGCAAATTGAATAGCTTTCGCATAAGTGAGACCTATTAGCCTTGCCAATGTTGATTTTGAAACTCCCACGCCACCTCCTGAAGTAAGCAGAGTATTTTACATGATGATGTGCAAAGAATATGTTTCCTGAAACCCAATTTTCAAAGACTGTTAATACAGTGTTTAGTTTTATCAGTAAAGCTGCAAGTTAGTTGAGTGGTTTTTAGACATTTCCTGGAAAGTTACTGTTTGTAGATGACAATATGTTACCACATCGTGGTTTTGTAATATATTTAATAAAATTGAGTGTTTAAATAAACTGAGAAACATGAAAATTTGAAGCTCCCACGCCACCTCCTGGAGTAAGCATAGGCTGCTCCGGCTCGCTGCCCGCAGGAATTCTATGGGAAGTACTTCGTAGTTCCATTTGAGCTAACTGTAGTGTGGTCCCAAGCAAAAACCTGTTACAGTTAACTTACAGAATTAACGGCGAAGCGAAGATCCTCCCATAGTGAAAATATACACTTCAGTTATGCATTGCCTACAAACTATGGTTACAGCAGTTTCGATCTTTATAGGAGATAAGCGATACGCCTAGAAAAAAATAGCAAAGCACGTTCAGTGTAGGCTCCCTTCGCGACTTTGCACATTCACCGCGTCCGTAACATGACCACCAAATAAGACACACACCCTGAAACATGGTTATCGGCAGCTGTCTTAAAAGACTAACTACTCGAACGCCACCACCCTTACTGACTAATGCCAACACATGCGCACACTAAAAACGTCACAGACTCGGACTGACTTTAGTGACGTGCCCCATAAACCCCGAGTTCAGCGGAGGCGTGCGCGGACTTGAGCAAGTGCCCAAGAATCAGGCATGGTTTAAACATGAATCGGAGGGCGTGTAATTACGAGTTACTGTAACCCCTTCGTCGATGCCAAGGAAATCCTGGCTCTGCCTCTTCCTGTCACTTTTCCGAACTTGCCACCCCGGCGCACGCACGCGCAGTGCAAACGGCCGGCGGCTGCGGGAGCGCGCGCCACCGAACGGGCGCGCGGGCTGCCAGCAGCGTGAGGCGCGGCCGCCATTTTGCGAGCGCTACACTCGCCGCTGGAGAAATTTAGTGGGGGGCAGCGCTGCCGCCACTACACGCAGGGAAGGAAGCCGGAGCTGCGAGGTGGGTGCACCCGGGTGTCTCCTTCCCTCCGTGCCCCTGCCCCAAACTGTCTTCCTCGTCGCGGCCTGGCTTGTTATATACGGGTGTTAGGCCGCCCGCATGGCTGGGCTTTGTGTGCCGGCTACCGGCCTCACCCTACTGTAAGAGGCGAGCTTGTCAGAAGAATAGCTGTGTGGGCCAGCTTCTTCGTTATATCGTTACCCGTGCACGGGTGGGGCTGGCAGATTGGTATGAAGGGGCGAAAGAGCCAACAGGGCGCTAGCCGAAGAGGACAGCCTCTGTCGGAGCACGTGCTCCGTGTCAATGGAGTCGTGTGCTGGGAAGAACCGCTTTATCTCAATTGCAGGGAGTGGGCCGGGAAGGCTTTCTTGTGACTATCGGCTTTGCACGTGACACGGGTAAGAGGAGGGTCAGAGTCATGCCGGTTAGTTTCACAATTCGGCCCCATGCAGGTCACATGGCGACCGGGTCCTCAGTCTTTTCCGGGGGTGTAAAACTGACAGCACGTTTACTCATGATAAATGAAGTATGGGATCGTCTTCTGTGTTCTCCGAAAGTTTACGAACTTCATAATCATTCTGCTTTGCAAGTAGAATGACCACAT
This sequence comes from Pleurodeles waltl, assembly GCF_031143425.1. Classification (NCBI taxonomy): domain Eukaryota; kingdom Metazoa; phylum Chordata; class Amphibia; order Caudata; family Salamandridae; genus Pleurodeles; species Pleurodeles waltl. The sequence continues at coordinate 1,323,686,739 of NC_090444.1, forward strand.
TACTTTCTGTTATCATTAGCAGGTCCGCCCTTGCCAGCCGCAGTTAGATATCCGTTTCGTTGAACTGTATACCTTGTGATGAGAGTGATTCTATGAAAGGCGAGCCCGAGAGTGAAAAAGCAGTTTCTAGTTGACATGCAGAGGGGTATGTGGTCAGTGTAAGAGCAAGGTGTGTTCTCGGTCTATCGTGCAATTTGTACAAGACTGACTCTACCAGGACCTGTTTAGACGGTGGGGGTTATACATTTATACTAGGAAGTACTCTTGAAAACTGGAGCAGCCCTGTTTAATGTCAACTACAGGCCACTCCCCGTTGGGTGGGATGCCTAAATCTTACATGCATGCAGTTAGTCTCCCGGAAGTACTCGTACTCTACGCCATTTAAAATAGCCTTATACGCAGTCGTATATATTAACCCGTTGCTTTGATGAACTGGTCTTTGCATTACACAGAGATGACAATTTTAGTTGAGTAATTCACCCGGTCCTGTTACTCAGTACTTTAAGTTTTTCATTTCTGAGTTATTGCAGGTACTGAGAACTTGGTGAAATACTCGCTTTCAATGCATATGAGACAGCAGTCCGAGTTCTTGTAAAAACGGGGGAAACTTCAACGCTTGCCACCCATGGTAGGTCACGATCAAAGTAGCCCTTGCCTTGGGTCGTATGGCAGCGTTTCCAGTTCTTATCTAGTTTTCCTTTAAGATAGACGTTCCTGCGATGCCAGTCTCTGTATTGAATATTGCTATTTATTGCATTTCAACAGTATTCTGGCAACATGGCTTCAGAACACGTCAATGGGAATGGCACTGAAGACGCCTTGAATTCTTCGACTGTGATTACTCATTCAGAACATTTCCAGACGTTGCTCGATGCAGGTTTGCCACAGAAAGTAGCTGAAAAGCTAGATGAAATTTACATTGCAGGTGAGGCCCTCAAATTTGCAAACCTGCTTGCTTTGAAATCTATGCTCATCTGACTTGGTTTACCGTTTTGTGACTTTTAAGAACTTGAAGCTGTATACTGTTGTTATGCTTAATTTTTAAAGCTTGCCTTTAGGCAGTACCTTTTTTGATGTAGCAAAACTATATGTATAGGATTCTCCTTTAAGGGCTTTCTCCCATCTGTGCTCATCCATTGGTTTGTTAAGGTGTCAGACACTTTTGTTCGATCCAATACATCATTTAATAAACCCTCTCCAGCCATTGGCTAATTTCATAGTCAGTGATGGCATTTTGCCATTTCACAAGATCACATCTACACAAAGTAATTCCCTTCTGTAATAGTGCGCGCTTTTTGAGCCCAAAAATGTTTTTGCTTTTAGCCATTTTTGGATTGATAGGAGCCCAACAGTTTTGCCAACATTACATATTTGCAAAAACCATGACAAAATAAGCATTGACAAAGCCAAAATTATGTATACCAATGATCTTTTACTGTAACATCTCTTGTATCCTTTTTTTGTCGGACTCTTATTGGGGAACATTTTCTGCGTCCCTTTATATGTTCTTGTCAAGTTGTACTTACCCTTCCACTTTTGGCAACCTTCCACTAGAATCTTTTCTGAAGTCGTTGTTTTGTCAAGTATAGGCTGTTTATAGTATGATTTAGCTATTCACACCTTTATGCTTGTCAGTTTTATTCTTGGCTGTACAGGGTTTTTAAAATGTGTTCACTTGATGTTCATGCTTGTTCCATCTTCATGTGTAGTTGGTCTGTGTGACCCCTTGATTGGCAATACATCATTTTGTACACTGCATATTGTATGTGTTCAGGCAACTTTACTTCTAGTCCAGTGTTCTGCAATCACTTCACCATGTACAGTAATAACCTAAAGTATCACCTCACATCCTAATCTCTGTTTCATATTATGAGAAGTACGGCCAGCATTTCTGGTGAAAAGACTCAGAGTAACCAAAACAAACCTCTGCATGTTCATTTATAGATCCCAGGCTATTTTGGGCTTAATTATGAGTGGTTCTTGTCCATATGAAGTATTAATAGCACCCAATAATATCAGATACTCCAGAATTTTTTTAGGTACAATTAACAGCACATGTTTCGAGTTTTGCCCAAAATAAGCCATAATGTTTAGATGCTGATGCTTTCTGCAGCAAAGTTTGCATGTCCTTTTACCCCTGTTAAATTTTGGCGCTCTTTGAGTGTGCCAAACTTAAGGTGGTGGTCTTTCTTACCCATAATTATTTGTGCAACAAGCAGTGCACAACTTGCATTTGCACTCCATGTGAAAACAGGTATTTGGACAGGGATAGTCTGGGCGGGCATTCTTAATCTAGACTCAGTCTTTTGAGTTTTAGTCACTAAGCACAGCAAATGTGACTCTAAGGCACTGAAGTTGGTTGAGTGATCTAGCCCCAGTGGCGTGTCGGGGACACGTAGGTCCTGCCTTCCAAATAAAGTGGCAGATAGCCAGTTGCGCTTAGGGCACTAATAGGTGCTGGACTCATGAGGCAAAGTATGACTGCATGATTATACATGTTGTCCTTGTACTTGCAAGAGAGGAGGAAGGACACCAGTGGTCGTGGTAGGCAGGATCTGAGGGTCACAAATGCCAGTACCTGCTAATTTTTTTGAAGAACAGCCCCCACCCCCTTTATTTTGGTGGAAAGCCAAGCTCCCTGGAACGGTTAACTGGAGTCTTCTGCTGTGTAACAGAGGAAGAGGCAGACTGCTAAGCAAGCTTTCTTAGCTGCCGTACCTGAAAGAAATGAAAATGTGCGCAACTGGTCAATTTACAAATGTAAAGGGTGCTTAGAAGGCAGTCGTGGCTTTAATTAATAGGTTCAGTTGAACCTTCCAGATGAGAGATTTTAACTTTTTTGAGTGCTATTGTAAGGGAGTTACTATCTGAACTGTAAAGTGTCTGCTTTTATTTATTGCTAAGAATCTGTTATTTGAAAATTTTAAAAGCAGAATAACAAAAATAATCTGTAAATGCGTAATGTAATAGAGGAGCGTCAGCATAAATCTTGCAGTGTTAAAGAGAAAAGGGAGGGTGCGTAAGAGAGAAAATGCTAAAGATATTGCATGGTGTGCCCCATAGAGAGCCCTGTAGAGGACGCATGGACCGTTGAAGCAACATGGCGTTACATAGGCAAATTGTGTGCTTTTAAAAGACATTTATGAAAAGACACTCCACTGCATTAATGCATAAAGTCTGGATATTGATTAAATCTTTATTTTGGAAGCACATTTTATCTTAAACTTTTTTGAACACTTTGTAGCAACCTATTCTATAATTTGTGTAATGAAAGTTTAAAATAATGGCTTGTACATCAGGGTTCGAAATATCATAAAAATGTTACAAGACCTGCTGGTCGAGTAACTTAAAAAATCTACTCGACCTAACTGTAATGTACTTGACCTGCAAACAGGTCTCAAATTGTGTGATCCTAGGCAAACAGTTAAGTCGCCTTTTTTTCTTCATTCTTACATATGATTGCACCTTCAAATATGTGAGCTCCGCTTTTCTGCAGTACAAAGAACCTCTTTTGTTTGATTTAGGTAGACTAAAGTTTGCTGCATGCATCACAAGAATCTAGCCCACTTACCCATGACGTCTAGCCCCCATAACCTAGGACTTCTTTCAGTTTACTAACAACATTGTCATCAGAGCAGGAGTGTTTCATGTTTCTCAGTTTGTTTAAACACTCAATTTTATTAAATATATTAATAAACCACGATGTGGTAACATTGTCATCTACACACAGTAACTTTCCAGGAAATGTCTAAAAACTACTCCACTAACCTGCAGCTTTACTTATAAAACTAAACACTGTATTAACAGTCTTTGAAAATTGGGTTTCAGGAAACATATCTTTTGCACATCATCATGTAAAATCCTCTGATTTATTTTCATCATATTACTTTTTTTTTCATCACACAGACGTATTGAAATGGGCGTTCACAACTACTGAAATATATTTTCAAATTTTTGCTCAGTTGACTTAGTCATTTAAATGTTGTGTGTTAGGAAAAACCTAATACCCTATATCCTTTTATTTTACATTCTAAGCAGCAGGTCACAGAGTTCACCTTACAAAGTCCTGGAACTCTGCAGTCAGAAGAAAAATTAATTGTAAGAAAAACTGACTTTTGACCTCTGAACACATAGCAAATGTGACATAAAAACAAGATTTAAAGGCATCTTCTATTGCCCCTCCACTTTTCAACTGAACTGAACACCTTTTCATTGTCAACTCACCAGAAGGGACGAGTAAGTACTAGAAATAGCTTGACCTGATCAAATAAGACTCGCCTGTGCGAGTGAATTTTTCGAGCCCTGCATATTGAAAGTGCTTTCTGTCACAGATTGACCTCGAAGCAGTAAACATACATGTCTCTTATCTCCACTGCACCTACCCGGTTTCAGTTCTGTGGCTCTTTGGTTACAGACACAGACCTCTGTAGTGCATTAATTAATTGAGTTTTCATAATGTACAATACTTCATTGTTTTACATATAGTTACCCGAAGGCGAAACACTGAAAAAGTTACAGAATATTTAGTTTTTTAGCTACATCTTTGACCCTGCCGCATGTTCACTCATCTCTGCACCCTACTGCGCACCCTATCGGCTACCATACCCCCTTTTTTTTTAATGCACTTAAACCGCTGAAGGATACTAATCTCCCTTGAGGCACATACAATTCATAATTTTCAACCTTGCCTAAGATTCCTAATAAAAAAGAGATAACAGGGTATCTTAAGGCATTTTTATCTTTTTGTTTAGTCCCCATTCTACAATATCAAAATGTGTTCCCTGAAAAATGATCCCATTCTGGTTTTTACGAACCAGCGTAAAGCCCGATGGTGAAGCATGACACTAAGAGTCTGCATCTTGTGTATGCACTTGCAGTCAATTTTTGGTGCTTTTGTATAAAAATATATGTTGCATAAAAAAAAAAACGTCAAGGCACTCGTGAATCACAAACTCCGTTGTCCTTGTGTTCTTGTTTTGGTGTCTTGTTCGCCATCAATAATCGTAAGTCCGACCAGGATAGTATAAGAAATAATTGTCAATTTATTCTTGAGATGCAGTGTCCTAAACAGCCAACACGTGTTTCGTCCTGTGAGAGGATTAGCTCTCAGAGACTTCATCAGGGCTTACGTAAAGTAATCAAGGAGGACGGATTAAATATCGTTTTTAGTCCTTCTCCCGAGCGTCCAAACAAAAACTTTCAGTCACCAAATTGTAGTCCGAGTTATCCTGCTTGTGCCCCTAACGGTGTATAAACACAATATCTTCGTGCAAGATAGCAGAAAGGACAGAAAAGTCCTTCTATCCTGTGGCGTTCTTAGATGTGTATATCTAAAGACACCAAAACAAGGACAACGGAGTTTGTGATTCACGAGTGCCTTGACATTTGTTTTTTGCTAAATTGTTTCTTCTCAGAAACCTAGGAGGTGCGGGGGGATCCTCCAGTCAGGAGCACCGTGTATACATATTTGTTTCGCACTACCTTATGGTGAATGACTGTGAGCGCTGATTCCTATAACTATCCTCCTTTGGGTTGATCTTTTGCATAAAAATTGTTAGTTTTCACCACATTTCAAACCATATAAACATAATCTAAATAATGTGGTTCATTATTATAAATCTGTATTTATCATTTATTCATCATGAACAGTAATTCAGAAATAAAGCTTACATATTTCTCAAGATTTTAAATTATTAATAAAATAATACATTGTCAATTCATAATTGAATTACCAGTTCTTCAAGTAATTATTCAGTTATTAAACCAGATTTATGTTCATTATGATTACTGTATTGAAATAACAGGTGTACAATTGACTATTCTTCCAAGCACAGACAGCAGCTACTGTGACATTTCATCTGCCGGTTGGATCAAGGCGCAGTAAAAGTCCCAGTCTAAAAATGTCTAAATACGGTCATCATTTTGTAATGTTTTATCATATAAATAATTATTGAAGTCTTTATTCTAGAACCATGTCTACAGAATTCAAATACAGGATGTCCATTTTTTAACTCTTGTTGCTTTACTCTTCACCTGGAAGTCACTCCTGTAACATTAACACCAGTGTTTATCAAAATATACATTTAGACCCTAAACTAACAATAAAAAAATAAAAAATAGCCCAGTTCCTTAATTTATTAAGGATAATTTACTAGTGTTTCCTGCGATTGTGTTGTGCGTCTTATCAGCTAGGGAAGATATTTCGCTTGCTGTCCCATTCACTGATCTGAATTGTTAAACCTTGAATGGGGCAAAATCAAGACCATCTATGACAGTTTCAGCAAGGACAACCTACGTGCAGAACCCCCTCTACCAAACCCCGACACCAACAATCTCCACGTGGACACTCCTCACCCGTGAAGATACGATGAAAACAATGAAGTCCATACTCCGGGGCCCCCACGGACCCATGCCCCCATCACATCTTCAACATAGCTGCAGACACCATCGCCCCCATCACCATCCATCCACCTCTCCATCAACCGCTTACTAGCTGCTGCCACCTTCCCTGACTACTGGAAACACGCCGAGATCAACCCCTCCTAAAGAAACACTCGGCAGACCCCACCGACCTCAAAAACTTCAGGCTCTTCTCCCTACTTCCATTTCCTGCAAAAGTAATTGAAAAAGCAGTCAACAGCCAACTCACCACGAAGACCACAACATCCTCGACATCTCCCAATCCGGATTCAGTTCAAACCCCAGCACCGAAACAACCCTCCTGGCCGCAACAGATGACATCCGCTCCCTTCTGGACAAGGGAGAGATGGCAGCACTCGCCCTACTAGACCTCTCAACGGCTTTCAACACAGTCTCCCATCGCACCCTGGTAAGAAGACTCCACAAAGCTGGCATCAGAAACAAGGCCCTCGACTGGATACAATCCTTCCTCTCTGGCAGAACACAACAAGTGAGACTCTTCCCCCTTCCTCGCAGCCACCGCCTGGAACGACCTACCTATCCACATCAGACAAACCACTACTGTAGGAAGTTGGGTCTGTATATACTATTTCAAAGTAAGAGATGGTGTGCACAGAGTCCAAGGGTTCCCCTTAGAGGTAAGATAGTGGCAAAATTAGATAGTTCTAATGCTCTATTTTGTGTGTGGTCAAGCAGTAGGCTTATCAGAGGGTAGTGTTAAGCATTTGTTGTACACACAGTCAATAAATGATGAACACACAGTCAAAGACTTACTCCAGACCAATAGGTTTTTATATAAAAAAATATATTTTCTTAATTTAAATTAAGAACCACAAGTTCAAGATTTGAAGTAAATACATAAAATGCAAGGTACTCCACACAGGTAAATTAGGAACTTTGAATAAAAGCAATATCATATACAGTCTTTGTTTAAAATGGCAATAAGCTATTTTAAAAGCGGACACAGTGCAAAAATCAACAGTTCCTGGGGGAGGTAAGTAAAGGTTAGATTGTGAGGTGTAGGAAGTTGGCTCTGTATGTGCTATTTCAAAGTAAGGAATAGCATGCACAGAGTCCAAGGGTTCCCCTTAGAGGTAAAATAGTGGTAAAAAGAGATAATACTAATGCTCTATTTTGTGGTAGTGTGGTCGAGCAGTAGGCTTATCCAAGGAGTAGTGTTAAGCATTTGTTGTACATACACATAGACAATAAATGAGGTACACACACTCAGAGACAAATCCAGGCCAATAGGTTTTGTTATAGAAAAATATCTTTTCTTAGTTTATTTTAAGAACCACAGGTTCAAATTTAACATGTAATATCTTGTTTGAAAGGTATTGCAGGTAAGTACATTAGGAACTTTGAATCATTTCAATTGCATGTATACTTTTCAAGTTATTCACAAATAGCTATTTTAAAAGTGGACACTTAGTGCAATTTTCACAGTTCCTGGGGGAGGTAAGTTTTTGTTAGTTTTACCAGGTAAGTAAGACACTTACAGGGTTCAGTTCTTGGTCCAAGGTAGCCCACCGTTGGGGGTTCAGAGCAACCCCAAAGTTACCACACCAGCAGCTCAGGGCCGGTCAGGTGCAGAGTTCAAAGCGGTGCCCAAAACGCATAGGCTATAATGGAGAGAAGGGGGTGCCCCGGTTCCGGTCTGCTTGCAGGTAAGTACCCGCGTCTTCGGAGGGCAGACCAGGGGGGTTTTGTAGGGCACCGGGGGGGACACAAGCCCACACAGAAATTTCACCCTCAGCGGCGCGGGGGCGGCCGGGTGCAGTGTTAGAACAAGCGTCGGGTTCGCAATGTTAGTCAATGAGAGATCAAGGGATCTCTTCAGCGCTGCAGGCAGGCAAGGGGGGGCTTCCTCGGGGAAACCTCCACTTGGGCAAGGGAGAGGGACTCCTGGGGGTCACTTCTGCAGTGAAAGTCCGGTCCTTCAGGTCCTGGGGGCTGCGGGTGCAGGGTCTTTTCCAGGCGTCGGGACTTAGGTTTCAGAGAGTCGCGGTCAGGGGAAGCCTCGGGATTCCCTCTGCAGGCGGCGCTGTGGGGGCACAGGGGGGACAGGTTTTGGTACTCAGTCGTAGAGTAGTCCGGGGGTCCTCCCTGAGGTGTTGGTTCTCCACCAGCCGAGTCTGGGTCGCCGGGTGCAGTGTTGCAAGTCTCACGCTTCTTGCGGGGAGTTGCAGGGTTCTTTAAAGCTGCTCCTTTGGATAAAGTAGCAGTCTTTTTGGAGCAGGTCCGCTGTCCTCGGGAGTTTCTTGTCGTCGTCGAAGCAGGGCAGTCCTCAGAGGATTCAGAGGTCGCTGTTCCCTTTGGAAGGCGTCGCTGGAGCAGAGTTCTTTGGAAGGCAGGAGACAGGCCGGTGAGTTTCTGGAGCCAAGGCAGTTGTTGTCTTCTGGTCTTCCTCTGCAGGGGTTTTCAGCTAGGCAGTCCTTCTTCTTGTTGTTGCAGGAATCTGATTTTCTAGGGTTCAGGGTAGCCCTTAAATACTAAATTTAAGGGCGTGTTTAGGTCTGGGGGGTTAGTAGCCAATGGCTACTAGCCCTGAGGGTGGGTACACCCTCTTTGTGCCTCCTCCCAAGGGGAGGGGGTCACAATCCTAACCCTATTGGGGGAATCCTCCATCTGCAAGATGGAGGATTTCTAAAAGTCAGAGTCACCTCAGCTCAGGACACCTTAGGGGCTGTCCTGACTGGCCAGTGACTCCTCCTTGTTGCTTTCTTTGTTCCCTCCAGCCTTGCCGCCAAAAGTGGGGGCCGTGGCCGGAGGGGGCGGGCAACTCCACTAAGCTGGAGTGCCCTGCTGGGCTGTGACAAAGGGGTGAGCCTTTGAGGCTCACCGCCAGGTGTTACAGCTCCTGCCTGGGGGAGGTGTTCGCATCTCCACCCAGTGCAGGCTTTGTTACTGGCCTCAGAGTGACAAAGGTACTCTCCCCATGGGGCCAGCAACATGTCTCTAGTGTGGCAGGCTGCTGGAACTAGTCAGCCTACACAGACAGTCGGTTAAGTTTCAGGGGGCACCTCTAAGGTGCTGGGGTGTATTTTGCAATAAAATGTACACTGGCATCAGTGTGCATTTATTGTGCTGAGAAGTTTGATACCAAACTTCCCAGTTTTCAGTGTAGCCATTATGGTGCTGTGGAGTTCGTGTTTGACAAACTCCCAGACCATATACTCTTATGGCTACCCTGCACTTACAATGTCTAAGGTTTTGTTTAGACACTGTAAGGGTACCATGCTCATGCACTGGTACCCTCACCTATGGTATAGTGCACCCTGCCTTAGGGCTGTAAGGCCTGCTAGAGGGGTGACTGACCTATACTTGCATAGGCAGTGAGAGGCTGGCATGGCACCCTGAGGGGAGTGCCATGTCGACTTACTCGTTTTGTTCTCACTAGCACACACAAGCTGGCAAGCAGTGTGTCTGTGCTGAGTGAGAGGTCTCCAGGGTGGCATAAGACATGCTGCAGCCCTTAGAGACCTTCCTTGGCATCAGGGCCCTTGGTACTAGAAGTACCAGTTACAAGGGACTTATCTGGATGCCAGGGTCTGCCAATTGTGGATACAAAAGTACAGGTTAGGGAAAGAACACTGGTGCTGGGGCCTGGTTAGCAGGCCTCAGCACACTTTCAATTGTAAACATAGCATCAGCAAAGGCAAAAAGTCAGGGGGCAACCATGCCAAGGAGGCATTTCCTTACATGAGGTAAGTAAGACGCTTACAAGTCTCCGTTCCTGGGCATAGGCAGCCCACTGTTGGGGTTCAAGGCAGCCCCAAAGTTACCACACCAGCAGCTCAGGGCCGGTCCGGTGCATGCAGAGGTCAAAGAGGTGCCAAAAACACACAGGTGCCTATGGAGAACAGGGGTGCTCTGGTTCCAGTCTGGGGAAGACCGGGGGGTTTTGTAGAGCACCGGGGGGGGGTGGTGGGGGCCAAGTAGGCACACAAAACACACCCTCAGCGGCACAGGGGCGGCTGGGTGCAGTGTACAAAGCAGTCATCAGGTTTTTAGATAGGAAACAATGGAGGGACCAGGGGGTCACTCTAGAGGGGCAGGCAGGGACGGGGGTGAGGCTTCTCGGGACAGCCACCACATGGGCTAGGGCAGAGGGTCGCTCCTTGTAGGAAGTTGGCTCTGTATGTACCATTTCAAAGTAAGAAATAGCATGCACAGAGTCCAAGGGTTCCGCTTAGAGGTAAGATAGTGGCAAAAAGAGAATTCTAATGCTCTATTTTGTGGTAGTGCGGTCGAGCAGTAGGCTTATCAGAGGGTAGTGTTAAGCATTTGTTGTACACACACAGGCAATAAATGAGGAACACACACTCAAAGACTGATTCCAGGCCAATAGGTTTTTATATAGAAAAATATATTTTCTTAATTTATTTTAAGAACCACAGGTTCAAGATTTACAACCAATACTTCAAATGAAAGGTACTTCACTCGGGTATCATAGGAACTTTGAATCAGCAAAATAGCATGTACAGTTTTGGCAAAAATGGCAATAAGCTATTTTAAAACTAGACAGTGCAAATTTCAACAGTTCCTGGGGGAGGTAAGTATTTGTTAGTTTTGCAGGTAAGTAAACCACCTACAGGGTTCAAAGTTGGGTCCAAGGTAGCCCACCGTTGGGGGTTCAGGGCAACCCCAAAGTTACCACAACAGCAGCTCAGGGCTGGTCAGGTGCAGAGGTCAAAGTGGTGCCCAAAACGCATAGGCTTCAATGGAGAAGGGGGTGCCCGGTTCCAGTCTGCCAGCAGGTAAGTACCCGCGACTTCGGAGAGCAGACCAGGGGGGTTTTGTAGGGCACCGGGGGGGGGGGGGGGACACAAGTCGGCACAAAAAGTACACCCTCAGCGGCCGGGTGCAGTGTGCAAACAACAGGTGTCAGGTTCGCAATAGGTTTCAATGGGAGACCCAGGGGTCTCTTCAGTGAAGCAGGCAGGCAAGGGGGGGGGGGGGGCGGGGCTCCTCGGGGTAGCCACCATCTGGCAAAGGGAGAGGGCCACCTGGGGGTCGCTTCTGCACTAGAGGTCGGATCCTTCAGGTCCTGGGGGCTGCGGGTGCAGTGTCTTTACCAGGCATCGGGTTCTTTGAAGCAGGCAGTCGCGGTCAGGGGGAGCCTCTGGGTTCCCTCTGCAGGCGTCGTCGTGGGTGCTCAGGGGGGTCAACTCTGGCTACTCACAGGGTCGTAGTCGCCTTGGAGTCCTCCCTGTAGTGTTGTTTCTCCGCAGGTCGAGCCGGGGGCGTCGGGTGCAGAGTGGAAAGTCTCACGCTTCCGGCGGGAAACGTGCAGTCCTTTAAAAGTTGTTTCTTTGTTGCAAAGTTGTAGTTTCTTTGGAACAGGGCCGCTGTCCTCAGGAGTTCTTGGTCCTTTTAGATGCAGGGTAGTCCTCTGAGGCTTCAGAGGTTGCTGGACCCTGGGGGACGTGTCGCTGTTGCAGTTTTTCTCAAAAGTGGGGAGACAGGCCGGTAGGGCTGGGGCCAAAGCAGTTGGTGTCTCCGTCTTCTCTGCAGGGCTTCAGGTCAGCAGTCCTTCTTTGTCTTCAGGTTGCAGGAATCTATCTTCCTAGGTTCTGGGGGCCCCTAAATACTCAATTTAGGGGTGTGTGTAGGTCTGGGGGGGCAGTAGCCAATGGCTACTGTCCTTGAGGGTGGCTACACCCTCTTTGTGCCTCCTCCCTTAGGGGAGGGGGGCAAATCCCTATTCCTATTGGGGGAATCCTCCAAAATCAAAAGGGAGGATTTCTAAAGGCAGGGGTCACCTCCAATCAGGACACCTTAGGGGCTGTCCTGACTGGTGGGTGACTCCTCCTTGTTTTTCTCATTATCTTCCCTGGACTTGACGCCAAAAGTGGGGGCTGTGTCCAGGGGGTGGGCATCTCCACTAGCTGGGATGCCCTGTGGCGCTGTTTTTGAGGCTCACCACCAGGGGTTATAGTTCCTGCAGGGGGAGGTGTGAAGCACCTCCACCCAGTGCAGGCTTTGTTACTGGCCACAGTGACAAAGGCATTCTTCCCTATGTGGCCAGCAACTCGTCTGTGGCAGGCTGGCAGAAACTGGTGAGCCCCACACTAGAAGTCGGGTTGGTATTCAGGGGGCATCTCTAAGATGCCCTCTGGATGCATGTTACAATAAATTCCACACTGGCATCAGTGTGCATATATTGTGCTGGTACGTTTGATACCAAACTTACCAGATTTCATTGTAGCCATTATGGAACTGTGGAGTTCGTGTTTGACATGCTCCCAGACCATGTACTCTTATGGCTACCCTGCACTTACAATGTCTAAGGTTTTGCTTCGATACTGTAGGGGCATAGTACTCATGCATATATGCCATCACCTGGGGTATAGTGCACCCTGCCTTGGGGCTGTAAGGCCTTCTAGAGGGGTGACTTACCGATGCCTCAGGCAGTGTGAGGTTGGCATGGCACTCTGAGGGGAGGGCCATGTCGACTTAATCATTTTCTACACACTAGCACACACAAGCTGTGAGGCAGTTTGCGTGTGCTGAGTGAGGGGTCCCCAGGGTGGCATAAGACATGCTGCAGCCCTTAGAGACCTTCCCTGGCATCAGGGTCCTTGGTTCCAGGGGTACCAGTTACATGGGATTTGTCTGAGTGCCAATTGGGGAAGCAAAGGTACAGTTTAGGGAAAGAACATTGGTGCTGGGACCTGGTTGGTTAGCAGGGTCCCAGCACACTTTCAATCAAAACTTAGCATCAGCAAAAAGTTAGGAGTTAACCATGCCAAGGAGGCATTTCCTTACAACTACCCTCCTCAGATTCACAAAGGAACTGAAGACATGTCTTTTTTTAAACCACCCCACCGGTATACGTTACACTGCTCCCCCTCTCCACACACACAAGATCCTTGAGACCCTAACGGGTGAGTAGCTGCGCTTTACAAGCACTAATTGATTGAATGAATGGGGCTTAAGCATCAAATAGCGCAACTTTTCCTCCATATTGAGACTCCCCTTTTATGAAAAGTTTATTCACCATACCAAGCTTCTTAGTTTAAAATTGGAACAAGTTTGGCAAAATAGGCTATATTAAAGGGTTGTGAAGAATAGCAGGTATGTTGCATTGAACTGAATGAGGCCTTTGCTGACCATTTTGATTTCGATGTCCAATTATTAGTATGGTTCTTATATATTGGCCCATTGATACTTAACGTATGGCCCACGGGCTGCATGCAGCCCCTATGGACAGCAGGAGCACTGGGCAGCTGTTAAGTCAACTCAGTTCTTAACAATAAAAAAAATAAAGACAGGCAATCATTTATTTTAAGCTTAATTGGTGTTAAAAAAGGAAGTAATTAGTGTGTCCTGCGCTTAACTTTTACGCCTTCCAGGGGTGTGGAATTTAATAAAATATCTTCTTGTCAATGGGAAAGGTTGCTTCATTAACCTACTTGTCCTGTAAAAATAAATAAATAAATCTAGTTGTCCCTTTGGTGCCATGTAATGCGGCCACAACTTATGTGCAGCAATACTTTTATATAAGAGCTTTGATTATGCCAAGGTTAATACTACAGCAAGACTTGAATACTGGCCACTTCCTAATGTTCCACCTTTCTCCAGATCTACATACTGGGGCTGGAGGTAGCAATAAGCAGCAGTTCCAGCGTTGGAATGCTCTTTTGAGTCAGTGCAAACTTACCAACTTGCATGTCTTAAGGGTTTCCACCAGCTCTTCTCTAATCTCTTCCCATACTTAGAGGTTGGAAATTTACTTTTTCCAGGAATAGGGGAAAAAATGGTTTGAAATGAAAAGTGAACTTTTAAACACTCAACAGATTTTCGCATGAGCAAAACTACTTGTGCATACTTATTCTCAAATATTTCTTAGGAGTACAAGTTCCTGGTCTACTTCTGTAAATTCTTGTGAATTCATGAAATGCATAAATCTGCACTAATACAAATATATATACACCATGAGCCCTATTTTGTGACTTTAAGAATTGGGTCACTAATTAGGTCTGGCGTTAACCAAGACCTTTTTGTTTTCATTAAAGTTCTATGTCTTTCTCTATAGATCTGTTGGCTTGCTTCACTATCACTGATAACAATTTGCTCTCACAGGGGGCATATCTCCACACAAAGTAGTTTTGTTCAGTACCAGGAACTACTGTGGCAATGTGTGCTTTTTGAGACCAAAAATATTTTTGCCTTTTACCAATGTTTGTTACAATAGTGCGGGCCCAGCAGCACCCTCAGCATTGAAGTTTTAAATCTACAAAAGGCATGTCAAAACAAGACCAGGATTGACAAAGCCAAAACTGACCACCGCTGTTGGTCTCATTGGCTTTGCCAATGAATGTTTATTTTCATGTTTGCCTTAGTCTTGTTGAGCCTGGTGACACTAATTTTCCATCATTAATACTTTTTAGAAATACCAGCATACATTAATACATTTTACTAAATGATTCTTCAAATAAACGGTGCCTACAATTTCACAGTATTTTTAGCAAAACATTTTTTCCATAGTTGCACATTTTGTGAACATTGTATGTTGAAAGCAAAGAGTCAATAAATCTTGCTTTCAAGCTTCTGCAAATATTTGCATATAATCAGCAGCATTCTGGGGCCTCGTATTGTTAACCCCTTCACTGCCAGGGCTTTTCTCCCTCCGGTGCCAAGCCTTTTTTTGGCTGTTTGGGCAGTTCGCGCTTAGGCCCCCATAACTTTTTGTCCTCACAAGCTACCCACGCAAAATGTGTGTCCTTTTTTCCAACATCCTAGGGATTCTAGAGGTATCCATACTTTACAGGTTTTTCTGAAGGAGACCAAGAAATTAGCCAAAATACAGTGAACATTTAGTTTCTTTAAAAAAAAATAGGGGAAAAGGGCTGCAGAAGAAGGCATGTCATTTTTTTCCCCCCCCTGAAAATGGCATCAACAAACGGTTTGCGGTGCTAAAAAATCACCATCTTCCCAGCTTTCAGGAACAGGCAGACTTGTGTTGAAAAATTGGGTTTTTCTTATTCAATTTTGGCATTTTACTGGGGCATACCCCCTTTTTACTATTTTTTTTTTTTTTTTTTTTTTTTTTGTGTGCTTTCAGCCTCCTTCCAGTTAGTGACAGAAATGGGTGTGCAACCAATGCTGGACCTGGAAAGCTAAACCTTCCTGAAAAGTAGACAAAATTATGAATTCAGCAAGGGTTTAATTTGTGTAGATCCTGCAAGGGTTTCCTACAGAAAATAACAGCTGAAATAAACAAATATTGAAATTGAGGTGGAAAAAAAGACATTTTTCTCCACATTTTACTCTAACTTTTTCCTGCGAGGTCAGACTTTTGAAATCAATACCGTTACGTCTGCTGGACTCTTCTGGTTGCGTGGATATATAGGGCTTGTAGGTTCGTCAAGAACCCTAGGTACCCAGAGCCAATAAATGAATTGCACCTTTCAATGGGTTTTCATTCTATACCGGGTTTACAGCAATTCATTTGCTGAAATATAAAGAGTGAAACATAGGTATCAAGAATATCTTTGTATTTCCAAAATGAGCACAAGATAAGGTGTTGAGAAGCAGTGGTTATTTCTGAATTCCGGGGTGCCCATACTAGCATGTGCGTTACAGACCTTTCTCAAGTAGACGTCTTTACTACACTGTCTTACATTTGGAAGGGAAAAATGTAGAGAAAGACAAGGGGCCATAACACTTGTTTTGCTATTCTGTGTTCCCCCCCCAAGTCTCCTGATAAAACTGGTACCTCACTTGCGTGGGTAGGCCTAATGCTCGCGACAGGAAAGGCAACATGGACACATCACATTTTCCCAAAGAAAACTGAGCTGTTTTTTGCAAAGTGCCTAGCCGTGGATTTTGGCCTCTAGCTCAGCTGGCACCTAGGGAAACCTACCAAACCTGCACATTTTTGAAAACTAGACACCTAGGGGAATCCAAGGGCAGGTGACTTGTTGAGCTGTCACCAGGTTCTGTTAGCCAGAATCCTTAGCAAACCTCAAAATTTGACCAAAAAAACACCTTTTCCTCACATTTCGGTGACAGAAAGTTCTGGAATCTGAGAGGAGCCACAAATTTCCTTCCACCCAGAGTTCCCCCAAGTCTCCCAATAAAAATTGTACCTCACTTGTGTGGGGTAGGCCTAGTGCTCGCAACAGGAAATGCCCCAAAACAGTATCTGGACACATCAAAATTATCAAATACAAAACTACCTGTTTTTGCGGTTGGGGGAGGGGGGAGGGAGAATCAGGGAAGGCACTGGGGTGATGGGGGAAATCAGGGGAGGCACCTGCGTTTTTGGTCCTGGACTCAGCAGCCATCTAGGGAAACATACCAAACCCAGACATTTGTGAAAACTAGACACCCGAGGGAGTTCAGGGAGGTGTGACTTGCATGGATCCCCCAATGTTTTCTTACCCGGAATCCTTGGCAAACCTCAAATTTAGCTAAAAAATCACGTTTCCCACATTTCTGTGTGGGATAACCGCACAGGGACAAATTTCCTACCACCCAACATTCCCCCTCAGTCTCCCGGGAAAAATTATACCTCACTTGTGTAGGTGGGCCAAGTGTGCCTGTGACAGGGAAGAGCCAAAAACATGTTGAAATTGAGGTGGAACCAAAGCAGGTCCAAAAGGGCAGTTTGAAAAAAAAAAATTGTTTTTAGGCCGACAAGTGCAGTAGAATTGTTATCAGTATAGATGAGACAATATTGGGTGGTAATAATTTTGTGGATTCCTGCGGATTCTGAAAGGTTCCATCACAAAAATGTGGGAACAATGTGTGATTTCCAGCAATGATGGGGTTTGCTTGGCATTGTGGGTAAGAAAATGGTGCAGGGTGTATGTGAAGCACACCACCCTGGAATCAACCAGTTGTTTAGTTTTCAGATGTGTCTAGGTCTTGTGGATTTTTCTACATGACAGCGTCCCAAAGTCAAAGTGCAGCCCTCACCATTCCAATTGGGACGATTTTGAGAGTTACCAAGCTCTCAAGACCCAAATGTAAAACCAAAACCCAAAATAATCAAATGTCCTCTCGCTTGCCGTGGGATAGGATGTTTTAGTATGTGGGGAGAGCTGAAAGACTGTTACCCCCTTCAGTTGGGGTGGGGGACATAACCAGGCCCATACTGGTAGGTAGCCACCACCCCACTTTTTTTTTTTTTAATTCCCTCGAATCTAGTAGACTTTCTGTGCAAATCTCTCCCCCCCCCCAGGTGTTGATTGGGGGTACTTGCCCCGTCTGCCCACTGGTGGCCAGAACAACTTTGGCCCCTCTTATTTTGAAGAAGAAAAAAATTCTTCCCTGATCTCTGGTGGGCTTTCTGCCCCCTTAGGGGGCCTCCCAAAAATTGGCCAATCTGGGGGGCAGATATGGCCAACAGTAATGTGCTCCCATGGTTAGAGACCCTTGTCCAAGGGGCTGCCCTCCCCAAACAAAACACACACACACACTGTAGGAAGTTGGCTCTGTATGTGCTATTTCAAAGTAAGGAATAGCATGCACAGAGTCCAAGGGTTCCCCTTAGAGGTAAAATAGTGGTAAAAAATAGATAATACTAATGCTCTATTTTGTGGTAGTGTGGTCGAGCAGTAGGCTTATCCAAGGAGTAGTGTTAAGCATTTGTTGTACATACACATAGACAATAAATGAGGTACACACACTCAGAGACAAATCCAGCCAATAGGTTTTTATATATAAAAATATCTTTGTTTAGTTTATTTTAAGAACCACAGGTTCAAATTCTACATGTAATAGCTCATTCGAAAGGTATTGCAGGTAAGTACTTTAGGAACTTCAAATCATCAAAATTGCATGTATACTTTTCAAGTTATTGACAAATAGCTGTTTTAAAAGTGGACACTTTTTCACAGTTCCTGGGGGAGGTAAGTTTTTGTTAGTTTTACCAGGTAAGTAGGACACTTACAGGGTTCAGTTCTTGGTCCAAGGTAGCCCACCGTTGGGGGTTCAGAGCAACCCCAAAGTCACCACACCAGCAGCTCAGGGCCGGTCAGGTGCAGAGTTCCAAGTGGTGCCCAAAACACATAGGCTAGAATGGAGAGAAGGGGGTGCCCCGGTTCCGGTCTGCTTGCAGGTAAGTACCCGCGTCTTCGGAGGGCAGACCAGGGGGGTTTTGTAGGGCACCGGGGGGGACACAAGTCCACACAGAAATTTCACCCTCAGCAGCGCGGGGGCGGCCGGGTGCAGTGTAGAAACAAGCGTCGGGTTTGTAATGGAAGTCAATGGGAGATCTAGGGATCTCTTCAGCGCTGCAGGCAGGCAAGGCGGGGGTTCCTCGGGGAAACCTCCACTTGGGCAAGGGAGAGGGACTCCTGGGGGTCACTCCTCCAGTGAAAGTCCGGTCCTTCAGGTCCTGGGGGCTGCGGGTGCAGGGTCTCTCCCAGGTGTCGGGACTTTGGTTTCAAAGAGTCGCGGTCAGGGGAAGCCTCGGGATTCCCTCTGCAGGCGGCGCTGTGGGGGCTCAGGGGGGACAGGTTTTGGTACTCACAGTATCAGAGTAGTCCTGGGGTCCCTCCTGAGGTGTTGGATCGCCACCAGCCGAGTCGGGGTCGCCGGGTGCAGTGTTGCAAGTCTCACGCTTCTTGCGGGGAGCTTGCAGGGATCTTTAAAGTTGCTGGAAACAAAGTTGCAGCTTTTCTTGGAGCAGGTCCGCTGTCCTCGGGAGTTTCTTGTCTTTTCGAAGCAGGGGCAGTCCTCAGAGGATGTCGAGGTCGCTGGTCCCTTCGGAAGGCGTCGCTGGAGCAGGATCTTTGGAAGGCAGGAGACAGGCCGGTGAGTTTCTGGAGCCAAGGCAGTTGTCGTCTTCTGGTCTTCCGCTGCAGGGGTTTTCAGCTGGGCAGTCCTTCTTCTTGTTGCAGGAATCTAATTTTCTAGGGTTCAGGGTAGCCCTTAAATACTAAATTTAAGGGCGTGTTTAGGTCTGGGGGGTTAGTAGCCAATGGCCACTAGCCCTGAGGGTGGGTACACCCTCTTTGTGTCTCCTCCCAAGGGGAGGGGGTCACATCCCTAATCCTATTGGGGAAATCCTCCATCTGCAAGATGGAGGATTTCTAAAAGTTAGAGTCACCTCAGCTCAGGACACCTTAGGGGCTGTCCTGACTGGCCAGTGACTCCTCCTTGTTATTCTCATTATTTTCTCCGGCCTTGCCGCCAAAAGTGGGGCCTGGCCGGAGGGGGCGGGCAACTCCACTAGCTGGAGTGTCCTGCTGGGTTGGCACAAAGGAGGTGAGCCTTTGAGGCTCACCGCCAGGTGTGACAATTCCTGCCTGGGAGAGGTGTTAGCATCTCCACCCAGTGCAGGCTTTGTTACTGGCCTCAGAGTGACAAAGGCACTCTCCCCATGGGGCCAGCAACATGTCTCGGTTTGTGGCAGGCTGCTAAAACTAGTCAGCCTACACAGATAGTCGGTTAAGTTTCAGGGGGCACCTCTAAGGTGCCCTCTGTGGTGTATTTTACAATAAAATGTACACTGGCATCAGTGTGCATTTATTGTGCTGAGAAGTTTGATACCAAACTTCCCAGTTTTCAGTGTAGCCATTATGGTGCTGTGGAGTTCGTGTTTGACAGACTCCCAGACCATATACTCTTATGGCTACCCTGCACTTACAATGTCTAAGGTTTTGTTTAGACACTGTAGGGGTACCATGCTCATGCACTGGTACCCTCACCTATGGTATAGTGCACCCTGCCTTAGGGCTGTAAGGCCTGCTAGAGGGGTGTCTTACCTATACTGCATAGGCAGTGAGAGGCTGGCATGGCACCCTGAGGGGAGTGCCATGTCGACTTACTCGTTTTGTCCTCACTAGCACACACAAGCTGGCAAGCAGTGTGTCTGTGCTGAGTGAGGGGTCTCCAGGGTGGCATAAGACATGCTGCAGCCCTTAGAGACCTTCCTTGGCATCAGGGCCCTTGGTACTAGAAGTACCAGTTACAAGGGACTTATCTGGATGCCAGGGTCTGCCAATTGTGGATACAAAAGTACAGGTTAGGGAAAGAACACTGGTGCTGGGGCCTGGTTAGCAGGCCTCAGCACACTTTCAATTGTAAACATAGCATCAGCAAAGGCAAAAAGTCAGGGGGCAACCATGCCAAGGAGGCATTTCCTTACACAACCCCCCCCCAAACGAAAGAGGATGAGACTAACCTTTCCCAAGAGAGTCTTCATTTTCTAAGTGGAAGAACCTGGAAAGGCCATCTGCATTGGCATGGGCAGTCCCAGGTCTGTGTTCCACTATAAAGTCCATTCCCTGTAGGGAGATGGACCACCTCAACAGTTTAGGATTTTCACCTTTCATTTGCATCAGCCATTTGAGAGGTCTGTGGTCAGTTTGAACTAGGAAGTGAGTCCCAAAGAGGTATGGTCTCAGCTTCTTCAGGGACCAAACCACAGCAAAGGCCTCCCTCTCAATGGCACTCCAACGCTGCTCCCTGGGGAGTAACCTCCTGCTAATGAAAGCAACAGGCTGGTCAAGGCCATCATCATTTGTTTGGGACAAAACTGCCCCTATCCCATGTTCAGAGGCATCAGTCTGCACAATGAACTGCTTAGAATAATCTGGAGCTTTGAGAACTGGTGCTGAGCACATTGCTTGTTTCAGGGTGTCAAAGGCCTGTTGGCAGTCCACAGTCCAGTTCACTTTCTTGGGCATTTTCTTGGAGGTGAGCTCAGTGAGGGCTGTCACAATGGATCCATATCCCTTCACAAACCTCCTGTAGTACCCAGTCAAGCCAAGGAATGCCCTGACTTGAGTCTGGGTTTTTGGAGCTACCCAGTCCAGAATGGTCTGGATCTTGGGTTGGAGTGGCTGAACTTGGCCTCCACCTACAAGGTGGCCCAAGTAAACCACAGTTCCCTGCCCTATCTGGCATTTGGATGCCTTGATAGAGAGGCCTGCAGATTGCAGAGCCTTCAAAACCTTCCTCAGGTGGACCAGGTGATCCTGCCAGGTGGAGCTAAAGACAGCAATATCATCAAGATAAGCTGTGCTAAAGGACTCCAAGCCAGCAAGGACTTGATTCACCAACCTTTGGAAGGTGGCAGGGGCATTCTTTAAACCAAAGGGCATAACAGTAAACTGATAATGCCCATCAGGTGTGGAGAATGCTGTCTTTTCTTTTGCTCCAGGTGCCATTTTTATTTGCCAGTACCCTGCTGTCAAGTCAAAGGTACTTAGAAATTTGGCAGCACCTAATTTATCAATGAGCTCATCAGCTCTTGGAATTGGATGGGCATCTGTCTTGGTGACAGAATTGAGCCCTCTGTAGTCCACACAAAACCTCATCTCTTTCTTTCCATCTTTTGTGTGAGGTTTGGGGACTAAGACCACTGGGCTAGCCCAGGGGCTGTCAGAGCGCTCAATTACTCCCAATTCCAGCATCTTGTGGACTTCCACCTTGATGCTTTCCTTAACATGGTCAGACTGTCTGAAGATTTTGTTTTTGACAGGCATGCTGTCTCCTGTGTCCACATCATGGGTACACAGGGGTGTCTGACCAGGGGTTAGGGAGAAAAGCTCAGGAAACTGTTGTAGGACTCTCCTACAATCAGCTTGCTGTTGGCCAGAGAGGGTGTCTGAGTAGATCACTCCATCTACTGTACCATCTTTTGGGTCTGATGACAGAAGATCAGGGAGAGGTTCACTCTCTGCCTCCTGATCCTCATCTGTTACCATCAACAGATTGACATCAGCCCTGTCGTGGAAGAGCTTAAGGCGGTTTACATGGATCACCCTCTTGGGGCTCCTGCTTGTGCCCAGGTCCACCAAGTAGGTGACCTGACTCTTCCTTTCTAGTACTGGGTAAGGGCCACTCCATTTGTCCTGGAGTGCCCTGGGAGCCACAGGCTCCAGAACCCAGACTTTCTGCCCTGGTTGGAACTCAACCAGTGCAGCCTTTTGGTCATACCAAAACTTCTGGAGCTGTTGGCTGGCCTCAAGGTTTTTGGTTGCCTTTTCCATGTACTCTGCCATTCTAGAGCGAAGGCCAAGTACATAGTCCACTATGTCCTGTTTAGGCTCGTGGAGAGGTCTCTCCCAGCCTTCTTTAACAAGGGCAAGTGGTCCCCTTACAGGATGACCAAACAGAAGTTCAAAGGGTGAGAATCCTACTCCCTTCTGTGGCACCTCTCTGTAAGCGAAAAGCAGACATGGCAAGAGGACATCCCATCTCCTTTTGAGCTTTTCTGGGAGCCCCATGATCATGCCTTTTAATGTCTTGTTGAATCTCTCAACCAAGCCATTAGTTTGTGGATGGTATGGTGTAGTGAATTTATAAGTCACTCCACACTCATTCCACATGTGCTTTAGGTATGCTGACATGAAGTTGGTACCTCTGTCAGACACCACCTCCTTAGGGAAACCCACTCTGGTAAAGATACCAATGAGGGCCTTGGCTACTGCAGGGGCAGTAGTCGACCTAAGGGGAATAGCTTCAGGATACCTGGTAGCATGATCCACTACTACCAGGATATACATATTTCCTGAGGCTGTGGGAGGTTCCAGTGGACCAACTATGTCCACACCCACTCTTTCAAAGGGCACCCCCACCACTGGAAGTGGAATGAGGGGGGCCTTTGGATGCCCACCTGTCTTACCACTGGCTTGACAGGTGGGGCAGGAGAGGCAAAACTCCTTAACCATGTTGGACATATTGGGCCAGTAGAAGTGGTTGACTAACCTCTCCCACGTCTTGGTTTGTCCCAAATGTCCAGCAAGGGGAATGTCATGGGCCAATGTTAGGATGAACTCTCTGAACAGTTGAGGCACTACCACTCTCCTAGTGGCACCAGGTTTGGGGTCTCTGGCCTCAGTGTACAGGAGCCCATCTTCCCAATAGACCCTATGTGTTCCATTTTTCTTGCCTTTGGACTCTTCAGCAGCTTGCTGCCTAAGGCCTTCAAGAGAGGGACAGGTTTCTTGTCCCTTACACAGCTCTTCCCTTGAGGGTCCCCCTGGGCCTAAGAGCTCAACCTGATAAGGTTCAAGCTCCAAAGGCTCAGTTCCCTCAGAGGGCAGAACTTCTTCCTGAGAAGAGAGGTTCCCTTTCTTTTGCTGTGTTGCAGTTGGTTTCCCAACTGACTTTCCTGTTCTCTTGGTAGGCTGGGCCATTTTTCCAGACTCCAGCTCTACTTTTTCACCCTGTGCCTTGCATTGTGCTCTTGTTTTCACACACACCAGTTCAGGGATACCCAGCATTGCTGCATGGGTTTTTAGCTCTACCTCAGCCCATGCTGAGGACTCCAGGTCATTTCCAAGCAGACAGTCCACTGGGATATTTGAGGAGACCACCACCTGTTTCAGGCCATTGACCCCTCCCCATTCTAAAGTAACCATTGCCATGGGATGTACTTTTCTCTGATTGTCAGCGTTGGTGACTGTGTAAGTTTTTCCAGTCAGGTATTGGCCAGGGGAAACCAGTTTCTCTGTCACCATGGTGACACTGGCACCTGTATCCCTCAGGCCCTCTATTCTAGTCCCATTAATTAAGAGTTGTTGTCTGTATTTTTGCATGTTAGGCGGCCAGACAGCTAGTGTGGCTAAATCCACCCCACCCTCAGAAACTAGAGTAGCTTCAGTGTGAACCCTGATTTGCTCTGGGCACACTGTTGATCCCACTTGGAGACTAGCCATACCAGTGTTACCTGGATGGGAGTTTGGAGTGGAACCTTTCTTGGGACAGGCCTTGTCTCCAGTTTGGTGTCCATGCTGTTTACAGCTATGACACCAGGCCTTTTTGGGATCAAAGTTTTTACCCTTGTACCCATTGTTTTGTGAAGAGGCTCTGGGCCCACCCTCCTGTGCAGGTTTTTGGGGGCCTGTAGAAGACTCTTTACTATTTTTAGTTTTGGTTGTCTCATCACCCTTCTGCTGGGGAGTCTTTGTGACCCCTTTCTTTTGGTCACCCCCTGTTGAAGTCTTGGACACCCTTGTCTTGACCCAATGGTCCGCCTTCTTTCCCAATTCTTGGGGAGAAATTGGTCCTAGGTCTACCAGATGCTGATGCAGTTTATCATTGAAACAATTACTTAACAGGTGTTCTTTCACAAATAAATTGTACAGCCCATCATAATTACTTACACCACTGCCTTGAATCCAACCATCTAGTGTTTTCACTGAGTAGTCAACAAAGTCAACCCAGGTCTGGCTCGAGGATT
The DNA here is from genome assembly GCF_031143425.1 of Pleurodeles waltl. Lineage (NCBI taxonomy): Eukaryota > Metazoa > Chordata > Amphibia > Caudata > Salamandridae > Pleurodeles > Pleurodeles waltl. Next base: position 1,323,711,310 of record NC_090444.1, read on the forward strand.
TTTGAGCCCCCCTGAACCTAATCCTGTACTCCTCAGTGGAGAATCCAAAGCCCTCAATCAGGGTACCCTTCATGAGGTCATAAGATTCTGCATCTTGTCCAGAGAGTGTGAGGAGTCTATCCCTACACTTTCCTGTGAACATTTCCCAAAGGAGAGCACCCCAGTGAGATCTGTTCACTTTTCTGGTTACACAAGCCCTCTCAAAAGCTGTGAACCATTTGGTGATGTCATCACCATCTTCATATTTAGTTACAATCCCTTTGGGGATTTTCAACATGTCAGGAGAATCTCTGACCCTATTTATGTTGCTGCCACCATTGATGGGTCCTAGGCCCATCTCTTGTCTTTCCCTCTCTATGGCTAGGATCTGTCTTTCCAAAGCCAATCTTTTGGCCATCCTGGCTAACTGGATGTCCTCTTCACTGGGGCTATCCTCAGTGATTTCAGAGGTGTTGGTCTCTCCTGTGAGGGAACCAGCATCTCTGACTATTATTTTAGGAGTCAGGGTTTGAGGGACCCTGTTCTCCCTAGATAGGACTGGTAGGGGGGAATTGTCCTCCAAGTCACTATCCTCTTCCTCTGAGTTGCCACCCTCAGAGGGGTTGGCCTTTTCAAACTCTGCCAAAAGCTCCTGGAGCTGTATTTTGGTAGGTTTGGGGCCCATTGTTATTTTCTTTAGTTTACAGAGTGACCTTAGCTCTCTCATCTGTAGATGGAGGTAAGGTGTGGTGTCGAGTTCCACCACATTCACATCTGTGCTAGACATTATGCTTCTAAAAGTTGGAATACTTTTTAAGAAACTAAAACTGATTCTAGAATCTAATTCAAACTTTTAACAAACTTTTAAACTCTAAAAGAAATGCTAAACAGGATCTAACACAAGGCCCTAGCAGGTCTTTTAAGAATTTAGAAAACTTTTCAAATTGCAAAAATCAATTTCTAATGACAATTTTGGAATTTGTCGTGTGATCAGGTATTGGCTGAGTAGTCCAGCAAATGCAAAGTCTTGTACCCCACCGCTGATCCACCAATGTAGGAAGTTGGCTCTGTATGTGCTATTTCAAAGTAAGGAATAGCATGCACAGAGTCCAAGGGTTCCCCTTAGAGGTAAAATAGTGGTAAAAAATAGATAATACTAATGCTCTATTTTGTGGTAGTGTGGTCGAGCAGTAGGCTTATCCAAGGAGTAGTGTTAAGCATTTGTTGTACATACACATAGACAATAAATGAGGTACACACACTCAGAGACAAATCCAGCCAATAGGTTTTTATATAGAAAAATATCTTTTCTTAGTTTATTTTAAGAACCACAGGTTCAAATTCTACATGTAATAGCTCATTCGAAAGGTATTGCAGGTAAGTACTTTAGGAACTTCAAATCATCAAAATTGCATGTATCCTTTTCAAGTTATTGACAAATAGCTGTTTTAAAAGTGGACACTTAGTGCAATTTTCACAGTTCCTAGGGGAGGTAAGTATTTGTTAGGTTAACCAGGTAAGTAGGACACTTACAGGGTTCAGTTCTTGGTCCAAGGTAGCCCACCGTTGGGGGTTCAGAGCAACCCCAAAGTCACCACACCAGCAGCTCAGGGCCGGTCAGGTGCAGAGTTCCAAGTGGTGCCCAAAACACATAGGCTAGAATGGAGAGAAGGGGGTGCCCCGGTTCCGGTCTGCTTGCAGGTAAGTACCCGCGTGTAAGGAAATGCCTCCTTGGCATGGTTGCCCCCTGACTTTTTGCCTTTGCTGATGCTATGTTTACAATTGAAAGTGTGCTGAGGCCTGCTAACCAGGCCCCAGCACCAGTGTTCTTTCCCTAACCTGTACTTTTGTATCCACAATTGGCAGACCCTGGCATCCAGATAAGTCCCTTGTAACTGGTACTTCTAGTACCAAGGGCCCTGATGCCAAGGAAGGTCTCTAAGGGCTGCAGCATGTCTTATGCCACCCTGGAGACCTCTCACTCAGCACAGACACACTGCTTACCAGCTTGTGTGTGCTAGTGAGGACAAAACGAGTAAGTCGACATGGCACTCCCCTCAGGGTGCCATGCCAGCCTCTCACTGCCTATGCAGTATAGGTAAGACACCCCTCTAGCAGGCCTTACAGCCCTAAGGCAGGGTGCACTATACCATAGGTGAGGGTACCAGTGCATGAGCATGGTACCCCTACAGTGTCTAAACAAAACCTTAGACATTGTAAGTGCAGGGTAGCCATAAGAGTATATGGTCTGGGAGTCTGTCAAACACGAACTCCACAGCACCATAATGGCTACACTGAAAACTGGGAAGTTTGGTATCAAACTTCTCAGCACAATAAATGCACACTGATGCCAGTGTACATTTTATTGTAAAATACACCACAGAGGGCACCTTAGAGGTGCCCCCTGAAACTTAACCGACTATCTGTGTAGGCTGACTAGTTTTAGCAGCCTGCCACAAACCGAGACATGTTGCTGGCCCCATGGGGAGAGTGCCTTTGTCACTCTGAGGCCAGTAACAAAGCCTGCACTGGGTGGAGATGCTAACACCTCTCCCAGGCAGGAATTGTCACACCTGGCGGTGAGCCTCAAAGGCTCACCTCCTTTGTGCCAACCCAGCAGGACACTCCAGCTAGTGGAGTTGCCCGCCCCCTCCGGCCAGGCCCCACTTTTGGCGGCAAGGCCGGAGAAAATAATGAGAAAAACAAGGAGGAGTCACTGGCCAGTCAGGACAGCCCCTAAGGTGTCCTGAGCTGAGGTGACTCTAACTTTTAGAAATCCTCCATCTTGCAGATGGAGGATTCCCCCAATAGGGTTAGGATTGTGACCCCCTCCCCTTGGGAGGAGGCACAAAGAGGGTGTACCCACCCTCAGGGCTAGTAGCCATTGGCTACTAACCCCCCAGACCTAAACACGCCCTTAAATTTAGTATTTAAGGGCTACCCTGAACCCTAGAAAATTAGATTCCTGCAACTACAAGAAGAAGGACTGCCTAGCTGAAACCCCTGCAGAGGAAGACCAGAAGACGACAACTGCCTTGGCTCCAGAAACTCACCGGCCTGTCTCCTGCCTTCCAAAGATCCTGCTCCAGCGACGCCTTCCAAAGGGACCAGCGACCTCGACATCCTCTGAGGACTGCCCCTGCTTCGAAAAGACCAGAAACTCCCGAGGACAGCGGACCTGCTCCAAGAAAAGCTGCAACTTTGTTTCCAGCAGCTTTAAAGAACCCTGCAAGCTCCCCGCAAGAAGCGTGAGACTTGCAACACTGCACCCGGCGACCCCGACTCGGCTGGTGGCGATCCAACACCTCAGGAGGGACCCCAGGACTACTCTGATACTGTGAGTACCAAAACCTGTCCCCCCTGAGCCCCCCACAGCGCCGCCTGCAGAGGGAATCCCGAGGCTTCCCCTGACCGCGACTCTTTGAACCTAAAGTCCCGACGCCTGGGAGAGACCCTGCACCCGCAGCCCCCAGGACCTGAAGGACCGGACTTTCACTGGAGAAGTGACCCCCAGGAGTCCCTCTCCCTTGCCCAAGTGGAGGTTTCCCCGAGGAACCCCCCCCTTGCCTGCCTGCAGCGCTGAAGAGATCCCGAGATCTCTCATAGACTAACATTGCGAACCCGACGCTTGTTTCTACACTGCACCCGGCCGCCCCCGCGCCGCTGAGGGTGAAATTTCTGTGTGGACTTGTGTCCCCCCCGGTGCCCTACAAAACCCCCCCTGGTCTGCCCTCCGAAGGCGCGGGTACTTACCTGCAAGCAGACCGGAACCGGGGCACCCCCTTCTCTCCATTCTAGCCTATGTGTTTTGGGCACCACTTTGAACTCTGCACCTGACCGGCCCTGAGCTGCTGGTGTGGTGACTTTGGGGTTGCTCTGAACCCCCAACGGTGGGCTACCTTGGACCAGGAACTGAACCCTGTAAGTGTCTTACTTACCTGGTAAAACTAACAAATACTTACCTCCCCTAGGAACTGTGAAAATTGCACTAAGTGTCCACTTTTAAAACAGCTATTTGTGAATAACTTGAAAAGTATACATGCAATTTTGATGATTTGAAGTTCCTAAAGTACTTACCTGCAATACCTCTCGAATGAGATATTACATGTAGAATTTGAACCTGTGGTTCTTAAAATAAACTAAGAAAAGATATTTTTCTATATAAAAACCTATTGGCTGGATTTGTCTCTGAGTGTGTGTACCTCATTTATTGTCTATGTGTATGTACAACAAATGCTTAACACTACTCCTTGGATAAGCCTATTGCTCGACCACACTACCACAAAATAGAGCATTAGTATTATCTATTTTTACCACTATTTTACCTCTAAGGGGAACCCTTGGACTCTGTGCATGCTATTCCTTACTTTGAAATAGCACATACAGAGCCAACTTCCTACATTGGTGGATCAGCGGTGGGATACAAGACTTTGCATTTGCTGGACTACTCAGCCAATACCTGATCACACGACAAATTCCAAAATTGTCATTAGAAATTGATTTTTGCAATTTGAAAAGTTTTCTAAATTCTTAAAAGACCTGCTAGGGCCTTGTGTTAGATCCTGTTTAGCATTTCTTTTAGAGTGTAAAAGTTTGTAAAAGTTTGAATTAGATTCTAGAACCAGTTTTAGTTTCTTAAAAAGTATTCCAACTTTTAGAAGCATAATGTCTAGCACAGATGTGAATGTGGTGGAACTCGACACCACACCTTACCTCCATCTACAGATGAGAGAGCTAAGGTCACTCTGTAAACTAAAGAAAATAGCAATGGGCCCCAAACCTACCAAAGTACAGCTCCAGGAGCTTTTGGCAGAGTTTGAAAAGGCCAACCCCTCTGAGGATGGCAACTCAGAGGATGAAGATAGTGACTTGGAGGGAAATTCCCCCCCTCCAGTCCTACTTAGGGAGAGCAGGGCTTCTCAAGCCCTGACTCCACAAATAATAGTCAGAGATGCTGGTTCCCTCACAGGAGGGACCAACAACTCTGAAATCACTGAGGATAACTCCAGTGAAGAGGACATCCAGTTAGCCAGGATGGCCAAAAGATTGGCTTTGGAAAGACAGATCCTAGCCATAGAGAGGGAAAGACAAGAGATGGGCCTAGGACCCATCAATGGTGGCAGCAACATAAATAGGGTCAGAGATTCTCCTGACATGTTGAAAATCCCCAAAGGGATTGTAACTAAATATGAAGATGGTGATGACATCACCAAATGGTTCACAGCTTTTGAGAGGGCTTGTGTAACCAGAAAAGTGAACAGATCTCACTGGGGTGCTCTCCTTTGGGAAATGTTCACAGGAAAGTGTAGGGATAGACTCCTCACACTCTCTGGACAAGATGCAGAATCTTATGACCTCATGAAGGGTACCCTGATTGAGGGCTTTGGATTCTCCACTGAGGAGTACAGGATTAGGTTCAGGGGGGCTCAAAAATCCTCGAGCCAGACCTGGGTTGACTTTGTTGACTACTCAGTGAAAACACTAGATGGTTGGATTCAAGGCAGTGGTGTAAGTAATTATGATGGGCTGTACAATTTATTTGTGAAAGAACACCTGTTAAGTAATTGTTTCAATGATAAACTGCATCAGCATCTGGTAGACCTAGGACCAATTTCTCCCCAAGAATTGGGAAAGAAGGCGGACCATTGGGTCAAGACAAGGGTGTCCAAGACTTCAACAGGGGGTGACCAAAAGAAAGGGGTCACAAAGACTCCCCAGCAGAAGGGTGATGAGACAACCAAAACTAAAAATAGTAAAGAGTCTTCTACAGGCCCCCAAAAACCTGCACAGGAGGGTGGGCCCAGAGCCTCTTCACAAAACAATGGGTACAAGGGTAAAAACTTTGATCCCAAAAAGGCCTGGTGTCATAGCTGTAAACAGCATGGACACCAAACTGGAGACAAGGCCTGTCCCAAGAAAGGTTCCACTCCAAACTCCCATCCAGGTAACACTGGTATGGCTAGTCTCCAAGTGGGATCAACAGTGTGCCCAGAGCAAATCAGGGTCCACACTGAAGCTACTCTAGTTTCTGAGGGTGGGGTGGATTTAGCCACACTAGCTGTCTGGCCGCCTAACATGCAAAAATACAGACAGCAACTCTTAATTAATGGGACTAGAATAGAGGGCCTGAGGAATACAGGTGCCAGTGTCACCATGGTGACAGAGAAACTGGTTTCCCCTGGCCAATACCTGACTGGAAAAACTTACACAGTCACCAACGCTGACAATCAGAGAAAAGTACATCCCATGGCAATGGTTACTTTAGAATGGGGAGGGGTCAATGGCCTGAAACAGGTGGTGGTCTCCTCAAATATCCCAGTGGACTGTCTGCTTGGAAATGACCTGGAGTCCTCAGCATGGGCTGAGGTAGAGCTAAAAACCCATGCAGCAATGCTGGGTATCCCTGAACTGGTGTGTGTGAAAACAAGAGCACAGTGCAAGGCACAGGGTGAAAAAGTAGAGCTGGAGTCTGGAAAAATGGCCCAGCCTACCAAGAGAACAGGAAAGTCAGTTGGGAAACCAACTGCAACACAGCAAAAGAAAGGGAACCTCTCTTCTCAGGAAGAAGTTCTGCCCTCTGAGGGAACTGAGCCTTTGGAGCTTGAACCTTATCAGGTTGAGCTCTTAGGCCCAGGGGGACCCTCAAGGGAAGAGCTGTGTAAGGGACAAGAAACCTGTCCCTCTCTTGAAGGCCTTAGGCAGCAAGCTGCTGAAGAGTCCAAAGGCAAGAAAAATGGAACACATAGGGTCTATTGGGAAGATGGGCTCCTGTACACTGAGGCCAGAGACCCCAAACCTGGTGCCACTAGGAGAGTGGTAGTGCCTCAGCTGTTCAGAGAGTTCATCCTAACATTGACCCATGACATTCCCCTTGCTGGACATTTGGGACAAACCAAGACGTGGGAGAGGTTAGTCAACCACTTCTACTGGCCCAATATGTCCAACATGGTTAAGGAGTTTTGCCTCTCCTGCCCCACCTGTCAAGCCAGTGGTAAGACAGGTGGGCATCCAAAGGCCCCCCTCATTCCACTTCCAGTGGTGGGGGTGCCCTTTGAAAGAGTGGGTGTGGACATAGTTGGTCCACTGGAACCTCCCACAGCCTCAGGAAATATGTATATCCTGGTAGTAGTGGATCATGCTACCAGGTATCCTGAAGCTATCCCCCTTAGGTCGACTACTGCCCCTGCAGTAGCCAAGGCCCTCATTGGTATCTTTACCAGAGTGGGTTTCCCTAAGGAGGTGGTGTCTGACAGAGGTACCAACTTCATGTCAGCATACCTAAAGCACATGTGGAATGAGTGTGGAGTGACTTATAAATTCACTACACCCTACCATCCACAAACTAATGGCTTAGTTGAGAGATTCAACAAGACATTAAAAGGCATGATCATGGGGCTCCCAGAAAAACTCAAAAGGAGATGGGATGTCCTCCTGCCATGTCTGCTTTTCGCTTACAGGGAGGTACCACAGAAGGGAGTAGGGTTCTCACCCTTTGAACTTCTGTTTGGTCATCCTGTAAGGGGACCACTTGCCCTTGTTAAAGAAGGCTGGGAGAGACCTCTCCATGAGCCTAAACAGGACATAGTGGACTATGTACTTGGCCTTCGCTCTAGAATGGCAGAGTACATGGAAAAGGCAACCAAAAACCTTGAGGCCAGCCAACAGCTCCAGAAGTTTTGGTATGACCAAAAGGCTGCACTGGTTGAGTTCCAACCAGGGCAGAAAGTCTGGGTTCTGGAGCCTGTGGCTCCCCGGGCACTCCAGGACAAATGGAGTGGCCCTTACCCAGTACTAGAGAGGAAGAGTCAGGTCACCTACTTGGTGGACCTGGGCACAAGCAGGAGCCCCAAAAGGGTGATCCATGTAAACCGCCTTAAACTCTTCCACGACAGGGCTGATGTCAATCTGTTGATGGTAACAGATGAGGATCAGGAGGCAGAGAGTGAACCTCTCCCTGATCTTCTGTCATCAGACCCAAAAGATGGTACAGTAGATGGAGTGATCTACTCAGACACCCTCTCTGGCCAACAGCAAGCTGATTGTAGGAGAGTCCTACAACAGTTTCCTGAACTCTTCTCCTTAACCCCTGGTCAGACACACCTGTGTACCCATGATGTGGACACAGGAGACAGCATGCCTGTCAAGAACAAAATCTTTAGACAGTCTGACCATGTTAAGGAAAGCATCAAGGTGGAAGTCCACAAGATGCTGGAATTGGGAGTCATTGAGCGCTCTGACAGCCCCTGGGCTAGCCCAGTGGTCTTAGTCCCCAAACCTCACACCAAAGATGGAAAGAAAGAGATGAGGTTTTGTGTGGACTACAGAGGGCTCAATTCTGTCACCAAGACAGATGCTCATCCAATTCCAAGAGCTGATGAGCTCATTGATAAATTAGGTGCTGCCAAATTTCTAAGTACCTTTGACTTGACAGCAGGGTACTGGCAAATAAAAATGGCACCTGGAGCAAAAGAAAAGACAGCATTCTCCACACCTGATGGGCATTATCAGTTTACTGTTATGCCCTTTGGTTTAAAGAATGCCCCTGCCACCTTCCAAAGGTTGGTGAATCAAGTCCTTGCTGGCTTGGAGTCCTTTAGCACAGCTTATCTTGATGATATTGCTGTCTTTAGCTCCACCTGGCAGGATCACCTGGTCCACCTGAGGAAGGTTTTGAAGGCTCTGCAATCTGCAGGCGCCTCTATCAAGGCATCCAAATGCCAGATAGGGCAGGGAACTGTGGTTTACTTGGGACACCTTGTAGGTGGAGGCCAAGTTCAGCCACTCCAACCCAAGATCCAGACTATTCTGGACTGGGTAGCTCCAAAAACCCAGACTCAAGTCAGGGCATTCCTTGGCTTGACTGGGTACTACAGGAGGTTTGTGAAGGGATATGGATCCATTGTGACAGCCCTCACTGAACTCACCTCCAAGAAAATGCCCAAGAAAGTAAACTGGACTGTGGACTGCCAACAGGCCTTTGACACCCTGAAACAAGCAATGTGCTCAGCACCAGTTCTCAAAGCTCCAGATTATTCTAAGCAGTTCATTGTGCAGACTGATGCCTCTGAACATGGGATAGGGGCAGTTTTGTCCCAAACAAATGATGATGGCCTTGACCAGCCTGTTGCTTTCATTAGCAGGAGGTTACTCCCCAGGGAGCAGCGTTGGAGTGCCATTGAGAGGGAGGCCTTTGCTGTGGTTTGGTCCCTGAAGAAGCTGAGACCATACCTCTTTGGGACTCACTTCCTAGTTCAAACTGACCACAGACCTCTCAAATGGCTGATGCAAATGAAAGGTGAAAATCCTAAACTGTTGAGGTGGTCCATCTCCCTACAGGGAATGGACTTTATAGTGGAACACAGACCTGGGACTGCCCATGCCAATGCAGATGGCCTTTCCAGGTTCTTCCACTTAGAAAATGAAGACTCTCTTGGGAAAGGTTAGTCTCATCCTCTTTCGTTTGGGGGGGGTTGTGTAAGGAAATGCCTCCTTGGCATGGTTGCCCCCTGACTTTTTGCCTTTGCTGATGCTATGTTTACAATTGAAAGTGTGCTGAGGCCTGCTAACCAGGCCCCAGCACCAGTGTTCTTTCCCTAACCTGTACTTTTGTATCCACAATTGGCAGACCCTGGCATCCAGATAAGTCCCTTGTAACTGGTACTTCTAGTACCAAGGGCCCTGATGCCAAGGAAGGTCTCTAAGGGCTGCAGCATGTCTTATGCCACCCTGGAGACCTCTCACTCAGCACAGACACACTGCTTACCAGCTTGTGTGTGCTAGTGAGGACAAAACGAGTAAGTCGACATGGCACTCCCCTCAGGGTGCCATGCCAGCCTCTCACTGCCTATGCAGTATAGGTAAGACACCCCTCTAGCAGGCCTTACAGCCCTAAGGCAGGGTGCACTATACCATAGGTGAGGGTACCAGTGCATGAGCATGGTACCCCTACAGTGTCTAAACAAAACCTTAGACATTGTAAGTGCAGGGTAGCCATAAGAGTATATGGTCTGGGAGTCTGTCAAACACGAACTCCACAGCACCATAATGGCTACACTGAAAACTGGGAAGTTTGGTATCAAACTTCTCAGCACAATAAATGCACACTGATGCCAGTGTACATTTTATTGTAAAATACACCACAGAGGGCACCTTAGAGGTGCCCCCTGAAACTTAACCGACTATCTGTGTAGGCTGACTAGTTTTAGCAGCCTGCCACAAACCGAGACATGTTGCTGGCCCCATGGGGAGAGTGCCTTTGTCACTCTGAGGCCAGTAACAAAGCCTGCACTGGGTGGAGATGCTAACACCTCTCCCAGGCAGGAATTGTCACACCTGGCGGTGAGCCTCAAAGGCTCACCTCCTTTGTGCCAACCCAGCAGGACACTCCAGCTAGTGGAGTTGCCCGCCCCCTCCGGCCAGGCCCCACTTTTGGCGGCAAGGCCGGAGAAAATAATGAGAAAAACAAGGAGGAGTCACTGGCCAGTCAGGACAGCCCCTAAGGTGTCCTGAGCTGAGGTGACTCTAACTTTTAGAAATCCTCCATCTTGCAGATGGAGGATTCCCCCAATAGGGTTAGGATTGTGACCCCCTCCCCTTGGGAGGAGGCACAAAGAGGGTGTACCCACCCTCAGGGCTAGTAGCCATTGGCTACTAACCCCCCAGACCTAAACACGCCCTTAAATTTAGTATTTAAGGGCTACCCTGAACCCTAGAAAATTAGATTCCTGCAACTACAAGAAGAAGGACTGCCTAGCTGAAACCCCTGCAGAGGAAGACCAGAAGACGACAACTGCCTTGGCTCCAGAAACTCACCGGCCTGTCTCCTGCCTTCCAAAGATCCTGCTCCAGCGACGCCTTCCAAAGGGACCAGCGACCTCGACATCCTCTGAGGACTGCCCCTGCTTCGAAAAGACCAGAAACTCCCGAGGACAGCGGACCTGCTCCAAGAAAAGCTGCAACTTTGTTTCCAGCAGCTTTAAAGAACCCTGCAAGCTCCCCGCAAGAAGCGTGAGACTTGCAACACTGCACCCGGCGACCCCGACTCGGCTGGTGGCGATCCAACACCTCAGGAGGGACCCCAGGACTACTCTGATACTGTGAGTACCAAAACCTGTCCCCCCTGAGCCCCCCACAGCGCCGCCTGCAGAGGGAATCCCGAGGCTTCCCCTGACCGCGACTCTTTGAACCTAAAGTCCCGACGCCTGGGAGAGACCCTGCACCCGCAGCCCCCAGGACCTGAAGGACCGGACTTTCACTGGAGAAGTGACCCCCAGGAGTCCCTCTCCCTTGCCCAAGTGGAGGTTTCCCCGAGGAACCCCCCCCTTGCCTGCCTGCAGCGCTGAAGAGATCCCGAGATCTCTCATAGACTAACATTGCGAACCCGACGCTTGTTTCTACACTGCACCCGGCCGCCCCCGCGCCGCTGAGGGTGAAATTTCTGTGTGGACTTGTGTCCCCCCCGGTGCCCTACAAAACCCCCCCTGGTCTGCCCTCCGAAGGCGCGGGTACTTACCTGCAAGCAGACCGGAACCGGGGCACCCCCTTCTCTCCATTCTAGCCTATGTGTTTTGGGCACCACTTTGAACTCTGCACCTGACCGGCCCTGAGCTGCTGGTGTGGTGACTTTGGGGTTGCTCTGAACCCCCAACGGTGGGCTACCTTGGACCAGGAACTGAACCCTGTAAGTGTCTTACTTACCTGGTAAAACTAACAAATACTTACCTCCCCTAGGAACTGTGAAAATTGCACTAAGTGTCCACTTTTAAAACAGCTATTTGTGAATAACTTGAAAAGTATACATGCAATTTTGATGATTTGAAGTTCCTAAAGTACTTACCTGCAATACCTCTCGAATGAGATATTACATGTAGAATTTGAACCTGTGGTTCTTAAAATAAACTAAGAAAAGATATTTTTCTATATAAAAACCTATTGGCTGGATTTGTCTCTGAGTGTGTGTACCTCATTTATTGTCTATGTGTATGTACAACAAATGCTTAACACTACTCCTTGGATAAGCCTATTGCTCGACCACACTACCACAAAATAGAGCATTAGTATTATCTATTTTTACCACTATTTTACCTCTAAGGGGAACCCTTGGACTCTGTGCATGCTATTCCTTACTTTGAAATAGCACATACAGAGCCAACTTCCTACACCGCGTCTTCGGAGGGCAGACCAGGGGGGTTTTGTAGGGCACCGGGGGGGACACAAGTCCACACAGAAATTTCACCCTCAGCAGCGCGGGGGCGGCCGGGTGCAGTGTAGAAACAAGCGTCGGGTTTGTAATGGAAGTCAATGGGAGATCTAGGGATCTCTTCAGCGCTGCAGGCAGGCAAGGGGGGGGTTCCTCGGGGAAACCTCCACTTGGGCAAGGGAGAGGGACTCCTGGGGGTCACTCCTCCAGTGAAAGTCCGGTCCTTCAGGTCCTGGGGGCTGCGGGTGCAGGGTCTCTCCCAGGTGTCGGGACTTTGGTTTCAAAGAGTCGCGGTCAGGGGAAGCCTCGGGATTCCCTCTGCAGGCGGCGCTGTGGGGGCTCAGGGGGGACAGGTTTTGGTACTCACAGTATCAGAGTAGTCCTGGGGTCCCTCCTGAGGTGTTGGATCGCCACCAGCCGAGTCGGGGTCGCCGGGTGCAGTGTTGCAAGTCTCACGCTTCTTGCGGGGAGCTTGCAGGGATCTTTAAAGTTGCTGGAAACAAAGTTGCAGCTTTTCTTGGAGCAGGTCCGCTGTCCTCGGGAGTTTCTTGTCTTTTCGAAGCAGGGGCAGTCCTCAGAGGATGTCGAGGTCGCTGGTCCCTTCGGAAGGCGTCGCTGGAGCAGGATCTTTGGAAGGCAGGAGACAGGCCGGTGAGTTTCTGGAGCCAAGGCAGTTGTCGTCTTCTGGTCTTCCGCTGCAGGGGTTTTCAGCTGGGCAGTCCTTCTTCTTGTTGCAGGAATCTAATTTTCTAGGGTTCAGGGTAGCCCTTAAATACTAAATTTAAGGGCGTGTTTAGGTCTGGGGGGTTAGTAGCCAATGGCCACTAGCCCTGAGGGTGGGTACACCCTCTTTGTGCCTCCTCCCAAGGGGAGGGGGTCACATCCCTAATCCTATTGGGGGAATCCTCCATCTGCAAGATGGAGGATTTCTAAAAGTTAGAGTCACCTCAGCTCAGGACACCTTAGGGGCTGTCCTGACTGGCCAGTGACTCCTCCTTGTTATTCTCATTATTTTCTCCGGCCTTGCCGCCAAAAGTGGGGCCTGGCCGGAGGGGGCGGGCAACTCCACTAGCTGGAGTGTCCTGCTGGGTTGGCACAAAGGAGGTGAGCCTTTGAGGCTCACCGCCAGGTGTGACAATTCCTGCCTGGGAGAGGTGTTAGCATCTCCACCCAGTGCAGGCTTTGTTACTGGCCTCAGAGTGACAAAGGCACTCTCCCCATGGGGCCAGCAACATGTCTCGGTTTGTGGCAGGCTGCTAAAACTAGTCAGCCTACACAGATAGTCGGTTAAGTTTCAGGGGGCACCTCTAAGGTGCCCTCTGTGGTGTATTTTACAATAAAATGTACACTGGCATCAGTGTGCATTTATTGTGCTGAGAAGTTTGATACCAAACTTCCCAGTTTTCAGTGTAGCCATTATGGTGCTGTGGAGTTCGTGTTTGACAGACTCCCAGACCATATACTCTTATGGCTACCCTGCACTTACAATGTCTAAGGTTTTGTTTAGACACTGTAGGGGTACCATGCTCATGCACTGGTACCCTCACCTATGGTATAGTGCACCCTGCCTTAGGGCTGTAAGGCCTGCTAGAGGGGTGTCTTACCTATACTGCATAGGCAGTGAGAGGCTGGCATGGCACCCTGAGGGGAGTGCCATGTCGACTTACTCGTTTTGTCCTCACTAGCACACACAAGCTGGCAAGCAGTGTGTCTGTGCTGAGTGAGGGGTCTCCAGGGTGGCATAAGACATGCTGCAGCCCTTAGAGACCTTCCTTGGCATCAGGGCCCTTGGTACTAGAAGTACCAGTTACAAGGGACTTATCTGGATGCCAGGGTCTGCCAATTGTGGATACAAAAGTACAGGTTAGGGAAAGAACACTGGTGCTGGGGCCTGGTTAGCAGGCCTCAGCACACTTTCAATTGTAAACATAGCATCAGCAAAGGCAAAAAGTCAGGGGGCAACCATGCCAAGGAGGCATTTCCTTACACACACACACACACACCCCCCATCCCCCCCCCCCCTTGGTGTCTAGTGGTTTCTGTCCCTCTTGGGGGCAGATTGGTCTAACAAAAATAGGCCGCTCTGCCCCCAAAGGGCTTGGCTTAAACGCAATTTGCCCCCTTGCCTAAGGGGTCGCTCCCCATACATAAAAACATACATAAATAAAAAAAATATATATATATATATATATATATATATATATATATATATATATATATATATATATATATATCCCTGGTGTCTAGAGATTTCTGCTCCTGGGGAGGGGCAGAAAAGGCCTAAAAATATTTTACACTATAATAATTTTACAATAAATGCACACTGATGCCAGTGTGGGATTTATTGTAAAATACTCCCAGAGGGCATCTTAGAGATGCCCCATGAATACCTGTCCGACTCCTAGTGCTAGTTTCTGCCAGCCTGCCACAACCAGGCGAGTTTCTGGCCACATAGGGTGAGGGGCCTTTGTCACTCTGTGGCCAGGAACAAAGCCTGTACTGGGTGGAGGTGCTTCTCACCTCTCCCTGCAGGAACTGTAACACCTGGCGGTGAGCCTCAAAGGCTCATGCCTTTTGTGACTGCATCCCAGCTAATGGAGATGCCCACCCCTCCGGCCACTGCCCCCACTTTTTGCGGCATGGCTGGAGGAGATAATGGGGGAAAACAAGGAGTCGTCACCCACCAGTCAGGACAGCCGCTAAGGTGTCCTGAGCTCAGGTGACCCCTTGCCTTTAGTAATCCTCCATCTTGAGTTTGAAAGATTCCCCCAGTAGGAATAGGGATGTGCCCCCCTCCCTTCAGGGAGGAGGCACAAAGAGGGTGAAGCCACCCTCAAGGACAGTAGCCATTGGCAACTGCCCCCCAGACTATTAGGGGTGACCCTGAACCTAGGACATCAGATTCCTGCAACCTACAAGAAGGACTGCTGACCTGAAAGCCCCGCAGAGATGACGGAGACAACAACTGCTCTGGCCCCAGCCCTACCGGCCGGTCTCCAGACTCAAAGAATCTGTATAGCGACGCATCCGACAGGGACCAGCGACCTCTGAGGTCTCAGAGGACTGCCCTGAACCCGAAGGACCAAGAACCTCCCGAGAACAGCGGCACTGTTCGAAACCTGAAACTGCTTTCAAAGAACTCTCTTTCCGCCGGAAGGGTGAGACTTCACACTCTGTACCCGACGCCCCCAGCACGAGTTCAGGAGAACCAACACCGCAGAGAGGAATCCCAGGCGACTAAGATGACGTGGACACCCTGAAACTACCTCCCTGCGCCCCCACAGTGATGCCTGCAGAGAGAATCCAGAGCCTCCCCCTGACAGTGACTGCCTGGTGACAAAGAACCCAATGCCTGAAAGAAGCACTGCACCCTGAGTGACCAGCAGGCGGCCCTCATCTTTTCCCAGTCGGTGACTGGCCCGAGAAGCCCCTGTGCCCTGCCTGCATCGCCAGAGTGACCCCCGGGTCCCTCCATTGATTTCAACACAAAACCCAACACCATCTTTGCACACTGCACCCGGCGGACCCCCCCAACTGCTCTATAAAAACCCCTGGTCTGATCCCCGAGAACCCAGGTACTTACCTGGTAGCCAGAAAGGATGTAATTTTACTTTTTCATCCCTCGTTTCCTAACCTACCTAAATTGGGGGTGGGTGACGGTGTTCTTCGGAGCACTATCAATTTTTCTCCTTCAAAATTGTTTTGTTGTCGAAGTTGAGCCTTTCCCTTCACCCAGCTGAATAGAATGGGCATTTAAGGTCAGTTGTTTAGATTGGTCTTTTTCCATAGTGGCTAGAAAGACAGCATATCATTCAGTTAAGTAAGATATGTTTAGCTTTTCAGAAGCAGGTAAGAGGAAAAAATAGAAAGTGTTAAAGTATAGTAAGGAAATGCCTCCTTGGCATGGTTGCCCCCTGACTTTTTGCCTTTGCTGATGCTATGTTTACAATTGAAAGTGTGCTGAGGCCTGCTAACCAGGCCCCAGCGTTCTTTCCCTAACCTGTACTTTTGTATCCACAATTGGCAGACCCTGGCATCCAGATAAGTCCCTTGTAACTGGTACTTCTAGTACCAAGGGCCCTGATGCCAAGGAAGGTCTCTAAGGGCTGCAGCATGTCTTATGCCACCCTGGAGACCTCTCACTCAGCACAGACACACTGCTTGCCAGCTTGTGTGTGCTAGTGAGGACAAAACGAGTAAGTCGACATGGCACTCCCCTCAGGGTGCCATGCCAGCCTCTCACTGCCTATGCAGTATAGGTAAGACACCCCTCTAGCAGGCCTTACAGCCCTAAGGCAGGGTGCACTATACCATAGGTGAGGGTACCAGTGCATGAGCATGGTACCCCTACAGTGTCTAAACAAAACCTTAGACATTGTAAGTGCAGGGTAGCCATAAGAGTATATGGTCTGGGAGTCTGTCAAACACGAACTCCACAGCACCATAATGGCTACACTGAAAACTGGGAAGTTTGGTATCAAACTTCTCAGCACAATAAATGCACACTGATGCCAGTGTACATTTTATTGCAAAATACACCCCAGAGGGAACCTTAGAGGTGCCCCCTGAAACTTAACCGACTGTCTGTGTAGGCTGACTAGTTCCAGCAGCCTGCCACACTAGAGACATGTTGCTGGCCCCATGGGGAGAGTGCCTTTGTCACTCTGAGGCCAGTAACAAAGCCTGCACTGGGTGGAGATGCTAACACCTCCCCCAGGCAGGAGCTGTAACACCTGGCGGTGAGCCTCAAAGGCTCACCCCTTTGTCACAGCCCAGCAGGGCACTCCAGCTTAGTGGAGTTGCCCGCCCCCTCCGGCCACGGCCCCCACTTTTGGCGGCAAGGCTGGAGGGAACAAAGAAAGCAACAAGGAGGAGTCACTGGCCAGTCAGGACAGCCCCTAAGGTGTCCTGAGCTGAAGTGACTCTAACTTTTAGAAATCCTCCATCTTGCAGATGGAGGATTCCCCCAATAGGGTTAGGATTGTGACCCCCTCCCCTTGGGAGGAGGCACAAAGAGGGTGTACCCACCCTCAGGGCTAGTAGCCATTGGCTACTAACCCCCCAGACCTAAACACGCCCTTAAATTTAGTATTTAAGGGCTACCCTGAACCCTAGAAAATTAGATTCCTGCAACTACAAGAAGAAGGACTGCCTAGCTGAAAACCCCTGCAGAGGAAGACCAGAAGACGACAACTGCCTTGGCTCCAGAAACTCACCGGCCTGTCTCCTGCCTTCCAAAGATCCTGCTCCAGCGACGCCTTCCAAAGGGACCAGCGACCTCGACATCCTCTGAGGACTGCCCCTGCTTCGAAAAGACAAGAAACTCCCGAGGACAGCGGACCTGCTCCAAGAAAGGCTGCAACTTTGTTTCCAGCAGCTTTGAAAGAACCCTGCAAGCTCCCCGCAAGAAGCGTGAGACTTGCAAC
Source organism: Pleurodeles waltl (assembly GCF_031143425.1). NCBI lineage: Eukaryota > Metazoa > Chordata > Amphibia > Caudata > Salamandridae > Pleurodeles > Pleurodeles waltl. The sequence goes on from NC_090444.1 coordinate 1,323,728,914, forward strand.
ACTGCACCCGGCGACCCCGACTCGGCTGGTGGAGATCCAACACCTCAGGAGGGACCCCAGGACTACTCTGATACTGTGAGTACCAAAACCTGTCCCCCCTGAGCCCCCACAGCGCCGCCTGCAGAGGGAATCCCGAGGCTTCCCCTGACCGCGACTCTTTGAATCCAAAGTCCCGACGCCTGGGAGAGACCCTGCACCCGCAGCCCCCAGGACCTGAAGGACCGGACTTTCACTGGAGAAGTGACCCCCAGGAGTCCCTCTCCCTTGCCCAAGTGGAGGTTTCCCCGAGGAACCCGCCCCTTGCCTGCCTGCAGCGCTGAAGAGATCCCGAGATCTCCCATAGACTAACATTGCGAACCCGACGCTTGTTTCTACACTGCACCCGGCCGCCCCCGCGCCGCTGAGGGTAAAATTTCTGTGTGGTCTTGTGTCCCCCCCCGGTGCCCTACAAAACCCCCCTGGTCTGCCCTCCGAAGACGCGGGTACTTACCTGCAAGCAGACCGGAACCGGGGCACCCCCTCCTCTCCATTCTAGCCTATGCGTTTTGGGCACCACTTGGAACTCTGCACCTGACCGGCCCTGAGCTGCTGGTGTGGTGACTTTGGGGTTGCTCTGAACCCCCAACGGTGGGCTACCTTGGACCAAGAACTGAACCCTGTAAGTGTCTTACTTACCTGGTAAAACTAACAAAAACTTACCTCCCCCAGGAACTGTGAAAATTGCACGAAGTGTCCACTTTTAAAACAGCTATTTGTCAATAACTCGAAAAGTATACATGCAATTTTTATGATTTGAAGTTCCTAAAGTACTTACCTGCAATACCTTTCGAATGAGATATTACATGTAGAATTTGAACCTGTGGTTCTTAAAATAAACTAAGAAAAGATATTTTTCTATACAAAAACCTATTGGCTGGATTTGTCTCTGAGTGTGTGTACCTCATTTATTGTCTATGTGTATGTACAACAAATGCTTAACACTACTCCTTGGATAAGCCTACTGCTCGACCACACTACCACAAAATAGAGCATTAGTATTCTCTATTTTTACCACTATTTTACCTCTAAGGGGAACCCTTGGACTCTGTGCATGCTATTCCTTACTTTGAAATAGCACATACAGAGCCAACTTCCTACATTGGTGGATCAGCGGTGGGGTACAAGACTTTGCATTTGCTGGACTACTCAGCCAATACCTGATCACACGACAAATTCCAAAATTGTCATTAGAAATTGATTTTTGCAATTTGAAAAGTTTTCTAAATTCTTAAAAGACCTGCTAGGGCCTTGTGTTAGATCCTGTTTAGCATTTCTTTTAGAGTTTAAAAGTTTGTAAAAGTTTGAATTAGATTCTAGAACCAGTTGTAGATTCTTAAAAAGTATTCCAACTTTTAGAAGCAAAATATCTAGCACAGATGTGACTGTGGTGGAACTCGACACCACACCTTACCTCCATCTTAAGATGAGGGAGCTAAGGTCACTCTGTAAAATAAAGAAAATAACAATGGGCCCCAAAACTACCAAAATACAGCTCCAGGAGCTTTTGGCAGAGTTTGAAAAGGCCAACCCCTCTGAGGGTGGCAACTCAGAGGAAGAGGATAGTGACTTGGAGGAAAATTCCCCCCTACCAGTCCTATCTAGGGAGAACATTGTCTCTCAAACCCTGACTCCAAAAATAATAGTCAGAGATGCTGGTTCCCTCACAGGAGAGACCAACACCTCTGAAATCACTGAGGATAACTCCAGTGAAGAGGACATCCAGTTAGCCAGGATGGCCAAAAGATTGGCTTTGGAAAGACAGATCCTAGCCATAGAGAGGGAAAGACAAGAGATGGGCCTAGGACCCATCAATGGTGGCAGCAACATAAATAGGGTCAGAGATTCTCCTGACATGTTGAAAATCCCTAAAGGGATTGTAACTAAATATGAAGATGGTGATGACATCACCAAATGGTTCACAGCTTTTGAGAGGGCTTGTGTAACCAGAAAAGTGAACAGATCTCACTGGGGTGCTCTCCTTTGGGAAATGTTCACAGGAAAGTGTAGGGATAGACTCCTCACACTCTCTGGACAAGATGCAGAATCTTATGACCTCATGAAGGGTACCCTGATTGAGGGCTTTGGATTCTCCACTGAGGAGTATAGGATTAGATTCAGGGGGGCTCAAAAATCCTCGAGCCAGACCTGGGTTGACTTTGTAGACTACTCAGTGAAAACACTAGATGGTTGGATTCAAGGCAGTGGTGTAAGTAATTATGATGGGCTGTACAATTTATTTGTGAAAGAACACCTGTTAAGTAATTGTTTCAATGATAAACTGCATCAGCATCTGGTAGACCTAGGACCAATTTCTCCCCAAGAATTGGGAAAGAAGGCGGACCATTGGGTCAAGACAAGGGTGTCCAAGACTTCAACAGGGGGTGACCAAAAGAAAGGGGTCACAAAGACTCCCCAGGGGAAGGGTGATGAGACAACCAAAACTAAAAATAGTAAAGAGTCTTCTACAGGCCCCCAAAAACCTGCACAGGAGGGTGGGCCCAGAGCCTCTTCACAAAACAATGGGTACAAGGGTAAAAACTTTGATCCCAAAAAGGCCTGGTGTCATAGCTGTAAACAGCATGGACACCAAACTGGAGACAAGGCCTGTCCCAAGAAAGGTTCCACTCCAAACTCCCATCCAGGTAACACTGGTATGGCTAGTCTCCAAGTGGGATCAACAGTGTGCCCAGAGCAAATCAGGGTCCACACTGAAGCTACTCTAGTTTCTGTGGGTGGGGTGGATTTAGCCACACTAGCTGTCTGGCCGCCTAACATGCAAAAATACAGACAGCAACTCTTAATTAATGGGACTAGAATAGAGGGCCTGAGGGATACAGGTGCCAGTGTCACCATGGTGACAGAGAAACTGGTTTCCCCTGGCCAATACCTGACTGGAAAAACTTACACAGTCACCAACGCTGACAATCAGAGAAAAGTACATCCCATGGCAATGGTTACTTTAGAATGGGGAGGGGTCAATGGCCTGAAACAGGTGGTGGTCTCCTCAAATATCCCAGTGGACTGTCTGCTTGGAAATGACCTGGAGTCCTCAGCATGGGCTGAGGTAGAACTAAAAACCCATGCAGCAATGCTGGGTATCCCTGAACTGGTGTGTGTGAAAACAAGAGCACAGTGCAAGGCACAGGGTGAACAAGTAGAGCTGGAGTCTGGAAGAATGGCCCAGCCTACCAAGAGAACAGGAAAGTCAGTTGGGAAGCCAACTGCAACACAGCAAAAGAAAGGGAACCTCTCTTCTCAGGAAGAAGTTCTGCCCTCTGAGGGAACTGAGCCTTTGGAGCTTGAACCTTATCAGGTTGAGCTCTTAGGACCAGGGGGACCCTCAAGGGAGGAGCTGTGTAAGGGACAAGAAACCTGTCCCTCTCTTGAAGGCCTTAGGCAGCAAGCTGCTGAAGAGTCCAAGGGCAAGAAAAGTGGAACACATAGGGTCTATTGGGAAGATGGACTCCTGTACACTGAGGCCAGAGACCCCAAACCTGGTGCCACTAGGAGAGTGGTTGTGCCTCAGCTGTTCAGAGAGTTCATCCTAACATTGGCCCATGACATTCCCCTTGCTGGACATTTGGGACAAACCAAGACGTGGGAGAGGCTAGTCAACCACTTCTACTGGCCCAATATGTCCAACATGGTTAAGGAGTTTTGCCTCTCCTGCCCCACCTGTCAAGCCAGTGGTAAGACAGGTGGGCACCCAAAGGCCCCCCTCATTCCACTTCCAGTGGTGGGGGTCCCCTTTGAAAGAGTGGGTGTGGACATAGTTGGTCCACTGGAACCTCCCACAGCCTCAGGAAATATGTACATCCTAGTAGTAGTGGATCATGCTACTAGGTATCCTGAAGCTATTCCCCTTAGGTCGACTACTGCCCCTGCAGTAGCCAAGGCCCTCATTGGTATCTTTACCAGAGTGGGTTTCCCTAAGGAGGTGGTGTCTGACAGAGGTACCAACTTCATGTCAGCATACCTGAAACATATGTGGAATGAGTGTGGAGTGACTTATAAATTCACTACACCTTACCATCCACAAACTAATGGCTTAGTTGAGAGATTCAACAAGACATTAAAGGGCATGATCATGGGGCTCCCAGAAAAGCTCAAAAGGAGATGGGATGTTGTAAGGAAATGCCTCCTTGGCATGGTTGCCCCCTGACTTTTTGCCTTTGCTGATGCTATGTTTACAATTGAAAGTGTGCTGAGGCCTGCTAACCAGGCCCCAGCACCAGTGTTCTTTCCCTAACCTGTACTTTTGTATCCACAATTGGCAGACCCTGGCATCCAGATAAGTCCCTTGTAACTGGTACTTCTAGTACCAAGGGCCCTGATGCCAAGGAAGGTCTCTAAGGGCTGCAGCATGTCTTATGCCACCCTGGAGACCTCTCACTCAGCACAGACACACTGCTTGCCAGCTTGTGTGTGCTAGTGAGGACAAAACGAGTAAGTCGACATGGCACTCCCCTCAGGGTGCCATGCCAGCCTCTCACTGCCTATGCAGTATAGGTAAGACACCCCTCTAGCAGGCCTTACAGCCCTAAGGCAGGGTGCACTATACCATAGGTGAGGGTACCAGTGCATGAGCATGGTACCCCTACAGTGTCTAAACAAAACCTTAGACATTGTAAGTGCAGGGTAGCCATAAGAGTATATGGTCTGGGAGTTTGTCAAACACGAACTCCACAGCACCATAATGGCTACACTGAAAACTGGGAAGTTTGGTATCAAACTTCTCAGCACAATAAATGCACACTGATGCCAGTGTACATTTTATTGTAAAATACACCCCAGAGGGCACCTTAGAGGTGCCCCCTGAAACTTAACCGACTATCTGTGTAGGCTGACTAGTTTAGCAGCCTGCCACAAACCGAGACATGTTGCTGGCCCCATGGGGAGAGTGCCTTTGTCACTCTGAGGCCAGTAACAAAGCCTGCACTGGGTGGAGATGCTAACACCTCCCCCAGGCAGGAATTGTCACACCTGGCGGTGAGCCTCAAAGGCTCACCTCCTTTGTGCCAACCCAGCAGGACACTCCAGCTAGTGGAGTTGCCCGCCCTCTCCGGCCAGGCCCCACTTTTGGCGGCAAGGCCGGAGAAAATAATGAGAAAAACAAGGAGGAGTCACTGGCCAGTCAGGACAGCCCCTAAGGTGTCCTGAGCTGAAGTGACTCTAACTTTTAGAAATCCTCCATCTTGCAGATGGAGGATTCCCCCAATAGGGTTAGGATTGTGACCCCCTCCCCTTGGGAGGAGGCACAAAGAGGGTGTACCCACCCTCAGGGCTAGTAGCCATTGGCTACTAACCCCCCAGACCTAAACACGCCCTTAAATTTAGTATTTAAGGGCTACCCTGAACCCTAGAAAATTAGATTCCTGCAACTACAAGAAGAAGGACTGCCTAGCTGAAAACCCCTGCAGCGGAAGACCAGAAGACGACAACTGCCTTGGCTCCAGAAACTCACCGGCCTGTCTCCTGCCTTCCAAAGATCCTGCTCCAGCGACGCCTTCCAAAGGGACCAGCGACCTCGACATCCTCTGAGGACTGCCCCTGCTTCAAAAAGACAAGAAACTCCTGAGGACAGCGGACCTGCTCCAAGAAAAGCTGCAACTTTGTTTCCAGCAGCTTTGAAAGAACCCTGCAAGCTCCCCGCAAGAAGCGTGAGACTTGCAACACTGCACCCGGCGACCCCGACTCGGCTGGTGGAGATCCGACACCTCAGGAGGGACCCCAGGACTACTCTGATACTGTGAGTACCAAAACCTGTCCCCCCTGAGCCCCCACAGCGCCGCCTGCAGAGGGAATCCCGAGGCTTCCCCTGACCGCGACTCTTTGAACCTAAAGTTCCGACGCCTGGGAGAGACCCTGCACCCGCAACCCCCAGGACCTGAAGGACCGGACTTTCACTGGAGAAGTGACCCCCAGGAGTCCCTCTCCCTTGCCCAAGTGGAGGTTTCCCCGAGGAACCCCCCCCTTGCCTGCCTGCAGCGCTGAAGAGATCCCGAGATCTCTCATAGACTAACATTGCGAACCCGACGCTTGTTTCTACACTGCACCCGGCCGCCCCCGCGCTGCTGAGGGTGAAATTTCTGTGTGGGCTTGTGTCCCCCCCGGTGCCCTACAAAACCCCCCTGGTCTGCCCTCCGAAGACGCGGGTACTTACCTGCAAGCAGACCGGAACCGGGGCACCCCCTTCTCTCCATTCTAGCCTATGTGTTTTGGGCACCACTTTGAACTCTGCACCTGACCGGCCCTGAGCTGCTGGTGTGGTGACTTTGGGGTGGCTCTGAACCCCCAACGGTGGGCTACCTTGGACCAAGAACTGAACCCTGTAAGTGTCTTACTTACCTGGTAAAACTAACAAAAACTTACCTCCCCCAGGAACTGTGAAAATTGCACTGTGTCCACTTTTAAAACAGCTATTTGTCAATAACTTGTAAAGTATACATGCAATGTTTATGATTTGAAGTTCCTAAAGTACTTACCTGCAATACCTTTCGAATGAGATATTACATGTAGAATTTGAACCTGTGGTTCTTAAAATAAACTAAGAAAAGATATTTTTCTATATAACAACCTATTGGCTGGATTTGTCTCTGAGTGTGTGTACCTCATTTATTGTCTATGTGTATGTGCAACAAATGCTTAACACTACTCCTTGGATAAGCCTACTGCTCGACCACACTACCACAAAAATAGAGCATTAGTATTATCTATTTCTACCACTATTTTACCTCTAAGGGGAACCCTTGGACTCTGTGCATGCTATTCCTTACTTTGAAATAGCACATACAGAGCCAACTTCCTACAGATGTCCTCTTGCCATGTCTGCTTTTCGCTTACAGAGAGGTGCCACAGAAGGGAGTAGGATTCTCACCCTTTGAACTTCTGTTTGGTCATCCTGTAAGGGGACCACTTGCTCTTGTTAAAGAAGGCTGGGAGAGACCTCTTCATGAGCCTAAACAAGACATAGTGGACTATGTACTTGGCCTTCGCTCTAGAATGGCAGAGTACATGGAAAAGCCAACCAAAAACCTTGAGGCCAGCCAACAGCTCCAGAAGTTTTGGTATGACCAAAAGGCTGCACTGGTTGAGTTCCAACCAGGGCAGAAAGTCTGGGTTCTGGAGCCTGTGGCTCCCAGGGCACTCCAGGACAAATGGAGTGGCCCTTACCCAGTGCTGGAAAGGAAGAGTCAGGTCACCTACCTGGTGGACCTGGGCACAAGCAGGAGCCCCAAGAGGGTGATCCATGTGAACCGCCTTAAGCTCTTCCATGACAGGGCTGATGTGAATCTGTTGATGGTAACAGATGAGGATCAGGAGGCAGAGAGTGAACCTCTCCCTGATCTTCTGTCATCAGACCCAAAAGATGGCACAGTAGATGGAGTGATCTACTCAGACACCCTCTCTGGCCAACAGCAAGCTGATTGTAGGAGAGTCCTACAACAGTTTCCTGAACTCTTCTCCTTAACCCCTGGTCAGACACACCTGTGTACCCATGATGTGGACACAGGAGACAGCATGCCTGTCAAAAACAAAATCTTTAGACAGTCTGACCATGTTAAGGAAAGCATCAAGGTGGAAGTCCACAAGATGCTAGAATTGGGAGTAATTGAGCGCTCTGACAGCCCCTGGGCTAGCCCAGTGGTCTTAGTCCCCAAACCTCACACCAAAGATGGAAAGAAAGAGATGAGGTTTTGTGTGGACTACAGAGGGCTCAATTCTGTCACCAAGACAGATGCTCATCCAATTCCAAGAGCTGATGAGCTCATAGATAAATTAGGTGCTGCCAAATTCTTAAGTACCTTTGACTTGACAGCAGGGTACTGGCAAATAAAAATGGCACCTGGAGCAAAAGAGAAAACAGCATTCTCCACACCTGATGGGCATTATCAGTTTACTGTTATGCCCTTTGGTTTAAAGAATGCCCCTGCCACCTTCCAAAGGTTGGTGAATCAAGTCCTTGCTGGCTTGGAGTCCTTTAGCACAGCTTATCTTGATGATATTGCTGTCTTTAGCTCCACCTGGCAGGATCACCTGGTCCACCTGAAGAAGGTTTTGAAGGCTCTGCAATCTGCAGGCCTCTCTATCAAGGCATCCAAATGCCAGATAGGGCAGGGAACTGTGGTTTACTTGGGCCACCTTGTAGGTGGAGGCCAAGTTCAGCCACTCCAACCCAAGATCCAGACTATTCTGGACTGGGTAGCTCCAAAAACCCAGACTCAAGTCAGGGCATTCCTTGGCTTGACTGGGTATTACAGGAGGTTTGTGAAGGGATATGGATCCATTGTGACAGCCCTCACTGAACTCACCTCCAAGAAAATGCCCAAGAAAGTGAACTGGACTGTGGAATGCCAACAGGCCTTTGACACCCTGAAACAAGCAATGTGCTCAGCACCAGTTCTAAAAGCTCCAGATTATTCTAAGCAGTTCATTGTGCAGACTGATGCCTCTGAACATGGGATAGGGGCAGTTTTGTCCCAAACAAATGATGATGGCCTTGACCAGCCTGTTGCTTTCATTAGCAGGAGGTTACTCCCCAGGGAGCAGCGTTGGAGTGCCATTGAGAGGGAGGCCTTTGCTGTGGTTTGGTCCCTGAAGAAGCTGAGACCATACCTCTTTGGGACTCACTTCCTAGTTCAAACTGACCACAGACCTCTCAAATGGCTGATGCAAATGAAAGGTGAAAATCCTAAACTGTTGAGGTGGTCCATCTCCCTACAGGGAATGGACTTTATAGTGGAACACAGACCTGGGACTGCCCATGCCAATGCAGATGGCCTTTCCAGGTTCTTCCACTTAGAAAATGAAGACTCTCTTGGGAAAGGTTAGTCTCATCCTCTTTCGTTTGGGGGGGGTTGTGTAAGGAAATGCCTCCTTGGCATGGTTGCCCCCTGACTTTTTGCCTTTGCTGATGCTATGTTTACAATTGAAAGTGTGCTGAGGCCTGCTAACCAGGCCCCAGCACCAGTGTTCTTTCCCTAACCTGTACTTTTGTATCCACAATTGGCAGACCCTGGCATCCAGATAAGTCCCTTGTAACTGGTACTTCTAGTACCAAGGGCCCTGATGCCAAGGAAGGTCTCTAAGGGCTGCAGCATGTCTTATGCCACCCTGGAGACCTCTCACTCAGCACAGACACACTGCTTGCCAGCTTGTGTGTGCTAGTGAGGACAAAACGAGTAAGTCGACATGGCACTCCCCTCAGGGTGCCATGCCAGCCTCTCACTGCCTATGCAGTATAGGTAAGACACCCCTCTAGCAGGCCTTACAGCCCTAAGGCAGGGTGCACTATACCATAGGTGAGGGTACCAGTGCATGAGCATGGTACCCCTACAGTGTCTAAACAAAACCTTAGACATTGTAAGTGCAGGGTAGCCATAAGAGTATATGGTCTGGGAGTCTGTCAAACACGAACTCCACAGCACCATAATGGCTACACTGAAAACTGGGAAGTTTGGTATCAAACTTCTCAGCACAATAAATGCACACTGATGCCAGTGTACATTTTATTGCAAAATACACCCCAGAGGGCACCTTAGAGGTGCCCCCTGAAACTTAACCGACTGTCTGTGTAGGCTGACTAGTTCCTGCAGCCTGCCACACTAGAGACATGTTGCTGGCCCCATGGGGAGAGTGCCTTTGTCACTCTGAGGCCAGTAACAAAGCCTGCACTGGGTGGAGATGCTAACACCTCCCCCAGGCAGGAGCTGTAACACCTGGCGGTGAGCCTCAAAGGCTCACCCCTTTGTCACAGCCCAGCAGGGCACTCCAGCTTAGTGGAGTTGCCCGCCCCCTCCGGCCACGGCCCCCACTTTTGGCGGCAAGGCTGGAGGGAACAAAGAAAGCAACAAGGAGGAGTCACTGGCCAGTCAGGACAGCCCCTAAGGTGTCCTGAGCTGAAGTGACTCTAACTTTTAGAAATCCTCCATCTTGCAGATGGAGGATTCCCCCAATAGGGTTAGGATTGTGACCCCCCTCCCCTTGGGAGGAGGCACAAAGAGGGTGTACCCACCCTCAGGGCTAGTAGCCATTGGCTACTAACCCCCCAGACCTAAACACGCCCTTAAATTTAGTATTTAAGGGCTACCCTGAACCCTAGAAAATTAGATTCCTGCAACTACAAGAAGAAGGACTGCCTAGCTGAAAACCCCTGCAGAGGAAGACCAGAAGACGACAACTGCCTTGGCTCCAGAAACTCACCGGCCTGTCTCCTGCCTTCCAAAGATCCTGCTCCAGCGACGCCTTCCAAAGGGACCAGCGACCTCGACATCCTCTGAGGACTGCCCCTGCTTCGAAAAGACAAGAAACTCCCGAGGACAGCGGACCTGCTCCAAGAAAGGCTGCAACTTTGTTTCCAGCAGCTTTGAAAGAACCCTGCAAGCTCCCCGCAAGAAGCGTGAGACTTGCAACACTGCACCAGGCGACCCCGACTCGGCTGGTGGAGATCCAACACCTCAGGAGGGACCCCAGGACTACTCTGATACTGTGAGTACCAAAACCTGTCCCCCCTGAGCCCCCACAGCGCCGCCTGCAGAGGGAATCCCGAGGCTTCCCCTGACCGCGACTCTTTGAATCCAAAGTCCCGACGCCTGGGAGAGACCCTGCACCCGCAGCCCCCAGGACCTGAAGGACCGGACTTTCACTGGAGAAGTGACCCCCAGGAGTCCCTCTCCCTTGCCCAAGTGGAGGTTTCCCCGAGGAACCCCCCCCTTGCCTGCCTGCAGCGCTGAAGAGATCCCGAGATCTCCCATAGACTAACATTGCGAACCCGACGCTTGTTTCTACACTGCACCCGGCCGCCCCCGCGCCGCTGAGGGTGAAATTTCTGTGTGGGCTTGTGTCCCCCCCGGTGCCCTACAAAACCCCCCTGGTCTGCCCTCCGAAGACGCGGGTACTTACCTGCAAGCAGACCGGAACCGGGGCACCCCCTCCTCTCCATTCTAGCCTATGCGTTTTGGGCACCACTTGGAACTCTGCACCTGACCGGCCCTGAGCTGCTGGTGTGGTGACTTTGGGGTTGCTCTGAACCCCCAACGGTGGGCTACCTTGGACCAAGAACTGAACCCTGTAAGTGTCTTACTTACCTGGTAAAACTAACAAAAACTTACCTCCCCCAGGAACTGTGAAAATTGCACTAAGTGTCCACTTTTAAAACAGCTATTTGTCAATAACTCCAAAAGTATACATGCAATTTTGATGATTTGAAGTTCCTAAAGTACTTACCTGCAATACCTTTCGAATGAGATATTACATGTAGAATTTGAACCTGTGGTTCTTAAAATAAACTAAGAAAATATATTTTTCTATACAAAAACCTATTGGCTGGATTTGTCTCTGAGTGTGTGTACCTCATTTATTGTCTATGTGTATGTACAACAAATGCTTAACACTACTCCTTGGATAAGCCTACTGCTCGACCACACTACCACAAAATAGAGCATTAGTATTATCTATTTTTACCACTATTTTACCTCCTAAGGGGAACCCTTGGACTCTGTGCATGCTATTCCTTACTTTGAAATAGCACATACAGAGCCAACTTCCTACAAGTATAACATCCCTTCCATTTTTAGGTGCACTTAAGTTCAAAAGTATGAAACTCATCAATCTTAGATGAATCTAGTTTATATGTTCTTTGACATCTTTTAGTTTTCCTGTACTTTTGAACTAACATCTCCTAAAGAGAAGTGAGCAAAGGTATTGCACTGTTGACTAAAACCTTCTGCATGCTCTGGCTAGCTGTGTGATCCTGTCCTCTGGCTTTTTTTTTTTCCTTCTGTGAACAAGCCAATTGAGTCACCCAGAGGTTCTCCATGTTTCAAAACCTGTGTTTGTACTGTAAAAGATATTGTTTCTTCTGAAGGCTGGTGATGACCACCTCGAAAATCCCAGCTCCTATATACAAAAGGTGGTTTTCAGAGAAGTGTTAACATCATTCAAGTGCTTAGTCTGTGGTAAGTTTTCTCTGGCATGAGTGGGACCCTTGAAGTGGGGTAGACTCTGTTGACTGGAGGAAACAGTCTTCGTGTTTTTTCAACCATCCTTTTTTACCCTGTTATTCTGAAGACACTGTTTTGAATTGGTGCTACAGCCTTCTCTGGAGACAAGTTTCCAGTTGGACAGCTGCCACCAGTGATGGTAGTGTTGTTTCTCTACTGGAAGAACTTGACTGTGAAAGGTAGATACTTGTAAATGGAAACATCGCTCACCAACTTTATCTCCTGCTCACCACAATTCCCTCTCTCCAATCTCTGTTCTTTTGACTCTTGTGCTTATATGACACTGAATTACACCTCACATCTATATTCCCTTCAAACGCTGGGCATCAAGAAGACTGCTCTCCATTGGTTTTCCTTCTACATATGTGCTTTGTCTTAGTTGAGTAAAAGTCCTAATAGATCCCCACTAACGCCTCTTACGGTGAGTGTCCACCAAGGATCAGTGTTAGGGCCTCTTATATTCTCTCTGCACCACAACACTTGGTGACATCTCCTTTTTTGGCAGTGTAGGAAGTTGGCTCTGTATGCACTATTTCAAAGTAAGGAATAGTATGCACAGAGTCCAAGGGTTCCCCTTAGAGCTAAGATAGTGGCAAAAAGAGATAATTCTAATGCTCTATTTTGTGGTAGTGTGGTCGAGCAGTAGGCTTATCAAAGGAGTAGTGTTAAGCATTTGTTGTACATACACACAGGCAATAAATGAGGAACACACACTCGGAGACAAATCCAGGCCAATAGGTTTTGTTATAGAAAAATATATTTTCTTAGTTTATTTTAAGAACCACAGGTTCAAATTCTACATGTAAGATCTCATTTGAAAGGTATTGCAGGTAAGTACTTTAGGAACGTTGAATAATCACAGTAGCATATATACTTTTTTCATAAAACACAATAAGCTGTTTAAAAGTGGACACAGTGCAATTTTCACAGTTCCTGGGGGAGGTAAAGTATTGTTAGTTCTTGCAGGTAAGTAAACCACCTACGGGGTTAAGATTGGGGTCCAAGGTAGCCCACCGTTGGGGGTTCAGAGCCACCCCAAAGTCACCACACCAGCAGCTCAGGGCCGGTCAGGTGCAGAGTTCAAAGTGGTGCCCAAAACGCATAGGCTTCAATGGAGAGAAGGGGGTGCCCCGGTTCCGGTCTGCTAGCAGGTAAGTACCCGCGTCTTCGGAGGGCAGACCAGGGGGGTTTTGTAGGGCACCGGGGGGGGGTGTGGGGGACACAAGTCCACACAGAAAGTACACCCTCAGCAGCGCGGGGGCGGCCGGGTGCAGTGTGCAAACAAGCGTCGGGTTCGCAATGTAAATCAATGGGAGACCAAGGGGTCTCTTCAGCGGTGCAGGCAGGCAAGGGGGAGGCTCCTCGGGGTAGCCACCACCTGGGCAAGGGAGAGGGCCTCCTGGGAGTCACTCCTGCACTGAAGTTCCGATCCTTCAGGTGCTGGGGGCTGCGGGTGCAGGGTCTTTTCCAGCCGTCGGGATTTTAGAGTCAGGCAGTCGCGGTCAGGGGGAGCCTCGGGATTCCCTCTGCAGGCATCGCTGTGGGGGCTCAGGGGGGACAACTTTGGTTACTCAGTCTCGGAGTCGCCGGAGGGTCCTCCCTGAGGTGTTGGTTCTCCACCAGTCGAGTCAGGGTCACCGGGTGCAGTGTTGCAAGTCTCACGCTTCTTGCGGGGATTGCAGTGGTCTTTAAATCTGCTCCTCTGGATACAAAGTTGCAGTCTTGGTTGAACAGGGCCGCTGTTCTCGGGAGTTTCTTGGTCTCTTGGAAGCAGGGCAGTCCTCTGAGGATTCAGAGGTCGCTGGTCCTGGAGAAAGCGTCACTGGAGCAGGTTTCTTTAGAAGGCAGCAGACAGGCCGGTAGGACTGGGGCCAAAGCAGTTGGTGTCGTCTTCTTCTGCAGGGGTTTTCAGCTCAGCAGTCTTCTTCTTCGGTAAGTTGTAGGAATCTATATTCTTAGGTTCAGGGAAGCCCTTAAATACTAAATTTAAGGGCGTGTTTAGGTCTGGGGGGTTAGTAGCCTATGGCTACTAGCCCTGAGGGTGGGTACACCCTCTTTGTGCCTCCTCCCAAGGGGAGGGGGTCACATTCCTATCCCTATTGGGGGAATCCTCCATCTGCAAGATGGAGGATTTCTAAAAATGAGTCACTTCAGCTCAGGACACCTTAGGGGCTGTCCTGACTGGCCAGTGACTCCTCCTTGTTATTCTCATTATCTCCTCCGGCCTTGCCGCCAAAAGTGGGGCTGTGGCCGGAGGGGGCGGGCAACTCCACTAGCTGGAGTGCCCTGCGGTGCTGGAAAAAAGGGGGTAAGCCTTTGAGGCTCACCGCCAGGTGTTACAGCTCCTGCCTGGGGGAGGTGATAGCATCTCCACCCAGTGCAGGCTTTGTTACAGGCCACAGAGTGACTAAGGCACTCTCCCCATGTGGCCAGCAACATGTCTCGAGTGTGGCAGGCTGCTAGAACCAGTCAGCCTACACAGGTAGTTGGATTAGGTTTCAGAGGGCACCTCTAAGGTGCCCTCTGGGGTGTATTTTACAATAAAATGTACACTGGCATCAGTGTGCATTTATTGTGCTGAGAAGTTTGATACCAAACTTCCCAGTTTTCAGTGTAGCCATTATGGTGCTGTGGAGTCCGTGTTTGACAGACTCCCAGACCATATACTCTTATGGCTACCCTGCACTTACAATGTCTAAGGTTTGGCTTAGACACTGTAGGGGCACAGTGCTCATGCACTGGTGCCCTCACCTATGGTATAGTGCACCCTGCCTTGGGGCTGTAAGGCCTACTAGAGGGGTGACTTATCTATACTGCATAGGCAGTGTGAGGTTGGCATGGCACCCTGAGGGGAGTGCCATGTCGACTTACTCGTTTTGTTCTCACCAGCACACACAAGCTGGCAAGCAGTGTGTCTGTGCTGAGTGAGGGGTCCCTAGGGTGGCATAAGATATGCTGCAGCCCTTAGAGACCTTCCCTGGCATCAGGGCCCTTGGTACCAGGGGTACCAGTTACAAGGGACTTATCTGGATGCCAGGGTGTGCCAATTGTGGAATCAAGAGTACAGGTTAGGGAAAGAACACTGGTGCTGGGGCCTGGTTAGCAGGCCTCAGCACACTTTCAATTCAAAACATAGCATCAGCAAAGGCAAAAAGTCAGGGGGTAACCATGCCAAGGAGGCATTTCCTTACAGGCAGCTTACACTCTGACACATCTCTGATTGTCCCACTGCAATTTGAAATTGGGTGGCTCACATGTCCCTGATGTTCAACTCTTCCAAGTTAGTAGTTATCTACTTTCCTCTATTTCCTTTGCATCTCTAACCCCTGTTGCATCAAAACTTTAGGGATTCATTCACCAGCCCTTGTTCATACTTAGATGTTGATCATAATCTCAGCTGTGTATCCACACCAAAGTCATATTATATAGGCTAATCTGCTTTTTCCAAGTCAGTGAAACAAATGTTACTAATGATAGGCCATCATGAATTAATTCTCCAAATTATTCTATATTTTCATTCATTTTTATTGTTTTGACAAAGCTTGATCTTATTGAAGTTTGTTTACTACGGTTTGTAGATGTTTGTTTTAGTACTGTATGGTTGTAGCCTTTTTTCTTGTTTTTTTGTTGTTTTTAAACAGTCTGTAATGATTATATACATCAGAGGCACATGTTTACTTCTAAAAAAAAAAAATATATATATATGGTTTTCTTCTGACAGTGCGAAATGTTGGTCCTTCCTGTGTAAAATAATTTGGTTATATGATAATAAAAATTTGTCTTGTGCAATGCATTGAGTCAATTTTTCTTTTGTTTTGTATTAGGCTTAGTTGCACACAGTGATTTAGATGAACGGGCTATTGAAGCTTTAAAGGAATTTAACGAAGATGGTGCACTAGCTGTTTTACAGCAGTTTAAAGACAGCGACCTGTCACACGTTCAGGTAACAGTTTTTTTTTTTTTTGCTTATTGGAATGTTTGCAAATCTGTTCTCTGGCAAAGTATTTTTTTTATCTTGGTTTTAAATTTCAGGTGTCTATTTCCACTGAGAATTTGTTGAGAAAAAAGTCCTCTCCATTTCTTGGTAAAGGAGTACTGTGGTACCCTGGTACTTCTCTTCAGCCCTTTGTTTTTTTCCTAATGACTATTGTGTGTCCACAGGGGTTACAATTTGTCAGCTTTAGAGCTGGGCTTTCATGCCTGGGGAGCACCGAAAGTTAACCCCTTTGCAGTGACAGTGGCTACTGCCCCCTCAATACAGTCTTCATTACTGTGTTTGAACCATAATTATAGTCAAGCCACATGGCTTAAGAGACTACCTGTAAAAGATCAATTCAGTCACTATAACTGGTGCCTTGGATTTTATCTTGTCTGCGCCATGTATGAAAGATGTCCTGGTTTGTGTACATTACATGTAGACTCATGAGATCCATTGGACGCTGTGTGTTTCACACTGCACAAGCTTGTTTGCTCTTGGCTCATAATGCCCATCTCCATACTAGCTCCAGACCCATATTTTTAGGTCCTGCTACCTGATTGATCTGCAAGAATCTCAGGTCACCTGTGCAGTCCCAGCACTGAGTGATCTTCCACATAGATTCTCCACCCGAGGTGGCTGAAGGGAAGGGCTTACTTTAGGATCTACACGTAACTCGAATGACATGAAAATGTTCACTGAGTATTCTATATCAGGTCGAGGTCGCCCTCAGTGGATGCACAGCCGGTGAAATGTTGCAGTTGCTGGAAGGACCCGGAGAAACAATGTTGCTGAGCGAAGTTATCGCTGCTGCAGATTGTAGGTTCCTGTGAAGTCCAGTGATGGTTCCAGTGGCCAGAAGTCGAAGTACAAGTTGCAGAGGAGTCCTGCTGGAATCTTGCACGTCAAATCTAATGACCCACCCAAGAGGGAGACCCTTTATAGCCCTAAAAGGACGATTGGTCACCTAGCAGGGTGACCACCTTGCAGGAGGGGGCTGTGACGTCACCTGCCTGTCTGGCCACTTATGCTCCCAGAGACCTCTGCCCATCTTGGATTCAAGATGGCAGAATCCAGTGACCACCTGGAGGAGTTCTGGGCACCACCCCTGGGGTGGTGATGGACAGGGGAGTGGTAACTCCCTTTTCCATTGTCCAGTTTAACGCCAGAGCAGGGACTGGAGGTCCCTGAACCAGTGCAGACTGGTTTATGCAAGGAGGGGACCAAATGTGTCCTTCAAAGCATACCAGTGGCTTGGGTAGGTTACCCTTCCCAAGCCATGTAACACCTATTTCCAAAGGGCGAGGGTGTTGCCTCCCTCTTCCAAAGGAAATCGTTTGTTCTGCCTTCCTGGGCTTGAGCTGTTCAAGCAGCAGGATGGTAGAAACCTGTCTACAGGATGGCAGCAGCTTTGGCTGCCCGGAAAACCACAAAGCTCGTGAAAGCACTGGCTGGGTTAATCCTCACCTCTGTGTCCTTGATAGAATTTTTTCTTTTTCAATAGATAAGACATTTTTCATTCTACGTCGGCACCGGAGGCAAGGATTAGGCTGGTTTAAAGCTTATCCACAACCAGCGATACACTGCTGAGGACTGGCTTAAAGTAAAACCTTTTAAAGGTATAATCTGAAGCCCAGTTGACCGCTTTGAGAATACTACCAGGTGAGCTCCCAGAGCAAAAGCTTTTGAGACTGGTGCCCATTCGGTCTGGAGGGCTATAAATACCTTTATATCAATGCCAGGTTCCTGCCTGGCCCACCTAACCCATCTGGCAATAGTGGGAGATGAGGGAGCCTTATGCAGCTTATTAAGGGCACTCAGGAGCTGCCTCTCTCCATGGGGACGGATGTCTGATGTTAATACCTCGTATGCTTTAATACAGTGGACTAAGACTAGCTTGGGTAATTTGCAAAGGAATTGTAGGAAACAAAATGTGAATTACATTTTGTCCTTCTTGAAATACAGGAAGTAACTCCTTCCGGGGGGAGTACTCTACCAGTGAGATCCAGAGTCCTAACATCTGAAACCTGTCTACAGGTTCACAGGCATAGTAGGGTAGTGTAGGAAGTTGTTTATTTTGTGGTAGTGTGGTCGAGCAGTAGGCTTATCCAAGGAGTAGTGTTAAGCACTTGTTGTACATACACATAGACAATAAATGAGGTACACACACTCAGAGACAAATCCAGCCAATAGGTTTTGTATAGAAAAATATATTTTCTTAGTTTATTTTAAGAACCACAGGTTCAAATTCTACATGTAATATCTCATTTGAAAGGTATTGCAGGTAAGTACTTTAGGAACTTTAAATCATAAAAATTGCATGTATACTTTTCAAGTTATTGACAAATAGCTGTTTTAAAAGTGGACACTTAGTGCAATTTTCACAGTTCCTGGGGGAGGTAAGTTTTTGTTAGTTTTACCAGGTAAGTAAGACACTTACAGGGTTCAGTTCTTGGTCCAAGGTAGCCCACCGTTGGGGGTTCAGAGCAACCCCAAAGTCACCACACCAGCAGCTCAGGGCCGGTCAGGTGCAGAGTTCAAAGTGGTGCCCAAAACACATAGGCTAGAATGGAGAGAAGGGGGTGCCCCGGTTCCGGTCTGCTTGCAGGTAAGTACCCGCGTCTTCGGAGGGCAGACCAGGGGGGTTTTGTAGGGCACCGGGGGGGGACACAAGCCCACACAGAAATTTCACCCTCAGCAGCGCGGGGGCGGCCGGGTGCAGTGTAGAAACAAGCGTCGGGTTCGCAATGTTAGTCTATGAGCGATCTCGGGATCTCTTCAGCGCTGCAGGCAGGCAAGGGGGGGATTCCTCGGGGAAACCTCCACTTGGGCAAGGGAGAGGGACTCCTGGGGGTCACTTCTCCAGTGAAAGTCCGGTCCTTCAGGTCCTGGGGGCTGCGGGTGCAGGGTCTCTCCCAGGCGTCGGGACTTTAGGTTCAAAGAGTCGCGGTCAGGGGAAGCCTCGGGATTCCCTCTGCAGGCGGCGCGGTGGGGGCTCAGGGGGGACAGGTTTTGGTACTCACAGTATCAGAGTAGTCCTGGGGTCCCTCCTGAGGTGTTGGATCGCCACCAGCCGAGTCGGGGTCGCCGGGTGCAGTGTTGCAAGTCTCACGCTTCTTGCGGGGAGCTTGCAGGGTTCTTTCAAGGCTGCTGGAAACAAAGTTGCAGCCTTTCTTGGAGCAGGTCCGCTGTCCTCGGGAGTTTCTTGTCTTTTCGAAGCAGGGGCAGTCCTCAGAGGATGTCGAGGTCGCTGGTCCCTTTGGAAGGCGTCGCTGGAGCAGGATCTTTGGAAGGCAGGAGACAGGCCGGTGAGTTTCTGGAGCCAAGGCAGTAGTCGTCTTCTGGTCTTCCTCTGCAGGGGTTTTCAGCTAGGCAGTCCTTCTTCTTGTAGTTGCAGGAATCTAATTTTCTAGGGTTCAGGGTAGCCCTTAAATACTAAATTTAAGGGCGTGTTTAGGTCTGGGGGGGTTAGTAGCCAATGGCTACTAGCCCTGAGGGTGGGTACACCCTCTTTGTGCCTCCTCCCAAGGGGAGGGGGGTCACAATCCTAACCCTATTGGGGGAATCCTCCATCTGCAAGATGGAGGATTTCTAAAAGTTAGAGTCACTTCAGCTCAGGACACCTTAGGGGCTGTCCTGACTGGCCAGTGACTCCTCCTTGTTTTTCTCATTATTTTCTCCGGCCTTGCCGCCAAAAGTGGGGCCTGGCCGGAGGGGGCGGGCAACTCTACTAGCTGGAGTGTCCTGCTGGGTTGGCACAAAGGAGGTGAGCCTTTGAGGCTCACCGCCAGGTGTGACAATTCCTGCCTGGGAGAGGTGTTAGCATCTCCACCCAGTGCAGGCTTTGTTACTGGCCTCAGAGTGACAAAGGCACTCTCCCCATGGGGCCAACAACATGTCTCGGTTTGTGGCAGGCTGCTGAAACTAGTCAGCCTACACAGATAGTCAGTTAAGTTTCAGGGGGCACCTCTAAGGTGCCCTCTGTGGTGTATTTTTCAATAAAATGTACACTGGCATCAGTGTGCATTTATTGTGCTGAGAAGTTTGATACCAAACTTCCCAGTTTTCAGTGTAGCCATTATGGTGCTGTGGAGTTCGTGTTTGACAGACTCCCAGACCATATACTCTTATGGCTACCCTGCACTTACAATGTCTAAGGTTTTGTTTAGACACTGTAGGGGTACCATGCTCATGCACTGGTACCCTCACCCATGGTATAGTGCACCCTGCCTTAGGGCTGTAAGGCCTGCTAGAGGGGTGTCTTACCTATACTGCATAGGCAGTGAGAGGCTGGCATGGCACCCTGAGGGGAGTGCCATGTCGACTTACTCGTTTTGTCCTCACTAGCACACACAAGCTGGCAAGCAGGGTGTCTGTGCTGAGTGAGAGGTCTCCAGGGTGGCATAAGACATGCTGCAGCCCTTAGAGACCTTCCTTGGCATCAGGGCCCTTGGTACTAGAAGTACCAGTTACAAGGGACTTATCTGGATGCCAGGGTCTGCCAATTGTGGATACAAAAGTACAGGTTAGGGAAAGAACACTGGTGCTGGGGCTTGGTTAGCAGGCCTCAGCACACTTTCAATTGTAAACATAGCATCAGCAAAGGCAAAAAGTCAGGGGGCAACCATGCCAAGGAGGCATTTCCTTACACAACCCCCCCCCAAACGAAAGAGGATGAGACTAACCTTTCCCAAGAGAGTCTTCATTTTCTAAGTGGAAGAACCTGGAAAGGCCATCTGCATTGGCATGGGCAGTCCCAGGTCTGTGTTCCACTATAAAGTCCATTCCCTGTAGGGAGATGGACCACCTCAACAGTTTAGGATTTTCACCTTTCATTTGCATCAGCCATTTGAGAGGTCTGTGGTCAGTTTGAACTAGGAAGTGAGTCCCAAAGAGGTATGGTCTCAGCTTCTTCAGGGACCAAACCACAGCAAAGGCCTCCCTCTCAATGGCACTCCAACGCTGCTCCCTGGGGAGTAACCTCCTGCTAATGAAAGCAACAGGCTGGTCAAGGCCATCATCATTTGTTTGGGACAAAACTGCCCCTATCCCATGTTCAGAGGCATCAGTCTGCACAATGAACTGCTTAGAATAATCTGGAGCTTTGAGAACTGGTGCTGAGCACATTGCCTGTTTCAGGGTGTCAAAGGCCTGTTGGCATTCCACAGTCCAGTTCACTTTCTTGGGCATTTTCTTGGAGGTGAGTTCAGTGAGGGCTGTCACAATGGATCCATATCCCTTCACAAACCTCCTGTAATACCCAGTCAAGCCAAGGAATGCCCTGACTTGAGTCTGGGTTTTTGGAGCTACCCAGTCCAGAATGGTCTGGATCTTGGGTTGGAGTGGCTGAACTTGGCCTCCACCTACAAGGTGGCCCAAGTAAACCACAGTTCCCTGCCCTATCTGGCATTTGGATGCCTTGATAGAGAGGCCTGCAGATTGCAGAGCCTTCAAAACCTTCCTCAGGTGGACCAGGTGATCCTGCCAGGTGGAGCTAAAGACAGCAATATCATCAAGATAAGCTGTGCTAAAGGACTCCAAGCCAGCAAGGACTTGATTCACCAACCTTTGGAAGGTGGCAGGGGCATTCTTTAAACCAAAGGGCATAACAGTAAACTGATAATGCCCATCAGGTGTGGAGAATGCTGTCTTTTCTTTTGCTCCAGGTGCCATTTTTATTTGCCAGTACCCTGCTGTCAAGTCAAAGGTACTTAGAAATTTGGCAGCACCTAATTTATCAATGAGCTCATCAGCTCTTGGAATTGGATGGGCATCTGTCTTGGTGACAGAATTGAGCCCTCTGTAGTCCACACAAAACCTCATCTCTTTCTTTCCATCTTTGGTGTGAGGTTTGGGGACTAAGACCACTGGGCTAGCCCAGGGGCTGTCAGAGCGCTCAATTACTCCCAATTCCAGCATCTTGTGGACTTCCACCTTGATGCTTTCCTTAACATGGTCAGACTGTCTAAAGATTTTGTTTTTGACAGGCATGCTGTCTCCTGTGTCCACATCATGGGTACACAGGTGTGTCTGACCAGGGGTTAAGGAGAAGAGTTCAGGAAACTGTTGTAGGACTCTCCTACAATCAGCTTGCTGTTGGCCAGAGAGGGTGTCTGAGTAGATCACTCCATCTACTGTGCCATCTTTTGGGTCTGATGACAGAAGATCAGGGAGAGGTTCACTCTCTGCTTCCTGATCCTCATCTGTTACCATCAACAGATTCACATCAGCCCTGTCATGGAAGAGCTTAAGGCGGTTCACATGGATCACCCTCTTGGGGCTCCTGCTTGTGCCCAGGTCCACCAAGTAGGTGACCTGACTCTTCCTCTCTAGTACTGGGTAAGGGCCACTCCATTTGTCCTGGAGTGCCCTGGGAGCCACAGGCTCCAGAACCCAGACTTTCTGCCCTGGTTGGAACTCAACCAGTGCAGCCTTTTGGTCATACCAAAACTTCTGGAGCTGTTGGCTGGCCTCAAGGTTTTTGGTTGCCTTTTCCATGTACTCTGCCATTCTAGAGCGAAGGCCAAGTACATAGTCCACTATGTCCTGTTTAGGCTCATGGAGAGGTCTCTCCCAGCCTTCTTTAACAAGGGCAAGTGGTCCCCTTACAGGATGACCAAACAGAAGTTCAAAGGGTGAGAATCCTACTCCCTTCTGTGGCACCTCTCTGTAAGCGAAAAGCAGACATGGCAAGAGGACATCCCATCTCCTTTTGAGTTTTTCTGGGAGCCCCATGATCATGCCTTTTAATGTCTTGTTGAATCTCTCAACCAAGCCATTAGTTTGTGGATGGTATGGTGTAGTGAATTTATAAGTCACTCCACACTCATTCCACATGTGCTTTAGGTATGCTGACATGAAGTTGGTACCTCTGTCAGACACCACCTCCTTAGGGAAACCCACTCTGGTAAAGATACCAATGAGGGCCTTGGCTACTGCAGGGGCAGTAGTCGACCTAAGGGGAATAGCTTCAGGATACCTGGTAGCATGATCCACTACTACCAGGATATACATATTTCCTGAGGCTGTGGGAGGTTCTAGTGGACCAACTATGTCCACACCCACTCTTTCAAAGGGCACCCCCACCACTGGAAGTGGAATGAGGGGGGCCTTTGGATGCCCACCTGTCTTACCACTGGCTTGACAGGTGGGGCAGGAGAGGCAAAACTCCTTAACCATGTTGGACATATTGGGCCAGTAGAAGTGGTTGACTAACCTCTCCCACGTCTTGGTTTGTCCCAAATGTCCAGCAAGGGGAATGTCATGGGCCAATGTTAGGATGAACTCTCTGAACAGCTGAGGCACTACCACTCTCCTAGTGGCACCAGGTTTGGGGTCTCTGGCCTCAGTGTACAGGAGTCCATCTTCCCAATAGACCCTATGGGTTCCATTTTTCTTGCCTTTGGACTCTTCAGCAGCTTGCTGCCTAAGGCCTTCAAGAGAGGGACAGGTTTCTTGTCCCTTACACAGCTCCTCCCTTGAGGGTCCCCCTGGGCCTAAGAGCTCAACCTGATAAGGTTCAAGCTCCAAAGGCTCAGTTCCCTCAGAGGGCAGAACTTCTTCCTGAGAAGAGAGGTTCCCTTTCTTTTGCTGTGTTGCAGTTGGTTTCCCAACTGACTTTCCTTTCCTCTTGGTAGGCTGGGCCATTCTTCCAGACTCCAGCTCTACTTGTTCACCCTGTGCCTTGCATTGTGCTCTGGTTTTCACACACACCAGTTCAGGGATACCCAGCATTGCTGCATGGGTTTTTAGTTCTACCTCAGCCCATGCTGAGGACTCCAGGTCATTTCCAAGCAGACAGTCCACTGGGATATTTGAGGAGACCACCACCTGTTTCAGGCCATTGACCCCTCCCCATTCTAAAGTAACCATTGCCATGGGATGTACTTTTCTCTGATTGTCAGCGTTGGTGACTGTGTAAGTTTTTCCAGTCAGGTATTGGCCAGGGGAAACCAGTTTCTCTGTCACCATGGTGACACTGGCACCTGTATCCCTCAGGCCCTCTATTCTAGTCCCATTAATTAAGAGTTGCTGTCTGTATTTTTGCATGTTAGGCGGCCAGACAGCTAGTGTGGCTAAATCCACCCCACCCTCAGAAACTAGAGTAGCTTCAGTGTGGACCCTGATTTGCTCTGGGCACACTGTTGATCCCACTTGGAGACTAGCCATACCAGTGTTACCTGGATGGGAGTTTGGAGTGGAACCTTTCTTGGGACAGGCCTTGTCTCCAGTTTGGTGTCCATGCTGTTTACAGCTATGACACCAGGCCTTTTTGGGATCAAAGTTTTTACCCTTGTACCCATTGTTCTGTGAAGAGGCTCTGGGCCCACCCTCCTGTGCAGGTTTTTGGGGGCCTGTAGAAGACTCTTTACTATTTTTAGTTTTGGTTGTCTCATCACCCTTCCCCTGGGGAGTCTTTGTGACCCCTTTCTTTTGGTCACCCCCTGTTGAAGTCTTGGACACCCTTGTCTTGACCCAATGGTCCGCCTTCTTTCCCAATTCTTGGGGAGAAATTGGTCCTAGGTCTACCAGATGCTGATGCAGTTTATCATTGAAACAATTACTTAACAGGTGTTCTTTCACAAATAAATTGTACAGCCCATCATAATTACTTACACCACTGCCTTGAATCCAACCATCTAGTGTTTTCACTGAGTAGTCTACAAAGTCAACCCAGGTCTGGCTCGAGGATTTTTGAGCCCCCCTGAATCTAATCCTATACTCCTCAGTGGAGAATCCAAAGCCCTCAATCAGGGTACCCTTCATGAGGTCATAAGATTCTGCATCTTGTCCAGAGAGTGTGAGGAGTCTATCCCTACACTTTCCTGTGAACATTTCCCAAAGGAGAGCACCCCAGTGAGATCTGTTCACTTTTCTGGTTACACAAGCCCTCTCAAAAGCTGTGAACCATTTGGTGATGTCATCACCATCTTCATATTTAGTTACAATCCCTTTAGGGATTTTCAACATGTCAGGAGAATCTCTGACCCTATTTATGTTGCTGCCACCATTGATGGGTCCTAGGCCCATCTCTTGTCTTTCCCTCTCTATGGCTAGGATCTGTCTTTCCAAAGCCAATCTTTTGGCCATCCTGGCTAACTGGATGTCCTCTTCACTGGGGCTATCCTCAGTGATTTCAGAGGTGTTGGTCTCTCCTGTGAGGGAACCAGCATCTCTGACTATTATTTTTGGAGTCAGGGTTTGAGGGACCCTGTTCTCCCTAGATAGGATTGGTAGGGGGGAATTGTCCTCCAAGTCACTATCCTCTTCCTCTGAGTTGCCACCCTCAGAGGGGTTGGCCTTTTCAAACTCTGCCAAAAGCTCCTGGAGCTGTATTTTGGTAGGTTTGGGGCCCATTGTTATTTTCTTTATTTTACAGAGTGACCGTAGCTCCCTCATCTTAAGATGGAGGTAAGGTGTGGTGTCGAGTTCCACCACAGTCACATCTGTGCTAGACATTTTGCTTCTAAAAGTTGGAATACTTTTTAAGAATCTACAACTGGTTCTAGAATCTAATTCAAACTTTTACAAACTTTTAAACTCTAAAAAGAAATGCTAAACAGGATCTAACACAAGGCCCTAGCAGGTCTTTTAAGAATTTAGAAAACTTTTCAAATTGCAAAAATCAATTTCTAATGACAATTTTGGAATTTGTCGTGTGATCAGGTATTGGCTGAGTAGTCCAGCAAATGCAAAGTCTTGTACCCCACCGCTGATCCACCAATGTAGGAAGTTGGCTCTGTATGTGCTATTTCAAAGTAAGGAATAGCATGCACAGAGTCCAAGGGTTCCCCTTAGAGGTAAAATAGTGGTAAAAAGAGATAATACTAATGCTCTATTTTGTGGTAGTGTGGTCGAGCAGTAGGCTTATCCAAGGAGTAGTGTTAAGCACTTGTTGTACATACACATAGACCATAAATGAGGTACACACACTCAGAGACAAATCCAGCCAATAGGTTTTGTATAGAAAAATATATTTTCTTAGTTTATTTTAAGAACCACAGGTTCAAATTCTACATGTAATATCTCATTTGAAAGGTATTGCAGGTAAGTACTTTAGGAACTTTAAATCATAAAAATTGCATGTATACTTTTCAAGTTATTGACAAATAGCTGTTTTAAAAGTGGACACTTAGTGCAATTTTCACAGTTCCTGGGGGAGGTAAGTTTTTGTTAGTTTTACCAGGTAAGTAAGACACTTACAGGGTTCAGTTCTTGGTCCAAGGTAGCCCACCGTTGGGGGTTCAGAGCAACCCCAAAGTCACCACACCAGCAGCTCAGGGCCGGTCAGGTGCAGAGTTCAAAGTGGTGCCCAAAACACATAGGCTAGAATGGAGAGAAGGGGGTGCCCCGGTTCCGGTCTGCTTGCAGGTAAGTACCCGCGTCTTCGGAGGGCAGACCAGGGGGGTTTTGTAGGGCACCGGGGGGGGACACAAGCCCACACAGAAATTTCACCCTCAGCAGCGCGGGGGCGGCCGGGTGCAGTGTAGAAACAAGCGTCGGGTTCGCAATGTTAGTCTATGAGAGATCTCGGGATCTCTTCAGCGCTGCAGGCAGGCAAGGGGGGGATTCCTCGGGGAAACCTCCACTTGGGCAAGGGAGAGGGACTCCTGGGGGTCACTTCTCCAGTGAAAGTCCGGTCCTTCAGGTCCTGGGGGCTGCGGGTGCAGGGTCTCTCCCAGGCGTCGGGACTTTAGGTTCAAAGAGTCGCGGTCAGGGGAAGCCTCGGGATTCCCTCTGCAGGCGGCGCGGTGGGGGCTCAGGGGGGACAGGTTTTGGTACTCACAGTATCAGAGTAGTCCTGGGGTCCCTCCTGAGGTGTTGGATCGCCACCAGCCGAGTCGGGGTCGCCGGGTGCAGTGTTGCAAGTCTCACGCTTCTTGCGGGGAGCTTGCAGGGTTCTTTCAAGGCTGCTGGAAACAAAGTTGCAGCCTTTCTTGGAGCAGGTCCGCTGTCCTCGGGAGTTTCTTGTCTTTTCGAAGCAGGGGCAGTCCTCAGAGGATGTCGAGGTCGCTGGTCCCTTTGGAAGGCGTCGCTGGAGCAGGATCTTTGGAAGGCAGGAGACAGGCCGGTGAGTTTCTGGAGCCAAGGCAGTAGTCGTCTTCTGGTCTTCCTCTGCAGGGGTTTTCAGCTAGGCAGTCCTTCTTCTTGTAGTTGCAGGAATCTAATTTTCTAGGGTTCAGGGTAGCCCTTAAATACTAAATTTAAGGGCGTGTTTAGGTCTGGGGGGTTAGTAGCCAATGGCTACTAGCCCTGAGGGTGGGTACACCCTCTTTGTGCCTCCTCCCAAGGGGAGGGGGTCACAATCCTAACCCTATTGGGGGAATCCTCCATCTGCAAGATGGAGGATTTCTAAAAGTTAGAGTCACTTCAGCTCAGGACACCTTAGGGGCTGTCCTGACTGGCCAGTGACTCCTCCTTGTTTTTCTCATTATTTTCTCCGGCCTTGCCGCCAAAAGTGGGGCCTGGCCGGAGGGGGCGGGCAACTCCACTAGCTGGAGTGTCCTGCTGGGTTGGCACAAAGGAGGTGAGCCTTTGAGGCTCACCGCCAGGTGTGACAATTCCTGCCTGGGAGAGGTGTTAGCATCTCCACCCAGTGCAGGCTTTGTTACTGGCCTCAGAGTGACAAAGGCACTCTCCCCATGGGGCCAACAACATGTCTCGGTTTGTGGCAGGCTGCTGAAACTAGTCAGCCTACACAGATAGTCGGTTAAGTTTCAGGGGGCACCTCTAAGGTGCCCTCTGTGGTGTATTTTTCAATAAAATGTACACTGGCATCAGTGTGCATTTATTGTGCTGAGAAGTTTGATACCAAACTTCCCAGTTTTCAGTGTAGCCATTATGGTGCTGTGGAGTTCGTGTTTGACAGACTCCCAGACCATATACTCTTATGGCTACCCTGCACTTACAATGTCTAAGGTTTTGTTTAGACACTGTAGGGGTACCATGCTCATGCACTGGTACCCTCACCCATGGTATAGTGCACCCTGCCTTAGGGCTGTAAGGCCTGCTAGAGGGGTGTCTTACCTATACTGCATAGGCAGTGAGAGGCTGGCATGGCACCCTGAGGGGAGTGCCATGTCGACTTACTCGTTTTGTCCTCACTAGCACACACAAGCTGGCAAGCAGGGTGTCTGTGCTGAGTGAGAGGTCTCCAGGGTGGCATAAGACATGCTGCAGCCCTTGGAGACCTTCCTTGGCATCAGGGCCCTTGGTACTAGAAGTACCAGTTACAAGGGACTTATCTGAATGCCAGGGTGTGCCAATTGTGGATACAATGGTACATTTTAGGTGAAGGAACACTGGTGCTGGGGCCTGGTTAGCAGGGTCCCAGCACACTTCTCAGTCAAGTCAGCATCAGTATCAGGCAAAAAGTGGGGGGTAACTGCAACAGGGAGCCATTTCTTTACAGCTACCCTGCACTTACAATGTCTAAGGTTTTGCTTAGACACTGTAGGGGCATAGTGCTCGTGCACCTATGCCCTCACCTGTGGTATAGTGCACCCTGCCTTAAGGCTGTAAGGCCTACTAGAGGGGTGACTTACCTATGCCACAGGCAGTGTGAGGTTGGCATGGCACCCTGAGGGGAGTGCCATGTCGACTTAGTCATTTTCTCCCCACCAGCACACACAAGCTGGCAAGCAGTGTGTCTGTGCTGAGTGAGGGGTCCCTAGGGTGGCATAAGACATGCTGCAGCCCTTAGAGACCTTCACTGGCATCAGCGCCCTTGGTACCAGGGGTACCAGTTACAAGGGACTTACCTGGGTGCCAGGGTTGTGCCAATTGTGGAGACAATGGTACATTTTAGGTGACAGAACACTGGTGCTGGGGCCTGGTTAGCAGGGTTCCAGCACACTTCTCAGTCAAGTCAGCATCAGTATCA
This sequence comes from Pleurodeles waltl, assembly GCF_031143425.1. NCBI lineage: Eukaryota > Metazoa > Chordata > Amphibia > Caudata > Salamandridae > Pleurodeles > Pleurodeles waltl. The sequence continues at coordinate 1,323,757,814 of NC_090444.1, forward strand.
GGCAAAAAGTGGGGGGTAACTGCAACAGGGAGCCATTTCTTTACAAAAGGTATTGCAGGTAAGTACTTTAGGAACTTTGAATAATCACATTAGCATATATACTTTTTACATAACACACATTTAGCTGTTTTAAAAGTGGACACAGTGCAATTTTCACAGTTCCTGGGGGAGGTAAAGTAATGTTAGGTTCGATGGCATATGTTGCTGCAGATACACATGTTTGGCACAGTCCGCTGCCTGGTGTTGGGCTCGGAGTATTACAAGTTGTTTTTCTTCGAAGAAGTCTTTTTTGGTCACGGGACCGAAGGACTCCTCCCTCTTCGGCTCCATTGCGCATGGGCGTCGACTCCATCTTAGATTGTTTTTTTCCGCTGTCGGGTTCGGACGTATTCCTTTTCGCTCCGTGTTTCGGTTCGGAAAGTTAGTCAGAATCTCGGAAGAAAGCGTCGGTATTGTTCCGTTCGGTATCGGGATAGTTAGGTACATCGACACCGATCATCGGAAGACTTTGGGGTAGCTTCGATTCCCCCATCGGGGCCTGGTCGGCCCGACCGCGTGCGACATCGAAGCCGATGGAACGGACCCCGTTCCGTTTCTGCCCAAAATGTCACAGTAAGTATCCTTATACAGATCAGCACTTGGTCTGTAACTTGTGCTTGTCCCCCGAGCACAAGGAGGATACCTGTGAGGCCTGTCGAGCCTTCCGGTCCAGAAAAACACTCCGGGACCGAAGAGCCAGGCGTCTACAAATGGCATCCACGCCGACAAAACAACGTTTCGACGACGAAGAGGAAACATTCTCGGTTCCGGACTCAGAATCCGGAGACTCCGACGTCGAACAACAGCAACAAACTGTGAGTAAGACGTCGAAAAGTAAAACCATCGACAAAACGAAAGCCCAGGGGACGCCACTGCCAACAGGCCATGGCTCGACCCATAAAACAGGCGACCCGTCGAAGGTGCCGAAAAAGGGCACGCCCATAGCGAAGACACCCGACTCCGGTCGAGGGACCGCCATGGAGCAACCTCGGAGCCGAGAAAGCGGCTCCGAGAGACAAAAACAAGATACCGGCACCGAAAAACATCGGCACCGAGAATCCATGCCGAAAGGAACAAAAATTCTGTCGGTGCCGAAACCGAAAAAAGATTCTCTCGGCGCCGAAAAATACCACACCTTCATCCTACTCAGAGGAATAAGGAATAAGTGGCCAGATGCACAGATTTGGACAAGAGCTCCAAAGTGTAGAATCAGACTACACACAAAAGAGACTGTACATCCAGCAAGACACAGGGAAGATATCAACCCTTCCCCCAATAATGAGGAAAAGAAGGATCAGTCTCCTCAAGGATGACGCACAAGCCAAAGTGGTTAAAAAAAGTCACGCCTCCGCCCTCTCCACTACAACAGGCATTGCCGGCACAAACACCGCCACAAATGCACTCACCAGCGCAAACTACCATAAGTCAAGATAATCAGGATCAAGACGCTTGGGACCTATACGACACCCCAGTGCCGGACAATGATCCAGATTCATACCCCACAAAGCCGTCACCGCCAGAGGACAGTACCTCATACTCGCAACTGGTGGCTAGGGCTGCAGAATTCCACAATGTCCAACTGCATTCCGATCCTATAGAGGATGATTTTTTATTTAACACCCTCTCGGCTACACATAGCCAATATCAATGTCTCCCAATGCTACCGGGGATGTTACGGCACGCAAAACAAATTTTTTAAGAGCCCGTAAAATCAAGAGCCATCACCCCAAGGGTGGATAAAAAATACAAACCACCACCCACAGATCCAGTGTTTATTACTTCGCAGTTACCACCTGACTCCGTAGTAGTAGGGGCAGCTCGCAAAAGAGCAAATTCCCATACATCTGGCGACGTCCCACCTCCGGACAAAGAAAGCAGAAAATTTGATGCGGCAGGAAAAAGAGTAGCATCACAGGCAGCCAACCAGTGGCGCATCGCAAATTCTCAAGCGCTGCTGGCCAGATATGACCGCGCTCACTGGGATGAGATGCAACTTCTCGTAGACCATCTTCCCCAAGAATACCAAAAAAGGGCGCAGCAAATAGTTGAAGAGGGACAAACGATCTCAAACAATCAAATCCGCTCTTCACTGGACGCAGCCGATACTGCAGCGAGAACAGTCAACACTGCTGTCACCATAAGGAGACACGCTTGGCTCCGCACTTCAGGCTTCAAACCTGAAATCCAGCAGGCTGTCCTTAATATGCCCTTCAACGAAAAACAACTTTTTGGCCCTGAAGTGGACACAGCCATTGAAAAACTTAAAAAGGACACAGACACAGACACGGCCAAGGCCATGGGCGCACTCTACTCCCCGCAGAGCAGAGGCTCTTTTAGAAAAACTCCATTTAGAGGGGGGTTTCGTGGCCAACCCACAGACACCACCAGCCAACAAACAAGAACCACACCATATCAGGGTTCCTTCCAAAGGGGAGGTTTCAGGGGATATAGAGGGGGTCAATTCCCAAGGAGTAGGGGAAGATTCCAGACTCCAAAAACACCTCCACCTAAACAGTGACTTTCAAGTCACGCAACCCCTTCACTCAACACCAGTGGGGGGAAGACTAAGCCAATTCTACCAATCTTGGCAACAGATTACAACAGACAATTGGGTATTAGCAATAATCCAACATGGCTATTGCATAGAATTCCACAAATTCCCACCAAACATCCCTCCCAAAACACGCAAAATGTCACCACAACATTTAGAACTTTTAGGACTAGAAGTTCAAGCACTACTGCAAAAGGATGCAATAGAGTTAGTACCAGTACAACAAAAAAACACAGGAGTTTACTCCCTGTAAAACATTAAGACCAATATTAGATCTCAGGACACTAAATACCTACATCATATCGGACCATTTTCACATGGTCACACTACAAGACATCATTCCACTGCTCAAACAGCAAGATTACATGACCACATTAGACCTAAAGGATGCGTACTTTCATATACCAATACACCCTTCTCACAGAAAGTACCTACGGTTCGTATTCAAAGGAATACATTACCAATTCAAAGTGTTGCCATTCGGAATAACAACTGCACCAAGAGTGTTCACAAAATGTCTAGCAGTAGTAGCAGCACACATCAGGAGACAACAGATACATGTGTTCCCTTACCTAGACGATTGGCTAATCAAGACCAACACAGTAAAAAAATGCGCAAACGACACCACATGTGTCATACAAACCCTTCACAAACTGGGGTTTTCCATCAACTATACAAAATCACACCTAGAACCGTGTCAGACACAACAATATCTAGGAGCAACCATCAACACATCAAAAGGAATTGCCACTCCAAGTCCACAAAGAGTGCAGGCATTCCACAAGGTAATAAGTGCTATGTTTCCAAACCAAAAGATACAAGCAAAATTTGTGCTAAAACTTCTAGGCATGATGTCATCATGCATAGCCATTGTCCCAAACGCAAGACTACACATGCGACCCTTACAACAGTGTCTAGCATCACAATGGTCACAGGCACAGAGTCAACTTCAAGATCTGGTGTTGGTAGACCGCCAAACATACCTCTCGCTTCTATGGTGGTTCAGCAAAAATTTAAACAAAGGGCGGACATTTCAGGACCCAGTGCCTCAATACGTTCTAACAACAGATGCTTCCATGACAGGGTGGGGAGCACACCTCAATCACCACAGCATTCAAGGACAATGGGATATACACCAAACAAAATTTCATATCAATTACCTAGAACTGTTAGCAGTATTTCTAGCGTTAAAAGCCTTCCAACCCATAATAACACACAAATACATTCTTGTCAAAACAGACATGACAACAATGTATTATTTAAACAAACAAGGAGGAACACACTCAACACAATTGTGCCTCCTAACACAAAAAATTTGCCAGTGGGCGATTCACAACAACATTCGCCTAATAGCACAATTTATTCCAGGAATACAAAACCAACTAGCAGACAACCTTTCGCGAGACCACCAACAAGTCCACGAATGGGAAATTCACCCCCAAGTTCTGAACAAGTACTTTCAAATTTGGGGAACACCCCAGATAGATTTGTTCGCAACAAAAGAAAACTCAAAATGCCAAAACTTCGCATCCAGGTACCCACACCGCGAATCACAAGGCAATGCTCTATGGATGAGTTGGTCAGGGATATTTGCATACGCTTTTCCCCCTCTCCCTCTCCTTCCATATCTAGTAAACAAGTTGAGTCAAAACCAACTCAAACTCATACTGATAGCACCCACATGGGCAAGACAACCTTGGTATACAACTCTACTAGACCTTTCACTAGTACCGCATGTCAAACTACCCAACAGACCAGATCTGTTAACACAACACAAACAACAGATCAGGCATCCAAACCCAGCATCATTGAATCTGGCAATTTGGCTCCTGAAATCCTAGAATTCGGACACTTAGACCTCACACAAGAATGCATGGAGGTCATAAAACAAGCTAGAAAATCTTCCACTAGACACTGCTATGCATCTAAGTGGAAAAGATTTGTTTACTACTGCCATGCCAATCAAATACAACCATTACATGCCTCTACGAAAGACATAGTAGGATACTTACTACATTTGCAAAAAGCAAATCTCGCTTTTTCATCTATAAAAATACACCTCGCAGCAATATCTGCTTACCTACAAACTACTCATTCATCGTCTCTATTTAGAATACCAGTTATTAAAGCATTCATGGAAGGGCTAAAAAGAATTATACCACCAAGAACACCACCAGTTCCTTCATGGAATCTTAACATCGTCTTAACAAGACTCATGGGTCCACCTTTCGAACCCATGCATTCCTGTGAAATGCAATATCTAACCTGGAAAGTCGCATTTCTCATTGCAATCACATCCCTCAGAAGAGTAAGTGAAATACAGGCATTTACCATACAAGAACCATTTATTCAAATACACAACAATAAAATAGTTCTAAGAACAAATCCAAAATTTCTGCCAAAAGTAATCTCACCATTCCATTTAAATCAAACAGTAGAATTGCCAGTGTTCTTCCCACAACCAAATTCCGTGGCTAAAAGGGCACTACATACATTAGACATCAAAAGAGCACTAATGTACTACATTGACAGAACAAAGCTAATCAGGAAAACAAAACAACTGTTCATAGCTTTTCAAAAACCACACATAGGAAATCCAATCTCTAAACAAGGCATTGCTAGATGGATAGTCAGATGTATTCAAACATGCTATCTTAAAGCCAAAAGAGAATTGCCTATTACACCAAAGGCACACTCAACCAGAAAGAAAGGTGCTACAATGGCCTTTCTAGGAAACATTCCTATGAGCGAAATATGTAAGGCTGCAACCTGGTCTATGCCTCATACGTTTACTAAACACTACTGTGTAGACGTACTAAATGCACAACAAGCTACAGTGGGCCAAGCTGTACTAAGAACATTATTCCAAACTACTTCAACTCCTACAGGCTAAACCACCGCTTTTAGGGGAGGTAACTGCTTTATAGTCTATGCCAAACATGTGTATCTGCAGCAACATATGCCATCGAACTGAAAATGTCACTTACCCAGTGTACATCTGTTCGTGGCATTAGTCGCTGCAGATTCACATGTACCCTCCCACCTCCCCGGGAAGCCTGTAGCCGTTTAGAAGTAGATCATAAATCTTAAACATCTGAACATTTGTAAATAATTATTATAAACTCTTAACGTACATACATATTCACTCCATTGCATGGGCACTATTTATAGCAAACAACTCCATCCTCACCCTCTGCGGGGAAAACAATCTAAGATGGAGTCGACGCCCATGCGCAATGGAGCCGAAGAGGGAGGAGTCCTTCGGTCCCGTGACCAAAAAAGACTTCTTCGAAGAAAAACAACTTGTAATACTCCGAGCCCAACACCAGGCAGCGGACTGTGCCAAACATGTGAATCTGCAGCGACTAATGCCACGAACAGATGTACACTGGGTAAGTGACATTTTCATTTCTAGGGTTCAGGGTAGCCCTTAAATACTAAATTTAAGGGCGTGTTTAGGTCTGGGGGGTTAGTAGCCAATGGCTACTAGCCCTGAGGGTGGGTACACCCTCTTTGTGCCTCCTCCCAAGGGGAGGGGGGTCACAATCCTAACCCTATTGGGGGAATCCTCCATCTGCAAGATGGAGGATTTCTAAAAGTTAGTCACCTCAGCTCAGGACACCTTATGGGCTGTCCTGACTGGCCAGTGACTCCTCCTTGTTGCTTTCTTTGTTCCCTCCAACCTTGCCGCCAAAAGTGGGGGCCGTGGCCGGAGGGGGCGGGCAACTCCACTAAGCTGGAGTGCCCTGCTGGGCTGTGACAAAGGGGTGAGCCTTTGAGGCTCACCGCCAGGTGTTACAGCTCCTGCCTGGGGGAGGTGTTAGCATCTCCACCCAGTGCAGGCTTTGTTACTGGCCTCAGAGTGACAAAGGCACTCTCCCCATGGGGCCAGCAACATGTCTCTAGTGTGGCAGGCTGCTGGAACTAGTCAGCCTACACAGACAGTCGGTTAAGTTTCAGGGGGCACCTCTAAGGTGCCCTCTGGGGTGTATTTTGCAATAAAATGTACACTGGCATCAGTGTGCATTTATTGTGCTGAGAAGTTTGATACCAAACTTCCCAGTTTTCAGTGTAGCCATTATGGTGCTGTGGAGTTCGTGTTTGACAAACTCCCAGACCATATACTCTTATGGCTACCCTGCACTTACAATGTCTAAGGTTTTGTTTAGACACTGTAGGGGTACCATGCTCATGCACTGGTACCCTCACCTATGGTATAGTGCACCCTGCCTTAGGGCTGTAAGGCCTGCTAGAGGAGTGACTGACCTATACTTGCATAGGCAGTGAGAGGCTGGCATGGCACCCTGAGGGGAGTGCCATGTCGACTAACTCGTTTTGTTCTCACTAGCACACACAAGCTGGCAAGCATGTGTCTGTGCTGAGTGAGAGGTCTCCAGGGTGGCATAAGACATGCTGCAGCCCTTAGAGACCTTCCTTGGCATCAGGGCCCTTGGTACTAGAAGTACCAGTTACAAGGGACTTATCTGGATGCCAGGGTCTGCCAATTGTGGATACAAAAGTACAGGTTAGGGAAAGAACACTGGTGCTGGTGCTGGGGCCTGGTTAGCAGGCCTCAGCACACTTTCAATTGTAAACATAGCATCAGCAAAGGCAAAAAGTCAGGGGGCAACCATGCCAAGGAGGCATTTCCTTACACCAGGGGTGTGCCAATTGTTGAACCAATGGTACATTTCTAGTGAAAGAACACTAGTGCTGGGGCCTGGTTAGCAGGGTCCAAGCACACCTCTTAGTCAAGTCAGCATCAGTATCAGGCAAAAGGTGGGGTGGTAACCGAAACAAGGAGCCATTTTCCTATACCATGTCTCTCAAAATGACGTAGGAAGCCTGCAAACTTTTATTGTAAAGGGCTGCCTTTTCTCTAGCTCCTGGGTACCTGGCTGCTGCTTTATTCCCTTTCAGCATCAAACAGGCAGTTGCCTGCCTGAGGGATTGCAGGTACCTTTTAAAGCTGCTCTGCAGTTAGTCCAGATTTCTGTTTTCTTTTCTAACATGGCTGTTTCTTCCTTGGTTCCTACCTGGTTTCCCTATTCCTATTTGTTGTAATTTCATTTTCTTTTAATATACTTAACCCTCCAACCAGAATATAGCAAAATTAAAGGCTGTAGTCTGGTTGGAGGGTGATTTGTAACAAAGCAGTGTTCCCAAAATTGTTTCCTTGCTCCCTCCACTTGGCTGATTCCAACTCCTCTCCCGATTAATTATTCTGTCTGATTACTATCTTTCTTCAGTCCTGTGATGTGTCTGTCCATCAAGGATGTTTTTTTAAATGTTTTATTTGTACTATTTAGCTTTTTCCTCCTGAGAGGGTGGCAGATATTTTAGGTTTTTGGCATACTACATATTCTAGTGGGTGGTGACATTGAGGGTTCTGGAAAAAGTAGCTCATACATGGGACAGTGGAAGACCTGGACTGGATTATGGGTCTAGACCAGAATAAATACCTATGCTGCCTGGCATTTTTTTCCTTTGCTGCTCACAAGTTAGCGTGCGGCTGATATACCTATTGTTACTATTTATTACTAACTGGACCCTAAAGCATTTAGCTTGTACATTGCCTTCTGAGTTTCTAAGACCCTTCAACTCGCTCTCCTGCGACTGAAGCACTAAAATGGGCATACTTATACAATTAAAATGCACTGATATTATTGGTTCGATGGCATATGTTGCTGCAGATACACATGTTTGGCACAGTCCGCTGCCTGGTGTTGGGCTCGGAGTATTACAAGTTGTTTTTCTTCGAAGAAGTCTTTTTGGTCACGGGACCGAAGGACTCCTCCCTCCTCGGCTCCATTGCGCATGGGCGTCGACTCCATCTTAGATTGTTTTTTTCCGCTGTCGGGTTCGGACGTATTCCTTTTCGCTCCGTGTTTCGGTTCGGAAAGTTAGTCAGAATCTCGGAAGAAAGCGTCGGTATTGTTCCGTTCGGTATCAGGATAGTTAGGTACATCGACACCGATCATCGGAAGACTTTGGGGTAGTTTCGATCCCCCATCGGGGCCTGGTCGGCCCGACCGCGTGCAACATCGAAGCTGATGGAACGGACCCCGTTTCGTTTCTGCCCAAAATGTCACAGTAAGTATCCTTATACAGATCAGCACTTGGTCTGTAACTTGTGCTTGTCCCCCGAGCACAAGGAGGATACCTGTGAAGCCTGTCGAGCCTTCCGGTCCAGAAAAACACTCCGGGACCGAAGAGCCAGGCGTCTACAAATGGCGTCCACGCCGACCAAACAACGTTTCGACGACGAAGAGGAAACATTCTCGGTTCCGGAATCAGAATCCGGAGACTCCGACGTCAAACAACAGCAACAAACTGTGAGTAAGACGTCAAAGTAAATCCATCGACAAACCGAAAGCCCAGGGGACGCCACTGCCAACAGGCCATGGCTCGACCCATAAAACAGGCGACCCGTCGAAGGCGCCGAAAAAGGGCACGCCCATAGCGAAGACACCCGACTCCGGTCGAGGGACCGCCATGGAGCAACCTCGGAGCCGAGAAAGCGGCTCCGAGAGACAAAAACAAGATACCGGCACCGAAAAACATCGGCACCGAGAATCCATGCCGAAAGGAACAAAAATTCTGTCGGTGCCAAAACCGAAAAAAGATTCTCTCTCGGCGCCGAAAAATACCACACCTTCATCCTACTCAGAGGAACAAGGAATAAGTGGCCAAATGCACAGATTTGGACAAGAGCTCCAAAGTGTAGAATCGGACTACACACAAAAGAGACTGTACATCCAGCAAGACACAGGGAAGATATCAACCCTTCCCCCAATCATGAGGAAAAGAAGGAGCGGACTTCCAAAGGATGACGCACAACCACAAGCCAAAGTGGTTTAAAAAGTCACGCCTCCGCCCTCTCCACCACAGGCATCGCCGGCACAAACACCGCCACAAATGCACTCACCAGCGCAAACTACCATAAGTCATGACGATCAGGATCAAGACGCTTGGGACCTGTATGACACCCCAGTGCCGGACAATGATCCCGAGTCATACCCCACAAAGCCGTCACCGCCAGAGGACAGTACCTCATACTCGCAACTGGTGGCTAGGGCAGCAGAATTCCACAATGTCCAACTGCATTCCGATCCTATAGAGGATGATTTTTTATTTAACACCCTCTCGGCTACACACAGCCAATATCAATGTCTCCCAATGCTACCAGGGATGTTACGACACGCAAAACAAATTTTTGAAGAGCCCGTAAAATCAAGAGCCATCACCCCAAGGGTGGATAAAAAATACAAACCACCACCCACAGACCCAGTGTTTATTACTTCGCAGTTACCACCTGACTCCGTGGTAGTAGGGGCAGCTCGTAAGAGAGCAAATTCACATACATCTGGCGACGCCCCACCTCCGGACAAAGAAAGCCGAAAATTTGATGCGGCAGGAAAAAGAGTAGCATCACAGGCAGCCAACCAGTGTCCCATCGCAAATTCACAAGCGCTGCTGGCCAGATATGACCGCGCACACTGGGACGAGATGCAACTTCTCGTAGACCATCTTCCCCAGGAATACCAAAAAAGGGCGCAGCAAATAGTTGAAGAGGGACAAACGATCTCAAACAATCAAATCCGCTCTTCACTAGACGCAGCCGATACTGCAGCAAGAACAGTCAACACTGCTGTCACCATAAGGAGACACGCTTGGCTACGCACTTCAGGCTTCAAACCTGAAATCCAGCAGGCTGTCCTTAATATGCCCTTCAACGAGAAACAACTTTTTGGCTCTGAAGTGGATACAGCCATTGAAAAACTTAAAAAGGACACAGACACGGCCAAGGCCATGGGCGCACTCTACTCCCCGCAGAGCAGAGGCTCTTTCAGAAAAACTCCATTTAGAGGGGGGTTTCGTGGCCAACCCACAGACACCACCAGCCAACAAACAAGAACCACACCATATCAGGGTTCCTTCCAAAGGGGAGGTTTCAGGGAATATCGGGGGGGGTCAATTCCCAAGGAGTAGGGGAAGATTCCAGACTCCAAAAACACCTCCACCTAAACAGTGACTTTCAAGTCACGCAACCCTTTCACTCAACACTAGTGGGGGGAAGACTAAGCCAATTCTACCAATCTTGGCAACAGATTACAACAGACAATTGGGTATTAGCAATAATCCAACATGGCTATTGCATAGAATTCCACAACTTCCCACCAAACATCCCCCCCAAAACACGCAAAATGTCACCACAACATTTAGAACTTTTAGGACTAGAAGTTCAAGCACTACTGCAAAAGGATGCAATAGAGTTAGTACCAGTACAACAAAAAAACACAGGAGTTTACTCCCTGTACTTTCTAATTCCAAAAAAAAGACAAAACATTAAGACCAATATTAGATCTCAGGACACTAAATACCTACATCATATCGGACCATTTTCACATGGTCACACTACAAAACATCATTCCACTGCTCAAACAGCAAGATTACATGACCACATTAGACCTAAAGGATGCGTACTTTCATATACCAATACACCCTTCTCACAGAAAGTACCTACGGTTCGTATTCAAAGGAATACATTACCAATTCAAGGTGTTGCCATTCGGAATAACAACTGCACCAAGAGTGTTCACAAAATGTCTAGCAGTAGTAGCAGCACACATCAGGAGACAACAGATACATGTGTTCCCTTACCTAGACGATTGGCTAATCAAGACCAACACAGTAAAAAAATGCGCAAACGACACCACATTTGTCATACAAACCCTTCACAAACTGGGGTTTTCCATCAACTATACAAAATCACACCTAGAACCGTGTCAAACACAACAATATCTAGGAGCAACCATCAACACATCAAAAGGAATTGCCACTCCAAGTCCACAAAGAGGGCAGGCATTCCACAAGGTAATAAGTGCTATGTTTCCAAACCAAAAGATACAAGCAAAATTTGTGCTAAAACTTCTAGGCATGATGTCATCATGCATAGCCATTGTCCCAAACGCAAGACTACACATGCGAACCTTACAACAGTGTCTAGCATCACAATGGTCACAAGCACAGGGTCAACTTCAAAATCTGGTTTTGGTAGACCGCCAAACATACCTCTCGCTTCTATGGTGGAACAGCAAAAATTTAAACAAAGGGCGGACATTTCAGGACCCAGTGCCTCAATACGTTATAACAACAGATGCTTCCATGACAGGGTGGGGAGCACACCTCAATCACCACAGCATTCAAGGACAATGGGATATACACGAAACAAAATTTCATATCAATTACCTAGAACTGTTAGCAGTATTTCTAGCGTTAAAAGCCTTCCAACCCATAATAACACACAAATACATTCTTGTCAAAACAGACAACATGACAACAATGTATTATTTAAACAAACAAGGAGGAACACACTCAACACAATTGTGCCTCCTAACACAAAAAATTTGGCAGTGGGCGATTCACAACAACATTCGCCTAATAGCACAATTTATTCCAGGAATACAAAACCAACTAGCAGACAACCTTTCGCGAGACCACCAACAAGTCCACGAATGGGAAATTCACCCCCAAGTTCTGAACAAGTACTTTCAAATTTGGGGAACACCCCAGATAGATTTGTTCGCAACAAAAGAAAACTCAAAATGCCAAAACTTCGCATCCAGGTACCCACACCGCGAATCACAAGGCAATGCTCTATGGATGAGTTGGTCAGGGATATTTGCGTACGCTTTTCCCCCCCTCTCCCTCTCCTTCCATATCTAGTAAACAAGTTGAGTCAAAACCAACTCAAACTCATACTGATAGCACCCACATGGGCAAGACAACCTTGGTATACAACTCTACTAGACCTTTCACTAGTACCGCATGTCAAACTACCCAACAGGCCAGATCTGTTAACACAACACAAACAACAGATCAGGCATCCAAACCCAGCATCATTGAATCTGGCAATTTGGCTCCTGAAATCCTAGAATTCGGACACTTAGACCTCACACAAGAATGCATGGAGGTCATAAAACAAGCTAGAAAACCTTCCACTAGACACTGCTATGCATCTAAGTGGAAAAGATTTGTTTACTACTGCCATGCCAATCAAATACAACCATTACATGCCTCTACTAAAGACATAGTAGGATACTTACTACATTTGCAAAAAGCAAATCTCGCTTTTTCATCTATTAAAAATACACCTCGCAGCAATATCTGCTTACCTACAAACTACTCATTCATCGTCTCTATTTAGAATACCAGTTATTAAAGCATTCATGGAAGGGCTAAAAAGAATTATACCACCAAGAACACCACCAGTTCCTTCATGGAATCTTAACATCGTCTTAACAAGACTCATGGGTCCACCTTTCGAACCCATGCATTCCTGTGAAATGCAATATCTAACCTGGAAGGTCGCATTTCTCATTGCAATCACATCCCTCAAAAGAGTAAGTGAAATACAGGCATTTACCATACAAGAACCATTTATTCAAATACACAACAATAAAATAGTTCTAAGAACAAATCCAAAATTTCTGCCAAAAGTAATCTCACCATTCCATTTAAATCAAACATTAGAATTGCCAGTGTTCTTCCCACAACCAAATTCTGTGGCTGAAAGGGCACTACATACATTAGACATCAAAAGAGCAATAATGTATTACATTGACAGAACAAAGCTAATCAGGAAAACAAAACAACTGTTCATAGCTTTTCAAAAACCACACATAGGAAATCCAATCTCTAAACAAGGCATTGCTAGATGGATAGTTAGATGCATTCAAACATGCTATCTTAAAGCCAAAAGAGAATTGCCTATTACACCAAAGGCACAGTCAACCAGAAAGAAAGGTGCTACAATGGCCTTTCTAGGAAACATTCCTATGAGCGAAATATGTAAGGCTGCAACCTGGTCTACGCCTCATACGTTTACTAAACACTACTGTGTAGACGTACTAAATGCACAACAAGCTACAGTGGGCCAAGCTGTACTAAGAACATTATTCCAAACTACTTCAACTCCTACAGGCTAAACCACCGCTTTTAGGGGAGGTAACTGCTTTATAGTCTATGCCAAACGTGTATCTGCAGCAACATATGCCATCGAACTGAAAATGTCACTTACCCAGTGTACATCTGTTCGTGGCATTAGTCGCTGCAGATTCACATGTACCCTCCCACCTCCCCGGGAAGCCTGTAGCCGTTTAGAAGTAGATCATAAATCTTAAACATCTGAACATTTGTAAATAATTATTATAAACTCTTAACGTACATACATATTCACTCCATTGCATGGGCACTATTTATAGCAAACAACTCCATCCTCACCCTCTGCGGGGAAAACAATCTAAGATGGAGTCGACGCCCATGCGCAATGGAGCCGAGGAGGGAGGAGTCCTTCGGTCCCGTGACCAAAAAGACTTCTTCGAAGAAAAACAACTTGTAATACTCCGAGCCCAACACCAGGCAGCGGACTGTGCCAAACATGTGAATCTGCAGCGACTAATGCCACGAACAGATGTACACTGGGTAAGTGACATTTTCATTCTTGGTCACCAGTGGCAAACCATATGAGCTGCATAGCATAAGGCCCAGTAACCTAACACAAACATATTTGTGAGGACTTTACTGGTTGTGTTGTAACTTTTTTTTTTTTCTTTCCACAGAACAAAAGTGCCTTTTTGTGTGGAGTAATGAAAACGTACAGGCAGAGGGAAAAACAAGGGACCAAGGTGGCAGATTCCAGCAAAGGACCAGATGAAGCCAAAATTAAGGTAGTTTCTTATATTAAATTCCCATACTCTTTAACGGTACAGTTTAGTAAGATGCACCATGACTATTACCAACTGATGGTGGTAAAAGCGCAGCAGAGGATCAAGGTTAAATGCATACATGATCAGGTTAAAGTGCACACCGCTTTATAATATTCACCTGCTGTGAAGTAGTTATATTTTGCAAGCTGTTGTAAGAAATGTATGTCTTCTTTAAAATAATTGTGTTGCTGTGAACCCACAAATTGGTTTAGCCTGCTTTCTCTGAGAATGGCTATTGCTCCCTTGTACAAAACAGTAGGATGATACTGATAGTAGTTGTAAGGAAATGCCTTCCTTGGCATGGTTACCCCCCTGACGTTTTTCCTTTTGTAGATGCCAGTTGTAGGAAGTTGGCTCTGTATATACTATTACAAAGTAAGAAATAGTGTGCACAGAGTCCAAGGGTTCCCCTTAGAGGTAAGATAGTGTCAAAAAGAGATAATTCTAATGCTCTATGTTCGAGCAGTAGGCTTATCAGAGGGTAGTGTGAAGCATTTGTTGTACACACGCAATAAATGAGGAACACACGCTCAGACTGATTCCAGGCCAATAGGTTTTTATATAGAAAAATGTGAAAGGTTTTGCTTAGACACTGTAAGGGCATAGTGCTCATGCACTTATGCCCTCACCTATGGTATAATGCACCCTGCCTTAGGGCTTTAAGGCCTGCTAGAGGGGTGACTTATCTATACTGCATAGGCAGTGTGAGGTTGGCATGGCACCCTGAGGGGAGTGCCATGTCGACTTACTCGTTTTGTCCTCACCAGCACACACAAGCTGGCAAGCAGTGTGTCTGTGCTGAGTGAGGGGTCCCCAGGGTGGCATAAGATATGCTGCAGCCCTTGGAGGCCTTCCCTGGCATCAGGGCCCTTGGTACCAGGGGGTACCAGTTACAAGGGACTTACCTGGATGCCAGGGTGTGCCAATTGCGGAAACAAAAGTACAGGTTAGGGAAAGAACACTGGTGCTGGGGCCTGGTCCAGTAACCCATACAACTAAGGCATTAAAACCTGACATCCATACATTGATAATATCCTTATGATCGTGTGCAGAGATGAAGAAAGATTGAATGACTTTGAGCAACCGTTGAATGACAAACACTTTGTTGTCTTTTACAATAACCCATAATCATGAGGAAGTATCCTTTCTAGGTATTAAGGTCAAAGGCGAATTTGGGCATTTGTCTACAAGTCTGCATACTAATCCTACAGAGAGGAACAATCTTCTTGACTTAAGAAGCACACATCCACGCCCCCTACGGGAGAACCTTCCAGTAGACCAGTTTTTGCACATGCGACATAACTGCTCAAGACCAGAGGACTTCATGAATGAAGCCTGTTCCCTGAGCAAGAAATCGTGGGAGAAGAATTACCCTACCCGTGTTATCGAACTAGCAAAGAAATGGGCACAAAATGCACCAAGGGAATCACTTCTGGAACCTAGCATACCCAAACACAGTGATGGCATGGCATTATTTGTGTAACCACTAACAATCAGTCTAACAGTGTCAAGAATACTGTAAACAAGCTCTGGAGACTTTTGAATTCCGATAAATTGTTCCTTACCAAACCTATGTTCTCTTTATACAAGAACAAGAGTATTAGGGATCAACTAGTACATACTAGGTGTAAGGAAATGCCTCCTTGGCATGGTTGCCCCCTGACTTTTTGCCTTTGCTGATGCTATGTTTACAATTGAAAGTGTGCTGAGGCCTGCTAACCAGGCCCCAGCACCAGTGTTCTTTCCCTAACCTGTACTTTTGTATCCACAATTGGCAGACCCTGGCATCCAGATAAGTCCCTTGTAACTGGTACTTCTAGTACCAAGGGCCCTGATGCCAAGGAAGGTCTCTAAGGGCTGCAGCATGTCTTATGCCACCCTGGAGACCTCTCACTCAGCACAGACACACTGCTTGCCAGCTTGTGTGTGCTAGTGAGGACAAAACGAGTAAGTCGACATGGCACTCCCCTCAGGGTGCCATGCCAGCCTCTCACTGCCTATGCAGTATAGGTAAGACACCCCTCTAGCAGGCCTTACAGCCCTAAGGCAGGGTGCACTATACCATAGGTGAGGGTACCAGTGCATGAGCATGGTACCCCTACAGTGTCTAAATAAAACCTTAGACATTGTAAGTGCAGGGTAGCCATAAGAGTATATGGTCTGGGAGTCTGTCAAACACGAACTCCACAGCACCATAATGGCTACACTGAAAACTGGGAAGTTTGGTATCAAACTTCTCAGCACAATAAATGCACACTGATGCCAGTGTACATTTTATTGTAAAATACACCACAGAGGGCACCTTAGAGGTGCCCCCTGAAACTTAACCGACTATCTGTGTAGGCTGACTAGTTTTAGCAGCCTGCCACAAACCGAGACATGTTGCTGGCCCCACGGGGAGAGTGCCTTTGTCACTCTGAGGCCAGTAACAAAGCCTGCACTGGGTGGAGATGCTAACACCTCTCCCAGGCAGGAATTGTCACACCTGGCGGTGAGCCTCAAAGGCTCACCTCCTTTGTGCCAACCCAGCAGGACACTCCAGCTAGTGGAGTTGCCCGCCCCCTCCGGCCAGGCCCCACTTTTGGCGGCAAGGCCGGAGAAAATAATGAGAATAACAAGGAGGAGTCACTGGCCAGTCAGGACAGCCCCTAAGGTGTCCTGAGCTGAGGTGACTCTAACTTTTAGAAATCCTCCATCTTGCAGATGGAGGATTCCCCCAATAGGGTTAGGATTGTGACCCCCTCCCCTTGGGAGGAGGCACAAAGAGGGTGTACCCACCCTCAGGGCTAGTAGCCATTGGCTACTAACCCCCCAGACCTAAACACGCCCTTAAATTTAGTATTTAAGGGCTACCCTGAACCCTAGAAAATTAGATTCCTGCAACTACAAGAAGAAGGACTGCCTAGCTGAAAACCCCTGCAGCGGAAGACCAGAAGACGACAACTGCCTTGGCTCCAGAAACTCACCGGCCTGTCTCCTGCCTTCCAAAGATCCTGCTCCAGCGACGCCTTCCAAAGGGACCAGCGACCTCGACATCCTCTGAGGACTGCCCCTGCTTCGAAAAGACAAGAAACTCCCGAGGACAGCGGACCTGCTCCAAGAAAAGCTGCAACTTCGTTTCCAGCAGCTTTAAAGAACCCTGCAAGCTCCCCGCAAGAAGCGTGAGACTTGCAACACTGCACCCGGCGACCCCGACTCGGCTGGTGGCGATCCAACACCTCAGGAGGGACCCCAGGACTACTCTGATACTGTGAGTACCAAAACCTGTCCCCCCTGAGCCCCCACAGCGCCGCCTGCAGAGGGAATCCCGAGGCTTCCCCTGACCGCGACTCTTTGAACCTAAAGTCCCGACGCCTGGGAGAGACCCTGCACCCGCAGCCCCCAGGACCTGAAGGACCGGACTTTCACTGGAGAAGTGACCCCCAGGAGTCCCTCTCCCTTGCCCAAGTGGAGGTTTCCCCGAGGAATCCCCCCCTTGCCTGCCTGCAGCGCTGAAGAGATCCCGAGATCTCTCATAGACTAACATTGAAAACCCGACGCTTGTTTCTACACTGCACCCGGCCGCCCCCGCGCTGCTGAGGGTGAAATTTCTGTGTGGACTTGTGTCCCCCCCCGGTGCCCTACAAAACCCCTCTGGTCTGCCCTCCGAAGACGCGGGTACTTACCTGCAAGCAGACCGGAACCGGGGCACCCCCTTCTCTCCCTTCTAGCCTATGTGTTTTGGGCACCACTTTGAACTCTGCACCTGACCGGCCCTGAGCTGCTGGTGTGGTGACTTTGGGGTTGCTCTGAACCCCCAACGGTGGGCTACCTTGGACCAAGAACTGAACCCTGTAAGTGTCCTACTTACCTGGTAAAACTAACAAAAACTTACCTCCCCCAGGAACTGTGAAAATTGCACTAAGTGTCCACTTTTGAAACAGCTATTTGTCAATAACTTGAAAAGTATACATGCAATTTTGATGATTTGAAGTTCCTAAAGTACTTACCTGCAATACCTTTCGAATGAGATATTACATGTGGAATTTGAACCTGTGGTTCTTAAAATAAACTAAGAAAAGATATTTTTCTATACAAAAACCTATTGGCTGGATTTGTCTCTGAGTGTGTGTACCTCATTTATTGTCTATGTGTATGTACAACAAATGCTTAACACTACTCCTTGGATAAGCCTACTGCTCGACCACACTACCACAAAATAGAGCATTAGTATTATCTATTTTTACCACTATTTTACCTCTAAGGGGAACCCTTGGACTCTGTGCATGCTATTCCTTACTTTGAAATAGCACATACAGAGCCAACTTCCTACATTGGTGGATCAGCGGTGGGGTACAAGACTTTGCATTTGCTGGACTACTCAGCCAATACCTGATCACACGACAAATTCCAAAATTGTCATTAGAAATTGATTTTTGCAATTTGAAAAGTTTTCTAAATTCTTAAAAGACCTGCTAGGGCCTTGTGTTAGATCCTGTTTAGCATTTCTTTTAGAGTTTAAAAGTTTGGTAAAAGTTTGAATTAGATTCTAGAACCAGTTTTAGTTTCTTAAAAAGTATTCCAACTTTTAGAAGCATAATGTCTAGCACAGATGTGAATGTGGTGGAACTCGACACCACACCTTACCTCCATCTACAGATGAGAGAGCTAAGGTCACTCTGTAAACTAAAGAAAATAGCAATGGGCCCCAAACCTACCAAAGTACAGCTCCAGGAGCTTTTGGCAGAGTTTGAAAAGGCCAACCCCTCTGAGGATGGCAACTCAGAGGATGAAGATAGTGACTTGGAGGGAAATTCCCCCCCTCCAGTCCTACTTAGGGAGAGCAGGGCTTCTCAAGCCCTGACTCCACAAATAATAGTCAGAGATGCTGGCTCCCTCACAGGAGGGACCAACAACTCTGAAATCACTGAGGATAACCCCAGTGAAGAGGACATCCAGTTAGCCAGGATGGCCAAAAGATTGGCTTTGGAAAGACAGATCCTAGCCATAGAGAGGGAAAGACAAGAGATGGGCCTAGGACCCATCAATGGTGGCAGCAACATAAATAGGGTCAGAGATTCTCCTGACATGTTGAAAATCCCCAAAGGGATTGTAACTAAATATGAAGATGGTGATGACATCACCAAATGGTTCACAGCTTTTGAGAGGGCTTGTGTAACCAGAAAAGTGAACAGATCTCACTGGGGTGCTCTCCTTTGGGAAATGTTCACTGGAAAGTGTAGGGATAGACTCCTCACACTCTCTGGAAAAGATGCAGAATCTTATGACCTCATGAAGGGTACCCTGATTGAGGGCTTTGGATTCTCCACTGAGGAGTACAGGATTAGGTTCAGGGGGGCTCAAAAATCCTCGAGCCAGACCTGGGTTGACTTTGTTGACTACTCAGTGAAAACACTAGATGGTTGGATTCAAGGCAGTGGTGTAAATAATTATGATGGGCTGTACAATTTATTTGTGAAAGAACACCTGTTAAGTAATTGTTTCAATGATAAACTGCATCAGCATCTGGTAGACCTAGGACCAATTTCTCCCCAAGAATTGGGAAAGAAGGCGGACCATTGGGTCAAGACAAGGGTGTCCAAGACTTCAACAGGGGGTGACCAAAAGAAAGGGATCACAAAGACTCCCCAGCAGAAGGGTGATGAGACAACCAAAACTAAAAATAGTAAAGAGTCTTCTACAGGCCCCCAAAAACCTGCACAGGAGGGTGGGCCCAGAGCCTCTTCACAAAACAATGGGTACAAGGGTAAAAACTTTGATCCCAAAAAGGCCTGGTGTCATAGCTGTAAACAGCATGGACACCAAACTGGAGACAAGGTCTGTCCCAAGAAAGGTTCCACTCCAAACTCCCATCCAGGTAACACTGGTATGGCTAGTCTCCAAGTGGGATCAACAGTGTGCCCAGAGCAAATCAGGGTCCACACTGAAGCTACTCTAGTTTCTGAGGGTGGGGTGGATTTAGCCACACTAGCTGTCTGGCCGCCTAACATGCAAAAATACAGACAGCAACTCTTAATTAATGGGACCAGAATAGAGGGCCTGAGGGATACAGGTGCCAGTGTCACCATGGTGACAGAGAAACTGGTTTCCCCTGGCCAATACCTGACTGGAAAAACTTACACAGTCACCAACGCTGACAATCAGAGAAAAGTACATCCCATGGCAATGGTTACTTTAGAATGGGGAGGGGTCAATGGCCTGAAACAGGTGGTGGTCTCCTCAAATATCCCAGTGGACTGTCTGCTTGGAAATGACCTGGAGTCCTCAGCATGGGCTGAGGTAGAGCTAAAAACCCATGCAGCAATGCTGGGTATCCCTGAACTGGTGTGTGTGAAAACAAGAGCACAGTGCAAGGCACAGGGTGAAAAAGTAGAGCTGGAGTCTGGAAAAATGGCCCAGCCTACCAAGAGAACAGGAAAGTCAGTTGGGAAACCAACTGCAACACAGCAAAAGAAAGGGAACCTCTCTTCTCAGGAAGAAGTTCTGCCCTCTGAGGGAACTGAGCCTTTGGAGCTTGAACCTTATCAGGTTGAGCTCTTAGGCCCAGGGGGACCCTCAAGGGAGGAGCTGTGTAAGGGACAAGAAACCTGTCCCTCTCTTGAAGGCCTTAGGCAGCAAGCTGCTGAAGAGTCCAAAGGCAAGAAAAATGGAACACATAGGGTCTATTGGGAAGATGGGCTCCTGTACACTGAGGCCAGAGACCCCAAACCTGGTGCCACTAGGAGAGTGGTAGTGCCTCAGCTGTTCAGGGAGTTCATCCTAACATTGGCCCATGACATTCCCCTTGCTGGACATTTGGGACAAACCAAGACGTGGGAGAGGTTAGTCAACCACTTCTACTGGCCCAATATGTCCAACATGGTTAAGGAGTTTTGCCTCTCCTGCCCCACCTGTCAAGCCAGTGGTAAGACAGGTGGGCATCCAAAGGCCCCCCTCATTCCACTTCCAGTGGTGGGGGTGCCCTTTGAAAGAGTGGGTGTGGACATAGTTGGTCCACTAGAACCTCCCACAGCCTCAGGAAATATGTATATCCTGGTAGTAGTGGATCATGCTACCAGGTATCCTGAAGCTATTCCCCTTAGGTCGACTACTGCCCCTGCAGTAGCCAAGGCCCTCATTGGTATCTTTACCAGAGTGGGTTTCCCTAAGGAGGTGGTGTCTGACAGAGGTACCAACTTCATGTCAGCATACCTAAAGCACATGTGGAATGAGTGTGGAGTGACTTATAAATTCACTACACCTTACCATCCACAAACTAATGGCTTAGTTGAGAGATTCAACAAGACATTAAAGGGCATGATCATGGGGCTCCCAGAAAAACTCAAAAGGAGATGGGATGTCCTCCTGCCATGTCTGCTTTTCGCTTACAGGGAGGTACCACAGAAGGGAGTAGGGTTCTCACCCTTTGAACTTCTGTTTGGTCATCCTGTAAGGGGACCACTTGCCCTTGTTAAAGAAGGCTGGGAGAGACCTCTCCATGAGCCTAAACAGGACATAGTGGACTATGTACTTGGCCTTCGCTCTAGAATGGCAGAGTACATGGAAAAGGCAACCAAAAACCTTGAGGCCAGCCAACAACTCCAGAAGTTTTGGTATGACCAAAAGGCTGCACTGGTTGAGTTCCAACCAGGGCAGAAAGTCTGGGTTCTGGAGCCTGTGGCTCCCAGGGCACTCCAGGACAAATGGAGTGGCCCTTACCCAGTGCTAGAGAGGAAGAGTCAGGTCACCTACCTGGTGGACCTGGGCACAAGCAGGAGCCCCAAGAGGGTGATCCATGTGAACCGCCTTAAGCTCTTCCATGACAGGGCTGATGTGAATCTGTTAATGGTAACAGATGAGGATCAGGAGGCAGAGAGTGAACCTCTCCCTGATCTTCTGTCATCAGACCCAAAAGATGGCACAGTAGATGGAGTGATCTACTCAGACACCCTCTCTGGCCAACAGCAGGCTGATTGTAGGAGAGTCCTACAACAGTTTCCTGAGCTTTTCTCCCTAACCCCTGGTCAGACACACCTGTGTACCCATGATGTGGACACAGGAGACAGCATGCCTGTCAAGAACAAAATCTTCAGACAGTCTGACCATGTTAAGGAAAGCATCAAGATGGAAGTCCACAAGATGCTGGAATTGGGAGTGATTGAGCGCTCTGACAGCCCCTGGGCTAGCCCAGTGGTCTTAGTCCCCAAACCTCACACCAAAGATGGAAAGAAAGAGATGAGGTTTTGTGTGGACTACAGAGGGCTCAACTCTGTCACCAAGACAGATGCCCATCCAATTCCAAGAGCTGATGAGCTCATTGACAAATTAGGTGCTGCCAAATTTCTAAGTACCTTTGACTTGACAGCAGGGTACTGGCAAATAAAAATGGCACCTGGAGCAAAAGAAAAGACAGCATTCTCCACACCTGATGGGCATTATCAGTTTACTGTTATGCCCTTTGGTTTAAAGAATGCCCCTGCCACCTTCCAAAGGTTGGTGAATCAAGTCCTTGCTGGCTTGGAGTCCTTTAGCACAGCTTATCTTGATGATATTGCTGTCTTTAGCTCCACCTGGCAGGATCACCTGGTCCACCTGAGGAAGGTTTTGAAGGCTCTGCAATCTGCAGGCCTCTCTATCAAGGCATCCAAATGCCAGATAGGGCAGGGAACTGTGGTTTACTTGGGACACCTTGTAGGTGGAGGCCAAGTTCAGCCACTCCAACCCAAGATCCAGACTATTCTGGACTGGGTAGCTCCAAAAACCCCGACTCAAGTCAGGGCATTCCTTGGCTTGACTGGGTACTACAGGAGGTTTGTGAAGGGATATGGATCCATTGTGACAGCCCTCACTGAGCTCACCTCCAAGAAAATGCCCAAGAAAGTGAACTGGACTGTGGACTGCCAACAGGCCTTTGACACCCTGAAACAAGCAATGTGCTCAGCACCAGTTCTCAAAGCTCCAGATTATTCTAAGCAGTTCATTGTGCAGACTGATGCCTCTGAACATGGGATAGGGGCAGTTTTGTCCCAAACAAATGATGATGGCCTTGACCAGCCTGTTGCTTTCATTAGCAGGAGGTTACTCCCCAGGGAGCAGCGTTGGAGTGCCATTGAGAGGGAGGCCTTTGCTGTGGTTTGGTCCCTGAAGAAGCTGAGACCATACCTCTTTGGGACTCACTTCCTAGTTCAAACTGACCACAGACCTCTCAAATGGCTGATGCAAATGAAAGGTGAAAATCCTAAACTGTTGAGGTGGTCCATCTCCCTACAGGGAATGGACTTTATAGTGGAACACAGACCTGGGACTGCCCATGCCAATGCAGATGGCCTTTCCAGGTTCTTCCACTTAGAAAATGAAGACTCTCTTGGGAAAGGTTAGTCTCATCCTCTTTCGTTTGGGGGGGGGTTGTGTAAGGAAATGCCTCCTTGGCATGGTTGCCCCCTGACTTTTTGCCTTTGCTGATGCTATGTTTACAATTGAAAGTGTGCTGAGGCCTGCTAACCAGGCCCCAGCACCAGTGTTCTTTCCCTAACCTGTACTTTTGTATCCACAATTGGCAGACCCTGGCATCCAGATAAGTCCCTTGTAACTGGTACTTCTAGTACCAAGGGCCCTGATGCCAAGGAAGGTCTCTAAGGGCTGCAGCATGTCTTATGCCACCCTGGAGACCTCTCACTCAGCACAGACACACTGCTTGCCAGCTTGTGTGTGCTAGTGAGGACAAAACGAGTAAGTCGACATGGCACTCCCCTCAGGGTGCCATGCCAGCCTCTCACTGCCTATGCAGTATAGGTAAGACACCCCTCTAGCAGGCCTTACAGCCCTAAGGCAGGGTGCACTATACCATAGGTGAGGGTACCAGTGCATGAGCATGGTACCCCTACAGTGTCTAAATAAAACCTTAGACATTGTAAGTGCAGGGTAGCCATAAGAGTATATGGTCTGGGAGTCTGTCAAACACGAACTCCACAGCACCATAATGGCTACACTGAAAACTGGGAAGTTTGGTATCAAACTTCTCAGCACAATAAATGCACACTGATGCCAGTGTACATTTTATTGTAAAATACACCACAGAGGGCACCTTAGAGGTGCTCCCTGAAACTTAACCGACTATCTGTGTAGGCTGACTAGTTTTAGCAGCCTGCCACAAACCGAGACATGTTGCTGGCCCCACGGGGAGAGTGCCTTTGTCACTCTGAGGCCAGTAACAAAGCCTGCACTGGGTGGAGATGCTAACACCTCTCCCAGGCAGGAATTGTCACACCTGGCGGTGAGCCTCAAAGGCTCACCTCCTTTGTGCCAACCCAGCAGGACACTCCAGCTAGTGGAGTTGCCCGCCCCCTCCGGCCAGGCCCCACTTTTGGCGGCAAGGCCGGAGAAAATAATGAGAATAACAAGGAGGAGTCACTGGCCAGTCAGGACAGCCCCTAAGGTGTCCTGAGCTGAGGTGACTCTAACTTTTAGAAATCCTCCATCTTGCAGATGGAGGATTCCCCCAATAGGGTTAGGATTGTGACCCCCTCCCCTTGGGAGGAGGCACAAAGAGGGTGTACCCACCCTCAGGGCTAGTAGCCATTGGCTACTAACCCCCCAGACCTAAACACGCCCTTAAATTTAGTATTTAAGGGCTACCCTGAACCCTAGAAAATTAGATTCCTGCAACTACAAGAAGAAGGACTGCCTAGCTGAAAACCCCTGCAGCGGAAGACCAGAAGACGACAACTGCCTTGGCTCCAGAAACTCACCGGCCTGTCTCCTGCCTTCCAAAGATCCTGCTCCAGCGACGCCTTCCAAAGGGACCAGCGACCTCGACATCCTCTGAGGACTGCCCCTGCTTCGAAAAGACAAGAAACTCCCGAGGACAGCGGACCTGCTCCAAGAAAAGCTGCAACTTCGTTTCCAGCAGCTTTAAAGAACCCTGCAAGCTCCCCGCAAGAAGCGTGAGACTTGCAACACTGCACCCGGCGACCCCGACTCGGCTGGTGGCGATCCAACACCTCAGGAGGGACCCCAGGACTACTCTGATACTGTGAGTACCAAAACCTGTCCCCCCTGAGCCCCCACAGCGCCGCCTGCAGAGGGAATCCCGAGGCTTCCCCTGACCGCGACTCTTTGAACCTAAAGTCCCGACGCCTGGGAGAGACCCTGCACCCGCAGCCCCCAGGACCTGAAGGACCGGACTTTCACTGGAGAAGTGACCCCCAGGAGTCCCTCTCCCTTGCCCAAGTGGAGGTTTCCCCGAGGAATCCCCCCCTTGCCTGCCTGCAGCGCTGAAGAGATCCCGAGATCTCTCATAGACTAACATTGAAAACCCGACGCTTGTTTCTACACTGCACCCGGCCGCCCCCGCGCTGCTGAGGGTGAAATTTCTGTGTGGACTTGTGTCCCCCCCCGGTGCCCTACAAAACCCCTCTGGTCTGCCCTCCGAAGACGCGGGTACTTACCTGCAAGCAGACCGGAACCGGGGCACCCCCTTCTCTCCCTTCTAGCCTATGTGTTTTGGGCACCACTTTGAACTCTGCACCTGACCGGCCCTGAGCTGCTGGTGTGGTGACTTTGGGGTTGCTCTGAACCCCCAACGGTGGGCTACCTTGGACCAAGAACTGAACCCTGTAAGTGTCCTACTTACCTGGTAAAACTAACAAAAACTTACCTCCCCCAGGAACTGTGAAAATTGCACTAAGTGTCCACTTTTGAAACAGCTATTTGTCAATAACTTGAAAAGTATACATGCAATTTTGATGATTTGAAGTTCCTAAAGTACTTACCTGCAATACCTTTCGAATGAGATATTACATGTGGAATTTGAACCTGTGGTTCTTAAAATAAACTAAGAAAAGATATTTTTCTATACAAAAACCTATTGGCTGGATTTGTCTCTGAGTGTGTGTACCTCATTTATTGTCTATGTGTATGTACAACAAATGCTTAACACTACTCCTTGGATAAGCCTACTGCTCGACCACACTACCACAAAATAGAGCATTAGTATTATCTATTTTTACCACTATTTTACCTCTAAGGGGAACCCTTGGACTCTGTGCATGCTATTCCTTACTTTGAAATAGCACATACAGAGCCAACTTCCTACACTAGGCCCAAAGAGACATCGGCTCCACAACAAACAGAATTGTGAAACCTTCCTCCAGTCCGTGGGCACAAACCATGTGGCCACTGCTCAGTCTTCCCCCTCACGAGAGCCTCCAAAACAGTTGAACTTTTTCTCGGTAAACCTTGGGAACAGAGGGCGCACACTAATTGACACAGAGAATGTGGTTTATCTTATTACGTGCCCCTGTGGGTTGAGATATATCTGGATGGCATCCCGGAAGGTCAAATTGTGGTTTGTGGAACATAGGAGTATGATATGTTGTAAGAAGGCGTCCACCAAAATGACAGCCCACTTTCTAGAGACTGGACTCAGTGACCAAGACATACGTTAGACAGTCATAGTAAAAGTGACTGCTGAGCGGGTATCCCCACGGATGCTCTTGGAAAAGGAGTACCCATGGATCTATAGACAACACCCATACATGTGACCTGAATGATGACTTAATGTGGAACAACGTTAACTAAGAGTGGTAATGAGTCCAGTCTGTGAGGAAATGCAGCTGATCAGACCTGAACCTGACAATACTGACCTACTGTTAAAAAGAGGCAGTTCAGATATTGATAGGGCGCAGGGAATCATGCTGTCACATGCTTTCTCTGTGTATACTATATCAAAATGAGATATAGTGCTCAGAGTCCCAGGGGTTCCCTGAGAGGCTTGACAGAGGCGATAGATAATACTAATGCTCTATTTGTGGTAGTGCGGTTGAGCAGTTACGCTTGTCTTTGGCATGCATGGCTCCTGAGCTAGTATAGTATGGACACTTACATCTTCCACAGGAGTGTATGAAGATTCTAAAAGAAGGAAAATGGTCATCTACCTGAGCTGCATATGCCTTCAAATAGAAGATATTTTGCATCTGGTGTTCCGCCAAGAAGATAGACCCTACAACTTACCAGGAGGATATAATTCTACTAAATTTGTTACACCTAGCACAATCTGGTCTGCAATTCTCTTCTATTAAAGTCCATCTGGCAGCTCTGACTGTATACAGAAATTGTCCTTCGCAAACCTTTTTATTTAGGATACCAGTCATAAAAGATTTCCTAGAGGGGTTAAAGAAGGTTTTTCCTCCAGTTAGGCGCCCTTCTCCACCATGAGAACTTAATGTGGTAGTTTCACGCCTCATGCATCATCCATTTGAGGCCATACACAAGGCATTTCTCCCAACACCTCACTTGAAAACCGCTTTCCTTGTGGCAATTACATCAACACACAAGGTTAGTGAGATTCAGGCTCTGTTCTCATGAACCTTACACAGTATTCCACTCCTTCAAAGTATTGATGCGAACACCTCATAAATTCCTGTTTAAAGTTATCTCTGACTTTCACATAAACCAGTTGATTTCCTTGCCAACTTTTTCAAAACCCATCTACTCCAGCTAAGGGGGGCTCCCTCCACTCTCTAGACATAAAGAGGGTTTTCAAATTCTACTTAGATAAAACCAAATCTATTAGAAAATCTCCTCAATTGTTAATTATGCGCCGATTTGCACTGGTTTGGGCACCTCCAAACAATCAGTCTCTAGGTGGATTGTCTCCTGTTTTCTATTTTGCTACCAACTAGCTAACAAAACCCTAGCTGGCAGACTAAGAGTGCATTCTTCCAGAGGCAGGTCTGCCACAACTGCCTTGAGGAATGTTTCCTTAGCAGATAACTTCAGAGTTGCGACCTGGAGGTCTGTCAACACGTTCACTAAACATTGCTGTCTTGACTGTAATGCCAGGACAGATGGTGAAGTAGGGCATACTTGTAGGAAGTTGGCTCTGTATGTGCTATTTCAAAGTAAGGAATAGCATGCACAGAGTCCAAGGGTTCCCCTTAGAGGTAAAATAGTGGTAAAAATAGATAATACTAATGCTCTATTTTGTGGTAGTGTGGTCGAGCAGTAGGCTTATCCAAGGAGTAGTGTTAAGCATTTGTTGTACATACACATAGACAATAAATGAGGTACACACACTCAGAGACAAATCCAGCCAATAGGTTTTTATATAGAAAAATATCTTTTCTTAGTTTATTTTAAGAACCACAGGTTCAAATTCTACATGTAATATCTCATTCGAAAGGTATTGCAGGTAAATACTGTAGGAACTTCAAATCATCAAAATTGCATGTATACTTTTCAAGTTCTTCACAAATAGCTGTTTTAAAAGTGGACACAGTGCAATTTTCACAGTTCCTAGGGGAGGTAAGTATTGGTTAGGTTAACCAGGTAAGTAAGACACTTACAGGGCTTAGTTCTTGGTCCAAGGTAGCCCACCGTTGGGGGTTCAGGGCAACCCCAAAGTCACCACACCAGCAGCTCAGGGCCGGTCAGGTGCAGAGTTCAAAGTGGTGCCCAAAACACATAGGCTAGAATGGAGAGAAGGGGGTGCCCCGGTTCCGGTCTGCTTGCAGGTAAGTACCCGCGTCTTCGGAGGGCAGACCAGGGGGGTTTTGTAGGGCACCGGGGGGGACACAAGCCCACACAGAAATTTCACCCTCAGCAGCGCGGGGGCGGCCGGGTGCAGTGTAGAAACAGGCGTCGGGTTCGCAATGTTAGTCTATGAGAGATCTCGGGATCTCTTCAGCGCTGCAGGCAGGCAAGGGGGGGGGTTCCTCGGGGAAACCTCCACTTGGGCAAGGGAGAGGGACTCCTGGGGGTCACTTCTCCAGTGAAAGTCCGGTCCTTCAGGTCCTGGGGGCTGCGGGTGCAGGGTCTCTCCCAGGCGTCGGGACTTTGGATTCAAAGAGTCGCGGTCAGGGGAAGCCTCGGGATTCCCTCTGCAGGCGGCGCTGTGGGGCCTCAGGGGGGACAGGTTTTGGTACTCACAGTATCAGAGTAGTCCTGGGGTCCCTCCTGAGGTGTTGGATCTCCACCAGCCGAGTCGGGGTCGCCGGGTGCAGTGTTGCAAGTCTCACGCTTCTTGCGGGGAGCTTGCAGGGTTCTTTCAAGGCTGCTGGAAACAAAGTTGCAGCCTTTCTTGGAGCAGGTCCGCTGTCCTCGGGAGTTTCTTGTCTTTTCGAAGCAGGGGCAGTCCTCAGAGGATGTCGAGGTCGCTGGTCCCTTTGGAAGGCGTCGCTGGAGCAGGATCTTTGGAAGGCAGGAGACAGGCCGGTGAGTTTCTGGAGCCAAGGCAGTTGTCGTCTTCTGGTCTTCCTCTGCAGGGGTTTTCAGCTAGGCAGTCCTTCTTCTTGTAGTTGCAGGAATCTAATTTTCTAGGGTTCAGGGTAGCCCTTAAATACTAAATGTAAGGGCGTGTTTAGGTCTGGGGGGTTAGTAGCCAATGGCTACTAGCCCTGAGGGTGGGTACACCCTCTTTGTGCCTCCTCCCAAGGGGAGGGGGTCACAATCCTAACCCTATTGGGGGAATCCTCCATCTGCAAGATGGAGGATTTCTAAAAGTTAGAGTCACTTCAGCTCAGGACACCTTAGGGGCTGTCCTGACTGGCCAGTGACTCCTCCTTGTTGCTTTCTTTGTTCCCTCCAGCCTTGCCGCCAAAAGTGGGGGCCGTGGCCGGAGGGGGCGGGCAACTCCACTAAGCTGGAGTGCCCTGCTGGGCTGTGACAAAGGGGTGAGCCTTTGAGGCTCACCGCCAGGTGTCACAGCTCCTGCCTGGGGGAGGTGTTAGCATCTCCACCCAGTGCAGGCTTTGTTACTGGCCTCAGAGTGACAAAGGCACTCTCCCCATGGGGCCAGCAACATGTCTCTGGTGTGGCAGGCTGCTGGAACTAGTCAGCCTACACAGACAGTCGGTTAAGTTTCAGGGGGCACCTCTAAGGTGCCCTCTGTGGTGTAATTTACAATAAAATGTACACTGGCATCAGTGTGCATTTATTGTGCTGAGAAGTTTGATACCAAACTTCCCAGTTTTCAGTGTAGCCATTATGGTGCTGTGGAGTTCGTGTTTGACAGACTCCCAGACCATATACTCTTATGGCTACCCTGCACTTACAATGTCTAAGGTTTTGTTTAGACACTGTAGGGGTACCATGCTCATGCACTGGTACCCTCACCTATGGTATAGTGCACCCTGCCTTAGGGCTGTAAGGCCTGCTAGAGGGGTGTCTTACCTATACTGCATAGGCAGTGAGAGGCTGGCATGGCACCCTGAGGGGAGTGCCATGTCGACTTACTCGTTTTGTCCTCACTAGCACACACAAGCTGGCAAGCAGTGTGTCTGTGCTGAGTGAGAGGTCTCCAGGGTGGCATAAGACATGCTGCAGCCCTTAGAGACCTTCCTTGGCATCAGGGCCCTTGGTACTAGAAGTACCAGTTACAAGGGACTTATCTGGATGCCAGGGTCTGCCAATTGTGGATACAAAAGTACAGGTTAGGGAAAGAACACTGGTGCTGGGGCCTGGTTAGCAGGCCTCAGCACACTTTCAATTGTAAACATAGCATCAGCAAAGGCAAAAAGTCAGGGGGCAACCATGCCAAGGAGGCATTTCCTTACAATACTTCTCTCAGGAACCTGTTTTCTTGATAGGGCATTTCATTATTGTTCTGTCTACTCCCCCGCTGTTTATGGGATGGGCTTACTATTCTATTCAGCGCTTACGACTATACATGGAAATCCCTTTCAAGAGAATGAATAGTTTCTTACCTGTAACTCCATTTCTCTTGTAGGGGTATTTCCATGACCGTCATTAGCAACCCTGTCTCCTCCACGGTGGCGTAGACAAAATATCTCTGATATACCATTACTCTCAGCTAGGATTGCCTAAAAAAAGAGCTGAGGCACCTGCCTCTCTAGGCATGATGGGGAAACTGGAGGACTAGCTTTTCTTCATTTATGTCAGCCTATTGGCTATGCTGCCCTGCACGCCGTTATCCTTATTTTGCATTACAAAAAGCTTTGTGAACGATGTTTTCTGCTAAACTGTCAGTACGTTCATGCATTTAAATGCATGTGCCTTAGCTATTTGTCCTTTCTAAAGCAAACAAGATGAACAATTTCGGACACTGTAGCCTTTCCTTTAGGCTGCATATTGACATTATCAAGTGACTTTGCAGGCCTTCTTGAAGAAAGGCGAAGATGAACACTTAAGAAGTTATATTGGAAAAAGTGTTCTGAGGTCCATGCAGGCGGGCAGAACTATTCAACTCTTATAGCTATCATGGAAATACACCTGTGAGGGAACTGGAGTTACAAGTAAGAAACTATTCCCTCTCTGTATTTAGGACAGCTGGATTATTTATAACACATTTACATTAACAGATTTACATGTTTCAACTGATTACAAATTTAGTGCTTTCTGTCATCCAGGGCTCAGTTTAAACATTGAATTGACCAATTTATGGGCACAGTTACTTTAACATCGTTTTTCTGTTGTTCTTCTATTTTAAGGCACTTTTAGGAAGGACTGGGTACACACTTGATGTTACCACGGGTCAGAGAAAGTATGGTGGGCCTCCTCCCGACTCAGTGCATTCAGCACATCAGCCTTCTGTTGGTACAGAGGTAAGGGTAGTTTGTTATTTAATGAAAATGACCTGATAATTACTGTGCTGAAGAATCATCTTAATATTTTCATTTGTCATTTTTAGATATTTGTTGGGAAAATTCCACGAGATCTCTTTGAGGATGAACTTGTGCCATTATTTGAAAAGGCTGGACCGATATGGGACCTACGTTTAATGATGGACCCGCTGACTGGTCTCAATAGGGGATATGCTTTTGTCACTTTTTGCACAAAAGAAGCAGCTCAAGAAGCTGTTAAGCTGGTGAGTTTTATTAACACCCCAGGCCACATGGCTAAAGTTTATACCCAAGTACAATCATTATTTGATGTTTAGATTTGTCTATCAGATGGCAAGGTTGTTTTTTTTTTTTTTTTTTGCCTCATCCTAGTCCTAACACAGCAAGTATTGTGCACAGCCTGGGATCTCACTAGCTCTACTTCACTACTTTTCTGGGCCCAGTGCACACATTCTTGTAGCTGAAGTGGGACAACACAACCCAAAATAAGTTAATTTCAAAGTGAGTCGTGCATAGTTGCCAACTCCATCTTTTGTGGTGCTGTCTTCCCCCCCCCCCTCAAGCTTCAAGTGCTTATTCCTGTTTTCCTACACTGCTATTACCGTGTCATATGTTGGTGCAAGTTAAGGGTGTACACTAGCAGTACAAAGCTGCAGTCATAAGTCTTGTGTTTGCTACTGTGTCTGGGATCTCTTTCCCTTCTATGGGAATTAATGAGAACTGCTTTGGTTGCTGATCTTTAATCTGTAGTAATTAATTCTGCAACACCATACCAATGTGAGAAACTGAAGCCATTTTCAAATGGGATTGATAAATGGGGACAGATCTGGAGTTTCTCGTAGAGAGACTAACATATCAGTACTTCACACACAGAGTGGTGTGAATTTATTTTTTTACATTTTTGTACAGCACAGCTTGAACAAGATGGTGTCAGCACACCACACATAACCCATGACTGAGAAAAATATCTTACACTAAAAGTTGCAAACACATGACAAATTGAACCATCAAAGCATTGGGGAAATAAAAGAGGAAAAGAATAAGAGCTGCAGAATGTTTTTAAAAACTTTATTGATTTAAAAAAAAAAAATCAATGGATGACTATCACTTACACAGGTTATTACAAATCTCCCTCTCCGGTGGCTCTCATTGGAGCAGTTACTAAACATAATTAGAACTCAGCAAGATTTGATTACATTCACTGATACCTTTTAGTCCCATAAAACCTTGAACACCCTCTGTAGCAGTGAGTTGTCACTTTGAGTTATTCTTAAGACTGGTTTAGTCTTAGAAAACACAGTAAGTACAAGTATCTTAAGGACTGTGATTCTTCCTGAAAATATCCATCACTGGCTTCCAGATCGCCTCTAATGTTTTCCTGTCGTCCCTCAGATCATATGTTAGCATCTCCATAGCCATTGATGGCCAAAGTTGTTGTGGCCAGTGGTGTACATTGGGTATTTTGGCATCTTGTAACATGTTCCACAAGTTCCTGCTCAGCTACTCAAAGCATATGAGGGATTAATCAGTCCCCCTCTCTCACTTCACCTTAATTACTGAATCCAATTCCCAGTATTATTGTCAGGGATTTCCGTGGGATTGGTAAGCCTGGTATATTCTTGATATGGGTTAAAATGTCCCTCCTTGAACACCTTGAGTCTCCGAAAAACCCACCACACGAGCAGTGCTCTTCTCCCGTCCCCACTACCCCTTCAACAAATACCAATATTATTTCGGAAAATTTGCCACAGTTTTTCCCATATATTCATGTAGGCCACTTATATTTATCTGGGAGGGTTTATAATGTCCCATATTGAAGGAAAGTGCCCCTTTTTGCCTGATACATGATGTGATTTTGACTGAAAGTGCGCTGGGTTCCTGCTAACCAGGACTCGAGGTCTGAGTTCTTTCCCAAAACTGCAGTTTTCCCCAATTGGCAAATCCTTTAGCATCTTCTAAGTCCTTAGTAAATTGTACTCCTGTTACCTAGGGCTTGGGGTGCTAAAGGGTCCCTAAGGGTTGCTGCACAAATTGTGCAACCCTAGGGGACCCCTCACCAAAGCACATGTCAGACTGCCATTGTAGTTTGCGTGTCTTAGTGCAGACGAAAAGTGAAAACACAACGTTGCACACATCCTGTGTGCCGTACCCAATAAAACTGCGTGCAATGTATGTAAGTCACTCCTCTAGCAGGCCCTATAGCTCTAAGGGTGGTGCACTATATTACATTGAGGGCATATCTGCCTGAGCAGATATGCCCCTGCTATGTCTTTGTCAATTCTCAGACATAGTAAGCAACCATGGAAGCAGTTTAAATGCATGTGCTGGACACTAGTCAATACGAGTTTTCCAGCTACATGATGGCTTCATTGAAGCTAGTGATGCTTGGTATCCCAGACTGATGCCCATGTTGGATATACCAATACACTTATCTAGAGGGCACCTTTTGAGGTGCCCTCTGAAACCCTGTCACCCCCTGGTTGGCTCACTGACTGGTTTCTGCGAGCCTGCCACTCAAGACACTGTTCTTACCCCTAGGATAAGGGCCTACTGCTCTCGGGAGGCCCAGAACAAAAGCCTGTCTAGGAAGAGGGCGTAACATCCCCTCCCACAGGATGACCTGCTGATAAGATTTCCTAAGGTGGCAAGCCTCAAAGGGCTGCTGCCTTTGAAATGCCAATGTGGCTTTCCTCACAGGAGAGTAAGTCACTTGCCCCATCACCCCCATTGTCTACTACCGTACACACCACTAACTTCATTATTTATGGTAGTCCCTAGCACCGGAGAAGCAGTTTTCTCTGACCGAAGGACACTACAGAGACATGAAAGCGAGTGACTTGCCTATGCCATTGGCAGTGGGTTGTGGGCATGGCACTCTGAGGGGAGTGCCATGTCGACTTAGTATTTTCATCCCCACGAGCACACACAAGTTGTGAGGCAGTGTGCATGTGCTGAGTGAGGGGTCCCCAGGGTGGCATAATACATGCTACCGCCCTTAGAGACCTTCCCTGGCCACATGACCCTTGGTACCAGGGGTACCTTTTACAAGGGGCTTACCTGTGTGCCAGGGCTGTGCCAATTATGGAGACAAAGGTACAGTTTTAGGGAAAGAACACTGGTGCTGGGGCCTGGTTAGCAGGGTCCCAGCACACTTCCAATCAAAGCTGGCACTAACAAAAGACAAAAAAGGTTAGGCTGTAACCATGCGAACAATGGCATTTTCCTACAGCGTGCTTGAAGGTTTTTGTTTGTTTTTATCATGTACTTAGCCATCCTTAAACAAAGGCCAAGCACATACTCCAGTATGTCCTGCGTGGGCTCTCTGGGAGATCTCTCCGATCGTTCACAAGGCAAAGTGGTCCCCTGACAGGATGCCCAAACAATAGTTCAAACGGGGAGAAACCCACTCCCTTCTGTGGCACTACCCTGTAGGCAAAAAACAGGCAAGGAAGTATGACAGTCACTCGGCTGAGTTTTTCAGGGAGCCTACCAATCATGCCTTTGAGAGTCTCGTTAAATCTCTCAACAAGACCATTCCAATCTGGGTGATATGGGGTATTAAACTTGTAAGTCACCCCTGTAGAAAGTTGGCCCTGTAATATACTATGTCAAAGTGAGAGATAGTGTGCAGAGTCCAAGGGTTTCCCTTAGAGCATGGATACTCAAAGTACGGCTCGCGGGCCTCATGCGGCCCCTCTTACCTTTTACGTGCGGCCCTTCGAGCAACAGGAGCACTGGGCAGCTGTTTGCTCGACTGCACTAACAATAAAAATATTAAATACACGCACAATCAGTTATTTCATGCTCAATTGGCCTTAAAGAAAGGAAGTAACTAGGGCCTCCTGCACTTGACTTTAGAAAAGCCTTCATTTTTAAAGACCTCTTGCAACACAAGTGTAAAACTAAGACAGCCTTGTAAAGAAATGGCTCCCTGTTGCAGTTACCCCCCCACTTTTTGCCTGATACTGATGCTGACTTGACAGAAGTGTGCTGGGACCCTGCTAACCAGGCCCCAGCACCAGTGTTCTTTCACCTAAAATGTACCATTGTTTCCACAATTGCACACCCTGGCATCCAGATAAGTCCCTTGTAACTGGTACCTCTGGTACCAAGGGCCCTGATGCCAGGGAAGGTCTCTAAGGGCTGCAGCATGTATTATGCCACCCTAGAGACCCCTCACTCAGCACAGACACCCTGCTTACAAGCCTGTGTGTGCTAGTGAGAACAAAATTAGTAAGTCGACATGGCACTCCCCTCAGGGTGCCATGCCAGCCTCTCACTGCCTATGCAGTATAGGTAAGACACCCCTCTAGCAGGCCTTACAGCCCCAAGGCAGGGTGCACTATACCATAGGTGAGGGTACCAGTGCATGAGCACTGTACCCCTACAGTGTCTAAGCAAAACCTTAGACATTGTAAGTGCAGGGTAGCCATAAGAGTATATGGTCTGGGAGTCTGTTTTACACGAACTCCACAGCACCATAATGGCTACACTGAAAACTGGGAAGTTTGGTATCAAACTTCTCAGCACAATAAATGCACACTGATGCCAGTGTACATTTTATTGTAAAATACACCACAGAGGGCACCTTAGAGGTGCCCCCTGAAACTTAACCGACTATCTGTGTAGGCTGACTAGTTCCAGCAGCCTGCCACACTAGAGACATGTTGCTGGCCCCATGGGGAGAGTGCCTTTGTCACTCTGAGGCCAGTAACAAAGCCTGCACTGGGTGGAGATGCTAACACCTCCCCCAGGCAGGAGCTGTAACACCTGGCGGTGAGCCTCAAAGGCTCACCCCTTTGTCACAGCCCAGCAGGGCACTTAGTGGAGTTGCCCGCCCCCTCCGGCCACGGCCCCCACTTTTGGTGGCAAGGCTGGAGGGAACAAAGAAAGCAACAAGGAGGAGCCACTGGCCAGTCAGGACAGCCCCTAAGGTGTCCTGAGCTGAGGTGACTCTAACTTTTAGAAATCCTCCATCTTGCAGATGGAGGATTCCCCCAATAGGATTAGGGATGTGACCCCCTCCCCTTGGGAGGAGGCACAAAGAGGGTGTACCCACCCTCAGGTCTAGTAGCCATTGGCTACTAACCCCCCAGACCTAAACACGCCCTTAAATTTAGTATTTAAGGGCTACCCTGAACCCTAGAAAATTAGATTCCTGCAACAACAAGAAGAAGGACTGCCCAGCTGAAACCCCCTGCAGAGGAAGACCAGAAGACGACAACTGCCTTGGCTCCAGAAACTCACCGGCCTGTCTCCTGCCTTCCAAAGAACTCTGCTCCAGCGACGCTTCCAAAGGGACCAGCGACCTCTGAATCCTCTGAGGACTGCCCTGCTTCGACGACGACAAGAAACTCCCGAGGACAGCGGACCTGCTCCAAAAAGACTGCAACTTTGTTTCAAGAAGCAGCTTTAAAGAACCCTGCAACTCCCCGCAAGAAGCGTGAGACTTGCAACACTGCACCCGGCGACCCCGACTCGGCTGGTGGAGAACCAACACCTCAGGGAGGACCCCCGGACTACTCTACGAATGTGAGTACCAAACCCTGTCCCCCCTGAGCCCCCACAGCGCCGCCTGCAGAGGGAATCCCGAGGCTTCCCCTGACCGCGACTCTCTGAAACCTAAGTCCCGACGCCTGGAAAAGATCCTGCACCCGCAGCCCCCAGGACCTGAAGGACCGGACTTTCACTGCAGAAGTGACCCCCAGGAGTCCCTCTCCCTTGCCCAAGTGGAGGTTTCCCCGAGGAAGCCCCCCCCCTTGCCTGCCTGCAGCGCTAAAGAGATCCCTTGATCTCTCATTGACTTCCATTGCGAACCCGACGCTTGTTCTAACACTGCACCCGGCCGCCCCCGCGCCGCTGGGGGTGAAATTTCTGTGTGGGCTTGTGTCCCCCCCGGTGCCCTACAAAACCCCCCTGGTCTGCCCTCCGAAGACGCGGGTACTTACCTGCTGGCAGACTGGAACCGGGGCACCCCCTTCTCTCCATTGAAGCCTATGCGTTTTGGGCACCACTTTGAACTCTGCACCTGACCGGCCCTGAGCTGCTGGTGTGGTAACTTTGGGGTTGCTCTGAACCCCCAACGGTGGGCTACCTTTGACCAAGAACTGAACCCTGTAAGTGTCGTACTTACCTGGTAAAACTAAAAAAAACTTACCTCCCCCAGGAACTGTGAAAATTGCACTAAGTGTCCACTTTTAAAATAGCTATTTGTGAATAACTTGAAAAGTATACATGCAATTGAAATGATTCAAAGTTCCTAATGTACTTACCTGCAATACCTTTCCAACAAGATATTACATGTTAAATTTGAACCTGTGGTTCTTAAAATAAACTAAGAAAATATATGTTCGATGGCATCTGTCGCTGTAGATACGCATGTTCTGCAATAGCTCGCCATCTGGTGTTGGGCCGGAGTGTTACAAGTTGTTTTTCTTCGAAGAAGTCTTTCGAGTCACGGGACCGAGTGACTCCTCCTTTTGTCTCCATTGCGCATGGGCGTCGACTCCATCTTCGATTGTTTTTTTTCCGCCATCGGGTTCGGACGTGTTCCTGTCGCTCCGAGTTTCGGAACGGAAAAAATTAGTTAATTTCGGAAGATTTTCGTCGGTATTGTTGCGTTCGGGATCGGCGTACTTAGATTCCACACCGCATCGAAGAGCTCCGGTGCCCTTCGGGGTAGTTTTTCGATCCTCCGTCGGGGCCTGGTCGGCCCGACCGCGTGCTGAAGAACGCCGATGGAACGGACCCCGTTCCGTTTCTGCCCCAAATGCCACAATAAATACCCCTACACAGACCAACACTTGGTCTGCAACCTGTGCCTGTCACCTGAGCACAGCGAAGACACCTGCGAGGCCTGTCGTGCGTTCCGGTCCCGAAAAACACTCCGAGACCGTCGAGCCAGAAGACTTCAAATGGCGTCTGCACCGACAGCCCAACGGGAGTTCGAGGAACAAGAAGAGGAAGGTTCCTTCTCGATCCAAGACTCAGACTCCGAAGGATTCGACGATACACAAACCGTGAGTAAGACGTCGAAAACCACACAAAGAAACATTTAGAAGGCCCAGGGGACGCCACTGCCACCAGGCCATGGCTCAACCCATAAATTCGGTGACCGACCTTCGGCACCGAAAAAGGCCCAAACAGTGCCGAGATCGTCCGACTCCGGTCGAGACACAGGCACGCAGCCTTCTCGGGACCGAGAAAGTGCTGGAGACAAGCCTCGACACCGAGATGCCGGTGTCGACACGGCTCGACGCCGAGACAGCGGCACCGAAACAGATCGACGCCGAGAGGTTTCGGCCCCGAAAAGGAAAAAAGTCACCTCGGAGCCGAAAAAACACGCAGACAAAGTTTCGATGCCGAAACAAACTGCAAGCGACCCAGCTTCAGGCTCTTATACAGAAGAGCACTCGCTAACCTCCCAAATGCAAAAGCATAGGTTTGAGGAAGAGCTACAAGCAACTGATGTGGACCATACGCAAAAGCGTATCTTCATTCAGCAGGGGACAGGAAAAATAAGCACCCTTCCCCCCATTAGGAGAAAGAGAAGGTTGGAGTTCCAGACGGAACAAGCACCACAACCAAAAGTGGTGAAAAGAGTTACACCACCACCCTCTCCTCCGCCCGTAATTAACGTTTCACCAGCACAAACGCCATCACACTCCCCAGCTCACACCACCATGAGCCAGGGTGACCAGGATCAGGACGCATGGGACCTATACGACGCCCCAGTGTCAGATAACAGCCCGGAGGCATACCCTACAAAACCATCTCCACCAGAAGACAGCACCGCGTACTCTCAGGTGGTGGCTAGAGCAGCACAATTTCACAACGTAAGCCTCCACTCAGAACAGGTCGAGGATGATTTCTTGTTCAACACACTCTCCTCCACCCACAGCTCATACCAAAGCCTGCCTATGCTCCCTGGTATGCTCCGGCACGCAAAAGACATATTTAAGGACCCAGTCAAAAGTAGGGCAATCACACCAAGGGTGGAAAAAAAGTATAAGCCGCCTCCTACGGACCCGGTTTTCATCACAACACAGCTGCCACCAGACTCTGTTGTTGTAGGAGCAGCTAGGAAAAGGGCCAACTCTCACACATCTGGAGATGCACCACCCCCAGATAAAGAAAGCCGCAAGTTCGATGCAGCTGGTAAGAGAGTCGCAGCACAAGCTGCAAACCAGTGGCGCATCGCGAACTCCCAGGCACTACTTGCGCGCTATGACAGAGCCCACTGGGACGAGATGCAACATCTCATCGAACATCTGCCCAAAGACTTCCAAAATAGGGCAAAACAAGTGGTTGAGGAGGGACAGGCCATCTCCAACAACCAGATACGTTCCTCCATGGACGCTGCAGATACAGCTGCACGGACAATTAATACATCTGTAACTATCAGAAGGCATGCATGGCTCCGAACGTCTGGATTTAAACCAGAGATTCAACAAGCAGTTCTCAATATGCCTTTTAATCAAAAAGAACTGTTCGGTCCAGAAGTGGACACAGCGATTGAGAAACTCAAAAAAGATACGGACACTGCCAAAGCCATGGGCGCACTCTACTCCCCGCAGAGCAGAGGGAATTACAGCACATTCCGTAAACGCCCTTTCGAGGGGGGTTTCGGGGTCAAAGCACACAAGCCAGCACCTCACAAGCGACACCGTCCACTTACCAGGGACAGTATAGAGGAGGTTTTCGGGGACAATATAGAGGAGGGCAATTCCCTAGAAATAGA
The DNA here is from genome assembly GCF_031143425.1 of Pleurodeles waltl. Taxonomy (NCBI): domain Eukaryota; kingdom Metazoa; phylum Chordata; class Amphibia; order Caudata; family Salamandridae; genus Pleurodeles; species Pleurodeles waltl. Next base: position 1,323,798,473 of record NC_090444.1, read on the forward strand.
GGGAGATTTCAAAGCCCCAAAACCCCTACTACTAAACAATGACTCACATGTCACTCACCCCCTCCACACAACACCAGTGGGGGGAAGAATAGGTCATTATTACAAAGCATGGGAGGAAATCACTACAGACACTTGGGTTCTAGCAATTATCCAACATGGTTATTGCATAGAATTTCTACAATTCCCTCCAAACATACCACCAAAAGCACAAAATTTAACAACACACCATTCCAATCTCCTGGAGATAGAAGTGCAGGCACTATTGCAAAAGAATGCAATCGAAATAGTGCCAAACACACAAATAAACACAGGAGTTTACTCACTGTACTTTCTGATACCAAAGAAGGACAAAACGCTGAGACCAATCCTAGACCTCAGAGTAGTGAACACTTTCATCAAATCAGACCACTTTCACATGGTCACACTACAAGAAGTATTGCCATTGCTAAAACTGCACGACTACATGGCAACTTTAGACCTCAAGGATGCTTATTTCCATATACCAATACACCCATCGCACAGGAAATACCTAAGGTTTGTATTCAAAGGAATACATTACCAATTCAAGGTACTGCCTTTCGGATTAACAACCGCACCAAGAGTCTTTACCAAATGTCTAGCAGTAGTCGCAGCACACATAAGAAGGCAGCAAATACATGTGTTCCCATATCTAGACGACTGGCTAATCAAGGCCCATTCGTTCATACAGTGCTCAAATCACACAAATCAGATCATACAAACCCTCTTCAAACTCGGGTTCACCGTCAATTTCACAAAATCCAAAATTCTGCCACGCAAGGTACAACAATACCTGGGAGCCATAATAGACACATCAAAGGGAGTAGCCACTCCAAGTCCACAAAGAATTCAAAATTTCAACACCATCATACAACGCATGTATCCAACACAAAAGATACAGGCAAAGATGGTATTACAACTCCTAGGCATGATGTCATCATGCATAGCCATTGTCCCAAACGCAAGACTGCACATGAGGCCATTACAACAATGCCTAGCATCACAGTGGTCTCAAGCACAGGGTCACCTTCTAGATCTGGTGTTAATAGACCGCCAAACTTACCTCTCGCTTCTGTGGTGGAACAACATAAATTTAAACAAGGGGCGGCCTTTCCAAGACCCAGTGCCACAATACGTAATAACAACAGATGCTTCCATGACAGGGTGGGGAGCACACCTCGATCAACACAGCATACAAGGACAATGGAACGTACATCAAACAAAACTGCATATCAATCACCTAGAACTTCTAGCAGTTTTTCAAGCACTAAAAGCTTTCCAACCAATAATAGTTCACAAATACATTCTCGTCAAAACAGACAACATGACAACAATGTATTATCTAAACAAGCAGGGAGGGACGCACTCCACGCAGTTAAGCCTGCTAGCACAAAAAATTTGGCATTGGGCAATTCACAACCAAATTCGCCTAATTGCACAGTTTATACCAGGGATACAAAATCAACTCGCAGACAATCTCTCTCCAGATCACCAAGTCCACGAATGGGAAATTCACCCCCAAATTCTGAACACTTATTTCAAACTCTGGGAAACACCTCAGATAGACTTGTTTGCGACAAGGGAGAACGCAAAATGCCAAAACTTCGCATCCAGGTACCCACACAAACAATCCCAAGGCAATGCCCTATGGATGAACTGGTCAGGGATATTTGCTTACGCTTTTCCTCCTCTCCCTCTCCTTCCTTACCTGGTAAACAAACTCAGTCAAAGCAAACTCAAACTCATATTGATAGCACCAACTTGGGCAAGGCAACCCTGGTACACAACGCTGCTAGACCTATCAGTGGTACCCTGCATCAAATTGCCCAACAGGCCAGATCTGTTGACACAGCACAACCAAAAGATCAGACACCCAGATCCAGCATCGCTGAATCTAGCAATCTGGCTCCTGAAATCCTAGAATTCGGGCACTTACAACTTACCCAAGAATGTATGGAAGTCATAAAACAAGCAAGAAGGCCATCCACCAGGCACTGCTATGCAAGTAAATGGAAGAGGTTTGTTTGCTACTGCCATATTAATCAAATACAACCATTACACACAACTCCAGAACATGTAGTGGGTTACTTGCTTCACTTACAAAAATCTAACCTAGCTTTCTCTTCCATTAAGATTCACCTTGCAGCAATATCTGCATAACTGCAGACTACCTATTCAACTTCCCTATATAGAATACCAGTCATTAAAGCATTCATGGAGGGCCTTAGGAGAATTATACCACCAAGAACACTACCTGTTCCTTCATGGAACCTAAATGTTGTCCTAACTAGACTTATGGGTCCACCTTTTGAACCCATGCACTCCTGCGACATACAGTTCCTAACCTGGAAGGTGGCATTTCTCATCGCCATTACTTCCCTGAGAAGAGTAAGCGAGATTCAGGCGTTCACTATACAGGAACCTTTTATACAACTACACAAAAATAAAGTCGTCCTAAGGACCAATCCTAAATTTTTGCCAAAGGTTATTTCACCGTTCCATCTAAATCAAACAGTGGAACTTCCAGTGTTCTTTCCACAGCCAGATACCGTAGCTGAAAGGGCACTACATACATTAGATGTCAAAAGAGCATTGATGTATTACATTGACAGAACAAAGAACATCAGAAAGACTAAACAACTCTTTATTGCATTTCAAAAACCTCATGCAGGAAACCCAATTTCAAAACAAGGTATAGCCAGATGGATAGTTAAATGCATCCAAATCTGCTACCTTAAAGCTAAACGACAGCTGCCCATTACACCAAGGGCACACTCAACCAGAAAGAAAGGTGCTACCATGGCCTTTCTAGGAAACATCCCAATGCAAGAAATATGTAAGGCAGCCACATGGTCTACGCCTCACACATTCACCAAGCACTACTGTGTAGACGTGTTATCCGCACAACAAGCCACAGTAGGTCAAGCTGTATTAAGGACATTATTTCAAACTACTTCCACTCCTACAGGCTAATCCACCGCTTTTGGGGAAATAACTGCTTACTAGTCTATGCAGAACATGCGTATCTACAGCGACAGATGCCATCGAACTGAAAATGTCACTTACCCAGTGTACATCTGTTCGTGGCATCAGTCGCAGTAGATTCGCATGTGCCCACCCGCCTCCCCGGGAGCCTGTAGCAGTTTGGAAGTTACCTTCAATTATTTATATATGTATCATCTCAACCTTAAATAGGTGCATACTTAGTCACTCCATTGCATGGGCACTATTACTACAATTCAACTCCTACCTCACCCTCTGCGGGGAAAAACAATCGAAGATGGAGTCGACGCCCATGCGCAATGGAGACAAAAGGAGGAGTCACTCGGTCCCGTGACTCGAAAGACTTCTTCGAAGAAAAACAACTTGTAACACTCCGGCCCAACACCAGATGGCGAGCTATTGCAGAACATGCGAATCTACTGCGACTGATGCCACGAACAGATGTACACTGGGTAAGTGACATTTTCATTTTCTATACAAAACCTATTGGCTGGATTTGTCTGAGTGTGTGTACCTCATTTATTGTCTATGTGTATGTACAACAAATGCTTAACACTACTCCTTGGATAAGCCTACTGCTCGACCACACTACCACAAAATAGAGCATTAGTATTATCTCTTTTTACCACTATTTTACCTCTAAGGGGAACCCTTGGACTCTGTGCATGCTATTCCTTACTTTGAAATAGCACATACAGAGCCAACTTCCTACAAAGAGGACTGCTGAGCTGAAAGACCCCTGCAGAAGAAGAAAAGAAGACACCAACTGCTTTGGCCCCAGATCTACCGGCCTGTCTCCTGCCTTCTAAAGAAACCTGCTCCAGCGACGCTTTCCCCAGGACCAGCGACCTCTGAATCCTCAGAGGACTGCCCTGCTTCAAGAAAGACAAGAAACTCCCGAGGATAGCGGACCTGCTCCAAAAAGACTGCAACTTTGTTACAGAGGAGCAGATTTAAAGACCCCTGCAATCCCCGCAAGAAGCGTGAGACTTGCAACACTGCACCCGGCGACCCCGACTCGACTGGTGGAGAACCAACACCTCAGGGAGGACCCTCCGGTGACTCCGAGACTGTGAGTAACCAAAGTTGTCCCCCCTGAGCCCCCACAGCGACGCCTGCAGAGGGAATCCCCAGGCTCCCCCTGACCGCGACTGCCGGACTCTAGAATCCCGACGGCTGGAAAAGACCCTGCACCCGCAGCCCCCAGCACCTGAAGGATCGGAACTTCAGTGCAGGAGTGACCCCCAGGAGGCCCTCTCCCGTGCCCAGGTGGTGGCTACCCCGAGGAGCCCCCCCTTTGCCTGCCTGCACCGCTGAAGAGACCCCTTTGTCTCCCATTGATTTACATTGGAAACCCGACGCTTGTTCCTACACTGCACCCGGCCGCCCCAGTGCCGCTGAGGGTGTACTTTTTGTGTGAACTTGTGTCCCCCCCCCGGTGCCCTACAAAACCCCCCTGGTCTGCCCTCCGAAGACGCGGATACTTACCTGCTGGTGGACTGGAACCGGGGCCCCCCCCCCATCTCTCCATTGGAGCCTATGCGTTTTGGGCACCGCTTTGAACTCTGTACCTGACCGGCCCTGAGCTGCTAGTGTGGTAACTTTGGGGTTGCTCTGAACCCCCAACGGTGGGCTACCTTGGACCCCAATCTTAACCCCGTAGGTGGTTTACTTACCTGCAAAACCTAACAATACTTTACCTCCCCCAGGAACTGTGAAAATTGCACTGTGTCCACTTGTAAAACAGCTATTTGTGTTTTATGTGAAAAGTATATATGCCACTGTAATTATTCAAAGTTCCTAAAGTACTTACCTGCAATACCTTTCAAATGAGATATTACATGTAGAATTTGAACCTGTGGTTCTTAAAATAAACTAAGAAAAGATATTTTTCTATAACAAAACCTATTGGCTGGATTTGTCTCGGAGTGTGTGTTCCTCATTTATTGCCTGTGTGTAAAGAAATGGCTCCCTGTTGCAGTTACCCCCCACTTTTTGCCTGATACTGATGCTGACTTGACTGAGAAGTGTGCTGGGACCCTGCTAACCAGGCCCCAGCACCAGTGTTCCTTCACCTAAAATGTACCATTGTATCCACAATTGGCACACCCTGGCATTCAGACAAGTCCCTTGTAACTGGTACTTCTAGTACCAAGGGCCCTGATGCCAAGGAAGGTCTCTAAGGGCTGCAGCATGTCTTATGCCACCCTAGAGACCCCTCACTCAGCACAGACACACTGCTTACAAGCCTGTGTGTGCTAGTGAGAACACAATGAGTAAGTCGACATGGCACTCCCCTCAGGGTGCCATGCCAGCCTCTCACTGCCTATGCAGTATAGGTAAGACACCCCTCTAGCAGGCCTTACAGCCCTAAGGCAGGGTGCACTATACCATAGGTGAGGGTACCAGTGCATGAGCACTGTGCCCCTACAGTGTCTAAACAAAACCTTAGACATTGTAAGTGCAGGGTAGCTGTAAGGAAATGCCTCCTTGGCATGGTTGCCCCCTGACTTTTTGCCTTTGCTGATGCTATGTTTACAATTGAAAGTGTGCTGAGGCCTGCTAACCAGGCCCCAGCACCAGTGTTCTTTCCCTAACCTGTACTTTTGTATCCACAATTGGCAGACCCTGGCATCCAGATAAGTCCCTTGTAACTGGTACTTCTAGTACCAAGGGCCCTGATGCCAAGGAAGGTCTCTAAGGGCTGCAGCATGTCTTATGCCACCCTGGAGACCTCTCACTCTGCACAGACACACTGCTTGCCAGCTTGTGTGTGCTAGTGAGGACAAAACGAGTAAGTCGACATGGCACTCCCCTCAGGGTGCCATGCCAGCCTCTCACTGCCTATGCAGTATAGGTAAGACACCCCTCTAGCAGGCCTTACAGCCCTAAGGCAGGGTGCACTATACCATAGGTGAGGGTACCAGTGCATGAGCATGGTACCCCTACAGTGTCTAAATAAAACCTTAGACATTGTAAGTGCAGGGTAGCCATAAGAGTATATGGTCTGGGAGTATGTCAAACACGAACTCCACAGCACCATAATGGCTACACTGAAAACTGGGAAGTTTGGTATCAAACTTCTCAGCACAATAAATGCACACTGATGCCAGTGTACATTTTATTGTAAAATACACCACAGAGGGCACCTTAGAGGTGCCCCCTGAAACTTAACCGACTATCTGTGTAGGCTGACTAGTTTTAGCAGCCTGCCACAAACCGAGACATGTTGCTGGCCCCATGGGGAGAGTGCCTTTGTCACTCTGAGGCCAGTAACAAAGCCTGCACTGGGTGGAGATGCTAACACCTCTCCCAGGCAGGAATTGTCACACCTGGCGGTGAGCCTCAAAGGCTCACCTCCTTTGTGCCAACCCAGCAGGACACTCCAGCTAGTGGAGTTGCCCGCCCCCTCCGGCCAGGCCCCACTTTTGGCGGCAAGGCCGGAGAAAATAATGAGAATAACAAGGAGGAGTCACTGGCCAGTCAGGACAGCCCCTAAGGTGTCCTGAGCTGAGGTGACTCTAACTTTTAGAAATCCTCCATCTTGCAGATGGAGGATTCCCCCAATAGGGTTAGGATTGTGACCCCCTCCCCTTGGGAGGAGGCACAAAGAGGGTGTACCCACCCTCAGGGCTAGTAGCCATTGGCTACTAACCCCCCAGACCTAAACACGCCCTTAAATTTAGTATTTAAGGGCTACCCTGAACCCTAGAAAATTAGATTCCTGCAACTACAAGAAGAAGGACTGCCTAGCTGAAAACCCCTGCAGCGGAAGACCAGAAGACGACAACTGCCTTGGCTCCAGAAACTCACCGGCCTGTCTCCTGCCTTCCAAAGATCCTGCTCCAGCGACGCCTTCCAAAGGGACCAGCGACCTCGACATCCTCTGAGGACTGCCCCTGCTTCGAAAAGACAAGAAACTCCCGAGGACAGCGGACCTGCTCCAAAGAAAAGCTGCAACTTTGTTTCCAGCAGCTTTAAAGAACCCTGCAAGCTCCCCGCAAGAAGCGTGAGACTTGCCACACTGCACCCGGCGACCCCGACTCGGCTGGTGGCGATCCAACACCTCAGGAGGGACCCCAGGACTACTCTGATACTGTGAGTACCAAAACCTGTCCCCCACAGCGCCGCCTGCAGAGGGAATCCCGAGGCTTCCCCTGACCGCGACTCTTTGAACCTAAAGTCCCGACGCCTGGGAGAGACCCTGCACCCGCAGCCCCCAGGACCTGAAGGACCGGACTTTCACTGGAGGAGTGACCCCCAGGAGTCCCTCTCCCTCGCCCAAGTGGAGGTTTCCCCGAGGAATCCCCCCCTTGCCTGCCTGCAGCGCTGAAGAGATCCCTAGATCTCCCATTGACTTCCATTACAAACCCGACGCTTGTTTCTACACTGCACCCGGCCGCCCCCGCGCTGCTGAGGGTGAAATTTCTGTGTCAACTTGTGTCCCCCCCGGTGCCCTACAAAACCCCTCTGGTCTGCCCTCCGAAGACGCGGGTACTTACCTGCAAGCAGATCGGAACCGGGGCACCCCCTTCTCTCCATTCTAGCCTATGTGTTTTGGGCACCACTTTGAACTCTGCACCTGACCGGCCCTGAGCTGCTGGTGTGGTGACTTTGGGGTTGCTCTGAACCCCCAACGGTGGGCTACCTTGGACCAAGAACTGAACCCTGTAAGTGTCCTACTTACCTGGTAAAACTAACAAAAACTTACCTCCCCCAGGAACTGTGAAAATTGCACTAAGTGTCCACTTTTGAAACAGCTATTTGACAATAACTTGAAAAGTATACATGCAATTTTGATGATTTGAAGTTCCTAAAGTACTTACCTGCAATACCTTTCGAACAAGATATTACATGTTAAATTTGAACCTGTGGTTCTTAAAATAAACTAAGAAAAGATATTTTTCTATATAAAAACCTATTGGCTGGATTTGTCTCTGAGTGTGTGTACCTCATTTATTGTCTATGTGTATGTACAACAAATGCTTAACACTACTCCTTGGATAAGCCTACTGCTCGACCACACTACCACAAAATAGAGCATTAGTATTATCTATTTTTACCACTATTTTACCTCTAAGGGGAACCCTTGGACTCTGTGCATGCTATTCCTTACTTTGAAATAGCACATACAGAGCCAACTTCCTACATTGGTGGATCAGCGGTGGGGTACAAGACTTTGCATTTGCTGGACTACTCGGCCAATACCTGATCACACGACAAATTCCAAAATTGTCATTAGAAATTGATTTTTGCAATTTGAAAAGTTTTCTAAATTCTTAAAAGACCTGCTAGGGCCTTGTGTTAGATCCTGTTTAGCATTTCTTTTAGAGTTTAAAAGTTTGTAAAAGTTTGAATTAGAACCTAGAACTAGTTGTAGATTCTTAAAAAGTATCCCAACTTTTAGAAGCAAAATGTCTAGCACAGATGTGAATGTGGTGGAACTCGACACCACACCTTACCTCCATCTACAGATGAGAGAGCTAAGGTCACTCTGTAAACTAAAGAAAATAACAATGGGCCCCAAACCTACCAAAATACAGCTCCAGGAGCTTTTGGCAGAGTTTGAAAAGGCCAACCCCTCTGAGGGTGGCAACTCAGAGGAAGAGGATAGTGACTTGGAGGACAATTCCCCTACCAGTCCTATCTAGGGAGAACAGGGTCCCTCAAACCCTGACTCCTAAAATAATAGTCAGAGATGCTGGTTCCCTCACAGGAGAGACCAACACCTCTGAAATCACTGAGGATAGCCCCAGTGAAGAGGACATCCAGTTAGCCAGGATGGCCAAAAGATTGGCTTTGGAAAGACAGATCCTAGCCATAGAGAGGGAAAGACAAGAGATGGGCCTAGGACCCATCAATGGTGGCAGCAACATAAATAGGGTCAGAGATTCTCCTGACATGTTGAAAATCCCCAAAGGGATTGTAACTAAATATGAAGATGGTGATGACATCACCAAATGGTTCACAGCTTTTGAGAGGGCTTGTGTAACCAGAAAAGTGAACAGATCTCACTGGGGTGCTCTCCTTTGGGAAATGTTCACAGGAAAGTGTAGGGATAGACTCCTCACACTCTCTGGACAAGATGCAGAATCTTATGACCTCATGAAGGGTACCCTGATTGAGGGCTTTGGATTCTCCACTGAGGAGTACAGGATTAGGTTCAGGGGGGCTCAAAAATCCTCGAGCCAGACCTGGGTTGACTTTGTTGACTACTCAGTGAAAACACTAGATGGTTGGATTCAAGGCAGTGGTGTAAGTAATTATGATGGGCTGTACAATTTATTTGTGAAAGAACACCTGTTAAGTAATTGTTTCAATGATAAACTGCATCAGCATCTGGTAGACCTAGGACCAATTTCTCCCCAAGAATTGGGAAAGAAGGCGGACCATTGGGTCAAGACAAGGGTGTCCAAGACTTCAACAGGGGGTGACCAAAAGAAAGGGGTCACAAAGACTCCCCAGCAGAAGGGTGATGAGACAACCAAAACTAAAAATAGTAAAGAGTCTTCTACAGGCCCCCAAAAACCTGCACAGGAGGGTGGGCCCAGAGCCTCTTCACAAAACAATGGGTACAAGGGTAAAAACTTTGATCCCAAAAAGGCCTGGTGTCATAGCTGTAAACAGCATGGACACCAAACTGGAGACAAGGCCTGTCCCAAGAAAGGTTCCACTCCAAACTCCCATCCAGGTAACACTGGTATGGCTAGTCTCCAAGTGGGATCAACAGTGTGCCCAGAGCAAATCAGGGTCCACACTGAAGCTACTCTAGTTTCTGAGGGTGGGGTGGATTTAGCCACACTAGCTGTCTGGCCGCCTAACATGCAAAAATACAGACAGCAACTCTTAATTAATGGGACTAGAATAGAGGGCCTGAGGGATACAGGTGCCAGTGTCACCATGGTGACAGAGAAACTGGTTTCCCCTGGCCAATACCTGACTGGAAAAACTTACACAGTCACCAACGCTGACAATCAGAGAAAAGTACATCCCATGGCAATGGTTACTTTAGAATGGGGAGGGGTCAATGGCCTGAAACAGGTGGTGGTCTCCTCAAATATCCCAGTGGACTGTCTGCTTGGAAATGACCTGGAGTCCTCAGCATGGGCTGAGGTAGAACTAAAAACCCATGCAGCAATGCTGGGTATCCCTGAACTGGTGTGTGTGAAAACAAGAGCACAATGCAAGGCACAGGGTGAACAAGTAGAGCTGGAGTCTGGAAGAATGGCCCAGCCTACCAAGAGGAAAGGAAAGTCAGTTGGGAAACCAACTGCAACACAGCAAAAGAAAGGGAACCTCTCTTCTCAGGAAGATGTTCTGCCCTCTGAGGGAACTGAGCCTTTGGAGCTTGAACCTTACCAGGTTGAGCTCTTAGGCCCAGGGGGACCCTCAAGGGAAGAGCTGTGTAAGGGACAAGAAACCTGTCCCTCTCTTGAAGGCCTTAGGCAGCAAGCTGCTGAAGAGTCCAAAGGCAAGAAAAATGGAACACATAGGGTCTATTGGGAAGATGGGCTCCTGTACACTGAGGCCAGAGACCCCAAACCTGGTGCCACTAGGAGAGTGGTAGTGCCTCAGCTGTTCAGAGAGTTCATCCTAACATTGGCCCATGACATTCCCCTTGCTGGACATTTGGGACAAACCAAGACGTGGGAGAGGTTAGTCAACCACTTCTACTGGCCCAATATGTCCAACATGGTTAAGGAGTTTTGCCTCTCCTGCCCCACCTGTCAAGCCAGTGGTAAGACAGGTGGGCATCCAAAGGCCCCCCTCATTCCACTTCCAGTGGTGGGGGTGCCCTTTGAAAGAGTGGGTGTGGACATAGTTGGTCCACTGGAACCTCCCACAGCCTCAGGAAATATGTATATCCTGGTAGTAGTGGATCATGCTACCAGGTATCCTGAAGCTATTCCCCTTAGGTCGACTACTGCCCCTGCAGTAGCCAAGGCCCTCATTGGTATCTTTACCAGAGTGGGTTTCCCTAAGGAGGTGGTGTCTGACAGAGGTACCAACTTCATGTCAGCATACCTAAAGCACATGTGGAATGAGTGTGGAGTGACTTATAAATTCACTACACCATACCATCCACAAACTAATGGCTTGGTTGAGAGATTCAACAAGACATTAAAAGGCATGATCATGGGGCTCCCAGAAAAACTCAAAAGGAGATGGGATGTCCTCCTGCCATGTCTGCTTTTCGCTTACAGGGAGGTACCACAGAAGGGAGTAGGGTTCTCACCCTTTGAACTTCTGTTTGGTCATCCTGTAAGGGGACCACTTGCCCTTGTTAAAGAAGGCTGGGAGAGACCTCTCCATGAGCCTAAACAGGACATAGTGGACTATGTACTTGGCCTTCGCTCTAGAATGGCAGAGTACATGGAAAAGGCAACCAAAAACCTTGAGGCCAGCCAACAGCTCCAGAAGTTTTGGTATGACCAAAAGGCTGCACTGGTTGAGTTCCAACCAGGGCAGAAAGTCTGGGTTCTGGAGCCTGTGGCTCCCAGGGCACTCCAGGACAAATGGAGTGGCCCTTACCCAGTACTAGAGAGGAAGAGTCAGGTCACCTACTTGGTGGACCTGGGCACAAGCAGGAGCCCCAAGAGGGTGATCCATGTAAACCGCCTTAAGCTCTTCCACGACAGGGCTGATGTCAATCTGTTGATGGTAACAGATGAGGATCAGGAGGCAGAGAGTGAACCTCTCCCTGATCTTCTGTCATCAGACCCAAAAGATGGCACAGTAGATGGAGTGATCTACTCAGACACCCTCTCTGGCCAACAGCAAGCTGATTGTAGGAGAGTCCTACAACAGTTTCCTGAACTCTTCTCCTTAACCCCTGGTCAGACACACCTGTGTACCCATGAGGTGGACACAGGAGACAGCATGCCTGTCAAGAACAAAATCTTTAGACAGTCTGACCATGTTAAGGAAAGCATCAAGGTGGAAGTCCACAAGATGCTGGAATTGGGAGTCATTGAGCGCTCTGACAGCCCCTGGGCTAGCCCAGTGGTCTTAGTCCCCAAACCTCACACCACAGATGGAAAGAAAGAGATGAGGTTTTGTGTGGACTACAGAGGGCTCAATTCTGTCACCAAGACAGATGCTCATCCAATTCCAAGAGCTGATGAGCTCATTGATAAATTAGGTGCTGCCAAATTTCTAAGTACCTTTGACTTGACAGCAGGGTACTGGCAAATAAAAATGGCACCTGGAGCAAAAGAAAAGACAGCATTCTCCACACCTGATGGGCATTATCAGTTTACTGTTATGCCCTTTGGTTTAAAGAATGCCCCTGCCACCTTCCAAAGGTTGGTGAATCAAGTCCTTGCTGGCTTGGAGTCCTTTAGCACAGCTTATCTTGATGATATTGCTGTCTTTAGCTCCACCTGGCAGGATCACCTGGTCCACCTGAGGAAGGTTTTGAAGGCTCTGCAATCTGCAGGCCTCTCTATCAAGGCATCCAAATGCCAGATAGGGCAGGGAACTGTGGTTTACTTGGGACACCTTGTAGGTGGAGGCCAAGTTCAGCCACTCCAACCCAAGATCCAGACTATTCTGGACTGGGTAGCTCCAAAAACCCAGACTCAAGTCAGGGCATTCCTTGGCTTGACTGGGTATTACAGGAGGTTTGTGAAGGGATATGGATCCATTGTGACAGCCCTCACTGAACTCACCTCCAAGAAAATGCCCAAGAAAGTGAACTGGACTGTGGAATGCCAACAGGCCTTTGACACCCTGAAACAGGCAATGTGCTCAGCACCAGTTCTCAAAGCTCCAGATTATTCTAAGCAGTTCATTGTGCAGACTGATGCCTCTGAACATGGGATAGGGGCAGTTTTGTCCCAAACCAATGATGATGGCCTTGACCAACCTGTTGCTTTCATTAGCAGGAGGTTACTCCCCAGGGAGCAGCGTTGGAGTGCCATTGAGAGGGAGGCCTTTGCTGTGGTTTGGTCCCTGAAGAAGCTGAGACCATACCTCTTTGGGACTCACTTCCTAGTTCAAACTGACCACAGACCTCTCAAATGGCTGATGCAAATGAAAGGTGAAAATCCTAAACTGTTGAGGTGGTCCATCTCCCTACAGGGAATGGACTTTATAGTGAAACACAGACCTGGGACTGCCCATGCCAATGCAGATGGCCTTTCCAGGTTCTTCCACTTAGAAAATGAAGACTCTCTTGGGAAAGGTTAGTCTCATCCTCTTTCGTTTGGGGGGGGGTTGTGTAAGGAAATGCCTCCTTGGCATGGTTGCCCCCTGACTTTTTGCCTTTGCTGATGCTATGTTTACAATTGAAAGTGTGCTGAGGCCTGCTAACCAGGCCCCAGCACCAGTGTTCTTTCCCTAACCTGTACTTTTGTATCCACAATTGGCAGACCCTGGCATCCAGATAAGTCCCTTGTAACTGGTACTTCTAGTACCAAGGGCCCTGATGCCAAGGAAGGTCTCTAAGGGCTGCAGCATGTCTTATGCCACCCTGGAGACCTCTCACTCTGCACAGACACACTGCTTGCCAGCTTGTGTGTGCTAGTGAGGACAAAACGAGTAAGTCGACATGGCACTCCCCTCAGGGTGCCATGCCAGCCTCTCACTGCCTATGCAGTATAGGTAAGACACCCCTCTAGCAGGCCTTACAGCCCTAAGGCAGGGTGCACTATACCATAGGTGAGGGTACCAGTGCATGAGCATGGTACCCCTACAGTGTCTAAATAAAACCTTAGACATTGTAAGTGCAGGGTAGCCATAAGAGTATATGGTCTGGGAGTATGTCAAACACGAACTCCACAGCACCATAATGGCTACACTGAAAACTGGGAAGTTTGGTATCAAACTTCTCAGCACAATAAATGCACACTGATGCCAGTGTACATTTTATTGTAAAATACACCACAGAGGGCACCTTAGAGGTGCCCCCTGAAACTTAACCGACTATCTGTGTAGGCTGACTAGTTTTAGCAGCCTGCCACAAACCGAGACATGTTGCTGGCCCCATGGGGAGAGTGCCTTTGTCACTCTGAGGCCAGTAACAAAGCCTGCACTGGGTGGAGATGCTAACACCTCTCCCAGGCAGGAATTGTCACACCTGGCGGTGAGCCTCAAAGGCTCACCTCCTTTGTGCCAACCCAGCAGGACACTCCAGCTAGTGGAGTTGCCCGCCCCCTCCGGCCAGGCCCCACTTTTGGCGGCAAGGCCGGAGAAAATAATGAGAATAACAAGGAGGAGTCACTGGCCAGTCAGGACAGCCCCTAAGGTGTCCTGAGCTGAGGTGACTCTAACTTTTAGAAATCCTCCATCTTGCAGATGGAGGATTCCCCCAATAGGGTTAGGATTGTGACCCCCTCCCCTTGGGAGGAGGCACAAAGAGGGTGTACCCACCCTCAGGGCTAGTAGCCATTGGCTACTAACCCCCCAGACCTAAACACGCCCTTAAATTTAGTATTTAAGGGCTACCCTGAACCCTAGAAAATTAGATTCCTGCAACTACAAGAAGAAGGACTGCCTAGCTGAAAACCCCTGCAGCGGAAGACCAGAAGACGACAACTGCCTTGGCTCCAGAAACTCACCGGCCTGTCTCCTGCCTTCCAAAGATCCTGCTCCAGCGACGCCTTCCAAAGGGACCAGCGACCTCGACATCCTCTGAGGACTGCCCCTGCTTCGAAAAGACAAGAAACTCCCGAGGACAGCGGACCTGCTCCAAAGAAAAGCTGCAACTTTGTTTCCAGCAGCTTTAAAGAACCCTGCAAGCTCCCCGCAAGAAGCGTGAGACTTGCCACACTGCACCCGGCGACCCCGACTCGGCTGGTGGCGATCCAACACCTCAGGAGGGACCCCAGGACTACTCTGATACTGTGAGTACCAAAACCTGTCCCCCACAGCGCCGCCTGCAGAGGGAATCCCGAGGCTTCCCCTGACCGCGACTCTTTGAACCTAAAGTCCCGACGCCTGGGAGAGACCCTGCACCCGCAGCCCCCAGGACCTGAAGGACCGGACTTTCACTGGAGGAGTGACCCCCAGGAGTCCCTCTCCCTCGCCCAAGTGGAGGTTTCCCCGAGGAATCCCCCCCTTGCCTGCCTGCAGCGCTGAAGAGATCCCTAGATCTCCCATTGACTTCCATTACAAACCCGACGCTTGTTTCTACACTGCACCCGGCCGCCCCCGCGCTGCTGAGGGTGAAATTTCTGTGTCAACTTGTGTCCCCCCCGGTGCCCTACAAAACCCCTCTGGTCTGCCCTCCGAAGACGCGGGTACTTACCTGCAAGCAGATCGGAACCGGGGCACCCCCTTCTCTCCATTCTAGCCTATGTGTTTTGGGCACCACTTTGAACTCTGCACCTGACCGGCCCTGAGCTGCTGGTGTGGTGACTTTGGGGTTGCTCTGAACCCCCAACGGTGGGCTACCTTGGACCAAGAACTGAACCCTGTAAGTGTCCTACTTACCTGGTAAAACTAACAAAAACTTACCTCCCCCAGGAACTGTGAAAATTGCACTAAGTGTCCACTTTTGAAACAGCTATTTGACAATAACTTGAAAAGTATACATGCAATTTTGATGATTTGAAGTTCCTAAAGTACTTACCTGCAATACCTTTCGAACAAGATATTACATGTTAAATTTGAACCTGTGGTTCTTAAAATAAACTAAGAAAAGATATTTTTCTATATAAAAACCTATTGGCTGGATTTGTCTCTGAGTGTGTGTACCTCATTTATTGTCTATGTGTATGTACAACAAATGCTTAACACTACTCCTTGGATAAGCCTACTGCTCGACCACACTACCACAAAATAGAGCATTAGTATTATCTATTTTTACCACTATTTTACCTCTAAGGGGAACCCTTGGACTCTGTGCATGCTATTCCTTACTTTGAAATAGCACATACAGAGCCAACTTCCTACAGTAGCCATAAGAGTATATGGTCTGGGAGTCTGTCAAACACGAACTCCACAGCACCATAATGGCTACACTGAAAACTGGGAAGTTTGGTATCAAACTTCTCAGCACAATAAATGCACACTGATGCCAGTGTACATTTTATTGTAAAATACACCACAGAGGGCACCTTAGAGGTGCCCCCTGAAACTTAACCGACTATCTGTGTAGGCTGACTAGTTTTAGCAGCCTGCCACAAACCGAGACATGTTGCTGGCCCCATGGGGAGAGTGCCTTTGTCACTCTGAGGCCAGTAACAAAGCCTGCACTGGGTGGAGATGCTAACACCTCTCCCAGGCAGGAATTGTCACACCTGGCGGTGAGCCTCAAAGGCTCACCTCCTTTGTGCCAACCCAGCAGGACACTCCAGCTAGTGGAGTTGCCCGCCCCCTCCGGCCAGGCCCCACTTTTGGCGGCAAGGCCGGAGAAAATAATGAGAAAAACAAGGAGGAGTCACTGGCCAGTCAGGACAGCCCCTAAGGTGTCCTGAGCTGAAGTGACTCTAACTTTTAGAAATCCTCCATCTTGCAGATGGAGGATTCCCCCAATAGGGTTAGGATTGTGACCCCCTCCCCTTGGGAGGAGGCACAAAGAGGGTGTACCCACCCTCAGGGCTAGTAGCCATTGGCTACTAACCCCCCAGACCTAAACACGCCCTTAAATTTAGTATTTAAGGGCTACCCTGAACCCTAGAAAATTAGATTCCTGCAACAAGAAGAAGGACTGCCCAGCTGAAAACCCCTGCAGCGGAAGACCAGAAGACGACAACTGCCTTGGCTCCAGAAACTCACCGGCCTGTCTCCTGCCTTCCAAAGATCCTGCTCCAGCGACGCCTTCCGAAGGGACCAGCGACCTCGACATCCTCTGAGGACTGCCCCTGCTTCGAAAAGACAAGAAACTCCCGAGGACAGCGGACCTGCTCCAAGAAAAGCTGCAACTTTGTTTCCAGCAGCTTTAAAGAACCCTGCAAGCTCCCCGCAAGAAGCGTGAGACTTGCAACACTGCACCCGGCGACCCCGACTCGGCTGGTGGAGATCCGACACCTCAGGAGGGACCCCAGGACTACTCTGATACTGTGAGTACCAAAACCTGTCCCCCCTGAGCCCCCACAGCGCCGCCTGCAGAGGGAATCCCGAGGCTTCCCCTGACCGCGACTCTTTGAACCTAAAGTCCCGACGCCTGGGAGAGACCCTGCACCCGCAGCCCCCAGGACCTGAAGGACCGGACTTTCACTGGAGAAGTGACCCCCAGGAGTCCCTCTCCCTTGCCCAAGTGGAGGTTTCCCCGAGGAATCCCCCCCTTGCCTGCCTGCAGCGCTGAAGAGATCCCGAGATCTCTCATAGACTAACATTGCGAACCCGACGCTTGTTTCTACACTGCACCCGGCCGCCCCCGCGCCGCTGAGGGTGAAATTTCTGTGTGGACTTGTGTCCCCCCCGGTGCCCTACAAAACCCCCCTGGTCTGCCCTCCGAAGACGCGGGTACTTACCTGCAAGCAGACCGGAACCGGGGCACCCCCTTCTCTCCATTCTAGCCTATGTGTTTTGGGCACCACTTTGAACTCTGCACCTGACCGGCCCTGAGCTGCTGGTGTGGTGACTTTGGGGTTGCTCTGAACCCCCAACGGTGGGCTACCTTGGACCAAGAACTGAACCCTGTAAGTGTCTTACTTACCTGGTAAAACTAATCAAAACTTACCTCCCCTAGGAACTGTGAAAATTGCACTAAGTGTCCACTTTTAAAACAGCTATTTGTCAATAACTTGAAAAGTATACATGCAATTTTGATGATTTGAAGTTCCTAAAGTACTTACCTGCAATACCTTTCGAATGAGCTATTACATGTAGAATTTGAACCTGTGGTTCTTAAAATAAACTAAGAAAAGATATTTTTCTATATAAAAACCTATTGGCTGGATTTGTCTCTGAGTGTGTGTACCTCATTTATTGTCTATGTGTATGTACAACAAATGCTTAACACTACTCCTTGGATAAGCCTACTGCTCGACCACACTACCACAAAATAGAGCATTAGTATTATCTATTTTTACCACTATTTTACCTCTAAGGGGAACCCTTGGACTCTGTGCATGCTATTCCTTACTTTGAAATAGCACATACAGAGCCAACTTCCTACACTGTGTGTATGTACAACAAATGCTTAACACTACTCCTTTGATAAGCCTACTGCTCGACCACACTACCACAAAATAGAGCATTAGTATTATCTCTTTTTGCCACTATCTTACCTCTAAGGGGAACCCTTGGACTCTGTGCATACTATTCCTTACTTTGACAAATCCAGCCAATAGGTTTTGTTATAGAAAAATATCTTTTCTTAGTTTATTTTAAGAACCACAGGTTCAAATTTTACATGTAATATCTCATTTGAAAGGTATTGCAGGTAAGTACTCTAGGAACTTTGAATCATTACTTTAGCATGTATACTTTTTACAAAAAACACAATAAGCTGTTTTTAAAGTGGACACTTAGTGCAATTTTCACAGTTCCTGGGGGAGGTAAGTTTTTGTTAGTTTTGTCAGGTACGTAAATCACTTACAAGTCTTAGGATTGGGTCCAAGGTAGCCCACCGTTGGGGGTTCAGAGCAACCCCAAAGTTATCACACCAGCAGCACAGGGCCGGTCAGGTGCAAAGGTCAAAGAGGTGCCCAAAACACATAGGCTTCAATGGAGAGAAGGGGGTGCCCCGGTTCCAGTCTGCCAGCAGGTAAGTACCCGCGTCTTCGGAGGGCAGACCAGGGGGGTTTTGTAGGGCACCGGGGGGACACAAATCAGCACAAAAAGTACACCCTCAGCAGCGCGGGGGCGGCCGGGTGCAGTGTGCAAACACGCGTCAGGTTTCCAATGGAAGTAAATGAGAGATCAAGGGATCTCTTCAGCGTCGCAGGCAAGGGGGGGGCTCCTCGGGGTAGCCACCACCTGGGCAAGGGAGAGGGCCTCCTGGGGGTCACTCCTGCACCGAAGTTCCGTTCCTTTAGGTGCTGGGGGCTGCGGGTGCAGGGTCTTTTCCAGCCGCCGGGAAATGGAGTTCTGACAGTCGCGGTCAGGGGGAGCCTGGGGATTCCCTCTGCAGGCGTCGCTGTAGGGGCTCAGGGGGGACAACTTTGGTTACTCACAGTCGTAGAGTCGCCGGAGGGTCCTCCCTGAGTTGTTTGTTCTCCACCAGTCGAGTCGGGGTCGCCGGGTGCAGTGTTGCAAGTCTCACGCTCCTTGCGGGGAGTTGCAGGGGTCTTTAAATCTGCTCCTTGTAACAAAGTTGCAGTTCTTTTGGAGCAGTGCCGCTGTCCTCTGGAGTTTCTTGTCTTTTTCGAAGCAGGGCAGTCCTCAGAGGATTCAGAGGTCGCTGGTCCCTTGGAAAGCGTCGCTGGAGCAGGTTTCTTTGGAAGGCAGGAGACAGGCCGGTAAGTCTGGGGCCAAGGCAGTTGGTGTCTTCTGTTCTTCCTCTGCAGGGGTTTGTCAGCTCAGCAGTCCTTCTTCTTGTTAGTTGCAGGAATCTGTTTTTCTAGGTTCAGGGGAGCCCTTAAATACTAAATTTAAGGGCGTGTTTAGGTCTGGGGGGTTAGTAGCCAATGGCTACTAGCCCTGAGGGTGAGTACACCCTTTTTGTGCCTCCTCCCAAGGGGAGGGGGTCACATCTCTAATCCTATTGGGGGAATCCTCCATCTGCAAGATGGAGGATTTCTAAAAGTTAGAGTCACTTCAGCTCAGGACACCTTAGGGGCTGTCCTGACTGGCCAGTGACTCCTCCTTGTTGTTCTCTTTGTTTCCTCCAGCCTTGCCGCCAAAAGTGGGGGCCGTGGCCGGAGGGGGCGGGCAACTCCACTAAGCTGGAGTGTCCTGCGGTGCTGTGACAAAGGGGTGAGCCTTTGAGGCTCACCGCCAGGTGTTACAGCTCCTGCCTGGGGGAGGTGTTAGCATCTCCACCCAGTGCAGGCTTTGTTACTGGCCTCAGAGTGACAAAGGCAATTTCCCCATGGGGCCAGCAACATGTCTCTAGTGTGGCAGGCTGCTGGAACCAGTCAGCCTACACAGATAGTCGGTTAGGTTTAAGGGGCACCTCTAAGGGGCCCTCTGGGGTGTATTTTACAATAAAATGTACACTGGCATCAGTGTGCATTTATTGTGCTGAGAAGTTTGATACCAAACTTCCCAGTTTTCAGTGTAGCCATTATGGTGCTGTGGAGTTCGTGTAAAACAGACTCCCAGACCATATACTCTTATGGCTACCCTGCACTTACAATATCTAAGGTTTTGCTTAGACACTGTAGGGGCACAGTGCTCATGCACTGGTGCCCTCACCTATGGTATAGTGCACCCTGCCTTAGGGCTGTAAGGCCTGCTAGAGGGGTGTCTTACCTATACTGCATAGGCAGTGAGAGGCGGGCATGGCACCCTGAGGGGAGTGCCATGTCGACTTACTCATTTTGTTCTCACTAGCACACACAAGCTGGTGAGCAGGGTGTCTGTGCTGAGTGAGGGGTCTCTAGGTTGGCATAAGACATGCTGCAGCCCTTAGATACCTTCCCTGGCATCAGGGCCCTTGGTACCAGAGGTACCAGTTACAAGGGACTTATCTGGATGCCAGGGTGTGCCAATTGTGGAATCAAAAGTACAGGTTAGGGAAAGAACACTGGTGCTGGGGCCTGGTTAGCAGGCCTCAGCACACTTTCAATTCAAAACATAGCATCAGCAAAGGCAAAAAGTCAGGGGGTAACCATGCCAAGGAGGCATTTCCTTACAAAGAGTATGCCATTACATCCGGCAAAACTTGTAATCACTGGACCAATCAAGTTGTTGAGAGTTAAACCTGTCTCTCTAGTGATACAGCCACGTTTTCAAAGGTTTCCAAAACCTATACTTGTTATCTTCTCTGTAGTCCGATTTTAAGTTATACACTAGTAAGTCTTTCCATTCCTTAAAAAGAGGGTGGGAGGAACTGATCCACTTTCTGCAGATCTCTCCTGGCCAGTAATAACATATAAAAAATGTAATTTTGCATCATCACTCTGTCAGCGATGCGTCATGCAGACACCCAAAAATAACTAGCGGAGCTCTTTCCTCACAGTTTACTCAAAAAATCTCACTTATTGCTCCGCCAACCTTCTCCCAAAACATTCCAGACTGAGGGCATTCCACAGACATATGTAGATCATCAGCGGTGGTCAGCCCACATTTTTTCCAGTTGGCCAGCATGCCCTGCTCCATTTTGGAGAGGCTTACTGGAGACCAAAAGGCTCTGTGAATTGAAAACAAGTGCTATCCCCTCAGAACAGGGGGTTTAACTTTGTTATATAAAAGAGACATAGATACTTGCCATTACTTTTTTTTTTTTGTATTGAATCCCCGGTAATTGTTCGCTCCAAATTTCGTGCGGGAGGGTAAATTCACCGTCTGCACTCTGTTATCAACCAGTATCATCTGGTCACTTCTTTCTTCAAAGGGATTGACAGATGAATGTGATCCTCCAGATCATTTGAACCCCCCAACTCCACCTTCAAATTTTTTTGCCTAGCTTATTATCTGGAGGTTTTACATTTTAGAAAGTTTACCCTCAGTCTCGCTAGTCAGATTTTCAAATGACAGAATTCCCCCATTATAGCAAAAAATGACTCCCATTTAAAAAAAACCTGCTTCTTTCACCGGGCGGCCAGCCAGAAGAACCAGGCGAATCCCAAATGGAACCCTCCTCACCGTATACCTGAGCCTTGCTACAGCTTGAATTAACTTAAATCTCACTTTTTTGAAAAATTGTGGGTCTCTAAATTTGTATAGATAACCCAACTGCCCTCCACCATTTATCTCTATCAATATCTTCCCCACGGTTGTCTGTGGTGTGGTGCCCTTCTTTAGGACAGGAGCGGTCTCCTGGCCTATGGCCTTTGTGTGGAACAAAAATAGAAAAAAAATGCGCTTTGTTGGGGGAGGAAGAGGATTTGGTCCCACCCCCAGATGAATTTTGTGGGCCTGGTGAAGACTCTTTAGACTGGTTTTTGTCCCCACCCTTGTACTGAGAGTTACTTGCTTCCCTTTCCTTGCCTGTCACCCCCTGTGTGAGCGTTTCTACTCTGCCTTGTTCTGACCCTTTTGTCTGTCTGCCTTTCATAATTCTTTGTGAGAGTTCAGATCGGAGTCTATCAAGTACTGGAGCAATAAATCAGACACACAATTCAGTATATGCTCTCTCAGTATGATATTGTATAAGCCTTCATAATCAGTGACCTTGCTACCATGGAACCAGCCTTCCAAAGCCTTCACAGAGCAATCCACAAAATAAACCCAATCCTGGGAGGACTCTTTCCTAGTCTCCCTGAACTTTATCCTGTACTGTTATGTGGTGAGACCAAAACCATCCAAAAGAGCAGACTTCAAAACTGTAATTATCGTCGTCATCCTCTGGCAGTAAGGAGTCTATCCCTTCCCTTGTCTGAGAAGGAGAGCCAAAGGAAAGCAGCCCACTGCCTCTGGGCCCTCTGTACTTGACAGGTCCTCTCCAGAGCAGAGAGCCACTTATGGATGTCATCTCCAACCTTGTAGGGGGAATAACTTTACTAAAGTTCCTCCCTGACCCTAGGCTCCCTGAAACAAAAGTTGCTGCTGCCCTCATGGGGTACTAACCCCAACCCCCTCTCTCCACCTCTAGCCTCTTCCTCTAGCCTCCGTTTCCTGAGCTCCCTGTGTAAGGAGTCGTCTTCTGGAGTTCAGCAGCATATCCACTCAGATACTGAGGTGACATGAGTGAATAGAGGAAGATCTGTCCCTAGTTTTACTCACCCTCTGGACTAGTCCTCTGGGTACAAAGGTGAACCTACTAATATGATTTCCTCTCACACTATCTGTAGTGCTCTCAGCTGTACTAGGGGTTTACTAGGGACCCTGTGATCCTCTGAGGGACCCGCCTGACCTTCCTCAGTGTCCAAATCTTCCCTAACACTGGGGGGTGGGGGTGCGGGTGGCGGGGGCGGCTAGAGTCTACATCCTCATTTATCTTCTCCTGACCACCAGCATGGTCCTGATCATCCTGGAGGAGAAGGCCTAGGAAGAGACTAGTTAGGGTTCCTCCCTGTCTTTAGGTTCCTGTCTTTGCACTTCTCCCTTAGCTCTTTTAAAGATGAGGCTCTCATAAGGAGAGTCCATAGCCTGAGGGATGCTCTGTCCTGATGACATGTTTGTGTTAGTGGTGTAGGATGTTCCTAACCTCCCTAACTTCTAGTCTCTCTTAGAGAACTTTGGAGCAATAGCTATGCCTAGACCCTTCTCTTAGCCAAACCCCAGAGAGTATGTCCTGACACTAGGTGTATGTGTATATCCCTAGCTAGTAAGTGGTCTTTCCTGCAGAAAGTACCAAGTGACAGATTGGTAAGGTAATTGCAAGTGCTTATCCAACTGCTGCACCACCAATGTAAGAAGCTGGCCTGGTATGTGGTGGGTACCCATGGTACTTACACCTTATACCAGGTATCCCTTCTTAGTGAAGTGTAGGCAGTTTCTAGAAGCCGGGCTGTCTAGGGGTAGCTGTGATTGAGTAGCCAAGGCCTATCTAGGAGACATGCAAAGCTCATGCATTACCCCTGTAGTCACACAGCACTTACACACATGAAAGAAAACACTCAGTTGTACAAAAATAAAGGTACTTTATTTTTGGTCGGTGTAACGAAATTGCTCCCTGTTGCAGTTACCCCCCACTTTTTGCCTGATACTGATGCTGACTTGACTGAGAAGTGTGCTGGGACCCTGCTAACCAGGCCCCAGCACCAGTGTTCTTTCCCTAACCTGTACTTTTGTATCCACAATTGGCAGACCCTGGCATCCAGATAAGTCCCTTGTAACTGGTACTTCTAGTACCAAGGGCCCTGATGCCAAGGAAGGTCTCTAAGGGCTGCAGCATGTCTTATGCCACCCTGGAGACCTCTCACTCAGCACAGACACACTGCTTGCCAGCTTGTGTGTGCTAGTGAGAACAAAACGAGTAAGTCGACATGGCACTCCCCTCAGGGTGCCATGCCAGCCTCTCACTGCCTATGCAAGTATAGGTCAGTCACCCCTCTAGCAGGCCTTACAGCCCTAAGGCAGGGTGCACTATACCATAGGTGAGGGTACCAGTGCATGAGCATGGTACCCCTACAGTGTCTAAACAAAACCTTAGACATTGTAAGTGCAGGGTAGCCATAAGAGTATATGGTCTGGGAGTCTGTCAAACACGAACTCCACAGCACCATAATGGCTACACTGAAAACTGGGAAGTTTGGTATCAAACTTCTCAGCACAATAAATGCACACTGATGCCAGTGTACATTTTATTGCAAAATACACCCCAGAGAGCACCTTAGAGGTGCCCCCTGAAACTTAACCGACTGTCTGTGTAGGCTGACTAGTTCCTGCAGCCTGCCACACTAGAGACATGTTGCTGGCCTCATGGGGAGAGTGCCTTTGTCACTCTGAGGCCAGTAACAAAGCCTGCACTGGGTGGAGATGCTAACACCTCCCCCAGGCAGGAGCTGTAACACCTGGCGGTGAGCCTCAAAGGCTCACCCCTTTGTCACAGCCCAGCAGGGCACTCCAGCTTAGTGGAGTTGCCCGCCCCCTCCGGCCACGGCCCCCACTTTTGGCGGCAAGGCTGGAGGGAACAAAGAAAGCAACAAGGAGGAGTCACTGGCCAGTCAGGACAGCCCCTAAGGTGTCCTGAGCTGAGGTGACTAACTTTTAGAAATCCTCCATCTTGCAGATGGAGGATTCCCCCAATAGGGTTAGGATTGTGACCCCCTCCCCTTGGGAGGAGGCACAAAGAGGGTGTACCCACCCTCAGGGCTAGTAGCCATTGGCTACTAACCCCCCAGACCTAAACACGCCCTTAAATTTAGTATTTAAGGGCTACCCTGAACCCTAGAAAATTAGATTCCTGCAACTACAAGAAGAAGGACTGCCTAGCTGAAAACCCCTGCAGAGGAAGACCAGAAGACAACAACTGCCTTGGCTCCAGAAACTCACCGGCCTGTCTCCTGCCTTCCAAAGAACTCTGCTCCAGCGACGCCTTCCAAAGGGACCAGCGACCTCTGAATCCTCTGAGGACTGCCCTGCTTCGACGACGACAAGAAACTCCCGAGGACAGCGGATCTGCTCCAAAAAGACTGCAACTTTGTTTCAAGAAGCAGCCTTAAAGAACCCTGCAACTCCCCACAAGAAGCGTGAGACTTGCAACACTGCACCCGGCGACCCCGACTCGGCTGGTGGAGAACCAACACCTCAGGGAGGACCCCCGGACTACTCTACGACTGTGAGTACCAAA
Organism: Pleurodeles waltl; assembly: GCF_031143425.1. Taxonomy (NCBI): domain Eukaryota; kingdom Metazoa; phylum Chordata; class Amphibia; order Caudata; family Salamandridae; genus Pleurodeles; species Pleurodeles waltl. Next base: position 1,323,823,728 of record NC_090444.1, read on the forward strand.
ACCTGTCCCCCCTGAGCCCCCACAGCGCCGCCTGCAGAGGGAATCCCGAGGCTTCCCCTGACCGCGACTCTCTGAAACCTAAGTCCCGACGCCTGGAAAAGACCCTGCACCCGCAGCCCCCAGGACCTGAAGGACCGGACTTTCACTGCAGAAGTGACCCCCAGGAGTCCCTCTCCCTTGCCCAAGTGGAGGTTTCCCCGAGGAAGCCCCCCCTTGCCTGCCTGCAGCGCTGAAGAGATCCCTTGATCTCTCATTGACTAACCTTGCGAACCCGACGCTTGTTCTAACACTGCACCCGGCTGCCCCCGCGCCGCTGAGGGTGAAATTTCTGTGTGGGCTTGTGTCCCCCCCGGTGCCCTACAAAACCCCCCTGGTCTGCCCTCCGAAGACGCGGGTACTTACCTGCAAGCAGACCGGAACCGGGGCACCCCCTTCTCTCCATTATAGCCTATGCGTTTTGGGCACCACTTTGAACTCTGCACCTGACCGGCCCTGAGCTGCTGGTGTGGTAACTTTGGGGTTGCTCTGAACCCCCAACGGTGGGCTACCTTGGACCAAGAACTGAACCCTGTAAGTGTCTTACTTACCTGGTAAAACTAACCAAAACTTACCTCCCCCAGGAACTGTGAAAATTGCACTAAGTGTCCACTTTTGAAATAGCTATTTGTGAATAACTTGAAAAGTATACATGCAATTGAAATGATTCAAAGTTCCTAATGTACTTACCTGCAATACCTTTCAAACAAGATATTACATGTTAAATTTGAACCTGTGGTTCTTAAAATAAACTAAGAAAAGATATTTTTCTATAACAAAACCTATTGGCTGGATTTGTCTCTGAGTGTGTGTACCTCATTTATTGTCTATGTGTATGTACAACAAATGCTTAACACTACTCCTTGGATAAGCCTACTGCTCGACCACACTACCACAAAATAGAGCATTAGTATTATCTATTTTTACCACTATTTTACCTCTAAGGGGAACCCTTGGACTCTGTGCATGCTATTCCTTACTTTGAAATAGCACATACAGAGCCAACTTCCTACAGTCGGACAATACCACAAAATACTAGAAAGGCAACCCTCCGATAGGAGGTAAGTAATAAACTAAATATATACACTAGTAATCCGAAATAGGCATAGAAAATGTTAGAAAACAGTGTGAATAGCAATAACCAATAGTGACCCTAGAGGAAGCACAAACCATATACTAAAAAAACATGGAATGAGATCAAAGGAGCTCCACTTAGGTAAGTGGAATGTTTAGAGGGGAGCTGGGAGTACTAGAAAACCACAAAAGTAAGTAACACAGTAACCCCTAGTGACCTGGAAAGCAGGAGTAAACCAAAAGGAGGAACAAGATGAAGACACCCAGACAAGACTGCAACAAACTAGGGGTGGATTCCTGAAGACCACCTGTGGAGAGAGGGGGACCAAGTCCAAGAGTCACATTGGAGTCCAGGAGTAGGAGCTACTACCCACCCAGCTGTACTTGCAGGAGTTGGTCGACGGTGATGAAGAACAGGTCCGCACTGCAGCCCTGAAGCTGGAGAATATTTCCTGATGAATGCAGAAGATGTTCCATGCTGGAGTGAAGATTGCAAATGGGTGTCAGTGCAGGGATTCCACCAACAAGCCTTGGCAAAGGCAAACTCGGGGTTGGGGGAAAAGTTGTGCTGCCGGAGACCATCAAGACCCAGGACGGGCAGTCACAGGGGACCCTCCACGTCGCAGAGAGTCCACAGGACCTCAGGCAGCGCCCGCAGGATAGGGACAAAGAAGTAGGAGTCCTCGCAGCACTACAGGAAGGGATCCCACGTTGCAGGAAGGCGTGCTTGAAACTGGAGCTATGTTGCCTGAAGATCCCTTGGAGGAGATGCAAACAAGCCTTGGCAGCTGCAAGATACGTGGTGCATGGGGGTACTGTCCTGTGTGGGAAGGCAAATGCTTACCTCCACTAAAGTTGGACAGCTGCCAGAGAGGACCAAGAGGACTATTCCGGACCACCACCTGTTATGCAGGATCCACGCAGCTCAAAAAGAGGGGAGATCCACGCAGCCGGTCATCGTTGCAGCAGGTGCCTGCAGATGCAGGGGAATAACTCCTTTATTCCCAGGGAGATTCCTTCTTCTTGTGCAGGCTGAAGAGTTGCTGTCTTCTGAGGATGGAAGGCCTGGGAAATGTTGCAAAGCTGGCAGTCGTTGTGGAAACAAAGTTGCAGAAGAGTCTTCTTTGTTGATTGCTGCATTGTTCATTTCCTAGGGTCTTACATGAGTGTACCAGTGTGCCAATTGTGGGAAGAAAAAGGTACAGATACTAATTCAGAAAGGAGAGCGCATAGTCACTGGAGTCCTGGTTAGCAGGATCCCAGTCAAACACACTGACAATCGGGCAGAAAACGGGGGTAACCATGCCAAGAAAGTGGGTACCTTCTTACAGTCCCCTTCTTTTGCAGGAGCTCTTCTGTCAGGATCCACCTTTGGTTTCTTCAAATCTTGCTTTGATCTTGCGCAGTCCTTTTCCAAAGTTTACCTGTGGGTTTGGGAAAAAACAGGTAGTTACCTCTTCTCTCCTTGTTGCTGGGGGGCACACTGATACTTTACCTTTTGGGGTTCCTAGTTCCTCCAGCTCCCCTCTATGGACTCCACTTCCTTGAGTGTAGGACTGCCTTTCCCATTGCACTTACTTATTATATGGTTTGGACTCCCCCTGGGGCCTTCACTATTTTCTATTGTTTTGCTATTTACTATTGCTCTCTATTCTAATCACTGACTTCTAATGTGTATATAATAGTGTGTTCGATGGCATCTGTTGCTGTAGATACGCATGTTCTGCAATAGCTCGCCATCTGGTGTTGGGCCGGAGTGTTACAAGTTGTTTTTCTTCGAAGAAGTCTTTCGAGTCACGGGACCGAGTGACTCCTCCTTTTGTCTCCATTGCGCATGGGCGTCGACTCCATCCTCGATTGTTTTTTTTCCGCCATCGGGTTCGGACGTGTTCCTGTCGCTCCAAGTTTCGGAACAGAAAAAATAGTTAATTTCGGAAGATTTTCGTCGGTATTGTTGCGTTCGGGATCGGCATACTTACATTCAACACCGCATCGAAGATCGAAGAGCTCCGGTGCCCTTCGGGGTAATTTTTCGATCCTCCGTCGGGGCCTGGTCGGCCCGACCGCGTGCTGAAGAACGCCGATGGAACGGACCCCGTTCCGTTTCTGCCCCAAATGCCACAATAAATACCCCTACACAGACCAACACTTGGTCTGCAACCTGTGCCTGTCACCTGAGCACAGCGAAGACACCTGCGAGGCCTGTCGTGCGTTCCGGTCCCGAAAAACACTCCGAGACCGTCGAGCCAGAAGACTTCAAATGGCGTCCGCACCGACAGCCCGACGGGAGTTCGAGGAACAGGAAGAGGAAGGTACCTTCTCGATCCAAGACTCAGACTCCGAAGGATTCGACGATACACAAACCGGGAGTAAGACGTCGAAAACCACACAAAGAAACATTTACAAGGCCCAGGGGACGCCACTGCCACCAGGCCATGGCTCAACCCATAAAATCGGTGACCGACCGTCGGCACCGAAAAAGGCCCAAACAGTGCCGAGATCGTCCGACTCCGGTCGAGACACCGGCACGCAGCCTTCTCGGGACCGAGAAAGTGCTGGAGACAAGCCTCGACACCGAGATGCCGGTGTGGACACGGCTCGACGCCGAGACAGCGGCACCGAAACAGATCGACGCCGAGAGGTTTCGGCCCCGAAAAGGAAAAAAGTCACCTCGGAGCCGAAAAAACACGCAGACACAGTTTCGACGCCGAAACAAACTGCAAGCGACCCAGCTTCAGGCTCTTATACAGAAGAGCACTCGCTGACCTCCCAAATGCAGAAGCATAGGTTTGAGGAAGAGCTACAAGCAACTGATGCGGACCATACGCAAAAGCGTATCTTCATTCAGCAGGGGACAGGAAAAATAAGCACCCTTCCCCCCATTAGGAGAAAGAGAAGGTTGGAGTTCCAGACGGAACAAGCACCACAACCAAAAGTGGTGAAAAGAGTTACACCACCACCCTCTCCTCCGCCCGTGATTAACGTTTCACCAGCACAAACGCCATCACACTCCCCAGCTCACACCACCATGAGCCAGGGTGACCAAGACCAGGACGCATGGGACCTATACGACGCCCCAGTGTCAGATAACAGCCCAGAGGCATACCCTACAAAACCATCTCCACCAGAAGACAGCACCGCGTACTCTCAGGTGGTGGCTAGAGCAGCACAATTTCACAACGTAAGCCTCCACTCAGAACAGGTCGAGGATGATTTCCTGTTCAACACACTCTCCTCCACCCACAGCTCCTACCAAAGCCTGCCTATGCTCCCTGGTATGCTCCGGCACGCAAAAGACATATTTCAGGACCCGGTCAAAAGTAGGGCAATCACACCAAGGGTGGAAAAAAAGTATAAGCCGCCTCCTACAGACCCGGCTTTCATCACAACACAGCTGCCACCAGACTCTGTTGTTGTAGGAGCAGCTAGGAAAAGGGCCAACTCTCACACATCTGGAGATGCACCACCCCCAGATAAAGAAAGCCGCAAGTTTGATGCAGCTGGTAAAAGAGTCGCAGCACAAGCTGCAAACCAGTGGCGCATCGCGAACTCCCAGGCACTACTTGCGCGCTATGACAGAGCCCACTGGGACGAGATGCAACATCTCATTGAACATCTGCCCAAAGACTTCCAAAATAGGGCAAAACAAGTGGTTGAGGAGGGACAGGCCATCTCCAACAACCAGATCCGCTCCTCCATGGACGCTGCAGATACAGCTGCACGGACAATTAATACATCTGTAACTATCAGAAGGCATGCATGGCTCCGAACGTCTGGATTTAAACCAGAGATTCAACAAGCAGTTCTCAATATGCCTTTTAATGAAAAAGAACTGTTCGGTCCAGAAGTGGACACAGCGATTGAGAAACTCAAAAAAGATACGGACACTGCCAAAGCCATGGGCGCACTCTACTCCCCGCAGAGCAGAGGGAATTACAGCTCATTCCGTAAAACGCCCTTTCGAGGGGGGGTTTCGGGGTCAAAGCACACAAGCCAGCACCTCACAAGCCACACCGTCCAGTTACCAAGGACAGTATAGAGGAGGTTTTCGGGGACAATATAGAGGAGGGCAATTCCCTAGAAATAGAGGAAGATTCCAAAGCCCCAAAACCCCTACTACTAAACAGTGACTCACATGTCACTCACCCCCTCCACACAACACCAGTGGGGGGACGAATAGGTCATTATTACAGAGCATGGGAGAAAATCACTACAGACACTTGGGTTCTAGCAATTATCCAACATGGTTACTGCATAGAATTTCTACAGTTCCCTCCAAACATACCACCAAAAGCACAAAATTTAACAACACACCATTCCAATCTCCTAGAGATAGAAGTGCAGGCACTATTGCAAAAGAATGCAATCGAATTAGTGCCAAACACACAAATAAACACAGGAGTTTACTCACTGTACTTTCTGATACCAAAGAAGGACAAAACACTGAGACCAATCCTAGACCTCAGAGTAGTCAACACTTTCATCAAATCAGACCACTTCCACATGGTCACACTACAAGAAGTATTGCCATTGCTAAAGCTGCACGACTACATGGCAACTTTAGACCTCAAGGATGCTTATTTCCATATACCAATTCACCCATCGCACAGGAAATACCTAAGGTTTGTATTCAAAGGAATACATTACCAATTCAAGGTACTGCCTTTCGGATTAACAACCGCACCAAGAGTCTTTACCAAATGTCTAGCGGTAGTCGCTGCACACATCAGAAGGCAGCAAATACATGTGTTCCCATATCTAGACGACTGGCTAATCAAGGCCCATTCGTTAATAGAGTGCTCAAATCACACAAATCATATCATACAAACCCTCTTCAAACTAGGGTTCACCGTCAATTTCACAAAATCCAAGATTCGGCCACGCAAGGTACAACAATACCTGGGAGCCATAATAGACACATCAAAAGGAGTAGCCACTCCAAGTCCACAAAGAATTCAAAATTTCAACACCATCATACAACGCATGTATCCAACACAAAAGATACAAGCAAAGATGGTATTACTACTCCTAGGCATGATGTCATCATGCATAGCCATTGTCCCAAACGCAAGACTGCACATGAGGCCCTTACAACAATGCCTAGCATCACAGTGGTCTCAAGCACAGGGTCACCTTCTAGATCTGGTGTTAATAGACCGCCAAACTTACCTCTCGCTTCTGTGGTGGAACAACATAAATTTAAACAAGGGGCGGCCTTTTCAAGACCCAGTGCCACAATACGTAATAACAACAGATGCTTCCATGACAGGGTGGGGAGCACACCTCGATCAACCCAGCATACAAGGACAATGGAACGTACATCAAACAAAACTGCATATCAATCACCTAGAACTTCTTGCAGTTTTTCAAGCACTAAAAGCTTTCCAACCAATAATAGTTCACAAATACATTCTCGTCAAAACAGACAACATGACAACAATGTATTATCTAAACAAGCAGGGAGGGACGCACTCCACGCAGTTAAGCATGTTAGCACAAAAAATTTGGCATTGGGCAATTCACAACCAAATTCGCCTAATTGCACAGTTTATACCAGGGATACAAAATCAACTCGCAGACAATCTCTCTCGAGATCACCAACAGGTCCACGAATGGGAAATTCACCCCCAAATACTGAACACTTATTTCAAACTCTGGGGAACACCTCAGATAGACTTGTTTGCGACAAGGGAGAACGCAAAATGCCAAAACTTCGCATCCAGATACCCACACAAACAATCCCAAGGCAATGCCCTATGGATGAACTGGTCAGGGATATTTGCTTACGCTTTTCCTCCTCTCCCTCTCCTTCCTTACCTGGTAAACAAACTCAGTCAAAGCAAACTCAAACTCATATTGATAGCACCAACTTGGGCAAGGCAACCCTGGTACACAACGCTGCTAGACCTATCAGTGGTACCCTGCATCAAATTGCCCAACAGGCCAGATCTGTTGACACAGCACAACCAAAAGATCAGACACCCAGATCCAGCATCGCTGAATCTAGCAATCTGGCTCCTGAAATCCTAGAATTCGGGCACTTACAACTTACCCAAGAATGTATGGAAGTCATAAAACAAGCAAGAAGGCCATCCACCAGGCACTGCTATGCAAGTAAATGGAAGAGGTTTGTTTGCTACTGCCATATTAATCAAATACAACCATTACACACAACTCCAGAACATGTAGTGGGTTACTTGCTTCACTTACAAAAATCTAACCTAGCTTTCTCTTCCATTAAGATTCACCTTGCAGCAATATCTGCATACCTGCAGACTACCTATTCAACTTCCCTATATAAAATACCAGTCATTAAAGCATTCATGGAGGGCCTTAGGAGAATTATACCACCAAGAACACTACCTGTTCCTTCATGGAACCTAAATGTTGTCCTAACTAGACTTATGGGTCCACCTTTTGAACCCATGCACTCCTGCGACATACAGTTCCTAACCTGGAAGGTGGCATTTCTCATCGCCATTACTTCCCTGAGAAGAGTAAGCGAGATTCAGGCGTTTACTATACAGGAACCTTTTATACAACTACACAAAAATAAAGTCGTCCTAAGGACCAATCCTAAATTTTTGCCAAAGGTTATTTCACCGTTCCATCTAAATCAAACAGTGGAACTTCCGGTGTTCTTTCCACAGCCAGATACCGTAGCTGAAAGGGCACTACATACATTAGATGTCAAAAGAGCATTAATGTATTACATTGACAGAACAAAGAACATCAGAAAGACTAAACAACTCTTTATTGCATTTCAAAAACCTCATGCAGGAAACCCAATTTCAAAACAAGGTATAGCCAGATGGATAGTTAAATGCATCCAAATCTGCTACCTTAAAGCTAAACGACAGCTGCCCATTACACCAAGGGCACACTCAACCAGAAAGAAAGGTGCTACCATGGCCTTTCTAGGAAACATCCCAATGCAAGAAATATGTAAGGCAGCCACATGGTCTACGCCTCACACATTCACCAAGCACTACTGTGTAGACGTGTTATCCGCACAACAAGCCACAGTAGGTCAAGCTGTATTAAGGACATTATTTCAGACTACTTCCACTCCTACAGGCTGATCCACCGCTTTTGGGGAAATAACTGCTTACTAGTCTATTGCAGAACATGCGTATCTACAGCGACAGATGCCATCGAACTGAAAATGTCACTTACCCAGTGTACATCTGTTCGTGGCATCAGTCGCAGTAGATTCGCATGTGCCCACCCGCCTCCCCGGGAGCCTGTAGCAGTTTGGAAGTTACCTTCAATTATTTATATATGTATCATCTCAACCTTAAATAAGTGCATACTTAGTCACTCCATTGCATGGGCACTATTACTACAATTCAACTCCTTCCTCACCCTCTGCGGGGAAAAACAATCGAGGATGGAGTCGACACCCATGCGCAATGGAGACAAAAGGAGGAGTCACTCGGTCCCGTGACTCGAAAGACTTCTTCGAAGAAAAACAACTTGTAACACTCCGGCCCAACACCAGATGGCGAGCTATTGCAGAACATGCGAATCTACTGCGACTGATGCCACGAACAGATGTACACTGGGTAAGTGACATTTTCATTTCGCTCATCTCCTAGTGGAGTATTGCCTACACAGTATTTTAGTGTTCGATGGCATATGTTGCTGCAGATACACATGTTTAGCACAGTCCGCTGCTTGGTGTTGGGCTCGGAGTATTACAAGTTGTTTTTCTTCGAAGAAGTCTTTTTTGGTCACGGGACCGAAGGACTCCTCCCTCTTCGGCTCCATTGCGCATGGGCGTCGACTCCATCTTAGATTGTTTTTTTCCGCTGTCGGGTTCGGACGTATTCCTTTTCGCTCCGTGTTTCGGTTCGGAAAGTTAGTCAGAATCTCGGAAGAAAGCGTCGGTATTGTTCCGTTCGGTATCGGGATAGTTAGGTACATCGACACCGATCATCGGAAGACTTTGGGGTAGCTTCGATCCCCCATCGGGGCCTGGTCGGCCCGACCGCGTGTGACATCGAAGCCGATGGAACGGACCCCGTTCCGTTTCTGCCCAAAATGTCACAGTAAGTATCCTTATACAGATCAGCCCTTGGTCTGTAACTTGTGCTTGTCCCCCGAGCACAAGGAGCATACCTGTGAGGCCTGTCGAGCCTTCCGGTCCAGAAAAACACTCCGGGACCGAAGAGCCAGGCGTCTACAAATGGCGTCCACGCCGACAAAACAACGTTTCGACGACGAAGAGGAAACATTCTCGGTTCCGGACTCGGAATCCGGAGACTCCGACGTCGAACAACAACAACAAACAAGTGAGTAAGACGTCGAAAATAAAGACCATCGAAAAAAACAAAAGCCCAGGGGACGCCACTGCCAACAGGCCATGGCTCGACCCATAAAACCGGCGACCCGTCGAAGGCGCCGAAAAAGGGCACGCCCATAGCGAAGACACCCGACTCCGGTCGAGGGACCGCCATGGAGCAACCTCGGAGCCGAGATAGCGGCTCCGAGAATCAAAAACAAGATGCCGGCACCGAAAAACATCGCACCGAGACACACTGCCGAAAGCCACAAAAATTCAGTCGGTACCGAAGCCGAAAAAAGATTCTCTCTCGGCGCCGAAAAGTTCCACACCTCCTTCCTACACAGAGGAACAAGGGATAAGTGGCCAGATGCACAGATTTGGACAAGAGCTCCAAAGTGTAGAATCAGACTACACACAAAAGAGACTATACATCCAACAAGACACAGGGAAGATATCAACTCTTCCCCCAATAATGAGAAAAAGAAGGATCGGATTCCTCAAGGATGACGCACAACCACAAGCCAAAGTGGTTAAAAAAGTCACGCCTCCGCCCTCTCCACCACAACAGGCATCGCCGGCACAAACTCCGCCACAAATGCACTCACCAGCGCAAACTTCTGTAAGTCAAGATAATCAGGATCAAGACGCTTGGGACCTATACGACACCCCAGTGCCGGACAATGATCCCGATTCATACCCCACAAAGCCGTCACCGCCAGAGGACAGTACCTCATACTCGCAACTGGTGGCTAGGGCAGCAGAATTCCACAATGTCCAACTGCATTCCGATCCTATAGAGGATGATTTTTTATTTAACACCCTCTCAGCTACACATAGCCAATATCAATGTCTCCCAATGCTACCAGGGATGTTACGGCACGCAAAACAAATTTTTGAAGAGCCCGTAAAATCAAGAGCCATCACCCCAAGGGTGGATAAGAAATACAAACCACCACCCACAGACCCAGTGTTTATTACTTCGCAGTTACCACCTGACTCCGTAGTAGTAGGGGCAGCTCGCAAAAGAGCAAATTCCCATACATCTGGCGACGCCCCACCTCCGGACAAAGAAAGCCGAAAATTTGATGCAGCAGGAAAGAGTAGCATCACAGGCAGCCAACCAGTGGCGCATCGCAAATTCTCAAGCGCTGCTAGCCCGATATGACCGCGCACACTGGGATGAGATGCAACTTCTCATAGACCATCTTCCCCAGGAATACCAAAAAAGGGCGCAGCAAATAGTTGAAGAGGGATAATCTATCTCAAACAATCAAATCCGCTCTTCAATGGACGCAGCCGATACTGCAGCGAGAACAATCAACACTGCTGTCACCATAAGGAGACACGCTTGGCTCCGCACTTCAGGGTTCAAACCTGAAATCCAGCAGGCTGTCCTTAATATGCCCTTCAACGAGAAACAACTTTTTGGCCCTGAAGTGGACACAGCCATTGAAAAACTTAAAAAAGGCACAGACACGGCCAAAGCCATGGGCGCACTCTACTCCCCGCAGAGCAGAGGCTCTTTTAGAAAAACTCCATTTAGAGGGGGGTTTCATGGCCAACCCACAGACACCACCAGCCAACAAACAAGAACCACACCATATCAGGGTTCATTCCAAAGGGGAGGTTTCAGGGGATATAGAGGGGGTCAATTCCCAAGGAGTAGGGGAAGATTCCAGACTCCAAAAACACCTCCACCTAAACAGTGACTTTCAAGTCACACAACCCCTTCACTCAACACCAGTGGGGGGGAAGACTAAGCCAATTCTACCAATCTTGGCAGCAGATTACAACAGACAATTGGGTATTAGCAATAATCCAACATGGCTATTGCATAGAATTCCACAAATTCCCACCAAACATCCCTCCAAAAACACGCAAAATGTCACCACAACATTTAGAACTTTTAGGACTAGAAGTTCAAGCACTACTGCAAAAGGATGCAATAGAGTTAGTACCAGTACAACAAAAAAACACAGGAGTTTACTCCCTGTACTTTCTAATTCCAAAGAAAGACAAAACATTAAGACTAATATTAGATCTCAGGACACTAAATACCTACATCATATCGGACCACTTTCACATGGTCACACTACAAGACATCATTCCATTGCTCAAACAGCAAGATTACATGACCACATTAGACCTAAAAGATGTGTACTTTCATATACCGATACACCCTTCTCACAGAAAGTACCTAAGGTTCGTATTCAAAGGAATACATTACCAATTCAAGGTGTTGCCATTCGGAATAACAACTGCACCAAGAGTATTCACAAAATGTCTAGCAGTAGTAGCAGCACATATCAGGAGACAACAAATACATGTGTTTCCTTACCTAGACGATTGGCTAATCAAGACCAACACAGTAAAAAAGTGCACAAACAACATCACATATGTCATACAAACCCTTCACAAACTGGGTTTCTCCATCAACTATACAAAGTCACACCTCGAACCGTGTCAGACACAACAATATCTAGGGGCAACCATCAACACATCAAAAGGAATTGCCACTCCAAGTCCACAAAGAGTTCAAGCATTCCCCAAGGTAATAAGTGCTATGTTTCCAAACCAAAAGATACAAGCAAAATTTGTGCTAAAACTTCTAGGCATGATGTCATCATGCATAGCCATTGTCCCAAACGCAAGACTACACATGCGACCCTTACAACAGTGCCTAGCATCACAATGGTCACAAGCACAGAGTCAACTTCTAGATCTGGTGTTGGTAGACCGCCAAACATACCTCTCGCTTCTATGGTGGAACAGCAACAATTTAAACAAAGGGCGGACATTTCAGGACCCAGTGCCTCAATACGTTATAACAACAGATGCTTCCATGACAGGGTGGGGAGCACACCTCAATCACCACAGCATTCAAGGACAATGGGACGTACACCAAACAAAATTTCATATAAATTACCTAGAACTGTTAGCAGTATTTCTAGCGTTAAAAGCCTTTCAACCCATAATAACACCCAAATACATTCTTGTCAAAACAGACAACATGACAACAATGTATTATTTAAACAAACAAGGAGGAACACACTCAACACAATTGTGTCTCCTAACACAAAAAATATGGCAATGGCCGATTCACAACCACATTCGCCTAATAGCACAATTTATTCCAGGGATCCAAAACCAACTAGCAGACAACCTTTCGCGAGATCACCAACAAGTCCACGAATGGGAAATTCACCCCCAAGTTCTGAACAATTACTTTCAAATTTGGGGAACATCCCAGATAGATTTGTTCGCAACAAAAGAAAACGCAAAATGCCAAAACTTCGCATCCAGGTACCCACACCGTGAATCACAAGGCAATGCTCTATGGATGAGTTGGTCAGGGATATTTGCATACGCTTTTCCCCCTCTCCCTCTCCTTCCATATCTAGTAAACAAATTGAGTCAAAACCAACTCAAACTCATACTGATAGCACCCACATGGGCAAGACAACCTTGGTATACAACTCTACTAGACCTTTCACTAGTACCGCATGTCAAACTACCCAACAGACCAGATCTGTTAACACAACACAAACAACAGATCAGGCATCCAAACCCAGCATCATTGAATCTAGCAATTTGGCTCCTGAAATCCTAGAATTCGGACACTTAGACCTCACACAAGAATGTATGGAGGTCATAAAACAAGCTAGAAAAGCTTCCACTAGACACTGCTATGCATCTAAGTGGAAAAGATTTGTTTGCTACTGCCATACCAATCAAATCCAACCATTGCATGCCTCTACAAAGGACATAGTGGGATACTTACTACATTTGCAAAAAGCAAACCTCGCTTTTTCATCTATAAAAATACACCTCGCAGCAATATCTGCTTACCTACAAACTACTCATTCATCGTCTCTATTTAGAATACCAGTTATTAAAGCATTCATGGAAGGGCTAAAAAGAATTATACCACCAAGAACACCACCAGTTCCTTCATGGAACCTTAACATCGTCTTAACAAGACTCATGGGTCCACCTTTTGAACCCATGCATTCCTGTGAAATGCAATATCTAACGTGGAAAGTCACATTTCTCATTGCAATCACATCCCTCAGAAGAGTAAGTGAAATACAGGCATTTACCATACAAGAACCATTTATTCAAATACACAAAAATAAAATAGTTCTAAGAACAAATCCAAAATTTCTACCAAAAGTAATCTCACCATTCCATTTAAATCAAACAGTAGAATTACCAGTGTTCTTCCCACAGCCAGATTCCGTGGCTGAAAGGGCACTACATACATTAGACATCAAAAGAGCACTAATGTACTACATTGACAGAACAAAGCTAATCAGGAAAACAAAACAACTGTTCATAGCTTTTCAAAAACCACACATAGGAAATCCAATCTCTAAACAAGGCATTGCTAGATGGATAGTCAGATGTATTCAAACATGCTATCTTAAAGCCAAGAGAGAATTGCCTATTACACCAAAGGCACACTCAACCAGAAAGAAAGGTGCTACAATGGCCTTTCTAGGAAACATTCCTATGAGCGAAATAGGTAAGGCTGCAACCTGGTCTACGCCTCATATATTTGCTAAACACTACTGTGTAGATGTACTAAATGCACAACGAGCTTCAGTAGGCCAAGCTGTACTAAGAACATTATTCCAAACTACTTCAACTCCTACAGGCTAAACCACCGCTTTTAGGGGAGGTAACTGCTTTATAGTCTATGCTAAACATGTGTATCTGCAGCAACATATGCCATCGAACTGAAAATGTCACTTACCCAGTGTACATCTGTTCGTGGCATTAGTCGCTGCAGATTCACATGTGCCCTCCCGCCTCCCCGGGAAGCCTGTAGCCGTTTAGAAGTAAATCTTAAACATTTGTACATTTGTAAATAATTATTATAAACTTTTTATGTACATACGTATTCACTCCATTGCATGGGCACTATTTATAGCAAACAACTCCAGCCTCACCCTCTGCGGGGAAAACAATCTAAGATGGAGTCGACGCCCATGCGCAATGGAGCCGAAGAGGGAGGAGTCCTTCGGTCCCGTGACCAAAAAAGACTTCTTCGAAGAAAAACAACTTGTAATACTCCGAGCCCTACACCAGGCAGCGGACTGTGCTAAACATGTGAATCTGCAGCGACTAATGCCACGAACAGATGTACACTGGGTAAGTGACATTTTCATTTTGTGTATTATAATAAAGTACCTTTATTTTTGTAACTGTACTGCATGGCTGTAGTCGTATTGCATAAGCTTTGCATGTCCCGTAAATAAGTCTTGGCTGCACAGCAACCTCTAGAGAGCCATGACTCCCTATACTTTGCCTACACTTCACTAATACGGTATATTAGGACCTGGTATAAGGTGATAGCACCATAGGTGCTCACCACACACCAGGCCAGCTTCCTACATCCACTATCTGGAGAGACCTGGGTTGCATTACTAAGGCAGCTAGGCCTTTACATCTTTGCACGCTGGAATGTCCATACTGCTTGGGTGTGCTGATAACAACCCTGCCCAGGCAAAGCTTATGTTTCTGCCCTTAGAGAGCGCTAGCTGTCACCTTGGGAGGCCAGAAACAGTCTGTGGTGGCTGAACTGGTCAGGACCAGTCAATCAATCCACTAGTAGCTGGTAGATTTTCAGGGGACACATCTAAGGTGCCCTCTGGGTGCAATTATTAAATCCCTCACTGGCATCAATAAGGGTTTATTATTCTGAAATGTTGATACCAAACTTCCCTACATCATGTTGCTGGGAAACTCGTTTTGACTAGTGTCCAACACATGTTTTTAAAATGGCTTCCCTGGTCACTTACTGTAAGGAAATGGCTCCCTGTTGCAATTACCCCCCACTTTTTGCCTGATACTGATGCTGACTTGACTGAGAAGTGTGCTGGGACCCTGCTAACCAGGCCCCAGCACCAGTGTTCTTTCACCTAAAATGTACCATTGTCTCAACCCTGGCACCCAGGTAAGTCCCTTGTAACTGGTACCCCTGGAACCAAAGGGCCCTGATGCCAGTGAAGGTCTCTAAGGGCTGCTGCATGTCTTATGCCACCCTAGGGACCCCTCACTCTGCACAGACACCCTGCTTGCCAGCTTGTGTGTGCTGGTGGGGAGAAAATGACTAAGTCGACATGGCACTCCCCTCAGGGTGCCATGCCAACCTCTCACACTGCCTGTGGCATAGGTGAGTCACCCCTCTAGCAGGCCTTACAGCCATAAGGCAGGGTGCACTATACCACAGGTGAGGGCATGGCTGCATGAGCAATATGCCCACACAGTGTCTTAGTCTACTCTTAGACATTGTAACTACAGTGGGGCCATATTAAGTATATGGTCTGGGAGTTTGTCAAAAACGAACTCCACAGCTCCATAATGGCTACACTGAATACTGGGAAGTTTGGTATCAAACTTCTCAGAATAATAAACTCACACTGATGCACAAAATGCACACAGAGGGCATCATAGAGATGCCCCACTGTATTTAACCAGTCCTTCAGTACAGGACTGACTGGTCTGTGCCAGCCTGCTGCTGAGAGAAGAGTTTCTGACCCCCTGGGGTGAGAGCCTTTGGGCTCTCTGAGGCCAGAAACAAAGCCTGCACTGGGTTGAGATGCTTAACACCTCCACTCTGCAGGAACTGTAACCTAGCAGTGAGCCTCAAAGGCTCAAGCTTCGTGTTACAATGCCCCAGGGCACTCCAGCTAGTGGAGATGCCTGCCCCCTGGACACAACCCCCACTTTTGGCGGCAAGTCCAGGGGAGATAATGAGAAAAACAAGGAGGAGTTACTCACCAGTCAGGACCGCCCCTAAGGTGTCCTGAGCTGAGGTGGCCCCTGCCTTTAGAAATACTCCATCTTGATTTTGGAGGATTCCCCCAATAGGAATAGGGAAGTGCCCCCCTCCCCTCATGGAGGAGGCACAAGGAGGGTGTAGCCACCCTCAAGGACAGTAGCCATTGGCTACTGCCCGAGACCTAAACACACCCCTAAATTGAGTATTTAGGGGCGACCCTGAACCCAGGAAAGGAGATTCCTGCAACCTGAACTACAAAGGAGGACTGCTGACCTACAAGCTTGCAGAGATGACGAATGACAATTGCTTTGGCCCCAGCCCTACCGGCCTGACTCCCCACTTCAAGACAAACTGCAACAGCAACGCGTTCCACAGGGACCAGTGACCTCTGAAGCCTCAGAGGACTGCCCTGACCCCCGGACCAAGAAACTCCTGTGAGCAGCAGCTCTGCTCAACAACAGCAACATCTTTGCAACAAAGAAGCAACTTTCAAAGAACTCGCTCCTCCCGCCGGAAGCGTGAGACTTCTCACTCTGCACCCGAGGCTCCTGGCTCGAGATCCAGAGAACCAGCACCACGGGGAGGACTCACTGGTGACTTCGACCCCGTGAAGAGCCCAAGACTACCCCCCCTGGACCCCCACAGCGACACCTGCAGAGAGAATCCAGATGCTACCCCTGACCGCGACGCCTGGACCAAACACTGCACCTGCAGCCCCCAGGACCTGAAGGAACCGAAAGTCAGTGCAGGAGTGACCCCCAGGTGACCCTGTGCCTTCCTGCACCGCTAGTGACCCCCGGGTCCCTCCATTGAAACCTATTCAAAACCCGATGCCATCTTTGCACACTGCACCCGGCCATCACCTGTGCCGCTTAGGGTGTGTTTTGTGTGCCTACTTGTTCCCCGCCCCCTCCCCCTCCTCCCCCCTCGCTCTACAAAACCCCCCTGGTGTGCCTCCAGAGGACGCGGGTACTTACCTACTGGCACCCCTGACACACCCTGAGCTGTTAGTGTAGTAACTTTGGGGTTGCCCTGAACCCCCAAGGGTGGGCTGCCTATGCACAGGAACTGAGAATTGTAAGTGTCTTACTTACCTCACAATCTAACCAATAGTTACCTCCCCCAGGAACCTTTGATTTTTGCACTTAGTGTCTACTTTTAAAATACCTTATTGCCATTTTAACAAAAACTTGACCTCGTGTTTCTTAAAATAAATTAAGAAAATATATTTTTCTATATAAAAACCTATTGGCCTGGAGTAAGTCTTTGTGTGTGTTCCTCATTTATTGCCTGTGTGTGTACAAAACATGCATAACACTACCCTCTGATAAGCCTACTGCTTGACCACACTACCACAAAATAGAGCATTAGAATTATCTCTTTTTGCCACTATCTTACCTCTAAGGGGAACCCTTGGACTCTGTGCACACTATTTCTTACTTTGAAATAGTATGTACAGAGCCAACTTCCTACAAGGAGCCTTTGTTATGCTTTGACTTACTGCCTCGCAGCCAATTCTTAGTTCATCTGCATCATCTTGAAACGGGGAGGGTTACTGCATTCCTGCAGCAGGATAGCTTCCCTCTATACCGGGACTAAGTCCAGGAAATACTTAAGCCAGAGAGTGACGCAGGAGAACACCTGTACAAGCCCCAGCTGACTTGAAAGAGCTACATGAAGTCAGCTCGAGGGGCTGTTAACTACGGGCTGTGACACCCAGTTTGAGGAGTTGCTGCATTGTATTCATTGATTGAGAAATGTGAGCTTACGCAGATCCATCTCATCTCATCCTATCCTTTATCCAGAGATTCCATGTAATTTTCTTTCCCCACCCTCAGAGGGACGAGTGGATATTATTTACCCCTCTGACTTGTAAAATGGTTGCTGGAGCATGTCACCCCGATTCCTGAGCCATTGTTATAGCCCATACATTTCCATTTATACCTCCTGGTTGAAGCTTCACTCAAGGCTAGCCCCATTCCGTGCAGTTGCCATTAGTGTCTTTTTGGCTTCTGTTTGCTCTCCCAATTTCTGTGGGTGCCAGTCCACCTGAAGTTCTGGATTTTGAGATCTAATCACCTGAGCGTATTGTAAATTTTGGGCCCACTGTTAATTGTTTGTCCCCAACTCGAAGTAACGGTTTCAACAGGTCCTTAACTGGACCCTGGAAATCTGTGTTCCAAAGTAATGGATCACCTGGGCGTCACAGGGAGTACCTATAGCTTTTCTTTGGTTATCTTTTTGTTTGGGTAGTGAGCCTTTTGGATACAGTTAATATCTTTATATATACTAAATTTAGTTTATTATTCTTATTGTTTCTGGTTTCAAGGGCAGTGCATAATCTTAGGGTCCAGTGTCCTTAACTGTATCCTGTCAGTCACCCTTTCCAGAAAAGTTAAAAAGGAAAGACTCCAACAATTCCCTACAGTCAGTCCAATCCAGCCCCATCGATTATTTGACATAAATCCAGGGTTATAGAACTTAGAAGACATCACTAAAGAGTCATAATGTTTTTTCTCAGTCTTATCTAGACCCCAGACCGGGTTAAACACCTCCAAATTATTATTCATAATGTTAAGGGTTACACTTACTCACCAGGTTAATAAAGTACTCTTATTTTTACAAAGAAAATCACACTGGTCAGTCATATTGAGTGTTTGCAGTGCCTTGCTTGAGATATGCTTTTAGCCGTCTCTATCTTTGTAATAAGCTTCAATTACTGGGCTTAGTGGTCCTGTGAAACTCGAATTAATGTGGATTTGCAGTGGTTGTGAACCAGTTATGTGATACTAGTGTTAAATATTAGAATCCATCCACTGTATTGGTCAGTGGTTACTGGTTGCCCTAGTACCCTGTTGCAAACATACCTTTTCTCTACTTTGTTCATAGTTTTAGCTATATTTAGGTAAACACTTGTGTGGTTTCAGGCAACTTTGGTTTCAAAGTTATGCTCAAGCTGCAAATTTGTCAATGTATGATCTGATTTCTATGTTTACATCCTTCCCTTTTTTTTTTTTCTTTTCAGTACAATAACCATGAAATCCGGTCTGGAAAACATATTGGTGTTTGCATCTCTGTGGCCAATAATAGACTTTTTGTTGGCTCAATACCCAAAAGTAAAACTAAGGAGCAGATAGTCGAAGAATTTAGTAAAGTTACAGGTATGTAAAGCAGCACTGTAAATAAGCTAATGTTGCATTTTATTTTCTGAAACGTTTTAGATATTTAGCCATCTTAGGTTGAAAATTAGATGTCATTTTTCGTTTTCATCTTTCTATAATACAACTGATAATTGGAGTTAGTTCACTGTAGGAAGTTCGCTTTGTATATACTATAACAAAATGAGATATTTGTGTGCACAGAGTCCAGAGGTTCCCAAGAGGCTTGACCGAGGCAATATAATACTAATGCTCTATTTGTGGTAGTGTGGTCGAAAAGTTAGGCTTATCCGAGGGTAGTGCTAAGCATTTTTTGTACACACACAAGCAATAGATGAAACACACACTCAATGACTTAGCTCCAGAACAATAGGATTTTACATAGAAAAATATATTTGTTACTTTATTGCTAGAACCACAAGACTCAGTTCAGAAGTAAATAATGTTGCAGATAAGTACTTAGCATAGACCTCAATGTAACTTTGTTTCACTTTAGTCAATTAAACAGTTTTTAAGAAAACAGAGAATATCTATTTTAAAAGTGGAGACTGCATTTTTAGAACATTTTCCTGGCGTAAGAAAATAAAGTACAGTTTTAGAGGTAATTACACAACTTAGAGTTCCAGTCTCCGGGTTTTCTGTAGTCCACTGTTGGGGGTTCATGTCAACCCCAAAAGCCCACCACCAGCAACACAGGGCCCGGCCAGGTGCAGAGGTCAAAGTTGAGCAATTTTATCTTGGGCTGCTACGGAGACGGGGTACTCGGAATTCAGTCTGCCAGCAGGTAAGTACCTGTGGCTCGGAGGGCAGACCAGGGTGGAATTAGAAGAGCACTGGAGGGTTCCCAGGTAGGCACCAATCCCACACCCTCAGCATCACTGGGACAGCAGGGTGCAAACAGGGTGTCTGGTTTCCAGCGAAACTCTGAGGGGACCCCGGGGGTCACTCGGGGGGGGGGGGGGGGGTCGGGGGTCCTGGGCACAACACTGGTCAACAGGGAAGAGGCCCACCTGTTGATCGTTACTGCACCTGGTGTCGATTTCTCCAAGGCCTGGGGGCTGCAGGTGCAGTGGGTCCTTTGGCGTCGGTTATCTTCGTCAATGGCAGTAGCTGTCGGGAGGGGGTGGGGGTGGTCCTCTGGATTCCCTCTGCAAGTTTTGTTGTGGAGAGGTGGCTTCCCCACCAACACACACAACCTGCAATGGCAGTGCGCATGTGTTAGGTGAGGGATCCCTTAGGGTGGCACAACCCATACTGCAGCCCTTGGGGATCTTCCCTGGTCACAGGGCCCTTGGTACCACTGGTACCTTTTTACAAGGGACTTATCTGTGTGCCAAATTGTGGAAACAATGGTAAATTTTTAGGAAAAGAAAACTGTTGCTAGGGCCTGGTTAGCAGAGACCCAGCACACACTATCAAGTTAGCATCAATATCAGGCAAAAAGTGTTGGGCAGCAGGGCCATTTCCCTACATTCACTAATTGGTAAGCCAGTTGTAATGCATTGGCATCCTTGTTTGTGAAATGTACTATGTAAGAAAGTACCCTCTTTCCAGACTGCTTACTCACACTTTTTGCTTGTTGTCAGTATGTTTTCGCTGTGTTCACTGGGATCCTGCTAATCGACTCCCCAGTGACTATGCTTTTTCCCTTTAAATTTGGTTGCTTGGTGTAAGGAAATGCCTCCTTGGCATGGTTACCCCCTGACTTTTTGCCTTTGCTGATGCCAAGTTATGATTTGAAAGTGTGCTGAGACCTGCTAACCAGGCCCCAGCATTCTTTCCCTAACCTGTACTTTTGTTTCCACAATTGGCACACCCTGGCATCCAGGTAAGTCCCTTGTAACTGGTACCCCTGGTACCAAGGGCCCTGATGCCAGGGAAGGTCTCTAAGGGCTGCAGCATATCTTCTGCCACCCTGGGGTCCCCTCACCCAGCACAGACACACTGCTTGCCAGCTTGTGTGTGCTGGTGGGGATAAAATGACTAAGCCGACATGGCACTCCCCTCAGGGTGCCATGCCAACCTCACACTGCCTATGGCATAGATAAGTCACCCCTCTAGTAGGCCTTACAGCCCTAAGGCAGGGTGCACTATACCATAGGTGAGGGCATAAGTGCATGAGCACCATGCCCCTACAGTGTCTAAGCAAAACCTTAAACATTGTAAGTGCAGGGTAGCCATAAGAGTATATGGTCTGGGAGTCTGTCATGCACAAACACCACAGCGCCATAATGGCTACACTGAAAACTGTGGAGTTTGGTATCAAACTTCTCAGCACAATAAATGCACACTGATGCCAGTGTACATTTAATTGTAACATACACCCCAGAGGACACCTTAGAGGTGAAACCTTAACCGACTACCCGTGTAGGGTGACTGGTTTTAGCAGCCTGCCACACACCAGACATGTTGCTGGCCACATGGAGAGAGTTCCTCTGTCACTCTGTGGCTAGTAACAAAGCCTGTACTGGGTGGAGGTGCTTCACACCTCCCCCCTGCAGGAACTGTAACACCTGGCGGTGAGCCTCAAAGGCTCACCCCCTTTGTTACAGCACCCCAGGGCAGTCCAGCTAGTGGAGTTGCCCGCCCCCTTCGGCCACGGACCCACTTTTGGCGGCAAGGCCGGAGGAGATAATGAGAAAAACAAGGAGTCGTCACTGGCCAGTCAGGACAGCCCCTAAGGTCTCCTGAGCTGAGGTGACTCTGACTTTTAGAAATCCTCCATCTTGCAGATGGAGGATTCCCCCAATAGGGATAGGAATGTGCCCCCCTCCCCTCAGGGAGGAGGCACAAAGAGGGTGTAGCCACCCTCCGGGCTAGTAGCCATTGGCTACTAACCCCCCAGACCTAAACACACCCCTAAATTCAGTATTTAGGGGCTCCCCAGAACCTAGGGAACTAGATGTTCGATGGCATCTGTCGCTGTAGATACACATGTTGTGCATAGCCCGCCATCTGGTGTTGGGTCGGAGTGTTACAAGTTGTTTTTCTTCGAAGAAGTCTTTCGAGTCACAGGACCGAGTGACTCCTCCTTTTGTCTCCATTGCGCATGGGCGTCGACTCCATCTTCGATTGTTTTCTTTCCGCCATCGGGTTCGGACGTGTTCCTGTCGCTCCGAGTTTCGGAACGGAAAGTTAGCTAACTATCGGAAGATTACGTCGGTATTGTTGCGTTCAGGATCGGCTTAGATAGAATCGACACCGCATCGAAATTTGAAGAGCTCCGGTGCCCTTCGGGGTAGCTTTCGATCCCCGTCGGGGCCTGGTCGGCCCGACCGCGTGTCAGACAACGCAGATGGAACGGACCCCGTTTCGTTTCTGTCCCAAATGCCACAACAAATACCCGTATTCAGACCAACATTTGGTCTGTAACCTGTCGCCTGAGCACAGTGAAGAGACTTGCGAGGCCTGTCGTGCGTTCCGGTTCCGAAAGACACTCCGTGACCGTCGAGCCAGAAGACTTCAGATGGCGTCCACGCCGACAGCACACCGAGAGTTCGAGGAACAAGAGGAGGAAGAAGCCTTCTCGATCCACGAATCGGACTCCGAAGAATTCGACGATCAAAGAACTGTGAGTAAGACGTCGAAGGCAACACACAAGAAAAGTGACCAGGCCCAGGGGACGCCACTGCCACCAGGCCATGGCTCAACCCATAAATTCGGTGACCGACCGTCGGCACCGAAAAAGGCCGAAACAGTGCCGAGATCGTCCGACTCCGGTCGAGACACCGGCACGCAGCCTGCTCGGGACCGAGACAGTGCTGCTGAAAAAGATCGACGCCGAGATAGCGGTGCCGAAACGGCTCGACGCCGAGACAGTGGCACCGAGGACGATCGACGCCGAGAGGTTTCGACTCCAAAAAAGAAAAAAGTCACCTCGGAGCCGAAAAAGAGTACAGACAGGGTTTCGGTGCCAAAACGAGCCGCAACCGACCCAGTTACCGGTTCCTATTCAGAGGAGCAATCACTGTCCTCTCAGATGCGAAAGCATAGATTTGAGGAAGAGTTGCAATCCACCGAAGTGGACCATACGCAGAAACGTATTTTCATACAGGAAGGAACAGGGAAAATAAGCACCCTTCCCCCAATTAGGAGAAAAAGGAGACTGGAGTTTCAAACAGACCAAGCACCACAAACAAAAATGGTGAAAAAGGTAACTCTACCACCCTCTCCTCCACCTGTAACTAACGTTTCACCAGCACAAACTCCATCACATTCCCCGGCTCACACCACCGCGAGCCAAGGTGACCAGGACCAAGACGCTTGGGACTTATACGACGCACCAGTGTCGGACAACAGTCCAGAGGCGTATCCCACAAAGCCCTCACCACCAGAAGACAGCACAGCTTATTCACAAGTGGTGGCTAGAGCGGCAGAGTTCCACAACGTAAACCTCCACTCAGAACCAGTCGAGGATGACTTCTTATTCAACACCCTCTCCTCTACCCACAGCTCCTACCAAAGCTTGCCTATGCTCCCAGGAATGCTTCGGCACGCAAAGGAAATCTTCAAGGAGCCGGTCAAGAGTAGGGCAATAACACCAAGGGTGGAAAAGAAATATAAAGCACCTCCCACAGACCCTGTTTTCATCACCACACAGCTGCCACCAGATTCCGTCGTAGTAGGAGCAGCTCGCAAGAGAGCCAACTCCCACACATCTGGGTATGCACCACCCCCAGATAAAGAGAGCCGCAAGTTCGATGCAGCCGGAAAGAGAGTCGCAGCACAGGCTGCGAACCAGTGGCGCATCGCTAACTCCCAAGCACTACTTGCGCGCTATGACAGAGCCCATTGGGACGAGATGCAACACCTCATTGAGCATCTACCCAAGGAACTACAAAAGAGGGCGAAGCAGGTGGTTGAGGAAGGACAGCACATATCTAACAATCAGATACGCTCCTCTATGGACGCAGCGGACACAGCTGCGAGAACAATTAACACATCTGTGACTATAAGAAGGCACGCATGGCTACGAACGTCTGGTTTTAAACCAGAGATACAGCAGGCAGTGCTCAATATGCCATTCAATGAAAAACAACTGTTCGGACCAGAGGTGGACACGGCAATTGAGAAACTGAAAAAGGACACTGACACTGCTAAAGCCATGGGCGCACTCTACTCCCCGCAGAGCAGAGGCACTTACAGCACCTTCTGCAAGACAACCTTTAGAGGTGGGTTTCGGGGTCAGGCCACACAAGCCAGCACCTCACAGACAACACCGTCCAGCTACCAGGGACAGTACCAGAGGGGAGGCTTTCGGGGCCAATACAGAGGACAATTCCCTAGGAATAGGGGAAAATTTCAAAGCACCAAAATCCCTACAACCAAGCAGTGACTCACATGTCACTCATCCCCTCCACACAACACCAGTGGGGGGGAAGAATAGGTCAGTATTACCAAGCATGGGAGGAAATAACTACAGACACTTGGGTCTTAGCAATTATCCAACATGGTTATTGCATAGAATTTCTACAAATCCCTCCAAACATACCACCAAAAGCACAGAATTTATCAAAACAACATTCAGACCTTCTGGAAACAGAAGTTCAAGCATTATTGCAAAAGAACGCAATAGAACTAGTACCAGAAACACAAATAAACACAGGAGTTTGTTCACTGTACTTCCTAATACCAAAAAAGGACAAAACACTGAGACCAATCCTAGACCTCCGAACACTAAACACCTACATCAAATCAGAACACTTTCACATGGTCACGCTACAAGAGGTGTTACCATTGCTAAAACAACAGGACTACATGACAACCTTAGATCTCAAAGACGCGTATTTCCACATACCAATACATCAGTCGCATAGGAAATACCTCAGGTTTGTATTCAAAGGAATACATTACCAATTCAAAGTATTGCCGTTTGGTTTAACAACCGCGCCAAGAGTCTTTACAAAATGTCTAGCAGTAGTGGCTGCACACATCAGAAGGCAGCAGATACACGTATTCCCGTATCTAGACGACTGGCTAATCAAGACCAACTCACTGACAAAGTGCTCACACCACACAAATCAGGTCATACAAACCCTCTACAAACTCGGTTTCACCATCAACTATGCAAAATCACACATTCTGCTGTGCAAAGTACAACAATACCTAGGAGCCATAATAGACACAACAAAAGGATTAGCCACTCCAAGTCCACAGAGAATTCAAAATTTCAACAAGATCATACAACGCATGTATCCAACACAAAGAATACAAGCAAAAATGATATTACAACTCCTAGGCATGATGTCCTCATGCATAGCCATTGTCCCAAACGCAAGACTGCACATGAGGCCCTTACAACAGTGCCTAGCATCACAATGGTCACAAGCACAAGGTCACCTTCTAGATCTGGTGTTGATAGACCGCCAAACATACCTCTCGCTTATATGGTGGAACAGTATAAATTTAAACAAAGGGCGGCCTTTCCAAGACCCAGTGCCACAATACGTAATAACGACAGATGCTTCCATGACGGGGTGGGGAGCACACCTTGATCAACACAGCATACAAGGACAATGGGACGTACATCAAACAAAACTGCACATAAATCACCTGGAACTGCTAGCAGTTTTTCAAGCACTAAAAGTATTCCAACCAATCATAACTCACAAGTACATTCTTGTCAAAACAGGCAACATGACAACAATGTATTATCTAAACAAACGGGGGGACACACACCGCAGCTGAGCCTTCTAGCACAAAAGATATAGCGCTGGGCAATTCACAACCACGTTCGCCTAATAGCACAGTTTATTCCGGGGATCCAGAATCAACTTGCAGACAATCTCTCTCGAGATCACCAACAGGTCCACGAATGGGAAATTCACCCCCAAATTCTAAACACTTACTTCAAACTTTGGGGAACACCTCAAATAGACTTATTTGCAACAAAGGAGAACGCAAAATGCCAAAACTTCGCATCCAGATACCCACACAGGCAGTCTCAAGGCAATGCCCTATGGATGAACTGGTCAGGGATATTTGCGTACGCTTTTCCCCCTCTCCCTCTCCTTCCATATCTAGTAAACAAATTGAGTCAAAACAAACTCAAACTCATACTGATAGCACCAACATGGGCAAAGCAACCTTGGTACACAACACTGCTAGACTTATCAGTAGTACCCCACGTCAAGTTGCCCAACAGGCCAGATCTGTTAACACAACACAAACAACAGATCAGGCATCCAAACCCAGCATCGCTGAATCTAGCAATCTGGCTCCTGAAATCCTAGAATTCGGACACTTAAACCTCACACAAGAATGTATGGAAGTCATAAAGCAAGCTAGAAGACCATCCACTAGACACTGCTATGCAAGCAAATGGAAAAGGTTTGTTTGCTACTGCCATCAGAATCAAATTCAACCATTACACGCATCTCCAAAGGATGTAGTGGGCTACTTGCTACACTTACAAAAATCGAACCTGGCCTTCTCTTCCATTAAAATACACCTCGCAGCAATATCTGCATACCTGCAGATTACCCATTCAAGTTCACTATTTAGGATACCTGTCATTAAAGCGTTTATGGAAGGCCTCAAAAGAATTATACCACCAAGGACACCACCCGTTCCTTCATGGAACCTCAACATCGTCTTAACAAGACTCATGGGTCCACCCTTTGAACCTATGCATTCTTGCGAAATACAATTCCTAACCTGGAAAGTTGCATTTTTCATCGCCATCACATCTCTAAGAAGAGTAAGTGAAATTCAGGCATTTACAATACAAGAACCTTTTATCCAACTACACAAAAATAAGGTAGTCCTAAGGACTAATCCTAAATTTTTACCGAAGGTTATTTCACCATTCCACCTAAATCAAACGGTAGAACTACCAGTATTCTTCCCACAGCCAAATTCCGTAGCTGAGAGGGCACTACATACATTAGATGTCAAAAGAGCATTAATGTACTACATTGACAGAACAAAGAACATCAGAAAAACTAAACAGCTATTTATTGCATTCCAAAAACCTCATGCAGGAAACCCAATATCAAAACAAGGTATAGCCAGATGGATAGTTAAGTGCATCCAAATCTGCTACCTTAAAGCAAAACGACAGCTGCCCATTACACCAAGGGCACACTCAACCAGAAAGAAAGGTGCCACCATGGCCTTTCTAGGAAATATTCCAATGCACGAAATATGTAAGGCAGCCACATGGTCTATGCCTCAAACGTTCACCAAGCACTACTGTGTAGACGTGCTATCCGCACAACAAGCCACAGTAGGTCAAGCCGTGTTAAGAACCTTATTTCAAACTACTTCCACTCCTACAGGCTGAGCCACCGCTTTTGGGGAGATAACTGCTTACTAGTCTATGCACAACATGTGTATCTACAGCGACAGATGCCATCGAACTGAAAATGTCACTGACCCAGTGTACATCTGTTCGTGGCATCAGTCGCTGAAGATTCACATGTGCCCACCCGCCTCCCCGGGAGCCTGTAGCAGTTCGGAAGTTAGCTTAAGCTTTGTACATTTGTAAATATATTATTTAAACCTTAAATAGGTACATACTTAGTCACTCCATTGCATGGGCACTATTACTACAACACAACTCCTACCTCACCCTCTGCGGGGAAAACAATCGAAGATGGAGTCGACGCCCATGCGCAATGGAGACAAAAGGAGGAGTCACTCGGTCCCGTGACCCGAAAGACTTCTTCGAAGAAAAAAAACTTGTAACACTCCGACCCAACACCAGATGGCGGGCTATGCACAACATGTGAATCTTCAGCGACTGATGCCACGAACAGATGTACACTGGGTAAGTGACATTTTCATCCTGCAACCTAAGAAGAAGAGGACTGCTGAACTGAAAAACCTGCAGAGAAGACGGAGACACCAACTGCTTTGGCCCCAGCTCTATCGGCCTGTCTCCCCACTTCTAAAGACACTGCTCCAGCGACGCGTTCCCACGGCCCAGCAACCTCTGAAGCCTCAGAGGACTTCCCTGCATCTAGAAGGACCAAGAACTCCCGAGGACAGTGGCTCTGTTCCCCAAAGACTGCAACTTTGCAACAAAGAAGCAACTTTGAAACAACACGTTTCCCCCCGGAAGCGTGAGACTTTGCACTCTGCACCCGACGTCCCCGGCTCGACTTGTGGAGAACAAACACCACAGGGAGGACTCCCCGGCGACTACGAGACCGTGAGTAGCCAGAGTTGACCCCCTGAGCCCCCACAGCGATGCCTGCAGAGGGAATCCCGAGGCTGCCCCTGACCGCGACTGCCTGCTTCAAAGACCCGACACCTGGTAAAGACTCTGCACCCGCAGCCCCCAGGACCTGAAGGATCCGAACTCCAGTGCAGGAGTGACCCCCAGGAGGCCCTCTCCCTTGCCCAGGTGGTGGCTACCCCGAGGAGTCCCCCCCCCCCCCCCCCCCCCTCCACCCCTGCCTGCCTGCATCGCTGAAGAGACCCCTTGGTCTCCCATTGATTTCTATTGAAAACCCGACGCGTGTTTGCACACTGCACCCGGCCGCCCCCGTGCTGCTGAGGGTGTACTTTATGTGTGGACTTGTGTACAGAGCCAACTTCCTACATCATTAGAAACTGATTTTTGAAATTTTTGCTATTTTTCTAAAATTTTAAAAGTCCTGCTAGGGCCTTGTGTTAGTCCCTGTTAGTATTTCTTTTAGAGTTACAAAGTTTTGTGAAAGTTGGAATTAAGTTCTAGAGATAGTTTTTGATTCTTAAAAAGTATTCCAACTTTTAGAAACATAATGTCTAATGCAGAAGAGATTGTGATGGAACTCAACCTCACCCCTTACCTGCATCTTAGGATGTCAGAGTTAAGGTCTCTCTGCAAACTCAAAAAGATAAAAACTGGTTCAAACCCTACCAAAATACAGCTCCAGGAGCTTTTGGCAGAGTTTGCTAAAAACAACCCCTCTGATGATAGCGTCACAGAGGGGGACCCTAGTGACATAGAGGATTTCCCACCTCTAGTCCTAGATAGGGAGCCCAGGGTCTCTCAAACCCTGACTCCAAATGTGATCGTCAGAGATGCTGCTTCTCTCACAGGAGAGTCCAGCAACTCTGGAAGCATTGCGGGCAGCCTCAATGAAGATGACCTCCTGTTAGCCAGGATGGTCAAAAGATTCTCTTTAGAGAGACCGCTCCTAGCCATAGAAAGGGAAAGGCAAGAGATGGGCCTAGGTCCCATCAATGGTGGCAGCAACATAAATAGGGTCAGAGATTCTCCTGACATGTTGAAAATCCCAAAAGGGATTGTAACTAAATATGAAGATGGTGATGACATCACCAAATGGTTCACAGCTTTTGAGAGGGCTTGTGCAACCAGAAAAGTGAACAAATCTCACTGGGGTGCTCTCCTTTTGGAAATGTTCACTGGAAAGTGTAGAGATAGACTCCTCACACTCTCTGGAAAAGATGCAGAATCCTATGACCTCATGAAGGCTACCCTGATTGAGGGCTTTGGATTCTCCACTGAGGAGTATAGAATTAGATTCAGGGGGGCTCAAAAATCCTCGAGCCAGACCTGGGTTGATTTTGTAGACTACTCAGTGAAAACACTGGATGGTTGGATTCATGGCAGTGGTGTAAATGATTATGATGGGCTGTACAATTTATTTGTGAAAGAACACCTGTTAAGTAATTGTTTCAATGATAAACTGCATCAGCATCTGGTAGACCTAGGACCAATTTCTCCCCAAGAATTGGGAAAGAAGGCGGACCATTGGGTCAAGACTAGGGTGACCAAGACTTCCACAGGGGGTGACTGTAGGAAGTTGGCTCTGTATGTGCTATTTCAAAGTAAGGAATAGCATGCACAGAGTCCAAGGGTTCCCCTTAGAGGTAAAATAGTGGTAAAAATAGATAATACTAATGCTCTATTTTGTGGTAGTGTGGTCGAGCAGTAGGCTTATCCAAGGAGTAGTGTTAAGCATTTGTTGTACATACACATAGACAATAAATGAGGTACACACACTCGGAGACAAATCCAGCCAATAGGTTTTGTATAGAAAAATATCTTTTCTTAGTTTATTTTAAGAACCACAGGTTCAAATTTAACATGTAATATCTTGTTTGAAAGGTATTGCAGGTAAGTACATTAGGAACTTTGAATTATTTCAATTCCATGTATACTTTTCAAGTTATTCACAAATAGCTATTTTAAAAGTGGACACTTAGTGCAATTTTCACAGTTCCTGGGGGAGGTAAGTATTTGTTAGTTTTACCAGGTAAGTAAGACACTTACAGGGTTCAGTTCTTGGTCCAAGGTAGCCCACCGTTGGGGGTTCAGAGCAACCCCAAAGTTACCACACCAGCAGCTCAGGGTCGGTCAGGTGCAGAGTTCAAAGTGGTGCCCAAAACGCATAGGCTTCAATGGAGAGAAGGGGGTGCCCCGGTTCCAGTCTGCCAGCAGGTAAGTACCCGCGTCTTCGGAGGGCAGACCAGGGGGGTTTTGTAGGGCACCGGGGGGGACACCAGCCCACACAGAAATTTCACCCTCAGCGGCGCGGGGGCGGCCGGGTGCAGTGTTAGAACAAGCGTCGGGTTCGCAATGGAAGTCAGTGAGAGATCAAGGGATCTCTTCAGCGCTTCAGGCAGGCAAGGGGGGGCTTCCTCGGGGAAACCTCCACTTGGGCAAGGGAGAGGGACTCCTGGGGGTCACTTCTGCAGTGAAAGTCCGGTCCTTCAGGTCCTGGGGGCTGCGGGTGCAGGGTCTTTTCCAGGCGTCGGGACTTAGGTTTCAGAGAGTCGCGGTCAGGGGAAGCCTCGGGATTCCCTCTGCAGGCGGCGCTGTGGGGGCTCAGGGGGGACAGGTTTTGGTACTCACAGTCGTAGAGTAGTCCGGGGGTCCTCCCTGAGGTGTTGGTTCTCCACCAGCCGAGTCGGGGTCGCCGGGTGCAGTGTTGCAAGTCTCACGCTTCTTGCGGGGAGATTGCAGGGTTCTTTAAAGCTGCTCCTTTGGATAAAGTTGCAGTCTTTTTGGAGCAGGTCCGCTGTCCTCGGGAGTTTCTTGTCGTCGTCGAAGCAGGGCAGTCCTCAGAGGATTCAGAGGTCGCTGGTCCCTTTGGAAGGCGTCGCTGGAGCAGAGTTCTTTGGAAGGCAGGAGACAGGCGGGTGAGTTTCTGGAGCCAAGGCAGTTGTTGTCTTCTGGTCTTCCTCTGCAGGGGTTTTCAGCTAGGCAGTCCTTCTTCTTGTTGTTGCAGGAATCTAATTTCTAGGTTCAGGGAGAGCCCTTAAATACTAAATTTAAGGGCGTGTTTAGGTCTGGGGGGTTAGTAGCCAATGGCTACTAGCCCTGAGGGTGGGTACACCCTCTTTGTGCCTCCTCCCAAGGGGAGGGGGTCACATCCCTAATCCTATTGGGGGAATCCTCCATCTGCAAGATGGAGGATTTCTAAAAGTTAGTCACCTCAGCTCAGGACACCTTAGGGGCTGTCCTGACTGGCCAGTGACTCCACCTTGTTATTCTCATTATTTTCTCCGGCCTTGCCGCCAAAAGTGGGGGCCGGGGCCGGAGGGGGCAGGCAACTCCACTAAGCTGGAGTGCCCTGCTGGGCTGTGACAAAGGGGTGAGCCTTTGAGGCTCACCGCCAGGTGTGACAGCTCCTGCCTGGGGGAGGTGTTAGCATCTCCACCCAGTGCAGGCTTTGTTACTGGCCTCAGAGTGACAAAGGCACTCTCCCCATGGGGCCAGCAACATGTCTCTAGTGTGGCAGGCTGCTGGAACCAGTCAGCCTACACAGATAGTCGGTTAAGTTTCAGGGGGCACCTCTAAGGTGCCCTCTGTGGTGTATTTTACAATAAAATGTACACTGGCATCAGTGTGCATTTATTGTGCTGAGAAGTTTGATACCAAACTTCCCAGTTTTCAGTGTAGCCATTATGGTGCTGTGGAGTTAGTGTAAAACAGACTCCCAGACCATATACTCTTATGGCTACCCTGCACTTACAATGTCTAAGGTTTTGCTTAGACACTGTAGGGGCACAGTGCTCATGCACTGGTACCCTCACCTATGGTATAGTGCACCCTGCCTTAGGGCTGTAAGGCCTGCTAGAGGGGTGTCTTACCTATACTGCATAGGCAGTGAGAGGCTGGCATGGCACCCTGAGGGGAGTGCCATGTCGACTTACTCATTTTGTTCTCACTAGCACACACAAGCTGGTAAGCAGTGTGTCTGTGCTGAGTGAGGGGTCTCTTAGGGTGGCATAATACATGCTGCAGCCCTTAGAGACCTTCCCTGGCATCAGGGCCCTTGGTACCAGAGGTACCAGTTACAAGGGACTAATCTGGATGCCAGGGTGTGCCAATTGTGGAATCAAAAGTACAGGTTAGGGAAAGAACACTGGTGCTGGGGCCTGGTTAGCAGGCCTCAGCACACTTTCAATTCAAAACATAGCATCAGCAAAGGCAAAAAGTCAGGGGGTAACCATGCCAAGGAGGCATTTCCTTACAGTGACCAAAAGAAAGGGGTCACAAAGCCTCCCTAGGGGAAGGGTGGTGAGACAGCCAAAAACAAAAATAGTAAAGAGTCTTCCACAGGCCCCCAAAAACCTGCACAGGAGGGTGGGCCCAGAGCCTCTTCACAAAACAATTTTGGGTACAAGGGTAAAAACTTTGATCCCAAAAAGGCCTGGTGTCGTAGCTGTAATCAGCCAGGGCACCAAACTGGAGACAAAGCCTGTCCCAAGAAAGGTTCCACTTCTAACTCTACTCCAGCTAACACTGGAATGGCCAGTCTCCAAGTGGGATCAACAGTGTGCCCAGAGCAAATCAGGGTTCACACTGAAGCTACATTAGTCTCTGAGGGTGGGGTGGATTTAGCCACACTGGCTGCCTGGCCCCCTAATATGCAAAAATACAGGTAGCAACTCTTAATTTAATGGGACAAGTGTAGAAGGCCTGAGGGATACAGGTGCCAGTGTCACCATGGTGACAGAGAAACTGGTTTCCCCTAGTCAATACCTGGCTGGACAAACTTATCCAGTCACCAACGCTGACAATCAGACTGAAGTACATCCCATTGCTATGGTAACTTCAGAGTGGGGAGGGGTCAATGGCTTGAAACAGGTGGTGGTCTCCTCAAATATCCCAGTAGACTGCTTGGAAATGACCTGGAGTCCTCCGCATGGGCTGAGGTAGAACTCAAAACCCATGCATCCATGCTGGGTATCCCTGAACTGGTGTGTCAAGACAAGGGCACAGTGCAAGGCTCAGGGTGAAAAAGTGGTGTTGGAGCCTGGAAAAAGGGCCCAACCCTCCAAGAGAAAGTGAAAGAAGACTGGGGAACCAGCTTCCACACAACAAGAGAAAGAGAACCTCTCTTCCCAGGAAGAAGTTCTGCCCTCTGAAGGAACAGAGCCCCTGGAGTTAGAACCTTATCAGGTTGAGCTCCTAGGCCCAGGGGGACCCTCAAGGGAGCAGTTGTGTAAGGGGAAATAAACCTGTCCCTCTCTTGAAGGCCTTAGGCAGCAAGCTGCTGAAGAGTCCAAAGGAAAAATAACAGGAACACATAGTCTATTGGGAAGATGGACTCCTCTACACTGAGGCAAGAGATCCCAAACCTGGTGCCACTAGGAGTTCATTCTAACCTTAGCTCATGATATTCCTCTTGCTGGGCATTTGGGACAGACCAAGACGTGGGAGAGATTAGTCAACCACTTCTATTGGCCCAACATGTCCCAGAAGGTCAAGGAGTTTTGGGTCTCCTGTGCCACCTGTCAAGCCAGTGGTAAGACAGGTGGACACCCAAAGGCCCCCCTCATTCTACTTGTGGGGGTCCCCTTTGAAAGAGTGGGTGTGGACATAGTGGGTCCACTTGAATCTCCCACAGCCTCAGGGAACAAATACATATTAATAGTAGTGGGTCATACTACTAGATACCCTGAAGCAATTCCCCTTAGGTCGACTACTGCCCCTGCAGTAGCCAAAGCACTCATTGGTATTTTTACCAGAGTGGAATTTCCTAAGGAGGTGGTGTCTGACAGAGGTGCTATGTCAGCATACCTGAAGCATATGTGGAATGAGTGTGGGATGACTTACAAATTAACCACACCATACCATCCACAAACCAATGGTCTTGTAGAAATATTTAACAAGACATTGAAAGGCATGATCATGGGGCTCCCTGAAAAACTCAAAAGGAGATGGGATGCCCTCTTGCCATGTCTGCTTTTCGCCTACAGAGGTGCCTCAGAAGGGAGTAGGGTTTTCCCCCTTTGAACTTCTGTTTGGCCATCCTGTAAGGGGACCACTAGCTCTTGTAAAAGAAGGCTGGGAGAGACCTCTCCATGAGCCTAAACAAGATATAGTAGACTATGTACTAGGCCTACGTTCAAGGATGGCAGAGTATATGGAAAAGGCAAGTAAAATCCTTGAGGCCAGCCAACAACTCCAGAAGATGTGGTATGACCAAAAGGCTGCTATGGTTGAGTTTCAGCCAGGTCAGAAAGTCTGGATTCTGGAGCCTGTGGCTCCCAGGGCACTTCTGGACAGATGGAGTGGCCCTTACCCAGTGCTAGAGAGGAAGAGTCAGGTCACCTACCTGGTAGACCTGGGCACTAGCAGGACCCCCAAAATGGTGATCCATGTGAACCGCCTCAAACTCTTCCATGACAGGGCAGATGTGAATCTGTTGATGGTAACATATGAGGACCAGGAAGGTGAGAGTGAACCTCTCCCTCATCTCCTCTCCACAGACCCTAAATATGGTTCAGTAGATGGAGTGATCTATTCAGACACCCTCTCTGGTCAAAAGCAATCTGACTGTAGGAAGGTCCTGCAACAGTTTGCTTAGCTCTTTTCCCTAACCCCTGGTCAGACACACCTGTGTACCCATGATGTGGACACAGAAGACAGCAAGCCTGTCAAAAACAACATTTTCAGAGAGTCTGACCAAGTTAAGAAAAGCATCAAAGTGGATATCCACAAGATGCTGGAATTGAGAGTCATTGAGCACTCTGACAGCCCCTGGGCTAGCCCAGTGGTCTTAGTCCCCAAACCTCACACCAAAGATGGAGAGAGATGAGGTTCTGTGTGGACTACAGAGGACTTAATTCTGTCACCAAGGCAGATGCCCATCCCATTCCAAGGGCAGATTAATTGATTGATAAGATAGGTGCTGCCAGATACTTAAGTACCTTTGACTTGACAGCAGGGTACTGGCAAATCAAAATGGCACCAGGAGCAAAAGAAAAGATCGCATTCTCCACACCCGATGGGCATTATCAGTTTACTGTTATGCCCTTTGGTTTAAAGAATGCCCCTGCCACCTTCCAAAGGTTGGTGAATCAAGTCCTTGCTGGCTTGGAGTCCTTTAGTGCAGCTTATCTTGACGATATTGCTGTCCTTAGCTCCAGCTGGCAGGATCACCTGGTCCACCTGAAGAAGGTTTTGAAGGCCTTGCAATCAGCAGGCCTCTCTATCAAGGCATCCAAATGTCAGATAGGGCAGGAAACTGTTGTTTACTTGGGACACCTTGTAGGTGGAGGCCAAGTTCAGCCACTCCAGCCCAAGATCCAGACTATTCTGGACTGGGCAGCTCCAAAAACCCAGACTCAAGTCAGGGCATTCCTTGGCTTGACTGGGTACTACAGGAGGTTTGTGAAGGGATATGGATCTATAGTGACTCTCTTGGGAAAGGTTAGTCTCATCATCTTTCATTGGGGCGGGGGGAGGTGGGGTTGTGTAAGGAAATGCCTCCTTGGCATGGTTACTGTAGGAAGTTGGCTCTGTATGTGCTATTTCAAAGTAAGGAATAGCATGCACAGAGTCCAAGGGTTCCCCTTAGAGGTAAGATAGTGGCAAAAAGAGATAATACTAATGCTCTATTTTGTGGTAGTGTGGTCGAGCAGTAGGCTTATCAAAGGAGTAGTGTTAAGCATTTGTTGTACATACACATAGACAATAAATGAGGTACACACACTCCGAGACAAATCCAGCCAATATGTTTTGTTATAGAAAAATATCTTTTCTTAGTTTATTTTAAGAACCACAGGTTCAAATTTTACATGTAATAGCTCATTTGAAAGGTATTGCAGGTAAGTACTCTAGGAACTTTGAATCATTACTTTAGTA
This sequence comes from Pleurodeles waltl, assembly GCF_031143425.1. Classification (NCBI taxonomy): domain Eukaryota; kingdom Metazoa; phylum Chordata; class Amphibia; order Caudata; family Salamandridae; genus Pleurodeles; species Pleurodeles waltl. The sequence goes on from NC_090444.1 coordinate 1,323,860,126, forward strand.
TGTATACTTTTTACATAAAACACAATAAGCTGTTTTAAAAGTGGACACTTAGTGCAATTTTCACAGTTCCTGGGGGAGGTAAGTTATTGTTAGTTTCAACAGGTAAGTAAGGCACTTACAGGTTTCAGTTTTTGGTCCAAGGTAGCCCACCGTTGGGGGTTCAGAGCAACCTCAAAGTTATCACACCAGCAGCTCAGGGCCGGTCAGGTGCAAAGGTCAAAGAGGTGCCCAAAACACATAGTCTTCAATGGAGAGAAAGGGGTGCCCCGGTTCCAGTCTGCCAGCAGGTAAGTACCCACGTCTTCGGAGGGCAGACCAGGGGGGTTTTGTAGGGCACCGGGGGGGGACACGAAGTAGCACAGAAAGTACACCCTCAGCAGCGCGGGGGCGGCCGGGTGCAGTGTGCAAACACGCGTCGGGTTTTCAATGGAAGTCAATGAGAGATCAAGGGATCTCTTCAGCGTCGCAGGCAGGCAAGGGGGGGCTCCTCGGGGTAGCCACCACCTGGGCAAGGGAGAGGGCCTCCTGGGGGTCACTCCTGCACAGAAGTTCAGTTTCTTTAGGGGCTGGGGGCTGCGGGTGCAGGGTCTTTTCCAGCCGTCGGGAAATGGAGTTCAGACAGTCGCGGTCAGGGGGAGCCTGGGGATTCCCTCTGCAGGCGTCGCTGTGGGGGTTCATGGGGGACAACTTTGGTTACTCACAGTCGTAGAGTCGCCGGAGGGTCCTCCCTGAGTTGGTTGTTCTCCACCAGTCGAGTCGGGGTCGCCGGGTGCAGTGTTGCAAGTCTCACGCTTCTTGCGGGGAGTTGCAGGGGTCTTTAAATCTGCTCCTTGTAAACAAAGTTGCAGTTCTTTTGGAGCAGTGCCGCTGTCCTCGGGAGTTTCTTGGAAGTAGGGCAGTCCTCTGAGGATTCAGAGGTCGCTGGTCCTGGAGAAAGCGTCGCTGGAGCAGGGTTCTTTAGAAGGCAGGAGACAGGCCGGTAGGACTGGGGCCAAAGCAGTTGGTGTCTTTCTTCTTCTGCAGGGGTTTTCAGCTCAGCAGTCTTCTTCTTCGGTAAGTTGCAGGAATCTAAAATCTTAGGTTCAGGGAAGCCCTTAAATACTAAATTTAAGGTCGTGTTTAGGTCTGGGGGGTTAGTAGCCAATGGCTATTAGCCCTGAGGGTGGGTACAACCTCTTTGTGCCCCCTCCCAAGGGGAGGGGGTCACATCCCTAATCCTATTGGGGAATCCTCCATCTGCAAGATGGAGGATTTCTAAAAGTTGGAGTCACTTCAGCTCAGGACACCTTAGGGGCTGTCCTGACTGGCCAGTGACTCCTCCTTGTTTTTCTCATTATTTTCTCCGGCCTTGCCGCCAAAAGTGGGGGCCGGGCCGGAGGGGGCGGGCAACTCCACTAGCTGGAGTGTCCTGCGGTGCTGGCACAAAGGGGTGAGCCTTTGAGGCTCACCGCCAGGTGTGACAGCTCCTGCCTGGGGGAGGTGTTAGCATCTCCACCCAGTGCAGGCTTTGTTACTGGCCTCAGAGTGACAAAGGCACTCTCCCCATGGGGCCAGCAACATGTCTCTAGTGTGGCAGGCTGCTGGAACCAGTCAGCCTACACTGAACAATTGGGTAAAATACAGGGGGCATCTCTAAGATGCTCTCTGTGTGCATTTTTTAATAAATCCAACACTGGCATCAGTGTGGGTTTATTATTCTGAGAAGTTTGATACTAAACTTCCCAGTATTCAGTGTAGCCATTATGGAGCTGTGGAGTTCGTTTTTGACAGACTCCCAGCCCATATACTCTTATGGCTACCCTGCACTTACAATGTCTAAGGTTTTGCTTAGACACTGTAGGGGCATAGTGCTCAAGCACATATGCCCTCACCTGTGGTATAGTGCACCCTGCCTTAGGGCTGTAAGGCCTACTAGAGGGGTGACTTACCTATGCCACAGGCAGTGGGAGGTTGACATGGCACCCTGAGGGGAGTGCCATGTCGACTTAGTCATTTTCTCCCCACCAGCACACACAAGCTGGCAAGCAGTGTGTCTGTGCTGAGTGAGGGGTCCCTAGGGTGGCATAAGACATGCTGCAGCCCTTAGAGACCTTCCCTGGCATCAGGGCCCTTGGTACCAGGGGTACCAGTTACAAGGGACTTACCTAAGTGCCAGGGTTGTGCCAATTGTGGAAACAATGGTACATTTTAGGTGAAAGAACACTGGTGCTGGGGCCTGGTTAGCAGGGTCCCAGCACACTTCTCAGTCAAGTCAGTATCAGTATCAGGCAAAAAGTGGGGGGTAACTGCAACAGGGAGCCATTTCTTTACAGTTACCCCCTGACCTTTTTGCCTTTGCTGATGCCAAGTTATGATTTGAAAGTGTGCTGATGCCAGCTAACCAGGCCCCAGCACCAGTGTTCTTTCCTGTAGGAAGTTGGCTCTGTATGCACTAGTTCAAAGTAAGGAATAGTATGCACAGAGTCCAAGGGTTCCCCTTAGAGGTCGATAGTGGCAAAAAGAGATAATTCTAATGCTCTATTTTGTGGTAGTGTGGTCGAGCAGTAGGCTTATCAGAGGGTAGTATTAAGCATTTGTTGTACACACACAGGCAATAAATGAGGAACACACACTCAAAGACAATTCCAGGCCAATAGGTTTTTATATAGAAAAATATATTTTTCTAGTTTATTTTAAGAACCACAGGTTCAAGATTTACAAACAATACTTTAAATGAAAGGTATTTCACTTAGCAACTTTAGGAACTTTGAATTAGCAAAATAGCATATACAGTTTTCACACAAATGGCAATAAGCTATTTTAAAACTGGACACAGTGCAATTTTCAACAGTTCCTGGGGGAGGTAAGTGTTTGTTATTTTTGCAGGTAAGTAAACCACCTACAGGGTTAAACGTTGGGTCCAAGGTAGCCCACCGTTGGGGTTTCAGGGCAACCCCAAAGTTACCACACCAGCAGCTCAGGGCCGTTCAGGCGCAGAGGTCAAGGTGGTGCCCAAAACGCATAGGCTTCAATGGAGAAGGGGGTGCCCCGGTTCCAGTCTGCCAGCAGTTAAGTACCCGCGTGTAAGGAAATGCCTCCTTGGCATGGTTGCCCCCTGACTTTTTGCCTTTGCTGATGCTATGTTTACAATTGAAAGTGTGCTGAGGCCTGCTAACCAGGCCCCAGCACCAGTGTTCTTTCCCTAACCTGTACTTTTGTATCCACAATTGGCAGACCCTGGCATCCTCATTTATTGTCTGTGTATGTACAACAAATGCTTAACACTACTCCTTGGATAAGCCTACTGCTCGACCACACTACCACAAAATAGAGCATTAGTATTATCTCTTTTTGCCACTATCTTACCTCTAAGGGGAACCCTTGGACTCTGTGCATGCTATTCCTTACTTTGAAATAGTGCATACAGAGCCAACTTCCTACATTGGTGGATCAGCGGTGGGGTACAAGACTTTGCATTTGCTGGACTACTCAGCCAATACCTGATCACACGACAAATTCCAAAATTGTCATTACAAATTCATTTTTGAAATTTTTCTAAATTCTTAAAAGTCCTGCTAGGGCCTTGTGTGTTAAGTCCCTGTTTAGCATTGTCTTTTAGAGTTTAAAAAGTTTGTTAAAAGTTTGAATTAGACTCTAGAAACAGTTTTAGATTCTTAAAAAAGTATTCCAACTCTTAGCAGAATAATGTCTGATACAGAGATGCAGGTGGTGGAACTCGACACCACACCTTACCTCCATCTTAAGATGAGGGAGCTAAGGTCTCTCTGTAATATAAAGAAAATAACCATTGGCTCCAGACCTACCAAAATTCAGCTCCAGGAGCTGTTGGCAGAGTTTGAAAAAGCCAACCCCTCTGATGATGACATCACAGAGGAAGAAATTAGTGACTTGGAGGCCAATGTCCCTCCTCCAGTCCTAAATAGGGAGAACAGGACCCCTCAAGTCCTGTCTCCAACTGTGTTAGTCAGAAATAGTGAGTCCCTCACAGGAGGGTCCCACATTTCTGAAATCACTGAGGATGCTCTCAGTGAAGATGACCTCCTGTTAGCCAGGATGGCCAAAAGATTGGCTTTAGAGAGACAGCTCCTAGCCATAGAAAGGGAAAGACAAGAGATGGGCCTAGGACCCATCAATGGTGGCAGCAATATAAATAGGGTCAGAGATTCGCCTGACATGTTAAAAATCCCCAAAGGGATTGTGACAAAATTTGAAGATGGTGATGACATCACCAAGTGGTTCACAGCTTTTGAGAGGGCTTGTGTAACCAGAAAAGTGAACAGATCTCACTGGGGTGCTCTCCTTTGGGAAATGTTCACTGGAAAGTGTAGGGATAGACTCCTCACACTCTCTGGAAAAGATGCAGAATCTTATGACCTCATGAAGGGTACCCTGATTGAGGGCTTTGGATTCTCCACTGAGGAGTACAGGATTAGGTTCAGGGGGGCTCAAAAATCCTCGAGCCAGACCTGGGTTGACTTTGTTGACTACTCAGTGAAAACACTAGATGGTTGGATTCAAGGCAGTGGTGTAAGTAATTATGATGGGCTGTACAATTTATTTGTGAAAGAACACCTGTTAAGTAATTGTTTCAATGATAAACTGCATCAGCATCTGGTAGACCTAGGACCAATTTCTCCCCAAGAATTGGGAAAGAAGGCGGACCATTGGGTCAAGACAAGGGTGTCCAAGACTTCAACAGGGGGTGACCAAAAGAAAGGGGTCACAAAGACTCCCCAGGGGAAGGGTGATGAGACAACCAAAACTAAAAATAGTAAAGAGTCTTCTACAGGCCCCCAAAAACCTGCACAGGAGGGTGGGCCCAGAGCCTCTTCACAAAACAATGGGTACAAGGGTAAAAACTTTGATCCCAAAAAGGCCTGGTGTCATAGCTGTAAACAGCATGGACACCAAACTGGAGACAATGCCTGTCCCAAGAAAGGTTCCACTCCAAACTCCCATCCAGGTAACACTGGTATGGCTAGTCTCCAAGTGGGATCAACAGTGTGTGTGCCCAGAGCAAATCAGGGTCCACACTGAAGCTATTCTAGTTTCTGAGGGTGGGGTGGATTTAGCCACACTAGCTGTCTGGCCGCCTAACATGCAAAAATACAGACAGCAACTCTTAATTAATGGGACTAGAATAGAGGGCCTGAGGGATACAGGTGCCAGTGTCACCATGGTGACAGAGAAACTGGTTTCCCCTGGCCAATACCTGACTGGAAAAACTTACACAGTCACCAACGCTGACAATCAGAGAAAAGTACATCCCATGGCAATGGTTACTTTAGAATGGGGAGGGGTCAATGGCCTGAAACAGGTGGTGGTCTCCTCAAATATCCCAGTGGACTGTCTGCTTGGAAATGACCTGGAGTCCTCAGCATGGGCTGAGGTAGAACTAAAAACCCATGCAGCAATGCTGGGTATCCCTGAACTGGTGTGTGTGAAAACAAGAGCACAGTGCAAGGCACAGGGTGAACAAGTAGAGCTGGAGTCTGGAAGAATGGCCCAGCCTACCAAGAGAACAGGAAAGTCAGTTGGGAAACCAACTACAACACAGCAAAAGAAAGGGAACCTCTCTTCTCAGGAAGAAGTTCTGCCCTCTGAGGGAACTGAGCCTTTGGAGCTTGAACCTTATCAGGTTGAGTTCTTAGGCCCAGGGGGACCCTCAAGGGAGGAGCTGTGTAAGGGACAAGAAACCTGTCCCTCTCTTGAAGGCCTTAGGCAGCAAGCTGCTGAAGAGTCCAAAGGCAAGAAAAATGGAACGCATAGGGTCTATTGGGAAGATGGACTCCTGTACACTGAGGCCAGAGACCCCAAACCTGGTGCCACTAGGAGAGTGGTAGTGCCTCAGCTGTTCAGGAAGTTCATCCTAACATTGGCCCATGACATTCCCCTTGCTGGACATTTGGGACAAACCAAGACGTGGGAGAGGTTAGTCAACCACTTCTACTGGCCCAATATGTCCAACATGGTTAAGGAGTTTTGCCTCTCCTGCCCCACCTGTCAAGCCAGTGGTAAGACAGGTGGACATCCAAAGGCCCCCCTCATTCCACTTCCAGTGGTGGGGGTCCCCTTTGAAAGAGTGGGTGTGGACATAGTTGGTCCACTGGAACCTCCCACAGCCTCAGGAAATATGTATATCCTGGTAGTAGTGGATCATGCTACCAGGTATCCTGAAGCTATTCCCCTTAGGTCGACTACTGCCCCTGCAGTAGCCAAGGCCCTCATTGGTATCTTTACCAGAGTGGGTTTCCCTAAGGAGGTGGTGTCTGACAGAGGTACCAACTTCATGTCAGCATACCTAAAGCACATGTGGAATGAGTGTGGAGTGACTTATAAATTCACTACACCATACCATCCACAAACTAATGGCTTGGTTGAGAGATTCAACAAGACATTAAAAGGCATGATCATGGGGCTCCCAGAAAAACTCAAAAGGAGATGGGATGTCCTCTTGCCATGTCTGCTTTTCGCTTACAGAGAGGTGCCACAGAAGGGAGTAGGATTCTCACCCTTTGAACTTCTGTTTGGTCATCCTGTAAGGGGACCACTTGCCCTTGTTAAAGAAGGCTGGGAGAGACCTCTCCATGAGCCTAAACAGGACATAGTGGACTATGTACTTGGCCTTCGCTCTAGAATGGCAGAGTACATGGAAAAGGCAACCAAAAACCTTGAGGCCAGCCAACAGCTCCAGAAGTTTTGGTATGACCAAAAGGCTGCACTGGTTGAGTTCCAACCAGGGCAGAAAGTCTGGGTTCTGGAGCCTGTGGCTCCCAGGGCACTCCAGGACAAATGGAGTGGCCCTTACCCAGTGCTAGAAAGGAAGAGTCAGGTCACCTACCTGGTGGACCTGGGCACAAGCAGGAGCCCCAAGAGGGTGATCCATGTGAACCGCCTTAAGCTCTTCCATGACAGGGCTGATGTGAATCTGTTGATGGTAACAGATGAGGATCAGGAGGCGGAGAGTGAACCTCTCCCTGATCTTCTGTCATCAGACCCAAAAGATGGCACAGTAGATGGAGTGATCTACTCAGACACCCTCTCTGGCCAACAGCAAGCTGATTGTAGGAGAGTCCTACAACAGTTTCCTGAACTCTTCTCCTTAACCCCAGGTCAGACACACCTGTGTACCCATGATGTGGACACAGGAGACAGCATGCCTGTCAAGAACAAAATCTTTAGACAATCTGACCATGTTAAGGAAAGCATCAAGGTGGAAGTCCACAAGATGCTGGAATTGGGAGTAATTGAGCGCTCTGACAGCCCCTGGGCTAGCCCAGTGGTCTTAGTCCCCAAACCTCACACCAAAGATGGAAAGAAAGAGATGAGGTTTTGTGTGGACTACAGAGGGCTCAATTCTGTCACCAAGACAGATGCTCATCCAATTCCAAGAGCTGATGAGCTCATAGACAAATTAGGTGCTGCCAAATTCTTAAGTACCTTTGACTTGACAGCAGGGTACTGGCAAATAAAAATGGCACCTGGAGCAAAAGAGAAAACAGCATTCTCCACACCTGATGGGCATTATCAGTTTACTGTTATGCCCTTTGGTTTAAAGAATGCCCCTGCCACCTTCCAAAGGTTGGTGAATCAAGTCCTTGCTGGCTTGGAGTCCTTTAGCACAGCTTATCTTGATGATATTGCTGTCTTTAGCTCCACCTGGCAGGATCACCTGGTCCACCTGAAGAAGGTTTTGAAGGCTCTGCAATCTGCAGGCCTCTCTATCAAGGCATCCAAATGCCAGATAGGGCAGGGAACTGTGGTTTACTTGGGCCACCTTGTAGGTGGAGGCCAAGTTCAGCCACTCCAACCCAAGATCCAGACTATTCTGGACTGGGTAGCTCCAAAAACCCAGACTCAAGTCAGGGCATTCCTTGGCTTGACTGGGTATTACAGGAGGTTTGTGAAGGGATATGGATCCATTGTGACAGCCCTCACTGAACTCACCTCCAAGAAAATGCCTTAAGAAAGTGAACTGGACTGTGGAATGCCAATAGGCCTTTGACACCCTGAAACAAGCAATGTGCTCAGCACCAGTTCTAAAAGCTCCAGATTATTCTAAGCAGTTCATTGTGCAGACTGATGCCTCTGAACATGGGATAGGGGCAGTTTTGTCCCAAACAAATGATGATGGCCTTGACCAGCCTGTTGCTTTCATTAGCAGGAGGTTACTCCCCAGGGAGCAGCGTTGGAGTGCCATTGAGAGGGAGGCCTTTGCTGTGGTTTGGTCCCTGAAGAAGCTGAGACCATACCTCTTTGGGACTCACTTCCTAGTTCAAACTGACCACAGACCTCTCAAATGGCTGATGCAAATGAAAGGTGAAAATCCTAAACTGTTGAGGTGGTCCATCTCCCTACAGGGAATGGACTTTATAGTGGAACACAGACCTGGGACTGCCCATGCCAATGCAGATGGCCTTTCCAGGTTCTTCCACTTAGAAAATGAAGACTCTCTTGGGAAAGGTTAGTCTCATCCTCTTTCGTTTGGGGGGGGGTTGTGTAAGGAAATGCCTCCTTGGCATGGTTGCCCCCTGACTTTTTGCCTTTGCTGATGCTATGTTTACAATTGAAAGTGTGCTGAGGCCTGCTAACCAGGCCCCAGCACCAGTGTTCTTTCACCTAAAATGTACCATTGTTTCCACAATTGGCACACCCTGGCATCCAGATAAGTCCCTTGTAACTGGTACCTCTGGTACCAAGGGCCCTGATGCCAAGGAAGGTCTCTAAGGGCTGCAGCATGTCTTATGCCACCCTGGAGACCTCTCACTCAGCACAGACACACTGCATGCCAGCTTGTGTGTGCTAGTGAGAACAAAACGAGTAAGTCGACATGGCACTCCCCTCAGGGTGCCATGCCAGCCTCTCACTGCCTATGCAAGTATAGGTCAGTCACCCCTCTAGCAGGCCTTACAGCCCTAAGGCAGGGTGCACTATACCATAGGTGAGGGTACCAGTGCATGAGCATGGTACCCCTACAGTGTCTAAACAAAACCTTAGACATTGTAAGTGCAGGGTAGCCATAAGAGTATATGGTCTGGGAGTTTGTCAAACACGAACTCCACAGCACCATAATGGCTACACTGAAAACTGGGAAGTTTGGTATCAAACTTCTCAGCACAATAAATGCACACTGATGCCAGTGTACATTTTATTGTAAAATACACCCCAGAGGGCACCTTAGAGGTGCCCCCTGAAACTTAACCGACTATCTGTGTAGGCTGACTAGTTTTAGCAGCCTGCCACAAACCGAGACATGTTGCTGGCCCCATGGGGAGAGTGCCTTTGTCACTCTGAGGCCAGTAACAAAGCCTGCACTGGGTGGAGATGCTAACACCTCCCCCAGGCAGGAATTGTCACACCTGGCGGTGAGCCTCAAAGGCTCACCTCCTTTGTGCCAACCCAGCAGGACACTCCAGCTAGTGGAGTTGCCCGCCCCCTCCGGCCAGGCCCCACTTTTGGCGGCAAGGCCGGAGAAAATAATGAGAAAAACAAGGAGGAGTCACTGGCCAGTCAGGACAGCCCCTAAGGTGTCCTGAGCTGAAGTGACTCTAACTTTTAGAAATCCTCCATCTTGCAGATGGAGGATTCCCCCAATAGGGTTAGGATTGTGACCCCCTCCCCTTGGGAGGAGGCACAAAGAGGGTGTACCCACCCTCAGGGCTAGTAGCCATTGGCTACTAACCCCCCAGACCTAAACACGCCCTTAAATTTAGTATTTAAGGGCTACCCTGAACCCTAGAAAATTAGATTCCTGCAACTACAAGAAGAAGGACTGCCTAGCTGAAAACCCCTGCAGCGGAAGACCAGAAGACGACAACTGCCTTGGCTCCAGAAACTCACCGGCCTGTCTCCTACCTTCCAAAGATCCTGCTCCAGCGACGCCTTCCAAAGGGACCAGCGACCTCGACATCCTCTGAGGACTGCCCCTGCTTCGAAAAGACAAACTCCCGAGGACAGCGGACCTGCTCCAAGAAAAGCTGCAACTTTGTTTCCAGCAGCTTTAAAGAACCCTGCAAGCTCCCCGCAAGAAGCGTGAGACTTGCAACACTGCACCCGGCGACCCCGACTCGGCTGGTGGAGATCCGACACCTCAGGAGGGACCCCAGGACTACTCTGATACTGTGAGTACCAAAACCTGTCCCCCCTGAGCCCCCACAGCGCCGCCTGCAGAGGGAATCCCGAGGCTTCCCCTGACCGCGACTCTTGGAATCCAAAATCCCGACACCTGGGAGAGACCCTGCACCCGCAGCCCCCAGGACCTGAAGGACCGGACTTTCACTGGAGAAGTGACCCCCAGGAGTCCCTCTCCCTTGCCCAAGTGGAGGTTTCCCCGAGGAACCCCCCCCTTGCCTACCTGCAGCGCTGAAGAGATCCCTTGATCTCCCATTGACTTCCATTACGAACCAGACGCTTGTTTCTACACTGCACCCGGCCGCCCCCGCGCCGCTGAGGGTGAAATTTCTGTGTGGGCTTGTGTCCCCCCCCGGTGCCCTACAAAACCCCCCTGGTCTGCCCTCCGAAGACGCGGGTACTTACCTGCAAGCAGACCGGAACCGGGGCACCCCCTTCTCTCCATTCTAGCCTATGTGTTTTGGGCACCACTTTGAACTCTGCACCTGACCGGCCCTGAGCTGCTGGTGTGGTGACTTTGGGGTTGCTCTGAACCCCCAACGGTGGGCTACCTTGGACCAAGAACTAAACCCTGTAAGTGTCTTACTTACCTGGTTAACCTAACAAATACTTACCTCCCCTAGGAACTGTGAAAATTGCACTGTGTCCACTTTTAAAACAGCTATTTGTGAATAACTTGAAAAGTATACATGCAATTTTGATGATTTGAAGTTCCTAAAGTACTTACCTGCAATACTTTTCGAATGAGATATTACATGTAGAATTTGAACCTGTGGTTCTTAAAATAAACTAAGAAAAGATATTTTTCTATACAAAAACCTATTGGCTGGATTTGTCTCTGAGTGTGTGTACCTCATTTATTGTCTATGTGTATGTACAACAAATGCTTAACACTACTCCTTGGATAAGCCTACTGCTCGACCACACTACCACAAAATAGAGCATTAGTATTATCTCTTTTTGCCACTATCTTACCTCTAAGGGGAACCCTTGGACTCTGTGCATGCTATTCCTTACTTTGAAATAGCACATACAGAGCCAACTTCCTACACCGCGTCTTTGGAAGGCAGACCAGGGGATTTTGTAGGGCACCGGGGGGGACACTAATCAGCACAGAAAGTACACCCTCAGTGGCACGGGTGCGGCCGGGTGCAGTGTGCAGACAGGTGTCGGGTTTGCAGTGTAGTTCAATGGGAGACCTAGGGGTCTCTTCAGCCATGCAGGCAAGGGGGCGGGTCCTCGGGGTAGCCACCACCTGGGCAATGGAGAGGGCCACCTGGGTCGCTCCTGCACTGGAGGTCGGATCCTTCAGGTCCTGGGGGCTGCGGGTGCAGTGTCCTTACCAGGCGTCGGGTTCTTAGAAGCAGGCCGTCGCGGTCCAGGGGAGCCTCTGGATTCCCTCTGCAGGCGTCGCTGTGGGGGCTCAGGGGGGGGGGGGGGTCAACTCTGGCTACTCACGGGCTCGTAGTCGCCAGGGAGTCCTCCCTGTAGTGTTGGTTCTCCACAAGTCGAGTTGCGGGGGGGGTGGCTGCGGAGTGCAAAGTCTCACGCTTCCGGCGGGGAACATGTGTTCTTTCAAAGTTGCTTCTTTGTTGCAAAGATGTTTCTTCTTTGGAACAGGGCCGCTGTCCTCGGGAGTTCTTGGTCCTTTTTAGATGCAGGGTAGTCTTCTGAGGCTTCAGAGGTTGCTGGACCCTGTTGAACTCGTCGCTGTAGCAGTTATTTTGAAGTGGGGAGACAGGCGGTAGAGATGGGGCCAAAGCAGTTGGTGTCTCCGTCTTCTCTGCAGGTTTTTCAGCTCAGCAGTCCTTCTTCGTCTTAGGTTGCAGGAATCTAGTTACCTAGGTTCTGGGAGCCCCTAAATACTCGATTTAGGGGTGTGTTTAGGTCTGGGGGGTTAGTAGCCAATGGCTACTAGCCCTGAGGGTGGCTACACCCTCTTTGGGCCTCCTCACTGAGGGGAGGGGGGCACATCCCTAATCCTATTGGGGGAATCCTCCATCTGCAAGATGGAGGATTTCTAAAAGTCAGAGTCACCTCAGCTCAGGACACCTTAGGGGCTGTCCTGACTGGCCAGTGACTCCTCCTTGTTTTTCTCATTATCTCCTCCGTCCTTGCCGCCAAAAGTGGGGCCATGGCCGGAGGGGGTGGGCAACTCCACTAGCTGGAGTGCCCTGGGGTGCTGTAACAAAGGGGGTGAGCCTTTGAGGCTCACCGCCAGGTGTTAGTGCCTGCAGGGGGAGGTGAGAAGCACCTCCACCCAGTACAGACTTAGTTACTAGCCACAGAGTGACAAAGGCACTCTCCCCATTTGGCCAGCAAGTCGTCTGGTTGTGGCAGGTTGGCAGAAACTGGTGAGCCCAACACTTGAAGTCGGGGAAGGGGGGTTGTAGAGCACTGGGGGAGGAGGGGGGGATAGCAAAAGTAGGCACACAACACCTCAGCGGCACAGGGTCGGCCAGGTGCAGTGTGCAAAGCAGGCATCAGGTTTTGTATTTGTTTCAATGGAGAGACCCGGGGGTCACTTTAGCAGTGCAGGCAGGCACGGGGGGGAGGGGGCTTCAGGCCAGCCACCACCTGGGCTAGGCAGAGGGTCGCCTGGGGGTCGCTCCTGCACTGAGGTTTGGTTCCTTCAGGTCCCGGGGGCTGCGGGTGCAGTGCTTGGTCCAGGCGTCGGGTCCCTTGTTAAAGGCAGTCACGGTCTGGAGGGGGGAGAGGGGACTCTGGATTCTCTCTGCAGGGGTCACTGTGAGGGTCCGGGGGGGTTGTCTTGGGCTACTCACGGGGTCGCAGTTGCCGGGGAGTCCTCCCTGTGGTGTTGGTTCGCTGGATCTATAGCTGGGGGCGTCGGGTGCAGTGTGTGAAGTCTCACGCTTCTGGCGGGAAGAGTGAAGTTCTTTAAAGTTGCAAGAAAGTTGCAAAGTTGTTGTTGAAATTGAGCAGAGCCCCTGCTCACGGAAGTTTCTTGGTCCTGCAGTCCTCTGAAGCCTCGGACGTCGCTGGTCCCTGTTGGATGCGTCGCTGGTTGCAGGTTTTCGAAGTTGGAGACAGGCCGGTAGGGCTGGGGCCAAAGCAGTTGTTGTCTTCCGTGTTCTCTGCAGGGCTTGTAGGTCAGCAGTCCTTCTTTTGTTCAGGTTGCAGGAATCTAATTTCCTGGGTTCTGGGGTGCCCCTAAATACTAAATTTAGGGGGGTGTTTAGGTCTGGGAAGGCAGTAGCCAATGGCTACTGTCCTGGAGGGTGGCTACACCCTCTTTGTACCTGGCATCAGTGTGCATTTATTGTGCTGAGAAGTTTGATACCAAACTTCCCAGTTTTCAGTGTAGCCATTATTGAACTGTGGAGTTCTTGTTTGACAAACTCCCAGACTATATACTCTTATGGCTACCCTGCACTTACAATGTCTAAGGTTTTGCTTAGACACTGTAGGGGCATAGTGCTCATGCACATATGCCCTCACCTTTGGTATAGTGCACCCTGCCTTAGGGCTGTAAGGCCTGCTAGATGGGTGACTTAACTATGCCACAGGCAGTGTGAGGTTGGCATGGTACTCTGAGGGGAGTGCCATGTCGACTTAGTCATTTTCTCCCCACTAGTGCACACAAGCTGTTAGGCAGTGTGTATGTGCTGAGTGAGGGGTCCCCAGGGTGGCATAATTCATGGTGCAGCCCTTAAAGACCTTCCCTGGCATCCAGGGTCCTTGGTACCAGTTACAAGGGACTTATCTGAGTGCCAGGGCTTGTGGAAGCAAAGATACAGTTTAAGGAAAGAACACTGGTGCTGGGGCCTGGTTAGCAGGGTCCCAGCATACTTTCAATCAAAACTTGGCATCAGCAAAGGCAAAAAGTCAGGGGGTAACCATGCCAAGGAGGCATTTCCTTACCAGGGCCCTGTATCCCCTGCATCAGGACCTCTCCTTAGATGTCCGTGGTAAGGAACCATTCACCTGATAACTGAACTGAAGACTGTTTGTCTTGAAAAGGTAACTGTTTCTGTGGAACTTGCTGGTCTCACTGACTGCCTCCCTACCAGAGTAGGTCGTCTAAAGTACCTCTAAGTAATTGCATTGATGCTTACCAAAGTTTTTACAGGAAAAGTTTTAAAGTGTCCAGTTCCTTGAGTTTGCCATTGCTTGTTTGTAGTTGAGTAAAATGTTTTGTTTAACTATACCTGTGTATAACCAGAACCCTCCAGTGGATATTTTTCATAAGGTGAAGAAAAATAAAAAATCGAAACTAGCTTTATAAATTGGCTTTCGATTTATTGAGTGTCTAGAATATTTCTCTAATTGTTTTGGTGCTGTTTAAATGCTTTACATTTGGCCTTTTGTTTAAGCCTGTTGGCTCAGAGCCACACCTAACGAGTTCCTAGGGTTGAGTTAAGGATCCAACAAACTAAACCTGACTTGGTCCTGAAAGGGACTGGTAGTGTATTACATGGTGAGGTAGCACAACCACGCTATATATTAACCTCCATTTCCTCGCAGTGCTTATTTGTGGCTCCACTTAATCAATTCTGGGGTGGGTTGGAGCCAACGCAGAATTGCATGGTGCCACATAGAGGGACATGCAAAAGCACTACTGAAAAAAAGTCTGTGGATCCAGTTTAGTGTCTGGGAGCATTCGAAGGTATACAATCTGCTGTTAAATAATTTACCAAAAGCCGTTACCAAAAGTCAGTAACTTGTTCTTCATACGATTTCTATCATTTATGCCAAAATGTTAATGCTGGAATGGCTTATGAATATGCTTGATTTTACAGAAGGTCTCACAGACGTCATATTGTACCATCAACCAGATGACAAGAAAAAGAACAGGGGTTTTTGCTTCCTAGAATATGAAGATCACAAAACTGCTGCTCAAGCCCGACGAAGATTAATGAGTGGCAAAGTAAAAGTCTGGGGTAACGTTGTTACTGTGGAGTGGGCTGATCCAATAGAAGATCCAGATCCAGAAGTTATGGCAAAGGTATTTAAATAATCTGAATTCTAGTCTTCTAATACATGTTTATTCTATTCTTTTTTTACACCTGTCTCTGCTTCTGGGTTGCTTCTAAAAGACATGTGCATTGCCCTGGCACAAAAGATTTGGCATTGGACGATGCACTATCATATAATATCCTAGCAGAGTATCTCCCTGGATTGGGGAGTGACTTTGCGGGCCAGTGCAGCAGGATGCATCAACAAGTCTACTAGTGGGAGCCCCACTCACAAGTCCTACTTTACTACTTTCAACAATGGGGTTTTCCCCATATAGATATATGCAAAATTCCACAGCTTCTCCTCCTAGTTTTCACACCCACACTCCATAGCCAGTGTCCTGTGGATAAACTGATTCTAAAGAAAACAATCCCTCTAAAGGGGGAATAGGGTGGGTCCTTTACACTTAAGAGGTTGTATCACAGTTACAAATAAGCAAAACACATCATGTTGAAATTTATTCTTTCTGGAACAAGATCAATGTATATTTCTAGCAGCCAACAGCTTCCTTTAGCAACACATAATAAACTTGAACAGTTTCTTTGAATTGAAAAAAGACAAATTTTCAGGTACTTTTTGTGAAAACATCTTGCACCCCCAAACCCACTGTTGACCTGTTTCTCTCGTAGGGGATTTCCATGTATAGTCATAAGCATTGAATAGTTCCGCGCGCCTGCGGGGACCCCGGAGCACTGATGTGAAGTATATTCTTAAGTGCAAACACCAGCCGTTTAAAGAAAAGGTCTGTCAAAAAACACTTAAGAATAACATTGTGCAGCCTATGTGAACAGCTACACAGGCCAAATTGTTGAAAAGAAAATCAATAGTAGTGTAAATTCATGTTCAAACACCTATTTATTCTAGAAATGTAATAACAAATACATTCTCATACTTTATTTACACCTCTGATGAGAATAAAACAATGCAGGGCAGTGTAGCCCATAGGCTGCCATTATACAGAATGTAAATAGAGCTGTGCCTTTAAGAAAAGTAAAGTCTTCCTGTTTCCCATCATGCACAGCAAAAGGCAGTTGCCTCAGTTCTTTTTTCCGGCTCCTGCTGACAGGACCCTGAAGCATTGAGCTCTACCTCACAAAAGCTTTTGTGACAGAAATTCATTGAAATATCTTCTGAATTTCATTTTCACTCGACGTTTTTACCTTTGAGTGATCATTTTCTACTGAGTTCTGTTAAATTCTGACAGAATTTTGAGGTTTTTCTAGTTAGAAATGCCTTCACTTTTTGATAAATGTCCTTCTTGTGGAAGAAAGAAGGCTAAAACAGATTCACATAGGGTCTGTATAATTTGTCTTCCATCCAGCCACAAACCGGAGTCGTGTGACATCTGTAAAACCTTCTCTAGAAGAACCCTTCGTGACAGAGAGAAGATCCGACTCCAGGCGAAAGAGGACAGGAGAAAAAGTGGCCATTCCACTACAGAGCGAGGAGAAGGTCAGACTTCTACCAGGGCTCAACCTGTTTCCTCCATGACTCCTTCCAGACCTGCTGAAAAACGACATAGATCTCCGACGACGTCGAGAGCGTCGACGTCGAAGCAGGGAACGGCGCCAACATGTTCGCCGTCGAGGAGTGCTTCGCCGGCGAGAAAACGACATCGTTCGCCGTCGACAGCTATTTCGCCGTCGAGGCGGCGAAGACACCCGACGTCGAGAGGATCTGGGTCGCCGTCGACACGGCGAACACAGTCCACGCCAAGGAGATCCGAGTCGGGCTCGCCGTCGACACGGCGAGGGAGATCGCCGTCGAGAGAGAGTGTTCGCCGTCGGAGGCGTTCACCGTCACTGCACCGACGTCGAGGTTCGTCGTCGAGAGGTTCTCAGCGGCGAGACGAGTCGACGTCTAGAGGCACTCGGCGTCACCGCAGTTCGACGTCGAGGAGTGCTTCGACGTCGAGAAGACCATCTAAGAGGCCTAGAAGGGTTTATACAACCTCAGATTCCTCGGCCTCGCTTATCCTACTTCCAGCATCACCACAGCTCTCACAAAGGCAGTCGCCTTTACCACAGACGCCGGTAACACCTACGGCTCCTCTTCCGGCGCCTCCTCCAGAACCTGTTCCGAGGACTCCAACGCGATCTGCAGGGCGTTCTGGTTATTCCTCGAGACGTACATCTACCTCAAGGCACCGTCGTCAATCACATCATGGACATTCTTCATCGTCCACACGAGACTACTCTCCAACCTTATCAGACTCACCATCCCCAAGAGTGTCTCCCATAGATGATGTCAACACATTTCAGGAGGTCTTAGTGAGAGGGGCAACCAAGCTGAATATCCCGCTAGCAGCTCCAGCCCAATCGACATCAGTAATCTTTGAGACCTTGCATCAAAGGACATCTTCACGACCTTTACTTCCACTGGTTCTGGGTCTTATTGAACCGGCAATGGACATTTTTCTCACGCCGGCTACAACAAAGTCTGCTCCTTCCAGACTCATTAAAAAGTACCGTCCACCAGAGCAAGAGCCTCTATTCTTGAGGTCGGACCCAGTACCAGACTCGGTAGTTATAGTGGCAGCGAAGAAATCGCATTCGACGTCACCGTCTTCCTCTGCTCCCCCAGACAAAGAAAGCAGAAAGATCGATGCTGCAGGAAGAAAAGTATGCTCGACGGCATCTATCACCATGAAAGCAGCCAGTGCCACTGCTTTATTAGGGAGATATGATCGATCCCTCTGGGACTCTATACTACAGTTCTCAGAGCATCTCCCTAGGGACAAAAGGGAAGATTTCCTAGAGGTCGTGAGCGAGGGAGCAATGGTTTCTAACCAGATCATAAGTGCTGCGGCAGATGCTTCAACTCTATCCGCACATAACTATGCTCATGGTATAGCGCTCAGGAGACATGCGTGGCTGCGGCTTACATCGCTTAAACCCGAAGCACAGCAGAGGATACAGAACCTGCCTTTCTCAGGCTCCACTTTATTCGGCTCTCATGCCGATGATGAGATGGCCAGAATGAAGTCGGAGCTGGATACCTTAAAAGCGGTAGGCATAGAGCGACCTAAAGAACAGCGAAAGGGATTCCGCCCATATCAAAGAAGACTGTTCACCCACAGGTATCAGGCTCCACATTGGTCGTCTTCACGCCCTCAGCAACAGCAGCAGCAGCAGCATCAGAGGGGCTTCTCCAGAAAGTCGACAAGGGGTCGTTCAACACCTCAGACCCAGACACCTCGACAAACTCCCACGTCTAGGCCCTGAATCTTTGCTTCCCCCTCCTCCGTTACCCACTCCGGTAGGGGGAAGTATCTCAAATCATCTAGACGAGTGGCTACGCATCACAACAGACGCCTGGGTATTGAATATTGTGAGACATGGTTACGCTCTCAGATTCACCAGTTCTCCACCATCTGTTCCACCCAAAACAGTCAACCACCATCTCGAAGCTCTGCAGTTAGAGGTCAATATCCTATTGCAAAAAAGAGCCATAGAACCCGTTCCCATCAGCCAACATGGGAAGGGGATTTATTCGAGATATTTCCTTGTACAGAAAAAAGACAAACAAGAGTTTCGTCCCATCTTAGATCTGAGGACAGCAAACAAATGGATTCGCAAAGAAAAATTCAGGATGTTAGCCTTACACCAAATTTACCCACATTTACGTCAGGGCGACTGGCTATGTGCGATAGATCTTTGCGACGCTTACTTCCATATCCCAGTAGCCAAGAAACATCGAAAATTCCTAAGGTTCACTGTCGGAAAACGCCATTACCAATTTGCAGTTCTACCGTTCGGCCTAAAATCAGCGCCAAGGACTTTTTCCAAATGCATGGCGGTAGTAGCCGCCCACTTGAGGAAACAGCGAATATTCGTCTATCCCTATCTAGACGATTGGCTCATAAAGGCCTCCAGCTATCTCGAGGCACAGCAGCATTTCGAATGGACTCTACAACTGCTACAAAAACTTGGTCTTCAAGTCAATCTTCTGAAATCAACAGCAACACCTGTTCAGAGGTTGCATTACTTAGGGGCCATTGTAGATACCAAGCTAGGAAAGGTGTTTCCTTCGGAGGAACGACGGTTATCGATTCTCCAAAAGTGCAAACAACTGCAGGAAAGACCTCAAGCCACTGCAAGAATAATAGCTTCTCTACTGGGCTCGATGGCGTCTTGTATCCATCTGGTTCCCAATGCTCGTCTCCATATGAGACCATTGCAGGAAAATCTAGAGGATCAGTGGTGTCAACTGAGGGACGATTGGGAGAACAAAGTCCTGCTGTCTCCTCACACCCTACAATCCCTCAAGTGGTGGTGTTTGCCCAGCAATCTCTTGGTGGGGATTCCGTTCCAACAACGACCTCCATCTCAAACCATCGTAACAGATGCGTCACTGCTCGGATGGGGGGCGCACATGGAACATCTTCGAGTCCAAGGCGAGTGGTCACAGAAAGAGAGTCTCTATCACATCAACCTGCTGGAACTTCGCGCAGTCCACCTTGCGCTCAAAGCCTTCCTTCCCTCTCTGAGAACGGAAACTCTCCTTCTTCAGACAGACAACGTGGCCACTATGTACTACATGAACAAACAAGGAGGCACCAGGTCCAGAATTTTATCCAGAGAGGCCCAGACAATCTGGCATTGGCTTCTAGCCAGGAACCTGTCGCTAGTGGCAACTCACCTGCCCGGCATCCAGAATGTTCAAGCGGATGCCCTCAGTCGGGTAATAAGCGAGAACCACGAATGGGTACTACACGACGACGTCGTTCATTCCATTTTCGCACTCTGGGGTACCCCTTCTACAGACCTATTCGCAACCCCAGAAAACAAAAAATGCCAAAACTTCGCCTCCAGATATTACCATCCAGGGACACTGGGGAATGCCCTATGGATAAGCTGGTCAGGGGCATTTCTTTACGCCTTTCCACCGCTTCCCCTGATTCCGGCAGTTCTCCAGAAGCTGTCCAATGCTCAGACCAAAATGATCCTAATTGCTCCGGAGTGGCCACGCCAGTGGTGGTTCCCAGACCTTCTTCACCGGTCACTCAAACCACACATCAGGCTACCATATCGCCCGGACCTTCTCACGAAGTTCAGAGGGCAGATATCTCATCCCAACCCCTCATCGTTGAGTTTGGCAGCATGGCTCCTGAGCTAGTGCAATATGGGCATTTGAACTTACCTCAGGACTGTATGGAAATTCTGAGGGAAGCAAAACGCCCTTCCACACGATCAGCCTATGCAAGCAAGTGGAAGAGATTCTGCATTTGGTGTTTACACAACAACATTGACCCGGTTTCTTGTGGAGAACAATCTATCTTACCATACTTGTTAAGTTTGGCAAAATCGGGCTTACAACTGTCGTCAATAAAAGTTCACTTGGCGGCGATAACAGCATACAGAAAGAGTCTTTCACAAACTTCCTTTTTTCGGATTCCGATTATTAAGGATTTCCTAGAAGGTTTAAAAAAGGTTTTTCCTCCCATTAGAAAGCCTTCTCCTCCATGGGAACTGAACGTTGTCTTATCACGTCTGATGCTGCCGCCATTCGAGCCGATACACAAGGCATCGCTGCAGCATCTCACATGGAAAGCTGCTTTTCTGGTGGCAATCACTTCAGCGCGTAGGGTCAGCGAAATCCAGGCCCTTTGCGCTCAGGAACCCTACACGGTTTTTCATTCTGCAAAAGTGGTAATGAGAACTCATCCAAAATTTCTACCTAAGGTAGTCTCCGACTTCCATGTGAACCAAACAATTTCATTACCGACTTTCTTTCAGAATCCAGCTACTCCTGCTGAGAGAACTCTGCACTCTCTGGATGTAAAGAGAGTATTGAAATTTTACTTGGACAGGACAAAAAGCTTACGAAAATCACAACAGCTTTTTATTAACTATGGCCCAATCAGAACAGGTTTGGGCACATCTAAACAATCTTTATCCAGGTGGATTGTTTCATGTATAATGTTATGTTATCAGTTAGCAAACAAATCCCTTGGTGGTAGACCAAAAGCCCACTCGACCAGAGGGAAAGCAGCTACTGTAGCCTTGATGAGAAATGTCCCTTTGGCAGAAATATGCAAGGCTGCCACTTGGAGGTCGGTCCATACCTTTACTAAGCATTACTGCCTTGATACAGACGCTAGGGCAGATGCTCAGGTTGGACAGGCTTTGCTCAAGAATTTGTTTGCATGATTCATGTTTTTCTCAGTATTCTTATATCGACTCCACCGCGGCTATGGGGATGGGCTTGCTACTCTATTCAATGCTTATGACTATACATGGAAATCCCCTACGAGAGAAGGAATGGTTTCTTACCTGTAACTCCAGTTCTCTCGTAGGGGTATTTCCATGATAGTCATAAGCAACCCTCCCTCCTCCCCGGTGGAGTTGACATAGAACATGAATATTATGGAGGTGGGTACTCCAACAAATGTTTTGTTTTTTCTTCATGTCAGGTAATAGCCTCCAAAAAAGAACTGAGGCAACTGCCTTTTGCTGTGCATGATGGGAAACAGGAAGACTTTACTTTTCTTAAAGGCACAGCTCTATTTACATTCTGTATAATGGCAGCCTATGGGCTACACTGCCCTGCATTGTTTTATTCTCATCAGAGGTGTAAATAAAGTATGAGAATGTATTTGTTATTACATTTCTAGAATAAATAGGTGTTTGAACATGAATTTACACTACTATTGATTTTCTTTTCAACAATTTGGCCTGTGTAGCTGTTCACATAGGCTGCACAATGTTATTCTTAAGTGTTTTTTGACAGACCTTTTCTTTAAACGGCTGGTGTTTGCACTTAAGAATATACTTCACATCAGTGCTCCGGGGTCCCCGCAGGCGCGCGGAACTATTCAATGCTTATGACTATCATGGAAATACCCCTACGAGAGAACTGGAGTTACAGGTAAGAAACCATTCCTTCCCCTCTAACTTCTGTGGAACTGACCCATTCTGTTGTGAACCCAGATGGCTTTTATACTGCACAAATCGACACATGCACAATAAATTGTACTAAAACATGTTTTTCTGTGTTTGAACATACGGTATCCATGTGATTTATTGAAATTACTAAATAATGAATTTACTGTTTAAATTGTTTATATTGATCATCTGATTGCATGTTCCTTTGATCTTGTTTTTCCAACAAAGAAAAATTATTTCAAAATGAGGTATTTTGTTTTATCTATGGATAAGTTGTTCAGGGGTATTTGCCTGTGCTTTTTCCTCTGCTCTCACTTATTCCATTTGTGGTGAGGAAGCTATGGCAACAATCCATCATCCTCATCCTAGTAGTTTCTCCAGGAGGGCAGACAACAATTGTTCTTAACCCTACTTGAGATGTCTGTTACCATGCACAAGAGGGTACTCAGCAGGCCAGACTCACACAGAAACAAAGCAAAATCAAACATCCAGACCCAAGGAGCTCAGTCTAGCAATATGGCACCAAACGTTGTAGGGTTTGGTTAGCCAAGGCTTCCACAAGAATGTATAGTTTTTCTAAAGGAAGTTTGGAAACCTACTACTAGGGCTTTTTACAGAGCATAGTCGAAGTGTTTTCTCCAATGTTGTAGCTCCAAGAATCTCGACCCTCTTAAAACTGGTCTACAAAACCATTGTTTGCTTTACCAACTAAAATCTGGGTTAGCATGTCCTTCCATACATCTCCAATTTGAAGCTGTTGCCGGATACATGCAAAGTAGAGAGCATTCAACTCTATTCAGAATTCCCATCAATAATGCCTTAATTTAAGGTCTTAAGAATGATTCCTCCTAGAGGGGCACCTGACTCTTGTGGAACCTCAATATAGTACTCACAAGACTTATGGGTACCTCATTCGAGTCATTGTATTCTTGATGTGAGGAAATGCCTCCTTGGCAAAGTTACCCCCTGACGTTTTGCCTTTACTGATGCCAAGTTATGATTTGAAAGTGTGTTGAGGCCTGCTAACCAGGCCCCAGCACCAGTGTTCTTTCCCTAAAACTGTACCTTTGTCTCCTCAATTGGCACAACCTGGCATCCAGGTAAGTCCCTTGTAACTGGTACCCCTGGTACCAAGGGCCCTGATGCCAGGGTAGGTCTCGAAGGTCTGCAGCATGTCGTATGCCACCCTGGGGACCTCTCACTCATCACAGACACACTGTAGGACGTTGGCTCTGTATGTGCTATTTCAAAGTAAGGAATAGCATGCACAGAGTCCAAGGGTTCCCCTTAGAGGTAAAATAGTGGTAAAAAGAGATAATACTAATGCTCTATTTTGTGGTAGTGTGGTCGAGCAGTAGGCTTATCCAAGGAGTAGTGTTAAGCATTTGTTGTACATACACCTAGACAATAAATGAGGTACACACACTCGGAGACAAATCCAGCCAATAGGTTTTGTATAGAAAAATATATTTTCTTAGTTTATTTTAAGAACCACAGGTTCAAATTTAACATGTAATATCTTGTTTGAAAGGTATTGCAGGTAAGTACATTAGGAACTTTGAATCATTTCAATTGCATGTATACTTTTCAAGTTATTCACAAATAGCTATTTTAAAAGTGGACACAGTGCAATTTTCGCAGTTCCTGGGGGAGGTAAGTATTTGTTAGTTTTACCAGGTAAGTAAGACACTTACAGGGTTCAGTTCTTGGTCCAAGGTAGCCCACCGTTTGGGGTTCAGAGCAACCCCAAAGTTACCACACCAGCAGCTCAGGGCCGGTCAGGTGCAGAGTTCAAAGTGGTGCCCAAAACGCATAGGCTGCAATGGAGAGAAGGGGGTGCCCCGGTTCCAGTCTGCCAGCAGGTAAGTACCCGCGTCTTCGGAGGGCAGACCAGGGGGGTTTTGTAGAGCACCGGGGGGGACACAAGCCCACACAGAAATTTCACCCTCAGCGGCGCGGGGGCGGCCGGGTGCAGTGTTAGAACAAGCGTCGGGTTCGCAATGGAAGTCAATGAGAGATCAAGGGATCTCTTCAGCGCTGCAGGCAGGCAAGGGGGGGATTCCTCGGGGAAACCTCCACTTGGGCAAGGGAGAGGGACTCCTGGGGGTCACTTCTGCAGTGAAAGTCCGGTCCTTCAGGTCCTGGGGGCTGCGGTGCAGGGTCTTTTCCAGGCGTCGGGACTTAGGTTTCAGAGAGTCTTGGTCAGGGGAAGCCTCGGGATTCCCTCTGCAGGCGGCGCTGTGGGGGCTCAGGGGGGACAGGTTTTGGTACTCACAGTCGTAGAGTAGTCCGGGGGTCCTCCCTGAGGTGTTGGTTCTCCACCAGCCGAGTCGGGGTCGCCGGGTGCAGTGTTGCAAGTCTCACGCTTCTTGCGGGGAGATTGGAGGGTTCTTTAAAGCTGCTCCTTTGGATAAAGTTGCAGTCTTTTTGGAGCAGGTCCGCTGTCCTCGGGAGTTTCTTGTCGTCGTCGAAGCAGGGCAGTCCTCAGAGGATTCAGAGGTCGCTGGTCCCTTTGGAAGGCGTCGCTGGAGCACAGTTCCTTGGAAGGCAGGAGACAGGCCGGTGAGTTTCTGGAGCCAAGGCAGTTGTTGTCTTCTGGTCTTCCTCTGCAGGGGTTTCAGCTAGGCAGTCCTTCTTGTTGTTGTTGCAGGAATCTAGTTTCTAGGTTCAGGGAGAGCCCTTAAATACAAAATTTAAGGGCGTGTTTAGGTCTGGGGGGTTAGTAGCCAATGGCTACTAGCCATGAGGGTGAGTACACCCTCTTTGTGCCTCCTCCCAAGGGGAGGGGGTCACATCCCTAATCCTATTGGGGGAATCCTCCATCTGCAAGATGGAGGATTTCTAAAAGTCAGAGTCACCTCAGCTCAGGACACCTTAGGGGCTGTCCTGACTGGCCAGTGACTCCTCCTTGTTTTTCTCATTATCTCTCCTGGACTTGCCGCCAAAAGTGGGGGCTGGGTCCAGGAGGCGGGCATCTCCACTAGCTGGAGTGCCCTGGGGCATTGTAACACGAAGCTTGAGCCTTTGAAGCTCACTGCTAGGTGTTACAGTTCCTGCAGGGGTGAGGTGTGAAGCACCTCCACCCATAGCAGGCTTTGTTTCTGTCCTCAGAGAGCACACAGGCTCTCACCGCATGAGGTCAGACACTCGTCTCTCAGCAGCAGGCTGGCACAGACCAGTCAGTCCTGCACTGAACAATTGGGTAAAATACAGGGGGTATCTCTAAGATGCCCTCTGTGTGCATTTTTTAATAAATCCAACACTGGCATCAGTGTGGGTTTATTATTCTGAGAAGTTTGATACTAAACTTCCCAGTATTCAGTGTAGCCATTATGGAGCTGTGGAGTTCGTTTTTGACAGACTCCCAGCCCATATACTCTTATGGCTACCCTGCACTTACAATGTCTAAGGTTTTGCTTAGACACTGTAGGGGCATAGTGCTCATGCACATATGCCCTCACCTGTGGTATAGTGCACCCTGCCTTAGGGCTGTAAGGCCTACTAGGGGGGTGACTTACCTATGGCACAGGCAGTGGGAGGTTGGCATGGCACCCTGAGGGGAGTGCCATGTCGACTTAGTCATTTTCTCCCCATCAGCACACACAAGCTGGCAAGCAGTGTGTCTGTGCTGAGTGAGGGGTCCCTAGGGTGGCATAAGACAAGCTGCAGCCCTTAGAGACCTTCCCTGGCATCAGGGCCCTTGGTACCAGGGGTACCAGTTACAAGGGACTTACCTAGGTGCCAGGGTTGTGCCAATTGTGGAAACAATGGTACATTTTAGGTGAAAGAACACTGGTGCTGGGGCCTGGTTAGCAGGGTCCCAGCACACTTCTCAGTCAAGTCAGCATCAGTATCAGGCAAAAAGTGGGGGGTAACTGCAACAGGGAGCCATTTCTTTACACACACTGCTTCCCAGCTTGTGTGTGCTGGTGGGGAGAAAATGACTAAGTCGACATGGCACTCCCCTCAGGGTGCCATGCCAACCTCACACTGCCTATGGCATAGCTAAGTCACCCCTCTAGCAGGCCTTACAGCCCTAAGGCAGGGTGCACTATACCATAGGTGAGGGCATAAGTGCATGAGTACTATGCCCCTACAGTGTCTAAGCAAAACCTTAGACATTGTAAGTGCAGGGTAGCCATAAGAGTATATGGTCTGGGAGTCTGTCATGCACGAACTCCACAGCTCCATAATGGCTACATTGAATACTGGAAAGTTTAGTATCAAACTTCTCAGAATAATAAACCCACACTGCTGCCAGTGTTGGATTTATTAAAAAATGCACACAGATGCCCCCTGTATTTTACCCAATTGTTCAGTGCAGGACTGACTGGTCTGTGCCAGCCTCCTGTGAGAGATGAGTTTCTGACCCCATGTGGTGAGGGCCTTTGTGCTCTCTGAGGACAGAAACAAAGCCTGCTCTGGGTAGAGGTGCTTCACACCTCCCCCCTGCAGGAACTGTAACACCTAGCAGTGAGCCTCAAAGGCTCAGGCTTCGTGTTACAATACCCCAGGGCACTCCAGCTAGTGGAGATGCCCGCCCCCTGGACACAGCCCCCACTTTTGGTGGCAAGTCCAGGGGAGATAATGAGAAAAACAAGGAGGAGTCACTGGCCAGTCAGGACAGCCCCTAAGGCGTCCTGAGCTGAGCTGAGGTGACTCTGACTTTTAGAAGCAGCAGGAGGGCAGACACCTGTCTGCGTGGAGGCATCAGATGGGTGGTAGCCGTGCTGGAGATCCTCTAAAGAGCTCCCAGAGTGCATGGAATTATACTTTCAATATTTGCACCAGTTTTGGGGTATGATTCCAACATGTTTGATACCAACCATGTCCAGGTTAGGAGTTAGCATTATATTGCTGGACATAGGTAGTGACCTATGTCCAGTACATGCGTAAAATGTCGTCCCCGCACTCACAAAGTCCAGGAAACTGGATCTGGAGTTTATGGGGGTTCCTCTGCTAGTGCAAGGGTGCCCTCACACACCGGTATCTGCACCCTGCCCTCTGGGCTGAGAGGGCCTAATATAGGGGTGATGTAGGAAGTTGGCTCTGTATGTGCTATTTCAAAGTAAGGAATAGCATGCACAGAGTCCAAGGGTTCCCCTTAGAGGTAAAATAGTGGTAAAAATAGATAATACTAATGCTCTATTTTGTGGTAGTGTGGTCGAGCAGTAGGCTTATCCAAGGAGTAGTGTTAAGCATTTGTTGTACATACACATAGACAATAAATGAGGTACACACACTCAGAGACAAATCCAGCCAATAGGTTTTGTTATAGAAAAATATCTTTTCTTAGTTTATTTTAAGAACCACAGGTTCAAATTCTACATGTAATATCTCATTCGAAAGGTATTGCAGGTAAGTACTTTAGGAACTTCAAATCATCAAAATTGCATGTATACTTTTCAAGTTATTCACAAATAGCTGTTTCAAAAGTGGACACTTAGTGCAATTTTCACAGTTCCTGGGGGAGGTAAGTTTTTGTTAGTTTTACCAGGTAAGTAGGACACTTACAGGGTTCAGTTCTTGGTCCAAGGTAGCCCACCGTTGGGGGTTCAGAGCAACCCCAAAGTCACCACACCAGCAGCTCAGGGCCGGTCAGGTGCAGAGTTCAAAGTGGTGCCCAAAACACATAGGCTAGAATGGAGAGAAGGGGGTGCCCCGGTTCCGGTCTGCTTGCAGGTAAGTACCCGCGTCTTCGGAGGGCAGACCAGGGGGGTTTTGTAGGGCACCGGGGGGGACACAGGTCCACACAGAAATTTCACCCTCAGCGGCGCGGGGGCGGCCGGGTGCAGTGTAGAAACAAGCGTCGGGTTCGCAATGTTAGTCTATGAGAGATCTCGGGATCTCTTCAGCGCTGCAGGCAGGCAAGGGGGGGATTCCTCGGGGAAACCTCCACTTGGGCAAGGGAGAGGGACTCCTGGGGGTCACTTCTCCAGTGAAAGTCCGGTCCTTCAGGTCCTGGGGGCTGCGGGTGCAGGGTCTCTCCCAGGCGTCGGGACTTTAGGTTCAAAGAGTCGCGGTCAGGGGAAGCCTCGGGATTCCCTCTGCAGGCGGCGCTGTGGGGGCTCAGGGGGGACAGGTTTTGGTACTCACAGTATCAGAGTAGTCCTGGGGTCCCTCCTGAGGTGTTGGATCGCCACCAGCCGAGTCGGGGTCGCCGGGTGCAGTGTTGCAAGTCTCACGCTTCTTGCGGGGAGCTTGCAGGGTTCTTTAAAGCTGCTGGAAACAAAGTTGCAGCTTTTCTTGGAGCAGGTCCGCTGTCCTCGGGAGTTTCTTGTCTTTTCGAAGCAGGGGCAGTCCTCAGAGGATGTCGAGGTCGCTGGTCCCTTTGGAAGGCGTCGCTGGAGCAGGATCTTTGGAAGGCAGGAGACAGGCCGGTGAGTTTCTGGAGCCAAGGCAGTTGTCGTCTTCTGGTCTTCCGCTGCAGGGGTTTTCAGCTAGGCAGTCCTTCTTCTTGTAGTTGCAGGAATCTAATTTTCTAGGGTTCAGGGTAGCCCTTAAATACTAAATTTTAAGGGCGTGTTTAGGTCTGGGGGGTTAGTAGCCAATGGCTACTAGCCCTGAGGGTGGGTACACCCTCTTTGTGCCTCCTCCCAAGGGGAGGGGGTCACAATCCTAACCCTATTGGGGGAATCCTCCATCTGCAAGATGGAGGATTTCTAAAAGTTAGAGTCACCTCAGCTCAGGACACCTTAGGGGCTGTCCTGACTGGCCAGTGACTCCTCCTTGTTATTCTCATTATTTTCTCCGGCCTTGCCGCCAAAAGTGGGGCCTGGCCGGAGGGGGCGGGCAACTCCACTAGCTGGAGTGTCCTGCTGGGTTGGCACAAAGGAGGTGAGCCTTTGAGGCTCACCGCCAGGTGTGACAATTCCTGCCTGGGGGAGGTGTTAGCATCTCCACCCAGTGCAGGCTTTGTTACTGGCCTCAGAGTGACAAAGGCACTCTCCCCATGGGGCCAGCAACATGTCTCGGTTTGTGGCAGGCTGCTAAAACTAGTCAGCCTACACAGATAGTCGGTTAAGTTTCAGGGGGCACCTCTAAGGTGCCCTCTGGGGTGTATTTTACAATAAAATGTACACTGGCATCAGTGTGCATTTATTGTGCTGAGAAGTTTGATACCAAACTTCCCAGTTTTCAGTGTAGCCATTATGGTGCTGTGGAGTTCGTGTTTGACAGACTCCCAGACCATATACTCTTATGGCTACCCTGCACTTACAATGTCTAAGGTTTTGTTTAGACACTGTAGGGGTACCATGCTCATGCACTGGTACCCTCACCTATGGTATAGTGCACCCTGCCTTAGGGCTGTAAGGCCTGCTAGAGGGGTGTCTTACCTATACTGCATAGGCAGTGAGAGGCTGGCATGGCACCCTGAGGGGAGTGCCATGTCGACTTACTCGTTTTGTCCTCACTAGCACACACAAGCTGGCAAGCAGTGTGTCTGTGCTGAGTGAGAGGTCTCCAGGGTGGCATAAGACATGCTGCAGCCCTTAGAGACCTTCCTTGGCATCAGGGCCCTTGGTACTAGAAGTACCAGTTACAAGGGACTTATCTGGATGCCAGGGTCTGCCAATTGTGGATACAAAAGTACAGGTTAGGGAAAGAACACTGGTGCTGGGGCCTGGTTAGCAGGCCTCAGCACACTTTCAATTGTAAACATAGCATCAGCAAAGGCAAAAAGTCAGGGGGCAACCATGCCAAGGAGGCATTTCCTTACAGGTGACTTACAGTGACCTGGTGTGAAAACTGGTGCATGCACCTGCTTCACGCAGGCTGCAATGGCAGGCCTGCAAAACCCTTTGCATGGGCTCCCGGTGGGTGGCAGAATAACTGCTGGAGCCCCAGTGCCCTGGGGACCTAGGTACCATATACTAAGGAATTACATTGGGGGTGGGGCAGTATGCCAATTGTGGGAAGAAAAAGGGTACAGTTTATATGGGAGAGCAAAACTACTGGGGTCCTGGTTAGCAGGATCCCAGATCTCAGTGGACAGTGAAACACACTGACAACAGGCAGAAAATGGGGGTAACTGTAGGAAAATGGCTCCTTGGTGCAGTTACAACCCCTCCTCCCCCCAACACACACGCACGCGCACACACTTTTTTGCCTGATATTGATGCTGACTTGACTGAGAAGTGTGCTGGGATCCTGCTAACCAGGCCCCAGCACCAGTGTTCTTTCACTTAAAACTGTACCATTTGTCTCCACAGTTGACACAGTCCTGACACACAGATAAGTCCCTTGTAAATGGTACCAAGGGCCCTGTGGCCAGGGAAGGTCAGCATCCATTTGCCACCCTAGGGACCCCTCAATCAGCACACGCACAGTGCCTCACAGCTTGTCTGTGCTGGTGGGAAGAAAAAGACTGTCAACATGACACTCCCCTCAGAGTCCCATGCCCACAACCCACTGCCTGTGGCATAGGTAAGTCACACCTCTAACAGGCCTTATAGCCCTAAGGCAGGGTGCACTGTACAACAGGTGAGGGCATAGTTGCATGAACACTATGCCCCTAGTGGGTCTAAGCCAATTCTTAGACATTGTAAGTGCAGGGTAGCAAAACTGAGTATATGATCTGGGAGTTTGTCAAGCACGAACTCCACAGCTTCATAATGGCTACACTGAATACTGGGAAGTTTGGTATCAAACGTGTAAGGAAATGGTTGCCCCCTGACTTTTTGCCTTTGCTGATGCTATGTTTACAATTGAAAGTGTGCTGAGGCCTGCTAACCAGGCCCCAGCACCAGTGTTCTTTCCCTAACCTGTACTTTTGTATCCACAATTGGCAGACCCTGGCATCCAGATAAGTCCCTTGTAACTGGTACTTCTAGTACCAAGGGCCCTGATGCCAAGGAAGGTCTCTAAGGGCTGCAGCATGTCTTATGCCACCCTGGAGACCTCTCACTCAGCACAGACACACTGCTTGCCAGCTTGTGTGTGCTAGTGAGAACAAAACGAGTAAGTCGACATGGCACTCCCCTCAGGGTGCCATGCCAGCCTCTCACTGCCTATGCAAGTATAGGTCAGTCACCCCTCTAGCAGGCCTTACAGCCCTAAGGCAGGGTGCACTATACCATAGGTGAGGGTACCAGTGCATGAGCATGGTACCCCTACAGTGTCTAAACAAAACCTTAGACATTGTAAGTGCAGGGTAGCCATAAGAGTATATGGTCTGGGAGTTTGTCAAACACGAACTCCACAGCACCATAATGGCTACACTGAAAACTGGGAAGTTTGGTATCAAACTTCTCAGCACAATAAATGCACACTGATGCCAGTGTACATTTTATTGCAAAATACACCCCAGAGGGCACCTTAGAGGTGCCCCCTGAAACTTAACCGACTGTCTGTGTAGGCTGACTAGTTCCAGCAGACTGCCACACTAGAGACATGTTGCTGGCCCCATGGGGAAATTGCCTTTGTCACTCTGAGGCCAGTAACAAAGCCTGCACTGGGTGGAGATGCTAACACCTCCCCCAGGCAGGAGCTGTGACACCTGGCGGTGAGCCTCAAAGGCTCACCCCTTTGTCACAGCCCAGCAGGGCACTCCAGCTTAGTGGAGTTGCCCGCCCCCTCCGGCCACGGCCCCCACTTTTGGCGGCAAGGCTGGAGGGAACAAAGAAAGCAACAAGGAGTCGTCACTGGCCAGTCAGGACAGCCCCTAAGGTGTCCTGAGCTGAGGTGACTCTAACTTTTAGAAATCCTCCATCTTGCAGATGGAGGATTCCCCCAATAGGGTTAGGATTGTGACCCCCTCCCCTTGGGAGGAGGCACAAAGAGGGTGTACCCACCCTCAGGGCTAGTAGCCATTGGCTACTAACCCCCCAGACCTAAACACGCCCTTAAATTTAGTATTTAAGGGTGTAGGAAGTTGGCTCTGTATGTGCTATTTCAAAGTAAGGAATAGCATGCACAGAGTCCAAGGGTTCCCCTTAGAGGTAAAATAGTGGTAAAAATAGATAATACTAATGCTCTATTTTGTGGTAGTGTGGTCGAGCAGTAGGCTTATCCAAGGAGTAGTGTTAAGCATTTGTTGTACATACACATAGACAATAAATTAGGTACACACACTCAGAGACAAGTCCAGCCAATAGGTTTTGTTATAGAAAAATATCTTTTCTTAGTTTATTTTAAGAACCACAGGTTCAAATTTAACATGTAATATCTTGTTTGAAAGGTATTGCAGGTAAGTACATTAGGAACTTTGAATCATTTCAATTGCATGTATACTTTTCAAGTTATTGACAAATAGCTACTTTAAAAGTGGACACTTAGTGCAATTTTCACAGTTCCTGGGGGAGGTAAGTTTTTGTTAGTTTTACCAGGTAAGTAAGACACTTACAGGGTTCAGTTCTTGGTCCAAGGTAGCCCACCGTTGGGGGTTCAGAGCAACCCCAAAGTTACCACACCAGCAGCTCAGGGCCGGTCAGGTGCAGAGTTCAAAGTGGTGCCCAAAACGCATAGGCTAGAATGGAGAGAAGGAGGTGCCCCGGTTCCGGTCTGCTTGCAGGTAAGTACCCGCGTCTTCGGAGGGCAGACCAGGGGGGTTTTGTAGGGCACCGGGGGGGACACAAGCCCACACAGAAATTTCACCCTCAGCAGCGCGGGGGCGGCCGGGTGCAGTGTAGAAACAAGCGTCGGGTTTGCAATGTTAGTCAATGTGAGATCAAGGGATCTCTTCAGCGCTGCAGGCAGGCAAGGGGGGGCTTCCTCGGGGAAACCTCCACTTGGGCAAGGGAGAGGGACTCCTGGGGGTCACTTCTCCAGTGAAAGTCCGGTACTTCAGGTCCTGGGGGCTGCGGGTGCAGGGTCTTTTCCAGGCGTCGGGACTTAGGTTTCAGAGAGTCGCGGTCAGGGGAAGCCTCGGGATTCCCTCTGCAGGCGGCGCGGTGGGGGCTCAGGGGGGACAGGTTTTGGTACTCACAGTCGTAGAGTAGTCCGGGGGTCCTCCCTGAGGTGTTGGTTCTCCACCAGCCGAGTCGGGGTCGCCGGGTGCAGTGTTGCAAGTCTCACGCTTCTTGCGGGGAGTTGCAGGGTTCTTTAAAGCTGCTTCTGGAAACAAAGTTGCAGTCTTTTTGGAGCAGGTCCGCTGTCCTCGGGAGTTTCTTGTCGTCGTCGAAGCAGGGCAGTCCTCAGAGGATTCAGAGGTCGCTGGTCCCTTTGGAAGGCGTCGCTGGAGCAGAGTTCTTTGGAAGGCAGGAGACAGGCCGGTGAGTTTCTGGAGCCAAGGCAGTTGTTGTCTTCTGGTCTTCCTCTGCAGGGGTTTTCAGCTGGGCAGTCCTTCTTGTAGTTGCAGGAATCTAATTTTCTAGGGTTCAGGGTAGCCCTTAAATACTAAATTTAAGGGCGTGTTTAGGACTGGGGGGTTAGTAGCCAATGGCTACTAGC
Organism: Pleurodeles waltl; assembly: GCF_031143425.1. Taxonomy (NCBI): domain Eukaryota; kingdom Metazoa; phylum Chordata; class Amphibia; order Caudata; family Salamandridae; genus Pleurodeles; species Pleurodeles waltl. The sequence continues at coordinate 1,323,893,512 of NC_090444.1, forward strand.
CCTGAGGGTGGGTACACCCTCTTTGCGCCTCCTCACAAGGGGAGGGGGTCACATTCCTATCCCTATTGGGGGAATCCTCCATCTGCAAGATGGAGGATTTCTAAAAGTTAGTCACCTCAGCTCAGGACACCTTAGGGGCTGTCCTGACTGGCCAGTGACTCCTCCTTGTTTTTCTCATTATTTTCTCCGGCCTTGCCGCCAAAAGTGGGGGCCGGGCCGGAGGGGGCGGGCAACTCCACTAGCTGGAGTGTCCTGCGGTGCTGTGACAAAGGGGTGAGCCTTTGAGGCTCACCGCCAGGTGTTACAGCTCCTGCCTGGGGGAGGTGTTAGCATCTCCACCCAGTGCAGGCTTTGTTACTGGCCTCAGAGTGACAAAGGCACTCTCCCCATGGGGCCAGCAACATGTCTCTAGTGTGGCAGGCTGCTGGAACTAGTCAGCCTACACAGATAGTCGGTTAAGTTTCAGGGGGCACCTCTAAGGTGCCCTCTGGGGTGTATTTTGCAATAAAATGTACACTGGCATCAGTGTGCATTTATTGTGCTGAGAAGTTTGATACCAAACTTCCCAGTTTTCAGTGTAGCCATTATGGCGCTGTGGAGTTCGTGTTTGACAAACTCCCAGACCATATACTCTTATGGCTACCCTGCACTTACAATGTCCAAGGTTTTGTTTAGACACTGTAGGGGTACCATGCTCGTGCACTGGTACCCTCACCTATGGTATAGTGCACCCTGCCTTAGGGCTGTAAGGCCTGCTAGAGGGGTGACTGACCTATACTTGCATAGGCAGTGAGAGGCTGGCATGGCACCCTGAGGGGAGTGCCATGTCGACTTACTCGTTTTGTTCTCACTAGCACACACAAGCTGGCAAGCAGTGTGTCTGTGCTGAGTGAGAGGTCTCCAGGGTGGCATAAGACATGCTGCAGCCCTTAGAGACCTTCCTTGGCATCAGGGCCCTTGGTACTAGAAGTACCAGTTACAAGGGACTTATCTGGATGCCAGGGTCTGCCAATTGTGGATACAAAAGTACAGGTTAGGGAAAGAACACTGGTGCTGGGGCCTGGTTAGCAGGCCTCAGCACACTTTCAATTGTAAACATAGCATCAGCAAAGGCAAAAAGTCAGGGGGCAACCATGCCAAGCAGGCATTTCCTTACAAAGGGCTACCCTGAACCCTAGAAAATTAGATTCCTGCAACAACAAGAAGAAGGACTGCCCAGCTGAAAACCCCTGCAGAGGAAGACCAGAAGACAACAACTGCCTTGGCTCCAGAAACTCACCGGCCTGTCTCCTGCCTTCCAAAGAACTCTGCTCCAGCGACGCCTTCCAAAGGGACCAGCGACCTCTGAATCCTCTGAGGACTGCCCTGCTTCGACGACGACAAACTCCCGAGGACAGCGGACCTGCTCCAAAAAGACTGCAACTTTGTTTCAAGAAGCAGCTTTAAAGAACCCTGCAACTCCCCGCAAGAAGCGTGAGACTTGCAATACTGCACCCGGCGACCCCGACTCGGCTGGTGGAGAACCAACACCTCAGGGAGGACCCCCGGACTACTCTACGACTGTGAGTACCAAAACCTGTCCCCCCCTGAGCCCCCACAGCGCCACCTGCAGAGGGAATCCCGAGGCTTCCCCTGACCGCGACTCTCTGAAACCTAAGTCCCGACGCCTGGAAAAGACCCTGCACCCGCAGCCCCCAGGACCTGAAGGACCGGACTTTCACTGCAGAAGTGACCCCCAGGAGTCCCTCTCCCTTGCCCAAGTGGAGGTTTCCCCGAGGAAGCCCCCCCTTGCCTGCCTGCAGCGCTGAAGAGATCCCTTGATCTCTCATTGACTTACATTGCGAACCCGACGCTTGTTCTAACACTGCACCCGGCCGCCCCAGCGCCGCTGAGGGTGACATTTCTGTGTGGGCTTGTGTCCCCCCCGGTGCCCTACAAAACCCCCCTGGTCTGCCCTCCGAAGACGCGGGTACTTACCTGCTGGCAGACTGGAACCGGGGCACCCCCTTCTCTCCATTGAAGCCTATGCGTTTTGGGCACCACTTTGAACTCTGCACCTGACCGGCCCTGAGCTGCTGGTGTGGTAACTTTGGGGTTGCTCTGAACCCCCAACGGTGGGCTACCTTGGACCAAGAACTGAACCCTGTAAGTGTCTTACTTACCTGGTAAAACTAACAAAAACTTACCTCCCCCAGGAACTGCGAAAATTGCACTAAGTGTCCACTTTTAAAATAGCTATTTGTGAATAACTTGAAAATTATACATGCAATTGAAATGATTCAAAGTTCCTAATGTACTTACCTGCAATACCTTTCAAACAAGATATTACATGTTAAATTTGAATCTGTGGTTCTTAAAATAAACTAAGAAAAGATATTTTTCTATAACAAAACCTATTGGCTGGATTTGTCTGAGTGTGTGTACCTCATTTATTGTCTATGTGTATGTACAACAAATGCTTAACACTACTCCTTGGATAAGCCTACTGCTCGACCACACTACCACAAAATAGAGCATTAGTATTATCTCTTTTTACCACTATTTTACCTCTAAGGGGAACCCTTGGACTCTGTGCATGCTATTCCTTACTTTGAAATAGCACATACAGAGCCAACTTCCTACATTGGTGGATCAGCGGTGGGGTACAAGACTTTGCATTTGCTGGACTACTCAGCCAATACCTGATCACACGACAAATTCCAAAATTGTCATTAGAAATTGATTTTTGCAATTTGAAAAGTTTTCTAAATTCTTTAAAGTCCTGCTAGGGCCTTGTGTTAGTCCCTGTTAGCATTTCTTTTAGAGTTTAAAAGTTTGTTAAAAGTTTGAATTAGATTCTAGAACCGGTTTTAGATTCTTTAAAAGTATTCCAACTTTTAGAAGCAAAATGTCTAGCACAGATGTGACTGTGGTGGAACTCGACACCACACCTTACCTCCATCTACAGATGAGAGAGCTAAGGTCACTCTGTAAACTAAAGAAAATAGCAATGGGCCCCAAACCTACCAAAGTACAGCTCCAGGAGCTTTTGGCAGAGTTTGAAAAGGCCAACCCCTCTGAGGATGGCAACTCAGAGGATGAAGATAGTGACTTGGAGGGAAATTCCCCCCCTCCAGTCCTACTTAGGGAGAGCAGGGCTTCTCAAGCCCTGACTCCACAAATAATAGTCAGAGATGCTGGTTCCCTCACAGGAGGGACCAACAACTCTGAAATCACTGAGGATAACTCCAGTGAAGAGGACATCCAGTTAGCCAGGATGGCCAAAAGATTGGCTTTGGAAAGACAGATCCTAGCCATAGAGAGGGAAAGACAAGAGATGGGCCTAGGACCCATCAATGGTGGCAGCAACATAAATAGGGTCAGAGATTCTCCTGACATGTTGAAATTCCCTAAAGGGATTGTAACTAAATATGAAGATGGTGATGACATCACCAAATGGTTCACAGCTTTTGAGAGGGCTTGTGTAACCAGAAAAGTGAACAGATCTCGCTGGGGTGCTCTCCTTTGGGAAATGTTCACAGGAAAGTGTAGGGATAGACTCCTCACACTCTCTGGAAAAGATGCAGAATCTTATGACCTCATGAAGGGTACCCTGATTGAGGGCTTTGGATTCTCCACTGAGGAGTATAGGATTAGATTCAGGGGGGCTCAAAAATCCTCGAGCCAGACCTGGGTTGACTTTGTAGACTACTCAGTAAAAACACTAGATGGTTGGATTCAAGGCAGTGGTGTAAGTAATTATGATGGGCTGTACAATTTATTTGTGAAAGAACACCTGTTAAGTAAGTGTTTCAATGATAAACTGCATCAGCATCTGGTAGACCTAGGACCAATTTCTCCCCAAGAATTGGGAAAGAAGGCGGACCATTCGGTCAAGACTAGGGTGTCCAAAACTTCCACAGGGGGTGACCAAAAGAAAGGGGTCACAAAACCTCCCCAGGGGAAAGGTGGTGAGACAGCCAAAAATAAAAATAGTAAAGAGTCTTCTACAGGCCCCCAAAAACCTGCACAGGAGGGTGGGCCCAGAGCCTCTTCACAAAACAATCCTGGGTACAAGGGTAAAAACTTTGATCCCAAAAAGGCCTGGTGTCGAAACTGTAGTCAGTCTGGACACCAAACTGGAGACAAGGCCTGTCCCAAGAAAAGTTCCACTCCAAACTCCAATCCAGGTAACACTGGAATGGCTAGTCTCCAAGTGGGATCAACAGTGTGCCCAGAACAAATCAGGGTCCACACTGAAGCTACTCTAGTCTCTGAGGGTGGGGTGGATTTAGCCACACTAGCTGCCTGGCCGCCTAACATGCAAAAATACAGGCAGCAGCTCTTTATTAATGGGACAAGTGTAGAGGGCCTGAGGGATACAGGTGCCAGTGTCACCATGGTGACAGAGAAACTGGTTTCCCCTGGCCAATACTTGACTGGAAAAACTTATACAGTCACCAACGCTGACAATCAGACTAAAGTACATCCCATGGCAATGGTAACTTTAGAATGGGGAGGGGTCAATGGCCTGAAACAGGTGGTGGTCTCCTCAAACATCCCAGTAGACTGTCTGCTTGGAAATGACCTGGAGTCCTCAGCATGGGCTGAGGTAGAACTAAAAACCCATGCAGCCATGCTGGGTATCCCTGAACTGGTGTGTGTAAAAACAAGAGCACAATGCAAGGCACAGGGTGAAAAAGTAGAGCTGGAGTCTGGAAAAAGGGCCCAGCCTACCAAGAGAAAAGGAAAGTCAGTTGGGAAACCAACTGCAACACAGTCAGAAAAAGAGAACCTCTCTTCTCAGGAAGAAGTTCTGCCCTCTGAGGGAACTGAGCCTTTGGAGCTTGAACCTTATCAGGTTGAGCTCTTAGGCCCAGGGGGACCCTCAAGGGAGGAGCTGTGTAAGGGACAAGAAACCTGTCCCTCTCTTGAAGGCCTTAGGCAGCAAGCTGCTGAAGAGTCCAAGGGCAAGAAAAATGGAACACATAGGGTCTATTGGGAAGATGGACTCCTGTACACTGAGGCCAGAGACCCCAAACCTGGTGCCACTAGGAGAGTGGTAGTGCCTCAGTCGTTCAGAGAGTTTATTCTGACCTTAGCCCATGATATTCCCCTTGCTGGGCATTTGGGACAAACCAAGACGTGGGAGAGGTTAGTCAACCACTTCTACTGGCCCAATATGTCCCAGAAGGTTAAGGAGTTTTGCCTCTCCTGCCCCACCTGTCAATCCAGTGGTAAGACAGGTGGGCACCCAAAGGCCCCCCTCATTCCACTTCCAGTGGTGGGGGTCCCCTTTGAAAGAGTGGGTGTGGACATAGTTGGTCCACTGGAACCTCCCACAGCCTCAGGAAATATGTACATCCTAGTAGTAGTGGATCATGCTACTAGGTATCCTGAAGCTATTCCCCTTAGGTCGACTACTGCCCCTGCAGTAGCCAAGGCCCTCATTGGTATCTTTATCAGAGTGGGTTTCCCTAAGGAGGTGGTGTCTGACAGAGGTACCAACTTCATGTCAGCATACCTAAAACACATGTGGAATGAGTGTGGAGTGACTTACAAATTCACTACACCATACCATCCACAAACTAATGGCTTAGTTGAGAGATTCAACAAGACATTAAAAGGCATGATCATGGGGCTCCCAGAAAAACTCAAAAGGAGATGGGATGTCCTCTTGCCATGTCTGCTTTTTGCTTACAGAGAGGTGCCACAGAAGGGAGTAGGATTCTCACCCTTTGAACTTCTGTTTGGTCATCCTGTAAGGGGACCACTTGCTCTTGTTAAAGAAGGCTGGGAGAGACCTCTCCATGAGCCTAAACAAGACATAGTGGACTATGTACTTGGCCTTCGCTCTAGAATGGCAGAGTACATGGAAAAGGCAACCAAAAACCTTGAGGTCAGCCAACAGCTCCAGAAGTTTTGGTATGACCAAAAGGCTGCAATGGTTGAGTTCCAACCAGGGCAGAAAGTCTGGGTTCTGGAGCCTGTGGCTCCCAGGACAAATGGAGTGGCCCTTACCCAGTGCTAGAAAGGAAGAGTCAGGTCACCTACCTGGTGGACCTGGGCACAAGCAGGAGCCCCAAGAGGGTGATCCATGTGAACCGCCTTAAGCTCTTCCATGACAGGGCTGATGTAAATCTGTTGATGGTAACAGATGAGGATCAGGAGGCAGAGAGTGAACCTCTCCCTGATCTTCTGTCATCAGACCCAAAAGATGGCACAGTAGATGGAGTGATCTACTCAGACACCCTCTCTGACCAACAGCAAGCTGATTGTAGAAGAGTCCTACAACAGTTTCCTGAACTCTTCTCCCTAACCCCTGGTCAGACCCACCTGTGTACCCATGATGTGGACACAGGAGACAGCATGCCTGTCAAAAACAAAATTTTTAGACAGTCTGACCATGTTAAGGAAAGCATCAAGGTGGAAGTCCACAAGATGCTGGAATTGGGAGTAATTGAGCGCTCTGACAGCCCCTGGGCTAGCCCAGTGGTCTTAGTCCCCAAACCTCACACCAAAGATGGAAAGAAAGAGATGAGGTTTTGTGTGGACTACAGAGGGCTCAACTTTGTCACCAAGACAGATGCTCATCCAATTCCTAGAGCTGATGAGCTCATAGACAAATTAGGTGCTGCCAAATTCTTAAGTACCTTTGACTTGACAGCAGGGTACTGGCAAATAAAAATGGCACCTGGAGCAAAAGAGAAAACAGCATTCTCCACACCTGATGGGCATTATCAGTTTACTGTTATGCCCTTTGGTTTATAGAATGCCCCTGCCACCTTCCAAAGGTTGGTGAATCAAGTCCTTGCTGGTTTGGAGTCCTTTAGCACAGCTTATCTTGATGATATTGCTGTCTTTAGCTCCACCTGGCAGGATCACCTGGTCCACCTGAAGAAGGTTTTGAAGGCTCTGCAATCTGCAGGCCTCTCTATCAAGGCATCCAAATGCCAGATAGGGCAGGGAACTGTGGTTTACTTGGGCCACCTTGTAGGTGGAGGCCAAGTTCAGCCACTCCAACCCAAGATCCAGACTATTCTGGACTGTGTAGCTCCAAAAACCCAGACTCAAGTCAGGGCATTCCTTGGCTTGACTGGGTATTACAGGAGGTTTGTGAAGGGATATGGATCCATTGTGACAGCCCTCACTGAACTCACCTCCAAGAAAATGCCCAAGAAAGTGAACTGGACTGTGGAATGCCAACAGGCCTTTGACACCCTGAAACAAGCAATGTGCTCAGCACCAGTTCTAAAAGCTCCAGATTATTCTAAGCAGTTCATTGTGCAGACAGATGCCTCTGAACATGGGATAGGGGCAGTTTTGTCCCAAACAAATGATGATGGCCTTGACCAGCCTGTTGCTTTCATTAGCAGGAGGTTACTCCCCAGGGAGCAGCGTTGGAGTGCCATTGAGAGGGAGGCCTTTGCTGTGGTTTGGTCCCTGAAGAAGCTGAGACCATACCTCTTTGGGACTCACTTCCTAGTTCAAACTGACCACAGACCTCTCAAATGGCTGATGCAAATGAAAGGTGAAAATCCTAAACTGTTGAGGTGGTCCATCTCCCTACAGGGAATGGACTTTATAGTGGAACACAGACCTGGGACTGCCCATGCCAATGCAGATGGCCTTTCCAGGTTCTTCCACTTAGAAAATGAAGACTCTCTTGGGAAAGGTTAGTCTCATCCTCTTTCGTTTGGGGGGGGTTGTGTAAGGAAATGCCTCCTTGGCATGGTTGCCCCCTGACTTTTTGCCTTTGCTGATGCTATGTTTACAATTGAAAGTGTGCTGAGGCCTGCTAACCAGGCCCCAGCACCAGTGTTCTTTCCCTAACCTGTACTTTTGTATCCACAATTGGCAGACCCTGGCATCCAGATAAGTCCCTTTTAACTGGTACTTCTAGTACCAAGGGCCCTGATGCCAAGGAAGGTCTCTAATGGCTGCAGCATGTCTTATGCCACCCTGGAGACCTCTCACTCAGCACAGACACACTGCTTGCCAGCTTGTGTGTGCTAGTGAGAACAAAACGAGTAAGTCGACATGGCACTCCCCTCAGGGTGCCATGCCAGCCTCTCACTGCCTATGCAAGTATAGGTCAGTCACCCCTCTAGCAGGCCTTACAGCCCTAAGGCAGGGTGCACTATACCATAGGTGAGGGTACCAGTGCATGAGCATGGTACCCCTACAGTGTCTAAACAAAACCTTAGACATTGTAAGTGCAGGGTAGCCATAAGAGTATATGGTCTGGGAGTTTGTCAAACACGAACTCCACAGCACCATAATGGCTACACTGAAAACTGGGAAGTTTGGTATCAAACTTCTCAGCACAATAAATGCACACTGATGCCAGTGTACATTTTATTGCAAAATACACCCCAGAGGGCACCTTAGAGGTGCCCCCTGAAACTTAACCGACTGTCTGTGTAGGCTGACTAGTTCCAGCAGCCTGCCACACTAGAGACATGTTGCTGGCCCCATGGGGAGAGTGCCTTTGTCACTCTGAGGCCAGTAACAAAGCCTGCACTGGGTGGAGATGCTAACACCTCCCCCAGGCAGGAGCTGTAACGCCTGGCGGTGAGCCTCAAAGGCTCACCCCTTTGTCACAGCCCAGCAGGGCACTCCAGCTTAGTGGAGTTGCCCGCCCCCTCCGGCCACGGCCCCCACTTTTGGCAGCAAGGCTGGAGGGAACAAAGAAAGCAACAAGGAGGAGTCACTGGCCAGTCAGGACAGCCCCTAAGGTGTCCTGAGCTGAGGTGACTCTAACTTTTAGAAATCCTCCATCTTGCAGATGGAGGATTCCCCCAATAGGGTTAGGATTGTGACCCCCTCCCCTTGGGAGGAGGCACAAAGAGGGTGTACCCACCCTCAGGGCTAGTAGCCATTGGCTACTAACCCCCCAGACCTAAACACGCCCTTAAATTTAGTATTTAAGGGCTACCCTGAACCCTAGAAAATTAGATTCCTGCAACAAGGACTGCCTAGCTGAAAACCCCTGCAGAGGAAGACCAGAAGACAACAACTGCCTTGGCTCCAGAAACTCACCGGCCTGTCTCCTGCCTTCCAAAGAACTCTGCTCCAGCGACGCCTTCCAAAGGGACCAGCGACCTCTGAATCCTCTGAGGACTGCCCTGCTTCGACGACGACAAGAAACTCCCGAGGACAGCGGACCTGCTCCAAAAAGACTGCAACTTTGTTTCAAGAAGCAGCTTTAAAGAACCCTGCAACTCCCCGCAAGAAGCGTGAGACTTGCAACACTGCACCCGGCGACCCCGACTCGGCTGGTGGAGAACCAACACCTCAGGGAGGACCCCCGGACTACTCTACGACTGTGAGTACCAAAACCTGTCCCCCCTGAGCCCCCACAGCGCCGCCTGCAGAGGGAATCCCGAGGCTTCCCCTGACCGCGACTCTCTGAAACCTAAGTCCCGACGCCTGGAAAAGACCCTGCACCCGCAGCCCCCAGGACCTGAAGGACCGGACTTTCACTGCAGAAGTGACCCCCAGGAGTCCCTCTCCCTTGCCCAAGTGGAGGTTTCCCCGAGGAAGCCCCCCCTTGCCTGCCTGCAGCGCTGAAGAGATCCCTTGATCTCTCATTGACTTACATTGCGAACCCGACGCTTGTTCTAACACTGCACCCGGCCGCCCCCGTGCCGCTGAGGGTGAAATTTCTGTGTGGGCTTGTGTCCCCCCCGGTGCCCTACAAAACCCCCCTGGTCTGCCCTCCGAAGACGCGGGTACTTACCTGCTGGCAGACTGGAACCGGGGCACCCCCTTCTCTCCATTGAAGCCTATGCGTTTTGGGCACCACTTTGAACTCTGCACCTGACCGGCCCTGAGCTGCTGGTGTGGTAACTTTGGGGTTGCTCTGAACCCCCAACGGTGGGCTACCTTGGACCAAGAACTGAACCCTGTAAGTGTCTTACTTACCTGTTAAAACTAACAAAAACTTACCTCCCCCAGGAACTGCGAAAATTGCACTGTGTCCACTTTTAAAATAGCTATTTGTGAATAACTTGAAAAGTATACATGCAATTGAAATGATTCAAAGTTCCTAATGTACTTACCTGCAATACCTTTCAAACAAGATATTACATGTTAAATTTGAACCTGTGGTTCTTAAAATAAACTAAGAAAATATATTTTTCTATACAAAACCTATTGGCTGGATTTGTCTCTGAGTGTGTGTACCTCATTTATTGTCTATGTGTATGTACAACAAATGCTTAACACTACTCCTTGGATAAGCCTACTGCTCGACCACACTACCACAAAATAGAGCATTAGTATTATCTCTTTTTACCACTATTTTACCTCTAAGGGGAACCCTTGGACTCTGTGCATGCTATTCCTTACTTTGAAATAGCACATACAGAGCCAACTTCCTACACCCAGTGTACATCTGTTCGTGGCATCAGTCGCAGTAGATTCGCATGTGCCCACCCGCCTCCCCGGGAGCCTGTAGCAGTTTGGAAGTTACCTTCAACTATTTGTATATGTATCATCTCAACCTTAAATAGGTGCATACTTAGTCACTCCATTGCATGGGCACTATTACTACAATTCAACTCCTACCTCACCCTCTGCGGGGAAAAACAATCGAGGATTGAGTCGACGCCCATGCGCAATGGAGACAAAAGGAGGAGTCACTCGGTCCCGTGACTCGAAAGACTTCTTCGAAGAAAAACAACTTGTAACACTCCTGCCCAACACCAGATGGCGAGTGTAAGGAAATGCCTCCTTGGCATGGTTGCCCCCTGACTTTTTGCCTTTGCTGATGCTATGTTTACAATTGAAAGTGTGCTGAGGCCTGCTAACCAGGCCCCAGCACCAGTGTTCTTTCCCTAACCTGTACTTTTGTATCCACAATTGGCAGACCCTGGCATCCAGATAAGTCCCTTGTAACTGGTACTTCTAGTACCAAGGGCCCTGATGCCAAGGAAGGTCTCTAAGGGCTGCAGCATGTCTTATGCCACCCTGGAGACCTCTCACTCAGCACAGACACACTGCTTGCCAGCTTGTGTGTGCTAGTGAGGACAAAACGAGTAAGTCGACATGGCACTCCCCTCAGGGTGCCATGCCAGCCTCTCACTGCCTATGCAGTATAGGTAAGACACCCCTCTAGCAGGCCTTACAGCCCTAAGGCAGGGTGCACTATACCATAGGTGAGGGTACCAGTGCATGAGCATGGTACCCCTACAGTGTCTAAACAAAACCTTAGACATTGTAAGTGCAGGGTAGCCATAAGAGTATATGGTCTGGGAGTTTGTCAAACACGAACTCCACAGCACCATAATGGCTACACTAAAAACTGGGAAGTTTGGTATCAAACTTCTCAGCACAATAAATGCACACTGATGCCAGTGTACATTTTATTGTAAAATACACCCCAGAGGGCACCTTAGAGGTGCCCCCTGAAACTTAACCGACTATCTGTGTAGGCTGACTAGTTTTAGCAGCCTGCCACAAACCGAGACATGTTGCTGGCCCCATGGGGAGAGTGCCTTTGTCACTCTGAGGCCAGTAACAAAGCCTGCACTGGGTGGAGATGCTAACACCTCCCCCAGGCAGGAATTGTCACACCTGCCGGTGAGCCTCAAAGGCTCACCTTCTTTGTGCCAGCCCAGCAGGACACTCCAGCTAGTGGAGTTGCCCGCCCCCTCCGGCCAGGCCCCACTTTTGGCGGCAAGGCCGGAGAAAATAATGAGAAAAACAAGGAGGAGTCACTGGCCAGTCAGGACAGCCCCTAAGGTGTCCTGAGCTGAAGTGACTCTAACTTTTAGAAATCCTCCATCTTGCAGATGGAGGATTCCCCCAATAGGGTTAGGATTGTGACCCCCTCCCCTTGGGAGGAGGCACAAAGAGGGTGTACCCACCCTCAGGGCTAGTAGCCATTGGCTACTAACCCCCCAGACCTAAACACGCCCTTAAATTTAGTATTTAAGGGCTACCCTGAACCCTAGAAAATTAGATTCCTGCAACTACAAGAAGAAGGACTGCCTAGCTGAAAACCCCTGCAGAGGAAGACCAGAAGACGACAACTGCCTTGGCTCCAGAAACTCACCGGCCTGTCTCCTGCCTTCCAAAGATCCTGCTCCAGCGACGCCTTCCAAAGGGACCAGCGACCTCGACATCCTCTGAGGACTGCCCCTGCTTCGAAAAGACAAGAAACTCCCGAGGACAGCGGACCTGCTCCAAGAAAGGCTGCAACTTTGTTTCCAGCAGCCTTGAAAGAACCCTGCAAGCTCCCCGCAAGAAGCGTGAGACTTGCAACACTGCACCCGGCAACCCCGACTCGGCTGGTGGAGACCCAACACCTCAGGAGGGACCCCAGGACTACTCTGATACTGTGAGTACCAAAACCTGTCCCCCCTGAGCCCCCACAGCGCCGCCTGCAGAGGGAATCCCGAGGCTTCCCCTGACCGCGACTCTTTGAATCCAAAGTCCCGACGCCTGGGAGAGACCCTGCACCCGCAGCCCCCAGGACCTGAAGGACCGGACTTTCACTGGAGAAGTGACCCCCAGGAGTCCCTCTCCCTTGCCCAAGTGGAGGTTTCCCCGAGGAACCCCCCCCTTGCCTGCCTGCAGCGCTGAAGAGATCCCGAGATCTCTCATAGACTAACATTGCGAACCCGACGCTTGTTTCTACACTGCACCCGGCCGCCCCCGCGCTGCTGAGGGTGAAATTTCTGTGTGGGCTTGTGTCCCCCCCGGTGCCCTACAAAACCCCTCTGGTCTGCCCTCCGAAGACGCGGATACTTACCTGCAAGCAGACCGGAACCGGGGCACCCCCTTCTCTCCATTCTAGCCTATGTGTTTTGGGCACCACTTTGAACTCTGCACCTGACCGGCCCTGAGCTGCTGGTGTGGTGACTTTGGGGTTGCTCTGAACCCCCAACGGTGGGCTACCTTGGACCAAGAACTGAACCCTGTAAGTGTCCTACTTACCTGGTAAACCTAACAAAAACTTACCTCCCCTAGGAACTGTGAAAATTGCACTAAGTGTCCACTTTTAAAACAGCTATTTGTCAATAACTTGAAAAGTATACATGCAATTTTTATGATTTAAAGTTCCTAAAGTACTTACCTGCAATACCTTTCGAATGAGATATTACATGTAGAATTTGAACCTGTGGTTCTTAAAATAAACTAAGAAAAGATATTTTTCTATAACAAAACCTATTGGCTGGATTTGTCTCTGAGTGTGTGTACCTCATTTATTGTCTATGTGTATGTACAACAAATGCTTAACACTACTCCTTGGATAAGCCTACTGCTCGACCACACTACCACAAAATAGAGCATTAGTATTATCTCTTTTTACCACTATTTTACCTCTAAGGGGAACCCTTGGACTCTGTGCATGCTATTCCTTACTTTGAAATAGCACATACAGAGCCAACTTCCTACAGCGAGCTATTGCAAAACATGCGAATCTACTGCGACTGATGCCACGAACAGATGTACACTGGGTAAGTGACATTTTCATTAAAGGGACTCCAACCTCACTCCGGAAGCGTGCGTCCCCAACACTCTGCACCCGACGCCCCCCGCTCGTGTCCAGAAGAACCAACACTACAAAGAGGAACCCCAGGCGACTGAAACGATGTGGAAACCCTGAGACCACACTACACCCCCCACAGCGACGCCTGCAGATAGAATCCAGAGGCTCCCTCTGACCGCGACTGCCTGGTAACAAAGTACCAGACGCCTGGAAGAAGCACTGCACCACAGCCTCCAGGCCGGAGAGAAACCAACTACCAGTGCAGGAGTGACCAGCAGGCGGCCCTCATCCTTGCCCAGTCAGTGGCTGGCCCGATAAGCCCCCCCTGTGCCCTGCCTGCATCGCCAGAGTGACCCCCGTGTCTCCATTGATTTCTACCTAAAACCCGACACCTACTTCACACACTGCACCCAGCCGCCCCGTGCCACTGAGGGTGTATTTTGTGTGCCTGTTTGTGAAACAACCCCCCCCCCCCCCGCACCCCCCCCCCCCACAGTGCTCTACAAACCCCCCCCCCTGGTCTGGGTGTTTGGGGTTAACTTGTACCCCCAACGCTGGGCTGCCTATGCCCCCGAGACTGAACTTGTAAGTGCTTTACTTACCTGAAAGATTAACCATTACTTACCTCCTCCAGGAACTGTTGATTTTTGCATTGTCCATTTTTAAAAATAGCTATTTGCCATTTTTGCCAAAACTGTGTAGATTACTGTTTTAATTCAAAGTTCCATATTTACAAGTGCCTTACAATTTAAGTACTTGACTACTGAATCTTGTGGTTCTAAAATAAATTAGAAAAATAATATTTCTATATAAAAACCTATTGGCCTGGAGTTAAGTCTTTGAGTGTGTTCTCATGTATTGCCTGTGTGTACAACAAATGCATAACACTACCCTCTGATAAGCCTACTGCTCAACCACACTACCACAAAATAGAGCATTAGTATTCTCATTTTGCCACTATCAACCTCTAAGGGGAACCCTTGGACTCTGTATATACTATCTCAAAGTGAGAGATAGTGTGCACAGAGCCAACTTCCTACAGTAACCATGCCAAGAAAGAGGGTACTTTCTTACAACCTCTGTTTTATTTTGGTTGTTTCTCTGTGACCTTTCTGAGATTAATTTCCTTCAAAGAAAGGAAATATTTTCCATTTTGAAAATGTAGATTTAGTGTTCGGAGCATCAGATCATGTGTGGGTCAACTTTTTGTTGAGTTTTTGCAGTTATTTTAGTCTCTACTAACTTAGGTACTGATGAACTCCTTAATCTAAGACTAATGGAACTGCTGTTACGATAATGAAATGTATTGTTTCAAGGCTCTCCTTGTCTGGATTGAATAAGGCAGGTCCGTTTCGCTTTCTAGGTTTTCTTTATTTGGAAGTTTAGAACTAGTATCTTCTGTTTGTTCAGTCACCAGTTAGTTTGGCTTTGAGGATTTGAAACTTTAGATGCTCTTGCCAGGTTTTTATTTTTCCGATAAGAGTTGTCCAGTGTATGTATGCTGATAGTGATTGAAATAGCCAGGTCCTTCCTGAAGCTGTCTTCCTCATTATTGATCTGTATCTGGGAGGTTGTTTTGTTAGGAAGTAGTTGCATCTAGGCAATCAGCTCAACAACTTATAAGAGTGAATGGACTGTAGTTATAAATCATCTGACTGATTGCCTTGTACTGTGGTATGTTTTTGTAAATCCCCCATAGCTTTTATACCTGTGATATATATTTTTTAAACAGTGCAGTTTGTTCAGATAATAGTATTCGTTGGTTGTGTTGACAATACCTGGGTCAAAATAGTGCAAATTGCACCCATAGCACTGGACAATTGTACTTTCTCAAAAAACGTTTCAATTCAAGGGATACAGTGTAGACTTGTGTGATGTGTTCATTGACTCTAATCTGTTAAGTGTTTCCCTGGCCATGTCCTGTTCACTAAGTAAGATCTAACCTTCTACATTGACAATGAATACAATCTAAATTGGAGTCTATATCAGGGTCTATCACTGCTTGTTTGAACATCATTACTGTTCATTTCTGCTGTTGTGGTAATTTGGTTAATGTTTAGACTGCATAGAAGTAGTAAGGGTGCGGAACAATTGTTGATGAAGGATTGTAGAGACACAACAATGTAGAGAGACAACAATCTTATGTGGTTTGTTCCCCCTTCATTTCATACCCATTATTGTTAAATATAGGTTGAGTGCACCTATTCATTTTTGGTTGTCAACATCAGCAGTGCTCACCTTTTTATTGGTGGTGTTATCCTCATTTCCAGATTAACTAAAAGTCTGTGTTTTTGGAACAAGGTTAGCATTTTCCTGGATTTCAGAATGATTTGGAATCAACAAAACTGTTTATGAAGGTGATTACAAGTTAAAAAGCAATGCATCACAGAATTGACAGCATAGTAAAGTGTGCAGTTATGAAAAGGATGTTGAGAGGGGTCCTCAACAAACTGCCACTATGATTGAGCCATAGTTGCTTTTGCCCTGGACAGATTAGTCTGATCTTCCAACAAGGTAATATATTTTAGATTGTTTTTATGTTGTATTAAATTATCTTTGTGTGCCAGGTAGGACTAAAGCTGTGGATAAAACATACTGCAGCCTTGCACCTGAATATGTTCCGGTCGATGGCCTAGATTGGGACTGCTTTTGCCAGCTCTACTTGTCCCCCAGATGGTGGCCTGATGCCATAATAAGGCTGCCTTTGTTCCTTGTACCATTCCACTCAGCTTCCAGACTACCCAAAGACATCTGACAGTCTAGGGAGTCAATGTTGCCAGACAGCTCACGTGTGCTGTGCCGGTTGGTGCTGTTGCAAGACCATGCAACACCAGATTTGCCAACCAAGCTAAGAAAAACCAAGGTTGGGCTATAATAATACAGAAGTGCACATGCTGTTGCGTCCGCTGACGCAGTCCTGTAAGCATGAACACAGCATTGATGGTTAACGAGAAGGAGCAAATCTAACATCACTCCTGACTTTTGTCCTGGACTGTTATTGAGCACTACCGAAATTAATTCCCAGTGTGGAGAACTTGCTTTACAAGTGGGTACCTTTTCTTTCTTCTGAGACATTCATTTTAGATCTATAAGTGTCCTTCACTGAATGTATTTGTAGATTATTATTATTTTTTTAATGTTATGGCGCCCTAATAATTTTAACCTCATTGGATGAAGTGCTGACCACAACATTGAGGTGGATAGACTACACAGCACTATTGCATAAGAACACGTTTTAGTACTGATATATAATATTGATCCTCAAGTGAATATGTAGGTATTCTGTATTTAACATGTTTTTGCTACAACATTAGCACATAAATTTATTTTGTTTTCTTTTTAGGTGAAGGTGCTGTTTGTTCGCAACCTTGCTAATACAGTAACTGAAGAAATATTAGAAAAAGCATTTAGTCAATATGGCAAATTAGAAAGAGTTAAAAAGTTAAAAGATTATGCCTTTATTCACTTTGATGAAAGAGATGGAGCAGTAAGGGTAAGTTTCCTACTGATTTCCAACTTCTGTGCAACACATGAAAATAAATGAATGGACAAAATCGTCGTCCTGGTCGTTGTCAAGAAGCTATTGAATGTAATTATTTGGTTGTATGCATTGCTAGTTACAAACTAATCTGGTGTCAGTTGGATGTATAGACACCAAGGTTTGAAATCTGAGGCTACTTGAATTGCCAGAAATAATTTTATTTGATCAGCAAAACTGGCATTGGGAACAACCTCCCTCCCTCCCCCCACCACCCTGACCACCCTCAATGCACGATTGTTGAGCACATACTATTTGTAATTCTATCTAAATAGCAAGTGCCAAAGTAAAGAGGGGTATTGCATAATTTAGGTAGTTAAATTAATTGTTGATGCATGTAGGAGGATGGCTCAGTGTATGGTGTACACCTCTGGTGTGGCACCCTATAGTGAGTCCATGCAACCCTTACTGATAGTGAATAGGTATCCAGACAGCAAAAGCTCTCTAGTGATAGTTGAGACAAGCAGCTGAAGCTTATCCAGGAGGGATGAACAGCACTTTCAATACTACAGTAGTCAGTAACTCACTCACAAGAAAAAAACACACAGGTGTTGCAAAAATAAAGGATTCTTTGTTAACGCACTAACTACTATGCCATATGCTAAGTAACTGGAATGTGAAGTAGTGAACCTAACCAAGGTAAGTGTGGTAGTTAGCTACGGGTTGGGGGTAGATGAAACCACCAGAGGTAAGTATGGTATGTGTCCCCAGGGAGTAGGTGCAGAGTGGTTACCTACCCAGTTTCCCATAGACAAACATAGTAAGTAATGGTTGGAGTTTGTGTGCTTCAGGACCCTTCCCAGTGAACCCCTAGGAAACCAACAGACAAGAGGATGGTTGGCAAGTGTCCCCACCCAAGGATACACAGTACACAAGAGTACCTACACCAGGGGACCTGGATGCAGAGGGGAGAAGGAACTCACTGAAGACATTGGAAGCCTAGGTTTGTCCGCCTGCTGTCGTAACCCGTGGACCAGGTTAGTGGAACCCAGGGACCGGTTCTGGACGTGGAGGACCTGACAAGGAATGGGACAAAGTCCTGCACCCTCAGAGTTGGCCACATGGTGCAGGTGGCAATACCCACCCTCCTAGAGGTGAAGTTCTTGCAAGTCAGGTCCAAGAGCTTCAGAAGATCTTGAGGGTCACCCACGAGCTGTCACTAAATTGCATGAGGGTCAGTGACCAACAGCTCACCGGCAAGCACTGGCAAATGCAAGCAGAAGATTTATTTACAGAGTTTTGGAGACCAGCAAGGCCCAGGAGGCTCTACACTGGAGGGGGAGTCAGGGCTGACCCTGAGCACTCAGGAAGGTCAGCAGAAGTCCTTGGACCCCCCACGAGTGACCTACAGACGATGGACACAGAGAGTCACAAGGAGGCTTCAGCAGCACAGCAAAACAGGAGTCCCACATCGCAGGAGGTGCAGTACAGGGGTTGATCTTCAAGTAGCAGAGTGCTGGAGGCCAGGGCTTATTGGCACCTGAAGATCTTCTGGAGAAAGTCACCAATCCTTAGCAAGAGTTGAGGTGCACAGAGGTTTTACAGCGTAAATCTTTTCTGGGTTCACTTGCTGTGCATTATTCCGCCATCTAGTGGTTGGTTCTGGAATTCTCCACTGTTTGTAGTCTTTCTTCTAGGTTGTTTGTGGTGGTCGTTGACAGAACATCGTTTCTTACTTCCTCCGGATGTTCTCACTCTTGATAGCCATCTTCAGATTATTTTTTTTCCGCTGGAATTCCCTTTTGATCTACTGGTCAGTGAAACTTCTCTACACTTTTCCTCCCATAGCTCTGATTCCAGCAATCAGGCTGTAACTTTCCAGAGCTAGAATGATATTTGCAGCTCTGTAATGGCCACAGCAGTGGTGGTTCACAGGTTATCTTCCCCTTTCAGAAAGACCACACATGAAACTGCTGTGCAGACCTGGCCCGGAAGGGTGGGGCCAAATCCTACATCCTAGCCTATCATTGTTGAACGTAGCAGTCTGAATTTCTGCCATATGGACTTTTAGATCCCCTGCAGGACTGTATGGACATCTTGAAAGAGGAGAAAATACCTTCTCTCGTAGGGGATTGCCATGTATAGTCATAAGCACTGAATAGTTCTGCACGCCTGCGGGGACCCCGGAGCACTGTTCTGTAGTGTATTCTTAAGTATAGATGTTTGCCTTTCTTGAAAAAAGGCCTGTTAAGTCACTTAAGAATATCAATGTGCAGCCTAGGTGAAAAGCTACAAAGGCCAAATTGTTCATTCTTCAGATTGGAAAGAAAGGAAGCTGTAGTACAGATATACCTTTAAAAACGTATTTATTCTAGAAATGTAGTAAAAAAAAACATATTCTCAAACTTTATTTACACCTTCAAATGAGTGAAACAATGCAGGGCAGTGTAGCCCATAGGCTGCCATTATACAGGATGTAAATAGAGCTGTGCCTTTAAGAAAGAAAAGTCTTCCTGTATCCAATCATGCACAGCAAAAGGCAGTTGCCTCAGTTCTTTTTTCCGTCTCCTTCTAACAGGACCCTGAAGCATTGAGCTCTACCTTTACATAGCTTTTTTTGACAAAAACTCAACTAAAATCCTTTGGATTTCAATTTCACTCGATGTTTTTCATCTAGAGTGAACATTTTCTAGCTTTTCCTGCCAAATTCTGACAGAAATTTGAAGTTTTTCTGTCTCCAGAATGCCTTCTCTTTTTGATAAGTGCCCTAGCTGTGACAGGAAAAAGGCCAAAACAGACCCACATCAACTCCGTATTATTTGCCTACCATCAAGTCACAAACCTGATGCCTGTGACATTTGCAAAACTTTCTCCAGAAGAACTCTTCGTGACGGGGAGAAAATCCGTCTTCAGGCAAGAGAGGACAGGAGACGAAGAGGGCAATCTGCCACAGAGCGAAGAGAAGGTCAGTCTTCTACCAGGGTTCTCACTGTGTCCTCTGGAGCAGTTGCCAGACCTGCTCACAAGCGTCATAGGTCTCCGACGTCGAGAGCATCGACGTTAAGACCAGGAACGGCGCCTACATGCTTGCCGTCGAGGACCGGCTCACCGTCTGTAAGGAAATGCCTCCTTGGCATGGTTGCCCCCTGACTTTTTGCCTTTGCTGATGCTATGTTTACAATTGAAAGTGTGCTGAGGCCTGCTAACCAGGCCCCAGCACCAGTGTTCGTTCCCTAACCTGTACTTTTGTATCCACAATTGGCAGACCCTGGCATCCAGATAAGTCCCTTGTAACTGGTACTTCTAGTACCAAGGGCCCTGATGCCAAGGAAGGTCTCTAAGGGCTGCAGCATGTCTTATGCCACCCTGGAGACCTCTCACTCAGCACAGACACACTGCTTGCCAGCTTGTGTGTGCTAGTGAGGACAAAACGAGTAAGTCGACATGGCACTCCCCTCAGGGTGCCATGCCAGCCTCTCACTGCCTATGCAGTATAGGTAAGACACCCCTCTAGCAGGCCTTACAGCCCTAAGGCAGGGTGCACTATACCATAGGTGAGGGTACCAGTGCATGAGCATGGTACCCCTACAGTGTCTAAACAAAACCTTAGACATTGTAAGTGCAGGGTAGCCATAAGAGTATATGGTCTGGGAGTCTGTCAAACACGAACTCCACAGCACCATAATGGCTACACTGAAAACTGGGAAGTTTGGTATCAAACTTCTCAGCACAATAAATGCACACTGATGCCAGTGTACATTTTATTGTAAAATACACCCCAGAGGGCACCTTAGAGGTGCCCCCTGAAACTTAACCGACTATCTGTGTAGGCTGACTAGTTTTAGCAGCCTGCCACAAACCGAGAC
The DNA here is from genome assembly GCF_031143425.1 of Pleurodeles waltl. Lineage (NCBI taxonomy): Eukaryota > Metazoa > Chordata > Amphibia > Caudata > Salamandridae > Pleurodeles > Pleurodeles waltl. Next base: position 1,323,914,336 of record NC_090444.1, read on the forward strand.
ATGTTGCTGGCCCCATGGGGAGAGTGCCTTTGTCACTCTGAGGCCAGTAACAAAGCCTGCACTGGGTGGAGATGCTAACACCTCCCCCAGGCAGGAATTGTCACACCTGGCGGTGAGCCTCAAAGGCTCACCTCCTTTGTGCCAACCCAGCAGGACACTCCAGCTAGTGGAGTTGCCCGCCCCCTCCGGCCAGGCCCCACTTTTGGCGGCAAGGCCGGAGAAAATAATGAGAATAACAAGGAGGAGTCACTGGCCAGTCAGGACAGCCCCTAAGGTGTCCTGAGCTGAGGTGACTCTAACTTTTAAAAATCCTCCATCTTGCAGATGGAGGATTCCCCCAATAGGGTTAGGATTGTGACCCCCTCCCCTTGGGAGGAGGCACAAAGAGGGTGTACCCACCCTCAGGGCTAGTAGCCATTGGCTACTAACCCCCCAGACCTAAACACGCCCTTAAATTTAGTATTTAAGGGCTACCCTGAACCCTAGAAAATCAGATTCCTGCAACTACAAGAAGAAGGACTACCTAGCTGAAAACCCCTGCAGCGGAAGACCAGAAGACGACAACTGCCTTGGCTCCAGAAACTCACCGGCCTGTCTCCTGCCTTCCAAAGATCCTGCTCCAGCGACGCCTTCCAAAGGGACCAGCGACCTCGACATCCTCTGAGGACTGCCCCTGCTTCGAAAAGACAAGAAACTCCCGAGGACAGCGGACCTGCTCCAAGAAAAGCTGCAACTTTGTTTCCAGCAGCTTTAAAGAACCCTGCAAGCTCCCCGCAAGAAGCGTGAGACTTGCAACACTGCACCCGGCGACCCCGACTCGGCTGGTGGAGATCCGACACCTCAGGAGGGACCCCAGGACTACTCTGATACTGTGAGTACCAAAACCTGTCCCCCCTGAGCCCCCCACAGCGCCGCCTGCAGAGGGAATCCCGAGGCTTCCCCTGACCGCGACTCTTTGAACCTAAAGTCCCGACGCCTGGGAGAGACCCTGCACCCGCAGCCCCCAGGACCTGAAGGACCGGACTTTCACTGGAGAAGTGACCCCCAGGAGTCCCTCTCTGTAAGGAAATGCCTCCTTGGCATGGTTGCCCCCTGACTTTTTGCCTTTGCTGATGCTATGTTTACAATTGAAAGTGTGCTGAGGCCTGCTAACCAGGCCCCAGCACCAGTGTTCTTTCCCTAACCTGTACTTTTGTATCCACAATTGGCAGACCCTGGCATCCAGATAAGTCCCTTGTAACTGGTACTTCTAGTACCAAGGGCCCTGATGCCAAGGAAGGTCTCTAAGGGCTGCAGCATGTCTTATGCCACCCTGGAGACCTCTCACTCAGCACAGACACACTGCTTGCCAGCTTGTGTGTGCTAGTGAGGACAAAACGAGTAAGTCGACATGGCACTCCCCTCAGGGTGCCATGCCAGCCACTCACTGCCTATGCAGTATAGGTAAGACACCCCTCTAGCAGGCCTTACAGCCCTAAGGCAGGGTGCACTATACCATAGGTGAGGGTACCAGTGCATGAGCATGGTACCCCTACAGTGTCTAAACAAAACCTTAGACATTGTAAGTGCAGGGTAGCCATAAGAGTATATGGTCTGGGAGTTTGTCAAACACGAACTCCACAGCACCATAATGGCTACACTGAAAACTGGGAAGTTTGGTATCAAACTTCTCAGCACAATAAATGCACACTGATGCCAGTGTACATTTTATTGTAAAATACACCACAGAGGGCACCTTAGAGGTGCCCCCTGAAACTTAACCGACTATCTGTGTAGGCTGACTAGTTTTAGCAGCCTGCCACAAACCGAGACATGTTGCTGGCCCCATGGGGAGAGTGCCTTTGTCACTCTGAGGCCAGTAACAAAGCCTGCACTGGGTGGAGATGCTAACACCTCCCCCAGGCAGGAATTGTCACACCTGGCGGTGAGCCTCAAAGGCTCACCTCCTTTGTGCCAACCCAGCAGGACACTCCAGCTAGTGGAGTTGCCCGCCCCCTCCGGCCAGGCCCCACTTTTGGCGGCAAGGCCGGAGAAGATAATGAGAAAAACAAGGAGGAGTCACTGACCAGTCAGGACAGCCCCTAAGGTGTCCTGAGCTGAAGTGACTCTAACTTTTAGAAATCCTCCATCTTGCAGATGGAGGATTCCCCCAATAGGGTTAGGATTGTGACCCCCTCCCCTTGGGAGGAGGCACAAAGAGGGTGTACCCACCCTCAGGGCTAGTAGCCATTGGCTACTAACCCCCCAGACCTAAACACGCCCTTAAATTTAGTATTTAAGGGCTACCCTGAACCCTAGAAAATTAGATTCCTGCAACTACAAGAAGGACTGCCCAGCTGAAAACCCCTGCAGCGGAAGACCAGAAGACGACAACTGCCTTGGCTCCAGAAACTCACCGGCCTGTCTCCTGCCTTCCAAAGATCCTGCTCCAGCGACGCCTTCCAAAGGGACCAGCGACCTCGACATCCTCTGAGGACTGCCCCTGCTTCGAAAAGACAAGAAACTCCCGAGGACAGCGGACCTGCTCCAAGAAAAGCTGCAACTTTGTTTCCAGCAGCTTTAAAGAACCCTGCAAGCTCCCCGCAAGAAGCGTGAGACTTGCAACACTGCACCCGGCGACCCCGACTCGGCTGGTGGAGATCCGACACCTCAGGAGGGACCCCAGGACTACTCTAAGACTGTGAGTACCAAAACCTGTCCCCCCCTGAGCCCCCACAGCGCCGCCTGCAGAGGGAATCCCGAGGCTTCCGCTGACCGCGACTCTTTGAATCCTAAGTCCCGACACCTGGGAGAGACCCTGCACCCGCAGCCCCCAGGACCTGAAGGACCGGACTTTCACTGGAGGAGTGACCCCCAGGAGTCCCTCTCCCTTGATCAAGTGGAGGTTTCCCCGAGGAACCCCCCCCTTTCCTGCCTGCAGCGCTGAAGAGATCCCGAGATCTCTCATAGACTAACATTGCGAACCCGACCCTTGTTTCTACACTGCACCCGGCCGCCCCCGCGCCGCTGAGGGTGAAATTTCTGTGTGGACTTGTGTCCCCCCCGGTGCCCTACAAAACCCCCCTGGTCTGCCCTCCGAAGACGCGGGTACTTACCTGCAAGCAGACCGGAACCGGGGCACCCCCTTCTCTCCATTCTAGCCTATGCGTTTTGGGCACCACTTTGAACTCTGCACCTGACCGGCCCTGAGCTGCTGGTGTGGTGACTTTGGGGTTGCTCTGAACCCCCAACGGTGGGCTACCTTGGACCAAGAACTAAGCCCTGTAAGTGTCTTACTTACCTGGTTAACCTAACAAATACTTACCTCCCCTAGGAACTGTGAAAATTGCACTAAGTGTCCACTTTTAAAACAGCCATTTGTGAATAACTTGAAAAGTATACATGCAATTTTGATGATTTGAAGTTCCTAAAGTACTTACCTGCAATACCTTTCGAATGAGATATTACATGTAGAATTTGAACCTGTGGTTCTTAAAATAAACTAAGAAAAGATATTTTTCTATACAAAAACCTATTGGCTGGATTTGTCTCTGAGTGTGTGTACCTCATTTATTGTCTGTGTGTAGGTACAACAAATGCTTAACACTACTCCTTGGATAAGCCTACTGCTCGACCACACTACCACAAAATAGAGCATTAGTATTATCTCTTTTTACCACTATTTTACCTCTAAGGGGAACCTTTGGACTCTGTGCATGCTATTCCTTACTTTGAAATAGCACATACAGAGCCAACTTCCTACACTCTCCCTTGCCCAAGTGGAGGTTTCCCCGAGGAACCCCCCCCTTGCCTGCCTGCAGCGCTGAAGAGATCCCGAGATCTCTCATAGACTAACATTGCGAACCCGACGCTTGTTTCTACACTGCACCCGGCCGCCCCCGCGCCGCGGAGGGTGAAATTTCTGTGTGGGCTTGTGTCCCCCCCGGTGCCCTACAAAACCCCCCTGGTCTGCCCTCCGAAGACGCGGGTACTTACCTGCAAGCAGACCGGAACCGGGGCACCCCCTTCTCTCCATTCTAGCCTATGCGTTTTGGGCACCACTTTGAACTCTGCACCTGACCGGCCCTGAGCTGCTGGTTTGGTGACTTTGGGGTTGCTCTGAACCCCCAACGGTGGGCTACCTTGGACCAAGAACTAAGCCCTGTAAGTGTCTTACTTACCTGGTTAACCTAACAAATACTTACCTCCACTAGGAACTGTGAAAATTGCACTAAGTGTCCACTTTTAAAACAGCTATTTGTGAATAACTTGAAAAGTATACATGCAATTTTGATGATTTGAAGTTCCTAAAGTACTTACCTGCAATACCTTTCGAATGAGATATTACATGTAGAATTTGAACCTGTGGTTCTTAAAATAAACTAAGAAAAGATATTTTTCTATATAAAAACCTATTGGCCTGGATTTGTCTCTGAGTGTGTGTACCTCATTTATTGTCTATGTGTATGTACAACAAATGCTTAACACTACTCCTTGGATAAGCCTACTGCTCGACCACACTACCACAAAATAGAGCATTAGTATTATCTCTTTTTGCCACTATCTTACCTCTAAGGGGAACCCTTGGACTCTGTGCATGCTATTCCTTACTTTGAAATAGCACATACAGAGCCAACCTCCTACATTGGTGGATCAGCGGTGGGGTACAAGACTTTGCATTTGCTGGACTACTCAGCCAATACCTGATCACACGACAAATTCCAAAATTGTCATTAGAAATTCATTTTTGCAATTTGAAAAGTTTTCTAAATTCTTAAAAGTCCTGCTAGGGCCTTGTGTGTTAAGTCCCTGTTTAGCATTGTCTTTTGGAGTTTAAAAGTTTGTTAAAAGTTTGAAATTAGATTCTAGAAAAAGTTTTAGATTCTTTAAAAAGTCTTCCAACTTTTAGCAAAATAATGTCTGATACAGAGATGAATGTGGTGGAACTCGACACCACACCTTACCTCCATCTTAAGATGAGGGAGCTAAGGTCTCTCTGTAATATCAAAAAAATAACCATTGGCTCCAGACCTACCAAAATTCAGCTCCAGGAGCTGTTGGCAGAGTTTGAAAAAGCCAACCCCTCTGATGATGACCTCACAGAGGAAGAAATTAGTGACTTGGAGGCCAATGTCCCTCCTCCAGTCCTAAATAGGGAGAACAGGACCCCTCAAGTCCTGTCTCCAACTGTGTTAGTCAGAAATAGTGAGTCCCTCACAGGAGGGTCCCACATTTCTGAAATCACTGAGGATGCTCTCAGTGAAGATGACCTCCTGTTAGCCAGGATGGCCAAAAGATTGGCTTTAGAGAGACAGCTCCTAGCCATAGAAAGGGAAAGACAAGAGATGGGCCTAGGACCCATCAATGGTGGCAGCAATATAAATAGGGTCAGAGATTCTCCTGACATGTTAAAAATCCCCAAAGGGATTGTGACAAAATATGAAGATGGTGATGACATCACCAAATGGTTCACAGCTTTTGAGAGGGCTTGTGTAACCAGAAAAGTGAACAGATCTCACTGGGGTGCTCTCCTTTGGGAAATGTTCACTGGAAAGTGTAGGGATAGACTCCTCACACTCTCTGGAAAAGATGCAGAATCTTATGACCTCATGAAGGGTACCCTGATTGAGGGCTTTGGATTCTCCACTGAGGAGTACAGGATTAGGTTCAGGGGGGCTCAAAAATCCTCGAGCCAGACCTGGGTTGACTTTGTTGACTTCTCAGTGAAAACACTAGATGGTTGGATTCAAGGCAGTGGTGTAAGTAATTATGATGGGCTGTACAATTTATTTGTGAAAGAACACCTGTTAAGTAATTGTTTCAATGATAAACTGCATCAGCATCTGGTAGACCTAGGACCAATTTCTCCCCAAGAATTGGGAAAGAAGGCGGACCATTGGGTCAAGACAAGGGTGTCCAAGACTTCAACAGGGGGTGACCAAAAGAAAGGGGTCACAAAGACTCCCCAGGGGAAGGGTGATGAGACAACCAAAACTAAAACTAGTAAAGAGTCTTCTACAGGCCCCCAAAAACCTGCACAGGAGGGTGGGCCCAGAGCCTCTTCACAAAACAATGGGTACAAGGGTAAAAACTTTGATCCCAAAAAGGCCTGGTGTCATAGCTGTAAACAGCATGGACACCAAACTGGAGACAAGGCCTGTCCCAAGAAAGGTTCCACTCCAAACTCCCATCCAGGTAACACTGGTATGGCTAGTCTCCAAGTGGGATCAACAGTGTGCCCAGAGCAAATCAGGGTCCACACTGAAGCTATTCTAGTTTCTGAGGGTGGGGTGGATTTAGCCACACTAGCTGTCTGGCCGCCTAACATGCAAAAATACAGACAGCAACTCTTAATTAATGGGACTAGAATAGAGGGCCTGAGGGATACAGGTGCCAGTGTCACCATGGTGACAGAGAAACTGGTTTCCCCTGGCCAATACCTGACTGGAAAAACTTACACAGTCACCAACGCTGACAATCAGAGAAAAGTACATCCCATGGCAATGGTTACTTTAGAATGGGGAGGGGTCAATGGCCTGAAACAGGTGGTGGTCTCCTCAAATATCCCAGTGGACTGTCTGCTTGGAAATGACCTGGAGTCCTCAGCATGGGCTGAGGTAGAACTAAAAACCCATGCAGCAATGCTGGGTATCCCTGAACTGGTGTGTGTGAAAACAAGAGCACAATGCAAGGCACAGGGTGAACAAGTAGAGCTGGAGTCTGGAAGAATGGCCCAGCCTACCAAGAGAACAGGAAAGTCAGTTGGGAAACCAACTGCAACACAGCAAAAGAAAGGGAACCTCTCTTCTCAGGAAGAAGTTCTGCCCTCTGAGGGAACTGAGCCTTTGGAGCTTGAACCTTATCAGGTTGAGCTCTTAGGCCCAGGGGGACCCTCAAGGGAGGAGCTGTGTAAGGGACAAGAAACCTGTCCCTCTCTTGAAGGCCTTAGGCAGCAAGCTGCTGAAGAGTCCAAAGGCAAGAAAAATGGAACACATAGGGTCTATTGGGAAGATGGACTCCTGTACACTGAGGCCAGAGACCCCAAACCTGGTGCCACTAGGAGAGTGGTAGTGCCTCAGCTGTTCAGGAAGTTCATCCTAACATTGGCCCATGACATTCCCCTTGCTGGACATTTGGGACAAACCAAGACGTGGGAGAGGTTAGTCAACCACTTCTACTGGCCCAATATGTCCAACATGGTTAAGGAGTTTTGCCTCTCCTGCCCCACCTGTCAAGCCAGTGGTAAGACAGGTGGGCACCCAAAGGCCCCCCTCATTCCACTTCCAGTGGTGGGGGTCCCCTTTGAAAGAGTGGGTGTGGACATAGTTGGTCCACTGGAACCTCCCACAGCCTCAGGAAATATGTATATCCTGGTAGTAGTGGATCATGCTACCAGGTATCCTGAAGCTATTCCCCTTAGGTCGACTACTGCCCCTGCAGTAGCCAAGGCCCTCATTGGTATCTTTACCAGAGTGGGTTTCCCTAAGGAGGTGGTGTCTGACAGAGGTACCAACTTCATGTCAGCATACCTAAAGCACATGTGGAATGAGTGTGGGGTGACTTCTAAATTCACTACACCATACCATCCACAAACTAATGGCTTAGTTGAGAGATTCAACAAGACATTAAAGGGCATGATCATGGGGCTCCCAGAAAAACTCAAAAGGAGATGGGATGTCCTCTTGCCATGCCTGCTTTTCGCTTACAGAGAGGTGCCACAGAAGGGAGTAGGATTCTCACCCCTTGAACTTCTGTTTGGCCATCCTGTAAGGGGACCACTTGCCCTTGTTAAAGAAGGCTGGGAGAGACCTCTCCATGAGCCTAAACAGGACATAGTGGACTATGTTCTTGGCCTTCGCTCTAGAATGGCAGAGTACATGGAAAAGGCAACCAAAAACCTTGAGGCCAGCCAACAGCTCCAGAAGTTTTGGTATGACCAAAAGGCTGCACTGGTTGAGTTCCAACCAGGGCAGAAAGTCTGGGTTCTGGAACCTGTGGCTCCCAGGGCACTCCAGGACAAATGGAGTGGCCCTTACCCAGTACTAGAAAGGAAGAGTCAGGTCACCTACCTGGTGGACCTGGGCACAAGCAGGAGCCCCAAGAGGGTGATCCATGTGAACCGCCTTAAGCTCTTCCACGACAGGGCTGATGTCAATCTGTTGATGGTAACAGATGAGGATCAGGAGGCAGAGAGTGAACCTCTCCCTGATCTTCTGTCATCAGACCCAAAAGATGGTACAGTAGATGGAGTGATCTACTCAGACACCCTCTCTGGCCAACAGCAAGCTGATTGTAGGACAGTCCTACAACAGTTTCCTGAACTCTTCTCCTTAACCCCTGGTCAGACACACCTGTGTACCCATGATGTGGACACAGGAGACAGCATGCCTGTCAAGAACAAAATCTTTAGACAGTCTGACCATGTTAAGGAAAGCATCAAGGTGGAAGTCCACAAGATGCTGGAATTGGGAGTAATTGAGCGCTCTGACAGCCCCTGGGCTAGCCCAGTGGTCTTAGTCCCCAAACCTCACACCAAAGATGGAAAGAAAGAGATGAGGTTTTGTGTGGACTACAGAGGGCTCAATTCTGTCACCAAGACAGATGCTCATCCAATTCCAAGAGCTGATGAGCTCATAGACAAATTAGGTGCTGCCAAATTCTTAAGTACCTTTGACTTGACAGCAGGGTACTGGCAAATAAAAATGGCACCTGGAGCAAAAGAGAAAACAGCATTCTCCACACCTGATGGGCATTATCAGTTTACTGTTATGGCCTTTGGTTTAAAGAATGCCCCTGCCACCTTCCAAAGGTTGGTGAATCAAGTCCTTGCTGGCTTGGAGTCCTTTAGCACAGCTTATCTTGATGATATTGCTGTCTTTAGCTCCACCTGGCAGGATCACCTGGTCCACCTGAAGAAGGTTTTGAAGGCTCTGCAATCTGCAGGCCTCTCTATCAAGGCATCCAAATGCCAGATAGGGCAGGGAACTGTGGTTTACTTGGGACACCTTGTAGGTGGAGGCCAAGTTCAGCCACTCCAACCCAAGATCCAGACTATTCTGGACTGGGTAGCTCCAAAAACCCAGACTCAAGTCAGGGCATTCCTTGGCTTGACTGGGTATTACAGGAGGTTTGTGAAGGGATATGGATCCATTGTGACAGCCCTCACTGAACTCACCTCCAAGAAAATGCCCAAGAAAGTGAACTGGACTGTGGAATGCCAACAGGCCTTTGACACCCTGAAACAGGCAATGTGCTCAGCACCAGTTCTAAAAGCTCCAGATTATTCTAAGCAGTTCATTGTGCAGACTGATGCCTCTGAACATGGGATAGGGGCAGTTTTGTCCCAAACAAATGATGATGGCCTTGACCAGCCTGTTGCTTTCATTAGCAGGAGGTTACTCCCCAGGGAGCAGCGTTGGAGTGCCATTGAGAGGGAGGCCTTTGCTGTGGTTTGGTCCCTGAAGAAGCTGAGACCATACCTCTTTGGGACTCACTTCCTAGTTCAAACTGACCACAGACCTCTCAAATGGCTGATGCAAATGAAAGGTGAAAATCCTAAACTGTTGAGGTGGTCCATCTCCCTACAGGGAATGGACTTTATAGTGGAACACAGACCTGGGACTGCCCATGCCAATGCAGATGGCCTTTCCAGGTTCTTCCACTTAGAAAATGAAGACTCTCTTGGGAAAGGTTAGTCTCATCCTCTTTCGTTTGGGGGGGGGTTGTGTAAGGAAATGCCTCCTTGGCATGGTTGCCCCCTGACTTTTTGCCTTTGCTGATGCTATGTTTACAATTGAAAGTGTGCTGAGGCCTGCTAACCAGGCCCCAGCACCAGTGTTCTTTCCCTAACCTGTACTTTTGTATCCACAATTGGCAGACCCTGGCATCCAGATAAGTCCCTTGTAACTGGTACTTCTAGTACCAAGGGCCCTGATGCCAAGGAAGGTCTCTAAGGGCTGCAGCATGTCTTATGCCACCCTGGAGACCTCTCACTCAGCACAGACACACTGCTTGCCAGCTTGTGTGTGCTAGTGAGGACAAAACGAGTAAGTCGACATGGCACTCCCCTCAGGGTGCCATGCCAGCCTCTCACTGCCTATGCAGTATAGGTAAGACACCCCTCTAGCAGGCCTTACAGCCCTAAGGCAGGGTGCACTATACCATAGGTGAGGGTACCAGTGCATGAGCATGGTACCCCTACAGTGTCTAAACAAAACCTTAGACATTGTAAGTGCAGGGTAGCCATAAGAGTATATGGTCTGGGAGTCTGTCAAACACGAACTCCACAGCACCATAATGGCTACACTGAAAACTGGGAAGTTTGGTATCAAACTTCTCAGCACAATAAATGCACACTGATGCCAGTGTACATTTTATTGTAAAATACACCCCAGAGGGCACCTTAGAGGTGCCCCCTGAAACTTAACCGACTATCTGTGTAGGCTGACTAGTTTTAGCAGCCTGCCACAAACCGAGACATGTTGCTGGCCCCATGGGGAGAGTGCCTTTGTCACTCTGAGGCCAGTAACAAAGCCTGCACTGGGTGGAGATGCTAACACCTCCCCCAGGCAGGAATTGTCACACCTGGCGGTGAGCCTCAAAGGCTCACCTCCTTTGTGCCAACCCAGCAGGACACTCCAGCTAGTGGAGTTGCCCGCCCCCTCCGGCCAGGCCCCACTTTTGGCGGCAAGGCCGGAGAAAATAATGAGAATAACAAGGAGGAGTCACTGGCCAGTCAGGACAGCCCCTAAGGTGTCCTGAGCTGAGGTGACTCTAACTTTTAGAAATCCTCCATCTTGCAGATGGAGGATTCCCCCAATAGGGTTAGGATTATGACCCCCTCCCCTTGGGAGGAGGCACAAAGAGGGTGTACCCACCCTCAGGGCTAGTAGCCATTGGCTACTAACCCCCCAGACCTAAACACGCCCTTAAATTTAGTATTTAAGGGCTACCCTGAACCCTAGAAAATCAGATTCCTGCAACTACAAGAAGAAGGACTACCTAGCTGAAAACCCCTGCAGCGGAAGACCAGAAGACGACAACTGCCTTGGCTCCAGAAACTCACCGGCCTGTCTCCTGCCTTCCAAAGATCCTGCTCCAGCGACGCCTTCCAAAGGGACCAGCGACCTCGACATCCTCTGAGGACTGCCCCTGCTTCGAAAAGACAAGAAACTCCCGAGGACAGCGGACCTGCTCCAAGAAAAGCTGCAACTTTGTTTCCAGCAGCTTTAAAGAACCCTGCAAGCTCCCCGCAAGAAGCGTGAGACTTGCAACACTGCACCCGGCGACCCCGACTCGGCTGGTGGAGATCCGACACCTCAGGAGGGACCCCAGGACTACTCTGATACTGTGAGTACCAAAACCTGTCCCCCCTGAGCCCCCACAGCGCCGCCTGCAGAGGGAATCCCGAGGCTTCCCCTGACCGCGACTCTTTGAACCTAAAGTCCCGACGCCTGGGAGAGACCCTGCACCCGCAGCCCCCAGGACCTGAAGGACCGGACTTTCACTGGAGAAGTGACCCCCAGGAGTCCCTCTCCCTTGCCCAAGTGGAGGTTTCCCCGAGGAACCCCCCCCTTGCCTGCCTGCAGCGCTGAAGAGATCCCGAGATCTCTCATAGACTAACATTGCGAACCCGACGCTTGTTTCTACACTGCACCCGGCCGCCCCCGCGCCGCGGAGGGTGAAATTTCTGTGTGGGCTTGTGTCCCCCCCGGTGCCCTACAAAACCCCCCTGGTCTGCCCTCCGAAGACGCGGGTACTTACCTGCAAGCAGACCGGAACCGGGGCACCCCCTTCTCTCCATTCTAGCCTATGCGTTTTGGGCACCACTTTGAACTCTGCACCTGACCGGCCCTGAGCTGCTGGTGTGGTGACTTTGGGGTTGCTCTGAACCCCCAACGGTGGGCTACCTTGGACCAAGAACTAAGCCCTGTAAGTGTCTTACTTACCTGGTTAACCTAACAAATACTTACCTCCCCTAGGAACTGTGAAAATTGCACTAAGTGTCCACTTTTAAAACAGCTATTTGTGAATAACTTGAAAAGTATACATGCAATTTTGATGATTTGAAGTTCCTAAAGTACTTACCTGCAATACCTTTCGAATGAGATATTACATGTAGAATTTGAACCTGTGGTTCTTAAAATAAACTAAGAAAATATATTTTTCTATATAAAAACCTATTGGCTGGATTTGTCTCTGAGTGTGTGTACCTCATTTATTGTCTATGTGTATGTACAACAAATGCTTAACACTACTCCTTGGATAAGCCTACTGCTCGACCACACTACCACAAAATAGAGCATTAGTATTATCTCTTTTTGCCACTATCTTACCTCTAAGGGGAACCCTTGGACTCTGTGCATGCTATTCCTTACTTTGAAATAGCACATACAGAGCCAACCTCCTACACCGTCGAGGAAGAGACATCGCTCGACGTCGAGACAGCGTAGACACTCGCCGTTGAAGATCTTGGTCCAGGTCGCCGTGGCGGGGATGATCGTCGGTGGACAGTACTCGTCGTCGGAGACGATCGCGGTCATCCCATCGACGTCGAGGGGGATCCCTGTCGAGGAGCTCTCAACGACGAGAGGAGTCAACGCCGAGAGGTACTCGTCATCATCGTACTTCGACGTCGAGAAGGCACTCAAAGAGACCAAGGAGGGTCTATACAACCTCCGAATCCTCTGCTTCTCTCATTCTTTTATCACCTTCACCTCAGCCGTTGCCTCTACCACAGACACCCCTGGCACCTACAGCTCCTCCGCCGGTACCTCCTTCAGAGTCCGCTCCAGTGACTCCAGCAGAATCCACAAGATATTCTCGACACTCCTCGAGATGCTCTTCTTCATCTCGACATCATCATCGACGTGAATCAGTTCAAAGATCTTCTCGTTCCCACCATAGACATTCCTCCTCATCCACAAGGGATTACTCTCCGACTTTATCTGACTCCCCGTCTCCGAGAGTTTCTCCCATAGATGACGTGAACACCTTTCAAGAGGTCCTAGTTCGCGGTGCTACCAAGTTGAACATCCCACTGGCAGTACCCGCTCCAACAACCTCTGTCATTTTCGAGACATTACACCAGCGTCGTTCTTCTAGACCCTTACTACCGCTGGTCCCAGGACTACTTGAACCGGCAATGGACTTATTTTTTTCACCGTCCACAGCTAAAACTGCTCCTTCCAGGCTTATAAAGCAATATCGTCCTCCGGAGCAGGACCCTTTGTTTCTGAGAGCAGATCCGGTGCCTGACTTGGTGGTAATAGTGGCTGCAAAAAAGTTGCATTCTACATCTCAGTCTTCCTCTTCGCCACCGGACAAGGAGAGTAGAAGGATTAATGCCGCAGGCCGCAAGGTATGATCATGCCCTTTGGGACTGTGTGCTGCAATTTGCAGAACATCTCCCTAAGGAGAAAAAAGAGGATTTTTTTGGAGATCGTTGGTGAAGGTGCCATGGTATCCAATCAAGTGATCAGCGCCGTTACCGACTCCTCTGTGTTATCCGCACATAATTATGCTCATGGAGTTTCGTTAAGAAGACACGCCTGGCTACGCCTGACGTCACTTAAACCAGAGGTGCAACAGAGAATACAAAATTTGCCCTTTTCAGGTTCCACTTTGTTTGGTTCTCATGCTGACGACGAGATGTTGAGAATAAAAACGGAACTAGACACTCTGAAAGCGGTGGGTATCGAAAGACCAAGAGAGCAACGGAAAACATTCCGTCCCTACCACCGTAGACTCTATACTCAAAGATATAAACACCACAGTGGATGCCTTCAAGATCACAGCAACAGCATCAGAGAACCTTCTCGACCCAACGAAAGCCAACAAGGGGTTCGCTCTATGCCACAAACCCAAACAGCTCGTCAGGCACCAGCGTCTAAGCCCTGAATCCTCGCTTCCCCCTCCTCCGTTACCCACTCCGGTAGGGGGAAGTATCTCAAATCATCTGGACGAGTGGCAACGCATCACATCAGACGCCTGGGTGTTGAATATTGTGCGGAATGGCTACTGTCTCAGGTTCATCAACCCTCCGCCGTCTATTCCACCCAAACCGATGAGTCACCACCTCAACGCTCTCCAATTGGAAGTAACAACCCTATTACAAAAGAGAGTGATAGAACCTGTCCCGATCAACCAGCAGGGAAAGGGAATCTACTCGCGGTATTTTCTGGTACTAAAGAAAGACAAACACAAGTTTCGTCCCATTCTAGATCTAAGGGTAGCCAACAAATGGATTTGCAGAGAGAAATTCAGGATGCTATCCTTACGCCAAATCGATCCCCAACTTCGTTAGGGCGACTGGCTTTGTGCAATAGATCTCCGCGACGCTTACTTTCACATTCCTGTGATCAAGAAGCATCGAAAGTTTCAAAGATTCCTCGTCAGAAAAAGTCATTACCAATTTACGGTGCTACCTATCGGCTTCAAATCAGCACCGAGAACGTTTTCCAAATGCATGGCGGTGGTGGCAGCCCATTTAAGGAAACATCGGATATTCGTCTACCCCTATCTAGACGATTGGCTCATAAAAGCTTCCACATATCTAGAGGCTCAACAGCATTTCAACTGGACTCACCAGCTTCTCCAGAGTCTGGGCCTTCAGGTCAACCTCTCCAAATCCACAGCAACACCTGTTCAGAGGTTGCATTACTTAGGCGCCATCATAGATACCACTCAAGGAAAGGTGTTTCCTTCGGAGGAACGACGGTTATCAATCCTCCAAAAGTGCCAGCAGCTCGAGAAAATGCCTCAGATCACTGCAAGAGCGATATCCTTTCTTCTGGCCTCGATGGCGTCTTGCATCTACCTCATTCCCAATGCTCGCCTCCATATGAGACCCTTACAGGCATGTCTGGAGAATCAATGGTATCAACTAGTGGACGATTGGGAGAACAGCATCCTCCTTTCTCCCCACGCCATACAATCTCTCTCAAGTGGTGGTGTTCGCTGAACAATCTTCTGGAGGGGATTCCATTCCAACAACAGCCGCCAACCCAAACCATTGTCACGGATGCATCGCTGCTCGGATGGGGAGCGCATATGGATCACCTTCGAATACAAGGCACGTGGTCAGAGAGAGAGCGACTGTATCCCATCAATCTTTTAGAGCTTCGCGCAGTCCATCTTGCACTCAAGGCCTTCCTCCCCTCACTGAAGGCGAAAACTCTGCTTCTCCAGACAGACAACATGGCCACCATGTATTATTTAAACAAACAAGGGGGTACCAGATCCAGGACTCTGTCGACAGAGGCTCAAACAATTTGACACTGGCTTCTAGCCAGGAACCTATCACTAGTGGCAACTCACCTTCCGGGCATACAGAATGTTCAAGCGGATGTCCTCAGCCGAGCAATGGACGAAAACCACGAATGGGTTTTGCACGACGACATCGTCCGTTCCATTTTTGCCATGTGGGGTACCACTTCTATAGACCTATTCGCAACCCCAGAAAACAAAAAATGCCAAAACTTCGCCTCCAGATACTACCATCCAGGAACGTTGGGGAATGCCCTGTGGATAAACTGGTCAGGAGCATTTTTTTATGCCTTTCCACCGCTTCCCCTGGTACCGACAGTCCTCCTCAAGCTGTCCAACTCTCACACCAAGATGATTCTCATTGCCCCAGAATGGCCACGCCAGTGGTGGTTTCCAGACCTCCTTCACCGGTCACTCAAACCACACATCAGACTACCTTGTCGCCCAGACCTTCTCACGAAGTTTTGAGGCCAGATAACACATCCCAACCTCTCATCGTTGAATTTGGCAGCATGGCTCCTGAGTTAGTACAATATGGTCACCCGAACCTACCTCAGGACTGCATGGAGATTCTAAGGGAGGCAAAGCGCCCCTCCACAAGAACAGCTTATGCCTGCAAATGGAAAAGGTTCTGCATGTGGTGCTTGGACAACAACGTCGACCCAATATCATGCGGAGAGGAAGCTATTCTTCCATACTTGTTAAGTTTGGCGAAGTCTGGATTGCAGTTGTCATCAATAAAAGTACACCTGGCAGCTCTAACGGCATATAGAAATAGCCCTACCCAATCCTCTTTCTTTAAGATTCCATCATAAAAGACTTCCTGGAAGGTTTGAAAAAGGCCTTTCCTCCCATTAGACGGCCATCTCCTCCATGGGAGCTGAATATTGTCATCTCGCGTCTGATGCTACATCCTTTTGAACCAATACATAAAGCATCACTATAACATCTTACATGGAAAACTGCTTTTCTGGTTGCAATCACTTCAGCTCGCAGGGTCAGTGAGAACCAGGCCCTTTGGGCTCAAGAACCTTATACGGTTTTTCATTCTTCAAAAGTAGTAATGAGGACACATCCAAAATTTCTACCTAAAGTCGTTTCGTAAACCAAACCATCTCATTACCGACTTTCTTCCAAAATTCGCCTACTCCTGCTGAGAGAACCCTACATTCTCTTGATGTTAAAAGGGTCTTAAAATTTTACTTGGATAGAACAAAATGCTTGCGCAAATCACAGCAGCTGTTTATTAACTATGGCCCAGTTAGAACAGGTTTAGCCACTTCTAAGCAATCCTTATCCAGGTGGATTGTTTCTTGTATCCTATTCTGTCATCAGTTAGCAAGTAAATCCCTCAATGGCAGGCCAAAAGCCCATTCCACTAGGGGGAAGGCAGCAACTGCTGCTTTGATGAGAAATATTCCTTTGGCAGAAATATGCAAAGCGGCTACCTGGAAATCTGTCCATACCTTTACTAAGCATTACTGCCTTGATTCAGATGCTAGGACAGATGCGCAGGTTGGATAGGCCTCTCAAGAATTTATTTGCGTAATTTATTGTTTAGGTATTGTTCGGTCTACACCACCACGGTTATTGGGATGGACTTGCTAATCTATTCAGTGCTTATGACTATACATGGAAATCCCCTACGAGAGAAGGAATGGTTTCTTACCTGTAACTCCAGTTCTCTCGTAGGGGTATTTCCATGATAGTCATAAGCAACCCTCCCTCCTCCCCGGTGGAGTTGACATAAGGATATGTTCGATGGCATCTGTCGCTGTAGATACGCATGTTCTGCAATAGCTCGCCATCTGGTGTTGGGCCGGAGTGTTACAAGTTGTTTTTCTTCGAAGAAGTCTTTCGAGTCACGGGACCGAGTGACTCCTCCTTTTGTCTCCATTGCGCATGGGCGTCGACTCCATCTTCGATTGTT
Source organism: Pleurodeles waltl (assembly GCF_031143425.1). NCBI lineage: Eukaryota > Metazoa > Chordata > Amphibia > Caudata > Salamandridae > Pleurodeles > Pleurodeles waltl. The sequence continues at coordinate 1,323,931,512 of NC_090444.1, forward strand.
TTTTTTCCGCCATCGGGTTCGGACGTGTCCCTGTCGCTCCGAGTTTCGGAACGGAAAATAATAGTTAATTTCGGAAGATTTTCGTCGGTATTGTTGCGTTCGGGATCGGCGTACTTAGATTCAACACCGCATCGAAGATCGAAGAGCTCCGGTGCCCTTCGGGGTAGTTTTTCGATCCTCCGTCGGGGCCTGGTCGGCCCGACCGCGTGCTGAGGAACGCCGATGGAACGGACCCCGTTCCGTTTCTGCCCCAAATGCCACAATAAATACCCCTACACAGACCAACACTTGGTCTGCAACCTGTGCCTGTCACCTGAGCACAGCGAAGACACCTGCGAGGCCTGTCGTGCGTTCCGGTCCCGAAAAACACTCCGAGACCGTCGAGCCAGAAGACTTCAAATGGCGTCCGCACCGACAGCCCAACGGGAGTTCGAGGAACAGGAAGAGGAAGGTACCTTCTCGATCCAAGACTCAGACTCCGAAGGATTCGACGATACACAAACCGTGAGTAAGACGTCGAAAACCACACAAAGAAACATTTACAAGGCCCAGGGGACGCCACTGCCACCAGGCCATGGCTCGACCCATAAATTCGGTGACCGACCGTCGGCACCGAAAAAGGCCCAAACAGTGCCGAGATCGTCCGACTCCGGTCGAGACACCGGCACGCAGCCTTCTCGGGACCGAGAAAGTGCTGGAGACAAGCCTCGACACCGAGATGCCGGTGTGGACACGGCTCGACGCCGAGACAGCGGCACCGAAACAGATAGACGCCGAGAGGTTTCGGCCCCGAAAAGGAAAAAAGTCACCTCGGAGCCGAAAAAACACAGACAAAGTTTCGATGCCGAAACAGACTGCAAGCGACCCAGCTTCGGGCTCTTACACAGAAGAGCACTCGCTAACCTCCCAAATGCAAAAGCATAGGTTTGAGGAAGAGCTACAAGCAACTGATTTGGACCATACGCAAAAGCGTATCTTCATTCAGCAGGGGACAGGAAAAATTAGCACCCTTCCCCCCATTAGGAGAAAGAGAAGGTTGGAGTTCCAGACGGAACAAGCACCACAACCAAAAGTGGTGAAAAGGGTTACACCACCACCCTCTCCTCCGCCCGTGATTAACGTTTCACCAGCACAAACGCCATCACACTCCCCAGCTCACACCACCATGAGCCAGGGTGACCAACACCAGGACGCATGGGACCTATACGACGCCCCAGTGTCAGATAACAGCCCAGAGGCATACCCTACAAAACCATCTCCACCAGAAGACAGCACCGCGTACTCTCAGGTGGTGGCTAGAGCAGCACAATTTCACAACATAAGCCTCCACTCAGAACAGGTCGAGGATGATTTCTTGTTCAACACACTCTCCTCCACCCACAGCTCCTACCAAAGCCTGCCTATGCTCCCTGGTATGCTCCGGCACGCAAAAGACATATTTAAGGACCAGGTCAAAAGTAGGGCAATCACACCAAGGGTGGAAAAAAAGTATAAGCCGCCTCCTACGGACCCGGTTTTCATCACAACACAGCTGCCACCAGACTCTGTTGTTGTAGGAGCAGCTAGGAAAAGGGCCAACTCTCACACATCTGGAGATGCACCACCCCCAGATAAAGAAAGCCGCAAGTTCGATGCAGCTGGTAAGAGAGTCGCAGCACAAGCTGCAAACCAGTGGCGCATCGCGAACTCCCAGGCACTACTTGCGCGCTATGACAGAGCCCACTGGGACGAGATGCAACATCTTATTGAACATCTGCCCAAAGACTTCCAAAATAGGGCAAAACAAGTGGTTGAGGAGGGACAGACCATCTCCAACAACCAGATACGTTCCTCCATGGACGCTGCAGATACAGCTGCGCGGACAATTAATACATCTGTAACTATCAGAAGGCATGCATGGCTCCGAACGTCTGGATTTAAACCAGAGATTCAACAAGCAGTTATCAATATGCCTTTTAATGAAAAAGAACTGTTCGGTCCAGAAGTGGACACAGCGATTGAGAAACTCAAAAAAGATACAGACACTGCCAAAGCCATGGGCGCACTCTACTCCCCGCAGAGCAGAGGGAATTACAGCACATTCTGTAAAACGCCCTTTCGAGGGGGGTTTCGGGGTCAAAGCACACAAGCCAGCACCTCACAAGCAACACCGTCCACTTACCAGGGACAGTATAGAGGAGGTTTTCGGGGACAATATAGAGGAGGGCAATTCCCTAGAAATAGAGGGAGATTTCAAAGCCCCAAAACCCCTACTACTAAACAATGACTCACATGTCACTCACCCCCTCCACACAACACCAGTGGGGGGAAGAATAGGTCATCATTACAAAGCATGGGAGGAAATCACTACAGACACTTGGGTTCTAGCAATTATCCAACATGGTTATTGCATAGAATTTCTACAATTCCCTCCAAACATACCACCAAAAGCACAAAATTTAACAACACACCATTCCAATCTCCTGGAGATAGAAGTGCAGGCACTATTGCAAAAGAATGCAATCGAATTAGTGCCAAACACACAAATAAACACAGGAGTTTACTCACTGTACTTTCTGATACCAAAGAAGGACAAAACGCTGAGACCAATCCTAGACCTCAGAGTAGTGAACACTTTCATCAAATCAGACCACTTCCACATGGTCACACTACAAGAAGTATTGCCATTACTAAAACTGCACGACTACATGGCAACTTTAGACCTCAAGGATGCTTATTTCCATATACCAATACACCCATCGCACAGGAAATACCTAAGGTTTGTATTCAAAGGAATACATTACCAATTCAAGGTACTGCCTTTCGGATTAACAACCGCACCAAGAGTCTTTACCAAATGTCTAGCAGTGGTCGCAGCACACATAAGAAGGCAGCAAATCCATGTGTTCCCATATCTAGACGACTGGCTAATCAAAGCCCATTCGTTAATAGAGTGCTCAAATCACACAAATCATATCATACAAACCCTCTTCAAACTAGGGTTCACCGTCAATTTCACAAAATCCAAAATTCTGCCACGCAAGGTACAACAATACCTGGGAGCCATAATAGACACATCAAAAGGAGTAGCCACTCCAAGTCCACAAAGAATTCAAAATTTCAACACCATCATACAACGCATGTATCCAACACAAAAGATACAGGCAAAGATGGTATTACAACTCCTAGGCATGATGTCATCATGCATAGCCATTGTCCCAAACGCAAGACTGCACATGAGGCCCTTACAACAATGCCTAGCATCACAGTGGTCTCAAGCACAGGGTCACCTTCTAGATCTGGTGTTAATAGACCGCCAAACTTACCTCTCGCTCCTGTGGTGGAACAACATAAATTTAAACAAAGGGCGGCCTTTCCAAGACCCAGTGCCACAATACGTAATAACAGATGCTTCCATGACAGGGTGGGGAGCACACCTCAATCAACACAGCATACAAGGACAATGGAACGTACATCAAACAAAACTGCATATCAATCACCTAGAACTTCTAGCAGTTTTTCAAGCACTAAAAGCTTTCCAACCAATAATAGTTCACAAATACATTCTCGTCAAAACAGACAACATGACAACAATGTATTATCTAAACAAGCAGGGAGGGACGCACTCCACGCAGTTAAGCCTGCTAGCACAAAAAATTTGGCATTGGGCAATTCACAACCAAATTCGCCTAATTGCACAGTTTATACCAGGGATACAAAATCAACTCGCAGACAATCTCTCTCGAGATCACCAACAGGTCCACGAATGGGAAATTCACCCCCAAATACTGAACACTTATTTCAAACTCTGGGGAACACCTCAGATAGACTTGTTTGCGACAAGGGAGAACGCAAAATGCCAAAACTTCGCATCCAGATACCCACACAAACAATCCCAAGGCAATGCCCTATGGATGAACTGGTCAGGGATATTTGCTTACGCTTTTCCTCCTCTCCCTCTCCTTCCTTACCTGGTAAACAAACTCAGTCAAAGCAAACTCAAACTCATATTGATAGCACCAACTTGGGCAAGGCAACCCTGGTACACAACGCTGCTAGACCTATCAGTGGTACCCTGCATCAAATTGCCCAACAGGCCAGATCTGTTGACACAGCACAACTAAAAGATCAGACACCCAGATCCAGCATCGCTGAATCTAGCAATCTGGCTCCTGAAATCCTAGAATTCGGGCACTTACAACTTACCCAAGAATGTATGGAAGTCATAAAACAAGCAAGAAGGCCATCCACCAGGCACTGCTATGCAAGTAAATGGAAGAGGTTTGTTTGCTACTGCCATATTAATCAAATACAACCATTACACACAACTCCAGAACATGTAGTGGGTTACTTGCTTCACTTACAAAAATCTAACCTAGCTTTCTCTTCCATTAAGATTCACCTTGCAGCAATATCTGCATACCTGCAGACTACCTATTCAACTTCCCTATATAAAATACCAGTCATTAAAGCATTCATGGAGGGCCTTAGGAGAATTATACCACCAAGAACACTACCTGTTCCTTCATGGAACCTAAATGTTGTCCTAACTAGACTTATGGGTCCACCTTTTGAACCCATGCACTCCTGCGACATACAGTTCCTAACCTGGAAGGTGGCATTTCTCATCGCCATTACTTCCCTGAGAAGAGTAAGCGAGATTCAGGCGTTTACTATACAGGAACCTTTTATACAACTACACAAAAATAAAGTCGTCCTAAGGACCAATCCTAAATTTTTGCCAAAGGTTATTTCACCGTTCCATCTAAATCAAACAGTGGAACTTCCAGTGTTCTTTCCACAGCCAGATACCGTAGCTGAAAGGGCACTACATACATTAGATGTCAAAAGAGCATTAATGTATTACATTGACAGAACAAAGAACATCAGAAAGACTAAACAACTCTTTATTGCATTTCAAAAACCTCATGCAGGAAACCCAATTTCAAAACAAGGTATAGCCAGATGGATAGTTAAATGCATCCAAATCTGCTACCTTAAAGCTAAACGACAGCTGCCCATTACACCAAGGGCACACTCAACCAGAAAGAAAGGTGCTACCATGGCCTTTCTAGGAAACATCCCAATGCAAGAAATATGTAAGGCAGCCACATGGTCTACGCCTCACACATTCACCAAGCACTACTGTGTAGACGTGTTATCCGCACAACAAGCCACAGTAGGTCAAGCTGTATTAAGGACATTATTTCAGACTACTTCCACTCCTACAGGCTGATCCACCGCTTTTGGGGAAATAACTGCTTACTAGTCTATTGCAGAACATGCGTATCTACAGCGACAGATGCCATCGAACTGAAAATGTCACTTACCCAGTGTACATCTGTTCGTGGCATCAGTCGCAGTAGATTCGCATGTGCCCACCCGCCTCCCCGGGAGCCTGTAGCAGTTTGGAAGTTACCTTCAATTATTTATATATGTATCATCTCAACCTTAAATAGGTGCATACTTAGTCACTCCATTGCATGGGCACTATCACTACAATTCAACTCCTACCTCACCCTCTGCGGGGAAAAACAATCGAAGATGGAGTCGACGCCCATGCGCAATGGAGACAAAAGGAGGAGTCACTCGGTCCCGTGACTCGAAAGACTTCTTCGAAGAAAAACAACTTGTAACACTCCGGCCCAACACCAGATGGCGAGCTATTGCAGAACATGCGAATCTACTGCGACTGATGCCACGAACAGATGTACACTGGGTAAGTGACATTTTCATTACAATACATGATTACGATGTTAATTAAAAGGATATTCAGGTTTCTTCATAACCTATTACAAGCCTACAAAAAGAACGGAGGCAACTGCCTTTTGCTGTGCATGATGGGATACAGGAAGACTTTTCTTTCTTAAAGGCACAGCTCTATTTACATCCTGTATAATGGCAGCCTATGGGCTACACTGCCCTGCATTGTTTCACTCTCATTTGAAGGTGTAAAAGCTTGAGAATGTTTTTTTTTTTTTTTTTTTTTACTACATTTCTAGAATAAATACGTTTTTAAAGGTATATCTGTACTACAGCTTCCTTTCTTTCCAACCTGAAGAATGAACAATTTGGCCTTTTGTAGCTTTTCACCTAGGCTGCACATTGATATTCTTAAGTGACTTAACAGGCCTTTTTTCAAGAAAGGCAAACATCTACACTTAAGACTACACTACAGAACAGTGCTCCGGGCTCCCCGCAGGCGTGCAGAACTATTCAGTGCTTATGACTATCATGGAAATACCCCTACGAGAGAACTGGAGTTACAGGTAAGAAACCATTCCTTCCACCACAGCATCTTATGCATTTAAGTGGATGACATAATGCGTCGGGTGTATAAAAAAAGTTTATAATCCTGTTAGATGCCAAGAGGAGGTGGTTATTCTTTATCTGTTTTTGCAAGATCTGGCTTTACCTTTAATTCTATAAAAAGTACAACTGAAGCTATTACTGTATATAGGAAATTTCCTTCACAGAACATGTTCTGTAAAATACCAGTAGTGAATGGTTTTTTGGCTGGTATCAAGAAGGCTTTTTCTTCCACCGTATTGTGACTCTGCAGCATTCTTCTTGAAAGACAGCATTTCTGTTAGATATTAGTTCTGTGTGCAGAATCAGTTAAATCCAGGACCTACGTTCATAAGAGCAATAAAATCAACCCTCCCCCCCCCCCCCCCAACCACCACCACCCAGAGATAGTGTTGGATTTTCATGTGAATCAAAACACTTGCTTGCTAACCTTCTTCCCAAAACCTTCCACACCAGCTAAAAGGGCTCTTCACTTGCTAGATAGCAAGAGTGCCAAAATGTCATTTAGAAAAAACAAGAGATGAGACAAACCGGCCATCTATTCATAACATTGTTTGCTAGGAACTGGTCTGTCCACTTCAAAGCAGTCCGTTTCCTAATGGATAGCTTCTTGCATCACATTCTGTTATCAGTTAGTGAATAAACCCCTAGCTAGACAGCCTAAAGGTCATTCTACCAGGGTAGAAGCAGCTGCATTGACTATTAAGAAATAAGTACATTTCAGGGATTTGTAATTCTGCTATGTGGCGATCAATATACCTTTTTATCATTCACTGTGACAAGTCTCTTTGAAGAATCTTCTTGGATGGTTACTTGTAACTGCAGATTCATCATCATATGAATGCCACCAGGCACCAGACTCGATTGGATTGATTTTCATAGCAAGTCCCTTATACGTCAGTAGGTGGCAGCATGCAGCTTCGCATCCAGTCTACCGAACCCAGAAGTGATATTGATGCTCCTGCATAGCTGCTACCTTTGCAAACTCCGTTCCTTCTTTTCTTTTTTCGCCTTCTGGCGTGGATCCAGAGTAGGTTCTGGCACATTGACATGACATTTTTTTTCAACATGTGCAAGGGACATGTCCCCTCCAAAAATGGCAGGGTTCAAACCGGATAAGGACTGCCGCAACCAGATGTCCATGATGGACCCCAACAAGGTCTCTGCTGCTTGGGCTCCTAACACCACTCAACGTCGTGTGACAAATGTGAAGTTGAACCCGAAGGCCATCCACTAACATGAGGCTAAACTTTACAGAGAAGTCACAAGTTCAAGAAGACTCATGCAGGCTCAGCATGTGCACTCTCCAGATTTCACTCAAGTGAATGTTCCTCTTCAAGGAGCATAAGCTCTCCAACGCAAGGAGATGAGGGTCATCCTAGATACTGCTAGGCCGTAATCTCCCTCCATCCTTGTAACTGATTCAGTCCTTTATTCCATTGCTCCCTGATTTACCAAGTAAATTGTTGATGTTGCATCAACTTTGTGAATTCAAGGAAGCCATGGAAAAACTTTCTGGTATTCACCCATATCTCTCTGTTCTTGCAGACCTTAAGGATCCGAGGTGGCCTCCAGTCTGTCTACTGCTGGTGGATTCTTCCCTGAAGCAGACTATGCCACTCGGCCTGGCACTGAAGTCGACCATGGCCTCAGGCATGATGCCGAACCCTACACCTTAAGGCGCCTGTAGGAAGTTGGCTCTGTATGTGCTATTTCAAAGTAAGGAATAGCATGCACAGAGTCCAAGGGTTCCCCTTAGAGGTAAAATAGTGGTAAAAAGAGATAATACTAATGCTCTATTTTGTGGTAGTGTGGTCGAGCAGTAGGCTTATCCAAGGAGTAGTGTTAAGCATTTGTTGTACATACACATAGACAATAAATGAGATACACACACTCAGAGACAAATCCAGCCAATAGGTTTTGTTATAGAAAAATATATGTTCGATGGCATATGTTGCTGCAGATACACATGTGTGGCACAGTCCGCTGCCTGGTGTTGGGCTCGGAGTATTACAAGTTGTTTTTCTTCGAAGAAGTCTTTTTGGTCACGGGACCGAAGGACTCCTCCCTCCTCGGCTCCATTGCGCATGGGCGTCGACTCCATCTTAGATTGTTTTTTTCCGCTGTCGGGTTCGGACGTATTCCTTTTCGCTCCGTGTTTCGGTTCGGAAAGTTAGTCAGAATCTCGGAAGAAAGCGTCGGTATTGTTCCGTTCGGTATCGGGATAGTTAGTACATCGACACCGATCATCGGAAGACTTTGGGGTAGCTTCGATTCCCCCATCGGGGCCTGGTCGGCCCGACCGCGTGCGACATCGAAGCCGATGGAACGGACCCCGTTTCGTTTCTGCCCAAAATGTCACAGTAAGTATCCTTATACAGATCAGCACTTGGTCTGTAACTTGTGCTTGTCCCCCGAGCACAAGGAGGATACCTGTGAAGCCTGTCGAGCCTTCCGGTCCAGAAAAACACTCCGGGACCGAAGAGCCAGGCGTCAACAAATGGCGTCCACGTCGACAAAACAACGTTTCGACGAGGAAGAGGAAACATTCTCGGTTCCGGAATCAGAATCCGGAGACTCCGACATCGAACAACAGCAACAAACTGTGAGTAAGACGTCGAAAAGTAAATCCATCGACAAACCGAAAGCCCAGGGGACGCCACTGCCAACAGGCCATGGCTCGACCCATAAAACAGGCGACCCGTCGAAGGCGCCGAAAAAGGGCACGCCCATAGCGAAGACACCCGACTCCGGTCGAGGGACCGCCATGGAGCAACCTCGGAGCCGAGAAAGCGGCTCCGAGAGACAAAAACAAGATACCGGCACCGAAAAACATCGGCACCGAGAATCCATGCCGAAAGGAACAAAAATTCTGTCGGTGCCGAAACCGAAAAAAGATTCTCTCTCGGCGCCGAAAAATACCACACCTTCATCCTACTCAGAGGAACAAGGAATAAGTGGCCAAATGCACAGATTTGGACAAGAGCTCCAAAGTGTAGAATCGGACTACACACAAAAGAGACTGTACATCCAGCACGACACAGGGAAGATATCAACCCTTCCCCCAATCATGAGGAAAAGAAGGATCGAACTTCCAAAGGATGACGCACAACCACAAGCCAAAGTGGTTAAAAAAGTCCCGCCTCCGCCCTCTCCACCACAGGCATCGCCGGCACAAACACCGCCACAAATGCACTCACCAGCGCAAACTACCATAAGTCATGACGATCAGGATCAAGACGCTTGGGACCTGTATGACACCCCAGTGCCGGACAATGATCCCGAGTCATACCCCACAAAGCCGTCACCGCCAGAGGACAGTACCTCATACTCGCAACTGGTGGCTAGGGCAGCAGAATTCCACAATGTCCAACTGCATTCCGATCCTATAGAGGATGATTTTTTATTTAACACCCTCTCGGCTACACACAGCCAATATCAATGTCTCCCAATGCTACCAGGGATGTTACGGCACGCAAAACAAATTTTTGAAGAGCCCGTAAAATCAAGAGCCATCACCCCAAGGGTGGATAAGAAATACAAACCACCACCCACAGACCCAGTGTTTATTACTTCGCAGTTACCACCTGACTCCGTGGTAGTAGGAGCAGCTTGCAAGAGAGCAAATTCACATACCTCTGGCGACGCCCCACCTCCGGACAAAGAAAGCCGAAAATTTGATGCGGCAGGGAAAAGAGTAGCATCACAGGCAGCCAACCAGTGGCGCATCGCAAATTCACAAGCGCTGCTGGCCAGATATGACCGAGCACACTGGGACGAGATGCAACTTCTCGTAGACCATCTTCCCCAGGAATACCAAAAAAGGGCGCAGCAAATAGTGGAAGAGGGACAAACGATCTCAAACAATCAAATCCGCTCTTCACTAGACGCAGCCGATACTGCAGCAAGAACAGTCAACACTGCTGTCACCATAAGGAGACACGCTTGGCTACGCACTTAAGGCTTCAAACCTGAAATCCAGCAGGCTGTCCTTAATATGCCCTTCAACGAGAAACAACTTTTTGGCTCTGAAGTGGATACAGCCATTGAAAAACTTAAAAAGGACACAGACACGGCCAAGGCCATGGGCGCACTCTACTCCCCGCAGAGCAGAGGCTCTTTCAGAAAAACTCCATTTAGAGGGGGGTTTCGTGGCCAACCCACAGACACCACCAGCCAACAAACAAGAACCACACCATATCAGGGTTCCTTCCAAAGGGGAGGTTTCAGGGGATATCGGGGGGGTCAATTCCCAAGGAGTAGGGGAAGATTCCAGACTCCAAAAACACCTCCACCTAAACAGTGACTTTCAAGTCACGCAACCCCTTCACTCAACACCAGTGGGGGGAAGACTAAGCCAATTCTACCAATCTTGGCAACAGATTACAACAGACAATTGGGTATTAGCAATAATCCAACATGGCTATTGCATAGAATTCCACAACTTCCCACCAAACATCCCCCCCAAAACACGCAAAATGTCACCACAACATTTAGAACTTTTAGGACTAGAAGTTCAAGCACTACTGCAAAAGGATGCAATAGAGTTAGTACCAGTACAACAAAAAAACACAGGAGTTTACTCCCTGTACTTTCTAATTCCAAAAAAAGACAAAACATTAAGACCAATATTAGATCTCAGGACACTAAATACCTACATCATATCGGACCATTTTCACATGGTCACACTACAAGACATCATTCCACTGCTCAAACAGCAAGATTACATGACCACATTGGACCTAAAGGATGCGTACTTTCATATACCAATACACCCTTCTCACAGAAAGTACCTACGGTTCGTATTCAAAGGAATACATTACCAATTCAAGGTGTTGCCATTCGGAATAACAACTGCACCAAGAGTGTTCACAAAATGTCTAGCAGTAGTAGCAGCACACATCAGGAGACAACAGATACATGTGTTCCCTTACCTAGACGATTGGCTAATCAAGACCAACACAGTAAAAAAATGCGCAAACGACACCACATTTGTCATACAAACCCTTCACAAACTGGGGTTTTCCATCAACTATACAAAATCACACCTAGAACCGTGTCAAACACAACAATATCTAGGAGCAACCATCAACACATCAAAAGGAATTGCCACTCCAAGTCCACAAAGAGTGCAGGCATTCCACAAGGTAATAAGTGCTATGTTTCCAAACCAAAAGATACAAGCAAAACATGTGCTAAAACTTCTAGGCATGATGTCATCATGCATAGCCATTGTCCCAAACGCAAGACTACACATGCGACCCTTACAACAGTGTCTAGCATCACAATGGTCACAGGCACAGGGTCAACTTCAAAATCTGGTGTTGGTAAACCGCCAAACATACCTCTCGCTTCTATGGTGGAACAGCAAAAATTTAAACAAAGGGCGGACATTTCAGGACCCAGTGCCTCAATACGTTATAACAACAGACGCTTCCATGACAGGGTGGGGAGCACACCTCAATCACCACAGCATTCAAGGACAATGGGATATACACGAAACAAAATTTCATATCAATTACCTAGAACTGTTAGCAGTATTTCTAGCGTTAAAAGCCTTCCAACCCATAATAACACACAAATACATTCTTGTCAAAACAGACATGACAACAATGTATTATTTAAACAAACAAGGAGGAACACACTCAACACAATTGTGCCTCCTAACACAAAGAATTTGGCAGTGGGCGATTCACAACAACATTCGCCTAATAGCACAATTTATTCCAGGAATACAAAACCAACTAGCAGACAACCTTTCGCGAGACCACCAACAAGTCCACGAATGGGAAATTCACCCCCAAGTTCTGAACAAGTACTTTCAAACTTGGGGAACACCCCAGATAGATTTGTTCGCAACAAAAGAAAACTCAAAATGCCAAAACTTTGCATCCAGGTACCCACACCGCGAATCACAAGGCAATGCTCTATGGATGAGTTGGTCAGGGATATTTGCGTACGCTTTTCCCCCTCCCCCTCTCCCTCTCCTTCCATATCTAGTAAACAAGTTGAGTCAAAACCAACTCAAACTCATACTGATAGCACCCACATGGGCAAGACAACCTTGGTATACAACTCTACTAGACTTCTCACTAGTACCGCATGTCAAACTACCCAACAGGCCAGATCTGTTAACACAACACAAACAACAGATCAGGCACCCAAACCCAGCATCATTGAATCTGGCAATTTGGCTCCTGAAATCCTAGAATTCGGACACTTAGACCTCACACAAGAATGCATGGAGGTCATAAAACAAGCAAGAAAACCTTCCACTAGACACTGCTATGCATCTAAGTGGAAAAGATTTGTTTACTACTGCCATTCCAATCAAATACAACCATTACATGCCTCTACTAAAGACATAGTAGGATACTTACTACATTTGCAAAAAGCAAATCTCGCTTTTTCATCTATAAAAATACACCTCGCAGCAATATCTGCTTACCTACAAACTACTCATTCATCGTCTCTATTTAGAATACCAGTTATTAAAGCATTCATGGAAGGGCTAAAAAGAATTATACCACCAAGAACACCACCAGTTCCTTCATGGAATCTTAACATCGTCTTAACAAGACTCATGGGTCCACCTTTCGAACCCATGCATTCCTGTGAAATGCAATATCTAACCTGGAAGGTCGCATTTCTCATTGCAATCACATCCCTCAGAAGAGTAAGTGAAATACAGGCATTTACCATACAAGAACCATTTATTCAAATACACAACAATAAAATAGTTCTAAGAACAAATCCAAAATTTCTGCCAAAAGTAATCTCACCATTCCATTTAAATCAAACAGTAGAATTGCCAGTGTTCTTCCCTCAACCAAATTCTGTGGCTGAAAGGGCACTACATACATTAGACATCAAAAGAGCACTAATGTATTACATTGACAGAACAAAGCTAATCAGAAAAACAAAACAACTGTTCATAGCTTTTCAAAAACCACACATAGGAAATCCAATCTCTAAACAAGGCATTGCTAGATGGATAGTCAGATGCATTCAAACATGCTATCTTAAAGCCAAAAGAGAATTGCCTATTACACCAAAGGCACACTCAACCAGAAAGAAAGGTGCTACAATGGCCTTTCTAGGAAACATTCCTATGAGCGAAATATGTAAGGCTGCAACCTGGTCTAAGCCTCACACGTTTACTAAACACTACTGTGTAGACGTACTAAATGCACAACAAGCTACAGTGGGCCAAGCTGTACTAAGAACATTATTCCAAACTACTTCAACTCCTACAGGCTAAACCACCGCTTTTAGGGGAGGTAACTGCTTTATAATCTATGCCACACATGTGTATCTGCAGCAACATATGCCATCGAACTGAAAATGTCACTTACCTAGTGTACATCTGTTCGTGGCATTAGTCGCTGCAGATTCACATGTACCCTCCCACCTCCCCGGGAAGCCTGTAGCCGTTTAGAAGTAGATCATAAATCTTAAACATCTGAACATTTGTAAATAATTATTAGAAACTCTTAACGTACATACATATTCACTCCATTGCATGGGCACTATTTATACCAAACAACTCCATCCTCACCCTCTGCGGGGAAAACAATCTAAGATGGAGTCGACGCCCATGCCCAATGGAGCCGAGGAGGGAGGAGTCCTTCGGTCCCGTGACCAAAAAGACTTCTTCGAAGAAAAACAACTTGTAATACTCCGAGCCCAACACCAGGCAGCGGACTGTGCCACACATGTGAATCTGCAGCGACTAATGCCACGAACAGATGTACACTAGGTAAGTGACATTTTCATTTCTTAGTTTATTTTAAGAACCACAGGTTCAAATTTTACATGTAATAGCTCTTTTGAAAGGTATTGCAGGTAAGTACTCTAGGAACTTTGAATCATTACTTTAGCATGTATACTTTTTACATAAAACACAATAAGCTGTTTTAAAAGTGGACACTTAGTGCAATTTTCACAGTTCCTGGGGGAGGTAAGTTAGTGTTAGTTTTCACAGGTAAGTAAGTCACTTACAGGTTTGAGTTTTTGGTCCAAGGTAGCCCACCGTTGGGGGTTCAGAGCAACCCCAAAGTTATCACACCAGCAGCTCAGGGCCGGTCAGGTGCAAAGGTCAAAGAGGTGCCCAAAACACATAGGCTATAATGGAGAGAAGGGAGTGCCCCGGTTCCAGTCTACCCGCGTCTTCGGAGGGCAGACCAGGGGGGTTTTGTAGGGCACCGGGGGGGACACAAGATAGCACAGAAAGTACACCCTCAGCAGCGCGGGGGCGGCCGGGTGCAGTGTGCAAACAAGCGTCGGGTTTCCTTCAGTTTTCAATGGGAGACCAAGGGGTCTCTTCAGCGATGCAGGCAGGCAAGGGGGGGGGCTCCTCGGGGTAGCCACCACCTGGGCAAGGGAGAGGGCCTCCTGGGGGTCACTCCTGCACAGAAGTTCCGTTTCTTTAGGGGCTGGGGGCTGCAGGTGCAGGGTCTTTTCCAGCCGTCGGGGATTGGAGTTCAGACAGTCGCGGTCAGGGGGAGCCTGGGGATTCCCTCTGCAGGCGTCGCTGTGGGGGCTCAAGGGGGACAACTTTGGTTCTCTTCCAGGGGATCCTCATCAATAGTCATAAACATTGAATATTCCCGCCCTTGTGCGGGGACCCCGGAGCATATATATATAAAATACATACATATTATCATGTGTAAAACAGCAATGCAGGCTATAATCATAAATAGGCTAAAATGCTTTATTTCTATGCAAGTTTTTTTTTTTTTATATTATAAAATCACAATAGATCATAAAAATCTACCTAAGCCCCCAAAAACTGGACTTAGGGAAGTAAACAGCAGTAAATAGCAGAGAAAAATAGAAAAAACTACATTGAAAAACAATGAAGCATTCTTAGCCAATAGGCTGCATGCAGGTTAACACAGGAGAACCATAAAAACTTTGGCACCGTGCCTTTAAGACCCTGAGCACCTCCAGTATCCCACCATGCCTCAGGGGTGAAGGGAAGGTGACAGTTGGTTCACAGTTAGGTCAGTTCTTTTTTCCGGCATCTTCTGAGAGGATCCTGGAGCATTGAGCTCTCAGTTTTTCTGAGTTTTTCTTCAGAAAAATCCTTAAAAAATAGTGTTTTTCCTGTTTACTCGACAGATAACATCTTTTGTCTGAGTTGGGAAGTTTTTTTGACAGAAAATGCCATCTCTTTTTGTAAAATGTCCTTCTTGTGGGAAGAAGAAAGCCCAGTCAGACCCACACTCTCTGTGTATTGTCTGCCTGCCACAGAGTCACTGTCCTGACACCTGCAAGTATTGTAAGAACATGTCAAGGAGGACTCTCAAAGACAGAGAGAAGGTCAGGCTACATGGGCTTCAGGAGAGGAAAAAGTCAACATCCTCTTCACTTCCCAGACCTACAACAGAAGGAATGGCCCGATCGACGTCGACAGGTAGGATTGTGCCTGTTTGTTCTCCATCGACGTCATCGGCACCACCGTCTCACCGGCATAGATCGCCGTCGACGGTGACCAGACCGACGTCGAAGGACAAAGCGTCGAAGCATGGACACAGGGGTACATCTCCGTCGACGGCAGGCCGCCGTTCGGCGTCGAGCCATCTCCGGCGCTCCCGTTCGCCGTCGAACGTCTCACCCCTTGGCGTCGAAGGACACGACACCAAAACCACCACGACGG
This sequence comes from Pleurodeles waltl, assembly GCF_031143425.1. NCBI lineage: Eukaryota > Metazoa > Chordata > Amphibia > Caudata > Salamandridae > Pleurodeles > Pleurodeles waltl. The sequence goes on from NC_090444.1 coordinate 1,323,947,461, forward strand.
CATGAACATCCGCCGTCGACCACTCTCCACTCAACGTCGAGACACACGACGGCGAGTAGGTCCAGGTCCCGCGATCGGCGTCAAGACATTCAACGTCAAGGCCTTCGACGTCAAGACCTTCGACGTCGAGAACAGACCAGCCATCGCAACCTTCGACGTCGAGGATACAATCGACGTCGACACAACCTTCAGCTGTGTCACAGGCAGTAGAGCCAGCGGACAAAACTCCCTCACCGGTGGTCTCTATAAGGAGTGCATCATCCCATTCCAGAGCGGTCTCATCGGGGCATGTTTCTCCCATCACTCTATCACCCAGATGGTTAGAGAGCCTGAATAGACCGGCAGCATCCCCGGATTCCCAATACTCTAGGATGTATTCTCCTACTGCCTCATTACCGAGAACGCCATCGCCTACAGCTAGAGCAGGACGGACTCGTTCTGCTTCTCGTCAGCCGACCACAAGACCTGCACACTCTGCTACAGCCTCTCGGAGCAGGTCCCGTTCCCGAAGGAGACCCAGGTCGCGAACACCACGCAGAAGATCACCTTCTTGGTCGTCTTCAGGATCGTCTGTTGGGCGCTACTCCCCCACACTCACAGATTCTCCACCTGCTAGGATTTCCCCGGTGGATGATATCACCACTTTTAATGAGGTTCTTCTAAGGGGAGCGCAGAAGCTAAATATTGAGGTACCGGAACCGGCCACCTCATCCTCAGTTATCTTTGAGACCCTACAACACAGATCAGTCTCGAGAAAACTGCTGCCACTAGTACCGGGTTTGCTGCAACCTACTATGGACACTTTTCTGTCTCCAGCCACTCTCAAGTCTGCCCCGGCTAGGATTCAAAAGAAATACAAAGCTCCGGAGCAAGATCCTTTATTCCTGCGGAAGGATCCGCCACCGGACTCTGTGATCTTAGCCGCAGCCCGAAAAACACACTGTGGCATCATCTTCCACAGTCCCCCCGGATAAGGAGAGCAGACACCTAGACTCCCTGGGGAGAAAGATGTGCGGTACGGCGGCATCTGCTATGAAGGTCTCCAGCGCCTCAGCACTTCTGGGCAGATATGACCGCTCTCTGTGGGACTCACTCCACAGATTTACAGAAAAGTTGCCCAGGGAAGATAGACAGGACTTCCAGGAAATCTTGCAGGAAGGGGGCCTAGTATCTAACCAGGTCATCAGCGCGGCGGCGGACGGGGCGGATTTGGCTGCGCATGGGTATGCGCACGGAATCTGCGCTAGGAGGTCTTCCTGGCTACGGCTCACGGGTCTGAAGCAGGAAGCACAGCAACGCATTTTAAACCTCCCGTTCAGCGGCAATTCGTTGTTCGGTACCCACGCGGATGAAGAGATGGCCCGAATGAAAACGGAAGTGGACACGATGAGGGCAGTGGGCCTGGAACGTAAGAAAGACTTCAGGCGGAGGTACAGGCCGTACGACAGACGACCATTCCAGCAGAGGGTTCAAACCCCTCACTGGTCTCAGAGGCCACAACAACGACAGGGACGTCCCCTGTTTCAGGCACGTAGACCCACAAGAGACCGAGGGTCAAGTGGACCTCAACAGTCTACAGCAAAGACACCAACAAAGCAATGAGGCATTGCTTCCCTCAGCACTGTGCACCACTCCGGTGGGGGGGAAGTGTTACGCATCATCTTCACGAGTGGCACTCCATCACAAAAGACAAGTGGGTGCTCAATATTGTCGAACATGGCTATTCTCTCCTTTTCAAAAAACCTCCTCCACACTTGCCGCCAGCAAGAGGTTTTCCTTCTCATCTCAGCTTGCTACGCAAGGAAGTTTTCGCACTCCTACAAAAGAAAGCTGTAGAAAAGGTTCCTCCGGCACAAAAAGGAAAAGGGGTGTACTCCCGTTACTTTCTGGTGGCGAAAAAAGGTCAACAGGGCCTCTTCAGGCCAATTCTGGACTTACGGCTCCTGAACAAGTACATAAGAAAACAGAAGTTCAGGATGCTAGCCCTTCACCAGATTGTCCCGCAACTGCATCAGGGAGACTGGATGTGCTCCATCGACCTACAGGATGCATATTTTCACATCCCAATAGCATCCAAACATCGGAAATTTTTACGTTTCCAGATAGCGTCACAGCACTACCAATTCAGAGTCCTTCCATTCGGCCTGAAGTCTGCACCCCGAGTCTTTTCAAAATGTGTAGCAGTGGTAGCGGCACATCTTCGAAGACAAAAAATATTCGTCTACCCCTACCTGGACGACTGGCTAGTGAAGGCCTCCTCTCCGGATCAGGCGAGAGAACATCGAGACATCGTACTAAGAACTTTCGAGTCTCTAGGTCTTCAAATCAACCAGAACAAGTCAACCCTGATTCCAACACAAAACCTCCACTACCTGGGAGCGATACTAAACACAGAGCTCCAAAGAGTGTATCCTTCGGAGGAACGACTTTTATCAATCCACAGGAAGTGTCAACAACTATTAACAGCCGATGCACCTACTGCTCGTCAGGTGACATCGCTTCTGGGCTCCATGGCTTCATGCATCTTCATTGTCCCGAATGCCAGGCTACGCATGAGGCCCCTTCAGGAGGCATTAGAGAACAATTGGAGCCAAAAGACGGGTCACTGGGAGGACAGAGTTCGACTACCAGCAGTGGCTTTTCAATCACTACAATGGTGGATGCACAGACCTCACCTGTCGATAGGTTCTCCGTTTCACCAGACAATTCCAGCCGACATTCTGGTAACGGATGCGTCTCTTCAGGGTTGGGGTGCTCATCTGGGTTCCTTCCAAGCTCAGGGTCTGTGGTCCGACAAGGAAAAGAACTATCACATAAATCTACTGGAGCTCAGAGCAGTCCATCTGGCTCTCATATCTTTCTCTCCATTGGTTCAGGGGAAATCTCTCCTAATTCAGACAGACAATACAACCACAATGTATTACCTGAGCAAACAGGGAGGAACAAGATCACTACCTCTGTCTCGAGAATCCCAAACGATATGGCATTGGCTCCTGGCCAGGGGAATGTCTATCACAGCGGTACACCTGCCAGGTCAGCAAAACGTAGAGGCAGATTTCCTGAGCAGACATCTAGAAGACGCGCACGACTGGGTCCTACACGACGAAGTCGTCGAGGACATCTTCGGTCAATGGGGTCGACCCCAGTTGGATCTCTTTGCAGACGAAACAAACAAGAAATGCCCAGACTTCGCATCCAGGTTCTGCCGTCCGGGATCTCAAGGGAATGCCCTGTTGATCAACTGGTCAGGGACATTTCTCTACGCCTTTCCACCGATTTCCCCTCATACCGGCAGTAATCAACAAATTTTACAACTCCAGAACCAGAATGATTCTGATAGCGCCACAATGGCCCCGCCAATTCTGGTACACGGACCTACTCAACTTATCGGAAAAACCTCACAGGAGGTTGCCGTGCAGACCGGATCTCCTGAGCAGAATGGAAGGCAGAATCCTACATCCCAACCTTCCCTCTCTGAGCTTGACAGCATGGCTCCTGAATTCCTACAGTATGGGCACCTAGGGCTCTCGCAGGAGTGCATGAACATCTTGAAAGAGTCAAAACGACCTTCCACGCGGCGTTCTTACGCTTTTAAGTGGAAGAGATTTTACATCTGGTGCTCTCAACAAGGTATAAATCCCATACGAGCTCAGGAGGACGTCATACTGTCCTATTTGCTTCATCTGGCGAAGTCTGGTCTGCAGGTATCTTCTATTAAGGTTCATTTGTCTGCAATTACAGCGTATCGTAAGTCGCCTTCTCAGGAATCCTTCTTTACGATACCTGTAGTCAAGGATTTTTTAGAAGGCTTGAAAAAGGTTTTTCCTCCCATTCGGAGACCTTCTCCTCCATGGGAACTGAATGTAGTCCTGTCAAAGCTTATGGGCCCTCCCTTTGAACCTATCCACAAGGCCTCTTTACAGCACCTTACGTGGAAGACGGCTTTTTTGGTGGCCATTACTTCAGCGAGGAGGGTCAGCGAAATTCAGGCTCTGTCTTGCAGAGAACCGTACACGGTTTTTCACGATAATAGAGTGGTTCTGCGAACTCACCCATCTTTCCTTCCGAAGGTGGTGTCAGAATTCCATATCAATCAGACTATATCTTTACCGACTTTCTTTCCCAATCCGGAGACTCCGGCTGAGAAAGCATTACATTCTTTAGACTTGAAAAGAGTGCTGAAATTCTATTTGGACAAAACAAAACCGATTAGACATTCTAACCATTTGTTTCTAAATTATGGTCATTTAAGAACAGGAGAGGCAGCGTCTAAACGAACGATATCAAGATGGATTGTGTCTTGTATTGTTAACTCTTACCAACTGGCTAATAAGCGATTACTGGCTAGGCCAAAAGCGCATTCCACAAGGGGAAAAGCGGCTACTGCTGCCCTCCTTAACAATGTACCAATTTCCGAGATTTGTAAGGCTGCTACATGGAAGTCTGTGCATACCTTTACTAAGCATTACTGTTTAGACTCGGATGCAAGAGCGGATGCCCAGGTGGGGCAGGCCTCTCTTAGAAATCTATTTGCATGAATATATATTCTTTCCTGCACTTCTTTCAGACAGTCCGCAGAGTTTAGGGATGGGCTTGCTAATCTATTCAATGTTTATGACTATTGATGAGGATCCCCTGAAAGAGAAGGATAAGTTACTTACCTGTAAATCCTAGTTCTCTTCCAGGGGTATCCTCATCAAAGTCATAAACAACCCACCCTCCTCCCCGGACTCAAGTCTCCTAGAAGTGCAGGACAGATTATTTTTCTAATCAGTTACAGAGATTGTCACCGTAAAAAAGTACTGACCTAACTGTGAACCAACTGTCACCTTCCCTTCACCCCTGAGGCATGGTGGGATACTGGAGGTGCTCAGGGTCTTAAAGGCACGGTGCCAAAGTTTTTATGGTTCTCCTGTGTTAACCTGCATGCAGCCTATTGGCTAAGAATGCTTCATTGTTTTTCAATGTAGTTTTTTCTATTTTTCTCTGCTATTTACTGCTGTTTACTTCCCTAAGTCCAGTTTTTGGGGGCTTAGGTAGATATTTATGATCTATTGTGATTTTATAATATAAAAAAAAAAAAAAAAAAACTTGCATAGAAATAAAGCATTTTAGCCTATTTATGATTATAGCCTGCATTGCTGTTTTACACATGATAATATGTATGTATTTTATATATATATGCTCCGGGGTCCCCGCACAAGGGCGGGAATATTCAATGTTTATGACTTTGATGAGGATACCCCTGGAAGAGAACTAGGATTTACAGGTAAGTAACTTATCCTTACTCACAGTCGTAGAGTCGCCGGAGGGTCCTCCCTGAGTTGGTTGTTCTCCACCAGTCGAGTCGGGGTCGCCGGGTGCAGTGTTGCAAGTCTCACGCTTCTTGCGGGGAGTTGCAGGGGTCTTTAAATCTGCTCCTTGTAACAAAGTTGCAGTTCTTTTGGAGCAGTGCCGCTGTCCTCGGGAGTTTCTTGTCTTTTTCGAAGCAGGGCAGTCCTCGGAGGATTCAGAGGTCGCTGGTCCCTTGGAAAGCGTCGCTGGAGCAGGGTTCTTTGGAAGGCAGGAGACAGGCCGGTAAGTCTGGGGCCAAGGCAGTTGGTGTCTTCTGGTCTTCCTCTGCAGGGGTTTGTCAGCTCAGCAGTCCTTCTTCTTGTAGTTGCAGGAATCTAATTTCTAGGTTCAGGGAGAGCCCTTAAATACTAAATTTAAGGGCGTGTTTAGGTCTGGGGGGTTAGTAGCCAATGGCTACTAGCCCTGAGGGTGGGTACACCCTCTTTGTGCCCCCTCCCAAGGGGAGGGGGTCACATCCCTAATCCTATTGGGGGAATCCTCCATCTGCAAGATGGAGGATTTCTAAAAGTTAGTCACCTCAGCTCAGGACACCTTAGGGGCTGTCCTGACTGGCCAGTGACTCCTCCTTGTTGTTCTCATTATTTTCTCCGGCCTTGCCGCCAAAAGTGGGGGCCGGGGCCGGAGGGGGCGGGCAACTCCACTAGCTGGAGTGTCCTGCGGTGCTGTGACAAAGGGGTGAGCCTTTGAGGCTCACCGCCAGGTGTTACAGCTCCTGCCTGGGGGAGGTGTTAGCATCTCCACCCAGTGCAGGCTTTGTTACTGGCCTCAGAGTGACAAAGGCACTCTCCCCATGGGGCCAGCAACATGTCTCTAGTGTGGCAGGCTGCTGGAACCAGTCAGCCTACACAGATAGTCGGTTAAGTTTCAGGGGGCACCTCTAAGGTGCCCTCTGTGGTGTATTTTACAATAAAATGTACACTGGCATCAGTGTGCATTTATTGTGCTGAGAAGTTTGATACCAAACTTCCCAGTTTTCAGTGTAGCCATTATGGTGCTGTGGAGTTCGTGTAAAACAGACTCCCAGACCATATACTCTTATGGCTACCCTGCACTTACAATGTCTAAGGTTTTGCTTAGACACTGTAGGGGCACAGTGCTCATGCACTGGTACCCTCACCTATGGTATAGTGCACCCTGCCTTAGGGCTGTAAGGCCTTCTAGAGCGGTGTCTTACCTATACTGCATAGGTAGTGAGAGGCTGGCATGGCACCCTGAGGGGAGTGCCATGTCGACTTACTCATTTTGTTCTCACTAGCACACACAAGCTGGTAAGCAGTGTGTCTGTGCTGAGTGAGGGGTCTCCAGGGTGGCATAATACATGCTGCAGCCCTTAGAGACCTTCCCTGGCATCAGGGCCCTTGGTACCAGAGGTACCAGTTACAAGGGACTTATCTGGATGCCAGGGTGTGCCAATTGTGGAATCAAAAGTACAGGTTAGGGAAAGAACACTGGTGCTGGGGCCTGGTTAGCAGGCCTCAGCACACTTTCAATTCAAAACATAGCATCAGCAAAGGCAAAAAGTCAGGGGGTAACCATGCCAAGGAGGCATTTCCTTACACAACCCCCCCCCCCCCAAACGAAAGAGGATGAGACTAACCTTTCCCAAGAGAGTCTTCATGGTCTAAGTGGAAGAACCTGGAAAGGCCATCTGCATTGGCATGGGCAGTCCCAGGTCTGTGTTCCACTACAAAGTCCATTCCCTGTAGGGAGATGGACCACCTCAACAGTTTTGGATTTTCACCTTTCATTTGCATCAGCCATCTGAGAGGTCTGTGGTCAGTCTGAACTAGGAAGTGAGTACCAAAGAGGTGGTCTCAGCTTCTTCAGGGACCAAACCACAGCAAAGGCCTCCCTCTCAATGGCACTCCAACGCTGCTCCCTGGGGAGTAACCTCCTGCTAATGAAAGCAACAGGCTGGTCAAGGCCATCATCATTTGTTTGGGACAAAACTGCCCCTATCCCATGTTCAGAGGCATCTGTTTGCACAATGAATTGCTTGGAGTAATCTGGAGCTTTTAGAACTGGTGCTGTGCACATAGCTTGCTTCAGGGTGTCAAAGGCCTGTTGGCATTCTACAGTCCAGTTTACCTTCTTGGGCATTTTCTTGGAGGTGAGTTCTGTGAGGGCTGTCACAATGGATCCATATCCCTTCACAAACCTCCTATAGTACCCAGTCAAGCCAAGGAATGCCCTGACTTGAGTCTGGGTTTTTGGAGCTACCCAGTCCAGAATAGTCTGGATCTTGGGTTGGAGTGGCTGAACTTGGCCTCCACCTACAAGGTGTCCCAAGTAAACCACAGTTCCCTGCCCTATCTGGCATTTGGATGCCTTGATAGAGAGGCCTGCAGATTGCAGAGCCTTCAAAACCTTCTTCAGGTGGACCAGGTGATCCTGCCAGGTGGAGCTGAAGACAGCAATATCATCAAGATAATCTGCACTAAAGGACTCCAAACCAGCAAGGACTTGATTCACCAACCTTTGGAAGGTGGCAGGGGCATTCTTTAAACCAAAGGGCATAACAGTGAACTGATAATGCCCATCAGGTGTGGAGAATGCTGTCTTTTCTTTTGCTCCAGGGGCCATTTTGATTTGCCAGTACCCTGCTGTTAAGTCAAAGGTACTTAAGAATTTGGCAGCCCCTAATTTGTCTATGAGCTCATCAGCTCTAGGAATGGGATGAGCATCTGTCTTGGTGACAGAGTTGAGACCTCTGTAGTCCAAACAAAACCTCATCTCTCTATTTCCTTCTTTGGTGTGAGGTTTGGGGACTAAGACCACTGGGCTAGCCCAGGGGCTGTCAGAGTACTCAATTACTCCCAATTCCAGCATCTTGTGGACTTCCACCTTGATGCTTTCCTTAACTTGGTCAGACTGTCTAAATATTTTGTTTTTGACAGGCATGCTGTCTCCTGTGTCCACATCATGGGTACACAGGTGTGTCTGACCAGGGGTTAGGGAAAAGAGTTCAGCAAACTGCTGCAGGACCTTCCTACAGTCAGACTGCTGTTGGCTAGAGAGGGTGTCTGAGTAGATCACTCCATCTACTGAGCCATCTTTAGGGTCTGATGAGAGGAGATCAGGGAGAGGTTCACTCTCAGCTTCCTGGTCCTCATCTGTTACCATCAACAGATTTACATCAGCCCTGTCATGGAAGAGCGTAAGGCGGTTCACATGGATCACCCTCTTGGGGCTCCTGCTTGTGCCCAGGTCCACCAGGTAGGTGACCTGACTCTTCCTTTCTAGTACTGGGTAAGGGCCACTCCATTTGTCCTGGAGTGCCCTTGGAGCCACAGGCTCCAGAACCCAGACTTTCTGCCCTGGTTGGAATTCAACCAGTGCAGCCTTTTGGTCATACCACAACTTCTGGAGTTGTTGGCTGGCCTCAAGGTTTTTACTTGCCTTTTCCATGTACTCTGCCATCCTTGAGCGGAGGCCAAGTACATAGTCCACTATGTCTTGTTTATGCTCATGAAGAGGTCTCTCCCAGCCTTCTTTAACAAGAGCAAGTGGTCCCCTTTCAGGGTGGCCAAACAGAAGTTCAAAGGGTGAGAATCCTACTCCCTTCTGAGGCACCTCTCTGTAAGCGAAAAGCAGACATGGCAGGAGGACATCCCATCTCCTTTTGAGTTTTTCTGGGAGCCCCATGATCATGCCCTTTAATGTCTTGTTGAATCTCTCAACAAGGCCATTAGTTTGTGGATGATATGGTGTAGTGAACTTATAAGTCACTCCACACTCATTCCACATGTGTTTTAGGTATGCTGACATGAAGTTGGTACCTCTGTCAGACACCACCTCCTTAGGGAAGCCCACTCTGGTAAAGATACCAATGAGGGCCTTGGCTACTGCAGGGGCAGTAGTCGACCTAAGGGGAATAGCTTCAGGATACCTAGTAGCATGATCCACTACTACTAGGATATACATATGTTCGATGGCATCTGTCGCTGTAGATACGCATGTTTTGCATAGCTCGCCATCTGGTGTTGGGTCGGAGTGTTACAAGTTGTTTTTCTTCGAAGAAGTCTTTCGAGTCACGGGACCGAGTGACTCCTCCTTTTGTCTCCATTGCGCATGGGCGTCGACTCCATCTTCGATTGTTTTTTTTCCGCCATCGGGTTCGGACGTGTTCCTGTCGCTCCGAGTTTCGGAACGGAAAAACAGCTAAATTTCGGAAGATTTTCGTCGGTATTGTTGCGTTCGGGATCGGCGTAGTTAGAATCAACACAGCATCGAAGATCGAAGAGCTCCGGAGCCCTTCGGGGTAGTTTTCGATCCCCGTCGGGGCCTACTCGGCCCGACCGCGTGTAGAAGAACGCCGATGGAACGGACCCCGTTCCGTTTCTGTCCCAAATGCCACAAAAAATAACCCTATTTAGACCAACACCTGGTCTGTAACCTGTGCCTGTCACCTGAGCACAGTGAAGACACTTGCGAGGCCTGTCGTGCGTTCCGGTCCCGAAAAACACTCCGAGACCGTCGAGCCAGAAGACTTCAAATGGCGTCCACGCCGACAGCGCACCGAGAGTTCGAGGTACAGGAAGAGGAAGAAACCTTTTCGATACACGAATCGGACTCCGAGGAATTCGACGATCCACGAACCGTGAGTAAGACGTCAAAAACCACGCATAAGAAGATTGTCAAGGCCCAGGGGACGCCACTGCCACCAGGCCATGGCTCCACCCATAAATTCGGTGACCGACCGTCTGCACCGAAAAAGGCCCAATCAGTGCTGAGACCGTCCGACTCCGGTCGAGACACCGGCACGCAGCCTTCTCGGGACCGAGAAAGTGCTGGAGACATACATCGACACCGAGATAGCGGTGTAGACATGGCTCGACGCCGAGACAGCGGCACCGATGAAGATCGACGCCGAGATGTTTCGACTCCGAAAAAGAAAAAAGCCACCTCGGAGCCAAAAAAAGATGCAGACAGGGTTTCGGTGCCGAAACAACCTGCAACCGACCCAGTTTCAGGCTCTTATACCGAAGAGCAATCAATGACCTCCCAAATGCGAAAGCATAGGTTTGAGGAAGACCTGCAATCCACCGATGTAGACCATACGCAGAAACGTATTTTTATACAGCAGGGGACAGGAAAGATAAACACCCTTCCCCCTATTAGGAGAAAGAGAAGACTGGAATTTCAAACTGACCAAACACCACAAACAAAAATGGTGAAAAGGGTTACTCCGCCACCCTCTCCTCCACCTATAATTCACGTCTCGCCAGCACAAACTCCATCACATTCCCCGGCTCACACCACCATGAGCCAAGGTGACCAGGATCAGGACGCATGGGACTTATACAACGCCCCTGTGTCAGATAACAGTCCGGAGGCATACCCTACAAAGCCATCACCACCAGAGGACAGTACTGCATATTCTCAGGTGGTGGCTAGAGCAGCACAATTCCACAATGTAAGCCTCCACTCAGAACAAGTCGAGGATGACTTTCTATTCAACACCCTCTCTGCCACCCACAGCTCCTACCAAAGCCTGCCTATGCTCGCTGGTATGCTTCGGCACGCAAAAGACATCTTTAAGGAGCCGGTCAAAAGTAGGGCAATCACACCAAGGGTGGAAAAAAAGTATAAAGCGCCTCCTACAGACCCTATTTTCATAACTTCGCAGCTGCCACCAGATTCTGTCGTTGTAGGAGCAGCTAGGAAAAGGGCCAACTCCCACACATCTGGGGACGCACCACCCCCAGATAAGGAAAGCCGCAAGTTCGATGCAGCTGGAAAGAGAGTCGCAGCACAAGCTGCAAACCAGTGGCGCATCGCTAACTCACAGGCACTTCTTGCGCGCTATGACAGAGCCCATTGGGATGAGATGCAACATCTCATTGAACATCTACCCAAAGACCTACAAAAGAGGGCAAAGCAAGTGGTTGAAGAAGGACAGAACATTTCAAACAACCAGATACGCTCCTCCATGGACACAGCAGACACAGCTGCAAGAACAATAAATACATCTGTGACCATCAGAAGGCATGCATGGCTACGAACGTCTGGGTTTAAACCAGAGATTCAGCAGGCAGTTCTCAATATGCCATTCAACGAAAAAGAACTGTTCGGTCCAGAAGTGGACACGGCGATTGAGAAACTTAAAAAGGACACGGACACTGCTAAAGCCATGGGCGCACTCTACTCCCCACAGAGCAGAGGAAATTACAGCACCTTCCGCAAAACACCCTTTAGAGGGGGGTTTCGGGGTCAGGCCACACAAGCCAGCACCTCACAGGCAACACCATCCAGTTACCAGGGACAGTACAGGGGAGGCTTTCGGGGCCAATATAGAGGAGGGCAATTCCCTAGGAATAGGGGAAAATTTCAAAGCCCCCAAAACCCCTACAACTAAGCAGTGACTCACATGTCACTCACCCCCTCCACACAACACCAGTGGGGGGAAGAATAGGTCATTATTACAAAGCATGGGAGGAAATCACTACAGACACTTGGGTTCTAGCAATTATCCAAAATGGTTATTGCATAGAATTTCTACAATTCCCTCCAAACATACCACCAAGAGCACAAAATTTGTCAAAACATCATTCCGAGCTCCTGGAGATAGAAGTTCAAGCACTATTGCAAAAGAACGCAATCGAGTTAGTACCAAACACACAAATAAACACAGGAGTTTATTCACTGTACTTCTTAATACCAAAGAAGGACAAAACGCTAAGACCAATCCTAGACCTAAGAATACTAAACACATACATCAAATCAGACCACTTTCACATGGTCACACTACAAGAAGTGTTACCATTGCTGAAACTACACGACTACATGACAACATTAGACCTCAAAGACGCGTATTTCCATATACCAATACATCCATCGCACAGGAAATACCTAAGGTTTGTATTCAAAGGAATACACTACCAATTCAAGGTACTGCCTTTCGGTTTAACAACCGCACCAAGAGTCTTTACCAAATGTCTAGCAGTAGTCGCTGCACACATCAGAAGGCAGCAAATACATGTATTCCCGTATCTAGACGACTGGCTAATTAAGACCCATTCGTTAATAACGTGCTCACAACACACAAATCAAATCATACAAACCCTCTACAAACTAGGGTTCACAGTCAACTTCGCAAAATCCAACATTCTGCCGCGCAAGGTACAACAATACCTAGGAGCCATAATAAACACAACAATAGGAGTAGCCACTCCAAGCCCACAAAGAATTCAAAATTTCAACAACATCATACAACGCATGTATCCAACACAAAAAATACAAGCAAAGATGATATTACAACTCCTAGGCATGATGTCTTCATGCATAGCCATTGTCCCAAACGCAAGACTGCACATGAGGCCCTTACAACAGTGCCTAGCATCACAGTGGTCACAAGCACAGGGTCACCTTACAGATCTGGTGTTAATAGACCGCCAAACTTACCTCTCGCTTCTATGGTGGAACAATATAAATTTAAACAAAGGGCGGCCTTTCCAAGACCCAGTGCCACAATACGTAATAACAACAGATGCTTCTATGACAGGGTGGGGAGCACACCTCGATCAACACAGCATACAAGGACAATGGAACGTACATCAAACAAAACTGCATATAAATCACCTAGAACTGCTAGCAGTTTTTCAAGCACTAAAGGCTTTTCAACCAATAATAGTTCACAAATACATTCTCGTCAAAACAGACAACATGACAACAATGTATTATCTAAACAAACAAGGGGGGACGCACTCAACGCAATCGAGCCTGCTGGCACAAAAGATATGGCGTTGGGCAATTCACAACCAAATTCGCCTAATAGCACAATTTATCCCAGGAATTCAGAATCAACTCGCAGACAATCTCTCTCGAGATCACCAACAGGTCCACGAATGGGAAATTCACCCCCAAATTCTGAACACTTACTTCACGCTCTGGGGAACACCTCAAATAGACTTGTTTGCGACAAAAGAGAACGCAAAATGCCAAAACTTCGCATCCAGATACCCACACAGGCAGTCCCACGGCAATGCCCTATGGATCAACTGGTCAGGGATATTTGCCTACGCTTTTCCTCCTCTCCCTCTCCTTCCTTATCTGGTAAACAAACTCAGTCAAAACAAACTCAAACTCATATTAATAGCACCAACTTGGGCAAGGCAACCCTGGTACACAACGCTGCTAGACCTATCAGTAGTACCCCACATCAAACTGCCCAACAGGCCGGATCTGTTAACACAACACAACCAAACGATCAGACACCCAGATCCAGCATCGCTGAATCTAGCAATCTGGCTCCTGAAATCCTAGAATTCGGACACTTACAACTTACCCAAGAATGTATGGAAGTCATAAAGCAAGCCAGAAGGCCATCCACCAGGCACTGCTATGCCAGTAAATGGAAAAGGTTTGTTTGCTACTGCCATATTAATCAAATCCAACCATTACAAGCAACCCCAAAACATGTAGTGGGTTACTTGCTTCACTTACAAAAATCTAACCTAGCTTTCTCTTCCATTAAAATACACCTTGCAGCAATATCTGCATACCTGCAGCCTACCTATTCAACTTCCCTATATAGGATACCAGTCATTAAAGCATTCATGGAGGGCCTTAAAAGAATTATTCCACCAAGAACACCACCTGTTCCTTCATGGAACCTAAATGTTGTCTTAACTAGACTTATGGGTCCACCTTTTGAACCCATGCACTCCTGCGAAATACAGTTCCTAACATGGAAGGTTGCATTTCTCATCGCCATTACCTCTCTAAGAAGAGTAAGCGAGATTCAGGCGTTTACAATACAAGAACCTTTTATACAACTACACAAAAATAAGGTCGTCCTAAGGACTAATCCTAAATTTCTACCAAAAGTTATTTCACCGTTCCATCTAAATCAAACAGTGGAACTTCCAGTGTTCTTCCCACAGCCAGATTCCGTAGCTGAGAGGGCACTACATACTTTAGATGTCAAAAGAGCATTAATGTATTACATTGACAGAACAAAGAGCATCAGGAAAACTAAACAGCTATTTATTGCATTCCAAAAACCTCATGCAGGAAACCCAATATCAAAACAAGGTATAGCCAGATGGATAGTTAAATGCATCCAAATCTGCTACCTTAAAGCTAAACGACAACTGCCCATTACACCAAGGGCACACTCAACCAGAAAGAAAGGTGCTACAATGGCCTTTCTAGGAAACATCCCAATGCAAGAAATATGTAAGGCAGCCACATGGTCTACGCCTCACACATTCACCAAGCACTACTGTGTAGACGTGTTATCCGCACAACAAGCCACAGTAGGTCAAGCCGTATTAAGAACATTGTTTCAGACTACTCCCACTCCTACAGGCTGAGCCACCGCTTTGGGGAGATAACTGCTTACTAGTCTATGCAAAACATGCGTATCTACAGCGACAGATGCCATCGAACTGAAAATGTCACTTACCCAGTGTACATCTGTTCGTGGCATCAGTCGCTGGAGATTCACATGTGCCCACCCGCCTCCTCGGGAGCCTGTAGCAGTTCGGAAGGTACCTTCAACTATTTGTATATATATTATTTTAACCTTAAATAGGTACATACTTAGTCACTCCATTGCATGGCCATTATTACTACAATACAACTCCTACCTCACCCTCTGCGGGGAAAAACAATCGAAGATGGAGTCGACGCCCATGCGCAATGGAGACAAAAGGAGGAGTCACTCGGTCCCGTGACTCGAAAGACTTCTTCGAAGGAAAAACAACTTGTAACACTCCGACCCAACACCAGATGGCGAGCTATGCAAAACATGCGAATCTACAGCGACTGATGCCACGAACAGATGTACACTGGGTAAGTGACATTTTCATTCCTGAGGCTGTGGGAGGTTCTAGTGGACCAACTATGTCCACACCCACTCTTTCAAAGGGGACCCCCACCACTGGAAGTGGAATGAGGGGGGCCTTTGGATGCCCACCTGTCTTACCACTGGCTTGACAGGTGGGGCAGGAGAGGCAAAACTGCTTAACCTTCTGGGACATATTGGGCCAGTAGAAGTGGTTGACTAACCTCTCCCACGTCTTGGTTTGTCCCAAATGCCCAGCAAGGGGAATATCATGGGCTAAGGTCAGAATAAACTCTCTGAAACCCTGAGGCACTACCACTCTCCTAGTGGCACCAGGTTTGGTATCTCTTGCCTCAGTGTACAGGAGTCCATCTTCCCAATAGACCCTATGTGTTCCATTTTTCTTGCCTTTGGACTCTTCAGCAGCTTGCTGCCTAAGGCCTTCAAGAGAGGGACAGGTTTCTTGTCCCTTACACAACTCTTCCCTTGAGGGTCCCCCTGGGCCCAAGAGCTCAACCTGATAAGGTTCCAGCTCCATAGGCTCAGTTCCCTCAGAGGGCAGAACTTCTTCCTGAGAAGAGAGGTCCTCTTTTTGGTGTTGTGTTGCAGCTGGTTTCCCAGCTGACTTTCCTTTTCTCTTGGTAGGCTGGGCCATTTTTCCAGACTCCAGCTCTACTTTTTCACCTTGTGCCTTGCACTGTGCCCTAGTCTTGACACACACCAGTTCAGGGATACCCAGCATGGCTGCATGGGTTTTCAGTTCTACCTCAGCCCATGCTGAGGACTCCAGGTTGTTTCCAAGCAAACAGTCTACTGGGATATTTGAGGAGACCACCACCTGTTTCAGGCCATTGACCCCTCCCCACTCTAAAGTTACCATAGCCATGGGATGTACTTTAGTCTGATTGTCAGCATTGGTGACTGGATAGGTTTGTCCAGTCAGGTATTGGCCAGGGGAAACCAGTTTCTCTGTCACCATGGTGACACTGGCACCTGTATCCCTCAGGCCCTCTACACTTGTCCCATTAATTAAGAGTTGCTGCCTGTATTTTTGCATGTTAGGGGGCCAGGCAGCCAGTGTGGCTAAATCCACCCCACCCTCAGAGACTAATGTAGCTTCAGTGTGACACCTGATTTGCTCTGGGCACACTGTTGATCCCACTTGGAGACTGACCATTCCAGTTTTAGCTGGATGGGAGTTAGAAGTGGTATCTTTCTTGGGACAGGCCTTGTCTCCAGTTTGGTGTCCAGACTGACTACAGTTACGACACCAGGCCTTTTTGGGATCAAAGTTTTTACCCTTGTACCCAGAATTGTTTTGTGAAGAGGCTCTGGGCCCACCCTCCTGTGCAGGTTTTTGGGGGCCTGTAGAAGACTCTTTACTATCTTTGTTTTTGGCTGTCTCACCACCTTTCCCCTGGGGAGGTTTTGTGACCCCTTTCTTTTGGTCACCCCCTGTGGAAGTTTTGGACACCCTAGTCTTGACCCAATGGGTCCGCCTTCTTTCCCAATTCTTGGGGAGAAATTGGTCCTAGGTCCACCAGATGCTGATGCAGTTTATCATTGAAACAATTACTTAATAGGTGTTCTTTCACAAATAAATTGTACAGCCCATCATAATCATTTACACCATTGCCTTGAATCCAACCATCTAGTGTTTTTACTGAGTAGTCTACAAAGTCAACCCAGGTCTGGCTCGAGGATTTTTGAGTCCCCCTGAATCTAATCCTATACTCCTCAGTGGAGAATCCAAAGCCCTCAATCAGGGTACCCTTCATGAGGTCATAAGAGTCTGCATCTTTTTTAGAGAGTGTGAGGAGTCTATCCCTACACTTTCCTGTGAACATTTCCCAAAGGAGAGCACCCCAGTGAGATTTGTTCACTTTTCTGGTTTCACAAGCCCTCTCAAAAGCTGTGAACCATTTGGTGATGTCATCACCATCTTCATATTTAGTTACAATCCCTTTGGGGATTTTCAACATGTCAGGAGAATCTCTGACCCTAGTTATGTTGCTGCCACCATTGATGGGTCCTAGGCCCATCTCTTGTCTTTCCCTTTCTATGGCTAGGATCTGTTTTTCCAAAGCCAATCTTTTGGCCATCCTGGCTAACTGGATGTCCTCTTCACTGGAGTTGTCCTCAGTGATTTCAGAGAGGCTGGACCCTCCTGTGAGGGAGCCAGCATCTCTGACTATTATTTTTGGAGTCAGGGCTTGAGAAGCCCTGTTCTCCCTAGATAGGGCTGGTGGAGGGGATTCTTCCTCCAGTTCACTATCATCCTCCTCTGTGTTATCCACAGAGGGGTTGGCTCTATCATACTCTGCCAACAGCTGCTGGAGCTGTACTTTGGTAGGTCTGGAGCCCATTGTTATTTTTCTTATGTTACAGAGTGACCTTAGCTCTTTCATCTGGAGATGGAGGTAAGGTGTGGTGTCGAGTTCCACCACATTCATCTCTGTACTAGACAGTTCGATGGCATCTGTCGCTGTAGATACGCATGTTTTGCAATAGCTCGCCATCTGGTGTTGGGCCGGAGTGTTACAAGTTGTTTTTCTTCGAAGAAGTCTTTCGAGTCACGGGACCGAGTGACTCCTCCTTTTGTCTCCATTGCGCATGGGCGTCGACTCCATCTTCGATTGTTTTTTTTTCCGCCATCGGGTTCGGACGTGTTCCTGTCGCTCCGAGTTTCGGAATGGAAAATTAGCTAATTTCGGAAGATTTTCGTCGGTATTGTTGCGTTCGGGATCGGCGTACTTAGATTCAACACCGCATCGAAGATCGAAGAGCTCCGGTGCCCTTCGGGGTAGTTTTTCGATCCCCCGTCGGGGCCTGGTCGGCCCGACCGCGTGCTGAAGAACGCCGATGGAACGGACCCCGTTCCGTTTCTGCCCCAAATGCCACAATAAATACCCCTATACAGACCAACACTTGGTCTGTAACCTGTGCCTGTCACCTGAGAACAGTGAAGACACCTGCGAGGCCTGTCGTGCGTTCCGGTCCCGAAAAACACTCCGAGACCGTCGAGCCAGAAGTCTTCAGATGGCGTCCGCGCCGACAGCCCACCGAGAGTTCGAGGAAGAGGAAGGTACCTTCTCGATCCAAGAATCGGACTCCGAAGGATTCGACGATACACAAACCGTGAGTAAGACGTCGAAAACCACACAGAGGAAGATTTACAAGGCCCAGGGGACGCCACTGCCATCAGGCCATGGCTCCACCCATAAATTCGGTGACCGACCATCGGCACCGAAAAAGGCCCAAACAGTGCCGAGATCGTCCGACTCCGGTCGAGACACCGGCACGCAGCCTTCTCTGGACCGAGAAAGTGCTGGAGACAAGCCTCGACACCGAGATGCCGGTGTGGACACGGCTCGACGCCGAGACAGCGGCACCGAAGAAGATCGACGCCGAGAGGTTTCGGCCCCGAAAAAGAAAAAAGTCACCTCGGAGCCGAAAAAACACGCAGACAGGGTTTCGGTGCCGAAACAAACTGCAAGCGACCCAGCTTCAGGCTCTTATACAGAAGAGCACTCGCTAACCTCCCAAATGCAAAAGCATAGGTTTGAGGTAGAGCTACAAGCAACTGATGTGGACCATACGCAAAAGCGTATCTTCAGACAGCAGGGGACAGGAAAAATAAGCACCCTTCCCCCCATTAAAAGAAAGAGAAGGTTGGAGTTCCAAACTGAACAGACACCACAACCAAAAGTGGTGAAAAGAGTTACCCCACCACCCTCTCCTCCGCCAGTGATTAACGTCTCACCAGCACGAACTCCATCACACTCCCCAGCTCACACCACCATAAGCCAGGGTGACCAAGATCAAGACGCATGGGACCTATACGACGCCCCAGTGTCATATAACAGTCCGGAGGCATACCCTACAAAGCCATCTCCACCAGAAGACAGCACCGCGTATTCTCAAGTGGTGGCTAGAGCAGCACAATTTCACAACGTAAGCCTCCACTCAGAACAGGTCGAGGATGATTTTTTATTCAACACACTCTCCTCCACCCACAGCTCATACCAAAGCCTGCCTATGCTCCCTGGTATGCTCCGGCACGCGAAAGAAATCTTTAAGGAGCCGGTCAAAAGTAGGGCAATCACACCAAGGGTGGAAAAGAAGTATAAGGCGCCTCCTACAGACCCGGTTTTCATCACTACACAGCTGCCACCAGACTCTGTCGTTGTAGGAGCAGCTAGGAAAAGGGCCAACTCTCACACATCTGGAGATGCACCACCCCCAGATAAAGAAAGCCGCAAGTTCGATGCAGCTGGTAAAAGAGTCGCAGCACAAGCTGCAAACCAGTGGCGCATCGCGAACTCCCAGGCACTACTTGCGCGCTATGACAGAGCCCACTGGGACGAGATGCAACATCTCATTGAACATCTGCCCAAGGACTTACAAAATAGGGCAAAACAAGTGGTTGAGGAGGGACAGACCATTTCCAACAACCAGATCCGCTCCTCCATGGACGCTGCAGATACAGCTGCACGAACAATTAATACATCTGTAACTATCAGAAGGCATGCATGGCTCCGAACGTCTGGATTTAAACCAGAGATTCAACAAGCAGTTCTCAATATGCCTTTTAATGAAAAAGAACTGTTCGGTCCAGAAGTGGACACAGCGATTGAGAAACTCAAAAAAGATACAGACACTGCCAAAGCCATGGGCGCAC
This sequence comes from Pleurodeles waltl, assembly GCF_031143425.1. NCBI lineage: Eukaryota > Metazoa > Chordata > Amphibia > Caudata > Salamandridae > Pleurodeles > Pleurodeles waltl. The sequence goes on from NC_090444.1 coordinate 1,323,967,287, forward strand.
TCTACTCCCCGCAGAGCAGAGGGAATTACAGCACATTCCGTAAAACGCCCTTTCGAGGGGGGTTTCGGGGTCAGAGCACACAAGCCAGCACCTCACAAGCAACACCGTCCAGTTACCAGGGACAGTATAGAGGAGGTTTTCGGGGACAATATAGAGGAGGGCAATTCCCTAGAAATAGAGGAAGATTTCACAGCCCCAAAACCCCTACTACTAAACAGTGACTCACATGTCACTCACCCCCTCCACACAACACCAGTGGGGGGAAGAATAAGTCATTATTACAAAGCATGGGAGGAAATCACTACAGACACTTGGGTTCTAGCAATTATTCAACATGGTTATTGCATAGAATTTCTACAATTCCCTCCAAACATACCACCAAAAGCACAAAATTTTACAACACACCATTCCAATCTCCTGGAGATAGAAGTGCAGGCACTATTGCAAAAGAATGCAATCGAATTAGTGCCAAACACACAAATAAACACAGGAGTTTACTCACTGTACTTTCTGATACCAAAGAAGGACAAAACGCTGAGACCAATCCTAGACCTCAGAGTAGTGAACACTTTCATCAAATCAGACCACTTTCACATGGTCACACTACAAGAAGTATTGCCATTGCTAAAACTACACGACTACATGGCAACTTTAGACCTCAAGGATGCTTATTTCCATATACCAATACACCCATCGCACAGGAAATACCTAAGGTTTGTATTCAAGGGAATACATTACCAATTCAAGGTATTGCCTTTCGGATTAACAACCGCACCAAGAGTCTTTACCAAATGTCTAGCGGTAGTCGCTGCACACATAAGAAGGCAGCAAATACATGTGTTCCCATATCTAGACGACTGGCTAATCAAGGCTCATTCGTTAATACAGTGCTCAAATCACACAAATCATATCATACAAACCCTTTTCAAACTAGGGTTCACCGTCAATTTCACAAAATCCTGCCGCGCAAGGTACAACAATACCTGGGAGCCATAATAGACACATCAAAAGGGGTAGCCACTCCAAGTCCACAAAGAATTCAAAATTTCAACACCATCATACAACGCATGTATCCAACACAAAGGATACATGCAAAGATGGTACTACAACTCCTAGGCATGATGTCTTCATGCATAGCCATTGTCCCAAACGCAAGACTGCACATGAGGCCCTTACAACAGTGCCTAGCATCACAATGGTCACAAGCACAGGGTCACCTTCTAGATCTGGTGTTAATAGACCGCCAAACTTACCTCTCGCTTCTGTGGTGGAACAACATAAATTTAAACAAAGGGCGGCCTTTCCAAGACCCAGTGCCACAATACGTAATAACAACAGATGCTTCCATGACAGGGTGGGGAGCACACCTCGCTCAACACAGCATACAAGGACAATGGAACGTACATCAAACAAAACTGCATATAAATCACCTAGAACTTCTAGCAGTTTTTCAAGCACTAAAAGCTTTCCAACCAATAATAGTTCACAAATACATTCTCGTCAAAACAGACAACATGACAACAATGTATTATCTAAACAAGCAGGGGGGGACGCACTCCACGCAGTTAAGCCTGCTAGCACAAAAGATTTGGCGTTGGGCAATTCACAACCAAATTCGCCTAATAGCACAATTTATACCAGGGATCCAAAATCAACTCGCAGACAATCTCTCTCGAGATCACCAACAGGTCCACGAATGGGAAATTCACCCCCAAATTCTGAACACTTATTTCAAACTCTGGGGAACACCTCAGATAGACTTGTTTGCGACAAGGGAGAACGCAAAATGCCAAAACTTCGCATCCAGATACCCACACAAACAATCCCAAGGCAATGCCCTATGGATGAACTGGTCAGGGATATTTGCTTACGCTTTTCCTCCTCTCCCTCTCCTTCCTTACCTGGTAAACAAACTCAGTCAAAACAAACTCAAACTCATATTAATAGCACCAACTTGGGCAAGGCAACCCTGGTACACAACGCTGCTAGACCTATCAGTAGTACCCTGCATCAAATTGCCCAACAGGCCAGATCTGTTGACACAGCACAACCAAAAGATCAGACACCCGGATCCAGCATCGCTGAATCTAGCAATCTGGCTCCTGAAATCCTAGAATTCGGGCACTTACAACTTACCCAAGAATGTATGGAAGTCATAAAACAAGCCAGAAGGCCATCCACCAGGCACTGCTATGCAAGTAAATGGAAGAGGTTTGTTTGCTACTGCCATATTAATCGAATACAACCATTACACACAACTCCAGAACATGTAGTGGGTTACTTGCTTCACTTACAAAAATCTAACCTGGCTTTCTCTTCCATTAAAATACACCTTGCAGCAATATCTGCATACCTGCAGACTACCTATTCAACTTCCCTATATAAGATACCAGTCATTAAAGCATTCATGGAGGGCCTTAGGAGAATTATACCACCAAGAACACCACCTGTTCCTTCATGGAACCTAAATGTTGTCCTAACTAGACTTATGGGGCCACCTTTTGAACCCATGCACTCCTGCGACATACAGTTCCTAACCTGGAAGGTGGCATTTCTCATCGCCATTACTTCCCTAAGAAGAGTAAGCGAGATTCAGGCGTTTACAATACAGGAACCTTTTATACAACTACACAAGAATAAGGTCGTCCTAAGGACCAATCCTAAATTTTTGCCAAAGGTTATTTCACCGTTCCATCTAAATCAAACAGTGGAACTTCCAGTGTTCTTTCCACAGCCAGATACCGTAGCTGAAAGGGCACTACATACATTAGATGTCAAAAGAGCATTGATGTATTACATTGACAGAACAAAAAACATCAGAAAGACTAAACAACTATTTATTGCATTTCAAAAACCTCATGCAGGAAACCCAATATCAAAACAAGGTATAGCCAGATGGATAGTTAAATGCATCCAAATCTGCTACCTTAAAGCTAAACGACAGCTGCCCATTACACCAAGGGCACACTCAACCAGAAAGAAAGGTGCTACCATGGCCTTTCTAGGAAACATCCCAATGCAAGAAATATGTAAGGCAGCCACATGGTCTACGCCTCACACATTCACCAAGCACTACTGTGTAGACGTGTTATCCGCACAACAAGCCACAGTAGGTCAAGCCGTATTAAGAACATTATTTCAGACTACTTCCACTCCTACAGGCTGATCCACCGCTTTTGGGGAGATAACTGCTTACTAGTCTATGCAAAACATGCGTATCTACAGCGACAGATGCCATCGAACTGAAAATGTCACTTACCCAGTGTACATCTGTTCGTGGCATCAGTCGCAGTAGATTCGCATGTGCCCACCCACCTCCCCGGGAGCCTGTAGCAGTTTGGAAGTTACCTTCAATTATTTATATATGTATCATCTCAACCTTAAATAGGTGCATACTTAGTCACTCCATTGCATGGGCACTATTACTACAATTCAACTCCTACCTCACCCTCTGCGGGGAAAAACAATCGAAGATGGAGTCGACGCCCATGCGCAATGGAGACAAAAGGAGGAGTCACTCGGTCCCGTGACTCGAAAGACTTCTTCGAAGAAAAACAACTTCTAACACTCCGGCCCAACACCAGATGGCGAGCTATTGCAAAACATGCGAATCTACTGCGACTGATGCCACGAACAGATGTACACTGGGTAAGTGACATTTTCATTATTCTTCTAAAAGTTGGAATGCTTTTAAGAATCTAAAACTAGTTCTAGAATCTAATTCAAACTTTTACAAACTTTTAAACTCTAAAAGAAATGCTAACAGGGACTAACACAAGGCCCTAGCAGGACTTTAAAGAATTTAGAAAACTTTTCAAATTGCAAAAATCAAGTTCTAATGAAAATTTTTGGAATTTGTCGTGTGATCAGGTATTGGCTGAGTAGTCCAGCAAATGCAAAGTCTTGTACCCCACCGCTGATCCACCAATGTAGGAAGTTGGCTCTGTATGTGCTATTTCAAAGTAAGGAATAGCATGCACAGAGTCCAAGGGTTCCTGTAAGGAAATGCCTCCTTGGCATGGTTGCCCCCTGACTTTTTGCCTTTGCTGATGCTATGTTTACAATTGAAAGTGTGCTGAGGCCTGCTAACCAGGCCCCAGCACCAGTGTTCTTTCCCTAACCTGTACTTTTGTATCCACAATTGGCAGACCCTGGCATCCAGATAAGTCCCTTGTAACTGGTACTTCTAGTACCAAGGGCCCTGATGCCAAGGAAGGTCTCTAAGGGCTGCAGCATGTCTTATGCCACCCTGGAGACCTCTCACTCAGCACAGACACACTGCTTGCCAGCTTGTGTGTGCTAGTGAGAACAAAACGAGTAAGTCGACATGGCACTCCCCTCAGGGTGCCATGCCAGCCTCTCACTGCCTATGCAAGTATAGGTCAGTCACCCCTCTAGCAGGCCTTACAGCCCTAAGGCAGGGTGCACTATACCATAGGTGAGGGTACCAGTGCATGAGCATGGTACCCCTTCAGTGTCTAAACAAAACCTTAGACATTGTAAGTGCAGGGTAGCCATAAGAGTATATGGTCTGGGAGTTTGTCAAACACGAACTCCACAGCACCATAATGGCTACACTGAAAACTGGGAAGTTTGGTATCAAACTTCTCAGCACAATAAATGCACACTGATGCCAGTGTACATTTTATTGCAAAATACACCCCAGAGGGCACCTTAGAGGTGCCCCCTGAAACTTAACCGACTGTCTGTGTAGGCTGACTAGTTCCAGCAGCCTGCCACACTAGAGACATGTTGCTGGCCCCATGGGGAGAGTGCCTTTGTCACTCGGAGGCCAGTAACAAAGCCTGCACTGGGTGGAGATGCTAACACCTCCCCCAGGCAGGAGCTGTAACACCTGGCGGTGAGCCTCAAAGGCTCACCCCTTTGTCACAGCCCAGCAGGGCACTCCAGCTTAGTGGAGTTGCCCGCCCCCTCCGGCCACGGCCCCCACTTTTGGCGGCAAGGCTGGAGGGAACAAAGAAAGCAACAAGGAGGAGTCACTGGCCAGTCAGGACAGCCCCTAAGGTGTCCTGAGCTGAGGTGACTCTAACTTTTAGAAATCCTCCATCTTGCAGATGGAGGATTCCCCCAATAGGGTTAGGATTGTGACCCCCTCCCCTTGGGAGGAGGCACAAAGAGGGTGTACCCACCCTCAGGGCTAGTAGCCATTGGCTACTAACCCCCCAGACCTAAACACGCCCTTAAATTTAGTATTTAAGGGCTACCCTGAACCCTAGAAAATTAGATTCCTGCAAACTACAAGAAGAAGGACTGCCTAGCTGAAAACCCCTGCAGAGGAAGACCTGAAGACGACAACTGCCTTGGCTCCAGAAACTCACCGGCCTGTCTCCTGCCTTCCAAAGAACTCTGCTCCAGCGACGCCTTCCAAGGGACCAGCGACCTCTGAATCCTCTGAGGACTGCCCTGCTTCGAAAAAGACAAGAAACTCCCGAGGACAGCGGACCTGCTCCAAAAAGACTGCAACTTTGTTTCCAGAAGCAGCTTTAAAGAACCCTGCAACTCCCCGCAAGAAGCGTGAGACTTGCAACACTGCACCCGGCGACCCCGACTCGGCTGGTGGAGAACCAACCCCTCAGGGAGGACCCCCGGACTACTCTACGACTGTGAGTACCAAAACCTGTCCCCCCTGAGCCCCCACAGCGCCGCCTGCAGAGGGAATCCCGAGGCTTCCCCTGACCGCGACCCTCTGAAACCTAAGTCCCGACACCCGCAGCCCCCAGGACCTGAAGGACCGAACATTCACTGGAGAAGTGACCCCCAGGAGTCCCTCTCCCTTGCCCAAGTGGAGGTTTCCCCGAGGAAGCCCCCCCTTGCCTGCCTGCAGCGCTGAAGAGATCCGTTGATCTCTCATAGACTAACATTGCAAACCCAACGCTTGTTTCTACACTGCACCCGGCCGCCCCCGCGCTGCTGAGGGTGAAATTTCTGTGTGGACTTGTGTCCCCCCCCCGGTGCCCTACAAAACCCCCCTGGTCTGCCCTCCGAAGACGCGGGTACTTACCTGCAAGCAGACCGGAACCGGGGCACCCCCTTCTCTCCATTCTAGCCTATGCGTTTTGGGCACCACTTTGAACTCTGCACCTGACCGGCCCTGAGCTGCTGGTGTGGTAACTTTGGGGTTGCTCTGAACCCCCAACGGTGGGCTACCTTGGACCAAGAACTGAACCCTGTAAGTGTCTTACTTACCTGGTAAAACTAACAAAAACTTACCTCCCCCAGGAACTGTGAAAATTGCACTAAGTGTCCACTTTTGAAATAGCTATTTGTCAATAACTTGAAAAGTATACATGCAATTGAAATGATTCAAAGTTCCTAATGTACTTACCTGCAATACCTTTCAAACAAGATATTACATGTTAAATTTGAACCTGTGGTTCTTAAAATAAACTAAGAAAAGATATTTTTCTATAACAAAACCTATTGGCTGGATTTGTCTCTGAGTGTGTGTACCTCATTTATTGTCTATGTGTATGTACAACAAATGCTTAACGCTACTCCTTGGATAAGCCTACTGCTCGACCACACTACCACAAAATAGAGCATTAGTATTATCTCTTTTTACCACTATTTTACCTCTAAGGGGAACCCTTGGACTCTGTGCATGCTATTCCTTACTTTGAAATAGCACATACAGAGCCAACTTCCTACAGTTCCCCTTAGAGGTAAAATAGTGGTAAAAAGAGATAATACTAATGCTCTATTTTGTGGTAGTGTGGTCGAGCAGTAGGCTTATCCAAGGAGTAGTGTTAAGCATTTGTTGTACATACACATAGACAATAAATGAGGTACACACACTCAGAGACAAATCCAGCCAATAGGTTTTGTTATAGAAAAATATCTTTTCTTAGTTTATTTTAAGAACCACAGGTTCACATTTTACATGTAATAGCTCTTTTGAAAGGTATTGCAGGTAAGTACTCTAGGAACTTTGAATCATTACTTTAGCATGTATACTTTTTACATAAAACACAATAAGCTGTTTTAAAAGTGGACACAGTGCAATTTTCACAGTTCCTGGGGGAGGTAAGTTATTGTTAGTTTTCACAGGTAAGTAAGTCACTTACAGGTTTGAGTTTTTGGTCCAAGGTAGCCCACCGTTGGGGGTTCAGAGCAACCCCAAAGTTATCACACCAGCAGCTCAGGGCCGGTCAGGTGCAAAGGTCAAAGAGGTGCCCAAAACACATAGGCTATAATGGAGAGAAGGGGGTGCCCCGGTTCCAGTCTGCCAGCAGGTAAGTACCCGCGTCTTCGGAGGGCAGACCAGGGGGGTTTTGTAGGGCACCGGGGGGGGACACAAGATAGCACAGAAAGTACACCCTCAGCAGCGCGGGGGCGGCCGGGTGCAGTGTGCAAACAAGCGTCGGGTTTCCTTCAGTTTTCAATGGGACACCAAGGGGTCTCTTCAGCGATGCAGGCAAGGGGGGTGCTCCTCGGGGTAGCCACCACCTGGGCAAGGGAGAGTTCCTCCTGGGGGTCACTCCTGCACAGAAGTTCCGTTTCTTTAGGGGCTGGGGGCTGCGGGTGCAGGGTCTTTTCCAGCCGTCGGGGATTGGAGTTCAGACAGTCGCGGTCAGGGGGAGCCTGGGGATTCCCTCTGCAGGCGTCGCTGTGGGGGCTCAGGGGGGGACAACTTTGGTTACTCAGTCGTAGAGTCGCCGGAGGGTCCTCCCTGAGTTGGTTGTTCTCCACCAGTCGAGTCGGGGTCGCCGGGTGCAGTGTTGCAAGTCTCACGCTTCTTGCCGGGAGTTGCAGGGGTCTATAAATCTGCTCCTTGTAACAAAGTTGCAGTTCTTTTGGAGCAGTGCCGCTGTCCTCTGGAGTTTCTTGTCTTTTTCGAAGCAGGGCAGTCCTCGGAGGATTCAGAGGTCGCTGGTCCCTTGGAAAGCATCGCTGGAGCAGGGTTCTTTGGAAGGCAGGAGACAGGCCGGTAAGTCTGGGGCCAAGGCAGTTGGTGTCTTCTGGTCTTCCTCTGCAGGGGTTTGTCAGCTCAGCAGTCCTTCTTCTTGTAGTTGCAGGAATCTAATTTCTAGGTTCAGGGAGAGCCCTTAAATACTAAATTTAAGGGCGTGTTTAGGTCTGGGGGGTTAGTAGCCAATGGCTACTAGCCCTGAGGGTGGGTACACCCTCTTTGTGCCTCCTCCCAAGGGGAGGGGGTCACATCCCTAATCCTATTGGGGAATCCTCCATCTGCAAGATGGAGGATTTCTAAAAGTTAGTCAGCTCAGGATACCTTAGGGGCTGTCCTGACTGGCCAGTGACTCCTCCTTGTTGTTCTCATTATTTTCTCCGGCCTTGCCGCCAAAAGTGGGGGCCGGGGCCGGAGGGGGCGGGCAACTCCACTAGCTGGAGTGTCCTGCGGTGCTGTGACAAAGGGGTGAGCCTTTGAGGCTCACCGCCAGGTGTTACAGCTCCTGCCTGGGGGAGGTGTTAGCATCTCCACTCAGTGCAGGCTTTGTTACTGGCCTCAGAGTGACAAAGGCACTCTCCCCATGGGGCCAGCAACATGTCTCTAGTGTGGCAGGCTGCTGGAACCAGTCAGCCTACACAGATAGTCGGTTAAGTTTCAGGGGGCACCTCTAAGGTGCCCTCTGTGGTGTATTTTACAATAAAATGTACACTGGCATCAGTGTGCATTTATTGTGCTGAGAAGTTTGATACCAAACTTCCCAGTTTTCAGTGTAGCCATTATGGTGCTGTGGAGTTCGTGTAAAACAGACTCCCAGACCATATACTCTTATGGCTACCCTGCACTTACAATGTCTAAGGTTTTGCTTAGACACTGTAGGGGCACAGTGCTCATGCACTGGTACCCTCACCTATGGTATAGTGCACCCTGCCTTAGGGCTGTAAGGCCTGCTAGAGGGGTGTCTTACCTATACTGCATAGGCAGTGAGATGCTGGCATGGCACCCTGAGGGGAGTGCCATGTCGACTTACTCATTTTGTTCTCACTAGCACACACAAGCTGGTAAGCAGTGTGTCTGTGCTGAGTGAGGGGTCTCCAGGGTGGCATAATACATGCTGCAGCCCTTAGAGACCTTCCCTGGCATCAGGGCCCTTGGTACCAGAGGTGCCAGTTACAAGGGACTTATCTGGATGCCAGGGTGTGCCAATTGTGGAATCAAAAGTACAGGTTAGGGAAAGAACACTGGTGCTGGGGCCTGGTTAGCAGGCCTCAGCACACTTTCAATTCAAAACATAGCATCAGCAAAGGCAAAAAGTCAGGGGGTAACCATGCCAAGGAGGCATTTCCTTACAGCGCCCACTCCACTTTACAGGCTGTGGCTTCCGAAGAATCTGCCTCATTTGCCGCTGTTATCCGGAAAGTCTCGGAGGTGCAAAATATCACAAAGATTAGCACCGAGGTCTAAGCAAATATCCTCACGTGTTTCTTTCAGGACAGACTAGCCAGTAGCCTCTCATTTCCTTTAGGGTTGCCCTCACAGATACATTGCCGTGCACCTGGGCAAAACCAGTATTACCCTTCTCAAAATGCTTGAAGGCATTCACTAAAATGTTCTCCTCAGTCAGCCTTGCTCTTGGGTCAGTGGACACCAGCTACCTCCTGGGAGATACTACCATATGTTAAAAGACATGGTGGTAGACATTATGCCTGCCGTCCCTGATACTATCCGGCCTAACCTACAAAGCCTCATTAAGGATGGGCAGGACACAGCATTTACGCCACCTGTGGAGGTCTGGACACCAACGAATCCCTGGGTAGGGCAGTCGGGACCAATGTGGTCCTTTGGGGCTATGCTTGAATTTGCTCTGCTGGCTGTTTGAGTAGTGTCCATAAGTCCCTTATGGATTTACCATTTGATGGCACATACCTCTTCAGAGAAGAGGCAGGCCCAGCCCTAGAGCATTTTTAAGGCGGCAAGGCACTGTTTACTCCTCCCTCTGCCTCAAAACTACTTTACGTATCCCTCTGCAGTGCATGATCACCCGGTAGGAGTGTATAATCACCTATCTTCTCTAGCGGAGAAGCACCACATGTGACCAGTGGGTGCTTCAGATTACAGAACAATTACACCCTCCCAATATGGCTTCCATACCACATACCTCCCTTAAAACCACTTGCCGATACTGCCAGGAGACATTCAACCTCTCTTGGCCAAGGAAGCCATAGAGATGGTGCTGGTATCAGAGATCAGAAATGGTTGTTAGTCGTGTTATTTTTTTGGTGCCCACGAATAATGGAGATCCCTGCCCTAACTGCGTTCTCTGAAATTCTACCTTCAGAAAGACAAGTTCAAAATGCTTCCCTTGGCCCAAGTACTGTCTGCCCTGGGCCCTGGAAACGGGATGGTGGTGTTGGATCCGCAGAACACCTATTTCCACATTCCTATCCTGCAGTCCCACAGATGCTACATTCAATTTCAGGTATTCCAAGAGCGCTTTCAGTTCTTGGTGCACCCCTTTGACCTTAATCTGTGTATCTGAGGTGTTCATAAATGAGGAAATAGTGTGCACAGAGTCCAAGGGTTTCCCTTAGAGGTAAGATAGTGGCAAAATTTGACAATTCTAATGCTCTATTTTGTGGTAGTGTGGTCGAGCAGTAGGCTTATCAGAGGGGTAGTGTTAAGCATTTGTTGTACACACACAGGCAATAAATGAGGAACACACACACTCAGACTTACTCCAGGTCAGTAGGTTTTTATATAGAAAAATATATTTTCTTAATTTATTTTTAGAACCACAAGTTAGATTTGAAGTAAATACATAAAATGCAGGGTCGTCCACACAGGTAAGTTAGGAACTTTGAATTAGAGCAATAACATATTCAGTTTTAGTTAAAATGGCAATAAGCTATTTTAAAAGTGGACACAGTGCAAAAATCAACAGGGGAGGTAAGTAAAGGTTAACTTGTGAGGTAAGTAAGACACTTAAGTCTCAGTTCCTGGGCCTACGCAGCCCACTGTTGGGGGTTCAGGGCAACACCAAAGTTACCACACCAGCAGCTCAGGGCTGGTCAGGTGCAGAGGTCAAAGAGGTGCCCAAAACACATAGGCACCTGTGGAGAACAGGGGTGCTCCGGTTCCACTCTGCCAGCAGGTAAGTACCTGTGTCATCGGGGGCAGACCAGGGGAGTTTTGTAGAGCACTGGGGGGGGACCACAACTAGGCACACAAAACACACCCTCAGAGTGCAAAGCAGGCATCTGGTTTTGTATAGGTTTCAGTGGAGGGACCCGGGGGTCACTCTAGCGGTGCAGGCAGGCACAGGGGGCGCTTCTCGGGACAGCCATCACCTGGGCAAGGCAGAGGGTCGCCTGGGGGTCACTCCTTCGTCGAAGTTGGGTTCCTTCAGGTCCTGGGGGCTGCGGGTGCAGTGTTGGTTCCAGGCGTCTGGTCCCTTGTTACAGGCGGTCGCGGTCAGGGGGAGCCTCTGGATTCTCTCGCCCAGAGGGTCGTCTCTGGTTACTCACAGGCTCCGGGGAGTCCTCCCTGAGGTGTTGGTTTTCTGCAGGTCAAGCAGGGGGCGTCGGGTGCAGAGTGTAGAGGCTTGCGCTTCCAGCGGGAAACATGAAGTCCTTGGAAGTTGCTTCTTTGTTGCAAAGAAGTAGCTGGTTTTGAACAGGGCCGCTGTTCACGGGATTTTCTCGGTCCTGTAGTCCAGGGCAGTCCTCTGAGGCTTCAGAGGTCGCTGGTCCCTGTCGGATGCGTCGCTGGAGCAGGTTTTCGAAGTTGGAGACACGCCGGTAGGGCTGGGGACAAATCAGTTGTCGTCTTCCTCCTTCACTGCAGGCTTGTAGGTCAGCAGTCCTTCTTTCTTAGGTTGCAGGAATCTGCCTGGGATCTGGGGGAGCCCCTAAATACAGAATTTAGGGCTGTGTTCAGGTCTAGCGGGGCAGTAGCCAATGGCTACTGTCCTTGAGGGTGGCTACACCCTCTTTGTGCCTCCTCCCTGTGAGGGAGGGGGGCACATCCCTAATCCTATTGGGGGAATCCTCCAAACTCAAGATGGAGGATTTCTCAAGGCAAGGGTCACCTCAACTCAGGACACCTTAGGGGCTGTCCTGACTGGTGGGTGACTCCTCCTTGTTTTTCTCATTATCTCCTCCAGCCTTGCCGCCAAAAGTGGGGGCAGTGGCCGGAGGGGCAGGCATCTCCACTAGCTGGGGTGCTGCAACAGGTGAGCCTTTGAGGCTCACCACCAGGTGTTACAGTTCCTGCAGGGGGAGGTAAGAAGCACCTCCACCCAGTACAGGCTTTGTTCCTGGCCACAGAGTGGCAAAGGCACTCTACCCATGTGGCCAGCAACATGTCTGGTGTGTGGCAGGCTGTCAATTACTAGTCAGCCTACACTAGAAGTCGGGTAGGTATTCAGGGGGCATCTCTAAGATGCCCTCTGGGTGTATATTACAATAAATAGCACACTGGCATCAGTGTGCATTTATTGTGCTGATAAGTTTGATACCAAACTTCCCAGTTTTCAGTGTAGCCATTATGGAATTGTGGAGTTCGGGTTCGACAAATTCCCAGACCATATACTCTTATGGCTACCCTGCACTTACAATGTCTAAGGTTTGGTTTAGGCACTGTAGGGGCATAGTGCTCATGCACTTATGCCCTCACCTGTTGTATAGTGCACCCGGCCTTAGGGTTGTAAAGCCTGCTAAAGGGGTGACTTGTCTATACTGCATAGGCAGTGGGAGGTTGGCATGGCATTCTGAGGGGAGTGCCATGTTGACTTAGTCTTTTTCTCCCCACCAGCACACGCAAGCTGTGAGGCAGTGTGCATGTGCTGAGTGAGGGGTCCCCAGGGTGGCATAAGACATGCTGCAGCCCTTAGAGTCCTTCCCTGGCATCAGGGCCCTTGGTACCAGGGGTACCAGTTACAAGGGACTTATCTGAGTGCCAGGGTTGTGCCAATTGTGGAAGCAAAGGTACAGTTTAGGGAAAGAACACTGGAGCTGGGGCCTGGTTAGCAGGGTCCCAGCACACTTTCAATCAAAACTTAGCATCAGCAAAGGCAAACGTAAGGGGGTAACTATAACAAGGAGGCATTGCCTTATCTCCCATGTTCCGAGGCATCTGTCTGCACAATGAAGTGCTTAGAGTAATCTGGAGCTTTCAAACCTGGTGCTGTACACATTGCTTGCTTCAGGATGTCAAAGGCCTTTTGACAGTCCATGGTCCAGTTCACTATCTTGGGCATTTTCTTGGATTTAAGTTCTGTGAGGGGTGTCACTGTTGATCCATAATCATTTACAAACCTTCTATAGCACCCAGTCAAGCCAAGGAATGCCCTAACTTGCGTCTGGGCTTTTGGAACTACCCAGTCAAGAATAGTCTTGGTTGGAGTGGCTGAAATTGGCCTCCACCTACAAGGTGACCCAAGTAAACCACAGTACCCTGCCCTGTCTGACATTTAGATGCCTTGATCGAGAGGCGTGCTGTTTGCGGGGCTTGCAAAACCTTCTTCAGGTGGACCAGGTGATCCTGCCAGCTGGAGCTAAAGACACAAATATCATCAAGGTAAGCTGCACTAAAGGGCTCCATGCCAGCAAGGACTTGATTCACCAAGCTTTGGAAGGTGGCAGGGGCATTCTTTAAGCCAAAAGGCATTACAGTAAACTGGTAGTGCCCATCAGGTGTTGAGAATGCTGTTTTCTCTTTTGTTCCTGGTGCCATTTTTATTTGCCAGTACCGTGCAGTTAAGTCAAAGGTACTTAAGTATTTGGCAGCACCCAATTTGTCAGTTAATTCATCTGCCCTTGGAATGGGGTGAGCATCTGTCTTGGTGACAGAATTAAGCCCACTGTAGTCCACACAAAACCTGATCTCTCTCTTGCCATATTTTGTGTGACTTTTGGGGACCAAGACCACTGGGCTAGCCCAGGGACTATTGAGTTCTCAATCACTCCCAACTCCAGCATCTTGTGGACTTCCACTTTGATGCTTCCCTTAACTTGGTCAGGCTTCTGAATATCTTGTTTTTTACAGGCATGGTGTCTCCTGTGTCCACATCATGGGTACACGGGTGTGTCTGACCATGGATTAAAGAAAAGAGCTCAGCAAACTGCTGGAGGAATTGCCTGCTGTTGGCCAGAAAGGGTGTCTGAATAGATCACTCCCTCTACTGTACCATCCTTAGGGTCAGTGGAGAGGAGATCAGGGAGAACATGTTTACATCTGCCCTATCATGGAAGAGTTTAAAGCGGTTAACATGTATCACCCTCTTAGGGGTCCTGCTAGTGCCTAGGTCCACCAGGTAGGTGACCTGACTCTTTTCTAGCACTGGGTAAGGGCCACTCCATTTGTCCTGAAGTTCCCTGGGAGCCACAGGCTCCAGAACCTAGACTTTCTGCTCTGGCTGAAACTCAACCATAGCAGCCTTTTGGTCATACCACATCTTCTGGAGTTGTTGGGTTGCCTCAAGGTTTTTGCTTACCTTTTCCATGTACTCTTCCATCCTTGAACGTAGGCCTAGTACATAGTCCACCACATCTTGTTTAGGCTCATGGAGAGGTCTCTCCCAGCCTTCTTTCACAAGAGCTAGTGGTCCCCTAACAGGGTGGCCAAACAGAAGTTCAAAGGGGGAAAACCCTTCTCCCTTCTGAGGCACCTCTCTGTAGGTGAAAAGCAGGCATGGCAAGAGGACCATGATCATGCCCTTCAGTGTCTTGTTAAATCTCTAAACAAGACCATTGGTTTGTGGGTGCTATTGTATGGTGAATTTGTAAGTCACCCCACACTCATTCCACATGTGTTTGAGGTAAGCTGACATGAAGTTGGTACCGCTGTCAGAAACCACCTCCTTAGGGAGTCCCACTCTGGTTAAAAAAAAATACCAATGAGTGGCTTGGCTACTGCAGGGGCTGTAGTGGACCTAAGGGGAATTGCTCCAGGGTACCTAGTAGCATGATCCACTACTACTAGGATATACTGATTCCCTGATGCTGTGGGGGGTTTCAAGTGGACCCACTATATCCACTCCCACTCTGTCAAAGGGGACCCCCCACCACTGGAAGTGGAATAAGTGGGGTCTTTGGATGGCCACCTTTCTTACCACTGGCTTGATAGGTGACACAGGAGGTGCAAAACTCCTTTACCTTCTGGGACATATTGGGCCAATAGAAATGGTTGACTAATCTCTCCCATGTCTTGGTTTGTCCCAAATGCCCAGCAAGGGGAATGTCATGGGCTAAGGTCAGAATGAACTCCCTGAACTCCTGTGGCACTACCACTCTCCTAGTGGCACCAGGTTTGGGATCTCTTGCCTCAGTGTAAAGGAGTCCATCTTCCCAATAGACCTTGTGTGTTCTGCTGACATTTCCTTTTTCTTGCTCAGCTGCTTCCTGTGCTGAAGCTGGTTCCCAGTCTTCTTTCCTTTTCTCTAGGAAGGTTGGCCCATTATTCCAGAATACACCACTTTTGTCACCCTGAGCCCTGCACTGTGCCCTTGTCTTGACACACACCAGTTCAGGGACACCCAGCATGGCTACATGGGTTTTGAGTTCTACATCAGCACATGCTGAGGACTCCAGATCATTTCCAAGAAGAGATTTTACTGGTATAGCAGAAGAGACTACCACCTGTTTCAGGCCAGTGACCCCTCCCCAATCTAAAGTTCCCATTGCCATGGGATGGACTTTAGTCTGATTGTCAGCATTGGTGACTGGATATGTCTGTCCAGCCAGGTATTGTCCTGGGGGAAACCAGTTTGTCTGTCACCATAGTGACACTGGCACCTGTATCCCTCAGGGCTTCTACTCTAGTCCCATTAATTAAGAGCTGCTGCCTGTATTTTTGCATATTAGGCGGCCAGGCAGCAAGTGTAGCTAGGTCTACCCCACCCTCTGGAACTAATGTAGCTTTAGTGTGAACCCTGATTTGCTCTGGTCCCACTGTTGATCCCACCTGGAGACTGGCTATTCCAGTGCTAACTGGAGTATTAGTTGTTGTGGAACCTTTCTTGGGACAGGCCTTGTCTCCAGTTTGGTGTCCATGCTGAGTACAGCTGCGACAACAAGTCTTTTTGGGATCAAAGTTTTTTTACCCTTATACCCAAATGAGGATTGTGAAGAGTCTTTGGACCCACCCTCCTGAGCAGGCTTTTGGGGCCCTGTAGAAGACACTTTACTTTTTCCCTTGGATGCCTCAACACTCTTCCCCTGGGGAGGCTTTGTGACACCTTTCTTTTGGTCACCCCCTGTGGAAGTCGTGGTCACCCTTGTCTTGACCCAGTGGTCTACCTTCTTTCTCAATTCTTGGGGAGAAATTGGACCTAGGTCTAACAGATGCTGATGCAGTTTATCATTGAAACAATTACTTGAAAGATGATCTTTCATAAACAAGCTATACAGCCCATCATAATCATTTACACCAATTCCACTAATCCAACCATCTAGTGTTTTGACTGAGAAGTCAACAAAATCAACCCAGGTCTGGCTCGAGGATTTTTGAGACCCCTTCAACCCAATCCTGTACTCCTCAGTTGAGAATCCAAAGCCCTCAATCAGGGTAGCCTTCATTAGGTCATAGGATTCTGCATCTGTACCAGACAGTGTGAGGAGTCTATCCCTACACTTTCTACACTTTCCAGTGAACAGTTCCCAAAGGAGAGCACCCCAGTGAGATCTGTTTACTTTTCTGGTTGCACAAGCCCTCTCAAAAGCTGTGAACCACTTGGTGATATCACCATCTTCATATTTTGTTACAATCCCTTTGGGGATTTTTAGCATGTCAGTACTTTCTCTGACCCTAATTATGTTGCTGCCACCATTGATGGGGAGCTAAACCCATCTCTTGTCTTTCCCTCTGTAAGGAAATGCCTCCTTGGCATGGTTGCCCCCTGACTTTTTGCCTTTGCTGATGCTATGTTTACAATTGAAAGTGTGCTGAGGCCTGCTAACCAGGCTCCAGCACCAGTGTTCTTTCCCTAACCTGTACTTTTGTATCCACAATTGGCAGACCCTGGCATCCAGATCAGTCCCTTGTAACTGGTACTTCTAGTACCAAGGGCCCTGATGCCAAGGAAGGTCTCTAAGGGCTGCAGCATGTCTTATGCCACCCTGGAGACCTCTCACTCAGCACAGACACACTGCTTGCCAGCTTGTGTGTGCTAGTGAGGACAAAACGAGTAAGTCGACATGGCACTCCCCTCAGGGTGCCATGCCAGCCTCTCACTGCCTATGCAGTATAGGTAAGACACCCCTCTAGCAGGCCTTACAGCCCTAAGGCAGGGTGCACTATACCATAGGTGAGGGTACCAGTGCATGAGCATGGTACCCCTACAGTGTCTAAATAAAACCTTAGACATTGTAAGTGCAGGGTAGCCATAAGAGTATATGGTCTGGGAGTCTGTCAAACACGAACTCCACAACACCATAATGGCTACACTGAAAACTGGGAAGTTTGGTATCAAACTTCTCAGCACAATAAATGCACACTGATGCCAGTGTACATTTTATTGTAAAATACACCACAGAGGGCACCTTAGAGGTGCCCCCTGAAACTTAACCGACTATCTGTGTAGGCTGACTAGTTTTAGCAGCCTGCCACAAACCGAGACATGTTGCTGGCCCCATGGGGAGAGTGCCTTTGTCACTCTGAGGCCAGTAACAAAGCCTGCACTGGGTGGAGATGCTAACACCTCTCCCAGGCAGGAATTGTCACACCTGGCGGTGAGCCTCAAAGGCTCACCTCCTTTGTGCCAACCCAGCAGGACACTCCAGCTAGTGGAGTTGCCCGCCCCCTCCGGCCAGGCCCCACTTTTGGCGGCAAGGCCGGAGAAAATAATGAGAAAAACAAGGAGGAGTCACTGGCCAGTCAGGACAGCCCCTAAGGTGTCCTGAGCTGAAGTGACTCTAACTTTTAGGAATCCTCCATCTTGCAGATGGAGGATTCCCCCAATAGGGTTAGGATTGTGACCCCCTCCCCTTGGGAGGAGGCACAAAGAGGGTGTACCCACCCTCAGGGCTAGTAGCCATTGGCTACTAACCCCCCAGACCTAAACACGCCCTTAAATTTAGTATTTAAGGGCTACCCTGAACCCTAGAAAATTAGATTCCTGCAACTACAAGAAGAAGGACTGCCTAGCTGAAAACCCCTGCAGAGGAAGACCAGAAGACGACAACTGCCTTGGCTCCAGAAACTCACCGGCCTGTCTCCTGCCTTCCAAAGATCCTGCTCCAGCGACGCCTTCCAAAGGGACCAGCGACCTCGACATCCTCTGAGGACTGCCCCTGCTTCGAAAAGACAAGAAACTCCCGAGGACAGCGGACCTGCTCCAAGAAAAACTACAACTTTGTTTCCAGCAGCTTTAAAGAACCCTGCAAGCTCCCCGCAAGAGGCGTGAGACTTGCAACACTGCACCCGGCGACCCCGACTCGGCTGGTGGCGATCCAACACCTCAGGAGGGACCCCAGGACTACTCTAAGACTGTGAGTACAAAAACCTGTCCCCCCTGAGCCCCCACAGCGCCGCCTGCAGAGGGAATCCCGAGGCTTCCCCTGACCGCGACTCTTTGAATCCAAAGTCCCGACGCCTGGGAGAGACCCTGCACCCGCAGCCCCCTGGACCTGAAGGACCGGACTTTCACTGGAGGAGTGACCCCCAGGAGTCCCTCTCCCTTGATCAAGTGGAGGTTTCCCCCAGGAACCCCCCCCTTGCCTGCCTGCAGCGCTGAAGAGATCCCGAGATCTCTCATAGACTAACATTGCGAACCCGACGCTTGTTTCTACACTGCACCCGGCCGCCCCCGCGCCGCTGAGGGTGAAATTTCTGTGTGGACTTGTGTCCCCCCCGGTGCCCTACAATACCCCCTTGGTCTGCCCTCCGAAGACGCGGGTACTTACCTGCAAGCAGACCGGAACCGGGGCACCCCCTTCTCTCCATTCTAGCCTATGCGTTTTGGGCACCACTTTGAACTCTGCACCTGACCGGCCCTGAGCTGCTGGTGTGGTGACTTTGGGGTTGCTCTGAACCCCCAACGGTGGGCTACCTTGGACCAAGAACTAAGCCCTGTAAGTGTCTTACTTACCTGGTTAACCTAACAAATACTTACCTCCCCTAGGAACTGTGAAAATTGCACTGTGTCCACTTTTAAAACAGCTATTTGTGAATAACTTGAAAAGTATACATGCAATTTTGATGATTTGAAGTTCCTAAAGTACTTACCTGCAATACCTTTCGAATGAGATATTACATGTAGAATTTGAACCTGTGGTTCTTAAAATAAACTAAGAAAAGATATTTTTCTATATAAAAACCTATTGGCTGGATTTGTCTCTGAGTGTGTGTACCTCATTTATTGTCTATGTGTATGTACAACAAATGCTTAACACTACTCCTTGGATAAGCCTACTGCTCGACCACACTACCACAAAATAGAGCATTAGTATTATCTCTTTTTACCACTATTTTACCTCTAAGGGGAACCCTTGGACTCTGTGCATGCTATTCCTTACTTTGAAATAGCACATACAGAGCCAACTTCCTACATTGGTGGATCAGCGGTCGGGTACAAGACTTTGCATTTGCTGGACTACTCAGCCAATACCTGATCACACGACAAATTCCAAAATTGTCATTAGAAATTCATTTTTGCAATTTGAAATTTTTCTAAATTCTTAAAAGTCCTGCTAGGGCCTTGTGTGTTAAGTCCCTGTTTAGCATTGTCTTTTAGAGTTTAAAAGTTTGTTAAAAGTTTGAAATTAGATTCTAGAAACAGTTTTAGATTCTTTAAAAAGTCTTCCAACTCTTAGCAAAATAATGTCTGATACAGAGATGAATGTGGTGGAACTCGACACCACACCTTACCTCCATCTTAAGATGAGGGAGCTAAGGTCTCTCTGTAATATCAAAAAAATAACCATTGGCTCCAGACCTACCAAAATTCAGCTCCAGGAGCTGTTGGCAGAGTTTGAAAAAGCCAACCCCTCTGATGATGACCTCACAGAGGAAGAAATTAGTGACTTGGAGGCCAATGTCCCTCCTCCAGTCCTAAATAGGGAGAACAGGACCCCTCAAGTCCTGTCTCCAACTGTGTTAGTCAGAAATAGTGAGTCCCTCACAGGAGGGTCCCACATTTCTGAAATCACTGAGGATGCTCTCAGTGAAGATGACCTCCTGTTAGCCAGGATGGCCAAAAAATTGGCTTTAGAGAGACAGCTCCTAGCCATAGAAAGGGAAAGACAAGAGATGGGCCTAGGACCCATCAATGGTGGCAGCAATATAAATAGGGTCAGAGATTCTCCTGACATGTTAAAAATCCCCAAAGGGATTGTGACAAAATTTGAAGATGGTGATGACATCACCAAGTGGTTCACAGCTTTTGAGAGGGCTTGTGTAACCAGAAAAGTGAACAGATCTCACTGGGGTGCTCTCCTTTGGGAAATGTTCACTGGAAAGTGTAGGGATAGACTCCTCACACTCTCTGGAAAAGATGCAGAATCTTATGACCTCATGAAGGGTACCCTGATTGAGGGCTTTGGATTCTCCACTGAGGAGTACAGGATTAGGTTCAGGGGGGCTCAAAAATCCTCGAGCCAGACCTGGGTTGACTTTGTTGACTACTCAGTGAAAACACTAGATGGTTGGATTCAAGGCAGTGGTGTAAGTAATTATGATGGGCTGTACAATTTATTTGTGAAAGAACACCTGTTAAGTAATTGTTTCAATGATAAACTGCATCAGCATCTGGTAGACCTAGGACCAATTTCTCCCCAAGAATTGGGAAAGAAGGCGGACCATTGGGTCAAGACAAGGGTGTCCAAGACTTCAACAGGGGGTGACCAAAAGAAAGGGGTCACAAAGACTCCCCAGGGGAAGGGTGATGAGACAACCAAAACTAAAAATAGTAAAGAGTCTTCTACAGGCCCCCAACAACCTGCACAGGAGGGTGGGCCCAGAGCCTCTTCACAAAACAATGGGTACAAGGGTAAAAACTTTGATCCCAAAAAGGCCTGGTGTCATAGCTGTAAACAGCATGGACACCAAACTGGAGACAAGGCCTGTCCCAAGAAAGGTTCCACTCCAAACTCCCATCCAGGTAACACTGGTATGGCTAGTCTCCAAGTGGGATCAACAGTGTGCCCAGAGCAAATCAGGGTCCACACTGAAGCTACTCTAGTTTCTGAGGGTGGGGTGGATTTAGCCACACTAGCTGTCTGGCCGCCTAACATGCAAAAATACAGACAGCAACTCTTAATTAATGGGACTAGAATAGAGGGCCTGAGGGATACAGGTGCCAGTGTCACCATGGTGACAGAGAAACTGGTTTCCCCTGGCCAATACCTGACTGGAAAAACTTACACAGTCACCAACGCTGACAATCAGAGAAAAGTACATCCCATGGCAATGGTTACTTTAGAATGGGGAGGGGTCAATGGCCTGAAACAGGTGGTGGTCTCCTCAAATATCCCAGTGGACTGTCTGCTTGGAAATGACCTGGAGTCCTCAGCATGGGCTGAGGTAGAACTAAAAACCCATGCAGCAATGCTGGGTATCCCTGAACTGGTGTGTGTGAAAACAAGAGCACAGTGCAAGGCACAGGGTGAACAAGTAGAGCTGGAGTCTGGAAGAATGGCCCAGCCTACCAAGAGGAAAGGAAAGTCAGTTGGGAAACCAACTGCAACACAGCAAAAGAAAGGGAACCTCTCTTCTCAGGAAGAAGTTCTGCCCTCTGAGGGAACTGAGCCTTTGGAGCTTGAACCTTATCAGGTTGAGCTCTTAGGCCCAGGGGGACCCTCAAGGGAGGAGCTGTGTAAGGGACAAGAAACCTGTCCCTCTCTTGAAGGCCTTAGGCAGCAAGCTGCTGAAGAGTCCAAGGGCAAGAAAAATGGAACACATAGGGTCTATTGGGAAGATGGACTCCTGTACACTGAGGCCAGAGACCCCAAACCTGGTGCCACTAGGAGAGTGGTAGTGCCTCAGCTGTTCAGAGAGTTCATCCTAACATTGGCCCATGACATTCCCCTTGCTGGACATTTGGGACAAACCAAGACGTGGGAGAGGCTAGTCAACCACTTCTACTGGCCCAATATGTCCAACATGGTTAAGGAGTTTTGCCTCTCCTGCCCCACCTGTCAAGCCAGTGGTAAGACAGGTGGGCACCCAAAGGCCCCCCTCATTCCACTTCTAGTGGTGGGGGTCCCCTTTGAAAGAGTGGGTGTGGACATAGTTGGTCCACTGGAACCTCCCACAGCCTCAGGAAATATGTACATCCTAGTAGTAGTGGATCATGCTACTAGGTATCCTGAAGCTATTCCCCTTAGGTCGACTACTGCCCCTGCAGTAGCCAAGGCCCTCATTGGTATCTTTACCAGAGTGGGTTTCCCTAAGGAGGTGGTGTCTGACAGAGGTACCAACTTCATGTCAGCATACCTAAAACACATGTGGAATGAGTGTGGAGTGACTTACAAATTCACTACACCATACCATCCACAAACTAATGGCTTGGTTGAGAGATTCAACAAGACATTAAAAGCCATGATCATGGGGCTCCCAGAAAAACTCAAAAGGAGATGGGATGTCCTCTTGCCATGTCTGCTTTTCGCTTACAGAGAGGTGCCACAGAAGGGAGTAGGATTCTCACCCTTTGAACTTCTGTTTGGTCATCCTGTAAGGGGACCACTTGCTCTTGTTAAAGAAGGCTGGGAGAGACCTCTTCATGAACCTAAACAAGACATAGTGGACTATGTACTTGGCCTTCGCTCTAGAACGGCAGAGTACATGGAAAAGGCAACCAAAAACCTTGAGGCCAGCCAACAGCTCCAGAAGTTTTGGTATGACCAAAAGGCTGCACTGGTTGAGTTCCAACCAGGGCAGAAAGTCTGGGTTCTGGAGCCTGTGGCTCCCAGGGCACTCCAGGACAAATGGAGTGGCCCTTACCCAGTGCTAGAAAGGAAGAGTCAGGTCACCTACCTGGTGGACCTGGGCACAAGCTGGAGCCCCAAGAGGGTGATCCATGTGAACCGCCTTAAGCTCTTCCATGACAGGGCTGATGTCAATCTGTTGATGGTAACAGATGAGGATCAGGAGGCAGAGAGTGAACCTCTCCCTGATCTTCTGTCATCAGACCCAAAAGATGGCACAGTAGAAGGAGTGATCTACTCAGACACCCTCTCTGGCCAACAGCAAGCTGATTGTAGGAGAGTCCTACAACAGTTTCCTGAACTCTTCTCCTTAACCCCTGGTCAGACACACCTGTGTACCCATGATGTGGACACAGGAGACAGCATGCCTGTCAAGAACAAAATCTTTAGACAATCTGACCATGTTAAAGAAAGCATCAAGGTGGAAGTCCACAAGATGCTGGAATTGGGAGTAATTGAGCGCTCTGACAGCCCCTGGGCTAGCCCAGTGGTCTTAGTCCCCAAACCTCACACCAAAGATGGAAAGAAAGAGATGAGGTTTTGTGTGGACTACAGAGGGCTCAATTCTGTCACCAAGACAGATGCTCATCCAATTCCAAGAGCTGATGAGCTCATAGACAAATTAGGTGCTGCCAAATTCTTAAGTACCTTTGACTTGACAGCAGGGTACTGGCAAATAAAAATGGCACCTGGAGCAAAAGAGAAAACAGCATTCTCCACACCTGATGGGCATTATCAGTTTACTGTTATGCCCTTTGGTTTAAAGAATGCCCCTGCCACCTTCCAAAGGTTGGTGAATCAAGTCCTTGCTGGCTTGGAGTCCTTTAGCACAGCTTATCTTGATGATATTGCTGTCTTTAGCTCCACCTGGCAGGATCACCTGGTCCACCTGAAGAAGGTTTTGAAGGCTCTGCAATCTGCAGGCCTCTCTATCAAGGCATCCAAATGCCAGATAGGGCAGGGAACTGTGGTTTACTTGGGACACCTTGTAGGTGGAGGCCAAGTTCAGCCACTCCAACCCAAGATCCAGACTATTCTGGACTGGGTAGCTCCGAAAACCCAGACTCAAGTCAGGGCATTCCTTGGCTTGACTGGGTATTACAGGAGGTTTGTGAAGGGATATGGATCCATTGTGACAGCCCTCACTGAACTCACCTCCAAGAAAATGCCCAAGAAAGTGAACTGGACTGTGGAATGCCAACAGGCCTTTGACACCCTGAAACAAGCAATGTGCTCAGCACCAGTTCTAAAAGCTCCAGATTATTCTAAGCAGTTCATTGTGCAGACTGATGCCTCTGAACATGGGATAGGGGCAGTTTTGTCCCAAACAAATGATGAAAGCCTGTTGCTTTCATTAGCAGGAGGTTACTCCCCAGGGAGCAGCGTTGGAGTGCCATTGAGAGGGAGGCCTTTGCTGTGGTTTGGTCCCTGAAGAAGCTGAGACCATACCTCTTTGGGACTCACTTCCTAGTTCAAACTGACCACAGACCTCTCAAATGGCTGATGCAAATGAAAGGTGAAAATCCTAAACTGTTGAGGTGGTCCATCTCCCTACAGGGAATGGACTTTATAGTGGAACACAGACCTGGGACTGCCCATGCCAATGCAGATGGCCTTTCCAGGTTCTTCCACTTAGAAAATGATGACTCTCTTGGGAAAGGTTAGTCTCATCCTCTTTCGTTTGGGGGGGGGTTGTGTAAGGAAATGCCTCCTTGGCATGGTTGCCCCCTGACTTTTTGCCTTTGCTGATGCTATGTTTACAATTGAAAGTGTGCTGAGGCCTGCTAACCAGGCCCCAGCACCAGTGTTCTTTCCCTAACCTGTACTTTTGTATCCACAATTGGCAGACCCTGGCATCCAGATAAGTCCCTTGTAACTGGTACTTCTAGTACCAAGGGCCCTGATGCCAAGGAAGGTCTCTAAGGGCTGCAGCATGTCTTATGCCACCCTGGAGACCTCTCACTCAGCACAGACACACTGCTTGCCAGCTTGTGTGTGCTAGTGAGGACAAAACGAGTAAGTCGACATGGCACTCCCCTCAGGGTGCCATGCCAGCCTCTCACTGCCTATGCAGTATAGGTAAGACACCCCTCTAGCAGGCCTTACAGCCCTAAGGCAGGGTGCACTATACCATAGGTGAGGGTACCAGTGCATGAGCATGGTACCCCTACAGTGTCTAAACAAAACCTTAGACATTGTAAGTGCAGGGTAGCCATAAGAGTATATGGTCTGGGAGTTTGTCAAACACGAACTCCACAGCACCATAATGGCTACACTGAAAACTGGGAAGTTTGGTATCAAACTTCTCAGCACAATAAATGCACACTGATGCCAGTGTACATTTTATTGTAACATACACCCCAGAGGGCACCTTAGACGTGCCCCCTGAAACTTAACCGACTATCTGTGTAGGCTGACTAGTTTTAGCAGCCTGCCACAAACCGAGACATGTTGCTGGCCCCATGGGGAGAGTGCCTTTGTCACTCTGAGGCCAGTAACAAAGCCTGCACTGGGTGGAGATGCTAACACCTCCCCCAGGCAGGAATTGTCACACCTGGCGGTGAGCCTCAAAGGCTCACCTCCTTTGTGCCAACCCAGCAGGACACTCCAGCTAGTGGAGTTGCCCGCCCCCTCCGGCCAGGCCCCACTTTTGGCGGCAAGGCCGGAGAAAATAATGAGAAAAACAAGGAGGAGTCACTGGCCAGTCAGGACAGCCCCTAAGGTGTCCTGAGCTGAAGTGACTCTAACTTTTAGGAATCCTCCATCTTGCAGATGGAGGATTCCCCCAATAGGGTTAGGATTGTGACCCCCTCCCCTTGGGAGGAGGCACAAAGAGGGTGTACCCACCCTCAGGGCTAGTAGCCATTGGCTACTAACCCCCCAGACCTAAACACGCCCTTAAATTTAGTATTTAAGGGCTACCCTGAACCCTAGAAAATTAGATTCCTGCAACTACAAGAAGGACTGCCTAGCTGAAAACCCCTGCAGAGGAAGACCAGAAGACGACAACTGCCTTGGCTCCAGAAACTCACCGGCCTGTCTCCTGCCTTCCAAAGATCCTGCTCCAGCGACGCCTTCCAAAGGGACCAGCGACCTCGACATCCTCTGAGGACTGCCCCTGCTTCGAAAAGACAAGAAACTCCCGAGGACAGCGGACCTGCTCCAAGAAAAACTGCAACTTTGTTTCCAGCAGCTTTAAAGAACCCTGCAAGCTCCCCGCAAGAGGCGTGAGACGTGCAACACTGCACCCGGCGACCCCGACTCGGCTGGTGGCGATCCAACACCTCAGGAGGGACCCCAGGACTACTCTAAGACTGTGAGTACAAAAACCTGTCCCCCCTGAGCCCCCACAGCGCCGCCTGCAGAGGGAATCCCGAGGCTTCCCCTGACCGCGACTCTTTGAATCCAAAGTCCCGACACCTGGGAGAGACCCTGCACCCGCAGCCCCCAGGACCTGAAGGACCGGACTTTCACTGGAGGAGTGACCCCCAGGAGTCCCTCTCCCTTGATCAAGTGGAGGTTTCCCCGAGGAACCCCCCCCTTGCCTGCCTGCAGCGCTGAAGAGATCCCGAGATCTCTCATAGACTAACATTGCGAACCCGACGCTTGTTTCTACACTGCACCCGGCCGCCCCCGCGCCGCTGAGGGTGAAATTTCTGTGTGGACTTGTGTCCCCCCCGGTGCCCTACAATACCCCCCTGGTCTGCCCTCCGAAGACGCGGGTACTTACCTGCAAGCAGACCGGAACCGGGGCACCCCCTTCTCTCCATTCTAGCCTATGCGTTTTGGGCACCACTTTGAACTCTGCACCTGACCGGCCCTGAGCTGCTGGTGTGGTGACTTTGGGGTTGCTCTGAACCCCCAACGGTGGGCTACCTTGGACCAAGAACTAAGCCCTGTAAGTGTCTTACTTACCTGGTTAACCTAACAAATACTTACCTCCCCTAGGAACTGTGAAAATTGCACTAAGTGTCCACTTTTAAAACAGCTATTTGTGAATAACTTGAAAAGTATACATGCAATTTTGATGATTTGAAGTTCCTAAAGTACTTACCTGCAATACCTTACGAATGAGATATTACATGTAGAATTTGAACCTGTGGTTCTTAAAATAAACTAAGAAAAGATATTTTTCTATATAAAAACCTATTGGCTGGATTTGTCTCTGAGTGTGTGTACCTCATTTATTGTCTATGTGTATGTACAACAAATGCTTAACACTACTCCTTGGATAAGCCTACTGCTCGACCACACTACCACAAAATAGAGCATTAGTATTATCTCTTTTTACCACTATTTTACCTCTAAGGGGAACCCTTGGACTCTGTGCATGCTATTCCTTACTTTGAAATAGCACATACAGAGCCAACTTCCTACAGGGGGTGAGCCTTTGAGGCTCACCGCCAGGTGTTACAGTTCCTGCAGGGGGAGGTGATAAGCACCTCCACCCAGTACAGGCTTTGTTCCTGGCCACAGAGTGACAAAGGCACTCTCCCCATGTGGCCAGCAACATGTCTGGTGTGTGGCAGGCTGGCAGGAACTGGTCAGCCTACACTAGCAGTCGGGTAGGTATTCAGGGGGTATCTCTAAGATGCCCTCTGGGTGTATTTCATAATAAAATGTACACTGGCATCAGTGTGCATTTATTGTGCTGAGAAGTTTGATACCAAACTTCCCAGTTTTCAGTGTAGCCATTATGGTACTGTGGAGTTCGTGTATGACAGACTCCCAGACCATATACTCTTATGGCTACCCTGCACTTACAATGTCTAAGGTTTTGCTTAGACACTGTAGGGGCATACGGCTCATGCACCTATGCCCTCACCTGTGGTGTAGTGCACCCTGCCTTAGGGCTGTAAGGCCTGCTAGAGGGGTGACTTATCTATGCCATAGGCAGTGTGAGGTTGGCATGGCACTCTGAGGGGATTGCCATGTCGACTCAGTCATTTTCTCCCCACCAGCACACACAAGCTGGCAAGCAGTGTGCGTGTGCTGAGTGAGGGTTCCCCAGGGTGGCATAAGACATGCTGCAGCCCTTAGAGACCTTCCCTGGCATCAGGGTCCTTGGTACCAGGGGTACCAGTTACAAGGGACTTACCTGGATGCCAGGGTGTGCCAATTGTGGAGGCAAAATCATAACTTGGCATCAGCAAAGGCAAAACGTCAGGGGGTAACCATGCCAAGGAGGCATTTCCTTACAAGGGTGAATTATAAATTCACCACACCGTATCATCCCCAAACCAATGACCTCGTTGAAAGGTTTAACAAGACATTGAAGGGCATGATCATGGGGCTCCCTGAAAAACTCAAAAGGAGATGGGATGTCTGTAGGAAAATGACTTCTTGTTGCAGTTACAAAATCCCACCCCCCTCCCAGACACGCACACACACTTTTTTGCCTGATATTGATGCTGACTTGACAGTGTGTGCTAGGACTTAGCACCAGTTTGCTTTCACTAAAAATGGACTATTGTTTCCACAATTGGCACACCCCTGGCACACAGGTAAGTCCCTTGTAAAAGGTACCAGTGGTACCAAGGGCCCTGTGACCACGCAAGATCCCTAAGGGTTGGAGCGTGTGTTGTGCCACCCTAAGTGACCCTTCACCTAACATATGCACACCAAAACTGCAGATTGTGTGTGTTGGAGGGGAGAAAAAGGCAAAGTCGACATGGCAGCCCCCTCAGGATTCTATGCACAGAAAATACTGCCTGTGGCATAGGTAAGTCACCCCTCTAGCAGGCCTTACAGCCCTAAGGCAGGGTACACCATACCACAAGTGGGGGCATAGCTGCATGAGCAATATGCCCCTACAGTGTCTACGGACATTCTAAGACATTGTAAGTACAGTGTGGCCATATTAAGTATATGGTCTGGGAGTTTGTCAAAACGAACTCCACAGCTCCATCATGGCTACACTGAATACTGGGAGGAAGTTTGGTATCAAACTTCTCAGAATAATAAGCCCACAATGATGCCAGTGTTGGATTTATTAAATAATGCACACAGAGGGATTAGTGCAGGACTGACTGGTCTGTGCCAGCCTGCCACTGAGACCAGTTTCTGACCCCCTGAAGTTGGAGCCTATGTGCTCTCTGAGGCCAACAACAAAGCCTCCTGACTTAAACACACCCCTACATTCAATATTTAGGGGTGACTCAGAACACAGGAATCAGATTCCTGCAACCTAGGCAAAGAAGGACTGCTGACCTGAAAGCCCTGCAGAGACGATGGAGACGACCACTGACTTGGCCACAGCCCTACCCATCCTGTCTCCAGACTCAAAGAACCTGCACAGTGATGCATCCGACAGGGACTAGCGACCTCTGAACCCTCAGAGGACTGCCCTGAACCGAAGGACCAAGAAACTCCCAAGAACCAGGGCACTGTTCACCAACAGCAAAATTTTTGAAACTTTGAAACAACTTTTAAAGAATTCACTCTTCGAAAGCGTGAGACTTCACACTCCGCACCCAACACCCCTGGCTCGAGCTCCAGAGAACTAACACTGCAGAGAGGACTCCCAGGCGACTACGACCTCGTGAGTAACCAGAGACAACCCCCCTGCACCCCCACAGCGACGCCTGCACAGAGGCTCCCCCTGACCGCGACTACCTGTAACAAAGAATCCGCCGCCTGGCTGGCCTGAGAAGTCCCGCCATGCCTGCATCGCATAAGTGACCCCCGGGTCCCTCCATTGCTTTCTATAGCAACCCGACGCCAACTTTGCACACTGCACCCGGCTTCCCCTGTGCTGCTGAGGGTGTGTTTGTCTGCCCCCCGTCCCACTCCATTCTGCCCCCTCCCTCCCAGTACCAACCCCGCCGGCCTGTCTGCGCTCCTTGATGGACTCTGCACCAGAAGAAGCCACATCCTGCAGCTGGACCTCCAGAAACCTGGGAGGAATGCCTGCCTTCGAAAAAGATCTGTCTTCCATGTGCAGTGGACCTGCTTTCCAACTAACTTTAAGGAAAGGACTCTACAGCCTCTGGAACTGCAAAGTCCTGGCACCTGAAGTCATCACCAGTCCCCCACCCCTCATCACCTACCCGAGTGGGATTGGACATCCGGTTCCAACATGGTCCCCCCATTCGTACACAGTCTGAGTAGATCGTGGTTTCATGCCTCCTGGACTCCCTAAGGTCGCCTGTAGCCTCTGCACGCAGCCCCCTCTCCCCAGCCAGTGAGGTGAGAGAAACCCAAAACCTAAAGCAACATCTGCACCTGTGGCTCCCGGCCCAAGTTGAAGTGGACCCCTGATGTGAACAACGTCGCCCAGGTCTCCTAAACTCAAGTCCACTGTGGTTTCACCCCCTACTGGACTCTACGAAGGCGCCAGCTTCCTCAGACCACAGGATCCTTCAACAACAAGTGCTCCTGGACAAGGAAACCCAATGCCAAAGTACACCTCTGTATCCATGGTCTCTGGAACCTGGTGAAGAAGCCCAAAGGTACACCTATGTCCTAGAGCACCCCACGTTGCAACTTACTTGTTGGTTGTCCCAGACTGGCTCCCCAGCCAGAGCCTGCCACCTAAGTCCATGGGGACCAATCCCCATTGAAATACAATTGGCACCCGATGACGTACTTCATGTCTGCACCCGGCTGCCTCAGTGCTGCCCAGACTCACCTATTAGTGTGGTCTTTACTCTTGCCCAGTACTCACCTTAAATCTACAAGCTTGGTCCCGTGGGTCTTCGTAAAGTGCTTGTTTGCAGAACGTGTTTTCCTTTAATAGGCTAACATTGAAGAACACTGAAATTGCACTGTCAGTTTTTGCAAGTGAAAAGTATTCATGTTTGAAAAAGTACTTAACTTTTAACAAAGTTCTTGGGTTTAAAGTATATACAAAGAAGTGTTGTTTTTCTAAATTAGTCTCAGTTTTATTTGAGTGTCTCATTTATTGCCTCTGAGTACCACAAATGTTTAGCACTACCCTCTGATAATCCTAACTGCTCGTCCTCACTACCACAAAATATAGAGCATTAGTCCTATCTACTTTTGCCTCTGCAAACCAGTTGAGGATCCACTGGACTCTCTGCATGGTGTGCTTCTTTTTAGTGCACCCTATAGATCCAGCTTTCTAATTTGACTTCCCCAGAACACCATGAAAAGCCACACTGCGATATATATACAGGAAGTAACTTGTTCTTTTTCACAGTATTGACTTTAAGTGCCTAGCCCACACCCCCTTTCCCATCCACGTTCTACAATTCTGTTGCAGTTTTGTTTTAACTACAAATACATGTTCAGTAAATCCAGAGTTTTAGATTGGAGCCCTAAAACTGGATGTGTTTGGAGGAATTGTTCCCAGCTGCAGAATTTTTACACTACCTAATAATGTTCTAATGCTATCTGGTCTCGTAGACCTACTGGTAGGACATCTTATAACTGTTGAAGTCTGGAATATGTACTTAAGGAGCATAATAGTCAATATGATGAGTAAAATCTACAAACATGAAAGAATATAAGTCATTTTATCCTCACTCCTTGGAGGCAACACATGCATCAATTCATGCAAGATTCCATACTGGAAAAACAAACTTGCAACCCAAGTTGGCATCAGTACGATTTTATCACCAGACAGTAAGTGTTATATCATTTAATGTGATCATTCTTCACTTCTCCATTTTTAAATATTTTGTACCATGTTTTAGGCATTGGAAGAAATGAATGGCAAGGATGTAGAAGGAGAAAATATTGAAATCGTCTTTGCCAAGCCACCAGATCAAAAAAGAAAAGAACGTAAAGCCCAGAGGCAAGCTGCTAAAAATCAAATGTGAGTAACAATCATCCACTGTGCAGTATCCTCCAGTCATGCATATAGAATGCAGTGACATTCAGCAGTACATGAGTAGGTGCACTCGAAGACTGAAACCCACACACTCCATGCCCCACTTGCGCATTTTCCTATGCATCAGTCATGCGATCTCCACCCTGTAGACAAAATGTATGTTTGCTCTATTGAATCAACCCAACACTTTTTACTAACCACAAAAATCTCATCTAATACTTCATAACTTTAGAATATAGGATGTAAATCAGTCTTCCATTCTTCCTGCTCTACGTCCTTTTCTTCGCAGGCCAAAGCACCAAAACCACCTCCAATAGGCAGCTATCATTTTCAGATTTAAGCTCCTTGCATAAACATAGAGTCTGAGACCAACACCATGGCCCTAACCGCTTAGGCATCAGTCTTCCCAACCCTGGTTTACTGTCACCCTGTTCTCTTTTCAAAGCTAGTTTACTTTTTTTTTTTTTTTGCTACCAGAAGGATCATAAGACTTCTTGTAAGGAAAACGGGCTGTTTGGTTTCATGTGTGGAAGTAAATGCACATGCTCTGCATACTCCTGCCATCTTGTTTTGGGTCTGGAGTGGTGCAAGAAGTGTTCCGAGTTACGCCATCAAGTGACTCCTCCTCTCGGTGGTATTGCGCATTAGTATTGACTCCTTTGTTGAATTGTTTTCTCTCTGTTATTGGGTACGGACATGTGTGTCTTCACTCAGTCTATCAACTCTCTTCAGTTAGGTTTTCTTCTAACCTTTCTTAATTTCAACGGTATTGTCCTCGTTCATGCTTCCACATCTTAGCACTCTCTTTCGTCAGGTCAGGCACTGACCCGACTTCCCTTTGGGGCACCAGAGCCTGCCTTGGGCCTACAATCCATGTGGCACCAACAGAAATCCTTCCCTGATGGAACAGACTCCAAACTGCCTCTATCCTCTGTGCCACATCAAAGTTCTCCATACTGACCACCATCTTGTGTGCAACCTCCGCCTCTCCTCGGATCATCGTGAGGCTGACTGTGACACCTGTAAGTCCTTCAGCTCCAAGAAAACTCTATGGGACCAAAGACCACGTCAGCTGGAACTGGCCCAGAAAACACCAGATGACACCCCAGACATCTTTGTAGAGGAACACACTCCGGAGGAGAACACCCTCTCTTTTTAAGATAACTCTGACGTCCAGTTGGACATCGAAAGCCATAAAATTACATCTGCTCAGTGCGTAAGTACAGTGGCCCCTCCTACCACCACCATAAGACTTTAAAACAAGGCTTTCCAACCCCTTCTTGAGGTCGACAGTCCATCACTGCCACCAGGCCATGGTCGGCAACGAAAGACTGCTCCGTATGCCCCACCCTCCAGCTCAACACTGAAACCATCCATTAAGGTCAAGGCCCAGTCCTTGACATCAACCTCAGTTTCTTCGGACTGAGAGATCCGTTTCAATTCGAGCCTCAGGACTGAGCTGACAGCCTTCAGCCTCCACTTAAGTGCCGACCAGAACACACTGAACGTAATCTTCAGCGCTGAGATCTTCGGAGCCAGAATCCTCTGAACCTCCAGGCTTGGGGTAGTCTTCTACCACCCTGTCTCCAGTCAAGCTCATATTAGAAACCATAGATGCTCATCAGCTCCCCCTCTAAATACATATTGTTACAGGCCTGATTATTGCCACTCCTTTCTTGTATCTCCCCAAGAGGAACCTCTTTCCAGGAGGCTTTGGATGTTTCTGTACCTGCCAAAACAAAGGACAAGACTACCAGGCCTCCACATAGCCCTTCCCCACCATCTCCTCTTACACCTTCTCTGCCTCCATCTTCACCTCAGTCCCCTTTCCCGCCCCATTCCCTCACTTCACACTTAACTGGAAATTACACACTCCAGGGTTCTCCTTTGTTTTCCACTGGGGCCTGAAGCAGGGCCTTAGGATGACACACAACCTTGGGACGCTTATGATCCTGACCCTATTCCTTCAAATGACTCTCAGCTCTGCCCCGCTCTCCCCTCACCACCTGAAGACGCACTACCTCATACAAACATGTAGTAGCTAGGTGTAAGGAAATGCCTCCTTGGCATGGTTGCCCCCTGACTTTTTGCCTTTGCTGATGCTATGTTTACAATTGAAAGTGTGCTGAGGCCTGCTAACCAGGCCCCAGCACCAGTGTTCTTTCCCTAACCTGTACTTTTGTATCCACAATCGGCAGACCCTGGCATCCAGATAAGTCCCTTGTAACTGGTACTTCTAGTACCAAGGGCCCTGATGCCAAGGAAGGTCTCTAAGGGCTGCAGCATGTCTTATGCCACCCTGGAAACCTCTCACTCAGCACAGACACACTGCTTGCCAGCTTGTGTGTGCTAGTGAGGACAAAACGAGTAAGTCGACATGGCACTCCCCTCAGGGTGCCATGCCAGCCTCTCACTGCCTATGCAGTATAGGTAAGACACCCCTCTAGCAGGCCTTACAGCCCTAAGGCAGGGTGCACTATACCATAGGTGAGGGTACCAGTGCATGAGCATGGTACCCCTACAGTGTCTAAACAAAACCTTAGACATTGTAAGTGCAGGGTAGCCATAAGAGTATATGGTCTGGGAGTCTGTCAAACACGAACTCCACAGCACCATAATGGCTACACTGAAAACTGGGAAGTTTGGTATCAAACTTCTCAGCACAATAAATGCACACTGATGCCAGTGTACATTTTATTGTAAAATACACCACAGAGGGCACCTTAGAGGTGCCCCCTGAAACTTAACCGACTGTCTGTGTAGGCTGACTAGTTCCAGCAGCCTGCCACACCAGAGACATGTTGCTGGCCCCATGGGGAGAGTGCCTTTGTCACTCTGAGGCCAGTAACAAAGCCTGCACTGGGTGGAGATGCTAACACCTCCCCCAGGCAGGAGCTGTAACACCTGGCGGTGAGCCTCAAAGGCTCACCCCTTTGTCACAGCCCAGCAGGGCACTCCAGCTTAGTGGAGTTGCCCGCCCCCTCCGGCCACGGCCCCCACTTTTGGCGGCAAGGCTGGAGGGAACAAAGAAAGCAACAAGGAGGAGTCACTGGCCAGTCAGGACAGCCCCTAAGGTGTCCTGAGCTGAAGTGACTCTAACTTTTAGAAATCCTCCATCTTGCAGATGGAGGATTCCCCCAATAGGGTTAGGATTGTGACCCCCTCCCCTTGGGAGGAGGCACAAAGAGGGTGTACCCACCCTCAGGGCTAGTAGCCATTGGCTACTAACCCCCCAGACCTAAACACGCCCTTAAATTTAGTATTTAAGGGCTACCCTGAACCCTAGAAAATCAGATTCCTGCAACTACAAGAAGAAGGACTGCCTAGCTGAAAACCCCTGCAGCGGAAGACCAGAAGACGACAACTGCCTTGGCTCCAGAAACTCACCGGCCTGTCTCCTGCCTTCCAAAGATCCTGCTCCAGCGACGCCTTCCAAAGGGACCAGCGACCTCGACATCCTCTGAGGACTGCCCCTGCTTTGAAAAGACAAGAAACTCCCGAGGACAGCGGACCTGCTCCAAGAAAGGCTGCAACTTTGTTTCCAGCAGCTTTGAAAGAACCCTGCAAGCTCCCCGCAAGAAGCGTGAGACTTGCAACACTGCACCCGGCGACCCCGACTCGGCTGGTGGAGATCCGACACCTCAGGAGGGACCCCAGGACTACTCTGATACTGTGAGTACCAAAACCTGTCCCCCCTGAGCCCCCACAGCGCCGCCTGCAGAGGGAATCCCGAGGCTTCCCCTGACCGCGACTCTTTGAACCTAAGTCCCGACACCTGGGAGAGACCCTGCACCCGCAGCCCCCAGGACCTGAAGGACCGGACTTTCACTGGAGGAGTGACCCCCAGGAGTCCCTCTCCCTTGATCAAGTGGAGGTTTCCCCGAGGAACCCCCCCCTTGCCTGCCTGCAGCGCTGAAGAGATCCCGAGATCTCTCATAGACTAACATTGCGAACCCGACGCTTGTTTCTACACTGCACCCGGCCGCCCCCGCGCTGCTGAGGGTGAAATTTCTGTGTGGACTTGTGTCCCCCCCGGTGCCCTACAAAACCCCCCTGGTCTGCCCTCCGAAGACGCAGGTACTTACCTGCAAGCAGACCGGAACCGGGGCACCCCCTTCTCTCCATTCTAGCCTATGTGTTTTGGGCACCACTTTGAACTCTGCACCTGACCGGCCCTGAGCTGCTGGTGTGGTGACTTTGGGGTTGCTCTGAACCCCCAACGGTGGGCTACCTTGGACCAAGAACTGAACCCTGTAAGTGTCTTACTTACCTGGTAAAACTAACAAAAACTTACCTCCCCCAGGAACTGTGAAAATTGCACTAAGTGTCCACTTTTGAAATAGCTATTTGTGAATAACTTGAAAAGTATACATGCAATTGAAATGATTTGAAGTTCCTAAAGTACTTACCTGCAATACCTTTCGAATGAGATATTACATGTAGAATTTGAACCTGTGGTTCTTAAAATAAACTAAGAAAAGATATTTTTCTATATAAAAACCTATTGGCTGGATTTGTCTCTGAGTGTGTGTACCTCATTTATTGTCTATGTGTATGTACAACAAATGCTTAACACTACTCCTTGGGTAAGCCTACTGCTCGACCACACTACCACAAAATAGAGCATTAGTATTATCTATTTTTACCACTATTTTACCTCTAAGGGGAACCCTTGGACTCTGTGCATGCTATTCCTTACTTTGAAATAGCACATACAGAGCCAACTTCCTACACTAGGGCAGCTGCGTTCCAAAACATGGAGCTGCATAAGGAGCCCATCAAGCAGAAATTCCTGTTTGGCAGACTGACTTCCACTCACAGGGATATATAATATCTCCCCAAGCTCCCTGACGTGCTTCGCCATGCCGAAGATATTTTTAATGTGCCTGTCTGCTCTAGAGTTTAAACTCCATGGGGGGGGGGGATACAAAATTTCAAGGCAGCCCACTCTGATCTGCTCTACATCAGGTTTCAAGTTCCACCAGAGTCTTTTGTAGCAACAGCAGTTCGTAAGCGGGCAAATAGTTAGGCCACTGGTGACTCTCCTCCACCTAAGGAGAGTAAAAAGATGGATATTGCAAGCAAGAGACTCATGACACAGGCCACTAATTGACGTATCACCAAATTTTAAGCCTTACTAGCCCAGTACGACAGCGCTCATTTGGATGAAATAGAGTAACTCCTCTAATTCTTACGCTGAGGCGGTGTCTATGTACCACTCTCACGGGGACTACGACACCAGCCGAGTCGACCAACACCAACTTACTGACGTGCAAGGGTATTGCTCGAAGAAAAAATCTCCAGATCCAGTCTGACGCCTGGGGGAAAATTCTAAAGTAAAGAATCTGCAACTGGAATATGTCTCTACCAGATATTTTGTTACCGAAGTTAAGTAACTTGTACATTATGCCACCATGGGGGAGCCATCACTAAGCACATACACTCTGCCTTTACAGCTTGTGTGCAGGTGAGGAGAAAAAGACAAAGGGCACTAGCCCCACAAAACACTGCTTGTGGCATAGGTAGTCCTAGCCAGTCTTACAGGCCTAAGGCAGGGTGCACTATACCACAGGTGAGGGCATAGCTGCATGAGCAATGTGCCTCTACAGTGTCTTAGTCCATTCTTAGATATTGTAAGTGCAGTGTAGCCATATTGAGTATATGGTCAGGGAGTTTGTCATTACGAACTCCACAGCTCCTAAATGGCTTCACTGAATACTGGGAAGTTTGGTATGGAACTTCTCAGCACAATAAACCCACACTGCCAGTGTTTGATTTATTGAACAATATACCCAAAGGGCATCTTAGAGAAACCCTGTGTATTTTACCTAATATTTTGGTGCAGGACTGACTGGTTTGTGCCAAAATTAGGGAAAGCTGGAAGGGGTGACCACCCCTAAGGTGTCCAGGGCTGAGGAGACCCCCACCCGGCAGAATCCTCCATCTTAATTTGGAGGACAAGGACCAATTGGGTTAGGTTTGTGTCCCCCTACCCAAAGGGAATGGACAAAAGATGGGTGTAGCAACCCTTTGGGCCATTGGCTACTGCCTTCTGACTACTGTAATGTCTCTTAATCCAGGATTTAAGGGCTCCCCTGAACCAAGTCGTCAGATTCCTGGAGACCTCACATGAAGAAAGAAGGACTGCTAAGCTGAAGCCCTAGCAGAGAAGAGGGAAGACTAAAACTGACTTGGCCCAAGCCCTACCGGCCTGTCTCCTGCTGCAAAGAACCTACAAAAGAAAGTGATGCATCCTGTGGGTCCAGTGACCTCTGCCAAGCTTCCAGAGGACCTCCTGCATCACAGAGGATGAAGAACTCCTGTGGACTGCGGCCCTGTCCAAAAGACACATCTAAGGACTTCAGAGCATCCCCAGGTCCAGGAGTCGTGACCACTCTGCACCCAACGCCCACGGCGCGTGTCCAGGTGGCCCAGCATGCTAGAATGAATCTCCAGGCGATTCTGAGCAAGTGCCCACCTTGGGTTGACCTCTTGTTCCCCAGGATGACTCCTGCAGTGTGAATCCAGAGGACACCCCTGACCGCTAAAGCTCCGGATGAAGATATCAGATGCCAGAAGGTACACTGCACTCGCAGCACCCAAGCCTTGGAGAACCTTACCTCCGGTGCAGCAACATTCCATAGGCGGCCCTCTTACTTGTCCAGCCTGTAGTTTTCCAGAACTGACCCCCTGGGCCCAGCCTGCAGCATCTAAGTGACCCCCGGGATCCCCTCATAGGAAAGCATGGGGAGCCTGATGCTCTGTTTGCACCCTGCACCTGGCCACCCTTTTGCTGGCGAGGGTGTGAGTTTGGTGCCTTCTTGTGGCTCCCCAAGTGCTCCTCTGTCCGTCCGTCCCCCCCCCCCCCCCCCCCCAGGTCTGTCCTCCGAAAATGCGGGTACTTAACCTCCAGCAGATCTGAAAAAGAGTGCCCCAAGTCTCCATAGGAGCCCAAGTTAAACTTGCCCATGTTGCTGATGGTGGGTGTTTGGGATTAACTTGAACCCCAACCAGCGGATTCCTAAACCCTGGAAACTGGAACTTTTAAGTGTTGTACTTACCTGTAAAATGTACTAACTTTTCTTCCCCCAGGAATTGTTCTGAAAATTGTCAACTTTTAAAACAGATTATTGACATTTATTCAAAAACTGTACAACTTACCAATTCCAATCAAAATGGTATTGATACATATGTGAAATACTTAGTTCGGTGGCATGTGTAGCTGCATATACACATGCTGTGCATAGTCCGCCGTCTGGTGTTGGGTCGGAGTGTTACAAGTTGTTTTTCTTCGAAGAAGTCTTTTCGAGTCACGAGACCGAGGGACTCCTCCTCCTTTGTTTCCATTGCGCATGGGCGTCGACTCCATCTTAGATTGTTTTTTTTCCGCCATCGGGTTCGGACGTGTTCCTTTTCGCTCCGTGTTTCGGGACGGAAAGATAGTCATAACTTCGGAAAACTACGTTGGTATTGTTTCGTTCGGTATCTGGTTAGATTAGAGTCGACACCGAATATTCAAGAGCTCCAGTAGCCCTTCGGGGTAATTTCGATCCCCCGTCGGGGCCTGGTCGGCCCGACCGCGTGCAACATCGACACTGATGGAACAGACCCCGTTCCGATTCTGTCCTAAATGCCACAGTAAATACCCCTATACAGACCAACATTTGGTCTGTAACTTGTACCTGTCACCCGAGCACAAGGAAGAAACGTGTGAGGCCTGACGAGCGTTTCGGTCCAGAAAAACGCTCTGTGACCGAAGAGCCAGACGGTTGCAGATGGCGTCTGCGCCGACAGAACGACAAGGGTTCGAGGAACAGGGAGAAGAA
Source organism: Pleurodeles waltl (assembly GCF_031143425.1). Lineage (NCBI taxonomy): Eukaryota > Metazoa > Chordata > Amphibia > Caudata > Salamandridae > Pleurodeles > Pleurodeles waltl. Next base: position 1,324,006,755 of record NC_090444.1, read on the forward strand.
GAAGAAACCTTCTCCATCCATGAATTTGACGTCGAGGAAACCGTGAGTAGGACGTCGAAGCAAGCACCACACGGTAAAACAGACAAGGCCCAGGGGACGCCACTGCCGGCAGGCCATTGCACAACCCATAAAGTAGGTGACCGTCCATCGGCACCGAAAAAGGCCGAACTGGTGCCGAGATCGTCCGACTCGGGTCGAGACACAGGCACGCAGCACTCTCGGGACCGAGAAAGTGTTGCTGAAAAAAGTCGGCACAGACAGTGAACCGAGGCTGCTCGGCCCAGAGACAGCGGCACCGAGGATGGTCGACGCCGAGAAAGTTCGACGCCAAAAAAGAGAGAATTCTCGTCGGAGCCGAAAACAACCAAAGAAACAGTTTCGGTGCCAAAACGCCCAGCAACCGAACCAACAGCCAGTTCGTACTCAGAGGAACAATCACTGTCCTCCCAAATGCGCAAACATAGGTTTGAAGAAGAGTTACAAACCACAGATGTAGACCACACCCAAAAACGGATCTTCATACAAAGTGGTACAGGGAAGATCAGCACTCTTCCCCCAATCAGGAGAAAAAGGAAACTTGATTTCCAAACTCATGAAAAGACACCACAAGGAAAAGTGGTAAAGAAGGTAACTCCACCACCCTCTCCACCACAAATAACTCATACATCACCGGCACAGACTCCGTCACATTCACCAGCTCATACCACCATGAGCCAAGATGACCAAGATGCGTGGGATCTCTATGACGCCCCAGTATCAGACAATAGCCCTGAGGCGTACCCTACCAAGCCCTCACCACCTGAGGACAGTACAGCGTATGCACAGGTGGTAGCTAGGGCAGCAGAGTTCCCTAACGTGTCGTTACACTCAGAGCCCGTCGAGGATGACTTCCTTTTCAACACCCTCTCCTCCACCCATAGCAATTATCAAAGCCTTCCTATGCTCCCAGGAATGCTAAGGCACTCAAAACAGATCTTTAAAGAACCTGTCAAAAGCAGAGCGATAACTCCAAGGGTGGAGAAAAAATATAAAGCACCACCCACGGACCCTGCTTTTATCACATCACAACTGCCACCAGATTCAGTTGTAGTAGGAGCAGCTCGTAAAAGGGCCAACTCGCACACTTCAGGCGACGCACCACCTCCGGACAAAGAGAGCCGCAAGTTCGACGCAGCTGGCGAAAGGGTTGCAGTACAAGCTGCAAACCAGTGGCGCATCGCTAACTCGCAGGCGCTCCTAGCGCGTTATGACAGAGCCCATTGGGACGAGATGCAGCATCTCATCGAGCATCTACCCAAAGAACTCCAGAAACGGGCAAAACAAGTGGTTGAGGAGGGACAAAATATCTTCAGCAACCAAATACGTTCCGCTATGGATGCAGCGGATACAGCTGCAAGAACAATCAATACCGCGGTAACCATAAGGAGGCATGCATGGTTGCGCACATCAGGCTTCAAGCCCAAGATACAACAGGCAGTGCTCAATATGCCGTTCAATGAACAACAATTGTTTGGACCCGAAGTTGACACGGCAATTGAGAAATTGAAAAAAGACACGGACACAGCTAAGGCCATGGGCGCACTCTATTCCCCGCAGGGCAGAGGCACTTTCGGGACCTTTCGTAAAGCAACCTTCAGAAGGGGGTTTCGAGGTCAAGCCACACAAACCAGTACCTCACAAACAACACCGTCTACCTACCAGGGACAGTACCAAAGGGGAGGCTTTCGGGGCCAATACGGAGGGGGACAATTCCCTAGAAACCGGGGAAAATTTCAGGGCCCCAAAACCCCGCCAAACAAACAGTGACTCACAAGTCACTCAACCCCTTCACACAACACCAGTGGGGGGAAGACTAAGCCAGTTCTACAAATTTTGGGAGGAGATAACAACAGACACTTGGGTCTTAGCAATTATCCGGCATGGTTATTGCATAGAATTTCTCCAATTCCCTCCAAACGTCCCACCAAAAGCACAGAATATGTCAAAACAGCATTTAGACCTGCTAGATCTGGAAGTTCAAGCATTACTACAAAAAGACGCAATAGAAATCGTACCAGGTCCACAAAGAAACACAGGAGTTTACTCACTGTACTTTCTAATACCAAAGAAAGACAAAACACTGAGACCAATCTTAGATCTCAGAATACTAAACACCTACATCAAATCGGAACATTTTCACATGGTCACGCTACAGGACGTATTACCACTGTTGAAACAGCAAGACTACATGACAACCTTAGACCTAAAAGACGCGTATTTCCACATACCAATACATCCCTCGCACAGGAAATACCTAAGGTTCGTATTCAAGGGAATACATTACCAATTCAAAGTGTTGCCGTTTGGTATAACAACTGCACCGAGAGTCTTCACAAAATGTCTAGCAGTAGTCGCTGCACATATCAGAAGGCAGCAAATACACGTGTTCCCCTACCTAGACGATTGGCTAATCAAGACCAACTCCCTAACAAGGTGTTCACACCACACAGATTATGTCATACAAACCCTCTACAAACTAGGGTTCTCCATCAACTATACAAAATCACACATTCTGCCGTGCCAAACACAGCAATACTTAGGAGCGACAATCAACACAATAAAAGGGATTGCCACTCCAAGTCCACAAAGGGTTCAAAATTTTCACAAAGTCATACGAGCCATGTATCCAACACAAAAAATACATGCAAAGATGGTGTTAAAACTCCTAGGCATGATGTCCTCATGCATAGCCATTGTCCCAAACGCAAGATTGCATATGAGGCCCTTACAACAGTGCCTAGCATCACAATAGTCACATGCACAGGGTCAACTTCTAGATCTGGTGTTGATAGACCGCCAAACATACATCTCGCTTCAATGGTGGAACAGCATAAATTTAAACAAAGGGCGGCCTTTCCAGGACCCAGTGCCACAATACGTGATAACTACAGATGCTTCCATGACAGGGTGGGGAGCACACCTCAATCAACACAGCATCCAAGGGCAATGGGACGTACATCAAAAAAGGCTTCATATAAATCACCTCGAATTGTTAGCGGTATTCCTAGCGTTGAAAGCATTTCAACCCATCATAATCCACAAATACATTCTTGTCAAAACAGACAACATGACAACAATGTATTATCTAAACAAACAGGGGGGAACACACTCGACACAGCTGTGTCTCCTAGCACAAAGGATATGGCAGTGGGCAATTCACAACCACATTCGCCTAATAGCACAGTTTATTCCAGGGATCCAGAATCAGCTAGCAGACAATCTCTCTCGTGATCACCAACAAGTACACAAATGGGAGATTCACCCCCAAATTCTAAACTCTTACTTCCAAATTTGGGGAACACCTCAAATAGACCTATTTGCAACAAAAGAGAACGCAAAATGCCAAAACTTCGCATCCAGGTACCCACACCAGCAGTCTCAAGGCAATGCTCTATGGATGAATTGGTCAGGGATATTTGCGTACGTTTTTCCCCCCTCTCCCTCTTCTTCCATATCTAGTAAACAGATTGAGTCAAAACAAACTCAAACTTATACTAATAACACCAACATGGGCAAGACAACCTTGGTATACAACACTACTAGACCTGTCAGTAGTGCCTCATGTCAAACTACCCAACAGACCAGATCTGTTAACACAGCACAGACAACAAATCAGGCATCCAAACCCAGCATCGCTGAATCTAGCAATTTGGCTCCTGAAATCCTAGAATTTGGACACTTAAACCTCACACAAGAATGTATGGAGGTCATAAAACAAGCTAGAAGGCCATCCACTAGACACTGCTATGCAAGTAAATGGAAAAGATTTGTTTGCTACTGCCATAACAATCAAATTCAACCATTACATGCATCTCCAACGGATGTAGTAGGATACTTACTACATCTGCAGAAATCAAATCTGGCCTTCTCTTCCATAAAGATACATCTCGCAGCAATATCTGCATACCTGCAGATTACTCATTCAACTTCACTGTTTAGAATACCTGTCATTAAAGCATTCATGGAAGGCCTAAAGAGAATTATACCACCAAGAACACCACCTGTTCCTTCATGGAACCTCAACATTGTCTTAACCACTTCGCTGCCAGGCCTTTTCCCCCTCCTGTGCCAGGCCTTTTTTTGCCTATTTGGGGCAGTTCGCGCTTAGGCCCTCATAACTTTTTGTCCACATAAGCTAACCAAGCCAAATTTGCGTCCTTTTTTTCCAACATCCTAGCGATTCTAAAGGTACCCAGACTTTGTGGGTTCCCCTGAAGGAGGCCAAGAAATTGGCCAAAATACAGTGAAAATTTCGTTTTTTTCAAAAAAATTGGAAAAAGGGGCTGCAGAAGAAGGCTTGTGGTTTTTCCCCTGAAAATGGCATCAACAAAGGGTTTGCGGTGCTAAACTCAGCAGCTTCCCAGCTTTCAGGAACAGGCAGACTTGAATCCGAAAACCCAATTTTTCAACACAATTTTGGCATTTTACTGGGGCATACCCCGTTTGTGCAATTTTTTGTGCTTTCAGCCTCCTTCCAGTCAGTGACCGGAATGGTCATGAAACCAATGCTGGATCCCAGAAACCTAAACATTTCTGAAAAGTAGACAAAATTCTGAATTCAGCAAGGGGTCATTTGTGTAGATCCTACAAGGGTTTCCTACAGAAAATAACAGCTGAAAAAGAAAAATATTGAAATTGAGGTGAAAAAAACATAAATTTTTCTCTACTTTTTACTCTGTAACTTTTCCCTGCAATGTCAGATTATCGAAAGCAATATACCGTTACGTCTGCTGGACTCCTCTGGTTGCGGGGATATATAGGGTTTGTAGGTTCATCAAGAACCCGAGGAACCCAGAGCCAATAAATGAGCTGCACCCTGCAGTGCGTTTTCATTCTATACCGGGTATACAGTAATTAATTTGCTGAAATATAAGGAGTAAAAAATAGCTATCAAGAAAACCTTTGCATTTCCAAAAAGGGCACAAGATAAGGTGTTGAGGAGCAGTGGTTATTTGCACATCTCTGAATTCCGGGGTGACCATAGTAGCACGTGAATTACATGGAATTTCTCAAATAGATGTCTTTTTTACACACACCCCTATATTTGGAAGGAATAAATGTAGAGAAAGACAAGGGGCAATAACACTTGTTTTGCTATTCTATGTTCCCCCAAGTCTCCCGATAAAAATGATACCTCACTTGTTTGGGTAGGCCTAGCGCCCGCGACAGGATATGCCCCAAAACACAACGTGGACACATCACAGAAAACAGAGCTGTTTTTAGCAAAGTGACTACCTGTAGATTTTGGCCTCTAGCTCAGCCGGCACCTAGGGAAACCTACCAAACCTGTGCATTTCTGAAAACTAGAGACCTAGGGGAATCCAAGGAGGGGTGACTTGTGTGGCTCGGACCAGGTTCTGTTACCCAGAATCCTTTGCAAACCTCAAAATTTGGCTAAAAAACACATGTTCCTCACATTTCTGTGGCAGAAAGTTCTGGAATCTGAGAGGAGCCACAAATTTCCTTCCACCTAGCGTTCCCCCACGTATCCCGATAAAAATGATACCTCACTTGTGTGGGTAGGCCTAGCGCCCGCGACAGGATATGCCCCAAAACACAACGTGGACATATCACAGAAAACAGAGCTGTTTTTAGCAAAGTGACTACCTGTAGATTTTGGCCTCTAGCTCAGCCGCCACCTAGGGAAACCTACCAAACCTATGCATTTCTGAAAACTAGAGACCTAGGGGAATCCAAGGAGGGGTGACTTGTGTGGCTCGGACGAGGTTCTGTTGCCCAGAATCCTTTGCAAACCTCAAAATTTGGCTAAAAAAACACATGTTCCTCACATTTCTGTGGCAGAAAGTTCTGGAATCTGAGAGGAGCTACAAATTTCCTTCCACCCAGTGTTCCCCCAAGTCTCCCGATAAAAATGATACCTCACTTGCGTGGGTAGGCCTAGCGCCGGCGACAGGAAACACCCCAAAGCGCAACGTGGACACATCCTAAATTTTGGAAAAAAACAGAGGTGTTTTTTGCGAAGTGCCTACCTGTAGATTTTGGCCTCTAGCTCAGCCAGCACCTAGGGAAACCTACCAAACCTGTGCATTTCTGAAAACTAGAGACCTAGGGGAATCCAAGGAGGGGTGACTTGCGGGGCTCGGACCAGGTTCTGTTACCCAGAATCCTTTGCAAACCTCAAAATTTGGCTAAAAAAACACATGTTCCTCACATTTCTGTGGTAGAAAGTTCTGGAATCTGATAGGAGCCACAAATTTCCTTCCACCCAGCGTTCCCCCAAGTCTCCCGATAAAAATGATACCTCACTTGTGTGGGTGGCCCAGGTGCCTGCAACATAATAAGGCCCAAAACCTGAAGGGATAGAAGGGATAGCACAGCAAGTTTATATGGGCATATTCTTTTATACATCTTTAGACGGACTCTGCTTTGGGGACCCACATAAGTGAGGTGTCATTTTACTTGGGAGACTGAGGAGAAAACTGGGGAGTAGAAATTATGTGCTGGAGCGGTGATCCTACTAAGAAAAATCAGGAAAATATGCTTTTTTATGCAAATTGTGAGGTTTACAGAGGAGTCTGGGTAAGAAAATGTTGGGGGAGCCACACAAGCCACACCTCCCTAGACTCCTTGGGGTGCCTAGTTTTAAAAAGTTTCTGGGTTTTGTAGGTTTCCCTACATGACGGCCGCACCCAGGACCAAAAACATAGGTGGGCCCTCCCCCCCCCCAAACACAGGTATTTTTGGAATATATCACTTTGATGTGTGCACATACGTCCGTGATGTGCCAAACACTAAAATTGTGAAAAGAAACACACTTAGGTTATGTGAAGAAGACCCCTCACCCACCAACCAAGTTGGTGGCATGCTTCATCATCGGGGTCCCACCTGAGGCACCTAGCGTGTCTCAAGTGTGCTGCGACGCCTGATTACAGCGGAGCAGGTTTTGTCATTTGTACCACACATACTGGTTGGATTTGGCACAAGGGTGAGTGATGGTTCAGTAGATCAAATTTTATTAACAAGAGATTTCACAAAAGTGAAATGCACTGGTAATAACTGAAAGGCCAAAAAACTGAACCAATGACTCACAGCTCGTGAGCTGTAAAGCCACGACAAGGCACCAACCGCTTTACAGTCCATTCACACACCTTTCATACATGACATGCACTAGACCATTCACGCCGCCAGCCACGGGCCCAGCACATTACAAGACTCGCATCCACAGACAGCGCCAGTCAAGGGCCCATCACTTTCATACGCTCACATGCCTGATACAGCAATCACACCAGCTGATGAGTGTGTGGACTGGCGTTTGGCCGGCACTGCCAGCCAAGCGCCACACCACCAGCCCAGCGCCACCCCACACACACCACCAGCCCAGCGCCACCCCACACACACCGCCAGCCCAGCGCCACCCCACACACACCGCCAGCCAAGCGCCACCCCACACACACCGCCAGCCAAGCGCCACCACACCCACGCCGCCAGCCAAGCGCCACTCTACACATGCCATCCCCTTTTTTTTGTTTTTAAACAACAAAGAAACCACTAATCATAAATTAGTACAAAACTACAAACACAAAAGCTCTAACTGAATACATGACTAATGCCAACCGTGAAACCGAACATATAAAAATATAAAACACCAGTTTACGCTCACGGAATTTCCCAATAATTCTTCTGTGTGTGGTAGCTCCTGAAACAGCCACCCACACACAGCCCAGGCTTTGAAGGACAATCAGGGCAGTACATCCTAGTCTCCTTCCTGATACCTCTTCGAGCACAGACTCTACATCTCTTAGCAGGAAAGTTTTTTTTGGCCGTGGGAGGAATGTGCTCCGCAAAGTGACGATCTTTCAATCTAGCCACATCCTCCACCACTGCTTCTCTAGGAACTCTTGCCTGTTCCAGCACAACAAGGCTAGCTATGATAGACTCCTGAAATTTCACAAATGTCATCCTTGACTCTGGAGAACTATCCTTAAACACAACAAAAGCATTAAAAGTTGCCAAGTGGAACAAGTGAAGCGCTAATTTCTTATACCACACATAAGACTTACGAGCAGCAGTGTAAGGTTCTAACCTCTGATCTACTCTATCAACACCACCCATGTGCTTATTATAGTCTAAGATGCACACAGGTTTGCGCACTTCGGCAACCTGACCCCAAACAGCCACAGGTGAAGTACTCTCATCATGGATGGTGCTTAGCATGTATACATCCCTCTTGTCTACAAATTTCAGAGCTAGCAGCTCATCATTCCGCAAGGCACTGCACTGTCCCTTCTCAAGTTTTTTACAGACAAGCTCTTTTGGATAGCCTTTCCGATTAGAGCGGATTGTGCCACAAGCAACAGTGTCCACTCAGAACAACTCCTTGAACAACCGAACTCCAGTGTAGAAGTTATCTACATATAAATGGTGACCTTTGTTAAACAGTCGTCTACCAAGTTCCCACACAATTTTCTCACTAACTCCAAAAGTGGGAGGACAACCAGGGGGGTCAATATTGGAATCCCTACCAGTGTAGACCCGGAAATTATAAACATATCCTGTACTACTTTCTGACAGCATATACAATTTAATTCCATACCGTGCCCTCTTGCTAGGAATGTACTGCCTAAAAACCAAACGACCCTTGAACAGGACCAAAGACTCATCTACAGATATTTCTTTCCCTGGAACATAGATCTCTGAAAACCGATCTACCAAATGATCAAGGACAGGTCTAATCTTAAAAAGACGGTCAGAATCAGGATGATCTCGTGGCAAGGCTAAAGCATTATCTACAAAATGCAACATCCGAAGAAGAAGCTCATACCGGTTACGACTCATGATGGCAGGAAATATAGCAGTTGCCATCAAGGGACTAGTAAACCAATATGAAGACAGCGACGGCTTCCTTATCAGCCCCATCAAAAAAGTTAAACCCAAGAACTTTTTCAACTCTTCCAGATTTGTGGGAATCCACCGGCTAGCTCTAGAGTGTGGCCTAAGTCTGGCAGCGTTGTCCCTCAAAAACTGCTCTGCATACAAATTAGTCTGCTCAACAATCTCTTCCAAAAATATATCGTCCATAAACAACTCAAAAAAGTTGACGGCAAAAAGTTTTCCGTATTAACTCGACACCCTGGAAAACCAGTAAACGCAGGCAACTGTGGCTGCTCCATGTTTGGTGCAACCCATGCGTCAGGTCTTCCAATGGGAAGCCTTTCAGCCGCTGGCTCCTGCACCATTGGCACATCACTGTCCTCCTCTAAAACAGGCCCTTCATCAGCACTGAGAGTGGCTTCATCATCAGATGATTCATCTCTGACAGAAAATTCACTTCCAGAATCCTGCACTTCCTCCTCTGCCTCAGATGCAGAGTCAGTCTCATATTCATGGTCAGAAGATGACTCAAAAAGCACACTAACAACCTGCTGAGCGGTCATCCTACGGCTGGCCATGATCCTTCCTACTAAAATTAACTGGACAAATACACCACCAACAACCAGCACTGTGTAAGATAAGTAACAAAGTATAGGTTTATCACTAAGAATTATAAACTCAAAAACTATACTGCTCACTTGCCTGAAAAAGCTTGACTCACCAGCAACTACTCTGCACAGCCACAGCAATCACCAACGATATCCCACTAAAAAGTGAAAAAAAAAAAGCAAATTAGACATAAGACAACACAATAATCATTGTGCATAACTCTAAGGACAATTTCACACACAATCCTGCATTCAGTACACCACCTACAAACATGTCATTCATGCATTGCAACAATACTCACTTGGAGTAAATTTATTTACTTACCTAAAACATGCAACTACGCAAACCGCAGGACAACTACTGCCAAAACTGCAACAAGCCACAGCAAAGTCAGCAAAAGCTTTGAACTAAAACAAAAAGGAGAAAAACTGTTATTATCATAAAAGCAAATACTTCGCCAGTTGACAAACACTCCGCCACTAACCATTTTTTCATTTTCCCGTGTCTAGTCTTCTCTGCTTGGGGGAAGATGGGCCTAAAAAAAAATAGGCCAATCTACCCCCAAGGGGAGGGGGCAGAAATCGCCCAGATTACATTGCACCCTTTGGGGGGGGGGCGACCCTTGCCCAAGGTGCCACACCCCCACACAAAGCACACACACACATACATAGTATCCCTGGCGCTATGGGGATTCTGCCCCCCTTGGGGACAGAAAGGCCTAAAAAATAGGCATATCTGCCCCCTAGGGGGGCAGAACTGCCCAAAAAACACATGTGGGCCCCTGGGGGCGACCCTTGCCCAAGGGGCCACCCCCCAACACAAAAAATAAAAATCAACAATAAAATCCCTGGTGTCTAGTGGCTTTCTGCCCCCCTTGGGGGCAGAACGGCCTAAAAATAGGGCCAATCTGCCCCCAAGGGGGGCAGAAACGACAATAAATACATTGCGCCCCTGGGGGGAGCGACCCTTGCCCAAGGGGCCACCCCCCAACACAAAGCACACATACATACATACTATTTCTGGCGCTATTGGGATTCTGCCCCCCTTGGGGGCAGAAAGGCCTAAAAAAAATAGGCCTCTCTGCCCCCAAGGGGGGCAGAACTGCCCAAAAATACATGAGGGCCCCTGGGGGCGACCCTTGCCCAAGGGGCCGCCCCCCAACACAAAAAATACACATCAACAATAAAATCCCTGGTGTCTAGTGGCTTTCTGCAGATCGGCCTAAAAATAGGGCCAATCTGCCCCCAGGGGGGGCAGAAACGACGTAAAATACATTTGCCCCCAAAGGGGAGCGACCCTTGCCCAAGGGGCCGCCCCCCAACACAAAAAATACAAATCAACAATAAAATCCCTGGTGTCTAGTGGCTTTCTGCCCCCCTTGGGGGCAGATCGGCCTAAAAATAGGGCCAATCTGCCCCCAGGGGGGGCAGAAACGACGTAAAATACATGTGCCCCCAAAGGGGAGCGACCCTTGCCCAAGGGGCCGCCCCCCAACACAAAAAATACAAAGCAACAATAAAATCCCTGGTGTCTAGTGGCTTTCTGCCCCCCTTGGGGGCAGATCGGCCTAAAAATAGGGCCAATCTGCCCCCAGGGGGGGCAGAAACGACGTAAAATGCATGTGCCCCCAAAGGGGAGCGACCCTTGCCCAAGGGGTCGCTCCCCTACACTAATATTCACACACACACACACACACACATACTGAAATCCCTGGTGTCTAGTGGGCATTCCTGCTGCCCGATCGCATCGCGATCGGGCAGCAGGAATGCTCAGAGACATCGAGGGAAAGGAAAACCCTTTCCTTTCCCTCGATGCCTCTCTGAGAGCACCCCCACCCCGCAGGAAGGTGAAATACTCACCTTCTCCCTTGACGCGCTGGAAGCAAATGGCTTCCAGCGCGTCATTCCCCCTTTCCATGAAATCAGCGCGCGATCGCGCGCTGACGTCATGGGGGGGGGGGGGGGCGTGAAAGGGGAAGGGATTCCCCTTTCAGCCCTGGCCTGGGGGTGTTGGGGGGCGCGCTTCCCCCGACTGCCAGTCCCTGGACGTAATGGTTACGTCCATGGCGCCACACGGGCGCTGCCATGGACGTAACCATTACGTCCGTGGCGGGGAAGGGGTTAACAAGACTCATGGGTCCACCTTTTGAACCCATGCATTCTTGCGAAATACAATACCTAACGTGGAAAGTTGCATTTCTCATCGCCATTACATCTCTAAGAAGAGTAAGTGAAATTCAGGCGTTTACTATACAAGAACCATTTATTCAAATACACAAAAATAAAGTAGTTCTAAGAACCAATCCAAAATTCTTACCAAAAGTTATCTCACTGTTCCACTTAAATCAAACTGTAGAACTACCAGTGTTCTTTCCACAGCCAGACTCAATAGCTGAAAGGGCACTACATACATTAGACATCAAAAGGGCACTAATGTACTACATTGACAGAACAAAACCAATTAGAAAAACAAAACAACTATTTATTGCATTTCAAAAACCTCATACAGGAAACCCAATATCAAAACAAGGTATAGCCAGATGGATAGTTAAGTGCATCCAAACCTGCTACCTTAAAGCAAAGAGAGAGCTGCCTATTGCACCAAAGGCACACTCAACCAGGAAGAAAGGCGCCACAATGGCCTTCCTAGGAAACATTCCAATGCATGATATGTAAGGCAGCAACATGGTCTACGCCTCACACATTTACTAAGCACTACTGTGTAGACGTGCTATCCGCACAACAAGCCACAGTAGGTCAAGCTGTACTAAGAACTTTATTTCAAACTACTTCCACTCCTACAGGCTGAACCACCGCTTTTGGGGAGATAACTGCTTACTAGTCTATGCACAGCATGTGTATCTGCAGCTACACATGCCACCGAACGGAAAATGTCACTTACCCAGTGTACATCTGTTCGTGGCATTAGTCGCTGCAGATTCACATGCGCCCACCCCCCTCCCCGGGAGCCTGTAGCCGTTTGGAAGTAATATCCAACATTTGTACATTTGTAAATATATTACATTAACCTTTATTTTGTACATACTTATTCATTCCATTGCATGGGCACTATTACTAACATACACAACTCCTACCTCACCCTCTGCGGGGAAAACAATCTAAGATGGAGTCGACGCCCATGCGCAATGGAAACAAAGGAGGAGGAGTCCCTCGGTCTCGTGACTCGAAAAGACTTCTTCGAAGAAAAACAACTTGTAACACTCCGACCCAACACCAGACGGCGGACTATGCACAGCATGTGAATCTGCAGCGACTAATGCCACGAACAGATGTACACTGGGTAAGTGACATTTTCCTTACTTTATGTACTTACCTGCAACCTGAATCTTGTGGTTCTAGAAATTAACAAAATAAATATAGTTTTGCTATATAAAAAACATTGGTCTGGGGTTAAGTCATTGAATGTGTGCTTCTTCTATTGTCTGTGTCTACAACAAATGCTTTGCACTACCCTCTGATAAGCCTAACTGCTCAAGAACACTACCACAAAAGAGAGCTTTAGTATTATCTACTTTATCCTCCTGGGGAACCCCTGGACTCTGTGTGCACACATCTCATTTTGATATAGTATTTGCCTAAACTTTACCACCTCAACCTCTAGTTCCATTTCTGGTTCGGAAGATCAGGCAAACATCTCTCACCATGATCCTTGTGGTTCCCACTTAGGCATGCCAGGCTTGGTTCACCATACTTGTGGATCTCTGTGGTCCCCGACAAGGAGCTCCCCAACAGACCGGAGCATCTCACGCAAAATCAAGGACAAATCCAGCATCCAGTTCCCAAGTCACTCACCCTTGCGATATGGCTCCTGAAGTCATAGAGATTGGTTATCTAGGCTTGCCTGGAAAGTTTATGGATGGGAAGCCCATAGACCTACTAGAGCTTGTTATGCTGCAACGTGGAAGCGCTTTGTTTGCTACTGCATGCCTAAACATATTGACCCCATGAAACTACAGTACAGCAAATTATGTGCTAATGTCATAGTGTCCTTTCCTCGGGATCTGCACGTCGCTGAACAAAAGGGCCACCTTCCGGCGTCACCAACTCAGAAAGCTATTATAGCACAGAGTTATGATGAAGCCAGTCGGCGGTAATGGTATTAGGGTAGGGAACAGCAGGGGGAGAGATCTGAAAAGAAAAGGTTAGTTACTTGTAAGGAAATGCCTCCTTGGCATGGTTACCCCCTGACTTTTTGCCTTTGCTGATGCTATGTTTTGAATTGAAAGTATGCTGAGGCCTGCTAACCAGGCCCCAGCACCAGTGTTCTTTCCCTAACCTGTACTTTTGATTCCCCAATTGGCACACCCTGGCATCCAGGTAAGTCCCTTGTAACTGGTACCCCTGGTACCAAGGGCCCTGATGCCAGGGAAGGTCTCTAAGGGCTGCAGCATATCTTATGCCACCCTGGGGACCCCTCACTCAGCACAGACACTGCTTGCCAGCTTGTGTGTGCTGGTGAGAACAAAACGAGTAAGTCGACATGGCACTCCCCTCAGGGTGCCATGCCAACCTCACACTGCCTATGCAGTATAGATAAGTCACCCCTCTAGTAGACCTTACAGCCCTAAGGCAGGGTGCACTATACCATAGGTGAGGGCACCAGTGCATGAGTACTGTGCCCCTACAGTGTCTAAGCCAAACCTTAGACATTGTAAGTGCAGGGTAGCCATAAGAGTATATGGTCTGGGAGTCTGTCAAACACGGACTCCACAGCACCATAATGGCTACACTGAAAACTGGGAAGTTTGGTATCAAACTTCTCAGCACAATAAATGCACACTGATGCCAGTGGACATTTTATTGTGAAATGCACCCCAGAGGGCACCTTAGAGGTGCCCCCTGAAACCTTAACCGACTATCTGTGTAGGCTGACTGGTTCCAGCAGCCTGCCACAACCAAGACATGTTGCTGGCCCCATGGGGAGAGTGCCTTTGTCACTCTGAGGCCAGTAACAAAGCCTGCACTGGGTGGAGATGCTAACACCTCCCCCAGGCAGGAGCTGTAACACCTGGCGGTGAGCCTCAAAGGCTTACCCCCTTTGTTCCAGCACCGCAGGGCACTCCAGCTAGTGGAGTTGCCCGCTGTAGGAAGTTGGCTCTGTATGTGCTATTTCAAAGTAAGGAATAGCATGCACAGAGTCCAAGGGTTCCCCTTAGAGGTAAAATAGTGGTAAAAATAGATAATACTAATGCTCTATTTTGTGGTAGTGTGGTCGAGCAGTAGGCTTATCCAAGGAGTAGTGTTAAGCATTTGTTGTACATACACATAGACAATAAATGAGGTACACACACTCAGAGACAAATCCAGCCAATAGGTTTTTATATAGAAAAATATCTTTTCTTAGTTTATTTTAAGAACCACAGGTTCAAATTCTACATGTAATATCTCATTCGAAAGGTATTGCAGGTAAGTACTTTAGGAACTTCAAATCATCAAAATTGCATGTATACTTTTCAAGTTATTGACAAATAGCTGTTTTAAAAGTGGACACTTAGTGCAATTTTCACAGTTCCTAGGGGAGATAAGTTTTGGTTAGTTTTACCAGGTAAGTAAGACACTTACAGGGTTCAGTTCTTGGTCCAAGGTAGCCCACCGTTGGGGGTTCAGAGCAACCCCAAAGTCACCACACCAGCAGCTCAGGGCCGGTCAGGTGCAGAGTTCAAAGTGGTGCCCAAAACACATAGGCTAGAATGGAGAGAAGGGGGTGCCCCGGTTCCGGTCTGCTTGCAGGTAAGTACCCGCGTTTTCGGAGGGCAGACCCGGGGGGTTTTGTAGGGCACCGGGGGGGACACAAGTCCACACAGAAATTTCACCCTCAGCAGCGCGGGGGCGGCCGGGTGCAGTGTAGGAACAGGCGTCGGGTTCGCAATGTTAGTCTATGAGAGATCTCGGGATCTCTTCAGCGCTGCAGACAGGCAAGGGGGGGATTCCTCGGGGAAACCTCCACTTGGGCAAGGGAGAGGGACTCCTGGGGGTCACTTCTCCAGTGAAAGTCCGGTCCTTCAGGTCCTGGGGGCTGCGGGTGCAGGGTCTCTCCCAGGCGTCGGGACTTTAGGTTCAAAGAGTCGCGGTCAGGGGAAGCCTCGGGATTCCCTCTGCAGGCGGCGCTGTGGGGGCTCAGGGGGGACAGGTTTTGGTACTCACAGTATCAGAGTAGTCCTGGGGTCCCTCCTGAGGTGTTGGATCGCCACCAGCCGAGTCGGGGTCGCCGGGTGCAGTGTTGCAAGTCTCACGCTTCTTGCGGGGAGCTTGCAGGGTTCTTTAAAGCTGCTGGAAACAAAGTTGCAGCTTTTCTTGGAGCAGGTCCGCTGTCCTCGGGAGTTTCTTGTCTTTTCGAAGCAGGGGCAGTCCTCAGAGGATGTCGAGGTCGCTGGTCCCTTTGGAAGGCGTCGCTGGAGCAGGATCTTTGGAAGGCAGGAGACAGGCCGGTGAGTTTCTGGAGCCAAGGCAGTTGTCGTCTTCTGGTCTTCCTCTGCAGGGGTTTTCAGCTAGGCAGTCCTTCTTCTTGTAGTCGCAGGAATCTAATTTTCTAGGGTTCAGGGTAGCCCTTAAATACTAAATTTAAGGGCGTGTTTAGGTCTGGGGGGTTAGTAGCCAATGGCTACTAGCCCTGAGGGTGGGTACACCCTCTTTGTGCCTCCTCCCAAGGGGAGGGGGTCACAATCCTAACCCTATTGGGGGAATCCTCCATCTGCAAGATGGAGGATTTCTAAAAGTTAGAGTCACTTCAGCTCAGGACACCTTAGGGGCTGTCCTGACTGGCCAGTGACTCCTCCTTGTTGCTTTCTTTGTTCCCTCCAGCCTTGCCGCCAAAAGTGGGGGCCGTGGCCGGAGGGGGCGGGCAACTCCACTAAGCTGGAGTGCCCTGCTGGGTTGTGACAAAGGGGTGAGCCTTTGAGGCTCACCGCCAGGTGTCACAGTTCCTGCCTGGGGGAGGTGTTAGCATCTCCACCCAGTGCAGGCTTTGTTACTGGCCTCAGAGTGACAAAGGCACTCTCCCCATGGGGCCAGCAACATGTCTCTGGTGTGGCAGGCTGCTGGAACTAGTCAGCCTACACAGACAGTCGGTTAAGTTTCAGGGGGCACCTCTAAGGTGCCCTCTGTGGTGTATTTTACAATAAAATGTACACTGGCATCAGTGTGCATTTATTGTGCTGAGAAGTTTGATACCAAACTTCCCAGTTTTCAGTGTAGCCATTATGGTGCTGTGGAGTTCGTGTAAAACAGACTCCCAGACCATATACTCTTATGGCTACCCTGTACTTACAATGTCTAAGGTTTTGCTTAGACACTGTAGGGGCACAGTGCTCATGCACTGGTACCCTCACCTATGGTATAGTGCACCCTGCCTTAGGGCTGTAAGGCCTGCTAGAGGGGTGTCTTACCTATACTGCATAGGCAGTGAGAGGCTGGCATGGCACCCTGAGGGGAGTGCCATGTCGACTTACTCATTTTGTTCTCACCAGCACACACAGGCTTGTAAGCAGTGTGTCTGTGCTGAGTGAGGGGTCTCTAGGGTGGCATAATACATGCTACAGCCCTTAGAGACCTTCCTTGGCATCAGGGCCCTTGGTACTAGAAGTACCAGTTACAAGGGACTTATCTGAATGCCAGGGTGTGCCAATTGTGGCTACAATGGTACTTTTTAGGTGAAGGAACACTGGTGCTGGGGCCTGGTTAGCAGGGTCCCAGCACTCTTCTTAGTCAAGTCAGCATCAGTATCAGGCAAAAAGTGGGGGGTAACTGCAACAGGGAGCCATTTCTTTACACAAGCCCCCCCCAGCCTACAGGCCAGGAGACTCAGCCCAAGCTGGGAGAGTCTTCCTAGTCTGTCAGGCGAGGAAGAGTAGGAGAAATAGGCTGGTTAGTTGCAGGGCCTACTCTGCCTTACATCCTTCTGTTCAGGTCATTCCCTTTGGGGAACTGACCCACTTCCACAGTGATAGGACCTAGTCTGAATTGCCTCTTGTCTGCCTCTTCAATGTCTCCACCCATTCTTTTTATTTTGGGTTTAGAGGTATCCACCTCTGCTAATCTTATCTTGGCCAGGGTTACCCCTAGCTTACCCATAGAGGTTACCCAGAGCTGGAGTAACCCCACCATGACCAATAGGGTCAGGGGGCCTAACTTGCTATTTGGCATGGGGTCAGACCACCATGCTAAGGATAGTGCAGCCATAAAGGCTAACACCCAGCAGAGGCCACTGACAGCTGTCAGTGCCCAGAACCACACCTTTAGCTCTTCACCTAAAAGGGAAGGGGCTAAGTTACAGGCTTCTTTGGGTTCAGGTTGCCTGTCTGCTGTATTGGAGTGGGGGGTTACCACATCTTGTAGTAAACACCCTTCTTCCACTCTTTCTTCTGTTAGCTGAGGAGCCACCCACTCAAGTTTAACAGTTGCCTGACTAGCCAGGACTTCTTGTGGGTCAGGTTGGACTTTATCAGGGCCATTTTTGGAGTTCTCCCCTACTGGAGCAGAATCTCCTTGGCTTGCTGTAACCTTGGCTAAAGGTTGTCCACCCCTCCTACTCTGTTTTCTTTTCTTCTTTTTCTGGGGCCTGCTTGCATTTACTGCAGAGGCAGGACTTCCAGAATCCTTGGGAGAGGACTGGCACTGGACCAGTTCCTCTCTTGAGCTCTGACTAACCTCTGGGTAGTCATTTCCAAGGAGACAATCAAGGGGGAGGTCTGTACTGACTACTACCCTTCTCCAGCTAAGAGTGCCACCCACTTCTATGGGCACAAAAGCCACAGGCCTCTTAGTGACCCTGTCTAGGCTAACTCTTACCCTGGCAGTCTCACCTGGGATGTACTGGTTTGAGAGCACCAGCCTGTCATGCACAATAGTGTGACTGGCACAAGTGTCTCTCAGGGCAGTGGTTGGGATTCCATTCACCAGTAGGTGGTGGAAGTGTCTACTTCCCTCTGGAATCTCCAAGTCACCTGTTGGGCCCTGTTTCCAGTTGAAGGCTAGGAAGACCTCCTCATCTGAGGAGTCATCTCCCATGGCTACACTGGTTACCCCTGGAATTTTGTTCTGTGGTTTGTTTTTGGGACAAGAAGTGTCCTTGGTGTGGTGCCCAGACTGTTTACAGTTGTGGCACCATGCCTTAGTGGCATCCCAGTTCTTACCCTGGTACCCACCTTTGTTTTGGGTTGTGTCTTGGGGCCCACCCACCTGTTCTGGTTTTTGGGGGCCTACAGAGGACTCTTTTTCTTTGTCTCTAGTGTCACCCACTTTCTCCTGGGGAGTTTTTGTAACCCCTTTCTTTTGGTCACCCCCAGTGGAAGTTTTGGTTACCCTAGTCTTGACCCAGTGGTCTGCCTTCTTTCCCAATTCTTGGGGAGAAATTGGACCTAGGTCTACCAGATACTGATGCAACTTTTCATTGAAGCAGTTACTTAAAATGTGTTCTTTCATAAACAAATTATAAAGCCCAACATAGTCACACACTTCATTTCCAGTTAACCAACCATCCAGTGTTTTTACTGAGTAGTCTACAAAATCAACCCAGGTCTGGCTCGAGGATTTTTGAGCCCCCCTGAATCTAATTCTATACTCCTCAGTGGAGAATCCAAAGCCCTCAATCAGGGTACCCTTCATGAGGTCATAAGATTCTGCATCTTTTCCAGAGAGTGTGAGGAGTCTATCCCTACACTTTCCAGTGAACATTTCCCAAAGGAGAGCACCCCAGTGAGATCTGTTCACTTTTCTGGTTACACAAGCCCTCTCAAAAGCTGTGAACCATTTGGTGATGTCATCACCATCTTCATATTTTGTTACAATCCCTTTGGGGATTTTTAGGATGTCAGGAGAATCTCTGACCCTATTTAAGTTGCTGCCACCATTGATGGGACCTAGGCCCATCTCTTTTCTTTCCCTTTCTATGGCTAGGAGCTGCTTTTCCAAAGCCAATCTTTTGACCATCCTGGCTAACAGGGGGTCATCTTCACTGGAGTTATCCTCAGTGATTTCAGAGGTGTTGGTCTCTCCTGTGAGGGAACCAGCATCTCTGACTATTATTTTTGGAGTCAGGGTTTGAGGGACCCTGTTCTCCCTAGATAGGACTGGTAGGGGGGAATTTTCCTCCAAGTCACTATCCTCTTCCTCTGAGTTGCTACCCTCAGAGGGGTTGGCCTTTTCAAACTCTGCCAAAAGCTCCTGGAGCTGTATTTTGGTAGGTTTGGGGCCCATTGTTATTTTCTTTATTTTACAGAGTGACCTTAGCTCCCTCATCTTAAGATGGAGGTAAGGTGTGGTGTCGAGTTCCACCACAGTCACATCTGTGCTAGACATTTTGCTTCTAAAAGTTGGAATACTTTTTAAGAATCTACAACTGGTTCTAGAATCTAATTCAAACTTTTACAAACTTTTAAACTCTAAAAGAAATGCTAAACAGGATCTAACACAAGGCCCTAGCAGGTCTTTTAAGAATTTAGAAAACTTTTCAAATTGCAAAAATCAATTTCTAATGACAATTTTGGAATTTGTCGTGTGATCAGGTATTGGCTGAGTAGTCCAGCAAATGCAAAGTCTTGTATCCCACCGCTGCCACCAATGTAGGAAGTTGGCTCTGTATGTGCTATTTCAAAGTAAGGAATAGCATGCACAGAGTCCAAGGGTTCCCCTTAGAGGTAAAATAGTGGTAAAAATAGATAATACTAATGCTCTATTTTGTGGTAGTGTGGTCGAGCAGTAGGCTTATCCAAGGAGTAGTGTTAAGCATTTGTTGTACATACACATAGACAATAAATGAGGTACACACACTCAGAGACAAATCCAGCCAATAGGTTTTTATATAGAAAAATATCTTTTCTTAGTTTATTTTAAGAACCACAGGTTCAAATTCTACATGTAATATCTCATTCGAAAGGTATTGCAGGTAAGTACTTTAGGAACTTCAAATCATCAAAATTGCATGTATACTTTTCAAGTTATTCACAAATAGCTGTTTTAAAAGTGGACACTTAGTGCAATTTTCACAGTTCCTAGGGGAGGTAAGTATTTGTTAGGTTAACCAGGTAAGTAAGACACTTACAGGGCTTAGTTCTTGGTCCAAGGTAGCCCACCGTTGGGGGTTCAGAGCAACCCCAAAGTCACCACACCAGCAGCTCAGGGCCGGTCAGGTGCAGAGTTCAAAGTGGTGCCCAAAACACATAGGCTAGAATGGAGAGAAGGGGGTGCCCCGGTTCCGGTCTGCTTGCAGGTAAGTACCCGCGTTTTCGGAGGGCAGACCCGGGGGGTTTTGTAGGGCACCGGGGGGGACACAAGTCCACACAGAAATTTCACCCTCAGCAGCGCGGGGGCGGCCGGGTGCAGTGTAGGAACAGGCGTCGGGTTCGCAATGTTAGTCTATGAGAGATCTCGGGATCTCTTCAGCGCTGCAGACAGGCAAGGGGGGGATTCCTCGGGGAAACCTCCACTTGGGCAAGGGAGAGGGACTCCTGGGGGTCACTTCTCCAGTGAAAGTCCGGTCCTTCAGGTCCTGGGGGCTGCGGGTGCAGGGTCTCTCCCAGGCGTCGGGACTTTAGGTTCAAAGAGTCGCGGTCAGGGGAAGCCTCGGGATTCCCTCTGCAGGCGGCGCTGTGGGGGCTCAGGGGGGACAGGTTTTGGTACTCACAGTATCAGAGTAGTCCTGGGGTCCCTCCTGAGGTGTTGGATCGCCACCAGCCGAGTCGGGGTCGCCGGGTGCAGTGTTGCAAGTCTCACGCTTCTTGCGGGGAGCTTGCAGGGTTCTTTAAAGCTGCTGGAAACAAAGTTGCAGCTTTTCTTGGAGCAGGTCCGCTGTCCTCGGGAGTTTCTTGTCTTTTCGAAGCAGGGGCAGTTCTCAGAGGATGTCGAGGTCGCTGGTCCCTTTGGAAGGCGTCGCTGGAGCAGGATCTTTGGAAGGCAGGAGACAGGCCGGTGAGTTTCTGGAGCCAAGGCAGTTGTCGTCTTCTGGTCTTCCTCTGCAGGGGTTTTCAGCTAGGCAGTCCTTCTTCTTGTAGTCGCAGGAATCTAATTTTCTAGGGTTCAGGGTAGCCCTTAAATACTAAATTTAAGGGCGTGTTTAGGTCTGGGGGGTTAGTAGCCAATGGCTACTAGCCCTGAGGGTGGGTACACCCTCTTTGTGCCTCCTCCCAAGGGGAGGGGGTCACAATCCTAACCCTATTGGGGGAATCCTCCATCTGCAAGATGGAGGATTTCTAAAAGTTAGAGTCACTTCAGCTCAGGACACCTTAGGGGCTGTCCTGACTGGCCAGTGACTCCTCCTTGTTGCTTTCTTTGTTCCCTCCAGCCTTGCCGCCAAAAGTGGGGGCCGTGGCCGGAGGGGGCGGGCAACTCCACTAAGCTGGAGTGCCCTGCTGGGTTGTGACAAAGGGGTGAGCCTTTGAGGCTCACCGCCAGGTGTCACAGTTCCTGCCTGGGGGAGGTGTTAGCATCTCCACCCAGTGCAGGCTTTGTTACTGGCCTCAGAGTGACAAAGGCACTCTCCCCATGGGGCCAGCAACATGTCTCTGGTGTGGCAGGCTGCTGGAACTAGTCAGCCTACACAGACAGTCGGTTAAGTTTCAGGGGGCACCTCTAAGGTGCCCTCTGTGGTGTATTTTACAATAAAATGTACACTGGCATCAGTGTGCATTTATTGTGCTGAGAAGTTTGATACCAAACTTCCCAGTTTTCAGTGTAGCCATTATGGTGCTGTGGAGTTCGTGTAAAACAGACTCCCAGACCATATACTCTTATGGCTACCCTGTACTTACAATGTCTAAGGTTTTGCTTAGACACTGTAGGGGCACAGTGCTCATGCACTGGTACCCTCACCTATGGTATAGTGCACCCTGCCTTAGGGCTGTAAGGCCTGCTAGAGGGGTGTCTTACCTATACTGCATAGGCAGTGAGAGGCTGGCATGGCACCCTGAGGGGAGTGCCATGTCGACTTACTCATTTTGTTCTCACCAGCACACACAGGCTTGTAAGCAGTGTGTCTGTGCTGAGTGAGGGGTCTCTAGGGTGGCATAATACATGCTACAGCCCTTAGAGACCTTCCTTGGCATCAGGGCCCTTGGTACTAGAAGTACCAGTTACAAGGGACTTATCTGAATGCCAGGGTGTGCCAATTGTGGCTACAATGGTACTTTTTAGGTGAAGGAACACTGGTGCTGGGGCCTGGTTAGCAGGGTCCCAGCACTCTTCTTAGTCAAGTCAGCATCAGTATCAGGCAAAAAGTGGGGGGTAACTGCAACAGGGAGCCATTTCTTTACACCCGCCCCCTCCGGTCACGGCCCCACTTTTGGCGGCAAGGCCGGAGGAGATAATGAGAATAACAAGGAGGAGTCACTGGCCAGTCAGGACAGCCCCTAAGGTGTCCTGAGCTGAAGTGACTCTAACTTTTAGAAATCCTCCATCTTGCAGATGGAGGATTCCCCCAATATGGATAGGAATGTGACCCCCTCCCCTTGGGAGGAGGCACAAAGAGGGTGTACCCACCCTCAGGGCTAGTAGCCATTGGCTACTAACCCCCCAGACCTAAACACGCCCTTAAATTTAGTATTTAAGGGCTCCCCTGAACCTAAGAATTTAGATTCCTGAAACTACAAGAAGAAGAAGACTGCTGAGCTGAAAAACCCCTGCAGAAGAAAAGACACCAACTGCTTTGGCCCCAGACCTACCGGCCTGTCTCCTGCCTTCCAAAGAACCCTGCTCCAGCGACGCTTTCCCCAGGACCAGCGACCTCTGAATCCTCAGAGGACTGCCCTACTCTAAAAGGACCAAGAAACTCCCGAGAACAGCGGCCCTGTTCACCCAAGACTTCAACTTTGTTTCCAAAGAAGCAACTTAAAGACAACAGCATTTCCCGCCAGAAGCGTGAGACTTGCAACTCTGCACCCCACGCCCCCGGCTCGACTTGTGGAGAAACAACACTGCAGGGAGGACTCCCCGGCGACTCAGAGACTGTGAGTAACCAAAGGTTCGGTGGCATGTGTAGCTGCAGATACACATGTTGTGCATAGTCCGCAGTCTGGTGTTGGGTCGGAGTGTTACAAGTTGTTTTTGTTCGAAGAAGTCTTTTCGAGTCCCTAGACTGAGGGACTCCTCCTCCTTTGTTCCTTTGCGCATGGGCGTCGACTCCATGTTAGATTGTTTTTTTTCCGCCATCGGGTTCGGACGTGTTCCTTTTCGCTCCGGGTTTCGGGACGGAAAGATAGTCTTAACTTCGGAAAACTACGTCGGTATTGTTTCGCTCGGTATCGGGTAAGAATAGAATCGACACCGAATCGGGAAGAACTCCGGTAGCCCTTCGGGGTAATTTCGATCCCCTGTCGGGGCCTGGTCGGCCCGACCGCGTGTAACATCAACACTGATGGAACGGACCCCGTTCCGATTCTGTCCTAAATGCCACAATAAATATCCATATACAGACCAACATTTGGTCTGTAACTTGTGCCTGTCGCCCGAGCACAAGGAAGAAACGTGTGAGGCCTGTCGTGCGTTTCGGTCCCGAAAAACGCTCCGTGACCGGCGAGCCAGAAGATTGCAGATGGCGTCCACGCCGACAGGACACCGAGAGTTCGAGGGACAAGGAGAAGAAGAGGAAGCCTTCTCCATCCATGAATCGGAGGAATTCGACGTCGAAGAAACCGTGAGTAAGACGTCGAAGCAAGCACCACACAAGAAAACAGACGAGGCCCAGGGGACGCTACTGCCAACAGGCCATGGCTCAACCCATAAAGTAGGTGACCGTCCATCGGCACCGAAAAAGGCCGAACTGGTGCCGAGATCGTCCGACTCGGGTCGAGACACAGGCATGCAGCAATCTCTGGACCGAGAAAGTGCTGCCGAAAAAGATCAACGCCGAGACAGCGGAACCGAAGCTGCTCGACCCAGAGACAGCGGCACCGAGGAAGATCGACGCCGAGAAAGCTCGACGCCGAAAAAGAAAAAATTCTCCTCGGAGCCGAAAACGAGCAGAGACAGTTTTGGTGCCAAAACGACCAGCAACCGAACCAACTGCCAGCTCATATACAGAGGAACAATCACTGTCCTCTCAAATGCGCAAACACAGATTTGAAGAAGAGTTACAGACCACTGATGTAGACCACACACAAAAGCGGATCTTCATACAAAGTGGGACAGGGAAGATCAGCACTCTTCCCCCAATCAGGAGAAAAAGGAGACTCGAGTTCCAAACTCAAGAACAAACACCACAAAAAATGGTGAAGAAGGTAACTCCGCCACCCTCTCCTCCACCTGTAACTCACACATCACCGGCACAGACTCCGTCACATTCACCGGCTCATACCACCATGAGCCAAGACGACCAGGACGCTTGGGACCTATACGACGCCCCAGTATCAGACAATAGTCCTGAGTCGTACCCTACCAAGCCCTCACCACCCGAGGACAGCACAGCGTATGCACAGGTGGTAGCTAGGGCAGCAGAATTCCATAACGTGTCGTTACACGCAGAACCTGTCGAGGATGACTTCCTTTTCAACACCCTCTCCTCCACCCATAGCTCCTACCAAAGCCTACCTATGCTTCCAGGAATGCTAAGGCACGCAAAGCAGATCTTCAAAGACCCTGTCAAAAGTAGAGCGATTACTCCAAGGGTGGAGAAAAAATATAAAGCACCGCCCACGGACCCTGCTTTTTATCACCTCACAACTGCCACCAGATTCAGTCGTGGTAGGGGCAGCTCGCAAGAGAGCCAACTCGCACACATCAGGCGAGGCACCACCTCCAGATAAAGAGAGCCGCAAGTTCGACGCAGCTGGGAAAAGGGTCACAGTACAAGCTGCAAACCAGTGGCGCATCGCGAACTCTCAGGCGCTCCTAGCGCGATATGATAGAGCCCATTGGGACGAGATGCAGCATCTCATCGAGCATCTACCCAAAGAATTTCAAAAACTGGCAAAACAAGTAGTTGAGGAGGGACAAAACATCTCCAATAACCAAATACGCTCCTCTATGGACGCAGCGGACACAGCGGCAAGAACAATAAATACCGCAGTAACCATAAGAAGTCACGCATGGTTGCGCACATCTGGCTTTAAACCGGAAATACAGCAAGCGGTACTCAATATGCCGTTCAATGAACAACAATTGTTTGGACCCGAAGTGGACACGGCAATTGAGAAATTGAAAAAGGACACAGACACAGCCAAGGCCATGGGCGCACTCTATTCCCCTCAGGGCAGAGGCACTTTCGGCACCTTCCGCAAAACAACCTTCAGAGGGGGGTTTCGGGGTCGAGCCACACAAGCCAGCACCTCACAATCTACACTGTCTACCTACCAGGGACAGTACCAAAGGGGAGGCTTTCGGGGCCAGTATAGAGGAGGACAATTCCCTAGAAACCGGGGAAAATTTCAAAGTCCAAAAACCCCTGCAACCAAACAGTGACTCACAAGTCACTCAACCCCTTCACACAACATCAGTGGGGGGAAGACTAAGTCAGTTTTACAAATCTTGGGAGGAGATAACAACAGACGCTTGGGTCTTAGCAATTATCCGACATGGTTATTGCATAGAATTTCTCCAACTTCCTCCAAATGTCCCACCAAAAACACAGAATATGTCGAAACAGCATTTAGACCTTCTAGAACTAGAAGTTCAAGCATTACTGCTAAAGGACGCAATAGAATTGGTACCATGTACACAAATAAACACAGGAGTTTACTCACTGTACTTTCTAATACCAAAAAAGGACAAAACACTGAGACCAATCCTAGATCTCAGAACACTAAACACCTACATCAAATCAGAACACTTTCACATGGTCACGCTACAAGACGTGTTACCACTGCTAAAGCAACAAGACTACATGACAACCTTAGATCTAAAGGACGCATATTTCCATATACCGATACATCCCTCGCACAGGAAATTCCTAAGGTTCGTATTCAAGGGAATACATTACCAATTCAAAGTGTTGCCGTTCGGTATCACAACCGCACCAAGAGTATTTACAAAATGCCTAGCAGTAGTAGCTGCACACATCAGAAGGTAGCATATACACGTATTCCCGTACCTAGACGATTGGCTAATCAAGACCAACTCCCTCACAAAGTGTTCACACCACACAAATTATGTCATACAAACCCTCTACAAACTCAGTTTCTCCATCAACTATACAAAATCTCACATTCTGCCGTGCAAAACACAGCAATACTTGGGAGCGACAATCAACACAACAAAGGGAATAGCCACTCCAAGTCCACAAAGGGTTAAAAATTTTCACAAGGTTGTACAAGCCATGTATCCAACACAAAAAATACAGGCAAAGACGGTATTAAAACTCCTAGGCATGATGTCCTCATGCATAGCCATTGTCCCAAACGCAAGACTGCACATGAGGCCCTTACAACAGTGCCTAGCATCACAGTGGTCACATGCACAGGGTCACCTTCTAGATCTGGTGTTGATAGACCGCCAAACATACATCTCGCTTCTATGGTGAAACAGTATAAATTTAAACAAAGGGCGGCCTTTCCAAGACCCAGTGCCACAATACGTGATAACAACAGATGCTTCCATGACAGGGTGGGGAGCACACCTCAATCAACACAGCATCCAAGGACAATGGGACGTACATCAAACAAAGCTGCATATAAATCACCTCGAATTGTTAGCAGTATTCCTAGCGTTGAAAGCATTTCAACCCATCATAACCCACAAATACATTCTTGTCAAAACAGACAACATGACAACAATGTATTATCTAAACAAACAGGGGGGAACACACTCGACACAGCTGTGCCTCCTGGCACAAAAGATATGGCAATGGGCAATTCACAACCACATTCGCCTAATAGCACAATTTATTCCAGGGATCCAAAATCAACTAGCAGACAATCTCTCTCGAGATCACCAACAGGTCCACGAATGGGAGATTCACCCCCAAATTCTAAACACTTACTTCAAAATTTGGGGGACACCTCAAATAGACCTATTTGCAACAAAGGAGAACGCAAAATGCCAAAACTTTGCATCCAGGTACCCACACAGGCAGTCTCAAGGCAATGCTCTGTGGATGAACTGGTCAGGGATATTTGCGTACTCTTTTCCCCCCCTCTCCCTCTCCTTCCATATCTAGTAAACAAATTGAGTCAAAACAAACTCAAACTCATACTAATAG
This sequence comes from Pleurodeles waltl, assembly GCF_031143425.1. Taxonomy (NCBI): domain Eukaryota; kingdom Metazoa; phylum Chordata; class Amphibia; order Caudata; family Salamandridae; genus Pleurodeles; species Pleurodeles waltl. The sequence goes on from NC_090444.1 coordinate 1,324,034,376, forward strand.
CACCAACATGGGCATGACAACCTTGGTACACAACACTACTAGACCTGTCAGTAGTACCCCATGTCAGGTTGCCCAACAGACCAGATCTGTTAACACAACACAAACAACAGATCAGGCATCCAAACCCAGCATCGCTGAATCTAGCAATCTGGCTCCTGAGATCCTAGAATTCGGACATTTAAACCTCACCCAAGAATGTATGGAAGTCATAAAACAAGCTAGAAGACCATCCACTACACACTGCTATGCAAGCAAATGGAAAAGATTTGTTTGCTACTGCCATAATAATCAAGTTAAACCATTTCATGCATCTCCAAAGGATATAGTGGGATACTTGCTACATTTACAAAAATCAAATCTAGCCTTCTCTTCCATAAAGATACACCTCGCAGCAATATCTGCATACCTGCAAATTACCCATTCAACTTCACTATTTAGGATACCTGCCATTAAAGCGTTTATGGAAGGCCTGAAAAGAATTATACCACCAAGAACACCACCTGTTCCTTCATGGAACCTCAACATCGTCTTAACAAGACTCATGGGCCCACCTTTTGAACCCATGCACTCTTGCGAAATGCAATTCTTAACGTGGAAGGTTGCATTTCTCATTGCCATCGCATCTCTAAGAAGAGTAAGTGAAATTCAGGCGTTTACTATACAAGAACCTTTTATTCAAATACACAAAAATAAGGTAGTCCTAAGAACCAATTGTAAGGAAATGCCTCCTTGGCATGGTTGCCCCCTGACTTTTTGCCTTTGCTGATGCTATGTTTACAATTGAAAGTGTGCTGAGGCCTGCTAACCAGGCCCCAGCACCAGTGTTCTTTCCCTAACCTGTACTTTTGTATCCACAATTGGCAGACCCTGGCATCCAGATAAGTCCCTTGTAACTGGTACTTCTAGTACCAAGGGCCCTGATGCCAAGGAAGGTCTCTAAGGGCTGCAGCATGTCTTATGCCACCCTGGAGACCTCTCACTCAGCCCAGACACACTGCTTGCCAGCTTGTGTGTGCTAGTGAGAACCAAACGAGTAAGTCGACATGGCACTCCCCTCAGGGTGCCATGCCAGCCTCTCACTGCCTATGCAAGTATAGGTCAGTCACCCCTCTAGCAGGCCTTACAGCCCTAAGGCAGGGTGCACTATACCATAGGTGAGGGTACCAGTGCATGAGCATGGTACCCCTACAGTGTCTAAACAAAACCTTAGACATTGTAAGTGCAGGGTAGCCATAAGAGTATATGGTCTGGGAGTTTGTCAAACACGAACTCCACAGCACCATAATGGCTACACTGAAAACTGGGAAGTTTGGTATCAAACTTCTCAGCACAATAAATGCACACTGATGCCAGTGTACATTTTATTGCAAAATACACCCCAGAGGGCACCTTAGAGGTGCCCCCTGAAACTTAACCGACTGTCTGTGTAGGCTGACTAGTTCCAGCAGCCTGCCACACTAGAGACATGTTGCTGGCCCCATGGGGAGAGTGCCTTTGTCACTCTGAGGCCAGTAACAAAGCCTGCACTGGGTGGAGATGCTAACACCTCCCCCAGGCAGGAGCTGTGACACCTGGCGGTGAGCCTCAAAGGCTCACCCCTTTGTCACAGCCCAGCAGGGCACTCCAGCTTAGTGAAGTTGCCCGCCCCCTCCGGCCACGGCCCCCACTTTTGGCGGCAAGGCTGGAGGGAACAAAGAAAGCAACAAGGAGGAGTCACTGGCCAGTCAGGACAGCCCCTAAGGTGTCCTGAGCTGAAGTGACTCTAACTTTTAGAAATCCTCCATCTTGCAGATGGAGGATTCCCCCAATAGGGTTAGGATTGTGACCCCCTCCCCTTGGGAGGAGGCACAAAGAGGGTGTACCCACCCTCAGGGCTAGTAGCCATTGGCTACTAACCCCCCAGACCTAAAACACGCCCTTAAATTTAGTATTTAAGGGCTACCCTGAACCCTAGAAAATTAGATTCCTGCAACAACAAGAAGGACTGCCTAGCTGAAAACCCCTGCAGAGGAAGACCAGAAGACAACAACTGCCTTGGCTCCAGAAACTCACCGGCCTGTCTCCTGCCTTCCAAAGAACTCTGCTCCAGCGACGCCTTCCAAAGGGACCAGCGACCTCTGAATCCTCTGAGGACTGCCCTGCTTCGACGACGACAAGAAACTCCCGAGGACAGCGGACCTGCTCCAAAAAGACTGCAACTTTGTTTCAAGAAGCAGCTTTAAAGAACCCTGCAACTCCCCGCAAGAAGCGTGAGACTTGCAACACTGCACCCGGCGACCCCGACTCGGCTGGTGGAGAACCAACACCTCAGGGAGGACCCCCGGACTACTCTACGACTGTGAGTACCAAAACCTGTCCCCCCTGAGCCCCCACAGCGCCGCCTGCAGAGGGAATCCCGAGGCTTCCCCTGACCGCGACTCTCTGAAACCTAAGTCCCGACGCCTGGAAAAGACCCTGCACCCGCAGCCCCCAGGACCTGAAGGACCGGACTTTCACTGCAGAAGTGACCCCCAGGAGTCCCTCTCCCTTGCCCAAGTGGAGGTTTCCCCGAGGAAGCCCCCCCTTGCCTGCCTGCAGCGCTGAAGAGATCCCTTGATCTCTCATTGACTAACATTGCGAACCCGACGCTTGTTCTAACACTGCACCCGGCCGCCCCCGCGCCGCTGAGGGTGAAATTTCTGTGTGGGCTTGTGCCCCCCCCCCCCCCGGTGCCCTACAAAACCCCCCTGGTCTGCCCTCCGAAGACGCGGGTACTTACCTGCAAGCAGACCGGAACCGGGGCACCCCCTTCTCTCCATTGAAGCCTATGCGTTTTGGGCACCACTTTGAACTCTGCACCTGACCGGCCCTGAGCTGCTGGTGTGGTGACTTTGGGGTTGTTCTGAACCCCCAACGGTGGGCTACCTTGGAGCAAGAACTGAACCCTGTAAGTGTCTTACTTACCTGGTAAAACTAACAAAAACTTACCTCCCCCAGGAACTGTGAAAATTGCACTAAGTGTCCACTTTTAAAGTAGCTATTTGTGAATAACTTGAAAAGTATACATGCAATTGAAATGATTCAAAGTTCCTAGTGTACTTACCTGCAGTACCTTTCAAACAAGATATTACATGTTAAATTTGAACCTGTGGTTCTTAAAATAAACTAAGAAAAGATATTTTTCTATAACAAAACCTATTGGCTGGATTTGTCTCTGAGTGTGTGTACCTCATTTATTCTCTATGTGTATGTACAACAAATGCTTAACACTACTCCTTGGATAAGCCTACTGCTCGACCACACTACCACAAAATAGAGCATTAGTATTATCTCTTTTTACCACTATTTTACCTCTAAGGGGAACCCTTGGACTCTGTGCATGCTATTCCTTACTTTGAAATAGCACATACAGAGCCAACTTCCTACACCAATCCAAAATTTTTACCAAAAGTTATTTCACCGTTCCACTTAAATCAAACGGTAGAACTACTAGTGTTATTCCCACAGCCAGACTCAGTAGCTGAAAGGGCACTACATACATTAGACATCAGAAGAGCACTAATGTACTACATTGACAGAACAAAAGAAATTAGGAAAACAAAACAACTGTTTATTGCATTTCAAAAACCTCATACAGGAAACCCAATATCAAAACAGGGTATAGCCAGATGGATAGTTAAGTGCATCCAAACCTGCTACCTTAAAGCAAAGAGAGAACTGCCCATTACACCAAGGGCACATTCAACCAGAAAGAAAGGCGCTACCATGGCCTTCCTAGGAAACATTCCAATGAACGAGATATGTAAGGCAGCCACATGGTCTACGCCTCACACATTTACTAAGCACTACTGTGTAGACGTGCTATCCGCACAACAAGCCACAGTAGGTCAAGCCGTACTAAGAACTTTATTTCAGACTACTTCCACTCCTACAGGCTGAGCCACCGCTTTTGGGGAGATAACTGCTTACTAGTCTATGCACAACATGTGTATCTGCAGCTACACATGCCACCGAACGGAAAATGTCACTTACATCTGTTCGTGGCATTAGTCGCTGCAGATTCACATGTGCCCACCCGCCTCCCCGGGAGCCTGTAGCTGTTTGGAAGTTATCTTCAACATTTGTACATTTGTAAATATATTACTTAAACCTTAATTGGTACATACTTATTCATTCCATTGCATGGGCACTATTACTAACATACACAACTCCTACCGCACCCTCTGCGGGGAAAACAATCTAACATGGAGTCGACGCCCATGCGCAATGGAACAAAGGAGGAGGAGTCCCTCGGGACTCGAAAGGACTTCTCTGAACAAAAACAACTTGTAACACTCCGACCCAACAACAGACGGCGGACTATGCACAACATGTGAATCTGCAGCGACTAATGCCACGAACAGATGTACACTGGGTAAGTGACATTTTCCTTGTCCCCCCTGAGCCCCCACAGCGACGCCTGCAGAGGGAATCCTGAGGCTCCCCCTGACCACGACTGCCCGACTCTCAGATCCCGACGCCTGGGAAAAGACCCCTTGGTCTCCCATTGAAACCTATTACAAACCCGACGCCGCCCCGTGCTGCTGAGGGTGTACTTTCTGTGCTAACTTGTGTCGTTCCGTTCTCCCCCCCCCCCCCCCCCCCCCCCCCCACCCTACAAAACCCCCCTGGTCTGCCCTCCGAAGACGCGGGTACTTACCTGCTGGCAGACTGGAACCGGGGCACCCACTTCTCCATTGAAGCCTAGGTGTTTTGGACACCACTTTGAACTCTGCACCTGACCGGCCCTGTGCTGATGGTGTGGTAACTTTGGGGTTGCTCTGAACCCCCAACGGTGGGCTACCTTGGACCCAAACTTGAACCCCGTAGGTGGTTTACTTACCTGCAAGAACTAACAATTAATTACTTCCCCTAGGAACTGTGAAAATTGCACTGTGTATAGTTTTAAAATAGCTATATGTGTTTTATTTGAAAAGTATATATGCTATTGTGATTATTCAAAGTTCCTAAAGTACGTACCTGCAATACCTTTCATGCAAAGTATTACATGTAGAATTTGAACCTGTGGTTCTTAAAATAAACTAAGAAGATATATTTTTCTATACAAAAACCTATTGGCCTGGAATTGTCTGAGTGTGTGTTCCTCATTTATTGCCTGTGTGTATGTACAACAAATGCTTAACACTACTCCTTTGATAAGCCTATTGCTCGACCACACTACCACAAAATAGAGCATTAGTATTATCTCTTTTTGCCACTATCTTACCTCTAAGGGGAACCCTTGGACTCTGTGCATACTATTCCTTACTTTGAAATAGTGCATACAGAGCCAACTTCCTACATTGGTGGATCAGCGGTGGGGTACAAGACTTTGCATTTGCTGGACTACTCAGCCAATACCTGATCACACAACAAATTCCAAAAATTGTCATTAGAAATAGATTTTTGCAATTTGAACTATTTTTCGAAATTCTTAAAAGTCCTGCTAGGGCCTTGTGTTAGTCCCTGTTAGCATTTCTTTTAGAGTTTAAAAGTTTTGTGAAAGTTTGAATTAGACTCTAGAACTAGTTTTAGATTCTTAAAAAGTATTCCAACTTTTAGAAACATAATGTCTAGTGCAGAGATGAATGTGGAGGAACTCGACCTCACACCTTACCTCCATCTTAAGATGAGGGAGCTAAGGTCACTCTGCAACCTAAAGAAAATCACAATTGGCTCAAGACCCTCTAAACTACAGCTCCAGGAGCTTTTGGCAGAGTTTGAAAAAGCCAACCCCTCTGAGGATGACAACCCAGAGGAGGGTGTTAGTGACCTGGAGGAGAATTCCCACCTTCCAGTCCTAAGTAGGGAACCCAGGGACCCTCAATCCCTGATTCCAACTGTGATAGTCAGAGATGCTGCTTCCCTCACAGGAGGGACCAGCACCTCTGAAATCACTGAGGATAACTCCAGTGAAGAGGACATCCAGTTAGCCAGGATGGCCAAAAGATTGGCTTTGGAAAGACAGATCCTAGCCATAGAAAGGGAAAGACAAGAGATAGGTCAGGTCCCATCAATGGTGGTAGCAACATAAATAGGGTCAGAGATTCTCCTGACATGTTGAAAATCCCTAAAGGGATTGTAACTAAATATGAAGATGGTGATGACATCACCAAATGGTTCACAGCTTTTGAGAGGGCTTGTGTGACCAGAAAGGTAAGCAAATCTCACTGGGGTGCTCTCCTTTGGGAAATGTTCACTGGAAAGTGTAGGGATAGACTCCTCACACTCTCTGGAAAAGATGCAGAATCTTATGACCTCATGAAGGGAACCCTGATTGAGGGCTTTGGATTCTCCACTGAGGAGTATAGAATTAGATTCAGGGGGGCTCAAAAAACCTCGAGCCAGACCTGGGTTGACTTTGTGGACTACTCAGTGAAAACACTGGATGGTTGGATTCAAGGCAGTGGTGTAAATGATTATGATGGGCTGTACAATTTATTTGTGAAAGAACACCTATTAAGTAATTGTTTCAATGATAAACTGCATCAGCATCTGGTAGACCTAAGACCAATTTCTCCCCAAGAATTGGGAAAGAAGGCGGACCATTGGGTCAAGACTAGGGTGACCAAGACTTCCACAGGGGGTGACCAAAAGAAAGGGGTCACAAAGCCTCCCCAGGGGAAAGGTGTTGAGACATCCAAAAACAAAAATAGTAAAGAGTCTTCTTCAGGCCCCCAAAAACCTGCACAGGAGGGTGGGCCCAGAGCCTCTTCACAAAACAATTTTGGGTACAAGGGTAAAAACTTTGATCCCAAAAAGGCCTGGTGTCGTAGCTGTAATCAGCCTGGACACCAAACTGGAGACAAGGCCTGTCCCAAGAAAAGTACCGCTTCCAACTCCACTCCAGCTAACACTGGAATGGCTAGTCTCCAAGTGGGATCAACAGTGTGCCCAGAGCAAATCAGGTGTCACACTGAAGCTACATTTGTCTCTGAGGGTGGGGTGGATTTAGCCACACTGGCTGCCTGGCCTCCTAATATGCAAAAATACAGGCAGCAACTCTTAATTAATGGGACAAGTGTAGAAGGCCGGAGGGATACAGGTGCCAGTGTCACTATGGTGACAGAGAAACTGGTTTCCCCTGGTCAATACATGGCTGGACAGACTTATCCAGTCACCAACACGGACAATCAGACTAAAGTACATCCCATGGCTATGGTAACTTTAGAGTGGGGAGGGGTCAATGGCCTGAAACAGGTGGTGGTCTCCTCAAATATCCCAGTAGACTGTTTGCTTGGAAATGACCTGGAGTCCTCAGCATGGGCTGAAGTTGAACTGAAAAGTCATGCTGGGTATCCCTGAACTGGTGTGTGTCAAGACAAGGGCACAGTGCAAGGCTCAGGGTGAAAAAGTAGAGCTGGAGTCTGGAAAAAGGGCCCAGCCTACTAAGAGGAAAGGAAAGACAACTGGGAAACCAGCTGGAACACAACAACAAAAAGAGAACCTCTCTTCTCAGGAAGAAGTTCTGTCCTCTGAGGGAACTGAGCCTATGGAGTTAGAATCCTATCAGGTTGAGCTCTTAGGCCCAGGGGGACCCTCAAGGGAGCAGTTGTGTAAGGGGCAAGAAACCTGTCCCTCTCTTGAAGGCCTTAGGCAGCAAGCTGCTGAAGAGTCCAATGGCAAGAAAACTGGAACACATATTGTCTATTGGGAAGATGGGCTCCTGTACACTGAGGCAAGAGATCCCAAACCTGGTGCCACTAGGAGAGTGGTAGTGCCTCAGGAGTTCAGAGAGTTCATACTGACCTTAGCCCATGATATTCCCCTTGCTGGGCATTTGGGACAAACTAAGACGTGGGAGAGACTAGTCAACCACTTCTATTGGCCCAACATGTCCCAGAAAGTTAAGGAGTTTTGTGTCTCCTGTACCACCTGTCAAGCCAGTGGTAAGACAGGTGGACATCCAAAGGCCCCCCCTCATTCCACTTCCAGTGGTGGGGGTCCCCTTTGAAAGAGTGGGTGTGGACATAGTGGGTCCACTTGAACCTCCCACAGCCTCAGGAAATATGTACAACCTAGTAGTAGTGGATCATTCTACTAGGTATCCTGAAGCTATTCCCCTTAGGTCGACTACTGCCCCTGCTTTGGCCAAGGCCCTCATTGGTATCTTTACCAGAGTGGGCTTCCCTAAGGAGGTGGTGTCTGACAGAGGTACCAACTTCATGTCAGCATACCTGAAACACATGTGGAATGAGTGTGGAGTGACTTATAAATTCACTACACCCTACCATCCACAAACTAATGGCCTTGTTGAGAGATTCAACAAGACATTAAAAGGCATGATCATGGGGCTCCCAGAAAAACTCAAAAGGAGATGGGATGTCCTCCTGCCATGTCTGCTTTTCGCTTACAGAGAGGTGCCTCAGAAGGGAGTAGGATTCTCACCCTTTGAACTTCTGTTTGGCCACCCTGTAAGGGGACCACTTGCTCTTGTTAAAGAAGGCTGGGAGAGACCTCTTCATGAGCATAAACAAGACATAGTGGACTATGTACTTGGCCTCCGCTCAAGGATGGCAGAGTACATGGAAAAGGCAAGTAAAAACCTTGAGGCCAGCCAACAACTCCAGAAGTTGTGGTATGACCAAAAGGCTGCACTGGTTGAATTCCAACCAGGGCAGAAAGTCTGGGTTCTGGAGCCTGTGGCTCCAAGGGCACTCCAGGACAAATGGAGTGGCCCTTACCCAGTAATAGAAAGGAAGAGTCAGGTCACCTACCTGGTGGACCTGGGCACAAGCAGGAGCCCCAAGAGGGTGATCCATGTGAACCGCCTTACGCTCTTCCATGACAGGGCTGATGTAAATCTGTTGATGGTAACAGATGAGGACCAGGAAGCTGAGAGTGAACCTCTCCCTGATCTCCTCTCATCAGACCCTAAAGATGGCTCCGTAGATGGAGTGATCTACTCAGACACCCTCTCTAGCCAACAGCAGTCTGACTGTAGGAAGGTCCTGCAGCAGTTTGCTGAACTCTTTTCCCTAACCCCTGGTCAGACACACCTGTGTACCCATGATGTGGACACAGGAGACAGCATTCCTGTCAAAAACAAAATATTTAGACAGTCTGACCAAGTTAAGGAAAGCATCAAGGTGGAAGTCCACAAGATGCTGGAATTGGGAGTCATTGAGCACTCTGACAGCCCCTGGGCTAGCCCAGTGGTCTTAGTCCCCAAACCTCACACCAAAGATGGAAAGAAAGAGATGAGGTTTTGTGTGGACTACAGAGGACTTAATTCTGTCACTGAGACAGATGCCCATCCCATTCCTAGGGCTGATGAACTGATTGACAAATTAGGTGCTGCCAAATTCTTAAGTACCTTTTGACTTAACAGCAGGGTACTGGCAAATCAAAATGGCACCTGGAGCAAAAGAAAAGACAGCATTCTCCACACCTGATGGACATTATCAGTTTACTGTTATGCCCTTTGGTTTAAAGAATGCCCCTGCCACCTTCCAAAGGTTGGTGAATCAAGTCCTTGCTGGTTTGGAGTCCTTTAGTGCAGCTTATCTTGATGATATTGCTGTCTTTAGCTCCAGCTGGCAGGATCACCTGGTCCACCTGAAGAAGGTTTTGAAGGCTCTGCAATCAGCAGGCCTCTCTGTCAAGGCATCCAAATGCCAGATAGGGCAGGGAACTGTGGGTTACTTGGGACACCTTGTAGGTGGAGGCCAAGTTCAGCCACTCCAGCCTAAGATCCAGACTATTTTGGACTGGGCAGCTCCAAAAACCCAGACTCAAGTCAGGGCATTCCTTGGCTTGACTGGGTATTACAGGAGGTTTGTGAAGGGATATGGATCCATTGTGACAGCCCTCACAGAACTCACCTCCAAGAAAATGCCCAAAAAGGTAAACTGGACTGTAGAATGCCAACAGGCCTTTGACACCCTGAAACAAGCCATGTGCACAGTACCAGTTCTAAAAGCTCCAGATTACTCCAAGCAGTTCATTGTGCAGACAGATGCCTCTGAACATGGGATAGGGGCAGTCTTATCCCAAACAAATGAAGATGTCCTTGACCAGCCTGTTGCTTTCATTAGCAGGAGGTTACTCCCCAGGGAGCAGCGTTGGAGTGCCATTGAGAGGGAGGCCTTTGCTGTGGTTTGCTCCCTGAAGAAGCTGAGACCATACCTCTTTGGTACTCACTTTGTAGTTCAAACTGACCACAGACCTCTCAGATGGCTGATGCAAATGAAAGGTGACAATCCAAAACTGTTGAGGTGGTCCATCTCCCTACAGGGAATGGACTTTATAGTGGAACACAGACCTGGGACTGCCCATGCCAATGCAGATGGCCTTTCCAGGTTCTTCCACTTAGAAAATGAAGACTCTCTTGGGAAAGGTTAGTCTCATCCTCTTTCGTTTGGGGGGGGGGGGGGGGGGGGGGGGGGGCTGGTTGTGTAAGGAAATGCCTCCTTGGCATGGCTACCCCCTGACTTTGCTGATGCTATGTTTTGAATTGAAAGTGTGTTGAGGCCTGCTAACCAGGCCCCAGCACCAGTGTTCTTTCCCTAACCTGTACTTTTGATTCCCCAATTGGCACACCCTGGCATCCAGGTAAGTCCCTTGTAACTGGTACCCCTGGTACCAAGGGCCCTGATGCCAGGGAAGGTCTCTAAGTGCTGCAGCATATCTTATGCCACCCTGGGGACCCCTCACTCAGCACAGACACACTGCTTGCCAGCTTGTGTGTGCTGGTGAGGACAAAACGAGTAAGTCGACATGGCACTCCCCTCAGGGTGCCATGCCAACCTCACACTGCCTATGCAGTATAGATAAGGCACCCCTCTAGCAGGCCTTACAGCCCTAAGGCAGGGTGCACTATACCATAGGTGAGGGCACCAGTGCATGAGCACTGTGCCCCTGCAGTGTATAAGCCAAACCTTAGACATTGTAAGTGCAGGGTAGCCATAAGAGTATATGGTCTGGGAGTCTGTCAAACACGAACTCCACAGCACCATAATGGCTACACTGAAAACTGGGAAGTTTGGTATCAAACTTCTCAGCACAATAAATGCACACTGATGCCAGTGTACATTTTATTGTGAAATATGATGCCAGTGTACATTTTATTGTGAAATACACCCCAGAGGGCACCTTAGAGATGCCCTCTGAAACCTTAACCAACTACCTGTGTAGGCTGACTGGTTTTAGCAGCCTGCCACACTCGAGACATGTTGCTGGCCACATGGGGAGAGTGCCTTTGTCACTCTGTGGCTAGTAACAAAGCCTGCACTGGGTGGAGATGCTATCACCTCCCCCAGGCAGGAGCTGTAACACCTGGCCTCAAAGGCTCACCCTCTTTGTTCCAGCACCACAGGGCATTCCAGCTAGTGGAGTTGCCTGCCCCCTCCGGCCACAGCCCCACTTTTGGCGGCAAGGCCGGAGGAGATAATGGGAAAAACAAGGAGGAGTCACTGACCAGTCAGGACAGCCCCTAAGGCAACCTGAGCTGAAGTGACTCTAACTTTTAGGAATCTTCCATCTTGCAGATGGAGGATCCCCCCAATAGGGATAGGAATGTGACCCCCTCCCCTTGGGAGGAGGCACAAAGAGGGTGTAGCCACCCTCAGGGCTAGTAGCCATTGGCTACTGCCCTCCCTACCTAAACACACCCCTAAATTCTGTATTTAGGGGCTCCCCTGAACCTAGGAACTCAGGTTCCTGCAACCTAAGAAGAGGACTGCTGAGCTGAAAAACCCTGCAGAGAAGACGGAGACACCAACTGCCTTGGCCCCAGCTCTACCGGCCTGTCTCCCCCCTTCGGAAAGAAAACTGCTCCAGCAACGCTTTCCCCAGGACCAGCGACCTGAATCCTCAGAGGACTGCCCTACTCTAAAAGGACCAAGAAACTCCAGAGAACAGCGGCCCTGTTCACCCAAGACTGCAACTTTGTTTCCAAAGGAGCAACTTTAAAACGACTGCGTTTCCCGCCAGAAGCGTGAGACTTGCAACCGTGCACCCAGCGACCCCGACTCGACTGGTGGAGAAACAACGCTACAGGGAGGACTCCCCGGCGACTCCGAGACTGTGAGTAACCAAAGTTGTCCCCCCTGAGCCCCCACAGCGACGCCTGCAGAGGGAATCCCGAGGCTCCCCCTGACCGCGACTGCCTGACTCTCAGATCCCGACACCTGGAAAAGACCCTGCACCCGCAGCGCCCAGGACCAGAAGGATCAGAACTCCAGTGCAGGAGTGACCCCCAGGAGGCCCTCTCCCTTGCCCAGGTGGTGGCTACCCCCGAGGAGCCCCCCCCCCTTGCCTGCCTGCACCGCTGAAGAGACCCCTTGGTCTCCCATTGATTCCTATTACAAACCCGACGCTTGTTTGCACACTGCACCCGGCCGCCCCCGCGCTGCTGAGGGTGTACTTTGTGTGGACTTGTGTCCCCCCCGGTGCCCTACAAAACCCCCCTGGTCTGCCCTCCGAAGACACGGGTACTTACCTGCTGGCAGACTGGAACCGGGGCACCCCCTTCTCCACTGAAGCCTATGCGTTTTGGGCACCACTTTGAACTCTGCACCTGACCGGCCCTGAGCTGCTGGTGTGGTAACTTTGGGGTTGCTCTGAACCCCCAGCGGTGGGCTACCTTGGACCCCAATTTGAACCCCGTAGGTGGTTTACTTACCTGCAAGAACTAACTATAACTTACCTCCCCTAGGAACTGTGAAAATTGCACTAAGTGTCTAGTTTTAAAATAGCTATATGTGTTTTATCTGAAAAGTATATATGCTATTGTGATTATTCAAAGTTCCTAAAGTACTTACCTGCGATACCTTTCATGCAAAGTATTACATGTAGAATTTGAACCTGTGGTTCTTAAAATAAACTAAGAAAATATATTTTTCTATAAAAAAACCTATTGGCCTGGAATTGTCTCTGAGTGTGTGTTCCTCATTTATTGCCTGTGTGTAGGTACAACAAATGCTTAACACTACTCCTTTGATAAGCCTACAGCTCGACCACACTACCACAAAATAGAGCATTAGTATTATCTCTTTGCCACTATCTTACCTCTAAGGGGAACCCTTGGACTCTGTGCATACTATTCCTTACTTTGAAATAGTGCATACAGAGCCAACTTCCTACAATAACTATCTAATTTTGCCACTATCTTACCTCTAAGGGGAATCCTTGGACTCTGTGCACACTATTTCTTACTTTGAAATAGTATATACAGAGCCAGCTTCCTACACAGGCTGACACACACTGTCCAGACTTAAACTAAAAGGTTGTTTAAAATACAGGGGGTGTAGGAAGTTGGCTCTGTATGCACTATTTCAAAGTAAGGAATAGCATGCACAGAGTCCAAGGGTTCCCCTTAGAGGTAAAAATAGTGGTAAAAAGAGATAATACTAATGCTCTATTTTGTGGTAGTGTGGTCGAGCAGTAGGCTTATCCAAGGAGTAGTGTTAAGCATTTGTTGTACATACACATAGACAATAAATGAGGTACACACACTCAGAGACAAATCCAGCCAATAGGTTTTGTTATAGAAAAATATCTTTTCTTAGTTTATTTTAAGAACCACAGGTTCACATTTAACATGTAATATCTTGTTTGAAAGGTATTGCAGGTAAGTACATTAGGAACTTTGAATCATTTCAATTGCATGTATACTTTTCAAGTTATTCACAAATAGCTATTTTAAAAGTGGACACTTAGTGCAATTTTCACAGTTCCTGGGGGAGGTAAGTTTTTGTTAGTTTTACCAGGTAAGTAAGACACTTACAGGGTTCAGTTCTTGGTCCAAGGTAGCCCACCGTTGGGGGTTCAGAGCAACCCCAAAGTTACCACACCAGCAGCTCAGGGCCGGTCAGGTGCAGAGTTCAAAGTGGTGCCCCAAACGCATAGGCTTTAATGGAGAGAAGGGGGTGCCCCGGTTCCAGTCTGCCAGCAGGTAAGTACCCGTGTCTTCGGAGGGCAGACCAGGGGGGTTTTGTAGGGCACCGGGGGGGACACAAGCCCACACAGAAATTTCACCCTCAGCGGCGCGGGGGCGGCCGGGTGCAGTGTTAGAACAAGCGTCGGGTTCGCAATGGAAGTCAATGAGAGATCAAGGGATCTCTTCAGCGCTGCAGGCAGGCAAGGGGGGGCTTCCTCGGGGAAACCTCCACTTGGGCAAGGGAGAGGGACTCCTGGGGGTCACTTCTACAGTGAAAGTCCGGTCCTTCAGGTCCTGGGGGCTGCGGGTGCAGGGTCTTTTCCAGGCGTCGGGACTTTAGGTTTCAGAGAGTCGCGGTCAGGGGAAGCCTCGGGATTCCCTCTGCAGGCGGCGCTGTGGGGACACAGGGGGGACAGGTTTTGGTACTCACAGTCGTAGAGTAGTCCGGGGGTCCTCCCTGAGGTGTTGGTTCTCCACCAGCCGAGTCGGGGTCGCCGGGTGCAGTGTTGCAAGTCTCACGCCTCTTGCGGGGAGATTGCAGGGTTCTTTAAAGCTGCTCCTTTGGATAAAGTTGCAGTCTTTTTGGAGCAGGTCCGCTGTCCTCGGGAGTTTCTTGTCGTCGTCGAAGCAGGGCAGTCCTCAGAGGATGCAGAGGTCGCTGGTCCCTTTGGAAGGCGTCGCTGGAGCAGAGTTATTTGGAAGGCAGGAGACAGGCCGGTGAGTTTCTGGAGCCAAGGCAGTTGTGGTCTTCTGGTCTTCCTCTGCAGGGGTTTTCAGCTAGGCAGTCCTTCTTGTTGTTGTTGCAGGAATCTAAAATCTTAGGTTCAGGGAAGCCCTTAAATACTAAATTTAAGGGCGTGTTTAGGTCTGGGGGGTTAGTAGCCAATGGCTACTAGCCCTGAGGGTGGGTACACCCTCTTTGTGCCTCCTCCCAAGGGGAGGGGGTCACATCCCTAATCCTATTGGGGGAATCCTCCATCTGCAAGATGGAGGATTTCTAAAAGTTAGTCACTTCAGCTCAGGACACCTTAGGGGCTGTCCTGACTGGCCAGTGACTCCTCCTTGTTATTCTCATTATTTTCTCCGGCCTTGCCGCCAAAAGTGGGGGCCGGGGGCGGGCAACTCCACTAGCTGGAGTGTCCTGCGGTGCTGTGACAAAGGGGTGAGCCTTTGAGGCTCACCGCCAGGTGTTACAGCTCCTGCCTGGGGGAGGTGTTAGCATCTCCACCCAGTGCAGGCTTTGTTACTGGCCTCAGAGTGACAAAGGCACTCTCCCCATGGGGCCAGCAACATGTCTCTAGTGTGGCAGGCTGCTGGAACTAGTCAGCCTACACAGATAGTCGGTTAAGTTTCAGGGGGCACCTCTAAGGTGCCCTCTGGGGTGTATTTTGCAATAAAATGTACACTGGCATCAGTGTGCATTTATTGTGCTGAGAAGTTTGATACCAAACTTCCCAGTTTTCAGTGTAGCCATTATGGTGCTGTGGAGTTCGTGTAAAACAGACTCCCAGACCATATACTCTTATGGCTACCCTGCACTTACAATGTCTAAGGTTTTGCGTAGACACTAGGGGTACAGTGCTCATGCACTGGTACCCTCACCTATGGTATAGTGCACCCTGCCTTAGGGCTGTAAGGCCTGCTAGAGGGGTGTCTTACCTATACTGCATAGGCAGTGAGAGGCTGGCATGGCACCCTGAGGGGAGTGCCATGTCGACTTACTCATTTTGTTCTCACTAGCATACACAAGCTGGTAAGCAGTGTGTCTGTGCTGAGTGAGGGGTCTCTAGGGTGGCATAATACATGCTGCAGCCCTTAGAGACCTTCCCTGGCATCAGGGCCCTTGGTACCAGAGGTACCAGTTACAAGGGACTTATCTGGATGCCAGGGTGTGCCAATTGTGGAATCAAAAGTACAGGTTAGGGAAAGAACACTGGTGCTGGGGCCTG
Source organism: Pleurodeles waltl (assembly GCF_031143425.1). Taxonomy (NCBI): domain Eukaryota; kingdom Metazoa; phylum Chordata; class Amphibia; order Caudata; family Salamandridae; genus Pleurodeles; species Pleurodeles waltl. The sequence continues at coordinate 1,324,050,225 of NC_090444.1, forward strand.
GTTAGCAAGCCTCAGCACACTTTCAATTCAAAACATAGCATCAGCAAAGGCAAAAAGTCAGGGGGTAGCCATGCCAAGGAGGCATTTCCTTACAGGGGGCATCAGTAGGTTTATGGTGCTAAGAAGTTTCATACCAAACTTCCCAGCCTTCAGTGAAGCCATCATGGAGCTGTGAAGTTTTGTAATGACACTCCCAGCCCATGTATTTAATATGGTCACACTGCATTTACAGTGTCTAAGAATGGACTTACACTATAGGGGCATATTGCTCATGCAGCTATGCCCTCACCTCTGGTATAATGGACCCTGCCTTAGGGGTGTAAGACCTGCTAAAGGGGGTGACTTACCTGTGGCACATACAGTGGTTGGTGGGCATGGGACCCTGAGAGAGATGCCACAATTTGCATCTGCATTGGCATTATGCATGTGCTTTGTTAGGGGTCAAAATACATGCTGCAGCCCTTAGGGACCCTCCCTGGTCACAGAGCCCTTGGTACCACTGGTACCTTTTACAAAGGACTTAGCTGTGTGCCAGGGGTGTGCCAACTGTGGGAACAATGGTACTGTTTAGAGAAAGAACACTGGTGCTGGGGCATGGTTATCAGGATCCCAGCACACTCGGGCAAAACGGGGGCGTGGAGGTGGAGGTGGGGTGGGAGGATCGGATGACTGTAGGGTGCTGGCTGTATATGTACTATCTCAAGTGAGATAGCGTGCGCAGAGTCCAGGGGTTCCCCAAGAGGCTTGACATAGGCAATAATAGATAATACTAAGGCTCCATTGGTAGTAGTGTTGTTGAGCAGTTAGGTTTATCAGAGGGTAGTGTTAAGCATTTGTTGTACACACACAAGTAGTAAGTGAGAACACACACTCAATGACTCATGTTGCAGGTAATTACATTAAATGTAAGATACTTTGCATAGTAATACTTAGAACTGTGAACCAAAACAGTAATGTACAGTTTTTCATAAAATGGCAATAAGCTATTTTAAAAGTGGAGACTGCAATATTCAACAGTTCTGGGGGAGGTAAGTACAGTTTAGTTATTACGGTAAGTAAAGCACTTACAAGTTCAGTCTCCGGGGCATAGGTAGCCCACCGTTGGGAGGTTCAAGTCAAGCACCAGCAACACGGGCCGGTCAGGTGCAGAGGTCAAAGAGGAGCCAAAATAACATGGCACCTATGGAGACAGGGGGTTCTCCGGTTCTGGCATGTAAGTACCTGCCTTCTTGGAGGGCAGACCAGGGGGGCTTTGGTAGAGCACTGGGGGGCCATGGGGGCTCCAAGTAGGCACACAACACATACCTGTTGGGTGCAGTGGGCAAACAGGGTGTTCAATATGTTTCAATGGAGGGACTCAGACGACGCAGGCAGGGCACAGGGGGGCTTCTCGGGCCAGGCACTCACTTGGCAAGGTTGAGGTCCACCTGCTGGTCGTGCTGCACCGATGGTCGGTGTAAAGAAATGGCTCCCTGTTGCAGTTACCCCCCACTTTTTGCCTGATACTGATGCTGACTTGACTGAGAAGTGTGCTGGGACCCTGCTAACCAGGCCCCAGCACCAGTGTTCTTTCACCTAAAATGTACCATTGATCCCACAATTGGCACACCCTGGCATCCAGATAAGTCCCTTGTAACTGGTACCTCTGGTACCAAGGGCCCTGATGCCAGGGAAGGTCTCTAAGGGCTGCAGCATGCATTATGCCACCCTAGAGACCCCTCACTCAGCACAGCCACACTGCTTACAAGCCTGTGTGTGCTAGTGAGAACAAAATGAGTAAGTCGACATGGCACTCCCCTCAGGGTGCCATGCCAGCCTCTCACTGCCTATGCAGTATAGATAAGACACCCCTCTAGCAGGCCTTACAGCCCTAAGGCAGGGTGCACTATACCATAGGTGAGGGTACCAGTGCATGAGCATGGTACCCCTACAGTGTCTAAACAAAACCTTAGACATTGTAAGTGCAGGGTAGCCATAAGAGTATATGGTCTGGGAGTTTGTCAAACACGAACTCCACAGCACCATACTGGCTACACTGAAAACTGGGAAGTTTGGTGTCAAACTTCTCAGCACAATAAATGCACACTGATGCCAGTGTACATTTTATTGTAAAATACACCACAGAGGGCACCTTAGAGGTGCCCCCTGAAACTTAACCGACTATCTGTGTAGGCTGACTAGTTTTAGCAGCCTGCCACAAACCGAGACATGTTGCTGGCCCCATGGGGAGAGTGCCTTTGTCACTCTGAGGCCAGTAACAAAGCCTGCACTGGGTGGAGATGCTAACACCTCTCCCAGGCAGGAATTGTCACACCTGGCGGTGAGCCTCAAAGGCTCACCTCCTTTGTGCCAACCCAGCAGGACACTCCAGCTAGTGGAGTTGCCCGCCCCCTCCGGCCAGGCCCCACTTTTGGCGGCAAGGCCGGAGAAAATAATGAGAATAACAAGGAGGAGTCACTGGCCAGTCAGGACAGCCCCTAAGGTGTCCTGAGCTGAGGTGACTCTAACTTTTAGAAATCCTCCATCTTGCAGATGGAGGATTCCCCCAATAGGGTTAGGATTGTGACCCCCTCCCCTTGGGAGGAGGCACAAAGAGGGTGTACCCACCCTCAGGGCTAGTAGCCATTGGCTACTAACCCCCCAGACCTAAACACGCCCTTAAATTTAGTATTTAAGGGCTACCCTGAACCCTAGAAAATTAGATTCCTGCAACTACAAGAAGAAGGACTGCCTAGCTGAAAACCCCTGCAGCGGAAGACCAGAAGACGACAACTGCCTTGGCTCCAGAAACTCACCGGCCTGTCTCCTGCCTTCCAAAGATCCTGCTCCAGCGACGCCTTCCAAAGGGACCAGCGACCTCGACATCCTCTGAGGACTGCCCCTGCTTCGAAAAGACAAGAAACTCCCGAGGACAGCGGACCTGCTCCAAGAAAAGCTGCAACTTTGTTTCCAGCAGCTTTAAAGAACCCTGCAAGCTCCCCGCAAGAAGCGTGAGACTTGCAACACTGCACCCGGCGACCCCGACTCGGCTGGTGGCGATCCAACACCTCAGGAGGGACCCCAGGACTACTCTGATACTGTGAGTACCAAAACCTGTCCCCCCTGAGCCCCCACAGCGCCGCCTGCAGAGGGAATCCCGAGGCTTCCCCTGACCGCGACTCTTTGAACCTAAAGTCCCGACGCCTGGGAGAGACCCTGCACCCGCAGCCCCCAGGACCTGAAGGACCGGACTTTCACTGGAAAAGTGACCCCCAGGAGTCCCTCTCCCTTGCCCAAGTGGAGGTTTCCCCGAGGAATCCCCCCCTTGCCTGCCTGCAGCGCTGAAGAGATCCCGAGATCTCTCATAGACTAACATTGCGAACCCGACGCCTGTTCCTACACTGCACCCGGCCGCCCCCGCGCTGCTGAGGGTGAAATTTCTGTGTGGACTTGTGTCCCCCCCGGTGCCCTACAAAACCCCCCTGGTCTGCCCTCCGAAGACGCGGGTACTTACCTGCAAGCAGACCGGAACCGGGGCACCCCCTTCTCTCCATTCTAGCCTATGTGTTTTGGGCACCACTTTGAACTCTGCACCTGACCGGCCCTGAGCTGCTGGTGTGGTGACTTTGGGGTTGCTCTGAACCCCCAACGGTGGGCTACCTTGGACCAAGAACTGAACCCTGTAAGTGTCTTACTTACCTGGTAAAACTAACCAAAACTTATCTCCCCTAGGAACTGTGAAAATTGCACTAAGTGTCCACTTTTAAAACAGCTATTTGTCAATAACTTGAAAAGTATACATGCAATTTTTATGATTTAAAGTTCCTAAAGTACTTACCTGCAATACCTTTCAAATGAGCTATTACATGTAGAATTTGAACCTGTGGTTCTTAAAATAAACTAAGAAAAGATATTTTTCTATATAAAAACCTATTGGCTGGATTTGTCTCTGAGTGTGTGTACCTCATTTATTGTCTATGTGTATGTACAACAAATGCTTAACACTACTCCTTGGATAAGCCTACTGCTCGACCACACTACCACAAAATAGAGCATTAGTATTATCTCTTTTTACCACTATTTTACCTCTAAGGGGAACCCTTGGACTCTGTGCATGCTATTCCTTACTTTGAAATAGCACATACAGAGCCAACTTCCTACAGTCGGTTTCTCACGGGCCTGGGGGCTGCGGGTGCAGTGCTTCTCCAGGAGTTCGATATCTTTGTCACAGGCAGTCGCGGTCAGGGGGGGGTCCTCTTGATTCCCTCTGCAGGCGTCATCATGGGGGTGCAGAGAGGTCAGCCCAGGGTGGACACGTCATCCAGAATCACCTGGGGATCCTCTCTGGGTTGTTGGTTTATCTGGACATGGGCCAGGAGCATCGGGTGCAGAGTGGTGGGGACTCACGCTTCTGAAGTGACGTGAGAGTCCCTTTAAAGATGGTTTCTTCTGTCTTGGTTGGACAGGTCCATTGTCCACGGAAGTTCTTGATCCTTTTTAGTTGCAGGGCAGTCCTCTGAGACAGCAGAGGTCGCTGGGCCCGCAGGGTGCATCGCTGGTGCAGGCTCTCTGAAGTAGGGGACAAGCCGGTAGGGCTGGGGCCAAGGCAGTTGGTGTCTCCTTTCATTCTCTGCTGGGGTTTCAGCTAAGCAGTCCTTGTGAGGTCGTCAGGAATCTGACTGGCTTGGTTCAGGGATCCCTCAAATACAAGATGTAGGGATGTTTTAGGGGTCAGAGGGCATTAGCCAATGGCTGCTGTCCCTTAGGGTGTCTACACCCTCCCCTTTGGGGAGGGGAAACACATTCCTATCCCTATTGGCCCTGATCCTCCAAACTAAGATGGAGGGTTCTGCAAGGAAGGGGGTCACTACAGCTCTGGACACCTTCGGGCTGGTCCTGGCTGAGGTGGAGACTCCTTGTTTTTCACTATCTGGAGTGCCCTGTGGCATTGAAAATATGAAGCCTGAGCCTTTGAGGCTCACTGCTAGGTGTTATAGTTCCTGCAGGGGGGAGGTGTGAAGCACCTCCGTCCAGTGCAGTCTTTGTTTCAGGCCCCCTCTTCCATCTCCATCCCCCCCCCCCCCCCCCCCAATAAAAAATGAAAAAGTATGAGACTAACTTTTCCAAAGAGTTTTCATTGTCCAAAAGTTTAGGGTTCTCTCCTTTCATTTGCATGAGCCACCTGAAAGGTCAAGTATGGCCTTAGCTTTTTCTGGGACAACAGCAAAGACCTCCCTCTCCATGGCACTCCAGTGCTGCTCCCTGGGGAGGGGTAACCTCCTGCTAATGGAAGCAACAGGCTGGTCAAGGCCATCATTGGTTTGGGACAGGACTGCTCCTATCCCTTGTTCAGAGGCATCTGTCTGCACAATGAATTGCTTATAATAATCTGGAGCTTTTAGAACTGGTGCTGAACACACAGCTTCCTTTAGGCTGTCAAAGGCTTTTTGATAGTCTAGGATCCAGTTTATCGTCCTTGAGCATTTTCTTAGAGGTTAATTCTGTAAACAGTGTCACAATGGACCCATATTCCTTCACAAACCTGTAATACCCAGTGAAGCCAAGGAATGCCCTGACCGGAGTCTGGGTTTTTGGAGCCTCCCAGTCCAGAATTGTTTGGTTCTTAGGTGGTAAAGGTTGCACTTTGACCTCTACCTAGAAGGTGGCCCAAGTATACAACTGTTCCCTGCCCTATCTGGCATTTGTATGCCTTGATAGAGAGACCAGCTGCTTTCAGGGCCTGCTTTCAGGGGCTGCTCAGGGACAGCAATATCATCTAGATAAGCTGCACTAAAGGACTCCAGACCAGCAAGGACTTGATTCACCAACCTTTGGAAGGTGGCAAGGGTGTTCTTTAAACCAAAGGGCATAACAGTGAACTGATGCCCATCAGGTGTTGAGAATGTTGTTCTCTTTTTTTTATGCCAGGTGCCATCTTAATTTGCCAGTACCCTGCAGTTAAGTCAAAGGTACTTGGGAATTTGGCTACACCTAGTTGTCAATAAGTTTATCTGCTCTGGGTATGGGGTCAGCATCTGTCTTAGTGACAGAATTGAGTCCTCTCGAGTCCATACAAAATCTAATTTCTCTTCCCATCCTTGGTATGAGGTTTTGGGACCAAGACCACTGGGCTAGCCCAGGGACTGTCGGAGTGCTCTATTACCTTTAACTCCAGCATCTTGTGGACTTCCACTTTGATGCTCTTAGACTTGGTCAGACTATATGAATATTTTGTTTTTGACATGTAAACTGTCTACTGTGTCCACATCATGGGTACACAGGTGTGTCTGACCAGGGGTCAAAGAGAAGATCTCAGTATACTGCTACAGGACTTGCCTTCAGTCAGCCTACTGTTGGGCAGAGAGGGTGTCTGAATAGACCACTCCATCTACTGTCCCATCTTTAGGGTCAGTTGTGAGGAGGTCATGGAGAGGTTCATTCTCTGCTTCCTGATCCTCATCAGTAACCATCGGTATGGTTATGTCTCCCCTATCATTGTAGAGTTTCAGGCAATTAATATGGATCCCCCTCTTGGGTGTCCTGCTAGTGCCCATGTCCACCAAGTAAGTGACCTGACTCTTCTTCTTTAGCACTGGGTAAGGGCCACTCTATCAGTCCTGGAGTGCCCTGGGAACCACAGGCTCCAAAACCAAGACTTTCTGCCCTTGTTCGAATTCCACCATTGCAGCCTTTTGGTCATACCACAACTTCTGGAGATGTTGGCTGGCCTCAAGGTTTTTGGATGCCTTTTCCATGAACTCTGCCTTCTTTGAGTGGAGGCCAAGCACATAGTCCACCACATCTTGTTTAGGCTCATGGAGCGATCTCTCCCAGCCCTCTCTAACAAGTGGCAGTGGTCCCCTTACAGGATGGCCAAAGAGAAGCTCAAAGGGGGGAAAACCCTACTCCCTTCTGTGGCACCTCTCAGTAGGAGAAAATCAAGCATGGCAGGAGGACATCCCATCTCCTTTTTTTTTTTTTTTTTTTTTTTTTTTTTTTTTTTGTGTCCCACATGATCATGCCCTTCAATGTCTCATTGAACCTTTCAACAAGGCCATTGGTTTGTGGATGATATGGTGTGGTGAACTTATAAGTCACCCCACACTCATTCCACATGTGTTTGAGGTAAGCTGGCATGACGTTTGTACCTCTGTCAGAAAAGACCTCCTTAGGGAAGCCTACTCTGCTAAAAAAAAAAAAAAAAAAACTTTTGGGGCTTTGGCCACGGCAGGGGCAGTAGTGGACCTAAGGGGAATTGCTTCAGGGTATCTGGTAGCATGATCCACTACTACCAGTATGTATTGGTTCCCTGATACTGGGAGGGTCAAGTGAACCTACAATATCCACACCAACCTTTTCAAAGGGGACCCCCACCACTGGAAATGGAATGAGGGGGGCCTTTGGATGGCCACCTGTCTTGCCACTAGCTTGACAGGTGACGCAGGAGCTACAAAACACCCTTACTTTCTGGGACATATTGGATCAATAGAAATGGTTCACTAATATGTCCCATGTCTTGGTTTGTCCCAAATGCCCAGCTAGGGGAATGTCATGGGCCAATGTGAGGATGATCTCTTGCCTCAGTGTAAAGGAGTCTATCCTTCCAATAGACACTTTGGGTGCCGCTGACATCTCCCTTCGCCTGTTCAGAAGCTTACTGTTTCAGGCCTTAAAGAGTGGGACAAGTCTTTTGTCCCTGGCACAGCTGTTCCCTTGAGGGTCCACCTGGGCCCAAGAGCTTCACCTGGTTAGGTTCCCTTAGGGGATAGGACATCTGCCAGGGAAGAGAGGTCCTGTTTCTTTTGCTGTACAGAGGCTGGTTCTCCCCCCTCCCCCAGTCTTCTTTACCTTTTCTTTTGGAAGGTTGGGCCATTGTTTCATGCTCCAACACTTCTTTTTCACCCTGTGCTCTTGTTTTTTCACACACCAGTTTAGGGATACCCAGCATGGCTGCATGGGGTTTGAGTTCTACATCAGCCCATGCTGAAGGCTCCAAATCATTCTCTAGCAAACATTCTACTGGGATTGCAGATGAGACCACTATCTGTTTAAGGCCAGTAACCCCTCCCCATTCTAAAGTCACCACAGCCTTGTGATTGGCTTTAGTTTCAATATCAGCAACTGGATAGGTTTGTCCAGGCCAATACTGTTCTGGGGAAACCAGTTTCTCTGTCACCGTGGTGACACTGGCACCTGTATCCCTCAGGGCTTTTACTTTTGTCCCATATATCAAGAGCTGCTGCCTGTATTTGTTTGCATGTTAGGCGGGCAGACAGCTAGTGTGGCTAAATCCACCCTACCCTCAGAGACTAAAGTAGCTTCACTATGAACCCTGTTTTGTTCTGGGCACACTGTCGACCCCACCTGGAGACTGGCTATTCCAGTGATAAGTGGAGTTGAATTTGTGGGACTTTTCTTGGGACAGGCCCTGTCTCCAGTTTGGTGTCCATGCAGGCTACAGGTGTGACACCAGGCCTTTTTGGGATCAAAGTTTGTACCCTTATACCCATTTGTGGACTGTGAAGAGGCTCGGGGCTCACCCTCCTGGGCAGGTTTTTGGAGCCCTTGAGAAGACTCTTTTGTTATGTCTTTGGATGTCTCACCAACCATCCCCCTGTGGAAGTTTTGGTCACCCTTGTCTTGGCCCAGTGGTCTGCCTTCTTTCCCAATTCTTGGGGAGAAATTGGACCTAGGTCTACCAGATGTTGATGCAACTTATCATTGAAGCAGTTACTTAACAGATGTTCTTTTTTTAAATAAATTATTCAGCCAATCAGTCATGCACTCCACTGCCAGTTATCCAACCATCTAGTGTTTTGACTGAGTAGTCAACAAAATCAACCCAGGACTGGATCGAGGTTTTGTGAGCCTACCTGAACCTAATTCTGTACTCCTCAGTTGAGAATCCAAAGCCCTCAATCAGGGTAGCCTTCATGAGGTCATAGGATTCTGTATCCTTACCAGAGAGCGTGAGGAGTCTATCCCTACACTTAACAGTGAACAGTTCCCAAAGGAGAGCTCCCCAGTGAGATCTGTTTAGTTTTCTGGTTGCACAAGCCCTCTCAGAAGCTGTGAACCATTTGGTGATGTCATCACCTTCATATTTTGAGATGGCACCTTTGGGGATTTTTATGATGTCCGTATTCTCTCTGACCCCATTTATGTTGCTGCCATAATGTATTTCTGCTCTCTCCCTTTCTATAGCCAGGAGTTTTTTCTCCAAGGCTAATCTTTTGGCCGTCCTTGCTAAAAGGATGTCCCCCTCATTGGGGCTGCCCTCAATGGTCACAGAGGAACTGGACTCTCGGGTGGAAGAACCAGATCCTCTGAGTATTACCTGTGGAGACAGGGATCGTGGGACCCGGGTCTCCCTAGTTAGGTTAGGAGAGGGAGTTCTACCCCCTGATCCATAACTTCTGATGGATACAACTACCTGTGGATTCCTCACCTAATGAATACTCCCATGGCGCCAGCATTCGACGGAAATCTTCTTACTAGTCTCTGCACGTCGACGAGGACGTCACTCTAGCCCACGCGACGCCGTCTGACGTCATACAGGCAATAAGAGGTCCTCGACGACGTGCGGACGTCAGTTCCCTTTTTTCCGTGCATTCGAAATGGTTATCTTCGAGGGAGCAACTGTTACTTTTTTGGTTACAGTGTATTTTTGCTGCGTAGTCTTTCGCTGTGGTAATAATGTCGCAGAGAAAGTCTGGATTTAAGCCTTGTCGTGAGTGTGGAGGCAAGATGTCGGTGACGGATCCTCATTCCGATTGCCTTTGGTGTTTGAGCTCCGACCACGACGTCTCGACTTGTGATTCATGCCAGCACATGAATCCAAAGGCCCTCAAGGAACGTGAGGCGAAGCTGTTTATGGCTAAATCGAAGGAGAAGCATCACAAGAAGTCTTCTACTCCAAGACATCGGCGTCATCGAGACTCCCGGCGCCGTAGAGAATCTCGGCGTCATTCGAAGGAGACTCGTTCCAGGTCTTCGGATCGGCGCCGAAGGACATGGGAGATCAGTCCCACGGTTACGCCGCATCCTTCGACGCCGTTGCCCTCTCCGGCGTCTCCGACTTCACCTGGACAGGCGTCGGTGATTGAGGTATTGGAGCCTCAGGTGTTTTCTCCGGCGCCGAGGCCGGCGTCGTGGTCGCCTCCGAGACAGGCACCTCAGTATCCGGCTTTTCCCACCCCTGGAGCCGATAGTTCCGCATTCTTGAATGCGATGTATGCAATCTTCCAACAGATGGCTCCAGGGGGTGCTCCGGCTGGGCCTTTGGCCTTTTCTTTGGGTGATCCTGCGCCTCTTCGGCCGGCACCCTTTATGCCCTTTCTCCCTTTTGGGAACGTGGGCTCGGCGCCAGTGTCGGCGCCGGTGGCCGCTCCGGTGGCTTCAGAAGGATTGGCCCCGGGGATTTCCATCCCGTCGACGTCGAAGTTGGGATTTCGGCCTGTGACTCCGGTGGGTCCATCTGCTTCAGCTGCTCTTTTGTCGGCGCCGAAGTTACCCGCGGCGTCGGTGGCTTCTGAAGATCGGCGCCGATCTTCGACTTCGGCGGAGGCATTGTCGACTCCGCGTATTGAACAGCGACTTAATTCCAGGAGACGTGCTCTCCGTGTATTAGAAGAGCAGGAGTACCAACGAGCCCTGGAGGAAGGAGAGCTAGAGGACTCGGGTGATGGGCTGCGTGGACTGGAGTCGGCCAGTGGGCTGGACACTTCCCCTGAGTGGGATCTTTCGTCCCCGGGGAGTATACTGAGGAGGCTGCTTCCTTTCATGCAGTGGTACGGAAGGCAGCTAGTTTTTTGGACCTGCCTTTGCCGGTGGTGGAGGCTAAACAAAACCTTTTAACAGAGGTGCTACATCCGGCCTCAGCTGCGGCGGAGCCTCTGTTGCCATTTAATGACGCTCTGCTGGATCCGGTGATAGAGGTGTGGAAGAGGCCGGCATCTTCCCCAGCAGTTCACAGAGCCGAGGCCAGGAGGTATCGGGCGGCTCCGACTGACCCTGGGTTTCTATCTAGGCACCCTACGCCGGAGAGCTTGGTGGTGCAGGCCTCCTGTTCATCCAAGTCAGCGCCTGGTTCTTTCCCGACGGTGCCTGGGGACAGAGATTCAAAGAAGCTAGAGGCGCAGTCGAAGAAAAATTTTTCGTCCTGCAGTCTGGCGTTAAAAGCCACCAATGCAACCTGTATCCTTGGGAGGTATATTCATGCTCTGATGGATGACATTTCCTCATAGTTTACAGAGCTTCCCCAGGGTCTTTTGGATCTTGTCTCAAATGCCCAGGCTGCTGCGACCCAGATTATCCAGACGGGACTGGATACCACCGACTCGGTAGCCAGAGCAATGGGCACAACTGTGGTGGCAAGGAGACAGGCCTGGCTCCGTAACTCGGGCTTTTCTGCAGATGTACAGTCCACATTGTTGGATCTCCCGTTTGATGGGGACAAACTGTTTGGAGCCAAGGCTGATTCGGCCTTGGAACGTTTTAAGGAAAGCAGGGCCACGGCTAAGTCGTTAGGGCTCGAAGCTCCTTCTTCCACGGCCTCTTCCAGATTTTTCAGGAGGTTTCGTGGATTTGGGCGTGGCTCTTCCTCCTCTTCCTTTCGGGGAAGATATCAGCAACCTGCCTCTTCCCATCCCTATAGATCTTTCAGGGGGAGAGGTAGGGTCCGCACCAGAGGAGCCTCTCAGCAGCACTCTGCCTCTTCCTCATCCTCTGGCGGGGTGCAGCAGGGGAAGCAGCCTTAGGCTTCCACCATTTCCCACTCACTCCTCTCCTGTAGGGGGAAGATTACAGCATTTTCTCACCAAATGGAAGACTGTTACAACGGACACTTGGGTTCTCAGTATTGTGGGAAAAGGCTACACCCTTCCCTTTCGGGAGTTCCCGCCCCTCATCCCGCCCCGCCCTTCTTATTGTTCAGAAGAACACCTCCTGTTGCTAGAACAGGAGGTACAAGCCCTCCTTTCCAAGGGCGCGGTGGAGTTGGTCCCAGAGCAGGAAAGGGGTCGAGGATGTTACTCAAGGTATTTCCTGATTCCCAAGAAGGATGGTCGTTTGAGACCAATTCTGGACCTGAGGATCTTGAATTGGTTCCTCAAGCAGGAAAAATTCAAGATGCTGACCCTAGCACAGGTGCTTTTGGCGTTGAACAAGGAAGACTGGATGGTGTCTGTCGACTTGCAGGATGCTTACTTTCATATCCCGATACTCAAGTCACACAGGAAGTATCTCCGGTTTGTGGTGGGATCGCAACACTATCAGTTTGCGGTCCTTCCGTTTGGTCTTACTTCAGCACCTCGAGTCTTCACGAAGGTGATGTCGGTGGTTGCGGCAGAACTCAGAAGGAAGGGGATAGCAGTATTCCCTTACTTGGACGACTGGTTGATCAAAGCCAAGTCCCCGGAGCTTGTGTCGCATCATCTGCAGTCAACAACCCAGTTGTTGTTCGACCTGGGTTTTTCGGTGAACGAGCCCAAATCTCACCTAGAGCCCTCTCAGCGCCTCCTGTTCATAGGGGCAGTACTGGATACAACATTGGGTCGGGCCTTTCCTCCGCCTCAGCGGATTCAAGATATTCAGGATTTGGTTCCAATGTTTCGAAATGGAGCGGTAGTTCCAGTCCTCAAGGTCCTTCGTCTGCTCGGTCTGTTTGCCTCCTGCATTCTGTTGGTCACGCATGCTCGCTGGCACATTAGGGCTCTTCAGTGGTGCCTCCGAAGGCAGTGGTCTCAACACAAAGGGGATCTAGAGAGTACTGTCAAGATCTCCAGAGATGCTGCTGTGGATTTGAAGTGGTGGATTACAAGCAACAATCTTTCACAAGGAAAGCCGTTCCAGCAGTCGCCACCAGTGGCCACAGTCATAACGGATGCTTCCACTCTAGGGTGGGGAGCTCATCTGGGGGATCTGGAGATCAAAGGTCTTTGGTCTCCAGAGGAACAGATGTTTCACATCAATCTGTTAGAGTTACGGGCTGTACGTCTGGCTCTCAAGGCCTTCCTCCCTTCCCTTCGTGGTCAGTCGGTACAGGTCCTAACGGACAATACTACCACGATGTGGTACATAAACAAGCAGGGAGGAGTGGGGTCGTACCTTCTCTGCAGAGAAGCTCTTCGACTATGGTCCTGGGCAAAGGACCATCAGATTTGCTTGATAGCAAACCATCTGGCCGGAGTCTTGAACGTGCGGGCGGACAGTCTCAGTCGCCAATTCTCGGCAGACCACGAGTGGCGTCTCCATCCAGATCAAGTCCGTTTAATCTTCCAGAGGTGGGGGTTTCCTCGGGTAGATCTGTTTGCCACTCGAGAGAACGCGCATTGTCCGTTATTCTGCAGCCTCCAGTATCCGATGCAGGGAGCGTTGGGGGACGCGTTTCAAATAACCTGGTGCGGCCAGTTGCTTTACGCGTTTCCTCCCATACCCTTGATTCCTCAAGTATTGAGGAAGATTCGCCAGGACCGGGCTCTAGTCATCCTAATAGCTCCGGATTGGCCAAGGAGGGTATGGTACTCCGACCTTCTCCAACTCTCAATGTGCACTCCGCTCCGTCTCCCTTTCAGGGCAGACCTCCTCTCGCAGTCGCAGGGGCAGGTTCTACACCCCAACCTCCAGAGTCTGCACCTACATGCCTGGAGATTGAACGGGGCAACCTGAGTTCCTTCTCTCTCCCGCCTGAGGTAGTGGATGTTATATTAGCGGCCAGGCGACACTCCACTAAATCCATCTACGCTAATAGATGGTCTAAATTTGTTGCGTGGTGTGGAGAGAGGCAGATTGATCCTTTGCATGCTCATCTATCGGACGTTTTGTCTTTTGCTCTGTCTCTAGCGCAGAAAGGTTGTGCAGTGGCTACCATTAAGGGTTATTTATCGGCCTTGTCAGCCTTCATATGTCTTCCAGACCAACCATCTTTATTTAAATCCCCTATTGTTATCAGATTCCTGAAAGGTCTTCTAAATAAATATCCTCCAAAACCATTCGTTATGCCGCAATGGGATTTGTCCTTGGTCCTGACTTTCCTTATGGGGTCCCCTTTTGAACCTATGCATTCTTGCATTCTTGCCCCTTAAGGTATTTGGTTTTAAAAACAGTCTTCCTGATAGCTATAACATCAGCAAGGAGAGTGAGTGAGTTGCAGGCCTTATCAGTAAAGCCCCCTTATACAACTTTTTATGGGGATAAGGTGGTGTTGAGGACCAAGGCTGCTTTCCTCCCGAAGGTTGTTTCACCCTTCCATTTGGCTCAGGCAATTACTTTGTCCACGTTCTATCCTCCGCCTCATCCTTCCAAAGAGGAAGAAAGACTGCACCGTCTGGACCCAAAGAGAGCGTTGAGCTTCTTTATTGAATAAACAAAGGATTTCAGGCTGGAGGATCAGCTGTTTATTGGATACGTGGGCAAGAGGAGAGGAAAGGCAGTCCACAAGAGAACACTATCCAGGTGGGTTGTTCTTTGCATTAAAATCTGTTACTCTTTGGCAAAGAAGGATCCTCCTGAGGGCATTAGAGCTCATTCCACCAGAGCTAAGTCGGCCACTTTGGCCTTGGCCAGGGGTGTTCCTGTGGTTGACATCTGCAAGGCCGCAACTTGGTCGTCCCTTCACACTTTTGCAAAACATTACTGTTTGGATTCTGAGGTTAGAAGAGACGGCCATTTTGCACGGTCAGTGCTGCAGGATTTCTTGGTTTGACCATTTAGGCACCCACCGCCGGGCGTGGTACTGCTTTGGGACTCTATTCATTAGGTGAGGAATCCACAGGTAGTTGTATCCATCAGAAGAACGAGTTACTTACCTTCGGTAACGACTTTTCTGGTGGATACATTAGCTACCTGTGGAATCCTCACTAGGAACTTACATAGGTGCACTAGTATGCCAATTGTGGGTGTAAAGAGTTTATCAGCAACCAAATTTAGAGGGGATCTGGGGTCCTGATTAGCTGGATCTGATTGGACTACAGTCTAAACACACTGACATGAGGCAAAAAGGAGGGGTAACTATGTAGAACGATGGTACTTCGGATTCCCTGCCTTCTGGCTTGGCACCAAAAACAGCCCAGACCTCTTCAGCATTGACCTTTTGCTCTGAAGCATCGCAGGCATGTTTTGGGATCGAGCAGATCCATTGAACCGAGCAATTCCGCACCGAACAAAACAGCATCTGCAACAACTTCAGAGCCGACAGCTTCAACCTGACCCAAGATTTCATCTCCCAAAATTCCAGAACATAAGGCTGTGGCTTCTAGGGACTCCAATCATTCCTCCGAAGCAGCTTCACCTGTGGGAGCATATTTTAGAGATAAGGGACGCTTGTCCGCGCAAGCTCGATATTAAAAGTGAACAGGGAGAATTGATTATTTCCCCCTAGTTCCAATTTAAAGGAAGCTCACCTTTAAGGAGACCTTGGACACTGCTTCTCCCCCTAAGAAGGTCTCCAAGTACAAGGCTCCAGTCAAACCTCAGCCTTCTCCACCTCCCCAATCTCCTACACCACATATTGAGCCACAGTTTTCACCGCAGTTTTAAGCACAGGGTTCACCACCACCTCAAGGATATGATTTGGGTGATGTACCACATGCCATAAACTCATGGGATTCATTTTATCCAGATCCTGCCCTGCCACATGACCTAGATTTATATCCAGCACGGCCATCACCCCCTAAAGACACGACTTATCAGCTGGTCATAGCAAGAACAGCTGCATACCACAATGTACAGCTGCACACTTCCTCTGTCCAAGAGGACTTCCTCTTAGACACCCTGACTACCACACAGTCAGTTGCTCCCTATTTTACCTTCAAGCTTAGCTATGCTAATAATGTCTGTAAGAAAATGGCTCCCTGTTGCAGTTACCCCCAACCTTTTGCCTGATGTTGATGCTGACTTGACGAGTGTGCTGGGAATCTGCTAACCAGGCCCCAGCACCGGTGTTCTTTCACTAAAAATTTACCATTGTTTCCACAACTGGCACACAGATAAGTCAATTGTAAAAGGTACCAGTGGTGCCAAGGGCCCTGTGACCAGGGAAAGGCCCTAAAGGCTGCAGCATGTGTTGTGCCACCCTAAGGGAACCCTCACCTAGCACATTGCACCCCTCACCTAAAACATTGCACACTTCCGTTGCAGATTGTGTGTGTTGGTGGGGAGAAAAAGGCAAAGTCGACATGGCATCCCCCTCAGGATGCCATGCACACGAAATACTGCCTGTGGCATAGGTAAGTCACCCCTCTAGCAGTCCTTATAGCCCTGAGGCAGGGTGCACTATACCACAGGTGAGGGCATAGCTGCATGAGCAAAATGCCCCTGCAGTGTCAAAATCCATTCTTAGCAAAAACAACAAGTGATGGACGGAATGCTGAACATTGTCAAACACTCACCCCCAGTCATAGATCTGGGTTTAATCCATCGTTCTTTTGCTCACCATGCCACCCCAGTTTGGACCCAGCCATATGCAAATCATTCTTGACCCTGTTCCTCATGGGAACAGTCCAGACCGAACTGCCAAGCCAGGTCCTCACTGGACCGGAAACAAGCATCCTGGGACCGGTTTCGGGGTGTCACCCCTCATCAGCCAGGCTAGCTTGAATCCAGTGGCATGGGAAGCACGGGACCCACGTCTGGGTATACCCTTCCCACTTAGGGCGACAAAGCAAAAACAACAAGTGATGGACGGAATGCTGAACATTGTCAAACACTCACCCCCAGTCATAGATCTGGGTTTAATCCATTGTTCTTTTGCTCACCATGCCACCCCAGTTTGGACCCAGCCATATGCAAATCAGTCTTGACCCTGTTCCTCATGGGAACAGTCCAGACCGAACTGCCAAGCCAGGTCCTCACTGGACCGGAAACAAGCATCCTGGGACCGGTTTCGGGGTTGCACCCCTCATCAGCCAGGCTAGCTTGAATCCAGTGGCATAGGAAGCACGGGACCCACGTCTGGGCATACCCTTCCCACTTAGGGCGACAAAGCAAAAACAACAAGTGATGGACGGAATGCTGAACATTGTCAAACACTCACCCCCAGTCATAGATCTGGGTTTAATCCATCGTTCTTTTGCTCACCATGCCACCCCAGTTTGGACCCAGCCATATGCAAATCAGTCTTGACCCTGTTCCTCATGGGAACAGTCCAGACCGAACTTCCAAGCCAGGTCCTCACTGGACCGGAAACGAGCATCCTGGGACCGGTTTCGGGGTTTCACCCCTCATCAGCCAGGCAAACCCCGAAACCGGTCCCAGGATGCTTGTTTCCAGTCCAGGGAAGACCTGGCCTTGCAGTTCGGGCTGGACTGTTCCCATGGGGAACAGGGTCAAGACTGATTTGCATATGGCTGGGTCCAAACTGGAATGGCATGGGCAGCAAAAAAACGATGGATTAAACCCAGATCTGTGACTGGGGGTGAATGTTTGACAATGTTCAACATTCCGTCCATCACTTGTTGTTTTTGCAAAGTCCATTCTTAGACATTGTGAGTACAGTGTGGCCATATTAAGTGTATGGTCTGGGAGTTTGTCAAAACGAACTCCACAGCTGAAGTTTGGTATCAATCTTCTCAGAAAAATAAACCCACACTGATGCCAGTGCTGGATTTATTAAAAAATGACTGCTACTGCCTGGTAAACCCGACCCCTGTCCAAGCACTGCACCCGCAGCCCCCAGGACCGAGAGAAACCACCTACTAGTGCAGGAGTGACCAGCAGGCTGCCCTCATCCTAGCCCAGTTGGTGTGCCCTGCCTGCATCGCCTAAGTGACCCCCGGGTCCCTCCATTGCTTTCTATAGCAAACCCGACAGCTACTTTGCCTACTGCACCCAGCCACCACTGTGCCGCCGAGGATGTTTTTGTGGGCTTGTCTCCCCACTCCTCCCTCCCCAGTGCTCTACAAAACCCCCCTGGTCTGCTCCCCGAGGACACAGGTACTTACCTATAAGCAGACTAGGACCGGAGCATGCCTGTTCTTCATAGGCGCTTTTGTGTTTTGGGCCCTCTTTTGACCTCTGCACCTGACCGGCTCTGTGTTGCTGGTGCTGTGGCTTTTGGGGTTGCCTTGAACCCAGACGGTGGGCTACATATGCCCAGGAGACTGACTGTGTAAGTGCTTTACTTACCTGAGAAAACTAACCAAACTTACCTCCCCCAGAAACTGTTGATTTGATTTTTGCACTCTGTCCACTTTTAAAATAGCTTATTGCCATTTTAACCAAAACTGTGTGTATTCCTTTTTTTAGTTCTATACTTACCTGTGTGAAGTACCTTGCATTTTATGTACTTACCTCAAAATCCTGAATCTTGTGGTTCTAAAATAAACTAAGAAGATATATTTCTATATAAAAACCTATTGGCCTGTAGTTAAGTCTTTGAGTGTGTGTTCCTCATTTATTGCCGTGTGTGTACAACAAATGCTTAACACTACTCCTTGGATAAGCCTACTGCTCGACCACACTACCACAAAATAGAGCATTGGTATTATCTAGTTTTGCCACTATCAACCTCTAAGGGGAGCCCTTGGACCCTGTGCACACTATCTCTCACTTTGAGATAGTATATTCAGAGCCAACTTCCTACAATGTCTTTTAAAGAACCAGTAAGATCCCGGGTTAGGGCCCTGGGGGTGGATAAGAAATACAAAGCATCACCTACAGACCCTCTATTTATTAGGGCTCAAATCCCTCCAGACTCAAAAGTGGTTGGTACAGCACAAAAATGTGCTAATAGTCAATCCATAGGAGATTTGCCCCCTCCTGACAAGGAAAGTAAAAAAAAAAATAGATGCAGCAGGGAAAAGGGTACCTGCACAAGCTACCAATCATTGGCATATTGCCAATTCATAGGTACTTTTGGCACGGTCTGACGTCACACTAGGACAAAATGGAGAATCTCCTTCAGTACCTCACAGAGGAGCATCGCAAAAGGGGGCAAGAGATAGTGTCAGAAGGACAAACCATCTCTAATAATTCCTTTAGTTGTGCAACTGATGCCGCAGATACTGCAGCACGCAGTATTATACCAGTATCGTTATACGCAAGCATGCTTCGCTTAGGTACGCAGGGTTCAAGCTATAAATACTGCAAGCAGTCCCCTACATGCCATTTGACAGAGAACACTTATTTGGCCAAGAAGTGGATTACACCATAGACAAACTTCGAGGTTCTGAGACCGCTAAAGCTGTGGATGCATTACTCACCACCACACAACATGGTTGGTAAATTTTGTCGCCCACAATTCAGGGGAGGCTTCAACCCATCCTCTACCGAGGCTTCAATCTCTCAGAACAGACAAGGCTACCTCTCTTCAATAGAGTTTCCTTTAGGGGATCCTACAGAGGTTCAAACAACAAAGGCAGAGGGAAGGCATCCACCTCCAGAGAATCTGCCTCCACTGCACGCCAGTGAGTACTTATACCTTCCACCACCTCCCACTTTTCCAGTAGGGGGAACACACAAAAACCTCTACCCACAATGGTCCGATATCACCACAGACCCATGGGTTCTCTCAATTATCCAACATGCTTATTGTCTGGAGCTCACTTCCACTCCACCAAACATTCCCCTCGCACTCATAAATTCTCACAAGAACATCTTAAAGAAGAGGTACAATCTCTTCTCAAAGGGGCTCTACAACCAGTCCCCATCTCACAACAAGGGTCAGGAGTGTACTCCCTATACTTACTTATTCCAAAGAAGGACGGGTCACTCAGGCCAATTCTAGATCTCAGACCAAGAAATCTCTACAGTCTCTCAGAGCATGTCCATATGGTAACTCTCCAAGATGTCATTCCACTGTTACAGCAAGGCAACTTAATGACCGCTTTATATCTAAAGGGTACTTACTTCCAAATTCCCAGTACACACAAATATCCAGATTCGTAATTGCGAGGAAACACTACCAGTTCACGGTCCTACCTTTCGGGGTCACAACCACTCCTACGGTCTTCACAAAATGTCTAGCAGTAGTTGCCACATATCTCAGATGTCAACACATTCATATCTTCCCTTACTTGGACGACTCGCTCATCAAACACGGTCAGTGTCTCACTCAACTCAGTGGCTCTCCTTCACACTCTGGGGTTCACTATTACCTTTCTCAAATCCCATCTCCAACCTTTGCCGATACAGCCTTATCTAGGAGCAGTGCTCAATGCACAGAAAGGGTTAGCATATCCAAGTCTAGCTCGAATGCAAACTTTTTGAACTTTGATTTCCCAATTACAGGAAAACCAGACTTGCATAGTGAAGACAGTGATGCAGCTGTTAAGTATGATGGTGTCTCGCATTGCCATCGTACCAGCACATTCTTCTCAGTTGTCCCATCTAGCTCAGACAATAGGGAAATGGGCAGTTCGCCACCACATTCAGTTAGTGGCAGACTATCTCCCAGGCATGGACAACCAGTTTGCAGACCGCCTCAGTAGGATGCAGCAACATGTCCATGAATGAGAACTCCACCTACAAGTCCTTCACCAGTACTTTCAAAATTGGAGAACACCCCAAAGAGACCTCTTCGTCACCATAGAAAATACAAAATGCCAAAACTGTCACAATAACCACACCCTCAGTCCAAGGGCAATGCTCTATGGATGACTTGGTAAGGGATATTTGCTTATACTTTTCCGCCTCTCCCACTCATACCATTTCTAGTTCGCAAATTGAGGCAAACCTCACTCACCATGATCCTTGTAGCTCCCACAAGGGCACGTCCAGCTTGGTTCACAACACTTCTGGATCTTTCAGTAGTTCCACACGAGAAGCTCCCCAACAGGCTGGACCTTCTCACTCAAAATCAAGGTCAGAAAAGTCATCCAGACCCCAAAACTCTCAACCTTGCGATATGATTCCTGAAGTCATAGAGTTTGGTTACTTGAATATACTGCTAGAATGCATGGACATTTTAAAAGGGGCACGAAAACCTACAAACAGACAGTGTTATGCTGCAAAATGGAAACGTTTTGTATTCTACTGTCGACCTAAACACATTGGCCCACTCAAAGCCTCAGTCCCAAGACATTGTTTATCTGCTACATTTACAGAAAGCAAACTTAGCGTACTCATCTATTCTTCATTTAGCAGCTATAACTGCTTACCTCCAAAATGCACAACACATCTCTTTATTCAGAATTCCAGTTATCAAAGCATCCATGGAAGGTATTAAGTCATTTCACCCAGGGTACCTCCAGAACTACCCTCGAACCTTAATGTTGGTCTTCCTTGGCTCATGGGTCCACCTTTGGCGCCAATGCAACATGCCATCTACAGTTCCTTTCATGGTAAGTGGCTTTTTTAGTAGGTATCACTTCCCTAAGACGTGTAAGTGAACTCCATGCTCTAACCTTAAAAGAACAATTCTTCCAAATACACAGAGTAGTTCTTCGAACAAACCCTACATTTGTTCCACAAATAGTTTCAAAATTCCATATCAACCAATCCATTGAATTACTAGTCTTTTTGCCACAACCAATCTTGGTTGCAGAGAGAGCCCTTCACTCACTACGTGTTAAAAGGACTCTCATGTATTATATTGACAGAACCAAACAGTTAAGAAAATCGAAACAACTTTTTGTAGCATTTTCAATGCCTCATAAAGGCAACCCAGTATCAAACAATGGTATAGCCAGATGGATAGTCAAATGTATTCAGACTTGCTATGCTAAAGCTAAACAGTTACTTGATACCACAAATCAAACTCCCCTAGGAAAAAGGGTGCTTCTATGGCTTTTCTAGGTAGCGTCACAATATCAGACATAGGTAAAGCTGCTACCTCGTCTACACCACGTACATTTACTAAACACTATTCTGTAGATGTTTTAGCACACCCACAAGCCAATGTGTTGGCCAAGCAGTGCTCAGAACACTTTTTCAAGCAACTCCAACTCAGGCTAGCCACTGCTTATTTCGAGGGACTGCTTTATAGTCTGCAAAGCATTTGTATCTACAGCCACACATGGCACCAAACGGAAAATGTTACTTATCTGGTAGACATCAGTTTGTGACATGTAGATTCACGTGTGTCCTCCCTCCTCCCCGGACGCTTTTCGCCGTTTTAGTTGCATTGTCATAGAAATATTGCACATATGTGAGTACATTGCATGGTCATCTTTCTCTTTACTCTATACACTCCTCACCCGCCTGCGGGAAAACAATGTAACAAAAGACTGTGCCCATGCGCATTACCACAGAGAGGAGGTGTCACTCGATCCTGTGACTTGAAAAGATTATTTGAACAAAAACAACTTGTAACACTCCGGACCCAACGCTAGATGGCCAACTTACGCAAAGCATGTGAATCTGCAGCACTACATGCCACGAACAGATGTCTGCTGGGCAAGTAATAGTTTTCATACATTGCATGGACATCTTTTTTTCCACTCCTTTCTCACCCGCCTGCAGGAAAACAGTCTGACAAAGGAGTTGATGCCCATGTTCAGTATCATCGAGAGGAGGAGTTTCTCTACCTTGTGACTCAGAACCCTTCTTTGAAGAAAAACAACTTGCACCATTTCTGACCCAACACTAAATGGCAGAATTATGCAGAGCATGTGAATCTACAGCACTTCATGCCAAGAACAGATGCTTACAGGGTAAGTAACACAGTCCTTTCTGCCATAGGTAGTTTTTGCCTTCATACCAATCAAAGCACACACCTACCTGCTTTCTTCAAAAAGCTAAAGTCCAGAGCAGAAAGGGCCCTGCACATTCTAGACCTCCAAAGAGCAGTCATGTACTTACTGCATTCAGGAAACGAGGACAATCGGAAAGAGTAACCAGTTCTTTGTCTCATTCAGTCACTCCTCCAAGGGGACTCCAGTAAGCAAAGTCATAGCAAGATGGATAGTACAGACAATACAGAGATGCCGTGCAACATCTGGAGCTGCCCTGGAAGAAGGGCCAAGAGCAAATTCAACAAGAAAAAAGGAGCAATCCCCATCTCCACCATTGTCTCAATCAAGCATATATGTAAGGTCATATACGCACACTTTTAGCAAACATAACTGTTTGACCGCCAAGTCAACAAAGAAGCAGAGGTGGGACAGAGTTCTAAAACACCTGTTTGCAAACACAATCTCATCATAGCGTGACCTCCCAAGGGAACACACAAAACCGCTCCCAGGTCTGTGCACAGCATGTGAACCAAAAATGATTCACCCTGCCAAATGAAATAGTTACCTACCAGCAGGAATAGTTTGCAGCTTGAAGAGTTTCCGGATTCACGTTTGTGACATGCTCCTCCATGGGGTAAATGGCTATCCCACACAGGGTATTCTAGGAGGTACGTCTGACATAATCAAGGTGGGACCCTCAACCAAGTGATCGGTGACCTAATAAAAGGTACTAGAAAAGGACAAAAGACAGCATTCTGGACCCAGTCATTAGATGGCAGAATAATGTACAGCATGTGAATCCATAAATTCTTCAAGCTGTAAAACTGCTTCTACTGGTAAGTAACCATTTCATTACAGTATCTGCCTGAAAGG